>NC_140580.1:571166073-574041930 GCF_964204655.1 Triturus cristatus
CGTAAAGAAATCGGAAACACTCTCATCCCTCTTTTGCTTACACGCGGACAATTTGTCCCAATTGACGTGCATCGCTGGCATAAGCGTTTTCATAAGAGTAATTATCCTCTGGGGCAAATCCACAATAAGCTGTTCAGGTTTAGCCCCACCAACTTGCTGGGCGTCTGCCGCCGTAAGGGCAGCCCAGTCACCGCCTAACTCAGCCGCGTGATTCTCGTGACGAATTTTCGCCCAAATCGGCTGAGGCACTACATTGCCAAACAATATGTCGATATCAGCAAGATTCATAACAGTAGCATCCACTAGTTGGGACAACTCCTTATAATAACCTGCAGGATTTTTACGAGGATCGGGCAAAGTTTGCTTCACCTGCAAAATTTCCGATCGCTTCCAAGGGAGGTGTATCCACACTCTCTGAAAACGTCCTGGGACAGCAGGATTAGCATTAGGATCACCTGGCATCCACACTGGGGGAACTTCTCGCATAGGATATTGACCAGGTTTTGCCATCCACTCTTCGGTCTCGTCTTTAAACAACGCTCGAGGTTGCACTGTACATCGAAAGGATAACAGACGTTCTAGAGCAGCTCGAACCTTATCACCTACAATCACACCAGTTGTAAATTGATGCTGGAGCTCAGAAACCTCAGACGGTACATTGTCGACCACATTGTCGACCACATCATGATCCCATTCTTCCCTCAACGATTTACACATTTCCTCAAACACGAATCGTTGCGTGGGCGCATTAAACTGGGAAAATGTTTCAAACACTATACGCGAAGTGTACTTAACAGGATTACGAATCCATTTACGTGCCATTTTTACCAAGGATTCACGTTCCCTACCATCAGGAAGCTGGCTGCGCCTCTGAGCAACATCAGAAAGAGTCGATCCAAGTATTGGCCCAAAAAGCGGAGAATAAAGAGTAGCAACAGCATTCAGGAGACGGCTACGAACAGAAGGAGAAGAAGAAGAAGGCACAGGAGCAACAACAGTAGGAGTGGAAACAGTAGAGGTGGACGCGGCACCAGGAGTAGCGGGAACGACAGGCTGAGGAGGGGCTGGGAAAAGCGCAGAAGGAAGAAAAGCCGGTAAAGGAGGATGGACAATTTGCGGCACAAGAGGATTTGGGGAAGCGGGAGGAACGACGGGCTGACCAGCAGCCGCCAAAACAGCAGGTTGAGGAATAGGAAGAATCATAGGACCCACAGTATCTGGAGCATAGGGGGGTGGTGATTTCAACAAATAAGATAGGAGCGAATCTTCTATCACTTCTTCTCCCGTCTTATCAGCATTAGACGGTAACACCGGGTAACAGTTATCCACCGCCATATGATGAAGTCGAGCACTAACTTCCTGCTCTTTCTCATCTTTGTCTCGCTGATACTGTTCAGCATTTCGCATCACCGTAATGACACCTTCTCTCTTATTTTTCTTACTCTGTTTGATTTCTTTCTGCTTGGCCTCTTTACGCCATAACCGGAAGGAATCAAACATGGCTGGCCTAGCCTTCTTTTTAAACAGTTTAGCTTCCAAATTATCTAAAACGGCAGTTTCGAAACTACCATGTGATGGCCAACTAAGAACACCATCATTTTTAGTATAACGGACCCAATATTCGTTATATACGATAGGACCCACGCCATGGCGACTATAGAGCTCATAAATTGGTGTTCCAACCGGAGGTATCGGACATGAATCCTCCAGCCGGGAATCCATTCTGCAACATTGAAGAAACCCAAACAAAGTACTACGGCCAGGCATCGTGCACACTAACCGAGTTTACAAACTTCAAGGGCTATAGAATTATGATGTCCTCGCACAAAAATGCGAGACCCTTGGTTTTGGCAATTGCAATCGTCAAATAAAACCCAACAACTAAGAACTACAAATGCTATGGAACCATGCAAACAACAAAGGAACACTGGGAGCGACCCACAAATACTTAACTGAAAGAGCAATGGCGTCACCAGGAAGGCCCATCTATCGTCTCGCCGTACAAAGGACTACGCCAGGCGCCAAAACAGGTTGACAGGCAGGGCATCAGTCCGTCGCAGCCGTCAGGAGGCGGGGATCTTCGCGGGAAAAGACGTCGGGCCACTTATTTCGACAACTGGATCGATGAAGCGGGGTGCACCTTCCCTCGGAGATTTCACACGAAGTTCCTCACGATCGTCGGGCTTTGGACCGGTACCGCTGATGTCGCCCCACGTCGGGCGCCAACTGAAGGACTGGGTTATTCTAAGACCCAGCGGTGCCAGGGAACAACACCTGAAACCTTCGTGGGTTACCTGTTCTGGCGTACGAAACACAGAGACACGGGACACTTCCAGCGACGTCAGAGATCAGCGTTTATTTACTGCAGGGATACAGAGATCACAAGAAGTACACAACGTGTAGGTTCTCGGAGACTGCTTCAAATTGCAAAAGTGGATCGCTCCTTTTATACACGTTTTTGCCATTACACAGTATGGCGAACAAAAGTTACAACTCAGTTCCCACAATAAACTTCAAAAAAGTTGTGTTCATGTTTCAGGAGGCCGGAACATAATTACAGCAGCATTGCCGGTTCCCAACTGTAAAAACATATCTACCCCGCAATAAAACACATTCCATTCTGACCGTAAACACATTAGGAGAGAGGACAAGAACAGATGCAAAGAAAGGACAAGGATGCACAACAGGTTAAAGAAGAGTGTCGGGAGTAATAAAAGAAACTTGATGACAGGATCAAAGACCTCGTGTCCAATGCATGCATGACTGAAACAATAGGCTAGCACGGCAAGATGAGTCCCGAGCGGGGCCATCTGCCTTCGCCGTGTCATTTCCCTTATCGTAAAAGTCACCCTCAAAGAAACACGTGTCCCTCATGTAAGCTTGGGAGTCCCAGGGTCACGAAACGGGCAACGTCCGTTCGCTGGCTACTTGAGGGCAAGAAACAAAATGGATGTCGTATCTAAAATGGAACCCGAGGGTTCGGATGAACAAACCCAAAAATGAGACGAACCATACGTGGTTGCGTAGCGAAACTGCGTACACCCACTATACTCGTCATTTGCGGTTCGTAGACACCAAACTCATCCATATTCGTCACCACTCAAAAAGTGTTGTTCCGTCTCACACGGAACCTCAGAGGAAGGCTCGACAGTATTCAATGGGAACCAATGGAATATGGAAGCAACTGAGGGCTAGGCATGCAAGAATTGAGTAGTAAACAGAGAATTAACTGTTATGCAGGAAGTGCTGGAAGAAGAACCGGAAGAAAACTATGAGGTATTTTGGTATATACTGCAGGTACTAACATAAAGTTGAATCTTGTAGTGAAGAACATATACAAAATCCATGGAACAGCATCTCTAAAAAGAATGCAAAGATGTGTGTAAAAAACTAAAAGAAGCAAAAAAAAAATGTTTAAAAATTATTAAAACTGTAGTTGAAGACTGTAAAAAATTAAATACGAGAAAAAATTGTAAACCAACAAAAGACATTAAAAGTAATATCTACGCTCTTCTACACACAACTGCATGTTGTGTGTAAACAGGGTTTGGCCACATAATTATGCAATGTGCACGAGTGTGTTGGCCACCCCTGGGAAGGGTTGAGTTCAGGGCAGAACTGGACATCAATCCATATTGCTATACCCTCTGTTCTACAAATGTTAAAAAAACCAACAATTTAACTAAAAAAAACAACGGTTAAAGTGATGTTTTAGTTTGGAAAAAAGACTAACTTATGTTAAAAAAAACTCAGAAACTCACTGGAAAAACAAAAGTTAAAGTGGTGTTATAGTTAGGTGTGGAAAAATACCTTAACTTACTTCAAGAAAAGACTCATAAATCCACTTAAAAAACAAAGGTTACAGTGACATTACAGTTAGGTGGCAAAATCACATGTAACGTAACATTTAAAAACTGAAATACAGCTGAATTTTACCAGTTAGAGTTCAGTGAGTTAACAATAACCATACTCTGCTTATGACCTCACATATTACATCATTCATGACATGTTAAATGACATAATTGATGACATCACTGATGACATCTCAAATGACAATTGACGACATCACTGATGTCCTGAAGATAAGTCTGATTCAGTGTGGTAAAAGAGCAAGTAGTACTTGATTTAAACAAGTAGACATTGAGCACAACTAATGAGAGTTGCAGACGTATGCCTACAATATGTCGTGGCTTAAATCAAATGCCTGTTTCTAAAAATATGTGAGAAAAACTAAGGTTACGCCTTACAATACATAATTCACCTGTACATTTCTTTGTACATGCTGATGTTAAAGACTTGTCATCTAGTGCTATAGTTAGTTTCTATATAAACTAGAGATTTATAATGTACAGATTTTTATTTACAGAGGTTCAGTAAAAATTCTAAGACATTATTATGTTCAAGAATATGGGTGACACACGAATGGTTGTCCTAATGGGGTATGCCATTCTCCCCATTTCAGGAATATGTGTAAGGTATTTTTACAAACTGTAGAGAATTGCACATAGGATGTGGTTGTGCATGCCTTATCAGTGACTAAGCAGCTGGCTTAACATTCTATGTCATCTGAGGTATTTAAGAGATACATCTCATTAAGTTAAATAATAACCAAACACTACTTTGAAAGGTATTCAAGGTTCAATAAATTGATGATCTCATTGATATCTACAGAGACGTTATGGTTCTTTTTTCACTAGTATTCAGGTGTATAAGAGAGTATAACATATATTAAATGTGGGTGCTTTCACAGATATGCTTATGTCCTGCATGTTGTGAATGGTTATGCCCATTAGCACTGCAGAGGGGAACTTGAGTCTAGATGTACCTTTCTGAATACTATCCAGTATGAAAAGCATATAGGAAACTGTTACATTCTCTGAATAATGTCTTCAGTAATGTCTTCCATGATGTCATTTAACATGCCATAAGTGATGTAATATGTGAGTTCATAATCAGTGCACAGAGGAGGAGCAAGTTAGACTTAGCTCACTGAAATCTAACTCACTGAAAATCAATTGGTTTTCAGTTTTTAAATGTTACGTTGTGTGTACCTTTGTCACCTAACTATAACATCACTTTAAATTTTGGTATTTCAGTGAATATCTGAGTTTTAAAAAAAAAGTAAATTAATGTGTTTTCCCATACCTAACTATAATGTCACTTTAAACTTTGTTTTTTCAGTAACCTCACAAAAGACAAAGCCTCGACCGAGTCATGATGTCTCTACCCTCCATAAACAATGGTAATAAGTAGCATATTATACTCTGCTCATCTGCATATTCTGCTTATGCCATGGCATTCTTTCAGGTGTATTTGTTTTGATAAAGGTTATTTAACCAAACCCAAGATGCAAGGGGGTTAGATTTCTGGAGAGTAATCTCTGTGTAGTGACGCGATATTGCGGACAGTATATATGGATGACTTTGACAGAAGAACACTAATTAAGATATGCTTTGGCAGCCACAGTAACGAATACAAATTTTGAGAGGCATTATACGATTACATACACACACAACAACTTTATGTTTCTAAAGGAACCATTAGCCCTAATGAAGTCGTTGGTATACCTACCATAGACGAAACACGTGTTAACAATGGGGTCTCCATTTTCTCTTTCTTCTTTATAGTTTTCGCTCAGTAGGGATTAACACATTTCTTTGGTCATGAAACTATTGTTGGGTGTAATTATGGTACTTAAACACATACTAATTTCTGTCTTGGGGTCTCTGTATATATTTTCACTGATGGTTATTATCACTGTGGTGATAATTTTGAATCAGAACTACAGCGTATAAAACTAAGGATGGTTATGATTTTTCTTGTAGCTCTGATGAAGTCATTGGTATACCTAGCATATTCCATTACAATGTATTGGATGTATAATAAAAAGTGAAAATAAAAAAAACACATCTACATCAGCACTTGTAACAAAATGGATGGGTGCACCAGAAAAAAGTCCAAAGCGTATCCAGTATGTTTATTCCAAATATTCTTAGTTATTTTAATCCATCAGTTTCAAAAAGATTCAACCAATGCGTTTCATTCCGACAACAAATAGCTACTGCAAGACATTCCGAGTCATCCACGACTTGGCTCCCGAGTACATCAAAAGCTGGAAATATTATCGAAGTCTCATGTGCAAACAACCAAAGACAAGTAAGATGCATGACAAGCAGCACCAACAACTTCAAAGGGTGGTGCCAGCTGAGCAACCCCCATAGAGGAATGTCAGAAAAACATTCCTAGCTCGTACCCCCAAGGCCGCCTCAAGCATGGACCCCTCAGCCAAGGTCCAAACTCACAATCACTTCCTGGAACGTGGCAAGGTTTAGAGCAATCTTGACAAGCAAATCCACAATGACCTATTTTGACAGAAATTACATTCTTTGCCTGCAGGATATATGGCCACTTACCCCATCATTTCTATATGGCAATCATAAATTCTTCAAACCAGCAAAAGGCACCAATCTTTCTGGCCGATCATTAAGAGGCCTTTCAATCTTCATCCAACTATCTTGCAAGATCAAGGCCATAGCCCTATATCAAAACTCGCCAGCCTGGCAAGCAGTGTTAATTTCTGGCACATCATGTAACAACAAAGAAACCCCCATTCTTCTAATAAACCACCACCACAACGCAATTAAAGCAACCAAACTGCCTGCCACCATAAGCCTACATGACAGTCTGGAGGATCTCTTCTTGGAGTTTGCCACACAAAATTTTGCTAGTGGGAGACTTTAACTTCAGGGCACTGGGGAGCTCTCATAATCCTGCAGATAAATCCAAAGAACAGGAAAAAATTAATAACCTATTGTCTAACTACAATCTTCTCTCTGACGAACAAATTTCTCAGGCACAAGGCCCTCACACTCTGTTCTCCGCCAAATTCAGAGGAATTTCAACCATTGACTACATTTTCCTGTCAGCCCCTTTAGCCAGCCACCTGGTCAAACTGAAGATCCCTGATTGCCCTTAAAGTGACCACAACCCGATGACCGTAACCCTCGACCTAAATGCCGCCATGGTTGTCGGTCTCCCAGAAGTGGACCTATCTACGCGGGCAGAAGCATTTGAGTCAGACAGGAGAATCAAATGGTGAGTGTCAGATACCTCCAGGGTTGGTATGTGGCTGGAAGATGTGATCTCAGAGTTCCATATCATCTCCCAGGGAGACTCATACCACAGACAGGATGTTCTAATAAATAAGCTAAGGAATCATTTGCTGGGGTTCGGCACCTCCCAACAATACTCTAAGACCCTCGTGCAGGAGCAGACCCTACAGCGGCACAACAGAGCCACCATTACTGCATGAAGAACCTTAAGAAGGGTAACTCACGTTTGAAAGCCAAATCCCACCGCAAACACCCCAAACAACATTGCTAACCTGCGCAAAACATACAGAAAATGTACTTGGGAGGCAATTAACAATTCTAAGCAAAACAAATTACTACAAATACACCAAATCCTGCAAAAAAAGCCTGGCCTATTTCTAGAATTGCTTCAATAAACTCAGATCTCCCAACCGTCCCAGGTAAAGCACTGTTCCAGAAGGATCCTGAGTGCAACATGTAAAAGCACTATACAACTGCCTACCAATAGGACCAAGTGACGCCCTTGGCCATGGGACAGTAGACAAAACGCCTGGAGAAATTCAAGCTTTGGCCATGTAGGGCCAGGTCTGTAAACATATAAAAGTCATGAAAAATGAAGAAGTTGCAGGCTCAAATGGCCTAACTGAAACGAAAAGAGGACCAAAGAGCGTCAGGAAACTCTAAAAGTCCCGGCACTTGATTTTAATCTGAAGAACAACTTTGTAGCAAGGAGATCAAACAACCTGGAGATTATTTAATCCCAGATCTTGGGTAACGGATGACTCAAATACTCACAGACTACACTTTACTCAAGGCTCACAGAGAGAGAGCCCCTATGATGGGCATATCCTAGAAACGTATGGTTGTGCTTTTACCTTGAGGAGCCAGATGCCAAGAGAAATGACTGACAATACATCACAATTTTTGATTTGAAAGTGTTGGGAAAGATCAAGTCTTTCTCTCTGAAGAAGGTGGTTGGATCATTTTAACCTACCAAAACGCGTCGAGCTGCTGCTACAAAAGCACTTAATTAACTTTATCTTGGACAAAAAAGAAACAGTACAAAATAATATTTTGAACATTGAATTTTTGCTTGATTAGTGTTAAGAATGACAACATTTTAGTGTCTATTATACTACCCCATGTTCATTTAGAATATTTTCCAAATCATCTGTACGAGATTATTTTGATGTGATTTTCCAGATTGGTAGTCACTCTTTGGTGCAACAATTGATGTGTTTTTATCCCATGTATTTTTTATCCTACTTTTTAACTGAAATTTACTGAATAAATATATATGTATATTGGCCTTGGTGAACAACTGACATTTTATGGTGATATTGGTATGTTTGGTATGAATGTTGTATGAGTTACCAACAGTGTGTTTAAATATAAGCAAAGGGAATTGTTTTTTTTTTTACTATCTGCCAACTGGCCTTCCAGCCAGCATATTCAAATGTGCCCCAGAGGTCTGAACAAAGGTGTTAACCCCCTTTTTCAACCAAGCTTACATTGCAGCGCAGATCCCAGACTCATGGAGGAGCTCAGTCCTATGCCCGATCTTAGAAAAATGAGACCCGACAATTCCAGCCAACTATCGACTCATAGCACTCCTGGACCTAGAGGCCAAAGCCTATGCCCACTCTCTTCTCAAACAGCTAGAGGAATGGGTCGCGCAAAACTACATCCTGCCTTTCTTTCAAACTGGATTTCGTGCCGCCGCCTCAACAATTGACATCATCACTGCACTCGCCATCCTGAGTCATGCAGCAGCCCAAAACAGCCAGCCTCCACTCTCTAGCTGTTTCATTGACTATAGTACTGCATTTGACAAGGTAGACCACAACACTCTTTGGAGGACATTAAACATGTGGGGGTTACCTCAGCAATTGCTTGGGGCCATCATCTCTCTGTTTTCAAATACTTGGGTTCACGTGAGAACAGGCCCAAAGAATGAAACCTCTAAAATCACAAGTGGTGATGGCCTGAAGCAGGGGATCATTTTCGCCCCTCTCCTTTTTAAACTATACACAGATGACCTGGGCACATTTTTGGAGAGCAGTTGCCTGATACCGCCACAATTTGGCCACTCAAAGCTACACATCTTACAATACGCTGACAACATCGTCGTAATGGACCACACCAAAGTCGGAATGCAATGAGCTCTGAGCAAACTCCAGGAATACATTGAAGCAAACATTCTCAGGATCAACCAGGACAAGACCAAAGTCACTACAAAAAGAATAAACTTCTAACATGGTGCATGGGGGCTGCGACCATTAAAACAACTATGAAAATCAACTCTCTGCAGGTATGGTTCAACAGAGCCACCAGTCCAATGCCCCACCCAGCCGCCCTAAAAAAGAAAGCCAGAGCCATCATATACAGCCTGACCTGTCTCAATAAGATTTTAAACAGCGCCATGGCTGTACCCATACTGAAGGTCATGAAGGCCTGTCTTCTCCCGGCACTACACTATGGACAACAGGCTTTTTCTGAGGCCTGTGCCTCCAGCCTAGAACACGCTGAATGCATGGCCTACAAGAGAGTATTTCAACAGCCCAGATATATATGGAGGACCAGACTACACTTGGAACTGGGCCGCCCACCTGTGAGGCTGACACCATAAAACTTTACATAAGGGCCCTAAAAGCACCTGCAAACACACTTAAAGCTCATTTAAAAGAGACATTTGAGAGCCCCGGGAACCCTTGGCACTGACAAGTTCAAAAAGCAATAGCCTCTCTGCAAATCGAAGGCCCCGAGTTAAACTCAAACTCTATCCCTTGCACAGCCTGGAAAAGGGTTATCAACAGGCAGCTAAAATCCACATCACACTTGCTCGACACCCAATCCTTAAAATCTTCAATCACCTTATCTCCCTTGAACAATTCCTACCTAATGGGGAAGCCACAGCCATACCTCTCAGAAGGCATAAACAGACGGGTCCGCAGAGACATTTTATTTATGCGCTTGTTAGACCTACCAATGGCTGACTTTAACCTATGGGCCCAACCAGGTAAGGAGGGGGCCTGCAGACTCTGCAATTATAAGAAGGATTCAAGGCCACACCTTCTGCGCTGCTCTCCCATGCTTTATGTACCCAGGAGATCCCTCCTGAAAGCAATTTATGTAAAGAAGGAAGTTCGCTCTTGCCTGGATGCTTTGTTGCTGTGCTTTTTCCACGCTGAAGCAAGATCCCTATCAAGGTGCAGTAAATACGTCAAAGCCCTGGAGGACGTACTCCAACCCCGTCCTGCAGAACCTCGCCCAGCTATTTTTAAAAACTGATAACGGACTACTTCACAGCAGTACAAAACACTAAGGGCCCAATTATCACTTTGGCGGTGTGGCACCAGCTCCTCCTGACTGGCGGGCTTTTTTTGTGCATTCCCACGGCGGTGCCTCTAAAAACTGGCACCGCAATGGGAATGTCAAAAACAGTTCCTGCACGGCATGGACTTAAAGGTCCATGCTGTGCAGGAACTGGTGTGCATGCACACAGGGGGGGGGCACATATTGTGGAGGAAATATGATTTATTGATGGGGGTGATGGAGTTGAAGGTCCCTTTGTGAAGCAGGTTCGTCGTTTTTGGTCAGACTCAGAGGGGGCAAGTCCGCAGTGCTGCGATTGTGGATGGGTCCTCCTTCGTCCATCCCCACTGGGAAGGGTGCTTCTGCGGTGAGATTGTCAGCGTGCTTCGACTGTTTGATGGCAGGGTCGAGCCACTATATATGAGGGGCATGGCTTCCATTGTTCGTACTGAGGTAGTGTCATTGTTGTCAGTAAATTATGGTGAAGCTTTTTTTGCCAGTTGTAAATTATTTGCAGGTTTTCCGGCACAGTAGGCTTTGCTCTTAATGCAGTCTACAAGTGAGCCTAGTATTTCGGGAAGAGAGCTTAATTTGTTGATCAATGCGGAACATGGGCACATTTGTCTTCTGATAATCCAATGAGGTTTTCCATGCAGGTTAATCTAGAGCCCAAGTCAAATAAGATTGAGGCAATTGATTGGATTAGATCTACCTGAAGGTCCATCTTCTGGGATTGCAATAAGACTGCTCTGGCGATAGTGTCTTGCTTGATGTGTATACCGAGGATGGGCTCAGAGGTTCAAACGAGGGGCATGTCACTGCCCCTGCCTGTGTTAGACTGCTAGGGCTGTTTAGGAGCTCTCTGCAGAGGGCCAGTGTTTGCGCCAGTGAGACTCTGATATGGGCTTCCAGGGTAGCTAGGAAACAGGCGGATAGATTGGCTAACTACTCGTCTGTTATCTTTCCCTCCTTGTCCTCTTTGGGGGCGTCTGAGTGAAGTTTGTTATCCAGCTGAGTGCTGTAGAAAGGATGGATTGTAGTCACGAGGTATGTTCAAGTAGAAGTTTATTGGTAAGTTACAAGTTAGTTCAAGATCTCAAGATGCCAAGTAAATATGTTAAGCAGGCTAATTCAAGATCCCACCAGGAGCTGCATCTTTGCTGCTCAGCCTACTCCTCCAACTGTCATTCCTCCAGTCCACCAGGCACACCAACATTCTACACAGTCATCACGCATTCCAACATTCCATACACACATACTCATGCATACTGGCTGAGCAGCAGGAAGTGTAAGTACAACATATCCTCTTCCCTTGAGAAATCAACGAACTAAAAAACAGAACAAGCTTTTAAGAGGGTAGCACCCATATGCAGAGGGCTTGTTGAAACATTGCAACCAAAAGAATATTTTAGGTGAAGAAAGGATGCAAGATGAGGAAGAACATTGAAGCTGCAAGAAAATAGGTACGTATTGCAAAAGAACAGAGAATGGAAAAGTGAGTGAAAGTATACAGCAAGGAAAAGAGTGCAAATGAGAAAATACGAACATAACATAGCACATCCCCTTCCCTTGGAAACATAAAGAAGAAGAATCCAGAAATTGGAATAAATGAGAAACTGCAAATATGAGATAAAGAGGGAAACATATTAGCAATTCACATGGAAATAAGATTTTCAGATGGAAAACGAGAATAGGAAGAAGGCTATCCTCTAAACCACTATATTAAATTCAATTTTAGCATGGAAATACTGTGCAAGGTTGGGAGAAGAGTTGATACCAATAAAGAATATAACCCAACTAGTCACCCACTTCAACACACCACGCACTAAAGAGGACAAAGTGTAGGACTTGGAGAATGGAGGACACCCGCGGAGTGTAAATTCCAAACCAATCACACTGTTCTACACGCCACAACCATATAAGGAACACTATGGAAAACTCAATGCATTTACTTAAATGCATACAAAATAAACAATTATAGGGTACACTGCCCATTGCGCACCAAAAAAAACAGACAAACTATATATAATATATAGGGAACACGGCCCATTGCGCACTATAAATTTTAGAAAAGGATACACTGCCCATTGCGCTCCAAAATATATAATGTATGGGAAACACAGCCCAATGCGCACTAAAAATTTAAGAAAAGGGTACACTGCCCATTGCGCACTACATGTTACAATACTTGGCTAAACCACCAACTGCACAAGTATGCAGGGAAAACAAAACAAAAATATAGGTGTAAAGGAAAAGTAACCCACACCGCTAGAAATTATACGGGTAATGCAAGTGTAAAATGGGTAAACGACCCACACTACTAGGCAAACAATCTTCACAAAAATTAGGCACACATGCTGTAAAAGGTGAAATCAGTGTAAAGGGTGTGCGCACCACCCACACCGAAAGATAAAAACAAGTATATAGAGACCAGCTCTAATACACAACTACCCTAAAGGAAACATCTAAGCATAGTGCCCTGAAGATAACTAGATCGGCCATAACATTAGCAAATAAAGCTCACACTAAATGCATACCACATTTGCAACAACTCAATTAAAATATGAGTAAAGATAGAACAAAACACAGTGTAAATAACAGATTACCTGGTGTACTAAATAAGATGAAACTGAAGTACACCTCCCCTTACACACACTTGTCAAACACCTTAGAATGTCATTAAAACAAAACATAAGCCATTACAAGCAAAATAAATCGTAGTACAAAACTCATGACAGATGACTATCAATAAGAAAGGAAGAACAAACGCCGGTGAGCGAACTCTCTCACCCGAAAAGTGTTGAACTGTCCCACGCCGATTTTAAGACCTTTAATTGTTAGGACTTGGAAGAGAAAACACATACAGAATAACTGCACCCTCGGTTGACAACGATGTGACTTATTTTAAATGATGTAAAGATTGCTTAACGATTCGTAACGCCAAGTCAGCTGGTAGATTTTCCGGTGACTAGGAAGCACAGTATTCCCACAGATTGCCAACAACTGTCACAAGCCAGGTGCAGGGTTGATCGAGGATACCAAAAACAGAGTACAACCCAGGAGCATTCACTTCAACTGAGCACGAAGGGTTACGTAGCGTGAATGTGATCGGGAAGCTAACAGCAACAGAGATGACTCCGGATGAAGTCAACAGTCAATATAACTTTATTGACTCGCTCAGCAGAACAAACGTGGTTGGCATGCATCCTGTTTTGTGCTGGAGTTTTCTGGACACGATGAAGCACGCCAAACTAAAAATGGCGGCACGCACAGGTGACGCCGTGCAGGATGGCTCCCGGCACTTCTGTGTTACAGTGCGCAATGCATTGAGGCTCTGGATACCATCACACGTCATAGAGGAAGCGCAGCAGCTCCGCTGGACACAGGAACGCGGTAAGGCTGCATGCGCAGTGTCCACACACAAGGTGAGCGCGCAATGTGGTGATTTGAACTAGGCGATTGAACCGTCACATGTAGGGAAACGGTTGAGGCCCAAATTATAAACCAAGAATTGGGCTTACCTCCAGATGTCCGTAACTTCACGACTTCGGTACACATGGAAAGTCGACCATTTCGACAGTGTTCGCAATGCAGATCTCGTCTCACCCAAAGCGTAGCATTAAACACTCCTTAAACAAAGTGCTCGCAGTGCAGATCTAGCCTCAACCAAAGCGTCGCGTTAATCACACCTTAAACAAAGTGCTCGCTGTGCAGATCTCGCCTCACCCAAAGCGTCACTTTAAACACTCCTCACAACCGTGTCTTCCGTTGATAACAGTTAATCAAAACATTGCCATACATCTTGTGCTCTTCACCACTGTCTCCGAATAATTCTGAAAGTCCAATAATGTAGCCAACAATAAAAATATGCCAGACCTTGATGTCTACTGATCAGCGATGTATCCGTTTCTTTTGAAGTATAAAGCCATAAGGAATGTGAAGCGCCCTGGGTAGGCTGTCCAGATGGTGAAGGACACTGGTGGGATTTACGAGGGCGTTCTTTTCCTTGATTTTTAAGTTTCTTTTCGTCGAGTAGTTTCTTCAATCCATACAGTTCGAAAAAAAATATCAGTATCTTAACCTTCAGTAGTCTTGTCACGCAGGGTTTCTTCCAGATCGTCGCCAATGTAGAAAAGATGGATTGTAGTCACGAGGTATGTTCAAGTAGAAGTTTATTGGTAAGTTACAAGTTAGTTCAAGATCTCAAGATGCCAAGTAAATATGTTAAGCAGGCTAATTCAAGATCCCACCAGGAGCTGCATCTTTGCTGCTCAGCCTACTCCTCCAACTGTCATTCCTCCAGTCCACCAGGCACACCAACATTCTACACAGTCATCACGCATTCCAACATTCCATACACACATACTCATGCATACTGGCTGAGCAGCAGGAAGTGTAAGTACAACAAGTGCCCAATGGTGTCTCCTGGAACTTTGTCAGAGAAGTGGTTCAAACGAGGGGCATGTCACTGCCCCTGCCTGTGTTAGACTGCTAGGGCTGTTTAGGAGCTCTCTGCAGAGGGCCAGTGTTTGCGCCAGTGAGACTCTGATATGGGCTTCCAGGGTAGCTAGGAAACAGTCGGATAGATTGCCTAACTACTCGTCTGTTATCTTTCCCTCCTTGTCCTCTTTGGGGGCGTCTGAGTGAAGTTTGTTATCCAGCTGAGTGCCCAATGGTGTCTCCTGGAACTTTGGCAGAGAAGTGGTGCCATTAGTGCATGTATGCACCTGTGCAATATTTGTTGTTACCGTAATTGAACTTTGGATGCTCTGCAAAACTCCGATGTCTCAAGACCCTCCTGAGCTGGGACGTTAATTGTCACCCTATATTTCTGGATTTTCAAGTGCATTTGCCTGGGTCAGTGTTACTTTGTATGGGGAGAAGTGGGGGAGTGGGAACGGGCACTGAGTTACTGTGGTCTTCCTGTCATTTTGGGCAGGAGCAAGCCCTAGAATGGGCACATGCGACGGCAGCCGCTGGCTCCACGTCGATCAGCTTCCGGCTTCCGAAATTGGAGGAAGTGGAAGGACGTGTCCACAGCGTTCAACAAGTCCGACCTGGGTCTATCAAACTGGCATGAAAAAATGAAATGGTGTACTTATGCAGATGTCTCCCTCTTTAACAATTTTTTGCCCAATTAGAAATACATTATGCCTTGGGGGGCGTGGCTTCGGCGTCTTCGGTGATGGCCGCCGATTTCGGGAGCTCCGTGGTGCCGTGACACAGTGCACCCTCTCCAGGACATTTTCGCTCCTTTTCGGAGCGCGGAAAGTGCATTAATCAACGTCGGAAGTGTATCCTGATGCAGCACAATATCTCTCCCACCGTTTGGTGAGCTTCTAACAGCTTTTTCTCCTCAAAACGACCGAAATGCACTCGCGGCCGCCATTTTGTTTTTATTTTTCAGGCGTTTTTCGCATTCCCTGCTATTTTACCTCAGAAATTGCGTATTTTCGCCTGAAATGACTGCCTAACCAGAATCTTTCTATTTTTCTATGGTCTCATTGATTTCCTGTGTTATGATGCGTTTGGGTCTTCGTATTTGAGCATTGCAGCTGTGCCATTTATTTACTTCAAGTTATTTGACTTCACGTCTGGATCTGGATTTGTGGGTTAAAAACTGATTTGTTAAGGCTCCATATTTCTGCCAGCTTGCTTTGCGCAACAATACTCTCCGGGTCAGAATCTTTTGAAGCCGTCGCCAGCATTTCTGCGTCTAGAGTGGTATTGTGTTTGTTCTCAATTTGGAAGCTTTCTACAGTGATTTTGTTTTCTGGAACTTTGCTGCGAATCTCCCTCTTTCAATTCTAAAATATGGCGACATCTCGGACCAGCCGTAAAGAAGTGCCGCAATCCGCTGGTGCCTCTTTAGAGGACTTCAACCCTTTTACTATTTTACCAGAAAATACAGATGAAGCTCTCAGTGACTCTATGGCCATGAAAAGCTCCTCTTCTTCTACGACTCGTTTGGGCTCCAAACAGGGGTCTAAAATTCCATCTTCAGCTCCCCTCACACCTAGGAAAAGAGGGAAAACGAATCCTCCATCTCCCACTAACTCCTCTACGCCTCTTTCAATGGAACTTCTTCTTGAGGAGATCCGTGCCCTCAAACCCTATATGGAGGAAACCAACACTCGTTTGCTGAGCTTAGAGGATAACTGGTCTCACACTGAGCAGCGGGTTGATGTTCTGGAGAAACGTGTTGACGCTGTTCAGGAGTTCGCTGACAAGGTTCCTCTTATTCATAAAGATGTTGAACGTCTTCAGCAACAGGTTGAACAGTTGGAAAATCGTAATAGGCGTAATAACTTACGCATTTATGGTTTGGCTGAAGGTCTTGAAGGTTCTAACGCCATATCCTATTTTCAGACATTTCTTCCGACTCTTCTTGGTCTTCCGGAATCTCCTCCATTAAATATCCAGCGTGCACACCGTTTGGGCCAGAGTCCCCGTTCTCCATCTTCATCAACAAAACCCAGAGGAGTAATTTTGTACTTTCTGGAGTATACGGATCTACTTAAGGTCTTACAAGCAGCCAAACAACGGGGAAAGATTTCCTGGAACGGTTCCAACCTCTTCTTCGCTCAGGATTATGCAAAAATAACTGCTGACCGTCGAAAAAGGTTTTTAGATATGAGACCAGCTCTACGCAGTTTGAATGCACGTTACGGCTTATTCCACCCCTGCCTTTTTAAAGTGACTCATAACAACAGAACCACCAACTATGAAGACCCAGCTGTCCTGCAACAATTTTTGGACTCTTGCAAAGGAATTTCCATGGATATCTCTAAACCATGATATGTCGTGTAGTGTTTGTTGCGTATCTACCCGTAAATGTACACCTCGTGTGTATCAGTCATTTTCGTAATTTTTTGGTGTTGTTATCACTTCTCACATTAATTGTTATCTTGTTTTATTTCTTTTTTACCAGGTTGTGGTTTCCGTGCTTCCCTACTTAAATATTCTACGTTTCGCCTGGATGGTGTTTCTCTGTGTGCTTCGCGTCCTGCGTCCTCCCGTCTGACGTGTGGCCCTCCCCATATGGCTCCACCTACTCCGTTATTCTTGTTCTTTTGTGGTACGTTTTTCTGTTATTGTACTGGTTTATCAATTGTTAGCTTTAATTTGTCCTTCTGTTCCCTATTTCCTTCTCTCTTTCCCTCCTTTTTCCTCACTCCTCTGTTCTTCTTTATCTCTGGTTTTTCCTTTATATTTCTCATTTGTCTAAAACTTTTCTCTTATCCTCATTCTCATTTTTCTATACTGTTTCCTGGTCTTCTCGGTTTCTCACTGCTATTTTTCCACAATAAGAAGTTGTTTTCATGTTTTGCTGTGTTCTTTGATTGCCTCTGCCTTTATGCACAATATATTCTTTTACGAACAGTTTTGAATATGTTTAAATAAGATCTAATATGTCGTTAAACATTATATCTTGGAATGTTAAAGGTTTGGGTTCTCCTATCAAATGTCAACGAGTTTTATCTCATATTGCAAACTTAAAAGGAGATATTGTTCTTCTACAAGAAATTCATATACCAGACACTGAAATAACTAAATTGAGTCGATGCTGGGTGGGCCATGTTTTCGCATCACCAGGTTCCGGAAAACGCAATGGCGTTGCTATTCTCTGTCACAAACGCTTAGATGTTCAACTCATTAGTCAAGATAATGATTCCGAGGGTAGATGGGTTGTGATCTCCTTACTAATTAACAAGATTCCCCTTACTATTTTTAATGTTTATGCCCCCACTTCGCCGGATAAATTGTTTTGGCCTCAAATTCTCTCCCGTTTAATGCAATGTACTGATGACTACTTAATTTTTGGGGGGGATTGCAATATGATTGTAGATCCCTTTATTGACAGGAATTCCGGCTCCAGGTTTGTCCCGTCTTCTATGCATTCTCAATTCATGTCTACTATTTCTCAAAGAGCTCTTGTAGACTCTTGGAGGCTTTGCCATCCCACAATACAAGAGTATACTTATTATTCTCCTGCTCACTCCTCCCAATCTCGAATAGATTACCTTTTTATTTCCAAAGCTCTTCTTCAGCACATTTCTCATTCGGACATAGGTTCTATTCTACTCTCTGATCATGCCCCGGTTTCATTGAGTTTAGATTTACTTCCTCCCATTAAAGGAAATAGACGCTGGAGATTCAATAACTCTCTTCTTTTAGACCCTAAGTTCACGCCAGCCTTTCTCGAATTCGCTTCCTTATTCTTTGTAGAAAACGAATCCCCCCAATTATCTCCTCAACTTGTATGGGATTCCTTTAAAGCTACTTCTAGAGATTTTGTTATATCCTTTGTTGCCCGAAAACGACGTGCAGCTTTTCTTTCTTCTCAAGCACTTACTTTACAAATCAAAAAACTGGAACATCTTTATTATTTATCAAAAAGTCAATCTACCTTGAAAGAATTAATCAGTGCTAAACTTTCTTTCAATAAGCTTTCCACTGACTCTGCAAATTTATATTTACTCAAGTCTAGTGCTAAATTTTATAGTGCGCAGAACAAATCTGGCAATCTTCTTGCTAAATATCTCAAGATCAAAAAGGAACGTACTAAAATTGATTTTATCGTATCCTCTGCTAATGCCGTGCTTCATAAAGATGAAGACATTCTTTTGGAGTTTTCTAATTTTTATAAATCCCTATATACTCCTGAATCTAATCTACTAATTTTATCTGACATTTATCAGTATTTAGCTTCCATCCCTCCGCCTCCTTCTTTAGATGTTGACTTCTCTGCTTTAGAGTCTGATATTAATACTAAAGATATTCTTACTGCTATTCAGTCACTTAAAAAAGGGAAAGCTCCAGGTCCTGACGGTTTTACCATAGAATTTTATACCCACTTTTCCAAATTACTTATCCCCAAACTACTTTATTTATTCCTGTTTTTTATATCTTCCCGAAAATCTGAAGGTTCTTTTCAAGAGGCTTTGATTTGTCTTCTTCCAAAAGAGGGTAAAGATCATACACTATGTAAAAACTACAGACCTATTTCTTTAATTAATCTAGACTATAAAATGTTTGCAAAGATTCTTGCGCTTCGTTTGGATAATATTTTACCTCATTTAATTGGCAAAGAACAATGTGGTTTCATTAAAGGTCGTCATCTCTCAGATAACACTCGCCTCTTTTTCAATATCCTTAGTAAATCTCCCTCCTATAAGTCTTCGTTAGCAGCCGTAGCGTTGGATGCTGAAAAAGCTTTTGACAGGGTTAATTGGCAGTTTATATTTTCGACTCTTACTTGGTTTGGTTAGGGCCCTAGATTTCTTTCCTATATTTCTCTACTCTACTCTTTTCCGAGGTCGTTTATTTTAGCTAATGGCCTTGTTTCTTCTTCTTTCCCATTTCTCCGCGGTGTCAGACAAGGTTGTACTCTTTCTCCTCTTTTATTTATTTTGACTTTAGAACCCTTTAGGCACCAGTGGCAGCAGTGCTGTCTTGTCTGGCGCATCGAGTGGCACGGAGGCCGAGGGGAGTGAGGCGGAGGACCTGTCCAGTACCACCACCGACTACGACGCTGACGGGTCCGAGGCTGATCTCCCAGAGGGGGCGGAGGCTGCTCCCACAGTTGACAGCAGCACTCGATCTCTACCCGCCCCCTCGATTCCCATCACCGGCCTCCCACTTGCTCTGGTCCCTTCCCGCCGTGCTAGGTCAACACGTGTCTCCTTCTTGCCACGCACCGCACCCCCTGCCCCTGTCTCCACTGCTGCCGCGAATGCCGAGTCTGTGGACATCCTGCGCCAGTTGCAGGTTGGTCAGACTGCGATGCTTAATGTCCTCCATGGCCACACACGAGTGCTCACCCAGATGGAGGCATACATGGAGGGCATCTCAGCTGCGCAGTCTGACCAACGCCAGTTGCTGAGGTCCATTGACTCGACACTGACTGCAGCAGTGGGTCTCCTGCAGCGCTACGTCCCCCCCCTACCCCTGCACCATCCACACTTCCCACTCCCATGCCTGTCCAAAGCACACCCAGACGTACCCATGCACGCACCCCACCAGACACAGGCACCACACCACCAGGGAAGGCCAAGCGCACACCTCCTGTCACGCACACACAGGGTGAAGTAGGCACACCCACTGGGTCGGGGGGCAAACGGAAGACACGCAGCCACAGTGGGAGTCCACATTCATCACAACCCACTACCTCCAAATCCACTCCCCTCAGCTCTCCTGGCCAGGATTCCACCAAAGAATCCTTCATGGCCGCTCTGTCCCTGAGCCCCAGTGTGACACCACCCCGCAAGCGGTCGAAGGAGTCCCCGGTCAGGGTAGTTGAGTCCCCCCCCTATCCACACCCTCCCCCAGTAGCGCTGCGACCCATCCCTCCGACACCCCCCGTCCTTGGGGCCTGTGGTTCCTTTGGGTGCAGGGGAGACGCTGGAGGACCTTGCAAGCGTGTGCAGCGCCATTCTCACCTCCACCTTTGGCGCTGCCCCACCCCCTGTGGTGGAGTCATCCGTCCCTGCACCCACAACACCTACACTTGCCCCTCCTGTCCCTGTGGTGCCTGGTCCTTCCCCCCACATGATGCCCCCCCCCTATGGAAGCAAAGGAGGTATGAACTGTGCAGGCAAGCTAGGGGACACGCGTCCCTATGTGTCCCCCACCAGGAATTGGACTATGGACTGCCCTATGGGCCTTGTACATATTCAACTTTTAATAACAATTATTTTTTTAATGCTGAATAAAGCTATGTTTTTTTTCCCTTTGCACACTACTGCTTTTCTGGTATTGCTGTTGGTGGTGCTGCTCCATGATTTGGGGTGGGGATAATGTGTTAGGTGTCTGGGAAATGTAGTAGTGTGCTGCTCATGGGGTGGACCCTGGTATCTGTGTGCCATCACAAGGTATTTGTGAAATAACTTTGTTCATGTATGCTCTTACTGCATGGTGACATTGTCCCAAGGTGTGTTCCTTCCTCTGTGGACCCTGACATCTTCCCTGCAGGGTGTTTCCTAAATGTTGTACTGAACTGTGTCTACATATCCTTGGTGTGTGACGGATCCATTTAACTTTGGCCATGCATGCTGGGCAATGTCTCCACCTGCATCATTTGTGGCATCCTTGGTGGTCACTGTACTTGTGTGTGGAGTATACTGAAGTTACTTCATGTGGACATGTTCCCTTTCACACACTATGCATGTGTGTACTCCCACCCTCGCACACATGTTACGTGTTCTGCAGGGTCTTTGAGCACCTGACTGACAATGGTGGGCATTGTATCTGTGGGTACTGCACCCTTTTCTTTCCATGGGCACTTCTGGGAGGACTCTGCACCCACCCCTCCTGTGTCTTGGCACTGCTGGGAGTGATAGGCACCCACCCCTCCTATGTCTGGGCACTGCTGGGAGGACTCTGCACCCACCCCTCCTATGTCTGGGCACTGCTGGGAGGACTCTGCACCCACCCCTCCTGTGTCTTGGCACTGCTGGGAGTGATAGGCACCCACCCCTCCTATGTCTGGGCACTGCTGGGAGGACTCTGCACCCACCCCTCCTATGTCTGGGCACTGCTGGGAGGACTCTGCACCCACCCCTCCTGTGTCTGGGCACTGCTGGGAGGACTCTGCACCCACCCCTCCTATGTCTGGGCACTGCTGGGAGGACTCTGCACCCACCCCTTCTATGTCTGGGCACTGCTGGGAGGACTCTGCACCCACCCCTCCTGTGTCTGGGCACTGCTGGGAGTGATAGGCACCCACCACTCCTATGTCTGGGCACTGCTGGGAGTGATAGGCACCCACCCCTCCTATGTCTTTTGTTCCATTTTTTCAAATGTTCAGCAGAATGAACGTGTCAAAACCCATCATAGTGGACTATATAATCCATTTAAATAAACTAGAGTGTAGTACATGCTTTGCACTCTCTACCTTTTTCACTGGCTTCTTCTTTCACACAATCGGAAAATGTGACATGACTCTTTATAAATCAGTATTTCAGGTAATTCACAAATCAAACGTATTTCATTGACCACTTTCTTTGTACTTAGGCGTGCAATCTTACCTTAAGTCATTCATTGACTTCACTCCACTTCAAGCTCCACGCGTGTTCATATTTGATATAATTATAGACCTGGTAATTTTATAATGTCTCCAACGGATCTCATGTTGCTCTTGAAAATTATTTGATCTTTGACCAACAGATTCCTATTATGGAAATCTAAGATTTTAAGATCCGTACAAATCATTTCTTGCATATCTCTTAATTATTAATTATTTACATTTTATGATGCAGTAATGTTGTCATAAATATTATGGACTTTGGATCTGGCTAATGGTCCTGATGTATCAAGATAATTAACTCTTAAAAATGTCTGGAGTTGTGACTAATTGTCTGGCTGTTTGACAAAGACACCTGAGCAAACTTTCCCTGAGACCCTGGAAATGGTTGAGCAGAAAAGCCAGCTCCTCATCTTGCCTTACCATCTGCACACGTTCATTTGGCGAAGATCACACGCCTTTGAGCACTTTGGAAGTGAAGGCGGCGCCGGCTAAGGTGGCGGGCAGCTTAAAAGGAGGAGTGGTTGGCTGGAGAGGAGGCGTTGCTGCTTTAACACAACTCCCCCCTCTCCAAGGCCGGCCCTCGCAGCCTCTTTGCCCGTGCTCATCATTTCACCAGAGGCTGCCCATTACCAGGCGTCGTTAAAGAGCAATTAGATGGAAATTAAGATGGGAACACGTATTGATTAGATCATTAAGGATGAGGGAGCCTGCACTGTCAATAAGAATTACTGCCGCTAACCCCATTACCTGCAAGGTTAAAGCCTGTGGTCTGTGCCCCTCATTAAAATCCCAGTGATTTATTGATTTCGCCCGCTCTCATTCCCTGCCCTCTTATAACAGTTGTTTTCCCATTTTTATTTCGGTGAAGTGCCACAGATGCCAAAGCACTCGCCGTTTAACCCTTGAACTGTAGAGCGGTTTAACTATATCCTTTCCAGGGTGGGTGGTACCGGCAGGGAGAGGTCGCTTATTGCAGCCAGGTTCCGGGGGGACGGGTTATGGCCTTCTGATGAAGAAGAGGGGGAGTCAGAAAGGGATGAAGGATTCCGAAGACCATTCCGACGGTAGCACTGATGTGTGCTTTATACAAGCAGTAGATGTATTGCACCGATTAACAGGGAAATGCTTCTTTAAATGCGATTTATGATGTCTGGATGTAAACAATAATAACTTGTTTTTAAGTAGCGCTACACATCGCACTTCTAACTGTTGTAAATAGTAGATGTTTCAACTACCCAGTTTATCGTACTAACATGAAAGTCAGAGGCTGCCTTGGCAGGATTCAAACACTTGTTCTTAGAACACCGACTTTGTTAGCAGCAAGCGCTCAGCTCACTGAGTCTCACCCCAGGGCGAAGTATAAGTGTGTCAAACAGGGCGATGCCCACGGTTGCCTTAGTCCACTGTAATGTATACTGACTTCTTTTTGCACGAGACGTCGAGAAGTGAGTGTCAGGATCTCACCTGTTTTCCGCAGGAACGTCATGGATATGAAGGAAGGTCTACAACTTCGCCAAATCACCTATTGCACCCAACAAGGTCAAATTGGCAATGGTAACATAGGGAAGAAGGGAAACAAAACAAGGAAGGATAAAGGTCACACGTCTAACCCCAAACTGCGACAGGACCAGGCAAAAACAAGGCACAACATCTGTAGACAAAAAAAAGAACAGGTAAGTATGTAGTAGGGTATCTCTGTCTCTAAAGCTCTCTAATGGTTTGTTTAGTACCTTAAGGTTTCCCTTCTTCGTAGTACATTAAATGGCTATGGCTGTCAAGCAAATGCCTGGTTCTGTTAAAAAAAAATACAATAGAGAACTATTAGTTGAAGGGAGACCAAAATAAGGGCATGTGTAATGAAAGGCCCTAAACTAGAACCCACCTATTTTACCAGACTCCTGTAGGACAATATCCTTCACAAAAGTAAAGTGTCTCAATGCGAAATTAAAATAACCTTGATACTCAGGCAATCATCTAATATCTTTGTCTTTCTCATTACTCAGATTACATAATCTCAAAGTGAGAGAGAGAAGAAAAGAAAGTCCACAGCGCAAGAAATACCCAGCTCAGATAAGTATGCAGGGGAGACATTAACCAAAAATAAATAGCAGCGCCAAGCGCTGATACTGTCGCGAAACAGTAATGTAGGCTTCTGTATTTTCTTGACTTTTCTATAGGAATGAGCAGCATCAAGGAGAACAGATATACAGAATCCGAGAAGGCGCACTGAAAGCAGGAACACCTGGGGGAGAGAGCGCCAGAACGAAGCACCACACGAAAGCAGGATGAAGAGGGCACCGAAGTCTGGAACGCCGGGGAGAGAGCCAGGACGGAGCACCGCACAGAAGCAGGACGCCGAGGGAAACCCGACACCCCGGAAGGGAAGTGGAGACCCGGAAGGGAAGACCCACTCTCGAAGAACTGGAACGCGAAGGGTTGCCGCGCGGGGATGGCAGTATTTTGACCCGTCTGGTCCGCTTCCGAGCATGCGTCCCCAGGCGGCGGCCATTGTGGTAGTTCACGTGCTCCGAGTCCGGCAGCCATGACAGTGAGTCCATCAACCCTCAACCCTTTACCCATTTGACCATTAGTAATATAACATTTGTCGAGATAAATTTAAAAGTAAGTGTCAGTAACTTGGTAATTCATTAGTTTGCTTGGCCTTGGGACACCAATGGTAAGTGACAGTGGGGGATATGTACAATGAAGTGGCGGAGCGTCTCGTTAGCCTCCTGGGTTTAACAACACGCTCCGCCACTTCGGAAATGCAAGGCTGCACCATATTTACAAGAATGTGGTGTAGCCTTGCTTTTCCCCCTGCGAATCCGCTAAGTTTAACAATTTAGCGGTAACTCAGGCACCCTTGCACCAGAGTGCCAGCGTGTCTGTGTGTAGGGAAGGATTGGTTATGTGTACAAGGCAGCACACATGGAAAAAGCTAAACCGAAGAGAAATAATGCATTTCTTCTCGTTTCGCCAACTTAAGACCAGGATTTTCCTGGTCTTAATTTTGGCGCTGCCTCCTATGTACACCACCCTTGTACATAGGGGAAAGCGTCAAATACAATGGATGTTGTGGTGGAACGCCCACCACAGCACCCACTGCATGCCCCTTTCATGCTAAACAAAGGGTGAAAGGATGCCTTATGTAGAAGGCAGCATTAAAGCCATGTTAAGTGGCTTAACACTGCCTTGTACATAAGGCAAGGCCCCTATCACCATGGGAGCATCACAAAAAGTGACGTTCCCGTGGCGATAGGGGCTTGCACATATGCCCCAGTGTCTACCATGTTGCTTCCTGTCTGTGTAACAAAGGCAACGTTTTGTGATGTTGCATTAAATTTTCAGCAAGAAGCAGGCAGGTGCAGTTGTTTTTCTTTAGGTGATGAAGGACGGAAATAAGGTCCCTCGAAGGCCCTTTTTCAATATCCATTGATAGGTCTATCTACAGCTTTAGATGTCTAGAAGACCTCACATCACTAGTTAACAAAAAAGTACACTAATAAGAAGTGGGCTACGTGCCAGCCCTCTTCAGCCAGGGACTTTCATGTGGTTTTCATGGTTTCCCATTTCATGGGTAGGTTGCCCGTCAATGATATGGCATTTTCTTTATAGTTATATTGACCCATTTGTGTTCCCATTATAGTTTTGTGATGGGGTGTCAGAAGGTCCTTTTGTTAGACGCTAATCGGTTTTGGATTCTTATTTCTATTAGTAAGGATGTTTATGAAGCGCACAAAGGCTTGAGGTTTATAGTACTGAAAATCAAGCAACGATTGATGTAAGAGTTGGCAAAGGGGTCTTTAAAGTAAGAGCCAGGTCTTCACTTGCTTCCTAAAGGCAAGGAAGAAAGGGTATGACGGGGCATAGGAAGATGCATGTAACTTGTCATTGAGAAGCAGTGAGTTTCATTTGAGAATCAACTTTGGTGAAACAATGACATTTTATTACTGATTTATGGCTTTTTTTGTTTGAGAAATGCATGTTATTTTATGCTTTAGCCCCTCATAAGGACACAGTACAATTTACTAATTAACTTTCTGTGTTCATTTATTTTAATTTGCACTCCTGATAATCTGTTTTTGGATGTACAACTTTTTTTTGATTGAAGTAAAGATGTGCACACACATAGGCTTACTTAAACAAGCATAAAAAATATTGATATTCTCGCAAAAGTATCTACAATGTAATATTTTGCTGGATATACCTTTTAAGTTCACCTCTTACAACGCAAACTTGAATTTCTAATTATTTTCTCTTCTTTGAGGTCAGAGCTTAACTCTGCTAATGCAGTCATTTCAGCAAAGGGGTCCTAATTCTAGATTCCATATTAGCTTAGCACAAGATGTTGCCACATTATGGGATTTTCTTTACGGTATGGATGGAGGCAACACACACAAAATCACCCAGCTGTTACTCTAAATATTCCCTAACTTAATATCATACCTATTGACTTTGATTTATTGTGAATTGTTAGGGCTCAGTCTCTGGCCCACTCAGAGCATTGACAATGTCCTTGGACCAAGTAGCAGTCAGAGCCTTCCAGTGATGTCAATCAATTGTAGCCAGCTACCAAGATGTCCTTTGTGCCAGAACAACTCCACAGGCGATACCTGTAACATTTAGCATTCTTAAAAAGTGATAACTTACCAGTTGGTTCCTTTCTCAGCATGTTTAATCTTGCCGAAATCTCGCCTTGAATTTTCACAGTTCATTGCCTCATTTTATGATAAAGAAAGTGGCATTCAGTATTTTGCTGGTGCGGAAATACTTTTGAATTAAAACAGTTCAACCCATGAATTACAACGGGTGTCTCGAACTCCATGCCTTGTTCTTCTTCAGGTCGACTTGATCTTTACCATCATTTTAGAATGAAGAATAAGTCAACATCACCTCAATAAACACCATTTATTAGGTTCATCAATAGTTAGAGTGTTGAACTAGTTCTAAAACCTTTATGTGTCATTAAAGTTTAGTATTTTGTTTTTGGTATCTTTATTCAGAATTAGAAATTAGATAAATCCATTTACAGAAATATCAAGAAAAACAAATGATTAGAGACAAGCTACGATATTAGAGCGTGTTCCATTAAGGAATTTATTAACCAAGTCCCTTTTCTACTCTATCGAATCCTGACCTACAAGAACCCACAGAGAGTCCTTTTAGAAAAGAGCAAGAACTTTGAGGAGCATTGAAATAAAATCAGATTTATTTGAACTCCTCATGAAGAGTAGTTCTGGAATCTCATCCGAGTCTCGAAATCACCATCAGCTTTAGCTGACAGTGAAAAAGGGCAAAGGGCTAAGGTAAAAGAACAGTCACAGAACAAATAGCCTGAACCATTCTGGGCAGCATAAAGCTCTTAGAGCGTGCTCTAAGGAAAGGTAATGGAAGAGCTCTCTCGCGAATCTAACTCAGGACACCTGTATTAAACTCAGAAAAAACCACATGTATCCATCCACGCGGGTGCTAGGTCATATCAAACCAATGGAAAAGGATCGTCAGATGGTATGCTGCTTCTTTCTTCATTCCCATGATAAACAAACAAAGTTGGCAAGGTATTATCTACAGAATTGTCGTGATGTCACTCCCAGTTATTTCCAGAATGTTGATGGAATCTGGGAGTAGAATGTACTCAGGGTTCCAGCTGGGTGTTCGAGGCTCTGGCAGTTATTCCGGAGACCTCTGAAGCAGCTGGGTGTGTCGGGATTGTGCTGTGTGACAATTGAATAAGGAAGACTTCGTCTCTCCTCCTACTGCTGTGATTCATTTACGAAGAACCCATCTAACATTTGTTGACGCGTGGGATATTTTTGTCACACTCCCCAGCACGTCCCGGCCACCTTCGCTCCTCCTCAACACACGTGGTGATTGGACTGAAGCAACCCACCCTCATTTTCATGCTGGCTACAGGTCATATGACTTTAACTGTTAATTTATTTCAGAATACGCTTTTGAGGCCTGTTTCTTGCCACACAAACCACCTCCTCGCGAGCGCTCAGCCCTACCTGGCGCGCATTGTGGAATTCTCAACACAGCTCCATTCTTCTGCATGCAGCCTCTCAGCATAGAATTTCCAGTGCGTCTCTGTTCTCTTGTCTTCAGCCCTCCCCGCATCTTCACGTCACGGCGTGACACTCACAACCCTTCATGCTGGGGTCACGCAACGTGCCGCCATCATGTCAGGCACCAACGCTGTTCAAGCATTGCTTCAACGCGACCAACCTCTTTACTCAGTGACGCGCACACCAATTTGTTAAACAGTTGAGCGCGCACCATTTGGATAACAGGTGAGCGCACACCTTTTTACAAAAGCATTCGGTGCAGAGACGTTTTAAGGCATGGGCAAAGTGGGCTCCGGCCCAGGGCCCCAGCCTTCTTGGGGGCCCCCTGAGAGTGTCTTGCCCTGATGAACTTGAATTATTCTTAAACAGATTGTTGTAAATAGCTTTTACCTTTAATTTTTTTTTTTTTTTTTAAATTCTTTTTATTTGCATTTTTAAACAACAGAAAACAATACAATCCACTGCTGTGTACATATAACATGTTATGGACGAGACTGCCGCCCACCACTTCACCGCTAGTAATACTATAGATATGCTCCCTCACAAAGTGTTCGAACCCCATGCGCTTGACCCAACCATACGCCCACCCCCTCCCGCCGTACTGTCTCCCGACCCATCTATGTAGTTCAGCGTGCCCTACATGCCATCCGACCCGCATCCGTCCCCCAGCAATAGCAGGGAATTAACTTGAAAATCACAGTTCTTGAAGCGTTGTCTGCGCCAACCAGTGAGTAAAGGGTTCCCAGATATCCTTTGGCCTGGAACGCATCGGCATCATCTCCCAATATAGCGATAGCTGCGACTGGCAATACACTACGCTTCGCACCCAGTCCCTGATATTAGGCGCTGTAGCCACCCCCCAGTGCATCGCAACTTGGTGTTTGGCTAGTAGGATAAGCATCGCTGGCAACTGCCGGTGTTTGGGCTTGACCATAGGCAATATACCTAGCAGAGTAGCCTGCGGGGTGCATGGGATCTGCAGACCAGTGATCGTTCCCACTAGGTTTAACACTTTGACCCCGAATGCCGCCAGCGGGGGACAGTCCCACGCCATATGTATGAAGGTCGCCCCGCCTGCGCGACACCGCCAGCAAGCATCGGAATCTCTCAGTCCCATGCGGTGGAGCCGGTGAGGGGTACGATATATCATATGAATATATTTAAAGTGTATCAGGCGAAGTCGGTAATTAGGGGATAGGACCCCCAGGAGCCTGCAGCATAGATCCCAGTGTTCATCAGAAATGTCGGAACCCAATTCCGCAGACCACAGCTCACGGGCCGCCGGGATCACTACAGGATGGCTAGCTTGCATACGTTGGTACAATCTGGATATAAGCTTGCGCCCTGATTCCACCGCCAGCACGTTCTCCAGGGCTGGTAAATCTGGCGGAGGAGCCGGAAATGTGGGAAACAGTTTTTGACCTGTGTGGCGTAACTGACAGTAAAGTAGCGTGTCTAACAGCGTCGGAGCCTCCTCGCCACACATCTGCACCAGCGTGATGAAGGAACCCCCCGGGAACAAGTCACCCACTGTGCGAAGGCCGTGCGCCGCAGCCCGCTCGCCAGTGCGCATATTCTGCAGCGGGGCCCACATCGGGTTATGTCGCAGCGGCATCGATCCAGCATACAAGAGGTCCAGTCCAGCCCTGCGTCGCAGCCCATCCCAGGCCCATCTAAGTGCGTGCACCGGGTCTATGTCAGCGCATCGCCGTTTGTGCGGCGCATATAGGGCCACGGCGAGTGGCAACGGTGCCGCTCTATCCGTTTCTATCGCCACATGTGGCTGGAACGGCGTTGGGTGGACCCAGTGGTGTAAAAACTGTGCCTGCGCGCAGTAGGCGTAGAGCGGGAAATCCGGCGCCGCCAGGCCTCCCTGTCGCTGCGGGAGAGTGAGGGTCTCCCACGCCACCCTCGGCTGCCTACCGCCCCACGCCAGCTCCACCATCTGCGAGCGCAATTGGCGCAAAAAACTAGCAGTCAGGGGCAGCGGAATGTTCCCGAAGAGATATAAGAACTTCGGCAGGATGACCATCTTGGCCACCGCAATCCTGCCCGCCAGCGAAAGGGGCAAATGCTTCCAGCGGCCGACCCGCTCCTCGACCCAGCCCAGTGCACGCCCATAATTCTCCGACCATATTTGCTGCATATCAGTGCTAATCCAGACCCCCAAGTATCGCACCGGTCCGTCCGCCCATTTCAGCGGGCAATTCGGGGAAAAGCAAGTCGTCCCGGCCGTCAAAGGTAGAATAACCGACTTCTCCCAATTTATGGTTACACCTGATAGCAATCCATACTCTATCAATTCTCCTGTCATGGGCGAAAGGTTTTCCCGCGGGTCGGTTACATACAGGGTAATATCATCCGCGTACAGAGACACGGTCAGTGCCCTCGGCGAAAAGCCTATGCCCCGGTTTGCGTGGTGCTGTCGGATGCGAGCCGCCAGGGGCTCTGTGGCGATGGCAAATAGCAGGGGCGATAAGGGGCAGCCCTGTCTCGTACCCCTCCCGATGGCAAAGGGTGCAGAGACTAGCCCGTTAACCCGTACCCGGGCAGTGATGTTGGTATACAACAAGCGAATATAGCCAATGAATGCCTCGCTCATACCCATTCGCCGCAGCAAGGGAAACAGGAATCCCCACTCCAGGGAGTCGAACGCTTTTGTTGCGTCCAACAGCACCGCTACGGCTTGTACATGCGGGGCTAAGTAGTGCAGCACCCCAAATAAAGTTCGAAGATTGTGAGACGTAGAGCGGCCCGGCACAAAGCCCGATTGGTCAGGCCGTATCATGAGCGGCAGGACCGGTTGCAACTGCAATGCCAGCATTTTTGCGAAAATCTTAGCATCCGTGTTAATTAAGGACAGCGGCCTATAGGAATCGCAGTGTTGCGCGTCTTTATCCGGTTTTAAGAGGGCGATAATGACCGCCTCTCTCATCGATTCAGGGAGCACGCCCGCTTCAACGGCCTCAGTATATACTGCCAGTAGCTTGGGGGCCAGCAGATCCGCATATTCCTTATAGAATTGTGCCGGTAACCCGTCCGGCCCCGGCGCCTTCCCGGCCGCCAGTGCGCCTATCGCCTCTTTGACGTCGTCTATCTCAAAGGGGCGATCAAAGTACCCCTTTTGGTGTGCATTGAACCAAATGAGCTGGATCGTATCAAAGTATCCCGACAGCTCCGACAGCTGCGGCGCACCCCGGGTGCGGTACAATTCTTTATAAAAGGTCCTAAACGTATCTAGAATTGTTGGAGGAGTATACGCATGCCCGCCCTCCGGTGTCGCCACTGAGGAGATGAAAGGGGGATGGCCGCTGCGAGCGCAGCAGGAGAGCTAGCGTCTTGCCCGGTCGGTCCCCCTCGCCATATCTGCGGGCCACCGCCTGTTTAGTCAGAAACTTAAGCTCCCTATCGGCTTCAGCCTGGTATTCCGTGAGCTTGGTGCGTGTTTCCGCCAGAGTTGACGCCGATAGGTCCGAGCAGTACTGCACCTCCAGAGCATGCAGGCTGTCTTCCAGCCGCTTCAGCGTTCCCCTGATGGTCTTCAGCACCGCGGCCTGTCCCGCGATGCAGTGACCTCGTATTACCACCTTAAAAGCGTCCCACAGGGTGCCTTCCGACGTAACAGAGCCAGTGTTCTGTTCAAAATATTCCGTAACGCGTTGGGATATATCTTCCCAAAACACCGGATCGGTCAGGGCCTGCGCTGGTAAGCGCCACGCGAAGGGCGTCACATATGCCTGTGGCACGCGTAGCGTCAGTTCCACTGGTGAGTGGTCAGAAAGGGTGCGCGCCCTGTGCATGACGTCCGACACCCATGCATGTACCTGTGGGGTTAAAAGCCAAAAATCCAACCTGGACCAAGCTCCCCTGTGTGGGGTGAAGCAGGTGCCCTCCCGCAGCTCGGGGTGCAGAACGCGCCACGAATCTAATAGCTGATAGTCCGTCATTAGGCCACGGAGGAGGTCAGCCACGTGCGGGTGATGCACGCGGGCCGCTCCCTCCCTGTCTAGTTCCTGCGAGAGTACCGCATTGAAGTCGCCGCCCCACATGCATGCGCCCTCTCCCAGCGACTGTGTCTTGTGCCAGACGTGTCGGAAGAAATCAGGGTCGTCCGAGTTTGGGCCATAAATGTTGACTAGTGTCATTGGCATGTGAAAAAGCTTCCCCTGCAATATTATGTAGCGCCCCTCAGTGTCGGCATGCACCCGATATGTTTGCCAGGGTAGGCCTCGTCGTATTAAAATGGCCACTCCCCGGGAGTAGCTGGAGTAGCCAGACGTGTGTATTTCCCCCCATCTAACATGTCGAAGCCTCACCCCGGCTACTTGGGGCAAATGCGTTTCCTGAAGGAAACAGATGTCAACTTGGTGTCGTGTCAGATATGCATGGGTCAATCTGATCTTGCGATGGTCATTCAGACCACGAATATTCCAAGTAAAACAACGCAGCGCGGTCAGGTATGTGTGCGGTGGTGTTTCCTACGCAGCAATGGGTTCAGTAGCGGCAGCGCGCATGTGGTCCGCAGGAAGAGCTCTCGCTCTGAATTTCGTAACAACAAGAAGAACATGGCAGCGGTCAGCGGCAGGGCCACATCATCCTGTAGTATTACATACAAATAGTGCAGTGTAAGAAAACCAAACAACATTAACCAAATCCCCTCACCACCCACACCAACCCCCCAATCAGGTTGAGACACTCGCCCCCCCCCCACCCCACCCAACAACTATATCGCATCAGTGAAATTACGGGAATCATCCCTGTGAGGGCGTGGGTCACCGGCATACTCCCCTGTCCAAAAGGCGACAGGGTGGCCGAACATTACCGCCCATTAACATATACACTATCTGCCTGCGGCGGGGTAAGCCCAACACCGATCCCCTCACCAGTTCTCAGTCAATGTACAAGAGTAGTCCCCGAACCTCGTATCCCGTGACCTCTCCGTTCCCCACGGCAGCCACGGCACTCTATAAGTTCAGAGCCTCCGTAATAGAGCAACAAGTGATACGGTACAACCAAGCTGTCCGGCGTCTCTATACGGTCCAGTTCAACGAGTACATAAAATGTAGGCCTAGTTACTCAACGTCACTAAGCTGGTCGTGCGGCGGTGTCCCCTGTCCGGAACGTTTGTCTCTCAGCGTCCGTTCCGCCTGCCTCGCAAATTTGAGTGCTTCCGTCGCAGCCGTGAAGACCATCGATTTCCCCCCGTGGTGGACCCTCAACTTAGCAGGATATAACATTGCATATTTTGTCCCCACTTTCTGGAAGATCCGCTTCGCCGGGAGGAATTCACGCCTGGCGGCCTGCACAGCCTGAGTGAAGTCGGGAAACAGTGATATTGCCATGTTTTGGAATGTTAGCTCACCTCTTCCACGTGCCAGCCGTAGGATCGTGTCTCTGTCTCGATAGTTGAGGATCCTGGCAAGGATCGGGCGGCCCTCGGCACCGGCCGCGGCCCCAGAGTGCGATGTGCCCTTTCAACCAGGAACATGGCCGACAGGGCCTCACCAAACAGGTCGCGGAACATCCCTTCAACGAAGTGCTCCATAGTGCCAATGTTCGTGGATTCCGCAATACCAATAATTCTCACGTTATTTCTGCGAGAGCGGGCTTCCAAATCTTCGTTGCGACTCTTTATCACCTCCAGGACCTTGTCCATGCGCAGCAGCTGCTCCCGGGTATCACCGCTACTCTCTTCACAGTCGGCAACCCGCGCCTCAACCGCCGCCAGTCGTTCCTCGTGTTGATCCACCTTGTGCGATATTCCGTCCAGTCGCCTGGCCATGGAGTCCAACTTGCCGTCTATCTCTTTTAGGCAGCTCTTCAACTCCCGAAACATGCTCTTGACATCCTCGGCGTCCTGCGTCGGCTCCAGCTGCGTTTCAGGGACCACCGTCTGGGACGCTGGGACAGTTTCAGTGTCCTGAGCCATGTGCTTCCCAAACTGGAGCTTCCTCTGCTTAGCATCCGTCTTACCCATGGCGCAGCAAAGGGGTCACACCATCAGAGTCTCAGCGGGAGGGTGGGTAGGAAAAATGGGCCCAACAGAGTAGGAACAGGCCTTCGAGTCCGGACAAAGTCACGGGCCCACCATGCCCAATCTGCTCCCTCCCAAGGCCGCCCGGCCGTCTGTGCCGCCAGCGGGAATCTACAACGCACAGTCGGGCCCAGCAGGCCTGCAGCTCACACCACGTGCGGGTCCGAGGCCGGGACAGGCCCTCCAAATGGGCGCACCGCTAGTGACCAGTAGTTGGGGCGGCCGTACAGCGGGCACACACTCCGCAGTCCCCGGATCCTCCGTAGTTCGATAGTTATGCACCGGGCGGAGGCTGAAGGAAGGCGCACTCCACCAACCGGGTCACCGTCGAGGGTAGCCGGATTGGCGTCTCCTTTAATTTATTTTTAATGTGGGTAATGTGTGTGCGTCCATTGCAGATATTTTTCAGACAAATGCTGTGTTTATGATCTATGCAACATCCATAAAAAAGTTTCTTTGAGATCAAAACAGGTCCTTACCTGGGAGGGGGGCACAGAGATTATTTGCAGTAATATTATTGAGATGCTGCTGTGTTAGAATACTGAAAAACACATTACTGGCCCTGAATATTAGATGTAAACACATGTTGAATTTTGACCAGTGTGCTTGTGCACTGTCAGTGACTTGGCCAAAGAGGGCATGAAAGAGCTGTAACTGGATCATAAATTCGAATCTGTTCCTAACAGGGGCCCCCGAAATACAATTGGTCCAGGGCCCCCAAAACCCTTAAGACGTCACTGATTCGGTGACACACACACCAGTTAAACATTAGCTGAATGCGCAGTTTATCCGGTCAAGCACATACCAGTCACTTGATTTATAAGTGCGTCCTCAAGCTTCAAGTCTCCATACATATTTCTCTTTACTTAATATAATCGGTGATGCGCACACCCTATTTTTCAACTTTCTTCATTTCAAAATTCAAGTATACAAGCTCATCACTGCTATTTATTGTATACCAACCTTTCTTCGGTGATGCGCACACCTGTTACACATTTACTCTACTAGTGCATCTTCCTTTGATCTACGTTGTTAACAATTTAATTTACAACAATTCATAATTTAAAACTTTCATCATTTCTGTTCTACCAGTTAGCATGCAGAACATAACCTGCCCTCCCCATTTCTTACCAGATCTTGGGGTACTTAAAACTAAATGGAAGCAGTGGTTCGAAAGGTTTTGCCAGCTACATAATAGCTTTGGATGAATCTACGTTCGAACCAGTCAGAAAGTTCGCTCTGCTCTGCAATTTTGACAATTTGCCTGTCGTTACCCAACCTGATGAAACTGATTGGGATGTTTATAAAGAAGGTGTAAGCAGACTTTCAAACTATTTCAAGGATGACACCAGCGTTGTAGTTGAGAGACACACATTTTATACTAGACGCCAAAATGAGTTTGAAACCATTGACAACTTCCTAGCGGAACTAAGAGTTCAAATTGCCACTTGTGAATTAGATGGCAACATTGATTCTTACCTAAGAGACCAGCTCATTGTTAACTGTTTAACAAAAAAGTTCAGGAAAGACTGCTCTGCTGTAGAAATCCTTCTTTAAACGAAACTCTGGAAATAGCTATGGATATAGAAAGGTCTGTGATAGCACAAAAAGAATTGAATAAGCCTAAAATTGATCCTGCTGTTGAACCTGTTTATGCTATTGGTACTAAAACCAAAACAACCTTCAATAACGTTCCTGAGATCAAAAAACAAAGTTTCTGCTTCAGATGTGGCTCACTCACACACTTAGCCAATGCAAGAAATTGTCCAGCCTTAGGTAAACCTTTTACCAAATGCAAGAAGACTGGTCATTTTGCTCGCTTGTGCAGAACTCCTCACAAGGTAACTACTCTCGAAAACTTTGAAGACTCTTGTGATCCAAATGTCTCTACCATCAAAAGTTTCTGTAGAATTGTACTGTCCATTGATACCGATGACAATGATAATGCACCTCGGTGCAATGTCAACATTGGTGATGTAGAAATTCTAGTGACTGTTAATTCTGGCTCCCCACTCACTTTCGTTTCTGATGTTTTATTTTTCAAACACTGGAACTCTCTCCAACTATCACCTCCTGACATTCGCACTATCGCCTTTGGTGGTCGCAACATCGATATGTTGGGTTTCTTCCTTGATAACATTAGATTTAAAGACAGAGTAATATTCACCAAAATGTATGTAGCAACAAAGGCTACAACATCCTGGCGTGGAAGGACCAAGGGAAATTTGGCATGGTACTGAGACCAGGTACTGCGTGTCCCATTTCTTTAATAGACATACCAGAAGTGAATCCCTCTTTGCAACAGTTGTTACTCAAGCACAACGCCTTATTTGATAACAAGTTAGGTCTTGTGCATAGTTTTGAACATAAAATTATTTTTAAAAAAGAGGCAGTACCTGTCGTCCACAAGGTCGGGAATGTTCCACTATTCATTAGATACCAATTAAAGCAACACTTGGAGATTTTATGTAACGAGAAAGTCATTGAACTGATTGAATTATCGGAGTGGATTTCTCCGATTGTTGTCGCAAAGAAGAAGGGCACTAATGATATTAAACTCTGTATTGATTTGAGGTCTCTCAACAAGAACATTTTAATTGATTGTTTTCCCTTACCAAAAATACAGGAGATGCTAGCTCTTCTGGGTGGTGCCAAACTTTTCTCCTGTCTTGTCCTAAAATCCGCCTATCATCAGGTGGAACTTTCTAGTGATTCACGTTCACTTACTGCATTTAACACTCCATTCGGTGCTTTCAGATTCCTAAGAATGCCTTTCGGCCTGGCTTCGGCCGCTTCTGTATTCCAGAAATTAATGTTTAAACTCTTTGGCAATTGTTAAAAATTTTCTTGCATATCAGGACGATATTCTTGTATGTTCAAAGAATACTGAAGAACACCTCACGATTCTGAGCGATGTACTACATATTTTAGAGTCTAATGGTTTCACTGTAAAAAAAGAAAAATGCAAATTTATGGTGAGCAATATTGACTACCTAGGTCATCACATTTCAGAGTCTAGTATTATGCCTAAGTCTGACCTTGTCAAGGCAATTTTTGACAGCCCTCCTCCCGAGAACAAAGATCAGCTATGGTCTTTCCTCGGGCTTTGTGAGTTTTATTCAAGATTTATTGACAGTTTCGCCTTTCAAACAGAGCCTTTAAGAAAGCTTCTCAGAAAAGGTGAACAGTTTACATTGAAGGAGACTGAATCATCAGCTTTCAGCAATTTAAAAAACCTAATAGTGAAAACTCCCGCCTTATATCCTTCCAGAAATGATCTCCAATCCATTGTCACAGTCGATGCCAGTGGGGTCGGAGTAGGTGCTGTCCTCACTCAGTTAGTCGAGGGTGTTGAACGTACAGTGCGTTTCGCCTCCAGATCCCTTACCCAGATGGAACGCCACTACAGCACCATCGAAAGTGAAGCGTTGGCCTGCGTTTGGGCCACCAAACACTTCGAAACCTTTTTGTGGGGCCGAAAATGTGTTTTAGTCACCGACCACAAGCCCCTTGTTTTCTTATTGTCAAAAAATGATCACGACAAGGTCAGTCCTAGACTTGTAAGATTACTCTCCAGAATGTTTGAATTTAACTTTGTAATTAAGCACATTCCTTGAGGGAAAAATACTCATGCTGATTTTTTATCCAGGTGCCCCCAACATGAGAAGCGCTACACAGAGGATGACTTAGAATGTGTCGTTGGATTGGTCGATAATTTGGTTGTCTTTGGAGGGGCCATCAGCAATTCCGAATCGGTAGATTGCTCTAATTCTGATCAGGTGCATAATACAATTAAGAACGTTATTGCTAATGAGTGGCCTGATGAAAGAAATTTGAGTGAAGGTTGACGCCCTTTTCACAAGGTAAAGTATGATCTCTCCATTGAAAATGATCTCATTATGAGAGGCACTTTGTTAATTCCTCCAGTAACTCTCAGATTAAGACTGATTAATTTTGCCCACCAAGGCCACCTTGGCATGACAGGCACTAAAAAACGTCTTCGACTATAGTATTGGTGGCCGGGGATGGATGTTGAAGTAGAGAACTTTGTAGGGCATTGTACCAGCTGTTCCATGGCTGATAAATCTTTAAAAGTACGTGTTAGACCTGGCACCTTGGCGTGAGTCTCCCTTCCTCTTTTTGTCGCTGCGCCTCATGTGTTTTTATGGTGTTGGCCGCTCAGCGCGCTGTGCCACTGCCAACCAGTGTCGCGGTGCGAGTGCTCCCTATGTAAATTGTATATGTTGGTTGGATTCCATGATTGGATTGTTTGATTTACTGTCAGACCCCAGTAAAGTGCGCCAGGAGCGCCAGGGCATGTAAATGCAAACACCGCTGGTGGGCTTGCAGTACGGGTTGTGCCACCCACAGAAGTGGCCGGTAAAATACGTCTAAGGTCTGCCATCGCAGAACCTGCGTGCAGTCTGGTACTGACATGCTGACTGGCAAGTGCCCACACTTGCCGGTCCCTGAAACCTTCCCTTAGCTGCATGTTAGTCACCCCTCTGGTAGGCCCACGGGCAGGGTGCGTTGTAAGCCTGAGGTAGGACAAGCCTGGATGCGTGGCATGTCCTCGTAGTGAATGACCGCCATCTTGTTGTTCACTACTGCAAGGCTACCCTGTTCTCATAGGCCAGTATGGGCGGCCTGGATTGTTACACCCTATGATCCTAACCAACCCAGGGAACATGGTAGAAGATCGAGTTTAGTATGCCTGAACTCGGAATAATAAGGTACATCTTTTCGCAAGGTTTATTTTAATATTCCGGGTTTGCAAATGCCGCTTTTAGAAAGTTGGCCTTTGCTTGCCTAAACATTTCAGCCCGCCTCTGCGTGATGTGTATCTGATGTCTGGCTGGGTTGAGTGACAGGGCTGGGGGAACCCAGATGGGCAGGGCTAGGTAGCCTGGTGGTGAATAGGACGATCGACAGGTAGATGGGTGGGAGGAGTGCTCCTAGGCTCTGAATAGGACAGTGCTCTGCCACCTCAATGCCGGCTCCGCCCCCTGTGGAGCGTCTGAGGACTCTGCCCTGCACTCTGAAAGAAGAAGCCTGCATCGCGTAAACAAAGTGCTCAGAAACCGGACTGGACTAGGCAAAGGACCCCCTGGCCTGGGAGAACAAAAGATTTGCTGTATAAATGGAGGAGCCCTGCTCCTAAGAAACTAGATCCGCTTTTGACCAAGAAGAATCTCTGCCTGAGGAGGAGGCACCGGGAAAGCTGAAGGAGGAAGACTGTCCCTATCCTGGGGGATTGGCCTGCAGTGGTGACCTTGCTGCCAAAGGGGAGAAGAGAAACTGTTGCTGAAGACTTTGCTTTATTTTTTACTTTCAAGACTTGTGCTTTTCCAAAACGATCTCCAAGGGCTTGGAACTGAGCTTGCCCCCTGAACTGAGCCCCAGGACCATTGGGCTCTACCTGATCTTCACTCGCCTGCCGCTGTACTGTGGTGTCCTTTCCCTCGCCGGAGCTGTGACCCTCGTGCCCCAGTCCCTCCCTGAGCCGTGACCAGGACTGCTTAGCCGCCCCCGCCTTGGGAAGAGCCTCGCTCGATCGGAGCCGCTCCCCCTACGCTGTGCTGGGCTGCCCCTGTCACCTCGCTCGCTGGAGGCTCGCTGCGCACCTTCACCCTCCCGCCGGAATTGGCGTTGTGAGCATATCCAAGCCTCGGACGGCCCGGACGTATCTGCGTGCCCGGCTGCCCCGCTTTGTTCACCCGCCACCTGCAACACCCCGCTCTTGTCGTGAGCCTGAAGATCAGACACCCATCGTGAAGTGTGGGAGCCTCGGACGCCGCCTCGCCCTTCTGTCGAAGAGCCGCTGAAATCCCGCACCCGCCTTTGCGTCAAGAAACAAGGTACTGTACTTACGAACTCGACCGCGAGCTCGCATCGGATCCAGGGTCCGCAACGTTCTGATTTCCCTGTCATCTGCCGCGTGCTTCCTGGGCGCTGCCTCAGCACGAAGTGCGCTGAGGCCTACAGTTACCTTGTGCCCGCCTAGAACAACTTTCCGTAACAAAGAGAACTTTACCGTATTCCTAAGAATTGTGGCCCCATCAGTTTAAACGTTACTGGGCCTTGTAATTGAATCTGCTGAAACTACATAAAAGCTTATTTTTATATACTTCCTGATTGGTGTCCGTTTGTGGTGCATGCAAGGGGTTTACTGTATGTGTAATTGCATTTGCTTAACCGTGTACGCCTGAGACTTAGCCTAGACTGCTCGCGCCACGCACCTAGAGGGTGAGCAGGGGTTATTCTGGGGAGTCATCCTTCGCCCTGACAAGAAGTAAAGGGTCCCTGCTTGTTGTGGGTTCACACCTGCGTCAACCAGAGCCCCCTCATTTCTAACATTGGTGGCAGCGGTGAGGATTTACGGATTTGCAATTGTGGTTTGCGTATAGTGAACCACTGATCACCACGTAGTGAGAGCAGACCAGTAACACAGCCACAAGACTAGCAATTGTTTTTGTTTTGCCAAGAATCTCCGTTGATAGAACCATGCCTGGTTCACTTCCCGCCGGAAGGGCAGCTTCTATAATCTCTGGATTTGAGGACATAGATTGGGAAGAAAGCGCACTTCGGAATTATACCAATGAAGAATTGAAAGGTTTTTGCTCCAAGTTCAGAATTGCCCAAACTGGATTGAAAAAGAAGGAACAACTCGTGAAGGCGCTGAGGGCCTGGTATGAGTCAAAGGCACCAGAGAATCAGGTGGAAATGGTTCCACCAGAAAGTGTCCATGAGTTTGGCAGAGGCCTGTCGCCAGAAGAGTTGGCAGACAGGGCAGCAACCCGGGCACACGAAGTAGAGATGGCAAAACTTCATGGGCAGATGGATATGGAAAAACAAAGATTAGCCATGGAAGAAAAGAAACTACAATTAGAGCATGACATGAAGCTGAGGGAGCTGGAGCTGAAAGCAAAAAGTTTGGAGCTTAATCCCTCTGGTGGCAGCACACCGCCAGTACCGGCGGAACCAAGAGTTTATATTCCCAAGGATGTAGTGAAGGAGTTCTTCAAGAATGACGACATCGGGCAGTGGTTCAGAGCCTACGAGGTAGCCATGTCTTCCCACCGGGTCCCTGAGAAAGATTGGGGAGCGGGGTTGTGGGGACGGTTCCTGAGTGAAGGGCGGGACACACTGTTAGATTTACCTGCTGATGTTCATAATTCGTATGCCCATATGAAGGAAGCATTGATGGCTAGGTAAGGGTTGACCCCTGAGTTATATAGACAGAGGTTTAGGGGTTGCACTAAGATTCCCAATAGTACGTATGTGGAGTATGTAACTTTCTTTTGCAGAGCGCTGGATGGTTAGGTAAAGGGTAGTAAGGTAAATGATTATCAAGGGCTTCTTGATTTAATGGCATGGGAGCACTTGTCCAGTAATTGTTTTCCTGAGCTACGCCAGCACCTGATCGATAGTAGGCTGACTAACCCTAGGAAGCTTGCTGAGGAGGCGGACCGCTGGGTCAGTACCAGGGTCCACAAGGGTACCGTGGGAGATTCCGCCAAAGGTGGGCAGGGTCCCCAGCAGAAGAGTGGGGGGGACAGGGGTAAACAGAAGCAGTTCCAAAAAGGGCCCCAAAATAGTCCCCAAGGGAACCAAGGGAAGGGTTCTCGCCTCCCCCACCCCAGAAACCGACCGGGGCCCGACAGGTCCTCCTGTTCAGAAGGGGCCCGTCAGATGTTACAGGTGTAACAATTTGGGGCATTTTGCCTCTGATGTAAAGTGTCCATTGTTTGGTAAACCCGCACCGACTGGTGCTCCACCCCGGCAGGTGACTAGTGTAGCCTTGGGGGAGGAGAGGGATGTCCAAGGTGGGTGGGGTCCCGCAGAGATGTCCCTGGTCTCGCTAGGAGACCGTGAGGTGGTCCCTCCAACCCAGCTGCCTGAGAACACTAAGAAGTACAGGCAGTGGGTGACCATAAATGGCCATAGAGTGGAAGCTCTTAGAGATACAGGAGCCAGTGTGACAGCTGTCAGGTGTCACCTGGTGTCTCAAGAGCAGGTGGTCCCCAATGCATTCTACCCCGTTGTTGCCGCTGACAACACAGAGAGACACTGCAAGGTGGCTCAGGTTCCCTTTGAGTGGGGGGGGGTCTCTGGTACTCTTCAGGTAGCTGTGAGGCCCGCCATGCCTGTAGACTGTTTGTTAGGGAACGATTTGGAGAGCTCACCTTGGGCTAAGGTGGAGCGGAGTGCTCACCTGGAGATGTTGGGTATGCCGGATTGGGCGTGTGTCGCCACACGGTCCATGGCAGCCAGTAGAGGTACTCAAGAGGTCCTGGAGCCTGAGAGGGAGGCCCAGGAACCGGCCTCAGAGAGAAGGAGCAAGGGGCGGGGGAAGCCGGCCCCTGAAGTTCCCACGGTCCAGGAGGAAGCAGACCTTGATGGGGATGCCCTGGAGCCTACAGGGGAGCAGATAGCTGAACTGGGAGACCTGCCGGAGCTGACCCATTGGCAGCAGGAAGGGGGTCCCACCAGGGAGGACTTTTGCAAGGCACAGAAGGAGTGCCCTTCTCTCGTGGGTATGCGGCAGCAGGCTGCAGACCAGGCCGCAGGTGATCAGTCAGGATCACATTTCGTTTACTGGGAGAACGACCTCCTATATACAGAGCCTAAGGTTGCTGAGCCTGGGTCAGCCCGTGCGCTGGTGGTACCCCAGGACTTCAGAGCCTTCCTACTGGGGCTGGCTCACGATGTGCCATTGGCAGGGCATTTGGGGCAGGACAAGACCTTTGAAAGGCTTGTCACCCACTTTTATTGGCCTCAAATGCGCAGGAGTTCAGATACTCACTGCAGGACATGCCAGACTTGCCAGGCAAGTGGGAAGAGTGGAAGGAAGCAGAAGGCTCCACTCCAGCCATTCCCTGTGGTCGGTACCCCATTCCAGCGAGTGGGGATTGACATTGTAGGGCCACTGGATCCCAGGACAGCGATGGGCAATAGGTTCATCCTGGTCCTGGTGGACCATGCCACCCGGTACCCGGAAGCCATTCCTCTGAGGACAGTGACGGCCCCCGTGGTGGGACGTGCACTGATGGGAATTTTCTCCCGAGTGGGATTCCCTCTAGAGGTGGTGTCTGACCGAGGTACCAATTTCATGTCCAAATACATGAAATCTCTTTGGCAAGAGTGTGGTGTAACCTACAAGTTCACCACACCTTACCACCCCCAAGGAAACGGGTTGGTTGAGAGATTCAACCGAACCCTCAAAGGCATGATAATGGGCCTAGAAGGACCCATGAGGCGTAAGTGGGACGTCCTCTTACCATGCCTTCTCTTCGCTTACCGTGAGGTGCCACAGAAGTCTCTGGGGTTCAGTCCCTTTGAGCTTCTGTATGGTCACCCCTCTGGACCTCTAAGTCTGGTCAAGGAAGGCTGGGAGCAATCTCCCAGGAAACCTCCCCAGAATGTATATAGTTACATGCTGGCCTTCAGGAATCAGACTAGGCGATTCAGACAACTTGCTGAGGCAAATCTGGAAGCCAGCCAGGAGGAGATGAAGCGGTGGTACGACCAGAATGCCACTCTGGTAGAGCTTCAGCCTGGACAGAAAGTATGGGTCTTGGCCCCCGTGGAGCCGTGTGCGCTCCAGGATAAGTGGACCGGTCCCTTTGAGGTGGTGGAGCGCAAGAGTCCTGTTACCTACGTGGTGGACCTGAAGTCTCCTAGGAACCCCTTAAGGGTCCTACATGTCAACCGCCTCAAGCCCCACTTGGAGAGGTCCCAAGTGGGCATGCTCTTGGCAACAGATGCTGGGATGGAAGAGGAGACCGAACCTCTTCCTGACCTCCTGTCAGCCAAGGAGCAAGATGGGTCAGTGGATGGTGTCATCCTCTCTTCCACCCTGACCCCTGAGCAACAGAATGATTGTCGCCAGTTGCTGGGACAATTTTCTGATCTGTTTTCCCTGGTCCCTGGTGTCACTGATTGGTTCGTCCATGATGTGGACACTGGGGATAGTCCACCTGTGCGGCACAAGGCCTACAGGGTGACTGACAGGGTGAGGACATGCATCAAGGAGGAAGTCTCCAAGATGTTTGCCCTCGGGGTAATTGAGTCTTCCAGCAGTCCTTGGGCCAGCCCCGTGGTCTTGGTCCCAAAGGCTGCAGCGCCGGGAGCCACACCCGAACTCCGGTTCTGTGTGGACTACAGAGGACTCAATTCAGTCACTAGGACTGACGCACACCCCATCCCCAGAGCTGATGAGCTCATCGATCGGCTAGGGGCTGCCAACTACCTCAGCACGTTTGATTTAACGTCTGGGTATTGGCAGATTGCCTTGACCGAGGGGGCCAAAGAGAGGTCAGCATTTTCCACCCCAGATGGGCACTACCAGTTCCGGGTTATGCCCTTTGGGATGAAGAATGCCCCTGCCACCTTCCAGAGATTGGTCAACCAGGTGTTGGCTGGGCTGGATTCGTTCAGTGCAGCCTACCTGGATGATATCGCAGTGTTCAGCTCCACTTGGGAGGAACACCTGCGTCACCTCTGGGAAGTGTTGATGGCGCTGCGCAAGGCAGGCCTCACGATCAAGGCGAGTAAGTGCCAGATCGGGCAGGGTTCCGTGGTGTACTTGGGACACCAAGTTGGGAGTGGCCAGGTGGCACCCCTTCAGCCCAAGATAGAAACCATCCTGAATTGGGAGGCGCCCAAAACCCAGACGGAGGTGAGAGCCTTCCTAGGTCTCACCGGGTACTACAGGAGGTTTGTCAAGGGGTATGGCAACATGGTTGCCCCCTTGACAGCGCTGTCTTCGAAGAAGCAGCCCAGGAAAGTGATCTGGACTGACACCTGTCAGAAAGCTTTTGAGGCCTTGAAAACTGCTATGTGCACGGCGCCCGTGCTCTTGGCTCCCAACTTCTCCAAAGAGTTTATCGTTCAGACAGACGCTTCAGAGCATGGTGTGGGGGCTGTTCTTTCACAGATTAATGAGGAGGGCCTAGATCAACCCGTAGCCTTTCTTAGCAGGAGGTTACTTCCACGGGAACAGAGGTGGAGTGCTATTGAGCGGGAGGCATTTGCTGTGGTCTGGGTGCTGAAGAAGCTAAGACCCTACTTGTTTGGGTCTCACTTCCGGGTTCAGACGGACCACAGGCCCCTCAGATGGTTTATGCATATGAGGGGTGAGAATCCAAAGCTGTTGAGGTGGTCCATTTCCCTACAGGGTATGGATTTCACGGTGGAACATCGCCCTGGTACAGATCACGCCAATGCTGACGGTCTGTCCAGATTTTTCCGCCTTAGTGATGAGGAACTCCCTGGGGTAGGGTAGTTCTCCCCACTTTTCAGCTGGAGGGGACACGTGTTAGACCTGGCACCTTGGCGTGAGTCTCCCTTCCTCTTTTTGTCGCTGTGCCTCATGTGTTTTTATGGTGTTGGCCGCTCAGCGCGCTGTGCCACTGCCAACCAGTGTCGCGGTGCGAGTGCTCCCTATGTAAATTGTATATGTTGGTTGGATTCCATGGTTGGATTGTTTGATTTACTGTCAGACCCCAGTAAAGTGCGCCAGGAGCGCCAGGGCATGTAAATGCAAACACCGCTGGTGGGCTTGCAGCACGGGTTGTGCCACCCACAGAAGCGGCCGGTAAAATACGTCTAAGGTCTGCCATCGCAGAACCTGCGTGCAGTCTGGTACTGACATGCTGACTGGCAAGTGCCCACACTTGCCGGTCCCTGAAACCTTCCCTTAGCTGCATGTTAGTCACCCCTCTGGTAGTCCCACGGGCAGGGTGCGTTGTAAGCCTGAGGTAGGACAAGCCTGGATGCGTGGCATGTCCTAGTAGTGAATGACCGCCATCTTGTTGTTCACTACTGCAAGGCTACCCTGTTCTCATAGGCCAGTATGGGCGGCCTGGATTGTTACACCCTATGATCCTAACCGACCCAGGGAACATGGTAGAAGATCGAGTTTAGTATGCCTTAACTCGGAATAATAAGGTACATCTTTTCGCAAGGTTTAGTTTAATATTCCGGGTTTGCAAATGCCGCTTTTAGAAAGTTGGCCTTTGCTTGGCTAAACATTTCAGCCCGCCTCTGCGTGATGTGTATCTGATGTCTGGCTGGTATGAGTGACAGGGCTGGGGGAACCCAGATGGGCAGGGCTAGGTAGCCTGGTGGTGAATAGGACGATCGACAGGTAGATGGGTGGGAGGAGTGCTCCTAGGCTCTGAATAGGACTGTGCTCTGCCACCTCAATGCCGGCTCCACCCCCTGTGGAGCGTCTGAGGACTCTGCCCTGCACTCTGAAAGAAGAAGCCTGCATCGCGTAAACAAAGTGCTCAGAAACCGGACTGGACTAGGCAAAGGACCCCCTGGCCTGGGAGAACAAAAGATTTGCTGTATAAATGGAGGAGCCCTGCTCCTGAGAAACTAGATCCGCTTTTGACCAAGAAGAATCTCTGCCTGAGGAGGAGGCACCGGGAAAGCTGAAGGAGGAAGACTGTCCCTATCCTGGGGGATTGGCCTGCAGTGGTGACCTTGCTGTCAAAGGGGAGAAGAGAAACTGTTGCTGAAGACTTTGCTTTATTTTTTACTTTCAAGACTTGTGCTTTTCCAAAACGATCTCCAAGGGCTTGGAACTGAGCTTGCCCCCTGAACTGAGCCCCAGGACCATTGGGCTCTACCTGATCTTCACTCGCCTGCCGCTGGACTGTGGTGTCCTTTCCCTCGCCGGAGCTGTGACCCTCGTGCCCCAGTCCCTCCCTGAGCCGTGACCAGGACTGCTTAGCCGCCCCCGCCTTGGGAAGAGCCTCGCTCGATCGGAGCCGCTCCCCCTACGCTGTGCTGGGCTGCCCCTGTCACCTCGCTCGCTGGAGGCTCGCTGCGCACCTTCACCCTCCCGCCGGAATTGGCGTTGTGAGCATATCCAAGCCTCGGACGGCCCGGACGTATCTGCGTGCCCGGCTGCCCCGCTTTGTTCACCCACCACCTGCAACACCCCGCTCTTGTCGTGAGCCTGAAGATCAGACACCCATCGTGAAGTGTGGGAGCCTCGGACGCCGCCTCGCCCTTCTGTCGAAGAGCCGCTGAAATCCCGCACCCGCCTTTGCGTCAAGAAACAAGGTACTGTACTTACGAACTCGACCGCGAGCTCGCATCGGATCCAGGGTCCGCAACGTTCTGATTTCCCTGTCATCTGCCGCGTGCTTCCTGGGCGCTGCCTCAGCACGAAGTGCGCTGAGGCCTACAGTTACCTTGTGCCCGCCTAGAAGAACTTTCCGTAACAAAGAGAACTTTACCGTATTCCTAAGAATTGTGGCCCCATCAGTTTAAACGTTACTGGGCCTTGTAATTGAATCTGCTGAAACTACATAAAAGCTTATTTTTATATACTTCCTGATTGGTGTCCGTTTGTGGTGCATGCAAGGGGTTTACTGTATGTGTAATTGCATTTGCTTAACCGTGTACGCCTGAGACTTAGCCTAGACTGCTCGCGCCACGCACCTAGAGGGTGAGCAGGGGTTATTCTGGGGAGTCATCCTTCGCCCTGACAAGAAGTAAAGGGTCCCTGCTTGTTGTGGGTTCACACCTGCGTCAACCAGAGCCCCCTCATTTCTAACAGTACTAAACACTCCACTTTTCCCAGTTGTCTTTCCTAATGGGCCTTGGGAAAAACTAGGCATAGATTTTATTGGGCCAATGTATAACCTCAAATTCAACATGAGATTTGCTTTAGTTGTAGTTGGCTACTTCACAAAATGGGTGGAGTGTAGATTTTTGCCTGAACCCTCTACCACAGCTGCAATTGACTTACTTAATGATCTTTTCCGACGTGAAGGTGTTCCCAAAGTCATTGTCTCTGACAATGGGGTTCAATTCAAGTCCCATTCCATGCAATTGTTTTTTTAAAACATGGGAATCAAACACTTAACTGTGGCCCTTTACAGTCCCCAAGGCAATGGCATTGTAGAAAGGGTGAACAAGATGTTAAAAGAAACTATTCAGAAGGCCTCCGTTCAAGGAGATTCTGTTCAAGAATCTGTCCAAGAAAAGTTATGGAGTTACCATAATACCCCACACTCTCTGACTGGCACCTCCCTTTTGTATTATTGAAAGAACATTTTGGTTCTTCCAAACTCAGTCCCAACTGGGTTTTGGAACAAACTAAATGTTCAAACAAGATCCCCAATCCTGAACATGTGTGTGATACAGTTACTGAAGCTCAAGTCAAAATGAGGCAAGTGTATGACACAAACAAGAAAGTGAAAGACATTCAATTTCTTGTTGGAGATCTTGTTAAAGTCAAAAGGCTAGCCGGAGTCAAAAGTCTTAATTCCAAATGTTTTCCTATGACTTGTATTGTTAAGGTCTCCAAACATGCAGTTCTACTAGAGTCCGGCAAGTGGTGGAGTAAAAGGAATGTGGTGTTAGTGAAAAACAACGTATTTAGTAACTCTCATTGTGATATTCCTTCTGAGTATTCTCCTTTATCCTTACCAGATGTTCATTTTTCAACTCAACCAAATGACACTTCATCTCATCACACTGGTTGAGGTGATACCTCCTCTTCTCAAGATGTTCTTAGTGAAGGTTGTTCCATGTCTGAACATGCTCAAACTGACTTCTGTCTGTCAAGAGAGGAAGGAAGTGTCTGTACTGATGCCCCTGCTGGTGGTCCTTTAACCAGTATGTCAGTTACCGTGCCAAGAGAAAGCAAGAGGAGACCATGTCCTCCTCATTATTTAATAGATTATATTCTTAATTGATTTCCTTTGTATTTCTCCATTGTTTTCTTTTCTACTTTGTTCTTCACTTTTGCATTTTATCTTTTCTTTTCTGGTGTTCTGTTTAGTAGCTTAAGGTTATCATTTTCTCTATTGTGTTAAGGGGGAAGATGTGTCGTGATGTCACTCCCAGTTATTTCCAGAATGTTGATGGAATCTGGGAGTAGAATGTACCCAGGGCTCCAGCTGGGTGTTCGAGGCTGGCAGTTATTCCGGAGACCTCTGAAGCAGCTGGGTGTGTAGGGATTGTGCTGTGTGACAATTGAATAAAGAAGACTTCTTCTCTCCTCCTACTGCTGTGATTCATTTACACAGAACCCATCTAACAAGAATGTCTACTTATTTGCTCGTGGACATAGCTTTTTTAGGGGAAATTAGCCCAAATCTTTTTGCTTTTTCCACTGAGTCTTTGTCAATTCTCTCTGCTGGAACGTAGAAATCTTGTCACTTTCTCACTGTCCTGCAGAGAAAGGAAAGGTGCGTGCACCTGCCTCGCCCGCATTGGGTATGGAGGTGCGTACGCAATGGGTTTAGATGTCATACCTCTGTGCGCCCTATAAACAGGTACACCATATACCCTGGGCGGTTACGGCACCGGCTAGTAGTGGGACATAGTACTGAGTGTGCCACCCGCCGGATAGCCTGTGAACCCTGTATCAGGCCTGTCATGACAGGCCTGTGAGGTGCCATTGAGTTCCTTCTTAGGTTAAAATCACTCACACTTCAGCTGACCCTGAGAGGGTCGTCCCATACCATGATGGTGCCACCCCAGGGAAGCCATGATAGGCACAGAGAGTAGTTGTCTGAAGTTCGGGAAGGTGCATGTGAAAGTTCCCTGCCCATGTAGTAAGGAACCACCCCATGTGGGGCTTCCCCTGCCTTGAAGTTCGGCTCTTCCCATAGGATACTCCTGAGTGTTGCCGATTCTCTTGTGTGGCCTTAGGGCCCTGAGTACGTCCTCACTGTCAAGGCAGTGTGAAAGTGTGCCTTCCTACATAGGATAGGAAGAGGCGCTGGCTCGATGTTCTGAAACATGATCCGATTACCAATGCCGACCAAGGAGTGCACACTTACACCTGTGGGTGTGCACACCGGTCCTCATGCGGTTTTGAATACATGACCTGCTGGAGGATACGCCCGCGCACCTATGGCATCATGAATAGGTGCCCGGTTTGGCATTGAGGACAGGTGAGTGCGTACCCGCATCCCTGGTGTTTTAACACCCAGTTCAGGCCTGCCGTTGCAGGCCTGTACCCGTGTGCTTGCACCCATGGTGCTAGTGGCAAGGTGCCTGGAATGCCGTTGCTGGCTGGGTGTGTCCAACTGTACCCATAAGGTGGTCGATCCGAGTCCAGCTGGCCCAGGAATGGTGGTGAGTGCGCACTTGTGCCTAAGTTGCTAGGGCATGGGTAAGCCAATGGCCATGTCTGCCGCTGCGGACTGATGTGACTCTTCATTGTGTGTGACCGGAATTACCCAGTGAAACCAATCTCTGTGTGCACCGGTCATAGTGCCTAATTTCCAGAGAGGTACAGAATTTGCATCTCTTCATGTTTGAAGACCTGAAGTATCTGGTACCACTCATCCCAATGCACCCCAGACGCTGTGCCCAGATTGCCTGGGCACGACTCTGATCATTGTGTACAGCTCGGGGTGCCTCCTCCTACCAAGAGGCTCCCTGGTTTACTCCACATTCCTCAGTTGTTCACTTTTGACCCTCACTGTGGCCAACCAACTGCCCTCTCCACACCTGGCCCTTCCCAAAGACATCTTGGTGAGAGAGATTGACTGGGTTGAAGGAACGCTTCCAAGACAGTTCGGGAGTGGGTAAATGGACTGCATGACTCTTTTATGTTTTGAGACGTGTGGGTGAACTTCCCTAGTGGCTGCTAAACTCCCCGTGTTTACGTCTATCTCCTAATTAAGACTGCTACATATTCTTGCCTGCTTACCGAGGACCCAGACTAAGTGTGTCTGTGAAGCGGGCTGGTTATTTCCATCCAGCGGTATAGGAAAATTGGGTTGAACTGAAGAGTGAAGGGAGGCTTGGGCCACAGAGTCTGCAGGGTACCAGTGGCACCGCAATAGGGTGTTGAGTGTGTATGTATGCAAGAGCGTTTTGTACTCACTTGTGAGATTGGGAGCAGGGCCTGATCTGAGGCCTGGCCATTTAGTAAACCTATGCTAGACACAGTCAAAGGCTGTGCACCATGGGGATTCACTGTGCAGTGGATTGATGATAGGACTGGACTCAAAGTTAGACTCAGTGGACAGCCTAATTGTGCATGGCCAATTGGCGACACACAGGGCAAAGGGCCTGGCTGCAAGCCTAAACAGCAAGGTTGTGGCTGCATAGCAGGTAGGGTGCAGGGCCTGGCCTTGCATATATAGGGATGAGCACATGATAGGAATGGTGCAGGACACAGCTGCATGACAAGCCCAGTGGCAGGTAAAGGCATGTTCAGTGGCCTTTGGCAGTATAGTCAGTTAGACACAGGGCATAGTTGCGCACCAATCCCTGCAAGCAACCCAAACAGCACATGGCTAAAGGCTGTGCGCAGTGGGTGGAAGGCTACATGAGAGGTTGGTATCAGGGCTTGTGTGCATGTCAGGCCCTGTTCAGTTAACCACCACTGTGTATGGACAAGAATTGTGAAAATTGGAATAAAAAAACATGGCAGTTAGCTGTAGTTTGTCATCAAGAAATACAATTTCATAGAAAAAACGTTCTAAGAGGCAATTTATGGTTAAAGAAGCTCATATCCTATTAACCTTTGTTTGCAAAAGCCTCTGGTAACGTGATGTTATGGTTTAAATGCAAAATCAGAAGATCTCTGAACATTTCCAGCTATAGTGTTTTACACACACTGTAATTCACACCACCACCACGCACTACTCATGACATCTCACATGGCACCGTCAATAACATCACTGATGACATATCAACTTACATCCGTTATGGAAAAAGGTGAAAAATATTTCTTGGAAAATCACCTCATTTTTTCTGAAGCTGTGTCTAGTATGGTGACATCATGGATCTCTAGACAAAGTTGCTCCAAGGGGAAACCTTTGTGAAAGTGAAGGGGTATCTGCCTAAGACCAAAAGGAATCCTAGGCCAGTCAAGCTAACAATTAATAAACTATCTTAAACGATCTTTAGAGACCACAAAGATGCCTGTCCATGCATGGGAGGAATTAGAGATGGGTTGATCTTTAAGCTGAAGGCTTACATTTATAAAGATTTCGTAGTCAACAGTCCAACTGCAACACAGATATATCTGTTCTTCCATTTAATGCAAATTGAACCACGTATCAAGTCCCTAGCACTATAGAAACTTGGCTACATAAATGAAAAGTGAATTATTCCTGAATTTAATTTAATTTCTGCATCTGACATTCTTTTTCCTCGAAAATATTTTTATACCTGATGGCCTGTCAGAGCTTGAAGCAAAATCAGGTTCCATGAAGGCAGACCTATGAACAGGGACGACTTCAGGGCGGTGCGAACGGTGCCATCGCACTGGGCGCTGACTGGGGTGGGGGCGCCATGTTTATTGTTCTAAAAACACCTGATGCCTCGCTCCTAGTCCTAGCAATAAAAATGTCAAGATAACTCATTTGATTAATGTTCTTCCTGGAGATAAATGTTGACTGGTAGTGCAGAGGGTTAATATGCCTGCTGCAAAGAATGTGTCCCATTCAGATCACAAAGTGCATATAATATAACCTGGTCAATGGGTTACCGCTTTTGTCAGAGAGATCCTTTTGTTACTTGCAGTTTATAAATTAAAATCCTCATATATTAACTGTCATCAAAGGGCTGCATGCAAACTGCAAGGAAAGTATTAGAGCTATGTGTTTTTTGCCCAGTCTTTTGTTACCCTAATATTGCAGAAAGGGTTCATTTAGGTAGAAATCAATTCTTATTATTAAAGAAAACCCCTAACAATGGTGTTACATTTTAAATTCAGAATTCGCATTTTTCCAGACCAAGGACTCTTAATGTATACTGCCTACCAGAATGGATGAAATTGACTCCCACACCTTGTAGGCCTCTGTCTTATGTACCATTTCCTAGGCACACATTTACACATGTATGATTGTCTCAGTGCAATGTGTGTGTGATGTGAAGTGTGACACCTTAAACTGGTATGATTGGCGCTATAAAACTAAATTAGTCTAAGAGAAAGTGCTTATGGAGACTTGAGGGGCACTGTCAAATGGTGGTAGAGAGGGAATCTGTGGCAGAGGTGGTCATTTGGGGGTGCCAACAAACATTGTCGCACAGGGCGCCACCAGTGCTAAAGTCGGCCCTGCCTACGAATGAACAGGATGTATGTATAGCCCTTGAAGGCATGCAGACACAGGTAAAGACATGGGCATAAGCGTTGCCTGTGTGTTGGTTTAAAGTAAAAGGGAAGGTGACTTTGCGTACAACACAGATGACCCAATAGATCCTGAGCTCACTAGTGCGCACCACAGAGGTACAGCACCACCAGTCTCTCTACATGAAAGTCATAAGCACACCACATTTCAAGGGCGATCAGGGCCGGACTGGGAACCCAATGCAGCCGTGGCAATTTTGACAGACAGACCAGCCCCCCGGCTGCTTGTGTTACTGGGAGCCGATAGAGCAGCACCGCTGCAAAACCGTCTGCCAGTAACAAAAACAACCCCCAACACTGCATAATCGGTCCCACCCTTCCAGCCTCCCGGGAAAATACCCGATGCCCACTACCGCCAGTCCGGCCCTGACAGCGATCCTCCTATCCAGAGACAGCAAAGACGACACTTTATACTAAAGGGTTATCAACAGTAAACTTGAACAGTGCCATCAACAGTAAGACGGCCAACAGAACAAATGGTACAACACTAGTTGGATGACAGGTTTCAGTTGGCTCTAGTCAGGAGCCAATGCTCTTTCCTCATGGAAAATTATATTAATTGCCAGCTCCAAGCAAATTGACAAACAAAATGTGTCTCCTCTGAACATGGTGCCAGGGCATCTGGTGCTATACATGGTAACATTTAAAATAACCTGACAACCAAAATGTTTAGCGGAGATGTATGTTGTAATGAGCTGGCATTTGCCATCACTATTATATATAGTGCTCCAAAAGACCACCACCAGGGTGGCTGCATGTCAAGAACCAGAAATAAATATGCAGTGGTTGATTCTGATAATATACCTTCGGAGCCATACAGATGAGCGCTTACCTAACCTTGCGTCTCAATAAGCACTAAATGCCTACTTACATAATGTGGAAAGTAGTGATGTGTACATTGGAAGAATTTGTCTGGAAGAAGATAAAGAGAGCATCTCGAATTTTAAAACCTTTCCCATCTGCATACCATTTGCAACATTCACCACAGGCTATGTAAGACTGCTATATGATCTCATTTAATCTATTTGAGTGCCATCACCAGCAGTGCATCTCTGCATAGAGGCACGTACAATATGTACCTGGCTTGTGCAGACAATGTATCCTCTACATGGCTATATATTAGTGGATTCGCCCTTCTATGCACCTCTCACCAAAGCACAAAAAAACCATCCAATGAGACCACCCAATCCAGTATATGCCTCAAATGCTAGGAACCACAAGCGGACATGATGTTCACTCCACAGAATTCTCCGTCATGCATTTCCCAAGCTGTGCATGGTCTACAATTGGCACTTGCCCACCTCAGTTTAAGCTACCAAACTTCACCAATTTTATATGAGAATTGGAAACTGTTAACAACAGTTTTTGTATCCCTAGCTCTTTGATCTGTTTTCATCCAATTTGTTTTCTGGTGAGCCTGGATGCCACAGCCCCTTTTCATCCTCCTAACCCCTGCAGATTTGTGGGGCAGTTACAGTGGTCATTATCTGTACCCATCTCGAAATCAGCCATTACTTTCTTGGTAGTCGAAAGGAGGGGCATTTAATCTTTAGTTGGGCTGAAGTTCGACTGCCGTTTGCCTTCAGAGTGATTTGGATATGCAATTCTATATGGCTTTGTAAAGAATGTTGAATTGTTAATTATCATGCTTATTTTTATGTTTTGTCTATCTATTTATGAAAAAAATGAATTGACTTTTTTAATAATAATTTTTAATGTGATTTACAATTAAAGGTTTTGTTTACATTGATATATATTTACTCTTACCAGTTGATATATTGTGTTTCTTATGTTAAGATTTTTTAAATTTTGTTATTCTAATATATATTGTTCTTTTTTAATTCTATGTAATTTTTTATTATGTACGTTTGGTAAAAGTCTGCTGCTGCTTAAGTTGGATTGGGAAAAGTAAACTTGATGTCTTCAAAGTCCGATATTTTCACCACTGTTGCTCAGTTTGGAGTAGTAATATTAAACCTGACCCCTCCAAAGTCTAAGGGCCTGATTACAAGTTTGGCAGTCTGACCGCCCAACTGCCACGCCACCGGTCCCAAGAAGACCGCGGCGGTCTCCCGCCCTCCGTATTACAATCTTCTCGCTGGGCCGGCGGTGGTGTTTCTGATGGTGGTGTCTATTTTTTCATATGTGTTGATGCGGGTGTGTATTTTACGACTGTAGTGTACACATATGCATGACACATGTGAACAAATACCAACTACCAGTACTTTCTCATTGTTGGAGTCTGGACCATATGAGGCCAGTCCAGTCACTGAGTAAATAGTACAAAACGGACTTAGCTGGATTTCAGAGCCACCAGGGTTGTTTTCATAGGGGTCAAGATGTTGCTGTGAAGGTGAGCCCTGGATGAAGGTATCCACACCCCTGACTGAAGGGAGGAAATGGGTGAGTATGGACCCCAATTCCTTCGATTCTGTTGATTTGAAGGAGGTAGTCCCACCGCTATAGTCGGCTCGTCTGAAAGCCAACTCGTAATTCGGACGGCAGCGAACTTCTCTGTACCACCCTATGACAGCTGCTTTTCCCTGACCACCGTTGAGGCAGTCGGCAAATGGCTGGTGGTGTCAGAGGTGCTCCATGGTCTTTTATTCAGCAAACCACCAAACTCGTAATACAGCGGGTGGACTGCCTAGTTGGAGGTGTTGAATCCGACGACGACACGATGGTGGTCCGAAGACCGACAAACTTGTAATTAGACCCTAACACTTTCTATCCTGATGTTCACTTTGTAGTGGGAATAGTAATTCTGAACCCTTCAAAAGTCCAATACTTTCCCTACTGTTTCTTATTTTGGAATGGGAATAGTAAATCTGACACTGTCAAATTCCAACAGCTTCCTCCTACTGCTCATTTTGGAGTGGGAATAGTACAACGGAGCATTCCAAAACCAAACACTTTCACAAATGTTGCTCAGCTTAAAGTGTGAATAACAAATCTGTACCCTCCAACACCTCTTTCCTTATGGTGCACAGTTTGGAGTGGAAATAGCTAATCTCGCCCCTCCAAAGTCCAGCACTTTCCTACTGTTGCTTAGGTACTAGTGGGAATAGTAAACCTGACTCCTGTAAAGTCCAACCCATACCTTAATTGTGCTTAGGTTCTCATACCTTAATTTTGCTTAGGTTGGAGATGGAATAGTAAATCTGACTCATCCAATGCTTTCCCTACTGTTGCCTCTATTGGAGTGGGAATAGTAAATCTGATCCACTGTTGATTAGGTTTTATAACTTTTGTTTGCATAGGGTTTTCATGATGTGTTCAATTTTTTAATTATATGTTATATTGGAGCTAGAATTATAATGATTTTCTCCTTTATTTTTAAGGTGAATGTATTTGTATTTACTTTTTCATTATACTAATATATGTGATTATTTATAAGTATGTTTTTATTTGCATATTTTAAATTGTTTTCTTTGATTATTTTTTGACATAATTTAGTTATTTTTAAAATATGAATTAAATGTTATTTTTTTATTTAGCTTTGTTTAATTATTTTTGTTTTATTTTTCCAATATGTAACTCTTCATAATGTATTTTTATGAGTTAATAATTATATTTTATAATTTGTGTTTCTTTTACTCAATTATCTTATACATTCATATCAGAATCACTCGATCCTTTCTCCTGCAGCACAATAAAATGAGTGCAATAGCAACTCAGCAGTGGCTCGATTGGTACCATGTGGAAGATGAAGTGGCACTGCTATGAATGGAATAGCTGGCCTCTGCAATTCACGTCATCGAGCTCTGGTTACTAAGCGGTGAGTTGAACGTCCCGGTATTCCTCGAAATTTCATTATATATATTTATAGGTTATATTAGCATATTTTTGTTAATTAGTACTTTTTTAAATTAAAATAATTTATCCATGAATATTAGCATATATTTATTTTTTGTGTATATATTTTATTGGAAGTTCCATATTTATTTTATTTGTTTAAGTTATTACATTTATGTCTACTATGTTGTATTATTTATTGGCTAGACTATGTGCTTTTATGGAGTAACTTATTTTGTGCCTGATACACATTTTTTCATAAGTCTTGCAAGATTTTGATCGTTCGCTCTCATACTGAAGTTCATCTGTAGTCTAGCAAACACTATTTAAAATGTAATATGAACTCTCATATGAACACAACAAGTAAAGAGCTATTTTTGATAGCGTCAAGGCATGTCAATCAGATGTAGACGAGTTACAGCCCCTAAATGACTTTCTGGATCCGTGCCCAAGGGCCCTGTCTGTCCTCTCTTGTAAAGCTGAATCTCTTGGGTGAAGCAGTGCATCAATTGCTACCTGCGTCACCATTGCCTCAACACACCTGACGGCTTCAGCTCTACATGAGGGGGTGGGGGGGGAACAGACAGGTTTCTTGAGACATTTCTCCAACACAAAAGTTACTGTTGCCTTTCTAGTATCAATGCTTCTGTTTGACAGGTTGAAAAGTGATAGCTGTAACCTCGCTTATCCTTAGGCTAGAGGCTGACAAGCCACTTTGAGTTTATATTAGTTGATTCATCATCTTACTGCCTCCTGCACAAGTCATTATTTTGAATTAATATTGTAAAATTATGGCTCAGGGGGGTTTTAAAATATCAGTGAGGTTGTTGATGATGAGGATTTCTCCATTACATGGTTTAGGAATGACTGTGAGGCTTAGCTCTTAGAAAAGGAAACCAGCACTAAAATACATTTTTTTCTATTTGAAACAAGTCTTGGGTATTGTCAGTTCTAGTGCCCCTGAGCAAGCAGGAGTTACTGAGCCTCAAACATGGTGGATGAGGCCTGTTGCCACTTCTGGAGGCTGTTCCAACCTCTAAAATGTGTCATGCTTTACCCGGGGCAATCCAAAATGGATCCCACTGATCTTAGAGTCACACACTTGCATTCAACATGGAATTGCACTAACAATCACAAGATGTGCTTACGTTGCACACACCACTCGCTCAGTGATGAAGCCCCAGATCTGGGCACATCATAGTATCAAAAATTTACTAGAGTGACACTGGTAGGCATCTCACTCTTTAAGGAAGGGGAAAAGATGTGTCCTGTACTACAAATCAGAGATATGGTATAGTGCCACCACTCCCTGGTACATGGACAGTATGGTACATGGTATATCCTGGTACATGGACAGTAGTTATGTGTCCAGACCACAGCACCATATCCTAAATATTTGAAACTTTTACACAAGCTACCCTCAACATGCTCATGACTGCGGTCTCTGCTGGGCACAAAAAACAGCATAGTAGTGAAAGGGTGCGCATCAGTACATTCCTGCCCCAACAAGTGTTACCTATTCTTTTCAATACGGGAAACAATGCGGTCAAAAAGTTCAATACGTCTCCACTCCCACACCCTCAATAATGAACCACGTTCACTAATAATGGCTAAACTGTCTAAACAAAGGTTTCACCTCATTAGTACTAGTTTAACACCAAAACGTAACAATAATTAATTTATTTATTTATTATTAGGGAGTTTTATATAGCGCTAGCCTGACCCGAGGGTATCAGAGCGCTTCACAACAGTTTTTGAGCAAGATTCATACAATAAACAGTATTCTACATATAGGTTCGGCAGTCCAAGTGTGCTGAGCAGCATTGAGGTAGTCTGTGAGTCATGGGATAACCTCACAGAGTGCATGTTGTCTTGGGGTTGAACCGATTAAGGGGGAGGGAGTTGGGGGACGAAAAGCAGGGAGGAGGTGAGTCTTAGAGCAACAATGTCAGTAAGAGACGACGAGCAGGGAATAGCGTATAGATGGCGGCTATCCAATAAGCAACTGAAAGGTGACCAGTCAACTTTTGTGACGTGCTTTCCACTGCACAACAACACGTGTCACTGTGTTTTAAGTAACTTTTCGTCAGTTAGAGTTAGAAATAAACTTATTTTTTTTATCTACAGAATATGCAGCAGGGATTGATTATGTGACAAATATAACAAGAGCTTAATTACACGGAAAACAATTCAGCCACAGAATTGCATTATTTCAGTGGCCCTGCACCTAACACAACTCACAAATAGGTATGCAAATATGAGTAGAAACTACAACGAAGGGGATGAAAAGAAACAAGAACATGGAAGAGGAGAAACTGACTCAGATGCAGGGAAAGGAGGAATGTTACTGGTGGAATGAGGGGAGATAGAGCAAGCAAAATAGTGTTGAAGCAATGAGATACAGCTGCCTAGGTGGAAAACACAAAATAACCCATCACCTATGTGCAGGGGCATAATGCACTTCCCTGCAGCCCCTGAGGTGCAGTGGGGTCCCAAAACCTCATTCAGCACAAGGCTAATGAATATCTGTGAGATATGGGAGACTCAAGAGCCCTTCATCACATTCTGTAGAGGGGCCCCATCACTTTGCGTTACACCACTGCCTATGTGTCAAGAGAACATGCAATGTCACTTGCTAAAAGAAGTGGGTACTTTGCCTTTTTAACTTGCTGTGAAATCTGCAGAAGGTGTTAAGCTGTAGTAGCTTTACCTGCACTACAAATGCTGTATCAAGTTCATACCTGTCCGTTTCTTGCTCTCATTCACTTTACCTTGCAGCTGTAGAAATATATTCATGGTTGCTGGCAATTACCCAAGTGCTAATAGATAAGTACATTATTTCAGTGTTCACCCTCGGGTAAAATAAATACCTCTTTATGCTTTACTTAGCAACACCAATCCTCTGCAGTTTGGACAGAAAAGATGTCTGTCTCGTTGGACTGGTAAAGGAAAACCTTAGTACCGGTGGTCAGTCTGAAGATCAGAATACAGTAGATGTAAAACCACAGGCATTTCACGTTGTGTGGTTGTAAACTACCTTGCTACAAGATAAATCCATGTTTTCATTTAACTGTAAAGAGCCTTCATATAAAAGAAGCCGTTAAAAACAATGAATTTGACGTTTTTTCAAATAGATCATAGACTATCGTTTACAGATTGTTTTTAGTGTCATTTTAACTCCAAAACCTGAAAGACAATTCTGCCATTTTAACTGGTAGGCTTGAGACATGAGCACACCTCAGCTAGCACGTAATTTGGTCCAGTTGTGGCCAGTGATCAGCACTAGGGTGGGCACAAAAATAGTATTGACAAGTTGTCAGTCCACAGCCCCTCAATACCATTTCAGTCCCTGTACTTGCTCCATGTTGCCACCGTTCTTTTTACTTTGTGGCTTGAGGGACTTATGAAGTTACCCATTCCAATGCAGATGTAAGGCTTTATCCTGCTAGGGTGTCAAATCCTGCTTGGTAGGTCTACTGGGGTTTTTACATATGAAACTTGGGGTGTGATAAGTAAGTGTGATAACAGGATGCCAGAACAATTCTTGTGTATCTACTATCTGGTTGCTGGAATCCCTGATTTGTTCTACTTGACTTTTGTTTCTGAGTTTATTTTGGGTACACTGACTGCCCCAGATTGGATTGTAGTGTTAGATGTGGGAGGCCACTATGATTACCATGGTATACTCCCCACACACATACCCAGCCCTCAGAGTCACAGTTTAGTGGAGTCGAAGACTTCCTCCACCTTGAAAATCCCCAAAGTGGGTAGAATTAGCCCTGGTAACGTTTACCCCAATTAGTAAGAGTTTGCCCAGCAGCCAATCCCACCCATTAGTTTGTGCCATGCATAAAGGTAAAAACAACAGTTGATGGACAGAATGCAGAACAATGTCATACATTCACCCCAGTACAGAGATCTGCGCCTAAATCCATCCTTTTTTTGCTCACCATGCCGTTCCAGTTTGAACCCAGCCATATGCAAATCAGTCTTGACCCTGTGCCTCATGGAAACAGTCCAGCCCGAACTGCTAAGCCAGGTCCTCCCTGGACTGGAAACAAGCATCCTAGGACCGGTTTCGGGGTTTCACCCCTCTTCAGCCAAGATAGCTTGATTCCAGTGGCATGGAGAGCACGGGACCCACGTCTGGACATGCCCTTCCCACTCGGGGTGACAAATGCAAAAACAACAGTTGATGGACAGAATGCAGAACAATGTCATACATTTACCCCAGTACAGAGATCTGGGCCTAAATCCGTCGTTTTTTTGCTCACCATGCCGTTCCAGTTTGAACCCAGCCATATGCAAATCAGTCTTGACCCTGTGCCTCATGGGAACAGTCCAGCCCGAACTGCCAAGCCAGGTCCTCCCTGGACTGGAAACAAGCATCCCAGGACAGGTTTCGGGGTTCCACCCCTCTTCAGCCAGGATAGCTTGAAACTGTTGTTTACGCATAAAGGTGGCATCTCCAAGCATCCACTTCAGAACACTCCTGAACCTATGGAAGATCAGTATAGAACTGAACCTGCTGCCTGAGACATGAGAAGAGGCCTAAAGGACTGGACCTCCTCTCCCTCTTGTGCCCAGGAAAAATAAGTGGATTTCAAGGGTCATAAGGCTGATCTACTGTTTGAGCTACAGGGAAAGAGTAAGCTACAAGAGGCCTTTTCCTTCAGCTGTCCAGTGGCAACAAAACTTGGACTGGAGCCTGCTATTTCGACTTTGTGAGTCTCTAGGGGCATCCCTTGAGGTCGTATGGAGCTTTAGAAGTATAATCCTATGGCACATTAGGATTTAAAGGAATAAAGACAGAAGATAAAATCTTTTTATCAGGCAGAACCTGGTTGGTGTATCTAACCCACACACCATCTTGGTCAGCCTCTAATTAGGCCTGCATCCTGGTCTACTGCAACCATTGAATGTCATTGGCACTTCATGGTTCTTGGCACTTTTCAAACGTAAGACTTTTCTTCTGCTCCCATTATTGGATTTTTGTCATTTTGGTGTCATTATGTGCATAAAATTGTATGTTATTTTTTAATTCAGTTAGGAATTTTTATTGTTTTGCATTTCGGCTATATTACTGTTTTAGTATTGCATAAATACTTTACACATTGCCCTAACTTAAACCTGTCGAGACTGTGGCATAGCTATCATCTTACAGAGATTTCTTTTCAATGGAGGTCCCTGTAAGGGTGCTATTACTAAAATGTTTTGCTCTAGAATTGCAGCCTGGTCTTAGGGAGTAGCAAGTCAACATATTTTCAGATAAATGCATCATAAAGACCTTTCTGTATTTTAAAATTCAGAACTCTGTACAAAGATGATTCATTTCATACCCAGTTTTATTTGGCAATCTCACATTTTGCACTTTGTGTACGAAAATGCAAATGTATAAAAACAGAAGCAAAAAGGACAGACATGGAAGGTAAATATCTGTGGTGGACATGTGTGCTACGAAACTGGGAGGACTTGTTTTTGGAAGAACGTAGGAACAAGTAAGGCAATATGAGAAATCTCTACAGCTTTCCACAGCAAATGATGGAGAGAACCCCAGATATCCCAGAGAAGTGCCTAGACAAGTCCTTCTAGCATGTGCTGAGTCTGGAGCCCAGTCCTTAACACCAATCATGTTTAATTCGATACATCTTTTACCCTATATTACCCAAATCCACCCCTTAATTCTCAGTAAAACGTTTGTGGGTATTTGGATCAAAATAGTGATGAACAGTGGCAAGCCTCATTAAAATAACGCAAAGAAATAAAACTGTTGAGGCCTTCCTTCAACTTACAACTGCATCTTCTTGGCCTCGTCCATCATCAAACTGCTCAGAATCATCTTTTCAGGGGCAAATAAAAATGTAATCCAATAATGTATTTCTCTTTTCTCCTGTTTCCTACTACCTTTTGATGGGAGCCAAAATAGGCCTGGTTAGCAGCTACCTCTTGATTTCACCCTGTTTTTTGCTCTTTATTATGTTCCAACTGTTTCAGGGACCACCTGTTTTGTTTTCCACAGGTCCTATTTTTCTATCCAAAAACGATTGGTTGAGATATCTGGCCACTCCTGTGGTCACCATGCTAGGAATAATACTCAGAAGGTATGTAGTCATTTCTCTCTAACTTTTAATAAATGAGTCTCAAATTTTAAGAATGTTTTCCCTCGAACTCTATACCAAAGATAAAAAATCACATGGCGTAGATTGATATATTTTTTAATTGTTTGCAAGGATGTGCGGGAGCTACTTTTCACCTCTTTTTCCATTGTCACACTTTAAGGACCTCAAATGTAGCCATGCATAAAAAGTTTATTTCTTCAGTTTTTCAAATTTCTGCTACATGTTGTTGTGTACAGGGCCGAGCTGAGAACCAAATGCGTCTGAAGCAAGCTAACTTTAGATTTTTTTCTCTTTTCTTCCTCTTTTTCTCTCCTCCCAGGGATTAGCTGAAGCGACAGAGGCAACAGTCCTGGCCTTAAAACCGTCCTCCAGGACCCTCCTCTCCTTAAGGCCCGCTAGGATAAATTACCTATCCAGCTGTGGTCAGTGGCGGCTGGTCAAGTCTGAAAGTGGTAAGGGCAATGCCCTATGTCGAACTATGCAGATGGATCTCAACATACCAAGCAAGACTCAAAGGCCTGATAACTTGGAAAAATTTTGACCAGTGAAACCAAGGTAAATAGGCACTCTGTCCCATGGTTAGAGAATTAAAAAAAACACAGCTTTAACTGGGTACAGTAGATCCCTCGCACCTCACAGGCCTAGTGCCACTACACCTGCTGCACCAGTGATATCTCTTTTCCTTACATGACTGTATTTTAGTTTTCCCAGATTAAAAATAATATTGAGTGGGCTGGCTTTTGATTGAAGGATGCCCAGTCCAGTTTTCTCACTCTGACAGGCTATCTTTCCTAGGTCAGCCCAATCCTTGCGCTGCCCATTGTTTCCAGGTTGATGCAACAAGAGATACAACCGTGCAGTTAATGAGACCATTCTGGCGTAGAAGATTAGAGGGTACATAGTAGAAGTAGTATGCAGACGTCCAGGGCCGGACTGGGAACTGAAACCGGCACTGGCAAACAGCTCGGACGGCCCCCCCTGGGGGGGGGGGCTGAGGGGGTGCGGCCGAGTTGTTTGCAAGGGCCGGTTTGGGCCGATTTTGTTACCGGGGGCCAATATTACCGGGCCCCAGTAACAAAAATGCCCTCCCAGGGGCACAAAACCGGCCCCCGCCCTTACGGCCCCCCGGCGAAATGCCCGGTGCCTGCTACGGCCAGTCCGGCCCTGCAGACGTCCCTTAACCGTAGTATAATTGAACCAGAGTTTAAAAAAAAAACAGTATTATTGAATTGTCTGGCATATAAGGTAAGTGGGAGCAAATGAGCTCCACAATCCTGGCACCTGCTTCCCAGTCAGTACTGGTTTTCATCTCAGAACAAAAGTGACTGACTGGTCTCAGTATCATAGCGCCACAGGACCCTACAATCTGCTATATACAATCCTTTTGTGAATGGTCTCAGCAGTATAAGCTCATTTCCATCCGTTTTATTTTTGCGCTGTTTATATAGCGCAAACTCGACCCAAAGGTATTGGAGAGACTTACATGGGCACCAGTGGCATTCAACAAGGGCACCTTCTTTTTTAGTCTTGGGCAGATTAGTGATCCAGAATGACAGGATGTTGAGCTGATTCCGAGACTCGAACCTGGTTCCCCAGATCCAAAGACAGTTGCTCTGGTCATTCAGCCACATCCTCTATACCCAGTACTGACTGGCCTGGCCTACTAGCTAAGCAAGAGCCAGTCAGCTGATTGTGACTCTCAACAGTTTCTCTCGTATGCCAGGCCAGTCCCCTGCCCTGAAAGGCTGCAATGCTCAGTAGAGTCTGCAGGCAAGCCTTACCCTCATTCCTGCTGCTACTGGCCTTCAGGGAGCTGAGCATTTATACAGCTGCTTTATTTAGGTCTGTCACTGCAGTAATGGCGACGATTCTAACACTGCATACTGTAAAAGGCCCAACTTCGCTCTACTCGGGCACTTGCTACTGCATAACAGAACCACACACTGATGTCACTGCCCTGGCTTGTGCCTGTAGAGTGAGGACTTTCGTCGCTTGACACAAGTGCAGGCCTCTCAATATAAGGGCTTTATGTGTCATGAGCATCTAGCAGCCCTCTGTGCTGAGCTGCTAGAATGTCCTACTTACTCCTCCCATTGTTGGCAGGACAACGTGCCTCACGCCCTTGAACACCAGCTCACTGTATGCATATCTGGATGATGAGTCTGCTTCTAGAAGAACATTTTTCTCTGCTCGGTAGATCTGAAGGTACTTTTGCAAAGCATCTGCATACTCTTAAAATTTTTATTTTCCAGGCTATAAACCCCATGCTTACACCCTAAAAATTAGCGTGCAATTCAATATTACACTATCAACGCCATGAGCGTGCTTGCAAAATATAGTTGCAGGGCACAGAATTAGAAGCCATAGAAATAGACATGTTGTACAGTGGCATGATTAAAGTCTGTGCATATTTTGCATACTGAATTGCATTAAAAGATTAAGAGACAAACCTGTTGGCTTTGACAATGATTGTTGTTGGTGTGTTTGAGGTCTGTAGATGTTACAATTTCCCCCTCCGGATTAGCTTGAGAAGAATTTATTAAGGTCAAGTTTTTTGAAAGAATGCAGAAGTATTTGGTTTTTTTATAATTGTGTTGGATGGGAACGTTTCCTGTTTTAGTTAGATGGTTTAAATCAAAATGGTTTTTGAGTCTTAATTTTTGTTTTTTTGCCAGTGAAGGTTGAAGTCACAGAGGAAGTGCTGATCGCAAGAGGAGATTAGTTGATAAGGGAATTCTTAAATACAATTATTTTTATTGCAAGGTGTCATCTTTGTAATCTCGATGTTGAGGTATTTGCGTAATGGTGATATTTCATATTGTGTTTCTGGTTATGTCATTTTAAATGTTTTAACTGTTTGCAATGGTTTTAATTAACTGAGCAATAATTATAATAACCTTGAAACTTGAAACCATGGTGAGGTATTGGAATGAGCATGAGTTCAGTAAATCTGCATTTGTCACCAAAGTTAACCCACACTAGCAGTTTGTTTCTGGTTTATCGAGGTGGAGGGTGTTGTATTCTAATGGTGAAATAGTGGAATGGAGATTGAGCAGAACCAGGTCAAGGGCAAAGTCTTGGATAATGGTATCAAAGTTGCATTATAGACTACAGACCTACAGTTTAGGAGAGCAGCTTTAATGTGTAGGGGGTCGGTCACTTGGGTGTGAATAGGCGATTCTTCTTTGGTTGGTTGGCAGATTAATGTTTGTGGAGACGGCTGAACTAGAGTGTGTTACTTTCTCAAAAGAAGTGTGGCCAAAAAATAACTTTTGCATTTTTTTTCATTTTTCCTTTGTTGCATTGAGAATGAGATCAACTTTTTATGTTTATCTGCTGTTCCACTTGGTAAAACCACTTAGCTGATGTAAATCAATTGTAGCTATACAGAGAAACAAACATGTTTTAGACTTACTGCTATGTAAAAATTAATGCAACATTAAAACTGTAAACTTTAATTTTAAATTTAGTTTAGAATTCAATTTTAAATCATATGAATCTGACCTAAACAGGCCAATGTTGAAGTTATATTCCAGCAATGCTGTAGTTTATAGTAGTAATATGATGTGAGACACATCTTCTGTAAAATGAGTTAGAGTGCATTCGAATGGCACTCACGTTTCTATAAGAAACACCAATACCTTACACTTTATAACTTCACTATTGTCAAACAGCTTTTTGGAACAGGTGCTCACACAATTCATAGGATGGGATTAAAGACTGGGGTTCCTTGTGTTCCTGTTCAGAGGAGACCTGGCTTGGCAGTTCATGCTGGACTCTTCCTATTGGAGCAGAACCATGTCTGGTTTGGATATGGTTCTTCCCTCTCTGAAGTGGGGTAGTGGGTACAAATATCTGTGGAATGGGAGGAGGGCTCAGATACCTCCAGTGCTTGAGATTTTTGAAAGGACTTCACCCATCGCTTTATGTTGCATTAAAGCGACACCTCAAGTAAGACATTATGCAAAAAAGCGTTCCCGTGCTCACTGTGCCATAGGATCTAAGGTACACTTCAATGAAGAGGACCAAATGTCCTTAAACCGGTCTGGGGTTTGCTTGTGTTCCTGTTGAGAAGGGTTCAGAGGGGCTGTGGCCTGGCAATTTGGGTTGGGTTGTTTCTATTGAAGAAGGACCAAGTTTAATTAACTTGTGCTTGCTCCCCTTCTGTAGAGCAATGGACAGAGAGCAATGGACTAGGATGTGGCACTGTGGCTGAGACCTTTGTAAGCATTCCCCTATCACCTTTAGTTGTTTCAGAGGAAGCGATGCACAGCCGATTGTTTGAACACTAGAGTTGTAAATCTAAGAGCATCTTTGTTGCAAATAATTCAACAAGATAGAAAAAAAAGACTTGTGCCTAGCTACAATTGGTTTCCTCAGTTCACCCAGTAGAGGTTCTGTGGAGTCCACTTTCTTGTTACTCAAGGTTTCCAGATTAGTATTTACTAGACATGAGGGATAAAGCTTTAAGGGTGAAATGAGGTCAGAGAAGTAAGATGGAGTCGTTGGAACACACTACACATGTAGACTAAAGTGTCCCTTTTACTCTTGCCAGTCTGGAAGGATGTGATTCATAATTATGGTTCTATGAAAACAACAGAGGCTTTGTCTACACGTCTTAAAGGATAAAAAGCTTCAGAATTAAAGTGGGCTTTCGTAATATGGCTTCATATAAAGTCAGGAGACCAAATTGGAACATCTCTTTTCACTCTGAAAGGGTCGTGATCTCCTAAATCACAGGGGATCTGTGTGAAATGAGCGTTCTTTATATGTAATTAACCGTTGGCAGGAAGTGTGCAGATTTGCAAGGGTATGTCTGGCCACGGTTGTACTATACAAGCAACGCAGATCCGTTTAATTGATGATATGTTAATCCTCAGTAAGGGTGAGCTCACCAACAGATCTACCACATCTGATGGAAATAGCTCCAAGCCTACCAACGCCAAAGGTATTAAAATAAGAGTCCCTCCCTGCTGTACCTCACATCGGTGACATCATGACTAGCCCAGGGCAGCTTTTGCTGCACCACCCTGCTAAGGTAACGTACCTTGCACAATACATTTGCAGGCACGGCTTGCTAATGCTATCCTTTCTTATTTAAGGATGACAAGCTCATACACACTGAACTCCACTTCAGTGGAACAGGTAAGCAAGGAATAAAACAACTAGTCACCCCAGGGGCATAAGGCAGCGGGGAAAAGCAGTTAATGGATCTGTTTAGAGGATTATCATTTTAGGAGGTTTTATGGGTGACCCTCCTTTAAGAACAATGGGCTAGTGAAATTAATTCCTGCAAATATGTATGTCTGCTTTCGTATTGTGAGTAATTAACTATACTCTAATGATGGTGTACACCGTCAATCAGCCATTCACATTGAGTGTGGCTTCGCTCGTTTGCATTTGTCATTCAGAAACGTAGAACATTCAATGTTGCCAGTTTATGCTTTAATTCCAGTAGAACACGATGCGTTTAGTAGTATTTCTGCCAACATTTCCTTCCATAGGGATTTTATTCCTCGTCATTCATTGTAGCATTGATTTCAGGTAAGTCATGCATTGGTTAAGAAGGTAGTGGTGTGTTGTGAGGTGGTAGTGTCTGGTAGGATGCAGCAAATGTTAAGTGGTAATGTGGTGAGTTAGGTGCAACACAATGATGGCAGTGGGAGCACATGCTGTGCTACTATGTGCAGTGGGCTGCTAGTTTTGTTGAGTGAGTGGTATTGTGGAAGTGGGAGTAGGTCTGTAGGGCCTCACCAGCTCCCCTTGCTGCTTGGCAGTGCCTCCTTCCTCCATGAGCCTGTTCCTTCCGTTCCACTGCTAATGCCGCTCCTGCCCTGTACTGGTCAGTCTCTGTCAACCAGTTTAGGTTTATTTTGGCTTCTTTTGCCTCATTTCATTTCCACTTCTGCATAACTAGTGTCACCATCTGTATTCAGGACTACAGCCTCAGACTCCACACACACAAGACAGAAGTCCTGATCTTCGGGAACACCGCCTCACCGTGGGTTGACTTCTCACCAGACTGCCAACTTTGGACCCCAAGCCCATCCCCACAGACCAAGCCCAGGACCTCGGTATCATCTTGGACAGCAAACTCACCATGAAGAGCCAGATAAACAGTTTCCTTGGCCTGCTTCCTCACACTATGCATGCTGCGAACGATCTTCAAATGGCTCCCAGTCCCCACCAGTTGAGCCATCACTGGCTGGACTATGGCAACGCACTTTACTCTGGAATCACATCACACCTCCTGACGAGATATCAGACCATCCAGAACGCAAGGACCAGACTCATCCTTGACCTCCCCAGATGGACCCACACCACGCCCAACCTGACAAAACTCTACTTGCTCCTATTAAACAAGAGATGCAAATGTAAGTTTCTGACACACCCCTACAAAGCCCTCCACAACCAAGGACCAGCTTACATCAACCAACACCTGAGCGTCCACCTCCCCTTCAGACCCCTGCGCTTCAACTCTCTCTCCTTCATGCACAACCCCTGCATCCGCTGCAGCCACAGTGGAGGTCGTTCCTTCGCCTACTTTGCCGCGAAATCCTGAAACAGCCTCCCCAGCCAAGTTCAGACCTCGCCATCCCTCCAGGAGTTCAGAAGGGGACTTTAGACCTGGTTTTTCAACTGAAGCCCCTGAGCAGCCTGGACCTAGTGCCTGGATACCTTCTCCGGTGATTAGCACACTCTACAAATCCTGATTGATAGCACAATAGTAGTTGAGTGGTGTGGTGGGATAGTAGTACAATGCTATGGGGAAAAGAGCAGTGCTTGGGTGGTAATGCTGTTCTGTTGATGGCAGTGAAAAGCTGATAGTCTGAGAGTGGTGCTGGAAGAGCGGTAATGTTGTGCAGCAGTGTAGTGTTGTAGGATGTAGTGTGTTGGCAGGGGTAGCAAAATGCTAATGGGCTTTCCTTGTGCATAGGTGTGAGTTACTGGGCAGTGCTGTGAGACCTTGAGGTGAGCTAAGATGCTATCATGCTGCTGAAGGTTATAGTGCAGCATTAGAGTGTTGTAGTGTGGTGGCATGGAAGTGGCATTGGAGTACTGTGCGATGGCATTATGTGTAAGAGGGGTAGCAATGAGGTGCAGGGTTGCAATGTTTTTGGTAGTGGAGTGCTGAGTGAAGATATGATGGTGCTGGATTCGTTTTGCAGTGCTGGGGATGGTAGTGTAGTTTGCCAGTATGATGTTGTTAGAATTTTGTTTTTTTTAAACAAACAAGGCTTGGATAAACGTATTAGAATCTCACTTTATAATGCATTCAAAACGCTGATAAGAGCTGCATAAATAAATCACACTTAGGGAAAATGTGATTGCTTAAAATGTGTAAGAATATTAACATGAAGTGCAAAATGCAGTAGGCTATCATTCTCAATGTGCTTCTGTAACAAGGCAAAACATCGTTTCCTTTCGATTTTGTTTCCAGCTAAATAGACGTTCTTTAAAATATTTTTCATAGCACCCGCACCCTACTGTAGAATGTGCTGACTTTAAAATGATATTCTTTTGCTCCTTCACACCACATTAGCTCACCCGTCTTTGACAATGAATTTGCTGTTGCTTTATAACGAAAAGATTGTTAAAATAAAGAACACATTTGCAGTATAATGTGTAAGTTTACCCAGTACATTGTTGATTAGAATCGTTCCATTGCATTTGACTAGCCCTTTGTCTTCACAACAGGACATTGGTAGCAGCTAACAGCTTAGGTGTGAAGGTTCTCATGAGAGCTTTCTCCCATGTAACTAAAACTGCAACATTTGTAAAGTATGCATCAGCGTGAATGTTTACCCTGGGGGTGGCGACGACACCATCGGATGAACGGTTTCCATTGGTTAAAGATGACTTAAACCTACTAATTTTCATTACACTATTTGTGCATTTTTAAATTATAATCAAGTGTTCCTACCTAGAGAGGAGAGAAGGCCCTTTACCTTGTACAACACCTGACGCTTAAGGCGTTCTGTCCTTATTACTGAAAGCTATTGTTGACAGTGATTTTACCTTCCTTTTCCCTGACTCTTTGTGCAGGGAGATTTGATTTTCTTCCTGTATTGATCAATGCTACTGCTGCGATCATTCCTCTATCTCTGACTTTAACGGTTGCTACTACAGCTGTGGTGAACTCGGCTGAGTTTTCCACAACGAGCCTTGATGGGAAGTTCGAGACTTTATCTAATGCTCCGAGTATCTTGTTCTTTTCCAGAAAAGACTCTTCATGGGTTTCTATAGGGTAGGTTAGGCTCTTTAGATAGGCTCTTTAGATAAATAATAACTGATTCCTTTATAGAACACTCTGTTGATTTAAGCTGCCACTTATCAAACCTTTTCTCGATTTCTGTAATAGGACTAATCTGAATAAAGACGACAAAACCAATACTAATTGCTTAAAGATAAATAAAGATTTTAGAAACTTCTTCAACTTCTCACCATTGACTGATAATTAACAAGCTGACAGTTGATGATAAATGACTGGTACTTTTATTTTAGCTCCATTCCAATACGATGTCAAATGTCTGACGACAAAGTGCCACAGGATTTTGAGTTTCCCAGTTTGGGGTGAATGATTGAAATACCAGCATTTGTAAAGCGCACAGCTACCTCCGGAGAGGTGTCCTGGCACTGGGGGCCATCAGGAAGATTGAGCGAGATATTGCCCAGAGTCACATGGTGCTGGGCTAACCTGCCACCAGCCCCGGGGATCAAACCATGAACCCCATGGTCCGGAGCCAGGCACCCTGGCCGCTGCGCCACACCTCTTCCACAGTGGATTAAGTGCAACAGATAGCTCTTGAGAGAAGTGAAAATCATCTGCTGGGGATTTTCCAATGGACTCTGCGATTGAATCCCTGTGGGAGTTAATTTTGTTATTGAAGAATGTCAAGAGGATATAACATAACTTAGGAAAGAGAATAAGATAATTATTTGGGCACTTGTTGAAGCCATCTCCTTGAAGATTTGGAACAACTTCTCTGTGAAATTAGAGGATGCAGTGATGCAGGACTTGTAGTGTTCTTTTTCACCCTCGTGCACAAGGCTTTGTAGCCTCTGACAAATAGATCACAGGATAAGCGGTTATCTGGGTGTTCGGCTTTAGTCCAGTGTCTTACTAAGGCCCTACCATTCCTCTTCATAAATCAGAGGTTGTTTGTGTACTAATCATTAGGTTCAATGTAAGCTCATTTCCTGATGATGACTAGAGCCAGGGCATTGAAAGATTTCTGAGCCTAAGAGGTTAGATGATACAAAATATCTCTGAGTGATTCAGTGGAGGGTGTGGCATGTCGTTTAATGTTTGAATAAATACTTGAGGTTGTATGTTATCCAGACTGTGTCATAAGAATGACGGACTGATGGAGCCTTTATGCTTGTAATCTTTGGTTTGCACAATGTCAATAGAGAATTTAAATGGAAATTGATTAGACCATGATAGTTAATCGGTGCATAAGAGTTTGAATTTGGATAAGGTGGAGAAAAGTAGGTCAAGGCTATCACATCCTTCATATTTCGGGTTCTGTGTCACAATGGTGTCCATGACCTCTAATAATGTCTGGTAAGAAAGTGTTTGCAGGATTTTCAAACAAAATATTCCTTCACCCAGGATTAAAATATGCAGTAGATCATGTTTGGCAAGATTGCACGCGCAAGACGTACCTCATAGGAATTATCTAAGATAAAGGACGGCGAGGACGAGGAAGGAGAGCGGCAATGGCGAGGAATAGGCGGCCACGGCAGGTAAGTGCCTTTTTAATTACTTTATAATTATTTTGGGAGGGGGCAGGGCACGGAGCGAAGTTTCACGGAGTTGTTTTCCAACTCCGTGGAACTTCGCGTAGAGGCACGCCGCCTGCTCCACCAGGGTTAGTAGTTACCCGCCCGGGCTTAGTCGAGGGTCGCTGTGGTGAATCGTCTTGAGTTATTGAATTCTATTGAATCGAAAAGGCAGACAATTACGGAGTTGTGATCGTGTGAGTGAACGGGAATGGAGAAATTGTGAAGGAGGGTAAGCCATTACGAGGAGGAAAGGTTGACGTCAGAGTGTGCCGCGCTGCGATAGGTCGGTTGGTGTAATGGCACACTGGGATTGGTTGGTAATCATCAGGAAGTTGAAGTGAAGAAATCTTGTCAGTTGAAAATTTGACGTAATTATGTGATGCTTTAGGGTTTTATGGAATTTGCGTAGGGGAGAATAGGTAGTGGTTACTTGAGTGCATGAGGAAGCTCCACTCAAGGATACTCCGGCACATTACGTGGCAACAAATGTAGGACTACATACTATAGTGTGGCTTCAAAATTGGCACAAAATCACTGAAAAAGAGGAAGATTTGGCGTTTCCGTGTTATGGTTCATTTCAATTAGAGGTGTTGCATCAGTTGAGGGGAGTGATGTCTCCACTACAACCTCCCCCTAGACCTACACAGTTTGAGGCATTAGATGCATGGATGCGAGCAGCTCCGGCAAAGAACAGCAAAAGATGTCAGGGGAAGATGAGAAAGGAAATGAAAGCATTCCAGGATGCGCGATGGGATGCACAACTAAAGAGATGGAGAGTAGACACCATTGAGGGAAAGAGGTTGCACCCATTACTGGTGAAAGAGGGAGATACTCAGAATAGCAATTGAGGAGAAAATGGATATGATGGGAGCGATACAGACTACAGGTTGTTAGACAGATTATTGGCAGAGTGTCCCCCACCTTATAATCCTCATTCAGAAGAAGGAAGGCGAGAATTAGCAAATGCATTGAGTATGGAAAGACTGGTAACAGCACAGGCAGGCCCTAGTAAAGGGGTAGTGGGAAGGATTTCAACAGGAGCAGATTGACCAGGGAAAGGAGTATTAGCAGGTGCAGAGTCAAGTGGAGTCAATGCCACTTTACGGTTCCCGGAAGCCCTTATGGTACCGGTCACCATAGGACCTGTAGTCTCTGTGTATGACACAAGTTTAGTGGACAACGCTAGTCAACAACAGCCAGGATTGGAAGAAAGGCTCAGCTCAGGGGGAAACATGACTGTAAGTAGGGACAAACCATTTCTGGTGCCTACAGAAGCTAGTACTAGGCCTGGGCGCTGAAAGCTCAGTTCGCGGAGTTTGCGGAGTTGTTGGCACTCCGCACTCCACGGAGCTTGCGGAGTGCAAGAAAACCCCGCTTCTCGTAGTGCAGCGGAGTTTTTTCCCCGCTTGTGAAAGTTAAGTTCGCGAGCGTGAGCTGCAGCTCGGGTAGAATTTTTACCCGAGCTGCAGAAACACCAGCGTGAACAGCAGTTCACACAACACTCCGCCACTTGCAGAACTTCACAGAGTTTTTTTGTAACTCCGCAAAGTTCCACGTAGCAAAACTCCGCGAACTACGCCCAGGCTTAGCTAGTACCCCTTTGCCAGCAACTGCATATCCTTCGAGAGTACCTGTTGGGTCTAGTACCATACAATCTCTGTCAATAACAAATTTGAACACAGATTTGAGAATGTGGGAAGCTCCAGTCGGGGGACCCATGGGAAGGATACCAGAACTAGGCGTTGATCAGGGAATTTCTGGAAACCAGCATGTCTCGCACACCCCAAATTCAAAGAATTGGCAGAGGAATCGGAGCAGTGATAGGGAAGGACAAAGTAGCGTGTCAGGTCAGGGTTCCATCAAAGCTGCAGTAAAGGCAAAATTGCTGGATGTAAGACGAGCACATTAGAAATTGATAGAATTGGCCCAAAAATATGATGTTGACATGTCTAAAATGAAAGTGTTACAGGAAAACCATTGGTTGAATTACAGGGACCAAGAATTGTAAGAGAAAAGGGTAGCAGGTTTGGAATCCCACATTCAAGAGCTGATCATAAGGATACGTGCATGGAGCATGCTTGACAAATGGGAGGAAAGATGGCCGAAGAAAAAAAGGGTAGGAAGGTGAGGAGAGATACACCGCCTCCAGTAGGGGGATACCAGGAGTTGAGGCTTACCCATTGCGGGAGACACCAAGCAGAGTGTATGTGCATGTGCCTTGGAGCAGGGGAGATTTGGCTGCGTTCACAAACTATTTTCCTCGGCTGATGGAGAAACCTGCTGAATGGTATAAGCAACTCTATTGCTTTGTAAAGATTTTGAAAGTGTGGTGGATTGACCTGAATACATTGTTTGACATTGTGGTGCCTAGTGACTTACGGTCTGCTTGTAGAATTGCTATTGATTGGCCTTCTGCTAAACCAGATAGAGATCCTATAACTCACGGTCCTTCATCTTTCGTCATGAAAAAGTTTGAACAGGTAGTTACATGGTTGCAGTCTAAGATAGCCCCACAAGATATTGATTGGGTTAAAATAGATCGAACAAACCAGGAGCCAGAGGAATTGGTACATGCTTACTTTGAACGGCTTTCGCAAGCCTTCAAACAGTACAGCGGGCTAAATACTCTTGACCCTAAAGATATGGAATAGTTTGTGTACAAATTTGTGCGGGGACTGAGACCGGAAAATAGTGTTATGATTCAACAGCATTTAATCTGCTGGCAAAACAAGTCCATGGATGAAATCCTACGGTATGCCAGATATTGCAGTGATGAGGTGGATTCCACGCCCTGGAGAATAAAGGACAAGTTGGTGTTGGTCCAGATGAGAAATGCAGATAGAGTAGATCAGGCGCAGACAAGTGAGAGAACCATAGGTCAGAATCAGGGAAACAACCAAGGAGGGATTCAGAATGTTTCGAGCAATTCTGGACAGGGTAAAGGGAAAGGTGCAGACCTCAAGACAGCTATAGACATTAACATGCTAAAGAAAGCGACTGCTTGTCATTATGGTCACAAAATCGGACATTGGAAGCGCGAGTGTTGAGCAAATCCAGCTAAACCGTTGCAGGACGGAGAGACCGTACAGGTGCCTGATGTTATCAACACTTTGAAGAGACCCAAACCTTTCAATATGGGAAGTCAGAACCAGCTACTGCAAGTACCCCAACCTCCCAGAGTTCCGCACAGTAATCGAGCTTATCACCAAATGGCCGTCATAGAAACCATAAATGGTTTTGATCAGGAACTCTCACAATGACGGTGCCAGAGGGGGGATGAAGACTGTACCCTTGGAGCAGTCTTAGAGGTAGACCAGAGTGGGTCGTATGTGGAAGCAGATGTACGCGGCCATCCCATTACATTCCTGATTGATACTGGTGCTACCCGTTCTACTGTGAGATCTGCAATAGTTCCAAACTTACCCCTCACAGGACAATCGATCCAAGCTGTAGGAGTTGCCAATAGGGGAATAACTACTCCGATAACAGAAGAGATACCCTTGAAAATAGATACTTTCCAGGATCGACACCTGTATGTGGAGTGCGATTTGAGTCCTGTATCTTTGTTGGGACATGATCTCTTATGCAACCTGAATTGTACCATCTATTGTACGCCTAAAGGAGTAGAACTGCAGACTAATGATGATGACATTGCATTCAAATTGGTGAACCAAAACCACTGGCTGGACATGTTTCCCGTACTCACGGTGGATGACCCTCCATGGGATTTGAGAGGCACTGTCACTCCCATGGTGTGGGACTTCACAGGGGAAACAATAGGATTGACCTGAGGAGTTGAGACAGTTCGTATACAGATCAAGCCGAATGCAGAGTTTCCAAGAATGTCCAATACAACCTGACCCCGGAAACGGTGGCAAGGATTACATCTGTGATTGATTCCATGATCTCTCTGGGCATCCTGAAAGAAATAATAGGAAGTCCATGCAATTCACCCATAATAGGGTTACATAAGCAGAGCAGCAAATATTTCATTGTTCAGGATTTGAGGAAAATAAATGCGATTGTGATTACATGTTGTCCGATGGTACCAAATCCATTTGTGATCCTGTTTCAAATTCCTTGCGAGGCTGAATGGTTTACTGTGATTGACTTGTGCCAAGCGTTCTTCTCCTTCCCATTGGATGAGGAAAGCCAATTTTGATTTGCTTTCCGGCTGGAGAACCGTGAGTTAACATGGTGTCATATCCCACAAGGGTATACTGAAAGTCCATCCATCTTTAGCTAGATTTTGAAAAAGAACCTTGAGAGCTTGGTACTTCCACAGAATTCAGTGCTCGTGCAGTACATTGATGACCTTTTGATTGCTTCAGAGACAGAAGAGGCTTGTAGAGATGATAACATTACTCTATTGAACAATTTGGCAGAGAATGGACAAAAGGGAAAGCTTCAGTACTTTTGCTGATGTTCAGTATTTAAGTCATCGCATTGAGAAAAACAAGAGAAAGGTGTCACCAGACCACAATGAGGCGATCATGAAAATGAACGCGCTTACCACACAAAAAGAAGTCAAGATGGTTCTGGGAATGGTTGGATTTTGCCGACAATGGATTCCAATTGTCTCATTGAAGGCAAAACCCTTACAAAGGCTGACACACAAGGATATGAGCGATCCGGTACCTTGGGATAATGATTTCTTGGTTGCCTTCTTGGAGCTGAGAGAATGCCTGTGTCGCACTCCAGCTCCGGGAATGCCTGGTTACAACAAGGCATTTTCATTATTCTGCTGTGAAAGGGAGGTTTGTGCTGTATCTGTACTCACCCAGGCACATGGGGGTGTCCGTAGACCCGTGGCCTATTTCTCAGCTACATTAGATTCTGTAGCTTCAGCGTTGCCCGGATGTCTCAGATCAGTTGCTGCAACAGGTGTCAGCACTGAAAGATGTGAAAGTATCATGATAGGCCATCCTCTTACTATTTATGTTCCACACTCAGTTGAGCTCCTGATGACGAGAACAAAAACACAGCATTTGACAACCAATAGACCCACCAGATATGAGAACATACTATTAGCCGCCGAGAATATCACCTTGAAGAGGTGCTCAGTGTTAAATCCTGCTACTTTGATGCCTATTCCCAATGTTGATGGGAAAGATTGTGAGGACCATGACCATCTGGCTGTGACTGAACTTTGTACCAAACTCAGACCCAACATTGTCGATGAACCTCTACCTGAATCTGATCAAGTCCTTTTTTGTTGATGGCTCATGCTTAAGAGACAATGAGAGTTGCTTAAGAGCAGCTTTTGCTGTGTATACCATTTCTGGAGTTGTCGAAGCTGCTTGTTTACAAGGAATATACTCCACGCAAGTGGCTGAAATCATTGCTTTGCCCCATGCATGTCTTGCTTCTGAACAAATCTGAGTCACCATCTATACTACCAATAGCCAGTACGGTTTCGGTGTGGTTCATGACTTCGGACAGCTACGGTGACATAGGGGGTTCTTAACGTCATCAGCATCTCCCATTAGGAATGGAGAATATGTGAGACAACTGTTGGAAGCCATACAGCGACCGAAGGAAGTGCCGGTTGTGACGTGTGCTGCCCATGGGAAAGGGGAGGATTTTGTGACTGTTGGGAACAGGTACACGGAAGAAGTCGGCCGCTTTTGTGCAACTCATGCATGCCTTTTTAATGGGGAATATTCAGGCGAGAGCACAGAAAGAACCGAGCTCAGCATGACGCTAGCCATTGCAGATACCTGGGATGAAGTCAGGTGTCTGCACGGAGAAGTGGCAGATCAAGAACAGGCTGGTTGGATCAAAGCAGGATGTTAGAAGATGGAATATGGCATTTGGATTTCAACTGATGGCAAAGCAGTGTTGCCAGACTGTTTACTGAATCCTATGGTGAGACAGATTCATGGAGGAGTTCGCATTGGGAGAGATGCAATGGTGCGAGTTTACAGACAAACATGGTTTAACCCAGAGGTTTTGTGTGGTTGCAGATGCAGTGTTCCCTCGATGTGTAACTTGTCAACAGATGAATGCTGGAAAGAAAAATGTGGTTGCCTTGAGTCACATTGGACAGACTGGAGGTCCTTTCAACCAAATACAACTAGACTTCATAGAGATGCCTAGGTGCAATGGCTTGAGATACATTCTGGCTGTAGTGTGCTTCTTTTCACACTGGGTGGAAGCATATCCGACTAGGTGTGATAGCCTCACAGTAGCCAAGTTGTTGTTGAGGGAACTCATCCCTTGGTTCGGGTTTCCAACTTCATTGGAGTCAGATAGAGGAACTCACTTTCACAGTGAGATCATGAAACTGTTGTGCACTGCCTTGAACGTCGATCAGAGACTGCATTGTAGCTACAGGCCACAGGTATCAGGGATGGTGGAGCAAATAAACGGGACTTTAAAGATGAGAATGGCAAAGGTGTGCTCTTCAACATCTCTGAGCTGGCCTGATGCGTTGCTCCTGGTGCTGAAGAGTTTGCGCAGTATTCGAAACAGGAGGACTGGGCTATCCACTCATCAGATTCTCATAGGTAGGCCTGGCCATAGTTCGTGGAGATTTGCTACGCGGAAGTTCCGCGAGTGGCGGAGTGCAGTGCGAACTGCAGTTTGTGCTGGTATTCCTACTGCTCTGGTAGAAATTCTACCCGAGCGGTAGCTCGCGAGTGGGGAAAAAACTCCGCTGCACATCGCGAAGTGAAGTTTTCTGCACTCCGCGAGCTCCGCAGAGTGCGGAGTGCAGAAAACTCTGCAAACTCCGCGGACGGCGCGAAATTCACCGCCCAGGCCTACTCATAGGGAGGGCAACGCACTTGCCTGTGGTTCCATCCACACCATTGATAAACATCACCGATGATTTGGTTCTTGACTATTGCAAGGGATTGGCTGATGTGGTTTGTTCTGTGTCTCACCAGGTTGAAGCTGTGACTGCACCGACTAAGTGTGGTCAGAATTTGCGAAAGTGCCTTTCACAAAATATCGCGAAACGGCAAAAAATCTCCGCGATCACGTGAAATTTCGCATGATCGCGGAGATTTTTGTTGTGCTGATTAATGTGTTATTCATATCTGTAAGACTTACAGATATAAATAAAGCAGGTGCCCGAGTTGAAGGTTAAATACAAGTGCTTCCTGTTGGGGTTTAAATTTTGTGACAGGAGCATCATGCCAGAAGGAATCCTGCCCTGCATATTTATCCAAGAAGATGCCACCGTTTTGTGCAATACCTCTACTCAACTGGAGTACTTTCTACTGGCTAATCAGTAAGTGCTACCTCGTTTGGTAAATGTATAGTGCTTTTCCTACACTACAGCTGCGTAAAGGGCCAGAAGAGTTGTCTACAGCGACCATGTGTGTCTGTAACGTTGCCACAGCGCCGACGGGCGCCGGGGTCCCTCGAGTGAGCTGTCCATCATAGTGCGGGAAAGGGCGGAAAGACGATGCAAACCGCTGGTGTGTGGGGCAGGGCCAAACAGGAGGGGCTTCCATGCAGTTCACATGCCTCTTGTTTATAAAGGGCCAGAGACGGATCAGAGCAGAAGATGAGGAGACAGAACCTCCTGGTGTCAGGAACTACACGGGGATTGCGCTCAAGAAACTCATGGATGCACAGAGCTCCATCAAGGATGACAGCAAATTGTTGACAGTAGATATGGGGAGACAGCACACCTGCCTAGCCTCGACCGTGCTCACAAATGTTTTGTGCTGATTACAGTGCGTTACTGAATTTGAGCTTCAACTCGGGCACCTGCTTTATTTATATCTGCAAGTGCTTCCTGTTGAGGTTTAATTTTTGTGACAGGAGCATCGTGCCAGAATGAATCCTGCCCTGCATATTTACCCAAGAAGATGCCACCGTTTTGTGCAATACCTCTACTCAACTGGAGTACTTTCTACTGGCAAATCAGTAAGTGCTACCTCATTGGGTAAATGTATAGTGCTTTTCCTACACTACAGCTGCGGAAAGGGCCAGAAGAGTTGTCTACAGCGACCATGTGTGTCTGTAACGTTGCCACCGCGCCGACGGGCGCCGGCGTCCCTCGAGTGAGCTGTCCATCATAGTGGGGAAACGGGCGGGAAGACGTTGCACACCGCTGGTGTGTGGGCTGGTGCCAAACGAGCGGGGCTTCCATGCAGTTCACATGCTTCTTGTTTATAGAGACCGATCAGAGCAGCAGATGAGGAGACAGAACCTCCTGGTGTCAGGAACTACACGGGGATTGCGCTCGAGAAACTCATGGGTGCACAGAGCTCCATCAAGGATTACAACAAATTGTTGACGGTAGTAGATATGGGGAGAAAGCACACCTGCCTAGGCGACAAATTCCATTCCCTCGCGGATCACGGAAGTTTCGACATTTCCGCGTTCCGCGCAGAATGAGAAAATGGCGAATTTTCGCAATTTCCGCGAGGGGAATGGAAATTGTCGCCCACCCTAAGCACCGCCCTCGAAAGACCTCTGCCATGACTTGGGCCCAGGGGACTGGGTCCTGGTCCAGAAGTACGTGAGGAAGAACTGTCTTGATGCACGTTGGCGAGGTCCATACCAGGTGATTTTGGTGATGAACACTGCTGTGAAATGTGGAGGTTTGCCGAACTGGAGTCATGCCTCCCACACCCGTAGAGTTTCAGGACCCTCGGAAGAAATAGCTCCTCTCCCTGAAGTGACTCCATTCATGGTTGCAAGACCACCGGAAAGGGCAAGCCAAGCTGTGGGGGTTGCCGAAGAGGCTGGATACCCACCAGGTCGAGCTGAGGGGGGTCATGCTACTCAAGACCCAGGTAAAGACTCTGAGGGAGACAGTAAAGTTGTGAGTGGTGTAGATCTGACTCACCTGAAGAGACTGGTGTAGAGTGCGGTTGGATGCAACGGAAAAAGACTGAAGTCGCAAGAGAATCGTGGTCTGTGAGGCAGAAAAGGCAGAATCTGAGATTTCCTCCAGAAACAGGCATTGTTCCCATTTCTGAATCGTCTGAATCGGATCAAAGTGAAACCGAACAAGCACAGGGGAGAGTGAGGAGGACGAGAAGAATCAAAGTACCGCGCTAGAGATACGCCTCTCCGGAGTGGACTTACATTGTTACAAATGCCGGGGAGTTTGAGGTCCGGGAGGGTGAGGCATGGCTGTATGATATCCACCAAGACTGAGTGGCTTGCAGAGCTTGATTTTGGAAGATCTCACATTTTTTACCTTTTGTAATCTGCCACCAGCTTAGGAGATTGCAACATTTCGCATTGCACTTGCCGCGTGTCGTTGAAGAAATTACCTCTGATCTAATATAGGATGTATATTGAACTTTGAACTGTAAACAAAAAACCCTTTTGCTAAAAAAGAAAAGAATCTAGGCCCAAGTGGAAGAAGAATATAATTAGGGACCTTTCCATAGAAGAAAAAAAAGAGGCCTAGGGAAGTCTTTCAACCTGTGTAAATAATCATGCCATGAACTGGGAACTGTTTCCACAATTTCAAGAAACAGTGTACGAATTTTATTGTGCAACAGTGAGAGGCAGAGAGAAAGACTTTGCATTGATCTTCTTACAGTCACAATCAAACTCAGTTGAAAATGGAGTCTGGGAATTCTAACCGTAGACGTAAATGTATTATAGGTACACTTATTGTAAGAGTGACTCTAGTGATAGGTGTAGTCATCATTGCGTGGACTGCAAGTTCACATGAAGCTGAAGTTCACAGAGTGGGAGTACATGGGACATCCACACCACCACTTCTAGCACAAAAGTGGGTACATTACGAGCTGACAGTGCCTTGATAGAGCAGACTAGTCCCGTATTGCACGTAGATTTGTCCAAAGGTAATTATACGTTGAATTCTTACTCAAAATGATTGTATGAATACGTAAACACCATGGTTGTGCAGGATTGTTATGTGTGCATGCAACTACCTGCCTCTGTTGAATAAGGTATTAGGTATCATCACCTGCCTTTGATGTATGGTAATACTTTTAGTTTGTTGCTTAGCATGTTTTATGGATAAGGTCACTATGAGTACTATTTCTCGAACTATGACGTGGTGCTTTCAGAACTTCCAGCTTACAAACATTTGAACATGTATGATTATTACAAACAAGAAGAGAGAAAGGTAAAGTATTTCATACCTACTGTTACATTAGACACAGCTTATGCACATAGACATAACTTGACATGCATGCTAACAGATATAGAAAGAAATTCGTAGATCAGGTAGAAGATAGACATAGCTCATTAATGGTTAAACTTACCTATAGCAAAGGGAAAATTGAATGGACCCAGGAAGAGTTAGCTCACAAGGCCAAGGGAAGTTATGGTCCAATAGCTTTAGATTGGGAACAGCAAGGAAAGCTTAGCATCAGACAAGTACAGACATGTTATGACACCATATTTGTGGGACAGATTGTGTGTGACCACATCTTCACTATTGATCCTTCTTCAGAGAAGTTCCTACAAGATGCAGTACAAGTGGTGCCGAATGTGTATTTTGTGTGTGGGAAAAATGCATATGTCCGATTGCTGAACAATTGGTATGGCACATGTTATGTGACTGTTGTGTTTCCTCAGATATACCATGAGGGGAATTTGAAGAGTTTGGATGGGAAATCATCACATAGAGAAAGACGTGGCAGCAGTGCAGGAGAGATAATAGGAGATGTGTTTGGGGCAACAATACCCAGTTTGGGAGTGGTCTTAAATGATGTCAAGATTAGAAGGTTGTCAACTATAGTAGATAAGTTGTCAGTCAACACAGCTCGGTCATTATTACTCATAGATGGCGAGATGGTCTCAATAAGAGCTATGGTGATGCAAAACCGAGATGCTTTAGATGTGGTGTTAGCAAAAGAGGGCAGAGTCTGTAAAATGCTGAGGGTTCAACAGTTCTATACTTATATCCCAGACCATAGTAAGGATCTGAGGAAGTATTTAAGAAGCATCACTGAGAAACACCATGAGATCCATGATTTGGCAACTGAGGGAGTTTGGAGCAAAGTTGGAAAAGGGTTTGGAAAAGTTGGAAGTTGGTTGCCTTGGAAATGGAATTATTGGCTATATCTTGAAAACAATAGTAATAGCCATGTTTTGTGTCATCTTCTTGATGGGAACAGTGAAGGCCTACAAGTGGCATCAGTCGAGAAGAGCAGAGTAATTCTCTTAGAGAATGTGTGAGGAGATTGGAGGGACCGCAGAACAATCACTATGAGAATCTGAAGAACTTAGAAAGATTCCAGCAGGGGAGACTTGCTACAAAGTCTGTTTAGGTTGGTTCTTTCTACAGGGAGTTGTAAAGTGGGTGTGATGACACTGGTCATAAGAGGGCGGGCTGTCAGAGCGAAAATTGTGTTTGCTCTTTCATTTGTAGGGGTGCCTTATAATCATGGGTAGTCTGTACCTTCATATAATCCTTTATTTCATTAATTTAGGCCATAAGAACATGAACTGTAATACCGTGAAAGGTGATGTGCTAGGGATATTTTTCAATGTGAAATTAACGTTGCAACTATGTGTGGTTAATCGAAAACATTAACGTGCAGAATTTGAACATGTCGCTGACAAGTATTCACATAATGTGCTTCTGCAACGTGTTAACTTAGATGTGCTCACATTTCTTATGTTGATCGATTTCTGTAGGCCTGAATTGTATTTTTCCCCTGGAGGCTCTCGTATTAGACTTACTAGTAAATTTCATGTGCATGGTGGATTTGTTCTTTCTCACGTCTCTGTTGCAGGTGGAGAAATGCATACTTGTTAGCCAGAAACATTTCTTTGTTGTAGGAGGGGGTGGAGCTTGCCTGGCCTAAAGATGGCTCACTGCTTAAACAAGCTTTAGTCACTGTCCGAATAATCTGACAAGAATCGGCGTCATTCAGGGGGAAAGTCTCCAAAAAATATTGCCAGACAGAGAACATGACAAGTGCTCTTCATTGATGTGGTTGTTTGAACCGGTGGTGCTATTAGAGAGTAGATCAGCAGATACGCTGTTACCTGCCTAGCGTGGCGGACTGACGAGGCCTACTGAGGTCACTGAGCAGTGGGAGACCTTGAGGCAGCGGATCGCCCCGCTGCTTGGGCCAAGAGTGCCTTGCTTCGAGCGGGTGAGCCTGATTGCGGCTCTGGGCGGTGCGGCTGGATCACGCAGGCCGTCTGGATGATAGACAACGCTGCTACAGGAAAGGTGTATGGTGCAGGACCTCCGGAGACTGCCGGAGCATGAGTTCATGCATGCCTTCAAAGCTACGTTATAGCGGGAAGACACAGATTCCGGTGAGCCATCCAGGTGCCTGCAGCGCGATTGAGGAAGGGCTTATTGAGAGCTGATACGCTGGAGCTCTCGGTACAACTGTGACATTGCTGGCCTCTCGACCAAGCGAGCACAGTGTCCCTGTGTGAGATGGACAGGCACGTGCGACTGGGCACTCTTGTGCAGCACACAAGGGGCTATTGTCTAGAAAAATCTGGACGGGCTGGGGCGATCCCTAAGCTTACAGAAAAAATAAACATGGTAACGGTGCTTCACTAAAGGATACACGGAGTGGCTTTATCCTACCTCATCGCAGTGTGGACTTCCTGTAACTTTCAGCCAGAAAGGGCAGAGCGGAGAGAGGTGTGATCTTTGAGGTTCAGAGAGCTGTGGATCCTTGGCTGTGAGAGATCAGAGTAGGAGCGCATAGCCATTTTGCACGAAAGGTCTACCGAGCCCCTGGACCAGGCTGCTAGTTGAACATAAGCTGGTAACTACGTCACGATGGGGAAAGTGGACAAGACACAACCTAAGCTGCAGTTTGAACAGCACAAGTCAAGGCACAAGAGATGAGAGTGCAGAAACAGTTGCAGTAGGACAGGTGGACGATGCCGAAGAGCTAGATGGAGATGTACGGCAAATACTGACAGCTATGCAGAAAAGCTTCACCACAATCGATGGGAAGATTGACTCATTTTCCTACAGAATGGACCGCATGTCTGAACGGCTTGATAAGCACGCTCTGCCTGGACATGGCAGAACATCGGGTGTCTGAGGTGGAGGAAGCCCAAACGGAAATGGACAAAGCCCAGAGGCAAATGGGAAGCTCCTGACTGTACTTCAAGACAAAGCAGAGGATTTGGAGGCCAGATTGAGTCGTAGCAACATGCGCATAGTTGGCCTTCCTGAATCCACAGCAACAGGCAATATGGAGGTGTTTGGGGAACAGCAACTGGTAACTCTGCTAGAGCAAGACACTTCGTCCGCAAGGTTCATCGTGGAACGTGCCCACCGATCCTTGGGCCCCGACCACCTCCAGGGGCTCCCACTACAACTGCGATAGCCAAGCTGTTCAATTATAGGGACAGGGACTTTGCGCTGAAGAAAGCGAGTTAGTTGGGTGACCTCAAGTATGAGGGCTCTGCGCTTTCGCTATTCCCGGATTTCACATTGAGGGTGCAGGAGGCGAGGCTGCAATTTGCACCCATAAAGTGCAAACTAAGGGAGCAGAATCTGGAATATGCTATGTTATATACGGCAAAGCTGATAGTCACGATGAATGGCAAGGCAAGGATCTTTACGGACCCCATTGTGCAGAAGGCTCTGAAGGAGCTGGGCAGGCCCGGAAAACAGGAACAAGTGCCCGACACAATAGAACAAGCGACAGGCTTCGCGGAGGTCTGGATGAAAACGATTGATGCTGGACTGAACGGGGTCTACCATCTCTGGACACAGGCATGTTAAACAAGGTTCACGGACAATGAAGGTTATATGATAAATAAGGCTTGATGAAACTTTTGGGCCGTAAGGGTATAGCATTAAGGTGGATTACAGAGACATTGCCGGACCAGGAATTAAATAGTGTAACAAACGCCAATATCATTATTTACTTGCCTACTTCCTTTGAACTTAGGAGTTCCCAAAGAGGTGATCTATTGACTATTTTGATTCATCAGGTTCCTTTGTGGTGACACTCCCCTCTGAATGGAACATATCGTAGACGGTTGCGAGGTTGCACTGGTGAACTAAGTGCATTTGGCAGTAACATCCGCCCCTGTGTGTTACTCACTGTATGGCGAAATGCCAGGTTTACTGTTTGATTGTTATAGCAAGAGCAAGAGCAAGAGCAATGGTTAGTAACGTGAGGGAAGGCATTGTATCGCTTATGCTAAGTTGGGGACGGCATAGCGTGGGAGGGGGAGGGAATGTTTCAGGTTTAGAATTCACAGTATACACACGTAAAGTATGTAAGACCCATGCATCAAGATTGCTGCAAATGAAAGGAAGGGCACAGGTTACAGGAGGGAGGTATAAATGACGCTACACGAGATACTACAAGGTCATAATAGCAAAATCTGTTTTTTAACCCGGAACGTGAGGGGCCTAAATGACTTTGGGAAATTGCATAAAATAGTTGCTTATCTTAAAATACATGAAGTGGATGTCGCGCTACTTCAAGAGACACACTTGTCCCCTAAAAGTGATATGCTCACTCGTAAGCGACTCCTCGGCCTACACCAAGCTGCAGGGTTCAGTTCTCACGCCAGGGGAGTGCTCACATGGGTTAACCCTAACTCAGGGACTTTGCTGGAAGCACGGGGTGTGGACCCTAATGTCAAGTACTCACTTTCTAGGTGTCATGGGAAAGGTTTAGTTTGCAGGTAGTCAACATTTATGGCCCCAACTACAATGACCCACAGTTTTACAATACATTATTCACACGAATGCGGAAGGACACTACTCTGCCACAAATATGGGGAGGTGACCTTATTTGTGTGTTGGATCCGTAGCTGGATCGGTCTAAGGGTCCACCCTGGCGCCCCTCTGCAGCTGTCAGTACTATATGTGATATTGCCAATCGGTTGGATCTTGTGGATGTTTGGTGAGCCAGGTCTCCCGGAGCAGGAGGGTTCATGCATTATTCAGCCCCTCACGACATTCATACCAGAATTGACTACTGGCTAAAATCTGAGTCGCCGCTCCCCCGGGTGCGTGCCTGCACACTACTGCCATGCTCATTTTCAGGACATTCTCCTATAATGCTTGATGTGGAGGCGCCTCCGAGAGGAGCTGCTCCTTTTACTTGGAGGTTCCGTCCATATTCTTTCCTAGACACAGTATTCAAGACAGAGTTGGCGGTATCCATAGAGGAATTCTTTGAGACCAATATTGGCTGGTTGAACATTTTTCCACGGTATGGGAAACATTTAAAGTGTACATTAGAGGGGTAGTCATGTCCAAGCATGCGGGGGTACTTCGCTCAATTAGAAACTGGCTGTCGACTCTCAAGAGTCAATTGGGCAGAATGGAACAAGAAGCTCTTAGTGGGGAGGATGCCCCGGCCCCTGAAGCTCTGACAAAAACACTTGAGGGGTACCATGAGGTGACTGACAGTGAGCTAAAACATATGGGGAAATATGCAGTAGCCAAAACCTATGGGGAGGGTGACAGACCGGGCTCAGTGCTTGCAGCATTGTCACGTCACCAAAGAGAGTCCGGCTTAGTTTCCGAATTGTGGGACTTGGGCGGCGACCTGCTGAGGGACTCAACAGAGTTTGTCAACAGGTTCAGAGGATATTAAGCGGAACTGAATAGCTCCAAGGTGGTGACAGATGAAACTGCCATTCTAGGCTGCTTGGAACATATACAACTGCCATGGCTTACTTATGGGCATAGGGAATATCTAATGAGACTGCTAGACCCCACCAAAATACAGGTTGCACTAAATGCAATGCCCAATGGGAGCGCCAATGGGAGCGCCCCGGGGCAAGATGGGCTCACTGTTTGCTTCTATAAAGCTTATAAAGATCGGTTGATCCCTCATCTGAACACTCTGTTCCAGGAGATAGGGGAGAAAGGTGTGGTGACCCATTCGATGAGAGAGTCTTTAATAGTTACATTGCTGAAGCCAGGGAAGCCCCCAATTGAATGCGCTTCCAATAGGCCTCTGTCGCTTCTGAATGTGGATATCAAGATATTCGCTAAGGTCTTAGCCAACAGACTGGCACCTTTGGTCCCGATTTTAGTGGGGCCGGAACAGGCAGGATTTGTTCCGGGACGCACCTTATCGTATAATTTGAGAACAGTGTTTTGGACCATCCAGTAAGGCCTGAGATTAAAGTGGCAGCGGTCTTTCGAGACACAGAGAAAGCATTCCATTCTGTGGAATGGGCCTTCATGAAGGCTGTATTACGACAAATGGGAGTGGCCAAAGTTTTTCTTAAACCGGTGTCAGTACTCTATAATCAACCAGTCGCCAAGGTATGAACTGGGGATGTGGTCACATCACCTATTAGGATCTCGAGGGGCACGCGGCAGGGTTGCCCACTGTCCCTGCTGTTCTACACCATCGTAGCGGAGCCACAAACAAAGAAGAAAAAAAAAATCTTTGTTGTAGAAATTCGGCTTAAGGAGGAAAGGATACATTGAATGGCGATACTGATAATAAAGGACTGTTGTATTTTCTCATCGGAGTTAGCCTGGGAATCAGGGTAATCTCGCAAAGGGCTGGGAGCATCGCTGCTGTGTGAAAAGTTACCTACAAGTAGGTGGCTTGCTTGGATGGTGTGATGTCGCAATGCATCTTGGGTTTCCCTTACAAAGTGAAGTATCCAAGTTAGGGACAGTGTCCGGGGAAATTCTGCTTTTGCCTTGAGAGAGAGAGCATCTTAGAACAAGCGCTATAGCTTTATGCTATTTGACCCATCTAAACGTGAAGAGACTTCTTTGGAAGACTTCACAGCTGACACCTTTCTGGATCTTGCCTTGGGAATGTTAAGCAGAGATGTCACATTCATGGTAGAGTAGGAACAGATTAATGCTTTCTACCCACGAACCTCCAATAAAGGGGAACCTTGACGTTGGGGCCATAATCTTCTGTATCCTGATTCTTGAACAGGTTTTTCTGTACATGTTGCACTGCCTTAATTTCACCCATAGATTCAGCTTTGTATTAGTTCCAATGTATTTCTACACCCTCATTTTGAGTTGTTTGTATGTCCAACTGTTCTTGACTTTGAAATAAACGAATTAAACTTAAATGGGAGATTGTGATTCTTCTGAGTCATAGTTCATTGGAAATGTAATGATTGACTGGCTAACGATTTTCCTCCCCTCCACGCTTTCATGCTGATGAAAAGGGACATCAGCCTGGGGTTCCAGATGAGATCTAGAATGTGGAACCCGGCTCCTCAATACACAAACTTGAACCTTGTGCTACCCTCTGGTACTCTGCAATCCCATTTGTACATTGCACCCTCTTCCAGTCCAAAGTTGCACCTTCTACTTTACTTTTTTTGCCATAACCGTTCTGTGTACCCTCCATTACTTCCCCATCATGCAATGCTTCCTCCTGGGTTGATCCCCATGTGGATCCACTTCTGCTCCCTCCCGTGGGCCCTGCACTGTTTCCGTCGTTTAGGTACTTTACTACACTGCCTGCCTTGAACCTTGCACTACTTCACAAACAGGCATCCTGTGTTCTTTCCTCATTACATCTTTCATTGTTCCTGCCTTGCACCTTGCACTACTCTTCATTGCTCCCTGTGCTACTCATGCTTCTTCCCTACTACTCTCCCCTCTGCACCCTGCATTGCTCCCCCACCGTTCCCCAAATACACCCTTTGGTTTTCACTTAGCATCGTGGGCTGCTCCTCCCTTTGCACCCTGCTTTGCCTCCCGACACCCCCTTTACTCCCTGGCTCAACACTACCCATAAACCTCTTGATAGCACCAACATGTTAACTACCATACTGACAAGTACACCATCATCAGCACCAGTACAAGCCAGCTGCTGTGGGATACATAGCAGTAGGTTATGCCCTCTTACTCGTACAAATTGTAATACACATGCCGGAGCACTGCAATATTCTTTGCACATGGTAAACAAAGTTCCACTACTGCTACCCATGTCGAACCTATCCCTTGTATAACTGAAACATGCACACATCTTCTAGATTACAAATACGCTAAAACAAGTGGCTGTGGCAATGACTGTTGTCATAGCACGTCTGCTCTTAAAAGACATGTTTTAAATGATATTATTATTATTTGTGTATTTTGTAAAGCGCACAGCTGCCCCAACGGGGCGTCCCGGCGCTGAGAACTCTGGAAACAGAGAGCATAGGATCAGAAAGCCTGTTTAAGAAGAAAAGAGATGGGTCTTCAGGGATTTACGGAATGCTGATTCTGTTTGGCAGGTGCGTAAGGCTAGCGGGAGCTTATTCCAACGCTGAGTGGCACAGACCTCAAAGGTTTTTCCACCTGCACGAGATCGTTTAAATCGTGGAGTTTCCAGGAAAAATAGGGAATTGGAGCGTAATGTCCTGGAGTTAACATACGGTCGCAAGGTGTTTTTCAAATGGGCCAACCCATTGCCTTTTGACGCTCGGAAGGCCAGCGTCATGGCTTTGAAAACGCATCTTTTAGCAATGGGTAGCCAGTGCAGTTTACGAAGGTGTGGAGAAATATGATGTCTAGCAGGGATTCTCTCCACCAGCCGGGCGGCGGTGTTTTGGACCGTCTGAAGTTTATGACAAAGGCCTGCTGTGATACCAAGGTAAAGGGCATTGGCATAGTCAAGATAGGATGTTATCAATGCCTGGATCACAGTCTTACGGCAGTCCGCCGGCAAGTAATTAATAAGCCGTTTAATAGTCCTGATCTTTGCGAAGCAGGAGGCTGCTACTGTTTGTACCTGAGTGTTGAAACTGAGGTGGTTATCCCAACGTACTCCTAGGTTTCTTACCGAGTCTTTGGGGGTGGGGACTTGGCTCAGATCTTCTGGCCACCACAGACTAGAATCCAGAGGGGATGGTGAGTTGAAAAACAAGATCTCAGTTTTTCCGGCATTAAGTCGGAGGGAGTTAGCGTCCATCCAACTAGAAATGTCCCTAAGGCAGGATTTCAGCGGATCAAAGGCTGAAACGGAGGGCGTATCGAAGGTGAAAAGTAGCTGAATCTCGTCAGCATAGGAGGTGGATTTAATCCCAGTCTGGGCAATCAGCTTGGCCAAGGGGGTGAAATAAACATTAAATAGGAGCGGGCTCAGGGAAGAACCCTGTGGGACTCCCCATTTGAGTGGTCTGGCGGGGGAAGTGTAGGGAGGGGTGAAAACCTGCTATGTGCGGTCCGAGAGATAGGATAAGAACCATTTCAACACAGCGCCGCCCAAGCCTAAGTCCTCCAGCCTTCTCAGCAAGATCTTATGAGAGACGGTGTCGAATGCTGCTGAAAGATCCAGCAGCACTAACACCGCCCTCGACCCCCGGTCAAGCGTCCACCTCACTGAGTCAGCCATTTCAATATGGGCTGACTCCGTGCTGTGGCCCGACCTGAAGCCGTGCTGAGAGTCATGGAGAAGCCCATTGGATTCGATGTAATTCGCCAACTGAGAGTGTACCAGCTTTTCCAGGATCTTAGCTGGGGCAGGCAGGAGAGAAATAGGCCTGTAGTTGCTGGGGTGGTCCGGATCCAGATTGGGCTTCTTAAGGATGGGGACCAGAGAAGCATGTTTCCATTTAGCAGGGAAACTGCCCGTTCTGAGGGAGTCATTCCAAATGTGGTTCAGGTAGGGATTAAGTAGGGGTGCTAATTTTTTATATTGCTTGGCTGGCCAAGGGTCATTTGGAGAGCCTGATTTGCATTTAAGTAGTTCGGCCATGGAGTCGGCTTCTGAGACGGCTGCAAATTCGAATAGGGTGGACAGCGGTGGCGAGAGAATAGTGGGTTCCTCTTCCCGCCCTTCTGTGTTGGGGGTGGGGAAGGAGGAATAGATAGTCTCGATTTTGTCCTCGAAAAGTTGTGAGAGTTTATCGCATAGCGACTGTGAGGCGGGCTGAGTTCGAGTCAACGCGTTGGGGTCTGTGAAGGATCTAACTATATTGAAAATCTCCCTGATGCCATTGCTGGCGAGTTTGATTCTAGAGGCCAGAAAATCCCGTTTGTGCTCCTCGATCATTCTCCGGTATTCTTTGAGGGCTGTTTTGTAGGTGATTTTGCTATCCGGGGAATAATTCTGTCTCTAGAGGCGTTCAAGAGATTTACAGGAGGCCTTTTTCTGCCGGAGCTCGTCAGAGTACCAAGGTGCTGAAGGTACAGCCCTGTGAGTTTTGATGGATTTAAAAGGGGCCAAAGCATCTAAGGCCTGACCGATCCATGCGTCCAAGTGGTCAATCTGTAGGTCAGGATCAGACGACAGGCAAGGTTGGGTATTTTTTAGGTATTGCAGGAGCGTTTCAGGGGTGATGCGACTCCAGTTTCTGCCTGATGATTTGGGGGTGATAACGGGTCTAATGTGGCAGGGAATGCCAATCTCAAAAGGGATGAGGAAATGGTCCGACCAAATAACCGGGGTAGGGGGAGTCGCCCGAATAGATGGTAAATTGGAACAGATCAGATCCAGTGTGTGACCCGCTTTATGCGTGGGTAGGGTTATTATTTGGACTAGGTTGCAGGCCGCTGGCGTAGAGATGAAGTAGTTGCTGTGCGAACAGGAATCGTTGTTAACATGGAGGTTGAAGTCTCCTAAAGCGGTGAAGTTAGCGTAACGTGTGCTAAGCTGAATAACATAATCCGCCAGGGCCGGTAAGTGAGAAGTATTGGAATGAGGGGGGCGGTAGATAAGAATTCCCGAGCAAGAGGAGGACGGGGAGATTTGAACACTGAAAGGCAGGCCTTCTATACATTCAATTTGGTCAAATGGAGGGAGGGTAACCGTCCATTTGGAATTGGGGATTAAGGCGACACCACCTCCCGGTTTACCATTGGGTCTGTTGGCACAGACAATACTGTAACCCTCCGGTAAGGCAAGGGTGATAGCGGGGTTCGTGGTGTCGTTCAGCCACGTTTCAGTTAGAAAGAACAGATACCAGTTGTTGTCCCGAAGGGACTGCCAGATGTCAATGGCATGTTTGCTCAGTGATCTACAGTTGATCAGCGCAGCTCTGAGGGTCAGGGAGGACTGAGCTCCGCGGGTGGAGGCAGGGTTCAGAGCGTACGCCGTACCGATAGTGTGATCTGAAGCAGGAAGGGAGAAATTGCAGACTGTGCAGGCATAAACCTGGCTCCGAGCGTCAGAGGTGGGACAAGGGCAGGTCACGCAAAGGGGGGGGTCTCAGAGACATCAACTCAGTCCGAGTGTATGTCGCGGTGTTATGGCTAGTGGGTCGGGGAAGGGGACCGGCCCCGGTCGCGTCCTGATCGCGGACGAGCGCAGACGAACTTGCCTTAAGCGCGCCTTCGGCGCGCAATCGTCGCGCCCGCTGCGCTCGTCCGCTGCGCTTCCAGTACATTCACATTTTTATGGAGATGTGACGGAGGGAGGGGGCGTGGGCCTCGGAGTGGGCGTGTCCCAGTCAGGGCGTGGGGAATGGCGGTTGAGGAAGATCGGCGATTTCGCCCTTACCAGCGCTCGTTTTGCTGCGTGAAGGGGTGCCTGCACACTGCAATCGTGTGTCAGGAGGGGTGAGTGAGTTTTTAAAAAATGCTAAGTTTTACAGTTTTAAAAACAGTGAAGTGCTCGATCTGTCTAGCTACTCCCGGCTGTGCCTCAGGAGGTTTCAAGAGTTATCTGCACACTTGCGAGTCAGCGCGCCTTTTGTAACACTTTGCAGGGGGCGTGGCCTCGGAGTGGGCGTGTCCCAGTCAGGGCGTGGGGAATGGCGGTTGAGGAAGATCGGCGATTTCGCCCTTACCAGCGCTCGTTTTGCTGCATGTAGGGGTGCCTGCACACTGCAATCGTGTGTCAGGAGGGGTGAGTGAGTTTTTTAAAAATGCTAAGTTTTACAGTTTTAAAAACAGTGAAGTGCTCGATCTGTCTAGCTACTCCCGGCTGTGCCTCAGGAGGTTTCAAGAGTTATCTAGTATGTATAATGATAGTATTTAGTTGAGCTAGATATTTTTAGCTAATGTATTTTTGACGAATGATATTATATTAGCAGTATTCTGTGGTCATACGGTTGCATTTGCTATCTTGAAAGTACACACAAGAACATTCATTCCAAATTCCAATATGGTTGCTATTGGCTTTGCAACTGCTTACATGGCAATTCTACAAGCGCTGGAAAAAGCCAATGGAGGTGGGCAGGGGAGGACGAAGGGACAGAAGGACGGAGGGAGAGAAACAGGGAGGAGAGAGGCACTAAGTGCCAGCAGTGCTCAGTGTCACAAGAGTGTGAAAAGAGGTAAAAGGAGGCTATGAGATGTTGCGCAGTGGTCGGAAAACACTGTTGAATGGTTGTGCGGGGGACCGGAGGTAAACTCCATTGAAGTCCTTGACTTTGGCAGACTTGCGGGGTACAAAGGTGCATGATGTTGCTTCTGCTACCCCAGGCATTTTAGTGAATCGCTTACCAAGTGGAAGTCTTTCACTTACTATCGCATTTTTCGACGTTGGATTTTTTTGCCCCTAGGTACAGTTGCAAAGGCACTTAACTGAAGCAGTGGTCATTGTCCATATAACTCCCTCCCAATGTACTGGAGTATTGCAGGCTCACCTGGAGGCTAATCAGGGTTAGCTTGTTTATCGGATCCAAGGGCTAAAGTATAGTGTTTGAGCAAAAAACGTTAGATAAGTAAGAACTGAGGCTGCGTGAACTTTCACTCCCTCAGACAGCCCTGGTCATATCATATTAAGGGACCACTACGAGCATTCATTTAAGACAAGCCTCTAGCACCGTTTTCTGTAGACAGGGGTCAAATAATTGCAAAGCTAGGGCAGTGGTAGCTTACTACCTCAGACAATGGTGAATGATTGTGAAAGGAAATCTAAAGAAATGTACTGCTTTTCACTGGAGATGTGGCAGTGTATTTAGACTCCCTTAAAGTAAACAACAGAACGGAGCACAATGATAAAACACAAGAATAATAACACAATGAAAGCATAATAGGGCAGAACACAACAAAACAGAACAGAATCCAACACAACAACCACCATAAACAACAATAAAATGCAATAATGCAGCACAAGAACATAAAATCACAAAAAGAACACATTAACACCACACCAAAATGCAACACGTTAAAATGCAGACACATACATTCTTGTCATTCATTACCAACTCCACAAATCTGCTTCATAAGACAGTTGGAAAATGTTGTTGGAGCAAGCACTGCCTTACTTACCACTGACGACATGTACAGGCTAAAGTCAGAAGTGTTTTAGTTATATATTTGTACCTTTCAGCTAATTTTGCATGAAGCAACACAAATAGGCTTCTGCTGGTAGATTTACCAATATCACACAGCACAACTCGATAACCAAAGTTGCTGCGTTGAGTTTCTTGCGAGAGACAGCAGGACAGCACCACATCTACCAAGTTACGGCACCACTCCTCTCTTCCCCAGCCCAGGTACACAACTTGACTGTGGTGTGCCACACACACACACACCTTTGCACCATAGCTCCTGCATTAAGGAAGTGTATTTTGCCCAGTTTGCAACTGTTAGTAGATATATTAGTATCAGAAACCATGGGTGGTATCGTGGGAATGCCCACCTAGCATCTGAGGGTAGTTTCCCGGGACTGGACTGGGATCCCAAAACAACCCTGGTAATTTTCTCGGGCCAGCCCCTAAGGAAGCACTGCCTGGCCCTGAGAGGCTGGAAACCCTTGCTCATGCTTTGGTTACTGTTGGATCAATATTGTAGCACTGCTGCAAAACCCGCTCCCAGTAATAAAACCAGCCCTACATACTACAAAACTGGCCCCCACCCATCCAGCCTCCCGGGGAAACGCCCGATGCCCGGTGCGGCCAGTCCGACCATGGTCGCCCCCTTGACACAAAGTAACACAAGGCAGCACAAAGCGCTGATATATGTTACTTTTAGGCAACTTTCCAACGCTAATAAAATTTTGTGCTGGAAAGTAACTAAGTCAACACTTTTCTGTGGTTTGTCGCGTCTGCTGACTGTGCCATGGTGCAAAGTGTAGATAAATCTGTCTCTTTGTCTTCATTCCGGAAGTGGGACGGTGTATACAGTCACTCCCAGCTTTCTGAAGCACAGGACTCCACAGCTCATTACATGTAATAACTCTTTAGAAAATAAAGTGTGCTGTGTTAACATTCTATGCCCTGGAGGGTTTTTAAATCCTGAAACCAAAACAAAAACTTGGCAGGTTTACGCTGCTTCTACAATGTCTAATGATAATTGCTGTGTATGAGGGTAACCGTGATCCACGCTTCGCTCAGTCAGAGAAGCAGGTGCAAACTTGCTGGCCAGTTCACATGAAGGTCACTGTAATTCAGATTCATAAAGGAATGCGACCAGGATTCCTCTGGCAAGTTTAAACGTTGCAGTCCTAGCAGGATGTTGCAAGTGCAGGAGCTGAAACATGGACTACATCGAAAGACCTAGGGACTAAACGAGCCAAGGAGAGGAAACTCTTACAATCAGTGCAGGCAGATCAAAGGAAAAGCAGGAGCAGGAAGCCAAACATTAAAGAACAGGGGTATGCACCACTGTGGAAACCACAGCGCAGAAGAGGAGTTCCACCGAGCACTGTGAGACGTGGAAGGGCAATCGGGTAAACTGCTGAAAAGATAGAGTTAAGCAGAGAATATTTATAAAGAAGGAAGTGAATCCTCAGAATATAATGCATCAAAAAGAGAGAGCACACAGACTTGCAGTGTGGCATTGCCCCTTTTAAAAAACAGAACTTGTATGCTATGATGTACCTGGCGCTACTTCAAAGGATGTTATATTACAATTAAGTACATCCAGAGTGTTGTTACATTGCAGGTAAGTACATCAGGAGTATTTACCATGAATCCATGTTGTTTAGGCTTTTACTTCACAGTCCTTTACTTCGCGGACAGTGGCGTAACACAGGCACCCGAAGCCCCTGCGGTGCGGGGGGGAGGGCATCTCCATGGGGCCCCCTCAGCACAATACTCTGGTTGGAGAGCTCCTGATTGAGTACGGAGGGCACCGCTCCACGTACCTTGCAGGGGGTCCCCTCAAGTTTCGTTATGCCAGTGTTTGCAGATAAGTCCAATATATATATATATATATATATATATATGTATATATATATATATATATATATATATATATATATATATATATATATATATATATATATATATACAAAGACTACTCCCACCAGCCTTGAAGGTCCTTCAACTGCCAAAGAAGTAAGTACACGAGCCTCAGAATAGTGCAAATTTTCATTTAATGCCCAGAGCAACGGCCATAACGTTTCGGCTCCGAGGAGCCTTGTTCACATGACAGCGTGTAACTCGTGATGTTACCTATTTAAAGTGATATTACTGGTCACATGGGGGAATCACATGGGTACAAAGTCATGAACAGAAAGAAAGTACAATTAACCGCGAGGCAATAGGTTCAAATAATCAAATTACAGGTTAAAACGTTATCCATATAATACATGTAAAAGTATACGTATGTATTAAATGTATCTTGCAATGTCGGCATGAATGCCCGTAGCGCCTGTAGAAAATACAAAGTCAGCATCTGACAACTCCTAAGAATTGAACATGAATTTTGCCAATTGTACATAAATAACATAATTGCCAAAAGCGGATAAACAATCTGTTTCAGCCAGACCTCAACATAAAATACAATATTTCTCATAAAAATATAAATATTATGATAAAAGACATTATGTTAAAAAATCCAGGTTACCCCACGGACCATTAAATTCAGAAAAGTGATAAGTGCAATAAATAAAATAAAAGATGAGAAATGTGGTGAAAGTGCCTGTGCTTCGAGTGATTAGAAAAAATATATTTCTTAAATAAGACAATTACAAAGAGAGGAGCCCGCCCAATGTAACCCAAGGACAAAATATTCAGGTTATGATCCTCATATAAAATTAATGAGGCACACAAAAATGAACGTACGGATTGAATGAATCCGAAAACTGATTTTCTTATGTTTGTTAATAATGAAGGTTAAAACAGAGTAAGGCTGCGGTGAGAACCGTCAATTTCAAAAATGATTTTAGTGCAAACTTGATGTGATAAGTTTATAGATGGAAATCCAAATGCAGTTTTAGTTTAAAAAAACTAGGACACAAAAATCCATAAAGGAATGAGGATGTGCAAATACGCAAATTTCACATATATAAGTACAATTCGTCAACACTAAATGGTAAAATACCAAATAAATAACCTAAAATATATAAATTATATATATTACATGAGGTTAAGACAAATGACTTAAAAATGTTAAAATGCTATTATGTACACATCAGATAAAAATGTTGCCCAAATCGAAACCACCGCATATAAAAACTTTGTTTGAGGGGGGACTTAAAGAAAAACCACTCACATGGTATGCCTACTGAATAATATTTCACAGTAACAGGATAAAAGAGACAAGAAATAGGCTGGTAGTCAAAATTATGTGGTACTGTATGATCAACCCAAACATGTATGCAAGTCCTCCGTTATGTTCAATCCTGAAGGAACCTTAGTGTTGAGTTGCAGAATGTAGCGGGTTTCCAATTTACGGAGATTAGACTCACGATCCCCACCCCTCCTGCTGGGTTCAATAGCATCGATAACAAAATAGTTTAAACCCTTATTATCACTGTTGTGAATTTCTCTAAAGTGTCGAGCTACGGGGTAGGTGTTGTCTTGGTTAGAAATCGCACGCAGATGTTGCAAAATGCGTTTATGAACCGCAAGTTTCGTGCTACCCACGTACCTCAGGTTGCATGGACAGGTAAGGACATAAATAGCAAACTCGGTCTTGCAAGTCAGCAATTTATTGATCCTGTGCTGCTTGTTACTGAAAGGATCAATAAAAGTTTTGGTGTTAACCCCATGGGAGCAGGCTTTGCAAGTTTTACACTTGTAAAAGCCACTGTTGAGTTGTAACCAAGATTTATTGTCTATGGTTTCTGGATTAGTGTTAACCAAAGCTTGTCTCATCATGGGGGCTCTGCTATATGTGATGGTAACCTGCTGGGGGAGCATGGGACCAATGACAGGATCACTGCGCACGATGGACCAGTTCCTGTTAATGATTTTACGCAATTCTGCTTTCTGTTTGCTATAGCCCATGATGATTCTGAATGTATTGGGTGAGCGTATGTTAGTCTCCTCTAGATTGTTATGCAACGTGGTGCTACTGGTAATGCCACTGATGGGTTTTAACAGTTCACTGCGATTGTGTGCATTGGCTTTAACTACAGCACTTTCAATGATATTCTCAGAGTAACCTCTCGCCTTGAATCTTAGTTTACTTAGCTCTTGTGCTGTCTTGAGATCAGTATCATTACTGCAAATTCTCCTCAAACGCAGCATCTCCCCATAGGGTATGCTATTGATGAGATGCGGTGGGTGCGCACTTGTAGCGTGGAGGGTGGTGTTGCCGGCAGTGGGTTTACGATATAGCCTGGTTTCTAATATACCAGCATTGGTGTAGACCTCAGTGTCCAAGAATGTGACACTTGTTTGGCTATATGTAGCAGTGAATTGAAGGTTGAGATTGTTTACATTAAGACTCTCAATAAACCCATGGGCCTCATTTAATGATCCTTTCCACACTACAAATAAATCATCAATAAATCGCAGCCAAACCATAACATTGTCATTCAGGCACTGGGCATATTCTTTACGAAGGATCGTCTCCTCCCAGTGACCCATATGGAGGCAGGCATAGCTAGGTGAAAAACTAGCACCCATGGCTACGCCCCTCAATTGCCGGTATAACAAACTGTTAAACATGAAATTGTTGTTGAGGAGGCAGAATTCCAGCATCTCAATAAGCATTTCATTGTGACTAGCAAACTGGGGAGGTTTTCGTGATAAAAAGTATTTGGTGGCCTTGATACCGTCATTATGACCAATACTGGTATAAAGCGAAGTTACATCCAGGGCTACCATCCAATAGTCATCCCTCCACTGGATTCCGTTGATCTTACGAAGAAAGTCCCCTGTGTCCTGTACATATGAATCTAATGATTTTACAAAGTCCTGTAGAAAGTAGTCAATGTATTGAGACATTTTTTCACAAACACCATCATGTGCTGAAATGATTGGTCTGCCAGGGGGTCTGACAGGGTCCTTGTGTATCTTGGGGATGAAATACAGCTTGGGGATGACTGGGTTATCCTTTTTCAGGAAATTGAATTCAGCTTCAGTTATGAGCTTACGTTTCTTCCAGTTGGTCAATTTATCACGAATTTCCTTATTAGAAGTTAGGATGGCAGCTGCCGTTGTTCGAGTGTAACAATTCCTGTCATTGAGTTGATTGAAGGCTTCATGGTCATACAGTTCCTTTGTTAGTAGGACGATATTGCCCCCCTTATCGCTTTGGCGTATGATAATTTTTTTGCTGCTTCTGAGTTTGGTTATAAGTTGATGGTATTGCTGAGACTGCCTGTTGTAACGTTGTTTCTTAGATTGTGTCTTGGTGTGTAAGGCTTTGATCTCAGCTGTCACATTCTCGTTAAATATATCTAAGGCATCGTGGGGCATAACCGGGTTGTAGGTGGATTTGGGTCTGAAAGATGTAGTGGGTCCCACAGGGCCAGGATCATCCAGGCCATGGGAAGTTGCCTTTCCACCCGTACCCTCAGTGTCCCATAGATCCTGGATAGCATCCTGCAGTGAGTTATCATTGGCACCATCAGAAGTATTGCGTCGATTGTTTCGCATTGCAAAGGATTTCTTAAGCTTGAGTTTACGGATAGTTTTATAGATATCAAAACGCACAGAAGCATAGTCAAAGTTATTGTGTGGTGCAAAGGAGAGGCCTAATGCAAGTATTTTCTTTTCGTCTTCAGTCAGCTCAATGGGCGTCAAATTGATGATAGTGTTGGCGTCTTCACATATCATTGGTTTTTCGCCCAATAGCTCCTTCCTCTTCTCCTGTTTGGATTTGAGGTGTTTCTTCCTTGCCCTCTGCCTGGATTTGTAGTTTGAATGTTTCCGGTTTGATTTACCATAGCCGGCCTTGGGCGTAGGGTCTGCCTTCTTCCCTCGCATAAAAAATTCATCTCTTGTGCTGGGGTCGGTCTCGGTATCAAGTCAGATGCCACTTTATCCCGGAGTTCTGATTCCGAGTCACTACCTCCCATTGAGCTGAGGTCTGACTGGGTTGACTCATTGGCAATGGTCTCCCTGTTGGGGCCTCTATTGATTGGATCCACCTTGGACTTAGAGATTCTCATTGAGTCGTATTTTTTCGAAAACGTGAAAATTTGCCCCAATTGGTAATCATTACGATCACGTTGAAATTTAAACGTTTTTCTTTCCATGATTATTTTTTCCTCCTTCTTGAGTCTCTCAGTCATATCCTTTCTTAATTTCGTTTTTTCATCAGAGTCCTCGATTTTATCCAGTTCTTCATTTATCGCTTCAATTTCTTTGAGTAGTGTGGCTCTGTCGATATCCGCGTATTTGATCAATATTAGAACCATCCTACGTGAAGATTCCAGGTTCGTTTCCGCCCATTCACGCATAAGCTCGGGATTGGGGCTTTCGTAGCTGGGTGCCGTAAGAATACGCAACCCACGGGGGATGCGATTTACATCTATGTAACTTTGCAACGATTTCAACTCCCACCACTTACTCTGTTCGCTTCTTAGTTTCTTCTCTAAAACCTTGAATTTGTCTTTTAGTGTGTTTCCCTGCGTGGTCACATCCGTGGTAGGTCCACTCCGACTCGTTGCAGGCAAAGGGAGGCTGTCTGAAAACATCGATAGTGCCGCAGCCTCCCGTTCACGAACGCTGTCGGCCGTCATGCTCAAATCAGGGCTCTATTAGTTCGCACGTGGGAGTTGATTGGTTTGGTCAAACTTTCAACACCAACCACCCACTGCCGCATATGAACTCTCCAACCCCGATACCTTCAATAGTTCGTTGTACGGTGTCTCCGGTCCTCCTGTCGTGTCGTCCGATCACGGCTGGGGAGAATCACCTCAGTTGTAGTCCGCTGCAGCCTGTGTCCACAGGACCGTCGGTCTCGGTATCCAGGGGGGTCAAGCGCCAACTCCTCCTTCCAGAGGCAAGTATTTCCGGGAACACCAGAAAGTAGTTTCACTTCTCAGCGCCAACCATTGGATGGAGAGGGCTCCGTGTCAGGATCGCGTGAAACTGGTCAACGATCAAATATATCCAAAGACTACTCCCACCAGCCTTGAAGGTCCTTCAACTGCCAAAGAAGTAAGTACACGAGCCTCAGAATAGTGCAAATTTTCATTTAATGCCCAGAGCGACGGCCATAACGTTTCGGCTCCGAGGAGCCTTGTTCACATGACAGCGTGTAACTCGTGATGTTACCTATTTAAAGTGATATTACTGGTCACATGGGGGGAATCACATGGGTACAAAGTCATGAACAGAAAGAAAGTACAATTAACCGCGAGGCAATAGGTTCAAATAATCAAATTACAGGTTAAAACGTTATCCATATTGTGGTAAATAAAATATCACGCTGTCATAATTTTTCAGATATCAATAAGATCATGCATAAAGCAAGAGGCTGAGTCTGTGGTATCAGATTCATAAAGGGCTTTATTCCAATAACTCGAGTCAAAGGGAGAATATCTCCATCACCAAAAAGGATCTGGACGGGGCTGAAAAGTATTCTCGATATTCTCAAAACATTATTCACAGAGTACAGTATATATACATTTCTCAATTGTACGTAAGCAAGAGAGCAAGAGAGAATGAGATAAGAGCATGTGGGCGTGTAAGTAGGCGTGAAGGTGGGCGTCCATGTGGGCGTCCACTTGATGATAAGGGGTAAATTGTCATGTGTGGGTGGATACCTGGAGATGATTTCGCAATGTCAGCAGAAATACTTGGCAGAGATGCGCGCGCAGCAGCATGACGTGTGATAGACGTGCAACTAGAGGGTGAAGGGGACTTGACATTTAGCTCTACATGTGGAGACAAAAAGTCTGGGGTTATGTCAACCTAATCCCAAATCATATCTAATATCCTATGTTTAAAGAACTGTGTTATCCACAAGGGAAGGGCTCTCGGACAGAATCTATTCTATACTGACTGTGTGTGCGTGTACAAGCGTCTAAGTGTCTATATGAGATGCAAGGGGATGGGAATATTCCATGGTGACAGGGCTATGAATTACTTGCATGAGGGCAGAGAAACCGGGCCTTTTGCTTGGTAACTGGAAGAATGTTTACTTAAACTACTAGGCAGGAATGCATCGGCTGAGGGGGAAGCAGATAATTCGAAGGTGAAATACAGCTCTTGGCAGAGAATAGGCTGATGTCAGGCTTCGTGAGCCGCGCAGAGAATGAGACAAAGTTCATGGTCACAGATGCAAGCTCAAGCTGAAGCTGTCAGAGGCAGAGAGCAGGGAAAGGCTTTGAGGACAGAATCGGGCCTACTTGCCTGAACTGTAAAAATGGAGTAACTTAGCCATATAAAGTCGGTGGCCTTTCATACTTAGGAATCGAATATCCAGCCCATTCATGGCGGATCTGACAGAGGACATGTTAACGGTGGACGCACATGTGTTTGCGTCTTCGAAACTGGAACTGAAGGGAACATACATGTATTTGTAACATGCACATAGAACCGTTGGGGTCCAAGATAGGGGACATAACTGATCAGGGAAATCCACATTTCCACATTCCCTCCTTGTCCCCTACTTGCCCGTCAAGAAACATCAATCTTCATTAATCCATCGATTTGCTCATGGAGCATCATTTCTTCTTCTTTCTTCTTCCGGGATCTTGAGCGAAAACCTTGATGTGGAATACACGATGTGGCACACAGACCACAAATCGCTGGTCCACATTGCAGGCATAGACAGCAACTGAATAGTATGAGAAGGCCAATACCTAGGAAGGATAGGACCCTCCATCCAAAGGTAGATAATACACTCCAAAACCAACCGGACCAAGTCCAGGTGCCTGGATTCTGGTGTATCTGGCTTACAATCTTATGAAGGCGAGTTATGGCTTTATATACAGATGGCGAATTTTCTGGTATGAAAAATGCAATGGCTTGATCCGATGACCCTACAAGCTCCGCCCCTATCGGCCAGGATAACGTCAAGGACAAGACTATTTTGAAGCACAACAATCCGCATAGCAGACTGCTCTTCTGTTAAATTGCCTAAGGCGGAAATAGTTTCGTTCACTACTGCTTCAAGGGTTCTGGTTAATCTACGTATCAGCTTACTATTGGTAACTGTACCTATATAGGGAAAGAAACCTTTATTGAAATCTGTGTATTTTTCCCATGCTGTTTCAGTGTAATTGACAATTGGGAGATCTCTCTGCTGTCTATTGTGTACTAAATGAGTATTTCTATGAGAATCAGGAGGAGCTAGGAAAACAGGTGGTAGGAGGAATGCTATGTAACAGGTACCATCCCAATCTAGAGGTAAGCGTATATATGCGGTCTGGCCACATATAAAGTAGGAATGACGGGAAGCTCTACATGTAGACTTGCCTTGATCACTGAATTTTATTACAGTGGTGCATTTACTATGGCCCATGTGTATGGAGCCATTCTTTCTTATACATAATTCCTCTTTTACTGGGAATACGGACATGGCGGGCAAGATTGGTGTAGCTTCAGATTCAACGTTCAGGATCATGAGGTTAAGTGTAAAATTACCTAATCCATATACTTCATTTCTTAGATCAGTTCCTGTTCTTTTGGGAAGTCCCTCCTTGTTAGGGTAGCAGACTTTAAGCAAAACTAAGTTCAGGTTTCCCCATACCCAGTTGTCTTGATAAACTGCGGAATTCGAATCTAGGGAATTAATCAAACTAAACCATGCTCCACAGGAGCCATTGTGTGTGAACGGATAGAGAATAAAGGGGCAAAACTCCCTTATAGTTCTGATAGGGGGGGAGTCGGCCACAGACCCAGCAGTCTGTAGCATTGCTAGTCTGATGTGAATGGTGCAGCATCTGAATAAAGGTATTGTTGCGTAAGGCAAGTCGATATGATAGCTCATAGGATGGCAGATCACTAAATGTGTGCTTTATGGTATCATTAGTGGAGGAGTGTAAAAGTGAGGCAATAGGAGGAAAAATAGCATGTAGTATTAAGCTGATACATATTATCGTGATGCTCTTAAGATATTGAAAAATTACAGTCACTATACATCTATTTGCTTCTTATCTAACTCTCTTATTTCTGCTTTATGTTATTGTCCAAGATCTTATGCGAGCCAGAATACATGTTCAACCGCTTCACCACCTAGTGGACTTAATTGATCAAACGGGTTCTGACTTTTTGAATCAAGGTTTAGCTTTGTGGAAACTTCTGGGCATTCTCCTCTAGAAAATGTTGTTCAAAATCCAAGTTCAAAGTTTTTTTTTCCTTTGTAAAAGAGTGGTGAAGGTGCACTTTGACTTTAACGGCCGTCCCCGTGGTCCAGAGCACTGACTTCGGCGCCTGTCATCCAGGAGCGATGGAGTATTCTTTGACCTGGGTGTTGTCAGGGAAGGCGCCAGCAACCTGCGAACAACAAGAGAGTAGTGCAGACATCAAGGAAGCCAGGTAATCTGTCAGCATGTTACTGTCAACATAAGTAATCTTTTAGGCATTGTAGTGCCCACATATTTTGGTGGTCTACCAAAGACCACTTCATAGGGAGATAAGCCTGTTCTAGAATGAGCTACCATTCGCATGTAAAAGAGGGCAACCGGCAGGGCTACCATCCAGTCTATACCTTTGTCTGCGCAAATTTTTAATGTCTGATTATGTCTTTCTACAAGGCCTGCTGCTTCAGGATGTCGCACACAATGGAATTTCCAGGTATACCCTAACAGAAGGGACACCTGCTTCATTAGTACCAGGACATATTTGTAACCTCTACATCTGTTTATTTGGATATAATCCATTTGGAGCACTTCAAAAGGGTGGTCAGGTGGATGGAATCCACCTTGTTCCATCGGAATGCCTTTACCTGCATTGAATTGGCAACAGATCATACATGTTCTGACCTTTTGTTTCGCTGCTGCACGCAGGTGCTTGTTGAACCATATATTCTGTAAGCTATCTATCATTGCTTTCTCTCCTAAGTGTGCAGGACTATGTGCGGTATTTATAATCACTTGTACCATGGTATCAGGAAGAAACCATGTGGATTTGCCCTTTGTCATCCAACCTTAATCAGTCAGTACCCCTCCTTGTTCCGATCATTTCTTTAATTCGTCTACAGTAGCATGTGTCTGAATGTCTTGTACATCCCTGGAAGGATCCCTAACTGTCATGGCTTTGGACAGTGATAGTATCTGTGATTTTGTCATGTCTAGTGGGGTCTGAGCTGTCTGTTTAGCAGTTCGGTCTGCCAGATCATTGCCTTGGGAAATGGTATCTGTGGCTCTAGTATGTGCTTTACATTTTAGGATAGCTATGGCTGTTGGTAAATGTATTGCTTCCAGTAGGGCTTGAATAAGGGGGCCATGCTGTATCTTGGCCCCATGAGAGGTCAAGAAACCTCTTTCTCTCCACAAAATCGGTGTAAATGTTTACTCTCAGGTACTTAGCTCTTATGCACGCTTGTGTCAGGGCGATGAGCTCTGCTGCTTGTGCTGACAATATGTCTATTCTTTTAGTCTCTATTATTACAGTATCAGCAGTCACTGCATATGCTGCCACTAATTCTCCCGCCCCTGTCCTCATGCATGAGCCGTCAACATATAGTGTTAGCTCGGGGTCTGGGAGTGCAACATCTGTCAAGTCTTGTCTTGGTTTAGTCACGGTATGTATTACTTCAACACAGTTGTGTGGTGAAACGCTTTCTGTACTGGAGGGCAAAAGGGTAGCAGGATTCAGTATGTTGCATCGTCTGATCTCTATGTGTGGTTGAAATAACGTTGGCTCATAGCCTGTCAGTCTAGCTACAGTCAGGTGTCGTGTTTGTGTCCGGTTCAAGAGAACCTCTACTGCGTGTGGTACTTGTACTGTCAGAGGGTGGCCCAGCACTATCGAGTCACTTTGTCTTATGGCTAAGGCCGTTGCTGCAACTGATTTTAGGCACGCAGGCAAAGCCTGTGCTACTGGGTCTAATGTACTAGAAAGATAAGCACAGGGCTCGTGTTTTCCTGCATGATCTTGTGTTAGGACAGATAGTGCTGTTCCATCCCGCTCTGTCACAAAAAGCATAAACGATTTGTTGTAATCAGGGTTTGCTAAAACTGGTGCTTGACATAAAGCTCTCTTTAATTCTTCAAATGCCACAGTGTGTTCTTGAGGACTTTAGTCTTTTTGTGTCTTGGGCTGTGAAAAACCAGAAATCAATTGAATACGTTCCGGTGCCCACAACTAATTCCCCTGAAAGATCACAATAAAACATGAGAAAAAGGGGAAAACACCATACCTATTTCCTTGGCTTAATTTCTAAGGGGGCTAATTTCTAAGGGGCTTAATTTCTTAAGGGGCTAGCGGGAAGCGAACCTCCTCAGGGGCCAGCAGAAAGCCAATATTCTCCTCCTTCCCCTCCTTTTTGACAGGAGGAAATCTGAAACAGATTTCACTGCTGTCAAACACTATCAAACCCTGTGTCTTGTCAACACTATTATTCCCTGTGTGTAGCTACTGGGCGTAAGCAAAATTATAGGAGATACACAGCGTATGTGAAACGGCGAGAAATCCTTCAAATTAATGTACAAACCTCATTGTGTTAGCTCATAAGCTAGCCAAATGACATCTCATATGCAAATGTCCCTAGTACATGAACCTACACCAACCTGAAGTCAATATTAATGCTAGGAAGCCCTAATAGGAATGCTAAAGTACCTGAATATTCGGAAAACCAAGTTTAAGAACAGTTGTTAATGTTGATAATTAATAATTTATCTGCTAAAGAAATTAGTCATTTTGCAATAATTTCCACCTATACAATAAATAGCCTAATTCAAAAACAAGTCAACTATTGGGGCCACCACTCACAAGAATGAGCTTACTAAAGCAAACTTTAAAAAGGAAATCCTGTCAGATATTTTCTCATTACCCTAAATACCGGGCCTCATATGTCACTCTGTGGTGGCAGTCCTTATTTAAAAAAAAACCTTTCAAGAGTTAAAATGCGAGTGCACAGATCATAATTGTTCCTTAATGTCCAATCTGGAAACATATGACCGAGGCTGCCTGTCTATAAGAGAAAGGCAGTTATGTGAAAAATATTTTAGTCTTGCATAGCCTTTTTCTTTTGTTTCATTCATCTCCAACACCAATTAGACATACACTGATAACGTGTTGTCTGCTATTTTGACAGCATGATAATGGTAATATCATGTCTGTGAAATTTAGTAATTGTGCCAAGCCATCAGTATACCGGGCACAGAAAGCATAGATAATTACACTAACATATATAAATGAGCAGCGATGCGTAATTACAGTACCTACAGCTCAGATGCGAACATTCTGGCCTGCTTAATTTGTCAGGCTTATAATCAATAACTTATTTACCTGCCCTATACAACCCCATCTGGCAGTGGGTCATCCCAATGATGACCGCGTCAAGTCTGACACACAGGATCAGCAACAATAATCAAAAAATGACGAACACACGAACCTGTCTCTTTTTTTTTTTTTTTTTTTTTTTTTTTTTTTTTTTTTTATAAAAATGTGCTATGCTTCTTTGTACACAATGTACCCTCATGTCCTAGTCGAAGATGCATCTCACATCTTTCCTCACAGACCCGTAACCACTGGATCATTTATCCAATGCAACTGGTGGCAGCTTGTGGCCACAATTCAAAAATGTCTGAATTTGAAAATCGTTTTTATATAGGCACATAGCCCTTAAAATTCCAAACAAGAGCAACATTTTACTTTCTGACCAGAAGCAATATAACAATTGCTAAAAAATAAAACAAATCTTCTCCATAGACATTTCCTCGGGGCACTTGTTTTGCACAGAATAGAACAAGGGAATCTTTCTCGACTTACATTTCTCAGCTGCCCTGTCTTATCAGAGAAGTTAAAAATAGCCCCTCAGCGCGGCCTGAGCCTGGGCTGCCAGCCATCTTTTGTTTGTTTTTCCTACTCCTGGCCCCAAGGCTCTCCAGCTGCAGGCATTACACAGATGCGATGTCAGAGAAGCCTTCTAAGCAGTGCCCTGTTCTGCTCCTCTCATCGGCCCCCACCTACACTGGCTACAAGGTCAGAATCTGTCTCCGATTTCTGTATCACATTCTGCTCTACACGGCCCCCACCTTCTCCTCACTCTGAAGCTGTCAAAGACAAAAAGACTACTCAATTCCATAAAAACTGCAATAATTCGCTCAATTGAAAAATTATTTTTACATACAATTTGCACTCAGGGGGTCATAATCTTACCGACTTGACCCAGCACATTGGCTCACTGGACCATCAAGAACACAAACCTGTATTCATGAAAAATTTGCAAATTCGAAATACCCTCAATTCTTTTTCCAAGCTAAACTTGTCACTAATTATTTTTCGTTAACACTTTGTACATTAGGGGTGTCATCAAATCACAGGAGTTGCTCCTTCTCTAGCTGCACCCCTCTCAATTTCCTATTGACAACGTAGTCAAATGTTGGACCATGTAAACACCAGCTATGCGCTGTTCATTTGGTGGGAGGCTCAAGAACCTTCGGGCTACTATATCATTATTATTTGTATCGCTGTACTTGCTGTTACACTCTAACTGGTCATTCTACTGGGGCCACTCTTGCTAGGTCCTCTGAAAGGACGGGATAAATACCAGCAACGTCAGTATTTCTTTTTCTGTCAGCCTGCGCTCATTTTACCAGCTCAAATTCCTCCTGTAACATCGCATCCTTGGCTTTTCCAGACTCCAGTCCACTCCTCTCTGCTTCGTGAAACACTTACTCTGTCCTTCTATGTCACTCCGTGCGCCAAAAACTCAATGGCATCCTTCCAAGCTGGTCTACATTTTCTCTTTCATAAGAGTGTTTCGTTGTCCATCTACTTGTCCTGCTTTTACTCGTATACCTTCCTCAACTAACACGTTTTCTCGGGCTTTGTCTGAATCCTCCCTACTTTTCTCTTCTTTTCTGAGCGCTTACTCTGTGCGTCTATGCTATTCTTTACGCCATAATTCAACAGCGTCTTTCTGTGACTGTCTAGCTTTTCTCTTCCACAACTCTTCTTCGACTTTCATGATACATTCGGCATCCCAGGTCCCAGCTACGGGCCATCTCTGACTTTCTGGTAACTCTTTGGTGTAGTCCACCCATAGATCAAGGAATAATATGGCGTCTAAGCCATGCTTGTGATACATTATTTGCCCTGGAGTGTCCCTAGGAGGAATAGGAACTGCTTCTTCAAGCACCCCTTTTCTAGTAATAATCTGTCTTAACTTCGAAAAGAGCGGCATATTGACAACTGATCTGACACCTGGTCTTGAACACACTTAATACAAAAAGCACAATAATGAACAATCATTCATACCACAATATGCAGGACGTTTAACACATTAAACATTAAACATTAAAACATTTTTTTTTTAACCTTTAAAGATGACCAACAATGATGACAGTCTGCATAACTAATCACCAAGCAGAATTCTTGACAATAACTAGATACTTCGGAATACTTGATATACTGCTAAACAGTACATATACACTGCTAAACAGTGCAGACCGGATTTGTGTACCCAAATCCGTCTTGACCGGCACAACCTATGTGCGCGTCAACACGCCTCCCCGGCGATGGTACTCACCGAGTAGCTCCTTGAAACGGAAGGCCTCAGAGAATGGACTGGACTCGACGACTGCGGACATCGGACCCTCTGGACATCGGGACTTTGAAAACCTGGTTGGCCTCTGTATACCTCGGACGCAGCTCTCTCGCAGGTGGGCTCTGGGTAGACAATCTGCGTTCCTCACCGCCTCGTATGGATGCCTGGTCACAGTCTGTCCCCTTCGGTGGCCTGAGGGAGTTGGCGGGAAAACCCGCGACGTGCACGCTTGAAGTCCATCACGGCTATGGAAGGGGGCAAAACAGGACCTTCATCTCCGGCGTGTGGGGAAAGAGATTAAACTGTTCGGGCGCCATTCTGTGGTAAATAAAATATCACGCTGTCATAATTTTTCAGATATCAATAAGATCATGCATAAAGCAAGAGGCTGAGTCTGTGGTATCAGATTCATAAAGGGCTTTATTCCAATAACTCGAGTCAAAGGGAGAATATCTCCATCACCAAAAAGGATCTGGACGGGGCTGAAAAGTATTCTCGATATTCTCAAAACATTATTCACAGAGTACAGTATATATACATTTCTCAATTGTACGTAAGCAAGAGAGCAAGAGAGAATGAGATAAGAGCATGTGGGCGTGTAAGTAGGCGTGAAGGTGGGCGTCCATGTGGGCGTCCACTTGATGATAAGGGGTAAATTGTCATGTGTGGGTGGATACCTGGAGATGATTTCGCAATGTCAGCAGAAATACTTGGCAGAGATGCGCGCGCAGCAGCATGACGTGTGATAGACGTGCAACTAGAGGGTGAAGGGGACTTGACATTTAGCTCTACATGTGGAGACAAAAAGTCTGGGGTTATGTCAACCTAATCCCAAATCATATCTAATATCCTATGTTTAAAGAACTGTGTTATCCACAAGGGAAGGGCTCTCGGACAGAATCTATTCTATACTGACTGTGTGTGCGTGTACAAGCGTCTAAGTGTCTATATGAGATGCAAGGGGATGGGAATATTCCATGGTGACAGGGCTATGAATTACTTGCATGAGGGCAGAGAAACCGGGCCTTTTGCTTGGTAACTGGAAGAATGTTTACTTAAACTACTAGGCAGGAATGCATCGGCTGAGGGGGAAGCAGATAATTCGAAGGTGAAATACAGCTCTTGGCAGAGAATAGGCTGATGTCAGGCTTCGTGAGCCGCGCAGAGAATGAGACAAAGTTCATGGTCACAGATGCAAGCTCAAGCTGAAGCTGTCAGAGGCAGAGAGCAGGGAAAGGCTTTGAGGACAGAATCGGGCCTACTTGCCTGAACTGTAAAAATGGAGTAACTTAGCCATATAAAGTCGGTGGCCTTTCATACTTAGGAATCGAATATCCAGCCCATTCATGGCGGATCTGACAGAGGACATGTTAACGGTGGACGCACATGTGTTTGCGTCTTCGAAACTGGAACTGAAGGGAACATACATGTATTTGTAACATGCACATAGAACCGTTGGGGTCCAAGATAGGGGACATAACTGATCAGGGAAATCCACATTTCCACAATATAATACATGTAAAAGTATACGTATGTATTAAATGTATCTTGCAATGTTATATATATATAATTTTTATTTTTTTATATACTGAAAAAAGGGAAAGGTTGAAGTGGAGTTCTACCTGAGTAAGGTACTAAAATTTTTACCTACGTTTAAAAAAAGGTACCTTCACTGGAAAAAACACTACCATTTTAAAAAATTTAAACCAAAAAAGGCACAGAAATTCGCCAGTTATAGTAACTGACATAAGTATGGCTTGCGTCGTTCTTGATTTCAAACGTTATCAGTGATATATTTATTATGGGAGGTCATAAGTAGTGGTTTATCGCTGTGTAAGATATACTTATGTCAGCATCGTATAACCGGTGAATCAAAGTGCTTTTGTTTTTTTAAACAAGCGGGTGGTTGGCCCTGCAGCCAGGCCTATTGCCCATCACCCCACGGATGGACAACCACCCTCACAGATCCATACTCAATCCTTTTTTTAATGTTTGTTCACTCTGGCCCACACGGGGTGGGCTATACTGGCCCTGGGTGGGTCCCTCTTTGACCCCCACAAGAGCTTATGGGGTCACAGTATTCCTACCCTGCCCTTTATATCTTTTTTTGTTTTTTCCCAGGATGTGGGGCCACGTTACAGAGTTCTGCAATGGCAGACACATAATCTTTCTTAATGTTGCAGCTCCTTATAACATCACTAGGTCCCACGGTTGTCGGACCGACCAATCACAATGCTCGTTCTAATGTTTTTTCCCATGGCACTCCCCAGTGAGTCCTGCAGATTCCTGTGGGAGTCCAGCAGCAACAGATATTTATACATTTTGAACCTTAATTTATCTAAAAACACGTTTACGATAAATCACAAAAAGCATGCTTTCAAATTTAGTGAAATTCTGCTCAACTGTTTTTCCTGTACCATCGCCTAATTTTTCCTATGAAAACTGCATAAGGATTAGAAAGGTATTTTAGGACCCGCAGTTTTAATTGGCCATCGTTTGATGGATCATTATAGAAACTCCCTAGGAAGAATTGGAGGTGAATAAACTTTTCTTTTGGAACGTTTTGTGAAGATTCAACAAATGACACCGAAGTAATTAGCACTGCAAATAATGCTCTCCTTATGGAAACATTGACTCACGTACAATTACACAGTGGCAACTTCTCTCCCATAACAACCTCTGATTTTCTCTCAGCATCACAGGCTGCTCCTCCCTTTGCACCATGCTCTGTGACCTGAACCCCTTCTACTCCCTGGATCAAGACTACCCAGAAACCTCTTGATAGTACCAACATTTTAACTACCATACTAGACAGGTGCACCAGCATCAGCAGCAGTATAAGTCAGCACTGCAGGATACATGGCAGGAGGTTATGCCCTCTTACTCATACACATGGGTAATACACATGCAGGAGCAGTGCAATATTCTTTCTACTTGGTAAATAAGATTCCACTACTGCCAACCATGTCAAACGTGTTCCTTGTATAATGGTAAGTATTCATAAATATTTTAAATACAAAAAAGTAAATCAATTGACCCTGGCAATGACTGTTGTCATAGACCTTTTGCACATAAAAGCCACATTTTAAATAATAGTATTTAGCTGTGTTAGATTTTTTTTTGTTAAGTTCAGAAAGGCTTTATTAATATCCAAAAAGGTGTTGATACATTATATACAAAATAAAACTCATGTCAGTACAATGAAAGTTGCAATAATACATTAATAAGAATCTGTAACGTCGGTCGGTCCTCAGGATCGGTTTGTAGCTAGGAATGGTCCACCTCTTGATCTAACCAAGCCTACAAACCGTAATGGCAAAGGGCAGTGGAAGGATCAAGTGGGGGAAGGAAAGGGAGGGAACAGCAGGGAAGGAGATCTGGAATAAAAGAAAAAGAACACCAGCTTGAGAACACCTTCTAATACATATGTGTGAACAAGACAATATCAAACACTAACCCCTACCAGGGGTGAATACACCTCTAATACCTGTAAAGAAAAGGAAAACATCCTTGTAATGACTGTTGCTTGGATAGAAGGGGACGCCTTCTATCTGGAAGGACCGGAAGGTTATAACTGCAAGGAAAAAAATAAGAGAACATATAGCCTTGTATGGACAAATACACACTCCTACGAGCCAGAAGCAACTGTAATAACCTCTGCTATGTTACGGAGCACAAACCTACCCTTGTCTAGACTCCACCGCACTTCACAGGGATAGAGCGTAGGCTCCTACCACTCACATCAACCCCTGTTAAAAGATAGAGCCAGAAGGATTACGTTTAACCAGACTTTGTAGCCGACCTCCACACAAGAAAACCAACAGTAATCCAAGACTGTTAATACTACAGTGGTAAGATAGTCTTTTAGGCTTTACCCTTGTAAAACATATGTTTTGCATGTCAAAATAAATGGCACAGAAGAACCACCAGTGTAATGCTTCTTACACGTAGAGTCATAGGTACTGCAGTCACATAAGCTCAGTGTCCCCAAAAGATAGAAGACTGTTAACCAAACCCCTCGCCGCTGGACGGTACTACCAACCGAGGAAGCAATCAGTGAAGTGCACCAGCCTCCACATGAGCAGCCGCTATCCAACGGAGGGTGGTGAAGCAAATCAAGGGAAGACTTGTACGAGCCCCCCGCCGGCCGACAATGCAAGCCGAATTAATTCCAAGGACATGGGCTCCTCGCCGCTGGGCAGTAAAAGCCAGCCGAGGAATCTCTCAGGACGTGCACCAGCCTCCGCATGAGCAGCCGCTCTCCAACGGAGGTTGGTGTAAACAAGCCAGGGGAAGGTGGTTGGTGCTAGGCACCCTTACCGTTCTGTAAATCACCAGGAACAGGAACGAGACCAGCCATACCCTGGACGAAGAATTTCCGACGCTGTTCTCCGGACTCCATCGGCATTTCTGCCGACTTCTCGCGACGTTTCGACGTGACGCGCGAGTGCTAATGGGTAGTGCAGTTCGATAAGTCGGCACTGAAGCGCCCGCCGTCTGCGCTCATGACAGAATCGGACTCATAAATATAAAAAGAAAGGCAAAACAGTTGAAAAGATCATCCGAACCATTGAACTATCACAATTTTTAGAAACATTAAGGGGATTCAAGGGGGTTTTAAAACTTCTTGCCGAAATGGTTGCATCTGGGGACACCGCTTGGCACTTGTGTCAAGGTATATTGTAACAGGTGCCCACAAATCTAAGCGCTTCGTTGCCATATGTAAGGGATGAACAAATGCGGTATCCAATCTGTGATTGTGGCAAACATTATACCACCATGCTTTGTAAGAAATTTTTGTAAAATCTTTCCAATTTGCAGTAATTTGTTGAAACGCAACCGCTAACAACAAGTCAATAAGTTTGATATTAAGCTAAACATTCCCCCAACAAGGAGACAGACTGCCTAAGAAAACATTGGTGAAAGAGAAAGGATATTTAGTTCCGTAAAACAAGTTAATTTGAGACAACACTTTTTCCCAAAAAGTATGCACAAATGGGCAAGAAAAAATCATGTGAAACAAATCAGCATTTGGGGAGGTACATGTCCAGCAAACATCAGGAGCAGTTGTAAACCGTTTACATAAGACATTGGGTGTCAAGAAAAGCCTATTATACACAAAAAATAATGTCTGTGTTATATTGGCTGCTCTGGATGACTTGCGGATCTTGGTCCAAAGTGTTAGATATTTTTGGCTGCAATATTTTTGAAGAATGATATTCAATTAGCAATATTCTGTGGTCATACAGTTGTATCTGTCACCTTGAAAGTACACACAATAACATTCCAAAAAGGCTGCTATTGGCTTTGTCACTGCTTCTACTACAACCACTGGAAAATGCCAATAGTGGCAGCGGTGGGCTGAGGGCAGTAGTTGCAGGGTGGGCAAGAGGGGATGAGAGAGACAATAACTGAAAGAAGGGCTCAGTGTCACAACTGTATAAAAGAAGGTGGAAGGAGGGGACGAGAGTTTGCCAGGAATCGGAAAACACTTATGAATGGCTGTACGGGGGACAAATGATAAACTCCATTGGTCCTTGGCAAACTTAGGTGGATAATTGTGCATGATGTTGCTTCTGCTACTCCAGGCATTTTGGTGACTCGCTTACCAAGTAAAAGTCTTTCACTTACTATTGCTTTTTTTTACTTTGGTTTTATGCCCTTACAAAAGTTGCGAAGGGGCTTAACTTAGGCAGTGGTCATTGTCCATATAACTCACTCCCAATGTACTAGAGTAGACATGATCACCTGGTAGCTAATCACTGCTACGTTGTTTTTTTCGGTACCAAGGACTAAAGTACTGTGTTTGAGCTCAAAACATTTGTTAAGTAAGATCTAAGGCTGTGAAGAACTTTCAGTTCCTCAGGTATGCGGGACATTTCCCATAAAGTGAGAACAACGAGTACTTATTTAAGACAAGTCTCTTGCACGGTTTTCTGTAGGCATGTGTTCTAAATAATTGCAAAGGTAGGGCAGTGGTATTTTACCACCTCAGACAATGGTAAATGATTGTGACTGGAAATGAAAGAAATGTGCGTTTTTTCACTGGAGGAAAATACATTTTTTTATGGAAAGTTTTGAGAAGATTCATCAGACAGCACTAAAGTAATTAGCAAAACAAAAAATTATATATATATATATATATATATATATATATATATATATATATATATATATATATATATATATATATATAGATATATATCTTTTTTTCCACAAAAAAAACAAAGGTTACAGTGACGTTATATTTAGGTTCAGATTTTACATGCACAAAACCATAGAAATTCACAGTTATATTTACCTGAGCTGGCAGGATGAAGACTTGTATTCTGTTTCCCTGCACGCACTGATGCAGGCAGGAAAACAGAATAACAGATCCCTCCCACCCGGAGGTAGAAGCATAAATTGGTACTCCCTCCAGGCAGAAGCAAAGCCACCTCCTGCAGCTTGCAGGGAGCAGGCTAGGGCCGCGGGGGCCCTGGGGTCCCCCCGCAGCCCCTATTGATGTGCTTTGTGGGTGCCCCAGGTGGACACAAGGGCACAACCTTAAATGTTAGACGCGCAGATGGATGGGACCCCTGGGGCCAAAACAGGCCCTGGGGTGGAGGCTACATGGCCCCCCTCCCTTTATACAAAAGTAGACATACCAGAGGGATGGGGCCCTTGGGGCCTGAGAAGGCTCAGAGAGGAGGGGCCTCATGGCCCCCCTCCGCTATTTTGTTATACATTGCCACAGAAGAAGGCATCTCCAGGGCCCAAGAAGCTCAGGAAGGGGGCTCAACAGCCGCCATCCCCTTTAATATAAGGCACAGCCCTGGAGGATGGGTCTCCAGGGCCTATAAAGACCCGTGGGGAATATGTGCCCCTCCCTTTATTAATTACTCAGTCCCAAGGGATGGGGTCCCCAAGGCCTAATAAGGCTCGGAGAGGGTGGCTACACACCCCTTCCTTTTTAAAAAAAACTAAATTTAGTCCCACTGAACGGGATCCCCAGGGCCCAAAAAGTCTCGGGGGGGGGGGTCCCCTCGCCTCCCCTTTTATTTAAATGTTGGCCCTGGGGATGGGCTCCCTGGGGCATAATTAGGATCTGGAGTTCGCCCCCTCCCTTTATTAATTACTCATCCCTGAAGGATGGGGTCTCCGGGCGTGTGTGCACCCCTCCCCTTCCTAATTTAGTTAGGCCACAGGGGATGGGGTCCCTGGGGCCCAAGAAGGCTCAGGAAGGTGATCTGTATGTCCTATTCCCCTTTTTAATTGGGTTTGACCCCAAGGGATGAGGTCCCCGTGGCCTGAATAGGCTCAGGGAGGGGTGACGTGCAGCCCCCTCCCTTTTTCATCAAACAAAGGCCCCAGGGATGGAGTCCCCAGACCTATGAAGGCTTGGGATGGGAGTTGAATGTGTCCCTCCCTTTTTTAAATTAGGTTTGGCCATGGGGATGGGTTCCCCGTGGCCCAAGAAGGCTCGGAGAGGGTGCCTGCATGCACTCTTCCCCTTTTTATTGGGTTTGGCCCCAGAGGCTGAGGTCCCCAGGGCCTGATCATTTTCTTTTTGTTTTTTTTGAAGTTTTATATAGCACAAACTCGACCCAAAGGTATTGGAGCTTTACCAGAGCGCCAGACACGTTACACAAGGACACATTAATTTTTCATAAAGAAGGGACGATGAAATGATTTGCCCAGAATCACAGGATGTTGAGCCGACAATGTTGACAGGTCTGGCCATTAGGCCACATCCAGCTTGGGCAGTGGGGCTGTGAAGCCACACTCCCCTTTTTAACAAACAAAAGCCCTTAGTATGGGGTCCCGGGGCCTAATAATGCTTGCAAAGAGGAATGTACGCCACCTCCCCTCAGATTTTGACCTCGGGAATGGTGTTTCAGGGGCCAAAAAAGGCTTGGGGAGGGTGGCTGCATGACTCCTTCCCCTTTTTTTATTGTATTTTGCCCCAGGGGATGTGGTCCCCGGGGGTGGGATGCTGCCGACCTTAGAAGGCTCGGAAGGAGGTTCTTTGCACCCCTGCCCTATTTAATTGGGCTTGGCCCCCTCCCCTTTTAAACAAACCAAAGCACCAGGGATGGGATCGCCCTGGCCTAATAAGAATTGCAAAGGGGATGAACACACCCTCCCCATACATTTTGGCCCCGGGAATGGTGTCACAGGGGTCCAAAAAGGCTTGCGGAGGATGGTTGTGCAGCCCTGCTCCTTTTATATTGTATTTTGGCCCAGGGTATGTGGTCCCCGGGGCCAATTAAGAGTTGGGGAGGGGGCTGCATGCTCCCCTTCCCTTAATATAGATGTTTTGGCCCCAGCGGATGAGTTTCCAGGGGCCCTAAGACCAACCTATACTGTGAACTCCAAAGACTGTGCATTCTAGGGGTTTGGCCACAGGGCCTGGAAACAAGCCTCTGGAGGCAGAGGATTCCAGGTTCGGGGGGCCATCACAGCAAACCGAATCCCAACTAATCTCTTCTGTTTGAATGGAGGAATTCTAAGGAAGTTCTCGTGCCTGGACCTCAGATTACAAGAGGATAAAAAGGCAGGACAACTACCATTGAGGGATTTAAAAATGAGACAGGTTGATTTACAAATCGAGCGTTGTTCCACCGGTAACCAGTGGAGTTTTTTCCATGGGGGGTGAATTGGCAGCCTTTAGGCTGCTGACAAATAAGCCTTGCTGCTTCATTTTGAACCAGCTGCAATCTTTGGTTGAGTCCTTTAGGGAGGCCAAGATAAGGGAATTGGCGTAATCTAAGATAGAGATTACTAAAGCCAGCAGAATTTGAATTAGGGCATGCAAAGTAAAACATCTACTAATTTTCTTTATTCTTCATAGTTAAGTGAAGCAGGCAGAAGTGACAAAAGGTTGTGCACTGCGTGGGGTTGGCTGTCTATGAGTGGGGTTGGCTTTACATATGGTAATAAAATATTACTTTATGTTAAAAAAACCTAGAAATTCATTGAAAAAAACAAAGGTGATAGTAACATTATAGTTAGGTGAATATATCACTGACAACATTAACGTTTTGAACTAAAACAAAACACAGAAATTCACCAAGCTAACTATAACTTGCGACCCCGCCGGCTTATGGCCTCACATATTACATCACTCATGGCATGTTCTATGACATCATTTATGACATTACTGATGTCATCTCAAATGACATCATTGGGGACATTACTGATGACATCACTGATCACACCATCCAAGCTTCTTTTATGGACATTACTCCAAAAACTACATAGAAATACAGTATAACAAAGGAATTTAACACTATCAGGGTTAAATTAAATATTCCCACTCCAACGTAAAACATTTTAGAGAAAATGTTGGATACTAAAGGGTTGGCATCTGATATTTCTACTCCAATCTAAACATTTGTGGAAAGGTGTTAGACACTAAAGGGGCAGCATTTACTATTCACACTCCAATCTAAACCATTTTTAGGAAGGTGTTGGTCACTAAAGAGGTGACATTTTCTTTTCTCAAGCCAATCTAAACAATTTTAGGGAAGGTGTTGGACACTAAACATTTACTATTCCCACAAATGATTTTGCGGAATGAGTTGGACATTAAAGGGGCAATATTTACTATTCCCATGCCAATCTAAACCATTTTAGGGAAGGGGTTGGACACTAAAGTTTTTATATACACGATCAATACACCATAGTCACACATAATTTTTTATGTATAAAATAAAATACAATTCGCTGAAATTACTGCCTCACAAATCCTTATAAACCTGTCATAACAGGAACACCATGGCAGCAAAATCCGAAATCCTCTTTGAACCTATAGACAGTATTGGCCATGTACCCTACCCATTGTACTTTGAAATGAATGCCATCATACCAATGTTCCCAAATACTCAATGGATTAAAATATTACCAATACCTACCTAATCACAGATACCCTTGAAATATTGCTTGACTCATAATGTTATATTTGTTTCTCTTCTTGTGAGGGGGCAGAGAGTTGCCGTGTGGCAACAAAGGCTGCTAGACTGCTAGCCTGGGTGCAGGTGGGGAGATCGCCCACACTACTTTGTTGGGTAACAAAGTATCAGGAGCCTTGTCTATACAGCAAATAGTCGTTCTTGCTGCAGAGTTAAGGGCAATTAAAGCTGGCCTTTTTTTTAAACCTTGCAAGCTTCACACTATTTAAATCTCACAGTTCAAAAAAATGTTGCAAAAGTGAGGTGTCATATTTCACAACTTCTTATACCCCTAGAATGTACTTGTTACTAAAAACAAAGAACTTCAAAACAGATAAACCATGTTTGCCATTAAGATGTATTGTTTACAGGGCAGGTCATGTAACTTTTTCTACTTTAACTGAGAACAACGTCTTTGAAGACAATTTGAATATCCTTATCCAATTACGAAAACATCTCTTTTTTATTGGCACTGCCTCTTCCTCTTTCTTTCAAGTTGCTGTTATTTTCAACACCCTTGTTCATGTATGTGTGTGTATATATATATATATATATCTATATATATATGTCCACAAAATTTCTCCTTCCAGACTGACTGGGCCCCTCGGAGGGTGGTGCGCACGCCGGCGGACCACACCGGCACTCAATATCCACACCGTCACTTTCAAAATAAGCGCGCTCTCAGAAAGACGCTAAACTCCGGGAGAGTGGTTGAATCACCGTTTATTTCACAACGCGCTTCGATTCGAAAAGAACCTTGATCATGTGAAATGTAGAAACCAATCATGAGATTACTTATTCTCTAATGCAAACAGGGAAAAAGGACAGGCCAAGTTCAAGTGTCAGACATATTGGAATGGTAAACGTAACTACTAAGCATATGAAATGCGCAATGTTGCATGTACCCACTGCTTATTCTGTACATTACTGACATTAGCATAAATATTTGCATGAATATCATCTTCGACCAGCCATTGCATGATCACATTACCTGCCTTGTATAGTGTTCATGATCTCAATAAAGATCGTCGTCAATAAAGTTTGCAAGGTTTTCAATACACCTCGATCAAACCCTGATGCACATATGTTGCAGATTCGATTAAACAATGTAAATCCGACATACATATCATCATTACACAACTTGTTAGACAGATATAGGTCATTCCCAAAAAACGTCTAAGAGTACGTAGGTCAAATCCCGATCCAAGTGGATCCTGTTATCATGATACAGAACATATCGTCCGTATGCTCCCCATGTACCCTAAACAGTTGTATTAAGTCAAAGTGACATGTGCACCATAAACATCAAAGGCAGAACAGATAAGAAAAACGCGAGCAAATGCCCATACTCCTCTATACACCAATGCATCTATATTTGTGTTAGGAACTAAAACACAGTCCTATTACAGTAAATGCTGATAACTCAACTCATGAGTTCTTGAGAGAAGTCTCATGTGGGTTCTGAGGTGCCGCACAGGCCAAAGAAGAAAATGGAAAAGGGGGGGTAGGCAGCCCGTGTAAGTGAACCCCGTGAGAGGACCCCTTCCTTCCTCCTGTGCTGGGATCTTGCTTCGCCCCCAGCTTTGCCAACTTATTCATGGGAAGCTGGGAGGAGGGGATTTTTTCCGACCCAGAGTTCCAAGCTGATTTTACACATGTTTCGGTGTGGCTACGCTACATCGATGACCTCTTTATCATCTGGGTAGGCAATCAACACGAGGCCCAATAATTTATTGATAAGCTCAACATCAACGAGCAAAACATCAAATTGAGTTGCAATATCAGCAACTCAACTGCTGAGTATCTGGATGTCAAATTAGACATCAGGAACAATCAGATACATACATCCTTGTTTCGGAAGTCCACTGCGGGCAACAGTGTATTGCATGCCCTGAGCAGTCACCCAGAGGCATTAAAGTGGAGTATTCCGTATGGAGAGCTGCTCAAGGCTAAAAGAAATTGTAATTCTGAAAAAGGATATCAAAAGGAAAGGGATCTGATGTGTGCACCTTTCAGAGAAAGAGGTTACCCCAACTGGGTGCTCAAGAGAGCCAGGGATAGGGCTGAGAGTATTGAGAGATCCATGACGATAGGAGAGACCATCGATAAGGTTAGCTGTGATGATTGTGATAACACGAGGATCATCATGACTTACAGTCAGGATTCCAATAATATTAAACGCATTTTGACCCGCAATTGGAACATACTTAAATCAGACATCATCATTGGCAATACTGTGACTGACAGACCCAATATAACGTACAGAAGGGGTAGGAATATTAGGGATCAGTTAGTTCATAGTGATATTACCATCTATCCAGATAGGAATCTACATGGCCTACAGGGCTTCTGTCCCTGTGGGCATTGCAAAGCTTGTAGAAATAGCAAATTTTGTAATTTTGTAGAGCACAATGGTGTACGCAAAGAAATCATGCAATTTCTTACTTGCAGCTCCATTTTTGTCATTTATGCGATTGTATGTGAATGCAATTTGTGGTATATAGGATCTACAACCTTGATGGCCAAGAAACGTATTTTAGAACACTACAGGGCCATTTTACACTGTGATCAGAAGTATCCTGTAGCCCGTCATTTTCAGGAAAAACATTTCTCCAATGCGATGGGCCTCAGTTCTTTGATTCTGGAACAGGTCAACAAAGGACCCCGAGGGGTAAATAGGGTTTTGACACTTAGGCAAAAGGAGTCAAGACACATCATTAATTTTCAAACAAGGGCCCCTGGTGGCCTGAACCAGGATGAAGAATTAGCGGTACATCATAAAGAGTAGCATGTTGCTAGGCTCTTCTCTGATGTAATGGTTCATCCTGGTATTTTACCTGTTTACTACTACGATTTTATGCTAACGAGGCTGGGCAGTATAAGTATATGTATAGATTATTAGAGCCGCAATGTACGATCATGAATTCCATTTTGGGATCTTCTCCTTACACACGAGTGTTTTTTTTATCTCATACACTAATGTTCTTCCTTTATGAGTCATCTATATTTTATTGATCATTGTTTGTTTGCTATTCATTGGATGGCAATCTGAGTATATAATGTGACATGTGATATTCACACCGGTTTTTAATTGGCCTTTCTGTCTTTTCTGTTTCCTTTTTTATTATTTTGTGCACAGGAGGAAGGAAGGGGCCCACTCACGGGGTTCACTTACACGGGCTGCCTACCCCCCCTTTTCCATTTTCTTCTTTGGCCTGTGCGGCACCTCAGAACCCACATGAGACTTCTCTCAAGAACTCATGAGTTGAGTTATCAGCATTTACTGTAATAGGACTGTGTTTTAGTTCCTAATACAAATATAGATGCATTGGTGTATAGAGGAGTGTGGGCATTTGCTCGCGTTTTTCTTGTCTGTTCTGCCTTTGATGTTTATGGTGCACATGTCACTTTGACTTAATACAACTGTTTAGGGTACATGGGGAGCATACGGACGATATGTTCCGTATCATGATAACAGGATCCACTTGGATCGTGATTTGACCTACGTACTCTTAGACGTTTTTTGGGAATGACCTATATCTGTCTAACAAGTTGTGTAATGATGATATGTATGTCGGATTTACATTGTTTAATCGAATCTGCAACATATGTGCTTCACGGTTTGATCGAGGTGTATTGAAAACCTTGCAAACTTTATTGACGACGATCTTTATTGAGATCATGAACACTATACAAGGCAGGTAATGTGATCATGCAATGGCTGGTCGAACATGATATTCATGCAAATATTTATGCTAATGTCAGTAATGTACAGAATAAGCAGTGGGTACATGCAACATTGCGCATTTCATATGCTTAGTAGTTACGTTTACCATTCCAATATGTCTGACACTTGAACTTGGCCAGTCCTTTTTCTCTGTTTGCATTAGAGAATAAGTAATCTCATGATTGGGTTTTACATTTCACGTGATCAAGGTTCTTTTCTAATCGAAACGCGTTGTGAAATAAACGGTGATTCAACCACTCTCCCGGAGTTTAGCATCTTTCTGAGAGCGCGCTTATTTTGAAAGTGACGGTGTGGATATCTATATATATATATGTATATATACATTATTATTTTTTATTATAATTTTTATTCCAATAATACAATTTTTTATTGAAATGTAAATAAACTTACATAAATATACGCAACTAAATCTTAATGAATACAACATAGATCATACATATTTATTCCATTTTTGCAGTTTAATTATACATAGTTTTGAATATTTTATAAATACATTTAAAATATGAAACATATAAACCACTTATTAACAATAACAGTATAATTTTCAACATTAAAAAAACATAATTTTCAAGAACAATTTTAGAGCAATAAATGTATTATTGAATTAACAATATGTAATAAAAGTACATTTACAAAATGTTTACATTATTAAATTCAAATGTAATACATTTTAACTTTTTTCCAAACTTTCTATCATTAAAATAATTATTTTAATATTTAAAATAAAATAGCAGATGTTTAATAAATGTAATTCATCAATACATTAAAAATAATCATTAAATCTTTTTTTATTATTAATAATTAAAAAAATATGTGTACTAACTTTACAATACTCATTCGCATATTAACAAAAAATAAACATTACATTTAATTAAAACTATTCCATTTTTAAAAATCTTCCCATCCGTATTCCCTAAAAACTCAACATTTCACTTCTAAAATTTTTTTTTATATATATTCATTTTACACATTATTATAATCAAAAATAAAAATGACAAGTAAATTATTTTACTAAGCACACAAATTATTTAAAAAGAAATACTAAACATAAAATCAAACATTCTACAAAAAAATACATGTAAAATAACACAAACAATATTATAAACAGCGATATTTTCTAAAAGTATATTTTTTACAACAATATTAATAACAACACTTAAACGATATTCATGTCCACAATATATTTGATATCCCGATATTGTTGACACAATATTTTTGTACTACGATATTTTTGATTCGATATTTTGTCCAAACACCCACAAATCCTTGAGGACTTCTGATTGGACCTTTATCAGATCAGGTGTTATTTTCAAGGAATGGGTAGAGTCTGGAATGTTCTTGTTGAATAACAACGATCTCAAGATCTAACAATCTGACCCATGTGAAGAATCAACACACTGCTAGAAATGTGAAAAATGATGCACGGTACGATGCTGAAAGATCCAGGTACGCCCAGATCTCACTCGCCATCTGCTAATGAATGATCAGTAATAGGATGTCCAGTATTGGTCTTTACCCCTCTGAAACAAACTTGGTGATAAAGATGTGGAGTTATACAAAAGTAACCCTGGAAAAATCACAGACGATTTTGAAATGAAAAAAATGAAAAGTGGGATATAGACGAAAAAAAAGGGTATTCACCCTATCAACCAACTAGAGGGTCAAAGTTAGCTAGTTTGCTGTTTAAGGTGATATAATTTAAACATAAAACATGCAACACATAAATCCTGAAATGTCTCTTTGGGCACCTTTGACACTGCCTCACAGTGCATCTAATGATTACTTTATGAATGCTGTAACAGTGATTAACGCAACCTTTATTCCTCGGATCAGCACAGAGGAGACACTCTTCCTTCTGTGACAAGCCAGGCAAGAGTTTGGCGACTCGGTTTATGCAGTTTACACACATCTTTTTAGCATATATGATGTGATATACCCAGGAGGGGGAAGTTATAGTTTCAGTAGCACAGAGCTGAGGCTTATCTATACTGAGAAACTCGGCCTAGAACAAGACCCATCGCTTGAATTATCAAGTGGCTGAGCAGCGCTTATGGAAGAAGTGATTTACACCATGGATATGAAAGAAGTACCTGCACACCAAGAGAACTGAGGGAGAAAATGTAATAAAGACAATGCACAACCATTGCCATAGTACAGAACAGCTAACAATAAATATACAAAGATTTGGTTACAGTGCTGTAGACACATCCCACAAGGAAGATTACCCCACTGAAGGACGACATTGCTGCTCGAGTGGTAAACCGAAGCATTTTTCTTACTGGGGCGGTCCACAGAAAAGGAACAACAGTTGAAGAAAAGCATGCCCCACAAAGAGGCCATCAAGAACATGAGTGTTGGAGAACAAACCCCATCACTAACTAACTGAATAATTTAATCAAGAGGTACATGTCATCTCACTCATGCACAGTGGTACACAAAGTCAACACAAAACCAGAATGTAATATTAAACTTCATGTCAAATATGTTGCTGTACTCATAGACACCGGGCCATCATGAACAGGGTAGCTCTGAGTGCTTCGCTTCACTTCACACAATGTTATGTTATGTTATGTTATGTTATGTTATGTTATGTTACTGGGTATTTATTGAGCGCACGGCTACTCCCAGGAGTGTCCCGGCGGGACGATTACAAATATCTAAACAGGTTGCACGCTTAGGGCTTTCCAATTAAAGGAGTATTCACCTTCCAGGTCAGGCATGGTGAAGGAGAGATGGAAGCCAAAATGTTTGCCATTCAGGCTGAAAGCAAAACACTGTAAAATTGCAACATGGATGAAGATCTATATCTTATACAGTTTCTATCAGTATCTGTGATATCAAATATCCTGAATGCCAGCCAGGCGCTATTAGCTAATATTGATTTTTGTAAGGACAAAAAAAATAAAAGCCTTCACTTCAATCCTTCAGCAATGTAAAAGATCCTGAGACATAGCTGCATCCCTTTCATGTGTGAATGGGCATAGAGAAGGGGTTGCAAAAGTGGAAAGAGACTGGGATCATCAAAGAATAAAGGGACTTACGTCCAGGTTTCAACCATATTGGTTAGCATAAAGGTCAAGCAGCCTAGACAGGAGTGAATGTATGTGAGAATGCATCTGCCCAACCATGCCATCAAGTGAAAATATATCTATGGTTGACTGTAGATGATATGATCACACGTCTTAATAGAGCTTGATGGTATTCCAAGCTGAATTTGAATACTAAATACCATTAACTTCAACTGTATGAGGAGTCAAGGCACATTACAACCATTTCCACGCAGGTTGCACTCTGCCATTGGAAAAGCCCAGTCGCTAGAATCCCAAAACCTGCACTGTGCCACTGAAAGAGCAGCAAAAACTGTGAAATAAATGGACATTGGGTGTGGGAACGGACACCAATTTTAATCTTACAGCACATCTCCTGCTTGCAGTAACAATCATATTTTGGCCCACACAACAGACCAAGTTGTTGATTGATGCCAGACCTTATGATCTGGAAGCTGACAATGGGTGCAATTTGCATCTCAAGAAATGTAATTTTCCATCAGAGAGCTCTCCATTGCACATTATAAGACTGATTTATATTCTCCGCATCTCCACAAGCTAATGGTTTGGCGGAGAGCATGAACAAGTTGCTAAAGAGTTGTGCACAGAGAGCACTGCAAACCAAAGCCTCATTGAAATGTATGCTCAGGGAGACATGATGAGCTCACCGTAACACGCCCAGCAGTGTGACGTTTGTCTCTCCTTTCTCTGTTTGAGAGGCAGGAAGCCACGTGATAAACTGAGTCCAGCGTGGTTGAGATTGGGTTGTGTGGAGAAGGATGGTGGCCGTGTGGCTAAGAGAGTGTCTTAACAGGAAAGATACAAGTCTCGGTTTGATATGAAGAAATGTGCCCAGTTTAGGCGTTGGAGTGTTGGGGAGAAAGTGTTAGTCAGGAGACCAGGGTTCCCGAAGAAAGGGCGCTCTAGGTTCTTTGGTCCCTTTATAATCTCCGAGTTGAGGAAAAATGTTGTGGTTTTGGATTCTGGAGATGTATGGAGCATGTCTAGACTGGCAAAGTATGATGACAGGTTTCCAAAATCTGACATGAATTCAGCAGGTGGAAGTTCCACGGACCAAGTTTGTCGACCTGTTGAGCACAGACAGGGTTTGGTGGTAGAGAAACCTACCAAGAGATTGAGGACTTTACCCGGAAGGTAAATTGAACCATTCTTAGTTCATCTTTAAGGATGTTTCATTCTTTTTAAGTATGTTAGACAAATGTTTTTTTTGTTATTGGTGATCTTCTCATTATTTATGTTCTTCTGTTTTCTTTGTTTTCTTATTCTGTGTTGTATTATATCGGGGGGAGATGTGTTATGGTCTATGCCAGTATCGGGACCTTTGCAGTGGATTCCTGTATATCTCATGGTTGCTGGGTGACAGTGTCATTCCAGTGGTCATCAATGACTACATAATGTATTGTCCTGATGCTGATGTTGGGATTTGAATTGTAATGACAGTTACTACCAAGCTGGTTTCTGGGCTGGTGGTCTGTAAGCTGTACTGAAATAAATGCCGGGAGTGTGTGTGTTACTTTAACTTATCACCATGGTCATGGGGATCTAATATCTGGTGAAACTGGAGATGGTGCAATTGCCAAGCATCAGGAAAAACAGAGATACATTCTATTGTTTTGTGAGAGCAGTTGAGCTAAACACTGTGGTAAAATTTGAGAGCAAGCTTCTGTGATGCTCCAGTGGGCATCATTAGCTGGCACTAATGAAAGAGCACATCTGATACCTTGCCATTGAACAGGTGACAAACACCGCTGCCTGTTGGGTGATGCCCAAATTAAAATAAAATAGGAACCAGTCACTGCCTTACAGGGGTGATCCATAAGGACAAAAAACCCTTTTGTAAGGATGATTATTCGAGAAGTACCTTAAACATCCCGATCAATGTATTATACCTCGATCACCCTAAAAAATTGAGAAAATTGAAAGATCCACGTAAACCCCCAAGAAGGTTTTGAGGGTAATTGAGGAACAAGGGTGGATCTGGAACTGGCCCTGTTCCAGTGACTGAGGGAGCACCAATCCAGACCCCACACTCCGATCAGAACCACTCCAGCTTGATAAGAATTTTAGAAAAGGGATTGGTGGGCAATTCCATCTTGCCACATACCTTTGAGGAGCTCGTTTCGAACCCACTTCTCCCATCATTGTCGGAGCCCAAAGGGCTCAAAGTACCTACCTAGTCAGTAATTGAGACCTAATCGGCAAAACGGATACAAATACTGCAGCAAATGGAGTGTAGGCAGTCACTTTTCAATGTGCTCTGAGAGTTAATATGCAGAGCACACTGATTAACAGGCTGGCTGTGTCTCCTGTTGTTGCTGACTGAGAACTATTTCAATGAGGTACATTTCGTCAATCAAATACATTTCCTTAAAAAGAGAATGCCGCTGCCCGCGTCCCACGCAGGGGGACATCAGCAGGGCAGCTCTCTAGTGGCCACCCGTCGGAGCCTCCCCCCCCCGTTCCATCTCTCCCGAGAGGCCGCACCTTGGGGAGGGGAGGCCTCAATAGGCATATGCTGGGGGAGGTGGGCCACTGGTGCTGGGCGGGGCTAGGCCCTACTTAAGCCTTCCGCCTCCGCAGATCGCCCTCTGCTTCCTGGGGTACACTCCTGTGCCGCGCGAGTTTTCCCTCCGGTCTACAGCGCCGCCGCCGCCGTCGTCGTGGTCGTCGTCAGCATTACGGTATGTCCATGCTCTTGCCCCCCCTCGGCCCCGTCCCTGGGTTAAGCCCGGGTAGTACAGGGGCCCTGTGGTCGGACACCACGGGGGGGGGCGGAGGTGGTTGCACATGGTCGGGGGCGGCAGGGTGGCGGTCAGTTTTCGGGGACAGGCGTTGCTCCCAGGGGCAGATGTAGGGACGCAGCAACGAGCCGGGTGCGCGGCCACAGCGGAATTGCTCAGGCGGGTTAAGAACGCCTTATGCCGGTCGCTCCTCCTGGGCTGGCGTCGGGTTTGACAGGAGCCCGGTTCCCGGTGAATTTTTGTGGGGGCGAGAGCGAGAGCCGGTGTACGGAGCTCAGGGAGAGCTCATACCTTGCTTGTATGAGGCCACGGGCCAGCTCTCGGCATCTATGACTTCTGCTTGCTAGAAGCAGGGCCCCTCCAGCCCCATTTACCGTAGAGCAGTTAAGAGCCGGGCAGCGTCCTAATGCCTCATCTGAGACCTGTGGGGGAGGGGCTCAAAAAATGCAATTTAGCTTCGTAAATCATTCCTGTCTTAAATGCTTCCTCCAGTTGTATTAGTCCACGTAAGTATGTCGGCACTAATGAACGGAACAAGCATCATAATTCCCGCCAATAGGCTTCCAAGCGCTGCGGTTTAAGACAAGATGGCGTCACTGCGCTGATCTCCGGACGACAAACCGCTTTCTACCCAGGCCACAGTGTGACATAAAACCCTTTAGAGCAAGTACGCTATAATAGTGGGCCTACTACCCTTCTGGTAACACACGCCCACGCTTCGTGAGGGTTGTGAAGCGCTATATAAATGTAGCCCGGAGGCGAGTGCTCCGGCCTCTGGCGCTCGAGATGTAGGTTTGATCCTTAGGGTGGGCTTAACATCGCGTTCCTTAACTTTCAGGGTAAACTGAAGTTCGCTTCCTTGAGTTGTTTGTTGATTGTAACAACACATTCTCGATGTCTGCCTCCTGTACCTGATGAAACTTTCAGGGTAACTGAAGTTAGCTTTCTTGAGTTTTGTGTGTTTATTGTAACAACACATTCTCGATGTCTGCCTCCTGTTCCTGATGCTTGTCTTAGTAACAAGGTTACCTGATCACGTATCACGTACTGAACGATGCAGCACTTTAACAACCTATTCCATTCTGGGATTTTGTATTCTTTGTTGTAGTCACTAACCCAATTCGTCCTTTTGAGGGCCCTGTGCGGTACTGGGCATTCATGTAAGGGAGGAGACACCCATATCCTGGGTCCCACCACGCAGGCCATGCCCGAGTGGGACCGCCGCCTAGTTAGAAGTCTTGGCCCGGCCAACCGTTTGGAGGTCCACGGGGGTCGGTGCTGGCGGGTTATGTGTGGCGAGGGTTTGGTTCGGGGGTCGGGGCAGGGGGTGCTGCTTCCGCCACGGTCGGCCGTAGCATAAGGGGCGGTTTCGCTACTCCTCCCGGCTTAGTTTTGGCGTGGGTCCGTAGTGGCGTGGGGGTGGCACGTAGCTTCCCCCGTCCGAGCCTCAGCATGGGCCTTCGCCCGCTGGGGCCTGTTGTCGCGGGGGTCGGGCGAGTCTGGGGGCTACGGGTCAGGTTTAATAGTTTCCCCGGTCTGACCGGGCATCCGTTGGGTGGGTGGCACCATGGGTTGTTTGTTGGACCTGTCAGCCCTAGGGTGGTCTCCCCTTCCATTTTTGATCGTGCCTCCTTTTTTCCACCCTCATTTTTATGTTGGACTAGGTCTCCGGGTGCCTTTTCATTGCCAATCAGTGTTAAGGTGCAGGTGCTCCCTTCTCCCAAGATGGCTGCCACAGGCCCCTGCTACTGCAGAGTGGTCTTTCATAGTAGCACCCTAGCTGCCAGGAGCTGGCTGGAACCCCACAACAATGTTGCGACTCCAGGCCGCCTTTTTGTCCCATAGGTAGAGTGGGGAAGCTCCTGGAATGTGCTGGAACCTTCTAGAAGGGAGGTGTGGTTTTTCTTTTGCCGCCTTGGCTAGAGGTCACCTGACCTAGGGCTACTTAAGAGAGGGAGGGAAACTTTTGTGGTGAGTTGGCCATTGGGGTGAAGCAGAGCTGGAAGAATCCACCAGGAGTGTAGGCGGTAGGGCCTAGCCAGGGACTTATGCCTCTGAGAGTGACAGGATTTAGGTGCTGCCTCTTAAGTGAGTGAGGGACCCTGTGAAACCCACTGATCTTGCCCAGCAGTAGGAGGACCCAGAGACTCTCTGCCCAGCCTGACTAGGAAGGATCTAGTCACCCTCTCCATTCCTAACCCCCTGTAACAGAACCCCTTAAGGGCACCAGATACATCTGCGCCAACAAGACCTTATCTGACATCTAAGAACAGAAACTTACAAGCCAAGCACTGAGACTGCGTGTCCAGACTGAACTCTAAAAACTATTCACCAAGCACTGAGACTGCGTGTCCAGACTGAACTCTAAAAACTATTCACCAAGCACTGAGACTGCGTGTCCAGACTGACCCCTGAGCCCTGATGCAAAGCTGACTGGAGAACCACCGGGGATCGACCAGGTATTAGCGCTGTGACCCCTGCGCTCCCTGCCCTGGTCTGGGACCCCCGGCAGCGTGCTCCGCTGAGCACAGAACCCCATCCTTAATTGGAGCCCCCCCCGGTGACGACGAAGCCAGCGCGCTCACCGCCGTGGCCTGGAGAAGTGCCCTGCCGTGTCACGAGGCCCGCGGAGAAGCCCGGGGCCCCGCCGCTGCCGTCGCAGCTGCGTGAGGAGGTGTGCGAGGCCGGGGCCGAGTTCCTCCATCATCGTGGGAGCGGACGCCTGCTGACGCCGAGATCGAGGTAAGCCCGGAGGCTGAGATCGCCCCCGGTGCGCCCCCTGCGGGTTGGGAGCCACACCGCACCCTTAGCCGGGTTTCCTCTCCGTGGGATTCCCCCCCCCTGTCTTCACGATGGAAGAGACCCCGCCGAGGGATCCTTTCAGTGTGCCCCCTCGAGCGGTACTGAAGCGCGGTGCCCAACGAACTGCACCGGAGCTCCCCGCTGGAAGCTACGCTCCAAAGTACTGAGAGTCATTGATTACGAATGGCGCTTTATGTTATATGCTCCGTCCCAAAGTACTGAGAGTCATTGATTCCGAGTGGCGCTTTATGTTATATGCTCCGCTCCAAAGTCCTGAGAGTCATTGATTACGAGCGGCGCTTTAGGTTATACGCTCCGCTCCAAGGTACAGAGAGTCATCGATTACGAGTGGCGCTTTGTTTTTACATGCCCTGCTTTAAAGTGTTACGTGCTATCAAGTCCGAGTGGCGCGCTGGTATTCATGTGCCAGGTTGAAGTGTTACGTGCTATCAAGTCCAAGTAGCGCGCTGTTATTCCTGTGCCATATTGATGTGTTAAACGCTATTGATTACGAGTAGCGCTCTGTTATTTATATTCCCTATTACAGTGCTATGTGCCAGAGATCACGAGTAGCTCTCCAGGCTAGGTGCCCCGTTCTGAGGTCGTCACCGGTTAGCGCGCCCAACGCACGTGTGCAGCTACGTGAGTGGTAGTTGTGCCCCAGGCAGTACTGTCATTTCATGAATTACATATGTGGTAGAAACAGCCTTTATAGCTCCTGACTGATATGTACATCGCTAGCTATTGTATTATCCGCATATGAAATGTACTGCTACCTCATGAACTGCATTTAACGTGATCTACTTGGATAAACTTGAGTATTTACATAATTCCTACAGTGTGGCGTCACTTATTGTGTGTGTTCCTCGTCGCATGTGAGGTGCGTGTTGTATGGTTGCTTTACACACAGACCTTTTGGTGGCCCGACCGCTCGTGTCACGTTACCGCCCCATAGGGCCTGGAGACCCCAGGTCCTACATTGTTGGCGAGCGGTGGGATCCTTAGGACCTGTGACCATACAGCACCCTTCCGTGAGGCGGAGGGCGCCACAATTAAACGCCTATTTGTTCCAGAGCTTGAAAACCAGTGATTGCTGCATTATTATTTCCACTGTCCAGGTTGAGAGTGCAAGGAGCCTGGTTAGCTGATAACTGTTGCCTATACCCTAGGAATTTTTCTCCTTAGTGTCTAGGTCCCCACCTGCCAGAATGGAATTCCGGTTAGCTGACCTCGAGGGGTACTCAGTGAAGCAACTAAGGGAGTTCGGGCAGGGGATGGAGGTGCCTGAGGTACGGAGGGCCAAAGGACCGGAACTCCGCACCGCCATTAGGGCATGGGTAGAAGCCCACCCAGACGGGAGAGGGGATGAGGGACAGGAGGCGCCAGATGCACCTCAGGGGGAGAGCGCCCAAGAAGTGATCGACATACTAAATGTAGATGTATCCGAAAATGTGCCCCCAGGGAGACGTTCTGGGGCCAGTAGTAGGACAGTGTCGAGGAGGAGCGCGTCTCCAGAGGAGTACGAGGACAGGAGGGAAGAGAGGCAGTTAAGGTGGGAGCTGGCCAAGTTAGAACAAGAGAAAGAAGGGAATTGGCCCGATTGGAACAAGAAAGGGAAAACAGGAGATGGGCAATGGAGGAGAAGAGGCTTGCGCACGAGCTTCAGCTAAAAGAGCTGGAGTTATGCGCCCTCCAATTGAACGCGTCCAATAAGGACAATGGTGGCAGTATACCTAAGGAACCTCAAGAATCAAAATTCTACCTACCTAAAGAGGTAATTGCCAACTACACAGTGGGGGACGACATCATGAAATGGTTGGAGGCATACGAGGTAGCCTTGACGGCCCATGGGGTACCCGAGAGTAATTGGGGAGGTGGTTTATACGGTATATACCTCCCAATGTTAGGGACACCCTGCTATATTTGGCCAAGGCAGATCAGGTAAGGTATGCCCCCATGAAAGAGGCCTTGTTAAAAAGGTTTGGTCTCAACCCCGAGAGGTACAGGCAAAAGTTTCGTGGCAGCCATAAGCTGTCCACCCAGACATGGGTAGATTTTTTTGATTATGCGAGGAAGGCACTAGATTGTTGGGTGCATGGCAGCGAGGTGCAGGACTACCAAGGGTTGTACGATCTTTTTTTAAGGGAGCACCTCTTGGATAAGAGCTTTCCGGAGCTGCGCCAACATCTGGTGGACCGCAAGTTGATGGATCCCCGTGAGCTTGCGGAGGAGGCAGATATTTGGGTGAGCACCCGGGTGTCTCACAAGGGCCCCGGGGGAGATGGCTCGAAAGGCGGACAGGGTTTCCCCCAAAAGAATGAGGGGGGAGATAAAAAGGTGGAGTTCTCGAAAGGTCCCCAAAATAAGTTTGGGAAGGGAGTAGGAACCCCACCCCCGTCCAATTCCACAAGACCCACTTACCCTGACAGGAGTCAGCAGCCTAGGATTGTGCGGTGCTACGAGTGTGGGGAGATTGGACACTACAGGGGAGATCCCAAGTGTCGCAAGCGACCACCAGCCCCAACGGGCGGGAAAAGTCCCGGGGTGAGTAGTATAGCGCTTGGGGTGGAGCTGCCCTTAGATAGGGAAGGGGAGTGGACAGGCCTGACGCTGGTTTCACTCGGGGATAGAGAGGTAGTCCCCGTAGTGTCCCTGCCCCCGAACACTTCTAAATATCAGCAGAGGGTGAGAATTAATGGGGAGGAGGTGGAAGCTCTGAGGGACACAGGGGCCAGCATGACCACTGTCGTGCGGCGGCTGGTGTCCCCAGACCAAGTAGTCCCCGAGGAGTTCCATCCGGCCGTATTGGCTGACGGCAGTATGAGTCACTATCCAGTGGCTCGTGTTCCATTTGAGTGGGGAGGAGTCAGAGGCCTAATGAGAGTTGCTGTGAGCCCTGCCTTGCCTGTGGGGTGTTTGCTAGGGAACGACCTGGAGCACACCAAGTGGAAAGACGTCGAGTTTCACGCTCACACCGAAATGCTGGGATTACCAGGGTGGACTTGCGTCAGCACGCGGTCCATGGCTGCCCGGCATGGAACTCACCCTGGGTTGGAGCCTGGAATCATGGCCCAACCCAAAGCCAAACATGGAAAGAAGAAGGTGGTAGAGGACATGCCCCGTGAGATGGATGGGGAGGCCGCAGAGGTGCCCCCGGAGTCCGCGGAGGTAGATGTCGTTCCTGTGGAGGACTTGCCGACCCTTGCTGACTGGCATGTGGAAGGAGGGCCTACCCGGGAAGAATTTTGTCAGGCACAAAGGGCGTGCCCCACTCTTGAAGGCATGCGGCGGCAGGCCGAAGCCCAAGTGGCCAGTCAGGAACTGGGAGGTTATCACATGTATTGGGAGGATGGTCTCCCATACAGTGAGCCCAGGGTGCCGGTACATGGATCTTCGAGGGCCATAGTGGTCCCCCAATGTTACCGGGCCTTTCTGCTGGAGTTAGCGCACGAGATACCCTTAGGTTTTGTCCTGATACACCTGGGTCAGGACAAAACCTTTGCACGATTGGTCCCCCATTTTTATTGGCCCAGGATGAGGATTGCATCAGACACCTTTTGCAAGACCTGCAAGTCTTGTCAGGCTAGTGGCAAGACGGGGACTAAGTTGAAGGTCCCGTTGGAACCGCTCCCCGTGGTCGGGACCCCTTTTGAGAGGGTCGGTATCGATATTGTTGGGCCATTGGACCCTCCGACCGCAGCGGGACACCGGTTCATCTTGGTTTTGGTGGATCACGCCACAAGGTACCCAGAGGCTATTCCTCTGAGGACCATCACTGAACCGGTGGTGGCGCGGGCACTGTTGGGGATTTTTACCCGAGTGGGATTCCCCAAGGTCGTGGTGCCGGACAGGGTCACCAATTTCATGTCGGCCTACATGCAGGCCATGTGGAAGGAGTGTGGGGTGACCTACCGGTTCTCCACTCCTTACCATCCCCAGACTAACGGACTTGTAGAGCGCCTCAATAAGACATTGAAGGGGATGATCCGAAGCCTACCAGAGGGCTTGAGGCGTAAATGGGATGTCCTCCTCCCCTGCTTGTTATTCTCCTATCGGGAGGTACCGCAGAAGGGAGTCGGGTTCAGCCCGTTTGAATTGCTCTATGGCCATCCCGTTAGGGGTGGGAGAAGACTTCACAGAAGCTTCACCGTGACATTGTCAGCTACATGCTGGCGTTCCGCAGCCAGATGGCCAAGCTGTGGAAGGCAGCCACAGAGAACCTGGAGGCTAGCCAGACCGTGATGAAGGAGTGGTATGACCGCAACGCTCGGACGGTCGAGTTAGACGTTGGACAGAAGGTGTGGGTTATGGAACCTGGGGAGCTTTGTGCCCTCCAGGACCGGTGGACTGGCCCGTTCGACATTGTGGAGCGGCGAGGCCAGACCACGTACGTAGTCGATATGAAAACCCCCCGTCAGCCCCTCAGGGTGCTCCACGTCAACCGCCTGAAGCAGCACCATGAGCGATCAGAGCTTGCTCTCCTTATGGTGACGGATGGGAGCGAAGAGGAAGAGAGTGAGGCTCTTCCTGACCTTCTAGCGGTACAAGAGAAGGATGGTTCGGTGGAAGGTGTAGTCTTCTCCCCATCCTTGACCCCAGAGCAACAGAGGGACTGTCTCCATGTCCTGGGACAGTTCGCCGCGTTGTTCTCCCTCACGCCTGGAATCACTCATCTGTGTACCCATGATGTGGACACAGGGGACAGCCCCCCGGTGAAGAACAAGTCTTACCGGCTCTCTGACCGAGTGAAGGATAGCATCCAGCGTGAGGTGGCAAAGATGCTGGAGCTGGGGGTGATAGAACCTTCCAGCAACCCGTGGGCTAGTCCAGTGGTGTTGGTGCCGAAAGCGGCCCCACCGGGTACGACACCGGAGCTTCGGTTCTGTGTGGACTACCGGGGGTTGAACTCTGTCACGAAGACAGATGCTCACCCCATCCCACGTGCAGACGAGCTGGTGGACCGGCTGGGAGCAGCCCGGTACCTCAGCACCATTGACCTGACATCCAGATATTGGCAGATTGCCATGGCCGATGGAGCACGGGAGAAGACAGCGTTCTCCACCCCCGAGGGCCACTACCAGTTTCCAGTGATGCCCTTTGGGCTTAAAAATGCTCCGGCCACATTCCAGCGGTTAGTGAATCAGGTACTACCTGGCCTGGAGTCCTTCTCAGCGGCCTACCTGGATGACATAGCTGTCTTCAGTGGCACCTGAGAGGACCATCTGCAACACCTCAAGGAGGTATTGCAGGCGCTGCAACGCGCTGGCCTAACAATTAAAGCCAGCAAGTGCCAGATTGGACAGGAATCTGTCGTGTACCTGGGACACCTGGTGGGCGGAGATAAGGTGCAACCCCTCCAGGCCAAAATAGAAATCATCTTGGCTTGGGAGCCCCCCAAGACCCAAACAGAGGTCCGAGCTTTCCTCGGCCTCACTGGGTATTACCGCCGGTTCGTCAAGGGATATGGCACCATCGTAGCCCCCTTGATGGAATTGACCTCAAAGAAGCAACCTCGCAAGGTCATATGGACAGCTGCATGCCAAGAAGCCTTTGACACGCTGAAACATGCGATACGTACCGCTCCAGTACTAGCAACACCCGATTTCAGCAAGGAATTTATTGTGCAGACCGACGCCTCAGACCACGGCATAGGTGCGGTGCTCTCGCAACTCAATGCCGAGGGCCAAGATCAACCTGTGGCCTTCATATCCAGAAGACTCCTCCCTCGGGAACGGCGATGGAGCACCATTGAGAGAGAAGCCTTCGCGGTGGTCTGGGCACTGAAGAAGTTGAGGCCATACCTCTTTGGCACTCATTTCCTTATTCAGACCGACCACCGGCCCCTTCTCTGGCTCATGCAGATGAGAGGCGAAAACCCCAAGTTGTTAAGGTGGTCCATTTCCCTACAGCGGATGGATTTTCGGGTGGAACATCGGCCCGGAGTTGACCACGCCAATGCTGACGGTCTCTCCAGGTTTTTCCGCCTTAGTGATGAGAACTCCCTAGAGGTTGGGTAGCTCTCCCCTCTTTCGGCTGGGGGGGACGCATGTTGGACCTGTCAGGCCTAGGGTGGTCTCCCCTTCCATTTTTGATCGTGCCTCATTTTTTCCACCCTCATTTTTATGTTGGACTAGGTCTCCGGGCGCCTTTTCATTGCCAATCAGTGTTAAGGTGCAGGTGCTCCCTTCTCCCAAGATGGCTGCCACAGGCCCCTGCTACTGCAGAGTGGTCTTTCATAGTAGCACCCTAGCTGCCAGGAGCTGGCTGGAACCCCACAACAATGTTGGGACTCCAGCCCGCCTTTTTGTCCCATAGGTAGAGTGGGGAAGCTCCTGGAATGTGCTGGAACCTTCTAGAAGGGAGGTGTGGTTTTTCTTTTGCCGCCTTGGCTAGAGGTCACCTGACCTAGGGCTACTTAAGAGAGGGAGGGAAACTTTTGTGGTGAGTTGGCCATTGGGGTGAAGCAGAGCTGGAAGAATCCACCAGGAGTGTAGGCGGTAGGGCCTAGCCAGGGACTTATGCCTCTGAGAGTGACAGGATTAAGGTGCTGCCTCTTAAGTGAGTGAGGGACCCTGTGAAACCCACTGATCTTGCCCAGCAGTAGGAGGACCCAGAGACTCTCTGCCCAGCCTGACTAGGAAGGATCTAGTCGCCCTCTCCATTCCTAACCTCCTGTAACAGAACCCCTTAAGGGCACCAGATACATCTGCGCCAACAAGACCTTATCTGACATCTAAGAACAGAAACTTACAAGCCAAGCACTGAGACTGCGTGTCCAGACTGAACTCTAAAAACTATTCACCAAGCACTGAGACTGCGTGTCCAGACTGAACTCTAAAAACTATTCACCAAGCACTGAGACTGCGTGTCCAGACTGACCCCTGAGCCCTGATGCAAAGCTGACTGGAGAACCACCGGGGATCGACCAGGTATTAGCGCTGTGACCCCTGCGCTCCCTGCCCTGGTCTGGGACCCCCGGCAGCGTGCTCCGTAGAGCACAGAACCCCATCCTTAATTTGAGCCCCCCCCCTGGTGACGACGAAGCCAGCGCACTCACCGCCGTGGCCTGGAGGCCTGGAGAAGTGCCCTGCCGTGTCACGAGGCCCGCGGAGAAGCCCGGGGCCCCGCCGCTGCCGTCGCAGCTGCGTGAGGAGGTGTGCGAGGCCAGGGCCGAGTTCCCCCATCATCGTGGGAGTGGACGCCTGCTGACGCCGAGATCGAGGTAAGCCCGGAGGCTGAGATCGCCCCCGGTGCGCCCCCTGCGGGTTGGGAGCCACACCGCACCCTTAGCCGGGTTTCCTCTCCGTGGGATTCCCCCCCCTGTCTTCACGACGGAAGAGACCCCGCCGAGGGATCCTTTCCGTGTGCCCCCTCGAGCGGTACTGAAGCGCGGTGCCCAACGAACTGCACCGGAGCTCTCCGCTGGAAGCTCCGCTCCAAAGTACTGAGAGTCATTGATTACGAATGGCGCTTTATGTTATATGCTCCGTCCCAAAGTACTGAGAGTCATTGATTCCGAGTGGCGCTTTATGTTATATGCTCCGCTCCAAAGTCCTGAGAGTCATTGATTACGAGCGGCGCTGTAGGTTATACGCTCCGCTCCAAGGTACTGAGAGTCATCGATTACGAGTGGCGCTTTGTTTTTACATGCCCTGCTTTAAAGTGTTACGTGTTATCAAGTCCGAGTAGCGCGCTGTTATTCATGTGCCAGGTTGAAGTGTTACGTGCTATTAAGTCCGAGTAGCGCGCTGTTATTACTGTACCATATTGATGTGTTAAACGCTATTGATTACGAGTAGCGCTCTGTTATTTATATTCCCTATTACAGTGCTATGTGCCAGAGATCACGAGTAGCTTTCCAGGCTAGGTGCCCCGTTCTGAGGTCGTCACCGGTTAGCGCGCCCAACGCATGTGTGCAGCTACGTGAGTGGTAGTTGTGCCCCAGGCAGTACTGTCATTTCATGAATTACATATGTGGTAGAAACAGCCTTTATAGCTCCTGACTGATATGTACATCGCTAGCTATTGTATTATCCGCATATGAAATGTACTGCTACCTCATGAACTGCATTTAACGTGATCTACTTGGATAAACTTGAGTATTTACATAATTCCTACAGTGTGGCGTCACTTATTGTGTGTGTTCCTCGTCGCATGTGAGGTGCGTGTTGTATGGTTGCTTTACACACAGACCTTTTGGTGGCCCGACCGCTCGTGTCACGTTACCGCCCCATAGGGCCTGGAGACCCCAGGTCCTACATTGTTCATCCCGCTTTCGGCCTGGTGATCCCACGGCCAATGCTGCTCGTTTCTGGTGCCCCTGAACTGGAAGTGCCGAGCCTCCTGGTGAGAGGGTAGGGACGGGAGGCTGAGTTCCTCGGTGCTCAGTGCTCAGCCTCCGAGCTCTAGAATTTGTGGGGGGGGCACAGCTCCTGCCATGGTTTCCCCCCCCTGGAGGCCTGTATCGCAGCCAGTGGGCCGCAATAGGCAATTCGGGCTCGAGGCTGCCCACCCGCTCAGAGGACGCGCTGCCTGGGATGACCTGCGAGCCAGCCGTCGAGTTCCAAGTAAGGTAGCCTAAGTGCAGGCAGCGTGATTTGGCGCCTCCACGGCCTGGTAGAGACGCGGGTGGCCTCGGTCACACTATTAGCAACTGCAGGGCAGAACCAGTATGCCCCAGTGTACCGGTGCCTAGGGACGACGACAGGGGCAGTCAGGCTTGTGGGCATCGTCGTGTATACACAATTCATTACATGCATTGCTAGTAAAGTACTTTTCACCCTGAAGTGTACCTAACTATGTGTTTCTCGCCGTGTTCTCGCAACGGGTTGCTGGGTAATACTGCATTTTCAGCGGGTGCTAGAAGTCTAGAGGCTTCCAGCGGGTAGTTTGTGTGTCAGCTGTCCCCGACATACAGGCTGCATGTTCCATTCGTATCGAGTTTTGATTGCTTTCGATCCCGGGTGGGCGAACACTACGCTCTCCTGCGCTGGCTGCTGTAGGTACAGTGCTCGGAACTGCACAGAAATGCTCCTATGCTGCCCCCCCTTCACAGGCGTCTGTTGCCCCGGAACCGCGTGGCTTGCAGGGGCCTCGTTACCCTATTCACTAGGCTGGCAGAATCCACTGGACACAGCCTGACAGTGGGTGCGCGTCGCGTCGGTACACTTACCGCATGCTGGCGCTCGGGGATTTTGTTTCATGTTAGGGGCAGGGGGCAAGCCCCCCTTGGCATGTCTGTGCGTTGTTGCATGTCCGGTAGGTAGGCCAGAAATTTCTTCTGTGCCGAGCAGAGGCATGCGTGGCGCACGGGTGTGAGCCGGCCCCCATTGGGCTGCTGGCTCTGTTGTGTGTTTTTATCGGTGGGCTGTGTTGTGTATTTTACCGGGTCCACACCCCAGCTGCGGCTCGGCATCATCGTGCACAGGCACGCACTTAATAGGAATAAAAACCCACATTGCTTAATGTCCTTATGCAGTGTTGTTTGAGGACTAGTGGTTTTTATACAACTTCAAGTCATGATGATGATAATTTTTAGAGACTTTTATGGGCACCCCCTTTATGCAAAACGCAGCAACCAGTCTAAATGCCTACATGAGACTCCTGCGCCACTGGCAATACATCAGCTTTTCTTATGTACGCATGAAGGGCTTCATCTTTGTGTCGTCAGTTACATTAAATCTTGAGGGGCAGTCGTACCTGCACTGCACGGTCACAAAAGTTGTGAGGCCGCTTCACTCAGCCATGTCTCTGGAACCATGCAATGCCGTGGCTCATTTTGTATATCCTTGGGCCGGCCACATATCCCTTCATCTCCAGCATGCTTTGCTGATTAAATGATTAAATGAATAACGTCGCATGTTTTTAGCTCAAACAGAGCAACAGTTACTAATCTCAATGACATGGGTTCACACGCACTGGAAGGCCCTTTACATAGGTTCTCTGGTATCTTTGTCCCAAAATCCAGTATTTATTTAGGGTTATCCGGTACTAGGGGGGAAATCTCTTTGGCAGTAGTTCCATGCCTGTAGGTGCGAAGTGACGAAGTTATGTGTCCCAAGTGGTGCAACAGGACAAGGGGGGGGTATATATATGTTATCTTACGCTTAAGTCAAGAGATGCTGCTGCCTTCATCTTTAGCCTTGCTATTCGGAAACAGCTGGTGTAATGTTTTCTTCAACTCACAGTCATAGTGGCAGCTTAGTCTATACAGGAAAGTCAGCAGCCTGAGCTGTTTTGAGACAGGCGGAAGGCCTGGGTTTGTGTGTCATACATAACATCTTTAAGGTTATTCTCCCTGTTCCACAGGGAGGCAAGGTAAAGCACAGAGTGTCATGGTCTACCGAGACTTAGCCTGGCTTGCCTCTTCTGCGACCTTTTGAAGTTCGTTTATTTATTTTAGGACGGTGACAGATGCTATCACGGTCGTTTGATAGGCACCGGGGCCAGATGACATTTAAGTGCATTGTGTTCTGGAAACTAAGGATCGGGTCCATTGTAGTAAGCACAAGGAGCTGTAAATACTTGGTGTCGCTCATAGATGCCCTGTGTTGGGTGAATGATATCTGAGAGCTATACTCCTTTGAAAAGGACATTGCCAAATAGTCAAGCCAATGGCACATCAAGTGGTTATGGTGAAAAATCTCAAAAGTAATTTTGTTTTGGAATCAAAAAAAAAAAAAAAACAACACTGCTCTCTTTTATCCATTCTACGATATAAATGTGTTGACGTGAAATGTTCACCTTGGCCACGTCACGACCCCCATGATTAAAACTACATGTGGTGTTCCCCAGGGATCCTTGAAATGGAAACACTTTGGTGGAACAAGGTTTATCACGCTAGGTACCAGATATTGGAACTCCCCACCTCTAGAGATTAGGTCCTGCAGAGACCTCATGACTTCCCGCAAACTCCTAAAACATGGCTAGTTAGACAGGTATATGAGTAACATACCACTCCAACAGGTTCAGAGTAGCGCCAGGAAACCAATCTGGTACGTGTGCCCTACAAATTTAGTATAACATAACAAATGTTGGATTGGATTACATAATCTTTTAGGAGCAGAACATACTGTGTTTATGCACAAACTGAGAGATTCGAAAACAGAGCTTGTGGTACCACACAGGATGTTTCACAAGGTGACAGCAAGCCATACGGTTGGAATAAACAATTTATAAAAAAGAAATTACACTATTTTGAAATTAATTAAATAGAAGTCAACAAGTTTAACGATATTTTGGACTAATAGTTAGGGTTAAAGGTGAGATAAGGTTACCTCGTTTCACGAAATCAATTCTAAGAAATTGCAGTTCACTTTGTATCAGTCAATAACATTAACTAACAACATTATATAACAAACATTAAACAAACGGTAAATAATGTCAGTGCCAGTTAAAAAAAAAAAAAAAAAAAAAGCATTGCACATAGGTTCATAATTGTTGTGGTTAGCATTAGGTTTTGAATTAGGGAAGGAGGTGCTGAGCCAATTTAATTATTTAAACTGATTTGATTGCTACAAATATTAGTTCAAGTTACATGTCGTCTTCAGGAAATAAACTTTAATTTTAAGTAAATTAAAAAGTAGGATTGAACCGAAATATTTCAATAATATTTATCTTAGTTTGAGTTTATATGAACTATTGAACAACAAGGCTAGAGTAAGACTCCATCATCTAATTTAATGTAACTTAATTTGCAAAAATATTCAATACAACCTGTATTATCTGGTTAGTCAAGATAGATCCCCAGAATGCTAGGTCATTATTGGCAGTAGAAAGGCTAAAACAAGGAGATGTTGCTGAGATATTGGTCATTTTGAAGCAAACAATAGGATAATAATACAATGTGAAGAGAAGCAAAAGTAGGGAGTTAATGGCCGAAAAGGTAAATACGGCAGAGTTAGCAGTTTTATCGATTTTTCATTGATTTGTATTAGCATACTGTAGGAAGGTGAGATTGTCTCAACAAATCATTTGCCAATAATGCTGTTTCTAGCCAAGGTTGTGGCATTAACCATTCAGTGACAGTGACATGAAGCAGCCAGGGACAGTGAGCATATGTTTTCCGTGTGCTGGGTGAGAGTACAAAGACAGAGGCTGTTGCCCCCATACTGTCTGATGTTCACAGCTTTTAAGTGCCCATCCCATCATTAGATACCCGTGATGTCAGCTTGTGTTTACAACCGTAGGGAAGGCAGTTAACTCACACGTCACCTTCATCTTGCTTTATTGTGCTGTAGCTGTTGGAAACACATTTCTAAGCCGGAAAGGACCCTAATTTGGCCCAAATGGAAAATCACAACAGGATTTCATGTCCATAAACTCTGTTTTCCGAAAATACATCCACCTTTACCTGCAGAGAACATATTCTTCCATTGTTTATAAAATTATGTTCAAGGAATGAAGGGTATAGATGGATTGAAGAATTTAAAAAAAAACAAAAAAAAAAAAAATGCTATGGTTCAGTTCTGGCTCTACAATGTAGGTTTTAGATCTTCACACAATTACGTTAGGTAGATCTGCAGTTGCATCGCAAAGAAAGTTAGGAGCATCATTCACGTATAAGCTGAACAGCAGTGGGGCCAAAAGACATCCTGGCGTCAATTCGCTTTTTGTAGAAATCTCCTTTGTTAGTCTGCGCTGGGTTTCTGAGTAAAGTTGCAAATTATTTCTGTTATTGACGGGTTACAGAACAGGATCCATAATTTAGCCCACTAAAGCTAGCTCGCAGGGGCAGGGCACCTATAACAGCGAAGGGAGGAAGGGGGGGGCTCTGGCAGCGACAGGAGCCTCCCCAGAGCAGTGGCGGAGTTACAGGGCGATCTGGAGGCAGAAGGGTACAGTAAGGGTACCTCTGCGACAGTCGGTACAGTAAGGGTACCCCTGTCCGGCACAGTAAGGGTGCCCGAGCCAAGGTCCGGGAGCCGAAGGAGGTTCTGGGAAGACCGCGACGGCGCCCCGTTAGTCCTTCGGGCGGTTGGGGGGCCTGACCAACCGGGGGTGTGCCATAACACGCTCCGCCCCCGTTAAAAGGGGCGGGAGTATTAGACAGATCATGTGATCCAAAGGAGGATCTGAAAAATGTGCCGCACTGCCGGGCATCGACCCACCGTGCGTGCTGGCTCGCAAGGTGGGCGGAGCAGCGAGGGGCTGCTTGCCCTGGATCGCCCGTAAGATAACCCACTCTATCGTCATACTTATGTTGTATGAAATAAGCCTGCAGCAGTTCTTCACCCATAACTAATGTGTCAGTGTAATCATTGGGTGATGTCTGTGCATACATGTTGAGTGGAGCGGATGACGGTGTGGTCACTATGCCGCTGCCCTCGTCCCATGCAGGGGGACATCAGCAGGGCAGCTCTCTAGTGGCCACCCGTCGGAGCCTCCCCCCCCCCATTCCATCTCTCCCGAGAGGCCGCGCCTTGAGGAGGGGATGCCTCAATAGGCATATGCTGGGGGAGGCAGGCCACTGGTGCTGGGCGGGGCTAGGCCCTACTTAAGCCTTCCGCCTCCGCAGATCGCCCTCTGCTTCCTGGGGTACACTCCTGTGCCGCGCGAGTTCCCACCCTTTCCGCTTACCCTGCGCGGCGTAGGCAGCGCGCAACTGAAATGTTATAATGTTTTTTCTTGTGTTGCAGGCGGAGTTTCAGGGCGATCTGGAGGCAGAAGGGTACAGTAAGGGTACCTCAGCGTCAGTCGGTACAGTAAGGGTACCCCTGTCCGGCACAGTAAGGGTGCCCGAGCCAAGGTCCGGGAGCCGAAGGAGGTTCTGGGAAGACCGCGACGGCGCCCCGTTAGTCCTTCGGGCGGTTGGGGGGCCTGACCAACCGGGGGTGTGCCATAACACGCTCCGCCCCCGTTGAAAGGGGCGGGAGTATTAGACAGATCACGTGATCCAAAGGAGGATATGAAAAATGTGCCGCACTGCCGGGCATCGACCCACCGTGCGTGCTGGCTTGCAAGGCGGGCGGTGCAGCGAGGGGCTGCTTGCCCTGGATCGCCCGTAAGATAACCCACTCTATCGTCATACTTATGTTGTATGAAATAAACCTGCAGCAGTTCTTCACCCATAACTAATGTGTCAGTGTAATCATTGGGTGATGTCTGTGCATACGTGTTGAGTGGAGCGGATGACGGTGTGGTCACTAAGGCTCGTGCTCCCCTTCCCAGGAAAACATCGCCAGTACTTGGCCTCGGCGGCTACGTACTTTGGAAATGGCGCATGACCTCTAAGCCTAAGGTGATACCTCCACACCTAGCCATACAAAAGTGACGTCAGTAATAAAGTGTTAGTAATGCAACCGACTGAACTGCAACATCTCCGAGTCTCACCAGGGGGCGCACTTCCATTAGCCAATAGACCGAGGCTTGTCCTTCTGTATACTACACGTATCTTTCTCCTTGCATTATTTGTTAATTTACTCTCGGGAAGTCACGTTTATTGCACTTAATTCCACTGCCCTTCTCCGGTGTTTGAAATTGAAAAGGAACACGCAGTGCCTTTATTTCCGAGGGACACTTAAGTCCCACGCTGAGAGTTTAGTTACAGTATTTGAGCCCATGATGAGGAAAATGAGCTATCAAGCCTCACTGAACGAACCCATTAAAGGCTGCAATTCATCCCACAGGGGCCATTCCACTGTACAGTGTGTTTGTAAATGCTTCTTATGGAGAAAAAAAACAGCCGTGTGCGTTTCTCCCTCTTTCGTTCGCTCTCTCTTTCTCCCACCCCGCCTTTCTCTCTTACTCTTTCTATCGCTATTGGTCTGTTGTATGTCTCTGCCTCTCTGTCCACCCCATGCCCAAATTCTCTATCTGGTTCTTTGCATTTTAGCGTCTGTCCGTCCATCCATCCATCCCAGCCCAAGGATGTGCGACTGTCTCTGTACATCTCTTCCTCTGTATTACTTCATAAAACAAGCCTTGGCAGTGCAGTCTGCCGCTGTATGTCTTTTTAAACCAGCTCGGTGTTTTATGGCCATCTGCTAGGAAGTTGCTTAATTAATCACTGCTGGTGATGGCTTTCCCTGCAGCTGCGGGCAGCATCGAAAGTGTATTTATGTGTTTGTTTATTTAGTTAGTGAGATCGGTAATTACAGGGCAAGCCCCTCCCCATCCTGCCACAGAGAGGATGCACAGTTATGATTGCATTCATTATCCTCTCACCTCGTTTGAATTGTTTCACGTGCAGCCTCAAATTAATAGGCGGAACCCAATGCCTTCTCCAATATTCATAAAAGTGGATCTGGAGTACACTCAATTAACGAATTTGCAAAACAGCATCATTACTATTGGGAGAATGGGTTTGTTTCTGTTATTAGCGTGGCAGTGATTGCAAACTATTTTAGAGCGTTCATCACCGCAAGAAAACTGCAGGCGATAAATCAAAACGCTCTGCAGTCAGGCTACAACTAGCAAGGCAGCTGTGATAATTCCGCCTCTTCTACTAGCCACAGGTTCCTGGACTGAATTCTAGATGGGAAGGAAGTTAATTAAAAAACACACTTAGAAACAAGTGTGCGTGTGTATATACATATATATATATATATATTCACTGAAAAAACCATAGGTTTCACACACGTTATAGTTACGAATTAGCATTTAAAAAACCTTGCAAATTCACTTAAAGAACCATAGGTTTCACACATGTTATAGTTAGCTGGACATTTCCCTCGTAAAAAACCAATGAAATTCCCCCGTTATAGTTAGTGCAGGCAACTATAACTGACGCGACCGCAATCCTCTGCTGATGACGTCAGAGATTACATCACTGTATTTAGACACTTATTTACCCATGTCTTCTTCCATTAATCTTTAGCTATACATATATTACAAATATTTATTTTTCATAAAGACACATATGTCATCAGTGATGTAATATCTGACGTCATCAGCAGAGGATTGCGGTCGCGTGAGTTATAGTTGCCTGCAGTAACTATAACGGGGGAATTTCATTGGTTTTTTACGAGTGCAAGGCTAGGGGGTCAGGAACTGTCCACTCTGCCCCCTTTTCACGTTCTCCACCTTTTTTTTTCACCCCCTCAGACTGCGAGAGACAAAATGGCGGCCGACACATCCTGGTTTCGACCGATTCGAATGTTTACCGACATCTAACAACCAATCAGAATTGCGCTTGCGCACGGCAGGGTGCGCGCACAGTGCGCGCACGGTGCGCGCGTATAGATATTGATATGCTTTTAAATGCTATTTTCTCTGGAAATACTGAACAGATTTACACCAGACCTGCAAAAGGCACTTCCTTGACCTTATGGCTACCTCTCTGCCAAATTTCACGTAATTCTGTTCAGCCGTTCGGGCTGTAGCTGTGTCTAAAGGTCCTATGGAAAATAACATGGGGAAAACGCGTTTTGGGACCCCCCTTTTTTCTCGGCCCCCGCTTGACGAATCACCCCGAGACTTTCAGGGTAATTTTGCGAGGATTCGTCAACCGGCGCCAAAGTTATTCAAAATAGAATTTTGAGATTTCCTATGGAAACTAGGTTGTAACTATAACTATCTACTGGCGACCGCCAGTAGATAATATATATATATATATATATATATATATATATATATATATATATATATTCAGTGAAAAAACCATAGGTTTCACACATGTTATAGTTAGCTGGAAATTTTACTGATAAAAAACCAATGAAATTCCCCCGTTATAGTTAGTGCAGGCAACTATAACTCACGCGACCGCAATCCTCTGCTGATGACATATGTGTCTTTATGAAAAAAAAATATTTGTAATATATGTATAGCTAAAATTTAATGGAAGAAGACATGGGCAAATAAGTGTCTAAATACAGTATTAGCATCAGCAGAAGATTGCGGTCGCGTGAGTTATAGTTGCCTGCACTAACTATAACGGGGGAATTTCATTGGTTTTTTATCAGTAAAATTTCCAGCTAACTATAACATGTGTGAAACCTATGGTTTTTTCACTGAATTTGCAAGGTTTTTTAAATGCTAATTCCTAACTATAACATGTGTGAAACCTATGGTTTTTTCAGTGAATTTGTACGTTTTTTTAACTGCTAAGTTACTTTACGCCATTCGTGGCGTGCGCGCCCACTTAACGCAGTTCGTTCCGTGCGCGCGGTGCGCTTCGCGCACCGCGCGCCCACTTTACGCAGTTAGTGCCGTGCATGCACGGTGGGCACGCGGTGCGCTACGTGCACCGCGTGCCCACGTTACGCTAGATGGGCCATGTACGCACGATGCGCTTCGCGCACCGTGCGCACATGGAGGACATATGATGCGCTTCGTTGTGAAAGGTAATATTTTAATTTTTCACTGAATGTGATATGCCATGCACAAATGGTGCCCTGCAGGCACCCTTTGCGCATGGGGTGGGGAGAGTATGGATAATTTTTTTATTTTTTATTAATTTTTACCGTACGCGTACGGTAAGCGTAATCGGCGAAATTATCAAAAAAATTAAAATTCCGTTTTTAGCCTTGGGGGATCTTTGAGGACTCCCTCAACATGGCTAGGTGCATAGGAGCTGTCTAAACAGCCCCTTTACATGTTTTTGGGCTTTGTTTTTTAACCCCCTCTCAGACTGTGAGAGAGAAAATGGCGGCCGCCGCTTCCTGGTTTCGACCGATTCGAATGTTTACTAAGATCTAACAGCCAATCAGAATCGCGCTCGCGCACGGCGGCGTGCGCATACGGTAAGCGCACCGTAAGCGCACCGTAAGCTGGCTCAGATATATATATTGATTTAAAGGCTATTTTCTCAGAATCTACTGAACAGATTTACACCAAACCTACAAAAGGCAGTTCCTTGACCTGTAGACTACCTCTCTGCCAAATTTCAAGGAACTCTGTTCAGCCGTTCGGGCTGTAGCTGTGTCTAAAGGTCCTATGGAAAAATGCATGGGAAAAACGCGTTTTGGGACCCCCCTTTTATCTCAGCCCCCGCTTGACGAATCCCCCCGAGACTTTCAGGGTAGGAGCGGAGCGTAGCGCCCCATTAGTTTTGAAAATTTCGCGAGGATTCGTCGACCGACGCCAAAGTTATTCCAAATAGAATGTTGCGGTTTTCCTATGGAAACAGGGTCCTAACTATAACTACCTACTGGTGACCGCCAGTAGGTAATATATATATATATATATATATATATATATATATATATATATATATATATATATATATATATATAATCCCAAGCAGGAATAAAGGAATAAAGCGGCACCACAATCATGGAAATATTCTACTTTATTTTTCTTTCACCGACAATGCAAACAAGCATTTGCAATGCAATAGGTTTCGCATTCACACAAGTTTGAGCTATTGGCATTGTAAATGAAAATGCCTTTTATTCATGTTTTGGGTTTTAAAACATAAATGTAAGGCATTGTCATTTACAATACTAATAGCTTAAACTCTTGCAAATGCGAGACCTATTGCATTGCAATAAAGGGCCTTCTCGACAGCTTGTTTGATTGTAAATATCAGAGGAAGAGACCGGCCTGTGACCTCTTCAAAGTAGTGATAAATAGTGCAGTAAAGAAGATGTGTAAGTGTTGTAAATTACACAGACACAAAGTGTGAAGTGAGAGATACAGTGATCCGAGCTATAAACACTAACAAAGAGCTCCAACACCTTTCACTCTGTGATTACACTGTCGCGGCTCAGGAGGAAGAGTGGAGGGGGCTATTTCCTGCCCTCTCTTTGATTTGAGTGTGCAGTGCGGCATTGCGTAATGTCCTTGCTATCTTTGGCCTAATAAAAACACTCCAGCTGTAGTAGGGCCCTGGCCTTCACCTCCTGGTGCAGGGCGGGCTGTGCTTTATGACAGGCATGGAGGGAGGGAGAGATGGTCGCGGCTGCAGCTCCGGCCTCTTACAGTGCCCCTGCTATTACTAGTGAGCGAGAGGCACTGCGGTGGTGGTATTGGTATTGGTGGTGGTGGTATTGGTGGTGGTGGTATTAGTGGTGGTGGTATTGGTGGTGCTGGTATTGGTGGTGGTGGTAGCGGTAGCGGAATTGGTGGTGGTGCTGGTATTGGTGTTGGTGGTGCTGGTATTGGTGCTGGTGGTATTGGTGGTGGGATTGGCGGTGGCAGTATTGGCGGTAGCGGTATTGGTGGTGGGGGGATTGGTGGTGGGACTGGTGGCGGGATTGATGGTGGTGATGGTATTGGTATTGGTGGTGGTATTGGTGGTGGCGGTATTGGTATTGGTGGTGGCAGACAACGATTACCTTTTGTGAGCCGAGGCCTAATACATTACCAGTCACAGGGTCAAGAAGAAAGTTAGTACTCATGGTCAAACATGTTCTTTGAACCAATTTAACTGAATACTGTAAGAGGCTGAGGCTGCGATATAACCACGGAGCCGCTGGACGACTCCATCAGTACTTTTTATGTTTTGTTACTGTTATGAGAGAAGATCATCAACGTACAGATATATGTTTAAAGAGAGTAAGTGAGCAGAAGCACCTGGATACCCATATTGCTAATTGCTACTGAAAAGTCCTACCTTCCTAAACATGCCAAGGCCATGAAAGTACATTTTATTTATCCCGATGTTCGCTACATCTTGAAAAAAATTTAGAAGATTGTGCCATTCAGATTTATTTTGAATTTTGAAAGCAAGTATGGCTGAATTATCACAATGTTTTGAATAAGGTGGTTCACAAACCACCGACGAACTTTGACAGAAAACACAGTTAGGATGGACAGCTTTTTCAATAAATAGTGTGTCGGAAAAGACTCAGAGTATAGACACATTATAACTATGCAATCTATTTGTAGCAATATCTAATTAATGATAACCAAGTGCATGAAATATAACAGAATTGTGTCTACTTCAAAACATGCGCTGAAGAGGGTGTGGCTTAGGGTCCTGTCAAGGTGACATCCAGAGCTTACAACTCCACTATCGGCAGGCAAAACTAGGCTTTTTAAAAGTTAGAAAACAAGAACATCTAAAGGTTGACAGCTTCCCGATAACAAACTGATCTTGATGTAAACTTTAGTGGTATCTGATTGCACGTGCCCCTTTCTCCAGTTTCTTTCCTCTCGAACATTGGAAAACTCACACCTTGTAAGAACACGCAGCGCCGTAAGACGTAGAGAGAAGAAATGTACTAAGATTTTCAGTAAAATCAGTGCCACAACACTGCGAAATCAGACTCCAATTTCCGGTAATGGTCAACAAATGGGACTGACCAATCCAAAGGTGAGAGGAGGGTGGCACTGAGAGACAGAGACCTAAAGACCTGAACACGACATTGATAATCATCTTCCCAAAACATCACAGATCCCCACTGTGGGACAAAACATCAGCAGCAATGCAATACACTCCACAAGAACTGATAATATTATAAATTAAGTCAGACAAAAGCGGGCACAACCACAAACCTGCTGTCGAGAGATCAGCGCAATCTTAAAGTAAGATAGCTAAGATTCTAGATATTCACACTGGTTTAAAGGAAAACACAAGACCGTTAAAACACTGCTACAGTTCAAGTCCTGAACATGCTCATTGTCAGCGAGGACGCCAGTTTTATCCACACATTTTCCTGGTTTCATCATGGAGGCGTCAGTTACAAAAAAGACGAACGGCTCGGAAGAACCTTCAGTAAGAAGACAAAGAGCAGAGCAATTGTTATTCCTCGTGCATTTAGTGGACTTTAAAGTGTTAATGCTGCTGCTTCAACCAGAATAGTACTATGACTACCTCACTGTTAGCTGTAACAGGAAGGAACCGTGAACATCATTGGAGGCTACGTTATGAAAATACTACAAACCTGTTGCTCCGGTCTTCAGAGGTATGGTCGGGAATGATGGAAGTGCACGCAACACCGAAAAGTAACTCAAACTGCATAGGGAACTTGTCATACGAGCCTAAGGAAGAGCAGATGGTGGAGTTACCCTCTGGCTATAGTTTCGGTTTCGGTTTCAGTTTTAAACAAGCTGTCGCCATTGCGCGAATGAAAAAGTGCTTACCGACTAATTGAAGGAGACAGTATAACGCCGCAAGTAAAAGATCCAGTCCTGATGGGTGGTCCCAAAAGGAGACAGGGTGGTAACAAGGAGGGACTAAAAAGCCTCATTATCAATCGGAAGCCAGAATTTACCATGGATGATAACGCCAGCCAATGAAAAATATGGGCAGGGCTTCCACACCATTTCTAAAAAATACTCTAAGACAGCATGCCTTGCAAAGCGAGCAGCGCATGTGCTGCATCGCTAGGCTCGACCTAAAAAGAGGACAGTGATGTAATTACGTTCAGTGGATCGGGCTGTAGTCATGTTCAAAAGCCCTTTGTGAATTAACATGGAGAAAACGAATTTTGGGATCCTCTTTTTTCTCAACCCCCCACTTCACGGTTCACCCCAAAACCTTTCAAACACCAGCTCAAGTGAGAGTCATATTAGTTTTGAAAATTTCATGAAGATTCGTCAAACGGCACCAAAGATATTGGCAAACCCAAAAACACTCTTCTTATAGAAACATGTTCCTATCTATAACTACATACTGGCAACCGCCAGTAGGTAATAATATGTACATAGGCTGAGCACTCACTATTTTATTTTTAATATGCACTGATTTGGCAATAAAAAGCACAGCATCTTCAACCCACATTGTGGCCTGTACCTGTTTTTGTTGCTGAGGAAGAAGTCGACGTATGTATTTTGATTGTACTATATATATATATATATATATATATATATATATATATATATATATATATATATATATATATATATATATATATATATATATATATATATATATGTGAAGAAAAAGGTTGCCCCTAGTTGAGCAGCACTCCCAGAAGGTAAGGTAGAGATCAGGGGAAGCCAAGTTGTGCTCCTTGCGTCCAACAGTCCTGACGCGTTTCGAGCATGCGCTCTTCATCAGAGGACACCTGCAAAGAACCACCAGCAAACGTTATTCCAGAGTCTTCCCTTTATTTAAATTTCAAACAGGCTCAGGTGAGTATTTCGCTAAGCATTTTGGGTCTGGAAGTCCATTCACATATTAACCCCAGTGGGCTGCTGGCAGGTTGCAGTCGTGGCTAAAACAATCCGGTGCACACACAAGCACTGCCCCCAGTGCTAACGATCACCTTCTGTTCCGTTTAACGCTGTAAGAAATCACAGCACGGATCCGCATTCTCAGCGGCGGTGCCAGCTCGCGACCAGGCGGGCCGCAAATATGTGAAGAAAAAGGTTGCCCCTAGTTGAGCAGCACTCCCAGAAGGTAAGGTAGAGATCAGGGGAAGCCAAGTTGTGCTCCTTGCGTCCAACAGTCCTGACGCGTTTCGAGCATGCGCTCTTCATCAGAGGACACCTGCAAAGAACCACCAGCAAACGTTATTCCAGAGTCTTCCCTTTATTTAAATTTCAAACAGGCTCAGGTGAGTATTTCGCTAAGCATTTTGGGTCTGGAAGTCCATTCACATATTAACCCCAGTGGGCTGCTGGCAGGTTGCAGTCGTGGCTAAAACAATCCGGTGCACACACAAGCACTGCCCCCAGTGCTAACGATCACCTTCTGTTCCGTTTAACGCTGTAAGAAATCACAGCACGGATCCGCATTCTCAGCGGCGGTGCCAGCTCGCGACCAGGCGGGCCGCAAATATGTGAAGAAAAAGGTTGCCCCTAGTTGAGCAGCACTCCCAGAAGGTAAGGTAGAGATCAGGGGAAGCCAAGTTGTGCTCCTTGCGTCCAACAGTCCTGACGCGTTTCGAGCATGCGCTCTTCATCAGAGGACACCTGCAAAGAACCACCAGCAAACGTTATTCCAGAGTCTTCCCTTTATTTAAATTTCAAACAGGCTCAGGTGAGTATTTCGCTAAGCATTTTGGGTCTGGAAGTCCATTCACATATTAACCCCAGTGGGCTGCTGGCAGGTTGCAGTCGTGGCTAAAACAATCCGGTGCACACACAAGCACTGCCCCCAGTGCTAACGATCACCTTCTGTTCCGTTTAACGCTGTAAGAAATCACAGCACGGATCCGCATTCTCAGCGGCGGTGCCAGCTCGCGACCAGGCGGGCCGCAAATATGTGAAGAAAAAGGTTGCCCCTAGTTGAGCAGCACTCCCAGAAGGTAAGGTAGAGATCAGGGGAAGCCAAGTTGTGCTCCTTGCGTCCCACAGTCCTGACGCGTTTCGAGCATGCGCTCTTCATCAGAGGCCACCTGCAAAGAACCACCAGCAAACGTTATTCCAGAGTCTTCCCTTTATTTAAATTTCAAACAGGCTCAGGTGAGTATTTCGCTAAGCATTTTGGGTCTGGAAGTCCATTCACATATTAACCCCAGTGGGCTGCTGGCAGGTTGCAGTCGTGGCTAAAACAATCCGGTGCACACACAAGCACTGCCCCCAGTGCTAACGATCACCTTCTGTTCCGTTTAACGCTGTAAGAAATCACAGCACGGATCCGCATTCTCAGCGGCGGTGCCAGCTCGCGACCAGGCGGGCCGCAAATATGTGAAGAAAAAGGTTGCCCCTAGTTGAGCAGCACTCCCAGAAGGTAAGGTAGAGATCAGGGGAAGCCAAGTTGTGCTCCTTGCGTCCAACAGTCCTGACGCGTTTCGAGCATGCGCTCTTCATCAGAGGACACCTGCAAAGAACCACCAGCAAACGTTATTCCAGAGTCTTCCCTTTATTTAAATTTCAAACAGGCTCAGGTGAGTATTTCGCTAAGCATTTTGGGTCTGGAAGTCCATTCACATATTAACCCCAGTGGGCTGCTGGCAGGTTGCAGTCGTGGCTAAAACAATCCGGTGCACACACAAGCACTGCCCCCAGTGCTAACGATCACCTTCTGTTCCGTTTAACGCTGTAAGAAATCACAGCACGGATCCGCATTCTCAGCGGCGGTGCCAGCTCGCGACCAGGCGGGCCGCAAATATGTGAAGAAAAAGGTTGCCCCTAGTTGAGCAGCACTCCCAGAAGGTAAGGTAGAGATCAGGGGAAGCCAAGTTGTGCTCCTTGCGTCCAACAGTCCTGACGCGTTTCGAGCATGCGCTCTTCATCAGAGGACACCTGCAAAGAACCACCAGCAAACGTTATTCCAGAGTCTTCCCTTTATTTAAATTTCAAACAGGCTCAGGTGAGTATTTCGCTAAGCATTTTGGGTCTGGAAGTCCATTCACATATTAACCCCAGTGGGCTGCTGGCAGGTTGCAGTCGTGGCTAAAACAATCCGGTGCACACACAAGCACTGCCCCCAGTGCTAACGATCACCTTCTGTTCCGTTTAACGCTGTAAGAAATCACAGCACGGATCCGCATTCTCAGCGGCGGTGCCAGCTCGCGACCAGGCGGGCCGCAAATAAGTGAAGAAAAAGGTTGCCCCTAGTTGAGCAGCACTCCCAGAAGGTAAGGTAGAGATCAGGGGAAGCCAAGTTGTGCTCCTTGCGTCCAACAGTCCTGACGCGTTTCGAGCATGCGCTCTTCATCAGAGGACACCTGCAAAGAACCACCAGCAAACGTTATTCCAGAGTCTTCCCTTTATTTAAATTTCAAACAGGCTCAGGTGAGTATTTCGCTAAGCATTTTGGGTCTGGAAGTCCATTCACATATTAACCCCAGTGGGCTGCTGGCAGGTTGCAGTCGTGGCTAAAACAATCCGGTGCACACACAAGCACTGCCCCCAGTGCTAACGATCACCTTCTGTTCCGTTTAACGCTGTAAGAAATCACAGCACGGATCCGCATTCTCAGCGGCGGTGCCAGCTCGCGACCAGGCGGGCCGCAAATATGTGAAGAAAAAGGTTGCCCCTAGTTGAGCAGCACTCCCAGAAGGTAAGGTAGAGATCAGGGGAAGCCAAGTTGTGCTCCTTGCGTCCAACAGTCCTGACGCGTTTCGAGCATGCGCTCTTCATCAGAGGACACCTGCAAAGAACCACCAGCAAACGTTATTCCAGAGTCTTCCCTTTATTTAAATTTCAAACAGGCTCAGGTGAGTATTTCGCTAAGCATTGTGGGTCTGGAAGTCCATTCACATATTAACCCCAGTGGGCTGCTGGCAGGTTGCAGTCGTGGCTAAAACAATCCGGTGCACACACAAGCACTGCCCCCAGTGCTAACGATCACCTTCTGTTCCGTTTAACGCTGTAAGAAATCACAGCACGGATCCGCATTCTCAGCGGCGGTGCCAGCTCGCGACCAGGCGGGCCGCAAATATGTGAAGAAAAAGGTTGCCCCTAGTTGAGCAGCACTCCCAGAAGGTAAGGTAGAGATCAGGGGAAGCCAAGTTGTGCTCCTTGCGTCCAACAGTCCTGACGCGTTTCGAGCATGCGCTCTTCATCAGAGGCCACCTGCAAAGAACCACCAGCAAACGTTATTCCAGAGTCTTCCCTTTATTTAAATTTCAAACAGGCTCAGGTGAGTATTTCGCTAAGCATTTTGGGTCTGGAAGTCCATTCACATATTAACCCCAGTGGGCTGCTGGCAGGTTGCAGTCGTGGCTAAAACAATCCGGTGCACACACAAGCACTGCCCCCAGTGCTAACGATCACCTTCTGTTCCGTTTAACGCTGTAAGAAATCACAGCACGGATCCGCATTCTCAGCGGCGGTGCCAGCTCGCGACCAGGCGGGCCGCAAATATGTGAAGAAAAAGGTTGCCCCTAGTTGAGCAGCACTCCCAGAAGGTAAGGTAGAGATCAGGGGAAGCCAAGTTGTGCTCCTTGCGTCCAACAGTCCTGACGCGTTTCGAGCATGAAGTGCTCGAAACGCGTCAGGACTGTTGGACGCAAGGAGCACAACTTGGCTTCCCCTGATCTCTACCTTACCTTCTGGGAGTGCTGCTCAACTAGGGGCAACCTTTTTCTTCACATATTTGCGGCCCGCCTGGTCGCGAGCTGGCACCGCCGCTGAGAATGCGGATCCGTGCTGTGATTTCTTACAGCGTTAAACGGAACAGAAGGTGATCGTTAGCACTGGGGGCAGTGCTTGTGTGTGCACCGGATTGTTTTAGCCACGACTGCAACCTGCCAGCAGCCCACTGGGGTTAATATGTGAATGGACTTCCAGACCCAAAATGCTTAGCGAAATACTCACCTGAGCCTGTTTGAAATTTAAATAAAGGGAAGACTCTGGAATAACGTTTGCTGGTGGTTCTTTGCAGGTGTCCTCTGATGAAGAGCGCATGCTCGAAACGCGTCAGGACTGTTGGACGCAAGGAGCACAACTTGGCTTCCCCTGATCTCTACCTTACCTTCTGGGAGTGCTGCTCAACTAGGGGCAACCTTTTTCTTCACATATTTGCGGCCCGCCTGGTCGCGAGCTGGCACCGCCGCTGAGAATGCGGATCCGTGCTGTGATTTCTTACAGCGTTAAACGGAACAGAAGGTGATCGTTAGCACTGGGGGCAGTGCTTGTGTGTGCACCGGATTGTTTTAGCCACGACTGCAACCTGCCAGCAGCCCACTGGGGTTAATATGTGAATGGACTTCCAGACCCACAATGCTTAGCGAAATACTCACCTGAGCCTGTTTGAAATTTAAATAAAGGGAAGACTCTGGAATAACGTTTGCTGGTGGTTCTTTGCAGGTGTCCTCTGATGAAGAGCGCATGCTCGAAACGCGTCAGGACTGTTGGACGCAAGGAGCACAACTTGGCTTCCCCTGATCTCTACCTTACCTTCTGGGAGTGCTGCTCAACTAGGGGCAACCTTTTTCTTCACATATTTGCGGCCCGCCTGGTCGCGAGCTGGCACCGCCGCTGAGAATGCGGATCCGTGCTGTGATTTCTTACAGCGTTAAACGGAACAGAAGGTGATCGTTAGCACTGGGGGCAGTGCTTGTGTGTGCACCGGATTGTTTTAGCCACGACTGCAACCTGCCAGCAGCCCACTGGGGTTAATATGTGAATGGACTTCCAGACCCAAAATGCTTAGCGAAATACTCACCTGAGCCTGTTTGAAATTTAAATAAAGGGAAGACTCTGGAATAACGTTTGCTGGTGGTTCTTTGCAGGTGTCCTCTGATGAAGAGCGCATGCTCGAAACGCGTCAGGACTGTTGGACGCAAGGAGCACAACTTGGCTTCCCCTGATCTCTACCTTACCTTCTGGGAGTGCTGCTCAACTAGGGGCAACCTTTTTCTTCACTTATTTGCGGCCCGCCTGGTCGCGAGCTGGCACCGCCGCTGAGAATGCGGATCCGTGCTGTGATTTCTTACAGCGTTAAACGGAACAGAAGGTGATCGTTAGCACTGGGGGCAGTGCTTGTGTGTGCACCGGATTGTTTTAGCCACGACTGCAACCTGCCAGCAGCCCACTGGGGTTAATATGTGAATGGACTTCCAGACCCAAAATGCTTAGCGAAATACTCACCTGAGCCTGTTTGAAATTTAAATAAAGGGAAGACTCTGGAATAACGTTTGCTGGTGGTTCTTTGCAGGTGGCCTCTGATGAAGAGCGCATGCTCGAAACGCGTCAGGACTGTTGGACGCAAGGAGCACAACTTGGCTTCCCCTGATCTCTACCTTACCTTCTGGGAGTGCTGCTCAACTAGGGGCAACCTTTTTCTTCACATATTTGCGGCCCGCCTGGTCGCGAGCTGGCACCGCCGCTGAGAATGCGGATCCGTGCTGTGATTTCTTACAGCGTTAAACGGAACAGAAGGTGATCGTTAGCACTGGGGGCAGTGCTTGTGTGTGCACCGGATTGTTTTAGCCACGACTGCAACCTGCCAGCAGCCCACTGGGGTTAATATGTGAATGGACTTCCAGACCCAAAATGCTTAGCGAAATACTCACCTGAGCCTGTTTGAAATTTAAATAAAGGGAAGACTCTGGAATAACGTTTGCTGGTGGTTCTTTGCAGGTGTCCTCTGATGAAGAGCGCATGCTCGAAACGCGTCAGGACTGTTGGACGCAAGGAGCACAACTTGGCTTCCCCTGATCTCTACCTTACCTTCTGGGAGTGCTGCTCAACTAGGGGCAACCTTTTTCTTCACATATTTGCGGCCCGCCTGGTCGCGAGCTGGCACCGCCGCTGAGAATGCGGATCCGTGCTGTGATTTCTTACAGCGTTAAACGGAACAGAAGGTGATCGTTAGCACTGGGGGCAGTGCTTGTGTGTGCACCGGATTGTTTTAGCCACGACTGCAACCTGCCAGCAGCCCACTGGGGTTAATATGTGAATGGACTTCCAGACCCAAAATGCTTAGCGAAATACTCACCTGAGCCTGTTTGAAATTTAAATAAAGGGAAGACTCTGGAATAACGTTTGCTGGTGGTTCTTTGCAGGTGTCCTCTGATGAAGAGCGCATGCTCGAAACGCGTCAGGACTGTTGGACGCAAGGAGCACAACTTGGCTTCCCCTGATCTCTACCTTACCTTCTGGGAGTGCTGCTCAACTAGGGGCAACCTTTTTCTTCACATATTTGCGGCCCGCCTGGTCGCGAGCTGGCACCGCCGCTGAGAATGCGGATCCGTGCTGTGATTTCTTACAGCGTTAAACGGAACAGAAGGTGATCGTTAGCACTGGGGGCAGTGCTTGTGTGTGCACCGGATTGTTTTAGCCACGACTGCAACCTGCCAGCAGCCCACTGGGGTTAATATGTGAATGGACTTCCAGACCCACAATGCTTAGCGAAATACTCACCTGAGCCTGTTTGAAATTTAAATAAAGGGAAGACTCTGGAATAACGTTTGCTGGTGGTTCTTTGCAGGTGTCCTCTGATGAAGAGCGCATGCTCGAAACGCGTCAGGACTGTTGGACGCAAGGAGCACAACTTGGCTTCCCCTGATCTCTACCTTACCTTCTGGGAGTGCTGCTCAACTAGGGGCAACCTTTTTCTTCACATATTTGCGGCCCGCCTGGTCGCGAGCTGGCACCGCCGCTGAGAATGCGGATCCGTGCTGTGATTTCTTACAGCGTTAAACGGAACAGAAGGTGATCGTTAGCACTGGGGGCAGTGCTTGTGTGTGCACCGGATTGTTTTAGCCACGACTGCAACCTGCCAGCAGCCCACTGGGGTTAATATGTGAATGGACTTCCAGACCCAAAATGCTTAGCGAAATACTCACCTGAGCCTGTTTGAAATTTAAATAAAGGGAAGACTCTGGAATAACGTTTGCTGGTGGTTCTTTGCAGGTGGCCTCTGATGAAGAGCGCATGCTCGAAACGCGTCAGGACTGTTGGACGCAAGGAGCACAACTTGGCTTCCCCTGATCTCTACCTTACCTTCTGGGAGTGCTGCTCAACTAGGGGCAACCTTTTTCTTCACTTATTTGCGGCCCGCCTGGTCGCGAGCTGGCACCGCCGCTGAGAATGCGGATCCGTGCTGTGATTTCTTACAGCGTTAAACGGAACAGAAGGTGATCGTTAGCACTGGGGGCAGTGCTTGTGTGTGCACCGGATTGTTTTAGCCACGACTGCAACCTGCCAGCAGCCCACTGGGGTTAATATGTGAATGGACTTCCAGACCCAAAATGCTTAGCGAAATACTCACCTGAGCCTGTTTGAAATTTAAATAAAGGGAAGACTCTGGAATAACGTTTGCTGGTGGTTCTTTGCAGGTGTCCTCTGATGAAGAGCGCATGCTCGAAACGCGTCAGGACTGTTGGACGCAAGGAGCACAACTTGGCTTCCCCTGATCTCTACCTTACCTTCTGGGAGTGCTGCTCAACTAGGGGCAACCTTTTTCTTCACATATTTGCGGCCCGCCTGGTCGCGAGCTGGCACCGCCGCTGAGAATGCGGATCCGTGCTGTGATTTCTTACAGCGTTAAACGGAACAGAAGGTGATCGTTAGCACTCGGGGCAGTGCTTGTGTGTGCACCGGATTGTTTTAGCCACGACTGCAACCTGCCAGCAGCCCACTGGGGTTAATATGTGAATGGACTTCCAGACCCAAAATGCTTAGCGAAATACTCACCTGAGCCTGTTTGAAATTTAAATAAAGGGAAGACTCTGGAATAACGTTTGCTGGTGGTTCTTTGCAGGTGTCCTCTGATGAAGAGCGCATGCTCGAAACGCGTCAGGACTGTTGGACGCAAGGAGCACAACTTGGCTTCCCCTGATCTCTACCTTACCTTCTGGGAGTGCTGCTCAACTAGGGGCAACCTTTTTCTTCACATATTTGCGGCCCGCCTGGTCGCGAGCTGGCACCGCCGCTGAGAATGCGGATCCGTGCTGTGATTTCTTACAGCGTTAAACGGAACAGAAGGTGATCGTTAGCACTGGGGGCAGTGCTTGTGTGTGCACCGGATTGTTTTAGCCACGACTGCAACCTGCCAGCAGCCCACTGGGGTTAATATGTGAATGGACTTCCAGACCCAAAATGCTTAGCGAAATACTCACCTGAGCCTGTTTGAAATTTAAATAAAGGGAAGACTCTGGAATAACGTTTGCTGGTGGTTCTTTGCAGGTGTCCTCTGATGAAGAGCGCATGCTCGAAATGCGTCAGGACTGTTGGACGCAAGGAGCACAACTTGGCTTCCCCTGATCTCTACCTTACCTTCTGGGAGTGCTGCTCAACTAGGGGCAACCTTTTTCTTCACATATTTGCGGCCCGCCTGGTCGCGAGCTGGCACCGCCGCTGAGAATGCGGATCCGTGCTGTGATTTCTTACAGCGTTAAACGGAACAGAAGGTGATCGTTAGCACTGGGGGCAGTGCTTGTGTGTGCACCGGATTGTTTTAGCCACGACTGCAACCTGCCAGCAGCCCACTGGGGTTAATATGTGAATGGACTTCCAGACCCAAAATGCTTAGCGAAATACTCACCTGAGCCTGTTTGAAATTTAAATAAAGGGAAGACTCTGGAATAACGTTTGCTGGTGGTTCTTTGCAGGTGGCCTCTGATGAAGAGCGCATGCTCGAAACGCGTCAGGACTGTTGGACGCAAGGAGCACAACTTGGCTTCCCCTGATCTCTACCTTACCTTCTGGGAGTGCTGCTCAACTAGGGGCAACCTTTTTCTTCACATATATATATATATATATATATATATATATTACGCGCTAAGTATCCCAGTTACTGGTCCCCACCAGTATAATGTTGCAATCACATAAAAAAAAAAGTACTGAGATTGTAACAGTTACAACTATTCACAACACTTCTACTTGATTCATTTCTTGAGTTTCTTTTATTCTTTCTTCAGGTATTTTCATGTCAATACATCAAAAACAGCCAAAATGTGTTACGCGCTCCACTACGCTTCTTCAGGGCTGTTACAAACACAGAATAATATCAATTATATTCCGTACAAAATTATAAACATTATGGGCCAGATTCACAGAACTAACTTAAGACAAAATCCTAAACTTACTACCATTTTGGTATTCACAGAAGGCGCTTACTCATTTTGGTATTCATAGAAGGCACTTACTCATTTCGTTATTCACAGAAGTTAGGACTCCTAACTTTAGGACTCCTAAATGCCTTCTGTGAATACAGAAAGTCTTAAAGTTAGGATTTTTCTCAGTTTAGGAGTCCTAAAGTTAGGAGTCCTAACTTTAGGACTCCTAAATGCCTTCTGTGAATACCGAAAGTCTTAAAGTTACAATTTTTCTCAGTTTAGGAGTCCTAAAGTTAGGACTCCTAACTTTAGGACTCCTAAATGCCTTCTGTGAATACCGAAAGTCTTAAAGTTAGGATTTTTCTCAGTTTAGGAGTAGTAAAGTTAGGACTCCTAACTTTAGGACTCCTAAACGGAGAAAAATCCTAACTTTGAGACTTTCGGTATTCACAGAAGGCATTTAGAAGTCCTAAAGTTAGGAGTCCTAACTTCTATGAATACTGAAATGAGTAAGTGCCTTCTGTGAATACCAAAATGGTAGTAAGTTTAGGGTTTTGTCTTAAGTTAGTTCTGTGAATCGGGCCCTATAAATCTATTTAACAACACACCTTTTCAACTAAAAGAAAAAAGTTTAATTTACAATTCTTTTCAAAAGCTACATTGAGTACATTCACTCCATGGTCTCAATTCATGACTCTACGCATCAAATTTACACAGTTAACATCAAAAAACATTTTTATAAAAGATAGCACAAAACCCTTCACACAGGAAAACCAGACTATCTGGCCACCAAACTCAAGAGGCCCGGTCAGACAAGAAACCTCAGGATCTCCAACACCCTCCTTCTGATCCCTATGAAAACACGCAAACAAAAAAACGCTGCCAGGTCCTTCGCTGGAAACATGCCCAAAATCTGGAACTCCATCCCAGCAGATATCAGAACTATCACGTCCGTCACGATATCCAAAAAACACCTAAAAGCCCTCTTCCTCAACCGCTCCCTCCCGAATGGATAGCCGCTGCCTTTATGCTAACCCTGACTCCGTTACTCTTTGACTTTGTATCACAAAGATCCATCTCAGCTCACTCCAAGACAATTGTGCATAAGATGAGGTTGCCTAAGGACGCACGCACTACCGCAGTAATACATACAACGAGGCTACCTCAGGACTCAAGTACTACCTCAAGAATGCACTGCACCCTTGGACGTCCGAACCTTATGCATAAGACTGCTCTACTATATAACTCTTGAGAAACACTGTTGTAAAGCGCTCCGATACCCCCCGGGTCTGGCCAGCGCTATATAAAACTCCTTAAATAAAATAATAAACAGTCTATCAAAACAATACCCCAGTGATCTACCTTCTCATATCACAAGCCGGCTCTTAAAAAAGTATTTATATTTTCATTTTAGAAATAACACCTCTATTATTTCTATTATTCTGCCCTCATGGAGTCATGCTTCCCATGCCCCTTACTTGAATATTAGGGTGGAACTATTGGTATTTTCCTGGACTACAATAATTACCTTTAAATTATAAATCGTGAGTACTTCACGCTCTCTCTTTGCTTCAAAGTTTGTTAACTAATATCATCAGTCCTTGATCTCTGTAGTAAAAAGAGAAAGATATTTGTAATGCACCTAAAGATCAAAATGAACTTCTACTCTGTTTTTCAAATAAAGATCTTGTTATCACCTCAACTGGTTCTGTTGAGCATGTCGCATATCTTTGATCCACTATGTTATAAGTACTTCTTAAATAGTATCGGTTCAATGATCAGATTCCCCTTGATACGGGTCTACAATGGGAAAATAATTTTCTTATGCTAATGTTTGATAATTATATGGATCATAACAAAGAGAGTACTCGTATCAGGAAATTCTAAACGTTAAATCAGAAGGGGGACGGAAGAGCTAGTTATTTAAAGAGGTCCTACTCCTGTGCTCCTCCAAGTGCTCATATAAACCACAGGAAGGAGATCGTTCGTCTGTATACAAAATTCACTCAAGGTTGCTATCTGGTTAGGAATTGTGTCGCTGGGAGATCTGAATTTCAGATCATAATGCCCTCACACACCTGCTGGGGTGTCATGCTTCATCATAGGGCGATCCTCGTCAGACCGGCACTGCAATGTCTGACGGGCCTGATGGAGTTCTTCAGATCTGAGGGCGCCATATGTGGTGGGTGCATGAGGGCTAAAAAATGGTGAACTTCAGGTCTCCCAGCGACACAATTCCTAACCAGATAGCAACCTTGAGTGCATCTGGTATACAGAGGAACGATCTCCTTCCTGTGGTTTACATTAGGAATTTCTAGCCAACATGCCCAAAGCTCTTTAACAAAGACAGGGATAGTTTTTCTAAGTACTAACAAACATTTTATCGACTAATGCCACACCTTCCCCGGGACTCGTTTTAGTCAAAGCCCTATCGCTCACCTACAACCGGCTTGAAGCCTCCGATCCGGCTCTTTCTTCAAATGGATGTAATCTGAGTCCACTCTGCCCAGCTCTTTAAATACTCTCCCCTTACTTAATGCTGAATACCTGAAATGGCACGAAATCTTCACTCGTTGCAACAAAACACAAACGATCTTTGTTGATTTTGAATGTGCATTAATTGACTATAAACAAAAAACCTTCTCTCAATACTTAATTCAATCTTCATATAACTCTCGTCTTAATTATTAAAGTTATCATCTAAAAAATATATAGTATTTCTTGTTGTTAAAAAGTAATATAAACTTCAATACCAGAGCCAGGTCGGCATTCGACCCTCCGTCCTCCCCCGTCGTAAGCGACTGATGTAACTCATTGTGCTATCGCTCCCTAGTACTACATTCCAAATTTTCACGATCATTACTGTTATCTATAAAGTCTGTTGCTCCTCGATATCTATGCTCACGAAGCTCCTGACAAACATTCGAAGCTCATTTTCTGAATCTGCAAATTAATGGAATTACTTCTACACTTTATTCTGACAAAATATATTAACACCGACAGGAAAAAACCATATGCTGCGTAATTTTTTAAAATAATATTTGTTGCTTGCTCATCACATCGGGATGGAAATCCACAACCCTGTTCCAAGTAACTTGCATCATTAGATCCATGTTCTACTGTTCTCCTTACCAGCCTGATACTACTTTCACTGTCTAGCATTTCTTACTATGTTAATCATGGGTTACTTCCTCCAAATCCTAAAGAACATTAATTTTGTCCCCTGCACCCTAGGCGCCATGAGGGGACCCAGTAGGACCTGCCTGGGGCCAAAATAGAAACAAATCAAAATTTTTCTGCAATCCCTCAGGATCCAGCTGGATCACGGCAAATGCAAAAAAAAGAAAATGGCAGCCACCATTTTCTGTAATATATTTATGGGGAGGAGGGCATCAGTAGGGCCCCCCTCCCTGAGCCCATTATGGGCCCCAAGGATTCCATCCCCCAGAGCTGAGAATATTATTTAAGGGGAAGGGAGCCACGTAGCTCCCTTCCCCGAGGCTCTAAATGCCCAGGACCCAATTCCACCAGAGCAGGCAGGAAAACATGTGTCTGGTGGAAGCATTTTTAAATCTACCACCAAACGGGAGCATAAACTAAGTCTGCTCCGAGCCGGTAGAAGAATTAAAAATGCTCAAGCCGGCTGGGAGCAGACTTGTGATCTGTTTCCATGCCCGCACTGATGCGGGAAGGGAAACAGAACCCCTATTGTTCACATCTGGAGATAGAAGCATAAATAGCTGTTCCCACCGTGCGGGAGCAATGACAGCTTCCCCATAATGTGGGGAGCGGGCTTGGACCGCTTGGGCCCTGGGGATTTTTGTCTGCAGCCCCCAACGTGGTGTTTGGTGGGTGCTCAGGGTGGGCACCAACCTATTCATATCGTGGGACCCATGGTTTGGGTCCCAGGGCCCGAGAAAGCCTAGGGAGGGCGGCTGTGTGGCCATCTCCCCTTTTTAAAAAAATGCATGAACCGAGGGATGAGGTCCCAGCTGCCTGAGAAGGCTTGCGTAGGGGGCTGTGTTGCCCCTCCCCTATTTTATTTGGTTTAGTTTCAGTTAGGAGGGTCACATGCCCTCTCCCCTTTTTTTATTATGTTTGGCCCCCCGGGAAGGAGTCTGTGGGGGCCTAGTAAGGCTCAGGGTTGGGGGCTGCACGCCCCAATCTTTAGAATTTGGCCCCTGTTGAATTGTATTTGGTCACTTCGGATGGGGGGAACTCTGGCCATCCTCCGCTGCGCACGCCCAAAGGCAAAGTGTTATTTAGAGTGTAATGAATTGGTTAATGTTATAATTCATCCCAGGGGATCACTAACATCTCTGCCTAGGAAATAATTATTGTGAATCTGCTTGTTGCTTGTTGTGCTGCTAGTGGGCCTTCATGTGGTCGTTGATGTGGTAGTGGTGGTTGAGAAGCAGGTGGTAGGTTTGTGGGCATTACAGGGGGATTCAGGGTTTGTGGTGGTGTGGGCCTCAAAGGTTGTGGTGGCACCATAGATTCCTGTTCATCCATTGATTTGCAGTTTGAGATTGGCCATTCTGTGTGATTACCTCTATCATCTTCATGGTCAATGTATGTTGCCTTATACTTTTTTCCCTAAAACTGCAAAGAGCTTCATTGTGCATCTTTGCCATATATTGCTAACATTTCACAATGTTATTCAAGGCACAAGTTTGCTTGTCAACGATCTAAAATATAAAAGTTGAAATACATAAACTTGAGTTTATGCTCATAGCTTCACCATACTTGTTTCACAGTAGATTTCTGAAAGAAGTCTCACCTTAAGTTAGTAACATGACAGCATACATAAAGGTATCCATGGAAGGAGTTACTATATATATTCAATGGTATCTCATCTGCTTCTGTCTAGGGTGTTTGATTTGTGGATGGACCTCTTGACACTGTCGGGCTTGCTTTGCTCCCGATCGCGTCTGTGCGAGGGGAGGAGCAAGACAGGAACAAAAGAGGCTAAACAGGACGGAGGAGAGCTTTGCGTTCTAGTCGACGAGTGCAGGTCTTCCGTTCTGCCCCTCTCCAGTTACCTGAATTCCTTCCCTGTTGCTATGACGTTCCTTGTGTCTCTCGACGGACTCCTATTCCTGACCACTGCTGTTGACCAGCACCGCAGGGACCTTCTTGTGGCTCTTGACACGTCGTCGCCATTCTCTCTTCAAGTACCACTTCCTGATTTCTGCTGTGTGTCCGGCGCCACGGGGGCCTTCACAAATGTTTCCTGACTTCTGCTGTTAGTCCGACTCCATGGAGCCCTTCACAAGGTTTTTTGAAAAATAAGACAAAAGAATATAATTACTCACAAAGAATACACGCTCTTCAAGTCGGTAACATTTATTTTGATTTGCATGATTTACGTAATGAATACTTATCTGACATAGTCTCCATAGTGCATGGAGATTGTGCTCCCTTGCTGACATTGCTTGAGGGCTATAAGAAAGATAAATATAAAACTAGTCTCCTGATAACCTAAGAGGCTGATTTATTTTCTTTGTACTTTAGCCCTGCATATTTTTGTGTATATTTTCATTTTCCTATCCTTATCTATTTCCAGGAAAATGTGTTGTTTAGTTTTTCCTGGTTTAATTGGATATGAATTAGTTGGGTCTTAATTGGATTCCACTCTGATCATCACCTATACATCCTTGATTAATCTGTCTTGTTGTTATAAGTAGAAGGCAGCTAATAAACTACTCTTCCATATGGATATATACTACTGACTCTGCTTACTCATATCAACAGACCCAAGCAGAAGAGGGATCTTTTACAGGTAGTTATAGCCTATAAGCATCACACTAATTGTGCGTCAGTGTTATCTCCCTATTACATGCACATTGTAATACATATAACTTTATCTCCACTACAGGAAACCCATAAGGACCATTCAACGAGTATATCCATACCTGATGTGTGTTGGTGACATGTCTCCCCTTTTTTCCTTTCCTTGTTTTGTTTCTCCTCTTCCCCCATTTCTACCGCATTAGCTTTGACACTGTTGGGCTGGCATTGGTAGGTGAGGGAAGTTGGGACCTTGCTTCAGATCTTGCATTTCGCCCCTGTAGAAACAACAGGTGAGAATTACAGAACGTGAAACCCACGTTTACTTCCCAGCTTGGCGAGATGGAGGAATGTCAGATCACCTTAGGTGATGTAGCTCACATGATTGGGAATCTGCAGAAAGAAACCCAAGCTCTTACCCTTCGAATAGACGCTTTGCAATAAGACTCTCTTCCTGCTGCCTCCAGTAATTCCAATGCCGGGTCTGCTGGTAATCTATTACCTTCGGTTACCTCATCTTCTAGTGGGGATCATCTTGTAATTCACATAACCACTCCTTCCACAATAGCCTTAGCTCCTCCTGAGTGATTTTTGGGGGACCCTGCCAAGTTAGCTACTTTTATAAATCAGTGGTAATTGCATTTCATGTGCAAAGGATCTTGCTTCCCCACTGAACAAGCTAAAGTAGCATTTGCATTGTCATACCTAGGAGGAACGGCTGCCTCTTGGTCTATCCCATTAGCGGAACAAAATGACCCCTTATTATACAAATATGCAGAGTTCAAAGACAAATTAAAAAAGTGGTTCAACAGGCATTCATTTATGCAATCTGTGGATACAGAACTCTTAAATATAAAACAAGGGTCCAAAAATTTGCTGACTTACATCTCCAGCTTTGATAGTTGGTGGCTGAGGCAGGGTGGCCAGAGGCCAAACAGAATGCTCTTTTTTATAAAGGGCTCAAAGATTAACTCAAAGACATATTGGCACAAGTAGTGGATCCCCCAGAGTCCTGTAATGCTCTTATTGACCTTGTAGTCAAATTAGATCATCGGTTACATGAGTGGAGACTAGAGAAAGGGTGTTTTGAACCCAAATTTGTTAAGTATAAAGACAAGACAGCAGAAGTTGAAAAAGGTACAGAAGAACCCGAGCCAATGCAAATAGGTAGTGTTCAGGCCCCTCTGAGTAACAAAGAGAGACAGCGACGCAGGAATAAGAAGTTGTGCCTATATTGTGGAAAACAAGGACACTTCTTATGTGACTGCTCAGTACAACCAAAAAGGCGTAGTGAGGCGGGAAACTGAACAGCCAAAAGACTATGGAGACAAGCTTTTCGGGTAGATCGGGACTAATAGCCTCCCAACTCCTGGCCCAGAATCATGCTTTATCCTCTCGCCATCATTTCCTGATAAGAGCGCAACTACTGTGGGGAGATAAATCCACTGACATTCAGATTATGATTGACTCTGGTGAAACGGGAAATTTTATTGACATGCAATGGGTCAAAGACATGGAAATTCCTGCGGTACCTAGGTCAGTAGTGGATGAAAAATTATTGATGAGAGTAACATAAAATCCTGTCCCGTTACTCATGCTACAGCTGAACTGGAACTCCTTATACTATATCAACATAGAGAGACAGCTCAGTTTGATCTTATTTACTCACCCCAATTTCAAGTGATTTTATGTATCCCTTGGCTAACGCAACATAATCCAAACATTGATTGGAGGGCCCGTTCTGTGTCTTTCTCTTCCAAATTTTGCAAGTTCCATTGTATTCAAGAACCTGTAACACAAAAAGATATAGCTGTTCTTACAGATTTCAATGTACGTGCTTTTCCCACCTGTTATCACGATATGGCACATGTATTTGATCATGAAAAGGCCTCTAGATTGCTGCCACACAGACCTTACAACTGTCGTATTGATCTGGTCAGTGGAGCACAAATTCTGTGTTGTTGGATTTATGCTCTAACCGAAAAAGAAAATATCTATCTGAGGGAATATTTGGACAAGATGCTCAGAATAGGGCTTATCACCGCTCCCAGTTCACCTACTTCTTCTTCTGTCTTCTTTATCCCTGAACGAGAGGGAGGTCTTAGATGTTGTATTGACTACCACGCACCAAATGACATAAACATAAAAAAACTGTACCCTCTGCCCCTTATCCAATCATTACTTGACCAGGTTAAAGATGCCAAACCTTTTACCAAATTGGATTTAAGGGGAGCATATCATTTAGTGAGGGTAAATTTAAACTGGCCTGCATAACTTACAAAGCTCTGTACGCGAACTCACCGACATTTCTTGCACAAAAACTCGTGATATCCGGACAGGCCCAGAAATTCCCGATCTGCCAAAAACCTGCTGTTGCAGCTAGCACACTTCCGGAAGAAAAAAACCTACAATCGAGCCTTCTCTGGAGCCGCTCCAAGAATCTGGAACTCTCTCCCACCCTCCGTTAGAAGACTCCTGTCCTTGGCACAATTTAAGAAGGAGACCAAAACTTTCTCAATGGGGAAATACCTCATCTAGCGAACTCTTTACAATCACCTCATAGACCTGCCGCTTGTACCTTATAACTGCCTGCTCACATTTTTTAGCCCAAATGTAGCGTCGACCGCAGCTAGGATGCACCTCGTGGATTGGAAACCTTTTTATTGGTACTCTGCATGCTTCACTTTTTCTCCCTCATGTAGCCTGGACTTTAAACTGAATGCTCCCCAGTATCCCTTTCTCTCCCAGTGTGATCCCTCCCATCCTTACGTCTTATTCCCCCCCTTCAATCCTGTAAAGCGCTCTGATACCCTCACGGGTCTGGTTCGCGCTATATAAAACTGTAAAATAAAATAAATAAGTAAAGGAGGGTGATGAATGAAAGACAGCATTTCACACAAAATTAGGGGTTTATGAATAGCTTGCAATGCCATTCGGCCTTTGTAATTCACTTGCCGCCTTTCAGTTTTTTATTAATGAAGCCTTGGGAGAGATGTTGGAAGAGAATCACTTATATGTAAGAGTTCCACACATCAAAAGTGACCTTTTTGGGATTTGTGCTCTCTTCTGAAGGGGTAACAATGGATCCACAAAAGATAACGTCTCTCATGCGTTGGCCTTTCCCTACGTCTGTAAAGGGAGTACAGAGCATCCTGAGCTTTGCTAACTTCTATAGGTGTTTTATTGATTATTTTGCAGCTCTGGCAACTCCCATTACTGAGCTGTTGAAAAAAAGTGATGTTTCCTTTTGCAGCTCCTCTGTGGCTGAAGAAGCCTTTAATAAACTCAAAAACACTTTCATCACTGCCTCTGCTTTAAAATATCCTGATTCATCTCAACCGTTTATAGTGGAAGCGTACGCATCTCAAGTTGCCATTGGGGGAATTCTGTCACAAAGTGATAAAGAAACTGGTCATTTACATCCTGTGGCCTTCTACTCCCATAAATAGAACCCCGTGGAACAAAACCATTCTGTGGGAGACAGGGAATTGCTATCTATAAAGCGTTCCTTTAAAGAGTGGCACCAGTATCTGTAGGGCGCTTTGCATACAGTGACCGTTCTAACTGACCATAGGAACCTACAGGATTTAAAGGCGGCTAGAACTCGATCTATGTGGCAACTGCGCTGGATGCATTATTTCAGCAACTTTGATTTTGTTTTACAGTTTAAGGCAGGGAAAGACATGGTAAAGCAGATGCTTTATCATGATATGGCTATGGAGAAGCAGTAACTTCCATCGATCATCCCCTTTTCATAGCACAGGAACGCATTTTGGGGGCCATATGTTCAGAGGAGGCTTATTTGAGGGAGGTGTTACAGGCATATAATTGTTGAGAGGTTAAAGAATTAGAACAGAAACACACTGGTGTAAGAGTACAAGATCTCCTGTACATCCAAGGGGGTTGGTGATTCCTACAAAACCCCTACAACAACAAGCTCTTGAATGGTGCCACTCTCACATGTTATCAGGCACCCAGGTTACAAGAAAACCATTGAACTTCTCAGAAGATCCTTTTGCGGCCAACTATGGTTCAGGATACCCACCAGTACATTCAAGAATGACATGTTTGTGCTCAGAGCAAAGGTTCTCACCGGATCCCAGCTGGATTATTGACTCCCATGCCAACACCCCCCACTCCATGGCATTCCATCTCCTTGGATTTTATTGTAGAGTTACCAAAAACTATTCAGGGGCTCACTGGTGTGGAAATGCTAACCAAAATGTCACACTTTGTGCCTTTGAAAACATTGCCTACTGCTAAAGAATTGACTCCCATATTTCTGCAACACATAGTAAGGTTACATGGTCTTCCAACTATTATTGTCTCTGACTGAGATCCCCAGTTTGTATCTTAATTTTGTAAGTGGTTGGGGGGCTTGTTACACATTGATGTGCGTCTTTCATCAGCCCATCATCCTCAGACAGACGGTCATACAGAAAGAGTGTATCAATGTTTAGAACAATATCTAAGGTGTCAATGGCTTCTTTCCACTGCTGATTGGGATGCATTTTTATGGGCAGCTGAGTTTGCTTTCAATAATGGGAAGCATTCTTCTATTGGTTATTATCCTTTTTTAATTATGTAATTATGGATTTAATCCTCGTTATCTACTTTTACCTCTGCCTGTTTCCTGCTGCCCTAGAATTTGTAAATCACCTTCATGAAACACAAAAGACAGCCTAAATAAACCTAAAGAAAGCTAAACGCATATACAAGGAGAATGCAGATCTCCATTGCCAGCCGTCCCCTGACTATGCAATTGGAGACAGAGTGTGGTTGTCCACACATAACATAGCAGTGAAGGGAATACGAAAGTTCAAACCCTATTGGTCCTCATACCATCGTAAAGGTAGTCAATCCAGTAGCCATGAAGTTGGACCTCCCTTCCCCTCTAAAGATCCACCCGGTCTTTCATGTTCCCATTATTAAAACTGGTGGTGCCAGGAACAAGTCTACCTGTTCAAAATCCCCCAGTTTTGGTTGATGACGATCCTGAATATGAAGTGGAGGCTATTGTGGATTCCCATAGACTGAGACATCATTTGCAGTATTTGGTTCACTGGAAAGGGTATGGTCCGGAGGATCGAGAAGGGGAACCTGCTGAACATGTCCTTGCCACTCAACTGTTGCATTTGTTCCATAGACGCTATCCTGGTAAGCCCAAACTGGTGTGTGGTTTTCTGGGGGGGGTGTACTGTTGGGCTTGCTCCGCTCCCAATCGCATTTGTGCGAGGCGTGGAGCAAGACAGGAACAAAAGAGGCTGAACAGTATGGAAGAGTGCTTTGCGTTCTAGTCGGTGCATGCGGGTGTCCGTCCTGCCACTTTCCACTTACCTGAATTCCTTCCGGGTTGCTATGATGTTCGTCTTGTCACTCACTAGACTCCTATTCCTGACCACTGCTGTTGACCGGCACCACTGGGACCTTCTTGTGGCTCTTTTTTTTTTATTTTATTTTTTTTATAAGAAACCTTTATTACACATTAAAAAGATACAAACAAGGGCCTACAACCACAAGGGCCGGCCGCTAGAAAGCTCGGGAGCCAGCAAGGCAATGCCATACATTCAAATGAGCCAGAAGCAAATGCTCCCGAAAGTTCGTAAGCACATATAACAGGCAGCGGCCACAGTCCAAGGGCGATCACAAAAAAAAAAAAACGGTTTCATATTTTCTATTAAAAAACAAACAATAACACACAAACAAGGCAATGAGAGTCCGAAATAGCAGCGTGCGCTCCCCAGGACGGGGGGAAGATCCACGTTATCTGGAATAACTCTTGACAGGAGGTGGTAGTGGGGGGCGGCGGAGAAGAGGACAAAGCATACACAATTACGTAGAATGTGCGGCTAGGGGGACAAAGCGACGTCGACCTCTCGCGGCAGAGGCGGAGCGCAGATATTTCCACGATAGGAATTCCATGGACCCCACACCTTAGTCCACCTCCCAGGCTTGCCTCTCGCCACATACACCATCTTTTCCCTGAACAGACACCAATCCATATTCTCCTTCCATACCGAAATCGTAGGCAGCCTCGGGGAACCCCACAACTGTGCGATATTGCGCTTAGCCACCATGTACCCCAAAGTCACCCACTGCGTCTGCGCCGCATTATAGTCATTTGGTTCCCAGACATTCAGCAAACAGCTCCTGGCCTCTGGTAACAAAGCGACATGCGTGACCTCCTCCATTACAGTATGTACCCCGTTCCAAAATCGTACGACCGCCGAACATTCCCATAGGATATGAAGAAAGGTACTCAACAAGCCACAGCCACGCTTACACATTCCATCCCTCGAAAAACCCATACGTATCAAACCAGGCCCTGTGACATACACTCTATGGAGTATCTTCAGCTGCACAAATCTAAGGCGGGCCGGGATCGCCACCTCTTTCGGGGAGGCCACCGCCGATACCCAATCCTCATCGTCCAGTTCCAATCCGTCGGCCGTCCACGCCTCCCGCAGATGGGTCAGCAAGTCCGTACGATCATTAATAAGTTTTTTATAGATCAGAGAAATAGTGCTGTCGGGCACATAGCCATCTAACACCCTATCTTCCAACGGGGAATGTTCTGGGATAGCAGCAACATCCGGAAAAACCGAACACAGCGCATGGTAGACCTGTGCATATCGGAAGTACTCCCTATCATTTAATTTGTATTCAGTTTTGAGCATTTCAAACGTTTTAAAGGACCCTTTCGCCCAGAGGTCACCCACCTTACTTATACCAATCATATCCCATTTCTCAAAGCCTTTCGTTTTCCACAGACAACCCAAGCGCTGGGAGGCATACAACGGCGTCGCTCGAGTCAAGCGATCCCTCCACCCCATCGCAGCATTCGCCGCATGCCACACGCGTACCGCAACTTGCGTTGGTCCTGTCAACCGTGCATCTGGAGTCGCCGAATACAGTGCCCTATTGTAATCCCCGCCCGGAAGTAATAACTTATCCATCTCAAAGGCCGGATTCAAAGCAGGACCGTATATCCCGTGGTTCACCGCCGCCAACTGAGACGCCCAATAGTATCTTTTAATATCGGGGAGGGCAACACCCCCATCATACCAAGGGAGTGTCAACTTGGCGAGAGCGATCCTCGGTCGCCCGTCCCAAAACAGTTGGCGCTGAAGACCCTCCACCTCACGAAAGTAACGGGCCGGCACGACATCTAGCGTATTTTGTAAAGCGTACAAGAAGCGAGGCAGCGACATCATTTTAAACAATGCCGCCCGTCCGAGCGGCGAGAGTGGAAGCCGTCGCCACCTCGCGACGTCGGCCTTCAATCGCTGGAGTGGAGGGAGAAGGTTTCGCTCATAGCGGACCGCGGGGTCCAGTGATATGAATATTCCCAAATATTTGAACCCCAATGTAGCAATCTGAATAGGGCACCCCCGCGGCAGGAGGGGGGCCTCGCCCGAGAGGACGTAAACACATGACTTGGCCCAGTTGATAACCAGGCCAGAATTACGACCGAAGGAATTCAATACATCCACCAATACAATTAGCGACTTTCGAGGAGAGGTGAGATACAAAAGGATGTCATCCGCATAAAAGGAGACACGGTCCTCAAATTCCGGCGTCCATCTAATGCCCCGCAACGACGGCTCCCAACGCAACCAGGCAGCGAGAGGTTCTAAAGAAAGTGCAAAGAGGAGGGGCAACAACGGACAGCCCTGTCGCGTACCTCTCCCCAGCGCGAAGGGAGCCGACACCCTACCATTCACCACAACCTGCACCAATGGGTCAGCGTATAGTAATTTTACCCACCCAATGAATTCAGGGCCAAACCCGAATTTCGCTAACGCAGCCCAAATATACGGCCACTCTAAAGTATCGAACGCCATGGTAGCGTCCAAAGACGCCAAGATGGCCGGCTCACGCATAAACTCCGCTCTAGCAAGCACGCCATGCACCCGCCTCAGGTTCAGGGCGGTATTACGATGAGGTATAAAACCGGACTGGTCCGGATGAATCAAGTCGCCCACGACCCAAACCAGACGATTGGCCAATACCTTAGCCAGAATTTTGGGTTCCGCGTTCAACAACGAGATAGGCCTGTAGGAGGCACAGCGGTCTCGCGGCTTCCCCTCTTTATGTATCACAACTATGGTGGCAAGACGTTGGTCAAGTGGGAGGGAGCCCGCCGCCCGTGCAGCGAGGAACATGTCACGGAGATACGGTGCTATCTTATCTGGACGCAACTTATATAGTTCAATGGGGAGACCATTGGGACCCATGGCCTTACCAGAAGCGATCGAGCGAATGGCCAAAGCAATCTCATCCGGCGACAACTGCGCCTCCATCAATATGCTATCAGCCTCCGAGAGGGACGGCAATGCAATATCTCTAAGCAACAGATGAGAGTTCTCCTCCGAACGCCCAGAGACCGGAGAGTATACCCCACGGAAGTAATCCGCGAAGCAGTTAACAATTTCTACCGGGTCAGTCACACACACGCCATCCACTCTCTCCACAACCGGCACCACTCTACTCGCTCTCTCCTTCCTGTCCAACCAAGCAATCAACTTTCCGGCCTTATCTCCCACATCATACAGTCGTCCTTGTTGCTCTCTACTCATCCTTTTAGCAGCATCCGTGACCAGCGCTCTATAATCTGACTGTTTAAGGCTGAGAACGTGCAATTTCTCATCCGTAACACCCCGCTCCAAATCCCCCTCCATCTCAGCGATGTCAGTTTCCAGGCGAACCACCTCTTCCCTCCCGCACCTCCTAGCATGGGAAATAAGAGACAAGGCATGCCCCCGGATCACCGTTTTATAACCTTCCCATAGGGAGACAGCAGACGACACTGACCCTACATTATCGTCGAAGTAGTGATCAATGGACTTAACCAGTTCCGCGCGAATATTAGGGTTACGTAAATACCAGGGGTTAATTGGCGCTACTCTTCCCTCTGCCCCAGGAACAACCTCCATCTGCAACAATAGAGGGGAATGGTCAGAAATACCTCGGGCCAAATGACGCACCTCCCCAATCATTCCAGCCTGGAACGCCGGCATAAGTATATAATCAAGTCTCGAGAGACTCCCGTGGGCCCCCGAGTGGAAGGTGTATTGTGCCTGCCCCGGGTGCATCAGTCTCCAGCAATCTATAAGTCCTAAAGTATCTAGAAAGCCACCCAGCCAGGCCTGGGCTCTAGGGAGATCCCTGGGGGGGTGACGGTCCTCTATACCGGATACAACAGCGTTATAATCACCCCCTAACACCAGAACCCCCCCAGGGAGTCCCAGGACCAAACGCCCCAAATCAGCAAATGTAGCCGTCTGCAATCCCGGTGGCACAAAGACAGCAACGAGCGAAACAGTTCTACCCTCCCATCTCCCCACCAATGCTGCATATCGCCCTCTATCATCGTGGAGCACCTCGTCCACCTCCAACGGGAGAGAGGCCCTGACCAAGATACCCACTCCCCTAGAGCCAGAAGTGAAACCAGAGTGAACAGCAAGGCGATAGCCCCGCCTATTCAGGGCATGGAAGGAGTTCCCAATCAGATGTGTCTCCTGCAGGAAAACAATGTCGGGCGAGATCCGTTTCAAAAACTGCAACACCACCCCGCGCTTGATCCTATCCCCCAGTCCGTTCACATTCCACGAAAGTATTCTCAAACCCTTACCCCCCACCCCGCTCCCGTGCATGATGCCCACATCCCGGAGAACACAACCAGGACAAATCAGCAGCTAACCTCACATTGCCTCGTAAAACAAACAAACAGTCCCCAACACCCCCCCTCCCCCACAATATCCAAACCACAACTCCCCCCTCCCTGCACCCCTGCTTGAGCCCAAACAGCCCCCCCAACTTGCAGTGTGCCTGTCGCCCTAACATATACTGAACCACAAAAAGAACCCCTGAAGGAGAAAAGGGCCCCAATATGCTCTCCACAACCTCCGAGCATTTGAAGGGCATATTGCACCAAACTTGAGTCCCATAGAGCTAAGGCGCAAAACGTCACCAGCCCAGTCCATCACCGGGAACCAAAGTTCTAGTCCTGTTCCGCCGAACCCTCGCCATTCTCCGCCGTCTGACCATCCCCACCTTGACTCCGAGGCAGGGTATCCAACCAGTCTCCAACCGCCTCCGGCTGGTCGAAGAAGTGCGAGCGATCCTCGAACTCAACCCGCAACCTGGCCGGAAAAAGCATTGCATACTTCAGCTCCATGTCCCTCAAGCGCCGTTTGACGCCCAAGAATCCCAGTCGTTGTTTCTGGACCGCTTGCGTAAAGTCTGGATAGAAGCTGACGTTAGAGTTGTCAAACTTCAGCGGCCCATTCACCCTCGACGCCTGAAGGATAGCATCTCTGTCCCGAAAGTTAAAAAGTCGGGCAATTATAGGCCGCGGGGGAGCACCCACTTTCGGCGCACCACCCGGAATTCTGTGAGCCCGCTCCACCGCAAAGAATTTGCTCAGCCCCTTGGGTGCGAGATGGTTGACCACCAGATCCTCCACAAAAAGGTCAGCAGCAGGATTCTCCGATCGTTCCGGTACCCCAATTATACGAACATTGTTCCGCCTGGCCCTGCTTTCGGAATCCTCAAGTCGACGGTCAGTTAAGTCACTGGCCAGCCGTAACCTACGAACCTCCGTTTGCAGGGCGGCCACGTCCACAGTTAGGCTCGACGCTGTGTGGTTCAAAGCATTGACCCGCTCATTCGTTTTAGACAGATCCGCCCTGACCAGATTTACATCGATCAGGACCGCATCCAATTTACGAGCCAGGGTATCAAACTGCTGACCCACTGCAGCCTTCATCTCCTCAATGGCGCCCATGACGTCTATCAAAGTCAAGTCAGCAGATAGGCCCGGGACATCCTTGGACCTTTCCGGCGATTTATGCGACCCACCAGGGGATCCCTTTGTCTGCGCATAGTGGTCCATGTTATTAGCCTGGGTGTAAACTCCCCGCCGGGTATTCTTGGGTTTCTGCTTATCTCCGTCCAGCCTAGCCGCCATCGTCCGGTGACCACTGAGATCGGCACCTGCCAGCACAGGAGTAGGGACCAGACAGCTAATTCAAGGGACCACAGCCGTCACGGACTGTAACCTGTGTATAGTCCGAGATCCAGGCCAAACACTCCACCATCCACGCTCCTCTGGAACATCAAGGTCCCTCAGCCGATGTCAGCAAACAGGTTCGAAAACGAAAGTGAAAGTGCGGGGTACGTGACAGGCCAGGCCCGGCATGCCGCTGTTGTTCACTTCGTACCCGGGCACCTCACCAACTCGAATTCGGGACCAAGGCAGGAGCAGGCCGTAAACTTCAGATCGCAACCATTCCGGTTCCCCGAGCCCGACCTGAATTTGGAGAACGGATGGCACCTCAGCTCAAGCTCATCAACAAAAGCCCGTCGACAAAACCAGGATTAATTCAGGATAGACGTGGGAGGTTGCGGAGGCCCTCGGGAGCCTTGAACCTACGCGGCCATCTTGGTTATGCGCTAGGCTCCTCCTTCTTGTGGCTCTTGACATGTCATCTGCATTCTCTCTTCAAGCACCACTTCCTGATGTCTGCTGTGCATCCGGTGCTATGGGGGCCTTCACGATGTTTCCTGACATCTGCTGTTAGTCTGACACCGCAGGGGCCTTCATGAGGTTTTCTGAAAGATAAGAAAAAAGAATATAATTACTCACATTTATTTTTATTTGCATGATTTACATAATAAATACTTAGCTGATATAGTGTCCACGGTGCATGGAGATTCTGTTCCCTTGCTGAATTTACTTGATGGCTAAAAGAAAGATAAATATAAAATTAGTCTCCTGATATCCTAAGGGGCTGATTTATATTCTTTGTACTTTAGCCTTGCACATTTTTGTGTATATTTTTACCTTCCTATCCTTACCCATTTCCGGGACAATATGTTTTTTAAAAATGTCCTGGTTTAATCGGATATGAACTAGTTGGGGCTTAATTGGATTTCACGCTAATCATCACCTAGTTTAGTTATACCATATACATCCTTGATTACTCTGTCTTGTTGTTATAAGTAGAAAGCACCTAATAAACTACTCTTCCATATAAATATATACCACTCACTCGGCTTACTGATGTCAACAGACCTAAGTGGAAGAGGGATCCTTTACAGGTAGTTATATCCCATAGCATCACATTATTTGTGTGTCATTGTTATCTCCCAATTACATGCACATTTGTAATACATATAACTTTATCTCCACCACAAGAATCACATAAGGACTATTCACCGAGAATATCCATACCAGATGCTTGTTGGTGACGTGTCTCCATTTTTTCCTTTTCTTGTTTTGTTTTCCCTCTTCCCCCATTTCTACTGCGTCAGCTTTGACACTGTTGGGCTGGCATTGGTGAGTGAGGGAAGTTGGGACCTTGCTTCAGATCCTGCATCTTGCCCCTGCGGAAACAACAGGTGAGAATTACAGACATCAGCTACTGAACCACACAGTGGTGATAAGGTATCTAGCATCCCGCAGCTAGAAAATCTGGGTTACAAGTTGCCAGTAGTATTTCATACAAATGATGTCAATGTAGAGAGATATACATGAAAGATAAGCAAAAATGCATGACAAGCAAATTCAAAATCAAAAACGACATTTGAAACAACATACAAAAGATGGTGAGAAAGTCAAAATGATGGGACATTGTGGTAGATATCAGATGATCACAGATTTACCTGATAGAGAGGTGGTGGAGGGCTGGATTGCTAATGCCAGGATATCCTTCACTGCTAGCTGTGGCGGACGTTGCAATGTGAACAGCAGGTACTGTCATCTCACTTTTTCTGACAGAGGCATATACAGAGTACTGAGACATTAAAAGAAATACATGATGATCATATGTTGATATGTTTAGGACACAGTATAACTATGCATAGGTTCCTCGCTGAGAAGCTAATAAGTGGGCTAAAGTAAATGTTCTTATGCTGCCATGTCATTGCATTTAGAAAAGTGACAAAGAAAATCATGGTCAATAATTGAATAAAATGAAAAGATGTTTTTATATACTGATGGAGGAGAGTAGACATATACCTATTCAGACAGACAAAGAAATATGTTAGACCACAACTCAAAAAAGTGCAGGTTGTTTATTTACCAGTCTCTTCGATTCATCTGTTGTGTGTAGCCAGTCCTGATTTTGGAGCAGCGCTAGGAGCAGAAGTAGAAGTAGTGGCAGATGTTGGTTTCAATAACACAGGCCCTTAAAAGCTGATTAGAAGAGAAGTGTATGAGCATAATATTGACAACATATATTATTGTTGACTAATGTAGTTCATCAAAAGGAAATACTATTAAAATGAAAGTCTTAGGGTGCAACAACAAATGTTTATATATCTGTTATAGTGTGTTGATAACATTGAGACCATAGTGACATAACAATGTGTGTTGTAGGGTTGTGGTTGCTGACAGTCCCTATGTGTTGCCCTTTCGCATTAGGAAAACTCCTGCCCGGCCGTAGCAAACAATTTCTTGAAATGGCGACTGCATGAGAAATGAAAAGTAAAAGGAATTAAATGTAAATAGTATCACATTTAGAGTGTGTTTGTGTGTGTATGTGTGTGTGTTAGAGGCTCTGTATAAGAGATATGCGTGTGAAGTAGCATATCAGTGTAGGCAGAAGGAAGGACAGAATTGCGTAAGTAGATATGTGATAACTTTTATGGATAGAGAATGGCTGTAGTTCTTACCTGGCCTTTTTTAGGGTTGTCTGCAAAAGACAGGCCATACAGAAAATTAGGTGGCATTGTCGAGAGGACAGACTCCTTGAAGGAAGAAGGAGACAGGATCCAGGTGCACCTCCAGGGATAGCTATTGCCACCTGAATTCTTGGGAAATTCTCCTTCTAGCGCCTCATCTTCTCATCCAGTCATTTTTTGGCAAAGTCCTTCTCAGTGTGTGCCTCCTCTCTCAATGCATTTACTGAGTCTTTGACCTCCTGTTATATGACTGTCTTCTGTGTTCCACTGTTAAGTTCTTTGTTGTGTTGTACCAAATACAAGGGCTATCTCCTCCTCAGAGAAGTTCTCTTGCATATTGAGTGCTGTTGTCTGTGCCTTGCAGGTTGGAGGGGTTTCCTGTTGGCAGCAGAATTGCTCAGTCAAAGGGCAAGAGGGTAGGGACTAGGATGTGGTCTCTATTTATGCCCTTTATTGAATGGATGTCAGGTGTGTGTTTGGTTTAAGTCCTATGTAAACTATTCACTTATTCCCTTCCATTCAGATGTCTCCACCTAATTGGAAGAGGTCTCTTCACTGGGGGCTGGCATATCTTCTAACCAGGTAGCATATGGTCATAAAGTTCCCTGTAGTAACTTTACAGTAATAAATCCGTTCATAGGAGCTGCCAAACTCATTTGAGGGTTCAGAGACATGTGAGTCTATATCTAGGTCTAAACTCTACTCAAAAATTGTTGAGATGCAGTGTGTCCTGCTTTGATCTCTGTAAAAAAAAAAAAAAGGAAATTGACGGGACTTTATTATGCTATTAGCCGATGTACCAGAAGATAAGAATTTTTTTCTATCAGTGTAAGTCAATTAATTATTAATAGAGTAATAGATTGTTATCTCAATTATTTTTTCCATACTCACATCATTTAAGGGCTTATTACAATGTCGGGCAAACTCCAGTCCACCCAACATCATTACGGATTGGGAATCTCCCGACCTGAGGTGGCGAGTCCGACCGGCTTATTTGGATGCGACCACTCATAGGGCGGTTGGAAACATCCATTTTTCAATGGAAGCTTGTGCCGCAGGCAGAAAAGGGCCGCAGCACACGTTTCCATTGAAAATGGGTAATTTCAAACATCCCTGCACCATGTGGCAGGCACCGCGAGGTTCCCCCCAGACCGCAAAGTGGAGGCCAGGAGGGAAAGGGGCCCTGCTAGGAGCCCCCAATGTCACTTTCCAACAGCCTTCCTATTTCGGAAAGGCCAACATGTAATGGCTATCGGAAACCAACATCATAATCCCGAGGGCGGAGATGCTGTCATTAAGGGATTATGAAGGGTTTCCGACGCACCGACTGGCTCCTTGAGCCCGTCGGAAAGCATTGGCTGGTCCCTCCACCTGCTGCCTCCGACTGCACACATTGTAATGTTATGGTTGGACGGCAACTGGCGAGCCTTCATTTGCAGTCGGACAGCCATCGTAATCGACCTCTTAATATTATCACTACCAGAAGTACGTCCTCCATATTACCCACTCTTTCAGAGATTTTAGAAATAGAAACAGGTTTATTTTCACAGTAGTTGATTCCATCATGCAATACTTAATTTCTTTGCACTTGATATGGCAATCCAGACTAAAAATCCAATTTCTCTGCACTCCCTTCTAACAACTATATGATTTTCCTTGTTTTGAATATTGGGTGACTACCATGGACTGTTAATGTATTTCACCCCATCCGTTGCTTTCCTATGGCATTCATGGGGATGAAAAATGGCCTATTTGGGGTTTGAGAGTATAAGTGCCAAGTTTATTTTGTGTCACTGCCTAATGTGTTCACAGAAAGCCTACCTAAGAACTATATATGAAGCTAAAAACAATTCTGTTGGTATTATGTTTCCTATGGCAGTTTGGTTTGACCAGCCCTACTTAAATCCTCAAATACGAGCAAAACCAGAAATCGTCATGACCAGAACATAAGATATATGCAGTGGAGCGCATGGGAGAAAATGTGAATTATCTGTATCGTCACCACAAATGTTTAGCATTTTTCTGGACTCCTGAAGTGGGAGCTTGTTTTTGAAAAACAGATAAATAATTACTCCGCCCTCACCCAGGGAGTTCTTTCTGTAGTGTGGAGGTCATTATTTTTATTTTTTTGTCTGTGACTGCCTGGGTTTTCCTTGCAGTGATAAGCAGAAAAAAAGTAATCACACCGTCAACCTTAGATTGTGGTGTCAATCTGATAGCTTTACTTCAATGGACCTTACTCTGACGTTCTGCCTGATTCAGAATTGAATGGGAGGACCAAAGGTTTGGCAGACAGGGTACTCCGTGATGGAATATCCTATCCGCCAAAGATCTTGCCCTAAATTTAGAAATTTGACAGGAACAAACTGCTACATTTCATTCAGCCTAAAATTATCCCCAGGTCTGAGTCAAATACAACCTGTTATTTTTCGATGGTGCTTTACTTTTTCTTTTTTTTTTTCTTTTTTTTCTTTTTTTTCTTTTATACAACCTACCCCCCGTGGTGGTGGGGGAGGGATTGGCAATATACAGTTCATAGAAACAGATACCATAAAAATATTACAGAACAGAAATGCATTGTTGATAAAAAAAAGTTGAAAACCAAATCATATAAGAGTATGTACAAAGGGACAATACATAAGCAGAAATACATTATTAATTTGCTAACCAATCTTGAAAAGGGGCCCAGTTCTTAGAGGCAATTAAACGTCTTCTCCTTCCCTGAAGCTTTTGTACAGCAGTTTCTAATTTAAACCATGCCAGCATCCTGGCCTGCCAGTGAAACAAAGTGGGGGGCTCAGGATTTATCCAAAGAGAGGTGATACACAGTCTAAACATTGCCATTGCAATAAACAAAAAAGAATGTACGTATCTTGATCTCTCAGAGATCATGACATGTTGATAACCAGTAATTACCATTTCAGCGGAGATTTTAATTAAAGATTGAGTGATCTGTGTAAGAAACGTTTCGATTTGATTGATGAAAAGTGACAACTCAGGGCAATCATAAAACATATGAAGAGAATCAGCAGATGGAAATTTACATCTAGCACATGATGAACTTTTACCCCCGGTGACAGTCCCCCATCTGACTAGTTTTGCTGGAGTATAGTAGAGATTAAACATGGCCATGTAGCTTTGAGTGCGAAGGGTACCGGAGACAAAAACCGTCCTAGCTACCATCAATGGAAGTTTTAAATCAATGGAGGGTACTCCGAATTTAACCGCCCATTTGTTATTATAATCAAGTAAGTCATCTGGGAGTTGAGACAAAAGAGTTTGATATAGTGTACCGATTTTAGCTTTCCTTTTGACTAATTCAAATATCAAAATTTTATCGAAAAGTGTTGAGTTTTCTAGAGATTTTTTATCAAAAAAACTTCTAATTTGTAAGTATTTAAAAAAGTGATTAGACTGTAATTGGAATTTGTGTTTCAAAAAAGAAAAAGAGGCCAACAGGCCAGAGTCAGCAAGGTCTCCTATGTCCCTCAGGCCTTGAGAAGCCCAGATGGAAACTACTCCATCTTGAAATATCACTGGAAGTAATCCAGAAGCATTCAGTGGTGTGTAATAATTAAGCTTATGGATGGAAGAGAGACGACGGATTTTTTGCCAGATCGTAAACAGGGCCCATGCAACCTTGAACCTCGTTTTTTTGAAGTAACTTGGCTCAAGGATACGTATTAGTATCCCTTTTGTAGCATCACCTAATGCGATTGAGTATATTGATGGGGCCAGATACGGCGATAACTCCACAGTCTTCCCTAATAGTGGAAAGGCGAATTGCTGGATCATAGCTGCCCAGTAGTAATAAACTAAGTTTGGAACTGACCAGCCCCCACGTTCCTGCGGAAGACAGGTCCATTTAGCAGCTCGTCTTGGCTTACGGTATGCCCATAAAAACCTTTGACAGATCATTTGTGCTTTTATTAAAGTAAGATTAGAAATTAATAATGGAATGGATCTAAATAGATATAAGAATTTTGGAAGAACCAGCATTTTAAGAACATTACAGCGCCCAAATAAAGAGAGATGAAGATGATTCAACCGTTCTAGCTTGTTGTGAAGCAAATCAATGACAGGTAAATAATTCAAATCAGAAATCTGATCAACTTCAGCCGAGATCTGAATGCCGAGGTATGTTGCTTGTGTACTAATAAGAGCAGTCGACGTTGGCATAGCCGATGTTTGCAGTATTTGTGTTTTTGTGATGTTTAGCTTATAGCCTGAAATTAGGCCAAATTGAGCTGCTAGAGACTCCAATGCCGGAAAAGAGACAGTGATGTTGTCTGTTAATACCACTATATCATCGGCATATGCCAATACCTTATACTCAATACCATGAACTATAATTGGGGAGATATTTTGAGATTTTTCTATCAAAGAAAGGAAAGGATCAATATATAAGGCAAAAAGGAGGGGGGAGCAGGGGCATCCTTGCCTAGTACCACGAGTGATGGGAAAGTAACTTGATTCAGTTCCTGAAATACGAATTTTGGCTATTGGAGATATGTACAGAGTTTGTAAAGCCAAGATAAATTCGGGCGCTATCCCCTTCCAATGCAAGACGGCCCATAAGTACCCCCAGGAGACCCTGTCGAACGCCTTCTCGGCGTCCAACAGGATCACACCGAGGGGAGAATTTGTCACCTGGGCCCAATCTAAAAGGGCGATGACCCGCCTGATGTGATCGGTCGTATCTCTACCGGGGATAAACCTGTGCTGACGGATAGAGACTAATGGAGAAATTATTTGCACAAGACGAAACGCCAAGACCCTTGAGTAAATTTTACTGTCGGTGTTTATTAATGCTATGGGCCGATATGATGCTGGATTTAGTTCATCCTTACCCTTCTTTTTAAATAGTACGATAGTCGACTGCCGCCAGGAGTCAGGAATGACCCCCATCTGGGCAAGTTGAAAGACTTCCAACATCTGCTGCTTAAATAAATGTGAAAAAATCTTATAAAATTCAAGATGGATAAGGTCAGGCCCCGCTGCTTTGCCGATAGAAAGAGATTTAATAGCAGCTACGATTTCTTCCCAGCTAATAGGTTCAGCGAGAATTAAATTCTGATCAAGAGAGGACGTCTGGGTATCGAGAGATTTAAAGAAATACTCTAACTGTTTTTGTTGCTGCTCAAGTATATTTGGCTCCTCGGTATATAGCATTGAGTAAAACTCAACAAAAGTATTTAACACTCCAGTGGGTGAGTCTTGTAATGTACCACACCGATCCTTGACCTTTGATATTTGACTTGCTATTGCCCTTTGTTGTAAACGTTTTGCTAAAACCTTACCAGACGCTTCACCCAGCTCATACATTGAAGAACGGAATTGAAAATACTTAGCGGCTATATCCTCATAAAGAGGATCCAGGAGGTTAGCCTTAGCGAGGGCAACCGCTTTCTGGCGAATTATTACGTCTTCGCCATTACGGATACTAGTACTCAGATCTAACTCCGCTTGTTGAAGTACTGCAACTCTGTTTTTGAGATTCAGCTGTTCTGTTTGCCATCGATAGGACGCGATTCTCTTGGTTTCACCACGCAAGGCAGCTTTGAAAGTGTCCCAGACTAGGCCAACCGGTGCAGTGGAACTATTAATTTCAAAGAACTCAGGGATCCAGACTAACATCCGTTCATGATATAATTTATCCAGTAGTAAGTTCCTATCAAAAGTCCATGATCTTATTTGGTGAGCAGGGCGGTCCCATGAAAAGCTAAAAACTATAGGATTATGATCGGATATAGTCCGAGGATCGATTCGAACCTTAGTGGACCCCAGAACTTCAAAAGAAGTGAAAACAAAATCAATACGAACCATCTTTTTATGGGGTATTGAATAAAAAGTGAACCCATCATGAGCTGGATAATTAACATGCCATAGATCTACCAGCCTGTGTTCAAAGAGTAAAGTGCGAAGTGCTTTATAAACCTGGGGCTTCCGCCCGACATAGGCAGTGTGCTTAGTAATATCTAACCAACTAGGAATATCAATATTAAAGTCACCGCAGAAAATTAACGGGTGCGGCCAGGTGGCTAATTCTACATTTAAATCCATCAGGATCTGCGGGTCATCTAAATTAGATGCATAGATGGAACATATCGAAGGCACAGATTTATTGACAAGTAATTCAGCAATTAACCATCTTCCTGAGTTATCTTGCTTAAGCCTTTTAACTCGCGTAACCCCCGTTTTTGAAATAATAGCCACACCCCGGATAGTGGAGGTTTGTCGGGTGGAGGCCACTAAATCATAACCCAGAAATTTAAGATAGTGGCGGTTGGCCCAAGAGATATGAGTTTCCTGCAAGCAGATTAGATCCGCTTGCATCACCTGTATCAGCTTGTGAAAGATCCTACGCTTCTTAGGATCATTTAACCCACAGATATTCCAGGTTGCACACGTCAGTCTATGATTTGCCATTAATGATGATAAAAGAGAAATATATCTAACATATAATTTAAGAGACTATAGAAAATATACCAACGACTTATCTTGAGAAATAAACAAATAATTAACATCTTGAATGTATTTGAAATCATCCTGCCACATATATTAATAATAAAGCCAATCACCTCTTCGACCCACCATCACGCCACCCAGTGCACCCCCCTTCCCACCCTCCTCACCCTGTGCTGAACACAGCCACCCACCCATTTCCCCCCCCTACCCCACACCCTATATTCGGAGCTCAGGACCGAGGTCCTTGTGATGGTTGAGTAAGCGTCACCCCACGCTGGGCCTGTAGTATCACCCATATGTATGATAAATGAGGAACGATCCTATTAACATTAAAAAAGAAAAAGATTCCAAGGGGATATATATATGAAAAAGATCGTCCCCCTAGAGAAAATAAGGATCTCCATTCTGAACAATAGCTACATCAATTTTTAAAGAAGAACCACAACATAACTAAAGGAGGAGAACTACATTGAGTCCAAAAATTCCTTAGCAGTTATTTCGGAGAAAAAAACTTTGTTTGAGCTTTATGTATCACTTTCAGCTTTGCCGGGAAGAGCAAAAAAGCCTGAGCACCTTTCGCCTGGAAAAGAGGAATCTGCTGACGTAGGTGCCAACGGCGATCAACTGTCTCTGCAGCAAGATCAGGGCGAACAAAGAATTGACAGCCCTTGGCAGATCGCTTTTTGTTAGGTCGGGCTAAATCAAATATACGTTCACGAGCGAGAAAATTATTGAAGCAGACCAAGATAGCACGAGGATAGGAACTATTGACACTGGCAGAGGGTTGTTTCTTCCTTGTAAGTGGAAAGCGATGCGCTCTCTGAATCTCTAAGTTCCAGTTCCATTGAGTGACCTCTGGGAAGGCGTCTGTGAAAAGCTCCACTATAAACTTTCGGACATCGTCACCCTCTAAATTTTCCTCAATCCCCAAGACGCGCAGGTTGTTCCTTCTAGCGCGATTCTCGAGGTCAGAGAGTTTCCATATAATATCCTTTCGCTGTTCCTTGACCTCGGTGACTAGATCCTTTTGCGCAACTACAGCATCTTCAAGGGCTGAAATTCGTTCCTCGGCTTCCGTAACTCTTGTAGTAATCTCAACAGATGATTTGATAACACGGCGGAGGGAGTTTTGCAATTTACGACAGACAGATTGTGTACGTAAGTTCTCTTATTTGGTTGCCTCTCTATGCTGCATAATCGTGTGATATATTGTCGCCAAGGAGACCTCCTCCGGTGGCTCAGAGGGATCCCCTCCATTGTGGTTAAGGGGTACCTGAGGGTTAGACTGAGATTGATCCTCTCGAGAATTATTATGCAGGCTTTCCTGATACAAAAGTTTAGAGCCAGGAGCTTTACGAACCGTGCCAGCAGCCAAAGCCTTTGAAATCTCGCTGGACCGCCAATCTGCTGTATCACTATCGTAATCCGACCATTGAAGATCGGGATCATCCTCCTCACCAGACAGGGAATGATCAGATACGGAATAGAATTTTTCTGTTGAGTCACTGACCACAGACCCCCCGGCATTGTGGAAATATTCTGTAGAGAGTCCCGAAGCAGTAACAGCTAGATGTATATTAGAGGATGGGACTACATTATCCAGAATGCACTGGGCTGGAGCAGAACCAGGAACAACAGCAGAAGGACTTAGGGTCAGTGATTCTCTTTGAGAGACATCCGACCCCTTAGGTTCAAGCGGATCCGCAGAAGCCACCAAGTGCGCAGGATTAATCGAGGTGTTAAAAGGGGAGGCATGTGTATTCAGCGAGGAAGGGCTTTGTATAATACCAGAAAGAGTAACAGAAGCCGGGGTTACTGCGGTAGCAGCTGACGGGCTGGGAAGTGCAGTCTTTTCCCTGGCTCCAAGCTTAACAAAGATATCGGACAATGTCTGCCCCTTACCCGATGCCGAGGGAGTGGCTGTTACAACCGGCTGACCGTGAGGAGGGATTTTGTCTGCCATCGGTGCTCTGCCTTTCCGGGAGGTCCCTGAGACTTTCGTGTCCGCGTCCGGCGGATTTCGGATGGAGCTGCGGGGTTTCGCCACTTTGGAAGCTGCTTTAGGTGGCATCCCCGATATCGGAAAGGGGATTGGAGAAAGCACCGGAGTCGCCGAGAGGGAGAGCCGTGTAGAGGGCGCCGTGCTGAGTGCAGAGAAATCCAGGCACCAGGCAGCTCGCCGGAGCCACTGCAGCCTTAATGAAAGAGCGGGTCTTAAAATGTCCAGGTGAGAGACAAAGGCCATAAGTAATTGTAGTTCTTCCCTTTCTTTGTTTTTCAGTGCGTTTTTAATCTCCCCGGCATGTTCGATTCTTCGAAGTGTACACCGTCCGTCGGGTTTTCAATACGGTCCAGCGGAGCGAGACGCTGCCTCACTCGGCCAAGGTCGCGGCCGCCATCTTGCTCCAGAACATCGGTGCTTTACTTTTTCAAGGCACTTTTTACCATAAAATGTTTACATTCATAACCCTGATTATCCTCATTGTAATGATCGGTGTATTTTGCTCATTAGATTTTTCTCAAGTTTTCTGCATTTTTTGGGGAACTTAATTATGTTGTTTTCTTGACTGACATTTTTGATACTCCTTGAAATTAATGCATACTTTTCTGTGGATTGCCTGCTCCATGTATTACCACTCAATGGGGTTGTGCAGAAATTCTCTTTGAACTGTGCCTAACCAGATAGTGTTTATTAAATTGCTAGCGGTAAACGTCCCCAAAGTTAACCAATTTCAGGAATCCTATTTGTTCTAGCCCATGGTATTTCATGTCACAAATGATAAAGCTTCATGCAGAGAACAATCAACATTTTTCATACAATGTCCGACACAATCCCCGTGGGCACTATCAAATGGCTTTGTCAATCCTCATATAGTGCCAGAGCTGTCCTTTTCCTTTTTTCTGTATCAACCTGTATGTATTTATAGTAAGTTATCAGGGGCATACTCACTGCTACCTCAGTCTAAAAATCCATACTGAATGTTCTTTCAAATATCTGGTGTTGCATAGATCAATCTACTTACCTATAGGGTATGATGTGAAGAACACCCACCAAAACCAAAACCATTTAAACTTGTTCTTTTTAATGTAACCATTAAGACATCCCAAATATGTCACCATGTGTGCATTAAGTATTGCGAATATAGCATGCCCCTTGGTTAATCGTCTCCTCTTGCAATATCTCCCCTCCAACTACAGTAATTTTCATTTTGCGACAACGTGGGATGTTAGTTGGCAGCATTATGCCCCCTATCCAAGTAGGGGCCCTTCCTTCTAGTCAGGGTAAGGGAGTTACACACCCAAGATAACCCCTGCTCATCCCCTTAGTGGCACGACACCAGCAGTCAGGCTTATCTCAGAGGCAATGCGTAAAGCATTTATACATAACGCACACAGAAACACAGTGAAAACACTTCAAATGGACACCACACCATTTAATAAAACTAAACAATCTTTATCTAAACCAACAAGACCAAACCACAACATTCCAAAATACATAAGTAGGAATACCACTGGTTAAAGGTTTAAGCAATTTTGTCCATAGAATTCTATGGATGTGGTGATTTTAGCACAAAGTACCTTTGATGCATCAGCATCCAAGACAAAAACAGCTGCGAAGGAGAGAAGCATTGGAAAACACAGTGAAGCGTTGATTCTTGAGTCCCAGTGGAATGGAGGTGTCAGTTCTGATGTGTTGCATAGATTATTTACTGCTGGTAGAAGCGATGCATTGAAATACGAAGACGGTTCCTTTCTGCTGGGGTGAAGCGTTGGAAACTTGGCACACAGGTGCAAAGCCTGGCAATTCGGACATGCTGGGGTCGATGCTGTGAAAAAGGTGCTGCGTCAATTCTTCCAGCCACGGACTGGTGATGCGTCGATCCCTTCAATCGTGCAGCAGGGCCAGTGTCGGATTGGGAGTCTCGGATGTCGGAGACACAGTGCTCTGGACATGGGCTGCGGCAGTTCTTCTACAAGTTTCTGGCGGGAAAAACAGCACTGGAAGGGTAATGCGTGGATTTTGAGTCTTTTAAGTAGCCAAACCACCTACAAGGGCCCAGAACTGGAATTGGCACCACTTGGCAGGTCAGAGCTCCTAGCAGAGGAGTTCAGGGGGCTGCAGAAGAAGTCTTTGATGGCCGGGAGACATCTTAACAGGAGACAGGCGCACAAAAGCCCTTGGAAAATCTTCCCAAGCATGATACCAGAGCAAAGTCCAGTCCTTGTTCTCTCCTAGACAGAAGCAGCCACTGCAAAGCAACACAGCAAAGGGGTAGTAGTCCTCCTGACAGCTCTGCAACTCTTCTTCTTGGCAGAGTCCCCTCTTGATCCAAAAGTGTCCTTTTGGCCTTTGAAGTAGCCATACTTTGAAGGATAGTCTTTGTAGTGCATAGATCCTGCCTTGCCCTGTCCTGGCTCCAGACACACTACGGGGGATGAGACAACATATGGGAGGACAAGCACAGCCCTATTCAGGTGTCAGTGACAACTCCTCCCACCACAATAGCTCAGTAAGTCTCATCAGCCTAGTGATGGGCAATCAGGATATGCAGGGCACACTTCAGCTCCATTTGTGTGACTGTCTAGAGTGAATGCACAAACAGCCCAACTGTCAGTCTAAACCAGATGTTGATTCCACAGGCAGGCAGGGGCACAGGATGGCAAAGCAAGAAAATGGCTACTTTCTAAAAGTGGCATTTTCAAACACACAATTTAAAAACCATCTTCACTAAAAGATGTGTTTTTAAATTCCGAACTCAGGGAGCCTATACTCAAAATCTTTATATCTTCCCAATTGAAAGTTACACTTGTAAGATGATACAAGGCAGATCCAATGATAACCTAAGGGAGAGATAATTCTTGCAGTAGTGAAAAGGGAAACTGGCAGTACTTCACTATCAGAACATATGAAACACACAAGTACATGTCCTACCTTTCACATACACTGCACCCTGCCCATGGGGCTGCCTTAGGGATGCCTTACATGTTGTAAAAGGGAAGGTTAGGGCCTGGCAAGTGAGTGCACTTGCCAGGTCGACATGGCAGTTTGACTGCACTCACAGACACTGCAGTGGCAGGTCAGAGACACGTTTACAAGGCTGCTCGTGTGTGTGGCACAACCAGTGCTGCAGGTGGACTAGTAGCATTTGATTTATAGGCCCTGGGCACACACAGTTCACTTTACTAGGGACTTACCAGTAAATCAAATATGCCAATCATGGATAACCAATCATAATCTCAAATTACACAGGGAGCACTTGCACTTTAGCACTGATCAGCAGTGGTAAAGTTCCCAGAGTACAAATTCAAAAACTAAGTCTAGCAAACAGTCAAAAATACAGGAGAATTAAGCAAGAAGAGATGGGAAATCCCGACAAGGATGCCAGGTCCAACATGGGGTACAATTAAAATTCCTCTTGCAAAGTTTACACGTGGCAAATTTTGCAAAGTTTTACAAAGTTTCTAAGTTTCACTCGTCAAAGAATTTACATGCAAATAAGATTTTTACAAGAGAATTATCCCACTACAATGGAAATGTTGCTGATTTTATTTCCTCAGCTATTGGTTTACAGAATTCGATTTTTGCAACTTAAACTTTACAACCTTCACAAAGGTTAAGAAGCTTGAAATGTTCTGAAGCAAACACAACCACATTTCCATAAAAATGTTTTACAACTTTGCACGCAACTCTACACATTGTGCTATTAATTATTTGCATTGTGAATCAGTTAATGGCTGTAAAAATGAACATGAACTAGTGAGGCAATTCCTTGTTAATATGCCTAGATTTACTACTGTTATGCACGTTTAGATTTCCAAAATCACTGAGTAATTATAATCCTAACTGTGTGCTTAGTTTTGCCTCAGTAGTGAGAAATCCACACTGCATGTTTAAATTTGCTCCTTCACTCATTATGCTTAAAAGTATGTTGACAATGTTACTGATAAATCTTAAATACTTTGCTAGATTTGCACCATCTCATAGAAGTCTTGTCTACATGGCCACATGTGCATCATCATTTATTATCCCAGTTAAGATTTAAACAATCACTGAGCAGTCTTAGTACACTTTTAAAGTATCCATCACTCAGTAATCAGTCATGCATGTTCAGATTCAATCAATCAATCAATCATAGGCATTTATAAAGCGCACTACTCACCCGGAGGGTCTCAAGGCGCTAAGGGGGGGGGGGGGGGGTCCGCTACTGCTCGAACAACCAGGTCTTGAGCTTCTTCCTGAAGGAGAGGTGGTCTTGGGTCAGGCGTAGTTCGGTGGGGAGGGCGTTCCAAGTCTTGGCGGCCAGGTGGGAGAAGGATCTACCTCCTGTTGTCGCTCTGTGGATGCGGGGGACGGCTGCGAGGGCGAGACTGGTCGAGCGGAGGTGGCGTTTGGGAGCGTAGAAGTTGAGGCGGCTGTTGAGGTAGGTCGGGCCTTGGTTGTGTAGGGCTTTGTGTGCGTGGGTGAGGAGCCGGAAGGTGATTCTTTTGTTGATCGGGAGCCGGTGCAGGTCTCTCAGGTGTCTGGAGATGAGAGTTCGTCTGGGGACGTCGAGGATGAGTCTCGCCGAGGCGTTCTGGATCCGCTGGAGTCTCTTCTGGAGCTTGGCGGTGGTACCGGCGTAGAGGGCGTTGCCGTAGTCCAGTCGACTGGTGACGAGGGCCTGGGTGACTGTTTTCCTGGTCTCGGTGGGGATCCACCGGAAGATCTTACGTAGCATGCGCAGGATGTTGAAACAGGACGAGGAGACGGCGTTGACTTGTCTGGTCATGGAGAGGGAGGAGTCCAGGATGAAGCCCAGGTTGCGTGCGTGGTCTGTCGGTTTGGGTGCGTTGCCCAGGGCGGGGGGCCACCAGGAGTCGTCCCAGGCGGAGGGTGAGGAGCCCAGGATGAGGACTTCCGTCTTGTCTGTGTTCAGTTTCAGGCGGCTGGTCGTCATCCACTCGGCCACGTTTTTCATCCCTTCGTGTAGGTTGGCTCTGGCGGTGGCGGGGTCGTTGGTCAGGGAGAGGATCAGCTGGGTGTCATCGGCGTAGGAGATGATGTTCAGGTTGTGTTGGCGTGCGATGGCCGCAAGGGGGCTCATGTAGACATTGAAGAGGGTGGGGCTGAGCGAGGAGCCCTGAGGGACGCCGCAGGTGACTTCCGTGGCTTCTGATCTGAACGGGGGCAGACGGACTCTCTGTGTCCTTCCAGTGAGGAAGGAGATGATCCATTCCAGTGCCTTCTCCTTGATCCCGACGTTGCTGAGGCGCTGCACTAGGGTGCGGTGGCAGACAGTGTCGAATGCCGCGGAGAGGTCCAGGAGGATGAGGGCCGCTGTTTCTCCGTTGTCCAGCAGGGTTCGGATGTCGTCTGTGGCAGCGATGAGGGCGGTCTCGGTGCTGTGGTTGGCCCGGAAGCCTGACTGGGAAGAGTCGAGGGAACCAGTCGTCTCGAGGAAGGCTGCCAGTTGCTTGTTGATGGTCTTCTCGATGACTTTGGCTGGAAACGGGAGGAGCGAGATGGGGCGGTAGTTCTTGAGTTCGGTGGGGTCCGCCGTTGGTTTCTTTAGTAGAGCGCTGAGTTCGGCGTGCTTCCAGCTCTCAGGGAAGGTGGCGGTGTTGAGGGAGGTGTTGATGATGTCCCGCAGGTGGGATGCGATGACAGCGTCGGCCTTGTTGAAGATGTGGTGAGGGCAGGGGTCGGTTGGGGAACCGGAGTGGATGGAGTTCATCATGCTGATGGTGTCTTCGAGGTTGATCGGTGTCCAGGCGTTGAGGGTGGTGGTGTGGGGCGTTGGTTTGGTCGTGGGGAGCGTTGGTTGTGTTCTGAAGCTGTTGTGTATGTCAGCGATCTTGTTGTGGAAGTAGGAGGCGAGGGAGTTGCAGAGGTCTTGCGATGGGGTGATGTCGTTGGTTCCGGCGTTGGGGTTGGAGAGCTCTCTGACGATGTTGAAGAGTTCCTTGCTGTTGTGTGCGTTGTTGTCCAACCGGTCCTTGAATGCTGTTTTCTTGGTGGCGTGGATCAGTTGATGGTGCCTTCGGGTGGCGAGCTTGAGGGTAGTCATGTTGTCCGGCGTTGGGTCTCTTCTCCATGCTTTCTCGAGGGCTCGGCAGTTCTTCTTGGAGCTCTTGAGTTCGTCGGTGAACCAAGGGGCCTTCTTGCTTCCGGGTCTGCTGGGTGGGGTCCTCAGAGGGGCGAGCTCGTCCGCGCAGGTGGAGATCCATTTTGTGAGGTTGTCGGCGGCTTGGCTGGGGTTCGGTGAGCTGGCGGGAGGGTGCTGGCTCAGGGATGCGGTGAGTTGTTCGGCTGTGATCTTGTTCCAGCTTCTTCGTGCGGCCTGTTGCTGGTGGTGGTGGACCGTGGTTCTTTTGAAGGTGAAGTGGATGCAGCTGTGGTCCGTCCAGTGGAGTCCAGTGGCGTGGCTGAAGGAGATGTCTTTGCTGGACGAGAAGATGGCGTCGAGTGTGTGTCCGGCGAGGTGGGTGGGGGTGGTCACCAGCTGCTTGAGTCCGAGGGTGGCGAGGTTGTCAAGCAGGGTGGTGGTGTTGCGGTCGTTGTTGTTCTCCAGGTGGAAGTTGATGTCCCCGAGGAGGATGTAGTCGGCCGAGGGGATGGCGTGCGGGCTGATGAAGTCGGCGATGTCTTCGCTGAATTGAGTGCGTGGTCCCGGGGGTCGGTAGATTTGCACTTTCACTCACTAATCCCATCCCCATTTGCACTAAAACTATTTAACGTGTATTTATGATTAGTGTGCATTCACGTTTACCCGTTGGGTAGTAGTCCTTGGTGCATGTTGATATCTGCCCTATCCCTCAGTAATCCTTAATATGTGCTCTTATTTGCACTATGACCCTGTAATCCTTATTGCATGTTTGAGTTTGCCCCATACCTCAATCCTAAGTGATTGTTCAGATTTGCACCATCACTCAGCAAACTGCAGCACTTGGCGGATGTTTTACCATCACTGAGTGTTTGCCCAATTTTGCACCAATACTTAGAAATCTTGACAATAACGCCAGGTTTACCCTCACCATCATTTTGTCCTACAGCAGTCAATCTTTCTTATCTTCCCACAAGGATCCCAGGTAGGGCACATCACTGAAGACAGGACATTTTCAATATCCCACCAGCTCACCCAGCGAGTGACCTGTGTAACACGTGACTGAAATACTGGAGCAAAGTAAATTTAAAAAAAAGAAAAATGTATTTACCAAAAGCAAGGAGGAGGAGGCTGAAATACAAATGACATCCTTGGACACCAACTTCCATCATAAGCCATGCATGGTCTTCTCCTACATTCACATAACTAAATCACACAGCACCAGAACTATAACTTTAAGCAGCTTCGCCACCTAATGGCACGCATGTACAACTCAGAACTAGACCTGTACAATTTCATCGTCTTGAAGAACGTCCTTTTGGAAGTCGAAGAGAAAACATCCCAGTGCTTTATTAGAGACAAAAGAAACTTTGTGAGATGTTTTACTGAGTGCCTTTGTATAGTGCATTACCAATATGAACCTGAAGGACTTTTAGAAGCTGGGCACAACTTTTTTGCGTCTGGGATTCTCATTTTCAGAGGCTTTTGACTTTGTATTTGGTAGAATACGTAATGTTGCTTAGAGGTAAACAGTGGCTGGCTTGATCCTGTATTGATCTTTGTCAAGCAATATGCAGATACATGCATGTGCTGAAGGACTATGCCATTTGTTTAGTTCTGTTGTGGTGTACTGTTTTCAATTGCTCTTAAGTTTCAAGGCATCTTTTCATATTTGCTCATTACATGGTTCTGATGCTTTGATTCTATGTGGTGTGTGATGTGTTAATGTTAAGTTAAATTCTGCAGAGTGTTTCATGTGGAAATAGCTTGCTAACTATATGGATTGGAGTTGTGTGGTGCACAATATGATCCCAGGAGCAGCATTAAATATGTACTGTTGGTGTAGTGCAATACTCAGTATAAGTCAATCGGGATGTGTCTCGTCTCTCCTCACCAGGCTGTCACATCAGCGCTGCTCAGCCTCACATTACCGTTGCCTTCAACACAGACACAAAAAGGAAAACAAATGAAAAAAAAGAGGAAGGGGCCAATATCTGAAGGTCTACTCTCAGCTGTGCACATAGGCTCTCCTCACAACTCAGGGTAAACACAAGATCACAAAAAGAAGAAAAGAAGGAAAGAGAAGAAAAGGCAAGCAGATCTGAGGTCTGAAAGGGAGAAAAAGGAGAGCCTGCTACCACTCTCCAGGAAATGCTTGTGAGAAGGTGGCCTGGTATATGCTGTCCACTAATTAAAGTGGGCACCCAGTACCAGTCCACACGACACTTATGATGTATAAGGTCAAAGATAACCTTTAGAAAGCTATCTTAGTGGTAGCCGTGGAGAGCAGCCTTCAGGCTTAATCTTGAAGGAATGTAAAGCAGCTTGTTTTACCAGAATATCACCATCTGAATGACTAAATGAAAGGAGAACCACACAGTGGTTGTATAAAAATATGTATTTATTAATATTACACTCTCTACTAGTCTCTAGACGAGATTAGGGCACAAAGCACACAATACTGAATCAATAGAACATTCGTATGTAGCAAAATACACAGCGGGCTCCAGGGGGAGACCGAACCATATACTAAAAAAAATGGTATAACAATCATGACTTGACTAGACACAGTGCCTAGAGCACATAGAATCGCTGGGACCCCAAGGAACCACCCAGAGGAGTGACACAGGGAATCCACGGAGGACGGGTGCAGTGAGGAAACACGCTTGCGTGCTCCGTACAACTCTATGGGGACTTCGAGCAAACCCTTTGGGACATAGGAGGTTCTAACGCCAACCCACTGGTGAGTATCAAGGTACCCGTGTTACCTATCGCAGAGGAGCCGGGTGCATAGGGGTCAAGTGGTGTCAGAAACCTTCATCGTTTTCAATGGAGAGTTGCAAAGAAGTGCTGCTGCCGGAAAGGGCGAAGAGTGTCCGGGGGAATCCAAGCCTGGATTCTAGGTGAGAAGAACCTGAAAGCAGAGGGGACAGAGTCTGGGTCACTTCAGGTGACCAGGGGCTCAGTATTTGAATGTCCACCGATGTCGGATGCTTCAGATGCGAAGAAGGGTTGCTTGACTCTGCAGCCACGGGGACCAGGAGATGTCGAGGATGACCAGGATCTGGAGGAGAGCTGTCCCACGCGGGATGTTGAGTGCTGAGGGGTCGATGTCCAGCTGGAGCACCAACAAGTCTAGGCAAATGCAACCCACGCGGTCAGAGAAAACAGGTGATTGTGTGGACCAGCAAGGTCCAGGGTACTCCCCAACCAATGGAGAATCAGGGCATTTCGGGAGCAACCAGGTGACCCCAATAACAAACAAGGTGACCCTCGCCAGGACCCACAGGCCAACGGACCAGGGATCGCGAGGAGACCTCAAGCTAGTTTACCAGCCCACAGGACACTCGGTGAGTGGAGGCCAGATATCTTCAGTGCAATTACTGCTCGGGTCAGGACTACACGGAGTCCAATGCACAAGCTTGGGAATCGCCAACAAGCATATGCACTCGCAAATGTATGCGGTGCACAGGGGTTCGGGTTGCAAGGCCCCCACGAGGGATACTGGTCTCAGAGTCCTCAGGAGCTCGGGAGAAGCAAACCAGTCCGATGCGCTTAGGTGCCTGCCTCCGCAGGGGAGTAACTCCTTTACTCCAAGGGAGATTCTTCCGTCGTCCAGCGACGTGCAGACAGTCAAAGTACTTGGTTTCTTCTTAGCAGAATCTTGCCCAGGTAAAATCTAAAGTCCTGTAGCCAGGTAACCGACTTTATACTCATGGGAAGGGGTTGGAAAGATTCTAGGGACCCTCCTATGGGAGGGGCAGGACGGAGGGGTGGTAATACCCATTTCCTTTATCCAGTTTCACGCCTGAGCAGGAGCCAATGGCTCCCAGAACTGGTTTGAGCTGGACTATGCACAGGGACACCAAATGTGCCCCCAGTGCAGACTTTCTGGCACTCTCAGAGTGCACCCACCCAGCCCCAATAACTCTAAACCCTGTCTGGGAGGTGGTCACATCTCCCTGTGACAGGATGCCTATTGTCATGCCTTTCTCTGCTCGAACTTGACTCAGCAGCAGGATAGCAGAATTGTGTCTGTGTCTGGCAGCGTCCATTTTGTGCTGCCTGGTTTGAGAAAGCTGGTACCGGGTAGACTGGTGACCCACACATGTCCCTTTGGAAGGGTGGAATCATAACTCCCACACCAGTTACTGGTGTGGAGGTATGATTCCAAGGTGTTTGACACCAAACATGACATGTTTCTAAGCAGCCGTTTTAAAGTTAGCATTTACCGCAAGGTTATAATGCACTTAGACCTATATGTCTGGCTGCCTCACATACAACCCCGGAGAAGGGTCTCCGAAGGCTGCAGAGGGGCCCTACTCATGCAGGGGCACCTCTCACGTAAAACCCAGCACCCTGCCTTCAGGATTGATAAGGCCTGCAATAGGGGTGACTGATAGGTTTTTAAGTGTAGCGAACCTATATCTAAGTAAGTGGTGCAAGCTCCAGCTTACTCAGGTTGCTGTAGCAAACCTGTGGTGTCATTTTGAATGGCCTCTCAAGGGTGGCATAATACATGCTTCAGCCCATGGGAGGCCTCTGGGGTACCTATGCCCTGGGAACATGGTGTACCATATACTAGGGACTGATAAGGGTACCCCAGTATCCAATCCGGAGTGTTCTTAAAGTACATGCATAGCAATTTAAGGGAGAAAGCAGATAGACTGGGGGCCTGGATAGCAGGATCCCAGTCAGACTAGTCCAAAAACAGTGTGACATCATCAAAAAGGGGGGCTAACCATAAGAAGCAGATACTACTTTCCTACACAAGCTGGTTGATGATTCGCTCCAGGATCAGTCTGCTCACACAATCTGTCTACCTCATCAACAGAGAGCTTTGCATAGGCAACTGACACAAGTAGAATCTCAATGGTTAGACAAGGTCTGGAAGTACAGAACATCCCTGCAGAACAGGTTCACAGAAGCGGAAGAACGGTCTGAAAAGGACTAGAAAAGAAAGGTCCAATCAGTGGTCCAAAGGGAAAAAGCATTCACAAACTCCAATAGTTCTTGCTTATCGATGAGATATTGGCTTTTTCCATTTCTTTTAGCCATGTTGTACAACAGCATGGCTGCCGTGCGGCATGGCTGAAAATTAGAAAATAAGAAGCACTATTATGTACCAGTGTTGACTGTGAGGATCAGACAAGCAACAACACAGGAGGAGGGCCAGGGGAAGGACAAACAACAAAGGGAGGGGAGAAGGAGAAAAGGGGTAAAAGGAAAAGTAAAAAAAACACACTTCTGAGAGCGGCAAGCAATCGACAGACTCCAAGTGCCCTGTACTCAAACTGTCTTGTTAGCAACAGCGCATGCACTGTCTCAAGCAAGACCTAACTATAGGGTGTAGAGGGTGAATGGGGGGGAAATCTGTTAAAGAGGCAAATGTACCCACCAAACATACTGAAGGCATACAACAAACTGAAAGTGTCCCCTAAACATTTAGGGGTGCTAGGGTGAAGACTGGAGAGTGTTTAAGGAAGTTTTCGCAATGATCACCCAGAGATGGCGAGGAAGAGGAGGAGGTCAGCCAAGGGACGCCACATTACAGGTAAGTGTTTTTTTTAGTTTTAATTCATGTCTAATTAATTGTTAATAGGGGGTGTGGAGGCGGGGTCTGGTCAACTCCGCTCCAATGCGGAGTGTGCAGGGATTTGCCTACTCCGCGTTCTCCGTGGAACGCGGAGTAGGGAAATCTCCGCACACTCCGCGGGCGGAGAGGAGTTCTCCGCTCGTGCCTATTAATAACATACTTTTTGTGTTATTTAAAAAAAATGATTTTAGGGTTTAGCAATGGACAGAGGGAAAGGGAGGTGAGGATGACTTGAGGGTTCAGGGGTGGGTAAAGGGAAGCAAGGGTGACTTGAGGGTACAGGGGTAGCTAGAGGTAAATGGAGGTGGAGGTCATTTTAGGGTTCAGGGTAAGTAGAGGTAAATGGAAGTGAGGGTGACTTGAGGGCTCATGGGTGGGTAGAGGTAAAGGTGGGTGATGGTGGCTTGAGGGTTCAGGGGTGGTCAAAGGTAAACGGAGGTGAGGGTGACTTAAGGGTTTGGGTGGCTAGAGGTATGGGAAGGTGACAGTGACTTGAGGGTTCAGTGGTGGGTAGAAGTAAAGGAAAGTGAGGCTGACTTGAGGGCTATGGGGTGAGTAAATGTAAAAGGAGGTGAGGGTGAGTTGAGGGTTCAGGGGTGGGTAAATGTAAAGGAAGTGAGGGTGACTTGAGGATTCAGGGGGTGGGAAAGGTAAAGAGGGGAAGGGTGACTTGAGGGTTTGGGGTGGGTAAAGGTAAAGGGAGGTAAAGGTGATTTTAGTTTTCAGAGTTGGTAAAGATAAAAAGGAGGTAGGGCTGATATTATGGTTTGAGTGGGTAGAGTAATGGGGAGGTGAGACTGAATTTAGGGTTTGGGGAGGGTCGAGGTAAAGGGAGGTAAGGGTGATTTTAGGGATCAGGGTAGGTACAGGCAAATAGAGGTAAGGGTAAATTTAGGGTCCAGGGGTGGGTAGAAGTAAAGGGAGATAAGGGTGATTTTATGGTTTGGGGAGGGTAGGGGTGAAGGGGAGTAAGGATGAATGTAGCGTGCAGGGGTGGGTAGGGGTAATAGGAGGTGAATGTGGTTTTAGGGTTAGAGGTATGTAGAGGTAAAGTGAGGTAATGGTGATTTTAGTGTTCCAGGGTGGGTAGAGGTAAAAGGAGGTAAATGTGATTTTAGGGGTTAGCTGGTGGGTAGACATAAAGAGAAATAATGTTGATTTTAGGGATTACGAGTGGGTAGAGGTGAAACATAATCCTTTTGAAATCACTGCATGTTTAATTATGAGTAAAATATCCTCTAAAGTATAGAAGAGGTAACCAACACATAAGTAAATGTGAGAGTGGCAAATGTTAATTCAGAAAAACACATACTGTATGACAACAGTCTTCACCGAAGGCAGTGTGTTTACAGCTTCAATAAAAGTGACCGTCAGCCAAAATGTATGTCTCAGAAATTGGTCACATGCCTCAAAGTTTTGTAACTGCTAGTTGTCTTGCAAGCAAAAGGTTTTTTTAATTAAAGTATCACAATCCAAGCCCAAGCAGAGCGAAAGAACACTAATCAAGAGGTCAATAAGCACTAATTTCACACTCTAGGGAAGAAAACAAACACACACAGACAAAGTGAAGCCGACAGGTGCTGACATGCGCTCACCAATGAAAAGGAAGAAATTAAGATTGACAATGAAGCCATGCAACGGTATGTAATGGGTAGCAAACAGCCCATTTATAGAGCTTTTTCGTCACAAGAGACAGTGCATGCGTTGTCTCAAGCAAGACCTAACAAGCAACATGTGCTGTCTTAGGCAAGATCTAAAAATACATTCCTGGCCCTCAAATGGGACAAGAGCAACAGGAAGACCTGGCCCAGTTGAGGCCTAGCAGCCCAAAAGAATGAAGGTACATAGTCTAAAAGAAAAGTACTTGGCACAGAAATGGACAGAGGAAGAAAAGTACATGGCCTAGAACAGACCAAGAAGAAAATAGGGGTGTATAGCAAAAAAAAGTTCCATGACAAAACAAAACCACAAAGATTTTTTTTAAAGCAAATGACCCACTCTGTTATATATGTTTCGGCCTAGTATCTCAGTGGCCCTATCTCTCACGGTCACTTCAGTCAGTCTCCTTTATTCCACCAGTCCAGGTTCCACATCAAACAGTGTAATATACGGGAAATTATAGACCATCAATAGAGACAACTCTGAAGTGAGAGTCTTAAACTGTGGATTTATCTCAAGATATAATCAAGCCATTGCGGAACTCATCATTTAATGCTCTCTTGCCTGGTTGGCAAAGGCAGTCACAGCGCGGAGATACACTGGTTGGGGTGATTCGGGAGCTCTACAAATGATAAAAATAAATCATGTAAGCAGCTTCCATAAAGCTAGCTCTGGCTCCCTCACATACAGACCAGCCAGCACTCATGTCCTGACTCCACTATTTATCATGAAGGGCGCAAACAATACAATTTCTACCAAAACGGCCAGCACCAGAAGCCGGGAAGCTTATAATTCGCCAACGCTTTCCACAACGTCCTGACTCCTTTGCAACTGATTAAATCAGCTGCAACTTGCATAAAGACTGCCTTTCAGAGCTAAATCTGATTAAGCAGAGATTATCTGCAGGACTGACTCATCTGCACATATTCAAGATTCGGGAAATGAATGAACAGATCAACAAGCTTTGTAGACCCAGAAGAGGTCTGGTGGCATGTAATAAATATCAATGTGCCTGAGCTCTACTCCCTAGTTCACAAAACTTCAGCCAACGCAGCCAGAAAATGATGCCACTGCCCAGCAGATGCTCTTGCGCATTGCAGAGGACACGGGCACTCACTTGGAGACAAAGACCGGGGATGAGCCTCTCTTTCAGAAAGAAAAAAGTAACTTGCATGCACAAAAATGCTCCAATACCTCTCAGGGCTGCTGAGGGCGGCCATCCTCTGATGTGGTTGGGGGTTGAGGCCATTGTTGCACAGTTCGCGATTGTGCACCCACCTGCCTCCTTGAACTGGAAGGTAAAATTGTAGCTTTTACACAGATGTGTCACAGCCACCGAGAGACTAGTATTTGCTTACCAATTTATTAAACCCATGCATGGCAGCAAGTACTAATAAACAAACAGTCCTGGCGCATAAAATGCCTGTTTTTTTTATATGATGTAAATGACTTAGATTCCTTTTCCCCAATTCTGTACAAAGTTCCAAATGGAGAATCCTAGCAATAAGGGTGGAACCAGGATAAGGGATAGAAACAGACAAACTACAAGCGTTACCAAGTCTAAACACACTCGTGAGTACATCTCTCCTCACAGCGATAAGGAATGGCAATGATCAGGGTCGAGGCCAGGGTAGAAGCAGTTAGATGCCATCTACCCACTATTTTCAGAGGGCAGACGCTGTATACCCTGCTGCTAAACTTTCCACTCTCAGCAGAGGGCCATGTTCCTTTCCTACTTCTCCCGGAATGAACAGAAATATGCTGGTCTCGTACTGGTGTCATTTTCTGACAAGGAACACTTTCAGCAGTGTCTGCACCTTGTCTGCTTTTGTTCTGATCAGTAATGTGCAGGCAGGGAAGGGCTGTATCAGATTCCATCTTCGCTCATAACCAAAGCTGAAGTTAAGGGGCGATTAGGCCTCTTTTTGTTGGGGTATCCTGGCTGGGAGCTATGGGGAGCCTCACACCTAGATGCAAATGGAGGGGAAACAAACAAACCTTATACAGGTACTTAAGAGAGAAATGCTTTCGACTTTGTTCAGTCCCTGTATATAAGAGATATGCATACACTGTAAGAATGTCAGATGTGTTGGTCGCCCCAGTATTTACACAAATAACAATTTAAATACCACTATTTTGTTTAATTCTTTTATAGCACTTCTAATCCCGCATAGAGATTATGTATTGACAATAAATCATATGTTTGTACATCAATATAAAGGATGTATTGCATAAGACAATGAGGGTTACAAGGTGTAGGAGCCACGTGTCCATCATACCTCACTGTGCTATATTAGGATTACAAGTTATGGACTGCAAGTAACAAAATGACTTAAAAGCAGTAACCCACTTACTAATTTACATAAAATAAAAATCTGTCATCTGTGTGTTACATAATGTTCTTTGCAGGAGACATTTTAACCGTCTAGGCTACTTTGATCCAAAACTAGGACTAGGCAAAACACAGATCTCTCCAGCAAATACATTATCCTCCAAAGTCATCTTGCCATTATTATTATTCCCAGACATGTTGCTGGCACAAAAAGATCTCTGCAGCAGGTGCCTTACCCCTATAAGATATTTTAAAATACAGACATTGCAACCAATTAAACAGAACCGATTTACTGCTGTGTTCTTCTTGTTGCCAATTTCTTTGTGGCAGGGTTTAGAAAAAATAAATGTATAAGATGAGACCCAGATTTTGCTGTGGGGTGCGTCAATATTTTGGCACAACCCCAATTCAAAATGTAATTTGTTAAATACTGTAATGCACTCAAATGTACTCATGATAGACCTGCTAAACATATGTGAGGTCTTAAGATCTGATGTCACTTCCTGTGAGGTCACAGGTTGTGATACCACTTCCTGTGATGCCACATGTGGTCACGTGCCATGATGTCACTTCTTATGATGCAACATGCATTGATGCCACTTCCTGTCATGTCACACCCATTCTACCTAACTTGGTAAGTCCCCCACTTCTTTTTTTAGGACTTGAGCCCAGGCAATGATAAATCTTCAAAAAGCTAACAAGATTGCTCAAACCGATAAAGGTGTCGCAAAGGATTAATTTACAGAGAATAGCTAAGTATCTTTAATCTTTGCAATGCGAGGCTGAGAGAGGATATACCTGCGCCATGACAACGGTTATTATTGTATTTCTGGTGTGCTACATACAATGCAGCGTACACCCTGCGTGGGTCTCTTGACGCACCCACGTCGTTGTCCCATATCATCAGGATACAACTTTTCAAATCCTGGTCTTTCATTTACCAAAGCAGGTATTTTACCAATTCAGTTGAACCAACTTGGCTACCTGTGCAGTAAACACTGCCCTACTCGCAACAACTCACAAAGTTCTAAAACAAAACTGACATATTATGACATAAAAGTGATCTACAAAAAATCACTATGCAAAATATGCAAAAAATTTAATTAATCTAATAAAAAATATAGACTTTTTCTGACCTCCATAGGTATTAAAACAAAACAGTGTGCAAGTAATTATTCAAAAATAGAATAAGATATATACTAATTTCAACATGGATGGCATGTTTAGGAACACCAAAAGCAAAAAACAGCAAACATCACGAGAAAAGAAGATTGCGAGTTTTTGGGAGTGAGAGAGACAGAAAGGGAGAGAATGTTTCGAGAGAGGGAAAGGAGGGGCGTGCAAGGGCAGAGGGAGAGACAAATGAGACACTGATATTACAGTTGCCTCGAGGAAACAATATCTATTTAAATGCGATGAGCACAATCAAGGAGAACCCATTAATAGCTATTGTTTTGCATCTCGCTTGGATAATAGTTTAAGAAGTTAATGAAATTTGCACGCATCGGCTGTAGTTGTGTGCAGGGAGGGGGCCCTGTCAAGTCTAGGAGAGGATCAAAGACGCCATATTAACCTTTCCAAATGAATGTTCCTAGGTACAAGATAATATTAAGAGAGATCTCATTCCAGGCGCTGCTCCCTGTCAATCTCACTTGATCGCCCATTATTAATTTTTCATTAGAGGCGATTATGACGCGCATTAGGCCGGAGATGAATGTCGGAGCGATGGCACGAGGCCGGAGATGATGTATTACACTCATCCGCCTTTTCCCACCCAACGTTATTATTTCTCTGCCTCGTTTTGGCGAGCGCGCGAGCGCGGGCAGGAAGGTGTCTTCTGCAACCTTCTAGATAATGAGCAGCCATTGAGGGAGATGTAGCGGGCCTGCTTTCACGGAGTCCCGTTCCAGGCTAAGGCATCTGAAAGGTAATTAGGGGCTTCTCTCAATCAAGCTAAATGAATGCCGAATGAAGGCATAATGCCATGCAGTTAACACTAGCATTAGCCCATGTTGTGCATAAAGTGTCACTGTGCATCCAAGAGGCTGGGGAGAGGATGTGCCCTAACGGCTAGAGTGTCAACCTCGAAGCTGGGGAACCGGGTTCGAGTCTCAGCAGGGATGCTCAACATCCTGTGATGCTGGGCAAATCACTTAATCTCCTCGTGCCTAACAAAAATGAACGTGTCCATCTGTAAACGCAACTGGTGCTCATGTATATAATCCCTCCCCCCCAAAAAAAGAGGTGTTGTAAATGAGGAAGAGTAGAACCTGATGACATAAAGCCCTGGCCTCCTATGCCATGTAGACATACAGATGTGCAATGGCAATATGCTGCTGGTACCCGGGAGCTTCGAAAAACACTGGAGCTTTGGAGTGTGTGTAGAGTATCTGTGGATGATGGTGGTTTGCCTTTTGGCTTTAGTCCAAATGTGCTGGTAGATGTGGTTTTGCTGCACCATTCAATAGAGATGATGTGCAACTCGTTGGTATTTAACTTCTCACTTAAAATGTGGCATACTGTCAGTGTGCCCCCTAAGAGCAGCCCCCTGGAGGGTGAAAGGGGGTCCTATGGACCCACCAGAAAAACTCTTGCAGGTGGATGCAGTCACTGACTGCACCCACCTGCAAAGGGATTTCTAATCTCCTTTAAAAGTGCAAGCGGGTTGCCGGACGCACAGAGAAACACAGAGCGGCTGCTTTAAAGTCGCTCCATATTTCCCCGGAATGTGCTGGCCCCAGGGCAGCACCAGTTCGGGGCTGCCCCAGGGGAGCACATTCTATGTAATAGGCCACACTTTTTAGGTCTCACCTGATCCAGCGCATGCGCTGGTCTGGCGAGACTTATTGAGAGGGCTCCAAAAAGTGCTACCAGGCCAGCCTAGAGCTACAGTGCATGTGCGTGGGCGCGCGCGCCGCGTTTTACCGCAATTACTTTCACTTTCGCGGCCGCAAGGCCGCTTTGATGTTGATCACGATCGCAATCGCGATCACTATCACTTTCGCGGCCGCACGGCCGCTTGGCATAGCCAATAGGTCTCGCTTTTGGGACCTTATAAGTATTTAGTTATGCAACTGTTGCATGGCTAAACACTTATAAGGTCCCAAAGGCGAGACCTATTGGCTATGCCAATGCTTGTTCTGCTTGCGCCTGATGCACCTATTTTAAGGTGCTCCAGGGAGCAAACAGGGAAAGTGCGCCATATACATAACAGGGCCTCAGGGCAGGAGAACTGTGGGGAAGATGCATGCACAGACTGGGTACAGTTGGCTCCCGAAGTGGCAGAATTATAAAACACCCATCAATCAATTGTGCAGTTTGGAGGCCATTGATAAAAATAATGGATGTATGTAAGATGTTAAATGCCTGATTGTACGAGGAAGGGCTAACAATATGACATAATCTAGCTGAATGAGTTCTAAATTTTGATTTATGTATTTATTTATTGTTATAAATAATATTTATTCGATATATATAATTTATCTTGTGTGCTTTTTATATGTCGTGTTTTTTAAACAGAATAAAATAAAAATGACAAAACATCCATTTGAAAGATACTGCAGCCCATACAGCTGTGAATAGCATGGGGTGCCAACTGTAAAGTGCTAGCTAGTCTCCCAGCATTCCTTGACAACTTTGAACTGTGCCTAGGACATGCCTTGGTACATTGATCTATGGGCAGCCAGTAGCACCCCATTTGACCCTTCGTTTGGTCCCTGCGTTGCAATCTTTTTGGTTGAAAGTTTCTGGAAGGAGGTTACACAGATTCAGGACAACCCCTCCAAGTTACCTAAAATTCCAGACTCTAGTTTTAAATTGGTCACAGCCCTCTAGATATGTGCAAGCATTTATTGACTGGAGTAACATTTATACCCTCTTTTAGTTATATTGATGGAAATCTTGGGCCAAGTGAGAACAGAGAGTTGAAATGTTACACACTGTGGTTCGTGGTTTATGTACATAGGGTTGCCTTTCCCCCTACAGTCTTTGCAATAGTTTTTGCTACACTTTTTTGAGCAGCAGACTAACCTTTAAGGTCAAATCTCACTCCCACAAAATCCTAAAATTGTTTCATTTTCTTTACTTGATCAAGTACAGAACTGGCTAGGGATTACTCTTTATTACCTATGATTGCTGTGCCCTAGGGGATCTGATTTCAGAACCTTCTACCACCACTTGGCTATGGGCCTTGACTAAAAATAGAGTGCTTGATGAACCAATGAGAGTGCCATGGTCTCCATGCCTGGGATGACATTGATAAAATGATAGTAACCAACTCAAATACTGTCCCGTAGCTGCCCCGAGCAGCAGAGGAAAGGCCTTGTGGAGAACTCCTGATCCTTGTGCTTTCAATGCACATAGATTTCACACATCCCTCCGTACAAAGGTGTGGTTTTCTACCTTGTGCGCAAATCTCAGAGGTAACAGAAGTAATGTTTAACACAGGTGAGTGCTAACAGCCTTTAGTAATACAGGAGAAACTCCTATAAGCTCAGGAGTCTCTCTGCCCTCATCTCTATGCGAGGCTGTGTGCCAGAGGAGTTGGAGACTTGTAACTGAAAACTATTGGCTGTTCTGCAGGAATTAAGTTCTGCAAACCCTCAAATACAGATTTCCTCAAATGGCGTTTTGCGTTGCGTGGAGGTAAAATTAAACATACAAAAGTGTACAGGCGACATCAATTTATCATGATGAAGTGCTTGCAGTGATTCGATGAAAACATGATCTTTCTGGCCTACTCCAGGATCACCCGCCTTTCCAAACTCTTTCCATCTCCAGCAGGTATCTCTACTGCAGGCAACTTGCAGCTTCATTTGAGTCAGTGGAGGTCTACTCAGACCTAAGGATGCCGGACCTGCCTGCTGAGGAAAGAGAAGCATTGGTAAACATGCAATCTGAACAGAGAACTGTCAGTGAAAAACAATCAGTTGTTGCATCGAACATTGGCTGGTGAGAGGTGTTATTGACATCCTGGAACTTTTAGAGCCTTGGGGGCTTATTTACAAGCCCCTTGCGCCACGGGGGCATCACTTTTAACATTGGAAATAGTGGCGTACAGGCGGCGCAAGGGGCTTGTAAATAAGCCCCTTGGTTTTCTTCTTCACCTTGATGTCCTAATAGTGTGTCCACCCTCATGGAGCCTTTGTCTATGTAAGCCAGGCGACTGTTAAATTTGTGCACTAGAAAGGGTAGTTTTTTCAAGGAGCCTTGTTCACCCTCCGTGTCCAAACTTCTGTTCTAATGGTCAGACCACTTTTTGCCTCAACATATCTTTGATCCTACACTTGAAATCATCAATGCTGAAGGCAACAGTAATTTCATACACAGGTTCACTGAGGGATTACAATGAATCCCTTCGGAAATGAGTAATCAATGTTTGTATCTGAGATTTCCACAGTAAATCCTAATTTACCTGGTTTTTGCTGGTGAAATGCTTGAGTAGCGTGCGCTATTTGGATTATAGTTTTTGGCTTGTTACATGAAATTCTAATTCAGGCAGTAACTCCACTTAGAGACCAAATTAGGGGAGTGGGGCAGTAATCATAAATCTGGCTTTATAAAATATTTTTTTTTCTGATAATGTGTATGCCTTTTCCATACACTTGCTTTGAGTTTTATAGAAGAGTCTGCCAAGAAGTGCTCACATCAATTATCATTAGAACAATTAAAACAACTATTTTCCAGTTCCTCTTTCACCATTTCCTTGAGGCATTTGTGCTTAATAGCTAGTACATATTTCCTCTATTTCAATGATGGATTTAGGCTGGATATTCTATTCATTCTTTGCTCTAGTAGCTGCACTGTGTTTGAGTGGGTCCATCCTGTTACCCTATAAAGTCCTGAGAGTACGTCTTGAGCTTAGTTTTCTGTGGAACTTGACCACAGCAGATATAAACATAGCTGGCCATTCTCCCAGCTTGACCTAAATGATTTATTGCTTTGCTATGAGGGAAGGTGCATAGGTACTTGAGAGAAATGTCCCATCTGATTGGCTGACTTTGTCTCATTAGGACACATTTGACTATGCCTGTGGGGATGAAGACTGAGAGCTAAGCATAAAAGTTACACCAGGAATAGTGTGGAAAGCCAGTGTAACCAGGATTCTGTGGATTTTGCCGCAGGTTCCTTTTAGATCCATACTCCTTTGTGGAAAGGGAATAGAAGTAGGTCCTAAATTTCGCTAGCCAGTGTAATGCAGTGGTATGGCTGAATTTCATTAAATCAATTTAAAGCCTGGTTAGATAGTCGTTTGTGCATACTGCTGCAATAATTCAATGTTTACATTGTCAGTAATCTGATGAGTTCCAAGCGGTGCAGAGAAGCATGACATTTCCAAGTAAGTTGAATTGGTAGACTGATCTTTGTACATCGCTGCAAAGGCGGGGCCAGGCAACTAGTAAGGTATTCCTGCGATCTTTGCCTGAAACACCAGAACCTCTACAGTGGATCCGATTACAACAAAGATAGCTCTTCCTCATCCGTTGATGAATGAATGTCCATGAGGCAAGTTTTTTTAAGTTGAGTTCTTTCTTTCTTTCCCGCTCCCGACTTCTAGCCAGAGAGGGATCCATGAAAATTAATGTAAATTTGGAATTTAACGTATTGTTCCTATTTGCGTTTGCAAGAAGATGCATCCAAATATTTTAAAGTAGGGCCAATACTCTGGTGCCCCGGAAAACCCAACTAAGCTTTAAAAAATTGAAATGGAGGAGAGACTCCTATACTTATTTACTGGAGCAATTGTTTTTCATCCATGTCTGGTGCCACCAAGATAATCAGAACTTTAGTTTGCACTCATCAAGGGAAGGCAGTGGATCATCTCTGAGATAACGCAATTCCTCTTCTTGGCTGGAATCCACAGTGGTGATCATGGAAAAAGTTGTTCTTTTGATATAGTTTTTAGTTCTCTTGTGACTTCTCTTTACACAGTCTCAGGGCCTGATTTTGAGTTCGACGGTCTGTAGACCCCCAAACCCGGGGTGGCGCAGTGATGACGGTGTGGCTACCACCGCACTGATGGTCAAACCGCCGTATTACAACTTTGGCAGTAGGAGTGCCATGGGACTGCTGCAACCACCAGGGATCCGTGATCCCTCGGCGGTGGCATTGCGGTCTGGGGCAGCAATATGCTGCCAAGCATATTATGACTTTACAGACCTCCTCACTTTTCATGGCGGTGAGCCTGCCATGAAAAGTGTGATGGTCAGGAAAGAAAGGGGGCCCTACAGGGCCCCCTGGTGCCCCTGTGCATGGGGGTGCACGAATGGGGGCACATGTTGCAGGAACAGGCTTTGGCGCTACCTCTGCGCTGCAGTTCTAAGGCTCATATATGAGCCTTAGAACTGCACCGTCGCAGGACCATCTGCCAGACCACGAGGAACCTTGTAATCTGGCAGGAGTCGTAGACTCTGGCAGTGTGGGAGCGGGCGCTGGCGTGGCGGCCCGCTCCCACACTGCCAAAGTCGTAATTAGGCCCTTTATTAGGAGTGGATGTCTGTATGTTTAATAAATTCTTCAAAACAGGTCCAACTATATCATGCTTGACTGGTATGGGCATTATATCGTTTGGAGGGGTAATAGATGCATTTTGAACAGAGCAAGGTTTGTGAGGAACTTTTGGAGGCAGGCCACCGAGCATGATTCTACAAGTAAATCTGAATTTCAATTCCTGTGAGACGACTGCAGCACTTGATCGCAGCCAAGTGGCTTAAAGGTGGTAAAAGTAAAATGGTGGGTGGATGGCAAGGAGAAGGGGAAAGGAGAAGACTGCTCATTAATGTTGAATCCTAAATCATGGACTAAAAGAATGCAAGTAGTTCACAATATTGAACGGCCAAGGGACAGTTATCTCATGATGAAATTTGAATAGCTCGCTGGTAATATTTGGCACCTCATCTATGCTGTAGTCTCTCCTCTCTCATGTGGACACGCCTCATGTGGATTTTACTGGGTTGTTTGCCATGTTTGCATGGCTTTGCGTCAATATCTTTTTGGAATTTTTCAGGTCGGCTAGGTGAATGCTAATTAATTCTTGAAAGGATCTCAGTCCTAGGTTCCGGCTTCTGTGCACTTAAGATGTACACCTGTTCAGGTTATATTGAAAAAAGAATCATTTCCAAAGAATTATTAGCGGTGAGGGTGCGAAATAACCCAAAGGCGGTCTGAGCAACCAATTGCTGTAGGACATATCGGATCGCACAAGTGGGAGTTGTTATGATGTCTGTACGGCACGGTGGACAGTTGAAAGCAATTTGTAAAGTTTAGGAAAAACAGGACCTACCCGCCTGTACTACTCGAAACTGAAAGTGTTGCTTTAAAATTGAAATATCAATGATGCTTTTCAGCCAAAGAAATAAGGCACCAAACAAACACAAGTGTTTTCCGATAACAAGTTTTGTTTTTATGTGCTCGAAGGCTTAAAACCATCAATTCAAGTGTCAGAAAACAATTAAAATCAATCAAAATAGATTTTAAATGATTGCCTTATAACACATGACTCTCGTCTTGTAAGCTGCACTGTGATTTCCTCTGTGCCACGTTGATGCCTTCTCCCTATGAATTACATCCTAAGCGGTGCACATCTGTGCCGTAGAGGGGCAGACGTAAGATAGATGGATGCCCTAAAGGAAGTGTGAAGGTGCCAAATGTGTCTTTTTATAATGTTCGTCATTTTCGTACTAACAAATTCGATTCGAAAATCATAAAAATTGCATTTTACATAATTCAAGCTCTTAATTGTTGTTGATTTCCCCAACACTTGGCTTCAGGTTCTTTCATAAAAAAATCTTTAAAAAATGAAAACCTCGGTGCAAAAGATTGTGCTCGTTTTGTTAAATTGATGCAGTACATCATTGTTGTGCTAATGCAATCAGGTATTGGCTGCTTGGATTGCGAATCAGATGAAGCTGTCAGCACCGTGGGAAATGATTTGTTATCCAATCTCATCTTAGCATGTGATTAAAATATGGTGATGAATCGCGGGAAATTTCACTTCTTGCTTCACATGATTTTTTGCATTGCATAGTTAGGTCATAGATTTCCTATTCCGTATTCTCTCCCTGTAGTTTTGTGACTGTTATGTCTATAGCGTCGGAGGCAGCGTTACAGAGAAGACAGGACAGCTTCCAAAACATCATAGACACAGGGGACAGATTTACTAAGGGTTTGCACCGGGACAATGTCATGCAAAGTGACACAAACCAGCACAAATCCTTGCTTTGGTATTTACTTTCTTTTTCAAAAAGTATTTTGCACTGGAAAGGTGCCCTCTCAGCACAAATACCACTTTGCTCTGCTTTCCACATCTTTGGGCCTCATTACGATGTCAGTTGGAATCGTTTGCGAACGACTCGGGTTCGGGGAGCCCAACCGACTGATTACAATGTTTCCGAACACCGTTCGGTCGGAATCCCGGAGCCTGTGTTTTGACCGACAAATGGGGTGGTTGTTGAAAACCTTGCACCCTGTGGCAGGTTCCGCATGGTGCTTGCCACACTGTGCATGGTTGTATTAGAGGGGCCCCCTGGGTACCCCACGAGCCCTAACCGGAGGCCTCCGGGTGAAGGGGGGCCTGCTACGGGTCCCTAAAGTCAGTTTCCGACAGCCGTTTCATGTCAGACAGACCGATTCAGAAAGGCTGTCTGAATTCGGCACTGTAATACGTCGGTCAGAAACGCCGTCCATAGACCTGTACGATTCAGGTCCAACCGACTCGGAGTCTCTGAATGCCGGTCAGAACCGAGTCGGAAAGACCGAACGGTTACCTTCTATCATAATCGGTCAGTCAGAAATGTTTCCGAGTCGGTCGGAAACATGGGCTCGGACACGGGTTAGGAAATTCCGAATGCCATTTCGAGCCTTTCCGACCAACATCGTAATGAGGCCTTTGAGTCAAGGGGCAATACTTAGTTGTAATCAGGGTGGATTAGTGCATGCACCAATAGTTTTTGACGCAAAGCCCAGTTACTTAAATAGCCTGACCAGGTTTACATAAAAAAAACAATGCCTCCTTGAAGCAGGTGCTAAGAAAGGGAAATGTTTTAATTTCTCCAAGCATTCCCCACATTACATAGTACAGCCCTGTACAGCACACACACGTGTGGAGTATTTAACAATTTGTCTTGGCATAGGATTTTTTTATGGGAAGAAGATGCTTCCTCTATCATTTCTCTTCTAGACTGCACACGTGCACCTCTGCACCATGGTGAACGGTTGTGCGTGGCACTAGGCAGCCAGTTTGTGCTCCAGTTCAGGGACAGTGAGCAGCAGCAGGCCATTTTTATTAATAAAAAAAAACGCTCTCAACTGCTTTTAAACCCTGGCTCAACCAGTGGTCGAAGTGCATTACAAAAGGAGTATGGGAACTGTGAAGCTGTATGCAATGGGGGCTGGGTCAGTGTAGGTCTGGCTAAAAAAACTAAATATTCTTTATGTTTTTTTGGTCTTTCACCAACAGGTAGCTACATATAAACTTAAGCGCAGTTTAAATGAAAAATACATTTAAAAAAAAAGATGTTACTCAGTGGGAAATGCACTACATTACATTACGAAACCTCTATTAGTTAATGTAATGCAGAGGTCTGAGTCTGTAACTGGAGAGCCACAGAATGAAATCTTGGTCGGAGCAGTGGAAAATAGTGACTTGTGTATTTTCAGTGCAACAAGGTCACAGTCTGAGATAGAAAGCACTGTGAATATGTAGGTCATTATTCTAAACTTGCATTACACACAGTATAAGATAGACTGCCACAAGGTGCGCAAAAAGGTTTAAGACAAAATGGTGTTTCCAAAATAGGTCCAGTTCAGTTTCACTCCCAAAAAATAAATCTTTTTCATCACAAAGTTTCGAGTGATTCAATCAATTAAAGCCAGTACTGGCTCTCAAGCTACACACATTTGCATTTCTTTCAGGCAAGCAGCCCCCCTGGCAAAAAGGCTTGTTTCTTGTTCAGCTGTCTACCCGGCTTCGGTTTCTCAACACAGAAGAATCACTGAATGATACTTCAGCTGAATCATTTAAACTATCGGAATTAACCATCCAGGGATGGTTCTCTTTTAACAAAAGTAGGGGAACAGTTTTTCATAAATAAAAAAGTAAGGGCATGTCATGCCCCTCCGATTCCGCCCTCTTCGACCACTGTGCTCAACACAGTACAACAACTTTGGTTGCTGCACTGCATTGTGCAAAAAAATAATAAATCTGCCCCAGCTTCCGCTGATGACATGAGTACATGACTTACTGCATTTGTTGTCAATGTGTGACATAATATTGATCACAACGATATCGTGATAGAGACATATTGGGGGCGATTATGATACGGCCCATAAGGGCTCTGACCCTTGGTCAGAGCCTTTAGGGCTGCATCGTAATAGGCCAGTCGGTTTCCTTTCCGACCGCCTAATTACGATGGATGCGGTCGGAAAGGAAACTGGCCAGTCATTCCGTTTGGTTTTGATGGACTCAGAGAGCCCATCTGCAAGTGGGGATGTGGCATGTAATCTCAAGGGTGGCTCTTTCCGCCCTTGAGATTACGATCATGGTTTCCGATATGGTTTCCATGCCGGTCTTTCCGACATGGAAACCATGTCGAAAGTGTGTTAGTGGGCTCTCAGCAGGGCCTCCTTTGGTGCATGGCCTCTGGTTGGAGGCTGTTGATCCCTGCACCTTGTGGCAGGCACCTCCCATTTCACTATGGGAGCATGCATTACCTCCGGTTTACGGCCGTAATGCATGCTCCCATAGTGAAATATAGGAATGCCGCATCCTGATGGGGCGGTCAGGACCACCGACCGGGTTTCGGCCAGTCCCATGACCGAGTCGGTGTCGGACAGATGTGATTCCGACCGACATTGTAATGAGCCCCATTGTGTCAAAAATATAGATGACAAAAATATATATTGTTTCACACTAATATTGTTAAAAACATACAAAGATATAGTTTTTTAAGATATATATAGATTTTAAAACAGTAAATCTTAAATATTTTTATATATAACAATAATATAATGTAAATTAAATACGTTTCAGTAATATTTAATACTATATATAAATATATACTTATATAAACATACACACTTAATTATATATGTCTGTATGTTTACATATATAACAATATAAAAAAAAATATTTTACATTATATTAAACTTTCGATGTTTATTTTAAATTTACCACTATAAAAAGCATATATATAGATAAATATATATATGTATATCTAATATACATAAATATTAACAAAGCAAATGCAAAGCATCAGATAATTACCAAATTCAATATAAATAACAAAAATAATTATTAACATTATTATTAATACAATGTTTTATATATATATTTATTATAAAATTAAACAAATAGTAATGTTAGATATATTTAAACAATAGTTTAAAAAGCGTTGAAGTCTGGAAAAAAACATTACTATTCACACTCCCATCTGTGCAACAGTAGGGGAAGCGTTGGGTTTTGGAGGGGTAACATTTTCTATTCCCACTGTCTGTGCAACAGTAGAAAAAGGCTTGAACTTCAGAGGGATTAAATGTAAAATTCTCACACCAGTGTGTGCAAAACTAGGGAAAGCATTGGATTTCAGAGGAGTTAAGTTTACTATTCCCACTTGAGTGTGTGCAACAGTAAGGAAAGTGTTAGACTTCAGAGGGGTTAATATTACCATTCCCGCTCCAGTCTGTGCAACAGTAGGGAAAGCGTTGGACTCCGGAGGGGTAACATTTACTGTTCCTACTCCAAACTGTGCAACAGTAGGGAAGGCATTGAACTTCGAGGGGTTAACATTTATTATTTCCACTCCAGTTAGTGCAACAGTAGAGAAAGCATTAGACTTCGGAGCGGTAAGATTTAGTATTTCAACTCCAGTCTGTGCAAATGTAGGGAAAGCATTGGGCTTTGAAGAGGTTACATTTACTTTTCCCAGTCCAATCTGTGTAACAGGAGGGTAAGCACTGAAGTCACTCCAGTTTGTGCAGCTATAGGGAAAGCCCTGGACTTCGGAGGGGTCAGATTTAGTATTCTCACTCCAGTCTGTGAACCAGTAGGGAAAGCGCTGGACTTCGGAGAGGTAAAATGTACTATTCGCACTCCGGTGTGCGCTACAGTAGGGACAACGTCGGACCCCGGAGGATTGAATTTACTATCCGCACTTCAATCTGTGCAACAGTAGGGAAAGCATTGGAATACAGAGAGGTAGCCGTTTACTATTCCCACTCCAGTCTGTGTAAAAGTGCGGAAAGTGTTGGACTTCGGATGGGTAACATTTACTATTCTCACTCGAGTCTGTGCAACAGTATGGAAAGCGCTGGACTTCGGAGGGGTAAAATTTACTATTCCCACCCCAGTCTGTGCAACAGTAGGGAAAGTGTTGGACTTCGCAGGGGTAACATTTACTATTTCCACACCAGTCTGTGGACCAATACAGAAAGTGTTGGACTTCGGAGGGGTAAAATTTACTATTCCCCCTCCAGCCTGTGCAACAGTAGGGATAGCGCCGGACTTCGGAGAGGTAATATTTAATATTCCCACTCCAGTCTGTGCAACAGTAGGTAAGTACTCAACTTAAAATACATAACATATATGAAACGTAACCCTATTAATTTATAATAAATATAAAACTCTTAATATCAACTTTATTAATGAACTTAAAAACAAAAATATATGTATATATATAAAAATAAAAAAACGAATTAATATGATTATTAAACAATTTAATAATTAGTTATCAAGTAAAGAAAATTGTCATTTATGTATTACTTAATTAACTTTCCACACTATACCCCCAGAAATCTAGCAGCCCACATATGAAATATAACTAAAATAAAAAAATATAATACAATTAACATAATTAATAATCACATATATATTAATAGAAACATTTATAATTAATTAATTAATAACTTTCTACCCTATACCCTACAACCACACCTAACATATAACTTCAAAAATATAAATATTACAACATTTAAATAATAAATGATCAATTCCATAACTAATGAAGTCAATAATTAATTGTTAATTAATCAATTAATCATTACTTACATTCCCATATTATACCCCTACAAATCCAGCTGCCCGCACCTAATACAAAACTCAAAAAATATAATTGTCACACAATCTACATATTTAATTATCAATTAAATAATTAATAATAAATTCATTTTTTATTAATTATAACATAACTTCCCACCCTATACCCATACAAACCCAGCAGCCCACACATAATATATAACTTTAAAAAATATAATTATTACACAATTAATAATCAATTAAATAATTGATAATCAATTAATAATTAATTGTTATATAATTATACCTAATTAACATCCCGCCCTAAACCCCTACAAACCTAGCAACCCACTACAGCAATATAAATTACTGTTAGTAATTAAATTAAAATTATAAATCACCTAAAATTACAAACTATATTTAAAAATATTATAAACAATGATATAAACTTATAATAGCACATAAAATTAATACATGAACTAAAACACATAAACATAATCAAAAAACTATATTTTTTACAACTATATTGTTGAAAACAATATTAACAACAATGATATTCTTGAACACAATAATTACCTGAAAACTCGACACTCTTCACAACGATAGTTCTGCATCACAATAATTTGGGATCACGATATTTTTTCCTGATATTTCTGCAGCTCAATATTTAAAACTCAATATTTTGTCCAAATATGATTTATTTTCCATCCATAACACATGCACATTGATAATTCTGAAGACATATAAGTCCAGGTGCTTAAAGGCAGTTTATTTACACAACAGTGCTATTCTGTAGGGAGAATAACTAAGGAATTTGGTTTGGCAAACTCAGAATGCAGCATTAATATTTATGAACCAAGTCATAAATTGAATGGTCAGGACCAACATTCCTCGGCAGCATAAACATTTGAGTCAATGTTCAGTAATTTGTGTCTCCCACCTCTAAGGAACTAAACTATAAGACCACTTCTGGCAGGTGGTGTCACAGTCTCACGCACTGAGGTCTGGCTGTCGACTCACCTAATGTCCTGGCACCTCAGGCCAACAGACAAATGTAGCCTGCTTCTCCTTTGTACCATGCTCCCACTTTGAGCATTTATATATTGAATTATCGATTGGTGGCTGAATAACAGGGATGTTTTTCACTGACTTTTTTAAAGTGATTGCAAATAGACAACTACAGTGAAGCTACAGTTGTCCAGGAATTACTGCCATGAGAGGTGGGCGAGCCGTAGGAGTAATCAGGAAGTGAAAACTCCCTTGCGTGACATAACAGCAGTGGAAAAACAACTTTTGCTTTTTTATCTATTGTTATGCAAGAACAAAAACATTAATGTTAAACATGTCTTTCCAGTAACTAGAACCTAAAAGCTTTTCTCTGTGGCAAGGTTGGCTGAGCATACAGAAACAGAGGGGTGCACTATTAAATGTAATAATGCTATCTTCGGATAGGAAATACCTAGAAATTTCCTTCTTGGATTCTATGTAATAGTTAATAAAAACCCAATTCACAGATGAAGTTGTATTTTTAATAAATATTAAGAAAAAGGTACTTTTAAACATTACCTTTTACCTGCCTAAAGTCTTTGGAGGCTAATGTGCATTAGCCTCGAGCTACAGTCCTTCTGAGTGCTTAAGCCCTGAGTGGGGTATGTAACCTAAGAGCAGAGACAAAGATCTGGGTGTGGGGGTGTGGTTTTTTTCCTCTGGCAGGATGAACATGTGGCCAGTGCCTAGGAACTTAATTAACTTCTTAAAGGCCTTTACTGTCACAGTCAGATGTTAGATGATACATGGACAAGTTCCTTCCGTTCTCCCCCCAGTCAGGCAAGCTTCAATCCCATTGGAGAGGGAGCTGCCACCAAACTGGTTTGAAGTGACCACAGACGAAGTGTTGCTCATTTCCTGACTACAGTTTTGGGGGTGGGCACAAAGGCTCTGCACAATGGAAGAAGGGTTTCACCATCTTGTAGCTGGGCAGAGATGGATACTGTGGGGTTGTTGGCAGTAAAGCACACACAAAATATTGCAAATGTAGGTTGGGTAACCACTGTGAGCCTTTACTTCATTGGCTAAGGAGGACCCAAGAGTCAGCCCACCCACAACCTGGCTCCAGGCATAACTGTGGCATCCTTAGAACCCTCCTCAGAATACTACTGGATCTGAAGAACATCAGAAGAGGAATGAACTGGATGTCTGTGACACTGAAGTACCAGGCCTGCTCTATCTCTTGTGTCCAGAACAAATAATTGGGCTTTAAGTGTCATAAGGCGGACCCCTTGTTCAAGCTACAAGGACACAACAAGTTACAGGAGACCTTTACCTGCAACTGCCAGTCTGACTAGTGGCAACTGGACTTTCCCTGAACCCTGCAGCTGGCCTTTGCTGGAGTGAATTCTGACCCCAACCATTCTTCCTTGGATACTGGAACACTTGGCTGTGTCTGGCTGGACTTACCCTACCTCTTGGAGTCCTCTTAAGCTACATCCTGCAACTGTTCCCCACTGGAAGAATCCAAGTTCCAAAAAGGATGACAGGGCAAAAGCTCCAAAAGTATCCAGTAGGCCTTTCTTGGGTGTAAAGTTCAAATTTCTCAATTTCCCCAACTGGGTGCTTTCCTGGGACCTTGTCCAGTGACTACCGGACCTCGTGGCTTCCCCTTCAGATACAGCCTGCTGCCTTGACCCACTGAATATATTGGACTTCCATTTTTGAGGCTTAGGGCCTGATCAGGATAACGGTCGCAATCGCAGTGGTCAGGAGACAAGTAGTCTGCGGTCCGACTGCAGCATTTCAATGCAACTGCCGGACTGGCAATCGGAAAGTGCTCGTTTACACAGCAGCTTGAGCTGCAGCCCAGAATAAGGGCTGCAGCAGAAGCCGCAGTGTAAATGAGCACTTTCTGCACATCCATGCACTGTGTACCATGTACCATGTGGTGGATGACACACAGTGTACTGACATGCATGAGGGCAACACATTTGCCCCCTGGCCACTTTATAGTGGGCCACGATGGACTCAGGCCCTGTTTTGGACCCCCAAAGTCCCTTTTCACCAGCCTTTTCATGGCGGTTTATCCAACATGAAAGGGCTGTCGGTAAAGGGTCTCGTAATCCTGACATTGATGCCTGCCTCGGCACCACCACCATTCAAGGGATACGATTCCGACTGCCGCCCGACTGTATCTCAGATCCTGTCGGAGGCGGCAGTCTTCCCCCGACCGCTGAGGGTCCGACCACCTGCATCATAATGCGACGGTGGGACAGACGGGTTGTCAGTCGGCTGGACCACCACAGACGGCCTGTTGTTGGTGGTCTGACCAACATCATAATCAGGCTCTTAGTCCAAGGTAAAAATTCCAACAGGGACAAACTTTCTGTATCCGACCCAAGTCCTGTTGTGCTCAGCTTCAAATCTTGCATGGGTCCTGGTCTATTGTGTCAAGCTGACCACTGTCGGTGCATACTGAGTTTTTGGCGCTTTTTTATTAAAAACTTTAAATATTCTTTGGTTGCCCTCATAGGGTTTTTGTGGTTATGGTGTCATTTAAGTTATAGATCTTTTCTCTATTTACCTAAATTGGTTTGGGGTTTTTCTTACGTGGTATTTTGACTTTATTACTGTTTTGGTAATGCATAAATACTTTACAGATTGCTTCTTAGTTAAGCCTCTCTGCTCTGTGCCATAGATACTTGTGGGGTCAAATCAGGTTAATTTAGTGACTTTAGTGGTTCATCATGACAAGGATTGCGTTTACTATGTAAGGTGGGTGAGCCTCCCCACTTAACTAATAAACCAGTTTCTTACTTCGAGGAAAAGCCAATCTGGTAATTATAAGCATTTATGAGACGAGAACAAATGGATACAGCAGCATATTGACCAAACCCCAGAGAGACAGATTTCAAAGCTATTTGTGCACTTAAATTCTATTTTGGATTAAGAAGTGCAAATTAAAATGTATTTTTGTAATTCACAAAATAAAACGTGCACCCACGCCTGTAGGTTTATGCCTACATATATGTGGGTGTTCATTTCGGAATTATTAGAAGTCTCAGGACTCCATGAAAGCCGCAACAGTTGCTGCTTTCCAGCTGCATACCCAGGTATAAGCAGTTGCACACATGTAATTATACATGGTGTATAATGAAACATGCAAATATTTACCAAAAGTGTGATAACATAAGTGCTATTTTATTGATTTTTTCAAAGTGGAGAAACCCCTTTCACTACAATCCACTACACCATCTCTGGTAGTTCTCACTTGCAGTCAGACAGCAGATTAAAAAACAGGGCAGCAGGCCTTTTGCATATGTGTACCCAGTTTCTGGCATACCAGCCCTGTATCCATCAGGCCCACCCCAACGCTGGCCCAATTTAAAAAAGAGTTGAAGACTCCCTCTTACAAGAACACTACACCACAATGCATTAACCATCCACAACCCAGCTACCTCTGCCATCACTTATTGAATTTAGGTGGGTCCTTGTACCACCCTCTGCTGCCTTTTGGCTTAGTTCATTCTATAGAAATACCCCATACATACATACACCCCTACTTATTTTTGGTAGCATTTGATTCCCATTCCCACCTTGGAAAGTGATTTATTCTTGTCCTTAACAAATGTAACTCTCTGATTGTATTTAGGGTGTAACTGTGTTTTGAAACAGTTTGTGAATGACCAAAAAACTTCCATAGCATTCCCGCACTGGAAAGCCCACTCGTCTCCACTGGGAGCAGAATTCCCCATCTTTTAGAATAATGCATACAGATGCAGTGTCAGTGAGCATGGTACAAGACATGACGAAGTCAGAGACTGAAAGCGTTCGGGAGGATCACAATTCATACCAGCCTCGCCATGAATCACAGTTATTGTATATGATTTTCTCCTCACAACTATTCATGGCTGCCTGGACAAGGTACTAAAATGGTTTATTACAATATCATCAGATACTCATGTCACAGATATAAATGTATTTACTGACGGTATCTTGGGGCTGTCATAAAGCCACTTAGAGCTTGACATTGATATTAGAACAAGCGAGAAGAGGGCTGGGCCCCATGGGAGTCCTCGTGACACAGTGGCATCAGAATATGAAATAGACGCCATTAGCTCTTGGTCCCTGTCAGTTGTCCACACTGACATCCATTTCATAAGTGACATTGATAACATGAAACTGCGCACTGTTCACAGAGCTCAGGAGTGACATAGGACGAAAGACTCGTGGGCTCCTCACATAATTAAAAGACAGACTCCACCTCAGCGGACGTCTCTCACGCAGCTTATCGATCACACTTTGAGAGACCGTTTGCATCCCCTTTGTCAGGTCGCAATAGAATTGTGATTGACTTTCAAACTGAGAAAATAGACCTGCAGGGGATTTTAATGTATTGGCATTTATAAAGCGCTTAAAAATTACTACCGCGTGGGAACTGCACAATAGTTGTTGAATAGGATATATTTTACAGGAGAAATAGTAGAAACCTGAAGAAGGTGCATGAGAGAGGGAGAGAGGGGGGAAGAGGAGGGATGGAGCAAGAGAAGGGTAGAAAAAGAAAGCGAGTGAATGGTAAAAGAGAAAAAAGCAAGACACCAGGGCAGGATCTGGAACAACACCCTGGTATCCACCAGGACTGTCCAACGCTGCTCCAATTTAGTAATGAGTCGGAGACTCCCCTCTTTAACGAACACTACATCCCAACGCATCAACTATCCACAACTCAGCTTCCTCTCTCCCCACTCGCTGATTTTATGCTTGGCTTTCACAGTGTAGAGTGCTGTGCTGCGTTTTGGCGAGGTTCACTCTATAGAAATCACATATAGATACATACAAGAGAGAGGCCTGAAAAGTCATTCCAAATTGAAGTGGGCGGGCAAGAGAGCAGAGTGGCTTTCATTTGACAACCGGTTGTTTCGCTCCTTTAAGAAGTCCTGGTCTTGCAAGTCATTTAAGAGTGTTATTACGTCACACCTTTGAGAAAAGAATCATACGGCTTCAAAATGGTGTCATTTACCTAGAAACAAACTGGAATTGTATTATTCTTTAGAAAGAACAATGGCATTACGTTTCCTGGCAGGACCTCACAATTCTGAAGGAAAGCGTGTTTGTGGGTGCTCCAAGTCAGCAGCTACCGTTTCCCCATCATAGACAGATATGGTGCATTTGAGGAAGGAGATGCTAGGCTACTTACCAGCCCATGGGAAATGTATTCTCCTGGATTTTAGCTTATTGAAGAGGTTGCTTTATATGATGTAAGAGTAGCTTTGCAGTGCATACGGCCGCTTAGGTAGAATTATCATTTTGTAAAGAGCATTCTTGCCCAATATCAAGAAAGGCAGGGTGGACCATTTTTAAGCTATTCACTGGTTTTGGCAAGTAAGGGAAGAATGTTGACGTCCTTGCTTTCCTGGGGGCATGAGGCAAAGGGAATACTTACATATGTAAAGTTTCCAATGATTACGAGGAGTTTAGTCACCGCAGCTGTCCAGCTTGTGTGTTTTCCCCATGGAACCACGGCTGATTTCTACTGGCTAACACCCAGGCCAGATGCTTCCCTATAAAGTTTTAAGATGCTCTTTAATCTGTCATTGGTAGCTAGGGGGGCTGCATGAAAGTGTGGACGGTGTCCACATTAAGAGATATGAGATCTTTCACTGGTCCGTTCCATTGGTAGTCCCTCAGGGGTGCATTTATTCATATCAGCTCGGTCAATTGCTCTACCACTGAGGCAAAGAACAGGGACAACAGTGGGCAACCCTGTCTAGTGCCCCACTTAATCTCAAAGTGCCTCAATATTGCCCCACAACCTTTACCCATGGCCATGTGTCACTGTAGAGTGGCCAGGAGCATGCAATGATGTAAGGCCCGAAGTTTGTTTTGGTGAGAACTTGGAGCAGGAACTGCCAACTCACTGTCAACAAAAACCACCAACTCAAAGTCAAATACGTTTTTTTAAAGTTGATGAGGGTCAGAGCTTGCAGCCCCACCATCTCATTGTTCCTAGCCATTGCCAGATTCAGTTGTCCAAGGCTATGTCAGGTTCCTCATTCAGGCATAAAGCCACTTTACTCTTGGGGCACTCGTTTTGTAATGACTTCAACAAGGTGATTGGCAAGAATTTTGGCTAGGACCTTCAATTCTGAATTGATGAGAGACAATGAAAGCTCCAGTGGGCTACCTCGGTTTGAGATGTTGGGATGACAGCTGTCATTGATCCACGTTAACTGTCTGGCAAGGAGCATTTATGTATCAATTTGTTGATTAGCTATAGGAGGTAGGGGTTGGTGAGAAGCCGAACATTGAAAAAATGTAATTGAGAAAACATTGCATCCGGACGTCATTCCTCTTTACATCCCAGTGACAGCCTCTGAAATCTCTTGTACTGTAATTGGAGAATGTAGGACCATGCGGTCAGCAGGACTGAGAGCCTTGAGCAGGAGATCTGCAATTAGGGGTTGGAGTTGCTCAGCGTCAGAGAGGTGATGCAGAACATACAATGAGCTGTAGTAATCTGCAAAGACCTGCAGCAATTTCTCTGGCCTCAGAGATTGTCTAACCCCATCTGGCATGGCGGTTTGAGATTATGCTGGTCAACATCTCCCAGCTTCCCAGAGTTATCCTCTGAGCCATATGCGCGGCACTGAGTGGGCATCAATATGTGCTTAAAGAGTCAGATGTTTTCATTGTTGTTGGGTAGAGCCCAACAGCCTTAGCTCTGTTTCCTCTTTGGACAGCTGATTTTGTTTCTCTAACTCCCATACTATGGTTGCAACAACACCTATGTTGTGCTGGTTCTCTACCCTTTTCTGCGTGACATGAGACATTGCCCTACCCCTGACCACTGCCATGAATACTTCCCATAGAATTCCCGATGATTCCACTGGGATTCATTGATGTCAAAGTATTTGGCAATGCTGTCTTTAACGGAGATGACAAAGTCATAGTCCAGCAGCCACTGAGCACTGATGTGCCAGCTGCCTCAGTTACGGCTACCCAGGTGAACCAGGTAGAGCAACAAGGGCACGTGGTCATCTACTCCTCTGGGGAATATTTCTATTCTCACTACATGTCCGATGGTTGCTGGCATAAAAAATAATCCATTCTTGAAAATGGAGGATCCGCTGGCTCCCTGGTGCGACAGTTTATGTGTACAGTGTGACTCAGAATTTTTGAGACGCCATGTTTACAGCTGTTTGTGTATTACTGCGTTGAAGTCCCCCGCCAGAATGAGAGCATCAGCTGAGACCTCGAGGAGCACTGCAGTCAGAGATTCTAATGTACTGTCATGAAGGGAAGGGAGCTGTACACACTACTTAATATTCAGTTCTGCTCTTCAGTTTTCCAAATACTAGTACATGGAATCCCAGTGGTTCTCTGCCTATAATTACTATGACCGGTGGGAAGGACTTGTGTAGAAGTGTAGCCAAGCTAGAGGAGGATGTATATCCTAAGTGGTATATTCGGGAATAGTCATACCTCCCTAGAAATTGCAGTTAGTACCCATCATCACACCTTCTAACAGTTGCTCTGGAAGGTGTGCAGATGGAATCTGTACGAGTGCAAGAGAAAGGAATTAGTGCAATGGCCAGTCACAAAGAGGACATAGGTTTCAGAGCAGACTTCAGCAGTACAGGACAAAATGTGTAGCGAAATCCTGAGTGGGTGCAGTGGTTGTGAGAGCAGCCATTGACCTGGATACCTGCGATGCTCACCGGAATGCCCAAGCATCAAAGACCACAATAACAGCAGGTGGTTGGGCTCCTGACACACCAATGAAGAACACACACCAAACAAACAGAAAAAGAGCTGGCACCACAAGGGTTCAGTACAGGGACATAACCAACAAAGGTGTAGGATGCCAAATAGGGTGGATGAACAAGCGAAGCAGAAAGGCAATGCAACTATGAGTCTTTGCTGGACGAAGGGATCATAGAGTATAGCTGTCTTGCAAACTGGAAGTCCCACCCTGCGGTGGTTTGCATCAGTCTCTTTATTTAGAGTGATAGTCCCATATGCTGCCGATGTGTGAGTTGTATGCGCCTTGACTAGTTCCAGCCTGCATGTGCCCTAACCCCAGGATGTCCATGTGGAACATGCTCATTTCCCTCAATATGAGCTGGCAAATTCTTAAAGGATTATTTGAACACTTACCTTCAAGCGTACCGGGAAGACATCAATTAACTGTATTTACACTGTTGGGCCATGCAGAGGATTAACCTCTTATTTTCAGCCTTTTCCACCCGTTAGTGAATATCATTAACATTTCATGTAGTAGCCACCACATCAGAGTGGAATGGACCACTTAACTTTGTCCTCCATCTTCTTGGTCACCTTCAGATACTCCAGCAGTTATCCATAGATTCCACTGTGGTCCATTAGAAACCAAAAAGAGGTGGTGAGGGCGATGGGACCACACTTGGAAACAGTACAACAACCATGGTTATAGACTCTGACCACATGCGGGAGCCAGTTGTTGTGTGATGGGCTTACTACACAGTGAGCTCGTTGTAGTGTCTGGCACACCTAGTACACGTGGACCTTTATGAAGAGACCCACTGCTGGTCACCACATTATCCTGTAGAAGTGCAGGAACCATTCATGTATTTGTTCCCAGTGCCACACCTGACACTTGGAGTACCTGTGAAGAGAGCAGTAAAAATGAAACAGTTACTTAAATGTTTTGGAAAGAGACAATGTCCAATTTATATCGTGAAAAAATAGTTTATTGCTTGAACAACCGCTGGGACACGCAGGTCCTCCGCTGTCTGTAACCGCTCTGATCTTCCCTGGATTCTACACTCCAGAATCCAGTGAAGATCCAGGCCTGAGACATAGAACATTGATGATAAATAATACAACAAATCTCCCCCCCAGGACAAAATAATAAAATCAAAGGAAAAAAAGCAGGAAAAAAAAAATGAAACAATATGCAGGCAAAAAAAAATACAACCTATAGAGTGCTATGCATAATGGTAATCTTTGTGCCATTTTGGCTCGGAAATAACTCGAACAGACACTCTTCTAACCATGGGATTATTGGTGAAAAAACTGTCTGTAGCAACACGTTCAGACATTCCACTGACACAAGGATTTTTAGAAGCAGAAATGCTGCAATTGTGTTTGTTATTCAACCAGATGTTATGTTCTAAATCGTTGCACAAGGTTATTTTCCTAGTTTTCCACTTCTGTCCATCATTCAACCATACACAATTACCCACAGCCTTCAGAACTTCCTTGGGTTTGGACCACTTAGATGAGCCCGTCATTTGATTCCCCACCAGTGAAGTTCTCACCCAGTCACCAACTTTGAACTTACGAACATAACCTCTAATTTTGTTGTCATGTCTCAGGGTGTACTTGCATTGATAATCATGCACCCTACGTTCCAATACCTCCCTGGGAACTTGCCGTGAACTTGCTCTGCACATCCATGCAGGTGTCACCTTGCTACACGCCATCCATCCCTTGAGGAGACTGAAAGGAGTCTCTTGGGTGGCAGTATGGGGCGTGTTGCTGTAACTCCAAATCATTTTTTTAACAGCAGTTTTACAATCCACACCCTCGGCATCGGCTAATTGTATGCATTCTTTTAAAACTCGGTTGAACCTTTCAACCATGCCGTTTTCCCTTGGGTTATAAACAGCTGTAGTACAGTGCATCACACCGCACACCTTCAAATACTCATGAAACTCAGTGGCTAAGAAATGTGGACCATTGTCAGTGGTGATACTTTCAGGGTAGCCTTCCCTGTGAAATATTTCCTCACAAAAACTGATGACATTAGAGGATCTGATTTCTTTCACAAAAGCTACCTCGGGCCACTTAGTGTAATAATCCATTAGAACAAGAGCATATTTCCCTGCAATACCACTGACACTAAATGGACCGCAAATGTCCATGGCTAGTTTTTGCCAAGGCTTCTCTGGAAACATAGTGGGGGTAATGGTGGTGTCCTGGGATACATGAGATTTATCACGACACATGTATGCAACGCAGTTCCTTACACACCTTTCAATATCTTTGTCCCTGCCTGGCCACCAGAAATCGCACCTTGCCCTCCTTTTCATGCTCGACATCCCAGAGTGTCCCTCGTGCAAAGGTTCTAATAATCTAGAGCGTAGTTCCGTAGGTACAACCAATTTGCCCGCTCTCCTAACTACCCCAAATCCAGATTCAAAGGATAGCTCTGACCACACCATCGTTTACTCTGTTAAGTCCTTGCCGATTAATAAGCGACGGTTAAAACATTCTGACAAAGAAGAAATCACACGTTGTAATGTGAGATCATCTAAGGTGGCTTGTTTCCATTCTTCTACACTGACTGCACCTTGCATGCTTCGCCAACCGTAAGGTTTAAGAGCTACTGCTTTGGCGATCTCATTCTTTATGCTGTTAAATGCTATCTGACACTCTGGACTCCATACAAAGTTGACGCCCTTCTTCATAAGAAGTCTTAAACAGTGTACCTTGGACGCAAAATGTATTACAAATTTAGACTAATACGTAACTGTTCTTTGTCCGAAGGTGGCGGAGCATTTTCGATGGCTTCAAGTAAATTTCTCTTAGGTTTGACCCGTTCAGCAGAAAGGGTATGTCCCAAATAATCAATCTGTGTCACAGCTAATTTACACTTTTCAGCAGATACAGTCAAACCAGTAAGTTGTAATTTCATCAGTACCTGATTTAAGATAACATCATGATCCAACTTGTTCTTACCCCAAACCAATACATTGTCTTGAAAGACCAACATGTTATTGATACCCTTCAGGATGCTGCTCACTAGTCTCCAAAAAACTGCAGAAGCAGAAGCCAATCCGAAGGGCATTCGTAGGAATTGAAATGCTCCCTCAGGTGTTATGAACGATGTAAGATGATGAGAGTCGTGCAATCTTATCTGATGGTAGGCATTGGAAAGATCAATGGACGAGAAGTATTTAGTATCCTTGACAGTGGCTATCATTTCGATGCGTGGCAAAGGGTGACGATAAACCCAGATGTTCTTGTTTAGGTCTCTCAAGTCCACGCACATGCGCAATTTTCCACTGGGTTTGCACGCAAAAACCACCGGACTAAGCCATTCTGACGCCTCGATTGTCTCAATGACTTTGGCCTCACATAACCTGTCCAATTCCAGTTTCAATTGTGGTCGCAAAATAAATGGTACATTCCGAACTTTATGAACTACTGGAATGGAATTTGCTTTTAATACAATGCGGTGCTCGAATTTGTTCAAACATCCAAGCTTAGTACTGAATAAATCGGGATACTTCATGATCCATCTAGAAGCAACACTGTCTTGAGTCAAATGGACTTGGTCAGGATGATTGGGATCTAGTATTATCCCCAATTTTGTTGCTCCTGCCATCCCAATAAAGCGCTCCCTTTTTCAACTACATATATTTTGGCTTGCGTGCTTCTGTCTTTATATAATATGTTTCCAACAAAATACCCTAACACAGGAAGCTTGTTCCCACAGTACCCCACTCGTTCAATATCGGATGACACAAGATTACATTTGCCTGTAGACTCCCAAACATTTTTATCAATTATAGTATACGGGGAACATGAATCAGCCCAAAAGGATACATTGACTTGGTTGAGAGAAAGAACACATTTGGGTGGTTGATACATTCCGGATACTTCATTAATTTCATTATCCAATATGACAAGCACCTCAACTTCACTATCACTTTAATTTTGTGATGTTCCACCAATGTCATTAATTACATTTACAGAATGTTTCCAGGTTTCACGATTCCCAGACCTGCATATTTTTGAAAAATGACCTAGTTTGTTGCACTTGCATCTACCACTATAATGGATTTGTTATGAGGGTCGTAAGGTTTAAGAGCTACTGCTTTGGCGATCTCATTCTTTATGCTGTTAAATGCTATCTGACACTCTGGACTCCATACAAAGTTGACGCCCTTCTTCATAAGAAGTCTTAAACAGTGTACCTTGGACGCAAAATGTATTACAAATTTAGACTAATACGTAACTGTTCTTTGTCCGAAGGTGGCGGAGCATTTTCGATGGCTTCAAGTAAATTTCTCTTAGGTTTGACCCCTTCAGCAGAAAGGGTATGTCCCAAATAATCAATCTGTGTCACAGCTAATTTACACTTTTCAGCAGATACAGTCAAACCAGTAAGTTGTAATTTCATCAGTACCTGATTTAAGATAACATCATGATCCAACTTGTTCTTACCCCAAACCAATACATTGTCTTGAAAGACCAACATGTTATTGATACCCTTCAGGATGCTGCTCACTAGTCTCTAAAAAACTGCAGAAGCAGAAGCCAATCCGAAGGGCATTCGTAGGAATTGAAATGCTCCCTCAGGTGTTATGAACGATGTAAGATGATGAGAGTCGTGCAATCTTATCTGATGGTAGGCATTGGAAAGATCAATGGACGAGAAGTATTTAGCATCCTTGACAGTGGCTATCATTTCGATGCGTGGCAAAGGGTGACGATCAACCCAGATGTTCTTGTTTAGGTCTCTCAAGTCCACGCACATGCGCAATTTTCCACTGGGTTTGCACGCAAAAACTACCGGACTAAGCCATTCTGACGCCTCGATTGGCTCAATGACTTTGGCCTCACATAACCTGTCCAATTCCAGTTTCAATTGTGGTCGCAAAATAAATGGTACATTCCGAACTTTATGAACTACTGGAATGGAATTTGCTTTTAATACAATGCGGTGCTCGAATTTGTTCAAACATCCAAGCTTAGTACTGAATAAATCGGGATACTTCATGCTCCATCTAGAAGCAACACTGTCTTGAGTCAAATGGACTTGGTCAGGATGATTGGGATCTAGTATTATCCCCAATTTTGATGCTCCTGCCATCCCAATAAAGCGCTCCCTTTTTCAACTACATATATTTTGGCTTGCGTGCTTCTGTCTTTATATAATATGTTTCCAACAAAATACCCTAACACAGGAAGCTTGTTCCCACAGTACCCCACTGGTTCAATATCGGATGACACAAGATTACATTTGCCTGTAGACTCCCAAACATTTTTATCAATTATAGTATACGGGGAACATGAATCAGCCCAAAAGGATACATTGACTTGTTTGAGAGAAAGAACACATTTGGGTGGTTGATACATTCCGGATACTTCATTAATTTCATTATCCAATATGACAAGCACCTCAACTTCACTATCACTTTAATTTTGTGATGTTCCACCAATGTCATTAATTACATTTACAGAATGTTTCCAGGTTTCACGATTCCCAGACCTGCATATTTTTGAAAAATGACCTAGTTTGTTGCACTTGAAACAAGAAACATTGGTAGCAGAACACCATGGAGTGTCGGCTGAGTGTCTAAAACTGCCACACCTGAAACAAAAACGTTTATTGGTACTGAATGGCATTTTAACATTGGAAAATTTAGCACTAGGAAAATTTTGTACGTTAACTTTTTCATTGGACGAATTAAATTTTAATTGCGGTTTAGTAACTTCATTGTGATTCCTAGGGACTTCACTCAAATTTCTGGGTTTGCGATTAGTGACAGCACATACATCACCTTTGTCCTTGGTGTGTTCATTATTCAGTTCTTTGACATAGCGAGAAGTGTTTTCAACTCTCCCGGCTATATCAATGGTTTTTTGTAAGGAAGGGTCTTTTAATTCTAGTAATCTCTCCTGAATTTTGGAAATGTTGGTTCTATTAATGAACTGGTCCCTAATAATCTCTTCATGAAGATCCCTGAATCTGCATGACACAGCTAGTGTTCTCAATACGGCTACATATTCTTCAACTGTTTCCCCAGGTAATTGCGCTCTGGAAAAGAATTTGTGTCTTTCAACAACAATACTGTTTTTTTTTACCATTATTGTCTTCTAAAGCTTTTAATGCCTCAAGATATTCGTCAGAAACAAACTGTTCACTATTCGAGCTATCAAAAACAAACTTCCTCACCTTCACCATCATGGTGTATGGTGTACGGTTATGTATCATCACATTGATGATACATAATACAACAAAATGGACGTCATCTTTACTGCACACGGGACCTAACAACACATCGGACAGCAACAGAAATACTGTTGGCCTTGGAAGAACATTAAAACTTTCTTTTATTATCCAAGACATGCAATCTCTGTAGGATATTTCCATTCATTCATGGACTCTTCATCAAATCCTGTCTGGTGATAGCCATTATCATCTCAGGCAGCCAAGTCTGCCCTGCCATGCTGATCCTGCAAGACCCAGACTGATTTCAGGGCACGCTTCTCCCTCTGACTAAACATCATTTCCCCTGAATTTTAACTGATGACCTGCTGGAATCATTGAAAAGGATAACGATTATTTCCTCGTGTACATCCCTTTTAATAGCTAGAGAGCAGCCTTTCGCTTGCTGACCTTTTATCCATAATTTATCGTGCTTCAAATCCCGCCTTAATGGCATTTAAACAAATTCCAGGCAGCCTTGACACATGGTTTCATTTGAGGCCTGTAATGGTAAATAACCTTCTCACTTACAGTAAGTGACTGATAGACAGCAAGGGCACTCGTTTCAAATCGATACCTAAATATGCACCTTTGTGGATTTGATTTAACAATTTGTTCTCTAAAGAAATATTCGAATTGCAGACTTTGACTGACAGCAGATGCTGGCCTCTCTGGGATAATAAAAATCAAAAGGCCACAGGCTATTCAATTTGGAGTTCAATTAAAATAAAGCAATAAGAACCAGAAGAGCAAGGAGGGGTAGAGACTTCCCTGTATGTGACATGGCATAGATTGTATGCACGGCTTATCGATGTTAACTAATTGTTAAACTATGCAAATAGTTCCACTTTTTTTTAAGTGTAACTATTTCATACAGTACTAAGCTCTGGGATGATAATTGCAGTTGTGTACGTAAGGAGTTTTTACTGCATACAGTTTGGGTTGGACTGGGGGTTAGTTGTGGTAATAAAGGGGCCATTATGCCATTTTGTGTAAAACAAATGGCGCTAGAGCAGAGTTGCATTACGCCCCGTTGCTTCCAACTTAGAGTTCCTATTGAATTTCTCTCAGTCTTGGTTTTTGTTTTTTTTCCTTGGTTTTAACACTGGTTAGGGGAGTTCCCTGTCTCCTACATTAATGTGGCTTTCTTCTGGGAGTCCTCTCCCGCTTTCCCGCTCATTGCAGTAATTTTTGGTGAAGATGGGTACGGGAGTCGGAGGAGAGCCCACAAAGGATGCACATGAGAGCCATCATCCAGGCCATGGATGATCTGAGTGCTTCATGAGATTGGTGGGGGGAGGGGGTGGGTGTGTCGGGAGGGGATGGAAGCCTGAAGGGTGGAGATTGGGTTTTGGAGGGAGGGGCAGGGTCAGCTGGGGCACGGGGAGGAATGCAACTTGTCAGCATGGGGGTGGAGCACACTACAAGGGGAGGGTTAATTATGCAGACTCAAGAGGTGTGTTTGAGGGTTTAATGGTGAGGTCTGCAGAAGGATCGCTGATCATGACCAACTATATATCTAAGCTACGTATTGCCACAGTAAACATCTGTGGTCTGAATGACGTGGCCGAAAGAAGAAGGGTAGTGGAGGATTTGAAAGCCTTGAGCGCAGATATCTACTGTCTGCAGGAAACGCACATTGGCACTAGGCCTAACACTGATAAGGTTTGCTACCCTAGATACGAAGACGAGAGGTGTTGCTACAGTTGCATGGAGTAAGACTTGTGCGTTTAGGCACAGCTCTGCAGATAAATACGGTAGATGGACAATTACGAAATGTTGTTATAAAATAGGCTATTTCAGTTTATGTTCAGTGTATGGCCCACTCTTGAAATATCTGGATACCTTAGATTTTCTGTCCGTTGAGCTGGCTTTGTGGCCCGCTCCCTGTATAGGATGTGGGGGATCTAAATATTAATGGACCCGGGGGCACTCTTTGCGTCAAGTCCGGCATTTACTTAGTTCGCAAACAAGGAGTGTTCAGAGCCTGGAGAGAGAGCAAGTCCTGGTGGATGCCTGTATTAAGTTAAATGCAAAAAGAACAATTGATGGACAGAATGCAGAACAATGTCATACATTCACCCCAGTACAGAGATCTGGGCCCAAATCCATGTTTTTTTGCTCACCATGCAATTCCAGTTTGGACTCAGCCATATGCAAATCAGTCTTGACTCTGCACCCAATGGGAACAGTCCAGCCCCGAAATACCAGGCCAGGTCCTCCCTGGACTGGAAACAAGCATCCTAGGACCAGTTTTGGGCTTTTAGCCCTCATCAGCCAGGATAGCTTGACTCCAGTGGCATGGAGAGCACGGGACCCACGTCTCTTGACTGGGGGTGACTTGCCTTGATTTGTTCGGCATTCCGTCCATCTTTTGCTTGGATTAAGTTAAAGGCACCAGATCATGGTTATACCCATTACTCGCCCCGCCCCCCCTCCCCTCCCCATGGTTCTTTTGCCTGGCTTGATTACTTTCTTTTGAAACCAGATTTACTCAAAGGGTGCCAGATAGAATTATACCCTCGGGTTATGTCTGATCATAACCCTTTGGTAATTGAACTCCCCTAGGCAAGGCAAACAGGGACTGCCCGGAGTTGGTCCTTTGAGAGAGGTCTCCTAGTTGACCCGGCCTATAGTGCACATATGAACGTTTGGATTTCTGAATTTTTAAACTTAAGTAGAGGGAGCACCCCAATTGGAGTAGTACGGGATGCCCTTAAAGCCACAGTAATGGGAGAAACCCTTAGGTTTAGTTTGACCAGTTAGAAGCGCACTCAACTGAATCTCAAAGAATCATACCAAAAACTTCGGAAGTCGGTAACTCATCTTGTCTTGGCAATTTCTGCTGGGATTGACCCCTCAACTGCCCAGCAGCAGATAGCAGTAATTGACTGTGAGCTCAACAGAATCACTGCGAAAAAGACAGCGGAAACATTTCTGGCTAGAAGGCAGGAATGCTATGAACACAAAGAGCGGGTCGGGTGGGGCATCGCCTAGGTGTTCGTACATGGCTCTCTTTGGCAGAGGCTTATAATGACACTCCTTTAGAGTCCTTGTGTATGCAGGAGAAGGATAAATGTAATTGACTCATAAAGTAGTGTATTCTTTCCAGTTCTAACCTTAATCACATATCCCCGGGCATCCATGCTAGGAACCGTTTACTTTTTCCAATTCTTGTTCCCGCATAAATGGTATTATACTAATGGTAGTTTTTTGGGCAGCAATACGATATATGTTGCTGTTCAATTGACTGTTTTTTTTGTGCATAACCTCACACAACAAATCTAGTATTGACTATCTAGTCATATTCATGAATGAATTAAGAGGAATTGCTATATCTCTTAACATTATGCGTGCTCCATTTCTATCTTGCTCTCTTCTTGGCTATGATGATGTGTACGGTTGTGGTGCTTGTCCCTAAAGGTGGACTTGCAGCTGGGTCCAAACACATTTAAGAAGCTGAGCAGGAAGGTGTGCTGTGCCTGATGAAGCGTTCCTTCTACCTAGGAGCTTATACCTGATTAAGAAGCAGCTAATTATTTTATAATTCCTTATACTGGCATACAGAGTGGCATTTGCAGGCGAATATCCTTTCTTCATCACCCATGATATAACGAGAACACCTCTGTCTTGGGTTCGATTTAGCCTGTATATTCTGTTACAGGAATGAGGTAGGCAGGAGGAGGCTGGTCATCCAGAGCTTCCTGAGGTGTGACATTGCTAGATACAAGATGGCCACTAGGCATCTGATAGAAGCTTCTTGTCCCAGATGTACAGGTAAGAGGGGCATACTTGAGTGGCTCCTGTGAAACACAACTCTCCACAGAAGCCACGTTTCATGCATTTCTACCTTCCTGGGAACTTACTGATAACAGTCCAATGATGGGAAAGCTGGAAAGCTACAGACCATCTACATTTCTAGAGGGCAGGGGTCTTGAGCATTCCACCCAATGCGCTCTGTATATTTATTATATTGCTACACACCAGTGCATTTTGACAAAAAATGCTGTACATAGAAACTTAGGATATCCTAACAATTTTCAGTGGATATCCAGGGAAGGAGGGGTGGACATGATGGAAGATAAATGATCACTAAAGCGTGAGACAGCATACATTTAATGCATGCACTGATATACAAAATGACAGTGACAGATGTATCGGTACGGTAGGTACGGCTGAGGATATCATGGCTTCCGCATTCACTGGAGATTGCTCAGGCCGCCATTGTTGGGAGGCGCTTGGTGTAGTGTTGCTACTGATCTTGGTGGAGATATGCCTTGTTGAGAAGTACAAATACTTTGCCCTTGGAATCATTAGTCTTAAGGGACTACACATACTTTTTAGACTGGATTGATGGTAGCAAATACTTGAATGAACGAGTGCACTGAGTGATGTAACTCAGCATTAGGTAGACACTGTGTTAATTCGAGTGACAGCAACTGGTGACACAAATAGCTTCTGTAACGCTATATAGAATTGACTTGTAGGTGATGAGCAATCTCTTGTAGTTTAACAGATTGAAACTAAAGAGTATCTTTATTGACTTTCCTATGAATTGTTCATGACAGAAGTACAGACTGTAAAGGTTCACAGGATGTTGCATCTAGCTTCACACTGTCATTGATCTATACATACAACACAATATTTCATCATAACAATTTCATCAACACAAAACAAAACCCCACATCATTCTCACATCTATACCAAGCACACAGTCACACGCTCTTAAGGCACCCATCCCTTCTCCCCCAGATATCTTCATAACAACACAATATGGAGACAATTACTTAGTGTTCCGTCGCTGTGTCTTATCCAGGGGACTGTTTTGTGCTAATGAATCTGCTCTGATGAAATATTGTGTTTTTATTGTACAAATGAAATAATTAATAATGTTATATGTATAGATCAATGATTATTTTTCATATTAAAATATAAATGTTTCAAGAAAAATTGTAGCTATTGAAGTAAACTCTATTGAAGATATTGGTGAGTCAGTTATGATTGAGGATTAATGCCTTGTAACAATCATACAGGCTAGCCAGAATATTTTGTGATGTTTAATGTGCTATTTCCCCTGTTCCATAGCCTGGAAAGTGTATTGGGGTGCCCTTTGTGAGGCAATCCAAAACAAGACATTGCCACACCCATCCCTGCCAATTACAATATCATCAGGCAAGACTGCCAACATAGGCCCAGAATCGCCATCATTTTCAAAAACCAATTTCACAACAACATCTTGTACTTCAACACCCCACTTGCCATCAACTCCAGTGCCTACATCCTCCTAAGACACCTCAACTTTCACCTAGAAGACCTGAACGACGCCAACTCAAATGCACTACTTGAAAGCTTGGGAAACCTAGGGCACACCCAACAAGTCTAAGTCAACTCCCATGCCGCAGGACACATCCTGGACCCAGTTTCACCTCATTCAACAACATCACAATCAACAGGCCCACTTCCGTCCCCTAGACCGACCACAATATCGTCCACTTCACTATAAGTATTCCCCATCACAAAAGAACCACCACAACAGGTTCCAACTGCCATCAGTGGAACAACATATTGGAGGTGGACTGGACCTCCGCCCTCCACAACAACTCACCAGAGCAACAGCCCACCTCACCAGCAACATCACAAAACAACAACTGGATCACTGACTGTGCTGATTAAATGACCCCTCAAAAAAGAAGCCAATTAGCAAGAGCGCAAAAGAGAGACAGCTGGTACACGTAAGGTCTCAGAATGACAAAAAAGCACTGCAAGCAACTAACACGGAGGTGGAGGGCGAGTCACGAAGAAGCAGACAAGGACATGTTCAAATCCACCCATAGTCGCCAACACAAAAAATCCAGGAAAGCAAGTGGTAGGTCGTAGTCGAACCTATCAACAAGAGCTAGCGAATACATTTTCATGATCATCAAAGGCTTTACCACACCAGCAGCAACATCAACCCAACCCAAGAACTGTACAACAACCACTCAGTCACACACAGCAACTTCAATCCACAACCAGACCCCATTAACGTTGCAGTAAGGTTACTGATATTGAATAAACGCAACACTCTGACCACATGAAAAGCATCACCAAAGCGGAAACCACAGCAATCACGAAGACCATCCACTCTGGGGAACCGTCAGACCATTACCCCACCGCGTCTTCAACAAAGGTTCAGCACCCATCAGCAAAGTCCTCACCCCATCCTCAACACCTATACAAACACAACCACCTTCCCAGAAACCTGGAAGCACGCAGCCATCAACGATCTCCTGAAGAAACCTTCAGCAGGCCCAACCAAGCTTACCAATTACCGTCCAATCTCCCTCCTACCACACCCAGCAGACATCTTAGAAAAAGTCATCAAGAGGCACCTTGCCAAACACCAAACCCTCAACACTACTCATTTAGGATTCAGACCAACGCACAGTACTAAGACAGCCCTTACCACGCATATGACATTTGAAGGATCCTCGACAGAGGAGAGACCGCAGCACTCATCCTAGTGGACCATTCTGCAGCCTTCGATACAGTCTCCCATCCCATCCTGATCAGACAACTGCATGAGGCATACATCCAAGGACCCACCCTCCAATGGATCAACACCTTTCTAACAGGAAGAACCCAAACTGCGCACCTGCCACCATAGGCCTCAGAAGCATGGGAACTCAACTGTGGAGTCCTGCAGGGTTCCTCACTCAAACCCACCCTTTTCAACATCTACATGCCCCTACTGGTAGACGCCATCTGCGCATACAACATCACCATACTCAACTATGCCAACCAGGGACAATTTAAGGATTTATGGGCCCTGGGCCAAATGAATTTTAGGGGCCCCTGTTCAGAACAGCTTTGAATTTATGATCCAATTTCAGCTTTTTCAACTCCTCTGTGGCCAGGTCACTGAGAGTGTACAGGCACATTTTTTTTTTTTTAAAGAGTTTTACATAGCGCAAACTAGACCCGAGACATCGGGTATCAGAGTGCTTTACATGAGCACCAGTTGCGTTACATGAGGACACATTCATTTTTGTTAGGCATGGGGAGATTAAGTGATTTGCCCAGAATCACAGGATGTTGAGCGTCGTTGCCGAGACTCGAACGCGGTACCCCAGCTTCGAGGTCCACTGCTCTAGCCGTAAGGCTACATCCTCTCCCCGTGTCCAAATTCTAAATGTGTTTACATCTAATATTCAGGATAGGAATGTGTGTTTTCAATATTGTAACACAGCAGCAGCTCCAGTCGTGGCCTGAATGATTTGCGGGTGGGGGGCCGGGGGTCGCGTGGGGAGGGGATCACGCGGGGGGCTAATTTAATTTAATTAAAAGTTTACTTACCTTCGGTGGCCTGGTCCCTCGTCGTCTAAGCTGCAACAGGAAGCAGCCGCAGGCACCCTCCCTCCCCTCCCCTAAGCCAATCACAATGCTGCAATGGCAGCATTGTGATTGGCCGGGACAATGACCGCACAGGCATCTATGGGGAGGCCAAAAATGCAGAGTGCGTATGACTACAGTCAGCGCCCTCAGAGTGGGCAAGTCACTCCTCCCCTGCCCTGTGGCAGGACTGCCCACCTGACCGCCCCCAGCCAAACCCTTCTGCTTTCTCGCAGTGCAAGAAGCAGAAACATAAAATTGTAGTTTTACCATTTTATGTTTCTGCTTCTCGCACTTAGAGAAAGCAGTGGGGCGACGCTCCTCCGCCCTGGTGGAGGAGCCGCCCCTGAGCAGCTCACTAACAATACTACAAATAATCTTTGTGACATCCTTCCAATTCTCATATGTGAGGTCACATTTTGATCTAAAAGAAACTTTTTTATGGATGTTGTATGAAACAAACACAACTTTTCTCTGCAAAATGTCTGTAATAGACTCTAACACATCATCCACAATAAAAAATAAATTAATAATCTGTTTAAGAATTATTCAAGGTCATCAGGGAAAGATTCTCTGCAGAACAAAGTTGGCTCTATCAGGGGCCCCCCTGAAGGGTTTGGACCCTGGGACAGAGCCTACTTTGTAAATGCCTTAAAACGTCTCTGATGCCAACAAGACACAACTGATATTGTCCCTCTTGAACAAAACACCCAGCACTAGAAACAGCTTCAAAGTATGCATGACAAAAGTGGCGACCTGGATGAGGACCAATTGCCTCAAGCTGAACACAGACGAGACCGAAGTGGTGATCTTTGAAAAAAATGCCTCACCGTGGAAGCCCTGCCTGGTGGCATATAGACCTGGGAACCACACCCAGCAAGAAACCTTTGGATCATTATTGACAGCAAGCTGGACATGTCTGTACAGGTCAACGTAGTCACCACCTCCTGCTTTCACACCATGAAGACGCTGAAAAAATATTGAAGTGACTCCCTAACAACACCAGGAAAAATGTCACCCAAGCCCACATCAACAGCAGACTGGATTACTGGAACACCCTCTATGTGGGAATCCTCAGCCTCACAAAACGACTCCAGGCCATCCAGAATTCAGTAGCCAAACTTGTCCTCAACCTCCCATATCAGACTCACATCATATTTGAGGGAACTTCACTAGCTCCCGATACACAAGTGTGAACAGTTCAAGCCTATCACCCACACATACAAAGCACTACACAACATAGGCCCAGCCCATCTGAACAGCTGGGTGCAGTTCCACCAACCTTCCAGGTACCTCGGCTCAGCCAGACACGTCCCACGCATTTGCAAAATCAGATCGGGAGGCCGTGCTTTCTCATACAAAAGGGTGGAACGACATACCACACCACATCAGAGCCGCCTCATTTCTTCTTGAATTCTGCAAGAAGCTGGATATGTGGCTTTTCGAGGAAGTCCCATCGAGACTAACCTCACACACTTGAAAAGTGCCAGGATACCCTCACGGGTGATAGTTTGCTATAACAATACACATAACATAACGATTCTTCCATTTGCACATCAAACAGAATTCTGAACAAATATTGCCTTTGGACCTTTGTTAGCAATAGCCACACAAAAATTGCAGGCCAGAGTCAAAGGTTTATAATTCCTCCCTTTGCACGGCCGACACTGTTTTTAGAATGCAGCACATGGATCGAAGATGAGTGGTACCGTCTACCCTGACTGGGGCCATCGACGTTTAGGATGCCCGAGGGTTCTGCCTGCAGTAAGTAAGGGCAGCTAAGGTCGTGACCCTGAAGGTGACTTGGTCCCTGCAGTCTGGGGAAATGACATTGATAGTAAGTAATATCAGGAACGCTTGCATTTTAATTAAAAACACTTCGAAGGCGGGAAACCTCCTGACTTTAACAGTGATTTTCCTACTGCAATTGAACAAGCTAAAGTTTATTAGTGTCTGGTGTAATGAATTACTTTGCTGTAGACAATGCAGACGTTAATAGCTTTTTAGCTAATTACAGGGGATTAAACACTAATTAAATGTTTTCATTCTGGGTGATACTTCCTTGCACAATAATGAAATCGTGTTTACTGTGCCCTCTCCTGGCCTTCTGAGTGTGGAACTTGCACATTCCGTAGTAACTACTGTCATTTCTACTAAGGGCTCTTCAGAGGGTTGATTTAGAGTCATAGATCCTGGTTTGTTCTTTCTTCAGTGTCTTGGGAAGTGGCATGCACGGTGGCGTACAGAAAAAGGCTTTTAAGAGTGATGTGTATCGTATTAATCAAAGTTGTTTGGCACACAACCGTCCAGATAGATACAAAATTAAACTACACAATTACTATACAATTCCTAAATTCACAATTATGGCACGGTGCCTTTACAGAAGAGAAGAGTGACCTGACATAGTGGGCCATATGTCAGAGGTTTAGGTAGGGCACTAATAAATTAGATTTTCTCGTATATTTTACTATTAGCACTGCAGGTTGTTCCTCAAAATATATCACTCTTGAGATGTTTTAATAGGGTTACTGTACCAACATGGCCAGGCTTTGAGGTAGGATGGGCGTTGGATGGTGCAGTCATCGACTGACTGTGGTTCGCATGTCCCTCTACAACTGATCCAGGAATTCCCCCCTCAGTTTGGCACACATGCACACGTCCAACTTTGGCGGAAACCCCAGGGGATCCCAGAACTCTGGGGAAAGAGGTCATGGTCACATCACACAACGCCTTGGATTACCTCAACAATCAATACAATTATGTTCTCTAGGGCGTGCAAGCAAAACCTGGCGTAAAGAGAATCGCAGATGTTGCTTCATGGAACCAGCAAGGGATTCCTCAGGACTGCCCTTTAGTAAGGTGCTTGTGTATTAAAAGGAAGGTAATACTGTGGATTACAAAGTTCCCCACACTACTGCGGGCAATCGCAAAGATACAAAAGCTCCATGTTCTTTTAATAGGCCCTGCGGTTTAGAAGAGGAACAGCACTGCTGACCCTGCATGTGTAGATACAGACTGTGGCCAGAGCACACCCCTGTCCCCCCAAAGGCAGGGACAGAATAGGTGCACCAACCACTTCTGTTCATGTAAATCTGGAAAAGATTGTGGTTGCAAAGCCCTTCTGTCCTGGCAGATGCTAGAAAAGATTGGACCCACAGTGCACGTTTGTCCCCTCCGATGCACGGATGGACTGTGGCCACAGACAGAAGGGACCCACGATGTACTTCCGTTCACACAGATGTGGGGCAAATTGTGTCCCCGTAGATGGGGGACAGACTGTGGCCACAATGTACTTCTGTCCTTGTAGTTGTGAGGGATTATTATGTCTAAAAAGCACTTCTTTCTCGTCAGAGATAGTCTGTGGCACTTAGATACGGAGAACGACAATGACATTGGAATACAGGGAGAGATAGGAAGACAGGGGGAGACAGCACGAGAGATACACAGAAAAGCACGAAAGAGAGAAAGACTGAGAGATATAGAAGACAAGGAAAGATCAAAGGGCAGGGAGAGGCAGAGTAAGACTGGAAGAACCAAAGAGACTCAGGGAAATACCGTGGGAGACAGAGAAAGACAAGGAGAGAAGAAACATGGAGAGAGACTGAAAGCCAGGCAGGAGAAAGAAATTCAGGAGAGAGAAAGAAAGGCATGGAGAATCAGAGAACGACAATGATAGAAAGTGGGCCAGAAAAAGAGGAAGATGGAGATGGGTAGAGATCTAGAGGGGTACAAAGGAAGGGAGAAACAGGTAAAGTGAGAGACAGAGGGAGAGAGACAGGGAGAGGCAAGAGAAAGAAAAAGAAACACCGGCTAGAGAGTGAGATAGGAAGTGAGAGGAAGACAGAGTCAAATATGGAAAGAGATTTAAAGAGAGACAGAGACAGTGTAAAAGTAAGAGAGGCAGAGAGAGCAAAAGACAGGGAACGAGAGTGGGAGAGATTAAGGCAAGGAGAAACAGTCAGGTAGAGCTAGAGAAAGACAGTGTGGCGGAGAGAAACAGAAAGGAAGAGGCAGATGATAGTTATTGCAAGACACCCATTTGGGGACTTCTACTTACATTTCTGGTTTATGGAGTGTGTGTGTTTCTACTTGTGTCCTTATATTTGCCAGAACTTTCTGAGGCTACTGAGGTCATTGACTCCCTTGTTCCCACGTGATTCTGTGCCACAACACACGCCACTCTTCAGGCCCCAATGCTTCCACTACAAGCTGCCTGTGTACATGGGGCACTAGCTGGGCAGTCCTGATCCTGTGTCCCACGCCAGGCAAGGATAAATATGGCAAATGTTACATGCAGGCATGCCCCTCCCCCAGGCCCTGTACCTACTGCTTCTTAGAGGCCTGGGTGCGGATAACCTCTCCATAAACACAAACAAGGTCTGGATGGCTTAGGAGTGATCCCTACACAATTCACCGTGTATTGCTGTGTTCCATGTTTCACATATCTGAGTTTTGGGTTGCAATATTTAGGATTGCTGGCCATGTCATACTCATACTCCATCGCGGACTTCATCAGCACACATGCCCTCGCCTCCACGGACTACATCCTCCTCGGGGACCTGAATTTCCACCTCGAGAACAACAACGACTCCAACTCTTCCACCCTGATCAACAACTTCGCCAACCTCGGACTCAGACAACCCGTCATAACACCCATCTTCTCAGCAAGCACCCACGTCTTCTTCAACCGCACCACCGAACTCCACTGGACCGACCACCGCTACATCCACTTCACCTTCCGGAAACCCACCACACACCGACGCACCCAGCAGATGCCTTGCCGCCGCTAGAGCAAGGTCACCGAGGACCAGCCAACCACCGCCCTCGCCCAGAGCCAACCCGCAGACCCAACCGACCCCGACGCCGCATCCCGCAGCCTCAGACAATGGATCGACGACTGCGCCAACAACCTCGCCCCGCTCAAGAAGCCCCCCAACACCCACACCAGCAAGAGAGCCATCTGGTTCACCGAAGACCTCCAGGCCTCCAAGCGAACCTGCCGAAAACTCAAAAACTGGATCCGCGAACGAACACCGGAAAGCTACACAGCCCACAAGAACGCCACCCGCAGACACCACCACCTCATCAGATCTGCCAAAAGAACCTCCTTCAAAGACCGCCTAGACAACAACGCACACAACAGCAAAGAGCTCTTGAACATCGTGAAGGAACTCTCCAACCCCAGCTCCAACACCAACGACATCCCAGAGTCACAAGACCTGTGCAACCCGCTGGCCACCTTCTTCCATCGCAAGATCACTGACATCCACGACAGCTTTGACGCCATCACCACCCCTGCAACCGCTGAGACCCCCGCTCCCACGACCACCACCCACACCAACCGCCTGCTCGCCTCGACCAACATCAACGATGATGACTCCATCAAGATCATGAACACCATCCACTCCGGATCCCCGGAAGACCCCTGCCCACACCACAACTTCAACAAAGTTAGCAGCACCATCGCACCCAATCTCTGGAAAACCATCAATATCTCCTTCGAGACAGCGACCTTCACGGAGAGCTGGAAGCACGCAGAGATCAACGCCTTACTCAAGAAACCCAAGGCGGACCCCAAGGACCTCAAGAACTTCCGACCCATCTCCCTGCTCCCGTTCCCGGCGAAGGTCATCGAAGGGTCGTCAACAAACAACTGACCAGCTTCCTCGAGAAGAACAGCATCCTGGACCCGTCCCAGTCCGGGTCCTGAAGCAACCACAGCACTGAAACCGCACTCATCGCCACCACCGACGACATCAGGACCATGCTTGACAATGGAGAAACCGCATCCCTCATCCTCCTGGACCTGTCAGCCGCCTTCGACACGGTCTGCCACTGCACACTACGAACATGCCTCCACGACGCTGGAATCCAAGAGAAGGCTCTGGACTGGACCACCTCCTTCCTCTCCGGTAGAACTCAGACCGTCCGCCCCCCCTTCCGCTCCGAAGCCACCGAGATCATCTGCGGCAAACCCCAAGGTTCATCCCTCAGCCCAACGTTGTTCAACATCTAAATGGCACCGCTCGCCCACGTCGCACGAAGGCATGACCTCAACATCATCTCCTACACTGACGACACCCAGCTGATCCTCTCCCTCACCAAAGACCCCCACACCGCCAAAACCAACCTCCACGAGGGAATGAAGGCCGTCGCCGACTGGATGAGAAACAGCCGACTGAAGCTGAACTCGGACAAGACGGAGGTCCTCATCCTTGGATCCACCCCCTATGACCTGGGACGACTCCTGGTGGCCGACTGCACTAGGAGCACCCCCCACACCCACCGGCCACGCACGCAACCTTGGGGTCATCCTCGACTCCACCCTCTCCATGACGAAGCAGGTCAATGCCATCTCCGCCTCCTGCTTCAACACCCTCCGCATGCTTCGCAGGATCTTCAAGTGGATCCCCACCGAAACTAGAAGGATGGTCACCCAGGCCCTTGTCAGCAGTAGACTGGACTACAGCAACACACTCTACTCAGGAGCCCCGGCCAAACTCCTGAAACGGCTCCAACGCATCCATAACGCCTCTGCACACCTGATCCTCAACATCCCTCGCCACAGCCACATCACACCCCACCTGAGAGACCTGCACTGGCTCCCCATCAACAAGAGGATAACCTTCAAGCTCCTCACCCATGCACACAAGGCACTCCACGACACCGAACTAGCGTACCTCAACAGCCAACTCAGCTTCTACACCCACACCCACCAGCTCTGCTCTGCAGACCGCGCCCTCGCCACTGTCCCCCGAATCCGAAGAGTGACCGCCGCCGGCAGATCATTCTCCCACCTCGCCGCCAAGACATGGAACACCCTTCCCATCCGCCTGCGGCAGACCGAAGACCGCCTAACCTTCAGGAGACTCCTCAAGACCTGGCTCTTCGAACAGTAGCAGCGTTCCCCCCCCCACCCCCCCTAAAGCGCCTTGAGACCCTCACAGGTATGTAGTGCGCTCCACAAATGCATTGATTGATTGATTGATTGATGGAGATGTTCTCGCTACGGTTATGCTGCACGTGGGGCGGGTACGTTGGAAGAGAGTTCGCACTGCTTCTGCCCTTGGTTTACTTGTTCTCAGGTCAGCTGGTGCCTCCTGATCCAGTTTGGCACCATGATGGGGATGTCAAAGGCTGCCAGCCTCATGCTAAGCATATACTGCTTCCTGCAGGCCAGGGGTATCTGCCTCCTCCACACGTTCCACTGCTGGGGTGGGGCATGATTGAAGCCACATACAGAGCACCCTGTTCAGCTACCACTGCCAGTGTGCCACCTGACAGCATTGAAAGGCATTTAAAAAAAGAATGCGAGACCTCCACGTTCATAAGTTTTTAAAAGCACTTTGGTGCTTTGTCCTCTTTTAAATACCAGTTGAAAAGTAACTCTATTTCTTACGTATAACTACGTCTCCATTGATGACATTTAGGTTGTACCCACTTTGAAGTTAGAGATACACCTATCCATTTGTGCACTCAATCAACTATTCATGCATCTATCCATGCACTCCCCATTCATTTGTTTACCCATGAAATCACTCGTACGACCACTGGTCTACACATCGACCCATTCCTGCATCGACCCACTAACCCCTCCACATATACGCAAGCAAAGCAATCATCAAGGAGGCCCATTTCACTCAAAAAGCCAGCCCAAGATACTTTCTCGGCCATTTTCATAATATAATGGAAAAGGTCAGGATCACGGTGTGATGTCCCAAGCTGCTTGGTTATAGGTCCCTTGTGCCGCTGTGCACACTGGGAACATGAATTAGGTAGGAGTGCCTGTTAGTGTCCAGCGTTTGAGCAAACTGGACACTCTCCATTCTCCAATGGCCTGCCCTTCTACAGTCTGCACATTCTCTCCATAGCTTTGCCCCATAGTCTGTCTGCACTGCTCTCCCTCTCCTCGAAACTCTCATCTTATCTGCTCTCTCTGGGTGAGTGGGAAACAAAATCAAACCTGGCAAAAAATTTCAAACGAGACCTGCTCCCTTCCTCCTCTCTCATCTCCCCCTCCTCCTTCTCTCTCCTGAAACCCCCCTCTCATACCCACTGTCTGCAGTAATTACCAGTGAAAGCCGGAGAATGTCAGGGCCGGGCTGGAAACCTGAAGCAGCCTTGGCAGTTTTCTCGGATCAGCCCCTGGGGAAGCACTTCCTGACCCAGGGAGCCTGGAAGCGCTTGCTTGGTGCTTTTTTTCACTGGGGGCCAAAGTTGCACCAAGAAACTAGCCTCCACCATTGCAAAACTAGTCCCACCCTTCCAACCTCCTGGGGAAATGCTCGATATGGCCAGTCCAGCCCTGCAGTAAGTGGCAGAAGGGCCAGCAACTACCCCCCCCACCAGCCCCCCCAGCCTTCTTAATAAACTACCTCCTGTGGATCCAGCCCACCGTGGAATTGCCCGGTGGAAAGAAACAGGTACTGCTGGCCTGTTTATATCTATCTATGACCACCCAAGCAAGTTTGTCTCCTCATCCTCCTTTCTAGCCTCCAACCTAGATCTCTCTGCTCTCCCCTCTGCTTTCAATTCTTCCCTCCATAGTGAGCGCACTGCCCCTGTATCTGAGCCCCACCTGCTAAGATAGAGAAGGCTGCACAGTCCTCCAGCACCAGACCCTTCTCCATCCAGTGCCCAAATGTTCCCTCTAATCTGTATGTGACACGTCGGTTACGTGATATGGCGTCTTTGACAAGGATGCTGACATAGCCCGTTCCTCTAATGGGGATAGATGTCCAAACAAACTCTTTTATCAGTGAGGACCGGCGAGCTGTTTGGCGGCATTGTGTTCCCCATCAATGGACGCACTGGACACTGTGCTGAGAAATATGCTCTTTGCTAATAAGAGTAGACCTTTTCTGCTTGTTTTCCAGTCGATTCGGACCATAGATGGCGATTACTATCCAGTAATTATCTTTTTTTCCAAGTCTGCTAGATTATTTCTCAAAGTTGATTCTTGAAATCAGCAAAGCAAAGCAAATCGATGAGCAGCATTTCGTAGATCATGAATCACATCCACTGACTGGTCACATCCTTTGTTTCTTTGTCAATGGGTCGTTATCACTGAATCTTCGATTCAGGAATGATGAAATAACAAATGTGATATTTTTCAATTATTTGGTATACCATCTGGTGGGTGATTGTGGTTAGCTTACCACAGTACTCATTTTAATGTGGTAGGCTACTGTACCCAGGAGAACTACAACAGTTGACGGCAGCTTAGCATAATAGTGGGGTGCAGGGCCTTTTACCTGACCCCCTCTGGCTATCCCTGATAAATCCATCTATTACATCTTGATTGTGCCTCCTCTTTCCCCCTTATTTCATGTCAAGTGTGCATGAGAGTACCTACTACATGTGAGGTGAGGTACCATGTTGGGCTTCTCCCAGGATGTATGTAGCCCCAAAGATTGTATACTGCTCCATAAAATGTAGTATTAGTAAAGACTACAGTATCCCCTTCCCTGTATGCCCCACTGCACTGATGTGTAGACTCTCCACCCGCTAGAATGATCTGTAAAGTCAGGAGCAAATTTGGGCGTGGGTCACATTCTTGGAGTAAGGAGGAAAAGTGACACTGTTGTCACTAGGCAAAACCAGTTCCAGTAGGTATGCCTGTGACCTTAAAGAAGCAACACTTACACCAAGAAAAGGCGAAAAGGCAACACTGCACACCTCCAATAGTGAAGAGGGTCTGCCTACTCCACCCTTCACTCCGTACAATAAAGTGAAAGACACAGTTTCACCTGCTCTGGTTGTTCTAGAAAGTGGTACCCTGAAAGGAAAACACACTTTAAGTTTATTGGGTCCCCCAAACGTTTGGGGCTAATTTGGACTCTGACTGGACAGGATTTGGGCCTCATGCCCAAGGAGCGGATGGAAGCTAACCTTTGCAGCACATCAAGTCTTCACCATCTACTTCAAGAAGTTCTGATTATATCCCCAGGGGTGGTTGATAAAGAAACTCTGCTGCTGATGCCGAAAGACGCAGAAGTTGATCTGCCCTGTATTTAAAGGAGTTGTATGTGATTTCACAGAAAAACGATTTCATAGGATACAATTACTGAGAAAACACTTCCACTAAACTGTTTAATGAATTTTCGAAGGATGAATGGCACTTCCCATGTGATAAAAAACAATTCAAAGAATGTCTCTTTTTTCGAAATCGGCTTTTGCATGCTTATTAAGGAATATATACAAACGAAGGTATAGTTGCAGGTCTTACATCCAGAAACATTTTTATCTGAGGTATTTATTGAAGTGCTTTACTTCAGAGGACATCAGTTTTGGTTTATATATTTTACATTGCCAAACAAATAATTTGGATGTGTTTAATTCACAGAATCCTCACTTCCCCTGTAAAACATTCATCCCTGACAGCTCCTAAGCACCATTCATTTCTGCCCCCTCAAAATCCCTCATCAAGCCTAAACTCCACTGATCCCAACATTCCACCCATCACTGAACCCTAAAAGCCCATTCTACCCCTAAATTCCACCAATCTATGAACCGAAAAACCCTTCCCTACACCTAAATTGCTATGCAAAGGCTTTCTGCTTATGCATTTATTGTCTCAGCAGAACGCTTTACTGAGTTTCTGAACTGACACTTTATCCTATTTGACCCACATAATTTTAGATTAGGTAAATTCCTTTATTGAACACGCTTGTTGTATTATTAAAATATTAACTATTATACTCTTGAACATTGTATTCTTTCTTACATTGAACTATCGATTATTGGATTATATTCACTTTTGATGCTGATGATTAAATGACTAATACTTATAGAATAAATAAAGAAAACTTAGGAAGTTCGATAATAAAAACCCTGTAACTCACACAAATGCTCTTTAAAGACTGTACTAAAAGTCTTTCATGATTTTCGTTGCTTATATTGTTTGATGCAGATAATCACCTTCCTTTATACTACTCCTCGTCGACGAGCAAAGGTTAATGTGACCGGTGGCGTGGTTTTCCTCTTACTCTTCCTGAGGCTCCTCTTCCTGTTTCTCCTTCTCCTTCAGGTCCCCCATAAACTCCTTACCTTTCTAGTCCTGCTCCTCATGGTTCTGTCCTCCTGGTCCTCTTTGTTTCGACCCTCTTGCTCCCAGTGAGCTTGGTCTTTGGTCTTCTGCTTCTCATAGTGGTTGTTGTTCTAGCGGTCGCAAACCTGTGTCTGTCCTTCACTTCCTGTCTTTGTCCTCGTCTTGCTGGTCTTGGTGCTAAAACCAGTGGTCCTCCTAGATCTCCTGGGGTTGGACATCCTTTTTGTGGTCCTCCCAGACCGGCTCTTCTGGTCCTCGTCCTCAGGGTCTTGGTTCTCCAGGTTCTCAGCCTCTCTCTACTCATACTCTTTCTCCTCATACTTTTTCATATTCTCCTGGTCCTCACTTTCACCCTCTTGGCCTCCTGATCATGAGGCTCCTTCCTGATCATGGTTCTAAGGGTAGCCTCACTCCGCCTGGTGGTCTTAGTGGTCCAGTTCCTCTTGGAAATCCTAGTTCTGACATTTCTGGTGGTCATATTTCTGGCAGTCCGGGTTCTTTTGCTGATAATTCTCTTTCTCTTAATTCTTCTCCTGCTGATTATTTCTGGTACTCACATGTGAACATGCATCAGTCAGGGGCACACACATGACATTATAGTGCTTTTAAAGTGTCTCACATAACTAGATAAATAATGGTGTTTTTCGTCGGGAGGAGGGCAGTCATTGACCTACATGGATGTTTAGGTCTTGCTTGACAGTGCAACTGTCGTCTGACCTTTTAACCTACACCAATATTACTCTGCAGTGCTTTGCTTCCACGCAAACACATATCCATTCCCATGCTATTTACTTGCAATGTTTCACATTACTGTACAACATTCCTTCAATGCCAGACCTATTGGCATTGCCAATGCTTGTTCTAGCCGTTGGTATTTATTGTGGGTGGTAAATAGTTCACCCCATTCCGGTCAGGGCCATAGGTGTAAAAATAAATCAAAAGTAAAATCGCAGGTTTCGAGCATCCCAAACTATCACTTCATGTAATGGACTAATCTAAGTAAAGGTGGTGCCCGTTATAGCAACAGCTACTACCTAGCAGGGCTGAGGTAGGAATTTTCAAAATATAAAAAAGGAAACGGTTATTATAATAAACTATTTTACAGGATTAATGTTTTCTTAAAATGTTTTACAAGACAGTAAATAAGCTAGCAAGACATAAAAGAGAAGACCTTCAGGATATATGGTAAAAAAAAAAACATAATGAAAACGAGCCATGAAATTCAAGGGTGTAGAGAGGTAAACTAAAGACAAGTGAATGATTAAAATCACCAGCGGAAGCCAGATGAGCGTGCCACACAAATGTACATTTTCTGATTGAGGACTGCCACCAAGCGGTCAAATTCAAGTATATCGATTCAACCTCGGGGACGATCTACCAGGCAGAGCTAAAACGGTATTACAGTAGGAATTCTGGATGGTAAATATGTTTAAATAAAAGGCAAGCTGTGGTCGTATATTGGCTCATGTAAATGAAATTACTATCTAGAATTATGGGAGAGCAAATTCAGAAACATTTATGGTCCCGATTTACAAAGCTTTTTCTGCGCATTAATGTGACTGGTGCATGAGACATTTGTAAATACATGGTCTTCATTACCAAAGCAAATTTGCACGTAAGAGTGTAGCCCAGAAAGGGAGGGGGGAAAGGGGGGGGGGGGGTATGCAGAGATTATATACAGTCCGAAGGAATAAGTGACACTGGGGGCCGATTATAATTGCTGAGCATTACCGCCCCATTACAAGTATACCGTAAATTCCGAAGAGCACGTTAACGCCAGTATCAGGTACACTGGAATTATATATTTGTAGTTTTCTCACGAGCATTTAGCCGGCTAAAAAGATTAAATCTTTGATGATTTATTTATTGTTCAAAATTTTAAACTGTATTGCATAATATGGTATTTTAATTATTTTTACTCCTTTTCTTAAAATAATAAAGATATTAGAACACATCTTTCTGCGAAACTCTAGGGAAAAACATGCAGAAACCCGCGCTGAAACTATAATTCCAGATTTGTATTCCCTAAAAACCGTAATCTCCGTTAATTCCCCACCCCTAGAATTGCCGAAATGAGCGTCACGGTGTTACCTATGCCAGGCAGTATTTATTATGGGGCCATTTTGAGCTTTTAAATGTGTAATGAGGAAAAACATGCAGAAATTAGAGTTATTATACTATTTTCCACGTTTTCACTAAATTGCTTTTTGGAGGTGTATAAATGCTTGGAAATATCCAGTCACTTGGGCAAAAACGGGAACCCTGGCCCACTTGTGAGGGGGTCCTTAGGTGCGAAGGAGCAGATGCTACCACGGATGTGCTAGGGGCATGGCCAAGAAAAAGCGCTTAAAACGCTGAAGCTCCCTCGGAGGAGCGGGTGAACCTTGTGGATAGAGGAGCTTGTACTTACCTGCGGTCCCGCTGGCTTCTTCGTTGGTGCTCTTGCCGCTCCTGGGTCCCTGACGCTGCGGGTCTCCCCCGACGCCGCTTCCTGGCATCGCGGTTGAGACGGGGGGAGACTACAGCTCCCAGGCTGCATAGCGGCCAACTTCCTGCCGCATTCGCGCCCGGAGGCGCTTAAAACGCTGAAGCTTCCTCCGCGTCGCGGGACGCGCGCGGGCGGCGCCGGGCGAAGCCCGGGACAAGGGCGGGACCGTCTGTGGCCGTCCGGGGCCGGAAGAGGCCGGGCTGGGCCAGCCCTCTAACTGCTACTGTAAACTGTAAGTACGTAGACCAATACAGTGCATTTCCCACATTCAATACAATGACTACTAGAAAGGGCACGAAAGCTACACCCATAGGGATGGTTGCTGGGACACTGGATCAATTTATAACAAGGGCATCGTCGGCGTTAGAGCACGAAATTCAAATGACGCAACGCCGTTTGTCATTAGATCCGGTCCTTTCAAGAAGATCCTCCCTGGGCCTTGTTTCCCATGCTAGCTCTCCTGTCAACATGCAGCCTAACCTAGCCTTAGTGGATTTTCCATCTAATCCACATAACGTGGGGGTAAGCAGTGCGACTGGTCCTCAGACAGAGGTCTTAATGCGTCCATTTTGTGGCCAGCCTTCAAACAAATCTGTGGTTCCTCCGGAATCGAGTTTTAATAATGAAAAGGAGTTAAGACCCAAGGAGGGTGCAATCCCAAAGAAGAGGAAAGCTGATACTTCAGCACGGGGTAGAAAACTAAAACAACCTAAGAACACCATTGAACTGCCACCACCTTCTACGGCTCTCCCGGAGCCTCGCTCCTGTGAGATTTTAACAGTTAGTCCTGCCAAGAATGGCAGCCCTCCTGCAAACTCTTGCTCCCTGGACCTGGATTTATTGGTGGGCAGACTGAGCCTTCTTATATCTTCCCTTATCCAACCTGTGGAACAAAAGCTGAAACACCTAGATGATAGACTTGGGAAAATGGAGTCTTTGCTCATGGATAGCGTGGGCCTCAGGAAGGATTTTCGCGTTATCCAAACCCAAGTCAAAGATCTAACCCTATCAGCCAAAACCCCACAGTCACAAGACATGTCATTACATTTAACTGCAACTAACAAACCTACAATGACCACCAATCAGGGTTTGACCCAAGGTCACTGCAGTACCTGTCTAAATAACAGACCAAATAACTTGGATAAGGCACCTCCTGGGCAGCCCTCGCAATTGATAAATCCGGTAAATGTTGCAACTCGGGGGAAGGAGCACCCTAAAAACTCACCAGAAAAAACTATCTATCAAGATCTACCATGCATTAACTTACCTCCGGACTGTGCTCCATATGTTGTTATCCTAACGGAAGTCCCAGAGCTGCCAAGTGATAAAACAGAATCTTTTGAGGAACTCAGAAATAAGACTCTGCATTGGTTGAATACCCATAGACCCCTGCCTAGATCCTTTTTTAGTAAAATACTGTTTGTTAGAAGGGTGGGGTGGGTGGGTTGCAGACCTAAAAATGTGGGTGGGGACTGTGTAATCATCACATTTGAAGATCATAGGGCAGTTGATCACATATGTAGTTGGCAACAGCCAAGTTTTGACACAAAGATTAAGACATGGAAGTTAGACTATTTTTATCTCATGGACCATGTTTGTTCCTCTCTCGACCATGGGAGGTTTGTCCCTAGGCCACAGCAAGAAGGTACCTGGCATTGTGCACCTAGAGGCAGAGGTGGCCAATTTAGGGCAGAACCGATGGGAGTCCCGTTAAGTAATCGATTCAGTCTGCTTGATCAAGTAGATTGACTCCCTGCGCTGCCCAGCCACTCTCAGGATCATCAAAGCGCTGACTTAAAAAAAGCTAGAGCTTTGAAGATTACAAGGAAGAAGCACTCGAGGGAGGAAATCGATGCTAATAATTCCTTGCCTCCAATCAAGGATAGTTTGATAACTAAGGAAAAGCCCCTTTCATCAATAGGTGTGTTAGGGGACGGTTTATCTACCTCGCCGAATTCTATCTGTACTATGGTTTTACAACCCCAGATTGCCCATGCACCTCTAGACCATCGATCAGCTGGCCCTGGGACCCATGACTTTGTCGGGTCCTGTCTTGAGGAAAGCATGGAAAATGTGCAGCCTAGAGGTAAAGGGTCCCTTAAAATATTATCCTGGAATATAGCAGGCCTCGTATCTAACTTAGAAATTCCGGACTGGTATACATTTGTGGACTCCCATGGGATTTGTTTATTCCAAGAAACATGGGCAACTAGTCCCACACATAGAGTAGGATATGTAACTTTTGCAGAACCCGCAGTAAAAGGGCTAAGAGGTAGACCCTCAGGGGGGTTGTGTATATGGGTTGGTATTCACCTAGGATTCACAATGAAAAGAATAGAGACTAACAGTCCGGACCTTACGTGCATCCTGTTGTCCCATAACAAGACACCCAAGCTGGCCCTAATTAATATCTATTCACGGCCAGTTAAATATGGAGGGACATCCAATACCTTGGATATGTTAACTGCTTTTCTGCACACGCTAGGGGGCGACGCAGTGTTGCTGATGGGAGGCGACTTCAACTGTCACTTCGAACCTTTATATGGGGTCCCCTCAATCACCAAGGCTGAAGATGAAACATGGTCTGTTCCACCCCCAATTGCATACCCCGCAAAAAAATGGTCAGCCCTAGTGCTTCAGATGACTTCTCTTACGTATGCATTCTCCCTGAGAGCCTGCAATGGTCGCTTCAAGAGCGATACTCCTGCCCAATTTACTTATAATGGCTTGGGACATTCATCGGTGATTGATTATTTTTTGGTGAGTTTAGTCTTCTGGTTTAAAATCATAGACTTCTCCATCTGTCACCGCACTGAAAGCGACCACAATCCCTTGATAATAGAGATGGATCTCCAACTAACCGGTGGGGATACCGCTACAATCATTACTCCTAGTTGCGATCTAAGATTAGAGCAAGGTGGGAGAAGAATCCGCTGGGCGGCAGCAAAATCCTCTATGGAAATTATGCCCAACCTATATAGAAAAGTAATTCCCTTGCTTGAAAAGACAAATTCTGCCCTTTTCCATCCTCCCACTATTGACGTGATCGCAATTGGTGATATCCATAATGAAATGGTTACTCTATTAAAGGATACATTTTACAAAGATGGCGTAGTTAAATCTAAACCATGTCATGGCAATAATCCATGGTTCAATAGAGGATGTAGAGACGCAAAATCCGCATTACTCCAGGCCATCACTCAAGGAGCTAGGCACTGTATCATTGAGGCCAGACAAGCTTATAAGAAAATGATACATAGCGCTAAAATTGAATGGGAGGCTGACCGCTGGGTTGCTATTTCTTCTGCACTTGCCGCTAAGGATGCAAGGTCCTTTTGGAACCTTGTTCATACTGGGAACATAGAAGGCAATTCTGCAATTATTCCAAATATTTCTGAGGAAGCTTGGTCCATGTATTTTAAAGATCTTTATTCTCTCTCCCCATCCTGTATCAATGAAATCCCTTTGAGTCCTTCACCCTCGACCCCTATCTCGCCAGTGCAATTATACACACTGGAGGAAGTAAAGACAGCCATACTCAAGATCAAGCCCAATAAAGCACCGGGTCTTGATAGAATCCCGGGTGATTTATTAAGAGATGAACCAACAATTTGGGGCCCCTATCTTTTAGCTTTATTTAATGCGATACTGCAGGGGTTACCATTGCCGAGTACTTGGCTTGGGGCGGAGATTATCCCAATTTATAAGAAGGGCTCTCCGCTCGATCCCTCTAATTACAGGCCAATCAGCCTTATAGATGTTACACAGAAAATTTATGCAAGGGTATTGCTGCAACGTTTGGAGGTCTGGTCCAGTGATAACAACATTCTAACACCACTACAGGCGGGATTCAGGGCAAAAACATCAACCATCGATCAACTATTCCGGTTACAAGTACTGTACTGGAAGCACGTGTTCCTGGAAGGGGGTAGTCTCTATCTCACTTTCGTCGATCTAAAATCTGCTTTCGACATGGTGGACAGGAAACAACTATGGTCCATTTTACTAACAATGGGGGTTCCACCGTATTTATGTCAACAGCTTAGAATCCTTCACGAAGGCACTTTTGCTAGAGTACGTTTTGGCAGATTAGGCCAGTTAACTGGGGCCTTCCCGATTGAGAAAGGTGTCAGGCAGGGGTGTGTCCTTGCCCCGACCCTTTTTTCTCTCTTCCTCAACGGGTTGATTGAAGATCTTTTAGCCACAAATGACATAGACTCCCCCAAACTGGGTGCCCGAAGATTTCCCGCCCTAATGTTTGCTGACGACACGCTTCTACTCTCAAAATCCCCAATGGGGATGCAGCGCGTGTTGGACCAGTTCTCCAGATTTTGCACCAAAAGAAACCTAGTAGTTAACATCAATAAGACTAAGTACATGGTTTTTAACGCAAATACTGTTAACTGCCCCCACCCAATGATGGATGGCAGACCCCTGGAAAGGGTCCCAACTTTTGAATATCTGGGCTTGACTCTGAATGACAAAATGGGTTGGGGTCCGCAAGTCGATAAGGCTAACCTAAGACTAACCCAAGCGGTAGGGGGAATCCTTAAGGTCCAGAAAAGTTGCACCTTTAAAACAATTAGTGCTCCTCTGGAAATTTTTAAAGTGCAAGCCAGGGCTTCTTCTCTGTATGGGGCAGAACTCTGGGGTCACACAACAGTGACCAAACTATCAATAACTGAAAATAATTTTTTAAGACAACTTCTGAACTTGCCAAAAAGCACCCCTCTAGTCCCGCTAAGACTCGACCTAAATCTTTGCCCAATTGCAGACGCTATTTTTGTCCGTCCATTATTATTCTGGAAGCGTCTCTGGAGCACTCCCGAGCTGGCGTCCTATAGGGAGGAGCTTAAAGTTGTCATGGCTTCAACTGGTTCTGGTAGGATCCCTTGGTTAGCATTCATCAAACAGTCACTCGCGCTGATGGACTTCGAGGAACTCTGGTTAAACCCCGAAGTCTCCTGTTCAGCTATTTCTAAGAAAACTATGACAAATGCTATAAAGGAAACTAATCTAAGGAATCTTGTTCGCTCAGTAAAAACCTCAAGCTTAACCGATGTGTTTTTGGATATTAAGTCCATTTAAAGCTTTGAGCCTGCGATTGATTCAATTCAACCAACACTAGCAAAAAAGCTTTATCTGCAATTCAGATACGGCACTTTGCCTTTTTTTCACAATATTGGTAGGTGGAAAGGTGGAACAGCACGCCCCTGCCCAGGCTGCCGTCTAGAGGACGAGACCCCTATCCATGTTATTTTATTTTGTCCTGCTTACGCCTATATTAGGAAGAAATGGATCATTCAGTTGTGTAAGAATATGGGCATAAGACAATACTTGGTTTTCTATAGAATATTAAAATCAGATACCGACCCTGTGATTGTCTTTGCAGTGACTAAATATTTACATTCTATGTGGTTTTTACGAAGGAACTTGATTAACAATGATGTTTTGATTCATGATCCAGTATAATGAACTCTGAGAGAATAGCGATATTTTAACTTTTTAAGAATAATTCTGTCATATCGATTTTAGAATTTTGAAATTATTTATTAATTTTAAAGTAATAATTGTCTAACAACTATGTAATAATCGGTGATCACAGGTTTGAAATGGATTGCCTGATTTGGTGTTTTGTATATTTTTTATGTGCTTTTATGGTAAATCTAACCGAAATAAAGCTTCAAACTGAACTGAAAATCAATAAAAAAGGGTGAACTCACACATAGTTTGGTTGTTGACAAATGTATATATATATTTTTATTACATACGTTTTTATTGAAAAATGTAAAACAGAGAAACAAACGGTTGGCATACAATCATAGGCGACATAAGATCTGTGCATAATATCTTGACACATAGAAATAGTCACGGTCAGAGCAGGTGTTGATAAGCGGTTGTCGGGGATCTCGGTTGAGAAGAATATAAGTGTCGCAAAACTGTGAGGTGGGAAAGGAAAAAAAACAAAAATTAAAAAAGAGAGGAGGAGAGAGTAAGAAAAATATAGAAAGGGATATTGGAAAGCAAACCGAGTGAGAGAGAGACAGAGAGGTGATTTCCCAGCGCTGGATGGAGGTTTTGGTCCAGCCTCTGAGGCAGGGGCAGTAAGTTAGCGAGATGAGGTGGTGAGGCAACTCATATGGAAAAGTGCGATGAAGGATAAAGGTATAAGTTAGGGTAAGAGCAGTGATTCTATCAGAAGGGGGTTAATTACTTCCAGGTATCGGTCAAGGTTGTTCCATAGTGCTTTGTGGGCTGAGATCCAGAGATATTGGGTAGAAAGGATTGCATGCGCCCCCCTTATGTACCTCAACTATCCCCACAAATTATGATAAGAGGCATTTCCCAATGACTTCCATGATGAGAGAATGGTTTTGTGGCGGAGGGTGAATAGTAAGTCAGCGAGAAGTAGTTCTTCGCTGTTCAAGTTCATAGTATATGAGGAGTGGAAGTCTCCGCAGACGGAGAATGAAAAGTTCCTGGGGAATTTAATTTGGAGAATGTTATCAATGGATTCGTGGACTCTAGTCCAGAAGTTAAGTAGTAGGGGGTAATCTATAGCACGCGTTGAAGGTCAGCGTGAGGGGAATTGCAGCTCCAGCAATCGTCTTTATCTAAAAGACCTAGGACCAGATACAGGAAGCCAAATAGCTACCGCAAACGCCGAAATTCGCAGAATTTCAGCCTTTGCAATCGCAATTTGGCTTTTAGCAATATAGGTAAGTGTTGGAGGGAGGCCCGCCGGGTAGTCGGGGAGACTATTCCTGCACCTTCCTACCGCAAAGTTATGCGCCGAGCGCCGGTGAGAAGCCTCCTCGGGGAGGTCTTTCTCCTATGATCGTACTAGGCCCAGTAACACCACCACACAGGACTCAATAGTCGTTGCGAGATTAGATTCTTTATCGGCAGTAATACGTGCAATATTTACAGAGGGATCGAGGGATCCTGTCAGAGTCTCAGTGTTCGTTCAAGAGGATAGGGTAGCGGGACAGTCTTAGTGCCAGGCAGGCACGGGAGGGCTCTGCGCCAGACCTTGGATGCTGGTCTCAGAGCGGCTCGGACGTGGAGAGCCGCGACATCGTCTGCAGGGCTCGGATGGTAGTTCCGCTTAGGTCGAGCCGCGACGAGGTCAGCTGGGCTCTGGTGGTAAGGTTCAACAAGGTCGGGCCGCGACAGTGTCAGCAGGGCCCCAAAGGTTCGTGAAGGTCTTTAAGCACGGTGGAGCCGCGACGTCGTCAGCAGGGCTCAAGGGGTGGTTCAGGGTGAGTCTTCTTCGTAGGGTCAGCCGCGATCCGATCAGCAGGGCTCTCGACTCCAGGATACAACTACTGCCCTGTTGTCGGGTCGCCCCAGATATAGGACGAGAGCCCTTTGATGTCCGGACCCGTGCGCCCGGAGGGGGCGGAGAGGACGGGTAGGGGGCGGCCAGATGCCCAGCAGGAGAGGCGCCAGGCCCCAGAGAGCTGTGGGGTGATCACACCCAGGTGTGGAGAGACGGTAGGGGGTCCCATCGATACTGCCCTCCGCCGAGAGTGGGAAGGGCTCACGTGGTATCCCCCGAGCCAGGGGTTGGCGTCTCGATGTCGGGCCTCGCTGGGACCGAGGCCGGGTAGAGCAGGGTCATACAGGTGGTCACGTGGAGTGACGTGCAATCCAAGATGGAGGAGCCCCGATGTGCATGGGACCTCGTGCGGTTTAGCGCGGGGAAACAGGACCACGCCACGAGGCCGGCTCCCACACGCGTCCCCCCCAGCTGAAGGCAGGGAGAGTCACCCATCTTCTTGGGGGTTCTCCTCGCCGAGGCGGAAGAATCGGGACAGGCCGTCAGCATTGGCGTGGTCGTTGCCGGGCCGCTGTTCAACAGTGAAGTCCATCCCTTGTAGCGAGATGGACCAGCGTAACAGCTTGGGGTTCTCGCCCCGCATTTGCATGAGCCACCGCAAGGGCCGGTGGTCAGTCTGGACCCTGAAGTGGGTACCGAAAAGGTAGGGCCGGAGCTTCTTGAGAGCCCATACCACAGCGAAGGCCTCCCGCTCGATGGTGCTCCACCTCTGTTCTCGCGGCAGCAGTCGGCGGCTGATAAAGGCCACCGGTCGGTCGAGGCCCTTGGCGTCCAGCTGGGAGAGGACTGCCCCGACCCCGTACTCCGAGGCATCGGTCTGGACTACAAATTCCTTGCTGTAGTCGGGGGCCTGTAGCACAGGGGCAGCGCACATGGCTGCTTTGAGAGTATCAAACGCGGTCTGGCAGCGGGGCGTCCAGTGCACCGCCTTGGGTTGTTTCTTTGAAGTGAGTTCCGTAAGGGGGCCCACAATGCTGCCGTAATCCTTTATGAAGCGTCGGTAGTAGCCTGTGAGGCCCAGGAATGCCCGGACAGCGGTTTGGGTGGCGGGGGGCTCCCACGCCTGGATGGCGTCCACTTTTAACCGGAGGGGGGCCACCTGGCCACTCCCCACCTGATGGCCCAGATAGGTCACAGATCCTTGACCGATCTGGCACTTGCTGGCCTTAATTGTGAGGCCGGCTCTTTGGAGAGCGGCCAGGACTTCCCCAAGGTGTCCTAGGTGCGCGGCCCAGTGGTCGCTGAAGACAGCAATGTCATCGAGGTAGGCCGCGCTGAAGGCTTCGAGACCGGCCAGGACCTTATTTACCAGCCTCTGAAAGGTCGCTGGGGCGTTCTTCATGCCGAAGGGCATCACCCGGAAGTGGTAGTGGCCGTCAGGGGTAGAGAAAGCTGATCGTTCTTGTGCGCCGGGAGTGAGCTTGATCTGCCAGTACCCAGCAGTGAGATCAAAGGTGCTTAGGTAGCGGGCGGCCCCTAAGCGATCAATCAGCTCATCGGCTCGTGGCAAAGGGTGGGCATCGGTCTTAGTAACTGCGTTCAGGCCCCGGTAGTCGACACAGAATCTGAGTTCGGGGGCCGTGCCGGGGGCGGCGGCCTTCGGCACCAAGACTACCGGGCTGGCCCACGGGCTGTTGGAAGGCTCGATGACTCCGAGGGTGAGCATCTTGGCGACCTCGGTCTTTATGCAGGCCCGGACTCGGTCAGGCACTCTATAAGCGCGGTGTCGTACAGGGGGGCTATCCCCCGTGTCCACGTCGTGGACGCACCAGGGGGTTACCCCGGGCGTGAGAGAAAAGAGGGCAGCGAAGGGTTGCAGTAGCTTCTGGCAATCATGGCGCTGTTCTGGTGTCAGGGTGGCGGAGAGGTGGACGCCCTCCAAGGAGCCGTCTTGGCTCGAGGACCCCAGGAGGTCTGGTAGGGGCTCGGAGTTACTTTCACCCCCATCGTCGGTAGCCAGTAGTAAGCTTAGTTCAGTTCGGGCAAAATGGGGCTTGAGCCGGTTGGCGTGCAGGACCCTGAGGGGGTTCCTCGGAGACTCCATATCGACCATGTACGTGACGGGGCTCTTCCTTTCAACTATCTTGAAGGGCCCGGTCCACTTGTCCTGCAGGGCGCAGGGGTCCACGGGTGACATGACCCAGACTTGCTGGCCCGGCTCAAACTCGACGGCTGAGGCATTCTCGTCATACCAGCGTTTCATATCTTCTTGGCTGGCTTCAAGGTTGGCTTCTGCCAGGGCACGGAACTTTCGAGTCTGGCTCCGCAAGGTCAGGAGGTACCGGTAGACGTCGGGCGGGGCACTCTGGACGTTCGTCTCCCAACCCTCCTTGACCAGGCTAAGGGGCCCTCGGACGGGGTGCCCATACAACAGTTCGGAGGGGCTGAAGCCCAGGGACTTCTGTGGTACCTCCCGGTAGGCGAACAGGAGGCAGGGCAACAGGACATCCCATCTCCTCCTGAGGGGCTCTTCCAGGCCCTTGATCATCCCCTTCAGGGTTCGGTTGAACCGCTCGACCAGTCCGTTCCCCTGGGGGTGGTAAGGGGTGGTGAATTTATAGGTGACCCCACATTGTTGCCAGAGGGATCTCATGTACTTCGAGATAAAGTTCGTCCCCCTGTCGCTCACCACTTCTCGGGGGAACCCCACCCTGGAGAAGATGCCCATCAGGGCCCGGCCCACCACTGGAGCGGTCACAGTTCGGAGGGGAACAGCTTCTGGGTACCGGGTGGCGTGGTCGACCAGTACCAGGATGAAGCGGTGGCCCAGGGCGGTCCGGGGGTCGAGGGGCCCCACGATGTCTATCCCCACTCGTTCGAACGGGGTGTGGACGGCTGGAAATGGTTGCAGGGGGGCTTTCACGCGTCCCCCAGTCTTCCCGCTAGCTTGGCAGGTCGGGCAGGACCGGCAGTGCTGGTCCACGTCTCGTCTCATTCGGGGCCAATAGAAATGGGTCACGAGGCGGCTGTATGTCTTGTCCCGCCTGAGATGTCCGGCGAGGGGCACGTCATGTGCCAGGTTCAAGAGGATTCCTCGAAATCGGAGGGGGACCACCAGCACCCGGCTGGCCCCTAGTTCGGCGACTTTCTGCTTGCTATACAATAAGTCATTGTCCCAATAGACCCAGTGGGTTCCCGAGGGGTCCCCCGCAGCCTGGGCGGCCGCCTGCTGTCGGGCCCCCTCGAGGGACGGGCAGCCCTTCTGTTCTTGCTGGAATTGTTCACAGGTGGGGCCCCCGTCGTGGCGCCACTGGGCCAGCTCGGGGATCTCGCTGAGGGGAGCGGCCTTGTTGGAAGAAAGTTCGGAGGGGCCGGCCTCCTCGTCAGGTTCCTCCGGGCTGGAGGAGGTGGAGGGTTCGGGGCCCGCCGGTTTGTCGGGGGCCGGGGCCGCAGCTGGTTGGACGGTCATAGACCGAGTGGTGGCGCTGGCCCACTCGGGTAGTCCTAGCATCCCCAGATGCTCTCGGCGCTCCACCTGGGCCCAGGGGGAGCTCTCTAGGTCGTTCCCCAGGAGGCAGTCCACCGGGGCGTCGTCGCGGACAGTCACTTTTAGGGTGCCGGACACTCCTCCCCACTCGAAGGGGATTCGGGCCATCCGGCACATGCTCTCGGTGTTGTCGGCGGTCCGGACAGGGCAGAGGACATGTGGTAGGATCTGTTCGGGGGTCACCAGATGGCAGCGGACAGCGGTCACACTGGCCCCAGTGTCCCGGAGGGCCTCGGCCCGTCGGCCATTGATGGTGACCCACTGTTGGTACTTCTGGGTGTTGCTTGGGATGGTGGCGCGGGGCACCATTTCTCGGGAGCCTAGGCATACAAGCGACATGGCGGCTGGTTCCCACTCGGGGGACCCGTCGTCGTGGTTCTCCTCCGCGTCCTCTCCCTCCCCCAGGGCTGCGGCGGCAATTTGTCGGGGAGGCGGCCCCGTGGTCCCGTTCCGTCGGTTCACGGGGCAAGCCGGGTCACTTGCATAATGGCCGGTCTGTTGGCATCCGAAGCAGGTTACTGTCGGTCGTGGTCCAGACCGGGCGATAGGGGTCCCTCTTCGGCCCTGGGTCGGGGAAGCGGGGTTGGTTGTTTGCCCTCGTGGCGGACTTCTGGGCGGTCCAGCTTGGAATTCTCGACTGCGGTGGGACCCCCCTCCTCCACCACGCTGGCGGGGAGGTCCCGTGGTGCTCCGTTGGTAGTCCCCCACGGGGTTCCGGGGGACCCGGGTGTTGACCCATCGGTCCGCTTCGGCGGCGAGCTTCCGGGGCTCGGTCAGTTTACTGTCCAGGAGGTGTTGCCTTAGTTCCACAAAGCAGTTGTTGGCGAGGTGCTCCCAGACAATGAGGTCGAATAGTTCGTTATATGAGGTGACCTTGCTCCCTTTGATCCATCCCTCCAACGCTCGGCTGAAGAAGTCCACGTATTCGACCCATGTGGTACCGGGGATCTTCTTGCAGTCCCGGAAGCGTTGCCGGTACATCTCGGCCGACAGTCCGTAGCGTGTGAGTAGGGCTTCCTTCATGTGGTCGTACGAGGTCATCACTCCGTCGGGGAGTTGCAGCAGGGTATCCCGTCCCTCGCTGAGGAACCTCCCCCATAGGCCGGCGCCCCAATCCTTCCGGGGTACCCGATGGGAGGTCATGGCGACTTCGTACGCTCGGAACCATTGCTGGATGTCGTCATTTTTATAGTACTCCTTGATGACATCCTTGGGGATGTGAACCTTTGGCTCGGTCGGGGGCAGAGCGTCCCGGGCTCCGGGGTTGCTGGTCTCCCCAGCTTTAGCTTTTAGTTCAAGTTCTTTAAGGCTCCTCTCGTGCTCGAGGGTTAGCCGTCTCTCCTCTAGCTCCCGATGCCTTTTCTTCTCCTCGATTTCTTCTTGTAGTCGTAGTTGCTCCAGGGCTATCTTTTTCTCCGCCAGTAGGAGCTCACCGTCCAGCCGGAGTCGGGCAAGATCCATCTCGTGTGTCCGGGCCCTTTCCCGTTCTCGTATCTCTTCGGGGGAAAGGCTGGTGTCTGGGATGGTTCGCTCCCCGTTTGTCGGGGCCGTGGTCGGCAGGTTTCCGTCCCGGGCCGAGGTCCCTTCGGCTCAGGGTGGAGGGGTCTCGGGTTCTGCCCAGGCTTTCAGGGCTTTCTGCATTTCCTCCTTGGTGCCCAATCCTGTGGTTGGGATCCCTTTGTCTTTGCAGAATTGTTTGAGTTCCTTGTGGGTGTATTCCTCCAGTTTCTCCAACTGGAAGGTTGCGGCCATGGTTGCTTCTTGGCCATCCATGGTTCCCTTTTTCTCTTCTCGTCTGGTCAGGTAGTGGTTGCGTTACTTGCTTGTACGATTGCGTTTGCTCGGATCCCGCCGCTGGCCACCAAATGTTGGAGGGAGGCCCGCCGGGTAGTCGGGGAGACTATTCCGACACCTTCCTACCGCAAAGTTATAGCCGAGTGCCACTGAGAAGCCTCCTCGGGTAGGTCTTTCTCCTATGATCGTACTAGGCCCAGTAACACCACCACACAGGACTCAATAGTCGTTGCGAGATTAGATTCTTTATCGGCAGTAATACGTGCAATATTTACAGAGGGATCGAGAGATCCTGTCAGAGTCTCAGTGTTCGTTCAAGAGGATAGGGTAGCGGGACAGTCTTAGTGCCAGCCAGGCGTGGAAGGGCTCTGCGCCAGACCTTGGATGCTGGTCTCAGAGTGGCTCGGACGTAGAGAGCCGCGACGTCGTCTGCAGGGCTCGGATGGTAGTTCCGCTTAGGTCGAGCCGCGACGAGGTCAGCTGGGCTCTGGTGGTAAGGTTCAACAAGGTCAGGCCGCGACAGCGTCAGCAGGGACCCAAAGGTTCGTGAAGGTCTTTAAGCACGGTGGAGCCGCGACGTCGTCAGCAGGGCTCAAGGGGTGGTTCAGGGTGAGTCTTCTTCGTAGGGTCAGCCGCGATCCGATCAGCAGGGCTCTCGACTCCAGGATACAACTACTGCCCTGTTGTCGGGTCGCCCCAGATATAGGACGAGAGCCCTTTGATGTCCGGACCCGTGCGCCCGGAGGGGGCGGAGAGGACGGGTAGGGGGCGGCCAGACGCCCAGCAGGAGAGGCGCCAGGCCCCAGAGAGCTGTGGGGTGATCACACCCAGGTGTGGAGAGATGGTAGGGGGTCCCATCGATACTGCCCTCCGCCGAGAGTGGGAAGGGCTCACGTGGTATCCCCCGAGCCAGGGGTTGGCGTCTCGATGTCGGGCCTCGCTGGGACCGAGGCCGGGTAGAGCAGGGTCATACAGGTGGTCACGTGGAGTGACGTGCAATCCAAGATGGAGGAGCCCCGGTGTGCATGGGACCTCGTGCGGTTTAGCGCGGGGAAACAGGACCACGCCACGAGGCCGGCTCCCACAGTAAGATTAAACCTACTCGCAAAATAAGGAATCGCAAAAATTGCGATTCCTTATTTTGCAATTGCATTTAAGGAATCGCAAATTGTGATTCCTTAAATGCAATGTAAGTAGCACAAAAGAAATTGCACTTTGGCCTTAAGGGATCGCTAATTACTACCAACTTCAAGTTGGTGGTAATTAGCGATTTCCTTTAAAAAAGCGATTTCCTTTAAAAAAGCACTTTTTTGCTTTTTTAAAAGTGCCATGTGGCACACATTCATGCCCTTAGGGCATGTATGTGCGCCACATGTGCACACATGCACATTTCAGGGGTGCAACAGGGTGTCCTTTTGGAACCCTCGCACCCTTGAAATTGCGCCCGGAATTTGCGAGTGCCTCTTGGTTACTCGCAAATTGCGGGCGCAAATCATATTCATTCCTATGGGCCTCTTGGCCCCTAGGAATGAATGGCATGGCATTCCTTGATTGCGAATCTCAATTTGCGATTCGCAATTAAGGAATATTAAAGAATCGCAAATATTTTTGCGATTCCTACCTACATTCAATTTAGCGAGTCCTTAATAGCGATTCGGTAAAAATCACTATTAAGGACTCGCTAAATTGAATTTACCTACGTCTGGCCCCTAGAGTGCTGAGTTTGTGTGGGGTATAGTATGGTCTGTTGCGAATAAGAAGCTTGGTCTGGGCAAGGGTTAGGGTTAGGGTTTATTTTCTTGGAAATAGGGGAGGATCAACGTTTAGGCCAATCAAAATCTGACGAATTCTGTAGGCCATCCTGACACAATCCTTCTGCCATTTCCGTTGTGAGGGCTCCCAGAGCAAAATGGATGTGGGACTAGGATTAACATAAATCTTGGAGGCCACATGACCACCTTTTTGAAGCTTTGTTAGTAGGGTTGGAAGAGAAGCGGGTTTAAATGGGAACCATTTGCGTTTAGAGACTGCAACTTTCAGTTTAAAGAAGTCATAGAAGTCAGAGGCAGGTAAATTACATTTTTGCGAAATATCACGGAACAATAAGGGATACATTCTCGTGACTAGTTCACCCACTGTAGAGATTGTATCATAAGCGAGCCAAGATGGAATTTGAGTTCAGTTTGATGTCCCTGTTGAACAAGATTGAAGCCTATAAAGAGTATCTAATTTTTATTTCATAGAGGCAGGAGTCGAGATGTAACAGGGTATGTCTAATATGACTTAAGATCATGTTCTTAAGGGAAGGTAGTCTTTAGGAATGGCAAAGAGCCAAGGAAGGGGGAGGTTATCTGTTAATAGCCACTATGATGAGAGGCATGGGCGTGTGAAGTTGAGTGTTGTCAAACCATTTCGCCCCTTGGGCCGCCAGAAAGGCAAATTGATATCTCCTGAAGTCAGCAATACTGGCGCGACTTCAGTGTTTTGAGAGGCTGAGTTTCTTTAGGGGAATCCATGGTCTTTTAGAATTCCAGATTAATTAACTGAGATGTCAGTTTAAGTCTTAAAAGAAGTCATCCAAACAGAGGATGGGGGACATGTTAATAAGTAGTTAACAATCGGACTGATGACAATTTTCTTGGATTCAAGCTTACCCCAAGTCAGACAGAAATTTTGGTGACTAGCCACCTAAAAACGTTTGCACTTTCTGAAGTACTAAGGATTCATTATATCGGATAGATTCAGTTAGGTTGTCGTTGAATTTGAGGCCTAAGTATTTAAGAAATTTGGGTTGCCAAGCTAAACCCGAATTTCCAAAGACTTCATTGGTGCAGAGAATATTCAATGGACGAACTTCCGATTTATCTCTATTGAGGGTATACCCCGAAGCGGCAGCATACTCATCGTTTATGTACATGATTTCAGTGATGGCGGTGTCTGCATGTTCAGTTATAAATAAAATATTGTCTGCGTAAGCTGCCGTCTTAAAGGCTCTACCCTCAATACTTATACCTATGGAGTCATTTTGTTTGTTGAGCGACAGCAAAAGTTGTTCGATGTCTAGGATGAAAAGGGGTGGCGAAAGAAGACAACCCTGCCGTGTATCATGTTTGAGCAGGCATGAGCCCGACAGTACTCCGTTGGAACGAATTTTTGGACAGGGACTTGAGTACAGGGCCATTACCATTTTTATGAATGGTTCACCTAGGTTAAAAGAGGACATAGTGGGTTTTAAAAACGGGCCATGCAACCTTATCAAATGCTTTTTCAGCATTGAGTGCTATTGCTGCAACTGGAGAGTTTTTGGATTTGGAAATCTGTAGGATATGTCCCAGTCATCTAATATTGTTATTGGAGAGTCTGCCCTTCAGAAAGCCAGCTTGGTATGGGCCGATCAGGAGAGGCAATATCGCTTCTATATCCTTAGCCACGATTTTGGTGTAGATTGGTCTATAGTTTATTTGGGGGTGATCTTTCCCCTCTTTAGGTAAGAGGGCGATGATGGCTTCCGCAGTAGAGCCCATATCTGCATATTTATAGAAGAGAGTTTATAAGAATTAATAAGGCTCAGCCCAGTTCTTCAGTGAATGATTTATAGCATTAGGTTATGAGGCTATCTGGTCTGGGGGCCTTTGCCAACCTTGAGGGACTTGATTGCAAGTTTTATTTCCAGGTCGGTGATGGGATTGTTCAGCGAGGGCTGATGCTTCTCCTCCAGTTTGGGAAGATTAAGCTTGTTAGAGTAGAATAACCTAACCTCCGAGGTGATGTTAGTATTTTCGCTGTATGATTTGTAGAATTCTAGAAAGCTATTAGAGTGCTTGTGCATATCTAAATTTAATTGGCCCTGGTTGTCCTTAACAGGAGCTATCTGAGAGCTGTTTTGTTTGTTGTTTAGATAACAGACTAAGATTTTCCCAGCAGTCAGAGCTCATTATTGCCATATTATTGGATACTAAGATATGATTGTTTCTGGTGAATGATTGGGGAGGAGGGGAAAAAAATTTAAATCCATTGTATCTGGGTGTGTGCGCCATGTATCGACCAGGGAGAAGCTAAAGAACATTTTACGGAGTAGTCAGTGAGATGGTGTCGGTCTAAATTTGGCACTGGAGCTTCAGTCAATGATGGGTTAAGAGTGGGAAATTAAAATATCCTTCTATTATCGGTCAGGAGTCATTGGGAAGACCAGCATTCAAATCTTCGTTGTTGTTCCAGAAGTCGGTGTCGTTATTATTCAGAGCATAGATATTCATAAGGTAGAAATCTTTACCCGATTTAGATAACTTGCTAAGTATCCATCTCCCATTTTGATCGGAGATAGTGTCTAAGACAGTGATGTGTGCTGGTTTGTTGATGATGGTGAGAACTCCATTTTTCTTTTTGTGAGCAGGCGAGCCTAGGAATTCCGAGAACCAAGGAGCACTAAAGGAGGATATGTCCAAAGAAGGGAGTTTAGATTGCTAATTTATATGGGTATTCAATCGTTTTCATCCTCTTGACTGGGTGGTTCATCCCTTTGGTATTGGGTGAGACAATTTGTAAAGTATCACACTTTGGCATGGGTGTAGTGTTGTGGGGCCTGAGGTATCACAGCATATTGAGAGTTAGGACTTCGCAGAGGGAATGTGTCCTGAGGTAAGTATAAACTAATCCCACTGGCATTACGTTCAACGATATTATGTCGCATGCAGTGCAAGATTGACCTGGGCCTGAGTAAGAGACTGAGGTAATCACCAAGAAAGGAGAGAGAAAATAAGAAAAACACTAACAAAGAGAATCGGAGCCCACCTGCTCCATAACTGACCACCACCCACCCTACCCTTCCCCCCACCACCTGGGATAGGAAATGCATGAGATCCGAAGGAGAAGACTAACCACCACCCTGGCGCCGCGGTGTACATGTGTGTATGAGTGAATGAGATTAAACTAGAGTGTATAGGCATGAGTTTTTACTGGCAGCATTCTAGACACTGGGGAAGAAAAAGTATCAGAGAGGTACTGATGTGTCCTTGCTGAAAGGTGAGGAGAATTTTAAGACATGGCCTGAAAAACCTATGACAAATGGCAATAGGCAAGCAATGTAGAACAATAGATATCAGGAAATCTGGATCGGTTAGTATTTTTGAGCAGTGTTTCAACGAGAAACATTTTACAGCATGGCATGGAAAACATATGACAAATGGTAATAGAAAAGCAATACAGATCAATAGAGATCCAATAATGTGGCTCGTCTAGTAGTTTGAAACAGTGTTGCATCGGCGAGAAACATAGTACCATAACGTAGTATTGAGACCACTTATAGACAGACCTCAATCGAGGTTTGTCGTACATATAGTAGGCCCAGATTAATATAGTGAAAGAACTATAATCGCTTTAACAACCAAACAGAATAGTGATATATAGCCTGAAAAAATTATGCATGCATAAGAGTGATTTTAAGGATGAGTGAAAACGGGAATAGGATGGGACCTAAGAACTTTCTGGGCGCATGTGATTGCATTTGTATTGAAAGCATCATAGAATCAAGAATTAGGTAACAGCACATCATTTTAGACATGAGAAACATCAAACAACGACTAGTTATGTGAAAACCCTATGACCCTGGGGGTCTAAAATAGCAATCTACAAGATGAATATTACATTGACTATGGAAGTAGGAGTGAGACAGCAGAATGTTAATAAGTTACAGCGACCCAGTGCTTGGAGAGGCTGTGTCCATCTCGGCCTCCTGGATATTGTCGAGGAAAGAGGCCAGGCCACGATGATCACGGAACAAATGAGGTGCACCTTTGTAGACCATACGAAATCTGGCAGGACCTGAAAATGAAAGGTATGTTCCTGCTTTGCAGCTTTGGTCTGGGGGAAAGAAAGCCTTTTCTCATTTGGACTGTGGGTTTGGAGTAGTCCTGTGAGATGGTGATCCAGTGGCCCTCCCAGGAGATGTATTTATGTTTGCGTATGAATTCTAAAATTAGCTTCACGTGTTGGTATATGAAGGGTTTGCAGATTATCGGTCTGGGTGGCCCAGATGGGGCAACATGGTTGTTTTGTAGTGTTGGAATGCAATGTGCTCTCTCCAATTTTCACAGTAAGATTTTTGTCCTCCAGATTGCTAATGCATTGTTCAGGTACCGATTGGGGGTACCCAAGCACACGTAGAATTATAGTTTACAAAAATTATTATATAAATTAGGCATGTAACACAAATAAGTAAATCTCCGTTTCTTTCTTGTGAATTCCTTCAATTTAATATTCTCGTTTTCTTAATGGTTTCACAGTCTTCACAGTGGTTCCCAAGCCAACACGTGTTTCGTCGCCTCTAGTAATATCGTACATGCGACTTGTTCACGGCTAGGTACAAATTGATATGATATTCCACATTAGTCCAAATGTTATTCAAGATGTTGCAAACATTTGTTAACAATGTAAACAAATGTGCTCCCAGGGTAGGTGTCAACGTTATGGGTTTTTTAGCAGGTGGCAGTATCACAAGGCTATGGTGTAGTAACATGCACCGTGAATTCAGGTGAGTACTAGCCTTATATCAGTTGGTGACTGTCCGAACGTGTATAACTTTAGCGTGTGGGTGGTGTATGTGAAATGGTTATATATGTGATGGAAGTACGTTCCATGTGAGTTTTACCAAATATTTCATGCGGTATGTAAAGTCTATATAGGCTGGGCAAGGAGTATAGAAGCAAGGGCTAGTCAAAGTGGACTAGCTCGGGGTATAAATAGCTAATGTGCTATACTGAAACAGGTGGAAATATTTAGTTAACTGACCTGAACACTGTCTTGTAAAAAATATCTGTAATATACAAGAACAGGAAAGAATACGTGGCTATGAATATCCATATATAAGGACACGGGTGTAGAACAATGACAATACTGACAAATATATGTCAAGAAGATATATACATACATCAGGTATGACGATAATTCCAGGTCATACATTCAAGCGACGTGGGGGGGCAGGCCTCTGTAAGGTATGTACTTCCAATTAGCAACTGTGCTCAGTACTTTTAAGTTCAAACCCCATCTAATACGAAAAAGATAAAAATTGTCTCCGCATAAGTATAAATACGGCTATTCTAACTGAAATTGATAAAGTCCCCAAAACAGGACAGAGGTCAGCCACATGTTTACATGTGCCCAGTGTGCTCGAAGTTAATCCCTTACCTCCGGGTTGAAGAAATTGTATCCGCGATGTGAAGCTACCCTCTTCCGCGTCTGGCTCCAAATTAGAGTTGCCGGTAAGAGGTTACTCGGCGTGTTTATCTCCGACTTGGTAGTCACATGACCGGAAACGGTCATACGTGCATATCTATAAGTTTCCCACAAAAGGCGCCATATATAAGAAGGTAAAAACTAGTATTCTCAATGTTATCCAAAGACCCCAATAAGGGCAATGCTTATCCCGTGTATTTATTTATATCGGGAAGAATTCCATATGTGTCAACACTGAAATGCCGGTAAATTAAACGTCGCGTAATCGGGTGTGCGACAGTACTGGACAAATCGGTTCTAGTACCCTATTAATACAAGGGTACGTCGTATCTACACAAAACCATCGTACAAATTCTTAATCGTAATTATATTTAACTCTCAACGCTTATTTCGAACGGTGAGTTACCGTGGAGTGGCAGCCATCTTGGGTCAGGATATGTCCAAGGTAGTGCAAAAAAGGGTAAACTTTATTAGATACCTAACACGAACACAAACCGAGGCTATTAAAATCTAATGTTCCTCGTGATGAGGCCGACAGGAAGATGCATCTGTTGGGTTCGTGTATGTTCGGTATTGGTGAAATGCTATATACGCACCTAAATAGGGGTGCTAGTTTATATAAAAAGGAGTAACCCCCGTCAAAGAATGAGTATACCGCCTATCAAGTGGCTGAGTGGCCACATTGCAAATCATAAAAATAAGGAATGCACCTGCGGGTTTCTGTATATTCAGGCCTTGAAAATTTTTTGAAAATTCTTGTAAATAAAAAAGACTAGACATACCGAACTATGTGTAATCTGGTAATGACTTTTCAAATGTAGTTGTCAGTGACTATGGTGCATGAGTGACCTCTTTAAACAAAATAATTACATAATATTAGACTAGTAAATTCTATTCATACATATCTTTGAAAATACGTAGCTATTTGGTTATTAAATATTCATGACAAGAGAGGATACATCAGTATGGATGCATGTAAGGCCTTACTTTCATTTGCCAAGAAAATAGTGCATCTCATCATCAATATTCATCCCCATATCAGTCGTACGTAGTTTCAGAATCCAGGATGCTTCGTTTCTACGAAGCGTGAGTTCTCTATTTCCCCCTCTGGGGTCCCTCATGGTCTGCTCTATACCATAGAATAGGAAGTCCTTATGTATACCCTGCGAGTGGCACTCCAGGATATGTGTCGCAAAGGGGTATCTTTGATCGCCCTCATTTGTTCCCCTATCCTGACACGTAAGGGACGTATCGTGCTACCCACATATTTTTTGTTACATCTACACTCAATGATGTACACTACAAAACTCGTGTTACAGTTGATATTCGTATGAATCTTGTAGCGTCTTTCGTTAGGACCCATGAACTCCAATTTCTTGCTGTACGCCCATTTACAGGCCCTGCAATGTCCACATCTGTGGAAGCCCACCATATGTGTAGACAGCCAGTTCCTACTGATAGTGGGTGTGGGATAGCTAGGGCTAAGGAGACTTCTGAGACAGGTCCCTTTTCTATAGGTAATCTCTGGTTTATGGTCAATCACCCCCGTCATGGTTTCATCTTTCTTTAGGATATACCAGTGTCTATTCAGGCTTTTAACTAGCACATCCAAAAGGTTGTTGAAATTCGTAATGAACCTGACTTTGTTGTCATCTTTCTTTCTGCTAGTAGTATCTCTTAAGGTCGTTTCCCTTTTGATCCTCATGATCCTAGATTCAGCTTTTTTTAGTGTGTGTGTGTTGTAACCTCTAGACTTAAAACGTTTGGTCATTTCTTCAGTACATTTCGTGGTCAGAGTCTAGACTGCAGTTGCGTCTGACTCTGACAAATTCCCCATAAGGGATGGCATTGATCTGGTGCATAGGGTGCGCGCTAGATGCATGTAATATTGCATTGCACGCTGTGTCTTTACGATACAGTCTGCTGTTAATCTGATTGTTTTCTATATACAATTCTGTGTCAAGGAATGTTACCTTCACCTTGCTATGCTCGTGTGTGAATCTGATGTTCCACGTATTATTGTTGAGGTGTTCCACAAATTTCATAAGTTTTCCATCGTCTCCTGTCCAGATCATCAGGCAGTCATCAATATATCTGCCCCAAAAGAGAATGAACTCTGTCCATTCAGACCCATGTTGGCCCCAGATCCACTCCTCCTCAAACCATCCCATGAAGAGGTTGGCGTACGAAGGAGAGAATCTGGAGCCCATGGCAACTCCCTGTTTTTGGCGATACCATTTATCCTTAAAGAGAAAAACATTGTTGTCAAGGATAAGTTCTATCATGGTAATTAGCATCTCTGTGTGTTCCCATGTGCTCGCAGATCTAGTGCTAAGAATTTTCCTGATTGCTTTCAATCCACATTCTCTTCTAATACTCGTGTATAGTGCTGTAACATTCCTGCAATTTCTTGCTGCATTATGTCCATGCTAACCTGCAAGATGCAAGTTATGAGAGAGTTTTTTAAGGATGGAATCCATTGCGTCTTTGAGTTTAGCTTTACTTTTGATGGGTGAGTCTGGAGTCGGCGGTTCCAACTTCGTTATCTTCGTTGCAGATTTGGAGTCTTTTTCAGCCATCTTGAGAATTTGAGTTTTTAGCTTGTTGTGGGAAGTTATGGCTGAAATGCAGTAGCAGATCGTTAACTCAAAGGAGACGAGGGCAGAATAAAGCAAGTCTATATTGTTGGGGTAGTAAGCCACCAGAGGGAATAACACAGAGTATGTAGAGACCACGGATGTAACTTGTCGGCTCACACCACTGCGGTAATAAGGAGTTAAAGCATTGGGGCCAATACCACCGTCAAACGTGAGAAGCTGTTTGCAGAAGTGATCAGTGTGACGTTCAAAGTATGGACTTATGGATTTATTTATTGGTAGGGGCAGGATAAGTGATTGTGTCACAATTGACAGACTTGTGTGTCTTGCTGTTAGTTCTGTGTCTTGCTTGACTTACTAGGCTTACTGTTAGACTTACTGTGTAGGCTTATTGCTTAGTTGGTACTTATCAGTCAAAGAACCTAGTTGGCAGTATGAGTTATTTGAATTCTCAATACTTGTAGATGCATTGTACTTGCACTTGTGGCTTGTATTTGTAGGTGGCTTTTTGCTTGGTGGCTTTATCTGGAGCACAGGCAAATAAGAACAGGGATTCTCCTGTTCCTAATCGTGTACCAGCTTTTTTGCTCTGTGTTAATGCTGCGATAGGTGGCACTTAATCTGAGGGAGCCAAGTAGGCCTCAGGGCGAACAAATAGAGTGAGGTGGCACTTCACGTGTGTTGACATAGGGCAACTCCTTGGTCGATGTGAGCAGGGATCGGGCAATGGGGCAGGACAAGGCTGAAAAATGCTAAAGATTGGGACTGTTATTGTATTGTAACTGTATTTATATAGTGATTACTACCCCTGAAGAGAAGTCAAAGCACTTGTTATGATTCAGCCCAGTGCAATGAATTGCACCATTTGGTCCGAGGCACCAGTCTGGTACCCATGTGAGACATTCGCCATCAATTGTGGGCTCCACCATAAAGAGGCGGGTGGACAAGTAACACCTGCAGTCCCAATGAATGTTCGGAGCAGCCCCTACTGGGGATATTGGGACCAGGGAGTAAGGGCAGACCTGAGCTCCGGAGCACGTGAGCCACCGCCTGTGCAGATCCAAATAGCTGGTCCAGAGCAATAGTCTAGATGTACCCATAGGCATTAGCGCACACACATAGGTGGAAGCGAAGAAAACCTGCACATCGTGCGGGAAGCTCATAGTGTTTCTGATGCACCGCCACAGGGGATCTTACCACAGAGTGTGCACTTGGTGTTTTGGCCAATGCTTGCAGCGGTGGCGGCGTTTGGTGAGTGCATGTTGCTCTTATTGCTGCTGTTACTGTTTGTCAGGGAGGGTATCAAACCTTTGTCATGGAGATTACTGGGACTCACAGGCCTCACAGTTAAGCTGTAGGGGCCGCTTATCAGGAACAGACTGCTTGATGGCCAAACACATGAAACTCAATGTTCAACTTTTTATTGGTATGCACATGCGCAGCTGGTTGACTATTATAGCAGTTGCTGTGATAGCATTGGTGCATGCTTGGGGGTGTACTCTGTGTTATGGCCCTGTCCCAGAAACTGCTTGGCCAGACAATTCTAGCAAGAGGGCTGCGCTGCAGACACAACAAACTTGATATTCACAAAAAACACTCACGTTTAATGCAGATCTATGTTGGAAGTTAAGGGAGGATGAATTCCCATGCTCTGGGTTGTGGAGATTGGACTGGATCCTTGATTATAGGCTTCCTCGTTGAGGGAAAGAGAGCGGCCATGTTAGGGGTTGCTGGCCACTCAATGCAGGATTTGGTATTCCGGTGTGGTAGAGGCACCAGGGGACATTTCGGAGCCCGAGCCTCAGACCCTGCATGTTCTGGCACCCTTCCTGAATGTTTTAACGAGTCGATGGGGTATTCAACTCATTCTACTGTAGAAAATGCAGCGACGAGTGGATGGAGCTCTGGCTCAAGAGGCAATTTTCATCTGTGTCTGGCCACATCCCGGTAAAGCCACTATTAGTTGCTCTAACCTGAAGTGAGTCGCTATTCCCTTCAAATCTGCACTGCTCTGCTGTCTCTATTGTCCTTTTCCCACCACACTTCAGCAAGCACTATCTGACATGGATGTGGTCATCAGCCGGGGACAAACAGTGGCTATATAAACCCAAGGCATCCTGGGAACATCCTGGTCTCACAAAGGTGCACCTGGCCACTTCAAACCCCACCTTCCTGATCCCTAATTTTTATAGATTCGAACCAGAGTAATTAGAAGTAATGCCAAAACGTACAACTCTATAACCTAGTGGCAAGTGTTTGAACTCTCTTCATGAGAGCTTCAGGTGGGCATCGGGCTGGTTAGAGAGAGGACTTACATACTTGGGCCTAGGCCTTCTGTGAATATATTTAATTGCTGTCTGCAGGTCCACGAGCATTATGTGGCTAGGTTTACTAAAGTATTCAGTAAGAAAAAACAAATTAAGCGGCATAATGTGGCACATTTGTAACAGTATTACCTCATAATTTTGTCTTTTTTATTACACATGCTAACACTCTCTGGGCAAAGGTTTCGCCTCATTAGAACCAGTCTTACACCCAAGTATTGTAATAAGAAACAGCAAGATGACAGTGAACCTTTGTGAAGGGTTTTCACTGTGCAGTTACATGCGTTGCTGTGTTTTTAGTAGCTTTTTATCTGTTTGCACGAACAACAACTTTTTTGTAAAATTCTGCAGATAATACAGCATGTGCAGAATACATGGCAAATGCAGTCGGAAAGTAGTATCTGCTTCTTACGGTTTCCCCCACTTTTTGCTGATGTCACACTGTTTTTGGCCTAGTCTGACTGAGATTCTGCTATCCAGGACCCCAGTCTATCTACTTTCTCCCTTTAATTGATATGCATGTACTTTAGGTACACTCCTGATTGGATTCTGGGGTACCATTATCAATCCCTAGTATATGGTACACCATGTACCCAGGGCATCGGTACCCCAGAGGCCTCCCATGGGCTGAAGCATGTATTGTGCCCCCCCTGAGAGGTCATCCAAATTGACACGACCAGCCTGGTACCGCAGACTGTGTAAGCTGGTGCTTGCTCCATTTACTTAAGATATAGGATCACTATATCTATCTAAATCATTACAGTTAAATACCTATCAGTCACCCCTATGGCAGGCCTTAACAATCCTGACGGCAGGGTGCAGGGTTTTACGTGAGAGGGTGCTCCTGCATGAGCAGACCCCTCTGTAGCCTTTGGAGACCATTCTCCAGGGTTGTCTGTGATTCAGCCAGACATATATGTTTAAGTGCATTATAACCTCGCAGTAAATGCTAACTTTAAAACAGCTGCTTAGAAACATGTCGTGTTTGATGTCTAACACCTTGGAATCATACCTCCACACCAGTAACTGGTGTGGGAGGTATGATTCCACCCTTCCAAAGGGACATATGTGGGTCACCGGTCTACCCGGTACCAGCTTTCTCGACCTGGGCAGCACACAATGGATGCTACCAGCCACAGACAAGATTCTGCTCTCCTGCTGTTGAGCCAAATTCGGACAGAGGAAGGTATGACAATAGGCATCCTGTCACAGGGAGGTGTGACCACCTCCCAGACAGGGTTTAGTGTATTGGGTGCACTCTGAGAGTGCCAGAAAGTCTGCACTGGGGGCACATTTGGTGTCCCTGTGCATAGTCCAGCTCAAACCAGTTCTGGGAGCCATTTGCTCCTGCTCTGGCGCGAAACTGGACAAAGGACATGGGTGTAGCCACCCCTCTATCCTGCCCCTTCCCTAGGAGGATCCATAGAATCTTTCCAACCCCTTCCCATGGGTATAAAGTGGGTTACCTGACTACAGGACATTGGATTTTACCTGGGCAAGATTATGCTAAGAAGAAACCAAGTACTCCGACTGCCTGCAAGACGCTGGACGACTGAAGAATCTCCCTTGGAGTAAAGGAGCAACTGCCCTGCAAAAGCAGGCACCTAAACGGATCTGACCGGTTTACTTCCCCCGAGCTCCTGAGGACTAAGATTTCAGCTACACAGGAGGTGGGTTCCCGAAGGTCCCTGAGGTCGATCTGCCCTCTCAGCGATTCGGAGACCAGTATCCCTCGTGGGGACCGTGCAAACTGAACCCCTGTGAACAGCATACATTTGCAGTTGCATATGCTTAGTGACGATTCCTGAGCTTGTGCATTGGACTCCGCATAGTCCTGACCCTGCACAGTATTTGCATCAAAGATTTCTGGCCTCCACTCCACGAGTGTCCTGTGGAATGGTACTTTGCAAACTTGCTTGAGGTCTTCTCGCGATCCCTGGTCAGTTGGCCTGTGGGTCCTGGTGAGGGTCACCTTGTTAATTCTTGGGCTTACCCGGTTGCTCCAGACGTGTCCTGACTCTCCAGTGCTTGGAGAGTCCCCTGAACCTTGCTGGTCCTCACCGTAACCTGTTTCTTCTGACCGCGTGGGTAGCATTTGGCAAGGCTTGTTGGTGCTCCAGCCAGACATCGACCCCTCAGCTCTCAACATCCTCGTGGGACAGCTCACCTCCAGACACTGGTCGTCCTCGACGTCTCCTGTTCCCCGTGGCTGCTGAGTCAAGCAACCCTACTTCACTCGTGAATCACTCAACATCGGTGGGCATTCGACTACCGAGCCCCTGGTCACCTGAATTGACCCAGACTCTGTCCCCTCTGCTTTCAGGTTCTTCTCACCTCGAATCCAGGCTTGGATTCCACCGGACATTCTTCGCTCTCCTGGCAGCAGGACTTCTTTGCAGCTCTCCATTGAAAACGACAAAGGTTTCCAACACTACTTGACCCCTATGCACCCGGCTCCTCTGGGATGGGTAACACGGGTACTTCGGTACTCACTGGTGGGTTGGCCTTAGAACCTCCTAAGTTCCAAAGGGTTTGCTCGAAGTCCTCTTAGAAGTGTCCTTAACTTGTAAATTTCCAACCGCGACTTTCCCATAGAGTTGTACGGAGCACGCGTCTGTGTTCCCTCACAGCACCCGTCCTCCGTGGTCTCCCTGTGTCACTCCTCTGGGTGGTTCCTTGGGGTCCCAGCGATTCTACGTGCTCTAGGCACCGTGTCTAGTTAAGTCGTGGTTGTTATACCATTTTTTAGTGTATGGTTCGGTCTCCCCGAGCCCGCTGTGTGTTTTGCTTTTTACGAATGTTCTATTGATTCAGTATTATGTGCTTTGTGCTGATGGGACGAGGAGGTCTATATTGAATACGTAATTGAATGAAACCGACCGCTGACTTCCTATATATGGACATTAGATGACTGAGTCCCCACAGCCAATGTCTGGCCTTCATCTCTTATATTATAAGAGTCTGATCATACTACTTATGAAATTCTCTGACACTCTAGCAGATTGCATATCTATTCTCGTGTATTGACTTTATGAATGCACTTGTGTTTTACACACCTTCCATGTTGATCTACTCTTCGTGTTGATTGAGATGTGTTTACTGAAACACAGCGGACACTCCTACAATTGATATCCTTGTCCTGATGAAGACCCTCAAATCATTTATGGGTGGAAACGCCGTTGACGCCAATAGTGTGGCTTTAATAAATTAGGACACCATTGTTTTGTTGTGTATTTTTGTTTTGTCTAGAAACCTGTTTTTGTGACTTTTCCTCAGCCACTATCTGTTTACACCTGTCATTGTTCACAATTGTAACACCGTATGCGCGCCCCTATCATTGTATTTATATGTTTCCTCCTTTTTGATAACATTAAAATGTATCTTTGAAAACTGAAAAGATTATCTGTACATGGATATTGCGTGTATTAGGAGTCCAAGAATTGGGTAATACATTTCTCTTCCTCCTTTCTCTTTCTAATTGGGGAGGTCCTTCCCCTCTCTTTATTCTTCAAGTGGTGTACTTGAACCATTGTTTGGATTATATTGCTAATTACCCCTGGTTCAGGTCCTAGGGTTGTCCCTGTTGTTTGTAATCATGCAATAAGTATTGGCCTCAACATGCAGTGCTGGAGATGTGTTGTGCTTGCAACACGACTCTAGCAATGTGGGACTTTTGGGCCAACAGATGCGTCAGAATTTCTGACGCATCTGTCAATCCTTGCGCCGTGGTGCGCCATATTGTAAATAAGGCACATCAATGGTGGCGCAAGGGTATCATATGCTGGCACAGGGAAACTGACGCATCTCTACAGATGCATCAGTTTCTTGTAAATCTGCCCCCATATATTTCCATGCAGAACCACAAGAGAAATTACACATACACCTAAAAGTTTTGAGCATGATGGAGGAAGACTGAAAATATGTGCAGTGTGCACTAATTATCAGGAGACTGACAGCTGTCTTTGCCTTTTTGGTCCCACGTATACATTTAGTTCGCTAGTTGTCAAGTAAAAACAACAAGCTTATGGACGTGAAAGGCATCACAGGTTTGACCCCATGTCCCACTATCAGCCTCTCCTATTTGCATCTGAGGTTCCAGGGTGAATGTAAAGACTGGAAACTACAGAGAGTAAGCATGGGTGTCAGAGGCCCTACATTTTGTGTTCCTACTGCAGAACTTCCGTCCGCTCAAGGGAGCAACAGCAGTGCTAGGGTACAAAGGGCAAGTCAGCAAGAGCAGCGGCGACTCCTGGCTACCAAATCAATGACTGACTTGGGCGATAAACCTACGACAAGATGAATATATCTGATACGGAAATTTGTAAAGACTGGTTGCATGGGGAGTAAAACCGGTCAGCAGATGCCATGAGTCAATTCACAAGAAAGATGTTTAGCACACAGCACCTTGAATTGGTTATGAAGGTCCAGGAATTTGTGGTGCAGTGGGGTGGACATGTTTGAAGTAGACACAGCTCAGTTTCCCATCAGTCACCTTCTGCTGAAGTTGGAGATCCCTCCCTAAGCCAAGCCAGAGATCTGCATACAGGGAACTCTTACAGCTCTGGTGCTCCAAGGACCAGGAGTCATGGGCTAAGAGGAACTGATCCACGCAACAGAGTCCCTGGCGACAGCGTTAGGTCACCTTGATCACGCTCACAACCCAGGATCACATATTAAAGCTCTTATCTAAAATAATTGCAGATCACATACCTTTATGTCAATGATCGTCTAAGCTCCATTACCATCTCATCCTTATTCCCTTTAGCAGCCCTTACTAATTGAGGTAACATGATTGCCGCTCTAAAAACTGATTTTTTTCCATTGTATATGTACGCCCCCCCCCTTCAAGTTCCTATGATAACACTCTTGAGCCATCTTGTTTTTTCTGTTACTGATAGAGACAGGTTTTGCATGCTCCCTCCATCATGACTTCGGGTATGTGCGCCTTCAATACTCAGAACTGTCATACCATGTTTACTAATGTTGTTATAGTGATGCCTTTGTTTCTTATGACATTCCTTTCAATCCACCTGTAGGCAAGTGGGAATGAGCAATTCTCTGACACCAGGTGAGAGACAGCTCCTTCACGGCTATACTGCGCTAACAGGAGGCATTTTGTATTTTGTAGCTTCTGACCTTACAACGTTAGTTTCCAACTGTTTCTGAGCCCCGCTTTTTTGTAGGGGGGCCCTGCTTGAACCAGAGGAGATGGGGAGCCTGGTCGTTATGCTTCTCAAAGGCATGCTGTACCAGTGGTAGAAGCATGCATAATGCCATGAAAACCTAAGCTTCAGAGCCTGCCCATCTCCAGTGGGAGGCATCCTCTAGTATTGGCCTTCCGTTTACGGCCTAGATTGCAATTATTGCATCAATCATAAGGATTGGCACATTGAAAATAAAAAACAAAAGAACCCAATGTGCAGATGCAAAGGCACTACATTATTGGCATCAAAACTGGCACTGCCTGGCCCTCAAACACACATAGAGTAGAGAGTGGTGAGAAATTTGTGGTGGCACGTGCTTGGTGTGAAAATACTGCCCTCAATCACAAAATTGTGACATGCTTCATCATAGGGCTCCTCCAGTACACCCCTGCACAGACCAACGATAGGGGTGGAGCAATAGGGTGGGGAAGACAAGACATAACATATAAAATATACAGAAATAATAAGTCAAAATATATGGGGATCACTGGAAAAAATAGTGCAGTCAAGATTAAGACTAGCTCGGAGGTGTCTCTGTGCGCAAGTTTGTTTCTGGACCCTCCGGCCAGGATTAAAAACATGAAGGATGGTGGTGACAGGAAGAAAGTAATGAACTCCTACACCCCTCCTTACTGCCAATATGTCGACATGTTTCTGTCTTCGTAATTGTGCCCGGAATATAGGGTCACACCGGCATTCGTCAGGACCTTTATTGACTGTTCATCAATCACAATGGTTCTCATTGGTATAATTCAGTTCAATTTCAATTAGTCAAACAAGCATAGGCAAAGCTAATAGATCTCACCTATTCAAGAGCTATTAGCTTTTCCAATACGTTTTAGCAATGTTGTAAACCTGAGTGGATGAAAGTTAGTGGGGTAAAGGAGAATGGAGTGTTATGGAGTGGCGCAGAGTGGTGTAGAGTAGCAACTGAGTGGAGTGTCATGGATTGGTGTAGTATTGTGGAGTGTCGTGGAGGGAGTAGAGTGTCGCAGAGTGGAAGGGCATAGAGCGTTGCAGAGTGGACACTGTCCTTGTGACCACTGGCCTCAGATGTGGCAAAAGAAGTGTTAAATTCAAAAGGTAAAACAGCGTCCCGGAGAGCAGTTCTCTTTCTACAGTCCACCCAAGTAATTCCACATTAAATGTAAAATAAACAAATTCAGAAATGCAATACACACTCTATAGAATACATCCTAAAATTAAATAAATAAATACATTTTTAAACATGCTCCATGTTTGCTTATTTAGATTAATTACATGAACAATGGCGTTTTAAGCGAAACCCTCAGCTCTGTGCTTCACAGTTGTGACAGTGCCTTATAAGTGATCAAAAGCCAAAAAATACTAACTATATGAATAACAATTAGAAGCAAATTAAGCCAATAACTATTACATTCAACGTATGGTTCATGTAAATTAATACTCGTGGACATGACCAATATTGGTTATTGAATCACTTTTGTGTGCATCTCCCTGTGATTTTGCAAATAAATGTTCTCTTCGAGGAATACACTTGACTGCAGTAATATACATTGTTTTGAAGTAATTGAGGTCATAGGGCATGTGATGTCTCTTCCACTGGCATTTGATGAATCGACATGCATTGTTCCCCAGCACTACTGCTTAAGTGGGCTTCTCCAAGCTAAGCGTCATACAAGTCTAGTGGCTGGAGTGTCATTTGGTCAGACACTCTTTGCTGATTAAAACTGTTTCCAAAGAGTTCAGGGAGAATTACCTTAAAAAATTAAGAGCTGGTGCACTTTTCTCACGTATCATACTATCAGCCTTGGTATTCCCTTCCAGATAGGCTCACAAACGTTAGAGTTCGCCCTCCAAGGCTCAATGCCATACCTGTTCTCCTGACTTGCAACATTACCTCAAATCCTAAACTTCTCTCCATAAAACCTCCCAGGGAGTTACTGTCAAACAGGGTTAGAATGTTTCACACTTTTGCCCCAATGCCTCTGCTGCGCAAAGGGCGTGGCCACTGCCTTACACTAGCAGAAATGGGCTGCATCTTTTCCAGTTACTAACCCGAGTTTTCCACTTGCCAGGCATAAAAAATTTAACCTATAAGTGATCTGAGCATAGTACATTTTACGTTGAGAACTGTCCCAGCTTGGGGCTACACTTCAGGGTAAGTTGTATTCCCAGAATAATACATTAGGACACGCTGTATTAATTCCTCCAAAATTTAGGTTGTACAAACCTCCAAATTCTACAAACTAAGTGAAATGCCCAACTTTCCTAGGCATGAAAACAAGCTAATCTTTAAACAGGAGCAAATATATGGTTTAAACTTTGTGTTTTCTGCTGATGCATTCCTTTTACATTTCATATATGTGCATATTTATGTATCTGAATACACATTTTTCATTTATAAATGTGTGCTGCATATAGTACTCATTGCACATTTATAAAACGTAAAGTTTGCTTTATAATAGTTTGATAACACATCAATTATTCACAAATATGCCTTAATGTGACTTTTAATGTGTAACAGATTTGAGTGTAGGAGCAATACAATTAATATGCTAATTCTTACATTAGCCATAATTTATCACGAGACATGCCCTTTTATAAAAACAAATCAGAAAAGTGTATTTAAGCCCTGAACAGACATGTATTAGAAAGGAATCCTCAACTTCCTGGGATTCAGAAATATCATGCTAGCTGAGCTGCGATCATCCCTAGGGAAGGCCATCAGAGCCAGCTCAACTTCATCAGCTCTGGGAATCCCAAAACAAAGACCTTCTCAAAGAAAGAACAGGCTTGTTGTTCACCTAATTATGCATCTAGAGGCCATCTCAAGAAACTCAGACTGCGACTTTTACTGCCAACATAGCTTAGCTAGGGGCTAGAAGGGAGAGGTTCCTTAATGAAGACTAGTTCCACTATTCAATGCAATTAATTACTGAAACACCATCACAATGTTACAATTATTTGTAATATTTGCCTTATTAATTGCTATCCTTGCCACTGTTTTGTTTCTATAGTTACATCTATACATATTATCTTAATAGATTGGAACACTAATTTTAATGAAGTCTTAAAAAATGTATAGTGTGGATTCAAATCAAGACACATTACTTGGTGATGAACAAATGATAAAGTTTAGCTGAAACTCGATTTCCACAAACATTATTGTTTGTGCGATATATTGCTTTACAGTAAAACTGCACTTCTGAACAAATTTAGTATCCATTACGATGGAACGTGTGCTGTCCGTAAATGATAGTGCTTTATCATACCATGCTTCAGTAATATATTTACAACAGTGTGCTCCAAAACGCACCACTAGCTACATACCACATCAATAGCCCTCTCTTGAATGGGTGTGGCTCATTTTCCTACACTGTTTCTGTGCCTGATGCTTGAATGTTTTACAATCCCTATGACTTTAGTGATGTAAAATTGAAGGCAGCACCCCCACTCTGAAAATTGTTCTAACACCACTGACACTGCCTGTTGTTCCCTTGCAGAACACTCTCTCCTACCCCGGGAAGCACAAACAGGAGGATCAGTGTGTGGCAGGGACTGATTTCAGGCAAACAGAAGAGGCGCTCAACCTGCAGTTTCTGGCAAAATTATGTAACTTGAGGCAACAAGAAAATGAAGGAACAGTCATTTATACTTTGCACAGTATTCATAGATGGTGCACAGAAAGAACGTGCAAGCATAAATGAAATAAAAAAAAATTGAACGGAAGGCAAAACAGGAAATTTTGCTATTGAGGAATACTATCTAATCGTAATGTAGCTCTGTTGGAAATCTGATCTGTCTTTTCTGCATGGTAATCCCAGACTTTTCGCCTATTGGTGGACCCTATATTTTAGCTGATATTTGAACCCTGTGAACCTTACCCCTGCTAACCAGTAGTATAGTGCCTCTGCTCCTCTTTTAAGCATGATCAAATTGGCATACTTCTAATTGGTATATTTAACTTACCTATACAACCCAAGTATATACTACAAAATGTAACCTGTGCCTACTTACTGTACTTACTTTACCATCCACTATATTGGCACTGCAAACATGGCTTGAGGCCTTCCACTACGCGAACTTTGTAGCACACATAATAGGGTGCATGATATTTAAAAGCAGAACATACCTAAAAGTAATATTGCAGTGTCCCTACCGTGAACAGGACCTAAAAGCTAATTTCACCTTGGAAGCCCCAGCTGTCCTATGCAGAAAACCAGAGTACAGATTCAAATATTAATATTGTATTTCAGGAATAGGACCAGCTAGAAAAATATTTAAACACCTATTTTTAAAAGTTATAAAAAATCCAATGTAATGGTGAAGTCGGATTTTTGATAAGCATTTTAGAAAAGTACCTTTTAGAGAGTTATATTTTACCTGCCTTAATTGTCAGAAGGCTATTTAGCATAAGACTCTGCCAGCTCTCAGCCTGTGCTCAGCCTCGAATAGACATTAAAAAGTGAAAAAATGCCTCAGAGGAGCAAACAATAGGCTGATCTGAATGGGCAGATAACTCCTCTGAACAGAATATGCAAGGATGGGGGCTTGCTTTCTGACACTATGGTGTCTAATCCTGCTTGGCAAACACATACCTAAAGCTCCCAGAGCACAAGTTTAGTGTGGCCGAAGGCTTTCGCCATCTTGAAAATGCCCTGGCACATGGTATATTGGACATCTTTGAAGTAATCACACCAGGAATTAGGTATCCCTTGGAATTTATAATCCATTGGTTAGGGCATGCCAAGAAGTCATTTCCACCCACTAGTTAGTGGAAGGCATAAATGTGGCACCTCCAGGCATCCAATCTGGATCTGTGAAGATCAGAAGAGGACAAAATCTGCTGTCTGTGAATTGAAAGGAATACTGAAGGACTGGACCTGCTCCCTCTTGTACCCAGGGCAAAGAAGTGGACTCCAAGGGTCAGTTTGATGACCTCCTGTATGGCTGCAGGAAGACAACAAGCTTCAAGAGGCCATTTTCTGGATGTACCAAGCTGATCAGTAGCAACTGGACCTTCGCTGGATCCTGCTTCTGCCTGACATCCTGGGAGTTTCTAAGTGCAAGTTTCTAAGTGCCTCCCCTGAGGTCACGTGGGGCGTTAGAAGCGTACTCTTTTGGTGGACTCAGTCTTAAAACACTAATTCAGGAGGTAAAATCTTTAAACAGGACGAATCTGGTTAATCAGACACACGCTCCATCGCAGTTAGCCTCAAGTCAAGTCAATCTTTAGTCACCTGAAAACAGCCATAAAAGAACATAATCACATTAGTACACAACATCACTAAAATCATCTAAAACCCCAATATATCAACAAAAAGAAGTAGCAATAAAATGATAGAACTACATGATTAAAAGTACTTGTTCCGGCGGTCTAATACATATCATGAGAACTGTCAATATAGTCATAATAAAATAGTATGTGCAAAAATTCAGTAGATTCCATTTTATTACAAATCTCAATAGCTAGAGCCTTATAAAGTTCAAAATCCTGATTCCTACCTTTTCCTTATAATAATAGCACTCTTTATAAAATGTGGGACAGTATAGCAGATCTCTGCTGTATCTAGTTCTGTAAAAATATCAATGCTAGCTTATATGGTCTAATATAAGCATGGCGAAAAATTGCAGCCAAAACAAATAATGTGGTGCTAGACATAGTGTGCAATACAGCATAAGGTGGCATGTGCTATGACTGGAGACGCTGTCAGAAGGGCATGGTGGCATGTCTAAAAAAGGTACCCTGAATAGGAAAGGCTGTCATAAAGTGCAATGTACAAACTGCTAAATATTCAAGTATACTTGACATCGCTGTGGCACATCCTCTCCTTAGCTCTGTACAGTATTCTAGGAAGTGGTGTTTGACTTTTTCTTTACAACACAAGTCAATCTCCCTAGGGTTATTATACATTTTCTTAATATATACAAACCACAGTATACGATGCAAATCATCAAGTGGTAAGCAGTCTATGAGAAATCTCTCTGACAAAGCCTGCTACCTGCTTGGCCCAGCAGTTTTTCCATAGAATCAACAGGGCAAGGCTATTCACATCCCCCCATATAGGTTAAGCCTACTTCTTTGTGGCCAATAATGGATGCGGTACTTCTTGTGACGGACAATAATAGTCTACAAATGAAACTATTTTCTGTGTGTTGCAAAATGTCTGCATTACAATAGCCCCAAATGCCAACCCAATATGTGCCAAAAGGAATAGACTTGCTATTATAAATACTAATTAGTTCTTTAATTGGTTACTGATAGTGTGTGTGCAAATCTGAACACGGCTTCATTGCTTTTACTAAATTGTTGACTTTTTAATGTTATCATAGGTGCCTGTGACAGTGAGCAATTAAATAGAATCCCTAGGCAGTTATAATTCTTGGTTCTGCCTCACCTAACTCCATCCAGCCCATGATTTTTTGTCTTAGCTGTGCCATACATAATTACAAAAGATTTAGTGAAGTTTACTTTTAGATCCAGACTTTTCTATAAAAGATAAACAATAATTAAATACATTTGGAGGCCATTAGTTGTGTTTTAAATGATGACCGCATCATCAGCATATAATAAGATGGGGATATAGCAATTTTCCATCTTCGGAATATCGATACCTTTTTCAAATAAGTATTTGTTTACTTTATTTTTAGAATAGCAGAAAAAAGAAAGGTGCCTTGATACATCCTTGGCGAACACCTCTATATGTTCTAACAGATGAGAACTTGCCAGAAGTGCTATATCGGGTTGAGACTTCGGTATCAGCGTTGAGGTGTTTTATCATTACCAATTCTTTTTCTACCCCCAGTTGATCCATTATATCCCATAATTGTGTTCGGTTTAACAGATCGAAAGCTCTTGAAAGGTTCATAAATGCTAAATGGAGGTCCACCTTCTTTGCTAGAACATATTTCCACATCACAAGATACACAATTAGACATTGTTCCTTCCTACAGATCCCAGGGCGAAAACCAAACTCGTCTTCAGATAAGATCTTATTTCTTTTGCCCAGGTTTCCAGTCTTGACAAAATAACCCAGACTAGGATCTTAGCACTTGAATCTATTAAAGAAATTGGATGGTAACAGCCGGGCAGACTTTTATCACCCGTCTTAAAGACTGGTACAATAACCGCTATATTCCATGAATCTGGGAACCGACCTATTAGGGCACCTTTAAATATGTTTGTTAATAATGGGGCCTCTAAGGGAATATTTGTTTTAAAAATGTCTACGGGAACTCCGTTGGACCCCGGGGCCTTTCCACCAATGCTCCTTGAGATTGCCTCAACCACTTCCTCCACACTAACTGTGTTGCTGAGCGCTCAAAGTTCTTTCTCAAATAATAGCTCCACATCCTTTAAATCGGATTCTATCTCTCCTATTCGAAAAATATCAGAGTAGTGCTGCACCAAGGTGCCAGCAAGCATTAGGGACTTCAACTTATGAGTTATGGAATCCGTGAAAAATGGGTGGTTCACTACCTCCCAAAACCTCAACGCGGTCAACCTCACATTTTGCCTAGGTCCTGGTCTACTGCGGTCACTGACTGTCATTGGTGCTTTTTGGCACTATTTCTACTTAATACTTTAAAAATTCATATCGCCTGCTTCCCTTATTTGATTTTTGCATTTTGTTTATTAAATTTTACTCTATGTTTTTCTAATTCGCTTTTTTTGTTGTTTTGAATTTATTACTGTTTTGGTATTGCATAAATACATTTCACATTACCTACCCTAAGTTAAACCTGCCTGCTCTGTGTAATAGCTACCAGGGGATACAGCTTAATTTAGTGACTTTAAGATTATTCCTTGAGGTGGGCAGGTGCCCACAACAAGTAATAAACTGCTGCTGGCCACTCACAAGCTTGAAATGCCTGTTGAAAAGCTCTTTTGGATTATTTACCTAATTAAAGAATTCAAATAAGAAAAATATTAGGCTGCTGTTCAGGGTTCAGCTGATGTTGGGGATGCATCCTAGACCTAAAGCTGGTTTAGGAAGAAAAGCTTCAGAATGGATTTTCTTAACAATGTGTGACATAGCCTAAACACATAATATATAAACTAGTGATATGGAAAGTTCTTAATAGGTGAAAGGCGTCTTGAATAGATTCTAACTACTGACCTTTGCATAGCTGTCAGTGTTTCCCACTTTCTGTAGTTATTCCACATAACATAACAATATTTTCTTGTGAGTGCTAGTTGGTGCTGAAAAAGATGCGCCGTTTTCTTGCAAGTTATCCTTAGAAATGTTTTTCTTGCAAAATTGAAATTTGATTGATGTTGGAGATTGTTTTTTACTCAAAACAACTTAAAAGGGGTACAAAAGTCACAGTTGTAATGAGAAAAACAACATAGCGAAAACTTTACTAAATATAAGTAGTAATCATAGTATCTGTGAGAAGTGTATGAAGTTTACAACAGAGAAACGTTGCACACCCCTAGTACAAATTTGTTGACAAATTCCGGGATCTTCGTAAATACAGGTGACTTTAAATGCAGCTTCCCTAAACTGTAAAGGAGCAGGACCTATATACAATAAGCAATTTACATTACACTCTTCTGGCAGTCTTGGCTTTATATGCTAAATACAAACACAATACTTCATACCAGAACAACAGGAGGCACTGTTTACTGAAGATGTATACTCTAAATTGGGAAATAAACCAACCAAATAGGAATGCCAATACAGTATGTTTTTTTACTTGATCAGCTCGCTAATCACAATGTACAACAAAAATACAAGCAGAGTTTAGAATAAGTGCATGCTCTGGTATAATATATAACTAGAATATATAAACAGCATCATAACATTATTCATAACGTCTAGTTTTTCACTGGCTACAGAAAAAAAAATACTTACAAAACAGTAAGATCAGGGTGGAGTCCATCAGTAAAAGAGGTCAAAGAGACCGCAATATGCTGAGAAGATTAAAGCAAAATAGGATTGTGCTTATTGATTCACGAGAGGAGTCAAATTGGACAGAAGAAAAGTGAGATACCAGGTCTAAGAAAAATATTCTTAGTCCAAAAATGTTTACAGGTGGGGCATTAGCCAGGACAAGCAGCCCTTGACAGAACTCCACAAGCTCAGTAAGATATCAAAGAATAAAACAACTGGTTGACAAATGTCAATTTAGATTTGTATACACTGAAAAGCTAAACAACAATTTTGGGAAAAATGACATCGTTGTAGCGGAGCCCAGAGAAAACATCCACATTTCTGACTATCACTATAGCTTCATCGGAGGACTGCCAAAGAGCCAAGACAGATAAACGAAGTTACAAGTTCCATCAGCTCACTGCAAGATAAAGTTAACTCACTGGCTGTGATACTTCATCCATCGTTATACCCATTTAATGATTTGCCTTGCACCCGAGTTTAATCAGTTGGTAGATCCAGGAAAATATTTATGAGTGCATTAAAATGAGCATACCAAATCTCAGGAGTCCGGTGACAGATATCACAGTAGATCATTTTCTTAAATAGTAATGCTGCTAGAACACAGAGTTCATCCTCGTTTTGTCAGCGGTGCCACAGAGATTATGGTTCTTCCACTTTTCCCTCCCTCAAACCGAATGCAGTGCATACCTCTAGGAAAATAAGTTGCCTTGCTGCTGTTCCTTACTTTTTTTTTCAATTGAATTTAAAAGCCCTTAACGTAGGTCTTGACAAAAAGGTATGCTGGGTCAAGATCCAAAGTGGATTGTCTTGATGTAAAGAAGGCAATTTCATTTGTAATTTAAAGTAAAAAGATAAATCTAATGTAACCACAACCACAGACCGTAATATTTGGTTGAATAAATTGGTGAAATTAGTGTTTGCTTAAGATGTGTTCAATGCAGCCGGTAAATAAAAATAACAGCAAGTCTGCAATACCAGATTGCTGGCCTATCAGGGTTTTGTGATCAATGGTTGTTTTATTCATCCTTCCACAAATCTTTAATTAAAAAAATTAGGTACATGTTAATTAAGTTGGTCTGTCACGATCTGTTCAAGTTTATATATAAATACATATGGATAAATAGGTGCTGATTTTTCTGCTGCAAGTTTGTGAAGCAATGAGTTTGAAAACAATATAGTACACACATCCAATAAGTGTGGTAACTGTACTGGACAGTTCTTGACAAAAACCCACCCTAAACGACCAGCAATTCCACTGCAGTTGAAGAACTGGATTCGTACATTTGAACGAAACTTTGATGTCAATAGAAGTCGGTGTTTGAGGACTGGAGTTTTTTTTATTGAAATCAGATTGAATTTTAGTTCATGAATGCACATTGCATATCGATAAGTGGGGAAGAACTTCAGTGCAACTTTTTAGTGCAGTAAAACAATAACCTATCATCATCTATAAACTACAATGACCTTCATAAATACAAAGAAACCTGAAACTTTCTTGATGCACGTTTCTTAAAAACAAATATTTGAAATTCATGTTTTCCAATTCAACCAATTTCAGGTAATAGTATACTATTCCAGAATAGCCACCATGTGGCTTGCATAGAGGGGCCATTTGAGAAACCCTGATTTCTTTCAAATGTTGTGTTACAGATTGTGGACCTCATCATTACACAATTGTTTTCTTCATAAAAAAATAAGCATTCAAGTATTGGCCGATTGTTGCAAAATTGGAAGACAGGACTAAAAATGTGAACCAAACAAACCTGCAACTTATTTTCCATTCCTCTAAATTACAAAACAAGTAGTCAATTACTGGCTAGTTTCATCTGTTCTAAATTATCATGTAACGAGGCCACTGGTGTCTTCTCCCAGTACACAGCACTTAACTGTCCTGAGAGACTGTACTCAATAAGCATAAACTTTTTTTTTTTTTTAGCAAAAAAGAAGCAGCAAGCTCTTCTTTTTTTTTTAGCAAAACAGATGCAGCAAGCTCTATGCTGTTTAGTTCGCAGTGCTTGCTCGCCGCAAGCAAAATGCAAGGCTGTATGTTTCTTGAAACGGAGGTGGCATCACAAAAATATTGTTGAGTGCATGGGAGTTTTTTTTGGTTTGTACACCCAAAAGCAATTTAAAACATGTTACATGGCTATGAAATTTTCTTAAATGATTAATTCATAAGCACGTTACCATGTCTGTTTAACTGGGCAGACAAATTCTTATTTTGTCTTACTTGTCCAGCCCGTTTGATTGTCTATTACTTGTTATAAATACTTTGAAGTGTTATATTTTTAAATATTTGTACATTCATTTCCTGATGTAAGACCATAGATGAAGTGCAATAAACTTCCTGAGTTTAACTATAACATGTTCATGTTATACTGGAGTGTCACCAAGGTCTCTCATTGGGTTCTTTACAAAACATTCAGTTCTGAAGGAAACAATAACGAGTGAGAAATGACAATAAAACAGTGATCCACATATTTTGGGCATCTTTCACAGAAATATTGCAAACATTTAGTTACTGTCCTGCTCAAAGGATAAATTTGTACACATGCAACCATTTTCTGCACAATAATATGGTACTGATGTTCCCAAAATATGACTTAAAGCTATCAAGTGCATTTCAGAACACTTTCCTAATACAGTAGAAATAATCTGCGCTATATTAGAACATAAATGTGGTATATATTCCATCTTAATTGTTTTAACAACGGGTACATTGGCAAGGATATGTATAAATATTAAGACAACAATACTGAAAAGACAGAAGTAGAAAGAAAGTAATAAAAACAAATGAATGGAAGAAACCAGGACCTCAAAGGAGAAGATGGTGAAGAACGAATTATGGTGTGCATACCTAATTAATGAAAATAATAAGGTTGATAAAGAAAAATGGAAAGTCATGAAGAAAAGAAAGAAGGAAATATGGTTTGAAAAGAAGAATAGTAAAGGAGTGTGTGAGCGAGTAAGTACAGCAATGAGTGAAAACATATTACCAGAAAAGAAAGAATGACAAAAACAATGGTAGATCGAGATGTTCTGTTCCTAGCATCTCACCTAATATCTTAATGCGTATACTAAGCTATTGTGGCCTACTAACATATCTATGAGAGACTTGTTTTATTCTGAAGCCACCTTAAATGTAGATAATCATATAATGCATAAACATGTTCAAATGAAATGTCTTACTAGAGGATCCAGTTCTTGTTGCATAGTTACGAAGAGAAACTACAGTGAACCCAGAGAACTATGCGGTGATGCTTTGTGTGAGCTTGAAGATAAAACATAATGTTAGCCTCTTTAACAAGAAAGTATTTTAGGGAGTGAGGAAACCTTTTGTAAGAGTTTGTGGACAAACTGATCTAATTCAAAATAGTTTACATTATCCGTGAAACTGCTTCTGCATCTCAGAAACGGATATCTCTGCTCTCACGAGGCAGATGTATGCTTCTTTAATATCCATCCCAAACCTACAAGCCACAATGCGCTGGTTTTGAAGATCTCGACACAAGTAGAGGCCCTATATTGACATAGTTAATTATAGGAACTTGATAGGGATTTGAGAATGGTCAAAGTTCATAGCTTGACCGCTCTTTGAAGGGACACTGCTCCAATGCTTGTAGATTTATGAAGAAATACGTTTATAAATATACATTTCTTAATTTGAATGCCCTTTTACTGCATGACAATCAAAAATGTATAATATAGAAACACATTATTCTTTAAGATTCGTATGTTCAAATTTCTTGGTTTCGAAATGGTGAGGTAATTTTGTTGTATATTCAGAGAGCACGCTTAACAGGGTTAAGGGGCAGTGGAGGCTTTCAAGTTCTGTAAATGTCCTTCGAAACTACTGCCATTAAATTGAAAATGGAATTTCGAATGTAGGACTATTAAATAATTTGTCTCAGCTTATATTGTGCATTGGTGTGCAAATTAAAGGGAGGCCTGCTGATAGGTCTAATTACATAGGTACTTGAACAGTAGTAACTAGGCTGAAGTCAGAATCTCATTTTTGTGCAGGCACTGACAAGCGATTCAGAGACATAGGGTCTGATTTTATTGTTTAGCAGACAGGGGACTGGGTCACAAACGCAACAGTGCTCTGTTTACCTGTATCATTTATGGAGAAATTATCCCTAAGCTTCCTCCAACAGACCAATCAATGGAGCAGGGGTCGTTGGCGGAGGGGCCTTACACCATCCTTCTCTATTTAGGGTGGACCGTGATGTCCTTTTTTCTGTCCCTCAGCACCAGCCAAAACCATGCAAAGAGGGACAGAAAAATAATGACCCATAAGCCCTGGTAAAAAACTCCCAGCGTGTGAGGGACATTAGCTTTTGCCTTTCAGAATCAAAAACATTGGAAAGGTTTGGTGAGCCAATGTTCACCAAACTTTTTGCACCTTGAAAGGAACTGTGACTGCGTTTCCTTCAATGTACAAAAATGACCTCTGGACCAGCTGTCATCTCTAAATTTGGCAGATGGTAGTCCGCCAGAGTGGGGGATCTAATGAGCTCCCCCATCCTGATAAAAGTGTTATCTATCAGCCAAATTCTAAATAAGGCTGCTGAGCTCAATACATATTGTTGAACAATCCTAGTCTACCAGTATTTATTTTCAAGTAGATTTTTGCAGTATTAGATTTAAATCTTAAGTTCTTCCTTTTAAGGGGGACTTTATAATGTTAATGCAAATTTTCCTCAATACATTTTTACACCCTTCTTTTCTGAAACATTAGGGAATAGGTGAAAACCTTGCTTTTCTCCTAAGGTTTTCACAAAAACAGAACTATATTCTATACTATGCACACAAATCCATGACATAAGCAAACACCGACTTCATGGCAGGAGCAAAAGAAAGCTCATCTAATTCACAGAACTGAGATACAAGAGAAATAAAGCAACAGGGTCCAGCAAAGTCAAGCTGGAATGGTTAAGTAAAATGGAGTGTAGACAGCACCAACTCACTGGCATGGTAAAATACAGGTCACCAAAATCCTGAAAACGCTATGGCGGCTCAGAATAGACATATATATACCACCAAAGAAGCATTCCCCAGACCCGGACTTAGCCATTTGCATCTTTTGAGGTAACAGGTGTTACGACATCACCGACTGTACTTCAGAGTCCTTTGTTAAAGTACACAATTTCAGTGTTAGGGCTTTTTTCTTGAATTAGGGCTTGGATCTCTGGCTCCAGTCGACTGACTCGCATAGAACTGTAAAGGATACAAAAATACAACAAAATAAAAAATTAACTCATTTCAAAACGTGTTAAATTCTTTCAGCCCAGAAAAGGCACCAAATGCAAGGGTAACAAAATCCAGTACTTCGAAGTGAAATAAATATGCAGGAGTCACTCCCTAAGAAGATTTGGAGACAGTCTACCTTGACCCCTTCTTCATAAGGGTTAATAGTGCACCTCAGTGTACTGATATCAACAGGCACATGCGTCTTGATTAATCAACAAGTAAGAATGTATTAAATGTCACAGAGGTTTGATAATGTGTAGCTTCCTCAGATTTAAGGCAGACATCAGTGGGAGGGATTAAGACAGAGCCCTGGAGATGGGCAAAATTTGGAGAAAAGTCAGGGTTCACTGTGGTCAGAGTCTGAGCCGGTCTTTATCGCATCATTGGTACATTTTAGAAACAAATGTTGCATTTTACCTGACAATTAAAAATATATTTTTTTAAAGTCTTTTGTCATTGTAGGAGTTTGATGATAATGAAGTTTTGATGCAATACTAGGGAGGAACTATCTCACTACAAATGGAACCTGTGGCATACAATTTAACACAAACCCTGCAGTAGCTGCATCGACCCGCAGTTTGATCACACTCACATGGAGCATGGGACCTATATGTTTTTCACAAAACTATCCAGCAATGTATTGGCCTACTGAGCTTTCTTACTCAGATGGCAGTCTTCGACTTGAAGGACACAAACAGTTCTCTGCAGTAGATGCATGTTTGCAGTATGACAAATGGGATTGGAAACTGTGACTTGAAGGCTACAAAATACTCTGCAGCCTGTATGTTAACCCACTGAACTTTTTCACAAAGACTGAAAACAGCAGTCTGCAGATAAACATAGTACTCTGCAATAGGTAAATTATTGTCCAGATAGCTCACTTAGGTTTTAAACCATAACATAAAAAGCACGGTATGGTTACTTTCCTTTATGAATTCATTCCTTTTTCTTTTGTGGTTACTCGACTTCTCGACCAGGATTCTCAAGATCTGGCTCTTTTTGTCTACTGTTTCTCAAATTCAGTTATTTTTATTTTTGCTGTTGTATTTCTCTTTTAACTATTTTCGTTTCAGTCTATTATTTTTCCTCTTGCCTAGCTGTTTTTCCATTCAGCAGGTAATATGTCCTTTGATGCAACAACCTTTGAACATATTCTGCTGTCTTATTTTCGTGTTTATTTTCCTCTTCTGTCTCACTTTTATATCTCTCTTTTCTAGTTTGCTTTGGCAATTTTAGTTTCTTCCATTCTCTTTTCTTACACTTGTAATTGTCCCACAGTGTTTGTTCTGTTCACTTGTTCCACAATTTCCTTTCCTTAATTCTATTGTCAGACTCTTGTGTACGATTGGATGACATTGTTGTCTATCTAACTTCCCTCCTCCGGATCTGATGGCTTTCCTCCCTATTCTTGATGTTGTCAAGTTCAGGAGTATTTCGGTCTCAGACTGTTTTGAATGACTGATGTATTCTTCCACTGTTGACATGAGACCTTGCATTGCAGTCTATGTGAGGGACTATTTTGTCTGTGTCTCTATTTCCCACTTAGCCCCTGCTCCTCTATCTTTTATCTCCATCCCCTTATTTGTAAAACCTCTTTCCTACTTCATCCCCTGCCAGTTCCCTCTTGCCCACTTATCCACCTTTTAGTTTTCCACCACCCAGTGTTCTATGGGTGGGCAGCCATCTTAAAGGAGTTTTTTTACCAGTTCAACAGGGCAGCCCACACATGTACAAGGATGCACGGCGGGCATCTTTAAATGGCTTTATTGTATTTTTTTAAATCCCATTCTAAGATGGATGCTATAGCTGTGGATGCATCCACACCAGCAATCATTAAACATGATTTGTACAAATAAACTGCATTTAAAAATGGCCATCGTGAATGCACCTACATCCACGGTGGCCATGCTTAAATGGGATTTATAAAAATAATATGAAATTATTTCAAAGATGGCCACTGTGGATGAACGTTGTTTTTATAAATCTCATTCAAAGATTCAGCAATGGATAGGCGCACATTTATCTTGGTCATCTAGGATACATCTAAAAGTACTGGCAAAGACAAAGGCTTTCATGGCCAGGACTGAATGGCTTGTCAATTCTTGTTTCTTCCTTCCTCGTTGTGTGCATGGGTATAGGTGAAGTGAAAAATGCAACAAAATGATATTCAGACAGGAGCTGGTTTTCAGCCCAAAAGATCTCTTTAGAGATTGCACAGGACTTCAGACAAACATGAAAGGTCAAGTAGAAGGAAGATTTAAGGACATTCGGTTGTCAATCCATAAATTCCTTCTAGAAGCCTACCTAGTGGAGAATGCCCCCATGCTGTACACCTCAGAAGTGTCTAAAACACGACACTTTAAACAAACATTGGCAAAGCTGATAGGTTGAATCTTTGAAAGGCATTAGCTTAGCTTAATACCCAAAAGATGTGTCAAGCATAATGAAGCATACAAGTGCATCTGTCAGGAGGCAGTGGGCAGTAAGGGCCGCACACATGCATAATAACGGGGTGATCACTTTTTTATTTTAATGTACTGTTCCAAGATGTCCAAAATGTGGTTACTTAAAGGAGTGGCACAGTAGAAAACTGAAGCTGCCAGGCCTTGAAATAAAAAATACTGTACAGGAATGGCTTGGGGACAACAGAGGAGTGTGTGTGGGGGGGGGGGGGAGGAATCAACATCACACTGCCTTTGAGCGGCGCAGATCCGAAATGGGGCAGATTTGCAATGCAGGAGCCGGTGATGGGATTAGGGGGATTAATGGAAAAAACAAGGCCAAGTTGGCCTGGGAAGGGTAGGGGGAAGTAACATGGCGAAAGCAGTGGAGGGTGCGTCGGGGATGTGAAGGTGAACCGTCACAAAGAGGAGAGGAGACAAAAGCAAGAAAAGACATGCACTTCCATGGAGTGCACAAATCAAAAGAAAAACGGTGTTGCCTGATGTGGAGCCATGGAAGGATACAACACATCCAATCAAAAGGATGGCAAAGAAGTTGTCCTCCAGGGTATACACAAAGAAAGGAAGCGGAGCAAAAGACGTGGTAAAAGATGCAAATGAGTTTCACATGAAAGGCAAACAATGGAAAGCAATTTGCTAACTTAAGTCCACTCTAAGTATTGGAATGTAAACAATAGTCCTTGATAACAAACAACTAAAAGCAGTCTATAGGCAAGAGATAGAAATGATATCCAGATAATGAACTACGATTCAACCTACCTATTTCAAGGTGTTCTGCTCAATCCGAACAAGTCTCCACAGCAAGTGCATCTGGATTGTACTGAGCAAGTGAGTCGAAGCAGCTTAGAGAGTCACACTGAGAACCATGTGGGAGGTCGTTGTTGCCCTATGGATCCCACACAACTGAATCACTGCATCTCCTATTCATTACCCTCCACCCTATAACCTCACACCCCATCCCAGTCTGGTCTCTTGTTGATTGATCAGCACAGAAATCTTGAAGGAAGGGTAAGTACAAAGGTTAACAAGCACTGACAAAGTCAATAGGTTTGGATTTGGTATACTATCTACACCCGCACACACACACACACACATGCACACAGAGCCAGAATCTTACTTGCGTCTACTCTAACCAACAAACTTAAACACAACCAGGCACACCAAGCACCACAGACACATGGAGCAGGCCCAAAGGCCAACTGAAATACAAATCTATGTGCAGGTACTCTTGCAAACAGATGCCACAGGGACAGAAATGGAGTGAATTAGTGAACAAAGGAAAGATGCAGTTGAATACATTGTATTCGCAGGTTTACATTTCTACAACAACAAAAAAGAAACACAAATTTGTGCAGATGGTGATGTTAATTTTACTTTGTATTTTGCTGCCTACATTTGGGCTTTACAAGAATCCCTAATTGATAAGTTGCTAGTTATTGTGTTGCAATAGCACAGAGCATAGAGGAAACTTGATGACTGCATACAAATACTATGGCTGATTTGTCATGGACTAAGAGAAAATGGAGTATTGTCCGCATGAGGGCCCAAATATCTCAAACGTATTGTATTAAAAAAATAGAGAAGATGGGGATCCAATTTTGAAATATGGAGCAGGGATTACCAGATGGGATGATGGCCAAAAATATGAAACAAATGATGAAAAAAATCCGAACTCGTACTAAATGTGAGCTGTAGTTAATTAAAACACAATTTATGTTAATAAATGAGGAGAATGCACACATTAAGTTACAAACAGATCAGAAAAGTACCAGTTGGGTAACGGTACCAAAGGTAAGTAACTTGTTCTTCTAATAGATACCTCTAAACACAAATTCCTCACCTTGTGAAGATACCAAAGCAGGATCTCCCAAGGTGGTGAGTCAGTGGAGTGGCTCAGACCAAAAAAGAGCTGCAGGACTGAACGGGCGAAATGCCCATGCCTACGAACGTGACTATCAAGATTATAGTGCCTCATGAATGTGTGCACTAAAGCCCACGTAGGAGTCTGACAGATCACCAGGACAGACATTCCGTGTGCCAACACAGTGCTGGCAGCCTTGGATCTGGAGGAATGAGCCCTCGGACCTTCTGGAGGCTGCTTTTAGCCAAAGCAGAGCATAGCTTAATGCAGAGGACTACCCATCATGACAACGTCCTTTGTGTGCCCCAGTGAACCCCACAAGGTGCTGAGCGTCCAATTGATGGTATTTAATATGATACGAAGTAGAATGTCCTGTCTATGGAGGTTCTCCTCCTTTTCCAAGGGGTGAGGCTGGGCAAAGAACGATGGCAGGGTCTATCGCAATGTGATCCGCTTCTACACTCCCTTGCCTTTCTTTGCCCCAGAGAAAACCACAAAGAGTTGATCTCCACCCAAAAGTCCTTGGTGCAATTGATGTAAAAGCTCAGTGCTCTTTTGGGGCCCCAACGATGGGAGGCTTTCTTCCTCTTTCAAGGGGTGAGGTGAAGCAAAAAGTAAGAATAGCAATGGACTGTCCGACATGAAAGGGATTCACAACCTTTGGCAGGAACGCTGCTCTGGTCTGTAACACCAATTTGTCCAGAAAAAAGGTGGTGCAGGGCAGTTGGACTCAAAGAGCCTGAAGCTTGCTCACATGACAAGCTGAAGTTATCAGAATGAGAAACTCTGTCTTGAGAGTCCGGAGATTAAGCATTAACTCGAACTTGGCACAATCAACTGTCAAATAATTCATCAAGTATGGCCACAATGCAGACAATCTTTGAACGCGACCTCTTCAGAAGTGGTCTGAAAAGGAACATAGATGACGGATATGATAGTTCAGAAAAAAAATGCCTTTTTTGACTCCGATAGATTTGAATATTTGCTTTGGACTAACATGTCGTTTCCAAGAAAAGAATGCACTGATGATGACAATGTTGATGAGGATAATAAAACAACAACAAAACAATAACTATGATCAATGTTATTTGCAGATGTTGTTTTTGTTTCTAAATAGCAGACCATTACCAACTTACGTGGTACTCAATTTTTTGATATTGGAAGAATGAAAATCTGAGTTGGTTCCGAATGCAGATTCAGCAGTGAATATGTCATTCACTGAGCTATCCTGATGGTTTGATTCTAACTGCTCAAGCTCATCCCAAGCTTAGTACCAGGTACAAACTATACAGTCTCCTATATCCGCTCCAAATTCTACTTTCTGCGTCTACTTCACAGTAAGGGGTAGAGGCATTTTTACTCACCTCTACAAGACCGAGATCAAATGTTTGTGCTGGTGTGAAGGTGGATTTCTAGAGTCCTCGTGTGATCAGAGGATCCTAGGCAAGTATATTCCTTACTGAGGGTTAGAAGGGATCACTGGAGTGCTAGAAGTGTTGTATACCTTTAGGAAACACGTTGATAAACTTCAACTACAGACTTTAAATTGGAGCTTTGTCGGGCTGGTTTAAAAGCATATGTTTAATACCAGTTTCATTTTACATTTTTGTTTTTGGTAAGGCTTTTGCTCCATCCCGGAGAATCAGTAATTCATTGGTAGGAAAAAAACAACATGGTTATCAGACATATTGAAAAAAAAAATACGTTGGACTTTTCCTATTGCACTGAATTATTCAGTAGTGTGTTATGTAGAGAATGTGGTTTACATCTTAAAGGTGTAGGCATTAATATGTTCAGGCTTGGAATGATAAAACTATGTCTCTGATGTTGTGCCTTTAGTCATAAGATAAGTGTCATGAAAATCAGGATGGACTCTCTTTCAGAGAACTAAGGGGTCATTTAGAGTCTAGTGGACTTCCAGTCCGCTTGCCAAGGCGGAGGGAAACCCTCCAAACTGAGAAATCCCCACTGCCTGGCAGAGATCTCTGCCCCTTCAGTGCATCTGTCGGCGCAGCACGTGCCGTTTGCCGAGTGGGACATGCATTTTTTTGTCCTAGCATGGCATCCTTTTTTTTTTTACTGAAACAAACTCCCAAAGCAGGAGCTTATTCCAGTAAAACAAAAAAAAAAAAATCAAGGGCCATGGTATGCAGGCAGTTTTCAGCTGAGCAGTAGGGCCACTGCAGGTTTTCCGTGCCTGGGACCGCCATGCGTAGAGGTCCCAGGCTGGGAAATCCAGCGACGGTCACTCCCATTGCCCCACTCTTAAGAGGGGAGGTCAACTGTGACTTGGTGGCCAAGGTCAAGGGTTTCTATGGGTAGAGCCGCTTGAGGGTCCTTCTGAAGAAAGCCTGCAATTTTCCCACTTCTAAGTGGGGCATGCAGAACTTAGGTGGCTGGCAGGTCCCCCGCTTTTTTTCACAGCTCCCCCACGTCAGACTACCTTTAAATCAGGGCCTAAATCTTCGCTTAGTTCCATATCGTTTTCAAATCTGACCCAGAAATCTACACTTTGTGTGGTGAGCCTCCTAGGCCTTTTACTCTTCATGTTCTATTGTGGCAAGGCTGGGAATTACCATGGTTAAACCTCATTCCCCAGTTCTCAATTTCTAGATAGATATGATGTATTACATAGTAGGTGGGAAATAATGTATCATTATTTGATGTACATTCCATAAGACTGCAGCATCTAGGGCTGCACTGCTGGGGGTTATAATGGGGAAATGATGTCACAAGACTTGCCTATAGCTTATGGATGTCCCTGATGTTATAATAAATACTTTGCTTTTTATCTGTAATTGTTCTTGTTCTTTTTAGCATAGCCCAAAAAGCTTAGAAATTCTTCATGGTGTCTGGAGAAATGGTGGTTGCCCAAGAGTGTAACGCTTAGAAAGAGTAATACTTTCAGAAGAAAGAACAATACACTCTGGTTTCTCACAGGTGTTGGCCTCTTCTGTCAGTTAACCCTTAGATGCATTGAGAGGAACAGCTCGCTGTGGATACTGGCTTGGAGAGGACCATCTACCCAAACCAACCCCACCCAATGCCAATTCTATAGGACTTGTTACCTCAGTTTGTGAGGTCTTGGAAATCCGACTGCACGGACAGGCTCTCAGCCCTAAGATGGCTGCCAGCCGCTGATCCTTTATTGTTAATGATGTACCAGATGGAGGACAGTGTCTGGCACTGCCCCTTAGGCAGCCTAGGTAAGAAATGCTCATCCTAGCCCAGCATGCTTGGACAGAAGCAGGTGTCCTACTATCATATGGGGTTAATTCACGCATCTAACATAACATGGAACAGCCTGCCCAGTGTGTAACCTGCTCTATACTATTATAATTTCAACCAATCCTGTCGTGTTTTTGCCCTCTATCCACCGTGTGATCATACAGCACAGAGGTACAGCAACAGGAGATGCTCTGGACAGCAATAGGTAGTCATGCAATGCTCAGAAGAGGACTCCTAGTGGGCAAGTATGAGTTCTGACAAGCAGGATTACCTGAAAAGCTTTGGGGCATCTTTAAAAAAAATGTAAACCTTGCTGTAATTCTATATATCTGTTCAGAATGGAAGCAGAGTCTGTATCCATCTTTAGATTACGCTGTTCCCCAAGGCTCAAACTTAAAATGTCTTCCTGTAATACACAGTCGTCTTTAAAACCCAGCCATTTCTGGAATAATTTGCTTAATTGCTTTTGCCCATTCCCAAGGTAGACATTGACAACCAGTGCAGGGCAGCAGTTTAGTCTATATTAGCATAGGCTGAATTGATCACATCCAATGAAAAGAAATGTTAGTAAAACAAATATAAAAAGTAGGGGCCAAATGATAAAAAACAGAGGTATAATTAAAAACAAAGAAACCAATCAACCAGAAAAGCAGTGGATGAACAACATTAAACAAATGTATCGAACAGAAATGGATAACAGAACAGAGTCAGACAACTATGTGCTAAGAAGCAAACATCTCCTTCGACTGAAAGCAAAATTTCACTTATCAGCCAAAACACAACAAAGCAAAAGAAAAACAGGAAAATAAACATAGGGTCAAAAACACCAATGGACCAACACAACATGTAAAAATAATGGGAAACTGCCTTAACCACGGAGCCTAAACTAAGCATGGCTAAACAACGCAAACAGAACCACACACGTGTAACCCACGCATATGACTTTATCACACATATGCGTGGTTTAGACGTTAGTGGTAGCTAGAGCTCTAGACTAGGAGCTAAAAGAATGGGGTGGGAGGTGTTGCAGACTTGGACGGACTTACTTCCAGGACGAGGAACGGTTTGGTGAGTACGTTTTCTGGGAGTGTTATGGGCGGGGATGTTTTTAGGGTTTTAGGGCTCTGGGCGAGTGGTCACAGTACTTTATTGGGCGGGGAGGTCAGTTTTAGGGCTCAGGTCGAGGTGGCTGGGTAGTTTGCAGGGCTGTTTTTTAGGGCTTCAGGACGGGGAGGTCAGGGCACTTTTTAGGGATGGGGACAGTTTTAGGTCTTAGGGTAGGGGCTGAGTTGTTTTTTTTAGGGCTGAAGTTCAGGCTTCATGGCTCAGGGCGGGGGACAGGGTCGTTTTCAAGTCTGGAAGCTGGGATTTAGGGCTCAGGGCTGTGGTGTTTTTAGGGCTGGGATTTAGGGCTCAGAGCGGAGGTGTTTTTATAGCTGGAGTGGGCTTTGTTTATAGGGCTGCGGACTGCTTTTAGGACTCAGGGTGGGGGCTGGGGCGTTTTTAGGACCGGGGTCGGGGTCGTACTCAGGGCAGAGGCTGGGTTTTAGGGCTCATGGTGGGGGTTAGGGAATAACCTTAACCACGCATGTGCCTTTACCAATTATGCCATTACAACTACATTTGTTGTAAAGGTATGTGTGCTAAAAGGATGCGTGGTTAAGACACAATTGTTTTTAAGACCACATTGTTCAGGCATGCGTGGTTGGGGATTGCGTGGTTCTGGCATACAACCAAAAATAATAAAAATGGGACCAACAAAAACCCTATTTATATATTTTACCAGTTACATCAGAATTGTACAAAAACCGTCCACTTAATGGTGGAAATTAAAATAATTTTTCACTGGAAGGATTGGCTGAGTGGAACAGCTTCGGTATGCTGACGATTAGAACCCCCACTAAACATTAACAAAGAAGCTTGAGGCCCAGCAGGTCTATTCTCACTCAACGCACATAGGACCAATATGCTCCCTGTGTCCAGCAGCTAAAGATGCAGGGGCTTAAAGAGTACTGTAGTGTTTCTAACTCTACACCCTTGGTTACTAAAGAGTACTCCACACCCTGAGTTAGTGTACATCATGAAAATGTCGTTTCGAGATGTGTCCTTACCTTTTTTGTGGAAAAAGTGCACAGCAAAGTGGTGTTGCAAACACCAAACTGAAAATGAACAAGAAAATGCCTTTTTAGTAATCAAACGCTTGTACTAGCAAATTTAAGAACAAATATTTCAGCATTTAGAAATATGTTTTAGTGTGCAAGCTATTAGCTAAACAAGTGAATCAATTTACATGATTTGGAATACAGTGTATCTTTTTTGTCTGTTTTTACCAATCTAAGTTTTCCACAATATAAGTTTTCTGTTTGCAACATGTAATCCTTTAAGTTACAGACAGCCACATTTGTAAAGCCTTTTGTGCAAGACATGTATAAATTCAGTTCCATCATTCAACAACATTCACAGGGCCAGGCTTTAATGAAAAAGGTTCTCGACCTATAAATGCTGTTCTCTTCAATGAGTAGCCGTCCAGCGCTGCGAAGTGGAGTCACTATGACTGTAAGATGCAGATCATGCAGGCCAAGGATAAATCGTAGACAGCCATGGTTCATCAAGATTCTTGAAGGAGGTGTTTATGTAATAGGATTTAATTTCACTGCACAGATTGAGTCAGTTGTGCGTAGATTCTGCAAATTAGCACTCATTCAACAGTAGTTTGTGGCAGCAACAGGTAGTAAGAAGTTTCTCTTACATGAAGTCCTTGCCAGAGTACTGCACAAAATCAGGGGACACACCCACCAGCTTTCTCAGCTGTAGGGCTTTGGGCCCTCATCATGAATGGCTCAGTAAATGGGTCTGATTTACCACCCCCGGAGTTAATGATAGTGATACTAGGTGTAAAGGTAAGTCTGTGAGGTATGGAAATCCGGACCATCACGAGTTGGACTCTGAGGGTCTGCTAATGAAATTAGGACTTACCTGGGGAGTGAGTAATTCCAGGTCCAGTTCCCCTGGTAATTCCCCTGCAGTTTTAAGTGAAGGTTTTGGCTGTAGATGAAGTCTCTGGGTGAAAGTAAAGAGATCTGCAGTGTTCCTGTGGATCTCATGATTCCAGCGGGACCAGTATCTGCTGTTTGCAGCCCCATAGGAATTAAGAGGCCACCCGTAATGAGGGTCGAAGCATTACTGAAAGGAAGAGGTGGGGGAAATAGAATAAACTGGGGCCTTCCGCAGAAGACCAGACTTGGATGGTCTCATTAAATCAAGCTCTCGGATTACGTCTCATGCGCAAGCGAGCGGACTGGGTCCGGCGAAGTCTATCCACGGAATGTCAGTCAAAGGAAAGTGATGGCAGAGGGGGCAAGAAGCAGGTACCAGAACAGGTCCTTCCTCTCTGCAGCGCCTCCTACTGGCCCCAAACCAAACGTGGAGCAAAAGCGGACCTGTAGATGTAGAGACACTGGGTATGCACCTAGCGGCTTTAGCAGACCGCATATGATGCTCTCTGTGATTCAAAGGCCTTATAAAACCTATTATTTGAAGTGAATGATCTACTAAATGCGCATTCATACATGTATTATTATACAGTAATTTCAATTTCATTGCTTTTACAATAGAACAAGACAAATTAATGAGAAAAACACTGTTTACTGCCTCAAAGATTGCATGTTACGATGTGTTTACACAGGGAAAAAAACTCTTGCATTAGTTAAGAGCCATCTTGAATTTTTTTTAACCTTCTATCCTGGTTTTGGTTAAATACTTTTAAATACAAAAAATACACACGAAAAAACACTGTCATTAATTCAAACATTTTAAACCTAAACATTTTTGTAATTTCACAACGGTCTAACCACGCAACATTCTTGCAACTTGGCAAAACTAGTTCAACAACGTATTTTTTTCAGGCCTTTGCATGAACGAATAGGAAGTTACAAACCATTGATCACACATCCATCCACAAAGCTACTCACCACAGTCCAACAAGTCCGACCTGCAGAGGAGCGTTCAGCCACGGGTAACGCTGTCAAACAAGTAAACACAGATGTAAGTGCTAGTGGTGAATGGGTGCGGCCATGGCCCAGGGTTATAGTCAACTGTGACTCGTCAATGATGTGCCACATATGCACGCAAGAGGGCACACAGTACTAATGACGTCAAGACAAATCCAGTCCCCCATCTAAACCATGAAAGGGATACTGCAAGTCATTAAGAAATTCTGAGAATAGCCAGCGGCCGCAGATCAAGTGTCTTTACATAGGTTTATAATGCCAACATATCGGGCCCTTACATACCCCTCAGAAACCTTTCAAGAAAGGTGGCAGATGCTCTTACATTCAGATTTCTCCACAAAAAAGAGAACATAATTATTATTCTCTTTACCGAAATGGAACATCTCTTTCACAACATTTTTTTTTTATGACCATTAAAAAAATGACAAAGCTAGCCATGGGCTTTATTCAAATAATTAGAATATCCCAACATAACGGCAATGCATAATTTATTGGACATTATAAACTCGGGAAAGAAATAAAAGCAGGGAATTTATTAGTCTCTGTTGTTCAAAATGCAATACTAAAAGAAGCATATTAAATAGGCAAGTTAAGAAAATAACAATCAACGTGTGCATCATAGTACAATTTGCACCATGGTTTAGCTTATAAAATTGCAATGTCTACAAAATGGAAGACGCCCCAGCTGACGCAAAGACCCTTGGGAAACACGACTGCTGCTTCTTAGGGCGGAACGTGTGGCTGAACTCCACCACCAGGCTGCCACATAGGATTATTGTTGTGCTCTTAGAGTAGTTGGAAAAATACAGTAAGTGAAATATCTATCCCCCTCCCCCCCCCGCATCAGATCCTGCGTTAGCCCCTGGGTCTCCTGAACTGAGGGCAGTGCTATGATGTGGGAGCCTTCCAAAGAAGGAACAGAACATACAGATGAGGATACATAACTCGGTTGAGAATTGCCTAGCTTGCGGGTTTGTTTCCAGAAAAGAGCCATATGAAACTTACATCACTACCTGTGGACTATGGGCTACCGCAGATTCCTCACCTTTAGAATATTGTCCAGGTGCCAGACTCAATCGACAAACGTTCACAGCAGTGCTTCCAAGTGCCGCTAGGAGGCACAGCGTGGCACCACTTTTATTTTGTTCCACCCTGGAAGGGATGGTGCAGAGATGCTTATAAGTGAACACAGCTACATGGCACAGTCAGTTTCTTGCTTGACTACTTCCACTCACTTGGATGTCGAGCACAACAGAATTGGAGATTCCAGTGTACAGATCTCTAAATTGGGACTTTTTAAGATGTTAAAAAGAGGTCACTCCACAGAATGGAGAGGCAGGAGGGCAGTGAGCAATCTGTGGTAGATAAAGTATCCAGACAGAAATAGCATTACTGAAGGTAAGTAACTTGTTCTTCTGGATGGATACTCTAACTACAGACTCCTCACCTTTATGATAGATACGAAAGCAGTAACTTCCTAAGGTGGAGAGTCTGTGGAGTGGACTTAGACCGGAAAGTCCTGGAAGACCAAATGGGGAAAATGCCCTTCCCGCCAGACCTGGCTCTCAAGGCAATTGTGCTTCGTGACCGAGTGGACAAATGCCCACGTCGCAGCCTGACAAATGTCAAGAACAGGCACTATACATGCCAACACAGTGGCAGCATCTTTGACCTGGGTGGAATGAGCCTTCAGATCTTTGAGGCGGTTTCATGAACAGTGTGTAGCAGGTATTAATGCAGAGGAGTATATACCATGATAGAGTCCTGTTCTGCACTACCTTACCTTTCTTTACCATAGAGAACCCCAAAAAGAGCTGATCATCCACCAGATGGTCTTTGGTAGGATCTATGTAAAAGCTTAAGCCATTTTTGAGGTCTAAACAATGGATTGCCCAATGTGAAACAGCGTCACACCTTTCAGAAAAAAATTGGCCCTAGTCCTCAACACCGGCTTGAGTGGGAAAAAGGTGAAGTAGGATAGCCACATTGAGAGTGCCAGGAGCTTACTCACTCAACAAGCTGAAGAGATCGCAATGAGAAATAAAGATTTTGAGAGTCTGGAGGTGCAGCGAACACCTCTGCATGGGCCCAAAGGGAGTGCACATGAGGAATGTGAATTTCAAATTAAGACCTTCCTGTGGTAACACACATGGTTTGGAAGGGAACAAGTCTGTCAAAACTTTATGAATATGCATCAAAACAGTTGATTCAAACAAGGATGCTTGTTTCTGTAAATACAAAAAGGCCAAAAGGGCAGACAACTAACCTTTTATAGTACCCACTGCAAAGCCTCGCTGGGCTAGAGACAAAACAAACAGCACCACATCTGACAGATTGGCTGGTAAGAGGTCTATGTTGCAGAATCCACACCAGCTTACAATCTTGTCCCATTGCCCAGCATAGGTGGACTTTGTAGAGGGACGCATAGTCACGAGGTTGATATCCACAATCTCAGATGGTAGATCAACGCAGTCAACTGCTGCCACGCAATCTCCAGGCATGGTGGTGCAGAGTGTTGAGGTGAAGGAAAGGCCCTGATCAGCACTGTGTCAAAAATGACTGGAATAAAGGAGAGCCTCAGCGAAGGAGTCAAGTGTGACTTCTGCTTGTCGTTCAAGAACCCCAACGATGTTAGGAGCTTCACCATCATCTGGAAGTGGAGAGCCCCCCGTCAGCATTCAGTCATCAAAGTTGGGAAAAACTGAAATCCCCAGCCTGTGAAGATGTGCAGCAACCACGACCATCACATTGTTGAACACCCAATGGAAGCTGAGAAGTTCAAAGGGGCAATGCTACTGGCCAACCTTAAACCACAGGTAGCATCTGTGGAACTGCAGGACAGGCACATGAAAATACGCATCCTGCTGGTCCAAAGCAATGATCCATTCGCCAGGATCCAAGACAGACAGAACTTGGGCCAAAGTGAGCATTCTTAATCTGTCTTGCCAGAAGAAAATATTCAGAAGGTGAAGACATTAAATAGGACAAAGGCCTCTGTCTGTCTTCGGTATGAGCAAGTAGAAAGAGCAGCATCTAGTCCCTATTTTCGAGGCCAGCACGTGCTCTATGAGCCCTTCTCTATGAGCCCTTTGGCCAATACAGCCTGCACCTCTTGCAGCACGATGGAGAAGGTACTCTTTCAAAAGCCGCTCTGATGTGGGAGGAAGCTGAGGTGGGTCAGGAAGGAATGGTAGTGCACAACCCTGTTGGACAACCTGGGGGACCCTTATGTGGGACGAGATGATCTGCTACGCTGGAGGAAAAGATATTCTCCTGCTTCCCACTCTGTGGCTCTGTGCCGCCAAGGGCAAACTAATGAGGCTTGATGGCTGCTGCTGCGGCAAAGGCAGAGGGCGGAGTGGAATGTTGCTCAGTAACCTGCAGGAGGTCTGCTGGATCCCAGTCTGCCGCAGGACTGAAGTGACTGCTGTGGTGGTGCCTACATGTCAGCTCTGTACAGTAGCCTTGAAAGGGTCAATCCTGCTGGGGAAACTGTTGAGAGACCCAAAGAACACAGTGTTGCTCGGCTTTCTTTAAAGCATTTATGGCAGAATCAGACTTTTTGCTAAAATGGAAAGGCACATCAAAAGGCTTATCCACTGGAGATGCCTGCAAGTCTCTAGAAAAGCCAGTGGATCTCACCCATACGTGGTAGCGAAGCACCACCAGGTGCCCACCGCCCACCCCAAGCAGCAAATAGTGTCCAGGCCAGCCCGGAGGACCTATTTGGCTGCGTGCTGTCTGTCATGAATGGTTTGGGCCAAAGAGGGCCGGAACTCCCCCAGAACCCATAGCAGTATCTCCTGACCATGTCCCAAAGCACATGTGTATAACAGCCTAAGAGGAAGAGTGAACTGACCAATTTCAGAGCTAAACTAGTGGATAGAACATTCACTTTTCAAATGCCTCAGTCCTTTCTGCCTCCCTGTCTGGAGGAGTTTGGGGAAATGGATTTGGATTCACCTTGCTGGTGGAAGCTTGGACCACCAAACTCTCAGGAGTCAGGTGCTGCATTAGAAAGTTTGCGTTGCCTGGTACCAGTCTGTAACGCCTGTCCACCTGCTTCTTCTCTGGAGAGCAAGAGCAAGGTTTTTCCCAAGTGCCCATAAGGGTACCTTTAAGGACTTTATTAAATGGTAGTAAAGGCTCGAAGGAGGCTGGCCCATGGCTTGGAACTTCAGTGAGAACATTTGGTTTTACTTCAACAAAGGGCAGCTGTAGTTCAAGAAGCTCAGCTGCATGTCTAACCAGCACAGCAAATGAAGTACTTTCCTTCATAGGGCGAACTAGGCCCATATAATGGGTGTTATTAAACCAAATGGCCTCCTGTAAATCCATGTAAATGTGAGCATCATCATCGTGTGGGTGTAAAACATCCCTATAAATCCATCCTCATTATCAGGTTAATAAGAATTTCAGCCAAAAGGGCCTCTTGGGAGAGGATGCATTTAGTTTCAGTCAGAACAAATGGGGACCAGGTGCACTGGAGAGGAGTCAAGGAGCGACATCAGTCTAAGTCGAAACGTATTTGGCTTGACACCGCAGTCAGTAGAAGTTCGAAGTCCAGCTCCAGTAACGTCGGAACTAGCATGGGTGGAGAAGAAACCAGTGCAGATCTTGGAGTCGGAATGAAAGAGTTGTTGAAGAACCCTAGGGGTTTGAAAGGTGCAGCCGGTGCCAAGGACGGATCCACCAGGGGTAACCTGACTGGCCCCTGCAGATCATTGTGGCTTGAAGGCTTGCCAGAGGGAACCTGAAAAGTGCCAAATAATGCATAGCATGGCATCTTTAAAGAACTCAAACTCCTGAGGCGTCACTGAAGGGGCGCAACAGAACCAGTTATAGAACCAGTTCCACAATAGGGCCCAGATGCCATCCCGACTTCTCCTTGGACAGGGAGTAGTGGGATGGGGTCGAGACTCACTTTGACTTCCTACGCTTCTTCTTACACAGAGACTTACTGGCCTCAAGGGGGGAATGAGTCTGTGCATGTGATTCGGAACAGGAGCGTATATGATATATGTGACTTGTTTCGGTGTTCAGCAACATTCAGCTGTGACTTCTTTCCGGGGATCATCTACATACACCTTCATCTCATGGTCCCGGATCACCTGTGGGTTCAGATTGGAATTTCTGTGCACGACATGGAGTCATGCCATGAGCCCAGACACCAGAAGCATATGACATGCAGGTCCATCACCGACATCTATTTTAGACAGTCACAGCAAAGCTCTTTGGTAGTCCACTGTTACCTTGCATGCTGGAAAAGTATTAAAAGGGATTTTTTTTCAACCACTGAAAGAGAGCAGAGCTCCAGATTCGTGTCCAAAGGAACAGAAAGAAAGAAACAGGTATTACCAGGCAGTGGCATGCTTATGCGCTGCTCTGCAAAGTCACTTCTGGAGAGGAGCAAAGTCAATGCAGAGCCATACAGAGACACCTAACGGCGTGCAGGAGTACTACTGTGAATATGTCCAGATCCAGTCCAGAGCCAGGGGAATATTCTAAAGGTGAGGAACATGTGGTTTTAAGTATCCATCAGAAATATTCTTTTTAACCAAACTGAAGGGAGGTGTAGTATCAACTCATTGGTCATTATGCAAATGTTTGTGTTCTGAAGAAATCTTCTCAAGTCTGATCAACATACCAAATGCTGTTCCCGGATAGGGTCGCCCCTCACCTGCGCGCCATGTTTTTGGAGGCGCGGGGAGATGGGATCCTTCCGTTGGATCAGCGGCTGGCGTCGATCGTGGTCATACACAAAGAGGGTAAACCCCGAGATAGATGCGTCTCCTATCGGCCCATTTCACTCCTCAACGCTGAGCCGAAAATTCTGGCCAAACTCCTGGCTACCCGTCTGATTAGGGTACTTGGCGATCTGGTCCACCCGGATCAATCTGGCTTTATCCCGCACCGAAACACAGCATTGAACCTTAGGCGTCTTCATGGCCTCATCGCCAGGGCGGGCACGCTGCGTGAACCGGCTGTTGTGGCATCTCTCGATGCCACGATGGCCTTTGACACGGTGGAGTGGGCATATTTATGGGCCGTGCTGGCCAAGTTTGGTTTCGGTCGCGGGTTTGTGAGTTGGGTCCGGTTGCTGTACGAGGGACCACTAGCGAATGTTGTGGTGAATGGTCGGGCATCTGCCCCGTTTCAGCTTGGAAGGGGTACTCGGCAGGGCTGCCCCCTGTCGCCTCTGCTGTTCGCCCTCGCCCTTGAACCGTTGGCTGCGTGGATACGTTGGCACCCGGATATACGGGGCCTTCGGTGGTCGCCTGATTACGAGGACCGTATTTCGCTTTATGCCGACGATATCCTGCTGTATCTTGCCTCACCAAAGAAGTCACTTATAGTGGTCTGTGACGTACTCGCATCGTTCGGTAGGAACTCGGGGCTTGTGATTAATTGGGGCAAATCGTACTTGTACGTTCTTAGTGGCGAGGTCCCACCGATCCCTAGAACATGTTCGATACAGGTTGCCCAGCAAGGTTTTGTGTATTTGGGGATTTTTATATCCATGGATCCTGTTGTGCGCTATGAGAGGAACCTGCTCCCCCCCTTGGCACGCTTGAGGCGAGATGTTGAAGGTTGGCGGAGGCTGCCGCTCTCCCTTGTTGGGCGTGCGGCCCTGTTCAAAATGATGTCTCTTCCCCGCTTCCTCTACGCCCTCCAGAACACCTTGGACTGGGTACCGGCTAAATACTTTCGGGAGGTCGAAGGCCTCCAAAGGACGTTGCTGTGGGATGGGCGGCCGCGAATAGCTATTTCAAAGTTGACGCTCCCATGGTACGATGGGGGCATTGCGCTCCCAGACATCCGACGGTACTACTGGGCCACGCAGTTGAGCGCGATCAACCATGGGTTTTACGGCCCTGCCCTCAGCCCTGGGTATGCCATGGATAGGTGGCTGCTGCGCGGCGGCAACTACTACAGGGCGTTGTATTCGCGGTCCCTAGACTCGTCCCTCACGGGGCCCACAGGTGTGGCGGTGCGCGTATGGAAGATGGCGACCGACTCGCTGGGCTGGAAGGACAGGCTAACCCTCGCTACCCCATTGTTTGAATCGGAAAGGTTGGGAAGACTCTGGCATACGAAGGGCTTTGATAAGTGGGATCTGATAGGTATATCCAGGGTGGGGGATGTGCTGCATAAGGGGAGGGTGAAGTCTTTCGAGGAGTTGCAGACTGAGTTTGAGCTAGGGCCTTCAGAGTATTTTAGGTATATCCAGCTGCGTCACGCCCTCCGATCAGTCCTAGTGGAGGGTGAGAAGGTGCCGGAGTCCTCTCCCCTTGAGGACCGAGTCCTTGATGGTCATATGCCCGAGAGCACGATTTCGCTCATATATAAGAAGTTGATAAACGTCCGGGCAGACTTGCTATTGGGGCTGAGAGAACAGTGGACCAGGGATGGCCTCGAGTTGGATAATGAGGACTGGCAGTCAGCGGTTTCTTCGCCTAAGGAGGTTGCGATCCCGTCGCGTCTGAGGCTGGTGCAGCTTAAAATACTGCACCGGGTGTATGTTACGGGGCCAAGGCTGGTCCACATGGGATTCTCGGAGGATGGCCTGTGCAGAAGGGGATGTGGTATGGTGGGTACTTTCCTGCACATCATTTGGGAATGTGGTGTCATTGTGGAGTTCTGGAGGAGAGTCCATGCAGTTATGGGGGAGGTGACGGGCATTGGGATACAGCCGGAGGCGCGGTGTTGCCTCCTGAACGTTTGGGGGCCCACTGATCTCGATGAGGCACAGACCCAATGGGTGACTCTGGGTAACATGGTAGCTAAAAGGGATATCGCGCGATTATGGGGCTCCCCGGGCCCCCCTACACTGACCGCGTGGAAGGAGAACATGGATTGGAGCATGTTTAGGGAGAAGACGGTCTACTGCTCTAGAGGTCGCCCCCGGAAGTGGCATGCCATCTGGGGGCGGTGGAACTTATACAGGGGGGGAATATGTCTTGCCCCGGATCTGGAACCTCCCGAGGAACAGCTTTCCCCCTGACCTACCTTCCAGCGCAGTTTGGTTTTGGTACCCGTTCTGGGCCTCTGCTGTTCCCCTTCTTCCTCCGCACACAGTCTTATACTTAGTAGATGAGTGGGGTCCTGCCTCCCCTGGGGGCTTTCGCCATGGTATTTCAATGTTCTGCCTTGCTGGGGTTTGTTGTGTGTTTTTTCTGTGTTTATTTAAAATTGGACCTTTGCATTACTCTTCGTACTGTATCCGGGACGCATTACTGTACCTAACTTGCAATGCTGCCGAACCTTCGGGCTGTCGGCTGAATAGCTGTGTCCTGAATTTCGAAATAAAGGTTTTCCAAAAAAAAAAAACATACCAAATGCTGCATTGCTGTTGTATGCTTTTTCTTAAATGTACAGCACTTTTGCTCACTGATGCACAGTTTGCCTGGAGAATTTTCCCATAAAGAAATTTGGGGAAAAAAATCTAAATAAAAAAAGTGACAAACCGGGGACGTCACTAACATGGCGCCCGTGTAGATGCACTAACCCGGCGCTCTGGAGCCAAAGACATCTAGCGGGCGGACCCGGCAATGCCCCTGATGTTTTGACCCTCTGCGGCAGCGGAGACCATGCCAGGAAAACCTCCGGAGCCCTGAGCTGCCTTTTGTTGATGGCAGCATTCAACGAAAGCACCAATAATGCAGCGGAGCCGGGAGTACGAACAAGATGGTGGTCGCAGCAGCGCCTGCGGCATGGACCAACACTGCGGCTTAGCCCCGCACCGAGGCATCGGTCAGAAACTGCGACAGAGTACCCCAGCCCAGAAATAATTTCCCTGCCTCAAGGAGCCTCAGCATAGCACAACACTACCCAGGGAGGCCAAGGCTGGAGGGCGACCGACACAGGACCTGAAGGTCCCAAGAGACACGAGATGGGGACTTGACACACGGCACCTGAGCTTGATGTCCTCCCCCTACAGCACAAGGTGGTAGATGCCTGACCAGAACTGCATGTTTTGGTCGCCTCCGCCATTAGATATTCAGACACTTCAGGGGGAGCTTGACAGGTGGATAGTGACTGGAGAGCCTTAATATATGGGGAAGCAGAGAAGGGATCATGGTTTCCCCACCATCCTAAAGTAGGAGCTTGCTGGGAACAACACATCCCACTGGCTCCTGAGGACCCCAAATACCCATCTTGTGACACTAAAATCATCTAACTCTTCAAAACACTGGCGCTTTTGAGGGCTTGATTCTGTGCCTCCATTCAGTTCCTTACTGCGACAGTTCACCAATCTGTTGAGAGGCCCAGACACCCCTCATGGCGACCCACCACGGGAAAAAATATGCAACGCTTGGGAAATGCTCTCCAAGCCCCCTGACAAGAAGACAGATCAGCTACATAATCCCTCACCTTCCAAGTCAACTTCCCGCGATATGCCGGGTCAAGACGACCCAGACGGAGAGGCCCCAATCACACACTCCTACATGTATAGCCTCTTTAGCACAGCGTGGAACCTTAAACACCAATGGGGATCTGTGGCAATCAGACTCCTAGGCTACTCCATCACCAACACTACTTCCTCAAAGATACCATGGTTAACATCCTGAGTTTAAACGTTTGTGGACTCAATGATCCTGCAAAGCATATAGCACAACTCACAAATTTCAGAGACTCCAAATGCGACATATGCCTCTTGCAGGAGACCCATCTTGTCAAGGATGACGGGACGCGTTAGCGGTCCCGCTGGATCACATGACAGTAGTTATCCTCCAGATAAGGAAAAAAGGCTGGAGTAGTGATTTTGTTGGCCATGCACTTCCACGGACAAGTCCTTCAGATTCAGCAGTCTACCCTAGTCAACTCCTTTCAGTAAGACTCTAGATACATTCCGTAACTTCACACTAGCCACTATTTACGCCACCAATGTACATCAGGAAAGGTTAATTATAGAAGCATTGGGATGGCTACTCACATCTGAAGCAGATTCTCTTAGGGGGCAACCTCAACCTAGACCCAAACACTCTACCGGACTGCTCAGAGCACAGTACGGGTCAGACATGAGCTTTTACCAAGACAGGTTTGAGGTGGCTGAGAGATGTAGGTCCGGCTGATGTATGGCAGGAGCGCAACCCCACCACAAAGGAATTTACATATTTCTTTGCCTCTCACCAGACATACGCCAGGATAGACTATTTCCTGACGTCCCCCTGCTTCATAGCAGCCCCTACACAAGTAGATATTGTTGCAGCAGCCCTATCCGAACACTCCCCTATCTCGATCACGTTATCCCTGTCAGGAACTCCAGCACCACATCACAAATGGTGCCTAAACCACAAATTATCGACAGACGACTTCACTTTGACAGAAGTTAAGGAGGCTATACACACATTTCTCAGCACCAACTATGCATTTGGCACACCTCCCCCTTGCTTTGGGATACCCTAAAAGCGGCCTTATGTTTTTTATAGCTATCTCTGCCAAGCTTAAAAAAGACAGAAAGGACAATCGCACCCACCTAGAGACCAGAGTGAAGGATCTGGAGGAGGCCCATGCACAGTCAGGATCCCACAAAGTAAGGAGGCAACTGACATTGACTAGGAAACAACTGAAAGCATTAGGTATGGACAGAGCAGAGTATGCCCTTCTCCGCACTAAGCAGACGTACTATATGGGCGGTAATAAAGCAGGTCGCCTACTTGCCCACAGATTAAGAACCCAGACAGACAAATAGGTAGTGGCCGAGATTCAGGGACTCTTGGGATGACATGCACAGGACGACAGGTCTATAGCACACGCATTTGAATGCTTCTATGCTGACTTGTATTCTGCTCATGCCCTAGCATATACTGATTCCGAAGAGTATATCACTCTTTCCCCTGCCACAAGCCTCCCAGCTACAGATGCTATTCACCTCGAGAAGTACATAAGAGAGGACAAAGTCCTTGCAGCCATTACACAGCTTCAGACAGGCAAGGTTCCGGAACACAACGGATTCACTGTAGATTTTTAAAAAGCCTTTGCTGCCCAACTGGCCCAAATCCTCACTCGCCTCTACAATTCCTTTAGTGAAACTGGAACACTCAAGGACACAATGAGGGAGGCCACAGTTACAGTAATCCCCAAGCCCGGAAAATATCACACGCTTTGCTCATCATACAGGCCTATCTCTCTGCTTAGTGTTGATGCCAAGATCTTTACTTGCATTCTAGAAGCTCGTCTTAGCCCCACTATGCAAGGGCTAATAGCCCCAGACCAGGAAGTATTTATACCCAAAATGGGATGCAGGGAACAACAAAAAACTTCTACTGCATTTCACTGATAAAACACACCACTCTTGGGTTCAAGTACTCCTACTCTCGATTGATGCAGAGAAAGCGTTCGACCATGTACACTGGGCCTTCTTCCAACTTGTAGTATCCAAGAAGGGATTATGCACAGAACAGGTTCACCGACATCCACATATCAGAGGCCTCAGCATGGGTGGCCAGTAACATAAAATTGCACTATATGCGGATGACGTCATGATTGCACTCATGCAACCCCAAACCTCTGTATCCCCCGGCTGCAAGAGCTAGAGGCCTTTTGCAAAGCCTCGGGCTTTAAGGGTAACCTGCAGAAATCCCATGCACTTAATCTTAACATCCTTCACACTGCTAAGCTTCAGTTAGAGCGCCTCTTCCTGTTCCCATTTACCATGCAAGGGGTCCCATACATGTGACTTCAAATCTACTCTACGGTTGAAAAGATGGCAGAACACAACGATGCTGCCCTGCTATCAACAGCCCGCTCTGGCATACAATCTTTGAAGGGAAGCCCCATTCCATCGTTGGGTAGGATTGCAGCCATTAAAATGGCACTCCTCCTGAAGGTTCTTTACGTCATTCAAACCCCCCCCCAAGCGTTCACTGAGAAACTCCAGACATTGATTGAAACCTATATCTGGGACGGTAGGAAGGCACGAATGGCTAAGAAGCAGACCTAAATGTCACTAATAGAGGGCGGACTAGGCATTCCTCACCTGATCCACTATTACCAAGCAGCCCAGTTGAGATACATGGTAGAATGGAGCAGGACACTCACCGAAAAACAATGGTGCTTTATTAAACAAGCCATCGCTGGGATACACATATGGAAAAAACATCGACTGCTTGGCATCTATGTCTCTCCAGTTGTTCAGGTGACAATCGGAATATGGGATAAGGATTAAGCTGGCAAAGGGATTCTCCACACACATCTTCCCAGTAACACAGATTGTAGGGAAACTTGCCTTCACCCCAGCCACGCAGGGCATGGCATACCTTTAATGGCAAAACGCCAACTGCAAAAGGATAGGGGACTTCTTTGACTACTTTGACCGTATGCACTTCCCGCAAATCCAAAGCAAATATGGTCGGACGAATGGCTAGTACTGGTGTTACGTTGCCATCCAACAATGGGTAACACACCCAAGGGTACCCTCCTATGCCACAAGACTACTTAAGCCATTTAAAAAATGGCTTCTTACCCGCCGCTATGACAAAAGCATCCTCTCTGATATTTACAACTTTTTAAATACCCTTATGGCCACCAATAAAACTGAAGCCCAGAAGAGATTGGAGGTTGAATGTGAAAGTACATTTACTTCAAAGGAAAAATATGATATTTTACACAGAGCTCACACCTCTGCTTAGTGATTCTGGGAAAAAGAGGGTTCTCAAATGGACACACTACTGATATTACACTTCGGCTAGGGTAGCTAAATGGAAACATGGCACTACAGATACCTGTTGTTGAAACTGTGACCACCCAGGCATCTTACCTAGGCCTGGGTGGTAAATTCCGTTCCGCTTGCAGAACTTGCGGAATTTGGGTAATTTCACGTTCCGCCGAGAACGCGGAATTGCCCAAAATTCTGCGTTCCGGGGCTCTGCGGAATTTTTTGCTTGTTTGCGTTCTCAAAATGCGTGTTTGCGAGATATTTCCCCCCCCCCGAGCACGCAAACAGCATTCGCGAACAGGAAAAAAGCATCGCGAACACGCAATTCCGCGTGTTCGCGGAATTTCTGCATGTTTGCGGAGATTTTTTACCATTTCACGGAGCTTTGCGTAGAATAACTATGCAAATTCCGCCCACCCCAAATCTTACCCCACCTTCTTTGGCACTACCGCAAATTACATCACTACTGAGCAAAGGTACTAGCCGATATTAATGACATATATGGCACAGACATCCCTAAATTTCCCAGCTACATCCTGTTAGGGCTCCCTAAAGTCTTGACATACCCTCAGCAATCACTTACAGGGAAAGCGATAACCCTAGCACTATGTGCAGCTAAGCAAGTCCTCTTGACCAAGTGTGGCACAGACACTGTACCATCGCATATCGACTGGCTGCATAAGCTATGGTACTTACCAGGCATGAAAAAACTGTTGGTAGTGACAGATAACAAACTCCCCTGATTTGACAAGACATGAGGCCCATGCATACAATTCTTTTCCGAGACTTTCCAAGAGCTCACCTGTCCGGCACACCTTCGCACACTTTGACTCACGACCACAGAGACCCACCAGGAGTGAAGGAGAAAGTGCGCATAAACACTCTCACGATCCCACCAATACCTACTACTGTTATCTATTTAAGCGGCTAGCTCTGTCAAGCTATCTTACCCTCCCCTCCAGCCGTTTTACCCCAAGGCGACCCCCTCACTCCCCCAAATCTGGTTCGTTCACTTACCCTCACCTTATATTAATCCTCAACGGTTGCTGGTTATGAGTGAGACACCTGTTTGTATTTCTACATCTTTTTTAAATCAATAAAATAGATTTAAACCTAAAAAGCTCAAATCCATGAATTCAAAACACAGGAGTTACCTTCATGAAAGCTCTCTTTTCCAGTGCATTCATGATGACAGGCGGGATAGCTGAAAGGGAAAGAAAGAAAAGGACAAATAGGTTCAACAACTACAGAAATGTTCCTCTCAGAGCTCATGCAGTCTGCCATTACTAAATAGGTGTGTTCGTTTCTTCCTAGCCAGAACACTTTATGAACGTAAAGTAAAGGACATTTCACTTCCACTGACTCCGAGAACACTTATGGAGGTCTATCCAGGCCCATTTTGGGCATCACCAATACTAACATTAAGTTAAGTCCAGAGGTCATGCTGAAAAGGTGCCTGGATATTTGATCACGCCTCCCAGTGTTTATCGGATGGATTAAGGGTTCAGCAGGTTGTACCTCTTATTCTGCATCAAGCTCACTCTACCACGAGGCCTAGTTTGTGCAGGTGATTGCAGGTGGCTGGCCCCAGCATTTATTGTTGGGAACCGGGAATTTTTGTCATCAGACTTTGCCCCACAGGAAGAGAGAGGGAGAAAGGAAGAAAAGGTAGAAAGAAGCAGGAATTGACAGATAATAGAAGAAGGGCAAAGAGCCTGCAAAAGTAAGATAAAAAGACAGGAACTATAGAGTGGTGGCGGAATGAGGCATGACGTGGATTAATAGGCAGCGTTGGTGTTCGGCAATCGTGCGGGTGACAGACTCCTAAGGAATCCTTTGGGACTGTCACTTTGTTTTAAGAACAAATTATGCTCTAGCCTTTCCTGTTGTTAGTTACCTGAACTCACCTACCACCATAGCAATGTCAGGCACTGGATATGCACCAAGCAATTCAATCAATACAAAAGCTTTCATACTGATTCTGTAGCCAATCCAGCAGCACAATCAGGAATGTGAATTTCCAATTAGATATCACAGTGTGGGTACTTCAAAAGCATCTTTGCACAGAATTCAAAGTGCATATAGTGTGCATACAACGTGCAAGTCACCCCCCAGTGAAACAACATCCTTATCCTCACTGCCACCCCTTAGACACCATGGAAAGACATAAGGCAGATAGTTGGTCATCACTGCATAGTCCTTTATTATACCTTAAAGCAGAGTAATCTTTTATTGTTCTTGACTGAAACATTTGACCATTTATTCAAGGCATAGGTAAACCAAACAATACACGTTAGCCAAAACAGGTAGGTTATTTCCATTCCAAAAAATACATTTTGCAAAAGATATTATTTACATTCTAGGCATGGCCTTAGCCATCCGGATATCATTACACGCACTTCGGTAATGAATCCCCCGTGCTTGCTTTGCCAGCAGGCCCCAACTTGCACTGTTTTTATCCATAGTAACTTTCAGTCCTCCAACCAGAGAGAGGCACTACCACCAGGGCACTGCTTTCACCTTGGCCCCACCGGGGTTCCTGAACACCGGACACCCCCTCTAAAGTTTAACACAAACACAGACATCTCGGGTAGGGCAGGAGAGTCCAGGACCACCAGCAGGTCAGTCCCCCCTCCCACCAGCCCAGAGCCCCCATTGAATGCTCGCCCTGTTCCAGGGTCAGACAGTCCATGCCAAAAAAGTCCACACCATTTTTCTTGCCCGTGACCCCACCACAGGGCGAGGAGCATACTGGCGCTCTCGCCCTCCCCCACCTATATCTTGCTTACCTGACCCTACTGCTTTGGCACCTAGGACCGTTTGATTGAACAATTCGAGCCCCTTATTAGACAAATGCACACCAGCTGGTAGATAGAGCTCTGAACCGGACACCCGTATCAGCCTATGCCTGAACGTCCTTAATGGTGATGCAGTCAACAACTCAGCGACTGTCTGATTCATTTTTTTCTGATCTGTTCACCGCTTGTGCGGACGCGCCCTTGGCCCAAACCTGCCGTGGAAATACCTCAGACCAAACTATAACCATTGTTCGGCAATAGGTTCCTCACCCTTGAGAGCATAGATAATAAAACTTCTTTAACCCCCCCCCCCCACAGTCCAGCAGGGATCATGTCATTATCTCCCAAATGAATCACCAGTACGCCTGGAATGGGCAAGTCGCCTATGTCCCCAGGCCTTTCTTAACTGTTCAAACACTTCGCTTAATCATTGCCTTCCAATCCCCAAACAGTAGTGTCTAATTCCCATTGAAGCCTGGGACCTCTGTAACTCTGAACCACAAAAATACTGTCCTGCTCTGCGCACAAAAGAATGGCCACACCAGCATATCAGTGTCCATCCACATACCTGCACCCGTGGCCGCCCGACAACTGTATGAAATTAAAACAGAAAGAGAAACCAAGCAGGAGGGGGGGAATTCACAACACTATTGCGCCATGGGGTAGAGCTAAGCTCCCGGTCACACCCACTTTTTAAGCTAAATTAGGTCTTACAAAGCGCCCAAAACAAGATGACTATCATCTGCCTACCCTTTTATTGCTTCAAAAGACAAACCCATTGAGGCTATTGTTGTGGCTTCCCCAATGCAGACAGAATGAACTTAGACCGAGACAGGGCATCAGCAACTGTATTGTCTAAGCGCGCTGTTCCTTCTGAGCTGTTCTTGTGGCCAACCGCCCAAAACCCCATAGATGGTAAGTTCAACTGGGGACAAGTATATCAACTCCCTTAATGACGCACTCTCAAAACAGGGATCCCCGTGTGCCACCAACCTATGTCTAAGTCCGCGCCCTAAGTAACTGTAATTGCACGTATCTATCGCCTACCACCCATGTCCGAGGTGTCAGCCCTGCCCTCTCCTTGAGTATGCTAAGCAGCTGGGATTGAAGGGAAACATCCTAAACAACAACGTTTTTATAACGACTTACCTGAACAACGAATTCTCAACAACGACAAATCCTAAACCACGACTACCTAAACCACGGCTTCTAAAACAACGACTTACCTAAACCACAAGTCTCTTCTCAGCACCAGGAGAGGTGGGAAGCAGAGTCTCCTCCACCCCCCCTGGCCAGACACACTCAGGGCCCTATGACTTACTCAGCACCTGGAAAGCGGGCACTGATGAGAGCGGGATTACAGAGAGCCTTCATTCTGCCAGTATGGTAAAACGTTGTGGGCACCAAAAACCACGAGTCTCTCTTCTCCGCCCCCCTGACCAGACACGCTCATGGCCCCCTATTACTCACTCAGCACAAGGAAAGCGGAAACTGTAGAAATGCAGCTGATTAAAAGGTCTGAAGTGAGTCACTGACACTAAACAACCCCTGAACATCAAAAAATAACAAACGGTGCCTTTAACTCTTTCGAACATCTGCAGGCACTCAATAGCGAAGCAAAGCGCGAGACTTGTTTTCCATGGTGTGTTTATGTTGTTGGTTTTGAAGAGAAAATTATCAAGGTAGTCGGAAGAGAACTTACTCTTACATCCCTCGTGCTTTAAAGATCATTTCTTGCATACTACCTTTCTTAAGAGCAGCCAAAAGAAATTGCTGTCTGTTTAAAGATCTAAAGAACATCCAGCCTTACTAACAACTATCTTTCTGTAACTTCTCTTGTGTTGCTTTCTATGCAACCTGTGTGGAACTGGCCTGAACAGCTAGGATTATTGTGATGCACCACTACCATCTTGTGGCCAAAAGTTATAATTGGAAAATACGTTAATTTAAGAATTTCTCACTAAAAATTGATTATAAAAAAATAATCTATTATTAATATTTTTTATTAAAATGTAAAAAAAGATGTGGAATTCAAAGAACATAGTGGCATAAATTGGTAATGAGCAATTGATAGATTTTTCGTGGTTTAGGAACTCGTTAAATAAGTAGTGGTTTGGGATTGCTCGTTGTTTAGCCTTCGTGGTTAAGGAATTTGTTGTTTAGGCAGAAGTTGTTTAATCATACATCCGGGAATGAATTCCATCTTGGTATTTTTTAGGGCAGAAAGATACATAAAAAATGCTTATGTGTAGAGTCCAAACTAACTGCCCCTACTAGTCGTTCTGTTACGTCATATAATAGCAATATTAACCTCGGACTGTCACCAATCTCATGGCAACTGACATATTATAGAGCTATGGGTAGCCGGAGCAATTAGTGTAGATCTCCAGCATCATTTTTGGCTTGGCTTGCCCATATCTAAGCAGATAAGCCGTCCCCTGCCAGACAGTGCGTGGTTTGAGAGAGAGAGAAGCACACGTCTGGGAGAAAACACGAGAAGTCTGGGCAGGGAGGGCACCGGGGAGCACAATTCATGGCCCTGGCTGCGTCTCCGGATGACGGCAGCCTTGCTTGGTGACCGGAAGAGAGGGATGCTGTTTTCGCAAACAGTGCCTCTGCAGGTCTGGGGGCACCATGTGACGGTTGTTTATGAGACTGGAGCGCGGTCACGTGGCACCACGCGAGCCTGCCCTCCTCCTCTGTCCTGCTTCCCAAACCTCCTCACCCTTCCCTCCCGCCACAAGGACTGCTACCTCAGACAAAACAAGCAAGCCCTAGAAAAAACTAAACATACGTGCTTCGAAATGCAAAAATAAAATGTAAACGAAAGAAGCCCCACGCGCCTCAAGCCTACATATGCAATCTTTCCCAAAAACAAATCGCCACATGCCTCACGACCCTCGAGGCTAGTGCATCGCACAGACAAAACAAATGGCATATTCCACTTAAATAAATCAGCAGAAGCCACACGCGCCGCTAGTGCACGCCACAAGCAAGCACTAGAAAAACAAAACATACGTGCTTCGAAATGAAACAAATAAATGTAAACGAAAGTGAACGTACTCAATACAAGAACGCAGGACTACACATGCAACCTTTGTAATGTAAAAATTCGCCACAAAACCTAAGTGCCTCCAAATGCGAACAAAAACGTTAACGTGAACACAACAAAAACGCATGCAATAGAAAGAGTTAACGTGAACAAGCAAAAGATGCATGCAATAATAAAAGAAAAAAGTGCCGAAACTTAATATAAAACCCACTGTCTCATGCCGCCAGTGAAACATCCAGTCCAGGTGGGCATGGCCTAAAGTGGACAGGATGGCAACCAGGAGGGGCTAAAGACACTATGGTGCAATCCAAAAACTGGGTTTAACATAAACAGTGATGACAAACAACGCTCACCAATTAAAAGTACAGGCAGAGCAGAGACACGAGACACGAATCCTTATTGATTCCAAGAGGACCTCGCATGGCGAGAGCAGCGCATGCGCGCTGCTAATGCCAGGCGAGACCTACAAACAGTTCTATACCACCTCTAACATATTTTTTAATTACTTCTCAAAACCCCTGACTACGCTGTGAGGCCCTCTCTCTTCCTCCTTGTGCAGCTAACCAGCCTACTAACCTGCACGGTCGCACCACGTGGACTAACTGGGACACCGATTTAACTTGTTGCTGGTCCGCCGCCTCAGGAGCTGCTGGAAAGGACAAAGAGGGTTTCCCTGCCTCTCCCGCCGGCTTTTATCCTTGCAGAGGGGTGGAAGACTACCACCTGCGCCCTTTGATGACGTCGAACGGGGGGCCGCCCGCCACAGATTTTGCTTCCGGCACCCAACCTGTCCAACCTACTGGAAGGACAGAAACAATACCGGCTTCCGCCCGAGAAGCCACTAAGGACGCCGATCGTTATTCGTGTACCGATGTGTTTCACTCTGAATGAAATGCACACCAATGGAAGGTCAAATTATTCACAGTCGATAAACATTCAAACTAGTGTCTTTGCCACACTTACCTCTCCTGAAGTAGATAAAACCTCCCTGCGTCCTCCAATCTGCCCTTTTCGAGGAAGAAGGGGCCAGCTTGTCAGGAATGGTCAAAGAAAGATAACCCGTTCAGCTGGCTCAATGGTGCGTTCTCCAGTGGCACGTTCCTACTCTTGCAAGGTTCCCGATTTGGTGCCCTCAGCACTGATGAAACCGGCTCAGCACGAGCCGACATGTGCTGCCCGCAGAAGGCCTACGCTGGTCTGCCCACCATCGCGTACTCTACTCCTAGGCAAGACTCTTTCTGACGGTAACAGTCCAGGATACCTGAGTGCTCCTTACTTTAATACTGCGGGACGAGCCCAGTCTAAAATCTAGATTTAGCGTAATGTGTGTTTAGGAACAAAAGAAAATGACACCTTCCTGCTTTCTACTTACCTGGGTCTCCTGCAAGGCCGCTTAGGGGATAAGAGCGTGTCAAATTATTGCGAAGGGCAAATACATGAAATCAGAGGGCAAATAAAGTAAGTCAGGAGACAGGGGCATAGGTACTGGAAGTAGGGATACGGGAGTGCTGCAGCCCCTCACCCCACATAACCCTGCTGGCGCTCTGTCTTTAAAATGTGTGTGTATCTTGTTATTATTGCTGCGGGTTCAAAGGAAAAGGTCAAATCTCAGACGGTCTCTTCCGACAAATTGCTGCTTATTGGGACACTGGTATTTAGTTTTAATTCCCTTCCTGCACAGTGAGAGGGCTGTGTAAAAATGGCCCAGGTGACAAACTTGCTGGAGCACAGCAAGTGAAAGGAAAGGCTGTAGGATGTCAGTTTTTCCTAACGGATGTATGATGATACAACGCGTACCATCACAACGCGGTATGTTACATCGCGGTCTTGACAACGCAAGTCATTACATCGACCTGCGTTGGAGGGCGCTGGATTTAGGAATAGTGTGAATTACTATTCCAACTCCAGTCTACGTACAGTAGGGAAGGTGTTGGAATAGTAATTCACACTATTCCTTAGTCTAGAGCGCCCTCCAGTGCAAGTCGGTGTAACGACTTGCGTTGTCAAAACCACGATGTAACCATACCGCGTTGTAATGGTTGCGTGGTAAAGGATGTTTCCCTTCCTAACACACAACATTTAAATACTGGCAAATGATACACATATTTTCAAAATATATCAGCTATTAGGAAAGTACAAATGGAGCACATTTTTGTAATTCTGAATTGTGATGGAAGCAGGAAGCAAAGATTTTAAGAGGATCAAAACAGCTCAAGGCCCTTTACTGGGTGATGCACAAATGAAACGCTAAAACCCCAATTTCCACACATTATCTATTATGCACTACTTAGTTTTACACTACTTAGTTTTATCAGTGAAACGGCATGTCTATGCAAATTTAGTGGCCATTTCAATTGAAAATGTGCTGTCTGTAAATTACAGTGGCTACCACACCAGTCTCCAGAAGGCACCATCGGATACATGCTGAATGGGTGTGGCACATTTGCTACACTTGTTTTTTGTGAGAGACTTGGATTTTTGGCAGTCCCTGTGACTTCGTGATAACGTTATTAGCAGCACCCTCTTTCTAAAAATTGTTCAAGCACCACTGGACAGGAGAAATAAGTTCAAGAGATGGTGCAATGTATTTATGTTAAACCGGAATAAGACAAACTAATACTCCCCACGTGATTATGGGTCATGATACTAAAAGTGTATGACCCGAAACTTAGTACTGCACCTTAAGATGCTCTGGATGCCACAAATCTGACCCACTAGTGATCACAACTGCATGACTGTCAGCAAAACGAGTGAACTAGTTCCTGTAGTACAAGGGATGTGTAAACACAAGGAGGAACAGGGTCAAGACTGATTTGCGTATGGCTGGGTCTGAACTGGGGTGGTGAAGTGAGCTAAAGAAAGACGATTGATTCAACCCAGATGTGTGACTGGGGGTGAGTGTCTGTAAAGTTTCAGCGCTCCCTCCATCATCTCCTTGTGTGTGTCATTCCTTGACTCAAAGCAGGCTCACCTATAGTGTTCAGATCACTCCTAGACAAACGTTTGCAGTGTGTGTGCACGCACGTGTGTGTGTGCATGTATGGATACTCCTACAAGCTCCCACCACTCTTGAGAAATCGTGGCTCCACAGCGGACTACGGTTTCCAAGTGTCTTTAAATACAACCCTAGAATCGGAGGTCACTGCTCACATCACTAGAGCATCACAACTCCTCACATCTTCAGTCACTGTAATAATAATGTTAAATCTTCAATTTACACCTTTGTAAAAAGATACGGGCGATTTACTTCTGACAGTGGTATAATATAACAGTACAGCACTCCGCTTCTCTGTAGCTGGGCTTGTGTTATACGATCACACAAATACACAGTTCAAGTGTGTTTAACTAAAGGCCTTAGATCTATACAGCTGCCCAGAAAGGACTAGTGGCCTGTAATAATACCGTAATGCCTAGAGGCGGTAATGGTCTTAGCACGTGGCATTACCACAGTATTTAGTGACTTTGTGTTAAAGGGAAGGAATAAAGGAATAACAAGTAGTAACAGGGGTACCAGAAATAATGCGATGCATTCCTCCTGCTGACATCTGGCCGTAATACTGTGCGGTGTCACAGCAAAGGCAGGCTATGCTGTAATGAAGTGGAACAGTGTTAACACCTGGAAACAATTTCCACCTATTTCTAAAGGGGGGGGGGGGGTCAATATGTATTTCTACAGCGCTCGTGTGCTAGGTGGCACTGTATTTACAAAATGAAAATTGGCTTTTTGAAAGATTTCTGTAGCAGCCGCTAGATCACTGGTTTGATATATTATAAGTTATTTCCTCATAGTATGCCTACATGCATTCACGGTTCCTCAGGCACGCCCGTCACACGGAGAATCGAGAGTGCAAGCAAACACCGATGAAGTGAACTCGATATCCTCAAGAAAAGGCAGAAAGCAGAGAGGTGGTCCAATGCCACCTGGGGCGCTTCAAAGGTTCCTTCCAGCTAAAGTTACGGCAATGGGATTAGCTGCATAATGTCAAGCGGCTCGTTCTGCAGGGATTAGGCCAGGCGACCTTCTGTGCTCTTTTGCCTCTTGCTTTTGCTCTCCATCGGGAGTAATTGGTTGCACTGCCAAAAATTAACAGGAGAAACAGAATGGACTTCATATAAAAATGGCATATGGGCCAAAAAACAGAACACAATTCTTTAGAACGTTTCTATGGAATGTAAAACACAACAAAGAAAGCATCAACACATCACCGTAGATTCTGTTCTGTGGTTAATGCCTCAGGGCAATATTTTATTGCCAAGGGCCTCGTGCAAGGGTGCTTGAACCTCTGGTCAACAGTGCAAACCTACATTTTTAGAATCCCCAAATTCCCCATAGTGGACAAATGTGAAGGTGATGTTGTGCTGTGTGTGGGATTTTTGGGGCACGCAAATGCCAACAATGATGTCCTGGTGCTGGGGGAAGCAGAGAGGCGGTCTGACAAGAGGCATAGAGATCATCTGGTTTGCAAAGCTTACGAAATGGGAGAGGATGAGTTTCGTGAAGCTTGAGGGAGAGGGAGTTTCAGAGCCTTGCAGCAGTGACAGAAAAGGCCTGGCCGCCTGATCTAGTTCTGTAGAACCGATGCATGGTGAGGGGTCTGGCCGAGGACTGCATACGGCTCCTGATGAGGAGGGGGGCGGATTGCAGAAGGTGAACGTTCTCTGAAGATATAGGGGAACCTGGTTATGGGTGGCTCTAAGGCTAACCAAAATGCTGTAAACCTTCTTTCCATCGGAAGCCAATGGACAGAGTTTAGGGCCTCAGTAGCAAATGAGTGTTTGGAAAGAGACAGACAATTCCAGCAGCAATGTTCTGAAGTCACTGGTGTCGCTGGAGAACATGGTCTGGGGCATGTAAAGAAAGTGACTGCAGTAGTCAAATCTGACAGGTATGGTTGACTGGACTGCCACTGGACGAGATGGTTTGGGGAGGTAAATGAAAATGTCGTCACTTGAGTGGAGAATGTGAGGTTGTGGTCGATGAAGAATCCTAGTTGGTGCACAGAGGTGGCAGGGGTGGGATGAGCGCCTAAGTCTGGACCAAAGATTTAGCGAGGCAAGATTAGGGGATACTTGAGTAGCAATCAGCATAACGTCCGTTTTCTCTCCACTGAATTGAAGAGAATTGCAGGACATCCACCTGGTGAAGTGTGTCATGCAATCCTTGAAATTAGGCGACCCTCGGGAGACTGTTACTGAGCGAATACAAATAATTTGGGTATCTTCAGTGTATCTCAGGGGATGGAGTCCAAAAGGGTGGATAAGATGAACTAGTGGGCCCTAAAATATGTTGAAGAGGGTGGGGCTCAGAGAGGAGCCCTGACTCCCTGCACTACAGGTTTGAAACTGAATTGAGACGGGGGCATTGTAACTACCTGAGATTGATCTAGAAGGTAGGATTTTATCCAAGTATGGGCACAGTCTTGAACCCCGACTTCCAGGAAGCTGATCAGGTAGTAGAGGGTGGTCGACCAGGTCAAATGTCGCAGACAGGTTCAACAGAACTAGGACTGAATATGTACCTGTGTCAGCAAGGCGTGAAGATCGTTCATTACCAAAAACAAGACGGTTTCAGTGCTGTGAGCAAGGAGAAATCCAGAGAGGGTTTTGTCCAGGAGGCTATTGAAGGCCAAAATTTTGAAATGTTACGATTTGTCTCCTTTTCCATTATCTTGACTGGAAGAGGCAGGAGGGAGATGGGACGGATATTGTTAACGCAGGTGGAGTCTACACTGGTATTTTTTTCTTAAAAGAGGAACGACTAGTACTGATTTCCAGGCAAGTGGCACGTGTGCTTAATCTAATAAAGCGCTGACAGACACCAAGTCAGGCAGACAGGGTCTACCTATTGGTCTCCTTATATTCATCTTTTATGTACACTTCTAAATACAATTTCCACACATATTCTTTATATTATAGAGCATCTGCATGAGCTCCCAATGAGTCATGTATCTATGCAGTGTGCCTCAAACCTCAGTCTTTATCCTTTAGGAAAAATATGCTTTTTCACACATTTGCAGATCAGACTTTAGTGACTACCGGCTGACCTCAGAATATGTAACACACACAGCTTTCTGAAAGCCATGTGTAGAAAAAATGAACAGACTAGAGCCTTGGTATTGTCAAGACTGGACTATTGTAATATTATTGATGCCGGAGCTGCAGTGAAAAAGCTATTGAATCTCCACAACTACAAAACCAAGCAGCCAGACTCCTATCTAAAGAAATCTGCCTACATCACAAAGGCCCACAAATAACTGCATTGATGGCTGTTAACACCGAGAATAAGGGTCAAAATTCTCCCTATATCTTCAAAGCTCGAGGGGAAATTTAACCAAAATATCTTTAGTTGCTGTTCCCAAGTTGCACTTAAATCACACACTGCAATCGAGTGATGCACATTTAGTCGCCCAGACTAAATTTGATAAAAAACATTAATGGTGAGAAGTCCATCTGCATTAAAGCAGCACATTTCTGGTATCATCTGTGCTCAAATCTCAGAAATCAACCTCGTTCGGCAACATTCAAAGAAGCCTTTACAGGCATTTATTAAAACCATGCAAGTAGTGTTGACCCAACCAAACACTGAAATTAAATATCTAGCGATCCAATCCCTATCCCCTCCCCAACAATGTTGAAAAGCTGAGGCCCTGGGCCAGTGCCCACTTTGTACATGCAGTACAATGTCTCTGGTAGCTGAGGGGTTAGAGAACTCCTTGACGGTCTTGAAGAGTACTTTGATGTGGTTAGACCTGGCTTTGAAGCGGGCGGCCGGGGCATTCATTTTCGTTGCTTTCAGCCGCTGGTGGTAGTTGATGAGTGTCACTTTGAAGGTGGTGCGGTTGTTTGGCTCTTTGCTAGAGCGCCAAATCCTTTCCAGATGCTTGCAGTTTCGTTTGGTGGTTTTTAGTTCCGTGATGTGGTCCCAGTGAATTATCTTGTATTCATTGGGTGTGGAGGTGGCTATGTCCGGTGCAAATGTCAGGGTGAGCCAAATCTTGGTGAGGAAGACGACATTGGGGGTGAGGGTGGTGTTCCAGAATTCGGTGGTGTGTTTGTGGAGCGATTGGGTGTTGATCAAGAAGCAGTGGAGTTATCCCATCTAAATTTCGTCAAGCGGGGCCATGAGAGGGAGTTCAGACGTCACAGGAGAAGAGAAAGGGACGGCAGGAAAATGGTTCTACCACTGAGCGAGGAGAAGTGCGGCTGCAGTCGTTGTTGCGAGGTACGGGGTTCAGGGCTATCAACTCTGCGCTGGTGTATTTGTGGGTGTGCGGGCGGGCGGAGATACAGGTTTTCTGGCGCTGGGTTCGGCCTAGGTGAGGACGGGTGCAGACAGGCTTGCCTTTGGCGCACCAACGGCACGGCCGCGCAGCAGCCTCCATTTAGTAGGCTCTGGGAGGGGCACTGGGCGAGGTTAGCGGGAAGCAGTAGGTAGGAAAACATGCCGGTAGGGAAAAGCCGGTCTTACGGTGGGAAGAGAGAGTTAAGTGGAGAAAACAGAGAGAAAACGAGAATTGTTAGGTGAAGAAAATGGAGGGAAAACGAGAGTTGCTTGGATAAAAGCAAGAGTTAAGTGGAGATAAATGGAGGGAAAACGAGAGTTAAGAGGCTAAAAAACAGTGGGAAAACCAAGAGTTAACTGGAGAACAATAAGAGAAAATGAGAGCTAAGTTGATGAAAATAAGTGCTGAAAATGTAGGGAAAGCGAGAGTTAAGTGGATAAAAAACAGTGGGAAGGCCAAGAGTTAAGTGGAGAATGCAGAGGTAAAATAAGAGATGATTTGATAAAAAACAGAGGGAAGCAGCAGTGGGGGAGCTGGACCAGGGACCTGTGGACTCTCAAGCAAGCAGCTCGCTGCAGGGGGATATAGCAATCAAGAAGACCAGCAAACTCGTTCATCATTTGCAAAGAATATGAAAATGAGGATTATGATGAAGATTCTGCAAGAATATTGGGAAGTAGGTGAAGACTGCAGTACATGAAGTATATATAGCATGTTAATTTTGATTTTCCTCAGTTTCAGGCACAAGTAAGATTGCTGAAGGAGCAAGGTGAACTGGAATGGTGCCCCAAAGAGGAGATGGCAACCGATCAATCATTGATTTTTGATAGGACATCACTAGAAGAAAAGGTAAATCCCAACATAGGTAGCCAGCCACGCTGCTCCCAGTTTCATTAAATCCAAAATGGTAAAATTGGCTGCTCCCAGTTTCATTAAATCCAAAATGGTAAAATGGTGCCCAAAACAGAGAGGCCTTATTACAAAAGAGGAGTTAGATTCCATTCCACACACAAACAGAAGTTTCCACATGGTTCAAAATTAAAGACAGCATACAAGTAATTTTACTCAGATGGATTTTGCCAGGAAAATCTTACTGAAATTAAACAAGGGAAAGTAGCTGGAAACAAGGCACAACATGCGGTAGTCAGTGTCGTGTGTTATGCCTCATCTGGCCATGGTGAACTCCTAGCAGGAGGCACATCAAGCACCCAGCTAATACCCCTTTATGGGCAAACAGATGTTATTAGGTGCAGTTATTGCCACCTGATTACCAGGCCACTCATAAGGAGGGCCGGAATGGTGAAAATGATTGTGAAGAGGTGATCTGTGTGTGAAATGTAGACGACAAGCTGATTTCGTTTTTCTTAATCTGATAACTTATTGCATACCATTCCCCCTGCCCTTGTACTTTTCTTTCCGCTGAGAGAGATTAGGAAAACCTGCCTTTCCTTGCAGGTAAACGTACGGATTAGAGAAACAGAGAAGTCCGAGAGCAACCCACAGCACACTGCAGACAGGAAAAGTATCCTAGGGCAGCATAACTGTAGACAGCTTCTGTATTATGTGACACCCACACCTAGGTAGGTTCTATAGCCTAGGGCTCACTACACCTAGGCAGGTTCTTTGTCCTAAGGCTGCCTGCCCCAAGTCAGGTTCAGAATCTTAGAGCAGCCTACCCCCAAGACAGGTTCCGGAGTCTAGACCAGCCTACCCATAGACATGTTCTGCTTCTGTGGGCAGCGTACCCCTAGTCATGCACTGTATCCTAGAGCAGCCTACACAGAGCCAGGAAGAGAATCCTAAAGCAGCCTACTCCTAGCCAGTTCCCATTCGCCCACATCTGCATCATACAGCAGCGTACCCCTAGCTGGGTTCAAAGGCCTACAACAGCCTGCATATAGCTAGGTTCTGCACCCCAGAGCAGACAATTCCAAGTGAGATTCTGAATCAGAATCAGAGAGCAGCCTAACTCTGAACAGGGTAAATACCAAAGATCAGCTTACATTATCCACTACACAGGGCCAGCATCCTAAGACAACCCACAGCAAACTAAAGATGGGCTTAGAACCTTTCGACCTATGAGAATACAAAGGTCTAAAAGGCCTGAGCAATTGGCAATCCCTGCCCTATACAAAGTTTCCCAAGAAAGTTAGGGGACTCACATGTACCTCAGAAAAGAGACCCAGAGAGACAGAGGAAACAAAGGACACCGAGTGAGGTAGACTACAAGGAGAATACTGCCATATGCAAATCACAACCACAGACTGACCCACCAAAGTGGCAAATACATACCATTATTTCAGGATCAAACTGATCACCAACCCAGCAGCTGGACGTTAGCGTTTACTTGAACACTGTCATAAATATTTCCATTCCCCTCCATAACCTAAGCTAAATATGCTTCCAAATCAGCAGTCTGCTGATTTGCACGGCGAACAAGCCACGGCCTGGAGATCCGGAGAGTTCTACCCAATATTGCCGGATGGGGCAACTCTTCTAAAAGAAACTCCCTTATATTTGGAAGCATATTTAGCTTTCCGGACACAAGACTAATTGGTCTACCTCTCCAGGAGCAGTACTTATAGGAACCCCTTCTTGGTTGGAATTAGCACCGGAACTAAGAGACTACTTGAAACTGACCTCAGCCTTGAAGAAGTCACGGGGTAATCCCCTGTAACAGCAACGAAACACGTGTTGGCTAAGAAGGCTTAAAGATCTTGAATTAAAGACATCTGAAAATATAAAGACAAGCATCCTTGTGATATTTAATGTAACTTTATGGATTTACTTTTGAACGTGTGCAGAGGATTTGTATACAAATCAAAAAATTACTACTGCAGAGTAAAATATTAAACAAATATATTCAGAAATAGTCAAATCTTGTGGTGTTTGCTGCAAGAAGAATGGCCTTGGTTTGTTAATATGAATTTTTATCTTTGTTTTAACACAATAGTAGAGAGAGTTCTAATGCGCTAATAAATATATTTTTCTGGAGGTTCTGGGAGTCTGTATGTCTATTAAATAGCAAAAATGGCATTGCAGTTAGACAGACCCGACAGGCTCCAAGAACTGCCTCCATTTGTTATGTTACAGGCCCTCAGAATTTAACTAAGAAACATCATCCCTTGCCAACACAAAGGAACTGGGAAACTGGATCCTTGGGAAGAAGACGCCACAAAAGGCTTTAATGAACACATCATGACCCAAATAAGACTTTCTTGTGACTAGAGAAAGCAATTTCTTTGAAGCAAGCAACACAGTCATCTATTTCAGGTCCTCCTTCTTCAAACACTTTGCACAGTTAAGTCAAACTTAACCATGCAACTAATTCCAGGATTTCCACAAATGACAGATTGTGAATCACAATATCAGAATTTGATACATATTCTGGAAATAGACAGTACTTGTTACTATAGGAAATCCACCGGATGTCTAGAGTTTCTGTAGTTGCAATTGTGGGTTTAAGGTGGGAAAATGGAGACTCCCACAGGAAATGGCACTTCCTCTGTGACTTGGTGGACATACAGAAATAATAGCACTTCCTTTTCAAAAATGCATTGGGCTTCTAAATGTAATCCTACTTCAAAAGGCCTTAAGTGCTGCAAAGAATGTGGCAAAGTACACTATATATATCGCCGTTGTTCATGCATCCGGAAAGAAATCCCTTCATATGGAAAAATTAAATTCAGCGAAAAAAACAATGACAAAACAACGTAGTAGTCCACGCTTTTCTTTAAACTTACAACCATGCATTTTCCACTATGCGTTCAATGTGCAGTAATAGGGCCAGTGTCACTTGTGCGCAAGACAAACTTGGTATGTTTCCACGAGCATATGTGACTTAAAAAATAGGCACAAAAGCATCGTTCTACCCTTTTTTTGAGAATCGATTACTTAATCATTCATGTTTGACGCTGTATTCAGTGAGAAAGCCTAGAAACCACTTCTGAGGCCTAATCTGCCCTAATATACTGGGCACACAATGAACACATCAGAGTTTGAGTAGCATTTAAGTCCAGTCTCCTAAAATATGGATGTTAGTTGTGGTGCAGTCTGCTAGAGGGCCAAAGCTGTGTAACAGTTCACCTACCTCCACAAGGTATGCCTGCTTAGAAATGGCTTTTAGAGGTTTGATACATTATTTGGGTATCACTACAGATTTAAAAACATCCATGTGTAAGTATGCATGCGGTACCTGATAAGCGTGTACGTAGACAAGAAAGTGCTGAACAGGGTCAAAGGTAAGTCAAAGTGTGACACGAGGGAAGCTAGGTTCTGAGACCAGAAGTTGACAGGATATTGGTAATAAAGGCCACTGAAGGCAGGACATAGAAATCAGAGATGGCTGAGATACATCAAAAGTGTAAATAGGTACCCATCAAATCAAGGGACGCTTGACATACATGGTGACTGTTTCATTAAACGTAGGAGAACACTGTCATTCTACTCCTTGTGCAAAGCCGCAAACAAGCGATAAAGGCAGATAGGACAGGGACTGTGCTATATAGGCTGCATAGGTATCCATGTGAATATTTCTATGTATGGCGCTTTAATGCTACATCACCTGTAACCTCAGTAGGATCTAAGATAAGAAAGGTCTTCTGATGAACCACGGCTACATAACAAGGGGACAATTAAGAAAATCCACCTTTACCCATCATGAAAATGCAGACTCAAAATTCTCGAAAGGTTAAGGTCTGGCCATTAAAAAAAAAAGTTATCTTGTCTATGGCTTCCTATTCCCCTAGGATGTAAAGACCACCTTTTCGCAAGGCAAACCCCTCCAGCACCAGAGGCACACAGAGTTAAAATAATTGCAGTAGCACAGTGAGATTTCCCCTCAAGTGTTGCACAATTTCTGTATATTGCGCCCCACGGACATACCAAGCCATGGTACTGTGGTTCCATTTCAGATATGCCCAATTCTGGTGTCCACGTGCCTGCTTCATCCTCACGCTTGCCTCACTTACAGAAATCACCAGATCATGGTCTATCAAAGCAATAGGGACTGCTTAATGTAGTAATTAAAACAGTGTCAATTACATGGCAGCCGAGATGGGTGTGGAACCCTGCTTCAGCGAGACGAAGTGGTCATGTGGCTCTGGATAGCCTGGAACCTTTGTGTGTGCCAATTCTCCCTCCTTGGCAACCTGCAGAAGCACCAAACAGCCTATTAATGTAAGAAGGCGTGCAGTCCTGGCAATAAATCAGGTTGCCATGGTGACTGTCAATCATCAGGCACTCAAACGCCCCTTAAGAAAAACATATGAGAAGAGACAAATCCTAGAAGACACGCCCTCCACTTCCCTTACATTGCAGACTTGGTGCCAAATGTGAGATTAGGACATTCTATATGAAAACTGGACTGTCTCTGTAGAACTGGACCCTATGGACTAGATTAACAGGATAGCTTCGTACATTTTGGGAAATCAGACTTGTGTGTTGCGTGACTCCCAGAACTCTTACATTTGTTCAAATGGATGAAGAGCTGCGTTCCTTGTCTGGCTATATCGACGCAGCTCTCAGCGAGCTACTCACAAGAAAGCTCCCATGGCTGGACAAGAGGTGGAACTGTCAATGTAGGGCCTCGCGAGATTCAAAAGGCCTAAGGGTTTGAAGAGTAGACCCATGAGACTAAAAGTGACTGCTAGATTATTCACTCCTCTGAAGAGACATTTAGTCCTTTAACGAGAGTGCTACGGCCAGCCAGAAGAATGCAACTGAGGACAAGAATTCTAAGGGATAGTTTCAGGCCTGAGAAGATATTTCAGTTGAAATGGCCTTAAAGAATACAGGTTTCCTTACTCTCATGCAGGATATATGAAGTGTGTAGACTTTGAAGCTTCGAAACTCAACACCGAGCAATCCCAGCAGCAGAGACATGATGGTGAGCGGTGGGAGTAAACTGATGGTGTGCATTCCTAAGTGCCTAATAACTACCTAGGCCACGGATGATTTCAATTCCTTGTTCACTGTTTTTCAGTGTACATGCACCTTGTACTGGATTGAGTACGTGCGCTTGAGTGTTGTTTTAAATCGGTAAATACATGTTTATTGTACTGCCACTGTGATGGGGCTGAAAGTTGAACAACGCAAATGTAATCCTCATGTGAATGAAGCTCTAAACAGAAAGTGAGGGCTGACCCATGAAAAGTATAAGAAGAGATTTAGGGTTTCCCCCAAATAGTCAGACAATGTACTGGTACAAGTGAATGGAGACAAGAATATTCTTCTTGTAAATGGGTCCCTGACACTGAATTAAGGCAGGACATCATATAACACCTCTATGTAAGAGCCAGATATGTGTATATAAGAGCCAATACTGTGTTGGTCCACGTTGCCATACTAGAGGAACAATTTTCCACACTGGACATAGGGGGGAAATAACCATCACAACGCACTACCTGTACAACGCGGGTGTTACAACACGACTGCATTTACATTGCATGCCATTACAACGCAGGCATTACAACGCATGTCAGTACAACGCATGCCACTACAATGCATACCATTACAATGCATGCCATTACAACCCATTACAAGGTAAGTAATGGAGTTTTATTTAGTTTTAGGGTGGGTATAGGTTTGGGGGTACATGGGAATAACAATGTTTACCCCTACACTATCCAACACTTACCCTACTGTTGCACTCACTGGAGTGGGAATAGTAAATTTTACACCTACACTATCCAACACTTACCCTACTGTTGCACTCACTGGAGTAGGAATAGTAATTTTACCCCTACACTATCCAAAACTTACCCCACTGTTACCCTAAAAGTATTATGCGTTGTAATGATATGCATTGTAATGGTATGTGTTGTAATGGAATGCGTTGTAAAGGCTGTTTCTAAAAATGCGTTGTAATGGCATTGGTTGTAAAAGCATGCTTTGTAAAGGTAGCTGCGATGTAAAACCCGCGTTGTAAATGCATGCGTTGTAATTGTTTGCGTTGTAACGTCATTTATTCACATAGGGCCACATGTATCAAAATGGCATTTTGCGATTACCAAACGACGACTTTTATCGAATCACTATTTGGTAATCGCAAAATGCGATGTATGCAAGGAATCACTAAAGATTTTGCGATTTCTTAAAATTACCACATAGCGATTTGGTAAATAGGTAATCACTATCAGGTAATACTACTACATTCGTTTCTAAGGACCTAAAGGCCCATAGGTGCGAATGGTCTTGCGTTGGCTAATTTGCGATTACCTAAATGGTAATCGCAAATTAGGTAATGCAAAACCAAGGGTAATGTAAAACCAAGCACCCCCCAAAATAAATTGTGCACATGTAAAGCAGGGCATGTGTGCGCTTTGTGGCACAATGAAAAATGAATTTTTTTGTGCATTTTCAAAACTTGCACATGGTTATCATCAACGTAGAGTCGATGGTATTAGCATTTCCTAAATGCAGTTAGCATTTAGAAAATGCTTGGTACATGTGATTGTAGAATCGCAAATTGCGATTCCCTATTTGTATTTTAGGCAATCACAAAAAATTGCGATTACCTAACACACACTGCTAACGCCTTTCATACATCTTGCAAGGCTACTTTGCATGCGCAAGCAGCAGAATTTAGCGATTTGCATCATTTGCCAATGCAAAACAGGATGATACACGCACCCCAAGGTTCCTAGCAGTGGATTAAGTCATAAAGGTTGCCCTGGTGCAGTGATTTGACCACCAGCTTAAGCATGACAAAATATTGTATAATACGCCAGCACTGACTGCATACTCACCAGGCAGATACCTGCATCTAGCCCAGTCCCAACAAAGGCTCTAAATGACTAATACATAAAAAATGTGCTATCCCCACTGCGCAGCCCAATTCAGTAATGCATCTGATCAATGGGACCGGGCTCACGGGATTACATGGCCCGTGCTATCACAGTGCATGTGTCTCTGCAACTGTGGGTGCAGACCTGGGTACCATTCACACAGACTAGCGTCCGCGCCGTGGACTAGCATCCTAGCCGCTCTTAAAGGTGGAACACATCAAATTGCTGGAGACAAATCAGTGTAAGAAAGTACCGGGGGGCAGAGTGACTCCGAGCAGTACAAATATATGTTGATTGTCACTTAATGAATTGGCGACGACGAAGGCGAGCGAATGGCTGAAACTAGAAGACTGAAACCTATGCTGCGGAAATTAGGAGATTTAATATGCAGCCATTAGTTTCTTAGACGTTTTTCAAAATTTGGAGGAGTGGTTGCTCTTTATTTTGCAAGAAGATGATGAACTAAGTAAAGCTATGACACCGATCACACACTCTACCACCACTCACTCACATGACCATTTGAAAACCCTGTTCCTAAAATTTTCAGGGAACATTCTCCAGGTTTATTTGCCAAGTAGTGCAGCATATGCGCGCTGTAAGGCGTTGCTTTATCTGATGCTGGAAGTACTTACCCATTGCAGGGGCAGCCATACCGATGCGGGAGACCACCACCTGGGTAATGGCTTGCTGAGCAGCTTTAGTGGACTCTCCCAGTCTGTTCCCATTCTCGTCTGTGACTGGAATTCCAAATTTGAGCTCCCTGAAAGAGAACCAACCCTTGCTCATTCACTCATTCCTCCGGAGATCAAAAAGTACAATACATAACTTTGAAATAGTAACTTATATGTGACATATTATTAGCAATGAAAATGGACATCGGAAAATGTTTGTTGAAGGGTAGAATAGCTTCGTCAATTGAGGAGAAAGAACCTACACAAAATGATGTTTAAAAAATATTTCACAACACCACACAAAGAGATGTTACTATCCCTCTCAGGCCATTCATTAAAAAAAATAGTAGGTTTTGGATGGTAGAAGGAGGGTAATACTGATAGCACTGGTGCACATGTAGCAACAGCGCTATCTCAAGATAGCATACCCTCATTAGCATGCAAAAGTGGCAAGTTCTACCTTTGGGCCCGCCCCATGTTATGGACGTTGGAGCAGACACAAATAGGCCGTCAGGAGGTGCAAAAGGTGGTGCACTGTCAGAGCGCACCCTGATGGCAGCCCTCTAAGGGGACCCCCCCTCCAGGTATCCGCCTGCAAGCGGGTGCAGTCGCTCACTGCACCTGTCTGCAAGGGGATCTCTGTCTCCTCTCTAAATGCAGACGGGTGATCCCTGCACAGTGAAACGCCAAGTGGCTGAAAAAAGCAGCCGCTCCGTATGACACTGAATACGCTGCCCCCTGGGCAGCCCCGAGTTCATGGATGCCCTGAGGGCAGCCCATTCTACGTAGTCCGGTGCACTCTTCATGTTTGCGCCTGGCGCACCTGTTTAAAGGTGAGCAGTGGTGCAAACATGTACAGTGTGACTGATATACAATATGGACCCAGGAGGTCTTTCTTACAAGTTCTGTCGGAGCAGAGCACATTATAAGTTTATCTTTTTTATATAATGCGCAACATTGACAGGCTACAACAGAGCTTCAAGGTGCATGAAGATGGGTAAGTGGTGATGATTCGATAACAGCCTTACATTTGGTATGTTGGAATTGTGCTGAATGCGTGTTATAAGGTCTAGCTACTGTGCACTGACTGTGGTGTATTTTGGAATAAGATGATCTTGGTAGCCTTGTGACATATCATTTTGTGTTCCATGCATGTGGCATGTTCCGTCTAGCATGCTCTGTTGAATGTTAGGCTGTCCTTTGGGAGAGAAGCAAACAGTACAAACAAATACAGTGTTACAATCATAGACAAATACATGACACTGCAGTCATTTAGTTAACACTGAATGAGTGTGGAGCTCTAACTAGGATGTCATATGATTTTTGATTCGTGCATGTAAGATTGTCTGTCTACTACATGTCTTTGAGCAGCATTTCTTGGTGGCAAGTGCTGTGTTGGGCACTGTGATACCAGACTTTGCTCCTCATTATGAGTGGTCTGTTTTTTCTTTTCATCCTTGCACAGACAACTATTTGCACAGGGATCAGACTTACATGTTTTGCAGCTATTAACTAATTCCTGCAACTTCCTGCTAGTGAATTTCGGCAGCTAAACCTGCCATAATTTACCAGGATAAAATGCTAGGAAAAAAGGCACATTCCAATGTATGTCTAATTGTAAAGGGAGACACTCCCCACCAACAGGCTTCCAACTGGGGAAAAACACAATGTGATCTGCACTACGACTGGCTGATCTAGATCAAGTATACAATTTTCAATATGATTGTTGACTGGGGCGGTTATCTTTCATTCCCTCTTTATAGTCTGCAGAAGCGGATGGTCCCATAAAAGCACAGATTCACTCGTTGAGCATCACCACAGCACTGGCACGCTTTAGGCCTCAATTTCAGTGATCAAACACAGACACATGTTGACCTTGCACCCTAATGGAGGCAGGTCACTCAACCACGCAGTAACCTTAGCTCCAGGCAGGCAGCATCTTACCTCTGTCTCATCAATGGGATGTTGATGCAGTTGGCAGCCGCCACCGCGGCGAAGGGCACGAAGCGGCCGATGAGCGAGGGCAGACGCTAGGAGGACATGAAACAGAAGCTGAGATCAGGAGATAAGCCACGAGCAGGAAGCTAGTCTTCTCCACGTGAGTTACAAGGCGCACTACAGTCTGCATGCAACATTAATCACTTGCTCCTTCAAGGCGGGTGCAACACGACTCTCGGCGGCCATTGTGATACTACGTAGATCCTCCGACCTCGCAAACAATTTTCATCAGTGTCCCCTTCTAAGTATCAGGCGGACCACTTGGAGGTAGTCAAACTAAAAGGTGGGGGACACAAGCAATGAGGGCAACTATGACCCAAACGTTATTTCAGGTGTCCCAACGACAGTCTGTGAATCACTGAAGCTCAGGTGACTCCTCCATCCAATATCTGTTATTGGAAGGGGACACTGATGAAAATTGTTTGCGTTTGGGTTAATTGTTGTGTGTTATACATTTAATTGATGTTATGTGATATATGTGTTTGTATCTTTCATTGTATAAATGCCTGTTTTCTTGTGATATATTGTAAATGATGCCAGATGTATTCTATATGATTATTTGATATTCTTGAAGGGGTAATTAAATGTGCTCTTTTCATGAACGATTGTAGATATATTTTTTCCGTGATACTTTTCTTTATGCATATATATATTGTCCCTTATACCCAGGTATCACAGGGTGATTTGGGTATAACCCTGTTGTTTTTGGCATTTCCCTGCAGCACGTGGCAGGCACCAGGTGGGGCCTGCCACTTGGTGCAGGGAACTGCAGGGGGTACCCCTCAAGTGTACCCCCCCCTGCCCGGGGTCCCGCAACGGGCCTCCAAAACCAAACCTCGCCAGACCATGGCAGCATCGCCGACATGGAAGGGCCTGTATGAAACCCACACTGCTGGGCACCGCCACCATATTACTGGCCCAGCACCACCCGGCCGGCAATCAGAACGATTGTCGACAGGCGGAAAAGCGGCGGACGGACTTTGCGTCCGCAGCAATACCACTGTATGAAACCCACATCGTAATATGGCTGGCGGTGCCTGCTGGGCACCGCCACCATATTACTGGCCCAGCACCGCCCGGCCGGCAATTGGAACAATTCCCGACTGGCGGAAAAGCGGCGGACGGACTTTGCGTCCGCCGCAATACCTCCCGTCATCATAATATGGCGGGGGTAAAATCATTTACAATCAGGTCAACTACAAAGCTGTGGTTTAGCGCTACATATTAGCGTGAAATGCGTCCTTCTGTCAATTTTTGACACAAGGATGCATTTTGTGGTAAAAAAAATAGCAGGAAAAATGGGCGGTGCTAACAATAGACACTCGCGTTCTGGCTGTTCGCATTAATCCCACGTGCTCGCTGCAAATACACAAAATTAAGCGGCATGGCTTAATGGCAGAATTTCACAGACTTTCAATAAGAACCGCAACACAAAATTCCCCAAATTATGCAAATTACACTGATATAATTAAGATTTTGCCACAGCCTAATCAGAATTGATTATAGGCTCAGTCTGTGCCCCTAATTTGGTCAAGGAATCATTCTTTTCAAGCATCTCTAGGTTGCTGACAGAATGTAGCTCCGTCTGAGATGTGATCAGCACTAGGCCCGGGAATAGACAGAACTGGTCCATACGACAAAGTAACACTAATTACAGAGTCGTCTTGAAAGATGATGTTTTGGAATATTGTCTTTAAGACTTGTGGCATATATCTAACATTAGATCTAAAGAATTACTGTGTGTTGTGCTCATGGTTCTTGTTAAAGAATCAGTTATTTTCTGGTCACAAATGCTCTCATACCAATTGTTGGCCCTTTCTGCGGGGTAATCCCCAAATGTTTCGCCTTTGCCCTCCTATTTTATAAACCCGTTTTAGGAGGCATGTTGGACTAGGTGCACATTACCGAAGCTAATCAGTGCTAAGGTGCCTGTGCTCTCTTCTTTAAACATGGTAAAATTGGCCAACACCCAACTGGCCTATTTAATTTACTTGTAAGTCCCTAGTAAAGGAATACTACAAGTATGTAGGACCTGTAAAATGCTACTAGTGGGCCTGCAGCATTCATAGTGCCACCCACTTAAGTAGCCCTTTAAACATGTCCCAGGCCTGCTATTGCAGCCTGTGGCTGCAGTTTGAAACTGCCATTTCGACCAGGCAAAATACACCTTTTGTCAGGCCCAAATCTTCCTTTTTCAATACACACATCACCCCTAGGGCAGGCCCTGAACAGCCCAGGGGGCAGTGTATTTAAAACATTTTTCACTACTGCAAGGCCTACCTCTCCCATAGGATAACATTGGAGTTACCTTATAACGTTTAATAAGCTGCAACTCCCAATTGGGAGTATTTAGACAGGTATAGTTTGGTGAATAAAGAACTGTAATTAAAAGCCTTCTTTAATGGTAAAGTTAGATTTTTAATCGCAATTCTGAAAATGCTACTATTGGAAAGTTAGCATTTTCTTGTCCTAACCATTTGGTGCCTGCAGCCTGACTCACATGACTAGGTGTTGCTGACAGTTGGTCTTTGTGTGTTCGTCCCAGACAGTGAGACAAAGAGAAGACAGTTGTTTGCAGGATGGGCCACTCTGAGTTAACGAAGGGGAGGATCTGTCACCTACCACAATTGCACATCACAAAGGCACTGCCTGAGCACTATCACAAAGGGGTTATCATGGCTCTATTGTGGCCCCATACAAGCTGGGGCCAGGACAGAGAGGAATGGGGTGCCTGACACCTCAGTGGGGTGGAAACCTCTAGAAGCTTCTTCCACTTCAAAGTGGACACCGGGTATAAATATTGCACCCTTAGACCCAACTTTTCTGTACATTTTTAAATCTCTGGACTGAAGAAGGACTGCTGTGCTGCTGAAAAGAAATGCACTCTACTGGACTACTGCCCTGAAGAACTGCTGCCCTACTGTGCTGATCTTCTGTTCTACTGCCCTCTTGTCTGGTTGTGAAGGACTGCACCTGCATCTCTAAACCCAGGAGCACAGAGTGACTTCGAGGGTTAGTTGGCTGGCATTCTATCAGAGTCTCAGGGACATAACAGGCTTCCAATAACCTTTAACCCAGCACCTGGACTCTACCATCTGTGAGTCCTGCCATCCCTAGTGGTGCAACCCCCGTCCTGGAACCTTGGAGGTGGGTCTAAAGGTGGTTTGCCAGCTTTTCTGTGGATACAGGAGAACCAACGCATTTCCTCCATGGCACAGCGCATCACCTGCATTACCAGCGCATCGCCTTTGCTGCTCAATGCATCACCCTCAAAACTGATGCATCGCCTGCTGTGCGGACATCCCGATGCAAGGACTTCACATCACCCATCAGAAGTGCTGCTACACGATGCATCTCCACGCAAGGATATCACCTCTCCCAACGCAGCTCCATGAAATACAGATGCGCGATGCATCTCCTCGCCTGGACCTCGCATCGCTTCTGCTGTGTGACACACATCCTCGACACCGTACTCCACATCTCTTCGCAACACGGATTAAAGCTCAGAGCTCAGCAGGCCTAAGTAGGCCCGTGTAGTTGGCCCGCACTCTGTTGCGGTTGGCCTGAAATTGTGACTTTGCCCAAGTCCGGCATGACCAGATAACCACAGTTGGTGCTTTGTGCTTTTGTCGTTATTATTACTGAAATCTTTAAACTTGCATATTTCTGGATCTACTGATTGGATTTTTTTTGTTTTGTTCTTGATTTATTTATTTATTAAAATGCACTTTATTTTTCTAATTTAGTGTAGGATTCTTCTTTGTTATATTGTCATGTTATTAGTGTTTTGAAGCGCTGCATAAATACTTTACACATTGCCTCTAAGTTAAGTCTGACTGCTCTGTGCCAAACTACTAGAGGGTTGAGCACAAGCTAATTTGGGGTCGGCTTGTGCCTGCACCCTGAAAAGGATTGCGGTTGCGGCTTGAGTAGAGTTTCACCCCCTCAAATAGTAACCCAACTAATCTTCTCACATTGTGCAAACTTAGAAAGTGGAATCTCTGACCACACACCTGTGATTCTAAGTCTACATCTGGGTCATGTAACTCCAGCCGCTAAGAGATTGTTGGAAATGGCCCTTTCTGCAGGTTTATCCCCAAACCTTTTGACTTCCTCCTCCCTTTTTTTCTGGCCTTCTTTTTGTTGGCTTTAGGACTCTGGGTATTTTACCACTACTAACCAGTGCTAAAGTGCATGTGCTCTCTCCCCAAAACAGGGAATGATTGGTTTACACCTGTTTAGCATATCTGATTTATTTATAAATCTCTTATAAAGCGGTATAACATATAGCCAGGGCCTGTAATTAAATGCTACTACTGGGCCTGCAGTACTGATTGTGCCACCCATAGAAGAAGCCTTTCAAACCTGTCTCAGGCCTGCCACCGCAGGGCCTCAGTGCGCAGTTTACTGCCACTTAGACTTGGCTTTTAAAACTACTTTCCAAGCCTTAAACTCCCCTTTTATTACACATAGGTCACCCCTAAGGCAGGCTCTAGGTCACCCTGTTGGCAGGGTGCTGTGTAAGTTAAAGGTTGGACATGTACTTTTAAGTTGTGCATGTCCTGGTGGTGACAAACAGCCTATTTTGTTATTCACTACTGTGAGGCCTACTCCTCTCATAGGCTAGCATTGGGAATTTCCTTATATACGTTTAAGTGGTATTCCTCATCAGAAAGGAGTGGTGCTGCCATGTTTGGTATGTTTAGAATGGTAGTGATAAATCCTACTTACTGGTGGGTTTGGATTTCACATTACTATTTTAGATATGCCATTTTCAGAAAGCGGGCATTTCAAAGCATTTATAACTCTTTGTGCTTTGCAGCCTGTCTACAATACACTTCTGGGATGGACGACAGCTAAACTTGGTGCATTCTCTCTAGACAGCCTGGAGTAACTTGGTCCAGACAGATTGTAGTGTTTCAGGAGTATTTATTGTGGTAGCTACAAATCCCGTAGTCCAGCCCCACCAGGCGCAGCCAGCATGCTGCTCAGCCCTTCTCAACTGTAGCCTCTCACTCCCAACATTCCATATGACATCATTCTGAGAGAATCTCACTGGCAGAGCATGAACCACATTGAAACCAGGATACAATATATCCTCATTTCTTCCAAAAGGAAAACAGAAAAGAGAAAAGTAGAAGCTAGATGAACGGAAGAGAGAAGAAAGAATCAGAGACTATTAAGAGCAGTGGGAGAAAAAAAGGAAACTAACAATAGAAATGTGATAAAACAGAAAAGCATAAACCATTACCCATCCTCCTTTCTATATATAAACAAAGAGAATAATGAAACAGAAAAAGAGACAAATAAAGAATAGAAGGAGAAACCACCAATGACTACTACCTGTACACCTACTGGCCAGATAGGTATGCGAGGAGGCAAATCAGAGCAGGAGGAAACAGAGAAGAAGAGAAATACAATATATTTATCAAACTTCTCTATCATGTAATGAAGACTGAATAATAAATAGAGAACAGCACTGGGCTATAGTGTTGACAATGAAACAAAGCATAACATCAAGAGTAAAAACAAACGCCCAGTGTAACGTAAACCATGCACTATGGTAATGGGACTGGAACCCAAACCATTCACCCAAAAAGGGTAAAAACTTGATTGTGCAGGGGTAGCCTCAGGGGAAGGTAAGACATTGTGCACTGTTGCAATAAAAAAAACACTCGCACTGTAAAACGTGCACCATGTAATGAAGATAAGAGACAGTGAAACACACCTTGAAAGGTCAAATGGTGTGCACATTAAAACGTGCACTATGTAAAGAAGATAAAAGACAGTGTGAGACACACCTCGAAAAGTCACATGTTGTGCACCATGTGTAAGGACGCACCTCGTGAAGAGGTACAGACAACGTGCACAGAGCAAAGGGAATAGGACCCATACAAGACACCTCGAGAGGAGGTAAAACGTTGTGCACTGTTGCGAGAAAATAAAAATAACCCACACTAGACACCTTACATAAGGTAAAACGTGCACTAAGTAATGAGGATAAAAGAAAGTGTGGATGCACCTCGAGTAGAGGTAAAATTGTTGTGCACTGTGGCAATAGGACTATAACCTATGCAAAACACCTCATGTGAGGTAAGAGTAAACCTAGCGTAAAGAAATGTTGTGCACTGCACTGACGGGACTGTAACCCAGACTGTGCACCCTGTGTGGGGCAATGTGTGCAAGAAAACGTGCAGTAAAGAGCTCTGTAGATGAGCAAGGCATACCACAAATGAATGCTTAGCCAATTGTGAAGCATCAAACGTCAAGTATTGTGACTGGTAAGTCATTGAAAACACAAAGAAATACGTGAACAGGTGTGTCCAAACAGAGATTGGAGCTGCAGATCCGTGACCCATTTCATAAAGGTGAAATTAGCAAGACGAAATACTTAGACAAGTGCGTAAACAAATTTGCAAAAACAAATGTGCAGGACAAGAGAATATTTTAAGAGGTGAGCCAATGGTGTGCCTGTCACCGCGATCTTGAGAGACAGGCAAGTTTTAAAAGAAGAAAGCACTACAAAGTACAGGGGTGTCCAAAGTAATCACGGAGGTCAAGTGTGTAGAATTTCTTGTAGACCACAGAACAAAAAAACAAACAGCCAGTCACCACCCAAACTTAAAATGGTGGACATAGTCTACCGTTTGTTGAATCCTCTATGAGGCCAAAGAATACATCTTGTAAGCAGGACACTTGGACGTGATGTTCTCCGTCAGGAACGCTCTCTTGCGCCACACATGCTGCATGCCGACAAACGCAGAGAGTGTGGTAGGAAAAAAAAAAAATAAATAATGTAAACTGAATATATGCGAGAAAACGCATACAAGGCCAAATCCAAAATGGCGACACGTTGTGTCACGCCATGCTGGGTGGCTCAAGGCAGCTGCGTGCTCTAAAACACCAGAAGGAATCACATACGGTAGTTTAGCCCCACCAGGAGCAGCCGGCATGCTGCTCAGCCCTTCTCAACTGTAGCCTCTCACTCCCAACATTCCATATTACATCTTTCTGAGAGAATCTCACTGGCAGAGCATGAACCACATTGAAACCAGGATACAACACAGCCATAACATAGGAAGGGCTGGTTGTGACAGGGGATACATTTGCATTCCTCTGCATACTGACAGTCTTCTTGGACAGGGAGAAAAGGTTCACACTTACATTTGAATAGGTTATGTCCTAGCCTCCCACAAAGTGCTGATTTACCCCCTACTGATGGTCTGGAACAAGGGCTGGGTTGAAAGGGATCCTAGTGCACTTCAGAGAGTTCCGTCGAGAAGAGGATCACCTTCAAACTCCTCACCCACGCCTACAAATCCCTGAACAACTTCAAATCCAAATACCTCAACGACAGAGTATCCTTCCACGTACCCAAGAGGAACCTCCGCTCCGCCGACCTCGCCCTGGCAGAAGTCACCCGCATCCGCAGACACAGAACTGGTGGGAGAGCCTTTTCCTACATCGCAGCCAAGACCTGGAACGAGCTCCCTGTGAACATCAGACGCTCCCTGACCCTGCACACGTTCAGGAAGGACCTCAAGACCTGGCTCTTCGACTGATCCGGAGCCGCTCCCCTCCCCCCCAAGCGCCTTGAGACCCTCACAGGGGAGTAGCGCACTCTACAAACCCCTGATTGATTGATTTATTGAAGTCATTCCCACATCAAAGGCATTATTGGGTATAAGTACTAGGGCTCTGACCCCATATCTTTAGACACTTTTTGACCTATAACCAGACATCTCTGGCTCCACATCTGCACATTGCCAGAAGAACTGCTGTGGTGCCAGGAGGGACTGCCACTCTGCTAACCTTTCTGCTGTGTTGGCTTGCAGCTTGGTGAGCTACAGGAAGGACCGCCACTTTGCTACCTTCCTTGCTGTACTGGCCTGCTGCCGTCTACCTATGCACTGTGACTGAGACTACAAAGAGCTCTCAAAGGGCTTCTTGGCTTGCCACCTGTTTTCAAAGTAGCAGGGGCATCAAAGACTTTACCGGGTTACTGCTGCTGTGGGATTCTGCCCCTCATGAGTCCAGCAGTTTTGCCTGTGACATGCGCTCCGTGAAAGCATGCCTGATCGCTAGCTGGTAACACTAAAGATTGAGCACGTTGATTAACCCCTTCAGTGCCCATGACGAGATAGTCTCATCATGGAGCGCGGTTGCGCTGTGCCCATGACGAGACTATCTCGTCATGGACACCGCCCGCTAATTCAACGCCCGGCACAGGGCGGGGAAAGGGCGGGGCACTGAAGAGGTTAATTCAACACCATTGCTCCGTTCTGCAGTCCACTAGCGGTCTGCTCCGTGAAAGGCAGCCAGGTGCTCTGCTCGAGCTAGGAGCTCGCAGCTGTGGAACCCAGCACTTCACTCCCCCAAAAATGACAAGCAGTATGGTCTGTAAGGACCAGCACTTTGTGCAAGAAAACAAGTGCCTAGGGGCTGCGAGCGTGCTTGACACACCCCTCTGGCCCGACGCGTTGCCAAGGCGATGTGGAGTTCACCAGTGACATCAGCGCCTCTTCAACTGCTCCGCACGGAAGAGGAACCAACAATGCATTTCTTCCATAGGTGGCCCCCACCGGAAAACTCTTCTAAAGCTATACATATTGGAATGCCCAAACAAAATAGCAGCTGAAGAGTCACCTCGGGTAGTATCTTATATGCCAAGATTGATGGAGGTCGGTAGATCAATTCTAAAGAGGGAAATCAAAGTGGAAAAATATCCAAAAGGATGTCTAACCTACAGTACAATAATTCACTGGGAGACAATGGAATTGTAATATGATTTGGTAACCCGGCGGGAACCAACAACGAGGGCGCTCAACTCTAGTCTAGGGTAAAGTAAAATACAACAATTGTAATCGTTGGTGCTCCAAATGGAGAAAGATTGGTTCCAATTCCATATTATAACTCACCTCTTCCGAAGGAATACAATACACAATAAGGGTCTACCCTGAGCACACAAAAGTAATCTTAATAGTCCTATGTAGTTTGAGAAAGTCCAAAACAATTGATCCAGGTTCTAAGTATTTATTCAGGTATCCAATTTTGAAGGTGTAGTCAAATAATGGTTCAAAGACACAGCTTGACGTCAAATCCAAATCACAGCAAAAGCACAGAAATACAGCCAACACTTGTTTCGTCTTGCGTTGTAATACACAATTGACTTCTTCAGGGTTGCAATCCCAAAAGACACACAATTACTCAACCGTTTTAAACTAAGAAGAAGGTTACTCTAGGCTAATCCATTTACCATGGACTCCCAATAGGCCCATATCCATCACCAAGTTGTAATAAAAAATGTCTTTATAAAAAGAGAAACGAAATTAACATATCACCGAATAAATACTCAGAACCTGGATCAAGTGTTTTGGACTTTCTCAAACTACATATGACTATTAAGATTACTTTTGTGTGCTCAGGGTAGACCCTTATTGGACAATGGAATTGTGTTAGGCCTTTCATCCTTGGCATGGTTTCCCCTCTAACCATTTACCTTACACCACCTGTTTTGCTACGGCACCAACTGCTCACAGAGAGTGCCATCATGAAGCACGGGCCCAACCCTTTACAGTGACGAAAGGACCTATGCGCTACAGCAACTACCATCCATGACACTGCAGTGTTGGTACTCCCACATACCTTATATATATATATATATTTTTTTTTGGATGGTCACGCTGTTTTTTTTTTATTGACATGTTTTTATTAGGGTTTTGCATACGTTACATTGCATCACAAGAAACATTCACTGGTAGAAGAGTGAATTATTGTCCCGGAACTTCATGGACCTTTTCGTAATTTATTGTGTGTGGATGCTGCAGTCCATTGATTGTTGAGATCTTCTGAGATGGCTCAAAGGGTCTGCCCCCCATAGGTCGGTCTTATCTGACTCCCCTGCGTATCCTCCTGGTAGTGCCTGCAACTGTCGTCTCGCGCAGGGTCAACCCTACCTCCCTAGCTAGGTCAATGCAGTGGTCCCTTCCGTCCTTGATTCCCTATCATGTCATATAACTAGGACCTCGGCGTGTAAACCGCCAACTGGGGTTATTGCCGCCTACGGGGCGGCTTGGGAAGGGCCTTTGGGTGGGTGTAAGGCCCGGAAACTTGGTAGGGCAGGGGAGGGAAGGAGGTAGTGTGTGAAGGGTTGGAGGGGGAGAAGGGGTGCGGGATCGGCAAGCGAGAAGGTGCCGTGGTAGATTGTGTATGGACTGGTGGTACTCATGTGCGGTGTGCTCTGGGGTTCGTTATCAGGCGAGGGGGGGGGGCGGGCTCCCTGTTCGCCATGTAGGGGGGGGCTGGGTCCGTGGCCACTCGCGTGTCAAGGTAGGCCGCTTGTCTTTTGGGTTGCCTGCGTCCCCCGTCGATCCGTGGCGGTCTGGGGAGGCCTGCGAGTCCTGGGGGATGGGTTGTGTCATGTCCGGGGCTTCCCCCGTCGCGCATGTTTGCTTAAAAAGGATGAGGAGTTGCGCCCACTCCATGGAAATCGGGCGTTTGCGGGCTCCCTTCGCCTCCTCTTCTCGTAGCAGCTCCTCCTCTGCTGCTCCCTTTTAAGCACCGCTCCCACCCATGCCGGACCGGATGGTCCCTCTGGGGCCCTCCAATGCATTGCTATGTTCCTCTTCGCGAGGAGAATGGCCAAGGAGATAAACTTCCTTTGTGTCTTCGCGGACTTTCTTCTTGGGGTTATTCCCAGCGCACATTCCTCCCAGGTGGAGGCGGTCTGTATGTCAGTCGTAGCCCGAACGGCTCGGTGTACTCCTCCCCAAAACCGTTGTATGGAAGGACAGGCCCAAAACATATGTTTGAAATCGGCATTCACTTGACGGCAGCGGGGACATTCGAAGCGCGTATCGGGGTAAAACCGGTGGAGTTTGTCTGGGGTGAGGTATGCCCGGTGTAGGATATTGAATTGAATATTTTTGAATCGCGCGTTCCTGGACACCTTTTTTGGGGGACTCTAGGGCCTTATGCCATTCTGCATCGTTAAATACTCTGCCTGCGTCGTCTTCCCATGTTTCCCGGAGTTTGTCCAGGGACACGTCTGTTAGCTCCCGAATCGCTTTATAAAGCCAGGTGATAAGGTGGCTGCCTGCTCCCATACGCAGCACTGTGTGTAACACCGGATGCGTCGGGGGTTCCCTGTCTTGCGGGTGCCAGAAGCGGCCGCCACTTTCCAGCAATTGTCTATGTTTCAGGAATTGCCCCTGGGGGAGGTCATACCACTCCATCAGTTGCGCGTACGTCCTCAGTTGTCCCTCTTGGAACAGCGCTTCCACCTCTGTGATCCCATGGTCCGTCCACACTTGGAGGGCCCTCGCGGTGTGGTATCCGTCCCGTTGGGGGAATCCCACAAGGGGGAGTAGAGGGGAATAAAGTGGCTGGTCCTTTGTTATACGGTGGATCCTCATCATGCATTTGCGCGCTATAGCAACCTGAAGCGGGTGCGTGCGCGTCGGTTTAGATCCCGGCATGAGCAATCTGCGGATCGTCGGCAGAGGCAATCTGCCTCCCTCCGTGATCGTCTCCCCTACGTGTCGCTCCGCCGTCCAGTGGGACAGCCACTGGAGGTGCGCCGCGAGGAAGTACGACTCGAAGGACGGCGCTCCCAGGCCTCCGGCCGTCGTGGGGAGGTACAGTGTGCGCAGCGCTACTCTGTGTCGGCCGCCTCCCCATATCAGGGCTGCCAACAGCGTGTCGAGTTCCCGAAAGAAAGAACGTGGCGGGATGACTGGGAGGTTTGCAAAGTAGTAGAGCATTCTGGGGACCATGATCATTTTTGCTAGAGCAACTCGCCCTATAGGTGCTAGTGGTAGCGTCTTCCAAAACCCCACCGCTGAACGCAGGCTCGTCAGTGCCCCTCGGTGGTTTCCCTCGAAGAGGTCTCTGGGGGAGTGGTATAGGCGTACCCCCAGGTATCTGGGGGCCGTCCCATCCCATCCCAGCCTCCGATCGCCCAGCGTAATTTCCAGGGGTTCCGCGTGGGCACCCAAAGGGAAAATGGATGATTTTTCCCAGTTGACCTTGAGTCCCGATATTTCCTCGTATTCCTGTAGTGTCGTCCAGATTGGCATGAGGTCGGCTGATATATCGCGGACGTATATCAGTAGGTCGTCAGCGTATAATGACACACAGTGAGTGACGTCCGCTATGGGTATCCCCCATGCCTCCCCCTCCCGCCGTAGCCTTACGGCCAGGGGTTCCATCGCCAGGGCGAAGAGGAGAGGGGAGAGAGGGCATCCCTGCCTGGTCCCACGAGTCACCGCGAATGGCGCCGATACCAGTCTGCCAAGTCGCACTCTGGAGGTGAGGCCCTCGTAGAGCAGCTGAGTGTAGGCCAGCAGCGTAGGCCCGACGCCCACGTGCCTCAGGACCTCGAATAGGTAGGGCCACAGTAGGGTGTCAAACGCCTTCTCCAGATCCAGGACCAGACATGCCGCCCGTGGATAACGTTCTTTCGCCTGATCCTGGATGTGAAAAAGGCGGCGCAAATTGTGTGAGGTGTTACGCCGGGGAACGAATCCGCACTGGTCCGTATGCACCAGTGTGGGGAGTATTTGACTATAGCGGTCAGCCAAGACTTTCCCTAGGATCTTGCAGTCAGTGTTCAGGAGCGTTATCGGTCGGTAGGAAGCCGGGAGCTCGGGATCTCTGTGCGGCTTCAAGAAGGTCACCACTATCGACGTTCGCATCGATTCCGGGAGTATTTTGCGGGCTACTGCCTCTTCGTATATGGAGACCAGTCGTGGCGCCAGCGGTGTCACGAACGTGTGGTAGTATTCAATCGGGAAGCCATCCGTGCCGGGCGCCTTCCCGCGCGCTAGGGCTCTAATCGCTTGTTTTACGTCCGTCGGTGCGAGTTTTTTGTCTAGGTCCTTCCCGACCGCGGGGGGGATCGTGGGCAGGGATGATCCGTCTAGGAAACCGATAAGGTCTCCCAAGGGTCTAACCCGCGGGGACCGGTACAGGGCCGCGTAGTACTCGCGGAAGATATGTAGGATATCCGTCTGTGAACTTTTGAGTTGCCCGTCCGGAGCCCGGAGTTCTGTGATTGGGCGTGTTGCTGCGTCCTGTCTGGCTAGCCAGGCCAGAAGAGATCCCGCCCTGTTACCCTCTTTGTGTGTCCGCGTCGCGTATGCCCGAAAGTTATATTTGCGCAGGTCTCGCAGCGCTGTTGCGTGGGAAGATTTGGCCGCCGCTAGTTGCGCCGCAGTGGTGTCCCCCTGATCTGCCCTCTTGGAGAGCTCCGCGAGTTGGGTCTCCGCCCCCTGCAATGTCCTGTCCAATACTTTCCTGACCCCGATTACTTGCTGAATGCAGTGGCCTCTAGTGCTCACCTTAAATGCGTCCCATTCAGTGGATCGCGTGGATGCTGTGCCGTCGTTCTGTCTAAAGTGGCCCTGCATATAGTCCTCAAGATTTTGGTGGAAGACCGGGTCTGTGAGGCATTCCCGGGGCATCCTCCACGTGGGGATCGGGGGGTGAGGGGGTCTCCACCGGAGAACCGCTGTATGTGCATCATGATCCGACACTATCCTGCCTAGGTAGTCCGACTCTTGTACTAAGGGTAGGAGCGACGTTGAGCAGAGGAATCTATCGAGGCGGACCCTCAAATCGTGTGGGATCGAATGAAAGGAGTATAGTTTCGTGAGAGGATGGCGAGTTCTCCAGATGTCTGCTAGTCCCCATCTGTCCGCTCAGCTGCGGAGGTTTGCGGCCTGCTTGTATGTTGGTGAGTGGGTTGGTGGGGGGTGCGAGCGATCCAGGTGTGGGTCTAGGGTGCAATTGTAATCCCCTCCCAAGAGCCATGGGACCGATGCATGGTGAGCCAGTGCGTGTGTAAGCTTGTCCCAGTATCCTTCCTGTTCTATGTTGGGGGCGTATATGCTCCCTATCAGTAGTTGCTGACCCTCTAATAGTCCCGTCAGTATTGCATAGCGGCCCTCCCTGTCCACAAGTCTGCTCTGTTCCTTAAACGGCACCCCCGGCCGAACCCAAATTAGCGCACCCCTAGCAAATGCAGAGTAGGTCGTGGCACAAATTATGCCCCGCCACTTTTTCTGTAGCCGGTCTGCCTCCCCCGCCGTCAGATGCGTTTCTTGTAAGAGCGCTACCTGGGCCTTTTGTCTCTTGATGTAGGCATAAACTGAATATCGCTTGCGGGCGGTATGCATTCCCCGGACATTGAGTGTCAGGAATTTTATGTCTGTGTTAGGGGAGTTGTGAGACGTGCTGTGGGAAGTCATGTGAGTACGTCCGTGTTGTGTTGTGGAACCCATTGTCACCCCGTCTGGCCCCTCGCCCGTCTCCTACCTTCTGTTTGCGCACCACATCGTCCATAAGGGTTGCCTTGCCCGCTTCGGGAATGGTGGGGAGGGAACACATAGGGTAGGGGGGTGAACTGCAACAACGGTGGGAAACAGTCCCAATGCTGGGGGCGCATCGTGCGAAGCGATGAGCCCAAATTGTTTGCTGTAGTGTAACTTTAGTTCGTAACCACGGGGGTAGTGGATCTGGTGGCTGCCGACTCCCGCTCTGGCGGCTGCTCGTGTATCGTTGATGTCTATAAATGTCCTGCCCGGTGTTGGGCTCAGTGGTCGTTCTGTTCCATGCGGTCTGTAGGACCGTGCGTGCTCGCTGTGCTGCCGATCCGCTCTGTGAGTCTCTTGTTAAATGAGTGTGTCCGCTGTCTCGGGGGTCACCACCGGGGGGGTCAACGAGCCCTCCCGTGATCCCGGCGTTGCACTCTGTTCGTCATCCGAGCTAAAGATGTGAGGGCCTCGTTCCGAGTCCGATCCTTTGTCCTGGGGACTCAGGGTGGCCACCGGCTGGAGGGCCCTTCGACGTTCCGCGACCATCTGTGCGTGGTCCGGGGAGCTGGCGGTGGTAGTTCCGGTCCGCACGCTAATTGGCGCGGAGGGGGTCCTCCGGGTCCGGCGGCCCAGGCGTCCAGGTGTCATTTTTGGGCGGGGGCCGGGGCCGTCCCCGGGCTGCTGTGCGTGCTGTTCCACCCATGACGCCGCCTCTCCCGGGTCCGTGAAGAAGTGCGCTTCCCCTCCATAGGTGATCCTGAGACGGGCCGGGAAGAGGAGCGCGTACTGGATGTTTTTTAGGCGCAGGGCGCGCTTCACCGCCAGGAAGGTGGCTCGTTGCTGCTGGACCGCACGGGAGTAGTCTGGGAACAGCATAACTTGTTTGTCCTCTAACTGCAGTCGTCCCCGTAGTCTGGCTGCCCGGAGGATAGCGTCCCGGTCCTGATAATGAAGGAGTTTCAGCAAGAACGGACGTGGGGGCATGCCCGGTTGTGGCCTGCGGGCTGGCACCCTGTGGGCTCTCTCCACGGAGAAGAATGCGGTGAGAGTGTCTGCGGGCGTGAATGTGGCAATCCAATCTGAAATGTACTTGACCGGATTGGGCCCTTCGATTCCCATCGGTAAATTCATGATTCGAATATTGCTCCTTCTGGAGCGCCCTTCTAGGTCATCTGTCTTGTTCTCCAGAGCCTTTATCCGAGTTAGTAGATCTTGGAGCGTGCTGTCATGCTTCTGCACCTGCGGTTCCAGCGTTTGGAGAGAGTGCGCGCCTTGCGCGACCTTGTCCGCTAATTTCCTGTGGTCATCGCGTAGGAGGCCCAGGTCTGACGCCAACTCGCCAAACCTCCCTTCCATTGCCACTCGGGATTGTTCAATGGCTTCCAGAACCTGGTCCAGTTTCTTGGATGTGGGGTCTTCCCTGACGGACTCGGCGCCGTGAGGGGGTCTCGCCGGTGTTGGCTCGGCTGTTCTGGGCTGGTGTGAGGCTGGCGGCATCCCTGCCGTTTTTTGACGGCCCATTATGTGGTGGGGGGGGGACGCTCCCCGTGCAGGCGGATATGTCCGCTCACCGATGTCCACACTCTGACTGGCCCCGCAGTTGCGTCACTCCAGGGAGCTGTCACCTTCGGGCCACATCCCACCGCTCCTTTGGAAGGCACCCCCCGCAGTCCTCCCAGTTCTCAGCTCGTGGACGTGTCAGGCTCACGGGATTTTGGTTATTTCACAATGTTATGGGGTCTGCCCTGCTCTTCGTGTGGAGGTGCGTCGTCCGTGATTGTTAGTCTCCCGGAGAGACAACCAAGTTCGTCCCTTTGAGGCTCGGGGATTCCCCCGTCGAGGCGCACGCCTCCGATTGGCCCTCCGTAGCCCATCTGGTCTCACTGCGCTAGCGCCGTCGGCCTCAGAGACCCTTCACATTCCCCGGCCCGTCGGTCCCTCAGTGTCGGGGAGGCATGCACGGGTGGGCCAGTCCCCGGCTGGTCCTCCTCCGCCCGTCTGATCTCGCTGCCCTAGCGCCGCCGGCCCCAAAGACCCCCTACATTCCCTGGTCCGCCAGTCCCTCAGAGTCGAGGAGGTGTGCACGATTGGGCCAGCTCAGCTACTAGGGCTCACCTCTCTGTTCCGCTGGCGTCCCCGTCCAGGGCGCTGCGCATCTCCTGCTGGCCGGTCACCGGCGTCCGCTTAGGTCACTGACTGGGACCCCCGTCCTCGGGGATAGTGGGCTGCTCCTCCTCACCCCCTGCTCACCGCTCCATCTCCTGAGAGCGCATCGGGGGGGGGGTCCTCCGGTGTCTCCCTGCAGTGCAGTCCGTTCCGCAGGGCTGTCAGCTTTCCGGCGATTATTCAGCGCGGCTTCTCCCGTTGCGCAGCCACTGGGGGGAGGGGATCCGCGCTCTCCCGCCTTTCCGCTTTTGGAGCCGTTGTAGCTCCCGAGTCGTCCCCTCGGAGCCCGTCCCGGTGCCACCGTCACTGGGCACTCACATTGGCTGCTGCGACCACCAGCCGGGTCAATCTCGGCGCCTGGGTCGCCTCGGTGCCTCAGTCTCGCCGTCTCTCCTTTCCAGTCTGTCCGCCATGTTGTGCGCGGTCTCCTTGCGTTCGCGCGCCGTGTTCCCGGCACTGCTCCAGCCCTGATCCCAGGGGTCCGACGCCGGTCAGGAGCGTCGCCACCGTTGTTGGGCACGGTCCGTCACCTTACAGGGTCGGTGGACGCCCAGGGCAGGTAGGACTGTCCGTTACACGGGCCGCCGAGCCGGAGCCTCAGAGAGAGGAGTCCGCCATCTTGGCTGGCTCGGCCACGCCCCCCTCCCACATACCTTATATATCGCAAGTAGTGCCTTGCTGCTAGGCAAGCCTTGCAGCTAAACAGAGCTGTGGTTGGTCGAAAGCCCGTTCAGCGGGGGGCTGGATGCAACAAAAAGATATGAAGCATATCACCAAAACAAATCACTTAAAAAATCCATGCTAAAGGTAACTATGGTGTTTTCTGCTCATGAAACATAACATTAATTCTCCTAAAATTCGTAGCTGAACTCTAGTTATGGTTACTTAAAACCAAAAACATCCTGATATTGGCCAGTTATGTCTCTGCCGTGGATACCATAATCCCAGATGCAACGCTCATGGCCTGCGAAGTACCCAAGGACATTAAAGAAGACATACTGAAATAAAGAAATTATTCTGTAGCCATATTGACATTTTGGATACTGCAAATGTTAAAGTGGTATGCAATGTCACCAGTGATGTCATTAAAGTAACTTGTGCTGTCACTTGTAACGAGCATTGCAGTTGGCGTCCAAATTATGCTATGCATTGAAGGAGCTCAAGTTATTATTTGCTTAGCTAACACACAAGTGGCCAATCTCAGGGGGGTGGTGTTGGTTTTGTATAGAAATATTCTTGGCAGTCATAGTTAGGCATCCTGCTATGTGCCTCCAGAGTGCAACCAACGTTTCTTAAGACGCAAGTGTTGAAGGAGAGGAAAAAGATTCTTAATATACTGTTATAAAGGAAACCACACCAGAGAGTGAATGAAAGGTGTATCGACATTGAGAATAAGCTTGAGTAGGTGGTCAAATTTGGCATGAGTAAACTATAAAGAGATTACCTTATCTGCCAATCTGCCAAGCATCTGTTCTACTTAAGCAATTGTTTTTCCAGTTACAATTGGCAAATAATTTAGCTCTCCACTGGATGTAAAGATGAAGTGTCCACGTCTAGTGAGAAAGACATGAAAATATGTTTTGATCCACTCACCACAGAGTGTATTCTGGTTTCTGCATGATTTCCAGGAGTTAGTCACGTCTACTCCTGGAAGCTTTGCAAATCGACGCGGAGAGAAACCGCATCGTTCATCCTGACTGGGCATATGTGTATGTAGCACAAGAATGGACTAAAAATTCAGGTGTGATGATGCAGTTGCATCATTAGCCTCTATGTACCATTGCATTCGTGGATAAGTAGACACTATACAGCGCTCAGTGAAGTGCATCAAGATGGACTTTAGATATAAATGCAGTCCGTTCCCCCATTTACAAAGGTTGTGACGATCAACCTGTCTAAAAAGTGCTCAGATTTCAGAGAAGGCCACTAGTTCATAATATCGTGAAAATGTGCTAACACAAAGTTAGCAAAATAACATTACAACGTAACACAATATAAAATACCATGATAGCTAAATCTCGCTACATCTGGAGCACAGGTTAGGACCAGGGAACACAATCCATCTGCCAAAATGAATGATCATGCCACTTAGATCAAATAGTTCATTCTACAATGGAATGTTTTGGTTTTATTTACTCTCCCACAAAATTGAGATATATGTAGATCTAGGATTTATAAAAGACATATACAATTTATTGGGTACTCACAATTTTCCAAGAGGGTAATTCCTCGTAAAAGGTCTAAGTGTTGTGATGAAATACACTTCCTATCTCATGGGCCAGCAATTGAAATGCCTCAAAATGATCATCTTAAGTAAATTATTACGATTTAAATCAAAGAAACCTACAATCAATTTACCTACTAAAGAGTATCCTCAGAAGAGTTTTATTTATTAATTGAAAGGCACAGCCAGAGCACAAAATACTTGGGTGTTCAGGAAACCACTAGGTTCAAGGAGAGGCCCTGCACATCCCAATTTGCAGAGATAAAACCATGCAGGGGTTCCAGTTTACAGCCACCCAGAAAACTCTCTTGAAACTTCTCTTCCCCAGTTCCCCTAGAGAGAAGTACAGATATTAATCTGCCTTCATGCATATCATCCATTAAAGAGGCTTATGGTACTGGTTATGTTACATATATCTCACAAATGTATGTGCTCATAACACGTTTAAGTATGTGGTTTATAATTAGATGAGCAAACATTTGTAATTTGCTCTGGAGTTTGTAGTGGACTGGGGCCAAAAATGTGCTTGCTTATGGTCATGTACATAAAATATGTTTAATATTAATTTGCTATAGAACAAAACATGGATAACCCTATATGCCACATGGACTAAGGTAATTCAATATAATATAAAAATATAAAAAGCACTAATAGTTCTGTATTGTAACGGTGTAGTACGTAAATAACCCATGTATAAGTGAAAATGTGTATATAAATCTAAAAAGAAAAAAAGATAAAGACCAATTTGGCAAACTCCCGGCAAAAGAGTTGTTTATTGAAAAAGCTGTTTTGAAAAACAAGTACGGGGCACCATATACTATTGAAAAAATTAACACAAGACAAAAAGTTCATTACAGGAACCCGAATAGGAAGACTCATGTAGATTCTTATTCTCAAATAAAACTTAAATCCATGGTCTGGGAGCTGTTGATAATTTACTTAGATTCCAGCCTCATCAGTTCTGAACTGAATCACTCCCCAATAGGAGACTCACAGAGGTGCAGATGAGCACATGTCCTGGATTAGCTGGTGGCATCAACCTGAAGGCAATTTTGATGGATTTTGTACTAATGTACAAACTGGTGTACACAACATCCATATGAAGTTGTTTACACTTTCTATTCCATGACACACAAAATGTGAACTGGATTAGATCACTATCTGATGAGGTTTGGCTCGTCACACTACATGCCGTCTTCTTCAGTCACGTTAATCTTTCCGATCATGCCCACGCCGCAGTCACCTTGAGCTTGTGAAATGGCTCTCATCGTCAACGCTTCAGGAGATAAAATTATATTTTGCTAGTGGATATGGTGGTCTTGGTAGACCAACAGGAGTCACTTAATCCCTACCTTACAGAAAATTGAGCTTGTGACACTAGTAAGGCAGTTAGATGGGATGCACTGAAAGGAGTCCTCAGATATACCTTGAATGTTGCTTCGGCGCGCAGTTGCAGATAAAGAAAGCTACTACGCGCCAATCTCAACAGACGCTTATTTCTCTAGGAGAAGATATGCAATCTCACACTGTCCCAGAAATTGTGGAGATACTGGAGCACTTAGAGTACACGTCCAAGCCCTAGACATGGACACTGCAGAGTACACGTTGCTCCAAAACAAACAAAAACATTTTGAGTGGAGGAATTAGGCTGTATGCATAGAACCGAAGTAAAAATGCAGTCTCGAATCCAAGTGTTTAAAGATGAGCAAGGGCAGCACATTACCTCAAAGCAGGGTAATGGACAGATGTTCCACGATATTAGGACCTTTATTAGGTGGAGGACAAGGACACATTGGTGATTGCTGATCACATTCAGATCCCAGGCTTTCTAGGCACAGTGAGAATTCCCTAAAGTAAGCAGAAGAGCTGGAGAGATAAACTGATATTGCAGAGGATATCACTAGCATTGTGAGATCAAAGTGGCTACATTTCATGGGCCGAATGGTTTTTTTCCCTTTATTCTATAAGATGATGTGCGGCATGACCCTGGTATTAATTAATCTGTACAACTCTTTTTGGTACTGGGCTCTGAGCCAGAGATGATGATTTCAGTAATCCCAAGCAGTGCTTAATTTGAGCAGAAGGTTGCTGGTGGGGCCTCCCGGCACTCATTATACTGCATCATACATTTATAGAGAGAAAGAGAAGGAGAAAGACACAAATAGGAAAAAAAGGAGGAAGAGAAAGACAGGGAAAAGTCGTCAAAAGAATGAAAGAAGGAACCTTCAGCAGTGAGATAAAGGAGCATGGAGTTTCTGGTAGTCGAATAAAGGGGCATGAGGTGAATTCAAGACTAGGGGGTTCTATAATAATGGGGTAACCCGAAATGCCACTGGACCCGGGTATCAAGCAGTACAGGATAAGAGCAGTCACAGTGGAATATACTTTTTCAAAATGCATAATTGAATCATTAAAAAAGACCATGATGAATACAAACAAAGGTACTTTTAATTATAACATCTGAATCTTGGAGACAGCTTGATTGTATATTTAATCAAAATGGTGCTCAGAGAAGGGGAATAGGGTGCTTGGGAAATAGTCTGTGCTAGTGAGGGTTGTAGGAAAGGAAAGGCAATGTGCAATATAAACATCAGTAAAAACTGAAACCTATCCAGCCTAATGACGGCAAAATAATCCACAAGACATAGCAAATTATAGCCACAGATAATTAACCGGTCGCCTGTGCTTGCAAAGCAGTGTAAGACTGTCGACTTTTCGACCCCTATTTACAATCCAGGTAACTTAGGGGCTCATTATGATGGCGGACGGACAGGCTCCGTCCGCCATGGTGGTGGAAACCAGGACCGTCCGCCATGCATGCGGCGGTCCCGCATACCCTATTAAGATGGGACCGCCACCACAGAGGTCCTGTTCCACACCCTTAACATTGCGGCGGTGGCTGCTAATAGCAGGGTACCCCCCCATTGCAACCTCAACTCCCACCAACACAAGGGGGGCCCGCAACGGGCCCCCAAAACCAAACTCCGCCTGCCTTTTAATGGCGGTTGCATCACCTCGGAAAGGCTGGCTGGAGACCTCATCATAATTTGGCAGGTGGTGCTTGCTAGGCACTGCCACCATTTTGTGGATGCAGACCGCTCCGCTGGGCAATCGTAACGATTGCCTGTGGCGGTTCCGTGGCAGATGGGCTTTGCCTCTGCTGCGGTCTGAATCCCACCTCCATCGTAATATGGCGGTGGGAGAATCGCGGTCTGCAGGGCAGGCGGTGGCGGTCCTTCCGCCATCATAATGAGCCCCTTAGTCCTTATCTTGGGGTCTAGATCAGGACCAAAGGGGAGTGAAAAAAGGAGCACCGATTTAAAAGCAGCTTGAAAAATCCCGCAGCAGATTTGAAAAGTTGATGGGCCAACAAGCCTTCCGCCGCGGGGGGAAGATATGTTTGAACCTCCAATGATTCATTCTCCCCTGGACGGATGCGAAGCACAGACTCCATCGGTCCATCCTTTTGTGAATTACCCTGGAAACTCGGATTCCATTTTTAGGAGGCTACTGATCAACCTCACTCGGTGTGTGGAGGTTCAAACATATCTTCTCAAAGCAGCCTTAGGCCATTGAGCCCATCGCTACTTCAGCTTTTGTTTGGGATTGAATCACATATCTCCAAGAGCCTGTTGGCACCTCAACTTCTCAAATCTGCCGTCTGATTTTTCGAGCTGCTTTTAAATCGGTGCTCTTTTTTCACTCCCCTTTGGTCCTTATGAAGACCCCAAGGTAAGGACTAAGTTACCTTGATTATACATAGGGGTCGGAATGTCGACAGTCTTACACTACTTTGCAAGCACACACAACAGAGATTAATTATCTGTGGCTATGATTTGTTATGTCTTTTGGGTTATTTTGCCGTCATTAGGCTGGATAGGTTTCAGCTTTGAGTGATGTTTATATTGCACATGCCTTTCCTTTCCTACAACCCTCCCTAGAACAGACTCTTTCCCAAGCACTTTATCCCCCTTCTCCGAGCACCATTTTGATTAAATGTACAGACAATCATGCTGTCTCCAAGATTCAGATGTTATAATTAAAAGTACATTTGTTTGTATTCATCGTGGTGTTTTTTTTGGATGATTCAATTTTGCATTTCGAAAAAGTGAATTCAAGACTAGGCAACTTTGGAATTCTGCGCTCCAACATTTACTTGCACCCGACACGGATTTCTGAGCAAAGATTTGGGCACCAGCACTTATTCTTTTACAAATTAAGCACTGTACCCAAGCTAGGTAAGGACCCTTCCTTTTGTGCCTCTTATAGATTGCTTTTGCTTCTCAACGCTGTTGTTAAGATTTTCACATAGATATTGGTGATACAGTTGAACAGCTTAATAACCACAGCGCACTGATGCAGATTAAATTTGTCTTGTATCGGGCATGCTAGGTGGGGAAACAAAAAAAAATATTTTACCTCATTAAGAACATGCCTTCCTCTTGCAAAAATAATTCACTTATTTCCTCAATGCCTAAAAGGCATTTGTGCATGCCACTTGAGTATTGCTGGACGATTTTGGGGGCAATGGGTTTTGTACTAAAGTTCTGCTTCTGGGTGATAGCTAATTTCCACTCTGCGCGGGTTGTAGTTGGGCTCAATGGCAGGAAATCTCCCATCTTCTCCACCAGGCAGGGAACCCCAAGAATGTCTTTTATCGCTCATCCTTTTTGTCCTTATTAATGAGCCTTTGGCTCACAGGATTCAACAAAATTAAACCATTCAGGGCATCCAGATCAGATGGGATGGTTGTAAGCTAGCGCTGTACACAGATAGCATCTTAAATTCCCCGGTGAACCCGGCACAATCACTGACCCCTTAACGTCACGAGTTGGCCTATCAGAAGGTTTCGGGATGCCAGGTCAACTTTATTAATTCAGAGTCCCTGAACCAACTATCTAAATTAATAGCTATGGCGCCCATTAAATGGATGCACCCGCCATTAGCCATTTATGAACATGTTTAACGCTGAAGGTGTTTCGGCACAACTATAGCTGATTGATCCAAGGCAGCCACCATGATTTAAAAAATTGGGACAGTAGCTCACCAACATAAACAGGTCTTATCGTCGCTGTCAAAATAATGGTGCTGCCTAAGATTCTTTACTTTTCAAGCAATACCTACAGGTCTCCCAGTGTGGTGCTGGCCAATATACAGAAACCTATTGATAATTACATTTGGGGAAGTGAGATGCCCAGACTGGCTCGCAGGCTGCTCCAGCACCGCCCCAATTGAAGGAGGGGTTGGTAGTTCTGCATGTTCTGAAATATTGCTAGGAGACACAACTGCGTTTCATAGTTGACGGCTGTTCTACAAAAAACTTTAGTGTTTCAAAGACCACATCCTAGGGTCTGTGTCCTTGTGGATGGTTATGTGGCTAGAAAGGAAAGCTAGATCAGTAAATGCTTAAGTCTCTCTAATTACGCAAATGATCATCGATGACTGGGACAAGATTAGTGTAGCGATATGAATGACGTAGTTCCAGTCTCCTATGACTCCAATAGGATCCAACCCCATTTTACTTGTCCATCAAGGACAAAGGCTTCAATTTACGGAAGAAAAAGGATTGTCTCACTGTTTAGCATCTCTTTGTGCAGAGGCGAACTAAATCTTTTCATTAGGTGAGAGGTGAAATTGGCCTCCCTGAATCAGAGTCAACAACACCTGGAGCTTTGTTACTGAATTATGCACCTCACCTATAAAGCAGAGGCCATTCTTGTTCGTGTCTTGAGCCACTTTCAAAAATGGTTAAACTCTGGGGATCAGGAAAAATGTTTGGTCTCATTCTTCTATAGGGTCTTGCTTGAAAGGGAGGTTAACAGACAGCCCACACTATTCTGGAAACAGAAGTTGGGGAGACCACTACGAGATCCGGATTGTAAGGCCATATATCAGGGGATAATGCAGAGCATAAAGAAGCAGCTTTGAAGGTGATGTCTCAGTTGAATTACTCCCACTGAAACAACACATTTGGGGCAAGCTGAAAAAGTATTGATGCTGGTGGGTGTGGCGGGTGTTAGGGGAGAGGTATGGTTTTACATTTATTTTGAGAGTGCCTAAGACTCCAAGGTTTTTGGAAGCAGGTCCTTCGGGGGTAGATGAAATGATTAAGGCTGAGAACCCAGGAGGCCTTCCTTCCAGGGCTTCCACTGACAAAAGTCCTCTTGAAATGTTTGCGAAGGGGGAGTTGATGGAGCAGGAGATACTTGCGGCAAACTAGCAGAAAGCTTAACATTGGACGAAGGTGCTGAATGGAACAATCAAATATGGAACCACCTGGGAACAGGTAAAGTGACCCTGTCCCAACATAAGAGAGAGGCATCTTTTGCGACAGGCGGGATTCATATATTTCAAAAGCCATACTTCTGACTTTAAGGAGTTGTCCTGCCCATGCTACTTGAGGGTTATAAGGGTGATCCCAGAAGACCTTTCTCAGCTACAGAGAAACCCTTAACCCCTTCAGTGCCCATGACGAGCTGGACTCGTCATGGGCCGCGGTGGCGCTGTGCCCATGACGAGTCCAGCTCGTCATAGACCCCGCCCGCTAATGCAACGGCCGGCACTGGGCGGGGAAAGGGGCGGGCACTGAAGGGGTTAAACTAACTGATCTGCCAACTTGACAGATTATATAACGCCCACACAAACAAACAATTACTGAATTAGACACACAATTCTACCTGCAACTGTTACACTTTTCTGTGTCCTGCTTGTAACTGCTACTGCAAGACCCAGACTTAGAGGTTGTAGGTATTGCAGGAGGGGTTGTGAAGGTGTTGTGTACGCTCTCTCCATTTTTCACTCTGCAACTGGTTACAAAATGGTACCACTTGCTAACAGAAGTGGGTGAAACTACATATATTTCTTAAAAACTTCAATAAAAATATTGAAACCACTAAATAATTTTGGAAACTTTTAAAGTAAACTAAAAGCAGCTCCAGTAATCGCTAGACTGTGTGTAATGAGAATTTATTAAGCTAAAGCTGAAGCTTAACCACTATGTAAATATAGATTTTACACAACTTAAAATAGATTTTCTTTACCTGTGTTAGGGACTTCAGGCCGAGTGCAGTGACCACAGCACCAGTGGTTGCACTTACATACGCTGTTCCTAGTTGCCTGCAAAAGAAGCAATAGAAAGAAAACAAAAGTCACACATCCCAACTCATATTGGTATGCACTTATTTACAGAACAAAGAAACCTGCATAGTGTCTCTGGTATAATAGTGATCAGCTGCAAAGCAGCCCCATGACTGTTTACAAGATGTGGGTAGTTTTGAGTGCAGTACGGAATCTATGCTAGCTAATAATGGGCGCCATCGTACTGTCCAACCAAAATCTCTTGATTTAATTCGAGATCACCCTCTACCCAGTGTTACATCCACACAGACACGCTGAGCAGTTCTACCTCTCTTGATGTACAACATTATTGAACCCAGTCTTTTGTAGAAGTGAACCATGCATAGTTTTGTTTTCAACTGCTTGCTCGTCCTCTTTCTGACACCCAGCGCAATACCCTTCCCACCAGTTCATCTCCACTTCAGATTCAGAGCCTCTTCTCCAAGTGTAATTCATTTTCAGTACACACCAGAGAGTGAATATGTCTCTACCACTAGTTGAAGTATGCTTACTGTTAGCATGACCCAACTACTGAATTTAGGGCCACATCAGGATATCGGATGGTCGGACCGCCGGCCAATATCGCTGTGGACATGAGACCGCCCGACAACCAGTCGGTGGTCCAACCGCCCAATTACGTTAGGACCACCGTGCTGGAGGTGAGAAAGTGTTACACATACAACACATAAAAACAGAATTTGTGCATGCCCTTTTTTACATGCACTGGCACATTAAATCCAGAGAATATTGCTTTGCTAATGTTTTTCCTTATGGCCAAACTCTACTTCCTGCCTGAGATTGATGCTCGATTAAGCTAGGTTGGATGGCATAGTTCATGCACGAGAATCTAGACACACAGTTTACTCACACAAAGACAAGTCAAATAACATCCTTACGGCACTGTTAAAGGTGCATCTCCGCTCCTATTGGTATAGTTCACAATCGCATTGAAAGACTGGTTCACCCACTGCCAAAATACCACAGCCGGAGTTGTTCTGTGGAGATAAAAGATAGTACAACCAACCTTATTTCTGTACCCAATATGTCCATCAAGCCTTATATTTGGAAATTCAAAGCCTGTGAAATAAGGGCATAAACAATTTTGAAACAGCTCAAATATTAATTTTAAATGGAACTGAATAAGCATGTTCTCCTCATTGCACAGAGTATTTGTGCATGCCTTTTACTTTGGTGCAAATATCTCAAAAAATAGAACCCGGATCGGTTTATAATCCTAAATCTCTGTGCCAAGAGAACGGTCAGGTAGTCTATGTCTTCACACAAAACAGTTTATTGGTAAATCCAAGACCCTACTACGCCAAGCCACAGAGTATGTACTCTGGTCACAAAATGATAATTTGTACAATTATTTTTGCCAAACTCATCTATTTAACTTAACTCTAAGTCCACTGGAAAGGGTGCCAAAAGTGCACCTAGCACATGAAAAGTTAAATGTCATATGTGGGCAACAGTGTGTATTTATATGGTAAAAATATGTCTTCTAGGAGCACAACAGTGCTCTACATGGGCTTCAGTTTAAATGTACTGCAGTGACAAAAGGCAGGGAAAAATGCCTTCTCTATGTAGAAAAAGTATATCTTACATGGTGATAAGTCTCCCCTAAACTGTGCCATCTTAGCCACGGGGCAGGGTGCTAATATATAAAACAAAATAGGGCATAATTCACAGTGAAATGAAGCCCAAAACCTATTTTACCATGTAGGCCTTACTAAACCTGTCGATGAATAAACTTAAGTGTGATTACAATTTTAATTCCCTTCCTCCACACATAAAAAGGCTAGAAAATGTTTTAAAGTAATTTTCGACTTAGCGTTCAAAATTTGGTTAAAAGCTGGATTTTTTTTACAACCTAAACAGAAAAGTAGCTTTATAAAAATGTATTTTAGGCTGCCTGAGCTAAAAGTGGTTTAAAACCAGTTCTGCCACCACTCACACACCCAGCGCTAGAATGCACATCCTTGGCTTTGGAGTTAACAACTCTGTCTTAGATGGCAACGGTCAGTCTATGTGCACAGGGGGGGCTAATGGGTGTTAACCTCTGATCACATATGACCTGATTACGAGTCTGGTGGTCTGACTCAAGGTGGCGCGGCGGTCCAGCCACCGTAGCACCAGAAGTCGGACCACCCTATTACAGTTGGACTGCCATTGCACCGCCGAGGCCACAATATGCTTGGCAGGGTCGCCGCGGCTCCGCCCAGCATATTGCAAGTTTCCTTTCCACCACAGTTTTCATGGCGGTTCCTTCTCCATGAAAACCATGCTGGAGAGGAAACAAATGGGGACATACAGGGCCCCCTGTTGCTTCTGGGCCATGGGGTGCTTGCAGAGGGGCAAGCGTTTTGCCCCCCTGTGTGCAAGCACCCCACTACCTGCACGGCATGGACTGCAACAGTCCATTCCGTGCAGGTACTGCCTTTGACGTTCCCATTGCGGCGCCTATTTCCTTGGCACCGCTGTGACAACGCCAAAGAACCGCCCGCCAGTGACTGAAAGAGTAATAATAAGGCAGGCGGTGCATACATAGGAATGGCAGTGCAGGAATGGGACGTCGGCGTAGCTCTTAGTTGGGGGGTCAGCTATCTGGGACCAGAAAGGCGGGATCAATACAGAGACCATCCCCATTTTGAGTTGGACTACCCAAAAGAGGGATTGACCTTTAATTTTGACCTTAATTTTGTTTGAAAAATGTCGATTGACACAAACATTGTCTCACAAATATTGTGACGCCAAAAATATCATAAGGCAATAAATTGGAGGCAACAATGCCATTTATTTAGGTGCTTTGTATTGTGTTTTAAATATAATTGTATATAATTTTTAATTATTTGGTTGTGCTTTATTAGTTTTTATGTTATAAGCTATTTTAATGTTAAGTGTGTGTATTTATTTTTAGCATAGTTTATTTTATTTTGGATCTGGCAATACTTCTAACGTTTTTTCGGTATTTTATTTGAATGTATATATTCATGGGTTGTTGAGTTGTAAGGGAATACGGTAAAAAGCTTTTCAAATATTTGTTTTTATGCTTAATCAGATTATTAAGAAAATTATATTATTTAACAAAATTATTTAATAGATAACTATAAAGAAAATGGAAATTAAGTCTTGTCACTGTTAATTAGATCATTGATTTTGTACAGCATTTAATTAATTTAATAATCGTTTTAATATATAATTTTTGTAGTATTTCTGTAAATTAATTTGTATTGTTAGTTATTTTCAAGTATTATTTTCAACTGTAATTGGTAATAGTCATTTTAATTTGTAATTATTTTAATAGATTATATGATAGCAAACATAATATATATTTCTTAAAACATTATGTTTTTAGTTTTCAAGATTAAATTTTTATGATTTAATTTTGAAATTATTTTAATTTGATTTAATCATATATGTTCATAATATTTGAGCAATATCATTTTTATTAAATTGAGTTTTGTAATTTTAATAATTTTACATGCATTGTTATTTTTTTTAATAAGTAGTGTTTGAGTATTCTTAATTAAAAATATTGTTTATTTCATGTTTATGTCACAATTCTGTTTATTTATTTATATATATTTTTTTTCATTTCTGAATTTTATGTTTGCAAGTTATTATAATATAATGTTTAGTATTTAAAATACAATACACATGTTTTGTGATGATAGTTTGGTCTTCTATATTTTTATAGCCGAAACTTTGTACTCTACATACAACCTAAACAAGGTATTTAAAGTCGATATTTGTGTCCTCAATATTTTTTCGGTGATATTTTGTATTACTACATTTTTGATGACTGTATTCCATAATGCAACCCCCAAAGGAAATGGCAGTAGTAGGAAAATATATATACCAAAAAGAAATGAACACAGAAGAGACAAATGCACATCTTTGTTATCCAGCCCAACTAAGGGTCGTGAATGAGGGAAAGCACCATGTACAGTTTGAGGCAGCCCGTAAAGAAGACAAAGCAGAGCAGAGGACTCAGCGACTGACTTCTCCCCGCTTGAGAGTCAGACTATATGAGTTGTATGAATGCCCAGAACCCCATATAACGAGGTGTGAGTAGGACAGGAACAAACCCCAAAGCTCTGTTTAGTCTGTGCTTAAAAACAGTGGTCCACACTCTCTTCTTCTACACCCTTATTCCCTGCATTTCTCAGTCCCCAACTGTGAATAGATGTTTTACTGAGATGTTACACAAATGCAAATTGTTGCTATTGTGACACAAATTTAGTTTTTAAAAAAAGCAGAGCCTTTATAGGGTTTTAGCTTTTTGCTTTTCACCGTTCTGATTTGTGTAATGTAATTTACACAACAAATAAAATTTACTTTCAAGGCAATAAGTGTGGATCTAGACTGACAAACATAGAAAGGATTAATCAAATCGGGTTGATTCATTTGAAATCACTGTCTTTGTCTTGTCTTTGGATTGGCCTTCTATATTTTAACTAATATTCTATATGAGAAAAGTCACAGTAAGTGTCACGCAACATCTTGGTGTCTTTTCAGTCACAGTCTATGCACAAAGCAAATCACCCATCTGGCTAGAATAGCTGGTGTTGCTGTGAGCTGCCCAGATCCCAATAGAGGGCCAATGATCAGGAGAAACTAAGTAGACAGGAGTACCAAGTAAAAGCTAGTGGCAGATCCGGATGCTGCCACACAAGTCCATATTAGGTCTCGCCTAGCTTCGCAGCGCATGCGCTGTCACTCTACGAGATCTATTGTCGTCGGGTTGCTTGTGGAAGTGGGGTGGAAGCTCCGCCTCTGCTTTTCATTGGCGCGCGTCACACTTTATGTTAAACGCGCACCTTTGATTAGCAGTGAGGCCTTTTGCTTCCCTCCCTGTCTCCTTTCCGGCTTGCCCACCCGGACTGGAGATTCTGCACACGCACGGCACCAGTCAGTGCAGGCACGAGCAGTGTCTCTCTCTGTTGGCTTTCAGTACCCAGACTGGATATTGTGCTCGCGCACAGCACCACTCAGCACCACTCAGTGCAGGCACGAGCAGTGGCTCTGTCACTCGCGTCCTCCCACTAATTTGTCAGTTATGTAGACCGTATGACTGCCGCTGACCGCGGCCCCCGCAGGGGGCCACTCGGCGGTCGGCGCCTTAGTGGCCCCGGTCACCCCTCCCCACCCCCTCCCTACGGGGGGGGCGGGGACACAGACTAGAGCCCCCCCTTCCATTGGCAGGGCCGGAAGTGACGCGCAATGCGTGTCACTTCCTGGCCCAGGGGTGAGGGGGAGGCTATTTAGCCTTCCCCCACCCCCACTGTCCGAATCTTTGTCCATTCACTTACGCAAGTCCAAAACTGATCAGGCGGGGCGGGGGACCAGGGTGGTTCTTCGGCCCCTAGGCGACCCCAGGTTCTGCCCAGTACAATGGGTAAAAGTGTTTTTGGAGTACAGACCCCCCGGCCCTGGTTATCTTCTTTTGCATTCGAACGGTACCCCCGTGACTAGATACCAGTTCGAGCAGGTGGTCAGGGCCAGTCTGGCCAGGGCGGGGCTCGCCCAGCCAGACAAAAGGTACTCCAGCCACTCCTTTCGCATTGGCGGGTTTAGAGGCCGCACAGGTGAAGAAATTAGGGCGTTGGGAGTCTGATTGTTATAAGAGATATGTTCGCCCATGAGGCAGGCTTCAATTGATGGTGTGTTTTGCAGTGGTTATAGTGTGTATCGTGGAAATCACCTTTTCTGATTAAAATAACTTTGTGTGCACACCATGTCTCCTCTTTTATTAGGACGAGTGGTGTGGGTGATCGGGCATTCATTTGTCGCCCGGGCTGCCCAATGGGCGGCGCACCGGAACTGGATGCGGCACTTCCCACAGACTCAAGTGGAATGGATGGGGGTACCGGGGATGAGATGGTTTCAACTAAGGAACAAGATCGAGCAGAGACTAGGAGCACACGGATCCACCTTGCCCCACCTGTTGGTGATTCACCTTGGGGGCAACGACCTCATTACCCTAGGGAGACGTATGCTGCTACTAGCCATGAAAAAGACCTAGGGGAAATATGCAAGCGTCTGGGCGAGTGTGAGATCGTGTGGTCAGAGATCATCCCCCGCAGGTCCTGGCGGGGGGCAAAATCCTTAGAAGCGGTAGAGCATTCTAGGAGGCGCATTAATGGAGCGATGCGTAAGTTTACGTCCCAAAGGGGTTTGGGTTTTCTTCGCCATGAGATGATTCGGGGGAATGTAAAGGGGTACTTCGATTTAGATGGGGTACACCTTTCCCAAATAGGCATGGACCTATTTTTATTAGATTTAAGCGAAGCATTGGCGATGAGAGGGTGCAGGTAAGAGCTAGGTTGGTGGGGGACCCTGGCGGCGACGGGGGCCGCCTCCAGGGCTGTGGCGGAGTTACAGGGCGATCTGGAAGCAGGCCGGTACAAAGAGTACCTCTGTGCGGCACCAAAGGGGGTGCCGGAGCCAAAACGAGGAGCCTCCAGAGAGGTCCCGGAAGCCGTGTCGGCGCCCCGCTAGTCCTGCGGGCGGTTGTGGGCCTGAACAACCGGGGACTTGCTATGCGACGCTCCGCCCCGAGAGGGGGGGCGTGAGTAGAATTACCAACGGCACGTGATCGTAGAAAGAATCACCTGGAGGGCAGCACCGGCGGGCCTCGCTCCCGCGCTGCCCGGCTCATCAGGCGGGCAGGCAACCCAGATGGTTGCCTGCCCTTGGATCGCCCGTAAGATAACCCACCCATTACATACCGGGAATTATGTAATAAACCTGCAGCAAAATGTTACCCACTTACAACTGTTTCGTGTGTTTCTTTGGGTAACCTAATTTGGGGGAGGGGGGGACAGCGGGGTGCCCCTGGGGGTACTATGTCTACAGCATGCTTTCTTGGACTACAGGATGATGGACAGATAACGTTTATGTGGAATAAAAAAAAATGGAAAACGTCCACAGTAGCGGGCAGCATGAACATACATTCACTGATCTTCCCGCAGTCCGTGAATCGTGTTGTCAACTAAGATTACAGGCAGGTGCTGTGGGCGTGCAGATTCTCAATGAGGAAGTGGGCCTGTGCTAAGGCCCCTGACTGGGATCCACAGTACGTTTGTGTGGCATTGCCCGTCATCTCGAGTAACTGAGCCTTATGCCGGAGGTGCTGTAATGCCGTCCCCTCGCTCGTTTCCTTCACAATTGGACGGCTTGAAAAGGAGGGGGTGGGGTATCAATCCTTCGCTATCAGAGCCCGCGGCCACCCTTGCCAGCTTTGTCATGGTCTCAGAAACCTCGCAATGTTTACGTTCGATCTTGGGTTCATGGCTTTCTCCACACACTTGAGAGAGTGGCTCAGAATATGTGAGTTTATGCATTCAGTGATCGCTACATTGGGCTCATACAAGTATCAACAGCGCAATCACACCTTCCGTTGGTATCCGCGGTATGCACAGCGACGTGGTATTCATTTGGGGGCGGTATTATTCTAGTGGAGAAGGAGGTGACAATCCCGGCTTATAATGGCGATATCTGGTTGGAAAATCTAAAGCGTGAAAGGGGTCACTAGATTTTATGTGGCGCCTATCACCAGATGGACTCCATGGGGCAGCACCGCCCACCCTCTAACCACAGGCCTCGTCCATACTCCTACATTGGGATATGTCACTGTTGTCCGTCATCCTGCTTGGCCGCGGACCCCTCTAAGAGAGATTCCAAAGAGCGCTCTCTCGGGACCTGTGGTGAAAGTGGCTTGTGTAGTTTAGTTAGCGAGGTGCTGTCTAAAACACAGCTTATATTTGCCACCTCAGGCTTGTTGGCGATTCGCTCACTGCGAGGTATAGCTGAGCTTCTCTGCATGGTGATTGGTTCAGCTTTGCAGTGTTCCTGTTGTCCACTGTATACAAGCGAGGACAGGCACAGCGCTCTAGAAATGGTGACGAACGCGGCACTCGCACCGGAGGCTTCCTGGTGGATGATGTGACTAACAGGAATATGCACCGTGCATGTAAATCACAGACAAGGCATGCGCACTGTTGTGGACTCTCTTGTATGACGAACTGGGCCTGTGGTTCAACGAAAGTAAAGTGCGTGGCTTGCCACAATGACCTCTCAGGTGAAGCTCCTCGCTTCAGCCCTCTCCCCTCGCTCCCCCCTTCCCCTCTCCTCTCCATCCCTTCCAGCACTCGTTTAAAACAAGGAAGAGAGCAACAGCGCTCCGAAATCGGACACTGCCAGCCTGCGAAGACACTGACAAGTAAGGCTGCTTTTTATTACTCAATGCTTTTTTTTCGCTAGCACACTGGTTGGTAATGCACAATGGCCACTCGGGTGCCTCTCCTCAAGTTGTGCGCTGTTCTGTGCCTTACAGACGGTGCATACACTTCTGCATTAATTGCTATGCGGCATATCCGAAAAATAGTATTTATGTATGGACGGCATGTTTTCAAAAGGGACATTTTTACATTACACGTGTTTAAGATGTTTCATGTACACCACGTTTTGTAAACACTCTTTAGAAAGTTGTTATTTTTCAAGGGGACACGTGGTTAAAACGTGCGGTGCATTCTTACCAATTAGAAAGGGCAGGGCTGTCCCGGAAAAACCTATACATTTAATCCATATATTCCTTTTAGAGGCATGGTGCAAGAAGCCCCCAATATTCAGGGAGCCCCCATTCCTTTGAAGGCCTATGAATATCTGTGATATGGGATGCTGTGGGGACCCTCATATTAGGCAGGGAAGACCCATGGTTTTGTGTTGTGCCACTGGTCTCATTATTGTGAAAACGAGAGAGCAATGTTCTCCTCTTTTATACATATTTGTTTGTGTCAACACACATTAACATCTGCTTATATATTAAATGTATTCTGATTTTTTCTGCAGTCTGTTCTGCCTTTGGCGTATTGACATTCCGATTCTCTTTAATAATTAAGGACACTCCGACCCTCTATTATGTTGTATTTTTTTTTATTATGTGTTGTCTCAATGGCCTAGTTCGTAATCCCATATCTTTTGTTTACCAAATACGTACTCCCATTGTTCTGTAATCTGTGTGTGCATTGTGTGCCATAGTAGCATAGTTGGGTCTCGCATTACTGAAAATTAGAGCTATTGGTGTGGCATTATTATTTGCAACGCCAAAAGCTCAAACCTTTACTAATGCAAGACCTATTGCATTGCAAATGCTTGTTGACCAGGATGCGGCTCGGAGCGCAGAACTGAATATCATAAAAGCAGCAGAAAGAATTCAATTTTACAGAGGAAAAGGATAGTGGAGGTAACAGACGTACAGAGAAAAAATGCATAACAAATCCTCCAGCTGGTCCTGCAAAACTAAAAACCCATCAATTGTAAAACAATTATCAGACAAACCGACAAACCTTTTGTTAAGTATGCCACATCTTGTTTTTGAAATAAACAGAGCTAGGTGGTCTGCAGTTGAGTATCCCGATAGTAAAACCTCAAATACAGGTGGCTTAATGTGTGTGATTATGAAGGAAGTGAGGCATTTTACAAAGGAAGTTTAATTGTAAAAACAAATCATGCTGGAATTTAAAGCATAACGTTGGTAAGTCTAGCGTTAGTCTAGAGAAATCTTGGAAAACTCCACACATACAAAGTCTTACACTCAAGGCAAAACCTGAAGAGATCTGTAAGATGGAGATGTGGTGTGAGATGCTTAAAAAAAGCACCTACAGCGATTGATTTACTATTATGCCAATTGGACCACAAATCAGTACTGCGGATCATCTATATTTAAAAACAAAATCACAATAATCTGCTACATCAGCAGAAGGCACTGAAAATAAGTTAGGGACAGAGAATACCACCAGTACAATCAGTATATTAGATTGCACTTATCAAAAGTAATCTAGGGTAATTAAGCAATCAGGCCCCCTGGATCAAAAATCCATATTCTTTTGCAAATCCCTGAGAAGTGCTGAATGCAGCCTGGTGAATTCAGATTCAAGTGGTGCCAGTGGCATGGCAGGGTTCAGGGTGGTGTGGACCTGCCTGTAGAAGGTCAGCATGCAGCCTGTGATGGTCATGTTCATAGGCACCTGGGCAGACATGCGCCCCACAAGGATCATCTTCTCCCCGGTGTCTGGGTGGAAGGCCGAATCGTAGATATATTTTGCACGCCAGAGCTGGTCCTCAGTCAAACCTGGCGTCGGAATCCCCATTCTGAAATTAGAAGAAAGTACTATTAGTTCTGCTCAAATGTATTTCTTCCCTTTATAGGACTATGAAGCTGCTATGAACAGAGTTACAGGTTTGGGCGGAGTCCAGACAGCAACACAAGGTAGTGCTTTGAGCTCTGAGAACTTGTTGATATGCCACATAGTCCGAAAGTATTACCAGTTTGAAACCATTTCTTACAAAATATTTATTTATTTCAGGATTGTCCAACATCGGTCGATGAGGGCCAAAACCATACCAGACTTTCGCAATATATAAGAGATATTTTGGAAAAATTGAAATGTAGTTACCTGCTTTTGACACTTCTGTTGTAGCCTTCCTGAACACATCTGCTTCTTCTTCCCTACACTCCCTACTCTTCCGGTCCTGCCAACTAAAATCGATCCTTGCAAAAAGATTAAAGCCAGCCCTACACTGCAAAAGCCGCAGCTGGAATGGGGCTATGAGGGCATGGTTCATCCGTGGCAGACAATTCTGATCTGTAACCACCAGGTAAATATCAGAATTCAGAATGCCGAAATGGCCAGTCCAGCCTTGCGTCCTGGATGCAGAGTTGGCTTGTCTTTTTGCCTTTGAAACCTGGATGGCCTCTCATGGCCTGATACTAACCTAAATAAAACAAAAGGTATGTCTTCCAGCTAATTCTACGACTCCACTTAATGGGAGTGGGGGCAAAATGAACAAACATGGTTGTAGTTGTATTTACTGTAAATTGGGCTACATGACCAATGATTAATTAATACTGCAGGACTATAAGTAATGCCTCTGAATCATGCTTTAGTAGATGCTATATATAACATCGAATAAAGTAATAAAAAATGTAATCTACTCCTCTTTCCCATGTGTTCTCTTCCTCCTGCTCAGCCACATTTCTCCTCTACTGCCAGGAACCTTGGTGTACTATCTGACTCTTACCTCGAGCTTGCTCCCCAAATCTCCTCTGTGTCAAATACCTACCGCTATCCTTCATACATCACCTGTAAAATCAAATCATTTACTTCCTTGCATGCTTTGGAAGTACTTCTGCAAACTATGGTCTTCCACCACTTAATTGCTGTTCTTCTTTGTATGTTGGACTTCTGAACACTTGAATGACTCATCTGAAAAGATTCCAAATGACCAAAAAATATATACCTTCATACCTTATGCCCTAGTTCTCATATCACTCCATATTGCCATCACTTACGTTGGTTAGCAGTCTCTGGCCAATGTGGATTTCGTTTTCTTAACTGTCTCCATCTTATGCCCACCATATCTTTGTTCTTTCATTTATTTGATAAAATTATCTGTCATAATCCTGAAAATCTGGCATGGATTTGGCTGTAGCAGAGCTAAAATGGGCAACTCTGATTTACATGGTCGCATGGGCAGAACGTTCTAACTCTAAATAATTTAAATATTTACATTGAGACTACCATCAGCTGCACAAAGTAGTAGACGAAAAAGTATTCTTCCTCTATTTTAAACTATTGACATATTTGGGAAATATGAGGAAATATTTACAAGTTAATCTTCCAAGGCACTCAGACTTCATAAAGTTGTAGATGCAATACACACTGCAACAGAATGGATGACATTTCAGTATTAGGGGCATCCGCAGGAAGTTCTGCCTATCAGTACAGTTAACCAAACCGCATGCACGTAGTTTTTCAACGCATTATAATCAAAGCATCGGCAGAAAAAACAAGCCTGGCCACCAAAAATCATTGTTTTATTGCAAGCATATGCCACAATTCTTTATTTTTTTTTTTAAATGCAAAGCATACCACACCGACGGTTGGAGGCCATATGCTTGCAAGTAAACGTTAACCTTTGAAAAAATATTCACTATTGTAACAGTAAGGGTGCTGCCTAGAAGGCAAGTATACTTAGATTATGTATAGAAACCACTTTAAGCTATAATGCACATCGCAGGAAAATAAAATAGTTTTTGTCAATTCAATTCAATTCAATTCAATTCAATTCAATTCAATATCTTTATTCGATTCATACAGAGAATCATAAAAGCACAAAATTGTCTCAAACAAAACGGTTTAAATTACTGTATTATAAACACATAGTTTAAACTCACAAGGAAGACTACAGAAAAATAATGAAGGTCGGAAATTGAAAAGCCTTGTCAAATAAAAGTACTGGCCCACCAGCCCTGGCACTGAAGTGAACTTCTTTTTAGGCAGATGTAATCAGGAGATCAGTAAAACATGCAGAATGCCAATGGTTGAAGCAGCACAACAATCAGCCAATCAAGAATTGATAAAGTGCAAAAGCAACTCATAAGAGTTTCCCGGTGGGGGCGTGGCTACGCAAGCCACGATGGCGGACATGCATTGCTGAGGCTCCGTGCTCGGGCGCCTCTAACAGCTAATTTCGAGCGTCGCCGCGATCGACCAACGGACCCAGAAACGTCGGAGCCTGTCCGCATGGCGGTGCGGTGTGTGCGGCGGTCCGAAAACACTCACGACTTCTGACCGGAGCTTCCTTCTACAGAGGTGCCGCACTCCGGATCTCAAAATGGCGCCGGGGGTCCTCCGAGCGGAATCGGCTGTGGTGTGGGGAGAGGCCCTGGGACATTAGCACACCACGCCTAGCTCGACTCGGCATCTGGACGCTGTGGACCCACGGCGAACCGGAGCAGGGCTGCACAGAAAGCCACGGTGCAGACGATCGTCGGCGCCCTTGACCCACCCGCCATCTTGAACGTTGTGCATCCGACGCAAGCTAGAAGCGGGCCTCGGCCCCCCCCACTGGACATCCCAGGTACCCAACACAGCCTGCTTACAGGGGGACCGCGGGGGAAGCAACGAATATTGGCGGGGGCGGCGTGATCCGAGGGCCTTCCAACTATCCACATCGGGCCCTGCCTGACCTCCGCATGGCCGCCCATACAGCGCCTGACTCCACCGTACACCCTCGACGGGGGCCCTGATCCTGCAGCGACCGCAGTGACAGCCCCTCCGGAAGTACCCGGGGGAGCTGACACACCGCGCCTGGTCCGCCCACCATCTGGCCACAGCGGACCACCAACGAACCCCCCCCATGACCTCAAGGGACACCGGAGATCGGTGAGGGCCAGCGCGACAGATCACCGGAGAGCGCCGGCGCTCGGCGTGGGATAGTGGCGGGCCCTGAACCACTCGCAGGACATTCCAGGTACCTGTCGTGGCTGGCGCATAGTGGGGTCAGGAGGGGAACACGACTGTCAGCAGGGGCGACGCAAGTCCCGGCCCCTCAACTACCTGAAAACTGACTTTGCCTGACTTTAATATGGCCGCCTGCACGATACCCGACCCCATCGCACACCGCCAGCGAAGGCCCTGATCATACTGGGACTGCAGAGATAGCCCCTCATCCTGCACGGGGCGCGCCCTCCATCCATTGGGGCAACGCATGTGACCCTCCACTCGTACCACCGAGAGCACGTGCAGTCTTCGCGAGGGCGGTCTACCGCTCGGAGCAAATCGCCCACAACCCCCCGCACCTGACGTAGGCGATCTCTACGTCTAGAACGAAGAGTGGGAACCGGAATACCAGCGAGGACTATCTTCTCCCGGGGACACGCTCCCGCCATCCACCGACATCGCAGGGCCCCGCTTCTCTTATTTGCTGACTTCCTGCATCCCCCAGGACTTGCACGACCCATCCAGCAGCAACGCTCCCCCACCACATAGGGCGAGGATGGGGATACCAAAGCCTGCACAGCACAACACAGTACCGGAAACCGCCCCGGAAAAAATGCCGAAAGCCACAAATTGGTCCCCCAATACAGCACCTTCACCTGACCTCTCAATCTCGGACAAACTGGACAAAGTCCTCGCCGCCATCGAACTGTCCCGGTTATCTATGGAGGAAAAACTTGGTACATTGGCGACGGACGTTAACCTCCTCCGAGACGATCACCGTAAACTGGCTGATCGAGTGAGAACGGAGGAACGGGCGCTGGAGGAAATGCAGCCAACACTGAAGGAACATCAGACGACGCTCCAAGGAATCCTCACCCGCTTATCCGCGGTGGAAGAGCGTGCACAGGACTTGGAAGGCCGCTCGTGACGCTGTAACATTCGGGTGCTGGGACTACCAGAGGGCGTCGGGGCGAGCAAATCCCATAGACTATATGGACACATGGCTTAAATCTTTCACCCCGACATCAGACCGCACAGCGTTCTTCTCAATTGAACGAGCCCACAGGATGCCCGCCCAAAAACCCCCACCTTGCGCAGCCCCCAGGCCGCTGCTAGCTAAATTCCTACACTTCCGGGACCGCAATGCAGTACACCGGGCAGCGCGACTAGCGGCGCCACTACGGGTAGAGAACAACCAGATAATGATCTTCTCGGATTATGCCCGAGCAGTGCAGCAGCAAAGATCCTCCTTCCTGGACGTAAAACGGAGACTGCGTGAAAATAACAGTCAATATGCTCTACTCTTCCCGGCCCGCCTCAAGATCCTCCACAAAGGCACTTCCCTTTTTTTCACGACCGCAGAGGCCGCACATGACTGGGCCGACCAACACTGCACGCGGGCACCCAGCACTCACCCGCAACGGGGCTCACCTCTCAAAACTTTCCGTGCTCGAAAACGCCCCATGAAACTCCGCAACACCGAGACAAAAACGGCGATCGGCATCCACGACTGCCTGATCTAGAACAGATCATGAGGGAGAGACGCGAAGCTTTGCACGCAGCAACGGACCTACGCTCCACTCAACGCTCGGAACCCATAGATCGGGCCCCGCATCTTTTCTCATCGGAAGGCGAAAACGACAGTGACGACACCACTTCGGGGGTTGACTCAGTGGCACCCCCCCACGCCACCCCACAAACGGCAGACGGACTGTTGGATGGACAAGCCTCTCCTCTCTCACCTTGAAACAGTCCAGAAATACAGACTGTCAAATTGTGTCCTTATGAGTAATGTCCATTACATGCCCACTGCCAAAAGAATAGGGTTTGATACCCTGTAAGTGACCCGCATTGATCCTTCTATATGCCCGTTTAGCGCGCGCCCTCGCATGTCGCCACCCCCTATCATATAGAGTAGTTATCTCTCCCCAGTGTTACGGGAGGAAGTTTGGACACACCGTTTCCCGAACGAGGAGTGCTTTGTATTGGGACTGTTTCCCGAACCCCCACACGTCGTTTACACCCCAGGTCATACAAGTCCCACTCCGTCATGGAACTCCACACCGTAGAACAACTGAGCGGCCAGGCTCACCCTTCACCTACTCTCCCCAGGTGCAGCGCATCCCTAGGAGACCACTTAATGACCTATCTAGTGGGTGCCTCACCCAACCCACACACAGCATAGATTGCTCATGGCAACGTTGATGAAAAACGCAGACATTAACATACTCACGCTGAATACACGCGGCCTACACACCCCACGTAAGCGCTATGCGATCTATGCTTACGCGAAGCGGCAGAAAGCATCCATGCTTTTCTTGCAGGAAACCCACCTCGACTTAACTGAAGCAGGCAAGTTACGCGCAAAGTGGCGCGGCCTCATTTGTGCTACGACCTACTCATCATTTGCCCGCGGGGCGCTGATCTGGGTCCGCCCAGGGACCCCATTCCGGGAGCTCAGACGGTTGGTGGACGGGGGGGGCAGGTTCGCCCTCTTAGAGGGGCTCCTGGATGGTCAGGCTGTCCTTCTGGGAAGTGTGTATGCCCCGAACGTCGACCAGGACAAATTTTGGAACAGACTCACGAAAACCTTAGCCCAATTCACACATGTACCCTGGATATTAGGGGGGGACTACAACTGTATCCTGGACCCAGGACTGGACCGTTCCCATCCCCCGCTCCCACACTCCCCCACTCACAGACATATTGAGCGATTCAAAGCATGGGTCGCACACTGGTCGCTCACGGATGCATAGGGACTGCACCATCCTCAAACACGCCTCTACTCTTTCCACTCCATCCCCCACAATCGACAAGTCCGGCTCGACCGTTTCCTATGTTTGGCAACACTTCTCCCGCAAATCTGTCACTCGGATTATCTAGGCAGGGTCGTCTCAGATCATGATGCACATCTCCTCAGCCTTCAGTGGAGACCCCCACATCCCCCAGTCCCCACATGGCGCTTATCACGAGACTGCCTGACGGACCAAGTCTTTACGCACGAGCAACAACGTAGCATTCAAGAATACTTTACTCACAACGCGGGGACCGCATCATCAATCCTCATTGAGTGGGACAGCTTTAAGGTGGTGGCCCGCGGGGAATGTATTAAACAGAGAGCCGGGGCGAAGCGTACCCTGGAGCAGGCCCTTGATGAAGCAGAAAAGCGACTAGCTACTGCCACTAAGGCCGCCGACCAGTCAGCGGCAGCGGCGACACAAATCGCCCTATGCCAAATCAGACTACCAGGCGGCATGTGCGGACCTACGGCGGCACAACTTTCGGGCCTATGCGACCCGAATGCATAAAGACCGTGACAAAACAGGCACACTGTTAGCGTGGCTAGCTAAACAGGACACGGAGGTGCGGCCCATCACCGCGATAATAAATTCCCACGGCACCCTAGTACACTCTCAGGATGAGATCCTCCAGGCATTCCAACAACATTACTCGGCAGTCTACAATATCCCCCTATCACTTGATCTGGAGGCAGTTAACCACTTCCTAGACCCCCTCCCCCTTCCCCAGATATATGACGCAGATAAGACGGATCTGGATGCGAAGATACAAACCACTGAGATTACACACGCTATACGAGCCCTAGCCCGTGGCAAAGCCCCAGGTCTGGACGGGTTTCCACTTGAATACTACGCCACCTTTGCCTCCCAGTTGACTCCCCGCTTATCGACAGTGCTGGACACAGCGCTACAATCTGGCGAACTGCCCAAATCCATGAGAGAATCGGTGATCGTAACGTTCCCGAAACCCAACCGTGATCCCCAGCTCCTAGCCTCCTATCGGCCTATCACGCTTCTCACAGCCGATTGTAAAATCCTAGCGAAGATCTTAGCGGATAGATACTCCCAAATTATACGCCCACTAGTGCATCTGGACCAGTGTGGCTTCGTCCCGGGCAGGAATACGTCTCAGAACATACGCCGTCTTTTTCACATCCAGGATCAGATCGGCGACCGCTTTTCCCGGGCGGCGTGCCTGGTCTTGGACCTTGAGAAGGCTTTCGATACCCTAACATGGCAGTTCATCTTCCCAGTTCTCAGGCGAGCTGGACTTGGCCCCACTCTCATAGCTTACACTCGCCTTCTCTATACCAAACTTACCTCCCGGGTCCGCCTTGGACGATACATCTCCCCGGAATTCGCGATACATAGGGGCACACGACAAGGGTGCCCCCTCTCACCCCTATTATTCGCGCTCGCTGTTGAACCTTTAGCTATCCGTCTCCGCCGGGAGGGACAAGGTTGGGGCATCCCACTCACAGACACCACGCATTGTGTGTCCATGTATGCGGACGATCTTCTTATCTATATACGGGATATCACAGCGGATCTCACCCTACTCGAGATCGCCTTGACAGAATTTGCCAACGCCTCGGGCCTGAAAGTAAACTGGGATAAATCTATGGTATACCCCCTCCACCCGAACGCCCCCCCCCCCAGGAAATTTGGATTGGCGACCAGAAAATAAGTTGGACCGCGGAAGCCCCCCCGATATCTTGGGATCCGCTTATACCACTCCCCCACCAACCTCTTTGAGGGCAACCATCGTAGGGCACTTGCCAGTATACGATCCACGATTGGGTTTTGGCGGAGTATCCCACTGGCCCCGATCGGTCGGGTAGCTCTCGCAAAAATGATACTGGTCCCACGACTGCTGTATTATTTTACCAACCTCCCAGTAATCCCGCCTGATCCTTTTTTAAAGATTTGGACACACTCCTTAGCTCTCTAATATGGGGTAAAGGACGACACAGGATTGCACTGGCAAAACTAAAACTACCCACGACTCAAGGAGGCCTCGGCGCTCCATCATTCGAAGCCTATTTTCTGGCGGCGCAGCTTCAGTGGCTTTCTTACTGGACAGCAGATAGGTACACATCCGAAACATACACTACCGCGGGCCGGGTGACAACACCAGAGTTGCGTCGCCTACTCATACCGGGATCCCGTCCCACAAGGACATACCCCCTCCAAGTGGAAATAGCCCGGAAATTTGTCCAGCGCATACACCGCATGGCATCAAACCGTCCCCCATACACACCATTACTTCCATTAGTAGGCTGGCCCAAACACACAGGGTTTTTTGCTCCTGCCATGCTCCAGGAATGGACGTCCAGAGACATCGCCGAAGCAGAAATACTATTCGAAGAGGGACAGTTTAGACCGTACCAACAACTCGTGGACGACTACGACCTCCCCCAGGTCAGTTCCTATTGCACCGCCAACTCCTCAGCCACTACCGACCGTACTGCGCCCTCACATTAGGGGAGCCCCCCACGCACCCAGTTCTTCACACAATACTACGAATGGGAGCAGGCCGCTATCTTACTACATGGTTGTACAAATCGATCAGGGAACTGGCACACCCACTACTTGAACCCCTGCGGACTCTCTGGGAGGAGGAAGCGAGACGGTCATTTCACGATAATGAATGGGAAAGGGCGATTGAATTCCCCAAAAAAGTATCTAGGAACGCCCGTTTTAAGAATATACAATTTCACATTCTACATAGGGCTTACCTGACACCAGCACGCCTTCAGCGCTTCTACCCCGATACGACGTTCCTCTGCCCCCGTTGTCAGGCGCAAGCTGCAGATTTTTACCACATGTTCTGGGCCTGCCCGGGTATCCAAGCCTATTGGTCGTCTATTCACACGACGCTTCGAGACCTCACCGGACTCACCCATTTAACCACCTGGGAGGGCTGTGCGTTAGGCATAATCGGACGTAGGAAACGTCACAAAATACCCATACGCTTTGTCTCCCTAGCCCACCTACTGGCCAAACGCTGTATAACTATGCACTGGCGCTCCCCTTCGGGCCCCCCGATCGCAGCATGGGAGGGGGCGGTGCTTAAATGGGCTACAGCTGAGGAGGACGCAGTGCGCGAAGAAGAAGCTAAAGGCATACGTAAAACCCCAATTTCCCTGGCATGGGCGCTCCTGCTACACCAATTCAAACAGTCCCGGTCCCAAGAGGACCCAATCACTGGCGTGGCTACCCCCGACACCACACAGCTACCTACTGTGCATGCCCACATAGCGGGGGACCCCTCCCGATCACTCACGCCTCCCTAGGGCCCGCTAGTCTTCCGCTCCCACTCACTCGACACACCGACCTATTCCCTGCACCCGCCCGCACACCCATATCTTCCTTAGTGAGATGCAGCTGAACCGCCAAGCAGATACCCGAGAAACCATGACATCTGTCTGGCCCAACTACCTAGAATCCTATGAAGACCCCTAGTTTGGTTCTCCCCCCCGGTTTCCTTTTTGGCAAACACCTGCTACAGCACATATAGCATTACGCGAAACAGACGCAAATGTAAATGTCTATAATGATAATAGCTGATTTGGCTGCACATGTAAAATACTCATGCGTACGGAATGCATATGTTCCACGACTGTAATAACAAATGCCAATAAAAAGAATTTACAAAAAAAAATAAGAGTTTCCCGGTGCTAAAACAATTGTAACTGTTCACCCCATCCGCTGAGTAAAGCCCTCAAATGGCCCAATCGACTGCCAAGTTTTCACAGCTTTCCTAAAGAGATATTCCCCCCTGATCTTGCGGCAATGGAGCAAGAGGTGGTTCCATGCTTGGGCAGCAAGATAGGAGAGAGATGCCCCTCCCCAATTTTTTCGGGTGATCCTTGGCACCGATATTAAGTTGTCTTCAAACAAAAAGATGGCTCTAGACCAATGATAATGCTGTAGCTTCATCGAAAGATAGTGGGTGCCTGTGACATAGAAAGCTCTGTAAGCCAAGCCTAGGGCCTTAAATAGAATTCTCTTCTTAATAGGTAGCCAATTAAGCTCTTTCAGATGGGGAACAATTGGGAGACGCCTAGGCCCTTTTCAGAGTAGCCTATCTGCTGCGTTCTGAACAATCTGCAATCTCTTGAGCGGATAGTCAGGCAGACCCAGCTACATTAAATTAACATAATCTAGTGTGACATAATTAAAGCAAGGATTACTGTCCTCTGTGCTTGGAAAGGGAGCAGTCTCAATTTTTTTTTTAATGATCTTAATAAGACAAAGCATGGGCGAACTACAGTACAGATCTGCGAGCACATGGAGAGGTTAAGATCAAAATTAACCCCAAGTCCGTGCCAGAGTGGTGGTGGGGGAGGGGGGTTGGCCCACTTTGGCCAGCATTCTTGGTCCCAACTTGGCGCAGGAGAGCCAAATAGCAGGATTTCTGTTTTTCAAGTGTTACACTGAAGATTGCAGGCCCCCATCTACTTAAAAATGGCTGCTAAACAGTTCTTAAAGGCTTCACAGGACTCTACGGTATCCTTCTCCATTGAAAGAATGAGCCGAGTGAGTATCATCTGCGTAAGATAATATATGAAACCCGAAGGATTCCACTAATGAGGCCAGGGGAGCCATATCAATATTAAAATGAGTAGGGCTCAAAGCTGAGCCCTGTGGCACGCCACATTCAAGTGCTTTTGATTCTGAGGAATATAGGGCCAGCCACACTACTTGACTACGATTCTCCAGAAATGAGCCGAACCATGCCAAAGCAAAGCCAACCACACCAATGTCCTCTAGATTTTGTAACAGGAGGGGGTGGGAAAAAGTTTTGCATGCTGTAGATAAATCCAACAGGACCAGGGTGATCTGTGTACCTTGATCCAGTGCCAAATTTATTGAATCTGCCACTTCAAACAGTGCAGTCACAGTGCTGTGTCGTGGTCTGCACACAGATTGTGAAGGGTGTAGATGTTTATGCTGTTCTAAAAGGATAGCTGTGCATTATTTAGCTTTTCAAGCACCTTTGAGGCATCAGGGAGTAACGAAATAGGCCTAAAATTGGCCTATTGCGTTCTGTCAACCAATGTATTTTTTAACAAGAGAAGCAGTCTAGCTACATTCCAGCAAGGCAGACCCTTGCTGATTGAATTGAAAGATTGGGTAAATATGGGGTTAATATATTTAACCACAGCAGCCAGAATCTGGGGAGGACAAGGATCCTCTGGTGAGTCAGATTTGAATGTCAGAATGGCTTGTTCAGACTCCTGCAGATTCTGAGAAAAATTGCACAGCTTATCCTGCACGTTGCCTGTAGTTGTGATCTTGATGTCATGTGGGGCCCTGTTTAGTTTTAGATTTTCACAATTTTGACAGTCTTCTCTTTTGACATATTAGAGAGATCCTTTCACAGTGTGGCCGCCGCTGTAATAGGCTGTGAGAGGGACATAGGTTGGAGAAAGACTTCACGTGGGCTATTATTTGCAGAAAGTATTCATTCTGAGAAAAAGGTGGTTTGAGCCTGTCCTAGCGATCTGTGATAATGCTTAACTTCCACCCTATAGATCTCCTCATCCTCCCAACGAATAATGCCATATCCACTGCCTTTCCAGATGTTCACGGTATTTCCTTACTGCTGCCATTTCTGAAGAAAACTAAGGGCCAGGAGTGTGTCTCGGCTATCCACTAAATTTTGAGGGGGTCACCTTGTTTGTCACCTCTAGAAGGCACGTATTCGAGGCTAAAGTATCATCCTCCACGTAGCCACTTAATATGGGCTGCGAACCGCTTTATAATTATTCCACTTCAGCTATATTAGACTTCACCCATCCCCTATAATATCTAGGGGTGATTCGAGCATCTCATTCCGAGGGCCATATTCATGCCACAAGTAAAATAGATTAGAGAGTGGTCTGACCATGGGATAGCTTCTACTTTTCGATCTATAACTTCCCTATTCGAGAAAATGGGGTTAAGAATGTGCCCAGTCCGATGAGTGAGACAATTAACAAATTGACTCAAATTTAGGGATGACAGCTTTTCCAGCAAAGAAGTGGCTTGCTCATCTGTAGCATTATCAATATGTATATTAAAGTCCTCGAGGAGAGTGAAATTCAAGAACTGCACTAGATGATTCGCAATGGTGTCATCCAGAGACTTAAGGAAGTCTCCCGGGTACCTCGGGGGGCTGATAGACCTAGGCCCCTGCAAGCGATAGTTGTGCTGAGATGGAGAAGCAAAGCCCTAGGGCCTCTGCACCTATGAGGTGGGGAAGGGAAAAGGTTGAGCACTTAAAAGCACATTGGCACATACTGGATGTTGTGATGAGTGGAAGCAAATGTGAATGACAGACCAATAAACAAAGATGGTTTGTATTTTTTATTAATGATTTTTTTTATGACATGAGGCTGATGAGACCTTAAAGGGAGAGAAAGTTGAGGCTCTCCCTAAATGGAAAACAAACAAATGAATATCACTTGATTCTACCACAGTAAAGGAGGAGTCCATACCCAGGACTTAAAAGTAGACATCCCGCCAGAAGCCCATCAATCTACAGGCTGTCCAGTTCATTCTGTGTGAGGAAGATGTATTGATAATATAATACTCACATACAACAGGTATATGACAAGTGTGCTAAAGGGCCTAACATGGACTATAATCGAGCTAATATGTTCTATACTCTTGATAAACTGATAAACTGGCACACCACCAGATTACATTAAATCAACTAACAAGTGGTGTAACAGTGACTGTGCTCAAAGGAAAAGAAAATGGCAGAACCAGGAACAGATAAACTCAGCTAAAAATCCAGAGGAGGGCAGACCGCAATGCAGTAACGAGCACAAGAAATTAATTGCCTTGTCAAACGCATTGATGAGGCTATCTTTAACACATTTCAAGAACTATAAACTTGAAAAATGTAACTTGCAATGCCAGCATCATTATGACGATCTGCTGGAATTCTTTGATTTAAAAAATTCTAATATCTGTAAATCCATTATCAATAAGTTAGAGCAGTCAATGTCTCAGCCTCCTATCCTTCTCGCCTCCTCTACTCATCTTTAACCTCCTCTTAGAAGAGGATGTGAAAAATAAGGCAAGAGCACCAACCACCCAATACGACTTCACCCAGCTCCATTCCTGAAGGAGGTCCTCCCATCTCTAACAGCTGTTGTTACGAGTATAGTTTTTATCTTGAAAAAAGAGAGGCCAATACATCTGATTGTTTATTTTTTATGTGTTCCCTATCTTGTAAACATATTCAACCAGAACTCTGGAAAACGCGTTCCTACTTCCAGCTTGTCTGAGCTGTATCTCTGAATCCTGTTATCCTGTTGAAGACCACATTCTACCTTTTTTTAAGAAAGACTTTGAGTTTGCATTATCATATACACTTTGCGTATATTTAGAATTCCATGTGACTAGCACAATTCACCACATTCTATAGAATCTTTTCCATGGATTCTAGCTATTTCAGTTTGCCGTTTATCTTACGCTGTGGACATTGTTAACACAAATTCTTGTCTCAGTGCCTTAGTTCATGAATCGCCCAAACACGCCCATCCTCAAGAAACCTAATGTAGGGCAAGTGCTGTCCAGCTAGCAGCCAACTGATAAACTTCCCTATCTATTTAGAGCCTTTGAGAGAGAAGTCACCAGTCAACCACAAGAGTACCTGAAGCAGGGCATCATCATCAACGATCACCCGTCTGAAACCAGGCCTTTCTGAGACACAAAACGATCAACTGTAGACATTAGAGGAGACCTCCTGCTCCTTCTCTCCCCCGATTGGATTGGCTTCTTTCGCCTCAACCATAGTCAACAAATATTTACATGATTTTCTGATTCATAGTCCCATAAAGTATAGATTTCCACAGGGATCAACCCTTTCCTCACTACTGTTTATTAATATATATATCAAAATACGACTCTCTTTTTTAATTGATCACATCAGATATAACTCCATATGTAGGCTGATGAAATGGAGATACACCCCTTCCTAGAGAACAGTATTGAGAGACATTTCAGCATTGCAGGGTACAGTACAGGGTGAAGGAAAGTTACTTTTGACTGAACGGATCCAAGACTGAAGCCCCGACCATAGGATGGATCAGTTCAGAGTCAGCACATTTCAACTGGCTATCTTATATGGGTATCCCTCCCACATCTTCCTAGCACTTTCGAAACCTGGGGATGATTTTCAGCTCAGACCTCAACTTCAGCCCACAAATCAATGCAGCAGTAAAGACAAATAATTTCAACTCTCTCCTGTGGAGAACCCTCCTGTTCCTCTGAACTGACCATAGCATAGAGCTTACACATGCTCTAAACATAGTTCAATCGGGCTACATTGCCAAACAACACCCCTTTAATAGAGTAAAATATGGCAGAAGAGCTTTGGTGGTACAGGGTCTAAACTTAAGTAAAGCTAAGAGGTTTTGTGACATTAACATCCCTTCTGAATGTTTATCTCAGCTACTCTGTAACTTTTATGTGTCTTATGCACACGTCAACTTATCATGGGATGCAATAATAGAGCTACCAGTCTACAGCCAAGCACGGAACCTGCTTTGAGCATTTTTGTCAGCATAGTTTGATACCCGATACAGTTCTTCTGGATCATCTCTTTAAAAGGCTGCACAGCTATTTGCGGGGGTTGCACTAACTCACCCATCATAGTCAGCAATAGTCAGCCAGACTGAGGGCACTGACTGAAAGAGGGCAAAGCATCATTCTCAGGGTGCAGATAAAAGCAGCAGAAATCATGTAGGCAGTAGCGGCAGGTGGTGATCCTCAAAACATGGCACAGAGGGCTGCTGAAAGCAAAGGTTTGCACCATGAACGCATGTGGTGCAGTCCCTTTGGGCTTACACAAGCATCAACGCTGCATGAAGAAATGTTGCATAGTTATACAGGGCATGGGCACAAGTACCGCCAACAGACATCAACTTTGTTCGAAGAAGTAGGCACATGACAATGCAAAATGCAGGCACACAGGCCTCACATGTATATCAGTGTTGCTGGACAAAAGATCAACACAGCAATGCAGGGTGCAGGCACGTAGTCCTCATACTGACATAAAACGTTATGGGGAAGGTGCACGGCAATGCAAGCTGCAGGCACCTTGGCCTCACATGGACATCGGTGCCATGTGGTGAAAGGTTCACAGGAATGCAGGTTTCAGACTAACAGGCCTCACATGTACACGTGCACGTTGCATGGATCAGGCCTCCTGCAGCGATGGAAGCATGAAGCAGGGTTTCAAAGCTGCTCACCTGGACGGAGCACATACACGTGGACAGCAGTTACAGATCCATATTTTGGCATGCTTACACTCCATAGCCTTCTCATAAGGTTTGGTATTCTAAACTTGGACCGTGAGCTGAACACAGAAGGCCATCTACATAAAGGGCACACCTGCTTTTGCAACAGTAATAATATCAATCTATTTTTGTCAATCCTGGGAGAATTCTATAGCCTTTGCCCCAGCTAAAGAAAACAGCCAAGAGTTCTGTCTCTGGTCCCCAACTTCTGCTCCAAACGTTTGCAGCGCTTGTTGAAGTAAGAAGTGAACATAGAAGATACTCACAACCAGACTTGGAACAGCTGGCTCAAATAGAACTGTTCAGTCAAATTCGAAGATGGGCCCAAACATTTGGGGAAAACTGAACATCTTAAGAGTGCATTTTACTTTGTTTGCCACAGAATAGATGACAGTCCGAGGTGAAAGCTCCACTTACAGTTTTTGTAATACATCCAGACAACGTCTATTATAGCCACCACCACAAAGCACAGGATATATTGATCATGCCTTTTGGGCACTTCCTTGTTCATGTCAGGCCACAGACTGTCCTAGCCACATAGATCCTTGCTACTCTTTTTTTCTATGATGATGATGTTGATGCAAGCCAGACAAGGGCACCTGGCCTGAACAAAACATTCCACACAAAGAGGGGAATCTGATGGGTAGCACAGAGGTCCATTCAGCAATATCACTAACCACATGGAATACCCTACAACCTTAGGGTATTGATACAACCAGCAAGAACCTCAAAAGATTGCATGCTGCCGCTCATGTTCGCAGGTACTCTTATGCAAACACACTGTATATAATTAGCGGGAATCCGGTGTGCAATCATGACATGCTATACTGTTTTCACAATGGAGAGTCAGTACAGGCAAAAAGGTCTCTATCCCACTGCTGTAATGAGATGCCATCAACAGGAAGTGTTGTCATCGCCTGGTCATGGAGCTGCAGCCACACCTGTCAAAAGAAGTACCACTCTGAGTAAACACCTGTCACCATCAGAGTGTATCACTTGTTTATGAGCAACATACACAATCATTGTGGAAGACTAGTCGAGAGGCCCATGGCATGGATTAGCTGCATAAGAAGACATGCCAGATCTAGCAGAACGATAAAATAAGGAGCACGATTTTACTTGGACACAGCACAAGGGATCTTTGATCGACCAATATCACCAGTAAAAAAATACGCATTGATTCATTAGTTGGTCTCCACTTACAGACCATATTACATAAGATTTTACTGACAAAGATGCACTCAAACTTGTAAGATATTTTACAATAAGATCCACTCGCGCCTTTGATGCTGCCCAAAATCCCCGGACCAAACTGTTACTGGTAAACCAAAAATTATTCTGCAAGTGAAAAAATTTCCTTCAGCCTGTGCAGGCCAGAAGATGAGCTACTTAACACAAACGAAGAACATTCAGTTGTAGAAGCTGCCACTACCCTCTGCTTCAACAACTGATTATCTACAAAAAACAAAAATTAAAAATGTGCAATTACAATTCCTATTACTATTACGTAGGAAAGTGAAATAGTCAAAAAATGTGTTTATGTTTAGAGACTATGAGCAAAGTTTGCTGCAGTACTGTACCACTCCAGCCCAGGGACAACAACCTCAAAACACACAACTTGATGCCCTTGAAAACATTTCTATAGCTCTATGTGGCTCAAGTGTATTTATGTATGTATGAACAAAACCTTTACTGCGATAATTCATAAAAACTGATACAATAATATCATTTAAAAGCCGGATGCTAAAAAAAGATAGATATAAAATCAGTAGGTATTAAAAGAAAAAGAATAATGCCTGTAAATTTAGTTTGTATTAAGCGAGGCTGGTTCTTATAGATACAATAGGGACGAGCCTAAACCCACCACTGTAAAGGGATAACGACACAGTTCATGGCATCATGCAAAATGTTTGAGAATTTCCCAAACCGGGAAAGGTCTGTCAGTGTGTTAGTGCTTAGGCTGTAAACCCAGGTCTCTTAACAAGGGTATGTTCCGTGGTTTAAAAACACTGGTCTCAATAAATGTTCTTGTGCTTCTAAGAATACTGGGAAGCAACATGGTAGATGCAGCATTGATTCTTGCCTGTACTCACAAAGTCTACAATGTTGACAGTTTGATTGTTTCAGCCAATTAGTTACATTTTCTGGAATCGGTAAGGTCATTAGCCTGAGGCATAAAATTGAGTCTATCTAAAGGATTTTTAAGATAGCACAGGGTTTTAGCATTTCCATAAGATTTAATAATTGGGCCGCATAAGGAGCATCGGCATTTTTTTTCTATGGCATTTTGTGGGAGGTGACTATAACTTGTTTTTTCAGTGCAGACCTTGTAATCGTAGGTGTAAGTGCTGAGACTAGTCTACATTGACCTATGTGGCTCGAGTGGCAGATGTAAGAGAGAAAGCTGTTCAATTTACCCATACTCAGGGGGAGGATGGAAGTTAAAAACACCCAACAAATTGATTTACATGAGCGGGAGGGTGATTAGTTGAATGCAAGAAGATATACAGCTAGCCGAAACCAGAAAAAGGCTTAAGGAACAAGGGAGATTTACTTTAACATCAGACGGATTTCCCATGTTCACCTTTCGATCAAAATGTAGTAATCTTAGGTACACATCAGTCATTCCTATTATTACTATAGTGGGAGATATAAAATGCCTCAGTGACAAAGATATCCACTTTTCAATACACATCTCACTAAATATTCTAGTGGACTATTTTAATATTTTTGGTACAGATAGTGGAAACTATCCAATGGCATCAACATTAAGAAATAATCTCTGGCAAACACTTTGGGCCATATGTAGGTAGCCTCACATTTACCGATTCATAAATACCGAATTTTACCGATTCGGTATTTATGAATCGGTAAATGTGATGTAGGTAATGATTCGGTAAAGTTTACCGAATCGGAAAAATTCGGAAACTATGAATCGGTATTTACCGATTCGGTAATGAGGCATACCTTCCCATAGATTCCTATGGGCCTGGAGGCCCATAGGAATCAATGGGAAGGTATGCCTCATTACCGATTCGGTAAATACCGATTCGGTAATGGGGAGCATATACAAGGGTGGCAGGGTGTCACATTGACACCCTGTTGCACCCCTGAATCTTGCATGTGTGCACATGTGGCGCACATACATGCCCTAAGGGCATGTATGTCTGCCACATGGCACTCTTAAATCTGCAAAAAATTGCGTTTTGCAAGGTATTCGTTATTTATCACCAACCTGTATTTGGTGGTAAATAACGAATTCTTAATACTGATTTTCACTCTTTAGAGTGCTCCCTACATTGCATTTCTGGATTCGGTATTTACCGAATCGGTATTTTACCGATTTCTTAATTTCCGATTCGGTAAATACCGAATCCAGAAAATCAGCCCCCTACATCGCAAATGCCTAAATACCGGTCGGTAACGGGATATTTACCGAATTTCGGCCGTTACCGACCGGTATTTGGCTTCCTACATGAGGCCCTTTATGTCTTTTATATCTTTTATCTGTATAGTTTACAGTTGCTATTTAGCGGATGATTTATTTGTGAAAACTGAAAACATAAAACTGGTTTTGAAAGGATTTCTTTTTTTTTAAACGGAGCCATGCACCTGTAATTATGAACGATCTTCTTAGCATCTTCCAGGGTTTCAGAGGAGAGAAGGATGTTTCGTGGATCAGTCACCATGAAGAAATGATTGGCCCTTCCTCTGAAGGTGCTCTGGTCCCATCTTGGTTCTTTTATGTTGATATTAAATGCCAGCTCTTGTTCCATCTTCTGTGAACTAGACAAGACACACAACAGACAGTAGAGATCAGTTTCCACCTTCAAAATTTTAGATTAGGGTATCTGGCATGGCATTTCCTACAATTTTGCGATGAATCACAAAACAAAAACGGCGTTAGGAAAAAAATGAGATTTCAAAAACAATGTTTTTCTATTCACTTTCAGCAATTTTCATGTTTTTGCTGTGTTCTGACAATGTCTGTGTGCAGCATGAGGGTGATTGCCAGCTTCCTTCTATAACCCACCTCCTTTTCAATTCATACAGCTTGGGCATGCAATATCAGCCTTCAATGATTATTTACAATTTCATCACATTTGTGCAAGTTCAATTGTTAATGACAGAGTGTGACACTTGATGAGAGATGCTGAGCAGTGCAAGCCATTTCACTCACAGTGAAATTAAAATACATATGTCGAGCTGAACAAAATCTATAAAATGGCCCAGAAAATTGTATTTTTAATAAGCATAATTAATGATTTTAGTACCTTTCATCCAATAAGTATCTACAGTAAGAACGTTAGATATTAAATTTGACACCAGCCTCTATTTTGCACCTCCAATTCAGAACACCGCCTCTCTTTGTTTTGCCAAACTTAAGTCTTAACAAAGAATGTTGAATCAAAACCCAGAACATGCCTGAAAGACTATCGTTGATACCGCTTTAACATCGAGATTATATTATGCTTATAGCCTGTACTTGGGCTTCCTGGCCTATCTGGTTCACCAGCTTCAGATCATTCAGAACGCAGCAGAAAGACTGATTTTGAGACTACCTTTTACTTAAAAACAATATACATTTTATATCTTCACCGTAGTTATCCCTTAGACACCTTCTCTCTAAATCTAGGAGGACAGCATGCCTTTCTGCTGTCCCCTTACATAGCTTTTTTATTCCATTTCCACAACACCTCCAACCGTTCACAGTAAACAGTAATAGTGGTAATTTTATTTCTAGCATTCCAACAGCCTGCTAATCAGAGCGCTCGTGGGGCTCGTGGGAAACGTGAAGGCTCACAGGAAAAATGGGCCTCTCGACCAATCACAAGGCTCCATTTTTGATTTTGCGCTCCTGAGCGAGACTCACTGGCCTCTCAAAAGCCCAACTGCCAAAATATACAATTATATTTTACCCTAAAAATCTCAAAAACTACTGAATAGATTTACCCAAAATTACAAAAAGCACAATCTGCCGACCAAGAGCTAGCTTCCTGACGAATTTGGTGTAATTCCATTCAGCAGTTTTTGCTAAAAGCTGTCTTAAAGAAGTCTATCGAAAATAAATGGAGATTTTATATTTTGTGATCCCCCTTTTTTCCCGGCCCCTGCTAGACGTATCACACTGAAATATTCCAGGAAGCAGCTGAGGTGGATGAACATTTTATTTTGGGAAGGTTTTGTGAAGATTCGTCAAACGGGGCCAAAGTTATTAGCAAACAAAAAAACGCTCCGTCTATGGAAAAGCTGGCCTATTTAGAACTACTTACTGGTGACCACCAGTAGGTACCTTGCCATTATCAGGGAAGAATCACGTTCACTCAATAACTCGTGAGCAATAGTGTAGATTGTTGTCAGCAAAAACACTTGCAGGGGGAGGAGTGGCTTACCTCGCGGCGAAGATGGCTGCGTCTCTGTGAGGCTCTGGAGGTCGGCGCAAATGATGGTGGCGCCACAGTGGCTCCCTCCTTTATTTTCTCGCTGTGTGACCCGTTTTTCATAGGGTATACACAGCGGTCATTGAATATCTGCTGTTTGTGTCAGGAGGGATTCTACTTAAGGCGAAGAGTGCTTAACCTCAATGCTGGCCGCCATTTTATATGCACATCTGAGAAAACAGCCTGTTCTCTGAGGAAATGACTTGGCAATCTCCTCCTCTGAAGTTTGTTCTTTTTTCTTAAAGGTAATGGCTGCAATTGGGATTTCCTCATCTCTCAAAGGCATTGTCTCATACAAAGACTATATCGTTATCCTTGGATTTTTTTTTCTTTTATATCTCTTATATCTCTTTGGAAAGCATTCTTAAGGACTTTCAAGTTCATGTTAAAGCTGATACCGGTTTTGGATCTCTGTGGGAACCTTTCTAGCTAATATATTCCATTTTTGGAGACAATTCGACATACCTTTTGCCTGAACAACATGCTTGTCTCTCCTATTTCTAACTGCTGCATCTGTGACATATGTATAGACTAGTATTAATTTTGTCATATTGAATTCACGTTTTCTCTTGTGCGAATCTATTTCATGGGCAGATCTAAAGTTCTCATGTCTACAACTCCAGGGATGTGGAATTCCTATAGCCCAACGCCCGGGACATGTTTACATGTGTATTTTGTCCTTGGGATAAGTAGGCCCAACCCCCTACAGCACAAACCCTTTGGCTGCCAGTTTATAGTACAACATTGTGGATCGGGAAAGGCATTTCCTGCAGTTGAGGTCATTTTTATGTCCATTTGCTAAAGCTTTTCAAACTTGTATTTATGGTTCATTAATGCAAAGCCTTCATTATTAGGGTGAGCTCTCCAAGTAAACGTTGTAAGCTCAGACTGCACTACTGACTGTGGTTAGAGTATAAGAATGTGCACACACGTTTGCAAAGTTTAACAATATGAGGCTATGTATACTGCTCCCAGAATGTGCTCTGATTAGATGCAAATATTTGCAGAAGTCTGAAAACAAGCTTAATGATTCTGCTTTCAAAATAAAATGTTCTAAAAAAAAATGCAAAAACATTTCCCCCAAAAAAATTTAGGTACCATTTCTTTGCCGCTTCATTTAGTAAAATGTGTTAATGTATGCTAGTATTTCCCAAAAATATTCATAATGGAAAATGAGTGTGACCAGTTTTAATAAGATTATGGAAAATATAAATATAAACAAGCCTTGGTAAAGCCTGTAGGTCTGAAATTGTGAGTCAGCCTTTTGGTTTTGTCAATGCGTGACTTGTTTTGGCATAGTTTTTGTAAAACCTTATTAGTGTGGGAGCTGCCGGGCCCTCACCATTATAACAAACATTGGCAAAAGCAAGAACAATTTTGTCTCAAAAAGCACATATTGCACAGTAGTTCATGGAACTGAACAAAACGACTGTGTCCATATGCTCCTTGTGAAAGAACAGAATGCTATCACTCCCAGTGAAGGTAGCCAATAGACAGAAAGAGAGAGAGAACATTTTAATAAATACAAAAGGTCTTTTGTATGTTTACAAAAGGTCTTTGTTACCACCAGACCTAATTAGGAGCCCAATTATTCAATAAAGTGCACCCATGTCCTTGGATTAAGTGCAGATATACGACTTTCGTGAATTCGTGTAGGCCAAGAAATAGTACTCCTAGAAAATATTTGTGAACTGCACTTTAGCATGAGCAAATATGCAGGTGTACATTTGCTCAAGCGAAAAATCTGAGTATTTACAAGTTAATTTTCTCTCCAACCACTTTTTTCCCAACCCTGAAAGAAGTTTTATGTCTGCCATTGTCAGGAGTAAATATCCAACCTTCCTCAGTATGGAAAAAGATTAGACGAGTTGGTGAAAACCCTTAAAACATGCAAGTTAGTAGGTTTGCACAGACTTAAAAAGGCATTCTAACCCTGGAACTGCTTCTTACCATTACCTTAGGCACCAGTATGTAGATCTGCGGAAATGTGGAAAACTATGGGAGTTCCTAATATTCAAACACTACTGTGGAAGGAGCCCTGGCATAATCAGAGAGGCTATTTCATAGCTCTTATATCATGAGATTGCGGTCATAATTTGTGGCCGCATTACACTGCACAAAAAGGACAACTGGATTTTGTTACAGGACAAGTAGATTTATGAAGCAACCTGCCCCATGGACAAGTAGATATTTTATTGAATTCCATAACCCTGAACTCAGACTAGTTAGGAAAGTTAAGAAGATGTTTACCAACCTAGAAGGTCTCTATAGTAATGGACAATCTTACCTCAAGTACAGGGTCCAAAATGACCTCTTTTCATGCCTCACCTACAGGGTAATCTCAATCTCCTGCCAGTAAGTCGCAAGTCAAGCGACTGAAGAAAGACCCACCCTCACATACAAAAATTGCGCCTGCAGCCTCGCTCGACATTCTACTGGAAAAGATTAGGGCTCTGCGCCCTTTCATTGAAGACACTAACGCTAAATTGCAAACTTTAACTGAAAGTTGGTCACTCATGGAAGAGCGATTATCTTTGCCGGAACAACAAATCTCACACCTTAATGAGGAATTTCTCAAAGTAAACTCTTTGCAGACACAAGTCTCTTCATTGCAGAGGCAAGTCGAGGACCTTGAAAACCGAAATCGGCGTAACAACCTACGCATATATGGTCTTCCTGCGGGCACGGAAGGGGCAGACGTGATTTGTTTCTTCAAATCCTTTTTACCTCAGGTTCTACTGTTACCAGAGACTCTGCAACTTAACACACAGAGAGCTCACAGATTGGGCCGCCCTCCTCCTAATGTTTCACCCTCTAAGAAACCAAGAGGGGTCATTCTTTACATCTTAGAATACATGGATTTAAGGCAGGTTATTTTGGCTGCACGTCGCATCAAGAAAATCACATGGTCTGGCAACGTCTTAAATTTTTCTCAAGACAATATGCGAAAGCTACAGCTGACAGAAGTAGAGATTATCGGAGCATGAGACCTGCCCTTCGCTCGATAGGAGCCCAGTTTGGCCTTTTTCATCCCTGTTTCTTTCAGGTTACACACAATAACAAAACAATGACCTTTGAGGATCCTCATCGTCTGCAAGACTTTTTTTCGTCCTGCAGAGCTGATGTTATGCACGTTGTTCCTTCAGTCTCCACAAAATGATTGCTTTGTGTTGATCATTCTACTTGTTGCTAATACTGTTTTCTTAAATTCACCATGTTTGTTTTGGTGCTGGTGAATTTTCTTGTTTCAATACAACTATTTAATAGGCTGTTATTTATTTGATTAATACTTTAAATTGTTCTTTTTTCTCAGGTGATGTGTATCTGTCGTGGATCCCTTCGTACCCCACCATGTCTCACGTCGCCTCCTTTCTGCGCCATACCATCCCCTCCTGATCAGACGTGTTGTCTTCCTCGCGTGGTCCTTTCCCCACCTCCATAAGGTTTTGATAAGGTATGTTACTCTTAATGTTTGTCTTCCTACCCAATCTATGTTTCATCATTGTTCTATGTTCTACCTCGCTTACCACAGGATCTTTTGTGTCCTTTTTTTCTCTCATTTTTTTCCTTTTTATTTCTTCGTCTCTCTCTCTTATCTTACATTTCCTAGCTTATCTTACTCCTTGTAATTTACTCTGTCTCCTGTCTCTTCTCAGGCTCAACATTGTTGTTTCTTACTCGAGGTCTGATGTTTGTCTATATTTTGTCTGTTCACAATGGTCTTGACAATGTTTTCCTGGAACGTCAGGGGTTTGAATTCTCCAATTAAAAGACAACGTGTTCTCGCTCATTTAGCGAAACTTAATGCGCAGTTAGTTTTCTTACAGGAGACTCACTTATCAGATATTGAAAGTGCAAAATTGAAGAGAGGTTGGGTGGGTAAGGTTTTTTACTCTCCTGTCCTGGGGAAAAACACGCAGTCACAATACTTTGTCACAAGTCTTTGATAATTCAATTGATCTCTCAGGATAATGATGAAGAAGGAAGATGGTTAATACTTAAATTGCATTGTAACAAAACACCAATCATGATATTCAATGTATATGGGCCTAACGCAACGGACTGTAAATTTTAGACTATAAGCTCTCAAAAACGTTTGCAATACCCAGATGACAGTTTGATTCTTGCTGGCGACTTTAATCTACCTGTAGACCCCTTTTTAGATAGACACTCCGCATTGAGATACATTCCAAACAAGGCACAAAAAACTTTCACACAAGCTATCCAGAGACATAATTTAACTGATGCATGGCGCTTATGCAACCCAACCGTGAGAAAATACACATTTTTCTCTCCAGAACATAACACGCAATCTCGAATTGATTATGTGTTTGTATCACATCATCTCACTCAATCCTCCACTCAGTGGATATTGGTTTAACTCTGATATCAGATCAAGCCCCTCTTTCGGTTCACTTAGACATCCTACCTAAATCTACTCTCCCTAAAAGATGGAGATTTAATAATTCCCTACTTCTGGACTCCTCTTTCACCTCCTCGTTTACTGCTTTTGCTGAGGAATTTTTCCTCCTGAATCAGACAGAAGGCAGGCCTTTGCACTCTGTTTGGGATGCATTCAAGGCTTCAGCACGTGATTTAATAAGCTTTGTTTCCAAAAAAAGATGTCTTTCACAATCCCAATTCAAACTACATCTTAACGAAATAAAACTTTTAGAACCCTCTTATTATTCATCTATTTCCCAAGAAGTCTTAAATAAGCTAATTAAAGCCAAAATTAATTTTAATAAAGTTTCTACCGATAATGCGGCTTCATAACTTCTCAAATCCAGTGCTAAATACTATAGAGGTCAAAATAAAGCTGGAAAACCTCTAGCTAACTATCTGAAAATTAAACAGGACAAGCTACTCATTGAATAAATTATCGATGATAATGGCATTTCTCATCACCAAGACATCTTAAATCAATGTCAACAATTTTATACAGATCTATATACACCAGAGCACACACCTTCTGCATCTGCAATTCTACGCTATTTCTGCTCTATTTCAAAACTGGATTATTCTCAAATTGATTTCTCGTCCCTAGAGACTGAGATCACCCAAACAGAACTTCAACTTGCACTACTTTCCCTTACAAAGGACAAGGCCCCTGGACCAGATGGTTTTACAGCTGAGTTCTACGCATATTTTTCTAAACTGCTCCTTCCTAAACTTTGTTTGTTAATTCAATCCTTTTCCAATTTGGCTACTTACTCTAGCTCATTTTTAGATGCCTATATATGTTTAATTCCGAAAATAGGTAAGGTCCCACATTTGTGCAAATATTATCGTCCCATCTCTTTAGTTAATTTAGATTACGAAATATTCTCCAAGGCATTGGCCCTGAGGCTCGAAACCCTTCTCCCTGATATTCAAGGCAAGGAACAATCTGGCTTTGTCAAAGGTAGATTTCTTTCAGATAATACTTGCTTATTTTTTTATATTATTTCCAGGTCTGCAAACCTACCCAATTCTCTAGCGGCTATTGCTTTAGACACAGAGAAGGCTTTTGATCGTGTCATTTGGCCCTTCATTTTTCAAGCTTTATCTTGGTTTGGTTTTGGGACGAAGTACAGGACTCTTATTTCTCTTCTCTACTCCTCCCTCAAGGCAGCTATTTGTGGTAATGGACTTATATCTTCTTTTTTAACCTACATAGAGGAGTTTGACAAGGCTGCCCTCTCTCCCCCTTTCTTTTTAATCTAGCACTGGAACCCTTTTTGTCTCGGATCCGTCAAAACGTTAACATCCACGGTTTCATTCATGGCTCGGATCAGATTAAACTCGCTGCATACGCTGACGATATTCTTTTATTTATTTCCCAGCCTAAATTCTCGCTCCCCGCCTTCATGTCAGAAGTTATTTCTTACTCATCTGTCTCCGGGTATAAATTAAATACTGATAAGTGCGAGACTTTACCCCTTAATAGATTCACTTTTAGTCATGATTTTTCTGCTTTTCAGTTCACTTGGCAACCCAATCAACTTAAATATCTCGGTCTTCAATTCTCTTCCTCTATCACATCCTGTGTTCCCATTAATATGGACAATTGTATTCAGTCAATTACGGCTCTAACCAGTAAATGGCATCTTCTTTATCTGTCATGGTGGGGTCGTCTGGACACAATTAAGATAATGTTGGTCCCTGTGATTCTATTCACTATTTCTAATATTCCATTACGTGTTCCTCTTAAATATTATAAAAAAATCAACTCAATGCTATCTGCTTTCCTTTGGAGTAACAAGAAACCGTGTATGTCTCTAACAAAGTTGAAACGACCTAAAGTGGAAGGTGGAGTACAATTCCCTGATTTTCTGAACTAACATAAGTCCTTCCTTTTGCGACAATCTTCTCATTGGATTGCATCCTTTCCGCTACATACTCCACTCTGGGTTGATCTAGAGCAAGCTTTCTTATCACTGTATTCTTTTTCAGAATACCTATCTTTCATAGAGAAGCCTCAGAAAATGTCCAACCCAATTATTAATAATACTTGCAAACTACTATCATCTATAATCCATTTTACCCCCACGGATCTTGTCTCCTTTTTTAATTCTACGATATGCAATAACCCATTCATTAAGGTCAAACGTCAACCTATTTATTGGCATTCCTGGAGAATTAAGGTGTTGATATGGGTCCATCAACTATTTGATCAAGATTCTTTTCTTACTTTTCCTCAAGTACAGAAGCTTTTTACCCTTCCGTCTACCTTCCTCACTAATTTTCTTATTTTACAGGAGGTTATGATTCAAGCTTATAATTATTTCAAGTCCATGCCTCCCACAGATATCCCATCCCCAACAATATTATTGGACATTCTACATGTCCCAAGGCATCCCTTATCTAGTCTCACTTACTTGATTCCCCTGTGCTGAGATCTAAAACTGAGACAGAACTTAAGTGGGAAGAAGATTTATCTATCACAATACCTACACATTCCTGGAAACGAATCTGGATTAAAATTCGGAAATCTTCTTGTGCTGCTAACACTACACAAACACTTTTTTTTATTTACACCAGACTTTTTATCACACCTCATACCCTTCACAGGATTAACCAAGACATCCCTGACACTTGTTGGACTTGCTCTGCACCACAAGCTGACTTGATGCATTTACTTTTCACATGCCCCCTAGTTTCTGCTTTCTGGTTACAAGTATGGCACCAAATTAATCTCATTTTTCAAAGTAATGTTTCTTTTTCTATTCCCAACATATTTTTAGGCAGTGTATCTGAGGATTGGGTTAATACCCCTTCTCACACGCCGATGTTAGATTTGTTTTTAGAACTTGCTTTCCAACAAATCACCCATAACTGGAAAGATTTTACACAATTGTCTTTTAAGGCGTGGTGGTATGCACTTCATTATATTCACAGATTGGATACTGCATATATGCACCCTTTATCTCTTGTATAAAAACCCAAAGCCCTATAGACACCGGTTACTCGATTTTTAGATCACTCTGCCATTACAGCTTTTGCCCCTCCACCTCCTCTCCAAGAAGTTTTACAACCTCCCTGACTTCCCCACAAAAGTTGTTTTTTAGACCTGTTAATATCAAACGTCCCCTTGTATTCCCTCAAATCTATAGAGTTGATAAATAATCAGACTGTAATGTGATATTTTTTATGCATTGTATATTCTCTTCCGCTGTTACTTTTATTTCTATTTTACCCCTTTTTTGTAATCCTTAGTAATTGCTTTGTATTTTTATTTTATTATATGCCCTCTTAAGCTGAATAAACGTCTCTTTAAAACTTAAAAAAACACTGGCAGGTTGACTTCCCACTCACTCACGTATCGCTATAACAAGTGGCCAGGGAAACTTTGGGAAAATAATTCTGGAATATTATATACGAGGTATACAGCTGCATCCCAGTCCAAATGGGGTAATGGATCCAATGTGAATCGAAAAGCAGGTAAACATATGGACTGAGGTAACGGGTTCCCTTATAGATACTGAGGGACTTTAAATCTTTTAACTATGAAATCTGTTTCAATCTATCTTATATGTATGTTTTAATCCATCTTACAGGTATGCTATCTCAGATGTCTTCTTTTGCTATTAAGTATAGTTGGGGAACATCATCCTCAGATCAGTAGGTAGAAAAAATGTACTATGAACTAAGCACTGGCCCCTTTTAAAATGAGATATTTTTCTCCTTTTCCTGCTCTGCGCCATCTCCCACACTAATAAATTTCCGCTAGAAAGACCCTCCGCCCCCCTTTTTGCACCTCCTACCTTCAGGACTTTTCTTCCCTCTTTCAACTTAGAGAACTGATTTATCACACTCGCACTTTTTTGTGGGGGGAAAAAATTGTATATTACAGAACGTATTCTTGAAAAATGTTTTTTTAATGGGAATTGAAGAATTTAGATAACTTTGCTACAAAGTTAGGAATGTGAAAGGTACTTTACCGTTATTCTAAAGGAATTTTTAGTTTCTTGCTTGATTTAATTGGTAAAGGAGGAATCTTATATTAAAGGTACTTTATTATGATTCAAGAGAATTCAAAAAGAGTGAAACCGAAAGAGATTACAATTTGCAGTACACAACGTGGCTAATAGAGATCTTGAAAATCAGATCATGGAGATGTGCCTTGCTGCTGGAAAAAACATTCCTAAAAAATACAGTCTTAGAAAATAATCTGCAAAAGAATTCCCCCTAAAAAATGTATTTTGGAAACATAATTTGTAAGGAAAAAACGAATTTCTCTTTTGGAAACCATAAAAAGTGAAGAAACAATGACCTTGAGGTTCAAATTTATTAATGACATTAGGTAATTGTCCCAGTTACGTGTAGTTTTTATTGGTGGTGGGGGAGGTTTGTTCCTTTAAATTGGCACAAAAAGCGCCAAAGTTAGTGAGAAAACAAAAAATGCCTTTTCTGTGGAAACTCTAACTGCTGGGACAGACAGGGAAGACATGGTTTCCTTATATGCTGATGATGTCTTGCAGAACCGGATTGCTTTCTCCAGAGAATCCTTGAAATCCATTGGGCTTTCAGTCTGATCTCAATCATTCAGATCAATTAGGGAGAATCCATAAAATACCCCATCACTGTATGGAGCCCGACAGTCAGTTGGTCGAGCCCGCTGGTCTGAAAGGGAATGGGTTTCAACTATCTGGGGATATATGTGGCCACCGAACAAAAGCTGTCTTTTTTGGGGGCAATACCATGTCTGCCCACTTCATAACCCAGGAAAGTCACTGACTCCAATGCAAACTTGAGTTTTTTTAACTCCGCTGAAAGACCCTTATCTGACAATTTCCTAAGACCATCTTTAATCTGGTGTCATGTTCCCGTCTATCTCGGCTTATCACCAGTATGTAATTCTGGAAGCAGGTCATTCTCACGACCCCTCTGAAAAGTTTGTGCTTGAGTCGTTGAAACACCGCAGCCGCTGACGCAAAGGAACTAACAAACACAGTTAAATTCCTACTGGAAGGATGTAGTTGTACCTGGTGATAAACCAAGGTCAAGTCCATTGTTGTATACCATTTTATTCTCCTAGATTTTGAAAAAAGTTAATCTATTCTGGGTAATCGAAATTTGTCTACCACTATGTTTTTGTTCAATTCTCAGAGGTCAATGGATAGGCGTAACAAGCCATCCGTTTCCAGAGCCACCACTAAGGCTGTGAATCATTCTGCACACTTCACTGGTTCTGTTATTCCCTTACTTTGTAGAATATCTAACTCTTTCATCATGCTGTTGCTTATATTCAATGGTATGTTCCTGACCTTGTGAGTTACCGGTGTAGCGCCTTCTTTCAATACAATTTTATGACCGAAGCCACTGAGTTTCCGTACTTCCCCTGAAAATATATCAAGAAATTGTTTCCTGACTACCTCTACTATGGATTCAATGTGTTCTTCCAGTGGTATCACTCGTTCTCCACTATTGGGGTCAAAGGTGATTTCTAAATTCTCCTGGTCAACCCATCCAAGTAATGATGGTCCTTTTACAGCCACATACAATTTTCCTTGCTTGGTTCTTCCTTTAAATTCAAATTTGAGTTCCCTAAAGCATTACATCGGAATTGTTTCAACGCGATAGGTGACAGGTAGGATTCAACTGATCTCCTAGATCCTTTGCAAATGTTTCCTTCCACACAGATGTTTGTACAATGGTGTATGGGGCCTGAGTCCGCCCGGGTCTGCATACAAACTCCCCCAATGATCATATCACACATAGGTTTGCTCCTGATGTTCCGAAACATATCCAACACAGCATCTTCTATATTGAGGACTCCATCCTCACTTGAGGACTCATTCTCCCCCTCTATTTCTTCCTTGTTATCCCTCACATATCTAACTGTGTGTTTATCACTTTTAGGGTTCCTTCTTCTGCACGCTTTAGCAAAATATCCCATGATTCCACAATATGCACACTTGGAATTGCAGCTGGACAATTTATATCCCTGGCCATATAGCCCTTATTGCGACATCTGAAACATACAGGACGCCAGTCCTCAGATTCGGGTTTTTCCACACTTGTCTTTTTCCACCCAGGACCTTTACCACTATGTTTCTCTTTTTCCCTTCAACTTTTGAATTAGAAACTTTCTATACAGATTTATTATCTCCGCCATTTTTGGCACACCTTTTACACATATCAGCTTTTTTCACCAAAGCAATAATCTCTTTCAATGCTGAATCACCACACACCCAAAGCTTCTCCCAAGTGCCCTCATTCTTTGAATGCATAACTGCTTGATCTCTAACGAGATCGTCATGCAAGACCCCAAATTTACAAGTTATTGCCAGTTTTTTAAACGCTGCCACATAGTCTTGCAATGATTCTGTCTTAGCCTGCTTCCTCTGAAAAAAAGTGTACCTATCAATGGTTACACATACACACACAGCAGGTTGACAGTATGCATCAAGATCCTCCACTGCATCCTTGAACACATCTGCACTATCCGCAGGCCTATCCTCCTTTACCATCTAGCTGTACACCCGTATTACTTGCTTTCAAATACTAAGGCTATACCCTCACGTATCAACTCGCAGTGAATATGCATGTCAATCAGTAAAAACATCCACCCTGTAACTTTAAATGTCAACTTGGTGTGCGATTCATCGAGGACATGCAGTATATCCGACTAGCTGCATGACAGGTTTGCATGACAGGTGCACAAATCCCCGATGACCTGCGCTGCCTCAGCAAAATTAACTATAACTTACTGTACGTTAAAGTGTGCGAATCACTACAATGCGCACTGTCAACATTGAAGAATAAAGTGTGTGAATCACTGTTGATACGCACTGTAAATTTACTTACCGTTTTTTCCGTTCTGTTCTCTGAGGCAGGAATGGCTGCACTAACACTGCCACACCCAAGATGGCCGTTGTGTATGAATGCCGCTGCCCGCGTCCCACGCAGGGGGACATCAGCAGGGCAGCTCGCTAGTGGCCACCCGTCGAAGCCTCCCGCCCCACCCCCTCCCCCCCCCCGTTCCATCTCTCTCGAGAGGCCGCGCCTTGGGGAGGGGAGGCCCCAATGGGCATTGCTGGGGGAGGCGGGCTACTGGGCTGGGCGGGGCCAGGCCCTATTTATGCCTCCCGCCCCCGTAGATCGCCCTCTGCTTCCTGGGCTGTTGTGAGACAAGCGGAAGGCCTGGGTTTGTGTGTCATACATAACATCTTTAAGGTTATTCTCCCTGTTCCACAGGGAGGCAAGGTAAAGCCCAGAGTGACATGGTTTACCGAGACTTAGCCTGGCTTGCCTCTTCTGTGACCTTTTGAAGTTCGGGTATTTATTTTATGAAGGTGACAGATGCGATCACAATTGTTTGATAGGCACCAGGGCCAGATGACATTTAAGTGCATTGTGTTCTGGAAACTAAGGATCGGGTCCATTTTAGTAAGCACAAGGAGCTGTATATATTTGTGCCGCTCATAGATGCCCTGTGTTGGGTAAATGATATCTGAGAGCTGTGCTCCTTCGAAAAAGATATTGCCAAATAGTCAAGCCAATGGCACATCAAGTGGTTATGGTGAAAATCTCGAAAGTAATTTTGTTTTGAAAAAAAAACAAAAAAACTGCTCTCTTTTATCTACGATATAAATGGGTTGACGTGAAGTGTTCACCTTGGCCACGTCACGACCCCAAGACTAAAACTACATGTGGTGTTCCCTAGGGATCCTTTAAATGGAACCACTTTGGTGGAACATACATAACATCTTGAAGGTATTTAATATTGTGAGTTCCATGCTTAAGTCAAGAGATGCTGCGGCCTTTCATCTTTTAGCCTTGCTATTCAGAAACAGCTGGTGTAATGTTTTCTTCAACTCACAGTCATAGTGGCAGCTTAGTCTATACAGGAAAGTCATCAGTCTGAGCTGTTTTGAGACAAGCGGAAGGCCTGGGGTTGTGTGTCATACACTGATTAACCAATAGAGGGGCTTGTTTCATGTTGTGCCCAGTGTGTAGTAAATATAGGGATGCGATGACGTGCTTAGTATGGTACGTAACTGGAGCTCATTACTGCTACTACTGTCATTATTATTATTAAACACAACTAGTACTCGTGGTACTGCTATGTGCACACACACAATAGGTACTCTAGGACGCATGTCCCCCGTTACACACCTCTCCAGACAGGACTGCCCCTCCTCCTCCCCTCCAATTCTTGGAGCAATAGGGGTCCAAATACTTGTGGGGTTGGCAGGCTTGGACAGAGGTTGGTGGCGGGCTCCCACATCATTCGGTAGGAGGATTTCATAGATTCTTGGGGCAGGTCACCGGCCGCTTCCTCTCGCTGTGTTTGTTCTTTTAGGCGTGGTCGGGTCAAGTGACGGAAGAGAGCAATCATCGCATGGTATATCTGGGCATGAAGGAACGCCAGACAAGATTGTAGCGTAGGTAGATAGTGGTACTTATCGGGGACTGGAGGATGGTCTCAATGGCATGCCGCCATGCAAGGGGACCATGTACCTAGGTCACGTACATCAGGCAGTGACAGGTGAACTGGGACCATAAGTACTAGAATATACAGGAGTGGTTCCCACCACGGTTGGTCAGATGGAAGCGGTCATCTTTATTCTCACTGGATACCCTTACTCCATCACTCCTATTGTAAGCTGAGGATGCCTGTTGACGCTGTTAGACCTACTATTAGTTATTACATTCACCTGCGTGCCTTGGCATGGTTTGTCTCGCATTTGGGCCAGTTTGGGGTTACTGGCGAATTGTTTGCTCTAGGGCTGAAGCGGGCGCTACTAGAACAGGGCAAGTTTGATTAGGCCAGGCAGCATGACAAAGGTCTTTTCGGCACTGGCTGAATGGTGCAGGCTGCGAAGTAGTGCCATTGCTGAACATAGATTTGTCAACATTCTGCTAGGAAATGATTAGCAGCAGGAAGGTATTGAACCATGGTGAGCAGTTGGTTGTGGGTTCGTGCTCAACAGGAGCAAGGGAATTGCTTTCTGTTCCATCAGGCTACGGGTACCGTCTATAGCACCAGAAACTTTATAGCTGCTATATTCACCTGGGGCTGGCAATGTCCGCTAACTTTGCGGCCAGACACTGAATAGGCAAAGACAGACTTGCGTTGGTGCTACGGGCACTCAGCAGTAGTCAGCGGAGTATCATCACACCCTGGTATCTGTCTGTGATAAAATGCAAGGTTGTGTCTACACTCGAACAGGCACTCTAGGGCAGCTGGGGCGGGAGTGTGCCAGTGCCCGGAGGGTGCGGGTTGCCTGGTTAGGGCTGCCTGTTGGGAGGGAGCACTAATACGGATAGCCGCAAGAGCGCGTTTGCAGGCAGAGAAGGCTAAATTGATTCTTTTATGGCAGGGTGCCAGTTGCTTCAGTTATGCGCGTGTTCCTTGGCAGTGTCAGGAACATCCAGAATGCAATGCTGGTGGTCAGCCTGTTGTCCTGCTTTTCAGAGGTGTCTTAAGCTCAGGCATGGCCAAGCATGGGTCAGAGGCCGGGGTCTGCCCTGGGGATTCGTGTTAACAGGCAGGTGAAGCAGCAGAACTTAGAGGGGCTTGGGTCGGACCCCTGGTTTTAAGGGCAGAGCCTGGTCAGCTTACTTAGTAGCCTGTCCTTTAGTTCGACAATACAGGTACATCTATAGTGAGTAACGGTAAGGAGTGACTTCTCCCGCCCTCTAGCACTGCCTGGCAACTATGCAGGCTGTGGAAGTGGCCTTCCCACGGGGGCGATTGGGTCCATATGTTTGGGGCAAACTCCTAGGAGGCATATTTGGGCTGCAAAGTAGCAGGAGTATCACTGGCATTCCCAGTATTAACATAGTGAGGCATTTATGCTTTGGTTACCCCCTGGGTCACGCTGTCCTGTCTGCTCGCTGGTATGCGGGCAGAACTTTGGGAGGGCTAGGCTTCACATAGGGTGCTGACTGTCGGAAGGTGATGGTCATACTCCGACTAGGGCTAGACTCAGACAACTGAGGTAAGAGGAAGTAGAGCGGGTTTGTCAACTCTTACCTCCACCCGCGGGCACTTCCTGGCAGGAGTGGCTTGTCATAGGTATTGTTCTTCAGCCATGCAAAGGTAACATTGGACCAACGCCTATTTTTAGGTTTCGGGTCACTCAGTCAAAATCCACGGGGAGTTTAGATAGTATGGGGGCACCTGCCTGAGGGGGCATGCCGGCTCCGGGCCTGCATGGGCTAAGACTGGTTTGGCGGGACCTGGGGAAGCCCGGTGATCAGTTGCAAATTATTGCCGTTATTTACGGGTTACAGAACAGGATCCATAATTTAGCCCACTAAAGCTAGCTCGCAGGGGCAGGGCACCTATAACAGCGAAGGGAGGAAGGGGGGGCTCTGGCAGCGACGGGAGCCTCCCCAGAGCTGTAGCGGAGTTACAGGGCGATCTGGAGGCAGAAGGGTACAGTAAGGGTACCTCTGCGACAGTCGGTACAGTAAGGGTACCCCTGTCCGGCACAGTAAGGGTGCCCGAGCCAAGGTCCGGGAGCCGAAGGAGGTTCTGGGAAGACCGCGACGGCGCCCCGTTAGTCCTTCGGGCAGTTGGGGGGCCTGACCAACCGGGGTTGTGCCATAACACGCTCCGCCCCCGTTAAAAGGGGCGGGAGTATTACACAGATCACGTGATCCAAAGGAGGATCTGAAAAATGTGCCGCACTGCCGGGCATCGACCCACCGTGCGTGCTGGCTCGCAAGGCGGGCGGAGCAGCGAGGGGCTGCTTGCCCTGGATCGCCCGTAAGATAACCCACTCTATCGTCATACTTATGTTGTATGAAATAAACCTGCAGCAGTTCTTCACCCATAACTAATGTGTCAGTGTAATCATTGGGTGATGTCTGTGCATACGTGTTGAGTGGAGCGGATGACGGTGTGGTCACTATGCCGCTGCCCGCGTCCCACGCAGGGAAACATCAGCAGGGCAGCTCTCTAGTGGCCACCCGTCGGAGCCTCCCCCCCCCCCCCGTTCCATCTCTCTCGAGAGGCCGCGCCTTGGGGAGGGGAGGCCCCAATGGGCATTGCTGGGGGGAGGCGGGCTACTGGGCTGGGCGGGGCCAGGCCCTATTTATGCCTCCCGTCCACGTAGATCGCCCTCTGCTTCCTGGTACGCTCCTGGCCGCGCGAGATCCCACCCATTCCGCTTACCCTGCGCGGCGTATGCAGCGCGTAACGGGAATGTTATAATGTTTTTTCTTGTGTTGCAGGCGGAGTTACAGGGCGATCTGGAGGCAGAAGGGTACAGTAAGGGTACCTCTGCGACAGTCGGTACAGTAAGGGTACCTCTGTCCGGCACAGTAAGGGTGCCCGAGCCAAGTTCCGGGAGCCGAAGGAGGTTCTGGGAAGACCGCGACGGCGCCCCGTTAGTCCTTCGGGCGGTTGGGGGGCCTGACCAACCGGGGGTGTGCCATAACACGCTCCGCCCCCGTTAAAAGGGGCGGGAGTATTACACAGATCACGTGATCCAAAGGAGGATCTGAAAAATGTGCCGCACTGCCGGGCATCGACCCACCGTGCGTGCTGGCTCGCAAGGCGGGCGGAGCAGCGAGGGGCTGCTTGCCCTGGATCGCCCGTAAGATAACCCACTCTATCGTCATACTTATGTTGTATGAAATAAACCTGCAGCAGTTCTTCACCCATAACTAATGTGTCAGTGTAATCATTGGGTGATGTCTGTGCATACGTGTTGAGTGGAGCGGATGACGGTGTGGTCACTATGTGTGTCTGACATTCCACTGATTCCGTGGACAGCATCACTGCTGTATGTAGCAAGGAGACGGCAGAGCCTCTGGCTGGAGTCACGCTCCACAATACTCGCTGCTGTGCACGAGCAAGGTGGTGCACGAGCAAAGCACTTCAGGGCTCGCGGCCGATGCCACTCCGACGCAGTTTCCAAACAGTGAGCCTCACACCGCTAGGACCAGTGAGTTCCACAATTCATCCACAACTTTTGAAATACGGCGAACTCCCGAAATCTGAAGTACACAAATGAGGACACACCCGTTGCCTGCTTTACTTCCTTCACAATATTTGAGGACCTGAAGCTGAAGTGCACGAAAGGCTCTGATACGTCACTCTTCGCCAATTTGTAGTGGCAACAACTCGCACTTAATGTAAGTAGTATCTTTATTAGAGCAAGCTAGACAGCATCCTCTCTCCTCCAGTCCTCCTCCAACTGCTGCCCTCGCTCCTCTCCACATTCTATTCTAGAACCTATGGTATCCTGCCACCTAAGTACAATGACCATGGTAACCAAGACACCACAAGCCTGTTTGTGGATGGGGTCCTTATGATAGGGTGACCAACTGGCTTTGGTGCAAATTCAGGATGGTGAGTGTAAAAATTCAGGACAAAGGGTCAAAATTCAGGACACAAATTCAGGACAGGAGGTCAAAATTCAGGACAAAACTTCAGGACAATAGGTAAGTTTTACAGACACATCAGAGGAGGTCGCGCAATAGTATATAAGTAAGCCCAGCCATATCCAAACATATTCAACCATTTGCAAACCTATCCATCATGTATCCTTCCGTCTATCATTTCACTCATCCATCCCTTCATCCATCCTTTCACTCATCTATCCATTATCCATCCATCCGCCCTTTCACACTATCCATCTGTACACTCATCCATCCACTCTTCTACCCATCCATCCATTCACTCATCCATCCAGCCATTTAGCCTTTCACCCATCCAGCCATCCTTTCACTTACTCATCCATCCATCCACCCAGTCACTCATCCTTCCACCCATCCACCCTTTCAGTCATCCATCCATCCTCCCTTTCTCTCTCCATCGACCCTTTCACTTAGCCATCCTTCCTTCCATCCACCCACCCATCTACTCATCCATTTATGAATCCATCCATTGACCCTATCACTCATCCATCCTTTCTCTCATCCATTTATCGTTTCACTCCTTCACTCATCTATTCATCCTTTTGTCCATCTACCCTCCCTTTCACTCACTCATCCATCCTTACATCCACCCTTTCACTCATCCGTCCATCCATTCACCCTTGCACTTATCAATTCATCAATCCATCCATCATTTCACTCATCCATCCACCCACTCACTCATCATCCACCTTTTCACTCATCCATCCTTTCACTCATCTATCCACCCTTTTACCCATCCAGCTACCCTTCCACCCATACATCCAGCTATTTACCTTTTCTCTCATCCATCCTTCCACTCACTCATCAATCCATCCATCCTCTCTCATTATCCATCTATTCAATCTTTCATTCATCAATTCACCCTTTCACTAATTCATCCAGCCATCCATCCATCCCTTTACTTACTTACTCGCCCACCTTTTCATATTAATTTTGAGCTGAGACTTTTTGAGAAGAGGCCCATCAAGAACTTCACCCTCGCTGCAGGAGCCATTCCAGGACTGGGACAGAAGCCAGCCAGGGCAGAGACAGGATCCACCACAGGGGGGACAGGAGCCATCACAGGCGGGGGGGGGGGGACAGGAGCCACCACATGGGGGGCAGGAGCCATCACAGGAGGGGGGAACAGGATTCACCAGGGTGGGCACAGGGATGATCATGCAGTATTCTAGTATCATCTTGGTCTCTTCCAGGGTGGGGTAGGGCTCCTCACCCCCCTCCTGGACAAGACAAGACAGGCTCTCTTTCCAAAATGTTAGTTTTGTACCATTTCTTAATTTTATTACATTATAGATTGCATGTTGGAATAACCGAGGTGTGCTTACAATTTAGTGACAGTAATTAAGCTCTGTGAAGAGAACCACGTGCTGCCTCGGGGTAATCAGGGCCGGTTGTAGGATGTTTGGGGCCCTGGGCAGGAAGGGAATGTGTGAGGCCCCTCTAAATTGCAGAGACAAGACGCATTCAGAGCTGTTTGCATCTGAATAGATGCCCCTGCTCCCGAAGCTGCAGCCCCTCCCTCTCAGTCACCTTCAAGCCCCTCTTAACAGCTCATCAAGGGCTGAAGGTGTGAAGGTTGCCATCCCGCTGTGCCTCTCCAGTGCTGCTGGGTATCTGAGCTTTGGTGCTGCATTGGCGTCTGTTACACCCGACCTCAACAGCATCGGAGTCAAGAAGGGAGGTGGGTGGAAGCTGCGCCGGCTTTAGGGTGGTGCGACCGGTGCCCGGTTAAAATTACGGACAAATGGCGTCCGTTAAAGAATCCTTCACGGACAACGGACAGACGGCCGAAATTACGGACTGTCCGTGAAATTTACAGACGGTTGGTCACCCTACCTTGTGATCTACTGTGCATTCAAATCTACCATTTTAAAAAGTGTTTTGTCTATATAAACTCTTGAGCCCTGCACAACTGCCCATAGTGGGAGTAAGTCCTGCAACCAACCACTGTTGATGGATGTTTAGGGTCTGGCTGCATGCCACTCCCTGCAGTTCAACCTTCTCAAGGCACAACAAAAGGCTATGTGCAAATTACTACAGCATTGTGGACTCTAGGTCAAAGGTAAGTCCGGGCGGTGAACTCCACATGCGGAGTTTTCCACACACCGCGGAGCTCGTGGAGTTCCGAAAAACTCCGCTTCGCAGAGTGGGGCGGAGTTTTTTTCCCTCGCTCGCGTTCATCAACGTCAAGTTGGCGAGCGGGGAAATTCAACCTCCCAGAGAGATTTCTCAATGCTGGAGGTCAGATTTCTCATTGCGAGTAGTCGCGTATGCTCAAGACCGCTCGCGTTGAGAAACTGTCCGTTCCCGTTGAGAAAGCTGCCGCTCGAGTAAAAATCTACTCGAGCGGCAGAAAGGAAGCAGAGCCCGCTTGCGCTGTGCATGGTGCCGTTTGCGATGATCGCACAGTGCGGACAAGCACCTGGCACTGAAAATCATTGAAAACGGCATCTATCTAAAGAAACTCCACCGCTTGCGGAGCTCCGCGTAGCACGGCAGAGTTTTTTTTGCACTTAGCGGAGTTGCGCTATGCGGAACTCTGCCCAGGCTTAGTCAAAGGCCTAATTAATGACAGCTGACATGCAGATAAAACAATCTCCCTCTTAACAGTCACAGTCTATTAATAATGGAAAGCCCATTTGTAGGCACCCCCACCTTCCCCTCTGAAAAAGAGAACATTTTAGCCCCTTCCCTTGTTCAGTATTAAATATCCGCCCCCTGGCCTGCGACTATTTGTTTCCCAGCTTTGACAAGCCCTCGTGCTTACATGCACACTCTCAACTTGTGGTGGTAATGTTTCACTTGCAAATCAAATCAGATAATTTGAAAGCATCTATGAAAGAAGCCTACAAGTACAGGCACACAGTCAGCACAATTATTCAGTCACGCTTTTTAAACAAAAGTACTTTCCATTCTGGGAGTCGTGAGCCCATAATTATAACTGGAAAATCAAAACTACCGCTCCCAGCATGAAGTGCGAAGGTCGCTAAAAAGCGATTTGGATAAGGATGTTCCTGACGACACGGTGCCTTAAGACAACTCTTCACTCGCTACAGATAGTTTTTGCCAGGGCGTTTTCCATTAAACTTTACATGCAGCTCTTTGCCCCGTTCTCAAAAGTACCATCATTTCCGAATCAAAATTTCCAGGACTCATGTTACTAAAATTCCTACTGAGTGGGCCACCGCTGAGTAAAATGTTCTACAATTATTCCAACCCAAACAGTAACGAAATTCAGACGACAATATAGGCTCGGGGCTGTTACTCCTGATCCAATACTCAGAGCTAAACTCAGCTTTGAAATGTTTCATTTAAATGCAGTATACATGGCTGTAGCGGTGACTCATTCAGTCACACATATTCCACAGATGCTTCATCTAATACATGCCAGTTACGAGCTGTGCTGCCATAGCAACCAGTGGAAACACATGGCATATACAGAGAGAGGAGGCTGAAAAATGAGACCTAGCTTGGATGGCTCTTAAAGGGTCATCCTTCCATATTAAGGATCAGAAACCATAAGTTGCCGAAATTTAAAGACATTACACTTGTAGTTATATTTAATGATATTTAAATGTTACACATCGGACTGACACATAAGCAAGCAGTGCAAATTCTGTTACGATGCCTGTAGTAATCAGGTTTAACACGGATGGTGTGAAGAAAGAGCCCCATCAGGCAGGCTGTATTTCTAAATAGTACGACAGTCTCGCCTGATTCTTAATGACCCGAAACCCTGCAAATAATGGCTTGTTGGATCACTTGTGCAGTGGAACATCTCTCCCAGGGTGTCATCCAACATTACAGAAAGTGCAGTGTATCCACTGGATGCAGAAAGAGTACAGTACGCGGTCCCACCCAGAAAGCATGTTTGAATTTCACGCTGGTGTGCGCCTTTGAAATGAAATACCGGTATTTGTAAAGCGCGAACAATTACCCCTAAGGGTGTCAAGGCGCTGGGGGCCGTCAGGAAGATTAAGTGAGCTACTGCCCAGAGTCACATGGTGCTGGGCTAACCTGCCGCCGGGGATCGAGCCGTGAGCCCCATGCTCCGGAGTGAGCAGCCCTGGCCCCTGCGCCACACCTCTTCCACAACGAGTCTTAACTTTAGCATACAGTTTCTTTCCATTTGCCAATACACTATGATTACTGTAATCATAAACGTTTCACACATTCGCTTCATCAATCTTCATACAAGCTCATTTTATTATCGTCATTAATACCAATTTTTCATTATTCATCTCATTAATGTTCTTAGTAGTTTCTCAGGGGCAAACATGTAATTTATTTTGACTTGAACTCCTCAGAGTAATACACAGAATGCATAGATGCCGATATGAATGCAGTTTCGTGACTCATAGGCAGAGTACCAAGGTTTGGTGATGTAGCGAATGTCTTGTCCGGCTGCATTGCTAACAGGCCCCAGACAGGTGATAAATTAATGCAGAAAAAAGGCGCATGGCCGCAATCAGTGTCTCACAAGAATGCGATTCTAGTGGGACCGGGTTTATATGACTCTCTTTTTTGATTCCTTAATTTATCACGATTATTGTAGGAATCAATGTTCTATCACTTCATCAACATTCACACCATTATGAGCCACTATTGGAGCTGAGCTTCATTATAACTTCTTTTCTATTCTTCTGTATCACCATAATCAATTTCATCTTGAAGTTTGCACTCATTTACTAGATGAATGTCCACACAAGAGTGTGCCTCTAGTTGAGCTGAAATAGTAACTATTCTTCTGTGCATCTTCAATTGAAGTTACATGATTTATTATTTGCTCCTCTGACATAGGCACCTTTACGAGGCCATTTACAGTGGACAGAGGGACCAAGAATGATGCTGCAATTTGTAATGTTTTCAGTGGTCTCTACTGATGGAGACTAGCTCCATAGGGAGTGGTGTTAGTGTTCCCTCATTTTCGGCTACCACTCTTACTGAATAGTAAATGAGCTGAGTGTCTGAAGTGAAGTCCTCAGGATAGTTAATGTCTGTCTCTGAAATGCACTACTGCATATAGATGGAGGGTAGCTGAGCACTAAACCTTCTTCCACATGCAGTATGCCTGTCAAAATAATGTATCTAAGACTAAGAAAGGGATGGTCTAAGCATCAGTCCTCACACAGGCAAAGGCCTCTCCTAAACTGCACCCCCCCCCTCCATTGTTGATTGGCTGAGCCTTGCTGCCAGTCTCAGTCGTGAGCAATAAAAGCACGGACCTGGGATGGGCAGGTGGAAGCTGCTGATCGTGACTGTTTATGCGTGTTCCCGTTGCTGCGCATTCCAGGCCTTGGGAGGGAAACAAAGCCAGGTGTAGAACAAAGGGGCCTCCTGCAGTGCTACCACAGACCAATGAGAGAGGTTAAGACAGGGTGGCAGAGGGAGTGATGAGCATTTGTCTCATCATGTGTACATGGGTTTGTATGAATACATGCTCATGTGAATGAGCACACACACACGTCAGTGAGTAAATGTTTTTTTCGAGTAGGGGGAAGCATGCCTCAGCTAAATGGTGACCCTGGCATAAGCCGTAGCCTATTACTTTAGTTTAGACTCTAATGCTGGCCCTGGCACATCAGTGCCCTGCAACAATATTTTGGGTGCAGTTGACTTATTTGTGGGCATCACCTGCCTAATGCCTCCCATTCATGACCTACCGGGCGCATTAAAGAAATAATGAAGCTGTCCCAGGCATAATGGAGGATCTGGTCTATTGGTGCCACGCTTGACATATTGTGGAAATATTTGACGTATGGGAGTCTGTGCACAGTATACTGGTAGCACTGGGTTTGTAATTTACATTCTTGCCATATTGTGGGCAGTATCCACATAATTATCGCTATCCCAGCCACTTCTTTGACGTTTAGTCCATACCATTAACAACATTCTTGCTATCCGTTGTATAATGGTGGCTCATCCTAGACATACTGTGTCATTTATGACAAAGTATGTCACTGGAATGATGCCAGGCCATTCTTGACCTAATGCGGGCATGTTGGCATAACTCTACCCACTCTCATCTTATCCATCTGCCTTTATTCATTTTTGATGCATTCTTACGTTGATCAGCCGACCCACAAATTAGAGACCGATTTTCTGTATTTGCTGGATCTGCCAAGATAAATTGACAATGCTTGTTTAACATTTACAGAATGTAACAAGCTTTCTTCATCAGAAGCAGGTAAAGGAAAGGAAAAAAGGAGAAGGATTACTTGAGAAACACCAAAATAAGAATTGACTTTAGGCAAGAAGAGAAAATAAGGTTTCCCTTCTTCATGAACCTTAGAAATGGAGAACTACAGAAAAGATCATTCTCTCGCCCTGCTGCTGAGGTAATTACCAGCAAACACACCAACATACAGGACACAAATTAATTTTAATTCAGCTAAAAATAAAGGTTGAAAAGAAAAAGAGTGAAGAAGCAGATGTTAAGGAGCACCCAAAGGGCAAGATAAAGGTTTAGAAATAAAAATAATCTATAAAAGTTTGCAGCTAAAACACAACCTTCCTGAAAGGAGCTGTCAAATTCGGGAAATGCCTCGATTATGAACCATTCTGATTTGGGAGGAGAAAGAGACACATTTTTGTAAAACCCATCCAATAAGAACGGCAGAATATCACAAAGTGCAAGAGACAGGGAAATGCATGGGTCAAACAACACTAGTGAAAGCTAGCCCAAAGTGTGAAATATGACCTTCAAGTCAAAGGTAGACTAGAACCATGAATTGCTTCACCCAAATGGATGAAATTCCCTTCATCTGTAAATTTAAACTTTCACATGAGAAGTGCGAGTCTGACAGACTGAGAGGGTTCAGAAGAGATGGGGGAAGAACTGTTATGGACCTAAGTGGGAACCATGAACCACATTGCTGGAACCACCACCATCACTTCCGCTCTCTCCCACTGAATCTTTAGAAGGAACTTCAGAATCAAATGGAACAGTGGATACATATAAGAGCTTCCTCAGCCATTTCATTAGAAGTGCATGTACTTCACAAGTTTTACATTCTAGGAACTGACAGCAGAGTCTCAGAAGAAGAGTGGTGCTCTTGGAAACCAATAGATCCAAGAATTGTGTCACAAATTTCTTGCAAATAATTTTGGGAAACGATCTAGAACCAACCACCACTGCAGTTCATCTCTCCTCTAACAAGTCTCCAGAGATTGAGCTGCTGGAATCCAGTATTTGTGAAGGTGATTTAGTAATGTACAAAGATGTATCAAAAAGAAAATTTCTTATGCAAAGGACTTGGTCCACCATCATAAAGAGCTTTATGTACCAAGCAAAGAGGTGTAAATCGTACCCTTTTCTTGGCTGGCACCAATTTCTGTATCGCATGAGAGATGGATTAATATTTCTTGATCTTTAGTATCAATCTCACATCTGTGTTCTGGAATGCTTACAATTTGTTCAAATATTTCTCAGGGAAACTTACAGGGATCACCCAGCAATAGTTCAGCCTCGCCGACACATAGACATTTTGTCATCTGTATTCTCAGATGAAAAGTGAAAAGATAAATGTTTCTTTTCAGTACAGTCAATGGAAAAATTAAAGTCTTCACCAGAATGTATTTGATCCTCCATTTTACGTACTTAGCCAATTTTCATCCCCAGATTCTGTACGCTATGCACAGGGAGTATGTTTTCATATCGTTGATGGAGAACAAAAAGGCATGATTCCACACCAATATCTGCCTAGAGGAAGGACGATTTCTGATTTCTCTCCATTTAATTTAATCAGTTGCATGACACCCAGTGTTGTAGATTGCCAAGCGTTTCCACAAAGTAGCAGTGCTTATGCTAGGATCTACATAAACCACAAATAAAATATACATATTGTCACCTTATATTAGAGCTGTTTATCTGAACAATAAGCATCAGCAGCTCCTGGGGTAATCCACAATGCAGGATTTTAGTATGAGGTAAGTGTAGGCCAACTTCAGCCTGAACGGTCATGTCAGATAGAAAGCTTTTAAGCCAGTCTAAGTAGTGCCCCTGACACTGAAACCAGTCAGTCGTTGTAGCTGCACCTGATGGTCTATGATATAAAACGTAGCTAACAAAACAGCAACATAGGGTTACTCCAATCGGGAGACTGTCATAAATCATCCAGTACTGCTGTAATAACATTGTCTGTGCTGCAAATTCATCAGAATCGGGATTGGGTAGGATGAAGCAGCGCCTGCGACTGTACAACAGCACACACTCGTTTACATACTGCGTGCTCAGGCACTTAGTAAGAAAAGGAAAGTGGGACACCGGCTTATAGTTTTCTATACTGTCTGGATCTAGAGAAGATCTTTGAATTGATGAAAGTGGCAGTTCTTTTCTTTGCAGTTAATTTGCTACGATACTAGCACTTGCAAATGAATTTAAATGGGCTTAGACTACTGAACATGATTTTGCCCAGAGGTTTTTATATACTTTGGCTGGCAGTATATTTGTCCCAGAACCCGAGGGCCAGACAGTCCTCCTGTTTTAGTTCAGAGAATTGTTTAAAGCTCGTTTGTTTGGTGTCCAAACCAACTTCCAATTGAAAACCTTCACCAGAAAGACTGCGGGTGTGCATTAATTCCCTAGATTCTTTGTCTAAAGAATTCACTAAATTGATTGCCTTTACGTACAGAGAAGTCAATTGTCAGAGACCCCAGCAGTTTCTTCATTTCCTTAATAACTTGGAACACTGCCTTGGTAGAATTTGGTGCACTGAAAATTCTGTTTGTATAATACATATTTTTAGCAGCTTGTAAAGCTTTTTTAATACGTGCTTTTTTTTTATCTTTGCAGTTTTATATAGTGCTAATCGACTCGAATGTATGAGTATACATGAGCACCAGTTACATTACACAAGGACACATTCATGGTTTGTTTTTTTGCAATCTGGTGACATTAAGTAATTTGACCAGAATCAAAGGATGTTGAGCCGATGTAAGTCTCGAACCTGGTTTCCCAGTTCCAAATTCGGCAACTCTGGCCATTTTAACAGGGGACCAAGATATTAACAGTCTCCCTCAATTGTTCATTGTACTTCTCCATTAACTGTCTGGGTTCCTTATAATAATGTTGGTACATTTAGTTATTAAATCGTTGCAGCTAATTCAGATATTTCTAGATCACACCAGTTTTAAACTAGCCAAGACGAATCTGCTGTGGGATGATTCAATGGTCAGTTCAAGGAATGGGAAAAAAACTGGCTAATGACACATAATTCATTATTACTACACAACATATCAAGCATATGACCCAATCGGTTTGCCGCATACATTATACTAAATTCAAATTGAACAGAATCAATACTTCTCTAAATTTTTCCTGGACAAGTCCTCCTAGTCTCTAAATGTTACCTGGTTCGCATGGGTGGAGACATCAAAATGTACTGCTTTTATCTTACAATCAATTATGGTAATGAACTTAAATGTGTACTTAGACGTTCAAAGGCAGCTTGGGGACAGCTGTTAAGGGTTCCTTAGCAGATAATTATGTGCCATGTAGTTCGCAAAGGGTCCGTCAATTTCAGTTCTACCAATTAGTTCTGAATGAATATCCACCATTACTTGGTCACATCTAGGAGATTGTGTCGCAATCAGAATTAAATCTCCACCACGTTTCTCATGACTGCGGAAAGAGACTGTCTGATAATTAAATCGTTCAATATTACAACACAATCTGCTTTCAACCACGCCTCTGTTAGGCAGATGAGATCTAGGTAATTCTTCACAATTAGCTCAGATATATTTGACTGTTACAAACACTAACCGCTGACTACATTTTAATCAATGCACCCTTGCATCTTTTTGAAGGTATGTGCCTTGGGTGTCCACCAAGAACGTTCAGCTATTAACTCCACATATGTCATCAAAAATGATAAATGTAAGCTTGCTTGATAGATTATAAGGTGTTAACAGTCCCAACTGCTTTAGTCTGTCAACACAATTCTTATCTGGAACACTACTAGCCTAAGCCAAAGCGCATACCTCTTCATATGAAAATATTACAAATAACATCTCACTTCTCACATCTACACTTCTCATCAAGACACAGACCAAAAAAGGGCAACCAGTAAATAAACTTGGTCACATAGCACGCAATCCCGGAGTAGAGTTAGATTGATTAGGTCTCCAACTCATTTAACCACCTCTCGATGGTTTAGCTTTCAATAATTGAGGAGTATGTTTTAAACTATTAAAAATAAACTAATATTTAAAAGGTTTTAAAACAGTGCATTACTATCATCCATAATGTATTAAGAAATAGAAATCCCCGCTATCGGCCTCTAATTCAAGAACAATCTTTATGTCAGAATGCATCCAGTCATTCAGACAAATTAGTGTGGAAGGCCAATTTAAATACTCAGCCTGGTTCAGCATGCAATGGAGAACTCAAGCTCCCAATTAAAATTGCAACCAAAAAATGGCAACCAGGAAATAGTAATCACCCACACAGCGTGGAATCGAGGAGTAAATTTGGACTGATTATATCACCCAATTTACATAACCACTTCGGGGTTGCTTAACTCTCAATAGCTTATGGTGTCCTTTAAAAAACACTAATATAAAAAAAACAGCTACAAGCAGTCAAATCAGCGCATTCATATGAGCCCAAATCTAGTAGCAAAAATAAATTCCTCCTCGGTTGGGAAACTCATGTTTTACTTGATATGATCCAACAGTTCTGGTAGAAAATCTTTAGAAATATACACCCACTTTTGGTCAGTAGGAGTGAATGAATCTTCCCTATATTCTAATGCAGACAAGTGAGAATATAAGCCACACTGCCCCAAACATGCCTTATTCCCAGAGCCCTCATTATTCTTTTTCAGAGAAGCCAAAGAATTGTGGGCGCGGGAAAACCTTAAAATTGTACACCCCAAAATATTACAGCATATCCACAGGTGGATGAATCGGATAAGGTGGTAAACCTCAATTTCATGAGACAATGTGTCCCAGAGATAAGGCACCTTACAGCACATCAAAATACAGTCAAGTAGCGGAGGTCAGACTCAATAAGTGAGTTCCTGAATAGGGATAGAAATTTTAAAGATTTATTTCAAATTTTTGAAAGCTGGGGCCCAGGAATTATGAGGTGAGAATGCATAAAGAATCAATAACATGAAGGCCCTCAGTAAACAGAACAATACAGAACAATGTGCAAATCAGGAAAAATGTTAAGTCCCAAGTGAGCATCAAAATCAATAGGAAAATGGACAGCAACCTAATAGCATTGGAAAGCTCTAGCTCACCTCCAAAATCTGGGGTGCATATATAGTTTTCTTGCATAGGAAATCATTTGTTTCTACATCATCATCATCATGGTGTGAGTTAAATAGTTACAGTTCTTGAAAATCAGAACACAGTTTTACCATCTAAGCACTATTCCACTCCATGAATAGGGATTCTACCCACTCTACCGAACGTCATCCAGAGATTGCAAGACAAACTTTTTCCGGATTCCAGTAGTGGAAGCATCCTGTCACAAGGGAACAGTATCCAGTTGCCAGGCAGCATACATACTAAACATAACACATTTCCTTCCCTTAACAAAAATATATTGGCACACTATATTACATTGGTTTCCCTACCTATGTACAAATATAATAATCCATCACTCTTGGTCTCCTTTTTGTGCGGGAGCTCGGTTCCCTTTTGCACAGTAGCTCCTCTCTGCCATTATCATCACATATTCTTGGCAATTCCTTTTCTTCTACCTCACTGCATGCAGCCACTGTCCTCGTATTCCACTACTTTCCATCTGATAATTTGATAGTATTCCCCCTCACTGCTATCAATGTCTTCAGGGAAAATAGTTTGGAACTTCCCTTTCTTTTCACATTGCCCACACCTACTCTGACAAGCACAGGGATGTGGAATTCCTATAGCCCCACGCCCAGGACATATTGTTTGGGGTCAAGGGCAACAAGTTTTCATGTGTATTTTGTCCTTGGGACAAGTAGACCCAACCCCCTGCAACACAAACCCTTTGGCTGCCAGTTTGAAGTACCACATTATGGATCAGGGAAGGGCATTGTCTGCAGTTAAGGTAATATTTTTGTCCATATGTTAATGCTGTTCAAACTTCTATTTATTGTTCATTATTTGAAAGCCTTTATTACTAGGGTGAGCGCTCTAAGTAAATGCTGTAAGCTCTGACTGCACTACTGACAGTGGTTCCAGTATAAAAATGTGTACACACTTTTTCAAAGTTTAGCAATATGAGGCTATGTATAATGCTCCCAGAATGCTCTCTAATTTGATGCAAATATTTGCAGGAGCTTGAAAGCAGGATTCATGATTCTTTGCTTTGAAAATAAAATATTGATGGGGGCGTGGCTTGCAGCCGAGAAAGATGGCCGCATGCTAGAAGAGCTGCGCTAGTAGTCAGCGTTTAAACACCCGAAATCCGGCAGTATCCGTACCAGAAGAGGCACCCTACGGCGTCTGAAGACGTCGGGAGGCGACGGGGTGCAGCGGTGACTGAGGCGACCCTTCCTGGTCATTTTAACATCGGGACATGGAGGCCCGGCCCGCTCGAGCCGTAGTGGCGAAATGGCGACCGCCAGCGAAAAGCGCGCTGACTGAAGGAAGCCGGACGCGCTACCTGAGGTGCTTTCACCCGGATCCTGTGGTGGCGGCCGGCAACAGCGTGAGCGCGGCAGAGACGGAGATGCCACGACTTGCCCCAGCTGAGGCCCCGTGGTCCCGGAACCTACCGAATCCACCGGGAGGCACACAGTCTATGGCGGTGAGATTCATAGCGGAACACTGAAGATTGGCTGTGGGAGAGTCTGAGAGGGCAGGCGGTATTCCTGTGTGGAGTCCTGTGGTGCCGGCGGGGCCTAGAACCGACGCAACTTGGGCCCTGATAGGAGTAGGCGTCGACCCCCGTAAACAGTGTGGCGATAGTGGAGTGTGCCGCAGGGGTCCTGAAAGGAGGCCTGACGCACGACACAGGCATTGCGACTGGCTTATGTGGCGCTTACACGGACCCCGGGAATGAGCGGATGGCCAGGGACAGAGGCCCGATGGAGGCAACGTGATTAGTGCCAGGACTTCGGTGAGTGCACAACAGCAGCACCGCAGCTAGAGGTGGTACACTGAGAGTAAGGGGAACAGAGTGAGGGAGGAGAAGGTGATCTCTGCGCCTAATCCCAGCCCAATACGAGCTCCCCATCCACAACGTTAGTACAGGGCCAGGAGTGGAAAAGGCCCTGTCGGATCCAGTGGGAGCCTCGGATAGAGAGTGTGTGAAGGGGAAGTGCCCAACAACAGACTGCCTGAGTAGGCCTGAGTTGAAGAGAAGGTAGTCAAAGCGGGAGCCTAGCCTGCCTACGGTAGGCGCCGGAGGGCCCCAAGGGCATACAGCAATTTGACCGGAGGTGCCCCTCACACCACGTGCGTCCGGACTACGTCTTCTGTCATGGGCCGTAATAGACCGCTAGGACAAGGCCAGTCCAATCACATTGACAAATATACAGTGGCCATGGGAACGGAGGACGGAATTCAAGGAGGGAGCCAACAGGGAGAAACTGTGGATAATGGTCCCGACCCCTCGCTCAGAGACATCATGGCGGCCATCAGAGAGCTGCGCGGAACCCTGAAACCTAAGCTGAACTCGGTGACGGAGGAGGTTAATTTACTGCACGCAGACTTCAGAAAGATGTCTGAAAAAGTGTCTGTGGCTGAGACTGGCATCGGTAGCCTCCAATCCAAGACAAAGAGACTCGAAGAACAAGTAGCCGCCCTAACGAAAAACCAAACAGACATTTACGCCCAGCTGGAGGACCAGGAGGGACGGGCAAGGCGCAACAACATCCGCTTATTGGGGGTCCCGGAGGGCCTGGAGGGGCCGTCCACGGACTGGTTTGTGGAGGATTTGATACTCAATCATCTGAAGCCAAAGCGCCCGTCCAACTTCTTTTCGGTTGAGAGGGTTCATCGCGCATTAGGGGGGGGGCCTAAGCCTGGGGACCCTCCACGCACCATCATAGCCCGGATCTTGAACTATAGGGATCGGGATGCCATCCTGCAGGCGTCACGGGTGTCTGGGGACCTTCAACTCAAGAATGCCACAATTCGTTTCTTTCCAGACTTTACTCTCCATGTCCAGCGCCAGCGGAGGTCCTTTGAAGGGGTTAAAAGAGCCCTCAGGGAACAAGGGGTGAAGTACATGAAGCTCTACCCAGCTCGCCTCAAGATACTGGACGGAAACAAGGCATATTTTTGTTAAGCACCTGAAGGGGCCAGCGACTGGCTGGAGGGATGGCGGACAGTGGGCAGAATCGGAGGCCCGCGCAGATCCGAACACCGCCAGCCTGGACGGGACACGATGAGCATGGACAGATCAGCACTAGACAACCAGGAACGTGATCGGAGTGAGCCCAAGTGATTTTGGAGGGCATAGCTGCCTGAGGTGATTTCTGCCCTTAGTGATGGGTGGTTTGCATGGATATTGGGGCCCCGGGACTGAGCAGGGACCCTGAAAGACAATCCTGGTCACCAAAGTTAATTGTCGTGGTGATGTTATGATTTGATACTCAGACTTATTGTTCCTAATGTAGATTCAGCGATGGCCGGGAGTGCTGAGAGGGGGGTGGGATCAGGGAGTTGGCAGAGGGTTGCTCTAATATATCTATAATAATGGGTGAGACTTCCTTTAGTTATGTATAACTCTTTCTGCTGACTGCAAGCTTACGTTCCCTCTTCAAGTTTGATTTGAGGCTGATGGGGCGACATGCACTCTGTAAGTTTGGAAGGTGGGAGGTTGGGGACCCACCGAGCAGGGAGGCAGGGAGGGGGGGGGGGGGGAGTTGGTCGGGGGAGGGGGGCTGGTTCTTGGGGGATGGTATGTTTTGCTCAATTTCAAACTAGGTCTTTTGCATGTGGGAATTGCTTTAACAGGACACAGTGGGACATGGTTTATCCGAGGAGATGGAGGCCCCATACCACAAATGGGTGAACAGACACATGTTAAAATATGGACGTGGAACGTGAATGGGCTGGGTAACAAGATTAAACGAACATTGGTGCTGCAGCACCTGAAACGGCACTCCCCTCATGTGGTCCTCCTTCAGGAGACACATCTACGAGGCAATAGATGTAAGGCCCTTGACCGCTTTGGCTACAAAATGGTGGCCCATTCGGGGTTCACATCCGGTTCTAGAGGGGTGGGTATTTTGATTCTAAACACCTTGCCCAAGGTAATCTCCGGTACATGGACAGATGACTCGGGATGTATGGTTGCAGTGGATGGAGGGGCAAACGTTGTGCTGGGCTCCTGCTACATCCCGCCCGGTTTACATACCACGACGTTTGCACGACTGGGCTCCTTCCTGGCAGACCTTCCCTGGGGAGTCCTTCTGTTGGGAGGAAGACACCAACGCTGTAATGGATGCTGACTTGGACCGATCGGGCGGGCAGTGGGGATTCAGGGGAGAATGTGGGCTACAGGGCTTCACCACGGCCCTGGGGCTTGGAGACCTGTGGCACACGCACCATCTCTCACACAGACATTACACGTTCTATTCGGCCAGACATGGGTCCTTCTCTAGACTAGACCACCTTTTCGCGCACACCGATCAGCTGGGTGACTTCGCGGAACCCCACATCCTGGCCCGGGGAATTTCTGATCACTCCCCGGTCAGCGTCATTCTTAAAGGTCCGGTGATCAATAGAGCGCCATTCCCGAGGATAAATCCGTGGCGCCTTCAAGATGAAACCATAGGAGACAAACTCCGGGAGGGTTCCCAGTTATACTTCGAAGAGAATCGGGGGTTCGGTTGAGTCCCATCTCACGTTATGGAAAACCTACAAGACAGTTCTGAGAGGACAGGCCCAAGTTCGGATTGCTGCCAAAAAGAAAGAGGAGTCCCTACAGATCAGGCAGTTAGAAAAGGAGATAGAGAATCTCGAACGAGACGCCGGCACAATGCCCTCAGTCGATCTCTGTCATATACTGGCCCTTAAACAGAAGGAACTCCGGGCGCTGGCTGAGAGCGAAGCGCAAGCTTATTCCCTCACCACGCAACATCGGATTTACGACGTGGGAGATAAAGCTCTGAAGCTCCTGGCGTGGCTTGAACGCCGGGATAGGGAGCGCTCATGGGTAGCTGAGGTATGAGACGGGACAGGCTCACTAGCTTCCAATAGCACAGATATAGCGGAAGCATTTGCGTCATACTTTGAAGGGGTCTTCACCCCGGTCTGTACCAGGACGGAACAAGACTGCGCGGAGTTCCTACAGGACTTTGCGCTGCCCACATTGTCCCAGGAAAAAAAAGGGACCAACTAGAGGCAGATTTTACTGGGGAGGAGATAGGAGAGGCCCTCACCTCCCTTCAATCTGGGAAGGCGCAGGGACCAAATGGGCTCCCAGTAGAAATATATAAGCGACAGGCAAATGTCATAATCAATCCCCTCCTTCAGATGTATCTAGAAGCGCGAAAGGTGGGAAGGCTTCCGCCAGATCAACGGGAGGCCACGATTGTCATAATTCACAAAGCAGGCAAGCTGGCTGATCAATGCTCTTCCTACCGGCCAATCTCGCTTATTAATGTTGAAGCCAAGGTCTTAGCCAAGGCCCTGGCGGATAGGCTGCTCCCAGTTCTGCCGGATCTTGTGCATGTTGATCAGTCAGGATTTATGTTGCGCTGGAGTACACGCCATAATCTGCGTCGCCTGTATGGAGTACTATACATGACAAAAGACGTGGGGAACACTCAGACAGCACTGATGGCGCTGGACGCCTCAATGGCATTCGACAGTATCGAATGGCCATACCTATTCATGGTACTCCAACGACTGGGCTTTGGCCCGACATTCTGCAGCTGGGTGCGACTCCTGTATGAGCAACCGGTAGCGAGGGTGAGAGTTAACAGGACGGTGTCCAGAGCTTTCCCCCTGCGGAGGGGCACCTCTGTCCCCCCTCCTGTTTGCCTTGGCCCTAGAGCCGCTGGCTCACTGGATCAGGAGGGACAAGTCATTCTGGGGCCTGGCACTGAACGACGAGTGGGAAGAGCGTATCTCCTTATACGTGGACGATATTGTGTTATATATGGCTAGACCCTACCACTCGATAGCTATTCGGTAGCTACTCGGGCAACACTATCAATTGGGCAAAGTCATTGATCTACCTGCTCCCGGGTCCCTCCCCCCCCCCGCGGATTCCGACTAGGTGTCCTGCTTCAATCGCAGTAGACGGGTTTAAGTATCTGGGGGTATACATCACTAGGGATAGGGCGGAGTTCCTTACCAGGAACCTGGAACCCCAACTGATACGCCTGGGAACTGACGTGTGCCATTGGAGGTCGCTACCTCTCTCCCTCATGGGACGAGCTGCAATGTTTAAGATGCTTGCATTGCCTAGACTCCTCTACATTTTACAAAATACGCCGTATCCGGTTCCAAATGAGGTATTCACGCGAATATCTCAGGCACTACAGACGTTGATCTAGGATGGTGGCAACCCCAGGATAGCGTTGCGCAAGCTGACGAGAGGGGTGTATGATGGGGGCTGATCCTTCCAGACATACAATTGTACTATTGGGTTTCCCAGCTACAGGTGGGTCAACGATTGGGTATATGCGGCTAGGTCGGAATCGGCCTATAGAGTTGACCGGTTGGTCATACCAGAGGGAAACTGCGAGCCATTGCTTTACGCCCGCAAGCCATGGAAGGACTGGCCTTCGCACACAGGGGTGGTGGTTCAGTGTTGGAGGGAGGCAAATAAGTTCCTGGGGTTGATGGACTGCCTGACGGGTAGAACCCCTCTGTGGCTTGGTGATCAGCTAGCAGAAGTGACTCGATAGAATGGCTTTCGGGGGTGGAAACTAATAGGCATTGAGTATTTGGGAGACGTATGGAAAGGAGATGCCCACGCTCTTTTGACTATCTTAAAAAAGAATACGACCTTCACGACTCACAACACTACCACTACATACGCCTCACTCACGCTCTACTTTAACACATACGGGGCGGCACATCAGTCCCGGGATATTCCCCTATGGAGGATAGGCTGCTCCTGGACCCCATACCGGAGAAACCCACTTCCACTATCTACCGCAAACTCATAAATAACATGCCTGATCCATTAGTGTCATTGCGAGAAAGATGGGTGACAGACATAGGTGCCCTGGAAGATGACGATTGGCAGGATGCCCTGCAAAGCCTGCGAGAGATAGCAATTCGCGCTAGGTTCCGCTTGGTGCAGCTTAAAATTCTACATCGAGTATACTACCCCCGTACTCACTTATATGCCTGGGGAAGAAGTCAGTCAGCCCTCTGTGCACGGGGATGTCGGGTTGAAGGCACCTTCTACCATATATTATGGGAGTGCCCTGCGATAGTGCCCTTCTGGACTAAGGTCGTGGACACAATGGCAACGGTTGTGGGTTCACCGGTCCCGCTGGAGACCAGGTGGCTACTGCTAATGATCAAGGGGGCCACTGACTGGTCCAGATATAATGGGATCTGGCTGGCACTGGCAGCCGGGTGGCAAAAAGAAACACAGCCAGTGGCTGGGGGGGCACAGGCTCCTCCGCAATGGGACCAGTGGTTGCGTGAGCTAGATTGGTGCCAGAGAGCCGAGGAAACCATTTACAAGAGTAGAGGTTGCACTAAGAAATGGAAGAAAGTCTGGAGGCTTTGGCGGAAATACAGGGGGATGGGGGGGGGAGGGTTAGGGTCAGGTTTTTAACAACTGATTGCCCAGCTTGTGTCTATGACAGCCTTACACTGTATTGTAAAATGTTATTCTACCACATGCTATATGAACACTGTCCTGTAAAGTATGATACCATGAGCAAAGTTAATAAAAAGATTTTTTTTAAAAAAAGAAAAGAAAATGATAAAAAACAGGAAAGCAGGGAAAAAACATTTTGTTAATCTACTGTAAAATTTCAGGTACCATTGCTTTGTAGCATTATTTAGTAAAATGTGTTGATGCATGCTAGTATTTCCCAAAAATATTCATAATGGAAAATCAGTGTAACCAGTTTCAATAAGATTATGGGAAACAAGAAGAAACAAGCATTGGCAAAGCCAGTAGGTCTGACATTGTTGGTCAGCTTTTTACTTTTGTCAATGTGTGACTTGTTTTGGCATGGTTTTTGTAAAACCTTGTTGGTGTGGGAGCTGCCGGACCCTCACCATTATAACAAACTTTGGCAAAAGCAAAATTGGTTTTGGTCTCAAAAAGCACACACCGCCACAGTAGTTAGTGGCATTGAACAAAACTACTTTGTGTGTCGATATGCTCCTTGTGACAGAGCAGAATGCTGTCACTCACAGTGAAGCCAGTCAATACAGAGAGAGAGAGAGAGAGAGAGAGACAGAATTTTAATAAACACAAACGGTCAACGCCAGACCAAATTAGAGGCCAAATTATTAAAGAAAGTCTCAAAAGTGCATCCATTGTATATGTCCCTGCATTAACTGCAGCTATACGGCTTTCATGAATTCCCAAGAATTTACAGAAGTAGGAAAAGAAATAGTACTCTTCGAAAATATTTGTGGACTGCATTTTAGCATGAACAAATGTGCATGTGTAGATTTGCTCATACGAAAATCGGAGTGTTTGCAAGTTCACTTTTCCTCCAATCACTTTTTTCCCCAACTCTGGAAAAAGGTTTAAGTCTACCATTGTCAGGAGTAAATTTCCGAAATTTCTCATTATGGGAAAAGATTGGAGAAGACTTTTTGAAAACCCTTAAAACATACAAGTTAGTAGGTTTGCACAGACTCAAAAGGGCATTTTAACCCTGGAACTATTGCTTACCACTACCTTCAGCCCCAGTATGTAGATCTGCGGAAACGTGGCAATTTGAGGGGATTGCAAGTATTCAAACACTACTATGGTGTGAGCCCTTGCATAATCAGAGAGGCTATATCAGAGCTCTTTTATAAAGAGATTGCTGCCATAATTCCCTGGCTTTCCTCTTCTTTGCTGACTTACCTTTCATGTCCCTCGTTAAGTAATGTCAGCAATCTCTCTCGTTGGTCAGCAGTTACCACCAGTCTCTTATTTCTCTTCACGATGCCTTCCACAGTCGACAACTCCTCCCACGCATGTATAAACATCTCCTTTCTTCATCATTTCTCCACCTTTGTGCACACGGTAGGGCTTCTATTAATTTAACTAAATTGGGATCTGTTGACACACCCTCTTTCTATTCTGCCTTCCCAATAGCTCTATAAAAGTCCGATATCACTGCCACCATTCACTCGTCGTCCTCACTTCCGTTCACACCTTCAATCGGCAACCTGAATAAGCAATCTGTGTTAATGTTCCTTACACCAGGCACGTACCTCACAGATAACACATACTCTTGGAGAGGATACAGCCATTTTGTGATACGGGGTGAGGCTTTCCCAGCCCTCGCCGTGGTGAAAAGAGTGGTCTGTGATCCAGTCATAGCTCAAAATTCACTAACCATACAAAGATTAAAAAATGTTGCACCTCCCACCAGCAGGCCAAAGCTTCCTTTTCCACAGTAGAATATGTGCTTTCCTTTTCTATTAAGGTGTGCAATGCAAAGGCCACTACTCTTTCCTTGCCTTTATGCACCTGCATAAAAACAGCTCCCAATCCACACCTGCTGGCATCAGTAACAATGATGGTCTTGTCATTGGGGTCAAACGGTTTAAGGGGAACTACTTTTACAAGTGTGTCTTTCACTCTTTCAAATGCCAGCTGGCACCCCTCAAACCAATGAGATTTTTCACCCTTTTCCATTTATTCACGCAAACATTGAGGAGTACTCCGCAATACCAAGGAACGATCTTAATTGATCCATCTTGCAGAGCAGGAGCCTTTTCAATTTGTTCTACCAAGCTCAATTTTGGTTTCACACCTTCATAAGACAAGGCGTGACCTGAATATTCTACTTCCTGTGTGCTAGATGTAAATTTTTCCAGGTCTATTGTGAGACCTGCATCCTCCAACCTTCGTAATACTTCTTTGAAAACCACAAAATGCATGACCCTTTGAAAAGCCGCTGATGCGGAAGCCAATCCAAAGGGCATACAGATGTACTGACAAGCTCCCTCGGGTGTTATAAAAGCCGTCAAGTGTCTGGATCTGTCCTGTAAGTGCACCTGATGATAAGCACTGGACAGGTCCAACGTGGTGAAATATCTACCTCCTTTCATGCTTGTAAGCATTTCACTTATGCGGGAAGGGGATGACGATCAATCTAAATACAATCATTGAGGTATCTGAGGTTCACACATGCAGATTTTTCCATTTGGCCTCCTTGCGTTTACAATTGGGCTTAGCCACACTGAAGCCTCAATGGGCTCTATCACAACTTCTCTGCAAATCCTTGTCAATTCCTCTTTCAGCAAACCCCTTATAGCTAAAGGAACATTCCTCACATTATGTACTCAAGCTATCGCCCCTTCCTTCAATACAATTCAGTGTTCATACCACTTCAAACACCCTAACTCCTTACTGAAAAGCTTAGGAAACATGCTGACCCAATCACCCGCTCTTTGCGAGATAGTCAACAACACCTGTTTAGGATGATTAGGATTTAAAATCATCCCCAATGCACGCTGCTCTTTCCATCCTAACAAGGACCTTCCCTTCTGCATCACATACACTTTTCCTTGAGCAGTTCTGTCTTGGAATCCTAACTACTTTACCAAGTATTTTATGACCGGTCATTTTTTACAGCAGGATCACTCAGCTTCTACATCTTCAGGAGATAACTCCCCAAGATCTAATCCTTCCCATGTGGATTTGTCAATCAACGTGAACGAGAAATGTGAATCCGCCCACAATTGCACCTCCTTCCCATTAATGTTAATGACACACTTTGGGGGGGGGGGGGCGACAAGATTTCACCCCAGACTCCGACTCACATACCACTCGTACCTCTACACCATTATCATCACTTTCACTTGATTCTTCCCGTTGGTATGCATGTCCATCTTTGTTCACCCAATTAACTGATCTCTTGTACCTGGGTGTATCAGCCATTCTACACCTCTCAAAAAAAGCTCAAGCTTCTTACATTTAAAGCATCTACTATTGGCATCCGGAAAATTACTTGCTTCAGCCATGTGTCTTGTGCTGCCACATATGAAACATGTTTTTCTTTCTCACCCTCTTGTGTGTTTACCTTCTTCATGCGTTCCTCTTTAGGTTTCCGCATGACCTTTTCCACAACACAAACCTCATTAACATTTTCTGCATCATTATTACCTTTGGCTCCCACCCCTCCCAATTCTTTCACATACCGGGAGGTATTTTCCATACTTTTTGCCAACTCTATAGTTTTGTCAAGTGTGGTGTCCTTCAGCCCTAACAATTTTCCTGAATCTTTGTGCTGCATGTTCTATTGATCATTTCATCTCTTATAATCTCATCTCTGAGATCGTTGAACCTGCAAGTGACAACTAGTCTCCTTAATGTTGCCACATATTGATCAATAGATTCTTCTCGAACTTTAGCTCGGGAAAAGAACTTATGTCTCTCAGCCACTATGCTCACATTTTCCCCATAGTTTTCTTCTAATGCATTCAAAGCCATAGCATATACATCCTCTTCTTCGGTGGCTGGCCCCGTATCTGCATTTCTACCCTTTACTGACTGCCTGGGCAAAGTTTTTAAAACCTTCCTTCCTTCCACCCCTAAGCAGTGTTTTAATATTGCCAACTTCCTCTTTGCTACATAAAAGTCTCCCCCAAAGGCCTCCAAATATGTCTCGAAAGCATCCTCCAATCTTCCCACACCATGCAGGGTTGACCAGGATTTTCTAAAAATGCTGGAAGCCCAGGTATATTTTGTGACGCCATAGCAATTCAAACTGAAAAACCCTTGAGTTATGTGCCACTCAAAAATGCGATGAATCCTTTGCACATGTGCTCCCCGCTGACGCTATGTACAAGGAAAATCTCTGGTTTGCACCAGTGCCGCTACAATGTATGCCCTTCTGCTCTTAACAGAGCTCACCCGATGCATACACAAATGCTTCCTCATCCAAAATGGCGCCAAAAAATGTGACTGTCGCGATGATGTCACCACGCTCAGCGAGCTCTGCTGGCACATAACGCTGCACAACTTTGCTGTTGCCAAGGGCAGCAATGCCACGTGTGACATACACTTGCACACATAAGTCCTCCGCAAGTAGCACATCTGTCGTCTGGGTTACAAGAAATGGCAAGCGCGTTCCTGCAAGTCGACCTTCCATCACAGATCAGGGCGTGGGCCGGGGATTGCGCCCCCAAACTTTAAATGTTGCTGCTAAAGCTTCCCACTGTTAACAGAAGGTAAGGCTCAAAAAATGCCCCAGATATTCCTTGCTCCTCACACCTCTCGCAGATAGTCACAGGGTTGGGCACCATACCAAATGCACAAACAGCAACTTTAAAAGCTCATGCAGCACATACCATTGATTTCTAAACTTCAAAGATGAAGATACTAGTAGTAATACTCCTCCTGTCAGAAGTCACCCGTAATGACTTTCTTCTGCCTCGCCCCCCGGACCATGTCAATAGGGCTAGTGTTGGCCCAGAGGCTGTATTTTCTTTAGATTTTCATTCGGACACACCCCAATCCTGACTAAACTTCAATATTTCCAAAATGAAAAAATTCTCCTTCTCAGCACAGCATCCCCCATCTTCCTGTTCAGCATCTCATCCTCGTACATACTAAACATAACATAGACTCGACGAAATGGAGGCCTAACTGAGTCCTACTTAACATAAGCCAGAAAGACAATCCACCAATCTAAACCAACACCTCCAGGAAAAAACCTTACCTTAGGCACAAAATTAGCATAAAGTATAACCCAAACACTAAGCTCTGAAAATGAAACTTCATGTATGTGCAGAAGATTTAAGATCAGAGCGTGTGCTATGCACACTGACTGTGCTTACATAGAGAGAAACTCTATGCGGGCAAAAGAGCACATGCATTTAGGACCAACCACCAGTCATCATGCTTGTCCAAATACCAGTAGCTTCCATCCCAGATCACAGGGGCCGGGTTTCATCAGGAAACCAAAGACATACCAAGGATTAACAAGTGCATATATTAGTAAGCAACTCATTTTCAGCGCTTAGCGGAATAAAGAGCTGGCAATCAATTTCAAATTCTTCTCCTTCTCAGTGCTCAGGTATAGGTTTCAGGTTTTCCTCCAAGCCCACAACTGAGAAATACCATCAAACACGGTGGAGACTAGAACCCACCTCCAAACTCAGCATTCCCTCATACTTGTTCTGAAACAAGAAACAAAACAGGAAGAAGTGATGAATACAAACCCTATTATGCTGCCCAGCTGAGGCTGAGTGTGGTTTTCTTTAGCATTCCTGTTTGTTTCCTGTCACTCACTGAAGGTGGGAGTCACATCATGTAATAACGACGAGGACAAGGAACACAGAGATAATTATAAATGAATGCCTACTATGCTATGGACCATATGTCACAAAAACACTGTGTCTCCAATCCTAGGTTTTCATTTATCAAAACAAAAACAACAAAAAAGTGGTAATGGCTATAGTCCAGCATGCTGATTGGTAGTTATTTCAAAATTCTTAACTATGGTGCTCTCACTTCCGAGGTCCCACCGCCTTTGAACTTCCATCAATTCCACAGTCACATATAACAATGAGAGGAGCACTCAATAGGTAATCAAAGGCACAACTTAATTCATAACATCCATGTCGCTACTATTGTATTCAGAGTCCAAAATCTAGTACTTTCACATTCAGTCCATAGGTTCAAGGAGACTGACATATTATTCCATATTTCAACAAAGCTTTGTTGCCAGCCGTTTCCTCAGTGGGTGCGTTGATTTGCTGCTATATGAGGATAAATACACAAATTAAATATTGAATAATTTTGAAAGCAATGAAGTTGATATTTTTAGGCGATGCATGAAGATATGGATCCCTGATGGAGTCCTATTGCAAAGAATAAACGCGTTGGTTGGGCTGAGAAAGCATTTTGGAAGATGCAAGAATAAAGTAGACCACACCATATACCAATATACCAGTTTCCCTTGAATCATTGGACTGAATGAGAAAGGACTAGATTTTGGACTCTGAATTCAATAAGGATTAAGTTGTGCCTTTGATTACTTATTAAGTGCTCCTCTCACTGTTATACACCTCACCGGTAACTCTTGTGTGAAGCATTTAAATGCAATAATGGACTGAAAACATTCCAGGGATTAGAGATCTATACATGGGTGCACTAATGTTCAGTTTAAACATGTAAGTATGTATTCTTTATTCACATTTTTATACTTATTCTTCAAGGTATATTTGCATATGTAAACATGTACTCTTTGCTCTCGTTTTACATTTATTTAAGTTACATGTGAGCATGCATAACCATGTATTCGAAGTGCATATTAAATGTATAGGCCTCAATTGAAATGCATTTTGCTTTGCCAGCATATTCTCCCTTTCTTTCCAGATGTATTAGCATGATTCTCGTTAGCTAGAGAAAGGCTTATTGTTTGTATTAGACTGCTGTTAGAGAGGCCTAGAGAGAAGAAGAACTTGGAAATGGATGTGAAGAATCAATGGTTGAAAGAGGACTTTTCTTCATCACGTACCAGGACGGTAAGATGTTCACGGTTGAAAACTGCAGTACCAGTTTGATGCAATGGGAAACTGAAGGGATGGTGCAGATGCACTCGAGCAACAATTTGGTTGACTCCCGGTGGTGGAAAAGGAGATAAGGACGGTTCTGAATCTCACGTGATTTTAAATTGGTGTTCTCACAGTTGGGCGACACAGAGAGTCCCTTTAAACTTCGAGAGGTACATACCTCTCTGCTTGTCTTATTCTTGTAAGTGTGAAGCTTCATGCTAAACATTTTTTTACTTTTCCAGAGACTTCTAGTGAAGTCTGATCATGCTGACACCTTATGCTCCCAAATTAGAGACCCTTGGTAGATGACTCTATATTTGCCCATTGTTTAGAAGAGAGAAGGGAAGTTTCTTTATGGAACACTGGTTTGCTTTAATCTGTTTCTGTATTATTGTAGCTATCACAATTCTGTATCTCATTCTATTGTGCCTTAACCTACTGGGATGTTTCAGGCTATTTATTGTATTGCTGTACTTATTGGACTTACTTTTAGTTTGCATACATACTGGATTGATTGGCAAACAAAAATAAAACCCTCTAACTGTATTTGGGGATTCTTGGTCCTTATTGTGGAGTCACATTGGCTTCACAAGTTGGAATTATATTGCTGATTTCTTCTCCCAGTCAATGCTTCACGTCAACCAACGAAGGTCCATATAACCAATGGGGAAAAATCTTTAACAACTTGACTAAGAGATTACGTTGTAAGGCCCGGCACTCTTTCACGTGAGACCTAGTGCTCAGGCAGCTCTAGTGCAAGAATTTTTCATAGTCAAAATGTCCGTCTACCTAAAGGACACATCCCCGGCGTAAAAAATATGGTATTTTTTTAGTACTAGTGTGTCACAATTTTGTGACTTTATGTGGTGGCACTGTAAAGCATCTATGGTGTGCACTACGACATAACTCAATTCAGTTTAATTAAACCCACGGGACTCTCAATAACCTTAAGGCCAATGATTGGGAGAGGAGGTTGCATTACGGCCAGAGCTGCCAACTTTGGAACTATGGAAGCATGTTTGAGTCTCAGTGTCAGTTCAACATCGTGTGATTCTGTAAAGCGCTCCAATACCTTTGGGTCAAGTTTGCGCTATATAAAACTGCAACAACAAAATAATGATTTAAAAAAGAAAATCTAGGTATAGCAAAGTTGTCTCGTTATATGGAAATAAATGTAGGCCTGGGTGAAACTGCCGTTACAATGGTGTAATAGTGGGTTATATCAGAAATGTCAGATTTCGCTCAAAATAACGCCATCACACTAACATTTTTAGTGTGGGAGCAGAGACCAACCAGAACATGAGCAGCTGCTGTTTGTAGCACTTCAGTTTAGTTTTGTGCTTTTTTTGTGCACATTTTTCATGCAAAAATACAGCACTAAATACCAGGTTTGCATTTCCATATTCCAAATGATATAGTAATATTATGTATGCTGGCTCCTCCTCGCCTTTCTATGGTTCTAAAGCATTTTCGATCTGACCTGGCACACTAAGAATGAGCAATGTTTTGTTATCTATTGTGTAATGATATAAAACGTATACAGGATAAGGACTCTAAACGGCAGTTCATTGCCTAACTGCTAAACTGTGACAGATTCAGTCTGTGCTATTTTAGTCACTAACACTAAACCCATAGTTCTAAGTGGAAAACGAAACAAGAAGTTACACAATGCAAAGCCTTTACTAGGGTGAAAAAAGCGCCTATACATGGCTAAAGGTATCACATGACATCCAGTAAGTTGATAGCTGCGTCTGCCGAACGAAAAGAATGTGCTGGTAATAAAATATTGAAAAAAGTATGATTTACAGCATAGACAAAAAACAGAAACACAGATTATAAATCTCAATACAGCATGTGAACCCAGGCGCTGCTCGTCAATTATCAGCCTTATGCAGCTGCGATAGCAAAATTAAGTTGATCTCGCAAACTAAATTATTTTGTGACCAAATCCTTTACATTTAAGAAGCTAAAATAACTGCAGAAAGAGCATCAGAAAACATGTTTAGAGACAGTAAGAGAATACACAGACTCACGCTTACATGAACTCTCCTTGGTGGGAATAACCTGGTGCTGCTGCATACGCTGAAAGCAATGACCCCCCTCAATGACATCACTGGTTGTACGGTGCATGCTACCGAGTACAACCTAACTTGTTACCCGGCCGCCTGACAGCCAGCCAGTAAACAGAAGAGTTTATCTCAGAAGCCAAACTAAATGAGACGATTGGATGCGTGTGAGTGAAAGCAATACAAAATTACGTAGGAATCTCCCACTGACTGGGTGTGTAGGCAAGGGCTCTGTTATGATTGGCTGAGATTCTTACCGGCGAGTGGAACCTGCTTCCTCTGACTCATTTGTTCTCAATTGAAACTATTTTGGCTGTCTTTTATTAACATAAAAAAGTAATGTAAAGTGCGCACGTCAGCTCGTTTTATTCAGGGGGAAGACGGCTATATCTTCCCAGATAACGTTCATAGGTCTAACTTTTGCATTGAGCTCCTAAATTATAAGGTTGATGTTTATTTTTTAATGATTTGAACACGACGTTCATCTTGTGCGGACTCAATGAGGACCATGGAAGGGTGAAACTGGGCATATATCAATGTTGTGTGCTTACCTCTCAACTAACCCACCCACCGGACTCATACCTAGGGTTGGCACCTTTCCAAGATAAAAGAAAAATACCGGCCATTTGTTGTTTAGGAATCTGCAATGGCCCCGGTCGTGATTCTATAAAGAACTTTAAACAAAATCTTATTTGTTCATTTGTAACATGGGTTTTCAGACTTCGTTTGCTTTAATTATTAGACAAGGATTATTAACGCATCTCTAGAACACATTCAAGTGCTTTCTGTTTATATTTGCTGTGAAGTATGTACACATAAGGACTAAAATTACTTCCTTTAAGTGATTTTGCTTATTTTTGTATCAACTGGGACATTAAAATACTGGTGATGCCGGTAGAAAACTGTTCATGTGGCAACGATTATATCCCTAGTATTATGTATGTAATATGTGTGCATGTTTCTTTCTGGAATGTATGGTGCTGGAGTGGGCTTTCTTTTAAAAGTTATATACCCTCTCCCTTTTGCATGTTTAGATTAATAAGATTAATTAATTAATTGTAATTATACTAATGGTTTGCTGTGTGAATTAATCAATATTACTAATATAAGAAATATACGTGGGAATTGCAGTGGCATGGCCTAACTAATGACGTAAACTAAATTTGTATGCATATTAATAATATATATTCAGAAATTGCATGATTATATGTTGCTTTCGTGATGTATCTGTGATTTGTGCTTTATTAATGTAAATATAACCGCATTAAGTGTTGCTTCTGCTAGATAAATACATACACATATGGGTATTAGTAAGGGGATAACAGATTATTAGTCATTTCTATGTATTAATTACATTTTTGTGTTTCTTTGCTTAAGTTGACCATTTGGTGGTCACAAAATGGCCGACGTCCCTGTTAGACGAGAACAACTCCATTATGAGCATCTCTGGGTGAAGTGCGCATGCGTCGCCATCAGCTGCCGCAGCCTTTACATGACCCCGACTCAACTGTGACAACCAAGGCAATTTCCCGGGCTTACGGCCAAGCTGCTCTGAAAGAAACAATGAAAAGATACTATTGCGTGGATTGGAACTATATCCAAAGACACATTATATGTATGGGAAAGAAGTCGAACTTTCACCAACGGACCAATCGGACGTGTTCAAAATATCAAATGTTACATTACGGAATGTAAATTTACTATAAAAATGGTAGATTAGAGAGGGGCCTGAGCTGCTATGAGCCTTTGCCTTTCAACTGTTCGAGACCCTTCAGAAGATTTGCGATTTACTGACGGAGAGGACGGTGACACTGCGGGACAGCTGTTTCCAAAGACTCTGACAGTATGAACCGATGACCGGGATTTTGACTTAGAGGGCGACTTTAAGCCAGAATAGGTAACTATGATGATCTAATTTGCTTGATTAAAACCCAGAGAATCGAATTCAATTATTTAGATAAAATTTAATATTCATTACAAAGAACTGTGTTGGGTCATTATTATTTGAGAAAATGTATTTACGTAAATGATATTATAGATTTTGTTATCACTTCAACCTGCAGCTAGTAGATCCATGGCTTATACATGGGAGGAGTACTAAAGGTGAAGTTTAGGTCTTTATGAATAGGGTTATGTGAGTACTCTCTCCCATTACAGCGAGTGGAACGATTTCCTCTTTTGAAACCGGTTATTGATGGAAGTATGTTGGTGTTATGGGCCCCACCAGCGTATGTAGTATAGTTTGTGATCTGTGACCTATGACGAAGAGAGGGATTTTGCATTCCGCGCTGCATCAGTTTTTCTTGGTAGCAGAGATATGGTTTACTACTGTTTTGGTTTAATGATCACTGCTTGTAAATAGCTTATTGAGTATTGATTGGTATTGATTTATGTACTAACACTATATGTTGAGTTGCGTCGAGTTATATGTTGTTAGCACGGCTTCTGGGATGTAGGAAGTCGGAAGTTTGTAACAGTTCCGTAGTAGGGCAGAGGTAAGCGCTGCTCTCGGGAAAGACGGAATTGTTGTTGCCCTGTAGGTACACAGGAGAAACGTGTGACAAGTGAAGTTGCACGGCGCATTGTCTGGGTTCGATTCGGCAGCATCGTCGTGTGTTGCTATTAGAAATATTCTCGGTGTGAGAGAAGTGTGTATGATAGCGATGATTACCTGTGAAATTTTGGTCTTTAAGTACCAGGAAACCAATTGGCATACCGATAACGCTTATCACTGAAAAGGTAGCAGGTGTTCTCTGAGCTTGTTAGAAGGACAAAGTAGAGGGAAGCGCTGCTTTGTTAACGTGTGTCATAATTCTGTAGTAGGACAGACTGTTCGCTGTTCTGGGGAAAGATAGGATTCTGTGCGTATGTACTACATTTTCTTGTGTAAACGAGTGTGAATGTAAAGGCATTCGGGTTGATTGCGAAACTCTAGGTCTATTTCTAAAATACCAGAGAAACAATTAGCTAATGCTTGCTAGAAGGGTGAAGTAGAGGGATGTGTTACTTTATCAACGGAAGTAACGATTCCGTAGTAGGACAGAGGTAAGCGCTGCTCTCGGGAAAGACGGAATTCTCATGAGAAAGGTCTATTGCTATTCTTTGGTTAGCGGAGCAGACAGTGGAGATATTTTAGTGTTGTTACTAACAGAATCATAAAAGTTGCAGTAAGAGTTCACGGAGCGGTCTTGTAAAGGAGGGGTAGACAGGAGCAGAACTGCCGCAGCGGCTGCTGACGTCAGAACGACCGCGCTGGGATTGGACAGTGGGTCAGAAGTGTAGAACGCTCCGGATTGGTGCGTTAGTGTGAAGTCGCGCTGGGATTGGAAAGTACAGGGTGACGTAAACGCTCTTCATTGGTGCGTTAGTGTGAGTTGCACTGGGATTAGAGGACTGAGACAGTGACGTAGACGCTCTTGATTGGTGCGATAGCGTGAAGTCGTGCTGTGAGTGGACAGAATAGTGGTACAGTCAAAAGAGACTAGCGATACACAGAAACTAAGAAAATGTATTAACAGTCACCAGATAGAGAAAAGAAATCCTGGTTTGGTAAAGTTAAGAGGTAGTTCAAGAAGGACAAGCAGGTCAAAACTAGAGAAGGACAGTTAATTCCTCCACCGAAAACCCCCGCAGCTCTAATGATTGCAAAGTATGGATATCATACTTGTATTTGGGTAGATAATTGGGTAAAATATACCAAGGACGATGGAGTCTCGGCATTTCCAGAACATGGTTCTTTTAATTTGGCTGTTTTAAGCAATTTGCGCAAGAGAATGATGTACTTAGAACCAAGACCTAGACTGACGCAATTTGAGGTATTGACAGAGTGGGAAGACGAAGCACATGAGCGAGAAAAACAGAGAAATGGTAGAGGTTACAGATATATGTTTGGCAGGTCATATGGACATGAAACGCATGATGATCGGATGAAAAGATAAAGGAATGCAAGCATGACTGAGGGTTTGTTTCCTGTAAGAGCAGTAGGAGAGAATGGAGGTAGAAAATGTGTGGAAAAGAGGAATAATGTGGAATCAAGAGGTTACGAAGCAAATGATTCGGATGATGATGTGTTGGATGATGTGTTTTATAAAAATCCACCACCGTACCGACCAGAACCAGAAATGTTGACACCAAATGCCCCAATGAGAGAAACATTACGAATTATCAAGACAGAGACTATGTCACCAAATTTAGAAAAAAGAAACTCCATCAGAGAGGCAGAAAAGAGATTTGAGAATACAATGGATAATGAAAATTCAACAGAATTGGCAAAAACCACTCTAGAATTAACAGAGAAAATAAGAGAATTAACTAAGAATCTGGAAGCTGTAACAGTCCCAGTGACTATAGGTCCAGTAATGCCCGTTTTTGAGAAGCAAAAGGATAGCGAACATTGTTTAACGGTACCATACCGGAACAATAATGTGGTCGAGAGTTCAGAACGTAGTCAAATTGAGAATCCATGGGGACCGACAGTAAATATGTTTGAACCACACGTTTCAAATAATCCCTTTATAAATCAGAATTATGCTGAAAGGAGTAGAATGACAGTAGAAACTTTGTTAGAACCCCAGAGAAGTCCAGAACAGAGTAGTATAGAGAACCCAGTAGGACCATCTGTGGAAGAACTGAGTGAATGGTTAAAGGGGTTGCAGAGACCAGATAAAGATTCTCAGTCAATAGATGTGGCAAAATTACGGATGGTTTTGGAAGAATTGATTGTAGGGACTATTCCGGTAGAAAAATTAAAGTTTTATCAGGATGAGGAGCTGTTATTCCTGTGTACAAGTGTGACATGGAGGGCAAGGAATCTGCATGAAAGACTAGGAGAAGTTGCGAATGAAATGGGTATAGATATTAATAAGGTAAAAGCCTTACAGAAACCCTATCAAGTTGATTTTACTGAAAAAGACATTGAAAATCTGAACACCACAGGACAGATAGGTCAGATTAAGGATATAATCATTGTTTTGAGAAAATGGGGAGATGTGGATAAATGGAGAAGCAAATGGTATAGAAAACGAAATGATGCCACAGACAGGACAGTTTCGGCGTTCCCTGTTAGAGAAAAAGAAAAGGTAGCGACTGAATACCCCATGAGAGAGATCCCAGGAGGAGGATATGTACATGTCCCATGGACAAGACAGGACATTTTGTCATTTACAAATGATTTCCCTCGACTACACGAAAAGCCCGTCGAGTGGTACAGACAGGTAGACAGATCTGTAAAATTATCAAAAGTATTGTGGATAGACTTAAATAGTCTATTCGACATAATAGTACCAGAAGATTTGTGGTCTGAGTGCAAGTTGATGATCAACTGGCCAACTCAGGAGTACCCTAGAGATCCTAAGACAGGAGCCCCAGACCCTGAAGTAATGAAAAAGTATGAACAGGTTATGGTATTTTTGAAAAACAAAGTGCCCCCTAAAGAGACAGATTGGGTAAAGATTGATCAAACGCATCAGGAAGCAAAGGAGTCAGTACATGCATATTATGAGAGACTAATTCAAGCCTTTAAACAGTTCAGTGGAGATGAGAACTTAAGTGATAAGTATTTGAGTCATTTCGTATACAGATTTGTATATGGTTTACGCCCAGAAATTGGTGACATGATAAAACACCATACAGTTGATTGGCAGAATAAGAAAATAGATGAAGTACTGAGACATGCTAAATATTTCAGTGATGAAATTGAGGCTAAACAGCGAAAATTAAAAGAAAAGGCAATGTGGGCACTATTAAAGGTAGCAGAAAGACAGGAAGCACAATTGGTCGAACAAGCAAATAACCCAGGAACTAAACCGAGATTTGGCTCAGGAAAAGGGAAAGGTAATATAGAAGAAGCTAAAAAGAAGTTCCCATGCCATAATTGCGGTAGGTTAGGGCATTGGAAATCCGAGTGTAAATACCCTCCAAATACTAATAATGAAAATGCATCATTGAATCCGCAGGTGCAGAATGAGGTGAGTGGTCAACTGCAGCAACAGCAGCAGGTGGTTACTTCACAGAATCAGGTGCCAAAACCACCTTTCCCGCAGAGCAGAAACACTCAGAAGTATAGTAATGAATCGGGATTCTACAATGAAGAACAGGTAAATAAACCGCCGCACGCTCACGCCGTTTCACAGTATTGGCTGCAACGCGATGAGAGTGACTCAGAGGAAAGCTATTGACGGTACCGAAAAGAGGAAGAAGAGTGCGTACTTGGCGCAACTCTAGAAGTAGACCAGACAGGACCATTTGTAGATGGGAAGGTTAATGATGAAAATATTACTTTCTTAGTGGACACTGGTGCTACTCGATCAACTGTTAGATCAGCTGATGTTAAGAATCTTCCTCTTTCGGATGAAACAATCCAAGTGGTTGGTGTGTCCAACAGACAGTCAAAAACATTTTTAACAGAACCAGTGAAAGTCAGTATAGGGAAATTTTCAGGGATGCACCGCTTTGTTGTGTGCGACACCAGTCCAGTGAATTTATTAGGAAGGGACTTGTTGTGCAAAATGAAGTGCACCATATTCTGTACTCCAGATGGAATAGCATTTGAAACACCAGATGAGGATGTGCTGTATAAAATGACCATAGCTAATAGAGAAAATGAGGTTACTGAGACTTATGCAATATTCAACCCTGATGAATTACCTAAAGAACTGAAGCAGTCTGTGAAAGCAGAAGTGTGGGATTTTACCGGAGAAGAGGTAGGGTTAATGAGAAACGTAGATCCAGTCAAAATAACTGTAAAAGAAGGAGTAACGTATCCAAATGTTCCACAGTACAGATTGACACCTGAGATAATTGAAGGAGTAACACCAATAATTGAGAAAATGATCAAGCAAGGAATTTTAAGAGAAATAATGAGTAGTCCATGTAATTCACCGATAATGGGACTGAAAAAGCCTAATGGGAAATTCAGGATAGTGCAGGATTTGAGAAAGGTAAACAAAATTGTGGTATCATGTTGTTCCATTGTACCAAATCCATCAGTGATTTTGTATCAGATTCCCCATGATGCAGAGTGGTATACAGTGATTGATCTATGTCATGCTTTCTTTTCTATCCCATTGCATCATGACAGTCAGCAAATGTTTGCATTTCGTTTTGGAGAGCGGATTTTGGCATGGTGCCGAATCCCTCAGGGGTATACAGAAAGCCCCTCAATATTCAATCAATTGTTGAAGAAATCTTTGGAAAGTCTGCAAATGCCTGAAAGTTCAGTACTAGTGCAATATATCGACGACCTTTTGGTGGCGTCGAAAACACGTGAAGCTTGCGAGGTAGACACAATAGCACTACTGAATCATTTGGCAGACGGAGGATTGAAAGTGTCACCAGCAAAATTGCAGTATTGTAAGAAGGAAGTACAGTATTTGGGACTTAAAATCGAGAAAGGACTGAGAAAAATAACAATAGACAGAATCAGAATTATAAATGGAATGAGAGCCCCCATGACCCAAAGAGAGGTGAGAATGTTTCTGGGAATGGTGGGGTATTGCCGTCAGTGGATAAGTAATTTTTCCCTGATGGCAAAACCTTTGGTACGTTTGACCAGAAGTGATGTAAAAGATCCCCTTGAATTGAACAAGGAAGAATTGGCAGCATTCAAACGATTGAAAGAGGGTTTGTGTGAAGCACCAGCACTGGGCATGCCTGATTATGAGAAAGAGTTTGAGTTGTATTGCAGTGAGAGAAATGGATGTGCACTCTCTGTGTTGATCCAGAAACATGGATGGTTGAGGAGACCAATTGCATAATTTTCATCAATGCTTGACCCAGTGGCTGCAGCTTTACCTGGGTGTCTGAAAGCAGTGGCTGCAACATGTCGAAGTTTGGAGCAGAGTGAAGGTATTGTGATGGGATATCCGTTGAAAGTGTTTGTACCTCATGATGTGGCGATCCTCTTGACAAGGAGTCGTACTCAGTATATGACACATAGTTGGCTGACTAAGTATGAGAAGGTCATATTAGGTGCAACGAATGTGAGCCTTGCGAGATGTGTGAATGTGAATCCTGCAACGTTGTTACCTGATGCTGAGAATGTGGAAGTGAGAGATGAAGCAGATCATGACTGTTTGGATGTGCTTGAGTATTGCACAAAACCACGACCAGCTATAAAGGATGTACCACTGCCTGAGAGTGATTTTGTGTTGTTTGTTGATGGGTCATGTTTGAGAACAGATGAAGGAGTGCTAAGTGCAGCATATGCAGTATGTACGGTTGCAGCAGTAATGGAAGCATCTTATTTGAAAGGAGTGAGGTCAGCCCAGGTAGCTGAACTTGTCGCTTTGACCAAAGCATGTAAAATTGGGAAAAGTGTGATAGTGACTGTGATAACTGACAGCCAGTATGGCTTCGGGGTCGTCCATGATTTTGGCCAGCTTTGGCTGCAAAGAGGTTTCCTGACCTCAAGTGGAACCCCTATAAAGAATGCTGAAGTGGTTGGGAAATTGATAGAGGCGATACAGCTGCCTAAACAATTGGCTGTGGTAAAATGTGCTGCCCATAGTCAAGGAAGTGATTACATCACTACTGGGAATAGGTATGCTAATGATATGGCACAATATTGTGCACGGAACCAGAATTCAGTCAATCGGGCTAAGGAGAGAGAAATGTCTTCTTGCTCAGTAATGTTTACTAACGCAGTAGGAACCTGGGAGGAAGTGAGACAATTGCAGGAAGAGTCAGGAGACGTGGAAATGAAACAATGGATAAAAGCAGGGTGTGCACCAAGAGAGAAGGACCGTGTGTGGGTCTATCGAGATGGAAGACCAGTAATGCCTGATAGCATGATATCTACAATGGCACGTATGTATCATGGCCAGGGACACATAGGGAGAGACGCCATGATAAGGTCCTTTAAGCAGACCTGGTACAATCCAAAATTCAGACTTGTAGCAGAAAGCCTGTGTCAGAGATGCCTGATATGTCAGCAATACAATCCTGGGACAAAGACAGTGGTGAGTCTAGGGACCATAGGCCAGGAAGGTGGACCTTTTACCAGAATGCAGGTTGACTTCATTGAAATGCCTCCGTGTAACAGACTGAGGTATGTTCTGGTTGTAGTTTGCCTTTTCTCCAGGTGGGTGGAAGCATACCCAACAAGAAGAAATGATGGGTTGACAGTGGCAAAGCTACTTTTGAGAGAATTCATCCCTAGGTTTGGGCTCCCAGTGACTCTTGAATCAGACAGAGGAGGACATTTCCATAACGAGATTGTAAAATTGATTAGCGAAGCATTGAATGTACAACAGAAACTACATTGTGCCTACCGGCCAGTGGCTTCTGGTGTGGTTGAACAGATGAATGGTACAATCAAAAACAGAATTGGAAAAATGTGTTTAGCCACTGGTATGAAATGGCCTGATGTCTTGGCTCTTGTTTTAATGACCATTAGGGCAACACCAGACAGAACCACAGGGTTAAGTCCTCATGAAATAATCATGGGACGAGCGATGAGGCATGTTTATATTCCAGTCAACAAGCTGATGACAATAACTGATGACATGGTGTTGGAGTACTGTAAAGGCCTGGCTGACGCAGTTCATTCTGTGTTTCATCAGGTTGGAGCGGATGCCACCACCCTTGAAAGGAAGCCAGCCCATGATTTGAGCCCAGGAGACTGGGTAAGGATAAAAGTTCACAGAAGAAGAAACTGTTTGGTTCCAAGGTGGGGAAAACCAAGACAAGTCATTCTGACCACAACAATAGCTGTGAAGTGTGCTGGAGTGAAAAACTGGATCCATGCAAGCCATACTTTGAGGATACCAAATCCAGTTGACAGCAAAGGAAAAGAGTACTATGACGAATCAGAGTCAAGTACTGAATCAGATGACCAAGAGCCAAGAACACAAGAAAATCCTGAAAGGGGGGAAAAGGAACATGATCAAATATTAGTCCCCAGAAGTATCTCTCTGAGAAGACGATTACAGATTTCTGATATCAGTTCAGATTCTGAAGGCGAACAGGGAAGTTAAGGTCTCAGAAAACAACACAGAAAGGAGAAAGGAAAAGACAACCAAGAAGCAGTGAAAGAAATTCGAGAGAAGGAAGTTTTAGATGAAAAACCAAGAGAAATTCCACCCGAAATAATAGATCAAAGTGGAATAGGGACAGGTACAGAGAGAGAGGGACAGATTGCGGAAGACCCCCGAGGAGGTGTAGGGAACTGCAACATCCAGCTAGGTAAAGGGACAAGTAGCCAGCAGGAAGATTGCGTGTCGGAGACCCGAGGAGGGACAGAAGTAGGGAAGACAGTGGTGGAAAAAGAAGTTGTCGAAAAGAAAAAGCAAGTTGAAACAGAATCTGAGGAGAGTGAAAATGACATACCAGAAGGACGAGTTCTAAGAAAAAGAGCTTGGAGAGAGGAAAAGAACAATAAAGAAAGTAAACAGAAAAGAGTCAAAAAGGATGAAGTGTGGCCAAATAAAATAAAGAGATTGAGATATCGGCTGACACGAGTAAAATCACCAAGAGAAGATCAGGTGAATGAAGTGACAAGCCAAGACAAATCAAAAGAAGAAGAGGTTAATCAAGAAGAGGGGAAAAGAACAAGAAAACCCAACCAGAAGTATAAGTTACCAGAATGGACGTATGTGGCACTGCCTGAAACGGAGGAAGAGGCAGATAGTCAAGGAAATCCAGAGGAGACTGTAATGAAAGTGGTTGAAGAAGAGGAAGAAGCAGGAATCCTGAGAGTTATCTTATCCGACATTGGAGAAGAAGAAACGGAAGATCAGGAAATTCTGTATTTGGATGCACTGGAAAGAGTGAAAAATGATGAAATGCCAAACTGAGAAAAATTAGAAAACCACTGATGAAGAAGTAAAAAGTGAATCAAACGATAGATACTGGTAGAACTAAGTAGGGCCTTAGAGGCCTAAGGTTAGAGAACTAGTGGTGAAATAAAAGAGGCTAAGTCAAAAGACACAGTCCAAACTAACAAGATGGCTAACATAGAAAGTAGCAAAGGTAAATGTACATTCATGAAGAGATGGTGTAAAATGTGTTGTTGTTGTACAGGATTATTAATGCTTCTATGGAGCATACTTGCTCTATTAATTTCTTTTAAGGTCACTATAGATACACTAGAAGGACACACTGAGAACATTACTAACATAAAAAAGATTCCAAAAGTAGTTCCGACTAGAATAGATAATAATTATTTACATAAGGATAGGTCTATTAATGATTTTTCAAATAATGTGTTTTCAAAGTTATTGTATGAATATGTAAAGACCATGGACATAAGGGATTGCTACGTATGTATGCAGTTACCTGCTTCTGTGTCAGAGGGTGTGACATATCATCACCTTCCAGCAACATATGGAATAGCATGTAGTGTGATAGCAAGCTTATTTTATGAAACTTTAAAATTAGAATATTATTATTCAGATGTAGATAACATTTTTTCGCAAGTGCCTGCTAATAATAAACTAAACAAAGTGAGACCTGCTAAGGTATTAGGTCAATGTTTCTTAGTAACTAAGGAGCTAACATTAGAGTATATATTTAAAAATAATTTGACATGCAGTTTGAAGAATGAAGAAAAGACATTCCTAGACATGGTTGAGGAGAGGGGAGTGAAAATTAGAAGAAAAGGATCTGAAGGAAAAGGGGAGAAAACAGTCTGGGATGTAGAAATGGAAAAACATTTTTGTGTTTCTTTGCTTAAGTTGACCATTTGGTGGCCACAAAATGGCCGACGTCCCTGTTAGACGAGAACAACTCCATTATGAGCATCTCTGGGTGAAGTGCGCATGCGTCGCCATCAGCTGCCGTAGCCTTTACATGACCCCGACTCAACTGTGACAACCAAGGCTATTTCCCGGGCTTACGGCCAAGCTGCTCTGAAAGAAACAATGAAAAGATACTATTGCGTGGATTGGAACTATATCTAAAGACACATTATATGTATGGGAAAGAAGTCGAACTTTCCCCAACGGACCAATCGGACGTGTTCAAAATATCAAATGTTACATTACGGAATGTAAATTTACTATAAAAATGGTAGATTAGAGAGGGGCCTGAGCTGCTATGAGCCTTTGCCTTTCAACTGTTCGAGACCCTTCAGAAGATTTGCGATTTACTGACGGAGAGGACGGTGACACTGCGGGACAGCTGTTTCCAAAGACTCTGACAGTATGAACCGATGACCGGGATTTTGACTTAGCGGGCGACTTTTAGCCAGAATAGGTAACTATGATGATCTAATTTGCTTGATTAAAACCCAGAGAATCTAAATCAATTATTTAGATAAAATTTAATATTCATTACAAAGAACTGTGTTGGGTCGTTATTATTTGAGAAAATGTATTTATGTAAAGGATATTATAGATTTTGTTATCACTTCAACCTGCAGCTAGTAGATCCATGGCCTACGCATGGGAGGAGTACTAAAGGTGAAGTTTAGGTCTTTATGAATAGGGTTATGTGAGTTCTCTCTCCCATTACAGCGAGTGGAACGATTTCCTCTTTTGAAACAGGTTATTGATGGAAGTATGTTGGTGTTATGGGCCCCACCAGCGTATGTAGTATAGTTTGTGATCTGTGACCTGTGACGAAGAGAGGGATTTTGCATTCCGCGCTGCATCAATGGAACCTGTGTTCCTTGTGGCATGCTAGCACTCCTGCTCGAAGTTCGGGTAGAAATCAGTTGGTGGTCGGAGCTGAGCCTGCCCTTCCGACTTATACAGTTGTATTAAATAAAAGGACATATTTCCTTACCCAGTCCTGACAAGTACCACACATCAGGGGTAAGACCAATGCTTTTTAGTGAGGTCACCGCACTAAAATGCATTGTCACGCATTAGCAACCCTTCCACACCACCAGCTTGCTGTCTGCAGAAGCCAGCCGGGAGGCACGATGGACGATATCGGGTGAAAGCCGGAGGAGCGCAGAGCATCGCGGTGACTCCATGTGCTTAATCTAATGGCCTCACGACTACTGAAACGCAGCCTGTCTACTACTGCAGGTCATTTTGATACGACCATGATGGAATGTAATTATCTTAGTATGATTTGTCTCAGTCAATTCCTGCTCATTGGATAATGTGATACTAATACATACTTAAGAAAACATGACTCACAGTATGATTCGTAAAACACATGAGAGGTCAATCTGCTTCGTAAATGCATGCAGTATGATTGCAAACCAGTTCAAGATGAAAATTATTCATGAGAGAGAGGAGAATTTATAATGTTAATAAATTCACAATGCATATGTGTTATGAGAACCTATAAATGCTAAAATGTGTGACGTAATGATGTAGTTTTTAACCAGATGATTATAAAAATGTTAAAATAAGTGCTCATTTAGTAGATAAAATGGATTAACTGAAGTCGAAAATGAGTAAAACGATTTTTGTTTATGTAGCAGTACTATCATGAAAACCTGCAATTTCAAAATGTCAAGAGAAAATGTGTTTGTTCACTTATAAATGATTTCGGAAATAAGTTAATGCTTGATGGAATATAAAATGGTGTGTTGATTATTAATTTTTAGGAAAAGAATTATCACAAATGAAGCAGCTTCATCTATATTCAATTAAACGTTTGAAAGGTTAGCACTTTTTCCGTAAATAATAATGTCTTTGTAGGTTTTTCGTGCAGGCCTTAACATGCATTTTCATTATTTTCCTTCAAAGAAGACTACAATGTGCTGACATGACTTCACTACCAGTTATGAGAACTTTTCATAAAGTTTCTTTTCTCTAGTTTTGAATAAAGGACACTTTTTCTGCTAGAACGAAGCTGTGTCGACTTTGTTGCAAGCTCAGAAGTGAACACTTGGGACCGGACATGATATGATACAAATGAAATCCTAGTTCTGTGGAGAAATTAAATTGAACTTTTAAATAAGGATGGACATCAGATGAATGGTATTACTTATAATTTCTGGATCATTTGTTTAAAGGTGATGATCACCTCATGGACAGGCCATAGATTTTGACCAATGGAAATTGTGCAAACTGCGTAAAGAATACTTTTGTGGGAAGGAACTATGCATAATTGGAAGTATAACTGCCCTGTGAGAAAAAGGACAGGGGCTGGCTATCTTTGAAATTTCCTATGCCTGGCATGCTGTCGAACTGCATATTTATTTTTCCCTGAATTGAACTTTCCTGATTACCTGCACCTTACACGCTGGTGAGGTTGGGCAGGCAAACCTTTCGGCTGAAAGGTTGAAAGACTCCCTGCTATTGCACGCTATAATCTAGTGTCACTTTGGGCTCACTTTGAGTCTCCGTATTCCTGACTATCTGCAACCAATTCTTGGTTTGGTTGATTCATATCTGTATTCTGAAACTGTTTATATTCTTTGTCTCCCTCATTCTCATCAGGTATTTGAATTGACATGTATTTGACTCTGAACTGTGATGTGATGTAATATTACCTGTACTAATTCGATAATCAAAATTAAATGATTCTAAATGCATTTTTGTGCTTTGACCATTCAAACTGAAGTTTAGATAAAGATTTGCTTGTTTTAATCATATACGGGTGTGTTGTTCTCATTATCTAGTCATTAAATAGTAGGAAGGCACTTCTCGATTCCAGGTCCTCAGGAGAAGTGGCCATTCGTCTCTGATTACCTGAGTCCCTATTAGCTCGATGATCCATCGAAGGACCTAGATGGTTTGTGAGTATTTACACAAAATGGTGTTGTAGAGTTTTTATGGGCCAAACTCTAGGATGACGTAGTTTATGGTAGCTGAGGTGAATATGAGATATATATCAGTGGTGAGTAGGGATAAAATAAGTAACCTGTAAAAATAGTTTCTTCACACTGCATCATTTAATCTTTATTTCGGTTAATAAAACCATAAAAGTTTTTCCAGAAGAATAAAACAATACAAGGATTCCCGCAGTACATCATTTTGAAGATAAAACTACTAATTCCACTGGATTCTACATGGATTTGACCGATCAGTTTTGTGATGTTCTAAAGATATTTCAAATTTGTACAATTTTACATAATACTATTTTCCTTAATTTTTCCCTTCTAAAAAAACAGGTTTGAGGAATAAATATATCAGGTCATTTAATAATACAACAATACAATTAAATAAATACCTTTAAAATAGTGTTTAAAAAACTTATTTCAAAAAAGAATTTTACGCATAATATATGCATCAATATATATTTCATATTATAATCATAAAGTGCACTTGCCAGGTTTATTATAATTTTCCATTCACTTTGCAGCCTAAAGTTTCAAACCTTCCCTTTTCCTTATTAAGCTTACGCCAAACAAATACCTACTAATGCTAAAAACCACTGTTTGCGCGGTGTCAGATCGTAATAGTCTTTCTGCTTCAAGGCAGGATCTGTGACCAAGTAAGCGACAAATGGGTTTTATCCATTTCTTCCTGCATTGCACATCGGCTGAACAGAAGAACAGCAGATGTGTTTCATTCTCTATTGCACCTAAATCACATAAAACAGATCTGCCCTCCTCTGCCCCTCCTGGCGCCCATTTCACGGTATTTGACTTTATTTGTAAGATACCATAGCGATATTTCAGGTATAAAGATTTAGCTAGCTGCGGCTGTATTTCATCTAAAAAGGGCTCAAAGTTCCAAACTGTTATTATTTGGAGGAACCTTGATGTCAAAGATCCCACAGTTGAAGAATGGGACATAGAATCATGTATAAACGACCAATAGGTTTCCTTTAAAAGCTTTTTCGAGGTCGTTGTCAAGCCAGACGGCTCATTCCAAAAATGCCTAAGTCCCAATTTGAAAAACCAATCGTGAATGTGCTTTAACCAAATCAAGCCTACACCTTTATTAAGTCCTAGGATTTCCTCAAGGCCCTCTCTATAATGGATAACCTCATCTGTGCACCATAGGCGAACCCAAAACAACAATGGTGGTAAGTTAGCCTGATCATCCACACGATGAAAATTTAAATCCATCAATACAGGAGTCAGTGGTGTTCGTATGGGGAGACTTAGTACTTTCCTAAGAAACTTATTTTCACCCACCTTGAACGTGTCATTCGTCATGGGGCCCCACAGCTCTGCCCCGTACAATGAGGCCGATTGTGCCTTATATTTGTATACTTCAAGAGCCGGTGAAACTACTTTGGATAAACTACTTTCAACTTTCCTTATTAATGGGAAAGTGTTCTGGAGTAATATGGTTTTACTTTTTTCTAGCTGAGGTCTCCAAGTCATTTTTTAATCCAAGGTGATACCTAAGTAATTAAAATCATGCACATACTCAATCTTCTGGTTATCCACATGTAAAATCTTTACAGTATATCCTAAAAGAATTTTATTAAGTTTTGCAAACATTTCGGTGTTTGGGAAATTAAAATCGTATCGTCAGCAAAGAGGAGTGCCGGTACTCGCACCCTCCCCAGCCTAGGAGAATCATGATCACAACCCGAAAGGTAATCAGGGATGTCATTGACATACAGCGAAAATAAAGTTGGGGCTAAAACGCACCCCTGTTTTACACCCCTATTAACCCTAATTGGTTCAGTTAATTCACCTTGGGGGCCCCATCTGACCCTTGCCCAGTTACCCTCATGTAATCTTATTATCTGTAGAAGAATTTCCCCCGGGACCCCTTGGTTTTTTAGGGACTTCCACAGCAGATTTCTGGGAATAAGGTCAAATGCTGCTTTTAAATCCACACAGGCGATATACAAGTGACCCTTTCTAAATGTTATATATTTCAAGGCTATACAAAGAAATCTAAAAACCTGGTCAATCGTGCCAGTCTTTTCTCTAAAACCTGCCTGATATTGTGATAAAATGTTATATTCCTCAATCCAATCAATCAGTCTATTTAAAATTTGCCTAGCATATATCTTTTGTAGAACATCAATAAGACTAATTGGTCGATAGTGTGAGGGATTGTGGCGATAGCCCTTCTTAAAAATAGTCGTAATCTCTGCCCCTTTCCAAGTTTCGGGTAGCGATGCGCCTGAGGCAATAGAGTTACACAACAAATTGATATAAGAGCCCCAAACACCTTTGTCATGCTTCCATAAGTCTCCAGGTATTTTGTCAGGACCGGGAGCCTTTCCTGTTTTTACTGTATCTATGGCTGTTAATGTTTCCTTCAAACTAAACGATAATGGTACTGTATTTAATGTTGTTTCGTATTCTAACGGGAAATAATCAATATCATTAGGGGAAGAGGAGTAAAGACTAGAAAAGTGGTTTACCCAGGTATTTGCATCTAGGAAAAGGTCCTTACTACATCTATCTTTTTTATTGCCCTTTGATATCAGCCGCCAGAAACCAATTTGATCTTTTGCTGCTGTAAGTAGTTCTTCCCAAATGTTCTCCTCCCATTCTCTTCTTGTAGAAGCTAATAATTGCTTATTTTCAGCCCTTTTTTTCCTTAAGGCCACTATATTTTTGGTTTTTGAGGCCAAAATTAGCTCATTTTTTGCAGTGCGGCATGCTTTATTATACCACGGGCTTTTCAACTCCGCAGCCACTATGATCCCATTACTAGCTTTCTTCGGAATTTTACTCAGTATGGGTAATAAATCTTTGACTAATTTGCAGTGAATATCCATAATCGGAATATCTGAAGCAGGTAAATCTATATACGAAGAAACCCCATCTGCAAAAGTTTCATAGATCTGTTTAATTGCCGCCGCGTTTCCCCCTATCGAGGGCCATTTTAGAGCTCTCCGATTATTACTTAATAGTGGATCTATATTATCACTATCAGGTTCTCTTGAGCTTGGAGTAACAAGATGGAAAAGGTGAGCTGCCAATGTCAAGCGTAATGGGTAGTGGTCACTCTCTGTTCTGTCGTCAACTACTAAATCAAGGGCCATCGACCAGAGCTCGATCGAAATTAATATATAATCTATATGGCTCTTTAAATTGTTTCTAATAAATGTGGGGGCTTTTGGGTTATCAGAGGGCAAGCGGCCGTTACAGGCTCTTAAGGAGTGCCCCGAAACAAATCTTAGTAACTGCGCATCTGCTATTGTGCATGGCACAACTGGATTACTATCTAGGAGCGGGATATTATTAGCCAAATCTTCTTCCTCAAAGATGTTTTCTAGTCCCACCGTTCGTATTTACGGTTAAAATCGCCTTCCACAATTTTCAGTGCCCTTAATTCAATTGAGCTTAAAAGATTGTCTAACTGCTCAATAACCATCGATTGCTTACTTGTTGGATATGGTCTGAAGTATGTATTTAATATATAACCTATAAACTTCCTTTTTGTCCGGTGAATAACATTTTACTCCCAAGATATCCTGCGAGCATGTTTCAACTAATTTAACATCACTACCTAGAGTCACCTTTACCCAGATACAAAGGCCTCCTGAGGTTTTCCCTCTGACAGAGGGGATAGCATCTTTGCAAAAAGTTTTATAGCTTACTTTATGAAGGGGTTCAACGGCCCAGGTTTCTTGAAGCATAATTATATCCTTCTGCCTGATATATTCCTGCCATAGAGCGTCTTCTAAGTTCTTTCTAAGACCTACAACATTCCAAGAGATCAGTTATTTCTCTTGCACATCCCACCTCATTTTTTTCCATACGCCCATTTTTTGTGCCCGAGATATACTTAATACAATTCAATCCAGTGTCCCTTCTATTATTATTAGCTGGGTCTACTGGATCAGTGTTTGAATTAGTAACATTGGCCATGGCAAGTCCTTCCTCTTGAGGTTCTAGCTCAACTACCAATAGTCCCAGTGCTTGAGGTGTAAATAATTGTTATTCTTGGGCATCTAAGTTTGACAGTGCCTGATATCCATTTGTCAATGGCATAGGGTGTTGTCTAACATTTGGATGCCTTAACTGTGATCTATAAAAAAAAAAACAATGGAAGTGTACAAATGTTAGTCTTCGTTAAGTGTATTATCTCGTTTTTATTCAGAATATGACGAACCAACTGAGGCCTACGGAAATTGACCACTATACAATCTCCATCTATATTCTTGGTGGAGCGACCTATCCAGCCTACCCTACGAACAATTAATATCTCCTTAGTGTCAGCCAGTTGGAAGCTTTTGTGTTTAGCTAGCCAATCTATGGTTTTGTTACGTAGATCCTCCCAACTTTCTCTCTCAGTCATTCTAAGAGTAGGGACCCCAGACAGTATTAACGTATATGGGCATGAAGCAGGGGGCAGATTTAAGATATCCAAGTTGGCAGTTCTGCTAGAATTATGAGTTATCATAGGATTCCGTATGTCGGGCCTCCTGTCTACATTCGGGCATGCTATACAATTTCTCTGTATGTCTACAAGTTTGGGACCAATTGTCTTCCGTGCTTGTTTGCATAGATTGAATAAAATTACCACCATGCACTTCCCTAATCTGATGTATAGTTCTGTCCTCCCTCTCATAATTTCCCCTATTTTGCTCTTCAGCCATTCTGCCCTCCTTGTTATTGCCTACATTTTTTATTGCTGTTTCTAAAATATTAAATTTATCCCAAAGCTGTGTGAAACCCTTGTTAAAAAAACCTTGTACATCATTTGCCATTACATCTAAAGTTCCAATACTGGCAGTGGCATCAGTTTCTGTCTCAACTTCCTTGGTGTTTACCCCAAACAGGATCGAGGAGCACATGGGCCATATCTGTCTGTGTGCCAACAGAAATAGTTTTAGTTTGACGTCTATTTGTGTCATGTTCTATATCTGACCTATCCATTATTTCAGAGGCCATCACAGATTTGAGTTTTCTTCCTGGTGCGCCCCGTTTTCTTTTTGCAGGCAAAACCTCACTTTTTCGTGCTGCCACAATTTTCAATACCTTAGTCCTGGTGGCTCTACCCACCGCCACTTCTGGCGTGGGTTCTGGTCTTGGAACAGTAACAGTAAAAGGGGAACAGGACAGGGATGAAGAATTAATAGGGGATTTGGTGGACAGACCATCATTTACACTTACAACCATGCCACTACCTGAATGTCTCTTTGCGTTTGTGGGTCCAGGGAGAGTCGTCGCTCCGTTAATTCGATCTCATGGATCAATAATGACTCTGCCCTTACCAAGAAAGCATCCAGTGCCTCACTGCTCCCTTGCATTTTTCCATTCCCTATTAAGACTCAATTATAAATTCATACAGGCAGGAGATAACAGGGAATAGGGCAGCAATATATAGCGGAATCTCAGTAAACAGTACCTTCCTGTGTCTGTAGGTGTCCGATCTGCGGTCCCGGTGGCAGAATGTTAGGGATTTTGCCCAGCCCAGCCTCCTCCGGGCTTTGACGGGCCCGCCCATGGCCCGGGCGCTGCCCGGGCACGCCTGCGCGCGTTCCGCGCTGCAGGAGCCCTGGCCCCCTTTTCAGCGCCTCCTGGCGCTCAGTGATGCGGTGCGCGGCGTGCGCGCCGCAAGGGATGGTGGGAAATTAAGTTCCCTCGATGCAGCCAGCAATAGCGGCAAACGGGTGTCTACACGGCCCCAGCAGCAGCGTCCCAGCGGCATCAGTTTTTTGGTAGCATAGGATGGTTTATTTGACTAAATATACTGGTAATGAAGAGACGGGGTTAAAGGTAATAGTTAGTGATGTTTTCACTGAAGAGTTAAAATAATGGTAAATGTTGACTAATCGAGACGTTAAAAATGGACTTGTGACTGACTACGGAAAGCTTTGTTTGTTTGTGTCTCATGTTAAGGTCCGCAGTTGACCTTAATGAAAGCAAACAGGTCTGTCGTGGCCTAATATCCTGGGATGAAGCTTAAGGCCGATCTTAGTGTGGCATAGGCTAAGCATGTTTTGTCTGCTGTGCAAAAGACCTTGCCGAATGCTAACATAGGGAAACTTGAAGCATGACAAGTGGAAAATGTTGAGGCTTCTTCCAAAATTTCAGAGGATTTTTTGACTTAGTGAAGGCAAAATCGCGCTGGTCGAGATTTTGCCAGACGCTAGAGAAAATTCTTGAAGTGTATGGTTCTATTGTTTCTTTTAGTGGAGCAGACAACGTGTTTAATGTTGTTTGTCTTGTTTTGTTAAAAGACTTTATAAAAGACGACAAACAACATTGTCAATGGAGGGTCAGTTGTAGTGAGGAAATAGACTGACATCATTAGGTGCCGCACTGGTATTTGTCGGTTGGTGAGATGCCGCGCTGACATTGGTGGATGAGGACGACTTCTGATTGATGGTAGAGAATCATAACACGGAAGAGAAATTGTTGAAGATCTTTTCTTTTCATGAAGGTTTTTGATTTAGTGTAGAAGAATAATGAAGTTTTTTAAACTGTTGAAAACTCTGTTTTGTAAAGATGAGCCAATATCAATTTGGGAAGGAATTCCCGTGGCTCTGGAAGGAACCCCTGCTTCGATTATGTAATTAGAAAAGGGATATCATACGTGTACTTGGTTGGAGAACTGAATGAAATATGCTGAGAGAGATGGTGACTTAGCATTTCCAGAATTTGGAAACTTTAATACCCGGGTTTTGGAAATCTAAGGAATCAAATGAATAATTTGAGGCCAAATCCTAGAACTATGCAATATGAAGTTCTCGAGGAATGGGTACATGAAGCACATAAGAAAGAAAATGAGAAAAATCAGATTAGGTATAGGAATACTGTAAGTCGGTATGCTGAAGCGACATGGGATGCACAGAAAAGGAGATGAAGAAAGGATGTTGCTGAGGGGAACTAATGTATCCTATAATGGTAGCTGAGACCAAAATAAAAGAAAAATGCCAAGGAAAGAAGAAACATGTTGAGGAGTTGAAGACTAGAGATATTGATTTGATTTAACTGATGAAGGAGTTGACGAGGTAGATGATAAATTCTTGAATTAACTTTTACTGAATAGACCTCCACCTTATCATGAAGAACAGAATAATGTAGAGACAAGTCTCTGTGTAGGATTACATCCAAATGCCCCACTAGTAAATTTAGATCTGACTCAAAAGAAGACATCTTGGAATCAGAATCAGACCCTAGATAGAAAAGGATTACCAAGACTAATAATGCCAAATCATCCAGATGACTTATCTGTTCCAGTGACTATAGGACCCATTGTTCCATTATATAATGATGGACAAGTAGTTTCTCAAGTTCAGGCTGTAACAATTCCCAATAGAAAGATTGGTGAAACTCGTATTGTATCAGAGTGAAATGTGAGTGTGGAAGATCAGGGAATGGCTAAAAGAAATGGAACCAATAAGAGTGGGTTAAAAGAGAATAGTAGAAGAAATTTAAATATGGAAGGAGAGTTTGAGCCATTAGTTCAGATTTCAGACAGGTTGATGGAGACACCAAAAAGAGGTTCACAAATGGATATATAAGAATGTTACAAATGGAAAGACTGTTGTCAAAGACTGGTGGAACGGCTGAGTGAGTGCCGAGATCAAGAGAGGATACATCCTTAGGACCCTCCCCAGAAGAACTGGATGAATGGATAAGGGAAATTTCATCTGGTTGCAGCAAATAGAGTGAATCTTCTCGTGTTTTGGGTATAGATTTGAGCAAATTAAAAGTTGAAATAGAAGAAATGACAAGTCCTGAAAGATTAGCCAAATATCGGGATGAAGAACTACTTTTTATGTGTTAGGATATTACCCGGAAAGGGAAAAACAAACACAAGAGATCTGCTGAGATTGCACAAAGATATGGAGTCCACATAGAAAAGTCCAAAGCTTTACAAACGACATATCGATTGGATTTTAGTGACAAGGATTTAGAGAGTTTAAATGCCTCAGGAAAACGATTACAAATTAAGCAGTTGATTAGCAGCCTAAGGCGTTGGGGGTAGTGGATAGATGGGAAGGCAGATGGGCTAAAAAGAAGGATGTGACAGTGCCCTTACCTCTGTATACTGTGAGGGAGGTGGAAAAGGGAGAGGCAGACGCAACGGCATATCCTACGAGAGAAGTACCAGGAGGATGGTTTGTTCATGTTCCATGGTCAAGACAGGATATATTATAATTTACAAAGGATTTTCCCAGGTTGAGAGAAAAACCGGCTGAGTGGGACAAGCAAGTGAAAAGATTTCTTAAGGTTTCAAAGGTATTATGGAAAAATTTAGATGCTTTGTTTGACATTGTAGTTCCGACCGGCTTGTGGGTCGAATGCAAGATTGCTGTAGACTGTCCAAAAGAGGAGTATCCGAGAGATCCGAAAACAGGAGCACCGTCAGATGAAGTCATGAAAAAATATAATCTGGTTATTACTTATTTGAAAGAGACAATTTCACCGCAAGAGACCGATTAGGTAAACATAGATAGAACTACTCAAGAAGTGAAGGAGTCAGTTAATGCGTATAGTGGGATTGACAATGTCTCTGAGAAAGATACAGGACATTTTGTATATCAGTTTGTGTACGGCTTGAGACCAGAAATAAGTGCCATGATCCAGCAGCATTTGATTTGTTAGTAGAGTAAGTCAATAGATGAGATACTTCGCAATGCAAAATACTGTGGAGATGTCATTGATTCAAGTCACAAAAGTTGAAAGGGAAATTGATGTTAGCCCAGATGAAAGCAGCAAAGAAAGGGGGTTATATAAGTATGGATATGGATTTTTCAGGAGCATTTCATGGAAATGGACAGACTACGACTGGAATTAGTGGTGTCGTGGTGAATCCTGGGCCAAAGTTGATGCCACAAGGGAAGGTCGTGGAGATAATCTAGAGGTATTGAAGAAGAAGTGTCCTTGTCATGGTTGTGGCAAGTTCGGGCATTGGAGGCGCAAGTGTAGAAATATTCTAACAAATACATGAGGTGTACAAACAATAGACCCAGGAGTAGATAGAATGAAACAGAATGAAACAGTCGCAAATGGGTAATGAAATAATGAATCATCAGAACCAACAGATGTCCAAAGGAAGAGGACAAAGTCCGAGAATGCCTCAAATGCCTATGCAGAATATGAATGGTCAAGTGCAAAGGTACAATCCAAATGGGGTTTTTCATACATATGATCAAATGAATTTAAAAGTGCAGGTGGCTTCACAATAATTGTTACAGATGGATGAGAGTGGTTCAGATACATGTCAATGACGGTGCCTGAGGGGGGAGGAGGAATGCGTGCTTGGTGCATCCTTAGAGGTAGACCAGAGTGGTCCCTATGTGGATGGCAAGGTAGACGGAAAGCCTATTTCGTTCCTTGTTGACACTGGTGCTACCTATTCCTTTTTTTTTTTAAATTTCTTTATTATTCAGTTCATAGCAAATAACATATATGAATCAATCAATTAAATCATAGAAATATTAAGCAATTGCATGTAGTAGCGCCAAGCATAAATCACATTGAAACAAACATAAAAGAGAAAACAATAATAATAGCAAAGCAGCTGCATTTTAAGTCTACATCTCCATATATTGTAACATTGGCTGCCAAATTTTAATCCCTAGTTGTTTCTTCCTCAAAGATCTTATGCGATAGAGGCTGTATTCAAGATTAAACACGTTATAAAACTTAGCCCGCCACATTTCATATGATGGCACCTCTGATTGCAACCACATAGATGCGACACATAATCGGGCAACAGCCATAGCTATAAATATAAAATATCGAAAAGGATAGCAAATATGCGTAGGTTCAATATCCTCGCCCACACCTAATAACATAATCTCTCTAGAGATATGGACATCAACCCCGGTAGTTTGCAATAGAAGTTCTGAGATGTCAGCTAAGAATTGTTTTAAAGCTATACAATCAAAGAATATATGTACAATATCAGCTTTCTCCGCCTGGCACCTGAAGCATTTCCCATCGTACATCCCACCCCACTTCATCATCTTAACGGGTGTATAATATAAATTAAACAAAGTTTTATAGTGTTGGGTGCGTAAATTTGCCGTGAATATAACTTTACTTGCCATATCAATTGATGATTGCACATATGAGCCAGTATTACCAAATCTATCTCTCCACTTCACATCATGCATCTCAATATCATCCCGCTGAGTCGCCAATAATATGTCATACAGTGCCCCAATTTTGGCTTTTTTAGACAATGCCTCTAATAAATCATTGGTTGTTATACACTTGTATCTGCAGTGTTTGTTAATAAAATCATGAATTTGCAAATATTTGAAGAAGTCATGCTTAGATATTTTATGTCGTTCCACTAAATCAGAGAAAGGAATAATTATCCCATCCCTGTAGATATCCCCTAGGCGTCGTATCCCCTTACCCTTCCAAATGGCCATCTTTGTATCCCAGAACACCGAAGGAAAAATTTCCATAGAGTTGAACGGAGTATAGTAACCTATCCGATTTATAGATACAATTTTGCGTGCTACCTGTTCGACTGTGAAAACTGTGGAAATTCCCAACCTACCCCTCTCTGGAGAAAGTAGCCAAGTTGTAGGAGTATTGAATAAATTGACCTCAACCTCAGTGACCAAACCTGTGAAAGTACAAATTGGAAGTTTTAAAGATCTACACAAATTTGTGGTGCAAGATAACAGTCCACTTAACCTGTTAGGGCAAAACTTGTTATGTAAAATGAATTGTTCTATTTATTGTACACAATCTAGATGGTTTGTGAATATTTAGACAAAATGGCGTTGTAGAGTTTTTATGGGCCAAACTCTAGGGTGTCGTAGTTTATGGTAGCTGAGGTAAATATGATATATATCAGTGGTGAGTAGGGATAAAATAGGTAACCTGTAAAAATTGTTTGTTCACGCTGTATCAACAGCTACTGGCTCTGTTCTAACCCGAGTCTGAACACAGTGCGGCCAGATCAGGTGACGTCATGTGCACCCAACTCGGGAGACAGACTCAATGCACAGCTAGCTGCCACTCTTGTTGAAAAGTAACCAAGAGAGGGAGGAACAGGAGTTTCACGCTTGCTTGTAGCAAATCAACAGTAAGTGCAGCAACGTGTTATCCTTTCAATTTAGCAGAAAGGACAAGCAGGTTTGCACGCAGAAATGAAGAGACGGAAAGACCTCTGTTTACAGTGCTTTTCTTTAAAAGCGTCTGGCTCAATTGAAATGTAAAGGAAGGAAGTGTCACCTTTTGTTTGAAGCCTTGCTGTTGTTCGGGCAGACTCTCAGCACAAAGAGAAAACGTGGCAACTGGGAGAACATGACGGCCGGCTGAATGCCTCGGTCGCGAGCTCTGCAATCGTGAGGGGAGTAAACTAAAATTCGGCTCGCATATGCAGTTTTTCATTTTGAATGACTTTCGGTAAAACTCTGTAAAACTCTGAGGGCCTGAGCCTCTTACTTACCGGGAGCTTACTGTCTGTTAGCGCAGTGGAACTTGGTGCAGCTGTGGGGGAAGCACAGATGGAGGTTCGGCTTGGCGGCGGCTCTGTCCTGGGGCTGCCGGGACTCGTCAGCACGGAGGCGGTGCGGAGGCAGAGTCAGCGGGGCAGCTCCGAGCTCGAGGTGTGTTTTGCTTGGAGGCGGTTTTTCAGCGCTTCAGCAAGGAACAAAAAAGGAGACTTCTGGGCTGAGGCCGCTGCAGTTTTCCAACAACTACGAGGGGCGACAAACAGAGTAAGTTTCAGGGGGCCCCCTTCTAAATCCCCTTATTCTTTTCAGAAACTTTCAGGGGTTTTAGGTATGGATTCTAGTCACGAACACCCCTCCGGTGGCGAAGTGGAGAATAGTCTAAAAGCGACCCTGAAAGGGACAACTAAAACTAAATTGGATTCTAAAAATAGCTCTCGAATTGTTGATAATGAAGTATAAGCCTCTACCTGTATGAATTCAAATAAGAAAAAAGGTTGAGGCAAAAGAAGGGCTCTCTCCATTTCAAATATATCTTCGGGCGCTCCATTACAAGGGGTTTTATCGAGTTTCTCTACAAAAAAATTGCCTGCTCAGGATAAATCAGCGCCACTGCCCCATGAGGGGGAAAATATTAAATTCAGTGCTATTGAATCTAATGAAAATGTGTGTATTTTAAAGAGCAATCCCCATAACCTGGAAAAGGCCTCCCCATTGGAAGATGCTACTTCTTTGTTAGATAAGGCGTCTGAAAAACACCAGGAACAAGAGAAAGAAATATACACATCGCAGGGCGTTGGCATACTCAATTATAACAACAGGAGACAAAGGGTTCAGAAGGTCAAAGGAGCAACAGCAGCGGTGGCCTCAACCAGAGCCGCAAAAACGGCAAAAAAAGAGCAACTGAAAAAGGGATCTAATCTGAAAGTGACCCCATCACTGCGCTCTTTTTTTAAAGTCCAAGAGAAGCCAACTCTGTCACGGACCACTCAAAGCAGAGAACAGAATCGCGCATAATCAACCAATAGTGCCCTTTAATAATAATGGAGTCCCCGTATAAATATCAAGTTCTTATGACAAAAGATCTGGGTGATGATGACGAAAATCCTATTGAAGTTATTGAAGGCGAGGAGACTCCACAATGTGAAGACCATTCACAACAAGGCATGGAAACCCCCTTGAAGGGCGATATTGGCGACTTGGTGGGCTCTCTCTTTAAGGAGATGAAACTAAGTTTTGCAAAATCTGAGAAAAACCAAGAGAAAATTCAGGTCACCTGTGAAGCCTTAGAAACCAAGGTCAACGCACTAGGGGATAGAGTCGTGGCCGTTGAAAATGCCTTAGAACAAGCCAGGGAGGAAGTGAGGCTATGTCAGAGCGATATCGACAAGTTAACACTGTCAGAAAAGGAACTCAGGGATAAAGTCGAGATTTTAGAAAATAATTCCAGGAGAAATAACTTATGATTGTTAAATATACCGGAAGGCCAAGAAGGGCAGAACATAAGATCTTTTATAGTAAATCTCCTAAAAGATTTCATCCCTGAAATGGACGAAAAAAACCTAAACGAAGATATTCAAAGGGTCCATAGAGACCCTTTCAGATTTAATAAAGACCGGAAAAATCCTCGTAGAGTGCTTGTTAACTTCAAATCTTATACCGTAAAAAATTCTATTCTGAACAAGGCTCTGAACTCCGGCACTCTTACAAAGATGGATATAATTACAAAATTTGTTCTGACATCTCAAAGGCAACGGCAGACAGACAATGGGCCGTAGGAAAATACATGCAAGATCTGAGGGCTGAAGGGGCTACTGTTCAAATGAAATTTCCAGCCCTCCTACGAATAATGTGGAATAACAAAACTCATAACATTATAGACCCGAAAGATGTTGAATTGTTCTTAGATCAAATGAAAATTACTAGTAAGAAATATTACTTGGAGCCTAGATTCTCAAATTAATTTCTCACGATTGCGGTCCTCAAACAGGGCAACAGGGATTGCCCAATGATTACAGGGAGGGTTCTCCAGGGTGGGGGTAAGGTTAGGAGTTTTTCTTTTTTTTCTGTACATTACTTTTTTTTGGGTGGGGAGCATTTGGGGAAAAATAAAAAAAATACTTGTCCGATATGTAACACTTATAGCAAACAAGGTCAAATTACAATGCAGGAAAAAATAACTTTATTTTAATGGGCGAATTAAAAATTGTGACATGGAACGTGAATGGCCTAACAAATAGGGGAAGGCGAAGAAAGATCTTTGAGTACCTTAAGTTAATGAAAAGTGATATAATTATATTGCAAGAAACCCATCTTCTTAAAAAATAGTAGCTTGAAGCTATAAATTACGAGAAATGGGTTGGAGAGAGTTTTTGTACAAATCAATCTTGTAACATCAAGGGTGTATCAATTATTATTACAAAATCACCTAATTTGACATTAGTAGGGGAAGTTGCAGATTCAAGAGGAAGATGGGCCATAGCTAACATAAAGGTGCAAGATATTTCCCTCTCCATGGTTGGATATTACGGCCCTAACATAGATGACCCCGCACCTCTCCAATCTCTCTACGTGCAACTAATAACACTCTACACACCAATTATACAAAGCGGTGACTATAATATCTTATTAGACCCCAAAACAGATAGAAACCCGCCTGGTAGAGCCTTAAACCTCCCTAGAATGCGAGAGTGTCTGAATAGACTTAAAGACAAATTGGGCCTAATTGTCATTTGGAAGCTTAGAGGATACCAGGTTAATAAATTTATCTATAGGAACCATAAATATGGTCATGTTTCAAGAATCGATTTCTTCTTGATTGATAAACTTCTAAGTAATAGCATTACAAAAGTTCTCCATATGCCCGTCCACCTTTCAGATCACTCCCTAGTTCAACTAGATATAGGTTTTAAGCAGGTGCAGGGAGAAAAGAGATGGACAGTGGGTCGTATTCTCTTGTTGGACCAACAAGTTATTGATAACTTAAGAGTAACAACAGTAGGAGGAGCTTAGCGCGTGATCAAGATGGCCGCGTGAGCCTAGAGCTCCCGAGACCCTCGCTCCCTCCGGCATCTATCCTGTCTATTATCCTGTACTTGATGCCCGGACTATTGGAGAGGATCTGCTGCTGAGGCGGGAACCGTTGTCCGGGTCGAAATCGCCCACCGGAGACCGAAGTTATACTGCCTGGAAGTTTGGGGCCTAATCCCCGCACGGTGCCCGGGACTTGCGTTGGCACAGTGCCCGTGCCCTAATTGAACAACAGCGGCCTGGTCGGGGAGGAGTCGTCGGAGGTGGAGGGGATTTCACTTTCACTTTCGATTTCGCCTTCCAGTCTCCAGGGCGCCCGTGACGGGGCGTGCGCGGCGCCAGCCACTGGTTGCATGCCCATTTACCCTGTACGGGCCAGGAGATTGTCTACACGGCAGATTGAGATGTCGACCAGGTCGGACGCCGAAAAGCAGAAGCCCAAGAACACCAGGCGGGGCACCTCCACCCAGACTAATACCATGGACCGCTATGCCCATCAGAGGGGCCCCCGGGCGAATCGGGCCCGACGTCGGAAGCCTCGAAGGACGCGGCGTCCCCCTCCACAGAATTAACCCTGCAGGACATCATGGGGGCCATCGAAGGGATGAAGTCCTCGATTGGGCAGCAATTTGAGACCCTGGCACAAAAAGTAGATGCCATATCGATAGATGTCAACCTGGTTCGGGCCGACCTCGGCAAAACTAATGAGCGGGTTCAGTCCTTGGACCTCAAGACTGCCGGCCTCCTGGGCGATGTCTCCGGCCTCCAGCAGGAAGTCCGTACTCTCCGGGCAGCAAATGATCACTTCGCCCGCCGGTTGGAGGACTTCGAAGGCCGTGCTAGGCGCAACAACGTCCGCATCATTGGGGTCCCGGAAAATTCGGAGGAGCAGTCGGTGGACCTGTTCGTGGAGGACCTGGTGGTGAACCATCTGGCACCCAAAGGCCTTAGCAAGTTCTTTACCGTCGAACGGGCCCATAGAGTTCCTGGCGGGAGGCCCAAGGTGGGGGCCCCACCAAGGCCGATTGTCGCCCGGATCTTTAATTTCAGGGATCGAGATGCCATACTACAAGCATCGCGGATGGCCGGCCCGCTGCCATTCCAGAACACTACTGTAAGCTTTTATCCGGACTTCACTCAGATGGTGCAAAAGCAGCGGCAAGGCTTCATGGCGGTCAAGAGAAGACTGCGTGAGATGGGACTAAAATATGCCATGCTCTTTCCTGCAAGGTTGCGGGTGGTGTTCGAAGAGCGAACTTTCTTTTTTGAGGCACCCGACATGGTCGGAGACTGGTTGGACACTCTGCCCCAAGGGCGGCCTGGCGTGGAACGCTCTGGTGGCGCAGATGGTGCCGGTGACGAACATTGAACCGGGACTTAAGTACCACGACTCCGATCCCTCCGGGAGGTTAATAGTCCGGGGGGTGGCGGGGGCAGTAGGGGAGCTTTTCCTCCTCTGGGGTTCTTTCCGTAGACTAGTATTATAAGGGGCGACAGGCACACTGCAAGTTGGGGGGCACTTTAGAGCTTACGCAGGGGTGCAGGGTGGGGGGTGGGTGGGGTTTGTTGTTGGGGTTGTTGTTGTTTTTGGTTCTGCAAGGCGTCATGATGCAAGCTCCTGTGGTTCGGGTCGGGTTCCACGTGGGTGGTGGTGGTCTCCTTACATGCTGGGATGGGGGGTAGGGGCCTCAAAATACTCAGTTGGAATGTGAATGGCCTGGGGGATCGTATTAAGCGTGGGATTGTACTGCAATTTCTGAAGAGATGTGCCCCTGATATTGTCCTCTTGCAAGAGACGCACTTGATTGGCAACACGTGCCATGCACTCAATCGTAAAGGCTATAAGTTTGTTGCGCATTCCGGGTTCACCTCGGGTTCCAGAGGGGCGGGAATACTAGTCAGGTCCTCTCTCCCATTTGAGGTTGACTCTACTACTGTAGACGATAGGGGGCGCTTCGCGGCAGTAGCGGGACGGTGGGAGGGCAGGACGCTGGTCCTGGTGTCGGTTTATGTCCCCCCTGCATTGCAGCCCACTACCCTAGCGGACTTAGAGAGGACATTACTGGATCTCCCAGAGGGCGTGTTGGTGGTGGGTGGTGACTTTAATGCGGTCGGCTCAGGCCTGCTTGACAGGCACCCGCAGAGGATTTCGGGGGGGGCTCAGAAGTGGCTTCCTGATTTCATAGATACCCTAGGGCTGGTTGATTGTTGGAGAATGTTGCATCCCACACAACGGCAGTACACTTTCCACTCAGGTGCGCATGGCAGTCTCTCCAGAATTGATTATGTCCTTACTCTGGCTGCACACGCTTCCAGTGTCTCTGAGGCCAGGCACATGGCACGAGGTATTTCTGACCATTCTCCGGTGTGGATCTGTATGGATGTTGCCAGAGGAGTGGGTGGTAGGGTGGCCCCAATTAACCCGTGGCATCTTAGAGACCCTGTGACTCGTAGTGAGGTACTTAAGGCGATCGACCGTTATTTTCAAGAAAACCTCGGTTCGGTCACGTCGGCGGTGTCCTTGTGGGAAGCATTCAAAACCGTGATTCGGGGTGAGGCCCTCTCCTTGATTACAGCGGCCAAGCGTCGGAGGGACGCGGAGGTCGCCCAGCTTGAGGCGGAGATCGCAGACCTAGGGCTGGCCCTGGAGGGTGAGGTCACGGAGGAGGCGCTGCACGAATTGAGCCTTAAGCAATCGGAGTACAGGGCCCTCGTGACTGACGCAGCCAAGGCTCTGAGTAGGGAACAGCGGGGCCGTCTGTACGACGTCGGGGACAAGGCCGGGAAATTGATCGCGTGGCTGGACAAGAAGGAGAGGGTCAATCGAGTGGTGCCGGACCTAGTGACGGAGGCTGGCGTCTTGGTCACGGAGCCGGAGGACATAGTCCAGTGCTTTGCGGATTACTTCCGCACGGTCTATACATCCGTGTCGGACAGGCCTGTGGAGGACTCATGTGCACTCCTGCGCGATCTCGCCCTGCCTTGCCTCTCCGACGTGGACAGGGACGACCTTGATGGCGACATCACGGTCGATGAGATTGCGGGGGCGATCCGTTCTTTGCGTCCGGGCAAGGCCTCGGGTCCGAATGGTCTGCCCATTGAGCTCTACAAACTCCAGCCGGACAAGATCGCTCCGCATCTACGAGCCATGTTTGTGGAGGCGCGGGCGACGGGTTCCCTCCCGCTCGACCAGCGCCTGGCAATGATCGTGGTCATCCATAAAGATGGCAAGCCTAGAGACAGGTGCAGTTCATACCGGCCGATCTCGCTCCTTAACGCTGAGCCGAAGATCCTTGCTAAAATCCTCGCAAACCGGCTAGTCAGGGTGATCGGTGACCTGATCCACCCCGACCAATCTGGATTCATCCCACATCGGAATACTGCGTTGAATCTTAGGCGCATTCATGGTGTGATCGCAAGGGTCGGGACGATGCGGGAACCGGCCGTGGTGGCGGCGCTCGACGCAACGATGGCGTTCGACACGGTTGAGTGGGCATATTTGTGGGCCGCGCTCGCGAAGTTCGGCTTCGGGCCCGGATTTGTGGGCTGGGTGAGGCTCTTATACGAAGGACCTCTCGCCAAAGTTGCGGTTAACGGGAGGGCCTCCAATCCCTTCGACTTGGGAAGGGGTACCAGGCAGGGTTGTCCCCTCTCGCCGCTGTTGTTCGCTCTCGCCCTTGAGCCGCTAGCGGCATGGATACGGTGGCACCCAGACGTGAGGGGGATTCGCTGGTCCCCCGATCACGAGGACCGCATTTCCCTCTATGCCGACGACATTCTGCTCTATCTTACCTCACCCCGGAAGTCCCTTATAGTTGTCTGCGACATCTTGACTTCCTTCGGGAGGAACTCGGGGCTCACCATCAACTGGGGTAAGTCCTATCTGTACGCCCTGTGTGGAGACGCTCCGGTTCCCCCGCGGAATTGCCCGATCCAGATCGCCCGGGAGGGCTTTCAGTATCTTGGGATCTATATTTCAGCCGACCCCACGGTGCGGTATGAGCGAAACCTGCTCCCTCCGTTGGCGCGCCTGCGGCGGGACGTGGCAGGCTGGAGGCGGCTGCCGCTTTCCCTCCTCGGTCGTGCGGCGCTCTTTAAAATGATGTCGCTTCCCCGCTTTCTCTATGCCCTGCAGAACACCCAGGAGCTGGTCCCGGCCAGTTACTTTCGGGAGGTTGAGAGTCTACAGCGTTCGCTGCTGTGGGACGGCCGCCCGCGTATAGCGATAGCAAAACTAACTCTCCCTTGGTATGACGGGGGTATCGCGCTTCCCGACATCCGGAGATACTATTGGGCCTCCCAACTGAGCGCAGTCAACCACGGAGTCTACGGTCCTGCGCTTAGCCCCGGCTTCGCTATGGACCGGTGGTTGTTGCGGGGTGGTGGCTACTATAGAGCACTTTATTCAAGGGCCCCGGCTGGATCCCTCACGGGGCCGACCGGGGTGGCGGTGCACGTGTGGAAGGCAGTCACGAACTCCCTGGGGTGGAAGGATAGACTCACACTGGCCACTCCGCTGTTTGACTCGGACATGCTGGGGAAACTCTGGAACTCTAAGGGTTTCGACAAATGGGACCTGATTGGTATCTCCAGGGTGGGGGACATGCTGGCCAAGGGGCGGATTAAGTCGTTTACAGAGCTGCAGACGGAATATGCGCTAGAGGGCACGGAATACTTCCGGTACGCGCAGGTACGTCATGCGCTGCGGTCGGTCCTCGTTGCGGGGGAGAAGGTGCCCGAATCCTCTCCGTTGGAGGACCGGATCTTGGACGGCCATGTGCCGGAGAGCACAATCTCTCTCATTTACAAGAAGCTGGTGAACGTCCGTACCGATCTCCACCTGGGGGTGCGGGACCAGTGGACTAGAGACGGTCTTGAGCTGGACGATGAGGACTGGCAGTGCGCTGTCTCCTCCCCGAAAGAGGTTGCCATCCCCGCCAGGCTGCGGCTGGTCCAGCTTAAGATACTCCACAGAGTCTATGTCACTGGCCCCCGGTTGGTCCACATGGGTTTCTCCGAGGACGGGCTGTGTAAGAGGGGCTGCGGGATGGTGGGCACCTTTCTGCACATTATATGGGAGTGTGGTGTGATTGCGGAATTGTGGAAGCAGATTCATGTTGTGATGCAGGAGGTCACGGGTATTGTGTTGCACTCAGAGGCGCGGCGCTGTCTCTTGAACGTGTGGGGCCCTACAGACTACGATGCTGCGCAGACTCAATGGGTGACCCTTGGTAATATGGTGGCCAAGCGGGATATTGCACGATTGTGGGGATCCCCTAGCCCGCCCACCCTGGATGCATGGAAGAACAACATGGACTGGTGCATGTTTCGGGAGAAAACAGTGTATTGTGCACGGGGGAGGCCCAAGAAATGGCACAAGGTGTGGGGGGGGTGGAACCAGTATAGGGGGTACATCTGCCTGCCTCCTGCCACTGACCCACCAGAGGAGCACCTTTCCCCCTAGCCCCACTTCCGACTTGAGTTTTGCGGATGAAATCTGATAGAAAGTTAGTGCCTCTGCCTCTCCCTCCCCTCCACACTTGAGGGCTGATCTGATGGTGGATATGGGGCCGCCTCATCGGTGGGATCTGACGCGAACACATGATGTATATTGCCTTGCTCGTTATGTTTTTCTTTAAAAATTGAAACCTTTTTTCTCTCCTGCATGACAGCTATAGAAGACTACATATGTTGATTGACGAGCTGCCGAACCTCCGGGTTGTCGGCTGAATAGCTGTGTATCTGAAATATCCGAATAAAGGTTTTTAAAAATTAAAAAAAAAAAAAAAAAAAAAAAAAAAGAGTAACAACAGTAAATTATTTTATAGAAAACAGTGGGGGAGAAGTTACTAACAGGATACTCTGGGACACTTATAAGGCTTTTCCTAGAGGAGTATTAATTGGTATATCTGCAGGTAAAAATAAAGAGAAAAGAATTAAAATAACGCAGCTAGAGGCCGATATATTAGAAAAACAAGGGAGCTTAGAAGGTGGAATCATGGAGGAAGAACAAAATAACCTGAAGGATGAAATATAAAAAAAAAACCAGGAGTTGGCATTATATTTGGAGGAAAGGATAAGGAAGAGGTGGAAAGCCAGTTCTCTATCAAACTACGAATTTGGCGAAAATAGTGGAAAACTTTTAGCCTGGAAGCTCAAAACTGAGTCGAACAGGAATAAAATCACAGCTATCCATAAGGGTAATGGTAGAGAAAAAGTTGAAGATAGAGCTGGTATCGAAGAAGCCTTTGTAGACTTTCAGTCATTGTATGAGGAGGATCTCTCGCCTTTACCCATAGCTGCGGATTCATACTTAAAAAATGTACAACTCTCAAAGATAGATACTGACTCCTGCGAAGCACTAAATTCAGGTTTCACTTTGAAGGAGGTCCTAGAGGTAATTAATAGCTTGAAAAGAGGAAAGGCTGCGGGCCCTGACGCAGTCCCAAATGAGCTTTACTTAGCTCTAAAAGAACTTCTGGCCCCTGAATTAGTAGATCTTTCAATACTATTTACCTAGACGGTTCCCTGATTCAAAAATCTTGGAATGAGGCGACCATCAGTCTGAATTTAAAATCGGGTAAAGACCCCTTAAATTGTGAGTCATATAGGCCCATATCGCTTCTTAACACTGATTATAAAATATTTACACAGATGCTAGCAAAAAGACTTGTTGCCCTTTCTGTCAAGCTGATTCATGAGGATCAGAAGGGTTTTATAAGGGGGAGACAGCTACACGACCTTGCTCATCAATTGATTGGAGTCATTGATATCGCAGTTCAGGAAAAGGTCCCTTTAGCGATTTTCACCTTTGCTGCGGCCAAAGCTTTTGACCGCGTAAATTGGACATACCTGCAGAAAGTTATTCAATACAATAATCTAGGCCAGATATTTTCTAGGATAATCGCTAACATATACTCGGCTCCCATAGGGAAAATACTTATCAATGGTTGTGTATCAAAAGAGTTTGAAATTAAAAGAGGCACCAGACAAGGGTGCCCGCTTTCCCCCCACCTTTTTAACTTATATATAGAACCCTTAGCTAACATGATCAGGACCTCTAGAGAAATTACCCCCTTTAGTTTTAATGGCTGGAATTTGAAAGTGGCACTACATGCTGATGGCTTAATGATTTATACGAGCAATCCGGGGAACATCTCCGGTTATCAAATTAATCATCAAAAAACTGAGGTTATGCATTGGAACATGCCTAGGCCACTGATATAATCTAAGAATAGAATCAAATATCTCGGGATCCAAGTCTTAAAAAACATTAATGAAATTGCCCAAGTAAATTTGGAATTAAAAACCAAAGAGATGAGGAAACTATTAAAATCTTGGAGTTTTTATCCTTCACTTTTATGGGGAGAACTAACGTGATAAAAATGGCCCTCCTACCGAAGTTTACTTTTGTTTTTAACGCAATTCCTTTGGAATTTAACTCACTTTGCATAAAAAAGATCCAGAGTGAAATCAACACCTTTATCTGGGCCTCCAAAGGTGCTAGGATAGCATGGAATAAGCTTCGCCAGAAGAAAAATCGAGGAGGGATAGCTAGCCCAGATCTTATGATGTATTACAAAGCCTTCCACTTCAAGAATGTAAGACATCTTTTTCGAAGTTATGGGACCTATCCTGACTACTAAGCAGTTACTAATCATGACCACTGCCTCTACAAATTTGGCCACTAAAAGTACTTAAAAAAAATTAGGCTGAAGGTACCAAGAACAGCGTTTAAACTATGGTCAGAGATAAGGAAAATATGGCACTTTCCATGTTATAGTCCCCAAGCACCAATATGGAACTCTCCCGGAACTCCAGAGTGTATGAAAGATTCATTAGCAGTTCCTCTGAAAAGAGCTGGAATTAACAAGTGGGGAGATCTCCTGGAAAATGGTAATTTAAAGTCATGGGACGAACTAGCGAAAAGAACCAACAATGAAATATCTAGGTTTAAATACTACCAGCTGGTCAAGAGATCAAGTGACAATGCCAGACCACATTGGGAACCTAGAGCAAGAAATACACAAAGATCCAGCACGAAAAGAAGTATCAAAGTGGTACTGGTACCTGGTGGAGAAGAATGAGGTTGACTTTGATACCCCAGATCTTAAACGGAGGACGTTTTTTCTGGCTCAAGACTTGAAGTATCTCTGGCAAGTATCCTGCACTTTTTTATGGCACATTATAATTTCTGCACCCCTTGGGAAAAATCATTTGTTTACTTTGCACAGATCCTACTGGACGCCTGAAAAACTCTCAAAAATGAACAACCAAGAGATGAAAAAATTTCCTAAATGTCGCGAGAGGAAAGCAAATGATATCCACATGTTTTATACATGTTCCCACCTTGATGCATTTTGGAACGAATTTGGTAAGATCATTGATAAGACTTTAAATACCAGCATCAAGGTAAGCGCTTTTATTATTATCTTTGGCATTATGGATATAGATGATTCTAACAATATTTTAACAAAAAATCAGAAATATCTCTTATTTACATTCATGTTACTTGCCAGACGTGAGGTGTGTATAAATTGGATTCTCCCATCCCCTCCAGTAGTAGAGAACTGGGTTCGGGCAGTAGAAAAGTTCAGGAATCTGGATAAGGCAAAAGTAAACATACAAAACACTGGAAACTTTGGGATAACACTTATGAGGTAGGGCAGGAAGGGACGTCCAATGATTTAAATGAATGCGATCAAAAATTCTTGAGTCTTTGTGGTGGCATAATGACACATAAACTCGAAGAAAGTGCTGGTTCTTAAGACATGGGTTCACCTCATCTCCAAGGGTCTCTAAATAAGAGGTGACCCTGTTGCTATGACCACTAAGATCGCATAAATGAGGACCAAAAAAAAAAGAGAAAACGTGCCTCTTTATCAGGTGCTTCTATGCCTCCTCCTATGCTTTTCTGATACCAATTCTTCTGTCTGATTTTTGGACACTGGTATGTCAGTGTAGACGTGCTCTGTGTTGTGCTGCTGGGGGAGAGGGAGGTGAGCTGCAGCCTGGTGCTCAAAAGACACACAGGGAAACGTTGTAAGGGCACAGGCTCCAAGAAGGCATTTAAGCGCTCACCTGCAGAGTCGACTTGAGTGTGTGCTCTGCAGGAGGGATGACCGGAGGCTGGAGCCGAGCGCCGGGAACCCTCACTGTCGCAGTTTAATTTTGGTAAGTGCTTGCGAATGTCTATAATTGTTTGATTTTTGCTCACAAGAAAGTGTCACTCATATTCGTTGAATGTCACTCATAATTACACTGAAATTATGAAAATGTCACACGTAAGCAATCTCAGACATTGACAGCTATGCGTACTGTGTCCCCATGCAACTTATTACAAATTGGCGATGATCTTGGGAGCAGGAGCAGCAGCTTGTCAGCTTTGTGGATGTAACTGTGTGGGAGTTGCAGTATTCCACAGTGTACCGTCCGTCATCCTGTCGTAGAAACTGGTGATCCTTATTGTGTGGAAATGAGCCTTTTTAGGGGCCCACCGGTGCAGGGGTTCACCCTTATCTGTCCACGGGTCCTTAGACCAACAAAATAGAGATTTGAACGTAAGCTGGAATATCAAATAACAAGTTTATTCACTCACGAATGAGACCACATCTATACAACACCCTCAAGTGTTCCAGGAGGTAGTGGCTTGAATACACAGACCATGGTGCTTATATACTGTGTTTTCTGCACTGGTAAGCATGTAGTTACAAATAGAATTTACAAGCATACACAGGAATAGTTACAGCCAGACATGGGGAGATGAGTAATCACTTAGTGAGAAAAGTGGGAGGGGGAACAGAACTGCTTACATCAGTAGGATATGATAGACAGTTACATTCTCATATGGCTGATGATAGTTTCTAGCCCCAGACAGAAAACATAGTCCATAGCCATCCAGTCAAAGTCCATGTTCCTGAATCCTGATGGATTTCAGTGGCTATTTTGTGCAGTTAAGAAATTGCTTCAAAAACTGAAGGGGCGTGGTCAGGGATGTAGTCACAGCAGCTGCTCCCGATGATGCGGCATGCTCCACCACGGTCCGCAAGGACTACATACAAAACCATCCTGTTTTGGAGCACTACAATCCTCGCAATTTGCAGTTCTTCCGTGATATTTCCATGTGCCATGGCTGTCTGATTGGTTACAGCCTCTACAACACATGTCAAACGCCTTATCTTTCTGCTGTTTAAGGCCGCACCAACAAAGAAGAATAGTCCCAAATTAAAGTCAACGCACTGCTGCAGTGCAGTATCAGTTTGATCCACCTCATCATGATTTATTGTCCTCTTAGATCGACTCTTGGAAATGTCATTATCCAGTTTATAGTCTTTGTGGTAGGATGCAGTAGCCAAAAACACAGGTGGTAGCAAAAAGGACACATAGCAGCTTCCAGACGACCCAATAAGTAGTGGTAATGACCCTTACTTCCACAAATGAAATAGGTGTTATGTGAGGACAAAAAACTACTATTGTTTATTCCAGTAATGTTCAGCACTGTAGTACAGTCACTTTTTCCCACAGGAATACTGCCAATACTGCTCACACAATGGTCTGCTCGAGCTCTAGTAACAGCTATAACAGGAGGCCGGTTACCCTTGACAGTTTGAGTGTTGGGAAAACATAGTGCGTGGAGGAATTTCCTCAGCGATACTCCTCCATTTCCCATACAGTTCCTTTAGCTTGTGGATCTCCTTCCTCATCAGGGTAACAGGCTTTATTTAACTGACCATTAAGTCTTCCTACATCAAAGTTGGTAATATTATCAATATGAGAAGCCCACAATAATGCAAACCAGGCTCTGCAGAGGAATGAAAGGCGTTCCTTGCCTTTTCTGATGAGCTGGCATCATTCCACACACCCAACACTTGGTGATGTTCTTAGCATTATGGGTGTGATGCAACATTTGTAGGAAAGTGTTATTGAGATATGACATTCGGTGCTTCTTTTCATGATAGGGAAGAGTAAAATATTGGTGCCCAATGGGGACAGGAGTAGTAGCAGTCAGTAGTTGTCGAGCAGGAGTTACTCCCTCTACAACCCATGTTATTGTAGCGATCAGAACAATAATTGAAGTGAGTCTAATAATAAACATACTCTTTAAATCACAAACTTTTGCAGCATGTGATTTCTTCTCCGCAGCCATGTTCATCTTGCCGTTGTACAACAGAACAGATGGTGCCCTAAGGTCCTGGGCAGACGTTGGTTTCTTCGCTCAAGTTGAGACGAGTAACCATTAAAAGAGTACCCACCTTTGTAACTCAGTCTTTCACTAACCCAGGACAGTGGCTCAAACAGTCTTTTTCAGCAACTACGTTTCTCTCTTCCGGGGTCGCAGCTGATATCACGATGTACCAGGGATCGTGTGGTCCGGGAAGACTTCCGCAGGTCCTTCAGATGACGTGGCTTGTCCTTTCTCTGTGTCCAGGATGTCGCGATGATCTGCCAACTCAGCTGGGCTCACTAGGTCATGCGGAACCCTCAGACAGTGGGTTGCATGGACCCAGTTCTTCCGGTTGGTCACTCGCACTGCAGTCCTGGTAGCCAAAAGCACTTGTTCCGGTCCACGCCACCTTGGTGCTAGGAAGCTGGCTCTCTGGAAGGACTTCGTCACCACAAAGTCCCCGGGCTGTAGATCATGGCCCTCACCCTGCGACCTGTCTGGAAGCATTTCCCGAACCTGTTGATAAATAGAAGACAAACTGTCAGTCAACTTGGACAAATAGTCGTTCATCAATACAAAAGGTACATCATGTATAGGGCGTGGCTTAGGAATCCTCCAAATATTCATTGGCCTCCCGAAAACCACCTCTTACGGTGTGAGGCCAGATCCTGTATGTGGTATCGATCTAATGGATAGCAATGCTAAGGGCAGTGCATCAGGCCATTTCAGAGATGTGGAAGCTTGTATTTTGGCCAACTTAAGTTTGAGGGTAGAGTTGTATCGTTCCCCTAGCCCTGCTGATTGTGGGTGAAAAGCAGCATGGAACTTCTGCTTAATTCCCAATCCTTTCATGAGGTAATCAACAACTTGCCCAATGAAATGGTGTCCGTTGTCATTCCACAAAACTCGACAAATGCCAAATCTAGGGAAAAACTCTTTTAGGAGCACCTTTGCTGTAGTGAGAGCTGTATTATCTTTCGTGGGGTATGCCTCTATCCACTTACTGAAGGCACAGACGACCACTAGAACATATTTCAGATTATTACAGCGTTCAAGCTGGATATTTTCCTTTTGCAGAGCCTCAAAAGGTGCAGTAGATATGGCAAACCCTCCTGTTGGAGTTCGTGTTCCCTTACCAGGATTATACTGGAGACAAATCAGACAAGACTGGACTATCTTTTTAGCTGTGCCGGCAATATCTGGATGATCCCAAACTTGCATAAGTTGCTTCGTCATTGAGGACGCTTCAAGATGTGCCGACCCATGAGCCATGTGAATTATAGGATATAAATAGGCTGTGGGTAACTTTAATTTTGTCATTTCTTTATTCCTCCATCAGCCCTCACCATCCAGTGTTCCCTCCTTAGACCATTGGTCTATTTCATCAACAGAAGCAGATTGTTGCATGTCCAGTACTTCTTGCCTGGCATCATGCCGACGTTCAGCTTGTGACTTGACCACATTCATAGATGTAGTACTTTGTTGCATTGCAGTCTCATGGGCTGTGTGATCCGCAAAGGCATTGCCCTGTCCTATTTTATCAGTCACATTCTTGTGTGCGCTACACTTAACAATAATTACTTTCTGAGAATATGTCAAGGAGATTATGTACTAATTCTCCATGCACTATTGTGTCCCATGTGAAGTAAGAAAGCCTCTTTCCTTCCAGAGTTGCCCAAAATCGTGAGCCACTCCAAAAGGATATCGGCTGTCGGTATAGATGTTAATAAGTAAATCAGTACTAAGCTCACAGCGCTATCAACTCAGCTGCCTGAGCTGGCTTTTGTGGAATACGTGCTGTCTCAACTACTGTCTGAAGTGTTGTAATTGCATAGGCAGCAGATGTCGTGCCATCGGGCAATTTCAAGCAATTCCCCATCAGCACTAGAAAGGAGCGTATCTTGTAGATCAACACGACCCTTGCATGTTCTTCAGTAAGGGATATACAATCATCTGACTATTGTGGCTGGGACTGAATAGCTGGAAATGGCAATAATGTAGCAGGATTCAGAGCCGAACATCTTTTCAGTGTGATATGAGGGGCCAAAAGTGTCAATTCATAGCCTGTCAAGCGAGCACTAGTCAAATGTTGTGTTTTCGTTTGGTTTAACAGGGCATTAACTGAATGGGGCACGAGCACAAGCAATCTGACAAGACTATTCCCTCACTTTGATGTATGGACACAGCTGTCGCCGCTACCGCTCGAAAACACCCAGACAACGCACGAGCGACTGGATCAAGGACAGCTGAGAAATATGCACAAGGGCGCTGCTTATCACTGTGTATCTGGGTTAAAACCTAGAGAGCACAACCGTCCCTCTCGTGTACATAGAGTGTGAAGGCCTTAGTGTAGTCTGGAGTTCCTAATACTGGTGCAGAACAAAGAGCTTGACGTAACTGTTGAAAAGCATTCTGGCATTCAGTAGTCCATGGGAGGGGCATCGGAGTGTCTTTACTGAAAAGAGCTAACAAAGGCTTAACAATGTAGTAAAAACTAGGGATCCACTGCCTACAGAAAGAAGTAAGACCAATCAGTGCATGAACATCCTTCTGAGTATGGGGCACAGGCATGTCTAAAATAGCTTGAATGCGGTCTGGTGTGAGCGCACGTCCCTCCTTAGACAGGAGGTGACCTAAGTAGGTAACCTGCTGTCTACAATTTTGCAATTTCTTCCGAGAGACTTTGTAATGATGAGATGCAAGAAATGATAGCAATAACAGTGTTCCTTCTTCACACTGTTCAGGGGAATCAGCAGCCAACAAGATGTCATCAACATATTGACTAAGAGCCACCACTTTTGTCACAGGGAACGAATCAAGCTGCCTTTTCAATGCCTGGCTATAAATGCTAGGACTCTCTATATACCCTTGTGGAGCTCTACAAAATCTGAATGAGCGATTATTCAAAGTGAAGCCGAACAAATAACGGCTGTCAGGATGAATAGGTATCGAGAAGAAAGCATTGTTCTAATCAATCACACTGATTGTAGTTGCAGTAGGAGGAACCATAGTAAGAAGTGTCGTGATGTCATAAACTACCGGATATTGGGGCACTACTATCTTGTTGATCTCTCTCAAGTCAATGATAAATCTATAAACTTTAGAATCAGTGTCTTTTTTTAAAATAGGAAGAATAGGGCTATTACAGGTATTGTAAGGAACTTCTTCCACAACCCCCACTCTGATCAAATCCTGAACAATATGTATCAATGCTTCTGCACCTTCTCGAGAGATTTTATATTGGGGCAATCGAGCCAACGAAGCACCTTCCCTCACTTGAATATGTACTGGTGGGATAACCATTTGACCCACATCGGTATCTGATGTAGCCCACAAGGTACTAGGTAGCGATGCCAAATCAATATCTTCTTTAATAAGAGAAGACCTCTCAACTATTGGATAGTTGTCGTTTAAAATGACACGCACACCTTCTGGGAAACAACGTATTGTAGCATGAAAATGTTTAAGCATATCAATACCCACAATGTTATCCGGCGTGTTAGGAGAAAGCAGAAATGGACATGTGGCAGTGAATTTATCAAGACTAAATGCAAGTGGTTGTGACAGTGGGCTAATGGAAGGTGTCCCATCGAATCCTATCGATGTTATCATTGTGCCAGACAGGGGAGCCCTAGGAACCAATTGTTTAGACAGAGCACTACGAGTAGCTCCTGTATCAACCAGAAAGCGATCAGTAAAACCAAAGACGTTTGCATCGACATAGGGACCCCTCTGATCTACTGGGACCTCAACGGTTCATTACTCCATCCTAGGCATTCCTATGTATAATCAGAATCCTTAGGACCATCAGTTGCATACTCAGACATTTGGTATTGGTTTCGCCTATCAAAGGTATTAAAAGAATTAGGATTGTGTTCAACTGCCTCAATTCTGGTACGATTATCCATGCCTCCCCTATTTCCTGTGTTCCCGGGTGGCCTCTCATTCTTCCTCTACCCCTCTGATACGGCTGACCTCGCAAATGGGGGCACTCAGAACGCCAATGTCCAATCTCTTTACAATACGCACACTGATCAGAAGACAAAGTTGCTTAAGGGAAAGGGGGCACACCAGGGCGATACATTGCACTTCCACCTCTACCACCGCCTCTAAATGAGGGAGCATAGACATGAGCCAACATAACTTTCATTTTTAAATCCTTAACTTTTTATCCTCATTGCCTTTTGCTTCCAATTCCTGACACTCATAATACTAGGCCATAGTCAAAAGAGAGACAGGGAAAGATGTAGTCCATCAACTCTCGCTGGCCTTTAGGCGACTAGCTATTTCTGGCAACATGTTACCGACAAATTTGTCGACGAACAGATGCTTACCCGTGCCATCTGTCAATGATGGCCCACTAAAGTCATGGAATGTCTCTTCGAATCGTGTAAAGAAATCAGAAACTGACTCATCCACTTTCTGCTTACAAGACGATAATGTAGTCCAATCTATTTTCTTAGGGGGTATAAAAGTTTTCAACTTAGTTACAATGGCTTTGGGAAGATTTAATATCACCTGTTGTGGTTTCTGCGCAGGATCTCTATCAGCATCTATTTCCTCTAAATGCACCCAAGTATCACCATAAGCTACATTATCATCTACCTTCCAAATTGATCTCCACAAATCAGGGGGTAAAATAAGTAAAAAAAACATGTCAATATCAGGCAACTTCATAGTGCAGGAGCTAATAGCTCCTTCTACTTCTTCATAAAAAAACAGCTGGATTTTTGCGTGGATCAGGCAAAGCAGTTTAAGAGCGGTAACGTCTGCTCTACTCCAAGGGGTATAGACCCAATTACAAATAAAATATCCCTTCGCATTATCTGAAGTTTCATCGTCACTTGCTCCCGCTCCCTTTGGAGGAACATACAAAGGCACAGCTTCACGCATCGGTTTTACAGTAACTACAGGATTACTAGTGTCTTTATCTCTCCCTGTAGCTGCTTCTAGCTGTGCTGGGATCTGAACTGTTTGCTCAGCTCTAGCTTTACCAACTGCCTTTTTCTCTTCTCGCAAATGGAATGCGTCAACGCGCAATTTAACCACTCACCTAATTAAATCGGACACCTGTGAAAAAAGAAAGGTGCCATCAAATAACTGTTTATAATCAGAATTTATATCAGCGGGCTCTAGAGCACCAGGATGTTTTCTAAAACTGAGGATTACTTCCCAAGTAAACGTCTCTACAAAATATAACTGCTTTAAATCTGACCATTGCTGAACCATTGCTATGAGGTCTGGGGCAGAGGCATTCCCACGAGCTGCTTTATGGGCAGCGGATCTAAGAGCGGCCTTGCGTTCAGTAGTTAAAGTAGAGCGAGTTGTCCGCCCGTCTGGTTTATCCATATCTTTCTCTCCTGAAAAAAAATGCTCCTCATTAGAACCTTCATTCTCAGGGGCACTGGGGAATTTACATGGGCGGAGGTCTGTCTAACAAAATAGAATCATCCTGAGGTCTATTAAGTATGGGATAAATGGGGCGCCTACCAGGGTACTGGCCAGTTACCTCTAAATTACGCTCCCTATCTTCTTTCTCATTTAGTTCCTTCATCTCTTTATTTTTCAATTCCAATGCTTTTTCATAAATCAATTTGCGCGGTTCTTTTTCTGCTATAGCTTCTTCTCTCCTCACTCTCTCATTCACTTCTTTCTTCCACATTCGCACACAATCAAACATATCGACTCTTTCATTTAAACAGACACTGCTCAACATACTGAATCTTCTTAACATTAAATGACCCATTTACTGGCCATCGTAGATCAGTATCCTTTTTCGTATATTTGTTCCACAGTGTACTATACATTATGGAAGAAATACCATATTTAATATACATAAACCTATTAGGCGTCCCCTCTAGGGGAGCCGGCTGACTACTTTCTAGATCCATATTGGTACCTCCAAGACAGCAACACATTCTACGAAATGTGCTAGGAGCAGCATGCCAAAAATATTATAGTAAAATATAATATTATAGTAAAATAGTATTTATCCCAAATATATCAAAAGTAGAGAAAAATCTCCTCATCACCTGCCTTCGTTTATTGCAATAAACAAACAAACCAAACCAGAATCTTGGCCAAGCAAATCCAAAACAAGAGTGTCGCTTCAGCAACCTTACCAAACCAAATTTCCAACCTCTACCTGCCAAGCTCTGGGCCGACCTAATGGTCACTGCATTACTTACGCCAAAGGAGATCTCAGTCGGGATCGGCCACCACCTGGAGGGTCAGATTGGGAAAACCGGAAAAGCACTTCGGTCTGCAAAGACAAAGGGTCTCCTCGTACAGGGTACCTCCTCAGTAAGATTCCTGTCCTCCGTCAAGACCACTCCTTTGGACGGCCGCGTCTCCGATGAGCCCCATGAGTCAGGCGCCAAACTGTGGAAATTAGCCTTTTTAGGGGCCCACCGGTGCAGGGGTTCAATTAATCAATCAATCAATCAATCATTTGTAAAGCGCACTACCTACCCGGGAGGGTCTCAAGGCGTTGGGGGGGCGCTACTGATCGAACAGCCAGGTCTTGAGCATCCTCCTGAAGGTCAGCAGGTCTTGGGTCTGTCGTAGGCTCAGTGGAAGGGTGTTCAATGTCTTGGCGGCGAGGTGGGAGAAGGATCTCCCGCCGGTGGCTGTTCTTTGGATGCGCGGGACGGTTGCTAGTGAGAGGTCGGCGGAGCGTAACTGGCGGTTGGGGATGTAGAAGGAGAGCCGTCTGTTGAGGTAGGCTGGACCGGTCTTGTGGAGTGCCTTGTGTGCGTGGATGAGGAGCTTGAAGGATATCCTCTTGCTGACGGGGAGCCAGTGCAGGTCCCTCAGGTGGGGGGTGATGTGGCTGTGGCGTGGTATGTCGAGGATCAGTCGTGCCGAGGCGCTTTGGATGCGTTGTAGTCGTTTGATGAGCTTGGTCGGGGCTCCCGCGTAGAGAGCGTATCCGTGGTCGAGTCTGCTGCTGACGAGGGCCTGGGTGACTGTCTTTCTTGTGTCTGTCGGGATCCATCTGTAGGTCTTGTGGAGCATGCGAAGGGTGTTGAAGCAGGAGGAGGAGACGGCGCTGACCTGCTTGGTCATTGAGAGCGTTGAGTCGAGGATGATTCCCAGGTTGCGTGCGTGGTCGGTGGGTGTCGGGGCTCCTCCCAGTGCCGTCGGCCACCAGGAGTCATCCCTGGCTAAATGGTTGGTGCCGAGGATGAGGACCTCTGTCTTGTCCGAGTTCAGCTTCAGATGGCTGGTCTTCATCCAGTCAGCGACGGCCTTCATTCCTTCGTGGATGTTGGCTTTGGCGGTGATGGGGTCCATGGTGAGGGAGAGGATCAGTTGAGTGTCGTCGGCATAGGAGATTATGTTGAGGTCGTGCTGTCAGGTGACGTGTGCGAGCGGGGCCATGTAAATGTTGAACAGTGTCGGGCTGAGGGAGGATCCTTGGGGTACGCCGCAGATGATCTCGGAGGCTTTGGACCGGAATGGGGGGAGGCGGACGCTTCGGGTTCTGCCGGAGAGGAAGGAGGTGGTCCATTCCAGAGCCTTGTCTCGGATCCCTGCGGCGTGGAGGCGTGTGCGTAGTGTGCGGTGGCAGGCGGTATCGAAGGCGGCGGAGAGGTATAGGAGGATGAGGGCTGCAGTCTCGCCGTTGTCAGGCAGGGTCCTGATGTCGTCGGTGGTGGCGATGAGGGCAGTCTCGTGCTGTGGTTGCTGCGGAACCATGACTGGGAAGGGTCCAGGATTCTGTTTTCTTCAAGGTATCGGGTTAGCTGTCTGTTGACGATTTTCTCGATGACCTTGCCGGGAAGGGGAGCAGAGAGATAGGCCGGAAGTTCTTGAGGTCTCTTGGGTCTGCCTTAGGGTTTTTTAGTAGGGCGTTGATCTCTGCGTATTTCCTGCTCTCTGGGAAGGTCGCGGTCTCGTGGGAGAGATTGATGACGTTGCGCAGGTGGGGTGTGATGGAGCTGCTTGCTTTGTTGAAGACATGGTGCGGGAAGGGATCTGACGGGGAGCCGGAGTGGATTGTGCTCATGGTCTTGAAGGTGTCATTGATGCTCACGCTGGCCCAGGCAAGCAGGAGGTCGTGGTCAATGGTGTGCGGAGGGTCTGTTGTGTTGCTGTCTGTTGGGGCTGTCTGGGTGTTGAAGCTGTCGTGGATGTCTTCTATCTTGCGGTGGAAGAAGGTGGCGAGGGAGTGGCACAGGGCTTGCGACGGCGGGATGTCGTTGGTGTTGGAGCTGGGGTTGGAGAGTTCCTTCATGATGTTGAAGAGCTCCTTGCTATTGTGTGCGTTGTTCACCCTTATCTGTCCACGGGTCCTTATACCAACAAAATAGAGATTGGCACGGAAGCTGGAATATTAAATAACAAGTTTGTTCACTCATGAGTGAGACCACATCCATACAACACCCTCAAGTGTTCCAGGAGGTAGTGGCTTGAATACACAGACCATGGTGCTTATATACTGTGTTTTCTGCACTGGTAAGCATGTAGTTACAAATAGAAGGTACAAGCAGACACAGGAATAGTTACAGCCAGACATGGGCAGATGAGTAATCGCTTAGTCAGCAAAGTGGGAGGGGGAACAGAACTGCTTACATCAGTAGGATATGATAGACAGTTACATTCTTAAACAGGTGCATTCTATCAGCTACAGGCCTTTCTGAGCTCATACATTGCTTGAGCTTAGTATAGAAGGAGTTAACTAAAGCTGATGACTCAAGCAGACTAGAAAGGCAGGCAACAGTGAAGATGGCAGAATCACAAGGCTAACAAAATGGATGCTGCAAACAAGATGGCTTCAGCTCATGCTAACAGCAATTATTTTCGATTTCCACAATTGTACCGAGGGATTGGTGGCCGAAGCGTTTCAGGAGGACAACTTTCTTCAGAAGAGATTGCGAAGTCAGTGAGACCATAGGGACGATCCGACACGGCGATCATGCATCGGACGTCCATGACGCTTCAGGGGTGTGTGCAACTGACATCTGCGCATTTCTTTTCTGTTGGGATCTACGTTGAGGTCAGCTATCTTGAGTGTAACCAACCTCATTTCATCTCATTTTCCAGCTTTCCTGTGATGCGGTAATCACGTTACCTGCATTGTTCCCTGAGGCGGAAGCCGGGGAAGCTTTGTAATTTTAACCACCGTTATTTTAATATTCTGCACTGCTCAATCCTACCTGCTGCTACGATCCTTGCCGCATCCTTGTCTCGCCGCACGGGTCCCCAGGCGCTGTCACCTCCCTCTTACCGACGCAGTCGAGTTGGGGCTGCTGTTGGGTGGGGGTCGCCATATTGGAGGAGGAGTGGGTCGGCAGTCTAGTGCTCGCCCCTCCCGCCAATCAACAGTACAAAAGCTGCGCTGTTTTACCCGCGCTCTCACTTGCCTGCATTGTATCCCTGAGGCGGAAGCCGGGGAAGCTTTGTAATTTTAACCACCGTTATTTTAATATTCTGCACTGCTCAATCCTACCTGCTGCTACGATCCTTGCCGCATCCTTGTCCCGCCGCACGGGTCCCCAGGCGCTGTCACCTCCCTCTTACCGACGGAGTCGAGTTGGGGCTGCTGTTGGGTGGGGGTCACCATATTGGAGGAGGAGTGGGTCGGCAGTCTAGTGCTCGCCCCTCCCGCCAATCAACAGTACAAAAGCCGCGCTGTTTTACCCGCGCTCTCACTTGCCTGCATTGTATCCCTGAGGCGGAAGCCGGGGAAGCTTTGTAATTTTAACCACCGTTATTTTAATATTCTGCACTGCTCAATCCTACCTGCTGCTACGATCCTTGCCGCATCCTTGTCTCACCGCACGGGTCCCCAGGCGCTGTCACCTCCCTCTTACCGACGCAGTCGAGTTGGGGCTGCTGTTGGGTGGGGGTCGCCATATTGGAGGAGGAGTGGGTCGGCAGTCTAGTGCTCGCCCCTCCCGCCAATCAACAGTATAAATGGCCACACCCCTTAGGAAGCGCAGCGGACGAGCGCAGCGGGCGCGTCGACTGCGCGCCGAAGGTGCGCCTAAGGTAAGCCCGTCTGCGCCCGTCCGCGCCAGACCGGGCCCAGGGTCTGGGACTCTGGTATCCTCCATTTCTGCACTAATTAGCTACTCGCAAAAGAGTCTTCTCCAACTTAGGAGGCCCACTTTGGTCCCGTGCCTCCAATCGCTCTCCCCAACCGACCGACACACAAGCTGCCACCATTGTTCATTTAGCTTGAAACCCCCCACCCCCCCAAAAAACTCTGGGCTAAGATGGCCCTACTTAATTGTAGATCCCTCCCCAAACATTGCGCAGAAATTAATTTACTTCTGTTAGAGACAGACCTTGAGGTTCTCTTCCTTACAGAGACTTGGATCAATACTGCCTCGGACCCTGACATAGTCCAAGCACTGCCACCGGGGAATCTAATCAAACACCATGATAGACCATCCGGTATAGGGGGTGGAGTTGCCATAATTTTTAAAAAACATATATCTTGTCATTTTAGAGACAGCCCGATTCAGGATTGTGAAAATATCCACTTCTCTATTCACCTTTCCCCGCTTAAAACACCGGGACCACAAGGTCAGTTCACCAATTCTCTGGTGGAAACTATTACGTCCCTAGCCTGCCTTTCTTCCAACTTCACGGTTCTAAGAGATCTTAATATCCACTTTGATGACTCGGTAGACAAATTAGCGGCAGACCTCAAGGAAGACTGAACATCCCGGAATTTTACTCTGAAAACCAATACCCTACTCATATTAAGGGCCATCTCCTGGACCCCATCTTTACAAACATCCCCGAACTGATTGCTTCTGAGCCCCTTCCTATTCCCTGGTCAGATCATCACTTGATTCCCTTCAAGTACTTGATCTCCATGGAATCCCCAACCAGTTCCCCCCCCCAGGCTCCTTCCCGCCCCTGGTCAAAACTGGATATAGAAGTCTGGAGCAGCACACTATTATCCACCACTCCTCTCCTCGATCCAGACCCAACTGTGGCAGACCACCAATTCCGCTCCTGGATCGTTAATTCCCTTGACGCAGCTCTACCCAAAAAATTACTCCCTAGTAAAAAGGAAACATTTAAATCTCCTTGGTTCACACCTGAGTAGCGTGAATTAAGAAAGAGCTGTAAAAAACTTGAGCGCCTCTGGTGAAAAGACTGGGAAACAAAGAGTAAAGGAGAGTACAAATTAGCCATGAAGCATTATAAATCCTGCTTAAAAAACACCCAGGCCTCCTACTATGAAGGTAAAATACAAGCTGCAGCCAACTCCTCCAAAGAAACTTACCGGATCATCCGCTCTTTGATGAAAGCCCCAGATCCTCTGCCCACCATTGATCTCTCAGGCTCCAGATGTAATCAATTAGCCGAGTTCTTTTCCTCCAAAATCACCAATATCTTAAAAACACTCCCCTCCCAGCTCACCCCACCGGACTCGCTACACTTCCCCACTTGTCCTGACGCTCCTCGCCTCGACTCCTTTTTTTCAGTATCCACAGATACATTACTTACCACCCTATTTGCAATAAAGAGTGGAGCTCCTACAGATCCAGCTCCCATGAATAAACTAAAATTGGTTGCCCCCATTATATCCCCCTACTCACCAAACTCATCAATGCCTCCCTTACCCAAGGTATCGTCCCTTCAAATTGGAAAAGAGCCATAGTTCGCACCCTTTTGAAGAAACCACATCTCGACTATTCTGACTTGGCGAACTTTAGGCCAATTTCTCTCCTCCCAGGCATCAGTAAAGTGGCTGAAAAAGTTGTGAACCAGCAACTTTCGTCTTTCCTAGAGTCCAACAACCTCCTCCGGCACTCCCAGACAGGGTTCAGACCAGGGCAGGGCACCGACACCGCCCTTCTAGCCGTGATCGAAGAAACAAGAACCATCTTGGATACAGGAGGATCAGTGGCAGTGATCCTCCTAGACCTAAGTGCTGCCTTTGATACTGTGGACCATACCATCCTTGTCCACCGGCTTTCCAGGGCAGGAGTCATCGGCTCCGCTCTGGACTGGCTTACATCCTTTTTGGAACACAGAACCTTCGAGGTAGCTGATGGACACGTACACTCTAGAGCGCTCCCCCTCCAGTGTGGGGTTCCTCAGGGCTCTTCCCTGAGCCCCACACTTTTTAACGTGTACATGTCCCCTCTTGAAGATATCGTGTCACCTTTTGGAATAAAGGTAGTCATGTACGCCGACGACACTCAACTAGTCGTCTCTTTAAACCAGTCAGCCTATTGTATGGAGAACCTGGCCTCTTACCTTCAGAGCATATCCAAATGGATGTGTGATTCTCTCCTTAAACCTAACGGAGAGAAACCTGAGATACTATTACTCGGTGATCCACGCAAACTTCCCATTTCTCTTTCATGGCCGCCTTGCATGGGGATTCCCCCCACTCCAAAAAAGGAAATCAAGAGCCTGGGCATTTGGTTGGACCAAGATCTCAATTTCAAAGCCCAAGCAAGGTATACCGCTGGCACCTGCTTCGGCCTTATGCGGACAGCGAGGAAGATTTTCTCCCTGATCCCTCCTCAGTCCAGAAAACTTTTAATCCAAGGCCTGATTATCTCAAGACTGGACTTTGGAAATGCCCTGTATTTGGGCGCCCCAACCTCGGTTATCAATAAATTGCAGCAAGTCCAGAATGCAGCCGCTAGGCTCCTTACCGGGACAAAATCCAGATGCTCCGCGAAACCTGCCCTCAAATTACTTCACTGGCTTCCAATCCAGGAACAAATTGCCTTCAAAACCCTCTGCATCACGCATAAAATCTTCTACGGCAGAGGCCCACCTATATTGAGACCTCTCATCACTCCCCATCAATCCATTAGACAGCTGAGATCAAATACCCTCTCCCTGGCCAGCACCCCCTGAATAAGAAGAGCACGCTCAGGAGGCCGTCTTTTCGCATTTAACGCTCCTAAGCTATGGAATGCCCTTCCCCTTTCCATCCGAACGGAAATGGACCTGCTGTCCTTCCGTAAGCGTTTGAAAACTTGGTTATTTCCTTAAACACTTTTCTGTATTTTGACATTTTGCCTACTCCCCTTTCTGTCCTCTCCTGGATCTAGCAGGCTAAGCATCAGCGCTGGGACGCCCCCAGGTAGCTACGCGCTTTATAAATCCAAAAATAAAATAAATAAATAAAATAAATAAATACGTGAAACTTGGTGCCCATATGTTTTTGGTGTACTCGCTTCAGGTTGCAGATTTACAGACCAGAGCTGGGGTGCTAATGTATCAGTGTTGCTTAAAATTACTTTTAAAGCAAAGAAATGTGCATTTTTAAATTTTTTTTCAAGTATCTGTATTCCTCAACGCACGTGATTGATGGTTGATGAGCACCACTGATTGAAATTGTAGTTTTGTGGAGTTTTTGTTTCCTGTTCTATTATCAGTCATATTCTACTGTTCTGTGACCCTGGTACTATTTTATTTCCTCTACTGGGTTAATGCACGTGTAGGCAAACCATCATTAAGAAGTGGTCATGGCTAGCAATAGTCAAGTACAACAACCTCCTCATTTTTAATGCATCCTGGCAAGCCTGCATTGGAATGGAAAAGATGGTTTAGAGTCTTCCAAAATTATTTAACAGCAATAGATGCTTGTGAACCTGACAGAAAGTTTGCCCTAATGTTTAATGTAATGGAGGACAAAGAGTTTTTGACAATTTGTGAACAATGTGAGCAACAAGATGTTAATAATTTTGAGCATCAGGATGTTGTGGGCATTCCCACTACCACTATTTTGACAGTGAATATTAATCTGGATGCTGGGGATACTGCTAGCAAGAATGGACCATAATGTGATGTGATGATTGGCCATGTTAGTGTAAATATTATGGTGGATTCGGGTTCACCAGTGACTATGCTGTCAGAAACGACTTTCCAAACTTTATGGAAGGGTGTGAAACTTAATGTACCTGATGTTAGAGCAATTGCTTATGGTGACACTGAAATTAAAACTTTAGGTTTTTTTTAGGTTAGTTTAGTTTTTCAGGACAGGGTTCTTCGTGCTTGAGTGTACGTGGCAGTAAAAGGAAAATATATTTTCGGATGGATTGATCTACGGAAATTGGGGATGATATTAAGGCCTGGTAAGAAGGTTCCTATCATGTTGATTGATAAAGTGTGTGATAAGTGTTGTGATATGGATGTTGTGAGAAGTTGGCCTGGTATATGCTGTCCACTAATTAAAGTGGCCACCTTGCACCAGGCCAAACAACCCTTATGATGTATGAGGTCAAAGATAACCTTTAGAAAGCTATCCTAGTGGTAGCTGTGGAGAGCAGCCTTCTGGCTTAATCTTGAAGGAATGCAAAGCAGCTTGTTTTACCAGAATATCACCTCCTTAATTAATTAAATGAAAGTAGAACCACACAGTAGTTATATAAAAATATGTATTTATTAATATAACACTCTCTAGTATGCTCTACCCGAGGATACAACACAAAGCATACAATATGAGATCATTAGAACAGTTGTAAGTAGCACAATACACAGTGGGCTCCAGGGGGAGACCAAACCATATACTAAAATAGTGGTATAACAACCACGACTCAGGTCAAGACAAGGTCTGGAGCACGTAGAATTGTTTGAACCCCACGGAACCACCCAAAGTCAGTAGATAGGGACCCCACGGAGGACAGGTGCAGTGTGTTAACACGACACGGGCTCCGTACAATTCTATGGAAAGTCGCAGTTGCAATTTTACAGTTTAAGGACCCTTCTAGGAAGACTTCGAGGAAACCCTTCAGAACTTAAGAGGTTGGAGAGCCACCCCACCTGTGGATACCAAAGTACCAGAGTTACCTATCCCAGAGGAGGCGGGTCCATAGGGTTGAAGTGGTGTCGGAAACCACCATTGTTCTCTATGGAAGGCTTCGAAGAAGTACTGCTGCCGTGAAGGTGAAAAGGGTCCGGTGGAATCCAAGGCTGGATTCTTGAAGAAAGGAACCTGAAAGCAGAGGGGACAGAATCTGGGTCACTTCAGAGTGACCAGGGGCTCGGGAGACGAATGCCCACCGATGTCGGGTGCTTCAGGTGCGAAGAAGGGATGCTTGACTCTGCATCCACGAGGACCCGGAGACGTCGACGATGGCCACGAGCTAGATGCCAGCTGTGCCACAAAGGATGTTGAGTGATGAGGGGTCGGCGTCTGGCTGGATCACCAACAAGCCGTGGTAATAGCAACCCACGCAGGAAGGTCAAGTAGGTTACGGTGTGAACCAGCAAGATCCAGGGGACTCACCAAGCAATGGGGAGTCAGGGCACATCTGGAGCAAACAGGAAAGCCCAACAGAATTCAAGATGACCCTCAGGAGGACCCACAGGCCGAATGACCAGGAGTCACGAGGGGACCTTGAGCAAGATTACAAAGTAACAGCCCACAGAGCACTTGGTGCGAGGAATCCAGAGTTCTTTGGTGGAAATACTGCTCAGGGTCAGGACTACATGGAGTCCAATGCACAAGCTCGGGAACCGCCAACTAGCATGTGCACTTGCAAATAGACGCGGTGCACAGGGGTTCAGGTTATGCAGTCTCCACGAGGGATACTGGCCTCAAACTTGCTGAGAGGGCAGATCAACCTCAGGGACCTTCGAAACCCACCTCCTGTGTTGCTGGAGTCTTCAGCGTCCGCAGGAACTCGGGAGCAGCAGACCTGTCAGTTGCGTTGAGGTGCCTGCGAATGCAGGGGAGTGACTCCTTCACCCCAAGGGAGATTCTTCGGTTGTCCTTAGTGCACCACAGGTCCTGCACAGAGCCTGTATGGAGCAAGGACACAGACAAAGCTTTAGACGGAGAGTGGGATAAAGTCGGGCCCAGTCGAAGTCCAGAGTGTCCAGACGGTAGAAGGTCAGTGGTTTCTTCTTGTAGGATCTTGTCCACATAAAATCTAAAGAGCTACACTCAGGTAAGCCCGTTTTGTACCCATGGGAGATGGTTGGACAGATTCGGGGGAGCCTCCTAGGGGAGGGTCAGGACAGAGGGGTGATTACACCCATGTCCTTTGTCCAGTTTCGCACCAGAGCAGGAGCCAAGGGCTCCCAGAACTGGATTGAGCTGGACTATGCACAGGGACACCAAATGTGCCCCAGGTGCAGACTTTCAGGCACTCTCAGAGTGCACTCACCCAACCCCAATACACTTACAGCCCCATGCATCAAATTGAAAACCGGTCGCAAACGGGCAGATTCTGGCCCTTTGCGACTGGAATTTTTGCATTTAGGATCCATCATCCCAAATGCAAAAATCGCAAATTGCCATTGCATTTAAGGAATCGCAAATTGCCATTGCATTTAAGGAATCACAAATTGCCCTTGGGGCATGTGTGTGCCAACATGGTGCACATTACAATTTCAGGGGTGCAATTTGACACCCATGCCCCCCCTTGAAATTGCATGTGCAATTTGCGAGTACCTAATGGGTACTCGCAAATTGCATGCAATTCCCATTCATTCTTATGGGCCTCTAGGCCCATTGGAATGAATGGAAAGCCACTCCTTAATTGTGAGTCGCAATTGAGGAATTTGTAGGAATCGCTTTTTTTTAGCATGGGCTTTTGCAATTCCTTATTAGCGAATCCTTATTTTTCGCTAATAAGGATTCGCAAATGGCATTGTTGATGCATGTGCCAGTTAATCCTGTCTGGGAGGTGGTCACACCTCCCTGTGACAGGATGCCTATTGTGCTGCCTTCCTCTGCTCGAGCTTGGCTCAGCAGCAGAAAGGCAGAGATGTGTCTCTGGTCAGCAGCATCCATTTTGTGCTGACCGGGTCGAGAAGGCTGGCACCGGATAGACCAGTGACCCCACGAAGCTCACTTCAGAAGGGTAGAATCATACCTCCCACACCAGTTACCAGTGTGGAGGTATGATTCCATGGTGTTTGATACCAAACACGACATGTTTCTATGCAACCGTTTTCGAGATAGCATTTACAGTGAGGTTATAATGCACCTCTACCTGTATGTCTGGCTGAGTCACATAAATCCCGGGAGAATGGTCTCCGAAGGCTGCAGAGGGGCTTTGCTCATGCAGGAGCACCCTCTCATGTAAAACCCAGCACCCTGTCTTCAGGATTGTTAAGGCCTGCTATAGGGGTGACTTATACGTTTTAAGTGTAGTGACCTATAGCTATAGTGAACCTATATCTAAAGTAAGTGGTGCAAGCACCAGCTTACACAGGCTGCAATGGCAGACCTGTAGTTCCATTTTGTATGGCCTCTCATGGGTGGCATAATACATGCTTCAGCCCATGGGAGGCCTCTGGGGTACATGTGTACAATATACTAGGGACTGATAAGTGTACCCCCGTATCCAATCTGGAGTGTACCAAAGTACATAACATAACCAATTTAGGGAGAGAACTCAGTCCCAGTCAGACTAGTCAAAAACCAGCAAAACACCAGGCAAAAAGTGTGGGTAACCATGCAGTCAAATCTTACCTTCCTACAGATGTTATATTAAAAAAATATCCACAGGTGTTTGAGGACAAGATTGGAGTTGTGAGATTATTTTAAAACAGAATGTTACACTAGTGGTGCATTAGGTAAGAGAAGTACCGCTGTGTGTTAGAGAAGAATTAAGGAAACATCTGGATCAATTGTGTTTGGATGGGATTATTGAACCTGAGAATGCGTCAGAATGGGTAAGTGCATTGGTTATAGAGAAAAGGGAAATTATAGTATTCGTTTATGTGTAGATTTATGTGCATTAAATAAAATATTATTGTGGATTGCCACCCATTACCTAAAATCCATGAGGTGTTAACAACATTGAGGGGTGGGAGCGAAATGTTTTAGTAATATTGACCTGAAGGCTGCGTACCATCAGATCCGATTGAAGAAAGAATCTCAAATGCTAAACACATTCATTATTTCATTTGTGGCATTCAAATATTTCCATTTACCATTTGGTCTAGCATCCTCTGCTACCGTTTTCCAGAAACTAATGTATTGTTTATTTAAAGATGTCCTTGGGGTGCTAGCTTTTCAGGACAATATTTTGATCTTTGACAAAACCATTGAACAGCATAATTGTATTTTGAACAAAGTTTTGTCCATTCTTTGTGACAACAGAATGACAGTTTTCTGAGACAAATGCAGAACTCTGTTGTTTATTTGGGTCATTGCATAACAGCGGAGGGTGTGAAGTAAAAGGAAGATCTAATAAAGGATTTAAGAGATATACCATGCCCACAGAGCAAAGATGAGCTCAAGTCATTCATCAGGTTGCGTGATTACTATGCTACGTTTGTGAGTGGGTATGATACACTTATAGTGCCCTTGAAGAAACTTTTAAGGAAGTAAAAGTTTGTGTGGGAGAAATTAAAACGGAACTTACTAATGTACCAGCGGTGAAGACTTTTGTAAGTGGTGCATATCGGCTGACGCTAGTGCTGTTGGGCTAGGTGTTGTTATTTTTCAAAGGGTTGGTGTTGAGGAACATACTATAGCATTTGCTTCAAGGATTCTATCTGATGTGGAAATGAGATACAGCACAACAGAGAGAGAAGATTATTTTGTTTAGTGATCATAAGCCTTTGAGGCATCTACTGGATTCTTCCAGGCTTATCCGAATTCTTCCCAAGTTACAAAAGTATAACTTTGATATCGGGTAAAGACCAGGTGGAAATAATGCCAGAGCTGATTGTCTGTCACAACTGCCCATAGAAGGTGAAACAGATGAGTCTGTTAGTTTGCGTTTGGAATGTGTCGTGGCAGGACTTGATGTGGCAGAAGAATGTCAAGGGACCATCACTGAAGATGAATGGAACAAGGCATTTGCTGGGGATGCTAGTATGTTGAAGGTGAATGATTTTGTTAACAAGAGGTGGCAACCACTGAAGCATTTGCAAGGGTAATTGCTTTGCTATGGACAGATAGCATCTCAATTTATGGTGTAATCTGGGATTCTGTTAAGAACTGGCAAATTTGTATCTCCAGATAGTCTTAAAGGTAAAATTATTGGTTTGATTCATTCTGGACATTTGGGATCTACTTCTACTAAGAAAGTTTTGAGGTGTCATTTTTGGTGGCCCTACATGGACAAGCAAGTGGAGGAATTTGTGAACAGATATGAAAATTGTTTGCTTTCTAACAAACATTGGAAAACTAGGGAGTCTCCTTTGATACCTACTCCTTTTCCTGAATGTCCATGGAGTAAGTTAGCTTTGGATTTTTCCGGACTTATTTCTCAACTGGCTAATGGATCTAAATATATGATTGTACTTGTAGATTACTTTTCCAAGTGGATCTATCATAAATTTGTAGATGAAGTAAGTACTCAAGCGGCTATTGACTTTCTGGAGGACGTTTTTGCATTGGCAGGTACCACATAATAGAGTACAATGGATTTCTCAAAAAATTGAAAATGTTCTTATAGAAAGAGGGCTCAAACATTATACTGCTGCACTTTAATAATTCTAGTTTCAATGGGGCTGTTGAGGGAGTAAATAGAATAGTTAAACAGGGTATTCAAACTTCCATCACTTGTGGTGTAAATGTGAAGGAGTTTTTAAGGAACAAGATTTGGGCTTATCACCACCAATATGACATGTTACAACACGTACTAATACCATGCGTGCCATTACAACATGGGTATTACTACGTGTTGTCAATTACAACGACCTACCATTACATCGCATACTTTTACCACAAATATGCCTTTACCACGCATGCCATTACAACGCAAAGGCATGCGTGGTTAAGGTATACTCTTGGTAAAAGTATCTAAGGTAAGTTACTGTACCCTACCCTAAACCCTAATTTGGTATCCCTGCACGACCCTACACCAACCCCCAGTCCTCTCCCTACCCTAAAGCACTACCCTGCACGACCCCCAACCCTACCCTAAACACTACACCACTACCCCTGCACGACTTTCCTACACTTAAACACTACCCTGCATGACCCTCCGACACTACCCTAAACCCTAAAACACTACCCCCTGCACAACCCTCCCCCAACCCTCAGTCCTCTCCCTACACTTACACACTACCCTGCACAATCCCCCGACACTACCCTAAAACACTACCCCCTGCACGACCCTTCCCCGAACCCCAGTCCTCTCCCTACACTAACACACTACCCTGCACAACCCTCAACACTACCCTAAACCCTAAAACACTACCCTGCACTACACACACACACTCCACCCGACCCCCTTTTACCCTAAAAAAGTAACCCCACCCCAGGCCCAATCCCCCTTACCTCTCTCTCCTCCAGGTTCCTGCTGCACGTCGGGTCTGAGGGGCGGTACACTTTGTTGTGAGGAAACGGAAGAGCCTCTGTTTCCTCACAACGAGGTGGATCGCCATTTTTGTTTACATGTTATGCGTGGTAAAAGCATATGCGATGTACAAAAATGCATAGTAATGGCTACGCGTTGTTACATTGCATGCGTTTCCCATCACAACACACCTCACTCTGTAACAGGGGTTTCTTCCTTTTCATTGTTGAGGAGTAGGGATGCCCGCACTGTTTTATTGCCCACATGGTTGGATGGTAAAGCACCATCAAGGTTGATGTAAAAACAGTTGGCTGATTTAAGGTTAAAAGTGCACAGAGCAGAATGAGGAAATACCATGATCCGACTCATTGTTTAAGTGATGCCAGAATTGAAGCGGGTAATTGGGTTATACTACGCAATATGAGACCAAAAAGATTGAAAGTTGATTTTCACTACAATGGGCCATTTAACATATGTAAAGTTGCTCGTACGTCTGTTCAGTTGGAGGATGGGCGATGGTGGTCAACAATGAATTTGCTTCTTTTGCAGGATTTTCAAAAAGATATTATTATGAGGAGGTTATATGTTCCCATTGATGATTTTCTTCCTGTAGGGATTTTTCAAGAATATGATTATTTGAGACCGAGTGATACTCTAGGTGTTCCTGCAAGTCATCTGGGGAGCCCTCTTCAAACGCTCATGATGAAAGGGCTTCTGTACTTCAACGTGAAGGAGTTATCACTACCAGGTGTGTTCGAATTTCTAGGGAACCAAGCTATTTACTGGAATGTGATGTTTGATATATTGTATATTATGTTTTGTATTAAATGTATTTTGTGTTTTTTTCCTGTATTAGCTCTATATTTGTAATTTATTGTTTTCAGGATTTATTTGCATATATTTGCTGAATATGTAGTATTTGTAGGGTATTTCTAAATGTGTTATTGTTATTTGTAGGGGGGACATGTTATATCCCTAGTATAACATATTTAATGTTTTTGCATGTTTCTTTATGGAATGTATTGGACAGGTGTTCCTTGTGGCATGCTAGCATTCCAGTTCGAGGTTCAGGTAGAAATCAGTTGGTGGTTGGAGCTGGTCTGCAAGGATGTGCTGATGAGCCTGCCCTTCCTACTTATACAGTTGTATGAAATAAAAGGACATATATCCTTATCATGTCTCCATACAACTTATTAGAGAAACCCTACTCATGCCTGTCAATTCACCCATATTTGGCAGTTATTATTTGCTTTTTCTATTCATCCACCATATAAACAAAATGTTTCTATAGACTTGAATGAAGTCACCTGCTTTTCAAACTTATACCACCTTCCAAAAAAGTATTCATTTCCAATAGGCCGTAATGGGATCACCCTATTAAGTGCCTGACTTCACCTGCATTTTTGAGGCAAGTGGTTGATTGGTATGTGTACTTCAATCCCCATCATCCCTCTCCACAGGAAGTGACATCACCTCCTGCCTTCTCCCTTGAGTGAGCTCCTCTGAGCGTTCTCAGCAAAAGCGAACACAGACAAGAGCATTGCATTCTTGGCCCTACAAGGTAAGATATGATTATATGCCTCACCCTGTACCCCAAACCACCAGGTATGCCACAAAACTCATACAGTATCCTTACAATACATTGAACCAATCTCATACACATCCCACTTACTACAACCCCCCAGAAACTACAGAACACCCATTTCAACTCATGCTTGTTAACTCTCTCTTTGCAGTACTCCACGCACCAGACATCACAGAGGTCATCACCTATCACAACCTTGAACCCCTCTATATATCACAGAAACATGTCTCACCCCCAAATCGTAGATGACCTTCTACCCACAGGCTCTAGCATACATTGTTTGGGTCATATGTATAAGAACAGAGGAGGCCTTGCTATGATACGTAAGTACTCTTGGCTTGGCACCCTAGGCAAGCAAGTAACACCCAACTCCATGGAGGTCATGACATTCCACTTCCCATGCTCTGCAACTCAGTTGCTGTTTAAGCCCTCATACTATAATCAGGATAATGGTAATGTCCTGCTCCATGGCCTAGCAGACTCCCCATTAGCCCCAATGCCTCTTATGTGGATCAGCACATCTCATCCAGCGCTTGAAGATCTTTAATCACATCACCTCTGATCACGCTGATTGAACTCACTGCCTCCTCTTGACAGCATGCATCATCGTCAATACTCACTGCATCATTTACTAAGCCGTAAAAACTAGTACCCATGTTTATCTTGGAGGCAAGCTAACCCTCTATTAAGCTTCTTGGCACATCCATAGCTACAACACCATTTGAATGGAGACTAAGGGGTCGAATATGATGTCGTTCGGAAAGCATCTGATTCCCTCGAATCTGATTCAGAAAGCCTTGTTTCTGACCGACTCAGACACATTTCAGGACGAGCGATTATGATGTCCATAAAGCGTTCGAACTGTCCGACTCGGTTCCGAATGGCATTCGGAGTACCCGAGTCGGCTATTGGCCGCATATCCGAATGAGCGAGTAGGATGTTGGATTCAGACAGCCTTTCCGAATCGGTTGTTCTGACACGGATCGGCTGTTGGAATCTGACTTTGGGGGCCTGTAGCAGGCCCCCCTTCATCCGGGGCCCTCCGAATTGGACCCGTGGGGGTACCGATGGGTCCCTCTTTCCATGCATGCACAGTGTGACAGGAACCATGGGGTGCCTGCCACAGGGTGCAGGGTTTTCCCCAACCACCCCTTTTTTTAATGGGAGCCTGTGTTATCGTTCAGATCACAGGCTCCCATTGGAGTCAATGGGAGTCCGACCGGACGTTGTTCGGATACATCGTAATCGGTCAGTGGGACTCCCTGTAAAGTGTGAAAATGAAAAAGTAAGGTAGCAGACATTTTGCATTGAGACACAGAGTATCTGGAACAGCATTCCTGTATCCATCAGAACTGCTCCAATACTGCTTCAATTTTCAATTTAGGAAATGGTTGGCGATGCATTTAGCGGTACTACAACACTTATGCTCCAAGAATCCAGCTACCTCTCTGTGAGGGAGGGTCGAGCACCGAGCCTCGGCACCTACCTGGCATCGCCATGCCCAGATCACAAGTGGAGCGATGGAGCGGAAAGGAGGTCATTCAAAGGAATAAACCATTGACCCCTCCTGTGCAGGCTGTCGGCGAGCCAGGCCAACAGGATAGACAATCAGCGGTTCAGGATGGCCCTGAAAAAGAGGGCGCACAGAAAGAAGGCGCGGAACCAGGAAGATGCCATATGAAGATGCCCGGACATGGAAGTGGACATACAGCAACGCCGAGACAGGACTTAGACGCCGAGAGCAGAAGAGGAGGAGTTAGTGCAGACCGACGACAGAGGATCTGAGGGCAATGCTCCAGAAGTCTGGAGCGAAGAGTAGTGGATGCCTCAGGAGTACCCGGTGTACCGCCACAGCTCAGGAGAGTTGCAGCTACTGCAGTGAGTGATTAGGGGAGAGAGAGACACTGTGTAAAGGTTGGGGTTTTTGCCCCATACCATCAACTGTGGCTCACTTTGTGACACCACCCTTCCTTCGTGATACCGTATAGTTTTTTTTGTTGTTCTTTTTGTTTTGTGCTGTTCTCATTCGGAGTGTAGTGCCCGATAACAAATAAGGAAAAGGGGGCAACCACTGGTCAATGCATAGGAGGGCCAGCTTGCACCCTCCATATAGAACTTATTCTGCACAGTTGAGACAAAGGGAAAATAACTGATTTGATTTTTGTTTGCTAAATTTCCTTTTTAGAGGAAAAGTATTCTCTTATGAAGGGGATGTGAGAAAAATCCCAGAAGAAGACTTTCCTACCTTCTTGTTCTCCACACTTCCAAAACTTTTAACTCACCTCTTTTCTCGGTGTTCTGGAGGCCTATCCCCATAAGCTTATAAAGAAAGGCCAAAATACTCACTGCCATTTCCCCTTTTCTTTTGAGCCTCCTGGGAAACGTCCATCCTCCGCGATCCAACCTTTGAAAAATAGAAAGAAGAAACAGATTAACATGGCAACTGAGTATCATTGTATCAGAGAAGAGAAGCGAGTCACCACAACCATAAAGCATCATAACATCAAGGAAGAGACAGAGTGAAAACCCTTTAAAGAACAATGCAAACCTGTCCTATCATTGTACTGTTTAACAAATTAGTCAAAATTGAGAACCTTATTAGGCTTCTAGATTCTGTTTCCGCCCATCCCTCCGACACTCTCCTATCATTTGTTGACCCTGTACAGCCCATCCCTGTCTTTTAGCTAAGGTTTGTGCTGTACAGATACCAAATACATACCTTTCAAAAGGACACCCGTCTTGTTATGTACAATTGTAAAGCCCATTACTACCTTCAAGAGTATTCTAGCGATCAAAGCAATGGGTGTCGGGTCTTGCAATCATAGGTTCTGTTAGATGTTACATTTCCCAGTTCATGGTACTTCTATTGCAGTCCTGCAATATGACAGCTAATAGGGCCTTGGTGGATTCAAAGCCATGATCACAGATCAACACTGCGCAAAATATGCTAACTGTAGTGATTGTGTCAGCAGCACATGCAAATTGAGAGTAGGGGTGGGTGGAATTTGCGAAGTTGCCTTTCGCAAAATTTCACAAAATGGCAAAAAATCTCCGCGAACACGCGAAATTTCGCGTGCTCGCAGAGATTTTTGGGCTGATTTAATGCGTTACTGAATTTGAGCTTCAACTGGGGCACCTGCTTTATTTATATCTGTAAGTGCTTCCTGTTGAGGTTTAATTTTTGTGACAGGAGCATCGTGCCAGAATGAATCCTGCCCTGCATATTTACCCAAGAAGATGCCACCGTTTTGTGCAATGCCTCTACTCAACTGGAGTACTTTCCACTGGCTAATCAGTAAGTGCTACCTCGTTGGGTAAATGTATAGTGTTTTTCCAACACTACAGCTGCGTAAAGGGCCAGAAGAGTTGTCTACAGCGACCATGTGTGTCTGTAACGTTGCCACCACCACGACGGGCGCCGGGGTCCCTCGAGTGAGCTGTCCATCATAGTGGGGGAAAGGGCAGGAAGACGTTGCACACTGCTGGTGTGTGGGCCGGGGCCAAACGGGTGGGGCTTCCATGCGTGCTCACGAATGTTTTGTGCTGATTAATGCGTTACTGAATTTGAGCTTCAACTAGGGCACCTGCTTTATTTATATCTGTAAGTGCTTCCTGTTGAGGTTTAATTTTTGAGACAGGAGCATCGTGCCAGAATGAATCCTGTGCAATACCTAGGCTGTACCCTCATGCCCCCCCCAAATTCCGTTCCGCCGCGGATCGCGAATGTTTCGCGTTCCGCGCGGAACGCGAAAATGCCGAAATTTAGTAATTTCCGCGAGCGGAACGGAATTTGTCACCCACCCTTAATTGAGAGGCATACTCTCAGTAGTAATGTGCTGGAACAAGATCAGATGGTCTCTGCTCATTTTATGTATATTCCTGGTCATGCCCAGCTTTTGGGTCCATGCAGCATGAGCTGCGTGCCATGCAGTGCTCACTACATCCCTTCCCATTGACTGCAACTGGCCCTACGGGGATCCGTATACCCAACTCTTGGACTTACAACAGGTTACCACATATAAGGGCCTATTCATAAAGGTAAATTTACACCTGTAAATTTCCTATTGTGTAAATCTCCTCTTGCACAGATGTGTAGATGTACAATGTTGTGCTATTCACCATTTCTGAGTGAAACTTACACCTAAGTATAAATTTGCATGTATCAAGCCCCTCGCTTGCAGGGGTGCAGATATTTAAAACTGAATTTAACAGTGTAAGTTACTACCAGTACCTTTTAACATGAAGATGAGGATCTCCACCACGGTGTCAGTACTCTCCTCAGGGGAGAGTATAGGGAAAGTTGAAAAAAATATATAAATTTGCTAAACAAATATTTTAATGCACAATATTATTGTAAAATAATTATTTTAACCTGTTACTAATAAAATTAAATGTGACAGCACATTACCTCTGCAAAATAAATCTTTATTGAATAAATAATGTAAATGTATTAATTTAGTTTATCACTATACATTTTTAAACAAAATGTAAACAATCTCATACTCGCTTGCATTTGTATTTGATTATATTATATGTTTATAGTAATTTTTTTTATAAAAGTTACAAAATATCACCTAATGTTTTTATTAAATAAGTTAACTATTCATTTTTAAAAATGGTAAAATATTTAATTATTGTGTATAATGTTAAACACTATTAAAATATGTTTATATGTATGTATACTCCACAACCTCCTCCAGGAAAAAATGTTGACACCCCAGCAAGGATTTGATGCACAAAATCAATGTTATTTAAGGCAAGCAATAGGTGCCAGGTTATGCGTTTCAGCTAACTCACCTTGTGCACACCTTAAAATGATCATCAACCCCCCCCCCATTGGAGTGGCAACAATTTTTTCTGGAGACGGTTGTGGAGTATTCATCTGTGACTCCTGCCTTACTGTTGTTGTGCTCTGCATGTGATATATATATATATATATATATATATATATATATATATATATATATATATATATATATATATATATATGATATTATTTAAAAGTCGGAATAATTTCAGTTAACATTATTTCACATGGGGTCCTATTTTAATTCCCTACCCCCATTATTTTCTATGGGAGTGTGTTCCAGTACTTGTGAGTTGTCATGTGTGGTGCTTGATTTACTCCAAAACTTGACACGCAGTACAGTTACCATTGTTATGTCACTTTTAGGGCTGTACTATCTTTAGAAGTGTAGTTTTTGAATAGAAATGATGTTCGACCCCTTTCGAAAGGCTACAGGCCTTAGATTGTTTGCCTATGATGTCCAGGAGCCCATCCTACTATAGCTCTGCTAATTTGGCCCTTCGTGCCCTTCAGCACTCTCAATGGTAGTAAGGGCGAGCACTCACAGACTTCTAAAGGAGGTTGGTGTGGGGGTACACACTCTCAGCACTCAACACTAATCCCATCAGTACGGTAACATGATTGTCCAGCCCGGTGTTTCTCCTTTGAAAAGTACTTCATTCAACACTAAGGCACAAAACTACACTACACAATAATGTCCTGGATTCTAAAGTGCTTCAGGTTGGTGCTCCTCCTAGGAAACCTACCCTCCCCCTGTAATGGTCTAGGGCTGAGTGGCACAGTGCCTGATTTACATATTTGTAGTTGTCCCATCCTCTGCCATGCAACTGAGTACTCTGTTGCCCTGGCAGAGCGGCCGACTGGCAAATTTTGAAATGTCCCCCGGGCCAGAAGGATGGAGCTGCACCACAAAGTTATAGTGTTTTTTATTTTCGAAACGAAAATCCCAAAGCAAAACTTTCTTTTTCAAAATACCCAAAAAACTATGCCCCCCTCGCCATGGGAGTATCCTCCTATAGCAAGCGGGGCATTGAGCACTTTTAAGTGCCCCTTACAGACAGGTTTTTTCTGGAGGTGAGAGTCATTGAAAAACTGCTACATGTCTGCCCATCTAAATTAGGTGGGCAGACATATAGCCAATTTTTCGATTGGCCCAAAAAAGTAAGGGAAGTTTAACCATGGTGGAGATGGCGTAGTCTCCGTCGTCATCAAGTAATGGTCCTCCCGCAGTTAGACTTGGTGGGCAAACCATAGCCTTGGTGGGGAGTTCTCTTGGGCAGGTGAAGCACTCCAACCCTTCTCTTAGCACACAGTCTCTCCCGGTTGGGTAGCTCAAATAGTCTTTCATCCATCTTTTCAAGCAGCAGAGGGCTGAGTTAGGCCTTGCACTGGAGAGCTGGTTTACAGGAGTTGTGCAGAGCCGCTGTCATGGCACATGGCAGTACTCCTTATGGCTGGGCAGGTCCGCCAGGCTGCTCGATGAGTCCTTAAGGGCAGCGGTAGGAGAGCTTAGCTTCTGTCTGTGACCCTCTCCGGTGGTTCTTGGCTAAAGAATAGCCTCATGGTTTCAGTAGGCCGGTTCCTCCACTCTGGCGAGGCATGCAGATAGTTGCACTGGGGCCTCTTTTGAATGTAGGAATCATTCAGTCCTCCTCAGGTGCAGGGCAGCATCACAGTTTCAAGGAGCTTAATGGGGCATGGTGGAAAGATTCAGATCGGGCGCTTGGAACTCTAGCCCTATGGTTAATTTAGCACAGCGTGCCTTGAGACAACAGTCTTGTGCTTCAGACCGATGTAATCCGTTTGGTACATTTGGGGGTTAGTGCCAGTCTAGCCACTCAGACAAGATGGTGAGCGTAATTTGGGTTGGAAACCACAGCTTTGCTGGCTTCTTCTTTGGGGCGGCAGGGTCCTCACTGGAACAAGTTCAGAAGTGCCGCAGTCATGCCGACCTCCATCAGTGGGTACCCAGAGTAATATGGATCCTAACTTTAATCTGGCAAACCGTTTAGGTACACTTTGGGAAGTGTGGATGATAATGGAGACCACTCTGGTATGCTTTAGCAGTACTGTGGTTCCTCCAAGAAGTTCAAGGACTGTCTTACAATCTCAGGCATGCCAGTCAAAAAGGTTTTGACCCAAGTAGATGCACCAGGGTCAACTGCTTCTTGCCCACACTAACAGTCAACTTCCTTTACATGGTTTGCTCACTCCTTCTCTCTCGCTCAGGCAGGACTTCTTGTGTTCCAAGAACAAGTCTGGCAGTTATTCCTCCAGATGAATGAATTAATTACGAGATTTGTAAAGCATGACAGGTGCTCCGTCGAAGCATCCTGACACTAAAAAGAATAGAGGGAAACCAACACTGAACCGCATTTATCAGATGGAGAACATAGAAGCATCCTAAAATGTAACTCAGTGCGCGCACAGTGGAGACTCAACAAGAGATCATTCTACTCTGTTGTTGCCAAGAAAAATAAGGTGCATCCTGCTCTTTTGGGGGATTTGGATCCAAAGAATGCAAGATTCTAACTGGATTGTAATGGAAAAAGCAATCAGACAGGTATTTGGGCTTGGAGTTATAGAAAGCTCTCTGAGCTAGCAATAGAGCTGTAAAATGAATCATTTTGTGGACGGGCAGCCAGGGAAGCGATTTAAGATGGTGCAATCCTGATGTACATCAAGAGATCTTCAACAAAAATGGATGGGCTGCGGTACTCTGAATTGTCTGAAAACGATTGACCAAGTAGTCTGGTAAACCAAAATAAATGATATTAGCATTGTCTATTCTTGCTGTGATCAAAGCATGAAACACAGATTGGAGCTGGCGGCGGTGCAGCTGAACTGATTGCTTGGAGGTGGGGGATTTGCATATGGCCATGTCTGAACTGGGGTGGCGGAGTGAGCTAAAGAATGATGATGGATTAAACCCAAATCAGTTGACTGGGGGTGAGTGCTTGCAATGTTCAACACTCCGTCCATCATCCACTTTGGTTTTGCTTTGTTCGCCCTAAGTTGGCAGGGTATGCCCAGACGTGGGTCCCTTGCTCACTTTGCCACTGGATTCAAGATATCCTGGCTGATGAGGGTTATGAACCCGAAACCAGTCCCAGGATGCTTGTTTCCGGTCCAGGGAAGACATGGCTTGGCAGTTCGGGTTGGACTGTTCCCATGAGGCACAGGGTCAGACTGATTTGCATAACGCCATGTCTGAACTGGGGTGGCGGAGTGAGCTAAAGAATGATGATGGATTAAACCCAGATCAGTTGACTGGGGGTGAGTGCTTGCAATGTTCAACACTGCGTCCATCATCCCCTTTGGTTTTGCTTTGCAATCAGAGGAAGACTGTGGGATCTCGCCCTCTGGCCTGGTTGCAGCAGAGGAAACGGACTGCTATGAGCAGTTGCGGAGCGCAGAAAGGAACCTTGGGAGTCCTTGTGTGGATCGGGCTGGCTGCGGGGCTGTTCCTGCCGGCCAACCCGGGAGTGTTCAGAGTGTGCTGATCGATGGTGCGTGTGGAGAGCTGGCTGAGACGAGGAGTGGGCAACCTGTGGACAGCTGGGCAGTAAGATATCGGAGAGGCCGCTGGTGGCAGCAGGAGAGAGGACCCACATGGTGGCCTGGAGGGAGCTGTGAATTGGAGCTGGGCCTACTGGGGGGAGAGAAGAATGTGACTCGCCCCCGGTTCATTTGCGGCAAGAGGACCGAGCCCATCCAGGACAGTGTTGGGGCCAAGGAGTGGGCCCTGGCCACACATGTGGCGATCGGAGGACTGGTGAGTGTGCTGTGATGAGTACTCTTTGCTACTGGAGACCCGGTTGAGTGAAGAGACTGTGGGGCCCTGTGAGCTTGGCCGTCGGCCCTATTGAAAGCTTGGACTGTTGGCGGGGAGCGGTCTTGCCCACCGCAGCCCTTCAGACCTAGCCGGTGTGGGAGAGATTGGTCATCAGTGTCCAGCACAGTGGACCTGGATGCCTGGACCCTGAAGGGCCACTACGGTCGTCTATAGTGGAGTGTCAACTGGGGTGCTGTCCCCTGAGATGAGGAGCACAGGGACACACAAGTGCAGTACACTGTCAAAGAATCACGCACCTTGGCTTGTTAGGCCCTGAATGGAGCACTTCTCCATCAGGAAGGGCTACACAGTGCCTTGCCTTGATTCACATGCTGGAGAGGTCAGGACTGTAGTAGGGAGTATTGTTTTATGCTGGTCAAGATGGGGAAATCTGATGCTAGGCAGTCTAAGTGGGAAACGGCGTTTACAACGCTGGTAATACCACACGGGTAGGTTACAACGCAAGGCATTACATCAGAAGTCGTTTCAACGACTTGTGCTAGATGGCGCGCAACACCAGGGAATGTGTTGGATTTTAAATCCAATACATTCCCTGCTGTTGTGCTAACTGGAGTAGGAATAGTAATTTATACTATTCCTAAGTCCAGCGTGCCATCTAGCGCAAGTCATAGAAACGACTTGCGATGTAAAGCCATGCGTGGTAACAACGCGGACGATGTAAGGTCCGAGTTGTAACCTACTGCGGGGTAATAGATGGCATAGTAATGTCATACATTCGTCTAAGCTGCCTTTTGAGTCATGCAAACCGCCCCGGGGTTCGGTCATCCGAGGAGGAGGGACCGCCAGAGCTGAAGGCAAGTGGTGCTAGTTCCCAGGAACCTGACATACGGGAGATGTTTAGAGATCTCATACAGTCCCTAACGGCGATTGACATTCAAATTGACTCCCTGGCAGACAGGTTTGCACGGCTGAGAGAAAAAGTCTCCAGTCATGATGAAAGATTGGATCAGTTGGAACAACATGCATTGGTGCTGGAAGATGATGGAAGTACGACCAAGGAGAATGTGCTCTGCATGGATAAATGCTTGAACTCATACGGAACAAGAACGAGGACCTAGAAACGATATCCCGTAGGAATAATGTTAGAATTATTGGCATACCGGAGTCAACAGCAATGAATTGAGTGGAGGATTACATTGAAGAAATGTTAAAAGCTTTGTTTGGAGAGTCCCTTTCGCATATCTGCATAGAGGAGAGGGTGCACAGATCACTGGACCCAAGACCGCAGCTGGGTGCGGCAGCTCACCCCATTATTACGCGTTTATTAAACTACATGGACAGAGACACTGTGCCTAGGCTGGGACGAGGGGAACAAACATATCAAGGTAATACAGTATCGTTTTACCCTGACTTCACGATGGCAGTGCAAGCAGCACAACACGACTTCTTGCCAGTGAAGAGGTCTCTCCAAAAAAATGGACGCTAGGTACTCGCTGCTCTACCCTGTGAAGCTGCGCATCTTCCATGCCGACAAGACTTTCTATTTCAGTGACTCCAAAGCTGCGGATAAGTTTGTCAAGGGCCCTTGGCCGGCTAGATCGGACTCCCGAGGGCCACATTACTCTGGGGAAGCCCGCCGCACCAGCGGCAATGACTGATCAGTTGGTTAAGTCAGTTAAGTGTGGTACTGTTTGATTCTCTCTCCATCGGGGCAGGGGTGCTGGGATGATGTTTGAGGTGGTTTTCCCTCGTGTTAATGTTTGATTGTGCATTTGTGGTGTCCTTCCCCGTTTCTGGCTGGTGACTGCCGGATACCTTTCTGTCCCAGCCACCCAGCCCTTCCGGTGCTGGGATGTGCTGGGTCGCTAGTGCTTCCCCCTTAGGGATGATTCCCTCAAGATTCTATAGAGTTAGCCCTAGGAGGTTGTGGTTGGGAGGGGGGTTCTTCTTCCTGCCCATTTGGGGGGATGGAGTGGGTGCGTGGTGGGTGTGGATGGAAAGGTTTGCACTGACATGTCTGTTCCTTTCTATTTTCTTCTGTGTTCTATTTCTTGCCTGGCTTATGATTGGCCTACTGCATTGGGGTAGTGGGGGGACACCTTGATGCACACTATTACTCAGAGTCATTGGTTAGGAAGATTAAGATTCCATCCTGATGCAGTTGAAGGTGTTTACCTGGAACATATGTGGTATGAATGATAAACACAAAGTGAGAATGGTGATGGCGTATCTGGGTCGGCATGGTGCTGATATTTGCCTATTGCAAGAGTTGCATTTGACTGAAAGCGCTGGTGCACGTCTGCAGGCGGGATGGATGGGGAGAAGCGTATAGCCTGTTACTCGAGCAATGCCCAAGGTGTTGGCATTATCATCAGAAAGGGTCTGCCTTGGCACACGCGTACATCTTTATGCGACAAGCAAGGTAGATATGTGATGATGGCTGGCACGCTTGGGGGGGTTCCCAATCGGGCTTGTGTCCCTGTACGGCCCTAATGTGGATGATCTGGATTTTTTCACAGAGACAGGAGACTGGTGGATTCTTTGGGACCCGGCGCAGGTTTTGTGGCGGTGACTTTATTGTGATTCTGTACCCCCAGCATGATAGATCAGCAGACTTCCGGCACCCACACCCCAAGGCAGCAGCTCAACAAAACTCCATCATTGTAGATAATGAGCTAATGGAGGTGTGGAGGAATAGACATAGGGATAGGCAGGCAGGCACCTGTGTGTCCACTGCATGCTCCTCCTGGTGGCGGATAGATTACTGGCTAGTTTTCCGTGATGTGGAGGCTTGGGTGACTGCTACGGCTGCAAAAAAAAAAGACATTGGAACAAGAGGGTCAAGAGCTCTTACTTTCATACAGACATGGAATGTCGATACTCTGCCTATCTTTTCATAATTGGTTTGCTTTGGTTCTCTTTCATGTGCCCATCTCAGGCTGCATTTTAGCCTCATCCTTGTCTTGAATGATGCTCTTCACAGAAGGATAACTGGGATGGAGCACCCAAAACAGAGGTTCAAAGATATGAGCAGTCTCTGCCTCACTATCAGCAGACACAACTGACAGTGATCTGAAAAAGAGACTAAGGGCTGCTTCCCTTCAAAAAGACCTGCCACACCCTGACAACATAGACTCCAGTCCCACCATTCACCCATGCCATCAACCGAATTGGCAATATCAGGAAGATGAAGAAGCAACCCTCTGTATCATAAAGGAACCAATTGAATTTCCCTACTTCAGTGTCTGAATTCCCTCCCTTCAGTCTCAGGAATTTCAGCAAAACACTTTCACTCACTGGAAAATCAACCCCACATCTATCCTGTGCTCATTAGTAGACAAGGAGCTTTCAAAATGGAACCTACAGACCTATGTCACTCTGTTTCCCACAGGTACTCATGCAGTGTATACTATACATCACCTAACTAGTATGCATGCATATGCACACATCCATGCCCCTGGGAACTCTGTACTAGGATCTGAGATCACCTTTAGTAGTGCAATGTTGTGTGATTGGGGTAGTAGGCTTTCATTTGTGTGTTTCGCAAAAGAAGGCCTATTCACACTCAAATGACTACAAAAAGTGGTATGCTGCCATCAGCCTGCCACACTCATGAAACAGTGACGGTAGTCCCTCTGTTAATAGCGAGGGCTCATATGGTGCGCCCTTTGGGTCCAGGACCCATCTAATGTCAAAATCAGGCCTTGGTCCTTGTGCACATGCGAGATTAGCATGAGGCTGGAGACAAACATCTAAATGCAGGATACCAGAAACTCGCAGATGGCCATGCAGGGCACATGACATAACTGTACACCATATGTCATTCACTCACCTGGTCCCAAACACATAGACAAATTGGAGTCGAGGCTGGATCTCCTACACCACCTGAAGACATTGCAAGTCAAGGAACTGAAACCTTAGCGCTCACACTTTCTTCCTGGGAGAAGTGGGGGTTGGGATAAAATAAGAAAAGAGAGACTTGTGGTACTGGATCTGCTCAGCTGCTGTGCAAAACAGGTTTTGTCACTTTTGAGACCGGCTACATTTGCGAGGTAGAGTGCACTGGACCAGAAGCACTGGCTTTGCGATGACACAATGCTCTAGTTACTGCTTCAGAAAGGTTGGTGACAGCAAGTTGCAGAAAACTCACACTTCATTGTCCCCGTGTTGTTTGTACTTCTGCTTGGAGAGAGACCCAGAACTACCAGCTTTGGAAACCATCAGTTTACAGAAAGGCTGAGTCTGCCGAGCATCCTGGTAAGGGCACATGAAAAGAGAACCAACTAAAACCTGTTCTTAAAGTTTAGACAGTTGATCCACATCTGTTGTCTGCAAAATGTGCATAAAAGCTGGATTCATATGACTCCACAGTCCCAAATTCTAGATTAGCGTGAGGCTGGAGATAAAAATCGAAATGCAGGTTTCCAGAAACTCGCAGTTGGCCATGCAGGGCACATGATGCAACTGTACACCATGTGTCATGCTCTTACCTGGTCCCAAACGCAGAGACAACATTGGAGCTGATGCTGGACCTCCCATCCCACCTGAAGACATTGCAAGTCAAGCAACCAAACCCTTTGAGCTCACACTGTCTTCCTGGGGTAAGGGGGCGTTGGGATAAAATAAGAAAAGAGAGACTTGCCGTACTGGATTTGCTCAGTGGCTGTGCAAAACTACGTGACTGGATTTGTCACTTATGACCCCGGCTACATTTGCAAGATATATGTGCACTGGACCAGAAGCTCTTGCTTTGCGATGACTTAATGCTCTGGTTACTGCTTCAGAAAGGCTAATGACAACAAGGTGCAGAAAACTCACACTTCATTGTCCCCATGTTCTTTGTACTTCTACTTGGAGAGAGCCCCAGAACTACCTGCTTTCGGAACCATCAGTTTACATAAAGGTTGAGTCTGCAGAACATCATGGTAAGGGCACTTGAAAAGAGAACCAAGCCAAACCGGTTCTTAAAGTTTAGACAATTCAGTTAATCCACATCTGCTGGCTGTAAATTGTGTATAAAAGTATGACTCCACAGTGCCAAATTCTTCTTGATGAAGGAAAAGAGTTACTGTGTAACCAGACCAGATACCTGCCTGATAGTCCCTCTTCCAGATGTTAGGGTCCATTCCCCGAAGTCACCACTTTCTGCTGGAGGAGCTGAGATTCTGCCTGAGGAAACCCAAAAGCCTACCTGTCTGCTTAGGGAGGGTAAGAATTTGACCAGCCCCGTAGAAAGAGAAACTGTCCAGAAAGGAGAGGTCCAGAGTGTTCCTGGCATGAGAAGCTCCCAGAGAAAGCTGGTGAGCTTAAGAGAGCTAACCAAGAGTTACCTGTGCTGAGAAGGGGTCTTCCTGTCCCTCTGCATTTTATATGAGAAGCTGCAACCAAGACTGTACTAGAGCATGCCATCTTGAGTTGACCTCGCAATCACTGATGCCAATGAGGAAGACCCAGCACTGCCAACGCATAACCCCTAATCCGGCCTTGTGCCTGGAACTGTCCTAATTCCAGAAGTATGGCTCGTCCTGGGGGGTGCAATACAGGACAGCTAAAGCACCAGTTCACAGCTGTCTTCATGGAATCTCTGATTCCAATAACTTGTACCACCTCAGGAGCCTGCCTGAACCTTGTCTGTTGGAGATTGTCCTAAACCGAGCTGCCGCTGAGGCTAATAAGTCCCAGAAGACTCTGCTCCTTACGGGCAGAAACGCTAGGCCTGTCAGCTGCCAATTAATTTCAGCTAACCAAGGATCTAGCTAGGATAAGAGAAAGACATATGGGTGAGACTGCAGCTCTTGCTTGGCACTCTAGTACAAAAAGCCATCCTAAGGTTTCGAAGTTAGTTTCCTGTCAATATCTCATGAGAACTTTAAACATTCTGCATCTGAGCCTAGTCCCTGCCTATTACCTTGCATATAGGACAGTAATTGCCTGATCCCCACCCTCAGAGGGAGGGAAGACTATTACCAGGGAGGAGAGATCGTATAGTACCTCATGATTAGTGTAATTTACACCATTCATGTAGAGAGGAATGATTGAATAGTACAGTATTGAATTTTTCTGTAGATTAAAATTATATTTATTACCTAATGATATGTTCTGGGCTGGACATTATAGTATTGCCTGTTTGATTGTTTAGTTCTGAGCTTTTGCCTCCACTGTACCTGCCTGAGAAGCCTGTGATTGCTCAGCCTTGCTATCCTGAGAATAACATGTGCAAGGGTTGTACTTGGCCCAGTTAGAGCCATGGTAAAACAGATGCCAGGACACCAGTGGTAAATCACTGCAACCACCATGGCTGTGGTCCCCCGAATAGGGTTTGACCAGGGGCCTATGTGATGCATTTTTACCCCAGTGATGATATCCCTCCTGCTCTTGTCAGGGCCTGAGTGTGGAGTCTCTAGTTTCCAGGATAAGGATTCCAGGCCTAGACTGAAAACCAAAATGAGCAATAGCAAAAATGTTCAAGCCAGCCATGCACTTAGTTATGAATATATATTTTTTTTCCTCCTGGGTATTCCCTGCTTAAGTTACTTGTGTCAATCAATTAAAAGTGAATTTGTGTAACTGATTTCTGATGAGTTTTTAGAAGATCGACAACTGAATGTCTCATTGGTTGTTGTTCAAAAGAACATTGTCTCTCACAATGTAAAGAAGTGAAACGGCATGACACCACTTTTTGCTAATTGTTTATTCTGAAAGTTTCTATAACAAAAATAATGTTATAAAAAAAACAAGCTAAAAGACAGAAGGGTTTAGAGAGGAGACCTTCACACATGGCCACAGTGGGACAGGCTGTGCAGAATCATATCACTGACTCAAACTGAAGATTACTCGGGATGCACATAGCCTTAGGGGCCACCCTAGCGGTGCTGGGACCGGCCGCCAGTGGTGCGGCAGTCCTGCACTGGCAATTAGGATGCCACCGCCACAGTGGTATCCCGCATATATTACATTGTGATGGGCGGTGCTGTAAGCAGCACCCGCCACAATGCAATCTATGCATGTTGTGCATTGGCATGCACAACGTGACAGGCACCGCGCGGTGCCTGCCACCTTGTGCATGCCAATGTTGGGGGTACCTTGGATACCCCCAAGTGCAGCTCCCCATCCCGAACTCGGCATGCCTTTCTATGGCGGAGTCTCCGCCATGGAAAGGCATTGAAAATTGCCACATCATAATATGGATGGTTATGGGCCTTTTCCACCCGGTAGGCAATCGTGACGATTGTCTACCGTCGGAAAAGCAGCGGACAGTCTTTCCGTCCGCCGCGGTACCCCCCCGCCATGCTAATGTGGCGGGGGTTAAAGGCCGTCTGGCGGGGTGTTTTAACGGGCGGACCGCCCGCCATGCTAATAGGCCCCTTAGTCTCTTCTCTGGCTGAACTTATCAATGCCGCTGACCTCGCACAACAAGAATCAAAGGCCTTTCTATTACACTGAATACAAGTCCTATTGTTCAAAGAGGTATGAGGGTGTGCACCATCTCTGAAACTCGAAGTAAGTTTTATTTTCGGCTGTGTTAGAATTACCTGAGTGCTAGTAGGAGCAGAATGAGGTAGAATTGCTATAAATGTATAACAGAAATTATGTTGGAGTGTTTCCTCTTATTCATGATTTTAATAAATATTGCTACTGCCGTTTTATTTGTCTTAATTGTAGTTATTTATTTATTTATATAGTGCCTGAATCACCCCCGCAGGGGTATCTCTGCGCTTGCGGACATACAAGAAATTGCTGATACTATGTGAGGTGTCTAGAACCAAAATGTTTTCAGGGACTTTCTAAAGTGAAGATGGTCCGTGCACGGCCTCAATGTCATCGGGAGCGAGTTCCAGATCCGTGGGGCAAGATAAGAAAAGGCCTTCCCCCCCAGTCCTAGTCTTATTAATACGGGGAACTTTGAGAAGGAATTTGGAGCTGGATCGAAGATCTCTAAGGGGAATATATTGGCAAAGCTTCTCCGCAAAATATGTTGGACCATTGCCGTACACCGCCTTATGGACGATGCAGCAAATCTTGAATTTTTTATTCGTTTGCGCACCGGAAGCCAGTGGAGCTGCCGCAGCAGCGGACTCGAAGATGATCTAGAGGGAGCATTCAGTACCAGTTGTGCTGCTGTGTTTTGAACTACATGTAAGCAGTCTAACAAGGCCTCGTTGGCCGAAATCAATAGGGCATTACAGTAGTCAAAACGACTCAAGACTAGCATCTGAATCAGAGTATTCCGTGTGTGGTCTGGTAGAAACAGAAATATTTGTCTCAGCAGACTCAATACATGAAAGCATGAGCTTACCATATGAATCACCTGCTCCTTAATGTTCAGACTCTCCTCAATATGCACCCCTAGATTTTTTACTGATGCCTTCGAGGCGGGGGGGACACCCAGCTCACCTGGCCACCAATCTGGTGTCCACAACAATGCGGCCTCGCCGAAGAGCATAATCTCTGTTTTCCCGGCATTTAATTGGAGAAAGTTGTTACACATCCACTGGGATATTGCTAGCATGCCGGCAGAGAAATTGATCTGGGCAGTTGTGGAAGATTTATCAAAAGAGAAAGTAAGCTGGGTGTCGTCTGCGTAAGATATTGGTACGAACCCATATGTCCTCATAAGATTGGCCAAGGGAGCAACATAGATATTAAATAAGGTAGGGTTGAGACAAGATCCCTGCGGAACTCCCTTAGTCAACTTCTTGGACTCAGACCTATAAGGTCCCAGGTTGACTGTCTAGCGCTAGCCTGATGTTGTCCGTGACTGCCACTAGGGCTGTCTCCGTATTGTGTTTCAGCCTAAAGCTTGATTGTGACACATCCAGGCAATCTGACGCTTCGACATGAGCTGATAAATGCTTGTTGGTATGCTTTTCCAAAATTTTGCTCAGGAGCGGTAGGAGGGATATTGGTCGTAAATTAAACAGATCTTTCATAGATGCCTTGGTATTTTTGCGTAGTGGGATGACCTGTGCTGCCTTCCATTCAGATGGAAAATTACCTTCCTTTAATGATGCATTCAAGAGGGAGCATATAGGAGCAGACAGTTGTTTTGTAAGGCTCGCCGATACTTTGGCCGGTAAGACATCTAGAGGGGAACTTGATTTTACGGTGTGTAATAAGGTTTCTACCTCTTCACAAGTCAGAGGGGGAAAACTCAACAAGGGTATCCCCCTTATACAAGGATGGTGGTCGTAGATCATAACCGATCTCGTGTTCCCAACTGTAACAATTTTGTTGTGGATAAGATCAATTTTCTGCTCAAAATATTCCGCAATAGTGTCACATAAGGCTTGAGAGGGGGGTTCTTTCAGGTCACACGCTTTGGGGTTCGTAAAAGATTTAAGAATCTGATATAATGCTTTTGGATCATTCCCTGTCTGGGTTAACTGCAGAGCAATGAAAGTCTTCCGGGCTATTTTGATGTTTTTATGGTATTGGGCGAGGAGAGTCCTATATTTTTCTTACAGTTCATACTGTGTGCACTACACTAGGGTTTTGATTTTAAAATAATCCTTTAAAATGTTTTCTTTTGTTGTTGAGTGTGTTTCTATTCCTTAATGAAAGAGGGCCTGGGTTCCGCTTACTATTCCTTTAATGTCTCATGAGAATGATAGTTACCTGAAACACATTTTGCTTGGATATTGCTAAGTGGGATGTGGGGAGGTTGCAGTGCAACTGTTTTTGCTGTTTTCTGATTCGGATTGGGACACTGACTGAACCTTGGTGCCAGGGAATCTAGAAAATCAAACTTTATGTTTCTAGAAAATTTAGAAACGTATCAACAGGATGTTACCTCTATGCTCGGGCCATGAGGGCCAATAGTTGAAATATGTTAACCCATCCTGCTTTGAAAGAAGACCCTAGCCTTTAGCCCATGAGGAAAATGCCAGAATGGCAGTCGGGCCCTGACAGGTACCTTTCTCCACACTTGAAGATGCACATGTGCGGTGGAGGGCCTTGAGAGATTAGATGTTTGGCATGGACTGTGGCCAGTGGACAGTGTAGCAGGTAGAAGTGTAGCTTTCTGTCTAGTTTGCCCTCTTGTTCTAGGGTCTTAGGGGCTGTGGTACCTTCAGTGAGAATTGGAGCAGTAAACTCCTAGTGTAGCCTAATGGAGCCCTCATGGTGGCTGACAGAAGCTTTGTTATGCAGGGTCTTTGAGTCTGAGAGAACCTTACGTGGAAAGTGAGATGGAAGTGTGCCTTATTCTTTTTTTCACAGGAGGTGAGTGAGAGAGGTGGTGAAAATTCGGAGTTTGTTTATTATGTTAAATATTATGTTGGTTCATTTTAGTGTCATCTGTCTTCTTGTTCGGGCCACAGAGACATCCTGTCAGTCAGTGAATTTGAGAGTGGGCTGTTGCCCGGGCTTTCAGATCAGAGGGTGAATGCGGGGTGTTGGCATCTTTACTCTGTCTGGTTGGGTGGTGTCAGTGGCAGGCAGGCGGGCAGAAGAGTCAGTAAGCAATACCATGTACCTTGTTAGGTTGGAGTGCCATATACCTCGTTAGGTTGAAATGCCATGTACCTCATTAGGTTGAGGTACCATGCACCTCGTTGGGTTGAAGTGTGTGTTAGGCCAAGAGCATAAGGACAGGGTTTTCCCTCCTTTACGTCCCCCAGGGATGAATGGCTCATGCAATTTGTGCAAGCCTTAAGTTCGTATGGCAGTCTTTAGGCCTTGCTGTTTGGAGCCTCCTGTTGATAACGAAGCATTCAGCTCCCCTGCTGTATTTCCCTCCTTGTTAGAGAATTGAAACTTGTTAGTGGGCCTTCACCGATCTGGTGCTCAGGAGAGTTGTGGAGGCTACAGTGAGGGTCAGGTTTTCATATGTTTCTGGGAACCCAATAGCAGCTGGTTTTTGCCTCCGGCTTTGAGGCATCCCTCTGCATGCTTATTTTTTATTTTCTCTCTTTTTCCCCAGTTTCCATTTACCCTTTGTTTTTGTGTTGGGGTGATGAAGATTTATTGGAATTATAGAGTGACTGCTGATTGGTCCTTATTGGTGTAGTTAGGAGTGAGGATAGAGGTGCAGACTCTTTACTTCTTGGTCTGTTTTCTGCAAACTTCAGTGGTAGGTAGATGGACACCAGTAGGGCAACGGAAATATTTGCACGGATTATGAAACTTACAGTGAAATGGGAGAACGCACTGCGGAATGAATCTAGAGGACATGTACATCCTAAAGTGCAAATAGCCAGTAACATAGGGCAGAAGTGGATATGGTGCAAAACCCACTTTAAAGGGGTTGTGGTTTCAAGCCCAATCTTTTGCAAATAGTGTGGCAAATGGGCATCTTTTAAAGCACTTTAGGGCAGTAAAATTAAAAAACAGATTGTGTTTAAAGACTATTTCATGAGGGAAGGCTTTGGGGATGCCCCCAAACAATATATCAAAAATAATATGGGGGCTTATTCACAAACTGCACTTTGTAGTACATATAATAGTGTCACAGTAGTAATACTCACATATGTTAATGTTAATGTTACTGGGTATTTGTAAAGCGCACGGCTACTCCCAGGAGTGTCCCGGCGCTAAAGACAAGAGGGACCAGTGACAGAAACACAACTGTGGCGTCTCGGAGCCGCCGATCATACGAACAGCCAAGTTTTGAGCTTGTGACGGAAGCACAAAAGATCCTCCTCCCGACGCAGCTCAAACGGTAAATTGTTCCGAAGCCCGGAGGCCACCACCTGGAAAGAGCGGCCCCCCTGACGGGAGCAAAAGAACCTTGGATTAGTGACAAGCATAAGGTTGAGGACCGTAGATTACGAGATGGAACATAGAGCTGACATCTATTTCTCAGATACGGAGCCCCGATATTGTGGAATGCCTTAAAAGCCAATACCAGGGCCTTAACGATCACCCTAATGCGTACTGGAAGCCAGTGCAGAGATCTAAGATGTGGAGTCATATGGGACCCAAAGTCGACCATAAGTATGGCTCTAGCCGCGGCATTCTGAACCACCTGAAGGCGGCCAATCAGATAGTCAGGTAGGCCAAGATAGAGGACGTTAACATAATCAAGTCATGACAATATCAAAGCTTGCACAACTATCTTCCTATGAGAAACTGAGAGTAATGAAAGAAAATTGCGCATCATCCTCAGAAGGCCAAAACAAGTGCCAACCACCGACTGGACCTGGGATTTCATGGACATATCTTTGCCCAGTTTGACCCCTAAAGTTTTGACCGTGGTGGCCAGGGTGGTGGGAGGGGACATATTAGATGGCCACCATTCACGCCATTCGTCCCCAGGGTTACAGCCAAAAAAAATGATTTCAGATTTCTCAGAGTTGCAGAGAAGTTGATTCTGATTAAACCACCCAAATACTGTGGACAGGCAAAGATTTATCATTTTCCCATCAAGAACTTCGCCCTTACCACAGGTAAACAATAGTTGTGTATCGTCGGTTTAAGAGACAATATTAGCGCCGAAAGGTTCAACCAGTGATGCCAAAGGGGCCATAAACACATTGAACAGGGTAGGGCTCAAAATGGATCCCTGAGGGACCCCAACATTCATAGATGGAATAGGTGCCTCAAAAGGAGGGGACCAGACTGTTTGCTGACGGTTTTCTAAATAGGACCTGAACCACTGCAGGACCGTGCCGCCGATACCGCATCCATGTAGGCGATCGAAGGTCATGCGGACGGTATCGAAAGCCGCGGACAGGTCGAGCAGTATCAGCACTGCCTTTCCACCTTTGTCCAGTGTGGACTTAATCGATTCAGATATCTCAAGGAGAGCAGTTTCAGTGCTAAAATTAGCACGGAACCCAGATTGGCTCGGATGTAAGATACCACTGGTTTCGACAAACTCCCCCACGACCTGATTCACAAATTTCTCCACGGCCTTGGAGAAAACCGGGAGCAGCGAGATAGGTCTATAATTGCTTGCTATCGAGGGGTCAGCAGAAGGTTTTTTTAAAAGTGGGAGAATTTTCCCATGTTTCCAACTATCAGGCACCGTTCCTTCAGTTAGTGATACGTTCAGAACCTTATTAACAGCCGGGTTTATCACCTTAGCAATAGACGCGAAGACCTTCGCAGGACAGGGATCAGCAGGAGAGCCTGATTTAAGAGAGCGTAGGAATTTTTGAGAATGATCTAATGCAATCATGGGAAATTGCAGCAAATATTTATCGGCCTTAGGAAGCAAGAGTAGGGTCTTATCCGAATTGATCAAAGAACCAGAGGATGCAACTCCGAAAGAAGCTTGTATTGAGGAAATTTTCATAAAGAAATATTGCGCAACACTCACTGTCCATTCCTCTGTTGGAATAAAAGGATTCTTTATAGCACAGGGGGGCCGTAAAATCTTTAACAATTTTAAAAAGTTCTTTGCTTTTGTTGCCTGCCTTCTCAACTTTTAAGTTTAGAAAGTTCTTTTTTTCCAGGCGGACTTTGGCATAATAGGCTTTTAATGCCACCTTATACGATTGCTTATCGAGAGAATTAAAATCCTTCCTCCAAATTCTCTCTAGACGTTTACAAAGGCTCCTGCTCTTCCTAAGAGCCTCCGTGAACCAGGGGGCGGATGCTCTGCCGCCATTGGCCACGCAGAGCTTGGGGGGTGCAAGCTCATTTACGCAGGTTTCCAGCCAGCTCTCTAAGGCGAGAATATCGTGCTTAAGGCTGTCCTTGAGGCAGAGCAGATGTGACTTTAAAAAAACTCCTAGGGCCTCCGACCTCATTAAGTTAAAAGGTCTGAAGCTACTCATACGCTCCGCACAATACTTAAGAGACTGGGCAAGTGTTTTTTTTATTTTAAAAGTGAGTAGATAGTGGTCAGACCACACAAGAGGAAGGGGCGGAGCCATTTCAATCTTGTCAGAAGAAAAAACCTGATCAAGAATGTGGCCCCTTTTATGGGTGGGAGAGGAGACATAGGGAGTAAGGTGTAGCATGTTCAAAGATTCATAAAATTTCAGGGAATCGTGATCGAGGCACAAGTCCATGTGAATATTAAATCTCCTAATACTAAACACTGTTTATATTTTGCAGTCAGAGGGGCGATGGCCTTGTCTAGCATATCCAGAAAGCTTTTTGCCTGACCAGGAGGTTGGTATACTAAAATACCTGCAATTGACTGATGGGACGATACCTTTACCAGAAAACCTTGGCTTTCAGCGTCGGTTAAGACAAGATTGGATAAAAGAGTACAAGTGAGTGAATTTTTATAAATAATCGCAACTCCTCCGCCTCGTCCCCCTTGTCGATCTTTCCTTATAATTAAGTAGTTAGGGGGAATGGCGTTAGCAATAGTTGGATTAGAGCCTTCATGGAGCCATGTTTCTGTTAAGAACAACACATCAGGTTTTGGAGTTCATGCTGCTTCGGGTGTTAAGGAGCATCAACATTAAATCACTATTGGCCGGTGAGTTAGTGAATACCGAAGGGCCAGGGGTATGTTTTCCGAGCAAAGATTTGTTAACTACACCAGTGGGGAAGGGGAGTGTCCAATTGCACATCCCGCAACTCAGTTCTCTCATGTCCCCAACAGAAAGGGTATGTGGGCGACAGTTTTCACACCTACCATAATCCAGAAGTTCACTGCTGGTATAGCAAATGCGTTTAGCACTTTGACATCCCGTCCTAACACCCAAGGAGCCAGACCAGTCGCAATCTGCCGCATCCGTGACGCGGACGGGCGCAGACAAAATGGTATTCACAAACCTATGTGCTGAGAACTCTACCTCCGCCGCTCCTATCTTTTCTACGCCAAGATCTCAGTTGCAGAGATCTCTGTTCAGGAACACATATGATTTTTGTTGTAAATGTGGGAGAAATGGTGGGAGTGGATGGATTATGAGATAGACTCACTACAAAATGGGAGGGGTTTAGGAAGAGCTGGGGATGGGTTAAAAAGAAGGATAAGGAGGGTTTAGGGAAAATAAACACCAACCCACAAAAGAGAAATCCGATTAGTATTAACAAACTGCACTTCAAAATTTCCTAGAGGCAAAACGGAACCCAAAACAGTAGTAACTGTATTCTACTTCTGCCTTGAAATAAGGCCAGCACCACATTTGGCCAACCACTGGTATTGCAACACACTCCCATTGAAAATAATGGAACCATCAAATAACTCTCATTTTGTTTTTTATGGTCCAATAATTTTTGTAACTTTTAATCCAACCCTATGTAATGTTTTTACAAGATGCATTTTTCTTTAAAGGTAATCCTTTTGAACACCTACAGTCCACTCCCAGGCTATCACTGCCCTGATTTGGACTGGTGCCTTTCTGGACTATGCCTATATATAATCAATGGTCCTGCTGTTATACCGCCATCTCATGAGGATCTTTTCTCCACACTACTGATGTTACTAATTTGCTCATTCCGTTCTCAAGCCTTCAATGACTCAAGAAGCCGTTGGACCCTTCTGCATGTCCTGAAAACGGCGTTCACAGGGGACTGTTTCTCTCTAAGTTCGTAGTTCCTGTCCAGATCATAGAACATAAACCCTTCTGCTCCCCGATTATTCCCTCATAGAGGGGCCTCCCACTGTCCTATGTAACGGCCAATACCAGCTTATAGAGCTGAGTTAATTTACGGGATCCCACAACGGCATTAACCTAGTGGGCTTTAGGTACTAGCCTTGCACTGCAAGATCTCATCACCTCCTATCGTCCTGCCTTTCCGCCCCCTCACCGTTCCGTTGAAGGAACCAGGATCGTTGTCTTTTTCTCCCCCTCCTTATTCTCTTCTCTGCAAACCCACCATCTCTCGGATTCTACTTCACAATGGAGATAAGTCCCGATCCCCATGGTTCCAATGCCTTCATCATCATTTATCCAACTGACCTCTCTAAAAATGCGACAAAAAAATACAAACGCCGCTTACTCAAAGCTAGCCCAGAAATCCTATTCTCAGACCCCTACTTCTGCACTAACAAAGGTACCCTGGTGAATGACCTCATCTTCTATACCAGAAAACGGGCTTGCTGGAGATCAGTGCTCTAGTCCTTGCTCCGAATAACAGGATCTAAGAAAACCCCACATGACCTCAAACTAACAACATCTCCCTGATCCTCCCTCAAAGCCTCCACCACCATCACCCTCTACAACAATGGTATCATCCTAATCCAAGCTTCTAATATCAATCTAGCAAGGATGGGCAATTTTTACCCCACTCTTAAAAATGCTGTGTATGGCAACTCCTCTGACTCCTACTCAACCTCTACTTCTCCGCTGGGCTAAACTAGTACTCCCCCCTTAACAGTTGCGATTACCCCACTCTCCCCTAACCCCTCTTCTCTTATAGATGATCGTAGCACCGCCTTGTTTCCGGTGGAATTATTTCAATCCATTAGAGCTCCCTTTCAGGTGGCTGACGGATCTATGGGCTCAATCTCATCACCGTCTGTCAGCCCGTCTCAGGGTGTCTCTCAAGCTGAGAGGTCCCCTCTAGACGTACCGTTTCCTTGATTACTTGACAAGGCCCCTTCCCCCATCCCTATAATCCTGCCACATACTAGGCCACATTCTGGACAACAAGCCCCCTCACAGGCCTCAACTGACTTACACAGATGCTCCCCATCATCGATCGTTTCTCCCTCACACCCCCCACCCCTAGACCAACACTCAGATCTGGCTGCGCGCCTTGACGAGATTTCTAGTTAGTTGCTCCTAATCACTTCTGAGCTACACGACCTGAAATACCTCTCAAATGCTTTTTCCCAGTGATCAGTTCTCTCTTCACCTCTTTGAATTGGCCCAGATTGTCCACCAGGGATTACGACCACACGGATCAGCTGCTAGCCCCCGCCTTTTCTAAATCCTTTCCCATACCCAATGCCTCCGCCAGCCCCAGAGGATCTGGAACACTGCCGGTGTCCACTGATTGACTGGACAGTCACAATTCTAATTCTTCTTTTTCCAAATCTAACATGGTCCAGCCGAGACAAATACATTCCATCCATCCCAATCCAAACAGAGAACCTCCTCGCAATCCTAGAGGCAGCAACTCAGACAACCTCACCCCTGTGAACATCTCCCAGACTCCTTCCCCCCTTTTCCACTACGTCTTAAATGTGTACTACTTAATTGTAGATCAGCCAGTAAGCATGCCTCCGATATCTTCGACCTCATCCAACACAATGAGTTAGACATTATCATCCTCACCGAAACTTGGTTAAATCTGTCTTCCACCCCTATCTTAGACCTCCTAGTACCCCCCACTCATAACATAATTAGGCTAGACAGAGTTCTGAAGTTGGGCGGTGGCCTAGCCTATATCCACAGGAACTCACTCTCGATTTCTCTCTTGGAGTCCTCTGCGCCTTCCTCCAGTAAATACCTGTGTCTCAGTATCTCTAGTATGAACAAACCGGTTTGCAAACTTCATAACTTTTACCAACCACTGGGGGACAATCTCCCCTTCATTGAGCATCTAATGGAAATCATCACCAGTAATGTCCACTCAGCGGTGGCCCAAATCTTCCTTGGTGATTTCAACCTTCATTGGTCTAATCCCAATGACTCCGCTGTATCCTGCTTGAAATCATTCTTAATCGATCAAGATCTGACTCAGCACTGCGACCAACCAACTCACATTAAAGGAGAAACTCTAGACCTCATCATCTCTAAAGAGCAGACCCTAGATTCCATTACCCCCTGTGACTGGTCTGACCATCATAGAATCCTCTTTTATATTAACAGGGAGGTATTGATGAGGAAGGCTCAACCTTTGAAATTGAAGATATGGAAAAGGGACCTCAGAGCAATTAATTCTGACGATCTAGCTGCCCAATGTAAGTCTGCCCTCTCCACCCAAGCTGATTTGGTCGGGGTGCAATCACTCACTGACGCCTACAACTCGACAATCTCCAACATCATGGATGACATTGTTCCACTCAAACACAAAAATGCCTCAACTAAAATATCCAAACCGTGGTATAATGACAACTTAAACACTGAGCGACGCAACCTCAGGGCAGTTGAACAGTCCTGGCGATCCAATCCTTCATCGGACCAACTAAAACTCCTTAGAGAAGTCAGGAGCCTCTACAATAAACAAATCAGTAGTGCCAAGGCTGACTACTTCCGATACCAACTGGATCAAGCGGCAAACCGCCCCAAGAAACTGTTCGAATTGGTCAAACAGCAATCAGTCGTTGGTCCAAACCACTCTGAACTTGATGGCTGCCCACCCTCTTGCGATGATCTTGCCGCTTTCTTCTCTGAGAAATCAAGACTCATCTCTGCTGACCTCGCCTCTAAGAAGGCTCTATTGCCTCCCTCTGGGACTGCCTCCCCCCTTGACCCCTTTGATAAGGACAAACTGACCACCAAGAACACTAAGAACAAGGAGTCGTGGGGTACCTTTACCCCTTTTAGTGAGAATGACATCCGCAAGATTCTTCAGAAAATCAACCCCTCCAGCCACTTCAGTGACCCATTGCCCCCGGATATCTTCAAAGAAATCAAGAATGCACTCATCCCCTCCTGGACAAGGATAGTAAACGCTTCTCTCTCACTTCCAAAACAGAATTCCTGCTCATCTCCCCCCCGAACCACATCCCCAAGATAGACCTATGGCTGATTCACCTCACTGCTTTCAATTGCACTCCTCTCATCATAGATTTGGCCAAATCCCTCGGAGTCACCATGGACAAGCACCTGAATATGAAAAATCATATCAGCAATGTATGTAAGGGAGCAAACTATTTGTTGAAATCACTCAGAAATATCAAACCTTTCCTTCCACTAAAGGACTTCAAGCAGGTAGTCCAAGCGCTCGTCTTGCTGAGGCTTGACTACGGCAGTGCTACCCTCTGTGGCCTTCCCAAATATGCCCTGGCGCCACTAAGGTCAACTCTGAACGCAGCAGCTAGACTGGTTACAGGCACCAAAAGATACGATCATATATCCCCAGTATTAAAATCTCTCAATTGGCTACCCTACGAAGCCCAAATTCAGTTAAAGATTGCTGTTCTGGCTCACAAAGCCCTTCACTTCAATACTCCCAGGTACCTTGCGCAAAAACTTGAACCATCCTGTGGTTCTAGAGCCTTGAGAAGTGCCACTACCTTCCTCCTGAAACGACTTATCCTGTACAAAAAAAAAAACTTGTCACCGAGCCTTCTCAGGTGCTGCACCAAAGATTTGGCACTCTCTTCCACCGGAAGCCCGCAGAATCTCTTCAACAAAGGCTTTCAAATTGGAAGCTAAACGATTCCTTATGAACAAATTCTTACCCTAAGAGGGATACGTTCTCCTGCTCGGATGTTGATACTGTTTTTTTAATGTTATTCCTCCCATTCATATTGTAAAGCACTCTGTTATCCTTCGGGATCTTGTTCGCTCTATATAAAACTTTATAAATAAAAATAAATCTAAATAAATAAATAAGTATGCAAATATTCCATTCACTCCATTTCATGGCAACTGGATTTTTGTAGCGGGCCAGCTCTCACAACATAGGCATACCACAGGCAAGCCAGTCTCAAAAGCTTCCATTAGGTACTGAGCTGCATCAGTTTATCAACACACCACAGTCCCTAGCAAACAGGGAAATGGTAGCATAGAAATGTTATGCCTTTGCCAATTGTGTGGTAGCTGCCATTGACTGCACCTACATGGCACTTCAGCCACCTCATCACACAGCACATCTTTTCTGCAAAAAGAACATCATTGGCACTCCATCAGCATGCAAGCTGTCAGTGGTGCCTGGAGCTGCTTCACTGATGTCTATGCTACTTTCCTGGAAGCGCACATGACAGCTATATTTTCCGTGAGTTACCTTTTGCTTGGTTGCAGAGGATTGCGGTGACATGGGGCTCATTGGTAAGTAAGAACATCTCCCACAGGGGCTTCATGTGCATCTTGGGTTTCACATCTAAAACGTGTTATTCACTACAACACAATACACATTACCCTGAAACCCACTGCATGTATGTAGGCATGATGTATTACATGTACAATAGAACACCTTTTTAAAATATTTCCCATGACTTTGTTGCATGTGATGGTGGTTATGCTCTCTCTCCCCATCTCCTCACAACCTAAAAAGACAGCCAACCACACCTCAGAGGTACAATAGGGCACACATACCTACACTAGCCATTATTGAACACATTTTCAGGATCCTTAAGTTGCAAATCAGATGACTTTACCATACAGGGTGTTGGTGTCTGCCCCAAAAGCTGTATGCAGGATTGTTGTGGCCTGTTGCACAACATCACCGTGCAACAGTTCCTAGATATAGATCTTGACCTGGTCTATGCCCATATCCAGGTGCTAGTGGTGGGGCACAGAAAGAGGTCATGGTGTACTGCTGTAGAATCGATCAGCTTCTTAGTTTATTTTTTTCTTGAGCTGCTCATTTGGTTTCTGCATTTATGTGGTTGGACAGTCTTTTGTCAATGATGAATAGTGGACTACCATACTGACTTTACATACCATCATGAAATTGTCGGTATAACATTCAAACACTTTCCATTGACAATACTTTAAGTGCAAACTCACATTCCACACACATTTGTTAGAGCATACATGCTCAAAACATTACTCATGATGCATAACATATATAAACAAATGATATTTGTTACAACTTTTGGGAAACTCTAAATTTGTTTGGAGTTTCTATGCATGCATTGGTCTCCCTCCTGCGCCTCTGCATGCAGAGGGATCCCTCCCGCATGTGGAGTCTCTGCCCCCACATGGGTGCAGTGATCTGCTGCATCTGGGCAGAGATCTCCGCCTACCACAACAAACAGGAGATTTGGAGAAAGAGGAAGTCAGCCATTTTGTTATTATACTGAGCCATCCCTTCATCACAACAGTATCCTCCTCACTCCAATTGCTCTTTCTTAATACAAATCCCCAACATGGCATAGGAAAGGGAAGGGAAGGAAGGGCCCCCCAATCACTGATGCAGTGTTAGAAATCATTTGTGAGGAGGTTTTCCAAAGGTTCCCTCAACATTATTGGGGTACAGAGATCCAGATGAGCAATGTAGCTCCAATCCAAATTTGTAAGGACATCAGCAGATAGTGCAGTGGATGTCCACACTCTGCAGTGGAATGAAGCACCAGGAGACCTTCTGGGTGTGTCCCCAACCATGTTCTTGAAACACGCGCATGATACCACTGTACAGGAGGGTTCTGAGAGCAGCCTGGCTGAACCTCCACACTCAGCTGGAAGAGCGTAAGCAGCTGACAGATGATAAGTGTATTATTTGAATAATCAATCAAGAGGATGAGTTTTTAGAGTGGTGTCCAGTCTGACCTTTGTTTCAAGTTCTGTTTAGAATGTGCTATTTGTGTGTTATTAAAGGAATGGAAGTTTACAAATATTAACATGCAAGTTATGTTGTATTTTTGGTTGGGTGTTTATAATGATCATAACATAATGGAAATGCTTTTCAATTTTGATATTTAGTGATAACATAACAGTTAAAACACATCTTTAATATTTGGGGCATGTTACATTTCATTTTTTGTCAAGGTTTGTTTATGTGATTCCGACGTTGAGTACCTTGCCCATACCATATTTTTTTCCATGAACAAGAGATGTAAAAATTCACACAATTAGTCAAATATTTTTCAAACATTTTACACGAAATCAAAAATCACGTAATATCATTCATAAACCTTTGTTTGCCTTGCATAAATCAATCTCTCGCATCTAAGATAAGCAACATGTTGAAGATATTGCAAAAGAGCTTTTAAAAATTTAGTCACAGGATCATACGGGAAGCAGGAGGAGGCAGAAATTGGGGTTCCTGCTGGCCTTGAGGAAGACCAATCAATGGTGTCTGAAGAGCAAGCATCACCACCATCTGGGTCTGCTCCCAACCCCTCCTAAACCCCAGGAGCCTCCAATGCCACCCCCCTGCACAGCCTTCTTTCATCGCCACCTGCAAATGGCCACCAAGAACAACACCAGTAGTCGAGGGACACTTTAACCCTCAAACAACCCAGACCACTCTTGTGTAACCCACGCAATACCCCCAGATTATGTCATGGACTGTTCTCAAAGAGGTCTTGAGGCCAGTAGGAGGGGTTCATGAAATGACCTCTGGGATATTTGGGCCTTAGTTGAAGAGGTATACATACTCCAAGAGTTTGTCACTGAACTTTATGTGGACTTGTGAGCTCCTTGATAGCAAGCTCAACGTCTCCTCTGTCAACCTCAACCTGCCCCACTTCCTGTTGTTATGTCTCCCAGTTCATATGTCATACCTGTTTCCCCTGCTATCCATGTGTTTTCTTCTTCCCGTCGGGTCTCTGGTCCAGCCACAGCCAGCCATTTAACGTCTGCATTGGAGGATTTAACATCTTTTTGGTGAAGATACAGAGGATGACCAGGTAGCTTTGCCCCCAGGCCCGGAACTTGACTCTGACTTCCCCGCTGACTGGATGGTATGTCTTTTTTGGGGGGGAAATAAGCTCTGTTTCTGACCTTTTGATGTTTTTTCAAAAAATGTATAATTATTTTTATGGACTGATTTGATGTTTTTTCAAAAAATGTATAATTATTTTTATGGACTGATTTTGTTTTTGGAATACTTATTGACTTTTTTTAATTCAACACCTTCGTACATAGACTTGATCCCTTGGCTTCGAGATGATTCAGCATCATCTTCTGGCACAGTGTCCCCAGTACACGCAGTAAGAAGATGCATACAGTTAAGTATATCAAATACAGTTTTGTGCCAAATTTTCTACACAATGCTTAAATTGCCATTTTTCGGCAAAAATATAATTGAAGTTTGTGCCATGTGAACATAAACATTAAGTCAAGGGTTGATCCATACATGGAGGTATTATATCTCAACAATGTCAGCTCACCAGCTCAAACCACAAAAGTTTGAACCCTCCAGCATCCTCGTGGTTGGTGTTACCAAGGTATCTCCCGACCTAGAAGCTATAGAAAGAAGAATTATGTTCAGTGATAATTGACAAACTATAAAAGTGATCTTGACTACAAATGCTGACACATTATAGATAAATACATGAAACACTTTAAACGTTTTATATAAAATAAACAATATGAAAAAGTTAGCGAAAGGACTAATGATGAGATGTAGAAGTTAAGATCAGAGGTTCCCAGATTTATGAAAGGAGGCCTAATTGCTGCTGCCAAGATTTCCCCTGATGTCATTGATATTTGCAAGGTAGACACAAGGGATTGTGTATGGTAGAAGCTGCCGAAAGAGAGAGACTTATTTAGGTGACTAAGTCATACTTGGAGATGATGTTTTGATGGTGTAAATGCAAAGTTTGAGACTCACAAAGATTCCTCTCCTGCAAGTTAAGACAAGCACTTACTGATATCCTATAATCTTTTCCTTTACAATGCCAAGTCTAAGAGCGGTTTTAAAAGGCAAAATATAATGTAATGAATAATGGCATTGCATATTGACCTACAATGGCTGTGTGAAGTGGATCAAGTACGCTTTATCTGCAGTTGACTTTTAGAGTAACAAGGGTGAGCAATCAAAGGCTTCTTGGCAAGGTATTTTGGGGGGCAGAGACTCTGAACTCAAACAGTCAAACAACAGACTGTAAATCACTGTCCAGCCAAGTGCTTGTCTTTTCTTAAAAATAAAGTACTTTAATATCACAGCAGATCAAAATCCTACACAGTTTGATAAGGTGTACGGCTACAAGGTTAAACGTTTTCACCTATGGGCTCTTAACAAAGAACTACACCTTTACAGGGCCCTCCTTCCCACGCAACTGTGTCCCCCCAATGGCTATAGTGACTTCCCTGTAATTCAAGTTTAGGCAAGGTTAAGCACAGGTACAGGTACAAGTTCACGAAGGTGTCACTGTATCGCCAACTTGTAGGTCAGTTTGAGCAGTTTTTAATAACAGAGAGCCTCAATACTAAGGACAACTTCCAAATGCAGGATTATCTTTGATGATTTGTATTCTACTCTTTGGGGACCTTGCATTACTTCCATAGCAGTGACGTGGTGTGGTTATTGCTGGATGGTGCACATGTTGACCTACACCACTAGCATAGTCTTTGGAATTACTTGATTGTGATGAAAGTTTCTTTACATAGTTTACTATAGGAACCTCATTGAGACCAGATGATCCCTCATGACTCCGATCAGTGCTGGTGATGCTCCCACTTGGCTTATTTTCGGTGTCCCACAACCTGGGAACACAGCTGGACTTCCCCTACTTGACATTCTCTGCCTCTGTCGGGTCCAGGAACTCTTATTAACTTTATGAGCAGGCTGGCAGACCCATTGCGTCTCCAGCAAGTTGTGCAGATTTCAGGTGATGGCCCCATACTTATTGGAGACTCCTACTAGCTCTTCAAGTACTCTGTGTAGCACCCCCTTCATTGAGCAAGAAAAACTTGCAACTGGAACAAATTGGAGTTGTTTGGGTCCCATTTAATTTACACATTTTCCAGAGAGGGCATGTGGATCTACTGTCTAAAGTTCTTTAACCGGTTTGGGGTGTTTCTGTTTCAACTTTTATTTTCTGGCTGTATTGTAGACACTGCCTTTGTGCACAATGATGGCTGTTGCAGCAGATAATAATGATGCAGGCTCCAAGCAGGAATTTCCATAATATGGGCACATTGAAGTGTGAAGACTGCACCTGGCTATTATCAGCCTTCCTGGAGTAGTAATCGGGGACAAAAGGGTAGGCCTTGCCTAGACATTTCCCCACTGTAATAATCAAGCCTGCTCCTTCTTCCCTACCACCCAACAAATAGCAGTGGTCAGGAAAATCTAATCAGCAATTTCTGGCTAAAAGTCCTTCACAGAATTTCTAAGGAAAGTCCTATGTGAATCCTCCCTCACAACAGGGGCTATTCATAAAGGTAACTTTTTATAAAACTTTATTAAAGTTTAAAAAAATAGTTAAAATATTTTCATGTATTTATTGTAAATTCATTTTATAGATTCATTATAGATGTAGAAAAAAAGAAAAAAATGCTGCAGCACTATTAATTTAATTTTGAATTAAATATTTAATTAATTTAAATAAATTAACAAACAAATTGCCACCAAAAAAAGTAATTACATTATTGTTGATTAAACTTACATTTATTTTTAAATTAATGTTATTAAAATAATATAAAACAAAATAATATTTTAAATTCTATTTAACTTTTTCAATATTAAAGTAAATGTATAGATATGTTTAAAAAGTCAAAATAAATGTATTAATTTTAACATTATTTTCTATGGGGTTTTATTTTAAGTCCCTGCCTCCATTATTTTCTATGGGAGGGTGTTGCATTGCCAAATGGTTGGCCATTTGTGGTGCTGGACCTACTCTAAACCTGAGATGGAGTACATTTACTACTGTTTTTTTTTCTTTACTGTAGTAACTATAGAAAAGCATTTTGAGAATAGCAATGGCCTTACTCATTTGTGGATGGGTGCATTTCCCTCTCTAAGCAGCTCCCTAGACCTATCTTAGCCCTTCCTTTACCCTCCCTTAAGCTTTTCTTACTTCTCTTTACCCCCTTGCGTGTGTGCGTCAGCCAACGACCGTCGCGATCACTACCTCGGTAGTGCTGCGCACGTCCGTTGGCCGGCGCGGCCCCGCCCGTGCAATAAATCACCCGCCCCGCGGCGGAATTTACGCCGGGGTTAACGGGTTAAACCCCTCTCATTTAGTAGTAGGTATTCCCCATTTTCCAGGCACTCCCCCATCCCACATTTATTACTAAAAATAGGCATACATGTGCGGACATGTCTGGTGTCAGGGTGAAGATCTCCACATGTCGTTTTGTGAATAGCATTTTCTAGTACATGAGTAATATTATTGTAGGACTACTAAACGAAATACAATATGCAGTTTGTGACTAAGCCCTAGTGCCTTGTCACCACCCTGCTGCCACAAGAGTTTAATCAGCCCAATCAATATACCTCCACTGTCTGGTAAAGCTGTACCCATTCTCCATCTTGTGTCATGCTAAACCAGGGACCAAGCTAAAAGAATCCCGCTGGTACCCATAAGCATACTTATTTTGCACGGAGTCTTGTTTACATGTATGGGCCACACATGCACAATTCACTCCAAGTCTAAATGTCAGTGCAAGGATCTGGGTTCCACATTGAAACAGCATTTCTGCCTGAGTGGGGCAGGTGTGCTATACTCCACTCTAACATATAAAAAAAGGTATGTTCCTATTATTAATTTGCAAAAATGACTGCACTTCCGCAACCACTTCAAGTCACCATCCTAGGACATGAACTGTATCCTGTGCCGACGAAATACGGCACGCTTGGTGCGCCTCTTCAGGTTACCAAATCAATTCTGGATCTTGACAGTACCATGTACAGGCTCAGTGCGCAGATTAGCATGTTAGCTGGGGCAGTAAAAAAATCAGGGTACCAGTTTCACGTTCAGTTGGGTATTTCAGGGCAGTATTATATGCCCGAAGACCATGCAGATGACAGCTCCGTCCAACAATGTCTTAATAGTGGATTTAAGCACTGTATTTTCTTTTGTTTTTAAATTTGAAATACGGACTCAAAGGGGATCGCAGGCTGTGTATTTTGACAGCTGATCTCCCTCCCGTAACCCCCCTCTCCAGCGTAAAATGTCTAAATCCCCCATATGACTTTGACCTTGATAATGAGCTCTGGTTGTTCGAGTCTTGCCTGGTTCTGTTTGCATTGCACGCAGTAAGTATAAATCACGCGTGTGCATATTTAGAGTTTTCCAAGCTACTGGGTGAACAGAAATGGGTTGTTCAGGCCTACGTATGGGTGTGTGCAGTACTGGTGATAAAAAAACATTCAAGATATGGTGGGATTGTTCGGATTTTTGAATCTCTGCCTCAACCTCCCAAGTCAATTTACTGAATGAAATAAATGCCCTGGTGTAAAAGAGATGGCTGGATGAGAGCAGGATATACAGGTTTTCAAATGTAGCTACTTAGGCAGCTTTAGCACTTGAAACATCTTTTGCACCTGCTGCACCTGTTCTTCTCACAGAATAGCAGTAGCGTCCGTTGTTGTTTTCTACAAGTGACGGGGTGGGCACGGGGATAAAGGGGGCATTGGGGTCGCAAGGTGAGGGGGCAATAAAAATGAATAATTTTCTAAAAAACGTACCTTCAACCAGCCACATCCCGCGTCCCGCTATCTGCTCTTTCCTCTTCTTCAGGCACAGGCTCCCTGCCTGCCCACCGGCCAATCCTGAGGCTGCTCTTGCATGAGAGCAGGGCCGGACTGGGAACAAAAAAAGACCCTGGCAAAGTGCTCGGCTGACCCCCGGGGGGTGCGGCCGATCAGTTTACCAGAGCCGGTTTCAACCGATTTCGTTACAGCGGCCGATATTGCAATAAAACGGCCCTGTAACAAAATCGCTCCCCCAGGGGTCAAAAACCGGCACAGCCCTGGCGGCCCACCGGGGAAATACCTGGTGCCCACTATGGCCAATCCAGCCCTGCATGAGAGCAGCTTCAATGTTGGCCTGAGCGATCTTGATTAGGGCTCCTGGACAGACTGGGAGTCTGTGCCTGCTCTGAACAACCCCAGCAATGCAGCTGTGCTTGGAGAGAGCTTCAATGCGCATGACAATTTGGCCGGCCTGAGACGGCCAGCCAAAACATCATGTGCAGTTAAGGGAGTGAACACACCACTCCCTTCAGTGTTGTCACCCCCCCCCCCCGCCCCCCCAGGCCCGCCCCCACGACGACAAGAAAGGAGAAATATAACTGGTGTTGTTTTATTTTTTCTTTCCTGACGTTTTTGGGGGAGCCATGCTCCTCCGCCATAGCGGAGGAGCCGCTGCTGCAGAATAGGGGCTAGGGGCAAGTCGCAAAGTTAAATTACGCTTTAGAGTAATTCACATGTGTATTTTACTCTTAAAATATGTCAGAAGGGTGGGTACAGAAAATGGGGAGATTTATGGGAGGGAGAGAAAATAAAAAGGAGAGATTTAGGGGGAAAGAAAAATAGTGCGGGTAGTGTTTCAAACAGAGGCGGAGAAAGAGTGAATGACAAAGAAAAAACAAGAGTGAATGCATGACTCAGGGAAAGATAAGTGGGTGAAGGACAGAGTCAGAGAGATGTGATACATGAACAAGGAGAAAGAGGAAGAAGATTGAGAAATGGGGGAAATATTATTAAAAAATGGAGCAAGTAAAAAAGAGAAATAATTATAGAGGGAAGAATGAAACAAATTGGGCGTTTGAGGAAGAAAGATGGCAGAAGAGAGGTAAATATGTGGAGGGGAAATAGATGAGACTGAGTGTTAGAGCAAGCCCTCTTGTAACATGTATTTTCATGCTTCCCTTAGCTCCATCAAGTCTGGGTCAGTGTCTCCAAAATGATTTTGCTTCTATTTGTAGAAAATGCGGAATAATACAGAAAAGTGTTTTTCCTGCCACATTCTCCTCCACCCATTCAGAAATATTTATCTGCTTCTCCTTCTTCATTCATAAGTGACAATCTGCTCTTTATTTGGTAGCCTTTCAATGTATTCATTTTCATCTGGCCAGTGCAAGTTTATTATATATGATTGAAGAGCATTGCCATTCAGGAATATAGGAGAGAATGACGATTCTCCAAATATTATGCAGACAGAATCTTGATTTCATTAAAGACAAACAGAGGCTAACATTATGCATATACTTTTATTTGCTGCCCAAACATGCAGCATGACTGTTGTAGCCAAACCCCATATTCTAATGCACCCCAATATTTTAGATCACCTCAGAATGTACCTCTACGATTCAGGTCCTGCACCCTTGACCTTGTAATACCCAGCTTCATCAAAATTAGGCCGAACAAAAATCAACAGAATAATAAGTAACTGTGACCACTCAATAAATGAGTTCTGGATCAGGGAAAGGGTAAGGGGTTTTCTTACAAAAATCTAAAATTAAGCATCACAGCAGAATATGCCATGAAGGTTCAGATACAAAGTCATAAATCAGAATTATTCTAAGTCTCAATCAGCAACAAAAATCATAAGTGAAACTGACAGATTCTCAGGAGGATTAGGAAGGTCATCTGGATCGCCCACAAAACCAGGGGCTTTTATAAACTAGACTGAGCAACAAACTGCAAATTCAGTGTGTCATGCATAGTGATAACACATATTAAGCAAATCAGAATTTAGACTGTCACACATAATCATGTAACACCAACCCATTTCTAAGGAAAGTAAAATTCCAGCAGCTTCTGCAGCAACAGCTAGTCCACAGATGTGCAACACAATATGAAATATTTTCCTAACACAGACCCATACACTAGTGTATACTAGTAGGCCCACATCTGAACCTTGTAAAGTTGATACCTTCATTACATGAAGAAAAACCTATTCACAATACAAGCAATCAAAGAAAAATAACCAGTTATGTCAAAGCTCTGCAAGGACTGTGGGAATAGAAGACATGCAGGGGGACACTAATTGGGAAGGGTAATGAACAGAAGCAAGATGACCAGAACACCAAAACAGCATCCATTTTAAGAAAATGGTGTCTCTTCAAAAATATGACACAACTAAACAACATTAATAAACAAACTTCTAAATGTCTAACCAATATCATTTCAAGAGCAACATTCATAATTCAGCAGTTGCTACTGTACTCATCATATAAACGATTAGTAATAAAAAATAATTTGTCACCCAAAATTAAATATTTAGAAAAAGCTACCGCAACTACATCAGTGTCCAAGATTCAGCAGTGTTGTGAACTTTCTCTACGTCTTTACTGCCATTAATTCAATTAATTATTGTTTTCCTCCCACTGGGGAAGGAATGTAGAAATACAGCAAAGCACCTGTGTGAAACACCTGCCACTTCTATCTTACTTATGTCTTTTGTCTCTGTGAGTTTAGCCTCTGTAATCCTTCAGTAGTGGTGGTTGGTTGTTATTTTTGCAGTCTTCCTCTTTTCATTATAGCTGTCAACTAGGAGTTTTACATCTGTGTCTATAACAGGTCACAGATTCTGCCTGCCTTTCCATGCCCTTCTTCTGGTATCTTATATCTCCTAGGGTCTTATGGCATCAGAGGGCACTCTGGGGCAATCAGTGGTCCTCCACTCGAGGTGTGCAACTGATCATACCCCTACTGTGCTGTTGGTACTGGACGTTTGATTGAAGCCTTGTAGCATTGGATGCATCCACCTCTGACGATAGTTGCCAATGGGCTTGCTGCAACTGCCAGGATCTTGCAGATCTTGACTGATAAGGGCCCAGTGTTTGATGCAAGCCCTAGCCCAACATTTGAGATAATCTTCGAATGCCCCTTTGTGGCTGCTCATTTCACTTGCTAAAACCCCTTTTAACAGATCAGTGTTCGACAGTGGATGTATGTGGAACTCTCTACTTCCTCAGAACTTACCTGCCACTGTCAACCTGCAATTTGCTCTGACATCCTGATATGACGCGCTCTGCGTTGCTGCACATCCCAGCATTTGGCTCTTGACATCGTGGGCAAGATTGTACACAAGAAACAACCTCCAACGCTGCAAATGTTCGCTTAGTTTGTTAAGAAGGATAGCACAGTATACATTTTCTCAGTAAGAAATTGCTATTTAGCTATTTTCTCTCACAGCCCCTGCCCGGGAATGATAAGCAGTGCCAGGCTGAAGGCTACTTCTCAGTACCGCTCTCGAAGCCCAGGAGAAAACCTTGAGTGGGGCTGGTTTGCAGCAAACCATCTTGACCTATGGCCTGATATTTCCGCCACAAAGTCTCTCCAAACTATGGTCAAATACAGGGAATTTTATAGCACTTGATCATGTAACTAACGTCCCAAAATAAGTATCAAATCACAAAATAAGTATTGTGATAAACGCATCATCTTGACTCATGTAGATATTTTAGCCTCCACAATAAGTGACCATATTAACATGGCAGTGGCCATAATATAAACAACAAAAATATGCCAGCTGTCTTAGGAGGTGTGTTATGACAGTGTATAAAATAACTTTGCATATAATAGAAAGAAGGTGGAAAATCATTCCAGCTCATGACTGAATGTCCATTGTGATCAGTGCTTCAGGCTGGTTGCCTATCACTAGCCCTATGATGACACCCTCTGGGTGCTAATAGGGCCCATTTCCCATCAATATGGAGTAGGGGTTCATATTTACTAATTGTTCATGTAGTGACTTTTCTTTTCCTTGTTGGGAAGACAAGGAAATTGGGTGTTTGCTAAGCTAGGAAATATCTTCAGTTGTCATTAATAGACTCATAGGCATAGTTGGCTCTAGGTGCATGTATTTAGTATGTTCACATTCATTGTTGGACCCTGTGATTTTATAACCATGTGGATCTTTTAGATTGTGTGTTTTTATAAACTGAGATGTGGTACTGATGCATCCAAGGCAGATTGCCATCAAGGCTAGCTTGTGTTTCATTCTGGTAAAGATATTCCATGGACATACAGTGTGGGGCAAATTGTAGACAAATGGGCAGAGCTCCTGATAATCATTGCCTGAAATGCGAGGGAGGAGCACACAAGATGGCACAGATGGGTAATCCAGACATTCTAAATAGAGGTCTGATATACACTGCCCACTGTGTTGTGGACATTCTGCTCACGCTGCATCCCGACTGACCGATGAGGTTAGAAGAAATCTGACCCTCTGTTCCCTTGGCCTCATGGTAGTCAAGCAAGACATAGCAAGAGACTGGGATACCGCTCAACCCAACAGAGATGGAGTATGAGTATGTACTATTGTATTGGGGCATAAAGCCTGGTTACAAAAGCGGGTTCCACCATCTAAATTCCAGAAAATGTGGCCCCCATTGATAGCAGATTTTAGCATTGAGCAAATGGACAAGGAAATAGTCTGAGGCTGATTCTCACCCAGGCGCAGATGATCCCATTCCATCGATAGAAATCAGTCTGAGAGGGTACATAGTCTTCTTTTCCCCACAAACTGCTCTAATAAAGCAAGGGCAGACTGTAACTCATGCTGTGATGTGAATTGTTTCATTGAACCTGTGCAAAGTTGGTTTATGTTTACCAGTACTTAATTTGTAAAAAAAAAAAGAAGTGCCATGGCCCTTCTCAGGAGGCCACAGCACCACGCATTGCCCCTGTCAGCACTGCCGATGACAGATCCAGTACAAATACTAACCATTGCACTGCTAAAAGTGCGACAATTCAAACTATCCCAAGGCCACCCAAAGCTACAATAATGGTGGGAGCGGCAGATGTTATTTATTTTTAATGTATAATGTCTTATTAAAAACTGTTTTTGTGCTTATGTCAAACAAACAGTGCCACCATGTGGTGGACTGTCATTAGAGTTGGTGCTGACAATTAAGTGCTGGTGCCGAGCACCGGAAACCACCGGCTTGAAAAAGCACTGATGTTTACTCTTTTTTTTTTTTTTTTTTTTTTTAGAGCTTTTTAATTTTTTTATTTCATAGATGCAATAGATCGTCACCAAGCAACACTGCATGTGTGCTGCCTGCAGGCGATACCTACAAATGAGCCGTAGGGGACAAGTGTGAGAATAGACATTGCTGTGGATGTGGAGATAACAATGCAAAAAGAACTGATGGACAGAATGCAGAAGAATGTCATACATTCACGCCAGTACAGAGATCTGGGCCTAAATCCATCGGTTATTTTGCTCCCCATGCCATTCCAGTTTGAACCCAGCCATATGCAAATCAGTCTTGAACTGATGTTTACGCTTGCAAGAAAGAATAGAAATCAATAACGTTTTTTTTAAATGTATATTTTTACAGGATTCTACGTGTTTAAGGACGAAATCTAATTAAATCTGTTTCGAGTACATTCAAATTAGTTCTTATTCAATATTTGAATGTCAAGCCTACCTTCCAGTTTTCTTTAACTACATGTTATAAGACTCTCAGAGGTAAGGTTTATGTGCTTATTTGATAAGGTTTCTTAGTGATAGCACGGACTGAGCCCACATTTTAGTCATTTTATTGTCTGTCAGGGTTAAGCACTATTTTCTAGGATAAATCCTTTTGCTTCTCTCTGATGGACATTGGAGACTCGCATTAGGAGTCAAGGAGCAAGTTAGTAATTTCAAACTTAATCTCATTCACAGTTCAATTCAGTCTATGATGAGAGTTGTATTGTCATTTTAAAGCTATATTTCTCATTATGTTTGGTCTTTATTTAGGTAGTTCATCAATCGCTTCAAAAAGAAAGGTTAGAACAAAACATCCTTTTTATAAAATTGCATTAAGCATGTTTCATAAAGGAATAAGTGCCCTATTCTATAGAATCAAGATCAGAGCTTTAGATTTAAAGAACCCATGAAGATTTCAAGTTACACTGAAAAGAGTGCAATCTAAGGAATGTGAAGCTTCAGAGCCAAATTAGAGTAGTAGAACTTCCCATAAAGAGTAGATCATAAGACTCAGCCGAGTGTCATTAAATCCAAGTATCCCAGCATTCAGTTGCAGTAGCAAATTGTGAATTTAAAATAGCAAAGTGAGGCAGAGAGGAAAAACAGTAGCTGCAGTAGCCCCAATTGTCAAAGGTCTGATTTTGGGGCAATCCACCAAAGAAAAAGTGTTGAAACTACCTAGGAGCATGCGCTAATATAAACACGAATCCATCCGGGAAGAGTGTTCTTCGGTAAGCAGGTTCAGCTCCTCCGTTCCTATGTAAATACATGGAGATTAAACTTTTTATCATATGGTTAGCTGCAGACAGTCTTGGACAATGAGATTCTGGAAACATAAGGCATAGTTCCCAAAGGCTTTAAACACAGATCAATCTTCGAGATATAAATTTGTTTTACTGTGAGAACAATTAACTACTATTTAAAAGACAAAATCACTTTTGGGTAATGCATTCTTTTACACTATGAATCAATCATTAGTGTTTAAATGCACACATTATTCTATTCAATCTTTGTATGAAACATAAGAAAATAGGAAGTTCATGACATAAAATGTTGCCTTAATGCAGAAGCGAAAATTCTGGACCAAACACTTGGAAACAGATTGACACCATACCTCAATAAACTGGTACACCAAGACCAATCCGGCTTCATGCTGGGCAGGAACACAGCCCTTAATTTGTGACGTCTGCATGGGGTACAGGGGAAAAGAAACACCATCTAAGAGGAGGCCATCATCCTCTTCTTGGACGCTTGCATGGGCTACAACACCATCGTATGGACCTTTCTCTTCGCAGTCATTGAACGTATGTGGCTCGGCCCCAAATTCAGGTCCTGGGTCCTCCTCCTATACACAAAACCTTTGGCGCAAGTAGTGGTCAATGCCAGACTATCAGAGATCTTTTCCCTAGGACGAGGGACACAACAGGGATGCCCTCTGTCGCCAATACTCTTGCTCTTGTACTCGAACATCTTGCAGCGTGAGTAAGGGGGTACCCCCTGATGAGGGGACTTCGTTGGGCGGCGGAATGGGTTGATCGCATATCACTTTATGCCAACGACATCCTACTGTATGTCGCGTCACCAACACGCTCCCTAGCCAGAATAATGAACGTTTTCATAAATTTCTGGAAATATTCCGGATATACGATAAACTGGAACAAACCAATTTTATATGTCCTTAACGGTCCCCCCACTCTGAACATACCAAAAGAGTGAGAGGTGACAGTGGTGGAGGACGGCTTTCACTATTTGGATATCTTCGTCACGACGAACCCCTGAGGAGTTAATGAGTAGGAACCTCCAGGAGCCCTTAAGACACCTCAGAGGTTATGTCAAATACTGGTGCTCCCTCCCCTTAACGTTACTAGGGTTGCTGCACTTTTCAAGATGATGGCACTGCCAAAATTTCTATATGCCCTCCAGAACACACTTTTCGTATACTACAGACCTACTTTCTGGCCATAGATGCTGAAGTACGTAGTTTGCTATGGGATGGGAAACCACCCCGCACAGCCACCAAATAATAAGTTAAGGGATGGAAAGATGGCGGCATAGCTATGCCACACATATAAGCTTATTATTGGACATTGCAGCTCACAGTCCTTAACCATTGTACTCACTGCCCCCATACTCACCCAGCGTTTAGGATGGATGGGTACATTTTGGGGGCAGGGGAGCCTTGCGAGCATTATACAACAAAGCGAACAACATTGGAAACGGTTCATCTATGGCACACAATACACAAGAAGCTAGGCTGGCACAACAAGCTGACACAGTTTACCCCACTTTAAGAAACTGGTTTTAATAATTAAATGTGCAGGATTCCACAAGTGGGATCTCATCGGAATCTCAAGAGTGGGAGATCTCTGGGACAAGGGAAAAGTCATACCATCCGTAAAGCTGAAACAGCAATATAACATGGCCATAACGGAAACATTCCGCTCTTTACAGATCAGACACACACTTATGGCAGTGATCCCTGCGGACATGACCCTCCCATAGGCCTCACCGTTAGAGGACAGGCTGCTCACGGAAAGGATGGACCACAGGGCAATCTCCCTAACTTATCAATAACTTGCCAGATCCAATGCAAGGCCTCTGAGAGAGAGATGGCAAAAAGACATAGGGGAACTAGACGACACTGACTGGCAGGAAGTGCTGGAATCCCCGTGGGAGGTGGCAATACCCTCTAGATTGCGATTAGTACAACTTGAGGTGCTCCACAGAACCTACCTACCCAAAGAAACACTAGTTAGAATGGGGAGAACTGATTCCTCGCTCTGTTTGCGTCAGTGTGGAGGGACAGGCACATTCTATCATATCATATCAGGAATTACTGGAAATCAATCATGCACACGATTACACAGATATACGGGACCCCAGTACCACCCGAACCCAAAAGGTGTCTTCTTAATATTTGGGATGCAACAGACCTTAATCATAAAAATCAAGACTGGGCGACGCTAGGTATGATGATTGCAGAGCGTAATGACGCTAAACACTGGGGAGCACAGCCGACATCAACACATGCAAAATGGTGCAAAGATATGGTTTGGGCCATGGTAGCCGAGAAGGCAGTCCATGTAAACAGAGGATGCCCCAAGAAATGGGAACAGGTGTGGGGAGGATAGAATGTTTATAGGGGGGACTGTGTACCCCACCCTCTTGGGGCCCGTCGCTGGCAGAAATCTGAAGAATATACCTGGACAATCTTGCAAGCAAGGGTGAAAATGACATATGCACAATGTAAGTAATGGACATATATTAACACAGCCATCTTGTCGTAATGCCGCCTATAATGTCTGTAACATATTATATTATGTGGTGCTATTAATGAAAAGAGTTTTAGAAAAAAAAAGAATGAAATGTTGCTTAATAAATTAATGCATTTTGTTAAACCCGAAAGATTCTACAGTTATGACAACATCTCTAAGCATGTCATTGTAGGGTCAAGCTTCTAAATCACGTTGTGGCACATTTAGCTTACTTTGTTAATTTATTTTTTATCCTAATTAATTGACTCTATTAGTCCCTCATCTGATGGTTTATCAACTGTCACACTATCTTAGTTTGTTATGTGAGTTCTGTTGTTCAAAAGGCACTCTCGTCACCCATCGAATCCTTTCTCTTTCTTTTTTCACTTTGACATTTCAATGACTTTTTATAGTCATTGTTCATGATGTGATTCAATGTCAAACTGTTTTCAAATCTTTTATTCATTTCTCTTTCTCTCTTCTTGTGTAAGTAATATCTATAGCCTTTGAATAAAGCAAACAGCCATAATAAGCAAAGCCCTACTGCTAGCACTGGTTTGAGTATAGCCTTTACAATACCGCCTCCTGAAGTTGCAATCCAATTTCAAACTGTATGAACTGCTTTAACAACATTTTCTCAGACACTAGGTGTTTCCAACTCCTCTAGTTCAGGCTTTAAATCAGAAATGTTCTTTGCAAATTCCTCTATTTTCTTACTTTCGCCAGTTCTATAGGAGCAGCAATGGGCTAATTTAAATTTCTTGAAAACTTCGCCTTTTCCTGCAAGAAAAATGTCTAATGCTAAACGATCTTGCAAAACCATTGAACATTTGGCAGTCAGCTCAGTATTTACTACTAGCAAAGCTCCAGAAGCGCTTGTTGCCTGCTTGTCGACAGCAGTTGACAATTTTCTAATCTTTTTGTCATTTAAAATTACTGCTACAGGTCGAATGATTGCTCCAAAATTATCTCCTACCAATTGAGCTCCCTTCTCTGCACCACGGGTGTGTCTGTGTGCCGGTGTTATTGTTAATTAATCTATACTAGAAACATGGAATATTTTAGGAAATAGCACCCCTGAGTAACAAATAGCCTCCCAATCTGCAAGTAAGAGAAAGTAAGCATTCTGTCCACAAACAAAATAAACTCCTGGAATTGCGATTCTTCTCTTTGTAAATTTGCCTTGTCCCTCCCATTAATTCAAATGTGTGTTCACAACTACTAATCCCCAAATGTCTGATTTGTTTTGGTATCATTCTTCTGTAAATCAAACGTTCCCTTTATGTTGGCTATCTAATCTTAATTTTGGATAAACCATTTCAATTTCTTTCTAAATTTATCTTCTTCCTTCTTCCAAACATTTTTTTAAACATCATTATGTTTGTCTTTACTACGTGTCATGTTAGTGTTTCTTTCTTCTAATCCCATAATAATATTTTTCTCTAAAGGGCACATCAAATAGGTTAAATTATTCTGATAAACTTTAACATTATCTATAGGTCTATGTAGCATAAAATAATGGCAGGCTGTGTCCATTTATTTTCTTTTTGAGTGTAAATTCATGCGTTCTATCAACGACACTCTCATCTATATACAAGTGTAAGTAATATACTACTTGAGAGTTCGTAAGATAATGACATGTGGTAATAGGTGACTTCTTCTGGTGCTGACAACGGTAAATGGGCACAGACATAATAGTCCCATGGCGTGTGTGTATTCCTGCACTAACCTAAAATAAATGTGTGTTGAATAATTCTCCCTATTGTAGGTAACAAAAGAGGCTCTCAGTTGCTCTTCCTCATTCAGATATATGAATGTTTTATTGTGTTTGTGTTCCAAAATTCTTGCTCAGGTGTTCAATGAAATCCTACTAATACTAGGGTAATCATAATTACTGTGATTACGAAGATTGAACACATAATATATCTGCACTTATTCCTAAAGGCAAGGTTCTCTTTGGAAGCAGATTAAAGGTATACAGTTAGAATTCAAGATGCGAGGTTTTCTTTTTTTCCAATAGCTTCTTTAAATTATTTGTTTTCAGCAAAGCAAGCAATATTAGACAATCCTTAACCCTTTTTTAAAAAGTACATTTTAAAAGAAAGGAAATTATATTTGAAGAGATTGGGGTATGGTTTGAGGTGGATGGAAGCCCAATCAGGTAACAACCACAATCCTTGTCAGACTGAACCACAAATGTCACTAAATTTACCAGTGCTTAACACTCTGGTAGCTGGCGCAAAGCAATCAGCCTTAATTTAGAGGCAATATGTTAAGTATTTATACAGCACACAAACAGTTATAAGGTGAAAACACAACATAAGGAAAATCCCAAACAATTTTAGAAAACTAGAGTGAATTGTAATAAATAAAATTATACCAGAATGTCACAAATCCAATCAGTGGAACTGGACATATTTAATTTTAAAGTTTTTGTAAAAATAGTGCCTAAAAGCACAATTCGCTATTTGCAATCATTTATTCGTGCTAGACCGGAGGAAAGTCACATGTTCAGGCCCACCATGATGGAGTGTGGGTTGGATAGAGGGACTAGGTTAGTCCCGCTGAAGAGGCAGGCCAGGAGTTGCGGGCTGTCGTCGCTGAATTGCGAAGAGCTGGTCAGGCGTCACGGATGTTCATTGCTGTAGCTTTGCGTTGGCGGTGACCAAAGGCTGTCATTGCTGTAGCACGAAGTGTAGCTCTCGTGTTGCCGGTCATCGCTGGAAGTCGCTGTAGCGCGAAGAACTGGTCTCACTGTACCTTAACACTGGCGATCGTCAAAGACGGCAAGGTCTTGGTGTGAACTGGCATGGTTGCGAGGAGCCCAAACTTCAGGGTTTTCACATTTTCTTGCAGAGGAGTACACTCTGGTGCCAGACAAGGGTCCAGGACTGGGGGAGGCAACTCTTGGGGATCAGAGACTCCCTCCAGCAGAGGCCAGCAGGCTCAGGCCAGCATGGCCGTTGCACGGGTGGTCTCTGGAGCTTGTTAGGTCAGCCACCAGCCTGGAACTGGCCAGGTACAAAATCTTCTACAGTGCTGCATGCCATCCACTTTATCCATAAGAGCCTTGTTATCAGATACATAAATAAATGTACATATTTACTCTTACAATCGGAAAGAACTTTTTCTAAACCCATAAAATAAAATTCACTATTTAAACTCAAGGGGGCTTTATAAATGGCCAAAATTCAGGTGCATCATATGCAGATTTGATACCTGTTGATTGTTTAATAACATAACTAAAAAGGGTCCAAATAAATAACCTATGCAGGTGAGAATATGTATAAGACATGTTACAATTGCACACCCTGTTATTAACCACCATGTCCAGGTTTTCTCGTTTTTCCAATGGGAGACCAAGGCTCATAGTAACAATAATTCTGGATAGGAACATACACTCCCCCTAAACCTCACAACTTGGAGAAGATAACAAATTGAATATAAATAATTATTCCCCTTAACACACAAGCTTCGTTTATTTATCCGGGTTGGATGATCATAACAATGGTGGATTCATTTCATAGTGTTCCAACAATGTAATAATTAATTTGAGCTTTACGACGTAAAAAAAACTCAACAATTGGTGACATAAGCCAAATGAGGCTAGGGGTTGTGCCAGAAGTAACATGTTTGCTAATGGATGGAGACCCCACCTCCCATGAAGATATTTTATTAACCTTAATTTTCATTCACAGTATGGATTAGTTCCAATTTCTCTCCCTAGGTCCCCGACGTGAAGGCTAATCCACTTCTTGAATCTGGCTCCACTGAGTCAAAAACGCGCCAGCTCAGTAACCCAGTGAGCATGAAACGTGATTCTACGCAGGCACAAAATGTCAAACATGGACGGAGGCAAGACCCCTCTATGATTCTGAGACGAAGGGCTTCGGCGTCCCAAGAACACGACAGCACATGACGAGGTTTCCACCCGGCTTCGTGTTATTTTACCTAACACTTTATTCCAATGAACTCATTGTCCAGTTAGACATTGCCGACGTCGAAATGTCGATAGAATAGATGATATCCACGTAGCGCGCGCCGAAGAGTCTGCTAACAACATCCTGGTTGCTTTTGCCAAGAAGGTGAAAAAATTGTAAGTGACATTTTATATTTTTTATTCATATTTGCTTCGATTAGACGGAACATAAAAATGCTGTTTCCCATTAGAAGTTGTTTTAGGGTGTATTTAACCTTTCTTATTTGTATAGAAATTGAATGGTTGCTATTGCCTGGCTTGTTCTCACGCAGCTGCCAGCAATGAAGCCGTAGCGGGTCCTGTTGATTGTTGAGCTCTGGCGTGATTTCGCACCAGAAATATCCCCCGTTTCTAATCTATACCATGCTTTCACCAGTTTTGTTCTGCTGAGTTTGTACTTCGGTACCTTCATGCCGACCATATTTCCAATTGCGGTGAATTATAGAGTGGTCGCCCCCATATGATGAGGCTGAATTGATTATAAACGTCCTGAATTCTCTACACTGCTAAGGATTCCTGGGGCTTCTCAAAGTCCCCCTTGATGTGACACCTTTACAGGTCCCTCCATTGTGTTGGACCCAGGGTTTCTGAAGCTTCATGCAGCCTCATTCAGTAGCTCCCAGGTCCCCATTCTTCAGGCTTATGGCCTGAGTGACTGGCTCGGACCCCAGCACACAAGTCCCATCAGAAACATCCTCACCTCGCATGCCTTTCTTCATGTCTTCGGAGCGGGTTTTTTTTCTCCACATAGAACCTGAGGTGCCCCAGAGTCTGAACCTCATAACTTTCAACAACTCGAGTCTGTCAAAGCACATTCCAATACAGCTTCCAGTTCAGGAAATGCACATTTGCATGGACGAGCACCTGTCCCTTCCTATTTCTGTCTTGTGGAGAAGTATTCCAGACGTTTGTGATCTAGAATTGGCAATACCTCAGCATTTGAACTTAAGGCTAAAGTCTTTGCCGAGTTCTCCACTTCTTTTCCCATGTAACCTTGCTCTCAGGATTAGGACTTCCTGAAAAGAGCATAGTTTGGACTCATTCCCTGAAAAGAACATAGTTTGGACTCATTCCCTGCGAAGAGAATTGTTTGGACTCATTCCCTGCAAAGAGCATAGTTTGGACTCATCCCTCTTTTGGACTCGTCCCCTGCAAAGAGCATTGTTTGGACTCATCCCCTGCAAAGAGCATAGTTTGGACTCATCCCTCTTTAGGACTCATCCCCTGCAAAGAGAATAGTTTGGACTCATCCCTGCAAATAGCATCGTTTGGACTCATCCCCTGCAAAGAGCATAGTTTGGACTCATTCCCTGCAAAGAGCATAGTTTGGACTCATCGCCTGCAGAGAGCATAGTTTGGACTCATTCCCTGCAAAGAGCATAGTTTGGACTCATCGCCTGCAGAGAGCATAGTTTGGACTCATTCCCTGCAAAGAGCATAGTTTGGACTCATCCCTATTTCGGACTCGTCCCCTGCAAAGAGAATAGTTTGGACTCATCCCCTGCAAATAGCATCGTTTGGACTCATCCCCTGCAAAGAGCATAGTTTGGACTCATTCCCTGCAAAGAGCATAGTTTGGACTCATCGCCTGCAGAGAGCATAGTTTGGACTCATTCCCTGCAAAGAGCATAGTTTGGACTCATCCTTATTTCGGACTCGTCCCCTGCAAAGAGCATAGTTTGGACTCATCCCCTGCAAATAGCATTGTTTGGAATCATCCCCTGCAAAGAGCATAGTTTGGACTCATTCCCTGCAAAGAGCATAGTTTAGACTCATCGCCTGCAGAGAGCATAGTTTGGAGTCGTCCACTGTAAAGAGCATAGTTTGGACTCATTCCCTGCAAAGAGCATAGTTTGGACTCATCCCTCTTTCGAACTCGTCCCCAGAAAAGAGCATAGTTTGGACTCATTCCCTGCAAAGAGCATAGTTTGGACTCATCCCCTGCAAAGAGCATCGTTTGGACTCATTTCCTGCAAAGAACATCGTTCGGCCTCGTCCCCTGCAAAGATCATCGTTTGGACTCATTCCCTTCAAAGAGCATAGTTTGGACTCATCCCTCTTTCGGACTCGTCCCCTGCAAAGAGCATAGTTTGGACTCATCCCCTGCAGTGAGCATCGTTTGGACTCATTTTCTCCAAATAGCATAGTTTGGACTCCCAACCCAAAACACCAAATCATGAGTTTCCTATTGGTTTTCAAACTCCTTGAATGAGCCCATGGTTAGTAACTGTGTGGTGGCCGCTGAAGAAAGGAGGGCATCTGCTAAATATCCAGTCCACTATCACTACCTCGCATTATAGTGTAGTGAGGTTGTACATTAGGGCTGATTGTTTTGAGCAACATTCCAATCCATTATTTTTTCTACCGCCAACGTGCTTTTTACACACTGATCAACCATTAGGATCCGAGAAAAACATATCTCAGTGTGGACCCATCATATCACCAAATAGGTAAATAGAGCCACAATGAGTATGTGGTGTGTGGGTTTACATATAAGAAATGTTAATGTGCATATTTATTGGTGATTTTATAAAATGTATGTAAATGTACTACTGGATGGGTTGAGGAACCTAACTGCAATCTCAAGCCTCAGTGATTTAGTTCCTTTGTCATTCGAGGATTTTATAATCTTTAACCTTAACTCAGCTGATTTCTGGTGTTCCACTGGGTCACCGCTCACCCCTGTGATATTTCATTTTTGTATAATCCTCTGGGTATAGATCACAGAACAGTTCGGCTTGAAGTGTAGTGCATTTTTCAATATAATTTAAAATGTGTTGACAGCAGCATGTGGAGAGTTTCATATATTCAGCTGTTTTCATAAGTCTATTTGATATTTCTATGTTATCAAATGTAAACAATGTGTTGTGCAGGCTATGGGGCTCAGCTAGGTGCTGCTAAAAAGACCTGTTTTCATTTCACAACCTTCATGATTCGTAGAGGGAAGAAACTTCCCCGGCCTCTCTTGTGAGCGACAGCTGCATTCATAAGGCAGCACAAAACGTAGTGTTCGGCATGTACTCTGGTAGCTCCCTTGGCCCTTAAGTCTGAACAGCTCAATTTTTCAGCTGGGCCAGCAAGAGGCAACCTCGACTTTTTATGAATTTCAAAACAATCCATATCAACAATATGGAACGGTTTTCAGGGGGAGCCCCAGGGTACTGGAAATCAAAGATTTCTTTTTATTTTCTACTAATACTACAAGTATTGACAAAGCCAGTAGGACCGGCTCTCACGTGCTAATACCTGGAACTCTCTGCCTCCCTCACTCCGTCTAACCACCTGCCTAGCAACCTTCAACAAGCATTGGCATAGCCAATAGGTCTCGCCTTTGGGACCTTAGAAGTGTTTAGCCGTGCAGCACATTATCCTGGGTGCTGTGCGGCTAGGCATTGAATCGCTATACAATTACCACCCACTGGGTCATGCAGTCTGATTCAGGAATACATTCTTGCCTGTCCCACCCGATTCTTCTTTCTTGGTGGCATTTGGGAATTAAAAGCTACAATAGGAGGGGGAGGTGGGGGGGGGGGGGTGGTCAATTGAAGCAACTAAGGGAGGGTGGTAGAGAACTGAAAGCAAAGTTGAGAGGATGAGGGGAATTGAAAGTAGCAATGGGCGGATTGGGGTGGGAGGGGGTTGAAAACATGGTTCGCAAAACTAACGTTTCCAGCCTGCAGCAGTGCATCAGGGCAACCTTGTGACTGGCAGATAGTGCGTTACAATTAGCATGGGGTATATATTATTAACAAAGACAGATGCATTGTGACATATACACTTTAAAAATGTTGTGGGTTACTTCTGGAAATCTTCATATGAAACTGCGCCCACCAATATTTCATATTTATCTACAGTGGTTGGAATTAGATTTGTTGGTGCTCTCAAAATCCATTAATACCACACCCATAAGCGGTGTACTAAAATCACTCACAAATGCAGTTAACTGTACAGCACATATGCGATGTTAGATTTTCGCATACAGCCAAATTATAGCATTTATCTGTAGACTATAAAAACTCCAACGTTGAGAGGATACATGTGCATCACAATAAAACTATGCAGTTAATATAAAAGGACCACAACCAAATTAAATTAAAACAAGCAAATATGAGTTCCAGACCATAAAGCCAATGGTAAGCAATGGGCAGAAGGCATTCCTAGGATAGCTTTCTGAATGTCCCCGAGATGGTTTTAGCAAGCCAGACTAGGCTGCGACCTAAAAAGGGTGTGGAAGACAGAAGTAGAAAAGAACGCTAGGACAGTGAAAGAAATAGCGATGGAGATGAGAGATAAGTGAGTCGGAGGGAGTGAAGAGAATGATGTTCCAAGAAGCCAAAAAAACAAAAGCACAAAACTAAAAGCTTAAAGTCGCAGTGTAACAAAGGCTTTACAATAAAAAAGTCCTCCCAACCGGAAAGAAAATGTATTACTAAATTCAGTGCCGATGCTATATATATCTTATTAAAAATGGGACAGTGCTAGGCAAGAAGGGGGGCACATCTCATATGCATAGTGCAGCATGGATAACTAATGTACCCTCAGCTATAGGTTGTGGTACTCTCTTTCACTATCAGTTCCTCGATATGTAACTGTTGGAAGGCGGACCTCGGGGGAGTCGGAGAGACCACCCAGGGGGGCCCCCACACTGCACGAAGTAGCCGAGCGCTGCTGAGAAGCCTCCTAGGAGAGGTCCTTCCCCTATACCGTACTAGCACAGTAACACCACCACACAGGACTCGAGGATGTTTATCAAGACGAGCAATTCTTTATCAGCATTTAGGAAGTTACGGTTATCGATATATACAAGGGGGGATCGAGGGATCCGCAAGAGTCTCAAAGTCTTTGGTAGGGACGGGGTAGCGGGACAGTCTTTAGTAGCAGCTGGGTACGAGGGTACCTTAGGCCCAGTTCTTGATCCTCAAGCTGGAGGGACTCCGGGTCCCGGAGTGGTCGAGCCGCGACGGCGTCAGCAGGGCTCTGGCGATCAGTTCGTGGAGCTCGAGCCGCGACTAGGTCAGCAGGGCTCTTAAGGTGGTTCAGTTCAGCTCGAGCCGCGACGACGTCAGCAGGGCTCTGGGGGAGGCTTCAGCGAGGTTGGGCCGCGTCAGCGTCAGCAGGGCCCCGATTATCCGTGAGGTTCCTTGTCTCAATAAGGTGGAGCCGCGACGCAGTCAGCAGGGCTCGTGGTATAGTGTCGGCAAGAGTTCTTCTCCGTAGGGTCAGCTGCGATTCCATCAGCAGGGCTCTTGACTCCGGGATACAACTGCTGTCCCATTGCGGGGTTGCCCCAGATATAGGTCTGGAGCCCTTTGATGTCCGGACCCTTGCGCCCGGGGGGGCGGAGAGGCCGGGCTGGGAGAGGCCAGACGCCCAGCGGGAGAGGCGCCAGGCCCGGGGAGGCCGGAGGACGATCGCACCTAGGTGTTGAGGGACGGTGGGGGTCCCATCGAAACTCTCCTCCGGGAGTGGTGAAGTGGCCAGGCGGTGCCCCCTGGCCAGATCTTGGTGCCTCGATGTCGGGGCTTCGCTTGGGGCCGAGGCCGGAGGGAGCCGGGCTGCGTGGGTGGGTGCGAGGAGCAAGCATGGGGGGGACCCCGAAGGGATGAGGGGTCGTGTGCGGCCTGGAAAAGGGGGCCGCTGAGGCGGGTGTAGGAAAACGGGTACAATCCAAGGGGGACCTCGAAGGGAGGAGGGGTCCCTGGCGGCCTGAAAGGGCGGCCCGTGTAGGCCGGTGCGGGGGACGAGCACAATCCAAGAGGGTTAAGACCACGCCACGAGGCCGGGTCCAACAGTAACCATGTTTTTTTTCCCCATCATGTGGGGGAAAGTCACCTTTGTGGCCCATTTGAGGGTGGATCGGAAATGATTAAGGACATTCCAGCCACGTTGCTTACCGTGCACATGCAACTCACGGAAGTCAAAATTAGAAACGTCAATCAGTAATCAAGCAAACAGTCCTTACAATCATGCGTCATGGTAGGGTGGTTTAAATAAGTTCTTAATGCTGCTTTATCCATACATAGGCATAGGCATACTTCGAAATTCATTGAAACAGCGAGAACACAACGTTAAAGGAGTATTTCATTTTGAAACCATATACTGTTGTGGTGTGTCCTGCCTCTGGTGATGAGGGGGGTACTGTGGCTCGTGGGAGGGGCGTGGGTGAGGGGGTGTAGACAAGTGTGCACATAAGGACCCAACCACCCTTAAATGTGGGTAAACAAGGGTGCGAGTACCCATATGTACACACGAGCATATTGATACCCTTACATGAGTGTGCACTAGAGAAGGTGCACTAGAATGTATATAAAGTGTTTGTGACCCTAGCCAAATATGTGCCACAAGTGATTCTGGCCCTAGACGGTGCAACAACAGCGAATATGACGTAGGCTTCACCCCTTTTCAACCTTGGAACACTCAACACGGGAACATCCGCACTCAATATGAACCCTGGCCAACTGTTGCATCAATCAAATGCGTAGTCAGTTACGAAATTGTATACGGCACACCACATAATGACTGCTGAATGCAGGGCTTTCTGTGAATAAATACGCAGAACTGGTCAGTCATCAGAGCAATAGGCTAGCTAGTAAATCCTTTTAAAGGTGCCTCGATGACATCATTTACCATGAAAAATTCGAATAAACATTTATGTACCGATGTTTCTAAATTCTAGCCCCTGTTTCAGCATGTTCAAGAATGAAATAAAAAGCCCGGCAGATCGTTCACAAGAAAGCACTAAGGCTGCAATTTGCTCCCCCAGTGGGCCAAAGGCATGGTTTCTCGATCAAGCGGTGTCTGTGACTTACAAGCGCATCCGTGAAAGCGCACTCTTGTGGAGGTGGGGTGTGTCCCTTGCCCGGGGTGGAGGGGACGCGCCTTCTAATGAAAGCGGCAAGTAAACCTGACCCAAAACATATGGCCGCTGCTGGCCCCCGAGAGCAAAACGCTCTGGGAGTAAACATTTCCTGAAAAGCTGGGACATCCACACGCCTTTGGCCAATTGCGTGCTAAAGCCAGACGCAAAGGCCAATAGCGTGTGAGCACCACACGCACAAGCTTGTAGAAAAGCTGAAGTGATTCCTAGAGGCTGATTTCCTAGAGCAGCGCATGCGCGCTGCACTAGGCTTGACCTAAAAATGACCTCAAGCTCCTCCTATTAGACAGACAACTTGGTTAATTCACCCTCGACCAGACTTAATTACTTTCTCCACTGCGCCATGATCCGACTTCGTGTAACTGTGTATGTCCTCTGCCCCCCTGCTGTAACTGTCTCTTGTGGTAACTTCTGTAAGCATTTACTGATGTAAACATGCAAGTTTAAGTACTATTCCTGTAACCCTATATCCTGTGTGCTGGAAAGCGCTCTGATACCTTTGGGCCATGTCCGCGCTATATAAAAGTGCAAATAAATAAATACATTCACAAATGACGTTTGCATATGCTAGCACATTAAAGCCAGACGGTTTGGCTTCGCCAATGCATGTTCTGTTTGTTACTGCTCTCCACTCTGTTCCACGCATAAAGCTTCACTGCTTAAGGTGAATAAGTATTTCTTTTGAAAAAAAAGAAAAAGTGAATTAAGCAACGTCTCTGGCAGGAAAAACCGCAAGGCCTTCCTCTGGCCGGTGGAAGCCTAGAATGCTGTCCACCAACAGCCGAATCAGAGGCACAACTAGGGCCGAATTTCTGGGGGGGGGGGTAAGAAAATTTTGGGGGGGCTAATTCTTCCAGCGATAGTCAGAGTGGAGATGCAGGGGCTCTAAGAAGAGGTGGAAAAACAACAAAGCCTCATTAACAAGCAAATGGTCTTTTAAAGACCTGTGAAGTACTCGTGCGGCTGTGTGTGTGCCCGGGAAGGTGTCTCAATGGCGTTGCGCGCCTGAGCCGTATTACCCATACTCGTCATAGGCTGCAGATACATTCCACAAGCCGCTACATCTGGAGAGTTTCACACTATGTGGCAGCTAATGCCCAGCTGAATTTTATTGTTATACTTTCTAGAAATTCTCGCTTATGGATCTCTGTCGGAGCTCCTCCCTCTCAATAAAAGTGTCCACTCTACTCATCAGATGCCAGGGCTGAGCTTCCTAAGATGGGGGTCACTCACTGCTGCCACAGCTCCCCATAAGGGTGATAATGGGTTGGTTCTTGAGGGGTCTGTGCACAAAAGGCTGTTCCTTTCTAGAGCAGAGGGGCCTTGCTACGTAAACTCCTTGGGTGGTTCTAATTAGTTCCAATTTACACCAAGGTGTTATTAAGCACCACGTTACTTTTGGATGATGTGGTGTTTTGCTCATTAGTTGTATGGCAGTAATTCCACAGACCACTGCAAAATCAATTGAAACAGAACAGTACATCCTCAAAATACGCCCTGTGGTTCTGAATAGCACAGAAAGGGCTTGCAAGTCAATCTGATTTACAAAAGGAGACACCCAGTGAACAATAACAACCCGGAATGTATTTGTCTTTTGGAACAGAAGAAAAAGGCATCAAACTGACAATTCTGAGAGCTGGAAAAGAATCCAAGCTTGAATATTTAGAAATAGTTTGCCAGTGACAACGAGGATGGTCCTTGCAGCTAGTGGGGATTCTGGATTTGAACTAGTCATTGGTCTGCGAGGTTCATCAGAGGGTTTGAAAATACCCTTTGCGCTTGTGGCCACAGGTATCATTGGCTCAGCAATTGGGCAAGATGGAGGAAGTGAGTGAGGGAGTTAGTGAGGCATGTGATTTGAAGTATTAGTCTATCAGCAGGTTGAGTATTTCATAGCAAGATCGGGGGATCCTCTTCTGCTTCCTTTCATAATTATTTCAAATATCAGCCAAGGTAACAACAACAAAGTAGACTTCTCTGCGAAACACGGGGGGAAAATGAATCAGTACAAACCAGTGGGCAGTTTGTACACTCTATTTCCCCGCCTTCAGAGTGCTTGACTGTTTCATGACATTTTACATTGGTATCCACGGTGTTGGACAGGCCACATGAAGGGCTTGCTCCCTCCCCGCATGACAGGGCCCGAGCCCCGGCCCTCCAGGTGTTACCCACCGAAACAACCCGCACCCCGTCTCCAGACGGGGCTCCTGCCCCCGGACCTCTCTGTATCATGGGGCCGAACCACTACCGGCTCCCTCGCCCGGCCCGGCCGCCATCTTGGACACTGCACCACGAGGCCGCGTGGCCTCAGCTCGACCCTAACCCAGGGCCTGGCCAGGCCCCGACATCCCGGCACCACCATCCACCCAGGAGGTGAACGGACCACTTGGCAGGTCGATGGGAGAAAGAAGTGTCGATGGCTCTCCCCCGCCAGGTGCCGATCGCCCCCCAGCTCCCCCGGGTGCTGGCTCCACCCCCCTGCAGGGTGTCTGGACTCCCTCACCCCGGACCTCCCGACCTCCAAGTGCGAGGGTCCGGACATCAAAGGGCGCCAGACCTATAACTGGGGCAGCTCCAGAGCAGGAAGGCAGTTGTATCCTGGAGTCGAGAGACACCGAGAAGAACTCATCCTTGACGGACTACCGGCGCTGCCGTAGCCCTGCCTTGTGAACTATCACTCTGCCTGCTGGCGCTGCCGCGGCCTTCTGCATCATCCATCCTCGTCGGGACCTGCTGGCGCTGCCGCGGACCGTTGTAACTACCACCTTCGTCGGGACCTGCTGGCGCTGCCGCGGACCGTTGTAACTACCACCTTCATCGGGACCTGCTGGCGCTGCCGCGGACCGTGTAACGACCACCTTCACCGGGACCTGCTGGCGCTGCCGCGGCCCGTCCAACTAGAACACCGAGCTCGAGGATTGTGAGCTATCCATCATTTCATCGCATCTACCAGATTGGTAACAAGACTGTCCCGCTACCCCCTTTCCCAACCAAGAGACTAGAATCGAGGGGACCCCTGAGTCCTGACCTCCTTGTACCATTCTATCGTACCTAAAGATTGCTTATAAATAACGCTAAAACCTATCTTTGTGTGGTGTACATCTGTGGGGGGGAAGTTACTCGTCTGTACGATCGCTGGAGACGGCTCTCCCCGGAGACCTCTCCCCTTGTCCTCGGCCGACCCTCCCGGTCCGTCTAACATTGGTGGCCAGCGGCGCGATGCGAATCAACGCGTAATCGTACAGAGAGTAGCTCACCCCACGACAAAACCACAATGTCAACCAAAGAGAGCGGATCCACCGAGAAATTCCAGATGGAGAAATTGGAAGAGTACAGCCATCGTGAATTGAAACAATTCTGCATTGAACTAGGCATTGCTACCACCGGCCTGAGTACCAAAGACGATTTCAAGCACGCCATTGAGTCGTGGGCAGAAACCGGGGCCGCCAGATCCCCGGACCAAAACATTGCAGCTTCAGAGAGGAACACCACGGCTCCCGAAGAGCGAAGAATGGGCCTCTCGCAGGAAGAGATCCAACAGAGAGAAAAAAACAGATTACATGAGTTAGAAATGGCACGGCTCAAAATGGACGGTGAACTAAAATTAGCCGAACAAAAACTGAACCTAGAGCATCTGCGGCTCCGAGAGGAACGGGAAGAAAAACAGAGGCAGAGAGAGCTCGAAGAAAAGAGATTAGCATACGAACACGAGCGCAAACTGGCAGAGATAGACCTACGGAAGCAGAACAAAGAACTGGAGGTGCCCGAGCGACCGCGCACCCCGGGAGCGACAGAAAAGAAAGTCCACATCCCCAAGGATGTCGTTTGAGAGTATGTCTGAGAAGACGACATACAACAGTGGTTCAAGGCCTACGAGATCGCCATGACCTCCCACCGGATCGATCGAAGTGACTGGGGAGCCGGTCTATGGGGGAGGTTCGTCAATGAAGGCCGCGATGCCCTGTTACGGCTCCCAGACCACCTGATGTCATCCTATGACCACATGAAGGCTGCCCTCCTCACCCGATATGGGCTCACACCCGAAATGTACCGCCAGAGGTTCCGAGACTGCACCCGGATCCCGGGTACAACTTGGGTGGAATATGTCAACTATTTCAGCCGAGCCTTCGAGGGTTGGATCAAGGGAAGCCACGTAACGACCTACGAGCAACTTTTTAATCTCATGGTGTGGGAGCACCTCTCTAACAACTGCTTCGTCGAGCTCAGGCTGCACCTCCTCGACAGTAAATTGACTGACCCACGGCAACTCGCCGCCGAAGCTGACCGGTGGGAAAGCACCCGAGTGGGCCAGAGAGGGCCGCACGAACAGAGCCGGAACAACCAAGGTCAGCACCGTCCCCGAGGAGGAGGAGGAGGCCAGGGACGAGGAAGAGACACCGTCCCGGCCGCTCCCGCTGCCAGCACCCCGCCCCCGGCCGGCCGGGGCAACCCCCCGATGCGCGCGGGGCTTCGAGCCAATGTCACGTGTCACCGATGCCAGCGAGTCGGCCACTACGCCAATGACCCGAACTGTCCACAGAATCAAACTCCGAGACCCCGCCAGGTAGCTGCCGCCGCCCTGGGGGGAGAACAAATCTCCGAAGAACAGGAAGAATACGAGCAGGGACAACAAGAGGGGAACCGGCCGCCATGGTTCTAGCGTGCCTAGGGGGAAGAGACCTGGTCCCGCGGGCTCCCCTACCCGCCAACACCAGAAAATATAGTCAGTGGGTGAACATTAATGGACGCCGGGCCGAAGCACTACGTGACACGGGGGCCAGTGTGACGGCCGTCCGCTGTCACCTGGTAAAACCAGAGCAGATCCTGCCGAACATTCTCTGCCCCGTCCGTTCAGCCGACAATTCGGAGAGTCTATGTCGGATGGCCTGCGTCCCCTTCGAATGGGGAGGAGTCTACGGCATTTTGAAGGTGACGGTCCGAGATGATGCCCCCGTGGACTGTCTCCTGGGGAATGATCTTGAGAGTTCCCCGTGGGCCGCCGTAGAAAGAAGAGAGCACCTGGGGATGTTGGGCCTCCCGGACTGGGCGTGCGTAACCACCCGGTCCATGGCCGCCCGTGCCATCCCCCGACCAGAAGAACCAGAATGGCCAGCACCTCCTCCCCCGATCGCTCCAGTAGAGGACACCGACCATACCGACCGCCCAGAGCAAACCCCCGAAGGGCTCACTCAGCCCCAGGACCTTCCCAACCTGGCTCAGTGGCGTCAAGAAGGGGGGCCCACCCAGGAACAGTTCCGACAAGAACAGAAGACCTGTCCCTCCCTCGAGGGACTCCGCCAGCAAGCCCTCGCCCAGAGCGCAGGGGACACCACCGGAGCCCATTGGATCTATTGGGACAACGAACTATTGTACAGTGAACAGAGAATCGCGGAGTTAGGGGCCAGTCGAGTGCTGGTGGTGCCCCTCCGTTTTAGAGACTTCCTGTTAAATTTGGCCCACGATGTCCCCCTGGCTGGACACCTGGGCCAGGACAAAACCTACAGTCGCCTGGTGACCCACTTTTTCTGGCCAAAGATGAGAAACGACGTCCTCAACCACTGCCGGTCCTGCCCCACGTGCCAGGCCAGCGGGAAGAGCGGCCGCAAACTCAAAGCACCTCTGCAACCCTTCCCAGTTGTCACCACCCCGTTCGAGAGGGTGGGAATAGACATTGTGGGGCCCCTGGACCCCCGCACAGCACAAGGACATCGGTTCATCCTGGTACTGGTGGACCACGCCACCCGCTACCCCGAGGCTGTGCCCCTGCGAACTGTAACAGCCCCGGTGGTCGGCCGGGCCTTAATGGGGATCTTCTCCCGGGTGGGCTTCCCCCGAGAAGTCGTCAGCGACAGAGGCACAAACTTTATTTCGAAGTATATGAAGTCCCTCTGGCAACAGTGCGGGGTCACCTACCGTTTCACGACCCCCTATCACCCTCAAGGAAACGGACTAGTCGAGCGGTTCAACCGCACGCTCAAGGGAATGATTGGGGGGTTGGAAGAACCCCTCCGTCGCCAGTGGGATGTACTACTTCCGTGCCTCCTCTTCGCCTATCGAGAAGTTCCCCAGAAGTCCCTCGGCTTTAGCCCTTTCGAACTCTTGTACGGGCACCCTGTGCGAGGGCCCCTCAGCCTAGTCAAAGAAGGTTGGGAGATGGCCCCCCTAAAGACCCCTCCAGACGTCTTCAAGTACCTCCTGACCCTACGCAATCAGACCAGGCGATTCAGAGAAATGGCGAAAGCGAACCTTGAGGCCAGTCAGGAGGACATGAAAAAATGGTACGATCAAAATGCCTCCTCCATCGAATTCGAACCTGGCCAACAAGTATGGGTGATGTCCCCCACCGAACCATGTGCCTTGCAGGACAAGTGGACGGGGCCCTTCAAAGTGGTCGAACGCAAGAGCCCCGTCACCTATCTCATCGATATGGAATCCCCACGGAACCCCCTCCGGGTCCTCCACACCAACAGACTCAAACCTCACTTTGTGCGCTCGGAGCTCAGCCTCCTGATGGCTACAGACAGTGGAGCGGAAGAAGACTCCGAGCCTCTCCCTGATCTCCTGAAGACTCGGGAGAAAGATGGTTCCGTGGACGGGGTCCGGCTCTCCGATGCCCTCACCCCGGAACAGCGCCAAGGCTGCCGGGACCTCCTGCTGCAGTTTGCTACCTTGTTTTCCCTCACCCCAGGGGTCACCCCCTGGTGCTTGCACGACGTGGACACTGGGGACAGTCCCCCTATCAGACACCGGGCGTACCGCGTACCAGATCGGGTACGGGCCTGCATCCAAGAGGAGGTATCAAAGATGCTCACGCTCGGGGTCATCGAGCCCTCGGACAGCCCCTGGGCCAGCCCGGTCGTGCTGGTCCCCAAAGCTGCTGCCCCCGGCACCACTCCTGAGCTCCGATTCTGCGTCGACTATCGGGGCTTGAATGCTGTTACCAGAACCGACGCTCATCCCATCCCCCGAGCGGATGAACTGATCGACCGCATGGGGGCTGCCCGCTACCTCAGCATCTTCGACCTGACAGCGGGCTACTGGCAGATTGGTCTCACACCCCGGGCCCAAGAACGATCCGCCTTTTCTACCCCCGATGGCCACTACCACTTCAAAGTCATGCCCTTCGGCATGAAGAATGCCCCAGCTACTTTTCAGCGACTGGTGAACCAGGTCTTGGCGGGGCTCGAGGAGTTCAGCGCCGCCTACCTGGACGATATCGCTGTGTACAGCCGCCACTGGTCCGACCACCTCCACCACCTCCGAGAGGTCCTGCAGGCCCTCCAACGGGCCGGCCTCACCATCAAGGCCAGCAAGTGCCAAATTGGTCAGGGGTCCGTGACCTATCTCGGACACCAGGTGGGAAGCGGTCTGGTGGCCCCTCTGCAACTCAAAATCGCTGCCATCCAGTCCTGGCAGCCCCCAGTCACGCAGACCGAGGTCCGAGCCTTCTTGGGGCTCACCGGTTACTACCGGCGGTTCGTGAGGGACTATGGCAGCATTGTGGGGCCCCTCACGGGACTCACATCCAAAAACCACCCGAAGAAGATCAACTGGACCCCAGACTGTCAAGCGGCCTTCGAGAAGCTGAAAGCCGCCATGTGCACCGCCCCTGTGCTCCAGGCCCCCGACTACAGTCGGGAATTCATCGTACAAACAGATGCCTCCGACCATGGCATCGGGGCGTTCCTCTCCCAGCTGAACTCCGAGGGACTTGACCAACCGGTGGCCTTCATCAGCAGACGCCTCCTGGCCCGAGAACAGCGATGGAGCACCATCGAGAGGGAGGCCTTCGCAGTGGTGTGGGCCCTCAAAAAGCTTCGGCCCTATCTCTTCGGTACCCACTTCCGGGTGCAAACAGATCATCGACCCCTGCAGTGGCTAATGCAGATGCGGGGGGAAAACCCCAAACTATTGCGTTGGTCCATCTCCCTACAGGGGATGGACTTCACTGTGGAACATCGACCGGGCCAAGACCACGCCAACGCAGATGGCCTGTCACGCTTTTTCCGCCTCGACGAGGAGAGTCCCCAAGAGGATGGGTGACTCTCCCCGCCTTCAGCTGGGGGGGACGCATGTTGGACAGGCCACATGAAGGGCTTGCTCCCTCCCCGCATGACAGGGCCCGAGCCCCGGCCCTCCAGGTGTTACCCACCGAAACAACCCGCACCCCGTCTCCAGACGGGGCTCCTGCCCCCGGACCTCTCTGTATCATGGGGCCGAACCACTACCGGCTCCCTCGCCCGGCCCGGCCGCCATCTTGGACACTGCCCCTCGAGGCCGCGTGGCCTCAGCTTGACCCTAACCCTGGGCCTGGCCAGGCCCCGACATCCCGGCACCACCATCCACCCAGGAGGTGAACGGACCACTTGGCAGGTCGATGGGAGAAAGAAGTGTCGATGGCTCTCCCCCGCCAGGTGCCGATCGCCCCCCAGCTCCCCCGGGCGCTGGCTCCACCCCCCTGCTGGGTGTCTGGACTCCCTCACCCCGGACCTCCCGACCTCCAAGTGCGAGGGTCCGGACATCAAAGGGCGCCAGACCTATAACTGGGGCAGCTCCAGGGCAGGAAGGCAGTTGTATCCTGGAGTCGAGAGACACCGAGAAGAACTCATCCTTGACGGACTACCGGCGCTGCCGTAGCCCTGCCTTGTGAACTATCACTCTGCCTGCTGGCGCTGCCGCGGCCTTCTGCATCATCCATCCTCGTCGGGACCTGCTGGCGCTGCCGCGGACCGTTGTAACTACCACCTTCGTCGGGACCTGCTGGCGCTGCCGCGGACCGTTGCAACTACCACCTTCATCGGGACCTGCTGGCGCTGCCGCGGACCGTGTAATGACCACCTTCACCGGGACCTGCTGGCGCTGCCGCGGCCCGTCCAACTAGAACACCGAGCTCGAGGATTGTGAGCTATCCATCATTTCATCGCATCTACCAGATTGGTAACAAGACTGTCCCGCTACCCCCTTTCCCAACCAAGAGACTAGAATCGAGGGGACCCCTGAGTCCTGACCTCCTTGTACCATTCTATCGTACCTAAAGATTGCTTATAAATAACGCTAAAACCTATCTTTGTGTGGCGTACATCTGTGGGGGGGAAGTTACTCGTCTGTACGATCGCTGGAGACGGCTCTCCCCGGAGACCTCTCCCCTTGTCCTCGGCCGACCCTCCCGGTCCGTCTAACACACGGTGAATAGATTTATTCGTTTTGTTGTTATACCTACAACTTTTGTATGCTTACTTCTGCCTCATCTCTTTCTGAGTAAAGTTGTCCAGTGAAGTATATAATGGCTCAGCTCAGAATGAACAGACTGATGAAGTTCAGATATTCAGCCACAGCCTGGGCTTTTCATAAGTATGACGAAGTCCTCTTCACTTAATCATGCTTTGACTATCTCTGTGAAGTAAATCTCCAAAGGAATAAAAACTTTGGTCTTTCCAGATCTGGTCATTCCTGCCATAAGTAGAGGCAAAAAAATGCAGGCATCGCTTGACAAAAATGTAAATGGAAAAAGTAGACCCGGTGCTTTTCTTGATTTGGACCTTTCATCCTCTAATTTGGTAGACGTGTCTGCTAGCATGATGAAAAACACCATCTCCTCCATGGCGAATCCACTTTTTTGACTGCAGCTTTCGCTAGCAATTTGAATTGTGAAGGTTCTCTGTAAATTGATAGTCGTTGTCAACAACACAGACATTCATCCTGAGAACTGGGAAAAATAGCCAAAGCTGTTGTCAGAATATGCGACGTTACATCGCGGTCTTCACACTGCGATACCTTTACAACGCAGGCATTACAACGCAAGTTGTTACAAGTTGTTACAACGACTTGCGCTGGAGGGCACTGGATTTAGGAATAGTATGATTAACTATTTCAACTCTAGTCTACGTACAGTTCCTTAGCTTAGAGCGCCATCCAGTGCAAGTCATTGTAATGACTTGCGTTGTAATGCCCGCGTTGTAAAGGTATTGCGGTGTGAAGACCACGATGTAAACGATGTTTCCCCTGTTGTCACGCTCAATGCACTATTGGACACCGATGAGGATTGTTATACTGGTTCTAACAATAAATATCAAGAAACTTCTGATTCTGTTAACCCCCACTGACATGGCACTCCAAGAGGAAGGGTAAAATGCTAATTTCTCAATTTTATATTGAGCACCATGATGTTCCACAGTGTGCAGAGTGCATGATGGAAAACGCTGGTGAGAGTATATTTAACCCAGCTCTGATGCAATATCCCAACACCATGCTTTGAATCCTTGTGAAGCATGTAGGAAAATATATCCACAGTACACTCAGGTGTCCTCTAGTCTAGACATTGTTGTCTCCACTTTCACTATGGACCCCCTCAAGAAGGTCCCCTTTTTCTCAAAGTTCAATAAGGACCCTAAAGATTGCATTTACTGTGCCTGGACTTTGTAGCAAGTTACATTCCTCAGTACTTTTGACTCCCTGAAAATCCACCCTGGCTGATCTGTCAAATTAGGTTAAGCAGCATATGGTAACTGGTGGCCGTCATTCTGTAATTTCTCAAGACAGGTAAAAAGACATTCCAATAAAAATCATTCAAAAGTTAGGTAACTTCCCAACATTTGGAGGCAGGTTCTTCAACCAAAGATCTTATTTGGAGAATCTTTGTTAAATAAACTGGAACCCGTTCTCTGCTTGTGTCCCTTCACCACGCAAAAAACAATGTGAAAAAAGAGATTTTGTATTTCATGGTTTTTGTAAGGGCTTGTAGAGGCAGGAACCCTGCAACTGAATGCACACAACAAAATGCCAGCGTCCATTTGTGGTTCTCACACCTCCTCTAACGATGTTAGACCCAACTTCTTCCTCTAAAGATGCCTTTAGATGCTGTGCATATGGAGGTCAAAGCAGATGACGATTCCATAGAGCTAAAATTGTCTTTCAAGACTCTTGCTACCAAGCAGATTGAAAATGTGTTAATCGAAATGAGCAAATGTTTCATAGGACCATTAGGTTCCCAAACAGGTAAAACGGCTTTCAGATAGAAGTCTTCTCCATTTCATCCCAAAACTACCATTCATGTCCCATTCAGTTCTTATAAACAGAAAATGAGTGACTCGAGCATATTATAGTAGATTGCATTTAAGCAAACATCTCTCAATTCTGTGTTCCTCAGCACAGCATTACTAGCTCAGAAAAAGAACACATACCTTTGTTGTTATTGATAGGGGTGGGCGGAATTTGCGAAATTCACTTTCGCAAACTATCGCGAAAATGTTAAAAATCTCCGCAAACACGCGGAAATATCGCGAAGACGCAGAAGTTTTTTTCCCGCCCGTTCGCGGTATTTTCTGCATGATCGCGGCTCGCCAACTTACCCATGCGGTTGCTCACGGGCGCGGCCATCTTGTTTTCACTTGTCCCGCCTGCTCGCGTTCGATATGACGTGCCCGTGTCCTCACGCTCTCACTCGCGGTGGAGAATGACGTGTTTGAGATCTCAAGCATCTCATACTCTCGCGGTGCATGATCGCGAGAAGAAAGACATGACCGCGCGACGAATGACGTGATCGCGCGACAAATGACGTTAATGCGGGCGCGAACTGTCGCGAGACTGCGCAACTGGCTACCAACAATCCAACATCTCGTGGAGAACGCGACCGGATCGGGAAAACTTGTCGGCGAATGTGGGGATTCAGGTAAGGCAAACGAGCGCATGTGAGAATGTATTTTTTTACAGCGCGAGCAAGAAAATCATTGCTGGTAAGATGCGGATTGCGGAAATTTTGACATTTTAATTCATCATACCCTCCCGTTTACACTTAAAACTATGGTGGCAGATACACAAGGAAGATACCTACTGGTAGTGGGATCAATGATGGATAGAATAGTGCCATTTTTCAATATATACGTACCTAACATGGACGACCCCATGTTTTTTTACTAGTCTGCACACATTCCTGCATCGGTACGAATACGGCACAATTTTTCTTGGAGGAGACTTAAATATATGGTTAGACCCTGAACGGGACTCCTCGAGCGCTGTACATGGCAGCAAGCCTCATGCACACCAGGAGCTGATGGACCTAATCCGGTCCCGAAACCTACATGACCTTTGGCGCATACACCATCCAGCAGCCTCTGGATATACATTCCACTTGGCGCCGCATTCCACCCAGACACGCATAGATTATTGGCTTACTGATGCATTGGGGTGCCAGTGGACGAAGGGCATAGACAATCTGCAGCATATGCTTTCGGACCATGCACCAGTGATCCTCCACTTAAGCATTCCACATGCGGTTGGATGGGAACAGAAATGGTCCTTTCCTGCTACTGGCCTGCTGGATGAACTGTTTAAGACTGAGCTTCGGGAAGCCATTGAAGAATATTTTACTTTAAACACCGGGTCAGTAGCTAAATATTCTACTCTCTGGGACGTCTTTAAGGCATATATCCAGGGCATATGCATATCTAAACAGGCAGGTGTGTACGCTCTATACGGGGTAGTCTTGCCCAGGTAGAGAGGGAGCTGTCACTATTGGATATGTCCCCGAACGCTCCTGGTGCCTTAAATAAACGGAACGCTCTTCTACTTGATTTCAATGAGCATGCTGATAGGGAGGCTACCTTGTTAGGTAAATTCCATACAGCACCCCGATATGGCAAAGGAGAACGCCACTGTAAAACTTTGGCAGGCTTGGTGAGGCCCCCTCGGGGAGCAGGGCACATAATGGCAATAAAAAGAGCAGATGACTCAGTGGCAACTGAGGATTCAGACAATCTCTCGGAACTTGTCGCATATTATTGATCCCTATACACTGCTAAGCTTCCCAATGACTTTTCACAACATTTAACGTACTTGCAGGAGATTGCCATGGTGTGGCTCACCACAGGTCAAGCTGAGTTCATCAGTGACCCTTCCATGGTGGAGGAGATTACCACTGCAATAGATGCCCTATGTGGCTCGAAGCCACCTGGCCTAGATGGGTTGTCCGGAATGTTCTACAAAACTTTCAAAGACGCCCTCATGCCCCAGCTACTCAAGGTCTATGCAGAAGCCCTAGAAGATGGCATCCTCCCCCCTGTCCGTGAGAGAGGCGGCCATCTCTCTCTTGCTGAAACCCGATAAGGAGCCCACTAGCTGCGTCTGCTACCGGCCAATATCCTTGATAAATTTTAATAATAAAATTGTGGCAAAAATACTATCCACCCGACTCTCCTTGCTTTTAGACCAAATACTGTCACCAGTGCAGTCTGGTTTCATCCCGCACAGGCCAATCGCCCTAAACATTTGAACAGTCTTCTCAGTCATTAATAGAATCGACCCAGGTGTACCCGCAGCTATAGCTCTTCTCGACGCGGAGAAGGCTTTCGATTCCTTAGATGGCTGTTCCTTATTGCCACAATAAGTTGGGCCTTCCGGCCATCTTTAGTGCGCTGATTGCGCTATTATATTCAGCCTGCACGGCTCGAATTCGAGTGAATGGCTCCCTGTCAAAGCCAATTCCTATTTCACGAGGGACTCGGCAGGGCTGCCATTTATCCCCCTACTTTTAAAATAGCCATGGACCCCCTGGTTAGACACCTACAGGAAAAACACATGTTCCGTGGTCTCCAGTTTCAGTCCGGACCCCTCTTAATGTCTCTTTACGCAGATGACATAATACTGTTTGTCAAGCACCCTAACACCAACCTACAGCCCCTACTTGACCAAATAAATCGGTTCGGGCCATGACTGGGTTGCGGATCAACTGGAATAAGTCGGAGCTGTTTCCAATCACTGATTCTGCCACTCCGGGGGAGCTAGAGATGCCACTTCGATAGGCTGGAGATACCACCAAGTATCTGGGTATTACACTACACAAACATAAGGAACAAGTTATACGTCTCAACTATGGACCAGCTATTACACAACTTATCTCACAAGTTGAGAGGTGGATTCAGCTACCTATCTCTATGGCAGGGCCTATCGCCCTTATTAAAATGAATGTTCTCCCCCGATTGATATATTTCTTCGTTAGTATACCAATTCCACTTACCAATGCCTTTTTCACGCAGTTGAAGGGGTTATTGATACGTTTGATCTGGGGAGGGTGCAGACTTCGGATAGCATTGGACACTCTCGCGCTCCCATATGACAGGGGTGGGTTCGCAGTCCCCGACTTCCACCTATACTACTTGGTCGCACAGGCCCTATTTGCACGTCACTGGTTTCACCCAGACGCCCACATACCCTACAACAAGCCTGAGCGGGACCTGGCCTCTCCCACCCGCTTGAGGCATTATTTCCACGGGGTATTCCAATAGATCCAAATAATGTGCAACCTCTCTCCACTACATGTTGGGCTTGGCATAGGCTGAGGACAGGCGATAACTGTAATGGATCTATCCATGCGCACTGAACTGACATATATGGACAAGTTTGTAGCAACAAGACTGCTTGGGGTCCACTCTTACATTTCCTTCTCGTCCTGCAGAGTTTCACATTACTTATAACTGACAAAGAAGGGGATCACCTTGTCACCAAACTATATCAAGCGTGCTCGGTGCTAAAACCAGCTCTGGATCAGGGGGTTAGAAAAAAATGGGATGAAGATTTAGGTCAGTCACTGACGTATAAAGAATGGACTTGTTGCCTAGAGTAAATACAAAGGGTATCCCCCAACCAGAGTCACAAACTCCTTCACTTCAAGTTTGTGCATAGGGCGTACATTACACCGTGTCAGTTGAACAAATATGACCCCACTAGGCCATCCACATGCCTAAAATGCCGAGCGCTGGAGGCAGACTTTGCCATATGACCTAGGCATGCCCCCAGATAGCAATTTACTGGACTGACGTTTTCCAAACGATCTCTGATATGATAGCCACCCCTTTTCCTCCCTCTCCCATGTTTGCCTTGCTGGGAACAGTCAATACCATAACATTATTTTACAGATGATTCGTTGCTATAGCGCTGCTGCTAGCGAAAAGGGAAATTGCCGTGCACTGGGGAGCAAAAACCAGTCCAACAAAAGACATGTGGCTGCGTAGCATGTCATATTGTGATGCACAAACAGAAATGTATGCAACACTTCAGCCCCCAACCTTTTGTCCTAAAGACATCTGGCATATCTATCGCTGCTACCTGCGGCAGACACAATAACCATCCTTACACTCCTCCCAAGAACCTCAACCTCAACTAATTGACAGGGGACAAGTGCCCCCCTCCCCAATAGCCCCCAACACTCTTTTGGCACCCTAGGGCAGTATCTAGCCCGCGTGTTGCGCGCCAAGACAAGAACCCATTATAAAGGTGTGCGAATAATCGTGCTACAATTACCACCAGACAAAGTACTCCATTGCCCCATGGGACAAAGATGTTGTTTTTCTTTTTTCGTAAAAATATTCTCATGAGAGAGACCCTTCCCCCTTCCTTCCCTCCTTCTCCCCCTCACATAGGGACCTTTATTTGTGTTTGTTGTTTGATTTGAAATGCATGTCAATGTAGATGTTACTGAAAAGATATGTTTAGAACGCCACGGACGTTGCACATTGGGATGTGTTGTAATGTTTTGTTATTGCAAATACTTAAAAAGATTTAATTAAAAAAAAGAACTCTGACATCCGAGAAATTATTTATATTGAAAAACCACGAGAATTCAATACAGAGACTTAAAGCAACGATTATGCAGTGATGCGTGCAGTGAAGACAGGTGTGCATAAAAATGAAAGGGAATATATTGGCAAAAAACATTCAAGTCTCTCATTCTAAGTGAATTGTTCATATGTAACATCACAATTATTTGTTAACAACCCTATTTGTCAATGACGTTTTGATCCATAAAATAACTTATCATTATTAGGACTAGCTTAATTCGAGAGAAGTCCAAGCACACGGCCTAAAGAAAGAACAGAAGAGTGGTCTTTAGAAAAAAAAGCGGGGTAAACACACAGAGGGAAGTCTGCATACTTCTTTATGTTTGTCAGAGAGGTTTGATTTATACACGTTTGATAATCTTTTTTATTTCACTGTTTGATTTATTATTATTTTGAAACGATACCACTGTCTTGTTTGCTGGGCTTGCTTGTATACATAATAGCTCTAGCCTCTAGGTCGTTTATTTGGCAACTCATGTGGCATTTACACATGGATCAGAGACCAGCATTACAAGATGATGTTCTGTTTCTGCTGTTCCTGTTTTCCTTTATGGTTTTATTTTCTCTACTGCAAAGGGTCTCATATTTGAATGAGTGAGGTGCAACCATGCATGTTTTTAATATACCATTACGCATTACAGGTATAAGGCATACTTATCATGGCCACCCAAATGTCTGTTCTGAGTTTGTCACAAAATGTATCTTTTTGAAGGAAAATGCTCTGCAGCCCAATAAATCAACAAGCATTTACAATGCAATGGTCTCGGCATTGTTAAAGTTCGAGCTATTGGCATTGCTCATGACATTATTTTTATGTTTTTGTTTTTAAAACATTTAAAGAAACGGCATTGTTATTTACAATGTCAATAGCTTAATCACTCTCAAATGCGAGACCTATTGCATTTGCACCCACACACAGAGCCACACACACAAAGCCACCCACACACACAGAGCCACCCACACAGAGCCACTCACATAGAGCAACCCACACACAAATAGAGCCACCCACAGAGCCACCTACACACACACACAGTTACCCACACACAGACAGAGCCACCACAGTGAAAGTGAGTTAGTGAGATAGAAAGAGTGAGGTAGAGAGATAGAGTGAGTGATGTAGTGAGTTAGAGAGAGAGTGAAGTTGTGATATAGAGAGTGAGGTAGTGGGAGAGTGAGGTAGTGATCTTTTTAGAGAGAGAAGTAGTGAGATCGTGAGGTAGTGATATAGATAGAGGGGAGTAGTGATGTATAGAGAGTTATGTAGTGAGAGAGAGTGAGGTAGATAGAGAGTGACTTAGTGAAAGAGTGAGTTAGTGAGTGAGAGGTATTTTCTGATGTAGTAATATAGAAACAGTGAGTGATGTTGTGAGGTAGTGAGATAGAGAAAGATTGAGGTAGTGAAAGAGAGAGCCTTTATCATAAACAAATCAAATAGACATTGAACAGCGACAATAGTTGTGGAAGCCTCTTCAAAATGTAGGCTGTACTTAACATCTGCAACGTTTCAACTCGATCAAAAAACAAATTCTGAAGCCAAATGATGGATAGACAATCCCTGAAAAAGGACCTCACCACTCAAGATCTGAAGAGTTAAAACTGGGTGGACAAGCTGAGGGCAGAAATCCTTTTTTTTATTTTAATTTATATTTTGTTACTCGCAGACTATGTGGTTACATAATCCAGGTATGTATATTAAATCACTAGTGGTAGAATCAGTATTCCAAGATGATACGGACAACTTCCTGACAGGACCTCGCTCCGTGTGAGTGCACATTGGGTTTGGACGCAGCACTGCAGGAGTGTGGCAGGTAAATGAAGTGGCAGGAAGGGAAAGTGAGAGCGATTCCAGAAGGAGGGATAGTAAATTAAGAAGGAGAGGAGGAATCCAGACTAGCAGAATGACGGCCAGGAGAAAGTGACTGGGATTATAAAAGGGGAGCAGGCTGACAAGAGGAAAAAAATACAGGGGTGTATGTTGCAAAAAAACAACACAGCAAGACAATGAACCTCGACGAAGAAGCCCGGTGTGATGGAGGAGGGGGAGGAACGTGGAAATGATGGAGTTCTCTCGAGCCTCAATTTCAATACACAACAAAGGAAAAAGGAGTCGGGGTGGGGGGGGGGGTGGAATAACGCAGCATGCACCAAATCAGCAGTGTGAAACCTGCAGATGTTGGTGCTGCTGTGCCAAAGATAAACCTAACATTTGAGAAGCTTTAGAAATAGCCTTGCTCAGTGCAGTTTCTTCTGCAATTTTTGTGATCTATTAATTTAAAAAGTAAAAATGAGAACATTTCTAAAGTAGTGCTCGAAGCGTGACTGTAAATCACCCACACGTTTATTCTTTCATATAGTCTCATACTGATACAATTAATATGCTACACACACAGTGACTCTATACCAATGTATATATCTTCTGTACAAGATATGTATTACATCCGTTATTTATAGGTGTATGGTGCGATAAGTTACTAAGACCGGATATTCGATTTTGTGCCCCCAAAAAATACTGGTTCATACAAATACTATTTTGCAACTCTACTCTTAACCATGCAAATAATAAATTGCCGCTTTGAGAAAAATGTGACATAATCATAAATCGCCTGAAAATAACTAGTGGAATTAAAGTTCTCCAATTAAAAGGATGGTAAAGAAACTGCTCTGGAAGGAACAAGTACACGAAAAGGAAGTAAAGATATCTAATCGGAAGCACCAAATTATATTTACAATAAAGCCAACCAAATGTGAACAATACAACTCAAACGCGACTGCTGCTGTTTCTGTCCTAAACATCCCACGTGGGTATGGTTAGCAAATGAGTGTCTAAAGCAGTCCTGGCTTTCCTTTTGAAATCTATACTATCTAGTCAGATACCACTAAAACACGACATTTTTTTTTTGCATCTTTATATAGCGCGAACTCGACCCGAAGGTTTTGGAGCGCTTTACATAGCACCGTATTTACATTACACATTCAGGCACGGGGAGATTAAGTGATTTGCCCAGAATCACAGGATGTGGACGCGACCTCGAGGCTCGAACCCTGGTTTCCTGCACCAGGAGGCGGCAGCGCAGCCGACGGACCACATCCTCTCCCTATGACATGGTTGCGTTCAGGAGAAAGGGTGGTCACTCTACTCATGGGTATTTCATGGCGTTAAACAGCAGGGTGGTGCTAATCTCACCTGGTTTCTAACACCACGGTGGGTGGTTGCCATGAATCTGGTGGGATTCCCGCCATGGATTCACAAGGAGCAGAAAACCACCGCAGGGAACTCTATGGCTCCTGTATGTTCAGTGACGCCTCTCTTGGGTGCCAAGCCTCGGTTTGAAATCATTCACAGAGTCGAAACAATGTGTAAACTGTAGCACAAGAATGAGGGTGTTACCGGCAGACACCATTTCACGCAGTCACATCTTATGCGTTTCAGCAATCGTCAGTCAGCGGGGCGCCGCAGATCAGATCACCACAGGGTGGTGGATGAATGACAAGGGGCGTTTCACAAAGGGACGCGCACTCACACCTTGTAGCTCGCGCTACAGCACCCTCTTTGTGTGCTAAAGGGCCGTGGGAAGAATATATTACACCCGACCTCCAGTCACAAGATCGTGTTTCAATGCGTATAGAGTATAGGAAGGCGGCTATCAAATAGCCGTCAGATGTGAATGCGCCGCTCATCAGCACAGTGTTTGAAGTCGCGGTTTCTGCACCCCTCGTTTCATTTGATTATTTTCTGACATGTAGGGACTTGTTCGCTGAGCTTCTCTTGCACACACAAACGTGATCTGAATGGAACAATAACAACTGGAAAGCAATTGTTCTCAATAAAAATGCCTCAAAAGAAAGGCACAAAACGAGCGCATTATTTGCTTTAAAGGATAAAATAATGCAAGTACATAAAATAAAATGGAAGGGGCAGGCAACCCTGTACAGAATTTTTTTTAATCCCCTTTTTGCTTGACTCATAATTTTCTGTTGCATTTTATGTGTGAACAAATATATACATGACGTTGTGTGCAAAATATGGACACTCGTGAGTTGCTCACCGAAAACTTTTAAACGAGGCGTGTATTAAACATTGAGAAATGCGCTCAGTCCTTCTTTATGGCAGACACGCTGGTGAAAATGCCAGCAAAATGGCCACATTCGACTTAAAACAACACCGAGACTCGAACCTTACCAACTACACCAACCAAATCTTCCATGTCTCTGCTACCCAACAGGTTAACACAGCCCACCGCCATTTGTACCGAGCAAACAAAGTCCATGGTCGTTTAAAAACACATACGATAATTAAAACAAGGAGATCAGGTGAGGAAGCAACGCCGGGACACCACCGCCTTTCTCCGAGGCACAGCAGAAAATGCCTCGGAGAAAGGGAGTGTCCTTTTCGGATTGGGGGGCGTGTTTTGCTGTTGTCTCCTCCCTGAGACTTCTCGCAAAAAACACGCCCCCCGATCCGAAAAGGACGGGGCAGGATTAGAGTGACGGGACCTCTTCTCCAATGGCTGGCCAGCATTTACTAGGCCAGCCAATGGAGAACAGGGAAGAAGAGGGGCGGGTTCAAGCCCCTCTTCACCCAAGTCATTATGTCTCGCGAGCGAGACTGCGCAAGCGCAGCCATCGCTAGCCGAGACCTAAAAACTAAAGTAGAAAGCAACTCCCGGTAACTGTACATTGTGCATTAAGTCAGCGGCCATCTTGGAAATGATCTTGGACAAAATTGATGACGGATCAATAGGTCATGTTCTAAGACATTTAAAAAAAGTATTTTTATTTCTTGAAGCAAATATAAAGCTTTAATATGATAATTACAATCAAAGGAAAAAGCAAATGAAACCTGAGACTACACCATTTCATTAAAGTCTATCACTGTTTTTGGGGGGAGGGGGTACCAATATAATTATCACATTATTTAGAAATCGAAAGAGAGGGGGGAAGAACCAGGAAGGTACAAAACATGACAGATATCAGTTATTGTTAGGGAAGAAATAAAGGAAATGTTACAGGAAATGGAAAGAGATGATATTATCAAGCCAATGGAGGCTACAGAGTGGTTATTCCCTGAAAAGAGATTATATTATCAAACCAATGGAGGCCACAGAGTGGTTATTCCCTGTGGTGATCACAAAGAATATGGATAGCAAATTGAAGTTCTGTGTAGACCTTAGATTTTCTAATATGAGCATAGTAGTGGATAGTCATCTGTTACCAAACATTAATGAGATGCTGTTGTTATTAAATGGGGGTAAGTACTTCTCAAAGCTAGACTCGAGAAGTGCTTACCTCCAATGCAAACTGCATCCAAAGCACTTACAGCTTTCATAACTCCAGAAGGTGTATATCAGTTTTCAGGATTGCCGGTTGGGCTCACATCTGTTACCTGTTTGTTTCAAAGAATAATGTCTGAAGTTTTAGGAGATGTGAACAAAGTGGTTTCTGTTCAAGAGGACGTGTTAGTCTTATGTAGCACCTTTGAAGAGCACAATGTTGTGTTAAAGAAAGTGTTAGATATTTTAAGGAAAGCAGGCGCGACTTTAAGAAAAGATAAATGTCATATCCTAGTTGAGGAAGTTGAATATCTTGGTTACAGCATACCGGGTGCTAGTGTAAAACTTAAGAGGGATCTGGATGGGGCTATAAAAATGCATCAGCCCCATGAATAAAGATCCACCTAGGTCATTTATGGGCTTAGTTGAATACTACTACGATTTTTTATAGGGGTTTGCCGATATCAGTCAAGAGTTAAGAAAGTTGTTGAGAAAGGTGTAGACAATTTTTTGAAATGATCAACAACAAAACAAATTTAAAACTGTTAAGAACAGTATAGTGGATGCTGACATTTTTCTTCCATGTGACACAAACAACAAAACCTTTCTCACCATTGATGCCAGTGCTGTGGGTATTACTGCCACCATGTCTCAGTTCTATGGTGGCAAAGTAAAGACAATTGATTTCACTTCACACCCAAAAAAATAATCTGTCATTGTGCTTGGAGGGCTTCGTAAAGATATCTACAATCTTGTAAAAGCTTGCTCAAAGGTGTCGGTGAAATACTGGAGCAGCACAAGGCCATACAGGATCGATGCAAGGGTATGGCCCTCTCTAGTGAAAGAGAAGTTGTGCTGCTCTCTTATGCTTGCAGTGTGGCCCCATTTGCCGTAGGGCAGCAGTTCGTTGCCGCTTAGGCCTGGTATTGTCTTGTTTTATAACGGACTCGAGCCATGACTATTAAAGGTATGTTGCATTTGTAATTCATATTGACTGCTTTGTAACTCCTGTGCTTTCAATAACGTTAGCTATAGATATCTTAATTAAGTACTAGTACCACCTTATTGTGCCTGATAGCAACACATTTTCATAAATATGTTTTTTGACCTGAAGGTTCAGTAATAGTTGTTTAAAATAAGTACAATGAAGCATTATTGTGGTCAAATTCTCTGTGACCCTTCCACCTGTTACGTTCTTCTTACTCTTCCTTACTGGAAGGCCGAGCACCAAACATTTTTATAACTAGACTAAACATAACATGATAAATGTATAAAACTTGATTGTAAGGATGATTTTGTTTCCTTTCCGTTCTCGATATTTGTATCTTAAACTACCTCTTTTCCTATCTTCCTTTCTGCCTTTGACCTTCGATGCCCAGTGTTTTCTTGCCCCTCTCTCTCTTTTTTTCTCCACTCCCACACCCATAATGATCCTTTTAATCTATATTTTTTCTCTCTTATATTTCTCTTTCTCACAATATATTAATTTGGCTTGGTCTGGATACCGACTCATCTTTCCTTGCCAACATCTATAGAAACATATTAGTCACTTGCTTTCTCCGTGATTGCATTCTAATCCTTTTCTCTCCTTCTCCCACACTTCTCTGTCCTACTCTCCTGTCTCTTCTGCCTTGTCCACCCTCCTCTGTTTTATTGTCACCGGCTAATTTCCTATCTTTCTTCCAGTCTCAGTGTCTCCATCTTTCTCTCTTTCACTTACCTTTCTTTCTCATTCTCTCACTCGTTCGCTTTTCTGTCCCTCTCTCTCATTCTTATAACTATATCACTCTTTTGTGCTCTGACTCTTCTGCCGCCTTTCCTCATTGTCTCATCAGATCTTTCACCCTCTCTTGCGTTCTATGTCTTCCTCTCTTCCTCTTTCTGACTCTTTCCCTAACTCTTTCTTACTCTGTTTTCCTCATCCCTTTCTTTAGGTCTCTCTCTGTCCTTTTCACTCTCTACATCTCCCTTTTCCACAGTTTCTCTGTCTCTCGTTGTCTCTTTGTCTCTTTCTTCCTCAGTTGGTCTTCACTCTTTCTTGCTGTCTTTCTCTAGCTCTCTTTTTACCTGTAACCTTCTATCTCTTCTTCACCCTTTCTCTCGCTCTCTCTCTTTTACTCTCTCTGTCCCTTTCGTTTTCCTTTTCTCTTCTACTATCCTTCTCTACTCTCTCCGAAAATCAATTTTTCATGTCTCTTTTCTCTAGCTTTATGTGACTTATCTTCCTCTTACCAGGTCAATGATCACCACTCAGAAGAGTACAATGCTCATCAGCTCTACCTCCGTAAACTCCTGCCAAATTCCTGAGGACAAATCCAATGAGGCCAATTTTTCCCAAAATTCCTTGATGTCAAGTTTCCACAGTGGAAGCAGCAGAAACAGCAGGAGCATGGAGGGTGCAAATGAAGCCTGGCAGACCTCCCCAGAACCCAAGATATCATCGCTATTGTCTCTGTTCTACCTTATCTTGCTCACCTTCTCTGGGAGCGCCATCCTGCTGTCAGAGATCCACCATCACAGCCTCCAAAGCCGGAACATCCATGGCTTCCTCATCCTGCTCATGCTTACGTCCTCCGGCTGGATGCTCTGGTTCGGATGGCTCTCCTCCAAGAACAAAAAGCGTAAAATGCACCAAGACCCTCATGCAGGAGCCAGCTGGTTGAAAGGTATGGATGCTTCCACACTTCAGAGTTTGCACTGATTTTCTTTTTGAGTTTGTTAAGAGTGAGCTGGTCCTAGATGAATACCATTTATTTAGAAAATAACACTGACAGAGAAACTGACGCCTAGTAAAGTGTGAGCAGGCATTGAATAAAAGGCACATGGAAAGGTCACAATGCATTTTATCCAACAGCACCTGCAAAAGAGTGTCGGATATCAAAGCCATAAATATGTCAGCAAGGCCCTTTTCTTCAGAGGTTGTTAAAATTAGTCTAATCTTTTGCAGGAAAATCAGTAGCAGATCAGTAACCTATTCAGTATTTCAGTTGCAGCCATTAATATGGTTTGTCCAATGTCAGTAGTCACAGGGGAAATGGACAGAACAGCTCACGCCCCATCAAAAATGTTATCCATTTATTTGAAGTCAGAAAACATATGGTCCTGTGTCCACTCATCTTGCCAGATGTGTTAAGTGGCCTATGTTGCAGGTGGGTCCTGCTAACACCCAGAAATGATCCATCTCTTCGAGGACTCTGCTGAGGGTAGTGACTGTCCCTCTATTTATCCCTTTAGCAGTGCCCAGGTTAAACTCTTCCCATCAAAAACCTCATTAATCTCTTGGAATATTGTAGGACTCAAGGCAAAGCTGATAATTCCTTATTTGTGCCATTTTATCGATAACTTTGATATATGTTTCTTTCAAGAAACTTGGTGTGCAGACCCTGCACGTAGACCAGGTTTCTGACGTATTTCATCCCGGCAAAGCCAAGAAAAGGGGTGAGGCCTGCAGGTGGATTGGCCACATGGGTTAAGTCCTCCTTGAAGTGCAAAATTCGACAATTGAAAACAAATAGTTAGGACTTATTAGGTATTGAAGTAAGTTGTGGCAGAAGGTTTATTGTGCCACTTTTTAATATCAATGCGGGAGGGGAAATGGGTGGGGCTGCCTCGACAACTATTCAATCTCTGTAAGCCTTCTTGAATAGACAACAGTCTGGGGTTAATCTGATTCTTACTGGTGATTTCAACACCACATTTGAGCCCCTTGATTGGGATGAATTTGAAATCACTGCAGAGGAGGAAGAAAGATGGGCGACCCCCCAATTGGAGGTTGCCCTGGTTAAGAGATGGGTATGGGCTGCCCTCCAGCTGAAGGTGCTCACTATTGAATTTTGCATACGAGCGACAAATGGGAGGACCAAATCTGACCATAAGGGGGCATATATGTTTGACAACTTAGATCTTAAAAGTTGAACTGACTATGTAATGGTTGATCTGAAACTGTGGCACCTAGACAATGACATGACTGTACTAGAGAGTGATCATAACCCTTTATGCCTCACGATAGAGGATTTATTTAATAAGTTTCGGTTTGATTGCTCAACTCTTACTAGAACTAGGAACACTGAACATACAGCAGATAAACGCCACCTAAAATGGCGGCAAATTAGGGAGAAAGCTGAACTTTTAGCTACCATAAAGATGCTGCTGTAGATTTCTGCCTAGATTATTGTATTGCAGAGATGTAACCAAGGATAAACACAAGGTTACTGAGAGGCACACAGAGGTCTTTGAGGATCTTGCTTATCAGTTTGTAGCTCCATGTGTAAGTAAAAAGTTGGCCCATAGTGGATGGAATGCTGGTTCCATAGCGAGTGTAGAAAGCTAAGACGGATATTAGCTGAGGCCATAAAAGTAAAATAAACTCTCCTCTGATAGCATCCATCAGGAAATTGTATATGTGCATGCATGTATGATTTTTGGTTTTGGAGATTAGGGGCCAGAGGAGAGCATCCAGCAGGATTTGAGCCTCAGAATCATGTCCCTTCACTTTTCACCCCTATATTACATGAGATGATCCTAATGCTTCCTTGTAGTAGAAAGAGTAAATAATTCTATTCCCAGGGGGAACCATGATAAGTTCCACTCCACAAAGGCGGGAGTGCTTCCTCCACCTAGCTGCAGTCCTCTCTGTAACGTGTCATCTCATTTCGGGGTTGTAAATAGTAAGCATTACCAAACAACGGGCATTCAAGCTACTAAGGTTTGCCACCAGCATGCGGGCTGGTGCGGATGTTCTTTTACAATAGTCGTGGATGCTTGTGCAGCTCTGATTGTTACGTCACTACGTCCGAATTCCAGACGCGTTCAATAACAGTTTTGCGCTAACCGCCTTCAAAAAGTCTATGAGTAGACGAAACACGTGTTGCCCATTGGCAGATTCCATGCTGGAAGTAATAAGAACAGAATAAAATCACCAAGTTGAAGTATCGGACTGTTGTGGACTTTGTATATTTCAGACAAAGACAATTTTTGATTTCATCAAAAGACACTATTCGTTAAGTGACGTATATCTGGCATATGATATTTGGAATGTCTTTACTCATCCAGTACTCTGGGTGATTACGAATACTACAGGGTGTGCTCAGTAGGGCTCTCTATGTCTTCAAGTTTGTATAGACGTTAGTTCACTAATGTGTTAATAGCATCCTTTGGTAGTAGGTGCAATTGAGCCAAGGAAGCAGCCCAATTTAACTACAATAAGCAAAAAGAATTGATTCACACAATATTACTGTATGCTCTGAAACTTTTCAGCTATTGATTTTGCGGTAATTCTCCTGACCGGGAACAACTACTACCAATCTATTTTTAGCATTCCAGTAGATGTCTACCTCCATGATATAGATGTATGGACAAATTACATATTAGTTCTTGTAAACAAGATAGCTGTGAGAGCTCCTATTCCGGCATCGTGGCAGGGAGCGGAGGTGGTTCCAGTGTATACAAAGGGGGATAGGAGCTTGCCAGCCTATAATAGGCCTATTCGCTTAAGTGACTGCCTACAAAAAAAATCTTTTGCCGAATGGTACTAGTAAAGATCCAACATTGGGTAGAAAATAATGGCATTATAAGCCTGTTGAAAGCAGGTTTTTAGACTCAAGATATCAACAATAGATCAGGTCTTCAGATTTTCCATAATGTACTAGAAGACGGTCTTGATGGGCAAAGGTGACCTGTATGTCGCCTTTATCGATCTTAAATCTGCTTTTGATTTGATACTGTGTTCAAGGCTATGGTCAGTTTTGAAAGAAATGGAGATGCCTCCTGACATATTATCCTTGCTGGTTAGACTACACAATAACAACTTTGCCCAGGTTTGGTGGGGCACGCAGGGACAACGAATTGAAAAACCTCCAGTGTTAAAGGGCATCCGGCAGGGATGAGTACTGGCTCCTACTTTATTTTCTTTATAAGTAAATGGTCTGGTACACTACCTCTTAAAAACTGAGGATGATGCCCCATCCATGGCATATGGCAAGATACCACTATTGTTGTTTGCGGAGGACACTTTGTAGATTTCTAAAACCTCTAGCCAGCTTTAGTGATTTTTGTTTGCAGCATGGTTTAGAGATAAATTGATGGCATTCAACCATTGTAAGAAGTTTAAGGATGAGCTATCTCCGAGGAGCGATCTACTGGAACAGGTGGACTCATTTACATATCTGAGCATTACATTTTCACCAAACTTATCTTGGGGCCAACACATTGATGTTATAACCATAAAGCATAGACAGAGATCTGGTGTAATCTTAAAAGAATAGCGTGACTCTCATACTAGGCCTATTGCACCTGCTTTGAAAATCTATGAAGCAAAAGTTCAAGTAGCTGCTTTGTCAGGCGCCGAGCTCTGGGGGTATGGCGACATTACAAGTCTGGCAAAATCTGAGACAAATTCATAAGAGAACTGGCTTTGATCCCAATTAGCACACCTCTATATCCTATATTTATGGATTTGGGCATGAAAGAAATAACTCTCAAAGCCCATTTGTGACCTATCCTATACCGGCGTGGGATCTGTTTCACTCCAGAGTTGGCGCATTATGCAGGGGCCTTAGATGAGCTAATCAAGCTGGATAAAGCCAACAAAGTCCCATGGCTGATCTAAGTAAAGCAGCTACTCAATGGGTGTGCTGAAAATACATTATTGGGCCTCATCCCTACTGCATGATGAGCATATGGCTGGGAATGAAACGCTGTCGAATTCTTAATTTTTAAGTCCACGTATGCACTAGAGCAGTCTTGGGATTTGGTCACTGTTCCATCTGATACAAAGCTTTACCATCAGTTTCGAGCTGGTACACTCCCTGCCAAGGCGTTCACTGCGAAATGGAAAGGTTTGTCTAGTGAATATTGTCCATTTTGTGCAGGCCTAAAAGATACCATCCCGCATGTGTTATTTGTGTGGTCTGCGTATACTAGGTTTCTTTCTTTCTGGATTGCACCAGTGTGCATGCTGCTGGGCACCCCAAGTCATTTGATTTCATTAAGAATACTACATACAGACCCATCTCCTTTGTATGTTTATGCAGTTGCAAAACTCTTGTTCTTGATGTGGGCAAAAAGGAGGGCCATTATTGCTGCTAAGAGATTTTAAGGTTTATTAAGTAGTGTACACTTTTATAATGATTTTTAATCGTACTTTTATTGTGTGAATTTTGTTTTAGCAAATTTTATTGTTATGTAAGATTGATTCTGTAAATAAGGACGTGGATAGGTTGTTTACTGTGATTATCGTGATAACTTTATTATGTCTGTGCATGAACTGTATTTATTTATTGTTCTCTTTTATGGCTTAAGTCCAGATAAAGTTATTTTGAATTGATTTGCAGTTAACATAATATTTTAAACCTATACATCACTTCAAATAACGTGCTTCTCTTGGCTCTCCCTTATTGCACTTTGTGGGCAACCTCAATCTCTTTATTTTAATTGAAAACCCCCAATAACTGCACGTTCTTACATTCCACAGGGGGCTTGGCACTTTTTGCACTTGCCACATTGGTGTTGGATTGCCTGACCCTTGGATTCTACCATGAACTTCAGCACTGCATGTCAGTCCTCATCACTGCATTTCCTATTGTCCAAGCTGTCTTCACAGTCATACAGGTGAGGACCCATCCGTGATAAGCACTAAAGATCAGTAACGCTCTCTTGATGTACATTATGAGCATCAGTCCACCTCACTCCTCCTGCGGGTGCGGGAGTATCGGGTACATTGAGGGAGGTGTCAGTCAAATCCTTTGCCCATTTGCCCTTGAGCAGTCTCATTCCTAGAGTCATTTGCCCTTGAGTAGTCTCATTCCTAGAGTAATTTGCCCTTGAGCAGTCTCATTCCTAGAGTCATTTGCCCTTGTGCAGTCTCATTCCTAGAGTCATTTGCCCTTGAGCAGTCTCATTCCTAGAGTCATTTGCCCTTGAGTAGTCTCATTCCTAGAGTAATTTGCCCTTGAGCAGTCTCATTCCTAGAGTCACTTGCCCTTGAGCAGTCTCATTCCTAGAGTCATTTGCCCTTGAGCAGTCTCATTCCTAGAGTCATTTGCCCTTGAGCAGTCTCATTCCTAGAGTCATTTGCCCTTGAGCAGTCTCATTCCTAGAGTCATTTGCCCTTGAGCAGTCTCATTGCTTGTAGAGTCATCATCCGGCTTTGGCTGCTCAGTTTTTGCTGTTTACCCACCACGCCATTGTTAATCCAGAACCTGATGTCCTCTGCAACTCAGCAGATGACACCTTTGTTGCCAGATTGCCTAAGAAATCTTTTTCTCGTGTGTCTTCGGAATACTGGTCCATCAAACAATTCAGCTGAAGAGTTTTCTGACATGGGTCAGCGTGCTTCAGAAGACCTTTGGAAACGTCTTAACTTAATTAGTAGTTTACCAATTTAACACATACCAAAAGTTGAATCTAAAGTGAAACATTTGGTGCATAAGGATCTTGAATAAGAAAGGACGTCCAGACGAAAACTTTTATGTGCAAAGATGCACACAGGCATAGAGATACAATTTGACTGTTATTAATCATTTAATAATTCCTACATTGCTTATTTTTTTTTTAAACACATTTTGAATGATTACATCATTTTTCCCGGCCTTGGCACAGGGTAATTTTCTGATTGTAGTGCCTTTAGGAACTTCAGAAATGCAACAATGTCAATTTTGAATTTACATGCAAGATGCTGTAATGTTTTATAGAAACTGCTTGGTGATGAGTGGATGTTTATAAAAATGTTACATAAATAATTAAGGTATTATTTAGCCCTGGAGGATGGTTTCTAGAAATCCAAGTTTTCAAGGGCTGAACAGCTCTTCATGGGGATAATTTTCTTTCTTTTATTTGATGTTTTTTAATATAGCATCTCCAAACCACAAATGGTGAAAGAGTGCTTTACAGCACGGGTTCATTGAGAGGACTAACATATTAGAACAACTACTGTAGGTGGTGTGAATCTGCATTATAAGTAAACTAGTGAGGCAACTTGAGACACACATTTGTTATGCTTGCATTGAGAGCCAGTGGCGTGAATACAGTATTCTAAATCCAGTTAGTCACTGCTACTACTTAACAGCAGTGGAAACGTGAAAGTTGTTTTCCACAGCTAAGACATCACCAGGGAACTGCTTGCTTCTCTGGTGTTTTCCCACTTTGCCTGGCTCTCCAGAGGCCCCGGTAATGCAGTGGAATGGTGCATGGTAGTCTCACCCTCCTTCTCCCACCTCTACTGGGTCTACACAGACGCCAGGGAGAATGCAGACCCGCTCGCTATCATCTCTCCTGAGGGTCTCTGCACCTGCACTGGAAGTGAATGCCAAGGTGACATGGCTCACTAAGGGCCGGCGTCACTGTGGCTGAGAGCGGGGAGCTGAGAGAAGGAACAGAGGGTGGTGGGTGTAGAAAGCCGGGCTTAAAGAACTAGGGATCAGGGGCGGCTCCTCCATGTGGGCGGAGGAGCGTCGCTAAAATCCACTGCTTTCTCACAGTGCGAGAAGCAGAAACATAAAATGGTATTATGAATACCATTTTATGTTTCTGCTTCTCGCACTGCAAGAAAGCAGAAGTGATTGCTTGGGTGGCAGGCAGGTGGGCGGTCGTGCTGCAGGGCAGGGAGGAGTGGCTTTCCCACTGTTGTGGACGCTGACTGTTTGGTCAGCCCCAGGGCGACCAAACCAGTCATACGCACTCTCTGTTTTCTCCATGTAGGCCGACCAAACCAGTCATACACACTCTCTGTTTTCTCCATATAGGCTGCATGCAGCCTTCATGGAGAAAATGGCCTCCCCATAGACGCCTGTGCCGTCAGAGTTCCAGCCAATCACAACGCTGCCATTGCAGCATTGTGATTGGCTTAGAGGAGGAGTGGGAGGCTGCCTGCTTCATGGAACTCAGAGGGACACGACTCGGGACCGGACTGGGCAGGCGAGGTACATTTTGCATATTTTATTTTAATTAACCCTCTCTCTTCCCGCGCGACCGCCTCCCCGTGTGACCCCCCCCCACCAGCGAGTCATGCCGGCTGCGACTGCTAGAGATGCTTTTTAATATTGCAATAGGGTGTGGGAGGGTAAATATTCTTCGGTGTGGGGTGTTAGTGGTTTAGGAAGTATCTGGAACTGAGAACACACCCGTTGCCGAACCAGACCATAGCATACTCGCTTGAGGTCAAGGGATTTATGGTGCGGCCAAGAAAACTCTTCCCTCGTGATTCAGCATGTTCTAACTACGGATCACCTTAATATAGGTGTTACCTTTACTTGTGGAACATGCCACATAATTTTGATTGAGGATACCAAGGATACCTTTTCAATTGACCAGCCGGGTCGGAATTAGAACCTGCGGAGTGATCATTGGATAAAAACACATATATACGGAATACAGCACTGAAGAAGTCGAGGGACATTTCCCATTGCGACGAAACACCTGTTGGCTGGATGCTCTTTGTGATTGATTGAATAAAGACAAGAAACAGATTTGATTGGACTTTGTTGAAAATTGTGCTCTAATCACTTGATGAACTTTCATAAACAAATCATAACATGTGCATAGGACTTTGGTTCAGGGTGTGGGAGGTTGTTTCAGTTTGGGTAGTTGGAAGTACGACGGGTTTAATATTGGAATGTGTATATAAAGGTGTTTCAAAGGTGGTGCAAGAGGGTGGCAGGAAGTGAAGTACTCTTATTTATATTAATATTGGGATGGGGAAGGTATTTTGGAGGTTGTAAGATGCAATTATTTTGTGTATTTTCGAGGGGGAGTGGATGGTGGGGGGTGGCTGACAGGATACCAGGTTAATTTGTTTTATAATACATTGAGAGGCAGGGGGCTGAAAGAGGAATGGCATATTGTGCATGGCTTCCCACTGGGTCCTCTTCCACTGCTCAACTGACACCCTTGGATCAGTTGCTCAGGTGAAGAGGATTGCAGGGTGTTTATAACATGAAACTTTAGATGTGCAGCTGTTAATAATGTGGTTGTTCACCTCAGGGTACACAAGCGACATCATATACTTCACTCTTGATTCCCGATGTCTCTTGAAACCTGTCAGTGTAAAATTACCCCATTATTAACACCTACCTACAGAATTCTATAAGTGGTCAGTAGTTGGACTTAATAAGGCACATAAAAGAATAAAAGATACATATGTTTGAAGTCGACAGCAGTTGTACATTTATAATCAACAGCAGTCCAACAATTCAGTATGTGAATCATACATGTGTGTATATATATATATATATGTGATCAAGGCCTTTCGTAGGCTGAAACGCGTCATGCAGGCATTGCTGTTCTAATGAAAATAAATTAAATTTCTCACCCGCATCCTGGGTCAGCGTTCGTTTGTTCCTGGTCTCCTTTGGATTTTTGGTGCACAGAAGCGCTTGAAACGAAAAACTCCGTAATATATATATATATATATATTATCTACTGGCGGTCGCCAGTAGATAGTTATAGTTAGGAACGTGTTTCCATAGGAAATCTCAAAATTCTATTTTGAATAACTTTGGCGCCGGTTGACGAATCCTCGCGAAATTTTCAAAACTAATGTGGCGCTCCGCTCAGCTCCTACCCTGAAAGTCTCGGGGGGATTCGTCAAGTGGGGGCCAAGAAAAAAGGGGGTCTCAAAACGCGTTTTCCCCATGCATTTTCCAATAGGACCTTTAGTCGAAGGTACAGCCCGAACGGCTGAACAGAATTACTTGAAATTTGGCAAAGAGGTAGTCCTCAGGTCAGGCATGTGCCTTTTGCATATATGGTGTCAATCTGTTCAGTAGTTCCTGAGAAAATTGCATTTAAAAGCACATACATATCTATAGCCGCGCACCGTGCGCGGAGGGTGCGCGGACGGTGCGCGAGCGTAATTCTGATTGGTAGATTCATGACAGTCAACATTCGAATCGGTCGAAATCAGGAAGTGTCGGCCGCCATTTTGTGTGTTGTGTGTGTGACAGGGAAAAAGAAAGGTGGAGAACGTGAAAAGCTGGCAGGGTAGAGAGTTCCTGACCCCCTAGCCTTTGTCAGGGGGTCCCTGAAGGACCACGAAGGGTGAAAAAAACATTTTTTTTTTTTTTTTAATCGGGGGTGCGCGCACCCCCGGCCGCCATTTTGAGTTTTAGAGGTAGAAGAGAGCTAAAAACACAAGTGGAGAACGTGAAAAGGGGGCAGGGTAGAGAGTCCCTGACCCCCTAGGCCTTCTCATGGGGACCATGAAAGACCTCTTAGGTCTCAAAAAATAAATAAATAAATAAATAAATAAAATATCGCGGGGTGTGGCAAAAAAACATAAAAAAAATAGATTAAAAAATCAAGTTTAAGTGTTTAGATGTTGGTTGGCTCTAAAAAGAGCCGTTGTGTTCATTGAGTGTTTTTTGGTACCTACAAGTAAGTACCGATGCAGAGTCTAAAGTGCAAGAGGAAGACTCTGTTGCCTTCATCTGTGAAATGAACACCGTCTCCTCTATAAATGCCTTGCATGTTGTAACACAAGTTGTTGTGGTATATAGAACCCATACCATAGTCTCTGAGGAAAGCAGAAACAGACTTATTGACGTGCTTTCTTGCTTTGTCAATCTGCGGACAATATTGGTTGGACCAGTTCCACTTTTGCCTTTGGCATATATTAGAATATACAAAGGTAGTTTGTGGAAAAAGTGACATCAATTGCACAAAGGTGTCCTTAACAAGCATTTCCAGACCTACCCCAGTTAAAGTGCCTAGGTCATTTCCACCACAGTGCACAATTATAAGGTCAGGCTGTGGAAGATGTAGAAAGGATTTCACCAAAGGCATTAATTGGTGCCACTTTAACCCTCTCTGACCAATCCATTTAATGTCTACATTTGGCAAATCAAGGTCTTTGAAAATACCTCTTTTTTCTGAATACTTTTCACTCCAGAAGACATAGGTATGACCTACAATCCACACTGTGAACATCTTTCAAGGAGATCTGGATGCACTCAGAAGGTGTCTTTCAGTAGAATGGCAATATGAAAAGAAAGATAGTTGTAAAATGGAGGCTTACATTCTTTTTTTTTAATAAAAAGAACTCATTGGCTGTTTCACACCATTCTACACTAAAAACTAGGCTGTATGTTTAAATTTTAAAAAGCATGTTTTGTATTGGTTCAGAAAAATGTGTTCCCACAGAACATTACTTTGGATTTGCTGTTAGGTTTGAAAAGTCAAGCACTCTTGCTCTTTGGATTCATTGTGTGCTGAACTTCTGACCTCTCTGCTCACACCAGTGTTCCATGACCTGTTGCTATGGTAGAAGGCAGAAGTCATGTTGGGGGTAGGGATCATTTGGAAAGGGTTGAAATGTTCAACCAATAGAAATGTGTGTTTCCATTTGAAAAAATGTGGGCAGCACTGTGATTTGAAGTTAACATGTATATGTGTGAAAAAAGAGAGGGAAACATTGCCATTTACTGGTTCTGCTGAGAGGTGTACAGTTCAGAGATTCTGGTTCTGATAATCTGCTGTGTGAGTGCCACATTTCTTTCTCAACTAACTACTTTTAAAGGTGAGTTATGAATTTGAGAGGAGATGTATGTGGTGCATTTTGATAAAAAGAAAATGTAAATGAGATTCTTGTTTTAAAGTTGTGTTTTACATTTTATGTTTTGGAAGATATTTAACTGCCTTGAACTTGTCAGATATTATGGAGTATGTCTTAACCATAAGTAAAGGTGTACTGGTATCACCCAGGAATATTGTTTTCTGCCTAGAATCACACCATGAGTCTGTGTGCACAAAGGAATTGTTGTCAGAGATTTAACTTGTGGTGGTCTGGTTCTGTAAGACTTGCATTCGTAGGAAAGGGGCAGCTTGTTTTGTTGAAGTGTGATGGCTAGCATTCAGCACAAATCAATATCTCACAAAAGAGAGGCAAATGCTAACACATTTGAAAACAACAGGGTAGATTTTCCTTCCACTCCTGCCATGGGTGAGGTAGATCCTACATGTTCAAAACTGCAATTAACCCTTACACCACATGTACTCATACATACATCTGTGCAGTCTTCATGCAGTTCTGCAAGCGTCCATGCAGATCTCTCTTGCACCTGACAATACACAGTCTCCAGAAGCACGCTCTTATCACACAGGCAGTAGCTTCTCCTGCACTCCCATGCTAAGTATTCAGCACTGTGTGGTATTTTAGATAGTAGTGTGTAACGCTAACACATTCAATGTCACCAAGGCTCATTTCCTTTGCTCTAGTCTAATCACTCACTCAGGTTCCACATGCTCATGCTCTCAAGTAGCTGTTAGGACATGTGCTATTTTCTGCCTCTCTAAACTATAAGGAAAATGTGTCAGGCTCTTACAGTATTTATCACTTGCAAAACCACAGCCCCCTTTTCCTTCTGTGCCCTCCCCGCTCCCGCCTCCCAGCTGCTCCTCCCTCCCTCCCACTTGGCCCTAAATGGCGACCGCGCGGCGCAGGTGAGTGTGACCTGCTCTCAGGACACCCCCGCGCCGCACGGCCACCAGCTGTTGTGTGTGCATCTCGCCCCGCTGCTGCCCGCAGCCTTGCTGAGCCTGCCTCGCCGATCCCGCCCCCCGCCGTATTTGCGTGTACTGTTGATTATATTTTGTTTCCTTTTTGTTTTTCCTGCATCTTGTTAATCTTGTTTTTGTTTCCCATTTGCTGTTCTTGCTTTTTTGTTATTGCCTGTGCTGTTGTACTGTCTCTCTGCCCCCCTGTGCCTGCCCGCCCCGCTCCCCGCTTCCCGCTGCCGTGCTAGCGGCCACGCCCCCTTTTCCTTCTGTGCCCTCCCCGCTCCCGCCTCCCAGCTGCTCCTCCCTCCCTCCCACTTGGCCATAAATGGCGACCGCGTGGCGCAGGTGAGTGTGACCTGCTCTCAGGACACCCCCGCGCCGCACGGCCACCAGCTGTTGTGTGTGCAACTCGCTCCGCTGCTGCCCGCAGCCTCGCTGAGCCTGCCTCGCCGATCCTGCCCCCCGCCGTATTTGCGTGTACTGTTGATTATATTTTGTTTCCTTTTTGTTTTTCCTGCATCTTGTTAATCTTGTTTTTGTTTCCCATTTGCTGTTCTTGCTTTTTTGTTATTGCCTGTGCTGTTGTACTGTCTCTCTGCCCCCCTGTGCCTGCCCGCCCCGCTCCCCGCTTCCCGCCGCTGTGCTAGCAGCCACACCCCCTTTTCCTTATGTGCCCTCCCCGCTCCCGCCTCCCAGCTGCTCCTCCCTCCCTCCCACTTGGCCATAAATTGCGACCGCGCGGGGCAGGTGAGTGTGACCTGCTCTCAGGACACCCCCGCGCCACATGGCCACCAGCTGTTGTGTGTGCAACTCGCCCTGCTGCTGCCCGCAGCCTCGCTGAGCCTGCCTCGCCGATCCCGCCCACCGCCGTATTTGCGTGTAATGTTGATTATATTTTGTTTCCTTTTTGTTTTTCCTGCATCTTGTTAATCTTGTTTTTCTTTCCCATTTGCTGTTCTTGCTTTTTTGTTATTGCCTGTGCTGTTGTACTGTCTATCTGCCCCCCTGTGCCTGCCCGCCCCGCTCCCCGCTCCCCGCTTCCTGCCGCCGTGCTAGCGGCCACGCCCCCTTTTCCTTCTGTGCCCTCCCCGCTCCCGCCTCCCAGCTGCTCCTCCCTCCCTCCCACTTGGCCATAAATGGCGACCGTGCGGCGCAGGTGAGTGTGACCTACTCTCAGGACACCCCCGCGCCGCACAGCCACCAGCTGTTGTGTGTGCAACTCGCCCCGCTGCTGCCCGCAGCCTCGCTGAGCCTGCCTCGCCGATCCCGCCCCCCGCCGTATTTGCGTGTACTGTTGATTATATTTTGTTTCCTTTTTGTTTTTCCTGCATCTTGTTAATCTTGTTTTTCTTTCCCATTTGCTGTTCTTGCTTTTTTGTTATTGCCTGTGCTGTTGTACTGTCTCTCTGCACCCCTGTGCCTGCCCGCCCCGCTCCCCGCTTCCCGCCGCCGTGCTAGCGGCCACGCCCCCTTTTCCTTCTGTGCCCTCCCCGCTCCCGCCTCCCAGCTGCTCCTCCCTCCCCCCCACTTTGCCATAAATGGGGACCACGCGGACGTGCAGCGGGCGCGCCGATTGTGTGCCGAAGGCGCGCCAAAGGCAAGCCCGTCTGCGCCCGTCCGCGCCTGGACCGTGCCCAGTGCCAGGACCCCTGGTCCCCACCGACACAAGATGACCCGACAGACCTACGACGCCGCCACCCTCAACGCACTCAATGCCGGCCGGAACCCCGCCTGCTGCCGGGCCGCCCCGAAACGCTTCCACGGACCCTTCACCTGCACAACTTGCAAGTTCACCTGCCTCCGAACATGCACCGCGCCCGCCAAGCCAAACTCCAGCAGCGACCTCAAGTGCATCCTGCTCAACACCCGCTCCGTCCACAGACGCGCCGTCGAACTCTGGAACCAACTCGACACAACATCACCAGACTTCGCGTTCCTCACTGAAACATGGATGAACGCCTCCTCAGCCCCCGACATCGCCATCGCCATCCCGGATGGATACAAGATCATCAGGAGGGACCGCGTCAACCAGACTGGGGGAGGCATCGCCATCGTCCACAAAAACACCATCCGCATCACGACCGACGCCGACGACACCTACACCGCCGCCGAACACCTCCACTTCCAGATTCACACCGACCCAAAGACGACCCTCAGAGGCACCCTCATCTACAGACCCCCGGGACCACGCACACAATTCAGCAAAGACATCACGGACTTCATCAGCCCACACGCCCTCCCCTCCGCCGACTACATCCTCCTAGGGGACCACAACTTCCACCTGGAGAACAACAAGGACCGCAACACCGTCACCCTGCTGGACAACCTCGCCAACCTCGGACTCAAGCAACTGGTCAACACCCCCACCCACTACGCCGGCCACACGCTAGATCCCGTCTTCTCATCCAGCAAGCACATCGCCTTCAGCCACTCCACCGGACTTCACTGGACAGACCACAGCTGCATCCACTTCAGCTTCAGAAAAACCACCACCCACCACCACCCACAGCAGGTTCCTCACAGAAGCTGGAGCAAGATCACCGCCGACCAACTCACCACCTCCCTCAGCCAGAACCCACCTGCCAGCACAGCGGACCCCAACGAAGCAGCCCGCAACTTCACGCAGTGGCTGACCGCCTGCACCAACGACCTCGCACCACTGAAGAACCCTCCCAGCAAACCCAGAAGCAAGAAGGCCCCCTGGTTCACCGACGAACTCAAGGACTCCAAGAAGACCTGCCGCACCCTCGAGAAAGCCTGGCTCCTCGACCAGACCACTGACAACATGACCACCCTCAAACACGCCACCCGCAAGCACCACCAGCTCATCCGCGCCACCAAGAAGAAATCACTGAAGGATCGACTGGACAACAACGCCCGCGACAGCAAGGAACTCTTCAGCATCGTCAAGGAGTTCTCCAACCCCAGCACCGGCAACAACAACATCACCCCATCACAAGATCTCTGCGACTCCCTCGCCTCGTTCTTCCACCGCAAGATTGCCGACATCCACAACAGCTTCGGCGCACCATCCTCGCACCCAACTGTCGAACCAACGCACCCCACCGCCACCCTCCGCACCTGGACCGCAGTAACCACCGAAGACACAGCCCGCACGATGAACACCATCCACTCCGGATCTCCGACTGACCCCTGCCTCCACCACGTCTTCAACAAGGCCGACTCCACCATCGCACCCCAACTCCGAGATGTCATCAACACCTCCTTCGACACCGCCACCTTCCCGGAGAGCTGGAAGCATGCCGAGCTCAGCGCCCTACTGAAGAACCAACAGCGGACCCCACCGACCTCAAAAACTTCCACCCCATTTTGCTCCTCCCTTTTCCTGCCAAAGTCATCGAGAAGATCCCCAACAGACAGCTCACCGCCTTCCTCGAGACGAATGGATCCCTCGACCCCTCGCAGTCCGGTTTCAGAGCCAACCACAGCACCGAGACCGCCCTCACCGCAGCCACCGACGACATCCGAGCCCTTCTCGACAACGGGGAAACAGCGGCACTCATCCTCCTGGACCTCTCCGCCGCGTTCGACACTGTCTGCCACCGCACCCTAGTCCAACGCCTCAGCAACACCGGCATCCAAGAGAAGGCATTGAAGTGGATCATCTCGTTCCTCGCTGGAAGAACACAGAGAGTCCGCCTCCCCCCGTTTCGTTTCCGAGGCCACCGAAGTCATCTGCGGCGTCCCGCAAGGATCATTACTCAGCCCCACCCTCTTCAACGTCTACATGAGACCTCTCGCAACCATCGCACGCCAACACAACCTCAACATCATCTCCTACGCCGACGACACCCAGCTGATCCTCTCCCTCACCAGAGACCCCGACACCGCCAGAACCAGCCTCCACGAAGGGATGAAAGACGTCGCCGAGTGGATGAAGGACAGCCGCTTGAAACTGAACTCAGACAAGACGGAAGTCCTCATCCTTGGACCATCACCCTCCACCTGGGACGACTCCTGGTGGCCCCCAGCCCTGGGCACCGCCCCCAAGCCGACAGACCACGCACGCAACCTGGGCTTCATCCTGGACTCCTCCCTCTCGATGACCAGACAAGTCAACGCCGTCTCCTCCTCATGCTTTCACACCCTCCACATGCTCCGCAAGATCTTCCGATGGATCCCGATCGAAACCAGGAAGAAGGTCACCCAGGCCCTCGTCACCAGCCGGCTGGACTACGGAAACACCCTCTACGCCGGAACCACAGCCAAGCTACAGAAAAGACTACAACGCATCCAGAACGCCTCCGCCCGACTCATCCTGGACATCCCTCGACGCAGCCACATCTCTGGCCACCTGAGGAACCTGCACTGGCTCCCCGTCAACAAGAGGATCACGTTCAGGCTCCTCACCCACGCACACAAGTCTTTCCACAACCTGGGCCCCAAGTACCTCAACGACCGCCTGACCTTCCACACGCCCACCCGCCAGCTACGGTCCGCTAGCCTCGCCCTCGCCGCCGTACCACGCATCTGAAGAGCCACCGCCGGAGGCAGATCCTTCTCCTACCTGGCGGCCAAGACATGGAACTCCCTCCCCATCCACCTTCGGCTGACCCAGGACCACCTCGCCTTCAAGAGACAACTCAAGACCTGGCTATTCGAGCAGTAGCGGCCCCCTTCCCCCTAGCGCCTTGAGACCCTTCCGGGTGAGTAGCGCGCTATACAAGTGCTATGATTGATGATTGATTGATTGGTAAAAGTGCTTTGAAATTGCCAATGAAAAAAAGTTTTCTGCCTAGAATCACACCATGAGTCTATGTGCACACAGGAATTTGTTGTCAGAGATTTAATTCATGTTGGTCTGGTTCTGTAAGACTTGCATTCGTAGGAAAGGGGCAGCTTGTTTTGTTGAAGTGTGATGGCTAGCATTCAGCACAAGTCAATATCTCACAAAAGAGAGGCAAATGCTAACACATTTGAAAACAACAGGGTAGATTTTCCTTCCATTTCTGCCATGGGTGAGGTAGATCCTACATGTTCAAAACTGCAATTAACCCTTACCCCACATGTACTCTTACATACATCTGTGCAGTCTTCATGCAGTTCTGCAAGCGTCCATGCAGATCTCTCTTGCACCTGACAATACACAGTCTCCAGAAGCACGCTCTTAGCACACAGGCAGTTGCTTCTCCTGCACTCCCATGCTAAGTATTCAGCACTGTGTGGTATTTTAGATAGTAGTGTGTAACGCTAACACATTCAATGTCACCAAGGCTCATTTCCTTTGCTCTAGTCTAATCACTCACTCAGGTTCCAAATGCTCATGCTCTCAAGCAGCTGTTAGGACATGTGCTCTTTTCTGCCTCTCTAAACTATAAGGAAAATGTGTCAGGCTCTTACAGTAATTATCACTTGCAAAACCACAGCGGTAAATGTGCTTTGAAATTGCCAATGAAAAATCGTTTTCTGCCTAGAATCACACCATGAGTCTGTGTGCACACAGGAATTTGTTGTCAGAGATTTAATTTGTGTTGGTCAGGTTCTGTAAGACTTGCATTCGTAGGAAAGGGGCAGCTTGTTTTCTTGAACTGTGATGGTTTGCATTCAGCAGAAATCACTATCTCACAAATGAGAGGCAAATGCTAACACATTTGAAAACAACAGGGTAGATTTTCCTTCCAGTCCTGCCAAGGGTGAGGTAGATCCTACATGTTCAAAACTGCAATTAACCCTTACACCACATGTACTCTTACATACATCTGTGCAGTCTTCATGCAGTTCTGCAAGCGTCCATGCAGATCTCTCTTGCACCTGACAAAACACAGTCTCCAGAAGCACGCTCTTATCACACAGGCAGTAGCTTCTCCTGCACTCCCATGCTAAGTATTCAGCACTGTGTGGTATTTTAGATAGTAGTGTGTAACGCTAACACATCCAATGTCACCAAGGCTCATTTCCTTTGCTCTAGTCTAATCACTCACTCAGGTTCCACATGCTCATGCTCTCAAGTAGCTGTTAGGACATGTGCTATTTTCTGCCTCTATAAACTATAAGGAAAATGTGTCAGGCTCTTACAGTATTTATCACTTGCAAAACCACAGTGGTAAAAGTGCTTTGAAATTGCCAATGAAAAATAGTTTTCTGCCTAGAATCACACCATGAGTCTGTGTGCACACAGGAATTTGTTGTCAGAGATTTAATTCGTGTTGGTCAGGTTCTGTAAGACTTGCATTCGTAGGAAAGGGGCAGCTTGTTTTCTTGAACTGTGATGGTTTGCATTCAGCAGAAATCACTATCTCACAAATGAGAGGCAAATGCTAACACATTTGAAAACAACAGGGTAGATTTTCCTTCCATTTCTGCCAAGGGTGAGGTAGATCCTACATGTTCAAAACTGCAATTAACCCTTACCCCACATGTACTCTTACATACATCTGTGCAGTCTTCATGCAGTTCTGCAAGCGTCCATGCAGATCTCTCTTGCACCTGACAATACACAGTCTCCAGAAGCACGCTCTTAGCACACAGGCAGGTGCTTCTCCTGCACTCCCATGCTAAGGTATTCAGCACTGTGTGGTATTTTAGATAGTAGTGTGTAATGCTAACACATTCAATGTCACCAAGGCTCATTTCCTTTGCTCTAGTCTAATCACTCACTCAGGTTCCACATGCTCATGCTCTCAAGCAGCTGTTAGGACATGTGCTCTTTTCTGCCTCTCTAAACTATAAGGAAAATGTGTCAGGCTCTTACAGTAATTATCACTTGCAAAACCACAGCGGTAAATGTGCTTTGAAATTGCCAATGAAAAATCGTTTTCTGCCTAGAATCACACCATGAGTCTGTGTGCACACAGGAATTTGTTGTCAGAGATTTAATTCGTGTTGGTCAGGTTCTGTAAGACTTGCATTCGTAGGAAAGGGGCAGCTTGTTTTTTTGAACTGTGATGGTTTGCATTCAGCAGAAATCACTATCTCACAAATGAGAGGCAAATGCTAACACATTTGAAAACAACAGGGTAGATTTTCCTTCCAGTCCTGCCAAGGGTGAGGGTGAGGTAGATCCTACATGTTCAAAACTGCAATTAACCCTTACACCACATGTACTCTTACATACATCTGTGCAGTCTTCATGCAGTTCTGCAAGCGTCCATGCAGATCTCTCTTGCACCTGAAAATACACAGTCTCCAGAAGCACGCTCTTATCACACAGGCAGTAGCTTCTCCTGCACTCCCATGCTAAGTATTCAGCACTGTGTGGTATTTTAGATAGTAATGTGTAACGCTAACACATTCAATGTCACCAAGGCTCATTTCCTTTGCTCTAGTCTAATCACTCACTCAGGTTCCACATGCTCATGCTCTCAAGTAGCTGTTAGGACATGTGCTCTTTTCTGCCTCTCTAAACTATAAGGAAAATGTGTCAGGCTCTTACAGTAATTATCACTTGCGAAACCACAGTGGTAAATGTGCTTTGAAGTTGCCAATGAAAAATCGTTTTCTGCCTAGAATCACACCATGAGTCTGTGTGCACACAGGAATTTGTTGTCAGAGATTTAATTTGTGTTGGTCAGGTTCTGTAAGACTTGCATTCGTAGGAAAGGGGCAGCTTGTTTTCTTGAACTGTGATGGTTTGCATTCAGCAGAAATCACTATCTCGCAAATGAGAGGCAAATGCTAACACATTTGAAAACAACAGGGTAGATTTTCCTTCCACTCCTGCCATTGGTGAGGTAGATCCTACATGTTCAAAACTGCAATTAACCCTTACCCCACATGTACTCTTACATACATCTGTGCAGTCTTCATGCAGTTCTGCAAGCGTCCATGCAGATCTCTCTTGCACCTGGCAATACACAGTCTCCAGAAGCACGCTCTTAGCACACAGGCAGTTGCTTCTCCTGCACTCCCATGCTAAGTATTCAGCACTGTGTGGTATTTTAGATAGTAGTGTGTAATGCTAACACATTCAATGTCACCAAGGCTCATTTCCTTTGCTCTAGTCTAATCACTCACTCAGGTTCCACATGCTCATGCTCTCAAGCAGCTGTTAGGACATGTGCTCTTTTCTGCCTCTCTAAACTATAAGGAAAATGTGTCAGGCTCTTACAGTAATTATCACTTGCAAAACCACAGCGGTAAATGTGCTTTGAAATTGCCAATGAAAAATCGTTTTCTGCCTAGAATCACACCATGAGTCTGTGTGCACACAGGAATTTGTTGTCAGAGATTTAATTCGTGTTGGTCAGGTTCTGTAAGACTTGCATTCGTAGGAAAGGGGCAGCTTGTTTTCTTGAACTGTGATGGTTTGCATTCAGCAGAAATCACTATCTCACAAATGAGAGGCAAATGCTAACACATTTGAAAACAACAGGGTAGATTTTCCTTCCACTCCTGCCATGGGTGAGGTAGATCCTACATGTTCAAAACTCAAATTAACCCTTACCCCACATGTACTCTTACATACATTTCTGCAGTATTCATGCAGTTCTGCAAGCGTCCATGCTGATCTCTCTTGCACCTGACAATACACAGTCTCCAGAAGCACGCTCTTATCACACAGGCAGTAGCTTCTCCTGCACTCCCATGCTAAGTATTCAGCACTGTGTGGTATTTTAGATAGTAGTGTGTAACGCTAACACATTCAACATCACCAAGGCTCATTTCCTTTGCTCTAGTCTAATCACTCACTCAGGTTCCACATGCTCATGCTCTCAAGTAGCTGTTAGGACATGTGCTCTTTTCTGCCTCTCTAAACTATAAGGAAAATGTGTCAGGTTCTTACAGTAATTATCACTTGCAAAACCACAGCGGTAAATGTGCTTTGAAATTGCCAATGAAAAATCGTTTTCTGCCTAGAATCACACCATGAGTCTGTGTGCACACAGGAATTTGTTGTCAGAGATTTAATTCGTGTTGGTCAGGTTCTGTAAGACTTGCATTCGTAGGAAAGGGGCAGCTTGTTTTCTTGAACTGTGATGGTTTGCATTCAGCAGAAATCACTATCTCACAAATAAGAGGCAAATGCTAACACATTTGAAAACAACACGGTAGATTTTCCTTCCACTCCTGCCATGGGTGAGGTAGATCCTACATGTTCAAAACTCAAATTAACCCTTACCCCACATGTACTCTTACATACATTTCTGCAGTATTCATGCAGTTCTGCAAGCGTCCATGCTGATCTCTCTTGCACCTGACAATACACAGTCTCCAGAAGCACGCTCTTATCACACAGGCAGTAGCTTCTCCTGCACTCCCATGCTAAGTATTCAGCACTGTGTGGTATTTTAGATAGTAGTGTGTAACGCTAACACATTCAACATCACCAAGGCTCATTTCCTTTGCTCTAGTCTAATCACTCACTCAGGTTCCACATGCTCATGCTCTCAAGTAGCTGTTAGGACATGTGCTGTTTTCTGCCTCTTTAAACTATAAGGAAAATGTGTCAGGCTCTTACAGTAATTATGACTTGCAAAACCACAGCGGTAAATGTGCTTTGAAATTGCCAATGAAAAATCGTTTTCTGCCTAGAATCACAGCATGAGTCTGTGTGCACACAGGAATTTGTTGTCAGAGATTTAATTTGTGTTGGCCTGGTTCTGTAAGACTTGCATTCGTCGGAAAGGGGCAGCTTGTTTTCTTGAACTGTGATGGTTTGCATTCAGCAGAAATCACTATCTCACAAATGAGAGGCAAATGCTAACACATTTGAAAACAACAGGGTAGATTTTCCTTCCACTCCTGCCATGGGTGAGGTAGATCCTACATGTTCAAAACTGCAATTAACCCTTACCCCACATGTACTCTTACATACATCTGTGCAGTCTTCATGCAGTTCTGCAAGCGTCCATGCAGATCTCTCTTGCACCTGACAAAACACAGTCTCCAGAAGCACGCTCGTATCACACAGACAGTAGCTTCTCCTGCACTCCCATGCTAAGTATTCAGCACTGTGTGGTATTTTAGATAGTAGTGTGTAACGCTAACACATTCAATGTCACCAAGGCTCATTTCCTTTGCTCTAGTCTAATCACTCACTCAGGTTCCACATGCTCATGCTCTCAAGTAGCTGTTAGGACATGTGCTGTTTTCTGCCTCTCTAAACTATAAGGAAAATGTGTCAGGCTCTTACAGTAATTATCACTTTCAAAACCACAGCGGTAAATGTGCTTTGAAATTGCCAATGAAAAATCGTTTTCTGCCTAGAATCACACCATGAGTCTGTGTGCACACAGGAATTGTTGTCAGAGATTTAATTTGTGTAGCTTTTATTGTGTAAGACTTGCAGTCGTAGGAAAGGGACAGCTCATATGATATGTTTTGAAAAGCTCATAAAAAATATAGTAATATATATAAATTACATAAAGGTATTTTTTTTGTTTCTTTCAGGTATTGCTGAACAAGACTGAAATAAATTAAAGATGCCTATAAAATCAAGAAAGAGAAAAGAACAGCAACAACATGTATATTTGAAGACAACTGGACAAAAAAAAATAGTTGAAGAACCTCATGTTGGAAAAAAGAAAAAGCCTTCTGGTAAGCAGACTAAGGATTTTTTTAAAAATATCCTCAAGCCAAGAAAAAATGTAAAAAATATATCCACTGGAAATAGTGTTTCAAGTAGAAAACAACAAGACAATCGACAGAATATACTAAATGCTAATGTACAATCAGAAGTAAGAAAGAATGACTTAAAAAGAAAAATAGATTTTAAAAACATTCGTAGAAAAATGTTTGAGAGAAGAGTGATGTTCAATTTGCTAAAGGATGTGAAAAAATATAGGAAGAAAGCCAAATTTTATAAGAAAAGAAAACATATTGAATCAATTGTTGCAAAGGCTTTGGAATTAAAAAGAAAACTATTCATTTTAATTTTGAACAGGATCCGTACATTAGATAAATTAGTGAATGTAATGAAGTCAAAAAGCAAAAGCAAAAGAGAAGTGAAAAAAAAAACTTTTGTAAAGTGTTCTTAGGAGAATGGAAGCATAGTTCAAGTACTGAACCATTTTTTAATGAAGAGAGTTATCTTCAAAGTAATAGTTTGCTGCATGCAGTTGACACCAGTGGTTGAGCTTATGAAGTTAAGGATGGTTGTGTAATGGAAAAGGAGGAAATGGTTCCAAGAAATGAGGAAGAAGTGTTAGCTGATGAGGTTATGGGGAGACGTCCTAAAGCCCCAGTGTACACTTGGAATTGTAGTAGTATTTGTACTGTACGGCAGGAATCTATTGATAAATTTCGTGGCTTTCTAAGAGAATATAGTAAAAAAAGTGTTAAACAGAAGATTAAGGTGCTTCAAAGACTAGTTCCATGCAGAGTGAGAGAGAATACTGGTTTGCAAGGACATTCTCTGGCTTGTCTTTCTAGGAAAGTTTGTCAAAGTGTTTTTCACCATTTTAGGATGCTGGCTGTTCATCATACTTAAATGAGAAAGTTTGTGAGAAGATTGTATTTTGCTAAAAGTCCAGCACTAAAGTTACATGAGTTGAATAGTGCTCTGTTCCGTGGATCTGTAACAGATGTGAAGAAGGTTTGTGAGGATATTGAGATTTGTTACTTTGGTCCAGAGCAAGAAAGTGCAGGAAATGACACAGTTATTGAAGAAAATGTGGAAGAGAATGTAGAACTCACTGTTAGTAAAACATTTGAAGATCAAATGACAAAATTTACTATCATCTCTAATGAAAGACCAAATATTACTTGTATTTGTTGCCGGAGAGGCCTTTACAAAAATCAAACAAGGAATGTTGATCTCTATAAAAAAAGTGAAAAAGAAAATAATTCTAAGTGGATGGATTTTGCTACATATTTATTTCTGGAAAATTGTTTTGATTTGGGTGAAGATCACCGTATTTGTAAATACTGTTATAACAAGTTAGAAGAAAATAAAATGCCTGCTAGAGCTGTACATAATAATTTAGAATTGGTTGATATTCCTGCAGAACTTAGTGATTTAAATATGTATGAGTCTATACTTATTCAATGTGTCCATCCGTTTCAGACTATAGTTCGTATGGAGCCCAAAACAGGCAAATTACCTCCTACAGATTTACAAAGAGGTTTAAAAGGAAGAGTTGTCTATTTGCCATTAGATTTGAAAAAAAATATTGAAACAATTGATGCAGATAGTTTGGAAACTGAACCATTAGTTATTCTGGTTAATGGTGTACCTACAAAGAATAAGAAAATTTGGCAGGAGCTGGTGGATGTACGAAAAGTACAAAGAGCACATTTATATTTGAAAAGAAATAATAAATGGTATGAAACAGTTTATATCGAAGAAGATGAAGAAGATTTACTAGCAGACACAGGAATACCAACTGGGCAAATTGAAAAAGTGGATAAGTCAAAAGAAGAAGAAATTTATGGACATTTCAGCATACATCCTCTTCATTCTAAAGAAGTTATGGGAAACACTATTGATCTCTTTCAGATGAAAAAAGCAAAAGGAACTCCCGTGAGTGTATGGGAGGAGAGCTTGGAAGCTCGTTGTTTTCCCCAGCTGTTTCCTACAGGAAAAGGTGGACGATATGATGAACGTCCAGTACAGATTCCTGCTTCTGAGTATCGGACTACAAGATTATATGCAGAAGATCCAAGATTTCGTCAAAGTATTCCTTATTTGTTCCATCTTTTATTTGAAAGTGACTTATCAGCACTATCTTATGCAGTAAATCACATTTTGAAAACTGGAGTACATCTACATAATGTGTCTGCAAAGGATTTTATGAACAAAGTGCAACAGCGAGATGATCATTTGGAATCTCAATTGATTAATCTAATGGCTTGTCAGCGTGGGACTAATGAATATTGGTACCGACGCCATGGAGAATTGAAATGTATGTTACGGAATTTAGGAACTCCTACATGGTTCCTTACCCTAAGCTGTGCAGAGTACGCTTGGGATGATTTACTGGATTTTCTTCGAGAGGCAAATTCAAATATTGAAAACATCCAATACAAGACAGCAGGAGAATTGTGCTCATTGGATCCGGTTAATGTTTGCAGATATTTCAATCATAGATTTGAGGCTATGATGTCCTTCATCTGCAATAAAATAAAATCCACCTCTTGGAGAAGTTGTGGATTTCTTTTGGAGAAAAGAGTACCAAGCAAGAGGTGCTCCACATATTCATATGCTGTTGTGGATCAAGGATGCCCCAAAATTTGGAACAGATTCTGATGATGCAGTTTTATCTTTCATTGAAGAATATGCAACATGTGCTATACCTAAAAGCACAGAAGAAAAAAACTTAAAAGAGCAAGTTTTACGTTTCCAAAGTCATCGGTGTGGAAAATACTGTCGACGAAAGTACAAGAGTAAAGATAAATTCTACACAAAATGTCGATTTGGATTTCCACGACCTGTTCTTTCAAAAGGAAGAGTAAACAGTTTTATGTCAGCTGTGCGACATACTATTACAAGAAAATCACCTAAGAATACCTACAACCTAAGAAGAAAAGAAGAGCCAAAATATATAAATGACTACAACCCAGTCATTTTATCCATGTGGAATGCTAACATGGATATTCAGTATGTAGCTGACAATTCTATTGCTGTTGCTCGGTATGTCACATCTTACATCACTAAATCTGAGAAAACGGAATTGAAAGAAATGTGGGAAGAGATTTCTCACGAGAAGAATGTCAGTAAAAAGCTATACAGTTTCAGTTTAAAGATGTTATCGCATCGAGAAATTGGCTCTTACGAATGCTCAGATAGGTTATCATCTGCAAGTCTGTACTCCAAATCCAGAAGAATAATTTGGGTAAGTTTAGGCCTTGCAGGAATGCGAAATCGGGTACTGAAATCTATTCGAGAAATTGAATATTTAGCAGAGTACGAACCTGAAAGTACAGACATTTTAAGAACAAACATGTTGGACACATATTACCCAAAGAGAAGTCATCATCTTGAGAACATGTGTCTCTATGAAGTGCTGCAGAACTACATTTATAAACGGAATGCCACAGAAGACATCAACAATGGAAAATATAAAGTCATTGGTGAGGAAGGATGTTTGGTAAAACAAACAAAAGGAAGTTTGATTAATCACAGGAAGCTGAGTTGCGACACTACTGACAAGAAGGAATTTTACCACTTAGCACTTTTACAGTTGTTTAAACCATGGCGCTCAGAGGATGAATTACTTGGACATTTTCAAAGCTATGAAGATTCCTTTAATGCATGCAAAGATACCATTGAATGCAGTACTTTCACAACTTATGTACAAATGTTAAATGAAGAAATTGAACAAGAAGCAACAATTGCAGCTGAAGTAGCTAGAGACAGTTCTCAAGACAGTCAAAGCTCTGGGACACTCAGTCAAGATCCCCTAGGACAACCAATCGTAGAAAATGAAGCTGCAATAGCCATGACTGAAGTAGAAACAGCTATGAATCAAGCTCAGGAAGATTTAATAAACTTACCAAATTTGGAACAGCAACTGAATGATGAACAACAACAAATTTATGAGGAAGTCACAAAACAAATTGATCATGGATTACTACATGAAAATAAAGAGTGCTCATGCACATCATTTGAACCAATCAGAATGTATGTGAGTGGACAAGCTGGAACTGGAAAAAGTTTCTTGATTAAAGTAATTAGAAGCTACCAACAGAAAAAAACTGATTCAACTTTGTCTTGTGTTGTTACTGCTCCAACTGGGTTAGCAGCATATAACATAAAAGGAATTACCATCCATCGTTTGCTAATGTTACCAGTAGAGCATGAGAACAAAATACAATACCACAAGCTAACAGGAGAAGCATGTTTTGAAGTTTCAAGAGTATTGAAAAAAATGAAACTTCTCATTATTGATGAGGTAAGCATGGTATCAAACTTAATGCTTGCCTTTGTGCATTTAAGAATGCAGCAAATTCTAAAGACAAACTATGACGTGCTATTTGGAGGAAAACATGTTATAGTTTTTGGGGATCTACTGCAGCTCACTGCAGTTAAAGGACAACCAGTATTTCATACTCTTACACATGAAGACACGAAAAAGTCGTTAGGAAGTTTAGGTAATGTGAATATTTGCACATACTTTGAGTACAAAGAACTCATTACCAATATGCGGCAAGCAAATGATGATGATTATGCAAGTATTCTCAAAGATATCAGAATTGGACTACTCACAGAACATGGCAGAAAAGCTTTACAGAGTCGATTGCTATGTAATTTGTTTCCAACAGAACAAATAGTTCCAGAGAAAATATACAAGAAAATTGCTGGAAAAAATACTGTAATCTGCTTAATGCCAACACTACATGAATGCTCTATATTCAATCAAGGACTTTTGAAATTGGAAAATGAAGAGATTTTAAAACTGGAAGCTGTGGATAAAATACAACATGAAGGAATAACTATTATATTGCCAAGCAAATTGACAACTAAATTGGATTCTCTAGAGAAAAACATCTCGAAAACAGCTGGTTTAGAAAAGAATCTTTATGTATGTATGAACTGTCGAGTAATTTTAAGACGTAATTTGGATGTAGAAAACGGTTTAGTGAATGGAGCTATGGGTAAAGTTGTGGGTTTTGTTAATTACCAGAAAAAAGTTGGAATTGAATTTTTAAAAATAAAATTTGATCAGATTGAAGAGGTTAAAGACATTAGTCGTTGTTCAGTTCGTTTCTTGCTTGTGAAAGACATATGTATGTAGGAAGCAGTTGCCGTTTTCTCTAGCATATGCTGTAACTATTCACAAATCACAAGGATTAACTGTAGATAGTGCTTTTGTAAACATTGGATCTACTGTGTTTAAAGAAGGTATGGCATATGTTGCTTTGTCACGCGTGAAAAAAATATCTGGTTTATTCATGATAGACTTTGATGAGTCAAAAGTTAGTGCTGATGCAAACTGTGTAAAGGAATATAATAGATTAAGAAGAAGCTATGCTCCTCATTTAGGTCAGTATCCTGTGTTTGAAAAACGTGTTGTTTGTCAGAAAAGGAGAATTGAGAATATCTGTAATGAGGATGTACAGAAGAGAAAACAAAAGGAGAGTGATGTGATTCCAAGCAAAAAGAAAAAGGACAATGTTGAAGAGGTTGTTGGTTGTCATTTTGAAAATAGCTCTGGTGTCAACTGCTACGCTAATGTAGTGCTGAATGTTGTATTTTATCTTGAAAGTTTGCAAGAGCAGATAATACTAAATCATGAAAAAAGATTCTGTTCTCTGCTGAGTTTTCTTTATGAGAAGCTGAGTAATGATAAAACTAAAATAGAAAGTGCTTCTGATGTTAGAAATCTTTTAGATGTATGTTCAGGATGTACACAGTTTACTCAAAATGTCCAGCAAGATGCACAGGAATTCTTAATGTATATGCTTATGGTACTGGAAGATGAAGGGGTAGAAATAGAAAATATGTTTGGTCTCTCATATAAATGGGAACATAGTTGTGAAAACTGTTTGAACACATGCAGCTCTAATGTTGATTCTGAAAGGTTCATATATTTAACATTACCAGAGAGTAAATCAGTGACTTTTAGTAAATTAGTTAAAGATGCCAATCAAAACATGGAATGTTCTCAATGTAAATCAGACATGTTATCAACGTTATTTTTGAAGAAATATGGACAGTATGTAATTTTAATGATGCAACGTTGTAGAGCTGATGGAACAAAATTGGACACTTTAATAAAGAAGTTTACAGGACATCAATTATCAATATCAGGAAAAACTTTTGTTGCAGTTGCAATAATTTTTAATGATGGACCTTCTATAACTTCTGGTCATTAAACAGTTTATCTAAAATGTGAAAGAGGCTGGACACAGTGTAATGATTCTAAATTGATTTTCAAGCAACGTTTGCCTGCAGAATTACCAAATTCCTACTTAATTTTTCTAAAACCAAAATTTTAGATACCAATTGCAGTATCGGAAGAAACCATTATTTCGATTTTATAGGATTAACATTGGATATTTCACCAAAAAAGAATTTTAAAATTACCATTTGGCCTCATGGAAAGGTAAAAAATTCTATTGTGGACTTCTTTGACAGATATTATTTTGGTGTATGAGCTTAAGCAACAAGATTTACAGACATTATTTATTGCAAATAGTTATTGTTCTTAGATGATATTTTTCATATATATGTTACATTTCTATCAAGGTATGTTTTACTGAGAAGAGATTCAGGGCTTTTTTTAAACAATCTTTCAGATTGTTAATTTTTTTGCCCGCTGTTAAGTGATGAATGCAATTGATTTCACTATTTGCAGTGAAATTCAATATATTCTGAAAACAGCAAAAAAAGGGCAAAAAATTACTTTGTTAAATATGAAAATATGTGTACTGTATTCTAAAATGTATTCTTAAATATTAATACTTTTTTTCTTTTTTTTCAGATCGAGAAAGAAAATGTAGGAAATGTAATCCTTTTTTTTAGCAATTAAAAAAACCCATTTATTTATAATTAAGTTATTTTGTTGGTCAGGTAAGTTTGAAATATCTGTATTTCTCACCCCTTCACTTTCATGCTCCCTTTTCTTCACTTCTCCTCACTGTGCTTTTCTCATTCCCCTTCTCTCTGTCTTCTTCCTTTACTGCTCTTTCGTTAGTCCCTTACTTCTTCTATACTACTCCCCTAGGTTTACTGCCTCCATCACTACTTTTTCAACCATGTATCTCTCCCTGTCTCCATGTGTCTCAGTCATTCTAACTGCCTTACTCCTTCTCAGTTCCTTGCTCTCTGTCTCTGTTTCTGTCTCTCTCCCTTTGTCTGTCTTACCCTTAATTTCCTTAACATATCTGGAACAGATTAACAAGGCCTCTGCGCCACCACTGCGTCACTTTTTATAACGTACTGGTGGCGCAGGGAGCTCCTTCATATTTACAAGGAGAGGAAAAGCCACCCTGCGTGACTTTTCCTCTCAAAACAAATACAGCCACTTCACACGCAGCACTGTGTGTTGAAGGGGCGTTCCATGGGTGTTGTTGTGGGTGTTCCCACGCAACACACAAAGAACTAGACACATCTCCTGGTTTACGAGAAATCGTAACTCAGGAGATGTGTGTGAATGTTACGCCACCCTAGAGGTGGTGTTGCGAGGCACAACGAGGAGAAATGTTTTTATTTCTCCTAATTTTTTCCTCTTTTAGTGTGTCCTCCATTCTACAGCACGCATTGAAAGAGGAAAAAGCCTCTTGTGATTGTTTTTGTGCAGGAAGGTGTCCCTTCCTGCACAAGAACAATCTCCCCACCACGCAGGCATCCTTGTACCATGGTGCAAGGGAGCCTGCGCCGGCGCATGGCTGCAGTTTGTACGCCTGCGCAGGGGAAGTATAGAGATGCGGAAAAAAAATCATAAAAATAAATAAATAAATAAAAATGTTTAAGTGTTTGGATGTTGGTTGGCTCTAAAAAGAGCCATTGTGTTAATTGAGTGTTTTTTGGTACCTATAAGTAAGTATCGATGCAGAGTCTAAAGATCAAAAGGAAGACTCTGTTCCCTTCATCTGTGAAATGTACTCTTGCTCTTTGGATTAGAAACATTATGTGCTGAACTTCTGACGTCTCTGCACACACAAGTGTTACATGATCTAATGCTATGCTAGCAGGCAGAAGTCATGTTGGGGGTAGAAATCATTTAGAAAGGGTTAAAATATGCAAAAAAAAGAAATGTGTGTTTCCATTTAAAAAAAAAAGTGGAGAACATGAAAAGGGAGCAAGGTACAGAGTTCCTGACCCCCTACAGGAGGTCCCTGAAGGACCATGAAGGGTGAAAAAAACTTTATTTTATTTAAAAAAAAGTCGGGGAAAAAAAAATGATTAAAAAAAAAGTGTTTAGATGTTAGGTGGCTCTAAAGAGAGCCGTTGTGTTAATTGAGGGACAGAGGAAGGAAAGAATGGCAAAAATTATAGGGTGTCACACGTGTGCTGCTGTATCTTGATATCTATTAGGGGAATGCTGGTCTCCCCCAAAGCAAGAAGAGCATTACACGTATTGCACCGTATATGCACCCTCTCAAACAGAGGGTGTATGTCCAGAGGAGCAGAAGAAGGTGAAGCTGCCACCGCAGATAAAGTGCTCGGCTGAGCTGCCGATGATGTACTCGGCTGAGCTGCTGCGGATGTGCTCGGCTGAGCTGCAGGAGGGTTTTCTCTAGCAGCTCGAGCATAAGCCACAGGATGAACATCCCTAACGTGCCTGATCATAGTGAAGATACTAAAAGAGTATTTCTTTTTAGGATCTCCTCTTGATAAGACACGACCACAAAGAGTGCAGGTGACTTTGGGAGCATTCACCTTCTTCTGCCCCTCTGGAAATGTGAAATATTGCCAGATAAAAGAATCTTTCTGTTTCCTCTGTCTCTGCCTCACAAGAGTCTCCTGCTCACTCCCAGAAGATGACTGCTGCTCTGCCATTGTATCACAAAAACAGTTCAGCTCCTTCTCCCAGGGAATCAGAAGAAATAATGAGGGGAGTAGGTGTGGTGTTGGAAGTTTCTGGAACTGGAACTACTATAAACCAATGAAAAGTGTTGTTTCTTGATCACATGACTTACCGTGCTCGCACCGTACGCTTACGGTGCGCGCACGGTACAAGTACGCATGCGCATACGTAAGACGCATGCATGCGCGTACGGAGCACGTGCGCATGCGCAGTCGGAGCACGAGCGCATGCGCGTACGGAGCACGCGCGTACGGAGAACGCGCGCATGCGCAAAAAGAACACACGCGCATGCGCGTACGGAGCACGCGTGTACGCATCACGAACGAAGTACGCTTGCGCACGTAAATCACGTACGCATGCGCACACGGAGCACGTACGCATGCAAGCCACGTGCGCGCACCGTACGCGTACCGTACCGTATGTGAATGGTACGCGTACAGTGCGCGCACGGTAAAAACCCTTTAAAAAAATGTTTAGAGAAGATATTAACTATGCTGTTCAACTATATCTAAAATAAAAAAAAAATCTGAGCCATTCCATATTGCAGGATACAGTAAATCTATAATAATGTATATAGGTAGCATATTGTAAAAAAAAAAAATATATATATATATAATAAAACAATGATAAATTAGCATTTAAAAAACCTTGCAAATTCACTAAAAAAACCATAGGTTTCACACACGTTATAGTTAGGAATTAGCATTTAAAAAACCTTGCAAATTCACTGAAAAAACCATAGGTTTCACACACGTTATAGTTAGGAATTAGCATTTAAAAAACCTTGCAAATTCACTGAAAAAACCATAGGTTTCACACACGTTATAGTTAGGAATTAGCATTTAAAAAACCTTGCAAATTCACTAAAAAAACCATAGGTTTCACACACGTTATAGTTAGGAATTAGCATTTAAAAAACCTTGCAAATTCACTGAAAAAACCATAGGTTTCACACACGTTATAGTTAGGAATTAGCATTTAAAAAACCTTGCAAATTCACTGAAAAAAACCATAGGTTTCACACACGTTATAGTTAGGAATTAGCATTTAAAAAAACTTGCAAATTCACTGAAAAAAACCATAGTTTTCACACATGTTATAGTTAGCTGGACATTTCGCTCGTAAAAAACCAATGAAATTCCCCCGTTATAGTTAGTTCAGCTAACTATAACTCGCGCGCCCGCAATCCACTGCTGATGACGTCACATATTACATCACTCATGACATGGTCAGTGACATCACTCATGACATCACTGATGACATCTCAAATGACATCACTGATGACATCACTGATGACGTCATCAATGTGATAAATTACCACATCTTCTCACACCCTAATATAACCTTTGATACACCGACTCAAAATTGAAGAGTTCCATTCTCAAAACCAAACATACTGCAATACCAATAACTACATACCCACTTATTAACTCTTAGGTCTACATACACCTCCACTCATTCACCTGTACAGTCACTCATACTTACAGTCACTCCATACAAAACTATCATATGCATTTATACACCTATATAGACACTCACACACTACCAATCATCCATAGAGGTACTCTCACACCTACTCAGTCATGCAAATAATCACACTCCCATTTACTCACCTATGCGGTTATACACACTCAAGTTCACTTACTCATAAAAATAGTATCACATTCTTACGCTCTTTTAGAATCATTGATATAAGCACACACTCATCCATACAGTCACTCTCACAATCACACACTCTCACATCTACCCACTTATATACTCTTACACGCATATATACTGCCTTTCACATATGTAGTTAGTCACAAATGTACCACTGAGATATAGATTCAATCCTTAACACACCCATACATACACTCACTCAAAATACTGTCCATCACAGATGCACTCTTAAAACCATGCACCCATAGAATCACCCACTCACACATCTATGCATAGAGTCACACACACCCTACCCACACAAACACTCAGGAACCCATACAGATACTGAGACAAGCAATCAATAACTCATATAGACACTTATATAGGTATTCACAAAACCATGCTGCCACTTATACACCAACATACAGACACATACAAACATTTACACAGTTTAGTCACTAGTCTGCAGTAAGATACATTTAATGACTCACTTATAGAGTCAGTTACGCACCACAGAAAATCATCCATTTACACACTTGTACACCCACTCATTCTTCAACAGGCCTTTCCCTATATATATTAAACATATTAAAATTGTTCAGAAACACATACTCAATGGATGATGTCATCAGTGATGTCATTTGAGATGTCATCAGTGATGTCATGAGTGATGTCACTGACCATGTCATGAGTGATGTAATATGTGACGTCATCAGCAGTGGATTGCGGGCGCGCGAGTTATAGTTAGCTGAACTAACTATAACGGGGAAATTTCATTGGTTTTTTACGAGCGAAATGTCCAGCTAACTATAACATGTGTGAAACCTATGGTTTTTTCAGTGAATTTGCAAGGTTTTTTAAATGCTAATTCCTAACTATAACGTGTGTGAAACCTATGGTTTTTTCAGTGAATATATATATATACATAAAGTCAACAACAGTTGAAGGAATTAAGATGTGTATTTAGTAAATGGATGAAGCTGCCTGGGTTTCCCCTGAAACCACTTAGTCCCTCATTATGGGCTGCAGTATTTCTCCCAGAGTTGTAACTGTGGAATTCTGCTGTCGCCATTATGGTTGGCAAGGTGTCTCTAGGTCTGGAATATTTGGCCCACAGTCTGTGGAGTAGTTCATTTCAGGCTTAGAAACACTAGGTACCATATTATGGAAGTGCCCTGGGGACTCAACGTGCATTAGCACCCGCTTTGCACGCTCCCTGGGCACTTTGGTATTACAGAAGGGGCCGCAGATTCTTGTGCTTCCCCTTCTGTAATGTCGATAGCGCTGGTGCACACAAAGCGCCATCGCTAATATCAAGGGGTGTTCCCTTATTTGAATGGGGGTGCAGCCCCATGCAAATGAGGGTATCCCTTTGCCTCTGCGCCTCCAGGATTCTTAATTCTTCATTTTGAATGGGACCATGCCCCCATGCAAATGAGGGAACACTCTCTAATGATAGCGCTGGCGCTTTATGTGCGACAGCGCTATCGGTATTACAAAAGGGGACCCACAAGCGTCTGCTGCCCCTTCTGTAATTCCAAAGTGCCCCAGGGGCACTTCTGCAATACGGCCCCTGGTATTCCCGGGTCCCGGTGTTTGACCCATTGTGTTTGCCCCCATTCTGGGGACAACATTTGTGATTGTTAGTTTTTGTGCAGGAATATCAACCAGAAACAGAGATTCCAATCCCCCAGTATGCCCACACCAAAACCTGGCAAACTTGTAAGGAGGGCCTTAGTGGTGTCAACTATTGTGCATAGTAGTCAATCAACTAAAAGGTTACCTATCTTAGTGGTCAGCAGCAGTACTAAGGTACAGCAAGCATAGCCTATCTAAATCATCAGGTGGTATGTTTATCGAAATGACAAAAGTAGGTGATGTTAGGACAGGTTTTGTAGATGATACTACAGTTTATATTTGCAGATTTGAAGTGAAGGAGCAGTTCTTATATAGGCGGGAATGGCATTCCAGATCTTGTAACGGCGTATGTGAAGGTGGATGTGTTTTAACAAGGTCTTTTGAAAAGTAGTATAGATTTGCTTCCTGGGTCCTGTTGTACCATATAGTTCACGCCACTGCCAATGGAGCCTTGTGTGAACAATTAAATCATTCACTGGACATATACTGATGGAATATGTATGTCACGCAGAACCTTTTCAGATCCAAAGATCTTCCTGGAGCTACCTACTTAGGAAGATGTGTTGGCAGATTTTAGTGGAGACATTTTGGTGGCAGAGCTACTAACCTACTAAAAGTATGTTCAGATTTGTCAGAGACATAAGTCACATGGAGTGACCTATTCTCGCAATTTCCATGTACCTTTATTAAGTAACCCGACTGAGCTACAATTCACAAACCCTCCACCGTGGAGTGCTTCCTGTAACCCCACAAACTCCTCACAGGTATGTGCACACATTACAATAATCAAGACAACATCAAATACAGGAAATACATCTTCTCTATTATTTGTTTGCTGATTTGCAGGTTGCGATGCTTGATTATTTGTTTTTCATGTGCTTTTTTCTGTGTCATTAATCACTATGAGATTTAATCGTGTGTGATTCCCATTGAGTGATTAACGCTGAACTTTTATTCTTTACTGGACTTTTTCTAAACCCTCTGCTTATCTTGCTCCAAAATTTGGAGGATACCAATGCAAATTCCTTTTGAAAAAAATGAATTATCCTCCCTTCCATTCGTATTACCATTGATTAAATGTTATTCTTACCCATAATACTTGGTTATATTCGTATCCAACACATGCTGCTTTTGCACAATTTTTACTTAGGGCCTTATCACAAGTACGGCGGTCCTTGGACCTCCGTACTCAAGGTGGTGGTCTGGCCACCTCGCTTCGCCTGCTGTAATAAGAGTGTGGTGGTCGGACCACCAGCAGCCTGCTACAACACAGCTGGCACCGCCAGGATCCTGGATCCTGCGGTGCGAGTGGTATTGGAAATTAGGAGGAATGGAGGCAGTGCAGATCTGGGCAATGGTGTCCATATTATGACTTGCCCTCCTGCAAGCCTTTTCATTTTGGTACTCCTGCCATGAAAAAGCTGGCGGAATGGCAAGGAGAGGGGCCCCAACAAGGCCTCCGGGCAAATCTGCACATGGGGGTGTGTGCCGGGGCACATGGTATGCCCCCAGTAGTGCGTGGTCGTGTCTGCACTGTGTGGCATGCATGAAATGGTGCATGCCACAACCTGCATGGTCAAGCATTCGGCACTTTCACAGCAGCAGTATGCTGTATAGGCTCTCCTATGACGTGGGACCCGTGCTCTCCATGCCACTGGAGTCAAGCTAGCCTGGCTGATGAGGGGTGAAGCCCCAAAACCGGACCTAGGATGCTTGTTTCCGGTCCAGGGAGGACCTGGCCTGGCAGTTCAGGCTAGACTGTTCCCATGTGAAACAGGGTCAAGACTGACTTGAATAAGGCTGGGTTTAAACTGGAATGGCATGGGGAGCAAAAACGGGTATGCCTAGACTAGGTTCCCATGCTCTACATTTCACTGGAGTCAAGCTAGCCTGGCTGATGAGGTGTAAAACCCCGAAACCCGTCCTAGGATGTTTGTTTCCGGTCCAGGGAGGACCTGGCCTGGCAATTCAGGCTGGACTGTTCCCATATGGATCAGAGTCAATACTGATTTGCATATGTCTGAGTTTAAACTGGAATGGCATCGGGAGCAAAAAAACAATGGATTTGGGCCGAGATCTCGGTGCTGGGGTGAATGTTTCACATTGTTCAACATTCTGCCCATCAATTGTTCTTTTTGCATTTGTCACCCCGAGTGGGACAGGTTTGCCCCGACGTGGGTCCCGTGCTCTCCATGCCACTGGAGGCAAGTTAGCCTGGCTGATGAGGGGTGAAACCCCGAAACCAGTTCTAGGATGCTTGTTTCTGGTCCAGGGAGGACTTGGCCTGGCAGTTTGGCTGGATTGTTCCCATGTGGAACAGGGTCAAGACTGATTTGCATATGGCTGGGTATAAACTGGAATGACATGGGGAGCAAAAAAACGATGGATTTGTGCCCAGATATCTGTACTGGGGTGAATGTTTGACAGTGTTCAACATTTTGTCCATCAATTGTTCTTTTTGCATTTGTCACCCTGAGTGGGACGGGTAAGCCCAGACGTGGGCCGCATTCTCTCCAAGTCACTGGAGTAAAGCTAGCCTGGCTGATGAGGGGCGAAACCCTGAAATTGGTCCTAGAATGCTTGTTTCCGGTCCAGGGAGGACCTGGCCTGGCAGTTCGGGCTGGACTGTTCCCATGTGGAACAGGGTCAAGACTGATTTGCATATGGCTGGGTTTAAACTGGAATGGCATGGGGAGCAAAAAAGCAATGGATTTAGGCCCAGATCTGTGTACTGGGGTGAATGTTTGACATTGTTAAACATTCTGTCCTTCAATTGTTCTTTTTTGTGTTAGGCTCTCCTATGAGCCTATGATACCACTGCCGTGAGACCACCACAGTACTACCCACACCTCAAGGATTATACTCATAACCCAGCGGGTGAGCTCACCACAGCCTTGGTGGTCTTCCTGGGGCCGCGGCGGTGGCAGTCCCAGATGAAGACGGTCAAAGTCGTAATAAGGCCTTTAGAATATTTCTTACTTAGACTTTCTTAAAAGGTATATTTGCCAGTTAGTATCTCCCAGTCAGTATCCGAGTTTTAGAGGAAGAGTATATGCAGTGAAAGGGGATTCGGATCATCCAGACGTGCAAAAACTGTAGCAATCTAGCTCCATTTCAGCAAAACATACGGAGGGAGGAACACACGAAGAATGGGGATTTTCTACATGGATGATGAAGAATTATCGGGTGTCACGAGACAGAGTCCTAGACTTCAGAAGAGATGCTCTGGACTTCAGCAGATGCCTAGTTGGTTATGAAACTCAGGTGTAAACTATAATTAAATTGGGAAAATACATGCCGTATTACTTTTTTCGAGGGCCAACCCTTCACTTTTATCCTCGAGCCCTTTTTAGATGATGCTGAAGGCAGGGCTACATATGAGTTTGAACCACTGCCTCATCATGGTACATGCAGATGCTACAACTGCAGTGGACCGCAGTCAGAAAGGGCACGGGTGCTTTCATCAGTCAAAATCCATTTTCATTTTAAACTTTTAGAGCATGACAATTCTAAAATTAAGGAGTATGTCCAATAAAGTTTGTGAAGTTAGCGAGCATTTAATGAAATGTCTCTCTAATGCACCTTTGTTTTTTTACCCAAACTACCTTGGTGTCTGGCATATCCCCCAAAAATATGTTTTCCAGGTGCTTACTGGTGTTCTCAACAGACAGTGGGCTGCACCACACTGCCTTCCCGGCCTTCCAGTATGTTCTTGTGCCCCCTTAACATCCAGGTACTAGCCAATCCAAACAAAACCCACTATGGAGTCATTCACCTGCTGTGCAGTAGAGCACACTTCTATGATCCATGCACTCATCCTCTGTCCTCCTATTTGCATAATACCTGCTGTGTGACGTTTCCACTCCTGCTCTTTCATGTCTCCTTCTTTCCTTGGTGCGTGCAGGTGACTCGCCCCCACACTGCTCCCCATAAGATCCATGCAGGGCTTTTGACAACTCATAGTGGAGAATACATTGCACTTACCAGGTGATGCTAGTGCCCTCTCCTTCCCTTTATAGGGGAGCAGTGTACCTCCGTCCACCTGCAGCTCTCCTTGCATGTACATGCAGATGCACCACCTTCCATTTGCCCTAGATCACACGTTTATTTTTTAACACACAATCATCACTTCTGAATTTAATGTTACAAACCTTGCAAAACCTAGGCAACTTTAGAAAAGCCATTGTTCTCTTTATTTTATTAATAATCTGGGCATAATTTTCTTTGGCAGGAGTTTACAAAAGATATTTGTAGTATTTTTGCTGAAGGCAAAGAATAACATTTCTAAGAAGGGCTCCTGGGAATATGGGGCAATGTAAGACCAAATTGTGTAGTTGTGTTGACTGGATTATATGGCATAAAAAAGTGCAAATTTTGCAACACATGTAATTAAGGGCAAATTATGTGGCACATTCTGAGGTAATATTGTTTACTTAACCTTAAATTTTCATACACTTTGAGATGGTTTCTTAAGAAAGAAAACTAGACACTCAGGAGAATACAAGCCTAAGCATTTGCGCAGTTGTGATAAAAGGTACTCTCGATTCACACTGCGCTTCATTTATATTTCAGGGAACAAGCCCTGTGGAAAATAATTATTCTATACATGCTTATGTATGAAAGACTTGAGAAGGTGATGCAAAAAAAACCATTTGTTTGTGAAGGTCACAAACGAATATACTTTTTTTTGTAAAAGCGTCCCATGCCATGATTTCACTTTAATGGCGCCCTTTCTTTAGACGCAGCTCGCTGTAATAATAATAATAATCGACATTTATAAAGTGCGAACAATCACCCGTAAGGGTCTCTAGGGGCTGGGTGCCGTCGGGAAGATTAAGCAAGCTATTGCCCAGAGTCACATGGTGCTGGGCTGACCTGCCGCCGGCGCCTGAACCGTGATCCCCAGATTCCGGAGCAGCGTCTAAAGAAAGGGGCAAAGCCTCACCAACATCCCTAGGCTCCCTAGAACAACCACCAAGAATTAGAACAAGCCCCGACACACCGTCTTAATCACCTCTACCCCTCCTATACCTTCAGACTGGGGAGACTTCTGAGAGATAACACTCCGACCTAACTGAGGCCAGTCAACCCAGACCGTAGGCGCGAATGCTGAGTACATACCGTCAGTTAGAAAAAATTGGTCTTGGTAAAAGTCCAACAGTCTGAGTAGAGCTCTGAGGAGCTATCCTCCCTTCCAACCTAGACAAAATGTCACCTGTCACTTCAACCTCCCACAGCCCCTCTACACCAAATTACTTAAAACCACATGGCCTTCTCCATCATTTTCCCCCCAACCTCTCTCCAAAAGCGAAAAGAAACTTCAAACACAGACTAATTAGACAACACCCAGAAACACTATTCGCGGACATATACCACTGCTCCTCCAAAGGCCAGCTGAAAATGGATCTCATTTTCCATACGGAAAGACCGGATAACTGGAACACCATTCTCAGATCATATCTTCACATATCCAAAACAACTAACACTCCCTACAGCTGCAAACTGACGATCTCAATCCCTAACCGCTCTATGCATAATGGCAACACCTCTGCGACCATCTACTCCAACGGCACAGACATGATCCAAGTCAGCAACAACAACCTAGATGCATTTGACTCCCTATTCCCCTCGTTACGCAACGCCCCATCTCACGCACATCACCCCCACCTGACCAACTCCCTATCCCCTGATAGACCGACCTGCCAGGAGATATCACAAACGAATCCCACGACCTATGCCAATAACGACAACCTTTGCCCCCTGGACACCAACCTCTCCTCTGTCTTCCCCGCACCGAACGCGCACACTAGATACCCCCTTTCCAAAACAAATCGGAGTTACGTCACAAATGAGGCTGTCCAACCCCCTGCCGACCGACACCTACCCTGCCTTCCACATACTACCACCCCCAACAAACAACTAGCAACCCCAACCCTCAGGTAACGACTCCTAACTCTCTCTCTCTACCTACACGCAAGAGGTGGACGCTTGAATGACGACGTGATTCTTCACACCCCATGCCCATGGCTACCCATAGAGTAAACATTGGCAACACTAACATCAAAAGCCAGTATATCAATGACAAGCTCTCCTCTTCTCGGGACGACCCCGCCCCGAACTCCCCCACCCCCTCCTCTGGAAAGTCAGCTAGAAACTGTAATACAGGGCCTCAACAAAATCATACTGAACCTCACCACACTCCGAGAACCTAGCCAACGCCCACCAACACTAAACATCAAAGGCCTTCCAAGGCTCTATGGCCCAGTCGGAACACAACCCCCCTCTTGAACAAGACACAGAGACCCAAAAGAACAAGAGCTGCAATGTCCACGAGTGAAGCGTTGGATCTTGCCTCCTTGTATAACACTTCCTCTACTGTCTCCCCAAAGTCCAAGATCCAGGTCATCACTGGATTTCGAAGAGACCGCTCCCCACCCAGATCTTCCAGACCCCCAGACTTCCTCACCAATATTCTTAGGGCACCCCTAAAGAAGAAACACAAAAACGGGGGGATCACCACCAACTGTATGCTCATAAACTGCCGATCAGCCACCAAACATGCTATAGAGCTGGCTGAAACCATCCTTACCCACGACATAGACATCATGTTCATCACCGAAACATGGCTAAATGAGTTCTCTTCCCTAATCATGGACATGCTTGTGCCCCCAGGTTTTGTAATCATCAATGAAGGCAGAAAAAACAGTGAGGAGGGGGTATAGCAGTCAAACACAAGAACAACATCTCCGTGACGGGAACTGACTCCTTTAATTACAACACATTTGAATATCTAACCGCCACCATTAGGACGAGTGACAACAAAACACTATTCTGCCATCTCCTCTACCATCCGCCAGGCAACACCACCGCATTCGGAGAACACCTGTCCGACCTGATAACTCACTGCTCACTCCGGGACTCCAACAACTTAATTCTAGGTGACCTCAGCCTACACTGGAATGAGGAAAACAACTCGCTGATCCAAACATTGAACGAACTTCTACACAACAACAACCTTACCCAACACTGCTTAGAGGAAACCCATAACAGGGGATCAATCCTGGATGCCATTATTGCTCAACCCGACACAGTCACGATTGACCACATCCTGCCAGTGGACTGGTCCGGCCACCACATCATTCTAATCCACATCAACCAAATAATCCTATGCCAGCCCCCTACACAGGCCCCCCCCCCACTGGGCGAGAAATCTAACTCAGATTTCCCTGACTGACCTGGAGGAAAGGGTAAGCTCTCTCCTTCCCATCTCCACAGGCGATCTCTCCACAACAGAACTCACCTCTCACTACAACACAACTATGACTTCCATTCTGGACCAAATAGCCCCCTTGAAACAAAAAAGAGTCTGGAACACTCCATCTAGATCCTGGTTTAACTCAGACATAAACTCCGAAAGAAGACAGTTAAGAGCTGCAGAAAGACTCTGACGGAACAACCCGTCCACATTCCTCCGCGATCAACTCAAATCAGTACGCAGGAAGTATAAAAACCACTTCAAGAACATAAAAAGTCCTTCTTTTGCAATGCTGTAGACAACGCAAAAAACTGGTCCAAAGAACTCTTCAACCTCATTAGGCAACAAACTTCCAAGCCCCCTTCATCCTCAGTTCAGGCCTCCAAAGACCTGTGTGATAACTTCGCCAACTTCTTTAATGACAAAATCACCAAGATTGAGCTCTCCCTGGATGATAACCACAGTCCCCCCCTACAGTAGCTCACCCCCACGGACAGAAGTTATCACACCCAAGCACCCCCCAAAATATTAGAAATCCTTCAACCCCATCTCCGAAGCAGAGATCGTCAAACTGATCTCCACCTCCAAACCCTCATCACACACCTTGGATCCTATACCTGCCCAACTGGCCAAAAAGCTCAAACTCTCCCTGGACCGAGATCATAAACAGTTCCCTGAGAACCGGAGTCATGCCTGACTGTCTCAAAATCGGCCAAGTCACGCCATTACTAAAAAAAATGGGCTTGGACACAAATGATCTGAATAACTTCAGACCCGTCTCCAATCTCCCTCTCCTAGCTAAAATCCTGGAAAGATGTGTTCTCCTCCAACTGACTCAATATGTGGACAGCACCAACCTTCTAGACCCTCACCAATAGGGTTTCAGAAAAGGCTGCAGTACAGAGACAGCGATCCTAAATGTCATAGATGATATACACAAGTCACTCGATACGGACCAATGCTGCTTACTCATACTCCTGGACTTATCGGCAGCCTTCAACATGGTTGACCATAATCTACTCATTAAGGTTCTTCAAGAAAGGGTAGGTGTAGAAGAGGTGGTCTTACATTGGTTCACCTCCTTTCTCCAGAACTGCACCCAAAGAATTACATTCAAAAACTTCTCGTCGGACCTACGCCCCGTCAGCAGGGGTGTCCCCCAAGGATCAGTTCTCTCCCCGCAACTTTTCAACATCTACATGGAACCCCTCACCACCACACTCAAAAAAAACAACATCCCCTTCCACCTCCAAGCAGACGCTACCCAGATCTATCTTGAAACCTCCTCCATTAATGACATTCAGAGAATGACACTCTAAGAGAAGTCCAGCACTGGCTATCACTAAACCACCTGAAACACAACCAAGACATGACGGAAGTCCTCCTCATTTCCAACAAAGAGGAGAATCCCCAAATTGCAGAATGACTAAAAGCTATTGATGCTCTCAACAGAAACCTCACCCTGGCTGACTCCGTAAAATCGCTGGGAATCACACTGGACCCAAAATTAGACATAGCCAAACACATCAAGAACACTACAAAGAGCGTCTTCCTCAACCTGAAACCACTCAACAAAATAAAACCCTTCATCCCTCCCAACGATCTCAAACAAGCTACTCAATCCCTGGTATTGTCTAGACTAGGCTATGGGAATGCAGCCATCACCGGGACAGCAAAATCTCACTTAGCTCCCCTCAGATCAACTCTTAATGCAGCAGCCAGAATAGTCACCGGAGTAAAGAAATACAAAGACATCTCGCCCGCACTCAGAGAGCTAAAATGGCTCCCAATCGAAATGCGTGCCAACTTCAGAACTGCCTGCCTCACGCATAAAGCCCCGCATACAGGGAAACCCGCCTACCTGGCCTCCAAACTCAAGAAGGCCAGTCAGACAAGGGGCCTCAGGAGTTCCAACACTTTACTCCTCATCCCGCTGAAAACCCGCAAACAAAAAACCGCATCTCGATCCTTCTCTAGAAATGCGCCCAAAATCTGGAACTCCATCCCAGTCCATATCAGGACTACCCCCTCCTTTCTAAAATTCAAAAGGCAGCTCAAAGACCTCTTCCTCGTCCATTCTCTCCCGAATGGATAGCTGCCGCCCAAGCTTGCACATTGCAGCACACAGACACTCCAACTTTAAGACTTCTAACTCCTCCCTACTCCTTCCTCTATCGCCCCTCCCTGAAGGAGGCCCGGCGTGAGTCAATGGGCACACTACTGTAATTTTATATGATTTCCTTGCTTTTAATTTTGTACAGCGTGCTGAGACTTCCGATGCTCCTTGAGTCAATATGTATACTACTGCGATATTGTGTGATTTCCCCGTTACGAATGTTGTAAAGCACTCCGATACCTTCGGGTCTGGTCAGCGCTATATAAAACCCCTAAATAAATAAATATAAATAAATATAAAAAATGGTATGGGGCGCTTTCACAAAAAAAATAACACAAATGTTCCGGACAGCGCTCACTATAGTTAAAGCGGACTGCGCTGGCAAATAAAATAAATAAAGAAGCGTGGACAAAGGGTAGGATTCAGCGTGTCCTATATCGAGGATACATAACACTGCACTACTCAGTGTTATAATCCAGCGCCGACTCGTTGGAACCCTTGATACACCACTACGGGGTGCTTTTGAATTTTTTCAACATAAGTAACCACTTATTAGGGTGCTTTAAAAGTGGTAAGTGCTGTAGTAGCTGCTATCACTACCAGTAAGTGTGTGAACTTCCATTTGTGGTCCTGATAAATTGCGGTTAACCTAACCGATGCAAGAAACATGTTGACCATTGTGGCATAAACCTGACACCTTTACTGCAGGGTTACGCACTTTTTTGTTTTAATCAAGAGTGGGACCTCCTTTATTAAACTGTTGTTATTTTGGGCCACCACTACTTGTTTTAAAATTCCACTAGTACACACTACACTTAGGGCCCTCACCCGCACTACACCAACCGGCATATAAGGAATAAAGATCTCCATCAAAAGGCGCCGCAAAGGTCGCCGATCGGGGATTGCAGCGCCGCCCCGATTTGGAGCAGACCTGATGATGAAGCATGACATCTAGATTGCTGAATGTGTGAGGGTCTTTTTCCTGAAGGAGGAAACTCCTCCTGACTTCACTGACTTACATATCATTATAAGGCCTCTTTCTTGTCACATCCTTGAGGAACAGCATACATCTCTATACCTGATATATAACTCATCTCATTATGCAGAGCGGAGTTAGCAAATCCATTCATTAATTTAATATGCTTCAAGCAAAGGCTATGGGTGGGAGTTTGCCCAGCTCTGGATAAGTGCATTAATCAGTGTTCCTGGGTTAATGTGTTACTACCAGACATCTGAGGGGTAGATACACAAAGGACTGATAGACTAGATCAGACTCCACATTAGTCGCCCTAACAAGATTTTTTATTACAATATTTATAATGTGTATTTTCTAAATACTTAAAAATATTTTTTTGTGTTTTTCTCCCAAAGGTTTCCATCCTCTCGTTTTATGCTAAAGTATGTATTCAAGACAGGCAGCAGCTCAATAGGTACGACCTTCAGAATATTTGTGCATTTGTTCTAAAGTGGACCTCCAAAACACACTGACTGCATTGGTTTTGTGTTCAATCTTTTTTCCAGGTTTGGCCTCATGCACACTCTAGCTACCAATATCTTGATGTGGATGAGCGTGGTACTGGACGAGTCCATGAAGCAGCTGGAGGAAATCTACCATGCCCAAGAGAAAGACAGTGTGGCACCTTGGCATGGTAATAGTGCTTCTCCCACACGTTTTGAGTGAGTGAGATAGGATGGATGTGTGGCAGGGGTGTTTTTTTTTGGTGGACCAATGTTCCTTTGAAGTCAGGAATGTACACAGTAAGTGCATGTCTTGCATGATTCTCTGCAAAGGAACTCTACCATCCCACTAGTCAGGGAACCCCACACTCCCCTCTTACCTGATACTAAAGAGCATATGCCACATGTACTAACACAATTTCGCAGAGACAGAATGGCCAAGAGAGTACAGTTAAGACGCGACTCTCCAGTGAAAGCAAATGGGCTGACAAACACTCACACTGGGAACTGGAGCAAATGAAGGCTTCATATGCAGTCCTATACTTCTGCCTGTGGTTTACATCTGCTTTGCTTGCCTTTTATTGGGACATACTTTCATCTCTTTCCGATTTACTTGGTAGAAGGGTGGGCTGAGAGACCCCTTCCCTCTGAAAATAGTCCAGATGAGCTTGATCCATCCTCCAGCCCCAAGGAGCCCACCACACACCCCAAGTATTGCCAGTCAGCAAAACAAAAAAAGAAGAAAAAAACACTTAAAGAGACTGCATTCTATTCCTGTCTTGCGGTGTCTTTTTATGTGTTTCCCCCTTGTCATCGTACTTTCTAGAGGCTGAGGAGCAGTGGAAGAGGCACGGGACTGACCCTGGCCAGGGGCACCTTTTTAGGGACCCCAGCTCTTCCAATGGCCCTCTTTCAGACCGAGACCAATGAAATTCTGTGAGTAATAGGGGACTCGAGGGCCACTTATCAAATTCTTGCCAAAGTTACTGGTATGCAAATCTGTGAAAGAGTGTCAAGGTACAGGTAGAGGAGAAACAGACAGACTTGGACTGGTTCAACTGGCCAAGGAAGGTAAGTAAATACTAATGTTTGTACTGAAGTGTGTGTTTGCCTGGGTGCCTGTCTGAGAATAACGGTGTTTGTTAGTGTGTGCATGTGAGTGCATAGGTATGCATGTATGTATGTGCATACAGCTGAGTTGCTAGCACCTGGGCCAGTCATATTCCTGATACGTTTTAGCATATAAGGAGCATCTTTGGCATTTTGGTGCCATTACCACTGCTTAACTTTGAGCCGGTGGTTGCAAGTGGGGCCCACTGGCCCTCAGTTTTGGGGACCAGCACTTATTTTCCTTCAACAGACCTCATTCCAGAGCAAAAGAGAGAGAATTCCAAAAGGGGGAAAGAAGGAGCAAGGGAAATACAAAAAAACAGGGAAAAGGGAGAAAACAGGAATGAAAAACTAGTGTGAAATAAAGAGACAGGTGGTGGATTAAAGAGGCATGAACTGAAATTACGCAACCTTGGTATTCAGTGACCTGACCTTCAATAGAGGTGACTGTGAGCTTCGGAGCAAAACATTGGGCCCGGCACTTATTCTTTACAAATTAAGCACTGGCCATAACCCTAGTCAAAACACTGAGCCTGGCATGTAGGTGGTACATCTTGGCATAATATGGGCATCCTTAGCATTGCGGTACCCAGTCTTTGGTAAAATTCTGGATGTGGCATATTGGGGACATCCATTCCATGATGGTGCTCACCCTTGTCAAACAAATTGTCTTGGCATATTGGTGGTCATTCTTGGCATATCATGGGCATCCTTGTAATGATGGTAGCTACCTCAATATGATCCTGTCAGAATGGTGGTTGTTTATGGCCTCTTGCGGGCATCCATGACATGATGATATCTGCCATCGATATATCTGCAGCACTTCCTGTCATATTAGGGACATCCGTGGTATTGTGGTACCCAACCTTTGGTAAAATACTGAAAAATTGCATATAAGGGTCAATAATAAAACACTGGGCAAATTATATTAGTTCTATTTAGTGGCCTACTGTGGCCATCTATGGGAAGGTGGCTCCTACTCAGGTCAAACCATTGGCCCTCGCATATTGATGGACATTCTTGTCCTCTTAGGGCCATCCATTGCATGATGTTGCCCACCCTTTGGCAAAACATTGACCGTGGCATATTGGTAGTAGTTTTTACATATTATGTGACTCAGTAAAATCATGGTGCACTCCTCTGATATAATCTTGATACACTGGGGGTAAGTCCTGGCTTCTAGGTTATACATGACATGATGCTGCCCACTCATAGTATACTGCTGGCCCTAGCCAAATGGTGGTCACGTGTGGCAAATTGTGGCCGTCAATGTATTGAAATGGTCAGATGTGGGCTTGCAAGACAGAATCTATCTATGTGTGTCAGATGTACACATATGAGTATGTGATGAAAATAATAAATTGCTATTTGGGTAGCCAACATGTATTTATTACAAATGGAAACATGGTATTTTAGGACAAATTGTTTTATGCATTGGACATGATATTCTTTAACTTGGATGAATGACTATTAATTATTCATAATTATTAAAAATGAAGAGAAGTGTGGATTTAATGGCAAAAATGTATGCATTTTCATAAACGTTGAAGCTAATGATTGAAAACAAAGTTGTTGTATTTCCAAATGTATGTTTAAAGGTGATGTTTGGGTGTTAATTAGTACGTCAATGTGAAACCCTAATCTGTGAGATTAGAGTAACTTGTCTACTTTCTCATCCTCCAAGGTGCCAATATTCTGAGCTACATCATTGCTGTAAAATCTGTATATCTCTGCTGTACTGCCTGAGCTCTCAGTTGTTTGTCTCCCTCACTCACCTGTCAGGGACCTGGTGGTGCCAGGTCCCTGACAATGAAATATGGATACAAATTTCTGAAGGGTTCCCTAAAAATATCTGTATGGCATGTGGTGTGGTGGCAAATCCTTTCCTTACAATTAGATATGAGATCCTTGGAAGGTTGTTGTGCAAAGGAACATATTACAATTGAGGTACCTGGTTGTATAATACAATGCTTTTTTGATGGAATAACCCTAATATATTGATGGTCACTGTTGGTATATATATAACATCCTGATGGGTGTATTTGGTAAGGTGATGAACCATGCTGACTTCCTTAATAGTAGGGAAATGTAGCTGTCAATACTTCCACTAAAACATTAAAAGGGCTGATGCGCAGTATCGGGCCATGTGAGTCCCACCGGACAGTGACCCTATTCCATTAAAGAAAACTTTCACCGGACAAAATTCAAAGTCTATACTATGGAGGTTTATTCAAATTAAGTCATTAAAGAATGGAAAAAGTAGTTTGTCAAATCAGCATCAATATTCCATCAAATCTAGCCAATTTGCAAGAGGTCATAACATAAAGTCGCCCACCAAATCAAGTAAAGTGCCAGAACCAAAATATGATTCAGCAAAGGACTAGCATAAATCTGCTCAGTTCAAAAGTCAAGGAGAGTCTAAGTATAAAGCATAGAGCAGGGCCGGCTGGGAACAGCAACCAGCTCTGGCAGGTTGCGGCTCAACTGGCCCTGGGAGCGGGGGTGGGTGCTAGCAAGAAGCACTGCTACCACTTTTCTTACAGGGTCCGATATTAGAGAACTGCTGCAAAACCGGCCCCCAGTGACAAAAGCAGCCCCCATGGGCACAAAGACAGCCCCCACCCCTACGGCCCACCAGGAACTCTATTTCCTTAATGTTTTTTAAATAGAAAAGAAGGTCAGCTAGAGATGTGAAAACTCATAAATGGAAAATTAAAGCAACTCTTTCCTTCAGGAGCTGTAAAATGGATGTCAGTGCTTGTGGGCTGAGTCCTAGTAATGTTGATTTAGGCCTTGTTATCCTCACTTAAAAAGCAGCTAAATTAACATTTATCTCAATTAGTTAAATTCTCCTACACAGCATTTTTAATTTGTGGAAAAGCTACCTAAAAATATACATAAGGCTATTGAAACTATTTACATTTGTTTTGTAACAACTAGAAGTCTATGAGAATAACACAGTATATATCCAGTTCATATAAATTATTAAAAAATAATTGAGGGGTCTGCGTATACCACTACCTTCATTTTGGTAGAGTAGACACAGGTGGTAGTTGTAGGCCCAGAATGTATGTTGTCTGATAGTCCAACCATTTTTAGAGGTTCCTATTATCACAATTTGTGGCATTGGACTAGAATCTAAGGCCTTACTTCCTCAAGTAGGCTTGTGAGGTACCTTAATAATTTTTATGACTATTCTTTCCTTGGGGAATCTAGAGTTACTTAGGCACAGAAAGACCACGCATCATATATTTTAAATAATGAACGGTGCTAAGTGTACATTAGTGAGGTACATTACACCTCTCAGAAGATCTATGATCACAGACACTTGCCCTTTACTTATTCAGTGACTTGTTTATGAATGATTAGCGGTGATGGTAACTGAGTTAGGTGTGGAGCCCCTTAAACCCCCCTCCTGTTTTGATTGAGTTCTGTTGTCGTGGGACAAAAAATTGCATCCATTCACAATAAGTAGTGTACATTAATTTTGTCTATCAGTTATTGAGAGCATTCGAAAACATGTTTCTCTTTGTGATGTAGATAAGGTGCCCGACTCTACCGGTTCTTCATACATGTGCGTTTTTACTGGCAATGAATTGCAAACCATTGATGACGTGCATTATTTAGTTAAATGGTGCTCAGTTAAAACAAAAAATGTGAGGCACTGTATTGTTTATGTTGTATACTCCTCGTGGATCACTTGCAGCTATCTTAAAAGTTCATAAAAATGTAGAACTAAAACAAGCTCTTACCATACCACTGAACACAAATCAAGTGATACCGAAGCACACATAATATGTTATCAATTAGTTTTACAGGAGGAGTTGTTCCAAATTAAGTCCATAAATCCAAGGATTTATTTGCTGGATTATTCCAAACAATGACCTGGATCTTGATTGTGAATTTGTGCACACCAACTGACAACCAACATGTGTTTTGTCTAAGTGTGACTTTATCAAGGTTCAGTACAAGTTATCATGCCGTTAAATATATTCCAAATAAAAGTAGAATTGGATAAGGTATATTCGCTGAGTACAAATAGAATAATGACCCATCCAAGGTATATTTGAATAAGGAACTGTAAAGTAGAGAAGAATGTCTCTTTGACACAGTAACCTTCAAAGAAACACAATTCTATGGTTGGGAGCGATGCCGTTAATTAAAAAACCAACAAAATGTTCAATGTGGCCAAAACTAAATATAATATATGCCCTGATTAGCCTTTTCTGGATGTTTGTGTCCGCTCGAGGACTGGTGAGCGCACGACTGGTGAACGACTCCTTATATAAAACTAATTGATTACATGTTATGTGTGCTTTGATATCACTTGTCTTGTTTTGTTGACTTGTGAACTCTTTTCTTTATGATCAGTTTACGTACTACTCACTGGTAGCTGGGTGTAGGACACCAATTGAGCACCACTGTTTTTGTTGTTATCGACTAATTGAAACTAGCTACTTGACCCAAAAACTATTTGGTTTGGATGTGAGATTATTAAACCCCGGCTACCAAAGAATTTAGCATTTGATATCCCACTGAATATTAACCATACGGATTGTTTTCTTGCAGATTCACTACACTTCAACAGTTGTGTTTGTGTTACCAACCTTTGTAACATATTCCATGAAGGTGCTGACTATTTGCACCCTTTCAATATTGAGTTTAGTCTCTTCTCCTCCACCATGCTTTACGTAATTTGGAAAAACACTGGACACATTTCTAACCTGCCAGAGCCTAGCAGCCAAAAGAAAGAACATTTCCACATCGTAGGGGCCTTCGGTGGCCTGATTTTAGGCGCCCTTGCGATTTCAGCAACCTTTGGTGTTATGATCTCCTTCGGTGTGCTTGCAAAGTCACCCAAAACTGTTCCTGAGGCATTGCGCACCTACTACATATTTAACTCTGTGCTTCTCTCTGCTATGTTCATTGCCTGCCTCATTGGTATCGCTACCTACAAGGTGAAGCGCAGCCAGCTGTTCCTCGACAGATCCAAGAGTGTGGTCAGAAGTCTGGACATAACCCTTCTCTTGGGAACATCTTGCGGCCCTTTGATGGTGTCCATTTTCTCTTTGGTGGCGATCTTCTTCGTTCACGATGATGACAACCTGCACCTGTTGGACCTCTGCTTCTCCCTCTGTAAATGTGTACAGATCCTTGGGCAAAACCTCTTCATAACTGAAGCGCTGCATTCGGGACCTGCCAGAAAGCCCCATACTTTGCCTACAGACTGGGTATTCTCAATCTCCGTAGGTTCCACCGATGAAGTGATCCAAAACCCAATACATAGCGTCTCTTCTGACTATGGCAGCAGGTGCACGTCCCACTCCGGCACTGAATCCCATCCACCCACAAAATATATCGTGGATGTGGAGAAAGATGTACATCAGAATATGATCTCCTGCAGCAGTTTCTCTGATGTGTCCCAGAAGCAAGCTATCAGGTCTGGCAGGAAGCATAAAATGCTCAGCACCAGAAAAAAGATATTGCAGAACATATCCATTCTGTTAATTTTTTACAATATATCGGTAAGTTGAACATTTATACATTCTTTATTCTTATCATTCCTATTCAATGTCTAGGTTTAGCTCTGGTTCTTCATAAAGTGCTGTCGTCGTTTTTAACTCATTCTCAGTGCTTTCATTAGATAATGTTGATGTAGTTTTTAATAATACTTGTTATACCTATTACTACCAGCATTATACGAGTTAGGTGCAGATGTTCCCAGTAGAATTATACTTCTGATGACAGGGGCAGCAAGAATACAATTAGTAAGTGATAGGAGGCACACAGTGTATTTGAGTCAGGGAAGAAGACTGAGTTGGTTCACCTCACAGTCTTTTTTCATTGCTGGCTTATCAGGTATGCCAGTAGGATCCGGCCAGGATGCAAAGGTTTTCCCACACCCGGCATTCTTCAGCCCTGCTATGCCCATTCTCAATGGAACAGTACTTCACTAGACATGCTCAATGGAACAATTGCTTCAACAATTCAGTTTTCAAAAGAGAGCTGAATGGTACTTTACAAGATTGTAGTATTTGTTATAGCTTTGCAGTGAATCACCTATTTTGCTCACCATGTGTGTTTCAATTGTTGCATGACAACACATTTCCATCAGGTTGCATGCCAGTATGCAGTGTTTTTTCGTTGTGTCCAGCACCTGTGCTACTGAATACCAACGCTTGTGTTTTGTGTTGTGTGTACCAGTTATTAAATGATCTCAAATCCTCTTGAACAACAGGCATTAATAAATGCGCCAATAGCAGGCAAGTAAGCCTGTACTACCGTGTATTGAATTATGTTGTTTGTCTTGTACTGTCTTAGGGGACCTTGGCTGACAGAATCAGGGTAACATGAAATAGAGACAAACGGACACATGGGTACCCTGATATTAATCCTGATAAAATCCCTGGACCCTATGAGGCCAGTGACTATGGGCAGAAACATGTTGACGTAGAACAGGGTGCAAGGACCTTATATCCTTTTCAGAACACCCGTATTACACAATTTTTTACCATACCATGGGCACCCAACATTAAAGGGTCACTGAGGTGCCCACTAGGTATTTTTTATATCCTAACTATCAGAACCCAATCGGACAAAATATCAAAAGTGCTCCCTGGAATACGGTTGAGCTCATCCTGGTTTATAGGATTCAGGATGAGACCTGATGATGAAGCATGACACCAATAAAGTGTGTGAGGGTCACAAGAATAATTCTATTGAGCACTGCATTTGAGGTTTCTGAGTACACCTGGGTTTTCAATCTAGAAATAAAGATACAAAATACTTGTACATTACAGTTTACAATTTGGGAGATGGTATCCTGTGATAACCTCCTGTATTGAAAAACCTCTCTCCCTCATTCTAGTGAGCATCTTTACACCGTCTCTAGAATTTTTGTGAATACAATATTTAAATAAAGCACACAGTTAGGAGGGTGGCTGCAGCAAGTGCGTGGATTTAGGAGAGGTTCAGTGAGCAGTGGTGGCTCATGATTTGTGGAAGTGGTGGGCATAAAAGTTGGGCGAGAGTTTGCATTAGCATGCGAGAAAGCCAAGCGGGTGAGCCAGACTGACCACAGAGAAAAGGGGCATCCGCTCTCAAGCAAATAGAAAAGGCATCTTTGAATCTAACCTGGGAAACAATGTACTTTACAGATACAACTTCACCAGTTGCAATACTCCCCACAGTTCCTACAGAAAGGTAGCCACTCAGAATTACACATTGACAATAAAACATTAGCAGCCTTCTTCCCAAGCATTGCACAATGGAAGTTTTTAGCTGCATGGCCTTCAAGAGGTATCTTGTAACAGGATGATACATCGTGGTCAGCTTGTCCGGGGCTCAGGTGCGGAGACTTACTGTTCACTCTCTATGAATCGCATACTAATAATATGTTCTCATAGAGACTGGAACATTTAATAAATTCTAACTACTGTAGTTTAGAGCTTGGCTCCTGAAACAAGAGAGAAAAGGGAGACAGAATCACAGCAGCCAAAAGAACATTGAAATGTTAGCATAAGTTATTTGAACTGAGGCCTACATTAACTATGGCTAACTTAATGTGAACACACTTTCACTATGGGCAACTATAACGTGAAAATTGCACTCTGAAAATATGCAGATGATGTGTATGTAATGGGCAAATTAATATGTTTTAAGCAACCTGGAAAATAATGACAGAGCGTCAGTAACTACATATATTTTAAAAGATATTGATGCTGTGTTAATTCTCCTATAAGGGTGGAGAGATGCTGTCACTCTCAGCTATAAATAAATGTGTCTCGCTGGCAGCCATAATTGATGCTAGTCCCTCATTTTATGCTCTTTACAAGTTGTTGTTTTTCAGAATACAGACACCATGCAATATTCCATTTGGCAATAGGATATGACAAGGTGTCCTTGATACAGCTTGCACAACTTCAAGGGAAAAAATGGACCACTGTCCCTCCCCCTTCTGCCGCAGTTATTCAGGACAGCGCCCTTTCATCCAAGTAAAGGGATATTGTTCACTCTTCCCACCCACCATCTGCATGTGAGCAACATAGGCCTCGATTCGCTGGCCCGGGATTCAGTGCTGGGGTAAACATACCTGCTACAATTGGAACTCAGCAGATGCCTTAGCAGTGACACAACTCGCTGGCCTTGATTAAACACTTCAAGTACCCTGGGTGAAACTTACAAAGCTAGCCAACCAATCAGAATGCTCCCTTTTCTGGCTAATGTTATAGGCCCAGGGCATTCTGTGGCTACCAGATTCCTTCTCCACTGCTTGCCTTGTACTGACTGGTAGGCTGCACCCTTGTACCTAACTGCAAGGCTCACCTCAGTGGATTCTTTCGGCTCCCTCAGTAGCAGCTCTATCTTCTGAACCGATCTCGCTGCCAGTGCCTTTGTATGCTCGCCCCTTCCTTTCCTTGTCAAAAGGGAAATGTAAGCATAAATCCTGAAGCACCTTAATAAAATGAAAAAAAATAACATGTTTGTTTATTTTTCTACAGTTCTGGAACATTTGGGATTACAGTTCCCCTTTGACAAGGGAGTGGGGGTAGAGAAAGAGTGGGTTCCGAAGGTAGAGGTGCTGTCCATAGAAACTGTGATCTCTCTCTTCTCATGGGCAGGCACATTTTTTTTTTTTTTTGAGGGGGCGTGGTTCTAATAGCCTTGTTGCCCTCACCTGCAGGGCAATAAGGGGTTGTATTCACCCTTCCCCTGCTTCGGGCCCTCGCCTACAGCTTACGCCCATGTTTACTTGGAAGCAGACTAGCAGCAGTTGATTCCCACAGGTGTGAGCAATAACACGTCATTGGAAGCAAATATTATCAGTGTCATTCTTCAACATCAGAAGCTCACAGGACTGAAGTGCTGTGAAGAACTTCCGGTCTGGACATTGAATGCCTGGTTAAGAGGTGGGCTAAACTCAGGGGGTATTTCACACACCCATTTAATATCATTACCTAAGTGAGATGTGTCTGGGAGTGGTAATAAGGCCCTTGTTGTTTTTAGACTTTGCATTCCCACTTCTACACCCAGTGCACTTGGGGCCAGGTTATGAGTACTGTTCAGGTACCAAGTTAATTTTGCAATTGTGATCAGGGAATTTTGCACAAGTATGTGCTGATCAACCAGTGTAAAAAATGTGTTGCATGTGGAATTTTGAGCAAGTCGTTGACTCCAAATGTTGATGCAAAATTGCCGACTCGCTTGTTATGAATTGCTGTTATCAGTGTTACGCATATCATATAGTCCCTGGTTTGGGGAGCCAGGGCATTACTTATGACTTCAGAAGCCACTTGAATCCTCAAGCCAATAGCAGCTGGTGAGCAGCTTTCACAGAGAGCATCCTGCCTTGAGACGTGATTATGATGTCCTGTTGAATTGTGATGCCTACACCAACACCTGTTTGCACAGGGATCGTAATTATATGTGGTGTGAAGTTTATAACATATAGGAACGGCCAGGTACAATACAATTTGCATCTGCTTTTTAGATATTGGCAGATTAAAAAGATTTATGGGAAAAAAAATGCCTGTTAATTACCGAGACATGCAGAATCCATCCTGAAAAACGTGTCTCCAAGTAGATTTGAAGGATTTCAGAACATACCAGGGTGAGTGCCTAAAGACCTGGATTAAATCGTGCTCCAGAACCATCTGCTATATTGGGAGCATGCTGCCCAGTCCACAAATTGGTAGGGAGAGTGCAACTTAACTTCAAAGGTTACTGCCTACCTGAGTAATCCAAACAAAATTAAGTGAGCATATCAGGGGAACTGCCAGCAGACAGGCCATGAAACACATGGTCATAAATCCCATTATCAAAAACTTTCATGGCTGCTTGTTTTCATGTAATAACTTACACTGGCATTTAAAGGTTAGGGGGAGAGGGAAAGCAGTTTGATCCAAAGTCTCTGCAGAATTAACATTCCATACTTAAAGCCACAACAGCCCGAACGCAATGGAATCAGCTGTGAACAAGGATTGCCCACACCGGGCTGTAACCTGCCAACAAGGTCATTGAGGGCACCAGGCTACGTTAAGACCTCGTACGTAAATGAAGCTGAACTCTAGGGATGATTACACTGGGCATTTCTAACCAATGGGAAAACGCTGCTCACCCAGGACCTTCGTCTGTGACAGATCAGCTAACCTCTCTGCAGTGGCGTTGCCTTCAGTGCTGGGATGCAGGAAAACTTTGAACCTGCCCCAGATGGGTGACACGGTCCCCCATGGCTTTTGGCCACCGCTCCACCACCCATCATCAATAACACTTCCAGGCTTTGTGGTGGTGTAAACGTGGCTGCAGTTTATTAACATTTCATCATAAATCCACATGATCGTTCATACTCATCACAACAATACTCAATCATATGATGACAATTATGACATGGCATCGGCCATCTTCAATTTGTACATACGCAAATCATTGATCCCCAGTCTTACGCTGGTGGGTCATCACCATACTCATCTTTGACAGCACTCTCTGGCTAACTTCCAGTCCGTGTTGTGAAAGCAAAGACCCCCTGCCGATATGTGCTGCGACTTCTGGGCTTCCCGTGCTACCGATGTGTGGCAATTGCAGCCCTTCCTGGCCATGCCCCGGCTGCAAGTGCTATGTGCACTCTGCGGCTATCCCCCTTCTTGGCTCTTCCATTGCCCCACGGTGTCCCTGCCGTGAGGCATCCCAAGGACACCGCTCTGGCACTTCTTCCCATCCAATGGCCTACCGGCTGCCCTGATGTGTTAATGCTGCCAGTTACTGTGCTGCCTCCACTACATGCCCCAATTCCCACGTGTTGTGGCTGCAACACCCGTTTCCAGTAGGTGTTTCGCAGTCAGCAGATGACCGTTGCCCTGACTGGCCTCCGCTTTTGGCCTTGCAGGGGGACCCGCCCTCTCTTCACTTTGGTCAGTTCGAACCACTCCCAGTGGTGGCTCCTCTGCTACGGGGGAGGAGCGTCGCCCCACTGCTCACTGAGCAATTCAAAACGGAAAAATACAATGATAATAACACAACATTATTATCATTTTATTTAACTGTACTGTCTGGGTTGGTTGGTTGGGGGGATGGGGCTGGGCTGTTTGGAGCTGGGGAGGAGTGGCATGGCATTTTGGTCAACAGTCTTGGCCCGGCCAAAGAGTCATGCACACTTTGTATGTTTTCACCTAGGCTGCATTACAGCCTGGGTGGAGAACATGCACAGCCTCCCAACCCCTGTCTGAGCTCCAAACCACAGCGCTCAGACCAATCACAACACTGCAAAAGGCAGCGTTTTGATTGGTCAAGGGAGTCTGGGAGGCTGTGTCCTTCCTGCTGCCCGGGAGAAGAGAAGAGGATGGAAAGAGGACAGAGGAGAGGCGGCCGCCATGCAGGTCGCATCCAGGTAAGTGGGTTTGTTTTTTTATTCCCTCCGCTCTCCGCATCCCTCTGCCCATCATGCCCATTTGGTAGCAGCCACTACTGACCACTCTGCCCAATGTCACGAGTGGGCTGAATGGGCCACGGCTGTGCGCCAGCCAAGGAGTTCCTGGCGTCCTTCAGGGCACTTTAGCGCAGTCCTTTTACGGTCCGGCCAGGCCCTCCCGGCCCACTCTTCTTCTCGGGGTTACAGGTATACCCATCTTGGGGAAAAAACGTACAGACAGTAATGTATATTCAGAAGAAGATCCCTATTTAAAATAGAGCACACAGCCAGGATCAGTCACAATGCGGTACTGGCTTTATTTCTCATAGTCACATAGTACCCAAGAATCTTCAACGAAATATATAATTGACAAACAGCTAGGTGTTTCATTAGACCATGGAAGTGCTTGTTGAGATAACGCGTTCAGGGTGACTCAGTGACTAGAACGCTCACTGCTGAAAAATACTGTGGTGTGAATGTCACGAGTTTGATTGTCAGCAGGGCCGACTCAGTCTTCCAGCCTTCCAACGTCAGTAAATTGAGAACCTCAACTTGGCTAAGAATGTCATTTTCCTGCAGCACTTACAAACGGCAGAAGTGCAGTAGGAAACATAGTATGATAGAAACAAGTTATAAATAGACAGTGTGTGTGCGGGGGGGGGGGATACATTTATTTTTAACCAATAATTTCTGTTCGTAGTACATTTACCTGCCAACGTTAACGGACAGCAATTTGCACAACGGTCGACAGTACATCATGGAGTAGCATAGGGTTCCAACAACCGATGCCTCCGCAAGAAATGCATATTAGTGATATGCATCGATACTAAAATGCTGCTACCAGTCAATAACAATGTGCATCTTTTTCTGGCAATGAACATCACTTTTTAAGGTCTCGCATAAAGCAGCGCATGCGCTGCCTCTGCGAGGCATCAAGTAATAAGTATTACTACTGAAACTCCACCCATTGCATCTCACTTTGTTTTGTCACTTGCCATTGGTTACATCTGGCATTGCTCTTTTTATGTAGCTCATTCATTGGCTGGTGGTCCGAAACGTCACTTCCGTTTTGCTTCCCTTGTGCAGGAAGCAGCACTGACCAACTACAGTTTAGTTCCGCTGCTCCGCAATAATCTACTCAATTTGGGACTACTTCCTTGTTTATTTTCCACCGCCGTTCACCACTAGCTGCTGAGTTTGGAAGTGTTGGCATTTTCTTTTCCTGTTCCGCCCCCCTCCCGTTGGTCGTGTTATCCATCCTCCCGCCCTCTTTCCCGTTGTCAGTATCACCGTTCCCTTTGTTCCCGCCCCCCTCCCGCTGTCCGTTTCCCCATTCACTTTGTTCCGCCCCCTCCCGTTGAGTGTGTTCTCCATCCTCCCGCCCCTTTCCCATTGTCAGTGCCCCCGTTCCCTTTGTTCCCGCCCCCTCCCGCTGTCTGTTTCCCCGTTCCCTTTGTTCCCGCCCCCCTCCCGCTGTCCGTTTCTCCGTTCACTTTGTTCCGCCCCCCCTCCCGTTGAGTGTGTTCTCCATCCTCCCGCCCCTTTCCCATTGTCAGTGCCCCCGTTCCCTTTGTTCCCGCCCCCCTCCCGCTGTCCGTTTCCCCGTTCACTTTGTTCCGCCCCCCCTCCCGTTGAGTGTGTTCTCCATCCTCCCGCCCCTTTCCCATTGTCAGTGCCCCCGTTCCCTTTGTTCCCGCCCCCTCCCGCTGTCTGTTTCCCCGTTCCCTTTGTTCCCGCCCCCCTCCCGCTGTCCGTTGTTTGGCAGCTTGTGGCAGTCATGGAGGCGCGCGCTTGTTTTTTTATGGCCTCAGCGTATTGCGGCTGTTTTAGGTTAGGGACTCCATGCCGCTCTGGCAGAGGCTGAGTTACTCCACCGGCCACTTCCTGAATAACCTGTGCCCTTCCATGTGGTTCACCTACTTTCTGCTCTACTACCACTCGGTGCTGGGCTTCAACACCACCTACGCGTGGGTCCTCCTCCTCCTGGGCCAGGTGGCCGCCGGCATCTGCACCCCTCTCGTGGGCTACGAGGCAGAGAGTTCCCCCGGGTGCAGCCGGTACTGCCGCCGAAAATCCTGGCACGTGGTCGGTAAGTTTGTCGTTTTGCCATTTGTGTAGTGGTGTACATCTTTCAGTGTCAATTGTGAGTACCTCCGATATCATATCAGGTCGCTCCATGTTGGCTGTGCACGAGCACTCCAGTAGTGGGCTATGCTTTTAAAACATGTTGTATCACATGACTTGGTTTAAAGAATCACATGACTTGGTTTAAAGAATCCGTTGATTTCAGGATTAAAACTCAGGGCCGGAAACATAAGTAAGTAATCTGGTAACCCTTGCTGCGTTTCTACGCTTTATTGTATGTCTGTACGCACAAAGGATGCTTTGTGGTATTGCAAGCAGCCATTTGTTATGAACTCTAACATAAATAGAATGACTGAGCACAGGGCCAGATTTGCGTCCGTCTTTTAGCCAAGCTGACACCACCACGAGGCAGTTCGGGATGCTACAATAATGGTAGTAAACATCAGTTTTCTTCTACTTGCGATGCAGAGATAAACATGCACTAAAATAGTTGCATGTAAAACCATGATACAAGTTCCTGTAATCCCGGCTTGCTGACATGACTAAATTGCGTGCCCTTGGACGTCTCAGGTTTCTGTCCCTCGGGACCCATCGCTGCTGTCACTGAAAACAATTTGATACAAGCTAGTCAACATTAACAATGCCATAAGGAGTGACAGCCCATATGGGCGACACAGATAGTTTCTTCGACATTTTGGAAAGTTTGCAAGTTTACAGTACATTGGAAATGGTGAACCGGGTGTGAGTCTCGGCATTGGCATTGGCTCTACATCCTGTGATTCTGGGCAGATCACTTAATTTCCCCCTGCCTACAAAAAATGAATGTAACGTAATTGGTGCTCATGTAAAAAGCGCTCCAATACACTCGGGTCGAGTTTGCGCTGACCTGCGCTTATTGGAGCTAAATACATTGACCCTAAGCTTCCTCATTCTGAGCAGGGTAGATTCCATTATACATGACTGACACATGACTGACTGACTATACCAGACCTGCACCAGTGTTCCAGATTTAGCGCCATATTGGGGACACTCATTTTATTTCATTCATAGTGCCTGCTAATACACTCTGCAGTTACCAGTGATTAAGGGAGGGCAGACAAGAAGAGTAAGTTCACTGTTCCCATAGTGCCACTGTCTACTTTCAGAGCTTATTCTGCCCTCAGTGAACTCATTCTTCTCGGTTTGAGAACGTACTTCCCCGAATGACCCTGCAGTAGTCTGATTTTACACTCACTGTAATGTCTGCAGTCCTGTCCATGTTTGTTTCAGAGCTCTCTGTCCCTCTGTGTACATTGCAAGGGGGCCCCTTAAACTTTTGTTACGCCACTGGGCTGTGTACCTTGTTAGCTAATAGTTTCTGCACACAGCGCCACAGACTGCCCCTTGTATGCTCGAAAGAGTCCTAATGGTGTCGATAGGGGCTAACAGAAGCCAGCAGGGTCTGCGCACCCCAAAGTTAAAAGGCCAAAAATGCAATAAGGCCCAAGGGCAAGACGCCCACTGACTTCCTAAAACAAGCATTTGCAAAATATTTAACATTTCCATGTGAACGTGATGATTTTCAGAATGTGTAGGAATGAGTCCCTGTATAATGCAACTGGTGCTTATGTAAAGAGCCCCAACCCTTCGGGTCTAGTTAGCGCTATACAAAACTGCAAAACAGAGCTTGCAGTAAGGCACGCCCTCCCCAGAGGTCTCCTAGACGTGTGTTAGTCCTCATGCCGCTGGCAGCCAAGAAGCGATCATCCGAACTCCTAAGAAGCTGCGGACCTGTGCAGCAAGCCGGGCAGACCAGCTCATGCAGCGCGCACGATTGAACAGCACCCGTGGGAGGGAGAGAGCTGGCCCAATAAAGAGACCCCTCGACAGGCCCCAGCAGGGAAGGCGATATCCCAGTTGGTGTTTGTGGCGCCGCCTCGCTTTGCGGGCTTTTAGGTGCTGCGCCAATCATGGAAACGGTAGAGGAATATACCAGCTGCGGCTTAAAGCGGGTCAGTCCCTCGGTTAAAGGGCAAGAACCACAGATGCGGCCTCCGAGACTTAAGGAGTGACAACCATGTCCTGGGCCCGGTAAGTAACTTCCGTTCAGCCGCACAAGTGTATGACTGCTTAGAAAAGATTGGGGACGAAATAATATTTAACATTTCCAAGTGAACGTGATGATTTTAAGAATGTTTATGAACGAGTCCTTCTGTACTGTAACTGGTGCTTATGTAAAGCGCTCCAAACCCTTCGGGTCAAGTTAGCGCTATACAAAACTGCAAAACAGACAATTGTATATAGTTTAGGTAATCCACCACAGCTGTCATGGTTCCAGGGTCAATGGGTGATGTTATGTTAGTTTGTATGGTGTTATAATATTTCATATGCCGAGTTATGTTGCATTACGTGCCATAGTACGCTGGGTTACGAAAAGGGCGTTTTTGAAGGATCTAAATAATTTTACAAAATACCCAAAGTCTAAAAAAATCGAAGTAAATCATAATGTTAATTTGTTTTCTGGGCTGGTCTGGAAAGGACGTTGTCTTTAAACCTGCCTGCCTGTTTCATTGAGAGATTTATTCCATTCTAGCCCATACCTTTAGGCTTTCAAATTAACAGTAGCTTTCAGTTTTACTGATTTGTGTTTGCCCTAACACCAACAGCAAAAGCCAAAACCAGCTTCCTGCCGTTCCCGCCCCCCACCTTCCTTTCTATGCCCTCTCGTGCCTACTGTCCATTCCCTACTCCCAGTGCCCCGTTCCCCTGCTCTGCCCAGGTCCTTGCTCTCTCTTCTCCCTCCCCCCCCCCGTTTCCGGCTTTCCCATATCGGACGGTGTGTCCAAAAATATTAATTTTTCCAAACTTATCGCTGCCTCCAAACCACTCTTGCCAGGGGCTGTAGAGCCGGACTCACAAATACCCTCAGGCCTGTGTGTGTTGTGGTGGTGGGTCAAGCTGATTGGGTGTCGCAGCGAACTGTTTTTTTGTCTTTTCTAACTTTTGTGGGGTTAGCGGAGGCGTGTCATTACTTAATGGTGTCTGCTGAGTTATAACTGCTCTCAATTGTGGAAAAGTGCTGCTGTATGTGTGAGAACATGGGCTTATTTGCTGTATGTAATACTGTCGGGATGCTCTGCTTGCTCTTGGTAATGTGAGAGGGATTTGCATGTGTCTATCAAAGAAGGTGGTTCATATGTACGTGAGGGACATCCTGCTTGCTCCTTGATCTTGGGTGTCTGTGTGTTTTTCTTCTTCTTATCTGAGGGAGGCTGTAATATCAGATCATGTTTCAGCAGCGCTGCTTCCCCCATCAGTGTCCAGCTGTCCCTCTGGAGGCTTGCCTCTCACAGTTCAAGGACCCCCACACCCAACAACAGTAATACATGAGTATTTTGCACTCTGTGCATGTTTTACTTAAAGCTTTTCAACTTCTAAAAAAGGTCATTTAGCCCAATAGACTGGGTGCCAGTGCTCCATAAAAACCTCTGTAGGCAGCTGCCTCAGGGTACCACCTCAAAGGGCAAATGCAGAGCGCCAGACTGCAATGAAGAATTTAAAAAATTGCCCTGCGTCTTTGGAAGAGTGAGCGCCCAAGTGGCAAACTAAACATTTTGCCGGTAGTTCTGGAAATACTTGCGGCAAGCGGACCAGATTGCACGTGCCAGGGCCCATTTTACCCAGGCCAAAGTTAAATGGAGTTAAGCAGCTGAGAGGGAGAGAAGGAGGCGCCCTGTCCAGTGATACCTAGCTTTGTGGTATATTGCATCTGAGTTTGATATGTATTCAGTGTTCTGTTTAATGTGTTCTGTTGATGGCAGGCACGCAACACCCATTGGGCTTACCGGGCTTCAGCCCCCCCCCCGTCATGTGTGTCAGCCCAGCTGAGACAGCCTCGCGGGCTGGCGTCCGTCTAATTGCAGCCAGATCCGAGTACTTCACAGGTCTTTAAAAGACCATTTACTCGTTAATGAGGCTTTTGTTGTGTTTTCACCCCTTCTTACAGCCACTCTGCCTATGGCTGGAAGACTTAGCTCCCCCCACCGAAATCTTGTTCAGCCCCCCCCCCCCGAAATGTGGCTCTAGTTGCCCGCCTGGTTGGTGGTGTTTGCTGCCTAAAAGAACAGTTGTGCCAGCCTCAACTTAAAAGTAATAGTAACAACCCTAACACCTTCATGACTTGTACACACAAGTGCAGGTGCTGTATTTGTGCAGTTGTGTACCATTTATGCCACTGTTTCCCAAACTGTGAGTCACGGCCCACTGGTGGGTTGCAAGCTGGTTTTTGTTGGTTAACAAAAGTCCAGCAAAAAATAAAGATGTACTAAAATTTGGTGCCCCACCACCCCAAAATTTGTTTCTATTTGCGCCTCTGACTCCGAGTGTCCCACAAAAGGGTGTAAAGTGAACGAGAATTATCCAATGCAAATAAGAGCCACTAATTATTTGGGAGACTCGGTAGGAACTGGTCTTTGGAAGAAGGGTCAGCGTTTAAGTTAGTATTTCACTATGCTGGATATGTATTGTCATCACATGAGCAAAGTAAAAAAAAAAAGCATTTGCAATGCAATAGGTCTCACATTGACACAAGTTTCAGCTATTGCTATTATAAATGACTGAGTTTTATTTATGTTTTTTTATTAAAAACAAAAAAAAGGCATTGTCATTTACAATGCGAGAGTTTAAGCTATTGGCATTGTAAATGACAATGCCGTTTATTTATCTGTTTTCAAAACCAACACATAGATAAAAGTTTTGTCATTTACAATGCCAATAACTCAAACTTTTGCAAATGCGAGACCTATTGCATTGCAAATGCTTGTTGTATATTGGCATCCGCTGCAGTAATGCTAATATTGCTAGTATGTTTATTATTTAAAATATTAGGTATTATCAAATGTGAAAATGAGATTAAATCAAACATACATAAAAAAATACATTTTCAGCCTTCCCATAGCAAATTTAGTTTAATCTTGGTGTCATACAGAACATATAGAGTCAGAATGCTGAGAACATCAACCGACTTAAATAGCATACATTATCGATATTTGCACATTATTAAATATCCTAACTACTTTTAATATGGTTTGTGAAACAAGCATACAGAGGAGCCATACATACAGCAGCTTGCACCTCGTAGTATACAAAATGTGTTCACAGTATTGCACACTTGATTTCCATGGCAACCGCTAACTCATAGAGAAAAGGAAAAAAAAATAACAAAACCCATAAATTCATCCTCCAGTTTTGTTTAATTCCATTAACATGACCATTTGTAAAAAGTCTCATCCGGTTACTAGACTTTACCCCTGTTAAGACCCTATTAATAGGAGGTGAGAAATACAGCATAAGTAATTTTCACACACGTGAAATTGACAAAACCGCGGTTAACATTTACTAACTTTGTAAATTGGGAATGTTGTGGTATTCTCGCTTTGCCCCTGTGGATAATGAGGAAAAGTGGGAATCTGGAATACTTCCTACAATTCCTTTAGTAATTCTGCATTTTTAGCATTTTGCTGACTCAGAAATTTCTCCCGCTTTTAGCTGCTAAAACATCGAGGTGTGGATTTTCGCATTTCATGTAATTCCTGATTCCGTAAAAAAGGTGGGAATTACAATTCACTCGTGATAAGGCTCCAAGAAAGATTAAATACACTAAATATAAGGCTACTCAGAAATTGTGTATTTTCTTTATCTTTGTTGGGACGGAAAAGTGCCTTGCATGGTGATGGACTTGTACCCCTGCCCTGAGTGTCCCAGCTGCCGCGATGTCGGATCCCTGGCGCTGATTATTGTTATGATGTGTGAACACGGATCATGTGCGTTCGTCATGAAATAGGCCTGTCTCACAGATTACGGTGTTGTTGGACCAGGCTGCACTCTTATTTCCATTCATCTTTAAAATTCTGTGCATCTTCCTTCATATTATTGCTATTCTATAAGAATTTCGTCCTTTAAAATTTGCTTTTAACACTTTACAAAATGTCACTTCTTCCACACCATTGGCACAGTTTCTTTACAACTGGACAGCCCTTGAGGTTTCCTCTATGTTTGTAACACCTACATCTACAGTATAAGGTTTTTTCCACCTCGGTTCTGTGCACCTCCTCTCTTCTCGCCTCATTCTTGTCGAAGTTTCCCACTTTTTCACCGCCTGTTGTGCTTTCATCAGTATTTTTACAAAGTATATACAAGATATTTATATACTTTGAGGTATTGCAATGGTTTGTTGGAAGGTACCATTCCTTTTGGGCCCAGTTATTCCTGTTTTTTTTATATTACATGTACTTGTCATTAACCAATCTGTTAAATAATCATCAGTCTTCCCTTTGAATTGGCAAGTCACAATACAGCTCTGTGAGCAGAGAAAATATATGTCAGTAGAAGTGTCTCCTTTTCAATAAAGGATATACTCTCTATCGGCCATTACTGAGAGTTCTACATCTATGTTTCGTTAAGCAGGCGAGATCTGAAAACAGAGGTGCCACAATCACCAGATGGAATAGAGTGGATATGGCCTGATGTAAACTGTGAAACATATGTATGTTGTTTCTATCAACTCTAACAGAAAATCCCCCAAACCTAAGCTAAGTTGAAAATGCTCACATTATACAATCCATCACCAAAGCCTTCTTAGAACATATGACATTAATACTGCACAGGAGATGGTGCATATCTTGAAACTGGACAAGAAACAATTTAGTAAATAATCATTGAATTTATTTGTTCAGCACATTAGATGTCTAGTGAATAGATTATTAGTTATTGATTATTAAATGTTGATATTATTAATGTTGCAATGCATAGAACTTTGAGCTATACATGTGTGAATTAATTTGCACCAGGAAATTATTAATTCTCAAATTGAATACTATTCAGTGGTTCTACCTAAATTGTTAAATCAAGACTTCTGTAAAGACATTCATACCCTCCTTTCTACTTCTTTCTCCAACAGGTATGGATTCTCTATGCTTATGGAACTCGGCCGCACCTGGTGAGCCAAATCGAGCAGTCCTTCTATGGATTTACACTGTGGGTTATCATTGTAAAGATATCCCTTCCATTGGGCATATTCTATCGTATGCATTCTGTGGCAAGCCTGTTCGAAGTTTACTGCAAAACCTGCTGAAATAGTATTTTTCATAGTATAAAAGTTGCATTTAAATTTGTGTGAAATAGAGCTTCAGCAACCTTAGGAATCTAATGATCAAAGATTGGAACAAAACTGGTACTGAGCCCTACGGCGTGTGGTTCAATTTGAAATTTACTCACTACTGACAGCATTAACTAACTCACCAAATGTGTTTCTCTACAATTAGTGTACAGCATCAGTGCTCAATTAAATAGTTGAATGATAGCTGCAAAACTGCAAAAAAAGCTTCTGAACATCAAGAAAGTCAAGCAACGCATCCCTTCAACTTGACTGGATATGTATTGAAATATCCAAACAACATCATAGTCTCAGAGGTGAACACTCCTGGTATTGAGCGAACATTATTCCGGATCATGGCGTCAAAGGCCACTTCTGACTCCTATCTTGAAGAGCACTATGAAAGATGGCTTTCAAGAGGTCCTTCTGGCAAATTCGGGACAATTTATTTTGACCTATTAATGATAGTGTGACACTTCATATAGATGTTTGCCAACCAGATGAAGTGGTATTCTATAAAATTGTATTCTGTGTGTGTTTTTTATCCAACTGCAATACAATAAAGGCTGTTTACAATCACACGTTAGCTGGTATTCACATCAAAACGCTTGGGCCTTAAATTAGGGGCCCAGTTAACAAAGCAATTGTTCTAAGGGTAAGAAATGTTCTCCCTTAGGAATAGTCTTATCTTTAGCGTAAATGGATAACTTTCTTGGGACAGGTAAACAATCCCTGAGGTACTGTTGGAAATCTATAGTTGTTGCTTACTCACATGCCTAACATTTCGAATGCACAAATATTACACAAGGTTGCATTAGCACCCTTGTTTTATTACCAAGTGCCATTGAATATTGAAGTCCCTTAATAGATAATAAATAGCACTGCTGAAATATGGGCCTGAAAACAGCACTTCTGTCATGCTGGGAAACATGTGGCATATTGATTAGAAAACTGCCATTTACAGCAGCACCACTGGCAAGTTAAACAGCACTCTGACACAGTCAGCAGCAGCCCACAGCATACAGAACAGCACCTTGGAACTCAGAACTGCATTCTTGGCAAAATAGTCACCCCTTGGCATACTGAGCAGTATTAAGGACTAATAATCACAGTTGCTGGCAGCCTTGGACACCTTTGGCTATCTCCGACATTTATCTATTGTAACTGGAAAATGGGAGCGGAGTTTTTGCCACTTACACATTTACTACGACAAGCTTTCCTTCCTCTTCTCTGTCACCAGCATCAGGTGCAGGATGCCACAGGGGATGAACTTAGCTCTGATCCTCTTTAAAACCATTTTGCTTCAAAGAAAAATGAGGTGGGAGCATGCTGCCTTGAGATCCCAGCATCCTGTTCACTCAGATGCATTCTGGTAGCTGCATGAGTAGTAACGCTTACTTCCAATAAACAATCTTTTGTTTTCACCATGGTTCGTGCAGCCAGTGCTGAGTATCTCTAGACATAGGCTAGTTGTACTTCATTAGTAGAGAGTAACACATACAGTTAGAGGTGCTGGAAATGGTGCTCAATGGTCTCTCTAGGTCACAGTACCGCTCTATGAGCGCAGGTGCAACACTCAGAACTCGTCTACTCAACCAGCTTAAGGAAGCCTTATTGAACAAAAACAGGGTGGGATCACACTGCCTTGACATCCCAGCACCCAGTTCACTCAGATGCATTCTGGTAAATGCAGTGCTTGGTAACAAATACTTCCAGTAGACTAACTTTCATTTTCACCATAGTTGGTGCAGCCCGTGTTGAGTATCTCTAAGAGTAGTGCTAACAGTTAGAGATACTGAAAAAGCTGCTCAACAGTCTTTTCAGGTCACAGTACCACTTCATGAGTGCTGGTGCATCACTCAGAGCTTGTCAGCTCAACGATTTTTTTGCTTCCCATGTGAAAATGTTGTATGAATACATTTCCAACTACCACCTGTAAGACAGTGACATCCAAATTTTCATCATACTGCATACAGAACCTAGTGCATCCAGTCAGGAGGATTCAGAGAGCCTATCGCTTCTGATGTCACTATGAAGTGCATTTTAGTGTAATGTAAGTCAGATTTGTAGAGCGCTGTTTGTCACCTGTGAGGCTATCCAAGCGCTGACTAGGTAAGTGTAGGTATGTAGTGAGGTTGGGCCTAAGTACAGGCAGTCTCGATGGTCTCGCAAGAAGACTAGTGGGAAAGCCAGGTCTTTAGCTTTATGCGCACCTCAAGAAGTGAGGAGGAGGCCCTGATGTCTTGGAGGAGGATTTGGCGGCTTGGTAGGAAAATGATCAACCTCTCTTTCTGCTTCTGTGGATGCGAGGTGTGTGTGCGAGTGAGAGTGATGCTGAGCCAATTTGTCTGGTGGGTTGGTGAAAGTTACACTTGATGAAGAGGAGTTGTATATAAATATCCCTCAAAACAACATGATAGAGGTAATCAGAGAGGTTTTACACTTCTCTGACATTGCAGGTGTAAACAATGAATTTATAGTGAAATGTGTGTTGATAGTTCTCAAAAATAATACCTTCCTTTTTCAAGCTGATTGTTTCTTCAACTCAAAGGTACCAGCATAGGAGGCGCCTGTGCGCCAAGCTTAGCCTGCCTCTATGTAGGTGAATTTGAAAATAAGCACATTTATAACGAGTTGGCCTTTTTTATGACAACATTAAATGCTGGCAGAGATTTATCGATGACATTTTCTTTGTATGGGAAGCACCTAGAGAACAACTCAATTAATTTTTTATATGGATTTACTTGGGTGATGAAAAGCTAAAATTTACAGCCAATGTAAGTAATGTGAAAGTTGAAATCTTGTACATTTCCATTAAGGAAGTAGGGGGACATCTCGAGGTGGAGCTGTTCACTAAGCCCACCAACAAGAACACTGTACTTCATTACACTAGTTATCATTCAAATGCACAAACAGATAACATCCCTCTTGGGCAATTTCTTCGACTACAAATAAATTGCTCATCTATTGAGGATTTCTACAAACATTCTGAAAACCTCAAAAAACGTTTAAAGATAGAGGTTACCCCAAAAAACTGACTATCCACTCATTCAAATGTGCTCAGTTCTATGACAGGGACAGCATGTTTAACAAACCCAAGAGAAACAAAAATACAGAGAGAATTGTTTTTGTTAGCCACTTTTTGGACATGAGTAATTGCATCAAGAATGTCATTAACACATATTTGAATATTCTCAATGACAATGAGGAAGTGAGATTATCAAAGCCACTAATCGCATTCAGGCAAAATCACAATTTGAGGAATTCTCTAGTACACACGTACCGAGAATAAGGGTCCCAATTACAGGTGACCCTGGGGATGATGAAAGTCACAGGTAACTATAGGTGTAGCAACTGTAGCATCTGTCACCAATGTGTTATTATGAAGACTATTGAATACCAAGGCACTAAACGTACCCTCTCCATGTCTGAATAACTGCTGTAGCAGTAATGTAGTATGTGTTTTGATGTGCCCATCTGGTTTGGGATATGTGGGCAAGACAAGTAGGGAAATCAGGCTTAGAATTTGCGAACACAAGTCAGCTATAAGAATGTTATAGACTAATGCCCCATGAGTAGAACACTTGTTAGAAAAGGTTCCATGTGAGCACCGATATAAGGTGGTGTGTTCTGGAGAAAATAATGGGAAAAAAGAGAGGAGGAAATACAGATGAGAGAAGAAAGTTCAGGGAACAGTGGTTCATGTCCAAATTTAAAACAATGAGATGTGGCCTCAACAATAAGGAGGAGTGAGATTGGTTTTCTACATAAGTGACCCCTGAGGAGAGTCGTTCTTTAATTCACTCCTATAAAACTTCACTTGGGGGTACGGGACAATGAATTTAAGTGGGGACTAAACACCCTAAGCTCAACCTGTGGTGGGTGGTCGGATTGCTCCTTACTTTTGGGGCGACCAACCACTTTCGCTAAATGGGTGAACACTTGCAAACAGCCCTATATATTATTTAGTAAACAGACAGTCTGATTAGATAGGAATAAACTACATGTGCTCATAAACTCGTTGGCACTTTCAATAGATATTTAAATGCATAATACTTCATTCATATGATTTCATGTACAGGAGAGTCATTCTTAGATATTTCATGGCTACGAATTACTAAACTGTAAAAATGCATGCACACTAGATGTGGTGATCTTCCACATGAAGCTCTGACTGTGTGAATAACTTTTCTGTTCTAAGATGGTATCCGTTTCTTTCAAAGAGGACCTGGGAGCTGGTCTAGATGTTGTATCACGTGGTCTCCATTACATGATTGCAATAACCAATAGAGAGGTACTTAGAGAGTACGTGCGATGGTGAGAGTAATTTCCAAAAAGAACACATTTTGGCGTCCAGGCAGCATAAAAATTATGGTAAGCTATTCAGATTTGCGTCTAATAATATAGTTTAAGTCACAAGGCCCGCGAAATAAGTATTAGACAGCACCAAAAATATAATTGAACAGTTATGACAAAGTTTCGCCGCAGTCAATGTTGTTCCCTTAAATAGAAAAATGCACACTCCTAGGGCCAGTCGTTCAAAAAGCCCAAAATAGTCCAATTGCAAACACAGAAGGGAGGAGCATAAACAGATACACTTTTTGTTATAAATCCACAATGTAATTTGTTCACTAAAAAGGGCAACAAAAGGAGACTGCAACAACACAATAACAATAATAGGCATCAAAAGATCTATATTCCTTCTTTTCTTGCACATAAAGATAGGAACACAAACACAGCCAACCGTTTCGTCCTTATACATAAGGACTTCCTCAGGGGAGATTTTCTTGTTCTCTATAACTCATCATTTCCCAGCTTCCATTCCTGTCTCCATATCCCGCAAAACTTTGAGAGGGGCATTTCCTGCATTTGGCACTGCAAGAGATGCCTATGAGTACCACTGCTTCTTATTGCAGTTAAAAATGTTTTTATATCATGAGACAAACCAGTCAAATGTCCCGACAAGGTTTAGATGGCAGGACTCCCTTTCCTCAGCACCCGGCGTCCACTCCACAGTATTAAAAAGTGGAATATTGAAAGAATAATGGAAGCCGTGTAATTACTTTTTTAGTGAACAAATTACATTGTGGGTTTACAACAAAAAGTTTATCTGTTTATGCTCCTCCTTTCTGTGTTTGCAATTAGGCAGCACCTGTTCTGGGAAGTAGGAGGGGTTCATCCCCAGGAGTTCAAACACATTGATCAATGGTTAGGAAATATGGAGCTTCGATTTGCGATGCAACTGAGCGGCCCGTAACCGACCGCATGGACCACAGCATAGGAACAGCGCATTAGTGAAGTCCCACATGCTTTGTGTCCCAGCGAGTGTGAAGCTCCTATTCTGCACTTGAATTATGTAGAGTTGCTCAGTTATCTTCAGACACTATGAACATGAACATGTTGGTCAATGATACACGCTTTAGTGTGGCCACAGTTGATTTCTCAAAACAATTGAGTGACAATTTAACATATTGCCATGGGGACACACAGGTTGGTGTGTTGTTTTCCCACTTGTAAAGAAGATGGGAGACACATAAAAGAGTACTCTTGGAAAAGTCCTTCTAAATGGCTCAAGGAAGTAATAGTTTAAATTGATAAAATCCCTGAGGGCACCATCAGAAAAAACACTGGCAGCAGGAGAGTGGCTCACTAGTAAATGTCTTTAGATGATATGGGCACATTTTCAAAGGAGACGCGTTACAGTGATAATAAGGATGTGACCTAGTGAGCATGCAGCGATTATAAGGGTTAGTCTGGGCAACAGTTACGTGCTTTACTACTAAGAACACTACAGACATAACTTATAAAGATGGGGTGCAGTAATGCTGTTTCCCTAAATGCATGCACTAGTAGATATCTAAAGGGGCATAATAGGCATAATTTCCCTTAATATTTGGAGACAGTGTACATTGAAATATGCAAAAGCATTGAGGTCTTAGGCCCTGATTTAGAGTTTGGTGGACAGGTTACTCCATCACAAACGTGATGGATTTCCCATCCGCCATATTTCAAGTTTCTTTGAATATAATGCATTTGTAATACGGTGGACGGGATATCCATCACGTTTGTAGTAACTCGTCCGCCGAACTCTAAATCAGGCGTTTTAATCACTAATGAGTAAAGATATTTAAGCCAACACAGTTTGATTAACAAGCTCTATTGAGACATCAGGTTTGTGATGAAATAAGATAGAGACATATATGTCTCTGTACCCCGAGGTTTAAACTAACGCATGTATGAACACCATTGATGGAACAGAAAGGTTGTCAGTATGATACAACACTTTAGTATATTTTCCATCATGAGATAGAAGGTCTCCCTGAAGATGTTAAACAGGCCATCTACCATAGGGGCATGAGTTGATATTTATAATAATGTAGATGAAAAACTATTTTCCTTATGATTTGCTTTAGGAGATGAGCCACTTTTCAACTCTTTACATTTAAATTGAGTCGTAACTACTACAACCATAAGGAGGATCAATTTTCCCAATGAAATTTTCTCTGTATGGAGGACGCTCCATTAACTGGCCATAGATTGTAGTAATACTGTCTAAGCAACAGTGAACAACGGAGTGTGGTTTATGCCATATAGAAGCTAAATATAGCGTTGAGATATATATTTTTGCTCTCTCCTTTTCTAGAATGCTCTTTTTGGACTATGGTTTGTCCTCCGGCTGTTTTGAGCCTCTAGGATAAGAAGCCCTTCTGGGACACTAATATTTATATACCGGTCCCATTAAGGAACTTCAATATCTATCTATTGGTGAGTGTATTACTTTTTGGTAATGAATCGGTTGACTGATGTATGAGAAACTCAGTGAATACAGTATGAGAGATGAAAAGCTGTCAGCAAGTAAATCCCTTTAAACAAAGTGTTGAATAAGTATGATAACACTAATGGTCATATGTCTGATCCATATGCAAGCAACAAATGCATAATGTCGCATAGCATTTGAGAATAGTTGTTTGGAGACTGTACCACCACAGTATGGGATGCATTGGGGCATTTTATGTTGTGTTAATATAAGAAAAACTCTTTGTGAGTATTGTATTTAAATAATTGCTATATGAATACTATAATGTTTGTATAATTTTTTTGCAGGTCTTAATCATTTTTCTCTTTTGTGTGTGGGAGAATATATATGTTTGTTCTGAAAAAGGTGGCAAAAGTTTGTGAAATCCACTGAAACGTGTTGACGTAATTAATTAATTAACTAACTGAATCTGTATAAATTCTTGATACAATAGATTATGATTTCTATGCTACATCATGTATTATGTATAATGATTGAATAGATCACTACTATTGAAATAGACATTTGCTAGTTGTCCTTTCTGGCTCTCTCTGTTTATTTAAATTTGATCGTTTATTATTTTTGCGCTGAACCGAAGTTTTTTAATGTCATATTTACACTTTTTGTAATAATTGTTTTTTAATTTTATGTAGGTGAGATGATCACTGTAAGATTACTGATACATACAATGTAATGACTTGCAATGAAAACGGTGTTCACAAATACGCCATTGAAGCTTTGTGTTTCATTATATTGTTGTGGTACTGGATTTGCTGGTAAAACTGTGTATGTGATATTAGCCTGAAGGGTGCGTGAAACTGTGTGATGAGTACATGCATGTGGCAGGGTGATTTACCAAGGAGAGATAAGAGTTTACTGTTTGAAATGAAGCCAGTGATTAAGGTATGCAGGTCCTGTGTTGTGTAGTGACTTGAATGTGTGTGTGTGAGAAGTTTGAACCGGCAGCGCTTCTGGATGGGGAGCCCGTGTAGCACTCGGATTAGTGGTGTAGTGTGAGTTCGGTGCAGGAGTTGAAATTTCGGATGGTTTGAAGTCTGTGAAGAAGATGGGTTGGGATGCCAGCGTAGACTGCATTGCCGTATTCTAATCTACTTGTGATTAGGGCCTGTGTAAGCGTACATCTAGTGTCACGGCGGTGCCACTTGAGTGTTTTATGAAACATGCGGAGAATATGGAAGCATGAGGACTTGACGGTGTAGACCTAGGACTTCAGGGTGAGTTTAGTGTCCAGGATGAGGCCTAGGTTCCTAGCGTGGTTGGTTGGGGTGCGTGTCGGTCTGAGTTTGGTGGGCCACCAGGTGGAATTCCAAGGTGAGCTCTTTTACCCAAAGATCAGCACTTCAGTGTTGTCGGTGTGAGCTTGAGGCAGTTTTCTTTCATCCAATTGGCCATGCTATCCATGTATTGTTTGAAGTTTTCTGGGTGGTGATGGTGTCATCAGAGACGGAAAAAATGAGCCGGGTGTCGTCAACGTAAGAGATAATGTTTAGTCAGTTGGTTGGTCATTGTTGGTTGAATGTAGGATGACTAAAACTGATCCTTCAAAATATGAGTATTTCCTGACAAGAAACTCCCTAAACCAGTGAGACTTGAGTCTTTAGCCTTCTTGATGGGACAATGTGCCTCCTGTGTCACAGTGGGCACAAATCTTGAGCTTTTATTTGACTAATATTTTAGTCTTCCCTCAAGTTCTGCAAAATTTTGTAAGTGATTTTGCAAGAATCCTCTTTAGCCTGAGAAAGTACAACAAAGTGTCATTCAAGGTCAGGGAGCTCCAGTGGCTCCCTGTGCTGAAGAGGGTCTCTTGTAAAGTACCCCACTCCAAGTATTACATTTTCCATACTGGTTTTCCACTATTTGTGGCTGACTCATTTATGAAGTATGCACTCCATGCTATCTTCGATGTACATCCAGTTTGTTTTTGTCCATACCTAAAGTTAGGCATCTTAAATGGGAAGGCTGGTCCTTCTAAGCTCTTGAATGGAAGAACCTGACTTTCTCTAATTCAGAGAAAAGATGACTACATCCCTATAGCTGGAGCAGTTTGTGGACCGTGCTCTAAGTGGAAAAAGACCTTCTTGAGGATGGGAGTTTTGTGTTTTATAAATGTACTCTTGGATAGATGTATGGATGGATGGATGGATGGATGGATGGATGGATGCATGGATGGATGGATGGATGGATGGATGGATGGATGGATGGATGGATAGATAGATAGATAGATAGATAGATAGATAGATAGATAGATAGATAGATAGATAGATAGATAGATAGATAGATAGATAGATAGATAGATAGATAGATAGATAGATAGATAGATAGATAGATAGATAGATAGATAGATAGATAGATAGATAGATAGATAGATAGACGGACAGACTACAGACTGACATGCATAAATCAAAAGCTGATCACTCTAACATTCACTCCGCCTCTCATAGATGAAACACTGCTCCATCGGCCTGCATGCCTTTCCATTCAAGTGGCCTCTGATCATAGACTCCCCTCCTCTCATTATGAGTGGACTTTTTTTTCTAATGTTTGTGCAGAGATTGTAATCACAAGTCTTACAGTACTTACCACCTTGTGGCAATTTTCTACAGGTGAATTTCAGGAGCTAAAAACTGCTCAAATTAACTGAGGGCAATGTCAGGTAAATATGATACACTGTTCCAGGCAGGATTTTTTACCCTCTGGGCATTTCCCTGTGGACTCATGCCCTTGGTGTCAGGATCACCAAAAGACCATCAAAAGTGAGACTCTCCGTGAGCATAATCTCCCTTAAAAAGAAGGCTAGGCAACAGAAATTCAATTGATCGCCCGTCATTCCCAAGATGGCGATGAAAGTGCCTGCTGTAGAGAACTCAATTGCGCGTAGCTTGGGTTCGCAATAGGTAATGTCCAGGTGTGGAGCCCGCTTTGTGGCGCACTTCACCTGAACCGTGAGGGAGAAAAGACGTATTTCGAGTTTTCTCCGTGTACCTTACCTGAGGAGAGTTTTCTTGTGATTTGTCGCATTTTGAAGGTCGCAGCAGGATACGGAAATATAGGAGGAGAGTATTACAGGGTTCTCGCCGTTTTCTGGAGGACGCGGCAGAAAGCGGAATAGCAGTAAGACTGTTCCGTTTATTTTCCAATGTCATTCTCAATAGAATAGGATAGTGTAAGGATTTTTGAGCATTCACATTTTTTCATTTGACTTATTTCATCAAGCAGAGTCAGCACAATTCAACACTTGTTGAACATTTACCCGATTGCTGGAGTCTAGTTATTTTTTGACTGTCTGGAGTATCGCATTCTTTTGAGCAGGAAGTGAATAAACTTCAGGGAATTAAACCAGAAGTTACTAGATTTTGGTTCTGGTGAAAAGGATTTAATTAGAAGTCAACCATTATAATAATAAGGATAAATACTACCATCAAATACAATACATCAGCTGTGATAACTTGAGGTGAGGAACCTGAGGATAAATAAACAGAAAATTAGACTAGCAGATTAATTTAGAGGTTAATTAATTATTTTAATTTACAGTTACAGAACTCAAGGCCAAGAATCACACACACAAAGAAGAGGAGCTTAGTTCACACCACTTCAGGGTAGGTTAACAGTCAGAGGGCCTGGAGTGGGTGTAGGAAGGTACCTAGTATTATAATTTATAATATTTTCTTACAGCAAAAAAACAAGTCGCCTGAAGAAGACGAGCAGCAGGCGTCTGAGGCTGAAGAAAGAATCAGACGGTTGTGAGCAGTCTCTTCTCTGTCCCATCCCCTTTCCCCCCTGGGGTTTCTTTGGCATAGTGTAAAATTGAAATTGCATGTTGCTGAGAAATCTTGGTGGGGCATTGGGAACTTGCGACATTCTGCTCCCGTGCTTTTGGTAGCACAGATTCTGACACTTGGAGGCCAGTTTTGAATGCTAGGGTGCTCCTGGTACCTATGTCACTTTCCCCATTTCCCCAAGGTTACTTGTAGTAGGCAGGGTGTTGTACCTTGATTTCCTTTCCCTGCTGCTCAGCCAGTATGAATGTGATGTGGATGTGGAATGTTGGAATGTTGATGAGTGAGCAGAATGTTGAAGTGCCTGGTTGTGTGTGAGAGAGACAGTTGGAGACTGTGGGCTGAGCAGCAAGGATGCTGTTCCTGGTGGGGCCTTGGATTATCTTAACTGCCATCCTGTAACTACCATCTTCCATACAAGCTTAAATAAACCTTTACTTATTTTTATACCTCATCACTACGTCTGGAGTTCCTACTATTCATCCTTGTAACATTGGCGACGAGGATGGGATAGTAGGAACTCCAGACATAGCCATGAGGTATAAAAATAAGTAAAGGTTTATTTAAGCTTGGATGGAAGATGGAATTTTGCGTGATGGGTTGTGTACTCTATACTTTTGTCTCACCTAGGAAGGTGTTGTTCACCTCTTACTTTTGATTATACTATGGTTGAGCATGTGTGGTGTACAGAAGGGGGTGAGCGGTGAGGGATTTACATTTGTTTGATGTCCTCCATTCTCCCAGTCCTGCACAGCATTACCACGAAAATGTGTGGAGAAGAGGGTGAGTGGCTTGGGATTTGCATCTCTTTGATGTCCATCATTCTCAGAGTCCTGTACAATATTACCACTGCAAATGGTTTCCTCTATAATCTGTGGTGTGTAGAAGGGGGTGAGTGGTTAGGGATTTACACTTCCTTAGTATCCTCCATTCTCCCAGTCCTGCACAATGTTACCACTGTGCAATTTCTATTTTCTGTCATTGTTGGGAAGTGTATAATCTTTCCATTCTTTGTTCTTTTATATGTGTAGTTTTCATTTGTTTATTGTATATTTCTCTTTCATACTCCTATCTGTTGTTATCTTATATTTGCAGTTACCATTTGCACTTTGTTTCTTTCTCTCCAATGCTGTAATTCTAACTGTATGATCTTTATTTAGTTATCTCCATATGTATATTGCATATTTCTCTTGTATAGTACTATCATGGTCCAATGTTGTAACCTTTGTTATTTATTGTGTTCCCAAGAGAAGGGGATGTGTTGTACCTTGATTTCCTTTCCCTGCTGCTCAGCCAGTATGAATGTGATGTGGATGTGGAATGTTGGAATGTTGATGAGTAAGCAGAATGTTGGAGTGCCTGGTCGTGTGTGAGAGAGACAGTTGGAGACTGTGGGCTGAGCAGCAAGGATGCTGTTCCTGGTGGGGCCTTGGATTATCTTAACTACCATCCTGTAATTACCATCTTCCATCCAAGCTTAAATAAACCTTTACTTATTTTTAGGTCTCACCTAGCTATTGCGTTTACGCAATCGCTATGCGAGACTCTAGTAAGAGGGGCATTTCAAAGTGCTCCCAAAAGTGGATTGCATGGCGAGCACGCACACAATCACGTGCATCGTGCCACCATGCAATCCGTTTGGGGAAGCGCTTCAGCCCACTGGCGCGTGCACGTGTAGCCACAGCCTCTGCATCATACTTCAAAGGGTCCGCTCCCCCGCCTGGAATGCGCTCCCCTGCCCCCGCCACAGCATGCTTTGTCGGTCTTTTTTTATTGTCTCTTAGTACGTCCCTTTTCTGTCACTATCAATGCCTCTTTCTCGAGCTATTTCGTTTTCCCATTCTCTCCAGTTCACTTTCCCTTTCACTGTCTCACTAGCCCGCCTTTTCACTTCTTGTGCCTTGTTTTAATCTCTTTCACCACCCACATTCTTACTATAACCACCCAGGGTGCGCTCTGAATCTTAACCCTCCTGTTTTCTGGGTCTCTCCAGCCACTTTCCTCCCTTCTGGAGACACCCTCTTCATAACCTACTTCTGTGCTCTCCCTTGTCCCTAGAGTTGATCTCTCTCTAAGTTACCAAGCCCTCTCTCCACCCTAGCTCATGTCTTTATTACCCTTCTCTACCCGGACACTCTCGCTCCCCTCCAACACCCACTCCTCGGTGATCTCACCGGCCCCCCACCACCCCCACTCTGTTCTAGATATCTCATCCACCGACATCTCGCACCCCTCCTGCACTCCTAACTCTGTGCTCGGTGTCCCCTCCACCTCTCAGAGCTCTCACTGACCCTTACAGACTTTTTAAAGCATGTTGCGGCAGGATAGATCTGTGGGTTAGTGTGCCTACTGCCACCAGTCTGCCTGCAGCCTGCTAGTCCCAGATTCCCATCTTGGTCTCACTCCTACTTCTGTCGTGGCACGTTGGACATAAAACCACTTTCCATGATTTGGACAATCATAAACAATGTTATTTGTAGCGCCATGAAGCCGCGAGACTGTTCTAGGAAGCTTTTTGCTCGATATTTGATTATTGTTGACTGAATGAATGGTGTGGTGTTTGTGTCAGTCCTTTACCTGTGATGAAGGTGGGCGGGGGGCGCTCACTCATGAGAAAGAGGCGCTGGCATGTCACTTTTCACCTGTGAAGCCTAAAAATGTTGCTCTTCACTGGGGTAACGTTCTTTTACATGTCGAGATTCCACTTACAGAAGACTTTTCTTGTGGGCGCCAGAGAGCTCTCCCTATAACAAGCATTGGCATAGCGAATAGGTATAAGTATTTAGTTATGCAACTGTTGCATGGCTAAACACTTATAAGGTCCCAAAAGCGAGACCTATTGGCTATGCCAATGCTTGTTATACCTCATGGCTACGTCTGGAGTTCCTACTATTCATCCTTGTAACACAGGGCAAGGCTTCCAGAGAGAAAAAGGGGGAAGGAAGAGAGAAAGTGATAAGAGAGGGAGACAAGAGGGATGAAAGGAGGAGGAGAGAGAGAGAGAGAGAGAGAGAGAATATATGGTTAGAAAGAGAGAGCTTGCACAAGGAAACTAAGAAGCTTGCTGGTTTGAGCATTTTTGCCAGGGTAGCTTTTGGTCCCAGAGTTTGGTATTACAGATTCATGCAGATTGTGGCACCAAAATCAATGTTATCCCCTTTTAGAGGCCACAACTTGTAATAGGCCATAATTATTGCACCTTTTAAACTCCGATCCCAAATGCACTGGCCTATATGGCAAGAGGTAGTGTCAGAAGGGCTGCTCTAACAGGTCAGTGAGTGAACTGGTTTTTTTTCCGCTGTTTGTGAGGCTGTTTTATGGTTTGTTGTACCGATTTTTACTGTTGATTTCCTTATATTAAAACAAACATTGCGTGCAGCAAGTTAAAATCCATGCAACCCCCCATACATTGCATACCTCTTCAGAGGTTTAAAAATGCCCACATTTGTTAACAAGACACTTTTTTAGCTTTCTAATTCACTAATGGGGGCTACTTTTATTTTCGGTGCATATTTTCTCTCCTAGTCCGACCATGTCTAGGTGTACAGGACGGTAAAAGGTGCAATAAGTATCGCATCTTAAACGTGGCCACTCCTAATGATGGGCTAAAAACGGAAACAGTTACAGGGTTCCAACTAATCTTCAGGCTCCTAGAATGGCTTTTGACTGATTGATGCTAACATTATCAACATCAACCAGCAGAGGGCAGCAGCAGATTTCAAATGGCCCCTGCACGGACGCCTGCAACAGGTGTCTCGGAGGAGGCTGCCTCCACTGATCTAACTAGCTGCGGAGACTACCGTAGACTCCACGCATCCTGTCCACTTCACCTCTCCAGCAAGGAGTGTTTCCTCGTGACGTGGGACGTACGGACGCACGCGTCACGCGACCCAGCTGCCCGGTAATGAGAGCTGTCAACGGACGTTGGTCCCCTTAGGAGCAGGAGCATCGTAAAGACGGCTCTCCTCGGCTACGGGTGCGTGCTTGTATCCGCTGCTCTCCATCCATGGGCGGGAAGGCATGGCCACGGCAGACCCCGGGGCTGCACCCCGGGAGGCTTTGAGGTCGCCGGGTCTCTGCTGCTGAAAGCTGAAGCCTCCCCTGCGCTCCTGTGTCACGGCAGCAGGTGAGTAGCGCTGCCTGTGCCACACACACCGGGGCTGGCACCTGCTCTGGGGGATCGCTTACACCTGGGGTCGGGGGGAGGGTGCCGGCTATTTCTTTTGTGCCACCAGTGCTGTGGGGATTTGGCAGAAACTTTCAAACTGATGCATAACAGCACAGTTTGGAGTAAGCATGGGGACTTTTTCAGTAGATACTTAGAGGAAATGCTGGACTTGTGTATTTGTCGGACAGGAATATAAAATGCACGATTCGTCTTCTAAACCTCTCAACTGGAGTAGGTTGCAGAAGTTACCTTGTCTGTTTTCAAAACAAGCCCTCAGTGTATTTGATGCCTTTCGTTTATCTGTTGCCCCTATATTTCAGTGCCGCCATTTCCAACCCACTAAATGGTATTTTAAGGTGCGTATTTTAATTGAAATTTGACTGTGATCAATTTGTAGTATTATTTATAAATTGAGAAACTCATTGAAACAAGTTAGAAAGGATACATTTATTTATTCCAATTTTCACCATCAGTTTGGACACCATCAGTTTTGGACACTCCCATCTGTCCATGCTTATTACTTTTGCTGTATGTTACGTGTACTGGGAAAGGTCGCTCTGTTTAGAATGTTTTACATAATCCGATTATGCCCCTTTTCGAACATGTACTTTGCTGTAAATTCATTTAGAATAGCACAAGTTTGCTCTGTTGCTGAAAACTTTCACGAACGGACTGGACATTATTTCTCTATAGTTATATGTGCAACTGAGACCCGACGCTGAGGACAGAGAGCCTTCCAGTGATCTTGGGTAATTCAACTGTACATCTTTCTTTTGTTTCTAAAAGTCTGCTTTATCCACCCATAGTTCACAGACTCAGAGGAACCGTAATGGTGCAAGCTTGCTTTCTACAAGTATTGTTACAAATTTTACACATCACTTTCATTGTTCACAATGTTTACATCTCTCATCCTAATCATTTGCTATCATAGTAACATGACTAATGTATGGTTTTTATTTACCCTTGAGTTTATTATGATATTTTTTTTAGATTGGTTCTAATTATATTTATTGTTCTAATTTTCATGGGTGTTTTTCTACTTAGTCTCGTAAGGCATTGTAGGGAGTTTTTATTCCTGCTCTGTCCATAGCATGGTCTTATTAACATGCTCCTCTTTACTTGTATTGTTCAAAGGTTATGTTAATACTGGGCAGGTGTGAGCTGTGCTTCTTTTAAGTCTAGGTTTTTTATTTACTATTTTTTTTTATTGCGATCCATCAATATCCAATAATAAAACCATTTACGATACCCCTATTGATCACATAAAGTCAGATAAAAAAAGGTTACATAACCTTGAATTAAACGAGACATTAGAGATCAGATAGAGTAATCTTACACCAATAACTAAGTTGTCACCAAGTTGCCCGTAAAGCAATAAAATTTAAATCCAGGTAAAACTGAAAGTATTGTCAAAATTAAGTCAGCCAATGATGTTTTGACGTACTAAGGGTTAAATGCAGCGTCGCCTGCCAGATCTAAAAGGAGCTAAAGTGTCCATAGTGCATTAGGTCCAATAAATTATACGAAAATCTTAACATATAAATCATAATTAATATTTTTGTCCTATTGGCTTAAACCATTTTTTCTTTCCTGTTCCCTTCCTTCCTCCTTTTCTAAAAAAAAGTCGAAATTTGATGGCTATAAACTTCACAGAAGTAAAAACAAAATACCGAGTTGGGCGTCCATTCGCAGTAGTTTTAAAACATACGTTTAGCTTTGAACCCCCAGTGATATGTATTTGACCTAGTTCTTCAATCTGAGGCCTTAGTCTGTATCTCTTAGTATATTTTCACACAGTGCTGCACAGGTTTGCTGTCCAAAGCCTTAGCTTGCAGGGTTTTCTAAACTGACGGATAGCTTTGCTGCCTTTTCTCTGAGCCTGGTTAACATGTGTAACCTGAGCTGGTGAGACCTCTTGAACCCTTAGGGTAGAGTTCTTGTAAAAGGTCTGTACTTGTAAAGTCGTTGTAACCAAAACAATGGCTTTACTTTCAGAGGATATAACCCTAAATATATACTATGTTTTAGGTCTGCATGTAAAACAAATTTAACCTGAGGGATAGCTTAACTACCAGATGTCAGAGCCTGTAAGCACTCTGCAACAGGATATCTGTGGTGGCAGAGGCCTAGGCTTGCAAGAGCGGTGTAAACTGAGGAATAAGTTTACTGATGAATGACTAAGCGGTAAGACTTTTGCAACCTGAAGATAATTCGGTTTCCCTGGGCGTCAAAGTGGTAAGATATATGTAAACTAAGGGCTAGCGTAACTGTTTGAAGCCTTATCTGTGTGAATGCTCAATAGTTCTTCTGTATGAGGCGATAACTCATTAAGAGCTCCTCACGCCAAGGGATAACTTCTCTTTCTTATGCTTTACTTCCTGTTTTAGGAGTGTATACAATTTCTATGACCAAAGAACAGCTCTGAATCCTAATCCTATAAGATCTCTGCACCCCACAGGATTGCTACTCGAGCCTGTAAAATATATAACCTAGGAGACTGCTTGTTAACTGGGCCTGATAAACCTGTATGTATTGATGCATAGCTCTTCTATTGCTCGTTGGCATGTAGGAAATCTGTAACCTGAAAATAGCTTTCTCAGTACAAATCTGAGATACAAGGTGTAAAATCCGAGAAAACCTCAGTGTCTGAAGATTGAGTCTGTACAGCCCCTCAAACTGAAGATCGACTTTTAGGTCCAATACTTTAAGCTCTCTATAACTAAAAAGATTACCACGTGAACCTGTAAGATATATGCCTAATTTAATGGATAGCTGGTGGATAAAACTTATTTCTGAGATATTAGTGTGCCATATGCCTTACCTTGCAGATACATTGCTGTCCATGGCCTGCAAGATCTGTGTTACACTGGTTAACTATACTTGGGGCACCCGGTTTCATGGTATTTATTTTTATGACACTTCTGTGTGTATCTATCCATATTATTTTGTCATTTTTATCTGTATTTATCCTCGTTTGTTTTATTGGGGGGGGGGGGAGAAGGTGCTGGTGGTTTTCCAAAAGGGGGGGGGCTCTGACGGCGACGGTGGCCGCCTCCAGAGCCGTGGCGGAGTTACAGGGTGATCTGGAAGCAAATGGGTACAGAAGGGTACCTCTGCGCGGCACCATAGGGGGTGCCAGAGCCAAAGCCCAGGAGCCTCATGGGAGGTTCCTGGAAAACCGTGTTGGCGCCCCGTTAGTCCTTTGGGCAGTTGTGGGCCTGAACAACCGGGGGCTTGCCTTGCTACGCTCCGCCCTGAAAGGGGCATGAGTAATAAGGGACTATGTGTCACATGATCCGGGAAGAGGATCACCAGAAGGTGCAGTACAAAGGTGTTTCGCCACCGTGCTGCTAGGCTCATCAGGCAGGCAGGTGGCGAGAAGGCTGACTGCCCTTGGATTGCCCGTAAACTGACCCACCAGATTACATAACGTTGTATGTAATAAACCTGCAGCAGTTTTGCCAAAACAAAATCTGTGTGGTGTGTACTTATTTTGCATGCATGCTATGTGCGTGGGGATGGGGAGTGTTGCCATGATGGTGCTATGTGTTACACTGGTTAACTATACTTGAGGCACCCGGTTTCATGGTATTTATTTTTATGACACTTCTGTGTGTATCCATATTTTTTTGTCATTTTATCTGTATTTATCCTCGTTTGTTTTATTTGGGGGAGGGAGAAGGTGCTGGTGGTGGTGGTTTTCCAAATTTATTTAAAGAGGCAATGCACACTTGTATTTTATTGTTAGCGAGTTAAATATATTTCTTTGGGCCTAAAATAAAGAAACGCCATACTCCTTTGAAAACTTAAAAATATGTACCACATGCATTTCAGGAGACTTTACAGGCATTGAGGCTCTTTCTGATTTGTTCATGGAATGAAGGCAACTGAAAATCTGCGTTTGCAGATGATGCTGATATGGTCATGAGGTACAAGCAAAATGATACAATGTTGGCCAGTCCTACTTCTGAAAAAGCCAGTATGTCATATAACTGATCTTTCTTTGTGGAGTATTGTGCATTGTGTATTTTTTGAACTCTTCTTCAACAACATTCATGATGACAGTTTATTAACTTGCAAAAAAGCTACACATTCCGTAGGGCATACATATCGACAATGAGCAGAATCACAGCAGATAACTTTATATAAATGTACATCATACCAAGCATTCCATGCGAAAGCAAATTTGACTGCTCGCTTTGAAGATATCCTTTCATTTACGTTTCTTGTAAACGCACCTGAGCAAAGACTTTTTATGAAATGGTTGAAGTTATTGTGCCATTCCACAGCATTGGAAATAACAGATAGTTATATTACCTCAATGGTACTTAAGTTGTTGCATCTACCTAGTCAAGGATGAAAAGTCTAGTCTGCCGTACTTGATTTACTCTGGAAGGAGATCCCACTCTGCGTAGAACACATCCTTGAGCTGAGCTTGCTATGCTAATATCAGAATTTCTCCTTCAGGAGAAATATTTGAAACCCAGCAAGGATATGCTGTGCATTTGATTTATTTAAATTTTATTAAAAAAATGAGTAGCATTCCTTTATATGGAGTGACATCACTGTCACAACATTTTTGACATGCATGTAAAATCAGCATCCTTTTTGTTTTTCTAGAATGAGAATTATGTGATTGTCAGTTGTAAATGATACATTTAGACAGACCTTGATCACACCATCCATACTGTTGTGAATGGTTGAGAATGGTTGAGAGCTGTGACACTTGCAGCCCCAGCCCTTCTGGCCTCCCTGAAACAATGTATATTAATGTAAATTTAGACGAGCCCACAACTACTTCTTACAAACCTTTGCAAATGACATTCACCGGCAGCAGAAAGACCAGACGGGCTGGGGCAGTGAGCATCCCAAAGTGTCCATGCCAATTTTATTGCAAATGTTTAAAACTGGTGGCTCTGATGCCACTCAAAACCCAGCTTTTCACACAGCTTCATTCCACTTCAGGCCATGACCATTCATCAAATAGGTGCCAACTGAGGGAAAATAGATGCAGATGGGCCCGATTAGAAACATACAAGCTTTAATTATTGCCACTAACGGTGGCGGTACCGCTTTGTTCGCCATAAGTTGGCAGGGTATGCTCAGACGTGAGTCCCTTGCTCACTTGCCACTGGATTCAAGCAAGCCTGGCTGAAGACGGCTGAAATGCCAGAAACTGGTCCTAGGAAGCTTGTTTCCGGTCCAGGGAAGGCATGGCTTGGCAGTTCGGGCTGGACTGTTCCCATGAGGCACAGGGTCAGACTGATTTGCATATGGCCATGTCTGAACTGGGGTGGCAGAGTGGGCTAAAGAACGGTGATGGATCAAACCCAGATCTGTTGACTGGGTGTGAGTGTTTGATTGGTTCTGATGCTCCGTCCATCACCACCCCCTTTTGTACCGTTTTGTTCGCCATAAGTTGGCAGGGTATGCTCAGACGTGAGTCCCTTGCCCCACTGGATTCAAGCAAGCCTGGCTGAAGACGGCTGAAATGCCAGAAACCGGTCCTAGGAAGCTTGTTTCCGGTCCAGGGAAGGCATGGCTTGGCAGTTCGGGCTGGACTGTTCCCATGAGGCACAGGGCCAGACTGATTTGCATATGGCCATGTCGGAACTGGGGTGGCAGAGTGGGCTAAAGAACGGTGATGGATCAAACCCAGATCTGTTGACTGGGTGTGAGTGTTTGATTGGTTCTGATACTCCATCCATCACCACCCCCTTTTGTACCGTTTAAAGCTTAAGGGCAGTTGAAACAGTGTTGGCAGTCCTCTGCCCACCGTATTACGATGTTGGGGGTGTGTAGAATGACAGACTGCCAGAGCACTACTGCCAACCATTCGTCAACCGCCTCGACAGCAGTAGGGGGAAAGCAGCTGTCAGAGGCTGTACAGACAAGTTCACCGCCATCTGAATTATGAGTTGACCTTCCATCGAGCTGACCGTTGCGTAAGACCGCCTGCTTTGAGTCGGCGGAATTGAAGGAATTGGGGTGCATACTCACCCATTTTCCTTTCCTTACCGTCAGTTTTCCATGTGGATCCCTTGCTCCAGGTCCCTCTTCACAGCAGTATCTTGACCCTGAAGAAAACGATCCCGTTGGCACCGAAATCCAAGTAAGTCCATTTTGCAGTTTTTACCCATTGCCTGGACTGGGCACATATGGTCTGGACTCCAGCAATGGGAAAGTACTTGTAGTAGGTAATTTATGCCCTGTCATGCATAAGTGTACATTGTACACTTGTGCAGTCAAAATATACACACCTGCATCGACACATATGAAATAATATTCCCTGCCGTCAGAAACACCACCGCTGGGCCAGTGGTGACTTTGTAATACGGCGGCAGGAGACCGCAGACGCAGCGGTCTTCTTGGGGCCATCGCCACGGAGTGAGACCGCCAAACTCGTAATCAGGCCCTTAATCGGTATGATGCACCTTTGCATGTTGGCGAGATGGTGACCCCTGGCTATAATACTAGAAACCCACATAAAGAGTTGAAAATTGGGATGGTCAAGACACAGGCCACTACTGTAACTGTGTTAAGGAGCGTCAAACTCCATAAGTGTATGTGTGCATCACAATATATACATTGTAAAGTCAAAATGCCTGTTAACAAATTGCAGGATGGATCAATGTAATCATTCACAGCCTCAAAATATTTGTTTTTTTTTCAAAGAAGTTGCTACTCCTGTAGCATTTTCATGTGGTGCATGTTTAACAAATAAATAAACATAGTTAGCTGTATTTGAAAAATAATTTGAGTGTTGTTTATGATAATAAAATGTATAATTGTTAGCATAAAATGTTGCTGAAATATACCACGCCTCATGTAGAAATTAAATTCATAAGACAAAAATTGTGGCATCTGGTTACTTCAGAAGTTCTTCTTTGTACGTGGGCTACCCTACCTGTCTGTCTTCTACCTGGGCCTACTTTATTTTAATTTTCAGTGGTATTGGGCTTCTTTTTCCCTTTCATTGAAGCAAGGGAAGGAGCCAGCACATCATGCAGCAGACCCTCGACGAGTGAAGTAACCCTTAGATGAAGCTGCCATGATGTGCTACGGTTATGTAAAGCTCTTACTCACTCTGTGCAGGTGAGTAATGGCTGATAATTTTTTCACCACACAAAACTTTCGCTGTCGGGTAGTTAACGGCCATTATTCACTTCAGCTTTTAAATAGCACACTTTATGTAACACCTGTAAGAGGTACAGCGAGAATTGCCTATATTTGAGAACAGCTTGGCAGAAGTGGAATTGGGGAGCAGCTGGACTGTTTTAATTTGGCTTTACACCCGGTATTCTCTTGAACCAGATAACGCATGGTTACGCTGTGGTGTTTTCATTGTGACAAGGGTCTATCTGTGTGTGGTTTCACTCGGCGATCATTCTACTGCCAGTAGTGGCTAGCGAGAGCCTGTGATGACACCACAGGATATTGAGGTTGGAGCTGACTGAAATCTGTGTGTGAGGCAGCTGTAATTTACCTATAGGCTGAGAGGGAGCAGGTTGCCAGGTCTCCAGAAAAGCTTTCATTTAAGATGGCCTCGGGGTAGAGATTTCACTTTATTAATATTTTATAAACCGTACCAGGGCCACTCTTTTATGAATTATGAGAGGGGTAAATGCTGTTGCATTATTGACCCCGTCTGGTATAGCCAAAACCTCATATTAATGTGGCGAGTGGTAGACCGTGGGTTAACGGGAACACAGGTGAACCATTAGGATCCCAAATTAAGCAACTTGAATGGAAGGGTTAATCCCTGTGGCTGTGGATGACGAATCGGCAGGCATTACGCAATGTGTGGGAGAAAGAATGCATGAAGGTGGATGTGTGTCTTTATGAGAAACCATCCCCTCTACTCCTGTGCCTTAAAGTAGGATCGGTATGAGGAACAAGTACGTTTCAGTGTAATTCTGTCCTGAGGGAAAGGTTTTGTTCAGGTGCATTAGGGGCATGGAGCAGGATGTTGCCATTAACCAGCAAATATTTTAATTTTTGTTTGGGGGATAGGACGGATCTGTCAGCCTTCAAGGTGTATTTTAGAGTTTATAGAACACCCGATAGAAAATGGATGGGGAGACAATTTTATTTTACTGCTAGATTAAAATCTCAAACAGGGTATATTACAAGATGGTTGTTGAAGCGAAAGATGTACCTGCGTGCTCTAAGGTCCAACCCATAATATCTATGAATTCAGAGTTACTGATGAAAGGTCTATTAGAACATTGGAATGTTAAGAGCTCTATTGAACACAATGGAGTGCTCCGGGCTTCTAATGGCCTGTAGAAGCCCGCAGAGCAACATTCCAATGTTTTTGTTCACAGCTTTGTGGTGTTGCTGCATTCCACATTTGGAATGCATCCTGCATCTTTATGAGTGAATGTTGGAATCCTGGGTTGTGGGAGTTCTGGGGACGGCAGTTTGCATTTGAGCTTTGTCGTGTGAAGTTGTACTTGCTGTCCTGTACTGGCAGAGTTGCTAATAAAGGAAGTTTTCATAAATACTGGAGTTGTACTTTACAAGTTGGCGACGAGCGGCAACTCTGCAGAGCAAGGGTCTCTCGGACCACAAGGGGATTTAAACTCCCTAGAGCTCTGAGAGGCCTTTGTTTTTAGTATTTAGAACATTCTGCCCTCTAGGGGCAGAATGTTCTAATAACCTTAGGGCCTTCCTAGTGGGCTCTACCAGCTATTAAAGGGCTGCTCCCTTGTTAAAGGCTTCTCCTTTGGCTCGGGCCTTTAATGCTGGAACGGGCCTTTAATGGCCGGAAGAGTTTGCTACTGTTTTAAAAGAAACGAGGATCCAACTCCAGGGTTACTTGGGTAGTATTTATTAGGATAGTAAGATGAAGAGTAAAAGTCCAGAGAGCCCCACCAGGAGCAGCCTTCCTGCTGCTCAGCCCATACACGATCTGACACACTCACTCATCAAACATTCCGAAGCATCATCACGCACCAACATTCCACACCACACTCACACTGGCTGAGCAGCAAGTATAACCGCTATGTCGGGCTCTAAGGCTATAACATTGACTTAGGGACTTTTATAATATATTTGTTGCTCACTACATTAACAAGCATTTGCAATGCAATCAGTCTCGCCTTGGGACCTTGTATGTATTTAGCTATGCAGCACATTAGTCCGGGTGCTGAAACATCTACTGTTCTTTAACATGAAGGGAAAGTAAGCACCAAACTGCGTGACACACCAGGTATGGGAACACATGGAGGGAAAAATTGCCTTTCAGCTGGAAATGGTATAGTCCAAGCTCTGTTTTTAATATAAAATCAGGGCCTTCGGTGGTCATATCACTGAAAATAAAGATTTGAAAAAAATAATGTCTACGGGTGCTCGTGGAAGACAATTTCTATAGACTGGAATCTAGAGAAGGCTAAAGTGATTCTGGTATTTTACTGACCTCTGCTGGTTGTTTTCTATCAAGACAGTTAACTAGAGACAATTGAACAGAAAAAAAAGTCCGTAAGCGGAAGCAGACAAGTCCTAGGGCTGATCTCCAGAGCACACAAAGTACATACACATATAAGTATATACTAAATTATATAAGTATAGTATATACAAGAGTTCTCGACTGCACGACCTAAAAATGGCACAGTGACCTCACTGCCATTAAATATGTAGTTCAGCGGTGACCCATGTCTGTGAGGTAGGAGATATTCATGCCTTCAATTAACTCTGTCCATTATAATGGTTATTTATCTCACAGATACAGTGTTACTTCTACATAGCTGAACAATAAAGCAAGCTGTCAGAAACATCTGAGAGGTTTGTATACAAATGCAGAAGGACAATAAGAAAGATGCTCTTATGCATTTAGAGTTGTTTCAGAATTATAAGAGGTCAAATGTGAGGTTTCTGTTGACATATGGTAACTAAAAAAGCTGAAACTATGAACAGTTAGTTCTTAAATAAGGTGAACTATATATGTAGCCAGTCTTGCGTCATGGACAGTGTTTTCCTGTAAATGATAGCTTTTGACAGTGCAATGGAGTAGAGGAAATCTCTGGCTATTGCCTAACACAACCCCAAGGAATAATCTGACATAGTTGATACACTATACATTATGTTCATGGTATCACCAGAAAATAAATTATGTTTTCTAAGTGAAACATCCTGGTGTTGATAAGCACTGCAGGGCATGACATATATTTCAACAAGTTCTCAGGTCGACTTATCCTTGAGTAATTCAAAAGAATAACACCCTTTTTCCTGTTGAATCTTAGCTTCATATTATGTAACTTAAAAAGGGGTAACTGCTTCCATCGTATATTTTCTAGGGTTCGTTATGCATTTTAACTCCTGCATATAGTGAAGGGCTGGGAACAGAGGATGTCATTGTTAAGAAAAGATGTACCCTTTGGTTTGCACTGATCACTTTAGCATTATTGATTTTAATATGTTTAATGAGATCCTTTGTTTCTTTTAATCTATGCAATACCTCTTACCGCACTGAAGGCATTGGCTGGGCAATAACGTGAATAATGACAATGTCCAGCCCACTATCTGTCTTTACAAGAAAGGTCTTTATTACACTCTGGTAAACAAAAGTAAACAATAGTAGAAGAAAATCACAGGTTATTGATACTGGACCCTGTTATGGCAGTTGTGGTACCCACACAGCTCCCTCATTGTACCCCTAAGCCCCAGGTTATTTCTATTTCAAGGGGAACAAGCATTAGCATAGCCAATAGGTCTCGCCTTTGGGACCTTATAAGTGTTCAGCCATGCAACGGTTCATATTGTTGCACCAAGTATATTGTGCTGGATAACCATACACTTATACGGTCCCAAAGGCGAGACCTATTGGCTATGCCAATGCTTGTTTACTATATTAACCAATCAGGTTATTTTGCACAGGGTGTGGCTAGTGTACTTCAGTCTTTAATCTTTCAGATTATTGTTCCTATTAGTCAATGAACACACAATACATCATGTACACCAAAACGTCTAAATTAAGTTAAATATCTTATTTGATGAAGTTACTTTGTACTATATTACAGTTAGTTGCAGGTTGCCTCCCGCTGGGTCACAACAAGCTATAAAAAGTTTCTGAAATTTAACGCTGGGATTGGGCTGCAGTTTCTACATCTAAGAACAAGAAGTGAGCAAATTCATCTAAACCGGTACAATGAACATGTAAGCTGTATGAAGTACTTCGAAATGGAAGTTACCTTCCCTAATTGGTTCCACGATTAGGAAAATCTTGACTTAGTGCAAGAATTTTTTTTTTTAATAAAGGTTTTCAACTGGAAATGGGTTAAACTTCTTCACGCATGGTAAGCCATCTCATGGTATAATATCTCCTCCATTTGGGGGCAGGACTATAACTTTAGAATCAACATCTGGCAGAAAAACAGACACTCTACATACCAAACATGTCAAACATGACCGGTCAAACTTTAGGAAGTAGCCGCTACTGGCTAATCGTCGGGCAAGTGGCCATCTTCTCCAACAACAGCCTTGATGAATGCAGGCACCTGCACACATTATGCGAAGCACTGATGGATCTTTCCCCCAAACAGGAGCTTCATTGTGTAATTCTTTCAAAGGCAAATTCAGAAAAGCATTGGGTATCCTTCTGTTGTATGCTGCATGTACTAGGCCAAAAGATGATCCTTAGCAAAATAAAATGGACAATTGCATCATAAATCTAAACCTCCATAACATAGCCCTGTAACAAGCACGTGCCCAAGCTCACTTCTCCTATCTATCTACAATGAGAGTTTAAAACAAATGGGAAAAGTGTGATCTCATCCTTTGAGCCCAGGGTAAATCCCTCCCGGGTCCTCAGTTGATATATTGCACACCTTTTGACCGAGCACCCTCCGGGTGACAGCAGTGTTTTTGAGGACACCTGAAATCAATTTGTATTAGCCGCATGAGATTTCAAAGAGCCCAATCTATATAGCAGAGATTCTCACTAATGGGTATTTTGGTACCAATTCGAAACCGGACATTCAGCAGTGTATAAAGACAAGTTGTATTTCGAATGAAAAGCTATTTAGTCAAAGACATTTAGACCAATAAGAAATCACTCTATAGTTGTCACATTTAAAACAAGGATTCCAATGTTGCAGATAACCTGTCTACTGTTACCTCATGCTGCAGGAAACCAGCAGACAAAGCCCAAATTATGTTATTTTACTCCTGTGTCAGCCGTGTTTCAGCCTAATTCACACTACATGAAGGACGAATATTTAAGTATGTGGTAATATGGTAGGACTGGACTATGTTCCAAAGACGCACTCTTGTGGGTTTTATTTGAACCTGTGCCCACCAGGAATGTGCAATGTGTCCTGTAGTGCACCTATAGACCATGGGACTGTATGCTAGTACTGTTTCCCACTTGCCTGCCCTGATCACACTAATATGGTTGGACTCACTTTTTCTGGATCCCCAAATTCAATTCTAACTGAGTGAATCAGCGTTGTCAATGTCTTGACGCCCAAGGTCGATTGCTGGGTTGAAAAAATGACTGGTACCAGCTGCTTGCTGTCTGATCGGCGTAATTATTTTGAAGTACTTGAGCGCACAGAAGGAAAAAAGTATTCTGTACTTGGAAAATTAACTGGTGCATTTGATACTGTAAAGACTACAAAAACTACGGTGTGCGGCGCTTTTGAGGCAGAAAGCAACCTTCGCAAGCTGATTAATCATTTACTACAAATTAAAATGCTCCGATTTGAAGCAATCCTCACGTACTCAAATGAGCTGTGAAAGCGCGACGTGATATCCAGCACGGATAATGAAGATTTCTTGCCGAAGATTTTGGAATCAATCTATCCTGGCTGAAGAGGGGTGAAACCACCAAACTGGTCCTAGGATGCTTGTTTCCAGTCCAGGAAGGACCTGGCTTGGCAGTTCGGGCTGGACTGTTCCCATGAGGCACAGGGTCAAGACTGATTTGCATATGGCCAGGTCTAAACTGGGGTGGCATGGTGAGCAAAAGAATGATGGATTTAACCCAGATCTCTTGACTGGGGGAGAATGTTTTGATTTGTTCTGCATTCCGTCCATCATTTGTGTGTCTTAAGATTTTGAGCAAGCATTAATCTTTAAGCTATCACCCGATACTTCATTAGATTCAAGGAGAGACGGACACCATCAGAAACAAAGTGGATGGTAACTAAAAGCTCTGCTAAAACTGAGTGTGGAATCCATTAAACCGTCCGGGGTGGTGCCCTGCGCACAATTGTAGTGACTACGTTTTTTTTTTGTTGTTGTCTGACACCCTATGATGACCCTCAACCACCACCATTTTGTACTGACTGTAATGTGTTATATTACCCTAGCCTTAACGTAAGATGGCCCTGCAAATGTCTGCTTCTCTCCTGCCCTGTAATCTTGGTGTCTTTCAGTAGAATAGTCTTGCTAAGAATAGAAGGTATGTGATGTTGAGGTGCAGTGTTGTGGGTGGTGGTGCACACATGTGCTCAATGTTGTATACAGAGGGATAAAGTCTATTGTGTTATTTAGGTTATGTGAATTATGTGTTGAACTATTGCCTTTGACATGGCTTCATGTCATTCTGATTTCTGACTTTATCTTGCTTAACAGCAGTGCTTGCTATTGGCTTTGGCCTGATCTTATGTCCTCTTGCATACTAATTTTGCTCTTTTGCGTAAATAGAGGCTTATGCTTGAGTGACTCCATTTTCTGAGCTGTCGCCATTTTCTGAGCTTCACTAGGTGAGAAGGGCATGTTTTCTTTTTCACTTGTTTTTCGCACTTTACTGACCAGAAAGAACTGGACCTTGTCAGAGAAATGTGCTCGCTCTGCTCTGAAGCCATAACAGACGCCTGGCCAGCTGAAGCTGTGGCCTTTGTGCGGAGTGGTACGGACTCTGATGGGAAAAGGGGGCGAGGCTCACCAGGAGCTTCGTCTTACGTCTCCACTTGTACTAAAGGAGGTGTCTGGGACTTGGCAGTGGGGCGTATAGTGTCACTACTGTCTCCTGTTTCGGCCAAAGAACCGGACTCCCTTTGGCGAAGTGGAAATGGGATGGACAGACAGTTGGTGAGGTGTTCCACTAATTTCTAGTTTTCCTACTGTTCTTGCTTACTATAACTTTATTTTCAGGTTCCGTACATTTATATACATATATAGATTTCTACATATCTGTTTGCCTTGATTGTGTTTCAATCATACTATTGATATGTTAGAGTCTGCTATGATAGGTGCATTTGGCTTACCGTGTGGTGCTATTTACTAATAAATATATCCCAGATATACCAATTTGTCTTTTCCTTGTAGCAGGAGGGGTGGACTCTTCTTGGCCAAGTATTCTGTTGTAGAAGGATGGGAGAATTCCCTTCTAGCAGGTAATTGTGTTGTAGGAAGTTGTTCTACTCCTGGCAAGTGATGTGCAAAGTATATCTCGCTCTAGAGAAGTGTTGTGTGTGTTACCTTGGTCTAGAGGAGACTCATGTGATCTTGTTTTCTTGCCTTGCCTTTGGGGGAGTGTTGAAAGTTTGCCCACCTTAGGAAGTGCTGTGTATATGTTATATTCCATAAGTTTGAAACTGATATTCTCTCCCTGGGAAAGTGACGGTACATACCTTGGTCCAGGGGAGATCTGAGACCTTTCATTACAACAATGCAGAAGACTTCAACACAAATCACTGGGTGTGGCAAGCGTACACGCTACTAATTTACAGGCACACAGAGTGCCTTGAACAGAAATCACGTTGGGTAATGAGCTTCCAGGAGTGTCAAGTGACAGGAAAGTCCACGTTTTTGAAACCTTAATTTGGAATAATAAGTAACATCCCTAATCTACGGCCCCCAAACTGTGCATACAGAGAGGTGAAGGCTAAACCTTCACAGGGGAGGTCATATTTACAGGAACCTATCGATAGAAGTACAAAAGATCGTAGTGGCACTGAAAGCCTGGGAGGTGGAAAGGCCCCTGGGGCGGATGGGTTTAGGGCAGAATCTTAAACCAGCATTGGCCGCGCGGCCGTGAAAGTGACACGGCCACGAAAGTGATTGTGATCGCGATCAAGTGCGGCTAGCGATGAAAGCATTGTTGCGCGCGTTCACGCTCGCGTGAACGCAAGCGCTAGGCCGTGTGGCAGCACTTTGAAAACCCGTACACTAAATGTCTCGGCCAGACCAGCGCATGCGCTGGATCAGGCGAGACCTAAAAAACAGAAGCATGAACAAGGCCCAGGTACAGATTAAAATTACCTTCAGAAAAGTATGTGAGCTCCGTCTCTTAGTCTTTACATGCTCACATGCAATTCTCAGTTTGCTCAAGGCTTGCTTGGCCTTCCCAACACCCCAGACGCAACTTTGAGTGAGCTGATAACTTGGTTGATGCAGCCCTGCTCAGGCCAGACACAACTGTGAGAATTGCAGCGCACATAAGTTGATCATGTAGCAGATGCAGCCCCGCACAAGCAGACATAACTTTGGCAGTTGCAGCTGCGCATGCACTGATCACCTGGCAGTCGTGCTGCCAAAAGGTCATGGTTCCCTGACAGGAACTGTTGGGAGAGTCTGGGAGACACATGAATTACTGTGTCCTCCCAGATTGCTCTCCGGCAGTCTGCTGTTTTGGAAGATCTTCAGCCACTGGGGACGAACTACACTTTCTCCATCCTGGAGGGTCACTCTTCTTGCAGGGTAGGTAGGTTCCTTGCCTCTCTCAACAGGAAAGCTCAGACACTTCAGGACTGGTGCACAGCTTCTCCAGCAAGAGTACTGGACCTCATGTGATGTTCTCACTTCTGGGGGACTGGCTAGCAGACAGACACCAGCTCTTGTTGCACAGCACCCCTCTGAGTATTCAATGAGGACTTCCTTCCTTGGCCATAGAGGCCTTGGAACTGGAACAGCAAGTGGGTAGTGGAATCACACTTTTATACACAACAGGCAGACCTGTTCTATGGATTCACAGCATGAAATGGCAGAACTGGGGTACGGTGGAACTCCTTTCAAGTGCCTTTTTCAGGCTGTTCTCCAGACACCGCCTTTGTGGAGAGCGAGTCCTCTCGCAGCAGGGTGGTTTCTAACCTGAAGCCCCCACAAGAGATGCTCAAATAGGTGTGAGGCTTCTGTATCTGGCTGTCTTTAGCCCTACTGAAAGTGTAATCAGTAAAAGACAGTGGTCGAAGTGGGGAAATAAAAGTAGGGGGAACTGTGGGCGGAGAATCAGAGGGCAGGAATAATCTGAGGTTGGGGTCAGTGGGCGGAGTTAGAGGTGTGGCCAGGATGCGCAAAACATCCCAATCTTTAGTATTTGTTTGGCCTTTCACTGACCAGACACAGCTTATTATGTTATTTAATTCAACCAATGGATACACATGATTATTTAACGATTAATATGGGTTATTGACATTAAAATAAATTCACAAAGTGGGATATGTTTCTAATCCCAGAATGTCCCAAATATGCTTAAAAGTGGAAGCACAAGCCATTTTTTTTCCGAGCCATGGAGTTTGTCGTCAGCAATATACACGGAGACAATCAATCATACGTGTGTAAATCACTGTATAGGAAATGTTACACAAGACAAAGGACTACAAGGTGTAGAAGTCACATGAGAACCATATTAGTAGGCAGTATAGTTTAATAGTGATTGATCTGGAGAAACACAAACTCAGAATTTAAAACTTAATACCATGATTGGTGGGTCTCTTTAATAATCAGAATTGATTTCTTTCCAAATGATTTTTTTTTTGCAACATTAGGATAATTAAAGGCTTAGGGGAAAAAAACATAAAGCTCTAGTTTATACCTTGCAGTTTGTATGCAGCTCTTAGATGAAAGTTAATAGCTCACTGTTCTTTGTTAGAATTTTAACTTATAAACTGCATGTAGCAAAAGGATCTTACTGACAAAAGCAGTAACCGACTGACCTATTTACAATATGTGCACTTTGTGATGGGCATGGCACATTTTCTTTGCAGCAGGCACATTAACCCTCTGCGCTATCTTTCCATGAGTCAAAATTTCCACTAGACAAAACTCCGATCTCGCTCTAGGAAGAAGTTTATTCACCGGAGTTATCATGACATTTTTATTGTTGCCGAACATTGCTGTAGGCCAGGAAGGATGCAGCAAGTGCTTTTAAAACCATAATTTACAATGCCCCCACTCAAAGTCAGCACCTGTTGCAGTCACACCGGTCGCACCGCCTCAGGGGTCCTGTGACCTCCGTGACAGTCACTGTTGCTCTAAGGTCTGCTACTTCGTAGGCCTGCCCACAAGACTGGAGGTGAGCTTCAGTATGGATTGTGGTGGGCAACCCTTCAAGGTGAACCCACACTTGCCACTGCTAGGGTCCACCTGCTGGTGCTAAGACACCATGGCTTTTCCGGTTTTGCGGGGCCTTCTAAGGTCTAGCATGGGAATGTGCTCCCTAAGGAGGATGGTCTGGGGGACTGGTCATGAAGGCTGAACCTGGTTCTCTAGTTCTAAATTCGGCAGCTCTGACCATAGTGCCACATCCGCTCCCTCACTGAACACCATACTGCCCCACTGAGAGAAATTCACACTGCCTTCAACTACAATCCAATTTAACCTGCTATAAACAACTGGATGCGACTCAATTCAAATTACGCACTCGGCAAGAGCAATATGCTGCCTAAAGGAAAAAGTAACAACATCCTGGAAAAAACAAACACTCATAGGGAATGAAAGATTAAATACAGCATGTGAAATGTAAGCAGAAACAACATGGTGTACTTAACGCTTTTACAGTCATTATGCAGAAATCAACGAGTATTTTTGCCTGAAAACTACAGGCCCAGAAAGGACCCATTTCAGTGTCCATATGCTTACAAAACGTAAGCAGTATGGTTTAAAAAGACCACATTCGTGAACACAAAGCTGCCGTACACATTTTGTTTTCCAATCCACCCATCAACCAGGTACTGCAGTACCTCCAGGTTTGGCGCACTTTCCTACCGGGGGAAACAGGGCTTCACTGGCAAACTTGGTAAAGTGATGCTAATGTTTTTGGGGTTTGAATAAAACCAATCTGGCCACTTTAAGAACACTCCGTTTTGCTTTATTTATTGATTTTTCATATTTTGAACCTTTTATTTCCGAGGCTGCACTTTGGAATAGAAAAATGTCAAAACGGCATTTCCAGCAAAAGTGGTTTTCTTTTTTGCATCCATTTCACAGGGGAACAAATGAACGACAGGAAGAAAGAGAGGGTGAGAACCATTTCTTGAGTCATGGTTTTCGGTAAGTGAGGAGGAGTTAGACAGAGGGGGAATAAGAGGAAGAAAGAGTGGAGGGTGTGGGGGGGGCAGCTGCCAGCGACAGAGCAGAAGCGGACACCTTCCTTGTCTCGTCTGGGCAGGAAGCAAGAGATGGAGACCTTTTCCTTCCCTGCTCCCCGCCCGTCCCCAAACAGCCACTAATGATGAGCCTTCTCTGCAGGCCTTGGATATTTCTTACGTCCCGGGAAGCATGAAAAGTAGGGGAACGGACTCTATAGAATTAAAGAAGTAGGGGCACGCCGTGCCCTGCCGTTCCCGCCCACTTCGACCACTGGTAAAAGACAATGGTTGAAAGATGCACACCACGTTTTTGCAACCTATATACTAATCGGTCACATCACATAATCTCCAGTCATAGGAGAGTGCAGAACGACCTACATAATAAATGGTAAATAGGCAGTTTGCTATTTGCGGCCTCTGCTATTGGCTCCAAAAACAGAGGTTGCAGCTAGTAAGGAAGGAACACCAGGCCACCATACCTGTGTTTGGGATAACGTTTGGGGAAGCTGACAGTGGTCCTCTGTACCACTGCCTTCATACCCATTAACTCAAGGTAAGGCGTCCTCTCTTTATATCACTTACCACCTACTTTGAGGTGTCTGTATCTGATCAATGGTTTGAGTGTAATTGCATTTGCAAACTACTGATACATACTGTTCTAAATTGTAATTAGGAGGGGATGCCTCTTTCATGCCCCTTCCAAATTGCGTTTTGGTAAGGGTTGCAAACCCTGTTTTGTGAGTCGGAAGGCTTTTCCAACTGGCAAAATGGGTTTAATACATGTGTCCAAGCCATTTTGAGGTAAGATACCCTGTGATTTTGTGAATTCCAGAGTTCGCAATTGTAAAATGGCTTTGTACATCTTCTCCAAAGTGCCTTCCTTCAGGTGCTGAACTTTAGACTTGTTTGTACCAAAGATCCAATTTGGTTTACAAGTTTGATTTTTTTTGTTTTTAAATCAGGTATATTAATTTCCAGGGAGGATATTTATTTTTTCTTTCCCCTTCCCTATCCCAAGCAACAAATCCAAACTTTAGTTTATGGTCAGTTTTTCTTAGTGTTCTTTTAATTTGAAATCTCTAGATTTCTATTTCCAGTGACCACATTTTTTTATATTCTGTAGCCTGCACATTTTTCTGTTGTGGTTATCTTCTACGTTTTTAGATGAGACACCCTGGATCTAATACGTCTTTATATTGTGCTTTATTTGCCCCCACATTTCATTATGCTATGTTCAATCTCTTTTTATTTCTTCTGTTCTTTTTCTTAACTTCCTACCATTTAACCAAGTTCAGTTCCAAGGTTGGTGCAGAACTACAGTGCACTACCCAGCTTTCTGAACCTGAATATGTCAGTTTCTCCAACTTTAGCATTTCTTCTTCCTTCACTTCTTTTTACTTTTCTGCAGATATTATTGGATTCGTACTTGGTGCCGGCTTTAGTGCTAGTGGCGCCGAGTACGACAATGTTTGTTGGCATTTCCCCATCCATGGTGGAGGTGGTGACCACCTCTACCACAGATTCCCTCACCACCACCTTTTAACAATGCCCCTCAAGTCTACATAACCACTCTCTTTCAGATGCATTTAATTAGTTATATAGCGTCACTCATACCATTGTAGGGTGTCAGAGCACTTTGCATCACACATTATTACACAGAGACAATCAATCATACGTGTGTAAATCGGTGTATAGGAAATGTTACGTAAGCCAGAGGACTACAAGGTGTATAAGTCACATGTCATCCATATTTGTAGGCAGTATAGTTTAAGAGTGCTTGGTCTAGAGAAGCACAAACTCATGAATTGAAAATGGAACACCATAGTTGGGGGTTCTCTTTAATAAAACGAATGGATTTCTACCCAAATGAACCCTTTTTGCAACATTAATCTATGCTCTAATCTATACTTTGCAGTGTGCATGCAGTTCGTTGATGAGAGTTAATAATTCACTATTCTATATTAGGATTTTAACTTATAAACTGCGAGTACCAAAAGGATGTCTCTTAGAAAAGCAGTAACCTACTGACCTATTTACCTTATATGCACTTTGTGGTCTGCATGGTACACATTCATTGCAGCAGGCAAATTAACCCTCTGTTCTATATTATGATCAGTCAAAACATCAACTAGACAAAACCCCGATCTCTCTCCAGGAAGAACATTAATCACATTTTTATTGTTGCCTAAAACTTGTTGGACGCGAGGAACGTGGCAGCAGATGATTTTAATACCAAAATAAACTAGCAAACATGACGCCCCCTGAAATCGGCACCCGGTGTGGTGGCAGCTGTTGCACCACCCTAGAGCTGGCCCTGTTAGTCCTGTTCCTTTCATCCTCCTTTATGGTGATTGTTTGGATTTAGCTCTATAGTTTTTATACCAAAGAAGGGTCTTACCTTCTGTATCCAAATGAACACATTTTTCCTGTTCTTTCTTTTTCTCCATTAGGATTATGTGGAGCAGAATAAACTGAGGAATCTGCTGAGACAATGTTACTGTTTCCTGTTCCTCCTTCTCTTTAAGTGTTGGCTTCTGTGCTAGATCGGCCTGTGTCACCCTGGAAGGGGAGAGAGGTTACTTAGGGTTTTTAATACCACTGTGCATAATTCTGCTTTTTTATTAGTTATTTAATAACATGCAGAATTGTTTTCAGAATCCCCTGCTAAAGATTTTCAATTATATTTAGCTATTTATATCCTTATTAGATTGATGACTGCACAAGTTTAGAATTTGTAGCACGTCTGATTGCAACATGAACTATGCATTCCTGTCCTTATAATGGTGTGTTGACCTATGCGACCTTTGCTTTATCGCTCTTACTCCTTCATTCACTGTCTTGCGTAGGTATCTAGTACTTTTTCTTGTACTGCTACGGGAACCAAATCACTTCAATTATGAGCTGTGATGTCCGTCACCATTCAAGTGCTGGGACACCCACAAAGACTTGCCAATGTATTTTTGTACAGAGTTGCTACACTCTTGATAGTGCTCTACCGTGGCCAAGTCAGGGCTGCCCTAGAGTCTCACTCCAATGCTTTGACCAGTGCATTACAAGCCCAGCACTTGGAACTCATAGTTGCTCTGCATACAGCTGTACAGTGCACCTTCCACCACAACCGTGAAAATAAAATGTTACTAATCTGTCTCAATCAGGGCTGCAGCATCCCTTGATCTGCCAGTATGGATACACAGACGCAGCTCAACCATCACACGTCACATCTGACCTATTATAACCCTGCTAGTCCAATACTCTTGCAGGTAGACACAGATAATCTGTTACTCATCAGTAGTCATCAACAGCCATAGCCAGTATGTTAGTACTGGACCCAAGGACATTGCACATCAGTTCGGATCAGATTGGTAATATTTAAATATGTCATAATCCTAGATTGGCATGGTGGCAATTTCCAGTGTTGTGCAACAAAACACACTTGGCTCAGGTTAGAAATCAGCATTGGGAGTTTCCTTTAGTTAACATGTACTGTTCTCCCATTCCAACCTCACCTCGCCTGTAACCAGGAAACAAGATCTTCCCTGCTTTTCACTTTTGCTCATATGTCCTGAAACTTTCTTCTTTACCCCTAAACCCGTCTGTGTCCATTGCAACTGACCACTACACCACTCCTCAAAAGAAATCCCATGTACCTCTCCTCTAGTGGCATTTCTTGCAACTACTGCTCTCCACTGTACATGTTTCTTGTTGTTATTCCCTGCTTCACTCCCATTTGAGCCCCTGCACATCTCGCTGCACATCTCACTGCACCTCTGCTCTCTCAGCATTCCCTATGCATCTCCCTTACTCGTGTCCCCTCGAATTAACCCATGCCAATATACATTACACCTTTCCTGTGTATTCCTGTGTATTTCTGTCCTACACGTCTCCCTAAACTTCACTTTCTCGCTATTATACCTTCAACATGTATGTTGCCTGTAATTCTCCCCCAAACCATTCTCCTGTTCTGCATCTCTGTGTGACCATCTTCCCTGCACTCTTATGAGGCAATGTGACGCTGAGAGTCAGAATGAGCTCAGACACATCCAACATTGCATACAGAGGGGCGATGGTGTCGTCAATTTGTAATTTAGAGTTATGGGATCTGCTGAAATGTTGCACTGCTCGACAGTCACTTGCAAAAGGATCTCTACAAGCACTGAGCTTTTTTTCAGTGCGGGAAGGATCTTTGCCACTCGAAAGACTGCAAAAGCTACCTGCCTCTAGGGCAGAATTTAAATCTGTTTCTTTTAACAGGCTTACATCCACTGATTGCATGCAAAAATATCCACTGCCTAGATTCCTTAACATCCTGCATGAAAAATTGACCTTTGGTGAAAGTTTCACTTCTATCCCTTCTGTTTTTTAAATGCATCTCTGCTTCCCTTCTGGCTTTTGCATGTCTCTTCTGTAAATAAACTATTCTAAATCTCATGCTTGTCTGTCTTAAATTCCTTTTTTTGAAACCATAACAATGTCTATTCCAGCAAGCATCTGCTTCTCACGTAGCCCCCTCCAGTGATCACACTTAAGAGTAGATGAATGGAATGGTTTCCTGCTCGTGCAAGACTGACTATTAACTTTAGGGTTCCGGGTAGCATGCAATTTGCCGTAAAGCTCTTCAGCGCCTCTGAAGCACTATATAAATGCAATTTAAACTTAAACTTCTTCATGCACCTCTATCTGCTTCCTTTTTGGTAATGCTGATTTTGACATGCCATGCACATAGGAGCTGTTAGAAAGGGTAGACGGACCGGGAGGGTCGGCCGGGGTCAGGAGGAGAGGTCTCCGGGGAGAGCCGTCTCCAGCGATCGTACAGACAAGTAACTTCCCCCCCACAGACAGATACCACACACGGATAAGGTTCAGTGTTCTTTATAAGCACTTCTTAAGGTACGGTTGAATGATACAAGGAGGTCTGGACTCAGGGGTCCCCTCGATTCAAGTCTCTCAAAGCAGGGTAAGGGGTAGCGGGACAGTCTGTCTACCAGTCAGGTAGTTCGGATGAGATGATGACTAGCTCACAATCCTCGAGCTTGGTGGTTTAGTTGGTACGGGCCGCGGCAGCGCCAGCAGGTCCCGGTTGAGATGGTCGGTACACGGTCCGCGGCAGCGCCAGCAGGTCCCGGAAAGATGGTCGATGTACGGTCCGCGGCAGCGCCAGCAGGTCCCGGTGAGGATGGTCGTTACAACGGGCCGCGGCAGCGCCAGCAGGTCCCGACGAGGATGGTCGTTACAACGGACCGCGGCAGCGCCAGCAGGTCCCGACGAGGATGGATGTTGCAGAAGGCCGCGGCCGCGCCAGCAGGCAGGACGATGGTTCACAAGAGCGGGCTACGGCAGCGCCAGTAGTCCGTCAAGGCTGAGTTCTCTCGGTGTCTCTCGACTCCAGGATACAACTGCCTTCCTGCTCCGGAGTTGCCCCAGTTATAGGGCAGGCGCCCTTTGATGTCCGGACCCTCGCACTTGGAGGTCGGAGGGCCCGGGATGAAGGTGTCCAGACACCCAGCAGGGGTTGGAGCCAGCGCCTGGGGGAGCTGGAGGCGATCGGCACCTGGCGGGGGAAGAGCGCTTGACACTTCGTTCTCCCATTGACCTGCCAAGTGGTCCGCTCACCTCCTGGGTGGAGGGTGGTGCCGGGATGTCGGGGCCGGCCAGGCCCGGGGTTAGGGTCGGGCCGAGGCCACGCGGCCTCGTGGTGCAGGGCCCAAGATGGCGGTTTGAACCGGCCGGGGGAGCCGGTGGGGCTGGGCCCCGTGATGAGTAGAGGTCCGAGGGCAGAAGATCCGTCGGGAGACGGGGTACAGGTGCTTTTCGTGGGTTATGCCTGGTGGGCCGGAGCTCGGGCCCTGTCGTGCGGGGAGGGAGCAAGCCCTTCGTGTGGCCTGTCCAACATGCGTCCCCCCCCAGCTGAAGGCGGGGAGAGTCACCCATCTCCTTGGGGACTCTCTTCGTCGAGGCGGAAAAAGCGGGACAGGCCATCCGCGTTGGCGTGGTCTTGGCCTGGTCGGTGCTCCACAGTGAAGTCCATTCCCTGCAGGGAAATGGACCAGCGCAAGAGTTTTGGGTTCTCCCCCCGCATCTGCATCAGCCACTGCAGGGGTCGATGGTCGGTTTGTACCCGGAAGTGGGTACCGAAGAGATAGGGCCGGAGCTTTTTGAGGGCCCACACCACTGCGAAGGCCTCCCTCTCGATGGTGCTCCAGCGCTGTTCTCGGGCCAGGAGACGTCGACTGATGAAGGCCACCGGCTGGTCATGACCCTCGGGGTTTAACTGAGAAAGGACGGCTCCGATGCCGTGGTCGGAGGCGTCGGTCTGTACCACGAATTCCCGACTGTAATCGGGGGCCTGGAGCACAGGGGCGGTGCACAGGGCGGCCTTCAGCTTCTCGAAGGCCGCTTGACAATCGGGGGTCCAGTTAATCCGCTTCGGCTGGTTCTTGGACGTGAGACCCGTGAGGGGCCCCACGATGCTGCCGTAGTCTTTCACGAACCGCCGGTAGTAGCCGGTGAGCCCCAAGAAGGCTCGGACCTCGGTCTGGGTGACGGGGGGCTGCCAGGACTGGATGGCAGCAATCTTAAGTTGTAGCGGGGCCACCAGCCCGCTTCCCACTTGGTGCCCAAGGTAGGTCACAGACCCTTGGCCAATTTGGCACTTGCCGGCCTTAATTGTGAGGCCGGCCCGCTGGAGGGCCTGTAGGACCTCTTGGAGGTGACGGAGGTGGTCGGGCCAGTGGCGGCTGTATACAGCGATATCGTCCAGGTAGGCAGCGCTGAACTCTTCGAGCCCCGCCAAGACCTGGTTCACGAGGCGTTGAAACGTGGCGGGGGCATTCTTCATGCCGAAGGGCATGACCTTGAATTGGTAGTGGCCATCGGGGGTAGAGAAGGCTGACCGTTCCTGAGCCCTGGGTGTGAGGCCGATCTGCCAGTAGCCCGCTGTTAGGTCGAAGATACTAAGGTAGCGGGCGGCCCCCAGCCGGTCGATCAGCTCGTCTGCTCGGGGAATCGGATGAGCGTCGGTTCGGGTGACAGCGTTCAAGCCCCGGTAGTCGACGCAGAATCTTAGTTCAGGTGCGGTGCCGGGGGCAGCGGCTTTGGGAACCAATACAACCGGACTGGCCCAGGGACTGTCCGAGGGCTCGATGACCCCGATTGTGAGCATCTTGGCCACTTCCTCCTGTATGCAGGCCCGTACCCGATCTGGTACGCGGTAGGCCCGGTGTCGGACAGGGGGACTGTCCCCGGTGTCCACGTCGTGCAAACACCAAGGGGTGACCCCGGGGGTGAGGGAGAACAGGGTAGCGAACTGCAGCAGGAGGTTCCGGCAGCCCTGGCGTTGCTCCGAAGTGAGGGCGTCAGAGAGCCGGACCCCGTCCACGGAGCCGTCATTCTCCTGAGTATTCAGAAGATCCGGGAGGGGTTCGGAGTCTTCCTCTGCCCCACTGTCCGTAGCCATCAGGAGGCTGAGTTCTGAGCGCACAAAGTGTGGTTTGAGTCGGTTGGTGTGGAGGACCCGGAGGGGGTTCCGGGAGGTCCCCAGGTCGATGAGGTAAGTGACGGGGCTTTTGCGCTCGACCACTTTGAAGGGCCCCGTCCACTTATCTTGCAAGGCACATGGTTCGGTGGGGGACATCACCCATACTTGTTGCCCAGGCTCGAACTCAACGGAGGAGGCATTGTGATCATACCACCTCTTCATGTCCTCCTGGCTGGCCTCGAGGTTCGCCTTGGCCATCTCTCTGAAGCGCCGGGTCTGACTGCGTAGGGCCAGGATGTATTTGAAGACGTCTGGAGGGGTCTTTAGGGGGGCCATCTCCCAACCTTCTTTTACTAGGCTGAGGGGCCCTCGCACAGGGTGCCCGTACAGGAGTTCGAAAGGGCTAAAACCGAGGGACTTCTGGGGAACTTCTCGGTAGGCGAAGAGGAGGCACGGGAGTAGTACATCCCACTGGCGACGGAGGGGCTCTTCCAATCCCCCAATCATCCCCTTGAGAGTGAGGTTAAAACGCTCCACTAGTCCGTTCCCTTGGGGGTGATAGGGGGTCGTGAATCTGTAGGTGACCCCGCATTGTTGCCAGAGGGACTTCATGTATTTGGATATAAAGTTCGTGCCTCGGTCGCTGACGACTTCTCGGGGGAAGCCTACCCGGGAGAAGATCCCCATTAGGGCCCGGCCAACCACCGGAGCTGTCACGGTCCGTAGGGGCACCGCCTCGGGGTAGCGGGTGGCATGGTCCACCAGTACTAAGATGAACCTATGTCCTTGTGCCGTGCGGGGGTCCAGAGGCCCCACAATGTCTATCCCCACCCTCTCGAACAGGGTGGTGACCACAGGGAAGGGTTGCAGAGGGGCTTTCAGCTTCCGACCACTCTTCCCGCTGGCTTGGCATGTGGGGCAAGATCGGCAGTGGTTCAGGACGTCGTTCCTCATTTTCGGCCAGAAAAAGTGGGTCACTAGGCGGCTGTACGTTTTGTCCTGGCCCAGGTGTCCAGCCAGGGGGACATCGTGGGCCAGGTTGAGCAGAAAGTCTCTGAAGCGGAGAGGTACCACCAGTACCCGACCGGCCCCCAGCTCGGCGATTCTTTGCTCGCTGTATAGCAGGTCGTTATCCCAGTAGACCCAGTGAGTTCCGGTGGAGTCCCCTGCGTTCTGGGCGCTGGCTTGTTGGCGGAGTCCCTCGAGGGAGGGACAGGTCTTTTGTTCCTGGCGGAACTGTTCTTGGGTGGGCCCCCCTTCTTGACGCCACTGAGCCAGGTCAGGAAGGTCCTGGGGTTGCGCGTCCCCTTCGGTCGTCGGGTCTGGGAGGCTGGCCTCGTCGTTGTCTTCTACTGGGGCGACCGGGGGCGGAGGTGCTGGCCATTCCGGTTCTTCTGATCGAGGGACGGCACGGGCGGCCATGGACCGGGTGGTTATGCAGGCCCAGTCCGGGAGGCCCAGCATCCCCAGGTGCTCTCTTCTCTCAACGGTGGCCCACGGGGAACTCTCGAGGTCATTCCCCAGGAGGCAGTCCACGGGGGCATCGTCCCGGACCGTCACCTTCAACAGGCCGGAGACCCCTCCCCATTCGAATGGGACGCAGGCCATTTGACACATACTTTCAGAGTTGTCTGCCGAGCGGACGGGGCAGAGAATGTTCGGCAGGATCTGCTCGGGCTTCACCAGGTGACAGCGGACGGCCGTCACACTGGCGCCTGTGTCACGCAAGGCCTCGGCTCGCTGTCCATTAATGGTCACCCACTGACCGTATTTCCTGGTGTTAGCGGGTAGGGGAGCCCGCGGGACCATGTCTCTTCCTCCTAAGCACGCCAGGACCATGGCGGCCGGTTCCCACTCTTGCTGGGCCGGCTCATACTCCTCTGGTTCCTCCGATGATCGCTCTTCCCCCAGGGCGGCGGCAGCTACCTGGCGGGGCTTGGGTGTTTGGTTCTGCGGGCAGCTCGGGTCATTGGCGTAGTGGCCGACTCGCTGGCATCGGTGGCACGTGACGTTGGCTCGGACCCCAGGACGCCACGGGGGGTTGCCCCGGCCGGCCGGAGGCGGGGTGCTGGCCACGGGTGTTGCTGGCAAGGCGTCTCTCCCTCGCCCCTGGCCCCCTCCTCCTCCCCGAGGACGGTGCTGGCCTTGGTTGCTTCTGTTCTGTTCGTGTGGCCCCCTCCGGCCCACTCGGGTGCTTTCCCATCGGTCAGCTTCGGCGGCGAGCTGCCGGGGGTCAGTCAGCTTACTGTCGAGGAGGTGCTGCCTGAGCTCGACGAAACAGTTGTTCGACAGGTGTTCCCATACCATAAGGTTAAAGAGTTGTTCGTAGGTGGTGACATGGCTCCCCTTTATCCAACCCTCGAAGGCACGGCTGAAATAGTTCACGTATTCTACCCAAGTTGTACCCGGGATCCGGGTGCAATCTCTGAACCTCTGGCGGTACATCTCGGGTGTGAGGCCGTAGCGGGTGAGGAGGGCAGCCTTCATGTGGTCGTAGGACGACATTTGGTGATCTGGGAGCTGCAGTAGGGCATCGCGACCCTCGTTGATAAACCTCCCCCAAAGTCCGGCTCCCCAATCACTCCGGTCGATCCGGTGGGAGGTCATGGCGACCTCGTAGGCTTTAAACCATTGTTGTATGTCGTCTTCTCGGACATACTCGCGGACAACATCCTTGGGGATGTGGACTTTTTTCTCGATTGGCCCCGGGGTGTGTGGTCGCTCAGGCACCCCCAGTTCTTTATTCTGTTTCCGAAGTTCTATCTCCGCCAGTTTGCGCTCGTGTTCGAGTGTTATTTTCTTTTCCTCAAGCTCTCTCTGTCTCTGCTTCTCTTCTCGTTCATCTCGGAGCCGCATATGCTCGAGGTTGAGTTTCTGTTCAGCTAACTTGAGTTCCCCATCCATCTTGAGTCGTGCCATTTCCAACTCGTGCAATCTGGTTCTTTCTCTTTCTCGGATCTCCTCCTGCGAGAGGCCCGTTCCCCGCTCCTCGGGAGCCGTGGCGTTCCCCTCTGGTGTGATGCTGCTTTGGTCGGAGGGTCCGGCGACCCCAGTTTCTGTCCACGACTCTAGGGCGTGCTTTAGATCCTCCTTGGTACTCAGGCCGGTGGTAGCAATGCCAAGTTCTATGCAGAATTGTCTTAGTTCGCGGTGGTTGTATTCTTCTAATTTATCCATTTGGAATTTCTCGGTGGAGCTGCTATCTTTGGCTGACATCGTGTTTTTGTCGTGGGGTGAGCTACTCTCTGTACGATTACGCATTGATTCGGATCGCGCCGCTGGCCACCAATGTTAGAAAGGGTAGACGGACCGGGAGGGTCGGCTGGGGTCAGGAGGAGAGGTCTCCGGGGAGAGCCGTCTCCAGCGATCGTACAGACAAGTAACTTCCCCCCCACAGACAGATACCACACACGGATAAGGTTCAGTGTTCTTTATAAGCACTTCTTAAGGTACGGTTGAATGATACAAGGAGGTCTGGACTCAGGGGTCCCCTCGATTCAAGTCTCTCAAAGCAGGGTAAGGGGTAGCGGGACAGTCTGTCTACCAGTCAGGTAGTTCGGATGAGATGATGACTAGCTCACAATCCTCGAGCTTGGTGGTTTAGTTGGTACGGGCCGCGGCAGCGCCAGCAGGTCCCGGTTGAGATGGTCGGTACACGGTCCGCGGCAGCGCCAGCAGGTCCCGGAAAGATGGTCGATGTACGGTCCGCGGCAGCGCCAGCAGGTCCCGGTGAGGATGGTCGTTACAACGGGCCGCGGCAGCGCCAGCAGGTCCCGACGAGGATGGTCGTTACAACGGACCGCGGCAGCGCCAGCAGGTCCCGACGAGGATGGATGTTGCAGAAGGCCGCGGCAGCGCCAGCAGGCAGGACGATGGTTCACAAGAGCGGGCTACGGCAGCGCCAGTAGTCCGTCAAGGCTGAGTTCTCTCGGTGTCTCTCGACTCCAGGATACAACTGCCTTCCTGCTCCGGAGTTGCCCCAGTTATAGGGCAGGCGCCCTTTGATGTCCGGACCCTCGCACTTGGAGGTCGGAGGGCCCGGGATGAAGGTGTCCAGACACCCAGCAGGGGTTGGAGCCAGCGCCTGGGGGAGCTGGAGGCGATCGGCACCTGGCGGGGGAAGAGCGCTTGACACTTCGTTCTCCCATTGACCTGCCAAGTGGTCCGCTCACCTCCTGGGTGGAGGGTGGTGCCGGGATGTCGGGGCCGGCCAGGCCCGGGGTTAGGGTCGGGCCGAGGCCACGCGGCCTCGTGGTGCAGGGCCCAAGATGGCGGTTTGAACCGGCCGGGGGAGCCGGTGGGGCTGGGCCCCGTGATGAGTAGAGGTCCGAGGGCAGAAGATCCGTCGGGAGACGGGGTACAGGTGCTTTTCGTGGGTTATGCCTGGTGGGCCGGAGCTCGGGCCCTGTCGTGCGGGGAGGGAGCAAGCCCTTCGTGTGGCCTGTCCAACAGGAGCCCTAAGCTCTAACTTCTTTAACATAATCGTCCATGTTGCAGTCAGATTTGTGTATGCTTTAGTCTACCCTTTTCTATTTGGTTTTCTACTTGTTTCACTTGTTTCTGTTAGTTTTCATGAAACTAACCTCCATACCAGCAGAATAATTTGCATTGTTTTCTTTACTGTATTTTGCTACTACACGCATTTCTGTTATTAATTCGCAATTAGACGATGCTAGCTGAATAAAAAATAAATGTATTTGAAAGCCAAAATGAACTGGGCCAATAAGTGCAGGAATATGTAGAGCTGGCCATTCCATACCTGCAACTGGTAAAGATTCGCTGTCCGTAAATATTGAAATAAAAACTGTGTTTAATGAGGAAGTGTCTCAGGACGCGAAAACAAAAATTTCAACAAAGAGTCCAAATTGTTCAGGGAAGGAAACCAGTTTCTATTTAGTTTCTTTTAGAATGTTCAACAACGGTGACCGCAGCTCAAAATTCACATCCCCATATGACAGTTTTAGTCTGGGATGAAGAAGCATTGGTGGCCGGAATTGACTGTACAGCGTGCTTGTCAATACTGTAGAATAACGGCAGAAGGCCTTCTGTACCATGTTTTGAGGAGGAAAACCCTTACATGTATTCGAGAGTCGGGCAATTTGTCATTCCGTTTTTAAAGATGAGAGGAACAATGGCAATAGACAGGTAAGTACAGCTGATGGGTACAAGGAATACAATGATCGAGAGAGGATTTGTAAGAAAAGATGGCCTATTTGCAGATGACTGTGAAAATCCCTCACAAAAAGGATGCATTCTCGACTCCGCCTTAGGTTTCAACTATCATATTAAGGCACTATCCAAAATTAGCATTTTTCTACATCCTCTATAATGAAAGACTTGCAACTATATCTGCAGACTGTTTTGGATGATAAGGGATGTTATCCCAAAACCGGTCCCAGGATGCTTGTTTTGGGTCCAGGGAAGACTTGGCTTGGTAGTTCGGGCTGGACTGTTCCCACGAGGAACAGGGTCAAGACTGATTTGCATATAGCTGGGTCTGAACTGGGGTGGCGAAGTGAGCTAAAGAAAGATGATGGATTCAACCCAGATCTGTGACTGGGGGTGAGTGTCTGAAAATATTCAGTGCTCCGTCCATCATCTTCTTGTGTTTGATTTGGCAGCAGATAATCTGCTAGTTAGCTGTCTTGTGTCCAGGCGATCTCATTATTACACTAAATTTTCGGTCTCAGAAGTAGGCGTAAGAATAATTTGATGTCCAAAACAGCCAGCACATTCCTTAAAACCATATCACCGGTTATTTCCTTGTTCACACATTTAAGATGAAGGGCCAAGCCTCCTTGCTATAGTTAATCAGATCTGGTAAGGGCGAGATCTGTCAAAGTCAGCATGGCAGGACATGAAGATTTAGCTCTGAGCTATTGCACCTGGCACAGGAAGAGAGGCAGCAGCACAGCAGATATGCCAAGCATCATGAGCATAGGGCCAGGGCCAACCTAGTAAGGTAAAATCAGCAGTTGTTGTTTCCTGTAGATACACTTGAGAGGAGAAACTGTTCTAATATAAAAGCTCCATCAGGAGCTTAACCATTGGGAAATGAGTTGTATGTGGGGCAGTTTAGCATGTCATATCTACCTAAATAGCCATGGGATAAGAACAATGAGCAGCTTGAAATGACTCTAAAGCATGCTTATTCCAGTACCTACTATACAAGCATAAAGCTTCAGAATCCATGGCGTATGCTACAGAGATGAGGAATGAGAGCTACCTGTGCCGATGAGCAGGTACTGATTTACAGTATGATAGTTGGATTACTGCCAGTATTAGAAAGGAGATGTATAAAATATGTATTTCAGAACTGCCTTCAGCCTTATTACTCTGCTACAGCTCCTAAACCCCAAATAAAGAATACACCTGCTTGTGTGATATCAGTGGACATTTCCATCATATGCTTTGCCCTCATTGTCTCTGAGTGTTTACAGGCTCGATGATTTATGTATGGGACATCAACATTGATGGGTGTAACATGATCTGTCTGAGTACATCCTCCGGCCCAGATCTGTCACACCTTCAAATGTTTAGGCTCTTATGGAAAATAGAAAACGCTTGACAGGAAAGTGACAACATATATGCTGCTTATCGGACACTAGACCTGGGGGCTTTCACTTCTGTCCACCGAACACAGCAGTAAATAAATGCTGTCCGTCCTAGAAATATTCAGCTCTCGTTTGTTTGAATTATTTCATAGTAAACACAGAACTTTTGTATCTGTTTGTCTTACACGTTCAATTTCTTTTTTTTTAATGGTCTTAGGTGAGAAAACGTGAATTGACCCAATACAACAAGAAATGGAATCCGTGAAATCATTACTCCGTTTATTTTGGGAATAAACATTCACCTTGCAACATGTCAAACACACATCTCTTTTGGTGGGAAACGACATGAGGACACAAAATGTAGCATGAGTGCTGTCTTCGTAAGGTCACTGTTGCCTGTACTGCTGGGACGTTGTTTAGTTTCCTGAACAAACCTTCACGGTTCTGAAGCCTTCATGACCAGCTCTTACCCTTCCCAGCAATGGCGCATGCTTTTGACTCTGTACGAAGGGAAATGACCAATGCCACGCACCCTAGGAATGCATCAGCTGATGGAAGCACAGCAACGAGACATTTACTAAGGAAACAGCACAGGCAGGTGAATGGCCACTCCAGGAGACTGCGGGCCTCCTCGCCTATGGGAAGAGTCATTCTCATAAACTCCCCTTTGGAAGGTAAGGCTGCATTTCAGAGCATGGTATTGTGTGGGGTGCGATATTGCATAAGAGTGGGACAATTTATACCCTGAAATGCAGAATGTAATACCCACTCTTATTCATAGTGTAATCCGTTATGGAGAACCACCACAATCTGCTCCGTGCTAGTTTTCATGTCTGAAAATAGAAAATACTTGTTTGGGATGTCTCTGCATCCAGGTGTTTCAAAACAGAGCCTGAGACACATTGCTCTCCACAACTAATCTGTCAGCAGCTAATCAGAAAGGTCCGAAATCAGAGTCCTTTTCTCATTGGTTGGCCGGAGTAAATTGATGAATATATTTTAGTGTTTTTATGGACCCACCATGCAGCTGATCAGAATAGCGCCCTATGATATAATCAGTCTGACTGGGTGCTGGCTTGCAATCAGAATATCCGTGGCACAGACTACCCGTTACTTGTGGGTGTGCAATCTCACAGAGGTTTGTGGAGTTCTGCAAGATACCGCCTGCTTTTAATTTCAGAACGCAAAAGTAAATTTCTGAAACTGTGGACTTGCTTCTGCTTCCTGCAAAAAAATGCACAGCCCCTGTTGTACAGATGTTAAATTAAATCTTATGATTTTCCCTTACTCTGGCTCTGCCCAAGGAGTAACTCTCTGTATTTCATCTATACTTAGGTTACAACCAAACATTGTTTTTTTATTAACATTGCCTACTTTTGTCACGCTTGTTTTAAAGAATTCTGAGGAAAGCACCTGTTGAATGTAACCCTGCTCCAGACTTGTATGTCTTTTTGACAAAGCAGCCCCTACTGTCGTTGTTCCTTGTCTTGTCACTTACTTCCAGTAGTACTGTGTACATTCTCTGTAGTGAACCCCATTCACTCGACCCGCAGCCCAACAAACTGCTACTGTATGTGCATTAGAAATATTCTGGGACGTTCTATGCTTTAGCGATGCAGGTATTAAACCTATGTATATGAATGGGAAATTGTGATTGCTACAGAATTCCTATGGGTCAAAAGTGTTTAATCCTTGCTAATTCTGTAGTGTGATAACCAAAAAATGTGATGAAGAACTAAAATGATGTTTTGATTTGCCCATAATATAATGGCAATTCGTGTATAACCTGCCTTCTCAGGGGACACGTGACACATTTCTCTTTTAAAGGTAAAGGGAGATGGATGTTATGAAATGTTGGTGAGGGGGATTAGGAACTAAACCCAATGTGCCATCTATATGTTGATCACTTTTAACCAGTTGGCTGTTAAGCGCTTCCCCTGCTGCTGCTAAACCCTCTTTTGGATGTTTGGGTTTGTTCACGCTTAAACCTAAACTTTTTTTCCACAAAAGGTATCAAAGCCAAATGTGCATCCTTTTTCCCAGTATCCTGGGGATCTGAAAGGTATTCAGGGTTTGTAGATTCTCATGGAGGAAACCAAGAAAATAGATAACTTAAGTGTATTTAGATTTTTTTGGGGGGGGGGGGGAGGAATAGGGAAGAGTGCTGTAAGTGTAAGTAAGCTGTAAGCGTAAGTAAGCATACGTCTTTTATTTTGTTTTAAACTATATCAAGAAAATGTTTGCTGTACTAGGGTCACTGTGTTGCCAGTTTCACTGTGTTGCCAGTATTTAGGAACAAGCAGAATTGTATCAAAAACATTTTTACCGCTGACTTTGCATTTTTCTAAGAGGTAGCCAATTTTTTCTATGTTTTTGCGATTTCAACCTACTTGCAGTTTATGGCGAGAACCAGTGTAAAACCCACAGTTAATCCCAGAAAGCTATATTTTCTGAAAAGTAGGCAAAATTCTGAATTAAGCAAGTGATCTTTTGTGTAGATTCCTCAAACCTTTCTCAATTAATCTATTGAAAATGAACATGAAGAGAAATAAATAGCCATCTTGACCGCTCTTTCAGTAGTTGTTTTGTCATGATGGCTGATTTACAAACGCAATATACTGTTACGTCCAACAGACCCTTCTGGTCTTGGCTTTATATCGGGTTTGTAGGGTTGTCCAAAACACTCAATACACCAAGCCAACAATAGAGCTGCACCATATAATTTTTAATTGTGAACGACTATACAGCAGTACACCTGGTAAAATATGAGTTAAACTAAATTTAGAAACCGTGCTTATTTGTAAACCTCTAAATTTGTGGTTACCCATGCTATGTTGTGATTCAGAGCATTTTGCAAAATGTGTTCTTCTCTTGCACATCAGCGTACGCTTGCAAGTCACTAATGCAGAGAAATCCAATGGTTGTATGACTTTATAACGCATTCCGTTGTAACGCATGCCTTTTCCATGCATGCGTTACAACGCGAATGCCACCACCACGCATATCCTTTATCACGAAAATGCCTTTTACACGCATACTTTTACAACGATTTTCGTTGTTAAATTATGCATGTTAATGGCATTTTCTTGTTAAAGGATATCACACTAAAAATGTTCCCTTTAAATTTACCCCTGCGTGACACCACCCCCTCATTCCCCCTTACCTCTCCTCGATCTTCCTTGGTGACGTTGCATGTCGTTAATAGGAACGGTTGTTAAGAGGAAGCGGAAGTGTCCTTCCGTTTCCACTAACGACGTTATTGCCTCCACATCTCTTTCTTTAAATGAAGGAAACAGGTGCGTTTTTTATATTTTATCATGGGGTGTGCCCCCCCCCCCCCCCCAAGCCCTCTCTTTTAATCCCACGCTTTTTTTCTTTTAACTTTAGCACACATGCCTTTACTACGAATTTCGTAGTAAAGGTATGCGTGGTAAAGCCTTTTCGTTCCGGTCTGACACCGATCGATGCCCAGAGTGCGGACAACAGACCGAGATTCCTATAACTGGTCGGGTGGCGCTGCTTCGGATCTAGCAGCGCGCTGCAGCTGGCTGATCCCTGCGAGGTCCCCTCACCCTCGGACTGGCCTGTGGACGCCTACATCTTCTGCCCTGACAGGGGGGTTGGCAGCCCTCTGCATCAACGGGTCTGGAGCTGTGAAAACAACCCCTGGACACACCATCGACGCCCATTGCCCATCAAGTAGCTGCCGCTGGTTCGAGTTGCTGGGCCTCCCAGCCTGGTTTGCTGCCTCCCTCGAGGTGAGTCCCTCGACTATTTCTGTGACCAGAGACACTTTTTTTAACCGGCGTCCTCTGCGGTTTTGCTGTGATCTCCACAGAGCTGGCCCATTCCCACCTCTCCTCGTCTGCCGTGAGTGACTGTGCCGGAGACTGCCACCTTGCCTGAGTCTGCCTGCAAGTGCGATCACTTTCTGGGTCATGTCTACACCTGGAACTGTCTTGCCTGCTGAATCGAGGTATGTGTGAGCTGCACTTTCGGTTGATGTCTCCTGTCTTCGCTCCCACCATCCACATTGGCGCCTGATCGCAAATATGCCTGCTCTCCTTGGCCCAGCACCCCCTGTGCGCTCTCCCTAACTGCTCCGTTACGACTGAGACCCCTCTCATCTAAGATCCTTTGGCAACGGCCCAGTTTTACTCCAAGCATCACCTGATCCGTCCACCCTCACTCCATGGCTAGCCACGTTAGGCAAAAGGCTCTCCCGGTACCCTTCAACATTGAACATCACTGATGCCCTGCTGCTTGATCTGACTCTGGTCCCTCTTGCCTGATGCTGTGAGCTCCTGGCTGATAGGGTTTTCATGGCTGGTGTGACAAAACAACGCTCACCTCGACCCAGATAGACGTTAACCTTTACTGATACCCTGCTGCTTGACTTTTGATGACCTGCTGTCTCGTTTCTCTCGACTGGCAAGAGGTAATCTTGGCTGATATGGATTACACGATTGTGTAACAAAACTCTGCACACCCCATGCCAGATAGGCACAGTACATAGCGTGACCTGGAAGAGTGCCTTTTGAAAGGCTCCATGGTCATCTTTCCTGCTGATCATCCTTCTCTTAAACACATACATTCTCATTGCCTGAATCTTTAATCAAACGCAAAAGCTCAAATGGTTCCAACATTACTAATCTAACTTATGACAGTCACCCTCTAACGGCAACCGCCCTGAAGCAGCCATCTTGCTAAGGCCCCCTATTACATTGCCTAACCATGTGTTCTATGCTCCTGAGTATGACTACCTCACTGCCTAACCTCGTATTCTAAAATCCCCACACCACGATCTCGCCTACACATTGCAGCATGGACACCAGACTGGAAAAGTCTGGCTCAAACAGCTTCACAATTAACTACCCGAACAACCTCTCCAAAAATGCGACCAAAACTCTAAAACACCAGCTCCTCAAGGCCAACCCTGAAACTCTCATCTCTGACCCATACATCTGCCCAAATAAAGGCACTACTACGAACGACCTGATCTTCTACACTAAAAGAAGAGGTCAGTGGAGAGCTACATTCCACTCCCTACTCAGAATCACTTCAACTAAAAAATTCCCGCACGGTCTGCGACTTTTGGTCACAAAGTCTCCCACTTTCAGAGCAAATGCCACTATATCCATCTACAACAATGGAACTATCCCTATTTAGGCCTCCGATCGTTGTCTGGACATCTTTGATGATAAGTTTGCACTCTTTAAAAGATCTTTGATTCCTAGCGTCCCTACAACTCAATCCTGTTACAAACCTTCCCCTTTCCCAACTCAGGACGTCCATGAGCCCTCTTTACCGAACCACACCCGGAGGACTGCTTCTCCCACCCAGAACAACCCCCACTGCACCACAGCTTCCCAGACACCTGGCTCCCCTATCTCACCCATCGTGGCATGCCCTGACCTGACCTTGACCAATAATCTTAGTGCACCTGTTCTCCCTCGCTCCGACCACCTCCCTGTCATTTCCCCCATCCCCTCTCCCGCTAGCCCCTGCCTACTTAACTCCCTCACTAGACAGCAGGCTTGCCCACGCATGAACTCCACCAACTTCCCTTCCCCTGACCTCCCCTACATCGACCTCTCACCTCATGCTCCAGTACCTCGGAAATGGAACTCTCCTCTAGTGGACTTCCCACACCCCTCCCGTCCACCTCCCCCCTATCTCCCCTTCACCCTCCCCATTGACAAATCCCCCGCCTCACCTCAACATGACCCATATTCCTCACTCCGATCCTGCTTCTAAACTCAAGACTATAAACCACAAACTGCTAACTCTCAAAACTACCATCCTTAAACTCATAAAGGCCACCGAAGAGCTAGCCCATGATCTCTCTCCCAAAGTGTCCACATGTGAGATCCCCCAACTCTCCACCAACATGCCTACACTCGAGTCCCCACATTTGATCCTCCCGAAACCCTCTGCCCTAATCTCGAACACCACCCCCTACCCTAATGCCCCGTCTCGACCTACCAGATCCTTAAATCCTTATCCACAACCGGATATTCTCTCCCTACTCCTTGAGTACACCTCCCCATACTCTGAAGATGATATTCTCTCCCTCCTCCTCGAATACACCTCCCCTCCTTTGACCATGTCTGGCCCTGCTCTATGCTCCTTAACACCCCCTCTAATTGTTCATAACCCTACACTCCCTAAACACGGTGATTCGGAACCCATCCGAACCATCTCGCCCAACCCACATAGAACGCCCAGGCTCAAAGCCAATACCATTAACGCCAATAACCTCTTGCAGATCCCCACTACACACCCCGCGCTCACTGACACAATGCACAAATCACATCTGAAAAGCATGCTAATTAATTGCAGATCAGCAGTGAAACATGCCACAGACCTGGCAGATCTCATCCTAGCCCAAGACCTAGACCTCCTTATCCTCACAGAAACGTGGCTCATTGACCTATTCGTCCCTCCTAGTCACAACATTTATTAGACTCGACCGAGCGAATAAATTGGGAGGTGGCATTGCCTGCATCTTCCGAAACTCTCTCAGCAAAACAGTCCCCTGCTGCCAACCTGCGAATACCTCTGCATAGATATCACCAGCACTCTCAAACCCTTATGCAGCCTTCACATCTTCTACCACCCCCCGGGTGATAACCTCCTTCTAATCGAACAGGTTATGGAAACCATCTCCTCCAACCTTGCCAGACACTTCCCCCCAGATCTTCCTTGGTGATTTCAATCCCCATTGGAATGACCCACACGATCAGGCTGTCACAACCCTCAAAAATTTCCTTATTGACATGTGCCTTACCCAATTCTGCGACACCCCCACCCACAACTTAGGCTCGACACTTGATCTCATCATCTCCAACCACAATTCCATTCAACTCGAATCCATTCTCCCCTGTGACTGGTCTGACCATCATTTTATCAACTTCCTGATAACTGAAAGCTGGAACCACAAATCGGGTCAACCACTCCAACTTAAACAGTGGAAAAGACCGCTCAACACCACAAGCATTAATGAGCTCATAGAACTCTGCAATCTCTCCCTTCCCCGTCTTCCAACATGATTGACGTGCACGACCTTACCGACCATTATAACAACACCATGCTTTCTGCCTTGAATGATACAGCTCCCCTTCAACTAAAAAGATTTCCCAATAAAGACTCCAAACCATTGTTCAATGACAGACTTAATGCTGACAGATGGAGTCTTGTACTAGCTGAACGCAAGTGGAGATCCTCTCCCTTCACAGATCTTCTAAAATCTCTTAGATCACAAAGAAGTACATGCAACAAACTCATAAGAACGACGAAATCCAACTTCTTCAAACACCAACTGGACAGTGCCAAAAATCGCCCGAAACGACTTTTTGAGCTCATCAAATCTCAATCCAATAACGCTGCTACCCAATCTCAGCTCACAGCTCGCACGCAACCAAACTGCGAGGTGATGACTGAATTCTTCCTTGAAAAGACTAACAAAAGCGAATCAGACCTAAGGTCTGCTGTGCTCACTCTCGCGTCCCCTCCTGACGACCCTGTCTCCACTCCCCTGCCCCCGCATCAGGTCCTCTCACTCAAGAACAATGCCTCACGGAGTCATTTCACTCCCCTCAATGACATTTCCATCCGCAACATTCTCTCCACCCTTAAACCCTCAAACCCCCCAACTTCTTTAAAGAAATGATAGGCTCACTTGCGCCACTCTGGTCCAAAATAATCAACGCCTCACTTCTTCAAGGTAAGATACCGGACTGCTTGAAGGCGGGCCTGGTGCTCCCTATTCTTAAAAAGCCCTCGGCTGACCCTGATGACCTGAACAACTACCGCCCAATCACAAACATTCCGACCCTGACAAAACTTCTGGAGAAATGTGTTCATGAACAACTTCGCAAACACATTGAGCAATTCCAGCTTCTCGACCTATTCCAGTCGGGTTTCCGCAGTGGCCACAGTACAGAAACGGCCATCGCTCACATCGTTGATGATGCCCTCACTTTACTCGATCAAAATGAAACCTGCCTTTTAATTCTGCTCGACCTCTCATCGGCTTTTGACTCTGTCAAACACGATAATCTTCTCCTACTGGAACGCAGAATGGGACTCTCAGGCACGGTCCTTAAATGGTTTGCATCTTTCCTCAACAACAGAACCCAAAGAGTCAAATCCAACCAATCTCTCTCCAACCCGCATCCCTGCACACTTCGTGTCCCCCAAGGATCCTCACTCTCCCCCACCCTCTTCAACCTCTTCCTGGAACCTCTGACTGTAATTTTTAAAACCTCCAACATCCAATATCACATGTATGCTGATAACACCCAACTTTACATGAAAATCTCCCCCGAGGACATCATATCGCTCAATGGAACCCTTCTCAAAACCCTAAACTGGCTTACTTCCAACCACCTCAAATTAAACGCCCTCAAGACGGAATTCCTCCTCATTGCACCCGCTAGACAATCCCCCACTGTGCTGCAATCTCTTTGTAACCTCACCGCCCTCAACTGCACTCCTCACATTGTTGACTCTACTAAATCTCTGGGAGTTGTGCTAGGCAAAAACCTAAACATGCAAGGCCACATCAGATCATCGACCAAAGGAGCGAACTTTCAACTCTGCATCCTAAGAAAACTCAAAACATTCCTTCCACATGATGACTTTAAAGCGGCAGTAAAAGCACAGGTCATCTCCAGGCTAGAATACGGCAGTGCCACTCTTTGCGGTCTGCCGAAACTCAGTCTAGCTCCTATCAGAGCCTTTCTTAATGCTGCCACTAGACTCATCACGAGCTCTAAGAAGACCAATCACATTTCACCGGCCTTGAAATCGCTCAACTGGCTTCCCTTTGAAGCTAGATACAATTAAAGATTGCATGTATGACCCCTAGAGCACTACACTTCAACACCCCACTCTACCTGACTAACAAGCTTGAGCTATCTGGTGGCTCCAGGCCCACAAGGAGCACAGGACAGGCACTTTGCTGCTCAAGCCCAAAAAATGTAATAAGCTTAAAACCTACAATCGCTCATTCTCTGGCATCGCCCCGAGAATCTGGAACTCCCTTCCAGTTGAAACAAGACTGATTCCTTCTACCCTTGCCTTCAAAAAGGAAGTCAAATCTCTATTACTGAACAAACTCCTCTAATGAACAATGCGCTGATCTTGATGCTATGCTCCTACTGACTATAAATGACAGTTTTTTATCTGATTTGCTCTTTGATGTATATTGCCCTACTTGTCTCTCTCTCTACCTAAACATATGTAAAGCGTTCTGATACCCACCTGGGTCATGTTCGCGCTATACCAAACTTTAATAAAAATAAAAAAAATCCAACACCCAGGGAATGCTAAGAACTGAGACATTTTTGAAAATTAGACACCTGGGAGTCCAGGGTGGTATCCCATGACGTTTTCATACCGAGAAGCCCTTGCAAGCCTCAAATTCTAGTTAAAAACACACATTGTCCTGGCATTTCTGTAATTGATAGTGCCAGAACCTGCAGAGACTCACAAAATTCCTACCACCCATCGTTCCCACACTCGTCCCGATAAAAACAATGCCAAACTTCAGTCTTCTGGCTTCATGGAGCCCATCTCGCATGTAAAGCTTTTCATTGTGATGTACAGGTTGGTAATTTTGTAAAGCTTTACAAATAGTACATGATTCGTTAAAATAGGATGTGCCATAAAGCTAGTGAACTTGAATGGGAAAAGCCAATGTGTGATCAGAAGTAAGGGCGATTTAGACCTGTCAGGCTATAGAGTGGAGAAATCACCTCAGAAGCTGCAAAAAGACTTTGGGAAGGCCCTGGGCATGTCATTACCTGTCAGATCTGCCATCCACCGATAGAATAATCAGTATAAGCATAATCAGAAAACACATTGTTTTGCTCTCTTTTTTTTTTTTTTACAGTTCTCCATTTCTGTTTCAGTGAAACAGACACATCTAGGGTCTTCATAATATCCAAACTTATTAATAGATGCATCAGTAATGTGAAAGTGGAGATGACAACTCGTATGTTGCCCCTATGTGTGTTTAGAAACTTTGCGATAAAGACACCAAGGGGGTGCAAATCTGGCTGTCACAGACACATTTCAATAGGTGGAATGCAGAACAGCAGAAGATATGTGTAATATGTAGAGAAGTTGCGTGATAAAAAAATCTCACTTTTCTCCAAAAAAGTTTCTGGCAAGCCGTTTAGGAGTACATAATTCAGACAGGCAATGGAATTTAAGTATCTGAAGTTATATGTTTGTGTTCTGCTTCCCAACAGTTCCTGGAATAATTAATCCACATTTCAAGTTTATTTAAAAATGTTTTGTTAATGAAGTTAGTATTGCTGCATAAAATAGTCAAGTGATAGTAGAAAAATACAGTGAAATGCAGGTTTGTTTTCAAAATAATAGTGTATAGAGCCGCAGCTCAACAATAAACAATTTGGAAATTAATTGTTTAATAATTTTTTACATTGAAATCAGTATTTTACAGTTGGAAAAACATACCACCAATCGAAACACTAGACCTGAAAAGTAGCACACAAGTTCCAGCCCCAATAAAATACACCGGAATTACACAAAAAAAAAGTGTGGAACTGGAGGAAAATAACTTTTCCTCTAACCTCACTCCAGATTTATTCAAACTTAAACAGAGAGGCTGTTTTTAGGTCGAGCATCTGAGATCTATTGTAATTTCTCTAGTGGGCTTAAAACCATCCCCCCTGCTCTTGATTTGTTTGCTTCAGTGTCCATTAAAAATCCTTGCTTGCTAGTGACCAGTCCTGCCTCTTTGTCCCTCCTTTTCCTCTTCTGATCCTCCCTGTCTCATTACGCAATGGTTTTTCATTTGTTCTTTGAGGGACTTTTTTTTTCTTGGTTTCATGCTCTGTTACTGTTTGCCTGTGTTCAGCATTGGTGGCATAGCAGTTTAGATTTCAATATAGAATTTCTCCCTCCCACCTCCTCTTAATGCTACAGTTGGGTCAGTGCTGCCTCCCACGCAGTGCCTTCTGCTCCATTGGTTGTATAAGTTTTCACCTTTCTGCAATTTTCCATGTCGATCCAGTTGGGCTTTTGTTTGGTAGGATTTGTCTTTGTTTGGGCTTCTACGGGGGTGGGTTTGTTTTGTTTTCCTTAACTCAATTTAGTAATAGCAAGCCTTGGTGCTTGGTGTGAAGATGGTGCACTCTTGCTCTGCTTTCAGTTGCGGGAACAGGTGACGCTCCTCTTTTATCGCAAGTAAGAAAATATTCTTGCTTGCGCACTGTGTACTTTCTGCATTATCTTGACTTAATTGATGATTTCAGCCTATTTTGCTGCCTTATTCTAGCCAACTGCAACCTGGCCGCCCTTGTCCATGTTCTTCGCTTTTCTTTTTTTTATCCTGCACGCATGTGCTGTAATTTCAATAATCAGCTTTGCCTCTTTTACTTTATCTGATGCTGGCGTTCGCCTTCCTGACGCCACGCTCACTGGCAAGTGCTGCCCCTCGCTCTAAAATGAAAGTTTCTGGGAGGGTTTTTGTTTATTCTGTTCAGAGTCTACAAAAAGGTGAGTCCTATTTGCATTGCCGATGCCTAGTTTGAACTTTTAAGATGAGCGTGGCGCCTGCTTCACGGCTGCCACGCTCTGTTTCAGCACGCTTTTAAAAAATGTATTTACTTTGAAGGTTAGCGTGGCTCCCGCTTCACCGATGCCTCGCTGTGTGATTCCTACCCTTTCTAATTGTTTATCACCTCTACCCTGGGGGAAAGTGTTGCACCTTGCCTACTTGTATATGCTGTCCCTGGCTGCACGGATGTTCCTTTCTGTGTTGCTATGCCGGCCAATAAGAAAAGGTAGGTAGCAAAACCTTATGAACCAATCATTGTAAGTGTTAGAAAACCCCGGGCAACCGGGGTTAGCAGTCACCCGGTGTTTCCCAGCACAAGGGGTAGCTTGGCTCGAGCGGTCGGGGGTCAGGCACTGTGTTAAGCGTACGTCACACCCTCACAATAACCATGCGTTCATCCGTTCCAAAAACGACTCTACACCGTAAAAATTTATGAAACTATATCTGTGTTTATCTTGTTTTCTCTTAGTTGCAGGTTAAATAAATAATAACACACTTGCAGTACACAAAGCTTCTTCTGTAAAAAGGGTAGGTCAAATAAATAAGCTCAGATCATAAATAATCAATGAATAAATAGATGTGCATAAAATACATAGGCAAATAAATACTGTGAGGGAATAAATACTGTGAGACAATAAATACTGTGAGACAATAAATAGGATAAATACAAAGAATACAATACTCTCAATAAATATAAGCCATCAGTACACTTTCAAATCAGGTCACGTTTGTGAGGTACTATGGGTTGATTTGGCCCAATCACAGCTTGTGGTTATGTGGATGGCCTGAGGGTGTCTCACCTAGCTTGGATAAGGCTGAGGCTAAAACTGAGGTAGATCAAGGGTAATCTAGGAATCTGGCTCTCCCAAACTACACAACCCCTCACACAGGTCACTGTATCAGTCTCAGTCCACCCCTGGCACCCCCAGGCTGGTCCTAACACCTCTCTAGCCCCTAGGATGGTCTCTTAGGGCTCCACAGGGCCTTAGGCGCCCTCTATTCCACTTACTGCCCTCTTTATGAACTTCCGACTCCGCCGGAGTCGTGTCGACGCCGTGAGGCGGTTCCGGTTCGATGTCGCTAGCCGGCCTCGGCTCGATGTCAGTTCTTGTCGACGCCGTGAGGCGGCTCCGGATCGATGTCGGCGGACGGCCTCGGCTCGATGTCAGTTCCTGTCGACGCCGTGAGGCGGTTCCGGTTCGATGTCGCTAGCCGGCCTCGGCTCGATGTCAGTTCTTGTCGACGCCGTGAGGCGGCTCCGGATCGATGTCGGCGGGCGGCCTCGGCTCGATGTCGCTGGGCAGCCTCGATTCGATGTCGGTCTCCGGCGTCACAGGGACACGATCTCCCTACTTCCGGGTGTCTCCGGAGTGCGACCTCCACTCCCGACCTCCGGTGCTCTTCCCTTCAGGTTCCGGCGACTCCGGAGTGCGATCTCCACTCCCGACCTCCGGCACGATTCACCTCGGTCTCCGGCGACTCGGAGGGCGGACTTCACTCCCCCGTTGACGCCGCACACTCGACCTCAGGTGATTTCCTCCTCGACCTCTGGTGTCTCCACGACCTCCGTCGGCGCCCTCTCTCGACCTCTGGCGTCTCCGGGTACGACGTCTGCTTTCCAGTCAGCGCCGCTTCTTCACCTCCGGCCCCAGGTCTCTAGGCTTCTCGGCGTCGGACTCCAGGAAGATACCAATAGACAGGTCAGGAACTCGCTGTTCTTTACTTTCAAGGCCTGTTCCGGCTGTTCAGGTCCTTGAGTTGGTTCTTCTTGACTTTATCCCACACAGGGCTCTAGGCTGGGCTCAGTCAGTAGGGACTAGTATCAAGGGTGGGTTTCTGGACCCCACTCCAGGCACAAGTTTCCACCCCTGCTGCCTCACTCCTTCCTCCTTCAGTGTTGTGCTGCTCTCCCTTCACCAGTCAGGTGCCAACTGCCAACTCCAACTGCCAACTCTGAGCTGGCTTCCCAACATTCTAAACCTGCCTCACACTGTCACAGGGTTCTAGAATGTTCTGGAAGGTACTAGTAGGTTCCAGTGATGTCACAGGTGACAATGGGTGGCCACCATTTTGAGTTTCAGGCCCTCAGACAGAAGTTCCAGGGGTAGGGAAAATGGCTCCCTGACCCTGCATCAACACTAAAAAGTCTGGTGGTTCCCAAAAAGGAAAAATTATAACAGGGTTTGAGGCAAAAGTGGGACAAAATAAATAATGATGAGGAGGGACCACCCAAAGGGCTGACAGGTCTAACACGCGTCCCCCCCCCCAGCTGAAAGTGGGGAGAGCTACCCAACCCCTTGGGAGTTCTCATCACTAAGGCGGAAATACCTTGAGAGACCGTCTGCATTGGCGTGGTCCACTCCAGGCCGATGTTCCACCTGAAAGTCCATTCCCTGTAGGGAGATAGACCACCTTAGCAACTTGGGATTCTCCCCCTTCATCTGCATCAGCCAACGAAGGGGTCTGTGGTCGGTCTGAACTAGGAAGTGCGTGCCAAACAGGTATGGCCGCAGCTTCTTCAGAGCCCATACCACTGCAAAGGCTTCACGCTCTATTGCACTCCACTTCTGTTCCCTGGGAAGTAGTCTCCGGGATAGGAAGACCACGGGTTGATCCAGACCCTCTTCATTGAGTTGCGATAACACTGCCCCAATGCCATGTTCTGATGCATCCGTCTGGACAATGAACTCCTTGGAAAAGTCTGGGGCCCGTAGGACCGGGGCCTCGCACATGGCTTGCTTCAGTTTTACAAAGGCCTGCTGACAAGCCTCCGTCCAGACTACCCGTCGAGGTTGTTTCTTGGACGTAAGCTCCGTGAGGGGGGCCACAATGGTACCGTATCCCTTCACGAAGCGGCGGTAATACCCGGTGAGGCCCAGAAAAGCTCGGACCTCAGTCTGAGTCTTGGGGGGTTCCCAGGCCATGATGGCCTCGATCTTCGCCTGGAGGGGTTGCACCGCTCCCCTACCCACCAAGTGTCCAAGGTCCACTACCGACCCCTGCCCGATCTGGCACTTGCTGGCCTTGATCGTTAAACCAGCTTGTCTCAGGGCCTGGAGAACAGCTTGCAGGTGACGCAAGTGATCCTCCCAGCTGTTACTGAAGACGGCTATGTCATCCAGATAAGCAGCAGAGAAACTCTCCATTCCAGTGAGGATCTGGTTCACCAGACGCTGAAACGTGGCAGGTGCGTTCTTGAGCCCAAAGGGCATCACACAGAACTGGTAGTGGCCTTTGGGCGTGGAGAAGGCTGACCTTTCCCTTCTCCGTCAGTCAGAGAGATCTGCCAGTACCCAGAAGTAAGGTCAAAGGTACTTAGATATTGGGCAGCTCCCAGCCGGTCAATCAATTCATCCGCCCTTGGGATCGGATGAGCATCAGTCTTGGTCACTGAGTTCAGTCCCCGGTAGTCCACACAGAACCTCAGTTCCGGTTGGGCACCCGGTGGTGCGGCTTTTGGTACTAGCACCACCGGACTGGACCAGGGGCTGCTGGAAGGTTCGATCACTCCTAGCTCCAGCATCTTAGTGACTTCACTGTGAATGCTGGCCTTCACCTTGTCTGACATCCGGTAGATCTTGGACTTCACAGGTGGGCTGTCTCCTGTGTCCACATCATGGACGCACAGGTGAGTCCTACCCGGAACAAGGGAGAACAACGAAGAGTACTGTCCCAGGACCTGGCGGCAGTCCTCCTGCTGTTCAGGAGTTAGAGATGGGGAGAGAATCACTCCCTCCACCGACCCATCCTTCTCTTGAGACGCAAACAAATCGGGGAGAGGCTCGCTTTCCACGTCCTCTGCTCCGTCAGTCACCATCATCAAAATGACTTTGGGCCTCTCGTGGTGGGGTTTGAGGCGGTTGGCATGCAGCACCCGTAGGGGCTGACGAGGGGTCTTAAGATCCACCAAGTAGGTAGCCTTACCCTTCTTCTCCAATACCTCAAAGGGTCCTGACCAGCGATCCTGGAGGGCGCTAAGCTCTCCTGGTTCGATCACCCACACCTTCTGGCCAGGCTCCAATTCCACCGGGTGAGCGTTGTGGTCATACCACGCCTTCATTACTGCTTGGCTGGCCTCCAAGTTGTCAGAAGCTTGCTTCCACAACTTAGCCATTTGGCTTCGGAAGGCCAGCATGTAGCTCACCACGTCCTGGGGAAGCTTTCTGGGAGTTCTTTCCCATCCGTCTCTCACCAGGCTGAGAGGTCCACGCACAGGGTACCCATACAAAAGCTCGAAGGGGCTGAAGCCCACTCCCTTCTGTGGCACTTCCCTGTAGGAAAACAATAGACAGGGTAGGAGGACGTCCCATTTCCTCCGCAGGCTTTCAGGCAGACTTCTAATCATACCTTTCAAGGTTTTGTTAAACCTCTCCACCAGACCATTGGTCTGGGGGTGGTAAGGAGTTGTGAACCGGTAGGTCACTCCACACTCCTTCCACATGGCCCGCATGTATGCTGACATGAAGTTGGTCCCCCTGTCGGACACAACTTCCTTGGGAAAACCCACTCGGGTAAAGATTCCCATCAGGGCCCTAGCCACAACAGGTGCTGTAATGGTCCTTAGAGGTATAGCCTCTGGGTACCGTGTGGCATGATCCACCAGAACCAGGATAAACCTGTGACCAGCTGTAGTAGGCAGATCTAATGGACCCACAATGTCGATGCCCACCCTTTCAAAGGGGGTGCTAACGACAGGAAGTGGTTCCAGGGGAGCTTTCAGCTTCACCCCTGTTTTCCCACTGGCTTGGCAAGACACACATGTCCGGCAGTAGGTGTCGGACGACACTTTCATTTGAGGCCAATAAAAGTGTGGGACAAGACGGGCGAAGGTCTTGTCTTGCCCCAGGTGTCCTGCCAAGGGGATCTCGTGAGCCAATTCCAGTAGGAAGGCTCGGTAACGTTGAGGGACTACTAAGGCTCGTGACGATCCATGTAGGGGTGCCTTGGGTTCACTGTAGAGGAGGCCATCCTCCCAGTAAAGGTTGTAGTTCCCCTCAACGTTCCCTGCTGCCTGGGCTTCGGCCTGTCGCCTCAGTCCCTCAAGGGTAGGGCACTCCCTCTGGCCCTTGCAGAATTCCTCCCTGGTCGGCCCTCCCTCCACGTGCCACTCGGCCGGGATGGGTAGGTCCTCCAGTTTGGTAACATCCCCCACCGCGGACTCCTGGTCCACCACCTCCGGTGGCCTATCCGTCACACGGGGCGCGGATGCCGAGGCAGGCTCCTCCTGTCCTCGGTTCTTCCCTTGGTCGGCAGCCGGCTGTGCCTTTGTTCCAGGCTCCAGTCGAAACAGACTCCCTCTCCGGGTAGTCGCGGACCCTGTGCTAACACAGGCCCAGTCATGTGTACCCAGCATCTCAGCATGAGTCCGGTATTCCACCTCCTTCCAAGCATTGTGCTCCATGTCATTCCCCAGTAGACAATCGACCGGCACGGCAGGGCTTACGGCAACTCGAAGTGAACCTGCAACCCCCTCCCATTCAAATGGAACCTCGGCCACCGGATAGTGGCCGGTTCTGCTGTCAGCCATCGCGGCTGGGTGGAGTACGTCGGGAATTACCTGCTCTGGAGACACCAGTTGGCTACGTACCATAGTCATACTGGCTCCTGTGTCTCTCAGAGCCTCCCCTCTTTGGCTGTTGATGGTGACCCACTGCCCATACTTTGTGGTATTTGCGGGCACCTGGATCTTAGGAACCATCTCCCGTTCTCCCAGGGACACTAAAGTGACACCCGCCCACTCCCTTCCCTTAGTTAAGGGCATCTCCTCCCCGAGCACTACACTAGCTACTCCGGGGGCCTTTCCTCCAATGGGAGGGGGTGGTCTTTTCGGGCACTTCGCATCTCCCTTATAGTGTCCGACGCCACCGCACTCGAAGCAATGGACAACCCTTGGCTGCTGACTCTGGCCAGGATTAGGGTTTCTGGGTGGGTTAGCCCTAGGGGTGAATCCTGTTCCCTTTCCCTGGAAGTTATTTTGGGGGCCTTTAGAGAACTCCTTTTTCTTTTCCCCTCCCTCTTTCTCCAGCTCCGCCAACTTCCATGTGAGCTGTCTTTTCTCCCTCCGGTCAGTTAATTCTACTTCTGATAAGCCACCGCTAGAGACAGTGCTGCCCTTCCTGGAAAGTGTTCTGGGCCCCGCTAACAGGTTCCCCACATCAGGTTGGTACAACCCAGCCCCCTCGCTAACAGGCTCTCCATCCCTGTCCTCCTGCTCAGCCTTACTTTCCCGTCGTGCCTCCCCCCAAGCCCTCAAGCTGGTCTGGAGTTCAGCCTTCTTGGCACCCGGGGGACAATACACCCCCTCTCGCTGACAAAACTCTCTGAGTTGGGCCACAGTGTAAGTTTCCAAATCTTCCAACACAAACTCCATTTTGCCCACTCAGAATAGAAGACAGGTGTTTACAGAAGCTATGCAGGGGGGTACCTTTTGTAATACCTCCTCCCACCACCAAAGTAAATTTGGAAAAAACAAAACTCAGAATTAGGAAGTCCGCTTTGAGAACTCCCGGTGTAGGCCTATGGACTACCCACAGTTATTGTCGAGTGGACGCAAGCACAGCTCTATCCCACCGTTGAACACCAATTATGTTAGAAAACCCCGGGCAACCGGGGTTAGCAGTCACCCGGTGTTTCCCAGCACAAGGGGTAGCTTGGCTCGAGCGGTCGGGGGTCAGGCACTGTGTTAAGCGTACGTCACACCCTCACAATAACCATGCGTTCATCCGTTCCAAAACCGACTCTACACCGTAAAAATTTATGAAAATATATCTGTGTTTATCTTGTTTTCTCTTAGTTGCAGGTTAAATAAATAATAACACACTTGCAGTACACAAAGCGTCTTCTGTAAAAAGGGTAGGTCAAATAAATAAGCTCAGATCATAAATAATCAATGAATAAATAGATGTGCATAAAATACATAGGCAAATAAATACTGTGAGGGAATAAATACTGTGAGACAAATACTGTGAGACAATAAATAGGATAAATACAAAGAATACAATACTCTCAATAAATATAAGCCATCAGTACACTTTCAAATCAGGTCACGTTTGTGAGGTACTATGGGTTGATTTGGCCCAATCACAGCTTGTGGTTATGTGGATGGCCTGAGGGTGTCTCACCTAGCTTGGATAAGGCTGAGGCTAAAACTGAGGTAGATCAAGGGTAATCTAGGAATCTGGCTCTCCCAAACTACACAACCCCTCACACAGGTCACTGTATCAGTCTCAGTCCACCCCTGGCACCCCCAGGCTGGTCCTAACACCTCTCTAGCCCCTAGGATGGTCTCTTAGGGCTCCACAGGGCCTTAGGCGCCCTCTATTCCACTTACTGCCCTCTTTATGAACTTCCGACTCCGCCGGAGTCGTGTCGACGCCGTGAGGCGGTTCCGGTTCGATGTCGGCGGACGGCCTCGGCTCGATGTCAGTTCTTGTCGACGCCGTGAGGCGGCTCCGGATCGATGTCGGCGGACGGCCTCGGCTCGATGTCAGTTCTTGTCGACGCCGTGAGGCGGCTCCGGATTGATGTCGGCGGACGGCCTCGGCTCGATGTCGCTGGGCAGCCTCGATTCGATGTCGGTCTCCGGCGTCACAGGGTCACGATCTCCCTACTTCCGGGTGTCTCCGGAGTGCGACCTCCACTCCCAACCTCCGGTGCTCTTCCCTTCAGGTTCCGGCGACTCCGGAGTGCGATCTCCACTCCCGACCTCTGGCACGATTCACCTCGCTCTCCGGCGACTCCGGAGGGCGGACTTCACTCCCCCGTCGACGCCGCACACTCGACCTCAGGTGACTTCCTCCTCGACCTCTGGTGTCTCCACGACCTCCGTCGGCACCCTCTCTCGACCTCTGGCGGCTCCGGGTACGACGTCTGCTTTCCAGTCAGCGCCGCTTCTTCACCTCCGGCCCCAGGTCTCTAGGCTTCTCGGCGTCGAACTCCAGGAAGATACCAATAGACAGGTCAGGAACTCGCTGTTCTTTACTTTCAAGGCCTGTTCCGGCTGTTCAGGTCCTTGAGTTGGTTCTTCTTGACTTTATCCCACACAGGGCTCTAGGCTGGGCTCAGTCAGTAGGGACTAGTATCAAGGGTGGGTTTCTGGACCCCACTCCAGGCACAAGTTTCCACCCCTGCTGCCTCACTCCTTCCTCCTTCAGTGTTGTGCTGCTCTCCCTTCACCAGTCAGGTGCCAACTGCCAACTCCAACTGCCAACTCTGAGCTGGCTTCCCAACATTCTAAACCTGCCTCACACTGTCACAGGGTTCTAGAATGTTCTGGAAGGTACTAGTAGGTTCCAGTGATGTCACAGGTGACAATGGGTGGCCACCATTTTGTGTTTCAGGCCCTCAGACAGAAGTTCCAGAGGTAGGGAAAATGGCTCCCTGACCCTGCATCAACACTAAAAAGTCTGGTGGTTCCCAAAAAGGAAAAATACTAACAGGGTTTGAGGCAAAAGTGGGACAAAATAAATAATGATGAGGAGGGACCACCCAAAGGGCTGACAGGTCTAACAGTAAGGAAATGAGCAGATCTTTTGTAATTGAAACCAGACCAGTTTAAAATTGGATCTAAAGGGCAGGGCTACGATCCCTGTCATCTTATCACGATAAAGTAGGGTCCTCGTAATGTAGAACTTGAGAACTAACTTTCTGTGTTCGGGCATTCAAACAAAAGTAAAGCAGGTACAGATGTTATGCGACTGGAATAGAAACTGTGGAATTCCTAGCATTTCCAATAGAAACATTTTCAGTAAATGTGCAAAATATGTATTATTATCGTACTTAGGTGCTAACCCCGTTTATGACTCTGCTGTCTCTCTCGTTGTGAACAGAGCTATTGGACAAATGGGACTGTTACCATGGCGACCTCACGGACACACAAACCATCTTTTTATTTAAAAATTCAAACTGGGGGGAAATGTCGCCGAGTCTGGTTCTCAAATCTGAGCGTGTCATATCTAATAATAAATGCTATTAGGAGCCTCACTAGTGTTTTAAATAATACATTTGTCTAATTTCCAAAGCTGGGCTTTCAATCTGGAGGATATCGGCATCACAAGTTTTGCAGTAAATTTATACTATGTGTATTGTGTGTAATTACCTTAAGACCTGTTTTCACCGAAGAAACACACTGATTCACATTTTCTTATTTTTAAAAACACCCACAAACCTACATCTGGATTTTAGCTCCTACCTATTTGGTTTTTTTTCGCCACCAAAAACACGAACCTGTCCACACAGTTCTACGCCACACATTTCCTATCCACACCATATAATTCAACTCCCAACCACATAATTCAAGTCAATAACACTGTTACACAACACACCACATACATCCAATCCACCCCACACAATTCCACAAATTTCAACACCACATTATTAAGCTTCACTTCATACCACTCCACAACACAAAATATCATTCCACATAATTACTCCAAAACACACAATCACACTCCACATACTTCCAGTGCATTCAATACCACATAATTACTATCCACATAATTCCACAGCGCACCATGTTACACAAATCCATTCCACACCGCACAATTCCACGCCACACAAGTCCACAGCTAACTAATCCAATCCAACCCGCATAATTCCACTAAACACCCCATACATACACTCCATAACACATAGGTAAAAGACATTGCCATTTACAATGACAAAAGCTCTAACTCAAACAAATGTGAGACCGTTTGCATTTCCAATGCTTGTTTTAAATACGGTTCTGTCCGTTGCTTCCTATTTACTCATGCCATTTGTCCACAACCTCATCATATGTTAACTTGTCTGATACATGCCCAAGCATTTTGTGGGGAGTTCTGTACATGAAACTTTGGTGGAAAAGGGATACTCAATGATAGATGACTTATATTTCTTGTCAAATTGGCCCATCTCTCCTATACACCTCCTTCTATATGCCATTAATGTTTGACATTGAGATGAATAGAGATGTTCTCCCTCTGTGGATTCTACTTGAATACCGACAGTCAATCAATCAATCAATCAATCAATCAAAAACAACTTTATTCGGTTTTTCCCTAAAACCATAAAAGTTACAACATATCCACACCTTATTAAAAGACTGAATCTTAGGGATAGATAAAAACAAATAAATACATAGAATTAAAAAAGAGTTTTACAGTTCATGTTATTAATTAATATACAATACAAAACGCATGAACCATAATTTTGAGCCTTCTCCCTCTAATATGACTAAAATTCAAGACCTGCCCTTGTTTTCGCTACTGCTTTCAGATATCCCACGATGAAGAAAATACAATCTGGTTTTAACATCTGCAAAAACAAAAGTGCTGGGCGGACCTGATTAAAATTCAACCTTTTTAAAAGGGGGAGCAAAAAGTGTTTTTGTGGTATATCATAAAATTTACATTTGAACATAAAATGTAGCAGATCCTGTGGAGATACTTGATCGCAGCCACAGGGTGCTAACACCTGTCCTCTGCTACACCCTTTAGGAACGGCAAGTAACAGATGAAAAAGATCAAAGCGGAACCTAGACAATAAAAACCTCTCGTATGTAGTCAATGTTCCCAAGAGATAAGGCTCAGTAGATGGATCAGTTTTCAAAGTTCGGAGTTTGCGAACACTTGGTTTTCTTAGTTCCAGCTTGTCTCTTTCTAACTTCCTGCTACAACTGAAAGCTTTCTTAACCAGTTCCACATCCTTTTTTACTATAGCAGAAGGTTTTAAAAAGGGATCCGGGCGGCCCAACTCGGTAAAACAACCACCAATGTATTTCAGCCATGGGATTTGAAGCGTATGCTCAAGGCGCATGCAGTCCATTATGATCTGTTGTGTGATCTCTTGATCTTTGTTTAGCCAGCACTTGAGCCAAAACACCAAAGGGCGCAGTGCCAGTATGTCACATAGAAAGGGCACCCCCAATTCTTCATGGAATCCCAAATTAGATAAAACTTTTGGCACACCCATCAGTCGTTTTAAGAAGTTATTCTCAACCACCTGCAATGCGTCTGTAGTGGTGTATCCCCAGATTTCACTGCCACAACAGGCAGTTGCTACACCTTTGGCCTGATAGATTTTCAGCATGGCTGCAATTGGGCGCCAGCCCATCTTGGCAGCAAAGTTGAAAATAGCGGCGGTAATTCGTGTAAACTCCCCTTTTTTCTTCTGTATATGGGGTTCCCACTTTAATCGGTCATCCAACAGAACCCCCAGGTATTGAAACACTGTCATCATAGGGACCCTCTCGGTACCCACTGCAAAGGGGTACTTTTTCGTAGGCCGAGACCCTACCTGCATTATGAAAGATTTGGCATTGTTGATAGCCAGGTCTCGGGTCCCCATAAAGGTCTCGAAGGAATCCAATAAGGTTTGTAGTCCCCTTGCTGTCCTGGCTATGAGGACCGTGTCATCTGCATACAGTAGGGCCGGGAGACCCTGTCGCCCTATATGCGGATAATCAGCCCCCGTTGCAACCAAGGCTCCTCCAAGATCATTTATATAAAGATTGAATAAGAAGGGGGCCAGGATGCAACCCTGGCGTACCCCCCTTCCGATGTTAAAATTCCTAGAAACCCGAAGATCCTGGGCAAATCTAACATTCGCCTTTGTTTCTCTATGCAGATCCATTCGGAAATCCACGATGTTGGCCTCCACCCCCATGGCCCTCATGGACTGCCACAGTTTGGTCCGGTTAACACAGTCGAATGCGGACGAAAGGTCCATAAAGGCCATGTAGATCGTACCTGGGTGGACCAGCGTGTAATTACCAAGGATCAGGTAGAGGTTTAAACATTGGGCCACCGTCGATCGCCCCGGGCGAAACCCAAATTGTATATCGAAGATGATGTTATGCTCCTCGGCCCAAGAGTATAATCTTTGCAGTAGCACACCTCCCACCACCTTTACTATTGAGTCAATGAGGGAGATTGGCTGATAACAAAACGTGCTATTGCGATCCCCCTTTTTAAATAGTTGCACGATGGTAGAAGTAGCCCAAGATTCAGGGTAGCCTTCCCTGGCTGCCGCATTAGGCACAGCCACAAGGATCGGTGCCCAAAAAGGAAGGTCCGGCGGGATTCCATCCGGACCCGGAGCCTTGTTACACGTTAGACCGGCAATCCCCGCCTCCATCTCTAACTGCTCGAAAACCAAACTGTCCGTTTTGGTTTCCCAATGTGGCTGTCCAGAGGGGGCCATACACCCCATAAACATGGACTGAAAGTGGGCCACCCATTCTTCCTCCGTAATAATGGAGGCTATGGCGCTGCCTGTGTCTGTAGCGAACAAAGGTCTGCTAACTATTCCCCAAAACTATTTCTTAAGGTACTAGACTCTAGCAGCTCTTTCCATGCCTCCTCCTTAAGAGCTCCCTTGCGAATAGCTAAAACCTGTTTGTATGCTAGGCGACAAGAGCGTATGAGTTGTTGATATCTCGGGATGGCCTTCATGGCCTCCTTCAGTCTTCGTGCCGCCTGGGTACAGGAAGAATCAAACCATCTTGGGTTTGTATTGAATACTGTACGTACCGGTGCACTTAAGAGATCCCCTGCCTTGAGCGAGATGACGTTAAAGGCACTAAGAACATCTTTTGGCAAGCTATCCGGCAGGACACAGAGAGCAAATTCCGCGGCACATGAATCTCTCACTTCTCTATAAAAAACGTTTGCGTCAATCTGTGACCATTTGAGACGGCGCCCGCCATCCGTGGGTCTTAATATTCCTGGTGCCCTCCCCTTATGTTTTCTAGATAAAAATGTACCGCTCAGGTAGACACATAGGGGGTTTATGGTCACTATAAGCACTGTCCCTGATAGGAAACCCTTGAAAAGCGGACTGGATAGAGGAAGAAATTAAAATATAGTCGATAAAAGACCCACTACCAATCCCTTTGCAAGTGGGAAACAATGCTCTGCTGTTAGGAGCCGAGAGGGACATTAATGCCAGTAAATCGAATTAATCAGTTAGTTTGTTCAATTCGTCCCCCTGGATAGAATGCTCAAAGTGAAACCCCCCAATTCTGTGGCATCCCAGGTCGGACATCATTGTAAGCTTTGGGTCACCACATGGATGGATGTTAAAATCTCCTAACATCATTATTTTTTTCTTTTTTCTTTTTTTTATTTTGCAGAGTTTTTTTTATATAGCGCGAACTTGATCTGAATCAAATGAGGTATCAGAGCGCTTTACATAGCACCAGTTACGTTACATGAGGACACACATTCATTTTTTGTTAGGCACGGGGAGATTAAGTGATGTGCCCAGAATCACAGGATGTTTAGCGTCATTACCGAGACTCGAACCCAGTTCCTCCAGGTCCGCGGTCGAGCGCCCTAACCGTTTGGCCAACTCCTCTCCCCAAATTATTGAGTGCAATGTGTGACCACAGGTCTTCCTTAGGTAATGACCCTACTGGGTGATATTGCCTTCCCCCTGCTTACTATTTGATGAATTACAGAAATTGAACAGGCCCAATAGATCATTCCCCTTCTTAAGGGAAATAGCTTGAAGTGCCTGACTAGAAGAGGGGTTAGTCTGTGCCTGGCAATCGACTGACAGGGAAATATAAGTAAATGAGAAAAAACAAGGACCCCCTGAACAATGGTTAGTTCAATTCCTAGGACAGGGACTTGAATAGTAATGACAAACTCCTAGGCAATATCAATAAAGTAAACAAATTACACAATATCTACGACAATAAGAAGACCAAGGAAGACGGAAAAAATATGTTCAAATGTGTTACTATTTTAATAATTTCTTCTCATACTATTTAAACAAAAGATATTTATACAAAACATCTAAAAAATGAAACCATATTTAACACATTACATTTAATCAATATGTATAAATAAAAAGTTAAAAAGTGGCAATATCTTTATTAACTCGACGCACATTTCGGCGTATACAACGCCTTCTTCAGGAAAGCCACACAATTATAGATCCCGTTTCAAGGTGATGAGTTCCTAGTAATTAAAACTAGCAACGCCATAGTTGGTGGATGTCTTTAATTCTAATAAATGGCTGATTAAAATGCAATGCACCGGATGTGCAACGATGTCTTATTAATTTTAAAATCAACAGTTTCACGAAAAGGTCTGATGTCTGGTTGTCAAACAAGCTTCATATAGGTATATTGGAAAAGCGGCCTGGTCCTACTTAATGTTAAAATCAGTAAAATGATACTCTGGAAAGCCTCTTGCAATAGAAGAAATTCAACGAAGAAACTGGAACAAGCACTGGATATGTGATAGCGTTCCAAATATGTAGCTCAATAAGCATACACAGAAAAGAGTATCCAAGTGCTTTTCCGAAGGCATCACCGGCAGCCATCCTTAGCCTGGTCCTACTTGAAGCCTTCTTTTGTCAGATAAGTCCTTTACTGTGTATGCTTATGGAGCTACATATTTGGAACACTATCACATATCCAGTGCTTGTTCCAGTTTCTTCGTTGAATTTCTTCTATTGCAAGAGGCTTTCCAGAGTATCATTTTACTGATTTTAACATTAAGTAGGACCAGGCCGCTTTTCCAATATACCTATATGAAGCTTGTTTGACAACCAGACATCAGACCTTTTCGTGAAACTGTTGATTTTAAAATTAATAAGACATCATTGCACATCCGGTGCATTGCATTTTAATCAGCCATTTATTAGAATTAAAGACATCCACCAACTATGGAGTTGCAAGTTTTAATCACTAGGAACTCATCACCTTGAAACGGGATCTATAATTGTGTGGCTTTCCTGAAGAAGGCGTTGTATACGCCGAAACTCGCGTCGAGTTAATAAAGATATTGCCACTTTTTAACTTTTTATTTATACATATTGATTAAATGTAATGTGTTAAAGTATTGTTTCATTTTTTAGATGTTTTGTATAAATATCATTTGTTTAAATAATATGTGAAGAAATTATTAAAATAGTAACACATTTGAACATATTTTTTCCGTCTTCCTTGGTCTTCTTATTGTCGTAGATATTGTGTAATTTGTTTACTTTATTAATATTGCCTAGGAGTTTTTGTCATTACTAGGGAAATATAAGTAACCAGGCCACCCTTTGCTCTGCCACTAGATGATGGTAAGGCAGGGACAAAAAAAGCTTTGAACCCCTCCAAAAACAAATTACAATCCACCAGCCATGTTTCCTGTAGGCAGATGACAGAAAATTGCCTGACAAACTGCTGCCATAAGGGGTCCTGAAACGTATTGGCCAGGCCTGCTATGTTCCATGATATGGCATTACTATCCAGTATATGGGGTATCACCTCTTGATAAATAGGTGGGAGCTGGGCCGTCTGCAATATATCTATTTCAGCTACCATTGGAGAGTGAGCCTTCTGCTGACACTTAGACTTTACTAAAGAGACACTACGGGTATGCAGTCAATCGCATTCCTCCATCCCCGATAGCATACAAAATCTGTTTGTTAGAGCTAGGGGAGGGGGCAGAGTAGGGACATACTGAGACCCTCTTGAACGTAAACGGTAGGGTGCTTGTAAGTACCATTGATCACTGATCACAGAGGTTTTTGGATACTGCCTAGCCTATCTCCGGGCATTTCCATAGCACCATGCCCTGTTTTGTCCCCTCGAAAGGCTACTCTGTAGAAAAAACCTAAAGGCAGTACTTGTATTGTGGAACCGTGAGTAAATGAACCAACATGGGAGGCCCTAGACAAAATTCTTTCAGCTAGGAAGCTTCTGTTAAAATTTACAATTCCACAATCACCACCTCCTGATTACTGCAAGCTACCTATCCATGCCACCCGGCGCACCATGATAATGTTACGTTCCATACCTGGGCCCACAGGGGTGTTATTTGATAACCAGTGGAGTACCTTATTTTTGTGCTGGCTAAAATCCTCTTTTGTGCCAGTGAGGAGGGGTGGCACATTCCCCAGAACCGCTACATAGGGTGCAGATTCTGGAGGAAGATGGATAATGGGCAAATGCTGGCTTATGTTCCCTTGATGCACCACAGAGTCATCCAAGCGACCTAAGGGGAGTTGTAAGTCTCACCTAGAGGGTAGAGCAGCCGATGACCCGCTAGGTGGCTGCCCTCCCAATGAACCACCTCCCCCACCCCCCCTTGGGCTAAGTGCAACACCTGGCTTTGTGTGCATTGCTGGTCTCTAGAAATGTTGCTAGAAGTTGGGACTAAGCCTGGGTCAGTTGCAAAATTTGAGTTTACAGGATCACCCGTGTCCCCGCTGATTACAGGTGCATCTGACTGTGCCCCCCCCCCGCTAAACCTTTCTTGATCGCTGACAACCTATCAAAGATCGGGCTCAATTTAGCTTCCAAAAGGGTGGACATTATGTCCGTGAAGGCCTTAATGATCGATGAGTCTATATTTGTAACTACCGGTCTGGAGACCGGTGTCTTGGGAGAGGTGGATTTAGTTTTTTTTGCTTTGCCCCCTATAGTATGAAGTTTACGTTTAATACTTCCCCCAGGCTTAAGGTCCCCCAGATCGGGATGTTGGATCGTCTCCCTGTAAAAGGGCGGGTGCGTGCCTGAATGTTTTTGTGAATTAGTGCTATCCTTCCCTTGCGGCCGAACAATGCTTTGTCTCTTTTCTATTATAACTATTGGAGAAAGAGACCTGTGCGGGACCGGATGAGGAGCCGGAGATGGAACTTCGTGCACAACTAGTGACCCTTCAATGATGGGGGAAGCCGCTGGTGACCCCTGACGAGAGCCTGGAGGGGCGGGTGGAGTTGGGGACAGGGACTCGGCTGAAACTTCAGCCTGCGGCACACTAAGGCCAACTGGGGGTGGGTGCGAGCTGTTAGTGGGTGAGCTGGAGAGACGTCTATTCACTAGTTCAATTTCCATATCAATAACAGCAGCTGCCCTCTGCAGAAAGGAATCCATTGTCACAACTGTGGTGGAGGAGCTAGGTGCTGCCTTAACCCCAGCTAACCCCGTCTGAATCTTGCGCCTCCCCATGACTTAGAACAACTTGGGTAGATACAGTGCAAAACACAGGTGAGATAGTAGGTAAATGTAGACAACGGCAGTAAAAAAAGAGAAAAACACCTTTTATATACAAAAGTCCGTATTGTATGTTCAGTACTGGGCCATAAAAGATCACCACCCTATTGCAACCCACTAATACCAGGGTTTGTGATGCTTGTCCAGGTGGAGGTTAAATAGTAGTTGTAGGAGCGAGCCTACCTCCTTCCGCGGTGCCTTAAAAACTGGATAACAGGATGGCCACAGTTCAATTAAGCATTAGACCGACAGCCTGCAGCCAAGGGGTATGGCCCAGCCCAGTCTCGGACGGGCGCAGAAGGGCCCGCCTTTGGTCCGGGCGTGGCACGCCCGCTGTGGTAGCCCTGCAGGCCCTTTGTATGCCTCCTGGCGCTCTAGTGGCAGTGTCAGCTGTGTGCGCGCAACAGGGGCTAATGGGAGGGGTAGTCCGGTGATTTCACTTACACTCCCTACACCGGAATGGCTGCAGTAACTCTGGCGGCGGTGGCGGCACCACAACAGGTAGGATTTCAAAGAGCTCCCCAAACCAACTACATAATCTTATGGTGTTGTTCATCAGTAGGTTCAACCATTTGTTCTAGGTTTGCACTCTTGACATCTATTATATGCCTGCCATAAATGCGACCCGTGTATGGAGAAACAAACTGGGACAGCAGGCCTGCTGGGAAATGTAGTGTCCGGTAGCCGTTCCCCTCACGGCAGGACACTGGAGCAGGCAAGCCGTTCCCCTCACGGCAGGACAGCTGAAGAAGTAAGCCGTTCCCCCTCACGGCCGGGTCTGCTCTGGCTTTTCTTCTTCATCCAGAGGGGCACATCTTCCTCTGCATTTCCAAACCGTAGACTCACTGGCCGCACCCGCAAGTCACACCCAGTCTCATTCCACCGAGCCTCTTCTGCGGGGGCATAGGGGCGGTTCACTCTCTCTTCTCCGCTTCCACCTCCCTGTTTGCTCCCGCTGCTCACACCGCACACGGCTACCGGGAACACTGCGGGAGAGCACTGCAGGGAGGAGGCGAAATTCGGCCGAAACTCGCTCTTGGTTGCCCGGCCTCCCGGGACGCGAAGATAATAACTTCTCGGACCCCCACTGTGCACGAAACAGCAGAGCAGCGGGAAACAACGAGCCGCGAGCCGGGACTTGGAAGGTGAGACACGCGTCAGCGAGGCAGCAGCGAGGCGTCTTCCTCATTCACCCCAGTGAAGTCCAAGGCACCAGGAGAAAGTGACTTTTCCGACAGTCCTTTTCATACTTAATTTCCATAATTGATACATAGGAGCACCTTTTTCTGTAATTAATTTAGAGATGATGCAAAATCACAACTTTTTATTTCCATTTCATAATTTGTTTATTTGAATTTTAAACAAACATAGTAAACTTCAATAAGTGTGTGTCATTTGAACACATGCATTTTTTTTGTTTAAATCGTTCAGGAACCTCACATCAGATGTACAGAATGCTGATTTCTAGGGTTTGAAAGCAAGTTTTTCTCTTCTACAAATCTGAGAGGTATACATGTTTACGTCATACAAGTTTCATGTCATCAAAGAAGAACATTATTTTTGCAGATTTTCTATACTTGAGACACAAAACCGACATAGTCTTCTGGCGAGCAAGGTCTTTTTCCATCATCCTTTTATTTCTAATTTGGAAAAATATTAACCCTCATCTCCATCAGCAACTTCTTTCTGACTGGTGTCATACATTAAGAGTGTCTCTTCTATTAGAGAAAAATAATTCATATACAGTGCACTGATGGATATACCAGGTCAGTTTGGCAGACCCATCTTTTAATATGACCTTTAATTCTTAACTTAAACAATGGCTTAGTCAGTGTTTTCCCAACTAAGATTGGTATCCAGTCAAAAACCACTGCTCACAAGTTTGTATATCTTGACTATATATTTTCAAAGTAATGCTGACTAATTCTTTAATTATCCACCTCTCAAATGCTTCTTGTTGGAGAATGGAAATAAGGCAAAATATTTGTTAAGGACCATTTGAATAATTGAATCCACACCCCCACCCATAAGCCTGCTTATAGAACATTCCACGTCCATGCCGTTGCTTCTCTGTTTGGCAGACTCTTGGGGGGGGGGGGGGCGGGTTTGAGGGGGGGGGGGCTGGTTATATGGACAAAAATTCTCTTAATATCCCAGTAGAAGTTTTGAGCATTGACTCACCTGACATTATAGGTCTAAGAATAAAAAACACCAACAGGTCTTTGCCTGTATCTATTTAATATATACTCAAGGCCAAGGAGGGGTAACCTAGAATCCCTGGTAATAGACTTGCATGATGGGTTTCTTAATAAGCTGTACTTAAATGATCTGGTCATCCTGGGTGGAGATTTTAGTTGCAGGTTTGAACCAATTGATGGTCTAGACTCCATTGTAGCTGAGGAGGACCTGGACTGGGTTATCCTCTGTCTTGGAAGCGAAAGCACTGCTTCTTAGTGGCTTCCATGCAATTGGTGCACCTCACTCTAGAACATGGCCTTCGTGCCTGTAATGTCAGGCCTAGATCTGATAATCTCAGCTCATTTACTTTTAGAAGAGGCATCTCACAAAAACTGATAGGTCATGATTAGCGTAATTTTATGGGATAGACTCTGGGACTTTTGGATCGACCCCAGAGAAGACAGTACGTATCTTCCCTTGCATTTAACGATGTTAAGATGGTTTTCTGAGATTCCAACCTTGCCTGCCGATTCTCTTTGCATTAAGCCGGTTATAGGGAACAACCATAGGTCAATTAAGGGGCTTTCTTGGCACCCTAATAATGATATATAACATATATTTTGATATTTTAACTCCTTTTGTAGAGCGTATACCTGCAGATATCCCCATAGGGATTATCCATGGCACCCTGGTTGAGTATTTAAGACCTTATTTAACCAATGTACCAAGTCAACTTGGTAAACGAGGGATACCCAAAGTCCTCCCCTGTAATCCTTGTTATACAAAAGAGTGTAAACTAGTTAAAAAGTAATTGATTGTTGTCATAAAACCCAAGAGCATTGTAGATGTTTAAGCTCAAACGACCAAGTATCCAAAAACACCGGCGTCAACGAAAATGGATTGGGATGATGTTAATTGGAATGACTTGATTGTGGCATCTAAAAGTAGAGACACATCAACCTTCTGGAGTATTATTGCACAAGGATTTGTTTCCAAAACCAGACTGTTTCCTAGATCCTGAAACTTGGGTGCGTCATTTCACTAATGTCTACTCTTTGAACTCTTCATCGGCGCCACAGATACTATTGAATAGTCAACCCAATTGTGCTGTCTCGTATCAGGCACATATCTCCCTTGAGACCACAATAGCCATTGAGGCCCTGAAATTAGACAAACCATCGGTTCTAGGCAGTATCCCAAGAGAGCTCTTGAGGCACGATCAGTCTGTTTGGGCTCCGTATATTAGACTACTATGTAATTCAGTTGGTTCTGGAGCTCCGGCTCTAGGTACGTTGAAATGTGCAGAAATAGTACCCATATTTAAAAAAGGGAATAGCAAGTTTGTTGTACACCTTGCAAAAAGTATTTGAGTGGCAGGTTTTTAAATAAACTCAGTGATTGGATGGAACAGAATAAGGTCTTAGCCCCATTTCAAACAGGTTTTAGATCGCGTGTTAGTACAGTGGACCAGGTTTTTAGTTTTTTATGCATTATATGGAAGTATGTTCAGCTGAAAGGGGGTCATCTATATGATACATTTGTAGATGTTACGGCAGCATTTGCTCTGGTCCCACGGAGTGTCCTGTGGGCAGCCCAATAGGAAACAAGGAGTGCCAGAGGATCTTTTATTACAGATAATGAGACTGCATGAAGGTAATTATGCAATGGTCCATTGGGGCCCTCAGGGCGAGCTCACTAATCCAATACCTATTAAAAGGGGAGTAAGACAGGGTTGGGTGCTCTCACCCACCCTTTTCTCTCTATTTGTTAATGATGTCATTGGTTATCTAAAAGAGTGTAGACCCGATTCACCGAAGCTCAATGGGGTCCCTATTCCTGCATTACTCTTTGCAGATGACATGCTTTTGTTGTCAGAGACCCCGATGGGGTTGCAGTCCCTTCTCAACGAATTTAAAATCTATTATGATAGCAAAGGCTTCGAAATAACTCCATTAAAACAAAATATGATGATCAATCCACATGTGTTCTTTAAGGGGAACATTGGGCTCCAACAATAACAGCTTGAACTATTTGAGCATAACGCTTGTCTTTAATTTGTCTTGGGCCCCTCATATAAATTAGAGCACTTTCCCTGGAACACAGCTCCCTGGCAGTGTCGAAAAAGAATAAAGCTACTACATCTAGGGCCATTTGTCCGGCAATTGAAGTTTATAGAAGGAAGGTCCAAGCAGCTGCTCTGTACGGAGCTGAGTTATGGGGACTGAACAAGGTGTACAAGCTGACCCACGGGAAAACAAGTTAAGATTGTTAACGTGCCTTCTTACTATTACTCCCCTCATTCCTTTATACCAAAACACTAATCTCAAGAGAACTGAGGTCCTAGTGTCTCTGAGACCACTGTTATTCCGGGGGAGACTATGCACCACATAGGAACTTAGTTGCTATAGGGAAGGGTTAATGAAACTTCTGGTAATAGATGAATCTCGTAGCTTTCCTTAAACTTGACATGTTGATTCTTGGCTTGTTAGATTGGGTCTGGACTCCTTTTGGAGTCACCTGCAGGCTTTGACAGCACATTTGAAATGGCGCTTACTCCCAGAATGTTTGGGCTTTTCTGACCAACTTACTCCATTCGAATTCTAGACCAGCTGGGCTGACAGAGCAATTTTTATTATTTAAGGCCACTTCGCACTTTGAACACTTTTGGCCAAATCACTTTATCGGAATTTCCATTATGACTCTCTTCAAACTAGAGAGTACACATCGAGGTGGAAAACTGATAATAGAGATTTGGTGGATGCAAACTGCAAATTGTGTAATTTACACACTAAAGAAAACCAGGCACATATACTTTTCTTCTGTCCAACCTGTGCAAACCTGAGGAGGAAATGGATCCATCCTATATGGTACAACTTGGGATTTAGGATGTACCAAATGATGTAAGGATCCTTAAAACTAATGCTTCTCTGTGCATAGTTTTTAGTGTAAGCGGTTATTTGCTTGCAGTTGGGTTTGTTCAGAAAAAAGAAAGGCATGAACCTCTAAGGTAGACTTCATCTGCAATGACCCCAGCCATCAAAACTGTTTTATTATGATTGACATAAATATGAGACCTTGGAATTTTTATTGATGATTTTACATTCTGCAAGGTTGGTTGTATTTTCTCCTAATTTTTTGAATTAATTATTACATGCTGAGTAACCATGGGAATGATTTTAAAGGTTTTTAACTGCTTTTAGATAATACAATTATGTATTGTATGCTTGTATGAGATGCCCACTTGTGCTTTTTAAGGTTTGTAACCAAAATAAAGCTATGTTACTACTCCATATGCATAATTCAAGTTTGGTGTAGGTCAGTTTTAATTGAAGCCATCCTGCTTCTTCTGGTGTGTACTGGGTTAATTCTGGAAATCTTCTCCAGCCCTTGCTGCAGCCTTATCAATTGACTGACACAAGCCAAACACCAAATAGCAACTTTGGCAAGCTTTCTGCACAGCCTGAAAATTTTAAAATTCCTGATTCTGAAAAAGATGATTATTATGAATAACTTGGAGGGGTGTCTTCACCCCCTCTCCCAGCCAGAAAGTCAAACCTGAACCCAATGTGACAAATTTCCCCTCAATCACAACACTGAAAACTGTAATTGTAATTCCGAGTTTATAATGTTTGGAGTTTGTCTTCTGACTTACTGTTGTGGAAAAGAGTGATCAAGACAGAACCACAACAATGTATGTTTACATTGAGGTCTCTGGAATGTGGGGCCTCACCATCTTCCACTGTACCAGCAGGTAGGGTCCTTAGAACACTAGTTTGGCAAAGTTAGATCACTATACAACTTCAGTAAGAGAGAACATGTTTTCTCTATGGCTGCTGGACAGGTAGGGCCAGACTGCCAAGCTACCTCTTTAGTAATATGGGGGCCCCACATAAGATGACACTCGCATCACAGAATCTACCTTCACAACTACCCATGTCGGTACAACCGACCGCGTTGTGGATAAACAACCAACCAAACCTTGGGGACTATTATTGTTATGGGGGCTAGAGGGCTCAATCCGGTGCCCATTTCCAACCATACCTGCCTGCCGATGACAGTGACCACCCTGGGATTTTAGCCCCTCTTCTTGCTGAGTCGTGCAGTACCCTAAAACTATTAAGAACTAGGAAGCTGCTTCAGACAGATGCCGTATTCCTATTGTAAAGGGTACTGCCAGTAATTTCAATCCACTTCCTGGTTGTGATATTTAGCTTCATATACCTTTCTCTGAATGATGCAGAGTTTTGTTTTTTGCTAGTATGATTCTTGTTGTCAAGAAATTAAAGAAACCATTTTTGCCTCCTTTTTGTGTTATCCCTATTCAGATGGTAAGTTGAAATTAGCGGTTTAACTGTGATTACTCGGTTTCAATTAATTTAAAATCAATATATTTGTAATAATATTTGCAGAAAATCTCTTCAGTTATCATTGAATGTTAGATTATTGTGGCACATTGTCTCATCTCCTGGCCCACACTTTGGTGGAGCTACTTAAGTGTTTTTATTCAGGTTATTAAGGTGACTTCTCGGCTCAATTCATGGATTCCATAATTGTGATTTAGAGTAGCCAGGCTTTCAAATCCAATTAAAGCATTTTGGATAGTCCATGCTTTAACACTAGCTCAGATAACTTGCATTAAATGGACAAAGGTAAAAAATGGAAAGTGATGCATCATTGGCAGATCTACATGCTCAGAGTTGTAGTTAATAGGGAAATAGAGGGTTATTAATGAGGGGAATCCTCTTAACCTGTATTGCTTCCTTGTTTTCCTTAGATTTTCTTGTGAACAAATGTTTGGTGATGGGTAATTTAAGTGTTGCTATTTTTGGACCCTGCGTTCAAAGGAGGTTTAGCTTTAAGCACCACTGCGATTTGAATTCTCTTGGGTCCTCGATACCGTGTAGGATGATTCTTGAACTTGAACTTCTGATTAAGATTTTAGTTTACTCGGACGAGACTTGCCTACCCAAACTCTGAGTTAACTGTGCAAGATAGCCTATCAAATTTCCATGAAGTGCCTTCACAGTTGGGTTATGTCGGTGCTTCCCAAACATTTTAGAATGACAACCCAATTTTTAGAACTACAAACTTTCGCAACCCACCTAGCTTCAATGGAAATGAGGCGAGGCAATTTCTTTTTTTTAATTGTAATAGTAGACATGTTTTCCTAATGCTGTGAAATACCAAAATGACATACTCTTTACACTGTTTTGAGTTTCTCTCTGACATCAATTGTTTCTAAATGTCACAACCTTGACCACGCCCTTCAATATGTCGATCTGACTGTGGCCAAGATATCGATCTGCCCTTATAAGTGGCAGATGGTGTACTGCACAGCAAGAACACTTTTCAGAGTGGGGTGTTGGCCTGTGACATCTGTTATGGTCTACTGATTTGTATAGCGCACTAATCACCCAAGAGAGTATCCATTTGCCTGGGCAGGTATGTAGGTGTGTGGGCCCAAGGTGCTTATGCAAAGAGTCAGGTCTTGAGCTTCTTGCAGAACTCAAGAAGTGAGGAGGAGATTCTGATATGTTGAGGAAGGTCTGTTCACTAAAATCACAAAGTTTCTGAAAAATCTTGGTGTTCAGTGATTTTAGCAAATTTGAAAAACCCTTTTGCAGCAAAGTATGGGGTAAGGCCTCAAATAAATTTTTGTGCTAAAAGGAGGTCCAGGGGTGCGCATATATAACCCAGTGGCATTCACCACTGGGTAGTTATAGTTAGGACCACGTTTCCATAGGAAAAGTAATTTTTGGTTTCTTTATAACTTTGGGGCCATTTGATGAAACGTTCCCAAAAAAAAGTCTCATCCACCTCAGCGACTTCCTGGAGAGTCTTGTGTGATCCGTCATGCGGGGGCTGAGAAAAGGGGGAGTTCACAAAATGTCATTTCCCCCATTCATTTTTCCAACAGAAATTTAGACACCGCCACAACCCGAACAGCTAAACTGATTTGCACCAAATTTGGCAGAAAGCTAGATCTTAGTCCAGAAAGTGCGCTTTTTGTCATTTCATGTAATTCCGTTCAGTAGTTTTTGATAAATTAAAGTTAAAAAATATATAGATATCTAGGGATTGAGAGGATCCGTGGATCCAACAGATCTCAAGATGAGATCTGATTGGCTGTCACCACGTCGACAAAGGAGTGGCGGCTCACAGTGGTTGGCTAATCCCGTGCCTCCTTTCCCTTACTTGCTCCCCGCCTTGCTGTTTTCCCGCTCCCCCCCCCCCCCATCCCCCATTTCGTCCTTACCACGCTCGGTAATACTTATTGCCTGGTACCTTTCTCAAGATAACATGGAGTACCAGCACAGCGGCACTTGTTTTGTTTTGTTTTGTTATGGGTTGGGTTCATGCAGGAGGGATAGGGTAGGTGGGTTGCGTTGGATATTAGTCAGTGCATACCTTAGTCATGTAATCTATGCTCTACTGTTATAATGAGGATATATGTCAATTTGTTCCTGTGACACAATACGTCTATGCTAAGTGAAAATTTATAACGTATGAAGTACTATTCAATACTGTAAATGTTGCACCCATAAAACCTAATAAAATTTATATTTAAAAAAAAAAAGGTGTGGCGGCAAGTATTTTAAGACTAGGGGACTCCATCCCCCGTCCTACACAAAAAAAGGATTTAAAAAACAGATAAGGGCGCAGGGTAGGAATACCGCCCCTAGGCCTCATATCTAATAGGGACACTCTGGGGCCATAAACTATTTTTTTTTAACGTTTTGCTGCAATTTTGTGGTGGATCCGTGAATCTGCATTAAAATGGGAAAAGAGGCATGGGCTCCCATGTTGTAAATTAACAAACCAACTGAGTTTGGGCCAGAGCCTGGGGTGGAACAAACCACATACTAGGGGAAGGGGATGTACGCCCCCCCTCCTCAAGCCTCCCTGAGGCCCACAGGACCTGATCTCCCAGGGCCGACAATTAAAAGGGAGGGGTGCACAGCCACCCTCCTGAGCCCCTCGGTTGATTGTGGTGCCCCCAGAAGAGGCAAGGCACCACCAAACATTCTTTTAAATGTTGTGGGGGGGGCTGCAGGCAGTGCAGCAACCACCCAGCAACATTAGAAGAAAACAGTAAGTCTCCAGGGTCATTAAAACCATGACCCCTAGGGGAATTCGCATATTTTTAAAATCACTCCGAGCTGAAGCTGTATGATATTCAGCTGAAGTGTGGAGACCTCTAATGGTTGGCTCTATGGTGGCCTTTTGTGCCTTGAAAAATGTTAAAAGAAAGACTCAAGGACATGTTAATGTGTGTTTTTTTTAATGGTTTTATTCAAAATATTTTATCGCAATCACTTTTATTGAGCATTGCAACATGTGAATTTATGAAATATGTTTGTTTAAAGTTATTGATGACTTTTTGACAAACCCAGTATATTTGCCTTACTTAAAATAACACCCTTTATATTGTTGCACATAGCTTTAAGGTTTCAGCGTTGAGTTGGTCGCTAGTGGGAGGATAGCCCTTTGCCCAACCCTCCGCTGCACACAAGGACATCTTAAGAATTTTGGGGCCCTGGGCCAAAAATATTTTGGGAGCCCCTGTTCAGAACAGGTTTGAATTCATGATCAAATTTCAGCTCTTTCATGCCCTCTTTGGCCAGGTCACTGACAGTAAACAGACACAGTAGTCCAAATTCTAATTTGTTTACATCTAATGTTCAGAGATAGTGATGTATGTTTTTCAATATGGTGACACAGCAACAGTTCATTAATATTCCTGCAAATAATCTCTATGAGACACTCCCACTTATCATACCGTGATGGATTTGCATGCAAAAGAAATCAATTTCCCTGCAAAATGTCTGTTTAAAAATTATCCAAGATCGCCAGGCCAAGACTCTGCAGAACAAAGGTAGCTCTAACAGGGGACCTGGTCCAGAGCCCACTTTGTCCATGCCTTAAAACATCTCTGGCTGCGCACTTCCAAAGGCCATGCACAGTGGGCTTTGACTGTGGATGGAGGGGGTGGGTGTAGGCCATGCACACTGGGGTTTGACTGTGGATAGAGGGGGTGGGTGTAGGACCTGTTCCTACCCTCTTGCTGCGTACGGCTGAAGGTCCTTTGCAGCAGGGAGTTAGGTGCTGGTGGGGTTTGGGTGCAGGCCCTGGTTCTAACCCCACACAGTGCACGGTGATGGTCATCTTACTTCACAACTTCTCGTTAAATGAAACCATAGAAATTCATTGATAAAAACAAACGTTACAGTGACTTTATAGTTTGGTATGTTAATAGTTTCTTACTTTGCATTAAAAAGGAAACCTTGAAAATTCACTGAAAAAAAAACAACTGTTAAAGAGACGTTATAGTTAGGTGAAAATGTCAATTAAACGTGCCCTAAATGACATTATTGATGACAACATTGTGCATGGCAGGGGCACGAGTTATAATGCCCTAACTATAACATCTCTTGAAGTTGTATATATCACAAACACTAGACAAGGGCTTTGGAGCACTTAACATGAGCATCAGATTACATTACATAAAGTTGGATTTATATTAGACTAAGCATAGGAGATTCAGTGATTTGCCCAGAGCTAACACCAGGACTCAAACCTGGTTTCCCAGATCCAAAGTCAACAGCTCTGACTGTTAGGCCATATCCATACTTCTCAATTTATGTGTGAAAGTCATACACAAGTGGCATGATTGTCTATGATTATGTATAGTGAGCACCTTCTCTGTTGGCTTTGTGAAGTAAATAAACAGCAGCAAAAACGACTGGAAGTTCCACCCGGAGTTTTGCATGGGAATTAGTTTTGATCCTATTAAAATCAAGTCAAGACACTTTACTTGGTGGTGCACAAATGATACATATTCACTGACACTCGATTTCCACACATTATCATTTGTGTGCAATATAGTTTTATCACTAAAATTGTTATGTTCTGTGGAAAAATAATGAACAAAAGTATACAAAAAAATGATGGATGAAATGCTTGAATAAATCTCATCCACTGGTAATTACTCGGGCCACATCCCAATCCATTGGTAATTTGAGCACCATATCACCTCAGTTTGGACACAGTTGTATGTAAATCATTCTTGACCCTCCTTCAATCTGAACAGTCCAACCCAAACTGCCAAGCCAAGGCCTCCCTAAACTGGGACATAAATAACTCCAGACTGGTTTTTCCCTAGTTATGGGCTCATCAGCCGGGTACAGTTTGGTTCCAGTTACACAGTGTGCACCAGACCCACATGCAATAACAATAGATTGGGATATGGCCTGATGTCAGGCTGTTATATCCTCAGAATTTGTTTGATGCTCAGAAGGGTCCACCCCTTGATAGCCCCATGTCTAGATAGCTGTAGTAGCAAAGATCAGTGGGATTATCAAGTGAGGGGAAGGATATGAAGGGAACTGCGAGGAGGGAGATCTGCAAAGACATGGGTAACAACGTATTGCTTATACCATTCTTTCTCATCACTTGCTATAGTTTTAATGGGATACATATTATAACACAACTCTAACCATTCCTACCTGTAAAGAAAAACAAATAGAAACGTGGTTTCTGTTCCACATTCAATCTGTGGAAGTACTATCTAGTATTATTCTGATCATATATCTGTATTGGAAACAAAAAACAATGCATACATGTGTTATTAACTCCCTACAGCTGAGCATTTTAATTGTATGGCTTTTCCACATTTCTGAACCTACCCTTGTTTTTATCCATATAGCATCACAGGGGGAGGAACTAGACAATCCAAAATACTTCGTCAAATCCCCCCCTGTTAAGGATAATAAGGATAGAACTCATCAGCAAGAGCAACTGAAATTTAACATACACTATTTGTGTATGTATATGTGTGTGTGTATATATATATATATATATATATATATATATATCTCCTAGGTAGGTAGTTATAGTTAGGACTTATTTTCCATAGGAAATTCGCAACATTCCTTTCCCAATAACTTTGGCGCTGGTTGACGAATCTTCGTGAAATCTTCAAAACTCGTGGGGCGCTCTGGTCCGTTCCTATCCTGAAAGTTTCTGGGAGGTTCGGCAAGGGGGGGGCCGAGAAAAAAGGGGGTCCCAAAACGTGTTTTCCCATATATATGCTGATATTGGTACCTGTGTATCTTAAACAAGGGTATGGAGAAGAAACATAGGAAAACATTTTCTTCTTTTGTAATCCTGGAGTATATATATTTTTATTATAAAAGAGTGATCTGAACTTTTACATTATGTAAGTATGTTTGATCCTGTTTTAGTACCTCTTCGATATATTACAGTGTTTTCTCTGTGTCCATGAATTTAGCCATTGCACTTGCACTTTAAATAATGTGGTTTGGAGCTAATGAGATGTCATGTGATCAAGGGCGGGATCGCCCGAAACGCGTAATGGTGGAATTGGCTGAATAAACACAACAGCACAAGAATTACTGGGTCTACGCTCGTTTGTTTCTTCAAAAAGGAAAGTGAGGGCGAGTTGTTGGAGACTTTACCGGACTGACTTTCTCCGGTCCGTGGACCCCCTTCCTGTTTGTGGCTTCGTTCAAGGCAAGTCTTGTCCCGGTGCATCCGTTGATAGTCAGCACTACGGGCTCGTGGTGCTTGTTGGCGGGGACCCCCGGGACACTCAAAGGAAGTAAGCGATGCCCCCTGCGAGCAAGAATTGAATGCGCATGTTCATGAATTTGACTGATACGGACGGCTGTAGTTTCTTCCCTGCTCCGGTGCTCCAGTGGGGGCCTGTTACATCGGCAGGGAAACGGAAGCAGCCAGTCGGCGTCGGCAGTTTTCAAAAAAGGTACAGCGCGTATTAACAAATTGCAGGTGGAAAGGTGTGCTTTGCAGAGCGCGAGCTCTTAAGTATATACTAATAGAGTTCACGATCCAGCAACAAAAGTATTTTCAAAAAAGCCATAATAATGTCCGCAGACATACTCAAAGACCGTGAATTGGCAGCTGAGGGGATGTTTTCTGATCCCCCAGAAGACAATCAGGGGGCCAGCAAGGTGGCCAATGGGGAGCCAAGCAAGGGTAAAGGGCTCGGGGACAGTTTTCGAGCACTAGAGAAACTGAAGCGCCAGGAACAAGCAAAGTGGTGGGAGGCCCGATCATTGCAGAGATATCTGGATGTGGGGAGGATCCCGAGGGGTCTCCGCATAATGATTGCCCCCAGCTACGAATCCCCAAACCCTCTTCTGATGGCAGAGTGGGGGGAATGTAATTTGGAATCATCTAGACGGCTTGTTCAAATTCTACTGAAGTATGCAGAGATCGATAGAGGGGCGCTTCAGGAAAAAATAGAGCTGCTTGAAAAAGAAATTGAATCACAAGGGGATCCACAGTTCAAACAGAAAATGGTGGAGGAGATGAATGTGCGCCTTAAGAAAGAAGAGGAAAAAATAAAGAACTGTAAAACATACAAGTTCAGACGTGACCGGGATGATTATGCAAACAGACAGATATTAACGTTCGCAAAAAGGTATGACTCAATGCGGGTGGACACGGCAAAAAAACGTATGGGTAATGTGGAGGACAGAAGAAATTGCCAAGTCAATGCATCCCCCTCAGCCTCTGATTTAAGTTCAGCCGTGGAAAGCGGGTCGGAGTCAGATAATTTGGGAACAAGATCAGAGGCTAGCAACATTAAATTAACGTTGGGGGAAGAGTTAGAGATTTTAAAACGCAGTCAGAGAGAAACATTAAGATCACGCATCCAGGTACCCAGCAAAACATGGCAACCCGAAGGAGAAGGGGGCATAGGCAAGCAAGGAGAAGTCGCCAGGAGGCGCGGGAGAGGCAGAGCGCGACAGTAGGAGATTCAGCAATGGGAAATGAAATGGCTGACCCCGTCGCCTCAGAAAACAGCAATACTATTGTTAACCTTGCGGGAATTGACCTCTCTGCTGCAGAAAAACAACTTCTATCATTCGGACTTTCTTACTGTCCGGAATCCAATTTTAATTATACCCAGACCCGTGCAGACATCTACAAGTTCATACGTAAACTAAAATTGAAAAAGTTTCACCATCAGCGTAACATCAGGGGTGGATTGGAGGAAGCCAAAAGGACAACTCAAACCTCGGAGATGCAAGGCCTGCTGGGGTCAGATTACGAATTGCTAAACAATCTGCGAAGCTTGGAAAGAGAAGACACAGTGGCAACATGTATCCCCAATCAGTCCCAAGGGGTAATAGGGCCAATGAACATTCAAGCATCCCAAATTCAAGGGACAGATGTTAAACCACGGACTCCATTCAAACAAAAATTTAAATTTGTTCCCATTATGGCAAGAGACTCTATAGATGTTTTCAACGAACAGATTGCGGCACAAATTAAGAGACTTAATGTTGCTATCAATAATGTCAATAAAAAGAAATTCACCAATCATGAGAGGAGATATTGGCAACTTATCAAAAAATTGAAAGAAAACCATCAGATTATTATAGGTAACTCAGGTAAAGGGGGCAATCTGGTGCTATGGCCCCTAAAGGAATACTTGGAAGAGGCATACAGTCAACTAAATAACAGAGTGCTACAAAAGGGTCCCACCTACCAAACTTAAGGATACACATGAGACTTTGTTTTCTCAACTTGTAGCTTGGAGGGAGTATGGGATTACTCAGTTGGGATGAATTTAAATATCTTAAGAAGGAGCATGCCATTATTCCTGTGATCTATTTCATACCCAAACTACATAAAGATATGAACAAACCACCAGGACGCCCCATTATTGCTGCTTGCGATGGCCTGTTAGAGAACCTGTCCAGATATATTGATTTTTTCTGCAGGAATTTGTAAGGAATTTAAAGTCATTTGTGCAGGATACGAGTGATTTCCTGAGAAAGGTGCAGAATATAACCTGGAAATCTACTTATTTAATGATAGCACTTGATGTGTCCTCATTATATACATGTATTAGGAATAACGATGGCTTGAGGGCGGTTGAATATTTTTGATGAATAGACCGATTGAACTCTTCCAGCACAACAACCTGCTCCTTAAAATGTTATCATTCTGCCTGGAAAACAATTTGTTTCTGTTTAACGGAAAAATGTATCAACAGATCCAGGGAGTTGCTATGGGGGCCAGCTTCTCTCCTAGCTACGCCTGTTTATTCATGGGGTGGTGGGGTGAGGAGTTGGTCCTCATGCAGCAGCATGAGCAGACCTTTCATAAAAGTGTTGTTACTTGGCTCCGCTATATTGATGATTTGTTTATAGTGTGGGATGGTGATTTTGAAAGTGCCACAACCTTCATTGAGGTATTAAATGACAATTCGCTCAATTTTGAAATTTACATTTGATATAAGCAAGGAAATGGTCACATTTCTGGACATACAAATCCAGATATTAAACAATAGGTTATCCACTACCCTCTTTAGGAAACCTACGGCAGGCAATACATTGCTTCATGCATCTAGTGCTCATCCTCCGCACCTTATTAAGAGCATCCCCAATGGGGAGATGCTCCGCATTAGACGTATATGCAGTGAGGAGGGAGAATGCAATAGAAAACAGAAGGAAAGCCGAACTAGGTTTCTGGATAGGGGTTATAGCTCAGATGTAATTGAATCTGCAATCATTAAGTCTAAGTTCCTGGCCAGACATGATTTGTTAAAGTACAAAAATACACTAGCTGGCCATAAAGAAGCAGAAGAACCCATCAGGTTGATTCTAGGATTCTCACGCCAAGAAAAACAAATAAGGACTATAGTGAGAAAAAACTGGCCCATTGTAAAGGATGACCCAATAATTGGGGGATTATTACCCAATAATCCTTCAGTCACCTTTAGGAAAACAAACAGCATGGGCATGGCACTAGTAAAAAGTAACCTTGAGGTGGGAGGAAAAAGTTCATGGCTTACGACAAGGAAGGGGTTCTTCAAATGTTCATCATGCAAGGCATGCCAATACGGAATTAACACCAAGACCTATATAACCGCATTTGGGTCTAAAACATGTGAATTCGGACATTTTCTCACATGCAAGTCTGATTTTGCAGTTTACGTGCTAACCTGCAGTTGTAATTTGAAATATGTAGGCAGCACTAAGCTGCCTGTGCACAAAAGAATCCTTCAACGCATACGGGCAGCAATGATGATAATTATCCAGTTGCAACATCTGAAATATTATGTTATAGATACTATTATCCCTCAAAGAAGAGGAGGAGATAGGGAATCCAAATTGAGAAAGTTGGAAAAAACCTATATTCTGCAGTTTGATTCCAAACACCCGAGGGGTTTAAACAACAGTAAAGACTTATACACATTTCTATAACATTTAGGCAATTAACAAGCAATACCTTTTAGGGACTCAGGTACACCATATTGGACAAATGATTTTTCCTCAATTGTTAGCATTCCTTTTAGAGGTGCACGTCAGTAATTTCCACTAGTCAAGAATTTTTTAAGGCAAATTTTAGGATGATATTTATTTATTTATAATGTTTTAGGATTGATTTTAGAAATCAGGAAGGGAAAGCATATTATATGCCTCCACTTATTTGGAATGATTTCAAATTGGATCTACCGAATATATTTAAGATATGTATTTATTGTTATCCTGAATCTGTTTGCACTTTATAATACTCTTGCTATTTGCACAACCTTTCAACTCACAGTAGAGATACATGATGTACTATGTGAGGATGAAAAGGTATTGAGACTTGGATTGGTCACCTTGGCGCAACCTGAAACAGTGTAGTGTTTACATATATATTATTTTCTGTTTTTAAAATGTATTATAATTAGCACTTTATTATATTTTGGTAAGCACTTTTATGGATGAGACACAGAGAAACATAGAATGAAATTATGCATTTATGCTGATATTGGTACCTGTGTATTTTAAACAAGGGTATGGAGAAGAAACCTAGGAAAACATTTTCTTCTTTTGTAATCCTGGGGTGTATATATATTTTTATTATAAAAGAGTGATCTGAACTTTTACATTATGTAAGTATGTTTGATCCTGTTTTAGTACCTCTTCGATATATTAGTGTTTTCTCTGTGTCCATGAATTTAGCCATTGCACTTGCACTTTAAATAATGTGGTTTGGAGCTAATGAGATGTCATGTGATCAAGGGCGGGATCGCCCGAAAGGCGTAATGGCGGAATTGGCTGAATAAACACAACAGCACAAGAATTACTGGGTCTACGCTCGTTTGTTTCTTCAAAAAGGAAAGTGAGGGTGAGTTGTTGCGCATATATATATATATATATATATATATATATATATATATATATATATATATATATATATATATATATATATACACGTTTTCTATTTGGGATGAAATCCGAGAATTCCCAGACAATAATCCAGCGGCACACCAAAGGACGACACAATAAAGATTTTATTGTGTTATACAAATAGAACTACGCGTTTCGGCTTTAAGGTAAAAAACATTTATTTTTCCTCATGAGATAATATCGCTGATGTCTTACCATCCATACAATGTTTCTTCACTGTCTATGAACAATGACCTGTATTTCTATGGGAATTTGGGCACAGGTCATCAACTTGACAAAGGCTTCGCCGAAACGCGTAGTTCTGTTTGTATAACACAATAAAATCTTTATTGTGTCGTCATTTGGTGTGCCGCTGGATTATTGTCTGGGAATTCTCGGATTTCATCCCAAATAGAAAACGTTTTTAGCGGAGTTGCGACCGCTGCTGGCACCGGCGTCGAGAGGAGGGAGAGCGGTGATTTCGCAACGATTCCTTGCAAACGTAAAATTTTAACCGTTCCCACCGCTTCGGATACGACGACAACGTTACTAAGGGTAAGCAGGCATTTATGGGAGCAGGCGGGGAGGCGTCCCGAATTCACACCGGAGGGTGGGGTTTAAGACAGTATCTCTGTCTGCATCTCGTATTTGCCTACGCTGCCGGAATTGTAACAATCATCGAAGCAGACGTAGCACCCGCGTGGAAGTGTTGCGCTGGGTGCCGTTGGACACGCTGTGAATTGACTTTCCTTGTTTACTAAAACATGAATGAATGGGAGACTCAAAGAAGGAATGAGGCATTATCTCTGTTTGACGAAGGTTTAGATAATGTAAGCATCTCAACTACAACGAGCAATGGTGGCAATACAGCGGAACCTTCCCTAAAACAGAAGCTGTTCCAACTTGAAAAACTTTCAAAAAGATTAATTAATAAATGGTGGGAAATCACCTCACTAACCAACTGTATAGAAGTAAATATAGTACCTAGAGGACTCAGAATTGCCATAATTCCAATTTATGAAAATCCGAACCCTGAATTATTGAAAGAATGGTCGCAATTTATGGCCAAAACATGCAAAGGGATGTTGGAGATGCTAGTCAAATATGCTAAAATTGACCTTGAGACCACCAGGAAGGAACTATCAGAATTAAGACAAGATCTGGAAAAATCAAAAACCGAAAAAGTTGTCATTGACTTTCTAAAGCAATTGGAAATCAGATAAAAAACTTATGAGGATACCATCAAGGCCAAGAAACAGAGAAAAATTCTACGGGACAAGAAAGATTGTGCGGAAGGCCGTATCTTAACGTACGCTAAACGTTTTGATTGGGCACAGAGGAACCTACACACAATTCAAAGACAAAGACAACAAGAACTAGTATCAACTGGTTCCAGTTCCGAATTAATTTCAGATACAGAGGCTCAAAGTATCCCTTTAGGAGTACGTCCTCTAACTTTCCTGCACAAATTTCAAATCTTGAAACAGAAGAAGGACCAGGAAGAGAGACCACAATCCAAGAGGAAAAGAGGAAAAGGAAGAGGCGCAAAAAGAGGGAGAGGAGCAGGAATAAGAAAAGACTCCGATTAAAGAACAGACGTGGTGGTAGAATAAAATCGATATCACTAATATCTACTTCGGAAGAACAGACTAACAAATCGGTTATTAATTTATCCTCAAGACCCGTAACAGCAGAAAAAGTATCGTTATTACAACTAGGACGTTCTTTTTGCCCCACAACGGATATTGACTTTGTTAATACACGCATTGATCTGTTCCTTTACATTCGTAAGCTAAAGCTGATGAAGATTTATAAAATGAACACCAAACCTAAAACATCGAGAATAGGCTGTGCATTAGGAGAAGATGATCTTAACCTCAATATTGAGGATGTGAACCTCATTATGAACTTAGACCAAATGGAGGAAGATATGACTGACATTTCTGCTAAAGAGAAAAGCAGAATACTAATCGATTTGGGATTCAGACCAGATGCGACATACTGTACAGGTTTAAGATCAAAATGTAAATTTAACCCTAATGTTCCGCATGATAATATCGAGACATTCAACTTAACCATGATCTGGGAGATTAATAAATTAAAGGAACAGAGGAACAGAAGATATGAGGATAATCTGACTAAGACACAAAAGGAAGCATTGAGAGTATTATCTAATGACACAAGTATAATCATTAAACCCTCGGACAAGGGGGGCAATGTGGTTATTATGGATGTTTCCCAGTACAATCAAGAAGCCTTAAGGCAATTAAATGATACCTCATGTTATGAGGAAATAAATTGGGGGACTTACAGAGCTTCAATTAGAGTATCATACATTGCTAAAAAGCTGGTGGGTTGGCGGTATGCTGTCTTCAGAAGAACTCTCCTTTTTGAAAACTGACAATCCACGTGTTCCTTGCTTTTATTTATTACCTAAAATTCACAAGCACCCCACTAGACCACCGGGGAGACCAATTGTATCCTCGAATGGAGGACTGTTAGAAAATACCTCAATCTTCCTAGATCTTTTTCTAGCACATTTTGTCACCAAACTAAGATCATATTGTAGGGATAGTACTGACTTTTTACGTGGAATACATGACATCACATGAGAAAGCAACTATCACATGATAGCATTAGATGTATGTTCCCTATATACATGTATAGACTAACAAAAAGGTGTTGAGGCCTGTATGTACTTCTTAAAAGAAAGACATATATCATTGTGGGAACATACCCAAATGTTGAAGAAGATGATGCTTTTTTGCCTTGAAGAAAATATTTTTATTTTTGGCAAAACACTGTACCGCCAAAAGTCTGGAACAGCTATGGGAACATCTTTTGCACCGAGCCTGGCCAACCTTTTTCTGGGCTGGTGGGAGGAATGTGTGGTATGGGTGGAAGCAAATGAGAGATTTACACAGCACATCCCGATCTGGATCAGGTATATTGACGACCTGTTCCTGATATGGGATGGACCTATAGACATAGCACAAGAGTTCATAGGAAAATTGGGAAATAATGATCTTGATTTAACCTTTACACATTCCATCAGTACCTCACATTGTGAATTTCTTGATGTAGCTATTAACATAGAGGACAATCGAATAGTGACCACCCTTTTCCGTAAAGAAACTTCAGGAAATACTTTGCTTCATGCAAATAGCAATCATCCTGTACCACTACGAAACAGCATTCCCTTTGGAGAGTTCCTTCGGGCGCGAAGGCACTGCAATACTGAAGGTGGTTTCTCCAAAGAGAAACAAATCATGGAGACAAGATTCAAACAAAGAGGCTATATGCCCAAGGTAATCTCTACGGCAAGTCAAAAAGCTAAAAATATCTCAAGAAATGAAGCACTCTGTTCACCACGTAATAAAAAGAAGACACAGTCATACCTAGATTAATCACCACCTACAATAGCAGGTCAAACACTCTGAGATACATGATGAAAAAACATTGGGGATTATTAGAATCTGACCCCATAATTGGCCAAGACATAGGTAAAACACCCCTAATAACATACAAAAAATCTAAGTCTCTTAAAGACCAACTTGTACATAGTTACCAAAATACACCACATAACATCACATGGTTGGGAACAGCAAAGGGCTTCAAAAAATGTGGCTCTTGCAAAGCATGTAGACACAGTAACAATTGTGATAGTTACCTTGTGGGACAGAACAGAAAAACGAGAAAGATCATCAGTAAATTTATAACCTGCACCAGTGACTATACCATCTTTGTCCTAGAATGCCCATGTGGTTTAAACTACGTGGGCAGTACTAAATTACAGCTAAAGACCCCCATATTACAACATATGAGGGCAGTGACCAATATTGACCTTAACTACCCGGTAGCGAGGCATTACCAAGACAAACATCAAAGTAATGCCGATCTTTTCGGAATTGACAGAATTCTACCACTTCCCAGAGGGGGAGATCGTGAGAAACTTCTAAGAATTACAGAGTCCAAGTATATCATTGAACTCAATACAAAAATCCCTAATGGGATGAATTATGGAGAAGAACTTGCTACTCACATAGGTTAAAAATCCTATCCACAGAGCCTTATTTCTCCTTTGTTCTCCCTTTCTGAATGTAGATTTTAACAACTCACTTTTTATAGTATAGAAGCAGGGGGTAGATATATATATATATTTTTTCATTTAGAATTACTTCATTGTACTGACTAAATGGTTCGTTATAATCAAATAACTAATGAATTCTTCACTACTAAGCTAGGCTTAGCGCAGTGACTTAGGTTATTTGACATATGGATGTACACTATTGATACCCGTATATACTGCTATCTGACATTCCTATTATTAATTGTCTTATCTATATTCACTTGGTGTATTCATTATTCATTATTATTTATTTATTATTGGGTGATTTATATGGTTGTATTCACATCTCACAAACAGTTTCTGACTTATGCCCCTGGATATGTTCCCTACTATTGATGCATATTAATATATAGACACTTCTGGCAAAAAGAAAAATTGCAATAATGAGTTGAAGAATTGTTTTCACCTTAAATCTGCATATACTGTATATCGTTTAATATATGATGTGATTATGATTTGGCATTTGCCCCTAATGATAGGTTTCTCGGTATTCACCGATAAAAGCACATGTATATGTAATAGGTGATCATATAATGATTGGGCACTTGCCCGTAATATCGATGATATTTGGTACATTACCAGTATAAAAGTAAATATATCCTTCAATCAATGAAGGATACCAGTATAAAATTAATTCAATGAAGGATAGGGAAAGAAAATGAAATGTATCATCGAATATTTATATATATTACCTACTGGCGGTCGCCAGTAGGTAGTTATAGTTAGGACCCCTTTTCCATAGGAAAACCTCAACATTCTATTTTGAATAACTTTGGCGCCGGTCGATGAATCCTCGCGAATTTCTCAAAATAGGTGGGGCGCTACGCTCCGCTCCTACCCTGAAAGTCTCGGGGGGGATCCGTCAAGCGGGGGCTGAGATAAAAGGGGGGTCCCAAAACGCGTTTTCCCCATGCATTTTTCCATAGGACCTTTAGAACGAGCTACAGCCCGAACGGCTGAACAGAATTACTCGAAATTTGGCAGAGAGGTAGTCCCTAGGTCAAGGAAGTGCCTTTTGTAGGTTTGGTGTAAATCTGTTCAGTAGATTCTGAGAAAATAGCCTTTAAATCAATATATATATCTGAGCCCGCTTACGGTACGCTTACCGTACGCTTACCGTAAGCGTACGGTGGCGTGCGCGAGCGCGATTCTGATTGGCTCTTAGATCTTAGTAAACATTCGAATCGGCCGAAACCAGGAAGCGGCGGCCGCCATTTTGTGTATTTCACTCAGAAAAAAAAGAGTGAAAACAAGAAAAGGGGGCAATGAGGAGAGTTACAGACCCCCTTACATTTGTGAGGGGGTCAAAGAAGGACTGTAAAGTACAAAGAAAACATTTATTGATTTTAAAAAAAATCACGGGGTACGCGTACGGTAAGCTTACGGTAAGCGTACGGTAGAAAAAAAAAAAAAAATGAAAATCAGATTTAAGTGTTTAGATATTAGGGGGCTCTAAAAAGAGCCGTTGTGTTTATGAAATGATTTTTTAGTGGTACCTACAAGTAAGTACCGATGCAGAGTCTAAGGTTCAAGAGGAAGACTCTGTTCCCTTCATCATTGAAGTGCACACCATCTCCTCTATAAATGTCTTGCATGTCATAACGCAAGTTGTTGTGGTAAATGGCACCCATACCATAGTCACGGAGGAAAGCAGAAACAGATTTGTTGACGTCCTTTCTTGCTTTGTCATCGCACCGCGTGCCCACCGTGCGTGCACGGCACTAACTGCGTAAAGTGGGCGCGCGGTGCGCGAAGCGCACCGCGTGCTCACTGTGCGCGCACGGTGCGCGAAGCGCACCGTGCGCGCACGGAACTCACTGCGTTAAGTGGGCGCGCACGCCACGAATGGCGTAAAGTAACTTAGCATTTAAAAAACCGTACAAATTCACTGAAAAAACCATAGGTTTCACACACGTTATAGTTGGGAATTAGCATTTAAAAAACCTTGCAAATTCACTGAAAAAACCATAGGTTTCACACATGTTATAGTTAGCGGAAATTTTACTGATAAAAAACCAATGAAATTCCCCCGTTATAGTTAGTGCAGGCAACTATAACTCACGCGACCGCAATCTTCTGCTGATGACATATGTGTCTTTATGAAAAAAAAATATTTGTAATATATGTATAGCTAAAAATGTATGGAAGAAGACATGGGCAAATAAGTGTCTAAATACAGTATTAGCATCAGCAGAGGATTGCGGTCGCGTGAGTTATAGTTGCCTGCACTAACTATAACGGGGGAATTTCATTGGTTTTTTATCAGTAAAATTTCCGCTAACTATAACATGTGTGAAACCTATGGTTTTTTCAGTGAATATATATATATATATATATATATATATATATATATATATGTGTATTCAGGCTTAATTTTTGAAAATTGAAAATGATTGAATTGTAATCGTTTTTAAGGTAAAAAACATTTATTTTTCCTCATGAGATAATATCGCTGATGTCTTACCGTCCATACAATGTTTCTTCACTGTCTATGAACAATGACCTGTATTTTTATGGGAATTTGGGCACAGGTCATCAACTTGACAAAGGCTTCGCCGAAACGCGTAGTTCTGTTTGTATAACACAATAAAATCTTTATTGTGTCGTCCTTTGGTGTGCCGCTGGATTATTGTCTGGGAATTCTCGTATTTCATCTTAAATAGAAAACGTTTTTAGCAGAGTTACGACCGCTGCTGGTACCGGCGCCGAGAGGAGGGAGAGCGGTGATTCGCAACGATTCCTTGCAAATATATATATATATATATATATATATATATATATATATATATATATATATATATATATATATCTTAGTCAAATGAAAATAAATCAAGATCAGAATGAACAACATGAAACAGATGAAGATCAAATGTATAATGAAAGGTCTAGTACTATAATAACATCACAAACTGATCAAACACTCCTTCAAACTATGGAAGAAATATGGAATGAGAATGTCAGCAACTCTGCGAGCGACAATAGATCATTTACAGTGGAAAATGAAAGTATAAGGGAAACTATATCTACCCCTTTCAGATCAAAATCAACATTCAATCCAATTATGATTAGAGACTCTATAGATCTATTTCATGAATCAACGACAGCAGACCTAAAAATACTGAATAAGATTGTGGCAAGAAAACAAACCACTTTAAACAACAAAGATCTACAATATAGAAATGTAATAAAAAAATTAAAAGAAAATGATGAAATTTCTGTTCGCAGCAGTGACAAAGGAGGAAATATCGTACTTTGGCCAAGAAATCTATATGATAAGGAAGCATATAGCCAGCTCAACGATAGATCATGTTATAACCGGAGCAACCAGGCCAAACTGAATATGTCATACAAAGAATATCATGGAATGTTATCCCTACGGAGACAGGAAAATCTGATCACGGGAGAAGAATACAAGTATTTGAAAAAAGAACGTCCAACTACTCCTTCATTATATTTCATCCCCAAAATTCATAAGGATCAAGACAATCCCCCAGGCAGACCTATCATTTCTGCAAGGGATGGGCTACTAGAATACACTACTAGATACATTGACTATTTTCTTCAAGCTTATGTCAAAAACTTACCCAGTTATGTTCGTGATACAAGTGATTTCTTAAGACAAATCTCGGAATTTGAATGGCAAGATGACTATCTGTTAGTAGCATTGGATGTAACCTCGTTATATACGAGTATTGAACATACAGACGGAATAGAAGCAATAAGATATTATCTATCAAGTAGACCTGAATCATTGAAACGTCATAGTAATATGTTGATAGATATGATAAAGTTCTGCCTGTATAACAATATCTTTATGTTCAACAGCCAGTTATACCAACAAGTCAGAGGAGTTGCCATGGGAGCCAGTTTTTCACCTAGATATGCATGCCTACATATGGGCAGATGGGAGGAACTGGCTCTCATGGGTGAACATAAACAACATATGGTGAAAAATGTGAAAATGTGGCGACGTTACATTGATCTTTTTGTGATATGGCAAGGAACAGAAAGTGAAACCTATGAGTTTGTTCAGTGTCTCAATATTAATGAGATTAATCTCAAATTTACGGCTACTATCAGTTCTAGTTCTATTGAATTTCTAGATACCCAGATATATGTTGAAAATCACAAAATTGAACCTAGGCTGTTTAGGAAGAAAACAGCAGGCAATTCAACTCTCCATGCGAGCAGTATGCATCCTAAACATCTTGTAAATAGCATACCGTATGGAGAGATGTACGGAGAATTTGCAGTAATAATAGCGATTTATTAGTAGCTCAAAAAGAAAGCAAAGCAAGATTTTTACAGAGAGGATATCAAGAAAAAACAATAGATAGAGCCATTCAGAGATCGACTGAGCAAAGCAGAACCAATGCCCTTAAAGAGAAAGAGGGGGACACAAGAAAACAGGGAGCAGAGAAGTATCGTATGATTATGAAATACAGCAATCAGCACAAAGAAATTCAGAAAATCATACAAAAGAATTGGGCCATGGTACTATGTGACCCAGTAATAGGTCCACTTGTTCCTCAAAAAGTATCTATCGCATTTAGTCGAGCGCCATCAACAAGAGACAAAGTTGTCAAGACAAACCCGGAGGTAATTGACAAAAGCAGTTGGTTACAGATGAGAAGAGGATTTTTTAGATGCAAAGCATGCAAAGCTTGCACACATGGCATAAATAAAAACACTTATAGCACTCCATTCAGTGATAGAGAATTCAAATTGATAAACTATTAACATGCAAAACGGAGTATGCTGTATATGTATTGCAGTGCACATGTGGCCTGCAGTACATAGGCAGCATGTGTTGCAGGTGCACAAACGCATTCTTCATCATTTGCGGGCCATAACAAATCAAGACAACACATATCCAGTGGCGCGCCATTTTAAAGAAAAGCACAATTCCGCCAATACAGACCTTAAGTATTATGTAATTGATTCAGTGCCCCCCAGTAGACGGGGGGGGGGGTGACAGGGTCACAAAGTTGAGGAAACTGGAAACAAGATGTATTATACAGTTAGACTCAAAGGCACCATTCGGGTTGAATGCGACAGAGGACTTACACACGTGCTTGAGCTGAAGATTAGAAGACTATCACTGAATGAGAAGGGATAACAACAAGAAGGAAATTAATATTCTGGCATGATTTGAAGCCAACAACAATATTGATAAATAGGTCTACAAAAGTTGGAAGTAGTACACTCAAAGGGTTTCTTTTAGAATCTTTTATATATATTTATGTATTTATTTATTTATATAAATTATTTATATATTTATATACTAATATTTTATGCATTAGCTATTTGTAAAATCAAGACTCAAACCCTGATAATTAATATGAGAAAAACCTAATAATCAGATATTCATCATCGACTCCACAACTGATATAAGAATATGGTGTTATCACGTGTGCAAATATGGAATTGAAGGCATCTAGTTGATATTTAATATCGATATCTATTATCACATTCATACCCAATTCTCGAATTAAAGGTATTAATAGAAAAGAAAAAAGATCAGGGAGCACACCGGTAGCAGAAAAAATAATAACAAAATATCTATTATAAAAGAAAAAGAATTATTAAAAATTATTAAACAAAATTAATACAACACGAAAATGACTTAATTTATATAATTTTAGCACATTGCACTTTTCACATATAGCACTTTTTTGCACAAAATACTTGGGATATATAGGCTGGTTAAATTGCAGGAAAAGAAATGTACTAATATAGGGATTTAACCCAGTATTGATTGACTACTCAGTCGTTTTGAGATGTTCGTATTTCAATTAATCGAAATAGGAAACATATAGTATATTTATTTCAAAGTTTTAATTTTGCAAACTTGAATTGTACATTTTAAACACAATATTTAAAAATTTACTATGTTTAATATATTTATAAATGTACAATGAAGTCTGTTTTCTACATCTATGACCATGTGATTTCCCGAATATGTGTGTTTCACACAAAACTAGGTAACCATGTCATGTGAGCAAGGCTCTGCGGAGCTGAAACGCGTAATGGCGACGGTTGAATAAAGCAACACCTTTAGCACCAGTTTGGTTCCGTGTCCGTTAGTTTGGAAGAGTGAAGCCTCCAGCGGAATCTACGTCATATATATATATATATATATATATATATATCACCCACAAGGTATCCCACCTTCAAGGACGACACTTGAGTAAACCAGCGGATTCTGTATATTCAAACAGCATTCCTTTATTCTTTTCAAACCGGAACGTCAAGGTGCTTGTTTCAATTAATTAGGCCCTACGTGTTTCGGAGCTCCTGCTCCTTGGTCACGGGCTCCCGGCAATGTTCGCAGATGGATTTGCGTGTGAAAGAGTCCTCCATTCATAGTCCTAGCCCTCTAGTGGGTGTAATCCCTGAGAAAGATTTGTGGGACTCGTAGTTTTCACCGCGCTACTGTTGAATTCCCCAAATGGATTCCATCTTGCTAAACATAATTAATGCACAGTTTTAAAGCTCTCCAGTGAGCTGCAAGTACCTGATTCCGGGAAATTTAAAAGATACCAGTTCAAACCTGCCCAAGCATCACAGACAGTCCGTGTGCACATATATATATATATATATATGTATATATATATATATGTGTAAATATATATAAAATATCCGGCAAGTGTACCACTGGTCCAAGTACTTTGTCTTTTCCAACAGCCAAATGTCAATCACAAACTGATTTGAAGTTCTGCCACAAACTTATACCAGTACACCTTAAGCCGGGAAGTAATTGGTTCAGAACAGGCCAATACCTTTACTGTCACAACTTGAAAACAAACGATAATGGTTTCTCCCTCCGCATGAGTCCACGAGGGGTGAACCCGCCAATGGAGGAGAGGCTTGACTTACGAGGAGTATTTAGTGCTCTATACAGCAGGAGTATCAAGGTATATATAAATGCAATTACAATTACAGTTCACCACATCCAGCCACAACACTCAAAACAAATACAAATGGGTAAAAGACATTGCCATTTACAACGCTTATAGCTCTAAGTCTCGCAAATGCGAGACCTATTGCATTGCAAAAGCTTGTTTAAATAAGGGTCATGGCCTTCTATGCTTGTCCGCATGTGTCTTGTGTTTTCCGTTTGCCTCCTGTAACTGTCTTTGAGTCTCAATTAACATGTTTTGTATATGGGTTACCCTATCCGATATTTCTGGTACTTTGGTGATTTCTTGTGGATGAGTAAATGGCACGAATCTGGGATGAAAACCATAAGAACTGTAAAAAGGGGATACCTTCGTGGAGCTACGAGTAGCGCTGTTGTATGCGATTTCAGCCAACCAGAGGTAATCCACCCATGACTCTGTACTCTTGTCAACATAACACCGTAAGTACTATTTCAGTGTTTGATTAAGGCGTTCCGTTTTTCCGCCAGTTTGTGGGTGGTAACTTGTAGAGAGTGGTGTGGTGATGTGTAGGGATGACCACCATACCTTTCAGAACTGTGCTGTGGATTGTGTACCTCTGTCAGATACAATCGTTTTCGGGAGTCCATGTAATCTGACCACATGTGTCATAAGTAGTCGGGCTACTTGGCCCGTGAGGGGAATCTGTTTGTAGGCAATATAATGTCCCATCTTGGTGAGCTATACCCTTTGTCTTTAGGGAGTCCCACAATGAAGTCTGATGAAATGTTTTCCCAGGGAGCATCGGCGTTGAAAAGCACGGCAATAACCCTTGTTGTGTCAGATTGTCCGTTTTCATCTGGGCGTAGATCTCACATCCCTGTATCCATTGTCGAATATCCATCCTCATCGAAGGCCACTAAAATTGTCACGTGATTCTCTCCACTGTCTTTTCTATTCCATTATGTCCAGCACTAGGTAACTCATGACACCATTGCAAACTAATTTTTCTTAATGGTTTTGTGGGTAACAGTATTCAATTTCCTTTCATCTGGATCCATTGTCTTATTTGCCACTCCACATGCCTTTTGAGCCAGGTTTTCCATGTGAATGTTTGAATTTCCTGCATTACCTTTTTTAAATAGTTATCTGGTTTTGTAGCCCATACGACCTTGCTGGGGTAGATGATGGAGTGTTCTGCAATAAGAGAGACGTTTGTCTCGTCAAGGCATCAGCCATTTTATTCTCACTTCCCGGTCTAGAAGTTATAATGAAATGATATTCAGAGAAGAAGAGCATCCATCGAAGTTGTCGTGGTGTCATATGCCGTGCTGCTTTCATAAATTGTAAATTTCTATGGTCTGTATACACGGTGATTACATTTTTTGCTCCCATCAGGAAGTGCCTCCATTCCATGAACGCATCTTTGATTGCCAAAAGTTCTTTCTCTGAAATGGTGTAATTCTTTTCTGCATTGCTTAGTTTTCTAGACATATAAGCGATAGGATGCAACTGTCCAGTAGATGAGTGCCGCTGTGATAAAACAGCTCCTAATGCTACATCAGAAGCGTCCGCTTCCACTATGTAGGGCTTTTCTGGATTTGGGTGTGTCAAAATTGGAGCTGATACAAATGCATTCTTTAGTTCGGTAAATGCCTTTTGGGCCTCCATGTCCCATTCAAATGCAGCTTTCTTTCTCAGTAATCTGGTTATCAGGGTAACTACCTTGGAAAATTGGTGAATAAATCTTCGGTAGAAGTTCGCAAATCCAATAAAGCATTGGACGTCCTGATTATTTTGTGGAGTTGGTCAATCCTTCAGAGCCATCAATTTTCTTTCGGCCATCTCCTGTCCCAAGGGTGTAAGCATGACTCCTAAGAACTCTACAGTGCGTACATGAAACTCACATTCACTGAGTTTAGAAAAGAGATGATTTTACTGTAAAATGCGTACCACTGCCCGTACATGTTGTGTATGAGTCTTTTCATCTTCAGAATAGATGAGGATATCAACTATATATATTCCAAAACATATCGGTCCAAACTTTCTCGCACAACATCATTTGGGAAATATTGAAAAGCAGCCGGAGCATTACATAGTCCGAATGGCATCACCAAATATTCATACAACCCATAGCGTGTCCTAAAGGCGGTCTTCCATTCATCCCCTTCCCTCATGCGAACTAGATGGTAAGCCCCTTTTGAGGTCTAACTTGGTGTAGATCACTACCTTCTTTACTTGGTCCAGTAACACCGAGATGAGTGGAAGGGGATATCGTTTTTTGACAGTGATGTTATTTAAGGCACGAAAGTCTATGCAGGCGCAGAGTTCACAATTAGCCTTTGGAATGAAGAAAAGAGGAGACACTGCAAGAGACTTGTAGGGACGTATAAATCCCAAATTTAGATACTTGTCCTGATATTCTCTTAGATGTATGTTTTCTGGTTCTGTCAAGGCATAGATTCTCCCACACAGAACCACGGCTCCCAGGATCAAATCAATCTGACAATCATATTGTCGATGCAGCAGTAAGACTTCTGCTTTGTTGTTTTTAAACACTTCAACGTATTCCTGATACTGTTCGGATAGCCTGACATCTTTTTCAGCTGCAGTAGCAATGCTTAAAATGGATGCTAATGCCTTTGAAGGTCCTTCGTTACTTGTCAGACAATGCCCCAGGCAATACTGAGAATTCATTTGAATGGTTTTTGTGGCCCAGTCTATGTCTGGAATATGCTTCTGCAGCCATGGTAACCCAAGAATGATGCTATACTGCGGGGCTTAAATGATGTTAAAGATGAAGGTCTCCGCGTGTGAAGATCCATACAGAGCATCTACTTCCTCGGAATCTTAACATATAGGTCCGGATTCAAGTGTCTTCCGTCTACGGCATATACTACTTCTGGCTTTTCTTTGGAAACTAGTGGTATCCCTATTTGCTGTGCTTCAGCCTTATCCATGAAGGTTCCAGTTGCCCCAGAGTTTATCATAGCTGGTAGTGTTATCCATTCTAAGTTAATCCTTATACTGAGGTCAATACATAGGTGTCCCTTGAGGGTAGTTGTCTCAATGTTCAAAGAAGGGATATACCACTTGCTCAAAGGAGCCCCTTCACAGTTCCTCGAGCATGTTAATATTCCGTCAGCCTTTCATTAGATGTCGCTACCACTCGACCAGTTCGAAACCTGTTCATCTTAGGTTTCACCAGACCATCTTTAATGTAATGTCCTTTCTGACCGTAATACATGCACAATCCCTGCTTTCGTTGAGATTCTTTCTCGGCCGCTGTTAGCGCCGCTCGCACTGTCCCTATCTCCATAGGTTCATGTGTGGATGTATTGCCATGATCTATTGTTCTTTGATGCTCATAACGAGGTACAGGACGTTCTCGTCTTTTATGTTCCCATTTACGTTTGTTAATCCTGTAATCCAATCTTAATACTAAACTGATTAAATCTTCACAGGATTTAGGTTCGGGTTCAATTTGCGCTAATACATCCTTGAGGTCTTCTCGTAAACCTTGATGAAACACTGCTGCATGTTTAGACTCTGGCCAATTCGTCTCTGCCACTAGTTTACGGAAAGTATTAAGATAGGTTAAAAGGTCCCGGTTCCCTTGTCTTAGTTCTAATAGCTCCCTGTCTGCTGTATATGAAGCAGAGCGTCTATCAAACACCTTTTCAAAATCGCTTTTAAACACCTACCAATCATAAAGCAGTGGATAATCCTTGCTCACCAAAGGAACTGCTCACTGGGCTGCATCGCCTGCCAGGTAGGAGATCAGAAAGGCTACTCTAGCCTGATTGGTGAGGAAGGCTTTCTGCCTATACAAAAAGTGCAACATTATCTGTGTGAGAAATACCTGGACCTTGTCTGCCTCTCCATGATATCTCTCAGGTGTGGCTAAGGGAATCGTAATAGGAACTTCCACTACCACCGTGCTTGATGGTGCTCCCAACATTAAAAGGGTTTCTTTGCATACGGTCAACTTTGGCTCTCAACTCTGCGTTCTCCGTGCGAGACGCCGCTGATTCAGCCTGAACATCCGCTAATACTGATAACACATCCTCTAAGGTAGCCATCCTGCCTCAAACCAATCAGGAGGATAATACATTTGTGGGTTGGAAACTCTGTCAAGCTGTTATATCCTCAGAATCAGATTAATGCTCAGAAGGGTCCACCCCTTGATAGCCCCAAGTCTGGATAGCTGTAGTAGCACAGATCGGTGGGATGATCAAGTGAGGGAAAGATAGGAAGGGAACTGCGAGGAGGGAGATCTGCAAAGACACTGGTAACAACTTATTACTTATATCATTCTTTCTCATCACTTGGTATAGTTGTAATGGAGTACATATTATAAAACATCTCTAACCATTCCACCTGTAAAGGAATACAAATAGAAACATGGTTTCTGTTCCACTTCAATCTGTGGAAATACTATCTAGTATTATTCTGATCATATATCTGTATTGGAAACACAAAACAATGCATACATGTATTATTAACTCTCCATACAGCTGAGTGTTTTAATTGTATGGCATTTCCACATTTCAGAACCTACCCTTGTTTTTATCCATATAGCATCACAGGGGGAGGAACTAGGCAATCCAAAATACACTATATATATATATATATATATATATATATATATATATATATATAATCTATATCCAGCAAGTGGACCACTCATGGTCCGAGTACTTCGTCTTTTCCAACAGAATCAAATGTCAATCACGAACTGATTCGAAGTTCTGCCACAAAATGATACCAGTTCACCTTAAGCCGGGAAGTAATTAGTTCAGAACAGGCCACCACCTTTACTGTCACAACTTGAAAACAAGCGATAATGGTTTCCCCCTCCGCATGAGTCCCCGAGTGGTGAACCCGCCAACGGAGGAGAGGCTTGACTTACGAGGAGTATTTAGTGCTCTATACAGCAGGAGTATCAAGGTATTTCTCTCCACATGAGCTTTCACGGAAGAAGCTCACCAACAGAAAGAACAAAGGACAAGTCTGAAAAGGACAAACTCGCAAGGGCCAATTGCAGAATCTAGAAGCACTATCCTGATAAATGAATGGTTCACAGGTACCCTTACCCAAAAAAGAACGAAGCGTAGAAGGATACCTGGAACTTGAGAATGAATATACACTTTCCGAATGTGTTTCGTGGGGAATCCTACATTAAATACGTGGTTCTGCCCCTACGTCACACGTCTGTTCACAGTAGAGGCTCATGGGATTTGTAGTTCCCCATCTCCCTGGCGAATGTTTCCGGGTCCGGGAAGATACCGCGCTGACACCTGAGGAGAAGGAACTCTGTAGAGGTAATGTTGGTTCTTTTGCTATACTAGATTTCTGAGCGCTCTAATGTATGCGCTTGTGACACCTGAGTGGTTTCCATTTGCTGAGACTAATTCAAGTATTCCATCCATCACTGTTTTGTGTACTTATTATGCAAAAATAGTGGCTACTTCAATGGAAAATGCACTGTCTGGAACTGACAGTGCTCTACCACACAATGCTTTAGTTGCATTTAAAAATCATCCACCTGATGTCCATTAAAGCTAGTCGCGTCACAGACGTTTGTCGGTCTAAAAATTGGGTTGTGATTCTCAAAAGTTGAGAACAACTGCTCCAGTCTCTCCCAAAGCAATTGGATTATTTCTTTATTCTCAAATCTATCCTCCGATAACCCTCTTTTCAGTGCTTTTTCACTTCAAGAGTGTGTGCAACCAAATCAAGCAAACAGCCTTGTTAGAGGATGAGTTCTGTTAAACAATGTATTTTAAGCGTTTCATCACTTAAGTGCATTATTCCATTCTTTTTTTTGGTAGGGCTCACTCACAAACTGGCAGATAGGATTTCATTTTATTCCATGACAAGTCTCCCCTGACCTTGGGACATCATTATTTCATAGTTACCCTCATGGCTCATCACTTTTTCCAGGAATGTATTAGAAAATGACATGGCTGATACTTTACTGACGAGTGATATCAGAGACCTGGCCAGAATTGTTTCAGTGTTTTCCACTCCAAGACACCCATTTACAAATGTAGTGTCCCCACAACTGTAAATGCCTGTGGCTGCCATGAAAGTCCATGCTAGGCCCCATGTGCTGGAGTGTGCATGATCTTTCAATCTTCCCATGTAATGTATCAGGTTTTAGCTCCTTTATATATACCCTGAGGATATTGAAAATGCTTTGAAGCCACCACGAGGAAGGTCTACCACACACTGATATTTTGTTTTGTGAGTTCAGGATCTGAAATGTCTGGTTTTGTTATGTTTACCTAAAGCAGGTATTTATACCTGTTCCCAAATGAGTGAAGTACAAACTTGCATTCCCGTGAAAGCTCACTCTCATATCCCTCATTTACACTACTTGTGTTTAGCTTAAAGGGGCCTTGCATCGTACCTAAAACCTATACTAGCTGTGGAACATCACATTCGGGAGATTCATGAGGATACATCTCTTGACCCACCTTACCTATTCACAAATGTATGTGTAATGGAGACAGAAGAAATTTGTATATATTTGGTGAGACTTGATGAAATATACAAAAGACCATTTCATATAAGGTCAATCAAAGTAGTGAGGTCTGCCGCACTCTGATGGATTCCGTAGAGGTTAATGGAACAGTTCCATTCATTTACCTTTATGAAGCAGACCTTGGTCTGTTAAGAGAAAAGTTTCTTACACTTGAAGCATACCAAAATGAGTAATTGCAGCAGAAAAAAACTGGTTTGGGCGCAGTTGTTCCTGAAGCTTTTCAAAAATGACTCCTTTAGACAGGACCTGGTCTCATGCCTCTGAAAGCATTTTAAAGAAACCAGTATAGAAGAGAGAGCTTTTGCATTATCCGAGTATTTCATAGTTTTCTGCTTCATTCATGTCTGAGATCGGTGAATTAAACATGAGTCTTTTATTACCTTGGAGTTTACTCCTATAATCATCTTAAAGTTGTAGTGTTGCGGGGAGTCTGCACCTACACAGAACTATGCGCAGGGAAACAGGACCTCAGTGTATAGGGGTGTACCAACCTATGACCTTAGTACCCAAAATCCCAAAACCGACTAGCTATAGTGTCTCATTCGTTCTCCTCCAAAAATCACGAAGCTACAAATGATTAGACAACCCAGAACACAACAGTCCCGACTCGCTCAGGAATCGCAGTAGCAAGACATACCCTTTCGCTCACTCACTTGTACTTGTCCACAATAAGAATTGGCAGAGTCACTATAATAGTTCAAAATGTTTATTTTAACTATCATGCTCTACAATGCAGTATACAAGCTATTACCAGCAGCAAAATGTATAAACTCAAAACAATTAGCATTGTTACAATTCCATAGAGTACAAAGGGGGAAGTCATTATATGGACAGTGGAAAAAGGACTATAAGGCCTAACCACCCTCCCCTTGACTGGAAGTTGTTTATTTATATAAAAGATGATTTCTGGGCTTTGACAGCAGACCCCATACCTTAAAGTCTGGATGTAAGGTTTATATCATAGGAACAGCATAGCTCCTCTTCATGGAAAGGCTTTCTCCAAATGTGTGTTAAAACAACATGCATCCCCACAATATCAAAGCACGAGTCTCCAACATTGCAGCTGTGTTTAGCATGTTATGTCTAGGTGCTAGGGACTGACCAGAACATAATAACAAGGGGCATTGTTTATCGACCTTGTACAATGTATTCAGACTAAACTCCAAGAACTCAGAAGCGAACGTGAAAAGCAGACGGTTCTCATGTGAAAGGCATAAACAGTCTTGCAAAAATAGTCATGTAGTAAAGTGTGCAAAAGCAGCATCATGGCAGCAAAGCTCATGCTAACTTAGCAATGTCGACAATGTCCCTAAGGCCATATACCAGTAGGTTTACCTCGCAAGACTCTGTTGCCTTGAAATTCATTTTAGATGTTTCAACTTTTCAAAACACAATAAATATATTTTGGACTAATACGATCCAACGTACACATTTTTTGACTCGCATTGTTTTTCTGCTGAATCTCTTTAATTCTCTTTTAAGGAATTGTTTTCTCTGGTCTGTGAAGGGAGGGAGTATATTTGAGTGAAGTGTACCTATTCTTTTGGTGTGAACGTCTGGATTACAGGTTTGGAGAGGAATATTTGATTACATTTTGTACTCTGTTCATATCATAATTGATAAGCTTAACAATTTCATCTTGTCAAGAGCACTCAACAAGAACTGTAAAAGTGCCACCTCCTTCCTAGACGGTTTTATTTCATTTGTAAATCAACACTATTCATTTCACGAAAATTATTTCAACTCTGTTTCTAAATCAACAGCTTCTAAGAAGCAAAAGAGGTACCATCTTCAGGCTTAACTTTACATTTTATGATCTATAAATGTATTTTTTAAGCTTATAAAAGAGACATGAATAGCTATCTTAAAGAAATAAATAAAAGAATAAAGTATAGAACATGGCATATGAGATGTTAAAAGGGCAAGTAAGTCACACATGAATATAATTCTTAACCATTGTATTATTAAATTTTTGGTTAATACTCTTTAATCAGTGAATTTCTAAGAAGTACTCTAGAAGTTTAATTTTGCCACAAATGTCAAGAATATATCTGCCATGTTACTCATTCCATTCAATTATCCATAGTGTTTATCCATGGTTTAGCTGAATGTGCCTTATGTTCTCTTAAACCCTTCCAATATATCTATCTCCTTGCTACGGTAGTGGCCGGGTTGAGGAATAGTTTCATCTACTCACCTCTGTGTGTGCCAAATCACCAAGGTAAACATGTATAGATCAGGATCGTCTGTCCATTGCACTGTCTCAAAGATTTTGATGAATGTGTCTGTCAAGGAGGGTTTAATGTTGGAACATATCCATATTGTATTGTGAACATACTAAGCAGTGCACTCTACCATATACAGTCTCTTCTCTGTGACACCATTGTAGTAATGTGTAAGACGTGCTTTCCTTAAAATGAATAGCTCAGAGAACATTAAAAAAGTTTACAATCGAGAGGGAGGAGCCTAGCGCGCAACCAAGATGGCCGCGTAGGTGCGAAGCTCCCGAGGACCTCCGCGACCTCCTGAATTAATCCTGATTATATCCTGTCTTTGATGAGGGGACTGTGTCTGTGTACCCGAGCTGAGGCGGCACCCGTTTTCCGTTTTCGAATCGGACCCCGGACACCGGTGGGAGCACCGATCGAAGATTGCGGCCTTCTCCGCGCCGGCCCCCCGGATTGGAGTTGTGGGGCGATCCGGGGACAAAGCGAACAACAGCGGCGGGCAGGGCTGGGCGACTCGCGTACCCCGCGCTTTCACTTTCGCGCCCTCCTTGCCCTCAAGCGAGGTAGGGTTGCGGAGCGGGGTGCGGTGGTGTGGCCTTGTCCCGGTGCCCGGCTGACCCGCCGGCTGTGAGTTGTCCTGCGGTCCAGTGGTCACCCCCCCCCCGGTACCCGTGCACTGGTTTATCGGCCCTTTCGAGGAGATTGGCATGACTTTGGGAGTGCGACATGTCCACAAAGCAAGATGGCGACCGGGCAAAGGTGAAATCGACCCGCCGTGGCCCGGCACTTCAGTCTAACAGCATGGACCGCTACACCCTCCAGAAGGGTTCTCCAGAGGCACCACGTACATCCCCCGCGGGCCCGACTGAGGCGTCTGCTCAGCCCGCGGATCTGACCCTCCGGGACGTCATGGGCGCCATTGCCGAGATGAAGGCCTCGGTGGACCAGCGCTTTGATACTCTGGCGCAGAAGATAGACTCGGCCCTGGTGGATGTGGGCCTGGTGAGAGCCGACTTGTCTAAAACAAATGACCGGGTCGATTCCCTGGCCCACACTACCTCGAGTCTCACTACAGACGTGGCGGCCCTTCAAAAGGAGGTGCACCGGCTTGGCCAGGCGAGCGCCCTGATGGACCGTCGATTGGAGGACTCCGAGGGTCGGGCCCGGAGGAACAACGTTCGTATTGTCGGGGTGCCGGAGGGACGGGAGGAGGAGGCGGCAGATTTGTTTGTGGAAGACCTGATCCTCACCCGTCTCCAGCCCCGGGGGCTGAGTAAACTTTTTGCGGTGGAACGTGCTCACAGGGTCCCCGGAGGAAGACCCTAAGGCCGGAGCCCCGCCGCGGCCTCTCATTGCCCGGATTTTTAACTTTCGGGACAGAGACGCTATCCTGCAGACTTCCAGGCTACAGGGACCGGTCAAGCTTGATAATATGGACGTGAATTTCTACCCTGACTTTACTCCGACGGTCCAAAAGCAGAGACTGAGTTTTCTCGGAGTTAAACGTCGCCTACGGGACCTGAACCTTAAGTACTCAATGCTTTTTCCAGCTAAGCTGAGGGTGGAGGTGGATGGTCGCACGCACTTTTTTGACCGTCCCGAGGCGGTTGGGGACTGGTTGGATACTCTGCCTGGGGATCGGGGCCGGGGGGGTGGGGGGGGGTGCGGTTGGCGGGGAGGGCTCGCCGGATCAGAACTGAGGGGTGAATAGTAGGCCTTGCTCTGGACAACATTCCGGTTACCATTCACTGATCGTGTATGTTCCCCTCCTATGGAGGTCGTACGGGGTCCATTGGGGGCTTTCCCTCCTCCTCTGGGGGACTAGTTAGTTTTTCGTCTATGGGGCGACAGGCACACTGCACTTTGGGGGGGCTGTCTGGGCTCATGCAGGGGTGCAGGGAGGGGGGAGTTCTGTTGGGATGGGTGGGCGGGGGTGGAGTGTTGTTTGTTTGCACCGCAAGGCGAACCCTTTACTGTATTGTTGTTTTCGAGATGCTCTTTGGGGGACGACTGATGGCTTCCATGTATGATGGGGGGTAGGGATTTGACTGTGTTATCATGGAACGTTAACGGACTGGGGGATAGGATTAAGCGTGGTGTGGTCCTGCAGTATCTGAAACGAATTTCACCAGATGTGGTCTTCCTGCAGGAGACACACCTTATAGGTAATTCCTTTCATGCCATGAATCGGCGAGGCTATCGCTTGGTGGCCCATTCGGGCTTCACTTCGGGCTCGCAGGGGGTGGGCATCATGATTAAGAACTCGCTCCCATTGGAGATTGATGAGGTGCGCCATGATGAGAGGGGACGTTACACTGTCTTGGTGGGTAGAATGGAGGGCAGAGTGGTCGTTTTTGTATCAGTGTACGTTCCGCCGGGGTTGCAATCTACCACATTTGCGGACCTGGGGCGCCTCCTCCTTGACCTCCCGGGTGGGCTTCTGGTAGTTGGGGGGGACTTCAATGCGGTGGCTTCTGGGTCTATGGATCGTCATCCCCCCAGGGACCTCCCCCGGGCACAGGCGTGGCTGTCCGGCCTTTTAGATACACTAGGATTGGTGGATTGCTGGCGACTAAAGCATCCCGCGCAGCTGCAATACACCTTCCACTCGGGTGCCCATGGTAGCCTCTCGCGGCTTGATTATGTCCTTGTCCCTGCGGCCTATGCTGGGAGAGTGGGAGAGGTGCGCCATTTGGCGCGGGGTATTTCAGATCACTCCCCACTATTGTTGCACTTTGATGTCTTCCCGAGGGGGGAGGGCAGGGTAGCCCCAATCAATGCCTGGTACCTGCGCGACCCCACTATTCGAGCCGAATTGATCAAATCCTTGCAGCGGTACTTTGAGGAGAATGTGGGGTCTGTCCCTTCGGCTATCTCCCTGTGGGAGGCTTTTAAGGTAGTTCTCAGAGGGGAGGCCCTCTCCTTTATCTCCCATGCCCGGAGGCGCGAGCAGGAGGAGGTAACCCGGGTGGAGGCCGAAATTACTGAACTAGAGGGTGACCTGGGGAGCGGGGTGACGGATGCCACATTGCATGTTCTACACCTCAAGCAGGCGGCCTATAGGGCCCTCGTCACGGAGGCGGCCAGGGGCCTCAGTAGAGAGCAACAGGGGCGACTGTATGATGTGGGTGATAAGGCTGGTAAATTGATTGCGTGGTTGGACAAAAAGGAGAGAGCTAGTCGTGTGGTTCCGTTGATCGAGAGGATGGATGGTGTGTGTCACCGAGCCGGACGCCATTGTCTCCTGCTTCGCGGATTATTTCCGCGAGGTGTATTCCCCGGTTTCTCCCTGCTCGGAGGAGGATTCCCATGCCCTGCTTCGGGACATCGCGCTGCCCTCCCTTTCGGTGGAGGACAGGGATTCGCTGGACGCTCCTCCCACCTCGGACGAAATTGCCCTTGCTATCCGCTCGGTCGCATCTGGCAAGGCCATGGGCCCCAATGGCATCCCTATCGAGCTGTATAAGCTGCGACCGGATGTACTGGCGCCCCACCTGCGCGCGATGTTCCTGGCGGCCCGCTCGCGGGGTTCCCTTCCGCCGGACCAGCGTCTGGCCACGATCGTGGTGATCCACAAGGAGTGGAGACCCCGTGAGCGGGTCACATCCTATAGGCCTATCTCGCTCTTGAACGCGGAGCCCAAAATCCTCGCCAAGGTGCTGGCCAACCGGCTGGTCGGCGTGGTGGGCGATTTGGTCCACCAAGACCAGTCCGGCTTCATACCCCATCGCAACACGGCCCTTAATCTGCGACGCTTGCACGGGGTGCTAGCGCGTGTCCCGTTCGTGCGGGAACCGGCCATCTTGGCGTCCTTGGACGCCACCATGGCGTTTGATACGCTCGAGTGGCCATACATTTGGGCGATGCTGGCGAAGTTTGGCTTCGGACCGGGCTTCATCAGCTGGGTCAAGTTGTTGTATTCCGGCCCATTGGCGCAGGTGGTGGTGAATGGACGAGTTTCGGCCCCATTCGCACTGGGACGGGGCACGCGACAGGGTTGCCCCCTGTCGCCTCTCCTGTTTGCACTGGCCCTGGAGCCCCTGGCGGAGTGGCTGCGGTGGCACCCTTCCATCCGTGGTCTCCGCTGGACCCCCGAGCAGGAGGACCGTGTGTCCCTCTACGCTGATGATATCCTTCTATATCTCGCCTCCCCGCGTAAATCACTGATCGTCCTAGTTGATGTTTTGCGCTCATTCGGTCGCAACTCAGGCCTCGTCATCAACTGGGCGAAATCCTGTGTATATGTGCTTGCCGGGGAGGCTCCGGTCCTACCACGGGACTGTCCGATCCAGATTGCCTCCCAGGGGTTTCGGTACCTGGGTATATATATTACTCTGGACCCGGAGGCCCGCTACGAGCGGAATTTGCTGCCCCCCCTCCAGCGCTTGAAGGAGGACGTGGTGCGTTGGTGGCGTCTGCCGCTTTCGCCGCTTGGCTGAGCGGCCTTGTTTAAGATGATGTCGTTGCCGCGCTTTCTGTACGCTCTCCAGAACACTATGGACTTGGTCCCGGCGCGCTACTTCCGTGAGGTGGAGAGTTTGCAGCGTCGCCTGTTCTGGGACGGGAGGCCACGTATTGCCTTGGCTAAATTGACGCTCCCGTGGTACGATGGGGGGGTTGCCCTCCCGGATATTAAACGGTATTACTGGGCCTCCCAGCTAGCTGCGATTAATCATGGCCTTTACGGGCCCGCCCTGAACCCGGCATTTGAAATGGACAAGATGCTCCTGCCCGGTGGCGACTACAATCGAGCGCTCTACTCTGGCGCGCCGGACCCTCGCCTGACGGGACCGACGCGTGTCATGGTGCGTGTATGGCACGCGGCTAACGCAGCTATGGGGTGGAAGGACCGTTTGACCCGGGCGTCACCGCTATATGCGTCTGCGAGGTTGGGCTCCCTGTGGACCTCGAAGGGCTTCGAGAAGTGGGACACGATCGGCATCAGCACAGTGGGAGATCTCTGGACGAGGGGGGGATTCAAAACTTTCGAGACGCTGCAGACGGAGTTTCAGTTGCAAGGCAGTGAGTACTTTCGGTACTTACAAGTCCGCCACGCGCTGGGCTCCGTCTTCCCGGATGTCGCGTCCATTCCGGAGTCTTCCCCCCTGGAGGACAGAGTGCTGGATGGCCATGTCCCAGACAGCACGATCTCCCTTATATATAAAAAAACTGATCAACGACCGCTCGGGCCTGCTGACTGGCCTCCGCGAGGCCTGGGTTGCCGATGGGCTGGAGTTGGACGACGAGGACTGGATTTCCGCGGTGGCCTCTCCGAAGGAGGTGGCCATCCCGGCTCGCCTTCGCTTCGTCCAGCTTAAGATCCTCCACCGGGTTTACGTGACGGGGCCAAGGCTTCTACGTATGGGCTTTGCTGAGGATGGACTGTGTAAGCGTGGCTGTGGTGCTTTGGCAACTTTCTTGCATATTCTGTGGGAATGCCCAAAGGTGGAGCGATTCTGGCGTGGTGTGCACGAGGTCCTGCGAGTGGTTACGCGTGTCGCGCTGTTGCCTGAAGCGAGGAGATGCTTGCTGAATGTGTGGGAGCCAACTGACTACTCGGTACCGCAGACGCGGTGGGTGACTCTGGGATACATGATAGTTAAGCGTGACATTGCTCAATTGTGGGGATCCCAGAGGCCCCCGGCGGTGTCGGCCTGGAAAGAACACATGGATTGGTGTATGTTTCGTGAAAAGGTGGTGTATGTTGCGAGGGGTAAGCCTGGGGCGTGGGTGAAAATCTGGGGCCCCTGGAACGCCTATCGCGGGGGTATTTGCGAGCCGCCACTGCTGCCGGCTGCCTCACCAGCTCCGTCCCCCTAGCCGACCCCCTCCCCCAGCCACGGGCACGTGGTTCCCCAGTCCCTGATCTGTTCTCATTCCCCTCTTCAGAGTTTGGCGATTGGTTGGGGTCCCCCACTTAAGGAGCGCGTGCTGTCACTTGGGATTGCGGGTTGCCTTGCGGGTGTGGTTTTTGTGTTGTTGTGTTTTGACAAAAGGAAACCGTATTGTGGGTTTGGAGTTATGTGGCCTGCACTACTGATATCTCCTGATTTACCTTTTTGCACCGCCAAGAGATTTTTCTGTATATATGTCACATGCTTCTGCCACTCTAGCGGCCGGCCAGACGGTTGTAGGCCCATACCTGTAACTATTTGAGATTGCAATAAACGGTTTCAAAAAAAAAAAAAAAAAAAAAAAAAAAAAAAAAGTTTACAATCGGTGAAGCTTTTGGCATCTCGTTAGGCCTTTTCCAGCATAAAAATACACTCCTCTTCTCACTAGTGGCTTTAAAATCAATTATAACGGTAACAAAGTTGGTATCTGTGTAATGAAGCATACTCCTGCTTCGAGAATTAAGTAGAGAAAGCAATATAAGTTTAATCCTTTACATTCTTCATCAACAAAGCCATGTACTTCCCCAAGGTCATAGGTCTCCTTCAGCTGACTCCCCAGCATCATATGAACCATGGAACATTCTATAATGAATTCAAGCATTCAGATCCATCTTCTCTTCTCCAGTGGTGGCTGGTACAGAACGGGGGTGGGGGTGTGAAATAAAAAAGAAGAAAGAAAATTTCACTTACCTCTGCACCGTCTCTCCTCCGTCGTCTCTCCTCCGCTTCCCTTCCAGGAAGCACTCGGGCTCACTAAGCCAATCACAATGCTGCTGTCACTATAGCCTATGTGGACTGTGCTTTAATATATTGATGGTGGTTAGCAACACTCGCTCCACGGGTGCCAACTCGGAATATCCTACTATCCCCAACAGCCACATGTGTATATGTTTCTGTACATGGCACGTATGCACTTTTCGCACCAATAGTCACTTTCACTGCGCCGTCACTCTCTGCGGGCACCCCACAACTGTTTTAAGTCTAATGAATTGAATTGCATCTCTCAAAGAATAAATTGAATACAATGAATATATAACTTTGAGCTAATTGCGTTAGAGGTGTATGTACCCTGATCCTAACAGTCTGCCATGGAAGTCAAGGGCTACACTTCCCCCATAGGAACCAATTGTTTGTGAAATATGGTATAATAAAAGGCCTGTATAGCCCTGGTAAATAGTTCTATGTTTGATAAAAGTGAAACATTTAGACAGTTTGATGATAAATAAAGAAAGAATTTAAAGGTCCATTAATGCACATCACCATTTTTCCACAGCCAACAGTGATGAAAGTGAATCGATACTCGCTATTACTGTGGACAAAAGCCCAGATGGACGATTGGGGTTCAGCGTGCGGGGCGGTTCCGAGCATGGCCTTGGGATTTTCGTTAGCAAAGTTGAAGAAGACAGCAGTGCTGGTAAGAAACATTTACTCTAAGCAATTCTAGAGATTCGTTTTGTCTTACTAAATGTGAAAGCAGAAGTAGCAGTGATTTCAAACACAAAATAATTTATTTGAATGATGCTTTATAACTTCATTATTTTCCATATTTAATTGCAATTAAATCATTGAAAGAAATTACAAATTTCAACCAGTGACCGTCTTACTTGTTTACCTGTAAAAACATAGACTATGGGTAATGCCAAATAATGGCATTGTTTTGGTAGCATTTATGAGCCGCTTGACAAATAAACTGCAAGGTCTATTTGCATGCCAGTAGAAATCTCAGGGATGTTAGACAAAAATAAAACATGCTTACCTGTTATGTTTGTGTATATTATATGTATATAAAAAGAAATTCTACATTTAAAAAAGTATAGTGTAACAGTGATATATATGCATGCAGACTGTAAGTATAGCCCTTGGTAAATGCAAGATCCTGGGGCACAGGACAAATGTGGACAGCACACATTAGAAAGTATAATGAGTTTGTGTGCAGTAAAGATAGTGTAGTGCAGTAAATGTCTTGCTATTCAATGATATCAACTATGGATAGTCTTCTAGGTCATCTTTTTCTTTTTTTTTTCTTTTTTTAAAATCTGCTGGTCTTCTGATGTGCTTGCAGCAAGAGATACCAAGCAAGCAAAAGCACACTCCTCAGCTGGCTCACATTTCATCCTGACCAAGGATCTTCATCAGGGTTAATAAAGATCTGTCCAAATAGGATGCTCATGGAAAATGTAGCAGGCAATTGCATCACAGTGGCCAGGGTGTCACCAGCCTAGTAATATTTTAACAGGAATGACCGTGATCTCAGTGACGAGGCCAAGACTTTTGGTAGTAGATGATTTGTAGTCATGAGTTACAGGCTTAGTCTTTTTTACCTGCACCCCAATGTGAAGACTACCAGCCAGCTCTGCCTATGCAAATTTGTATAGCTCCTCTTGACTAGGTCTCCAAATCCTTCTGATTGAAAGAGGTATGTGTGACTTGTTCTTGGATACATGAGTGGTGGGATACCAATAGTTGGGTTTCTTGTGTATATGTTGCCCCTAAAGACATACAGACTTCATAGAGGTTTGTGGCATTCAGAGTTGCCACCTCCTGTCTTCCTTTCATGAGCCCCCTTCACTGTTTTCCTTTCCATCTTCCCTGCATATACCATTGGAAAGCTAATTATATACATTTGGGTGTTAAAAATGCATAACCTTAAATGTAACAGATCGACTCCTCAGTAGTACAGCACATGCACAAAGTGCTGTGGCTGATGTCCTGGTCATTGCAGCACATCTACACAAAGACATTGACGACTGGCCCCACCCCTTCATCCTGTTTCCTGAGCTGATGGAAAGAAAGAGCCCAGCAGCAACCCATGCTTGGTCATACATCATCTAGCTCCAATCTACAAAATGAAGAGGACAGTATGGAAAAATTAGAATGACAGTGCACCTTTGGTAGGCTGCCATAGAATAATACAACAACTACAGGAAAATGAAACTTTCACTATTTGGATCTTGTTGGACCTGGCACCATTGGCGTGGGTCTCCCTTCCATTTTTCGTTGTTGCCTCCTCTGTTTTTGATATGTTTTTGCTGGTTTAGATGCTTAGGGCACTGTACCACTGCAATCCAGTGCCACAGTGAAAGTGCTCCCTATGGTACATTGATGTATGAATTAGTGACTCCATGATTGGTTTACGTGTCAGACCCTAGTATAGTGCACTACGTGCGCCCAGGGCTTGTAAATTCAATGCTGCTGGTGGGCTTGCATCACTGGTTGTGCCACCCACAAAAGCAGACTGCAGAGCCTGTGTGCAGTCTGGTACTGCCATGCTGACTGGGCAAGTGCACCCACTTGCCCGTTCCCTTTTCTGCACATTAGTCACCCCTATGGTAGGCCCAAGGGCAGGGTGCATTGTAGGTATATGGTAGGACATGTCCTGGTGTGAGTGTGGCCTGTCCTAATAGTGAAATACAGCCATTTTCGTTTTTCACTATTGCAAGGCTACCTGTTCTCCATAGGCCAGAAACGGCAGTTTGATTATTACATCTTATAATCCTAATTGACTCAGGGAACATGGTAGAAATTTGGGTTTAGTATGCATGAACTCAGAATGATAAAATACATCTTTTAGTGAAGTTGGTTTTAACATTCTGTGTTTGAAAATACCACTTTTTAGAAAGTAGGTATTTTCTTGCCTAACTATCCAAATCTGCCTCTGCTAGGTTGTGTATTCCCTGTCTGGAGTTTGAGTGACAGGGGCTGGGGAATTCCAGGAGACAGGGTGAGTCAGCCCAGTGGTGAATAGAGACATCTGCATCTAGATGGGTGGGAGGAGTTGCACTTGGGACCTGAATAGGGCTGTGCCTTCCCTCCACAATGCTGGCTCCGGCCCCTGCGGTGTGTCTGATGGCACACCCCCCTCACTGACAAAAGAGAGGAGCAACCTTGTAAACAAAGTGCTCCAGGACTGCACAGAACTGGTTTGGACTGGGCACAGACCCCTCTGCCCTCCGAGGACAAAGGAATTTGGGGTATAAGTATTGGGACCCTGATCCCAAGAATTTAGATCACTTCTGGAATTTCAAGACGAACCTCTGTCGCAGAGAGTAACCAGAGAAGCTGAAGGAACTTGACTGCCCTGAGCCTGTGTGCTATTTTATGGGGTGGGCCTGCAGTGGTTACTGATTGCCAAGAAGAGGGGAAAGGAACTCTTTGTCTACTTTCATACTGCTTGAAGAAGAATTTCCAAGGGCCTGAAGAGAGCTGGCCTCCTGTTATTGGAAACTCAGGGCTACGAAAGTTTCCTTGAAAAATCTTTCAAGCTGCTGTGAAGCCGGCCCGACTGCAGAGAGTGTGCTTTTATTAATTATTGCCCCTCCGGTTCGGTGCACGTGTCGGCGCACAGCTGTTGGCTGCCGTGGGGTCTGCAGTGCCAGCTGACTGGGTTTCACCGGCGCAGGCCTGTAGGCTACAGCGCTGCGTGTGTCCTCGCTGCAGAGTGGGCTCTAATTACTGATTGCCCCTCCAGTTCGGTGCGCGTGTCAGCGCAGAGCTGATAGCTGCCGTGAGGTCTGCAGCGTGTGGGCTCTTGATCACGGATTGCCGATCACCGCTCCGGCCCGAGTTCCAGGAAGAGGAAGACCGCGTCATAAGGAAGCCGTTGCCTGGTGACCGAGGACGCCTTTGCGAGGGAGCACGAGCAGCGTCACACCCCGCCCAGCAGGACGTCGACAGCCGGAAGAGAAGCTGTGTGGTGAGGTGGAACAGGCTGTCCCGACCCCTCCATGAGGCGCCGTCGAGGGAGGAGGAATCCTGTCTGTCAATCGCCCCGGCGGGACCGCAGGACCAAAACTGTTCTCCAGGTATGAACTGCCACCCGCGTTGCCGCCTCGCATTGCCTTAGCGGGTTGGAAGTTGGCACTCCTACCAAGGGGGAGCTTTTATGCATAGTAAGTGTGAGGCACCCTTGTTTTCATTGCGGGTCAGCCTACGATCGTGCCTGAATCCCGCTAGAGTAAGCACCACGGCCCGTCCCTGTTGCTGACATTCCATTTCTTCCCTCCTTCACCGCGCACTGATAGCCCGTATCTGAGGGTTTGAGCTTGTGCGTTGGTGTTTACACAGCTGCAGCACTCTATCATCAGCATAACCTTGACTCACGGAGTACTGTATTCCTGATAAAATCATTGTTGCATACATTGCTGGCCACATACATCTGGGACATTTGTTCATTGTGCACAAGGAATACAGAAACCTGCAAGTTTGTTTTCATATGGATTTTACTTAAGAAGAAGATTTGTGTATGTGCAATTTTTGTCGTTGGTCTTGTGATAAATTTATATAAAAATATGTATTTTTCATACAACCGGTGTGGTGTCCATCTGTAGTGTTTTCACTGTGTTACTGTGTGTGTTCACAAATGCTTTACACACTGCCTCTGAGATAAGCCTGTCTGCTCGTGCTACGTTACCACAGGGTGAGCAGGGGTTACCCAGGAGTGTAACTCCCATGTCCTGACTAGGAGCAAGGGTCCCTATTTGGACAAAGGTGCACACCATTGCCAACTAGAGACCCCCAGTTCTAACAGTTCCTTTCAAATGTGTTGCATTCTTTGTTTTCTCTTATTATGTTTCTTAAAGTCTTTCTCTCTCACTCCTTGGAACGTGTAAAGATATGTGGGGATTCTTTATTCCAGTAGTGGGTCTCTGAGTTAGCTGCTGTGCAGGCAGCAGGTGGCTCTTCGTTCTCCTCTTGTATCCAGAAATAAACTTGCAAGTTTAGTTTACCTGCACCTCCTCAAATGTCTGCAAGCTGGTGACAATAGCGATCTCTCGAGAGGACTGAAGTTCTTCGTGGCTGCTGCCTTTATTGCAGTGTATTAAAATACTGGAATTTCCCAGATTTGCAAAGGTTGGATTTCTAATCCACGAAAAGAAGGACGTAGTTTAATGCACAACACTGTGGAAGAAATACCATTTGAACTGAAGTCTTGACACTAACCCACTAGGCAGTTCTGTGCAGGTAGCGTGTTGTCAGGTTACTTACCAGTCCAGTTCAAGTTTCAGGGACACATTGGTAATCCAAACAAACTTTCAATCTTGAACAACACAATGAAGCATAGTATAAGGAGCAACATGGATTTGTATAAAACATTATTTTTAAAAGTCTTTATGCTGAGTGGTTATTGTGCACAGTAACCACACAGTGTAAGAATCTAAAAGTAATTATGCTTATCATAATCAGTGAAAATAAAATTAACTTTTTTATCATTTTTAGAAAGTTCCTAGCATCCTAATAACCTCTAGTTATCTCTAAGGTTTACACTATATTTTAGTCATAGCACTTCATAGCAAACTTACCTCCCAAGTGTCTTGAGGATGATCTTGCATCATGCCTGTTGACCGCTAATGCAGCTGCCCTTTATCAGAGTTGTGCCGGGGGACGAAATGCGCTCTAGGTGAAGGAGCACCCTCTGCACGGCTTCCAGAACACACTCTCCAAATGAGAGGGGCTGATCTGGCAATGTGGTATAACCTCTAGCATTCATCTTAGGGCTGACACCTCCCCTAAACAATGGTCAAATTCTGTACCTTATTTAGGGATTTTCATGCATTTCTTCTAGAGATGTGTAAACGAGAGATGAAAAACAAGCTTAATCCAACTAAAATGGGGTCTCTCACAGTGTTCACGGCATCCCCGGATTGTGGGTAGGAATTACCTATTTTGAAGCCTGTGAAAAAGCATGCCTAAAAATATATACTTAAGAAATCGTTGAATAATCAAGCATAAAATTAAATGTGTAATCAATCAATAAATGCAGATAGTACATAATAAATCATGATATTAAATGTGAACACATGCGTTTTTGTTAAAGAATCAAACCAGGCACTATATTTGGGTTCTAACTAATGGGGCTGGTAGTAACAAAATAAAAAAAACTTAAAAAGGTAAGACACTCTCCAAATACTTTCCTTCATTTGGATTCAGAAACGCTGGAGCAGTCTCTTCCCTCTGGGTACTTCATTAATGTTTTCCCAATCAACACTGGTGTCATGTAGTCTCCATGGGAAACAGCCTTTATTATGCAGGCCTTACAACGAAATGCCTTTGCCACATATCCATTACAATGCAATGCATTTACCACATCTGTGAGATATATATATATATATATATTATTTTTAACTCACTAAATAAACCTAAGGTTAAATTAACGCTATAAATAGGTGAAATATTCAGTAACAGCTTAACTTTTTAAACTAAAAACTACAGAGTAACTGACTTCCTGCCATAAGATAACTAGAACTCACGCCTCAGCCATGCAGTTTTCTCATCAATAAATTAATTTTTGCAGTGATATTATCAATGATGTCATAGAAGATGTCATGAGTGATGTAATATATGGGGTATTTAGCAGTACATGGCGATGGCATGAGTTATAGTTACCTTGGGGCACGAGTCCAAGTTACTTGCGATAACTATAACGGGGGAATTTCTCTGGTTTTTAGAGTTAAAACAGTACGTTGTTACATGACATATCGCCTAACTATTATTTTCTTTCAATTTTTTTATTAGGGTTTTGCATGCATTTCATTACAGTAAACTTTCGCTTATATATGCTCCAATCATTACATTACATCGTCATCAACCGTTGCGTGAGCTATAGTGAGTGGGTGCTGTGGTTCGTTAGTTGCCGAAGGTATCTATTATAAGCGGTAAGGCTGGTCGCCCCCTAGTGCGCTCTGCTCCGTCCCCATGTATGTCTGCACAGTAATGTCGCCAGCGTCCGTCTCTATCGGGGTCAGCACTACCTCCCCAATGTAGTGTATGCAACGTTCCCTTCTTTCCCAGGTTCACTGTCAGGTCATGTATCTAGGACCACGGCGTGTAAGCCGTCAACCGGGGCAACTACCGCCTACGGGGCGGTTTGGAACGGGCCCTAGGGAGGGGGGGGAATCCTTAAACTTGGAAAAAGAAGGGGTGGGGAAGGAAGGGAGTAGGAGGTGAAAAATGGAAGGGGGGGTGGGAATGCGGGACTGGCGGGGGCGAGGTTCACGTGCCAGATTGTGGGAGGACTGATAGCTAGTGCGAGCGATCCGTCCTGAGATCTACTTAGGAGAGGGGGGGGGGGTCGGGTCTGTCGGTCATCGCTTGTCGCGACACAGGGGGACATATCGCCTAACTATAATGTTACTTTAACCTTTTTTTCTGTGAATTTCCAGTTTGTTTAACGTAAATTTATTACTGTACGTACATCCAAATGCTCACTGTGTATAGCCTGAGACTAGGCCCTGTTGCTAACCCCCTCAAAGGCAACCAATCCCACACTGAGAAGGGCCAACGGCTGTGCATGGTGGGGGTGTTGGCCATAGGGCATGACCTGCCGCCAACCCCTCCACAGACCGCCAACCCCACACTGTGCACGCCCTTTGGCGGATTGCGGCAGGGGTTTGAACCTTAACCACTTGACAAAGGATTGGCCATTGGGTCACGGAGACTTCATCCCCTAGGGTCAAATATCATTAAACAGGGGAGGGAGCATGCACTCCCCCCTTCCTGAACCTTTTCGGAACACGGGACCCCACCCCCGGGACCCTATGTATTTCTAAGTGAAGGGGGCCATCTGGTTCTCATCCCCGAGCCTTATTAGGCCCTGGGGACCCCATCCCCATAATACAGCACAGGTGGTAAGGATAATGGTAAGGGTGCTTTTATGGTTTAGGGTTGTGTAAAGGAATAGGTTGGGAAAGGTGGTTTTAGGGTTTAGGGGTGGGTAAGGATGTTTTTAAGGTTTAGGAGTGGATAAAGGAATATGTTGGTAAGGTTACAAAAAGGAGGTTCCCCCCCCCATATAAAAATCTATATTTGTATAATAATTTTAAAAAGGGGAGCTTTAGGGAGGTCCCCCCAATTAAAATTAAATATATATATATATATATATATATATATATATATATATATATATATATATATATATTCCAAAATGCCCCAAAGCAACAAACACTACTACAAGTCCCAGCATACCATCAGGCTAATGAAGCCACACCTACTAAGGGTACATACGAAATAAAGTAATACAATGGTGAAACGCTCAGTGTACTTTTGTCCGCCCAAGAAGAAGAGGCGTAAGGCCTCGAAACGCGTCGGCTTTGTGGATAATTTCCTGGGAGCAGGCAGGCGAGCGGCGCGAGGTCTGTCACTATTGAGAGCGCCGTCGAGTGCCGTCCCGTTGCTTTGGGGCATTTTGGATTATATATATATATATATATATATATATATATATATATATATATATATATATATATATATATATATATATATATATATATATAATCTACTGGCGGTCGCCAGTAGATAGTTATAGTTAGGACCGTGTTTCCATGGGAAATCCGCAACATTCTATTTGGAATAACTTTGGTGCCGATTGACGAATCCTCGCGAAATTCTCAAAATAGGTGGGGCGCTCCGCTCCGCTCCTTCCCTGAAAGTCTCGGGGGGATTCGTCAAGCGGGGGCTGAGAAAAAGGGGGGGGTCCCAAAACGCGTTTTCCCCATGCATTTTTCCATAGGACCTTTAGTCCGAGCTACAGCCCGAACGGCTGAACAGAATTACTTGAAATTTGGCAGAGAGGTAGCCCTCAGGTCAGGGATGTGCCTTTTGAAGGTCTCGTGTAAATCTGTTCAGTATTTCCTGAGAAAATAGCATTTAAATCAATATATATATCTATAGGCGCGCTCCGAGCGCGTACCGTAAGCTTACCGTACGCGCACGCCGCCGTGCACGAGCGCAATTCTGATTGGTTGTTAGATCTTAGTAAACATTCGAATTGGTCGAAACCAGGAAGTGTCGGCCGCCATTATGTCTCTCGCAGTCTGAGGGGGTGAAAAACAAAGGTGGAGAACGTGAAAAGGGGGCAGGGTGGACAGTTCCTGACCCCCTAGCCTTTGTCAGGGGGTCCCAGAAGGACCCCCAAGGGCAAAAATTAATTTAATTTTTTTTTCGAAAATTCACGGAATGCGCGTAGCGTACGGCGTAAACGGAAAAATTCCGCGAACTTCGCGTAACTATTCCGCGATAACGTGTACCGTACGCGCACGGCAACATTTTTTTTCAAAAAGGTAAGCTTAAAAAAAATTAAAAAAATTGTGAGGTAAGGTTGGCTCTTAAAAGAGCCGTTGGGTTAATACAGGGATAGAGGAAAGAAAGTATGAACGTCTACAAACGTGCTGGTCCCCAAAAACAATAAGACCACAACACGTTGTACACCTCATTGAAACCCTCCGAAATCGAGGGTTAATGTCCAGAGGAGCTGAAGAAGGTGATGCTCCCACCTCAGAGGAAGGGCTCAGCTGAGCTGCCGATGATGTACTCGGCTGAGCTTCTGAGGTTGGGCTCCGGTGACTTACTGAAGAGTTTTCTTCAGTATGTCGAGCAAAGTCCTGGGATGTTTATCCCTAAGGTGTCTCATCATAGAGTGATTTCCAAAGGAATACTTCTTCCTTTGATCTCCTCTAGATAAAACACGCTCACAAAGTCTGCAAGTGACCAATGGAGCATTGACCTTTTTCTGCCCCTCTGGAAAAGTAAAATACTCCCATACAAAAGAATCCTTTTGTTTCCTCCTTCTCTGTCTGATGATGGTGCTGCTAGGCTCACTCTCAGAAGAGGACTGCTGCTCTGCCATTGTATCTCAATGTCAATTCAGCTCCTTCTCCTAGGGGATCTCAAGCAGTAATGAGGGGAATGGGTGTGGTGTGGGAAGTTTCTGGAACTGAAAGTAGTTTCAACCAATGAAAAGTGTTCTTTGTGGATCACATGACCTACCGTGCGCGCTCCGTAAGCTTACGGTACGCGCTCGTAAACAAGTACGCATGCGCAAATGTGACGTAAATATGCGCTTACGGAGCGCTTACGGAGCGCGTACGTAGGACGCACTCGCGCATGCGCATTACACGCACCCGCGTAACCGCAACGTTGGTTCCGCGCAACGTGCATGCGTGTATGCGTACGTCACGTACGTATCACATAAGCGCACCGTACTTATGACGTATGGAGCGCGTAGCGTCAGCTTACCGTACGCGCATCGTATCACATAAGCGCACCGTACTTATGACGTACGGAGCGCGTAGCATCAGCTTACCGTACGCGCACGGCAAAAAATGCATAAAAAAAAAAATACAAGTTTCAAGAGTTGTAGAAGATAATAACTGTGATGTACAACTGTATGTAAACATTAATTTTTAAAAAATTAACCATTCCATAATGCAGGATATAGTACATATATTATTTTATACATAGGTTGGATATTATTTTTTACCAAAAATCTCAAAAAAAAATTTGCATTTAAAAAACCGTACAAATTCACTAAAAAAACCATAGGTTTCACACACGTTATAGTTAGGAATTAGCATTTAAAAAACCTTGCAAATTCACTGAAAAAACCATAGGTTTCACACATGTTATAGTTAGCAGGACATTTCACTCGTGAAAAACCAATGAAATTCCCCCGTTATTGTTAGTGCAGGCAACTATAACTCACGCGACCGCAATCCTCTGCTGATGATGTCAGATATTACATCACTGATGACATATGTGTCTTTATGAAAAATAAATATTTGTAATATATGTATAGCTAAAGATTAATGGAAGAAGACATGGGTAAATAAGTGTCTAAATACAGTGATGTAATATCTGACATCATCAGCAGAGGATTGCGGTCGCGTGAGTTATAGTTGCCTGCACTAACTATAACGGGGGAATTTCATTGGTTTTTCACGAGTGAAATGTCCTGCTAACTATAACATGTGTGAAACCTATGGTTTTTTCAGTGAATATATAATATATAATAATATATAATGTGATCAAGGCTCCACGGAGTCGAAACGCGTCATGGCTGGCTTACCTCGAATGAAATAAACAATCATCACGAGCATCAAACTGTGGTCCGTGCTCCTTTCTGTGAACTTGCGGGCGCTTTCTGAAGCGGTGGCGTAGGAGTGCTCTGGATATATATATATATATATATATATATATATATATATATATTTATTTAATCTTATTTGGGGGTGTCGCCCTAAACCTCCTCTTTTTATGATTATTATAAAAATGAAGGTTTTTATATGGGGGTGGGCAAACCTACCTACTGCCAGTAGGTAGTTATAGTTAGGACCTTGTTTCTATTCAAAAAGTGGTTTTACTTTTGCCAATCTCTTTGGCACCGGTTGATCAATCTTCGCGAAATTTTCAAAACTAATAGCACACTCAGGTCATCTTCTGCCTTAAAAGTTTCGGTGTGATTCATCAAGCGGGGGCCAAGAAAAAAACTGGGGTCTCAAAACGTGTTTTCTCCATGTTAATTTCCATAGGAAACTTTTGTCGCAGCTACAGCCCGAACTGCTGAACGGAATTACACCAAATGTGGCAGAGAGGTAGCTCTTTGTCCAGAGTGCACTCTTTGCTTTAAATGGTGTAAATCCGTTCAGTAGTTCCTGAGAAATTCAAAAATAAAAAAGATTATATATCTGGTGACTACGGTGGATCTGCGAACCCTCCAGATCACGAGCTTCATTCTGATTGGCTGCCAATACACCAAACCAAGAAGTGTTGGCCGCAATCTTGTGACTCGGTTGAACCGAGTCACAAGACAAAATGTAAGAAAATGATCAAAACAAGAAAAAGGGGTAGAAACACCCTGACACTCTAGGCCTGGTCAGGGGGTCCCACAGGGACCCCAGAGCCAAAAAAAGCTTTTTTTTAAACCAAACGCGGTCTCCCGCGCTTGGTTGGTTTTAAGGCCCTGGGTGGGCCAGGTCCCGGGAGCAATGTGTAATTGTAATGCTGGGACCCCCGCAGCACCGGGGACCACCACCTCCCCGGGGTTTTGTTATTAATGTGTGGGGGCCCATGGCCCCCCCCGCAGCCCCGGGGACTGCCATTTCTCTGGGGCAACTCATTAAAAAAATGCATGGGGGGGCTCCTGCCCCCCCACAGTGCCCCGGAGCCCACCACCTCCCCGGGGCAAACTTAAATTAAGGGCGGGGGTCCGTTGCGGACCCCTGGCCCTGGGATCACCACCTCCCGGGGCTTTCATTATGATGGGAGAGGGGCCACACAGCCCCTCTACTGGAGCCCTCTATGGCCCTGGGGACTGCCACCCCCCAGGGCCGGATCCAGCGATGTCCTGGGGTGCCCACCCCCAGAACATTGCAGTTTGCTATGGCAGGGCCCTGTCACAGCAAACACTGCATTGCTTCATAGAAGCGAGAGCAGGAAACCTGCTCTTGCTTCCATAAAGCTAAGCAGAATTGCTTTTGGGCAAAGGGAGCTGCCCATGTGGGGCAGAAAAGGGGCGTGGACTGTGTCCACCTCACAGCAATCCCACTATCTGGGGCTTACTGTAGGTGTTAGGTAGGCTGGTTGACCCCTAAGGACCACCAGCATTGAAGGGGACTTTAATCCCCATCCAAGAGCGCGCCAGAGAGCGCGTTTGCAGAATAGTGGGCAAAGGGGGTGTGGTCTGCTATAAGAACGTACCAGTGCTGCTGTGTGGGACTTACTGGAGGTAATAGGATGGGTTGTTGGCCCCTAAGGAGGTCCTTAGGGGCCAGCTACCCCTCCTGTTACCTGCAGTAAGTCCCACACAGTGGTATTGCTAAGATGTCTTCGGAGGCCACACCCCCTTTCTCCACCACTCTGCAAATGCACCTCCTGGCACACTACGGTTTGGGGGATGAAGTCCACTTTACACCTGGGGGACTTTTGGGGCCAAGAATCCCTCCTGGTACCTCCTGTAAGTCCTACGTAGTGGAATTCCTGAGCCCAGCCTCCTTTCTGCACCACTCTGAAAACGTGACTACTATGTTATAGTTATAAATTAGCATTTAAAAAAAACTAAAACATGTATATTTTCCCTTTTGAGGGAGTAATCTCGGGTACTAAATAAAGGCAGCAATGATTTTTCGTAGCGATCCTAAAATTAGCTTTTTTGGAATTTCAGTTCAGTAATGTCTCATCCAACTGGAGGTAGATAGATTTTTTTAGTAGATATTACGAGATTACTCCCTCAAAAGGGAAATTATACATGTATAATGAATAAGCCTTGAAAAAGTTACCGCAAGTAAGGAACACCTGTCAGCTGCTTCCAACAGCCATCACTTGGAAGGCTCCAGAAATAGGACCTTTATTTTGGCAACTGTACTTGTTTCTTTTGTTGAAAAACAATGTTATAAGCATACAACATCTTCATGCTTTCTCAGTTACTTGAACGTGCTGTTTTGACCATTTTGAATTAAAAACAGTCACATATGATTCATGTTTATTTGATGTATTTTTCCTGTGAGTAAACATACAAAAATATTTGAAGAATTGGGCTTTATAAGTGACAATGTTGTTACAGACTAATTCAAAGACTGTTTATGTTAACTATTAGAGTGGCGAGGTACAACATTTTGTGTAAAAAAAAAAAATATATATATATTTTTTTTTTAACTAAAAAAACAAAGGTTACAGGGACGTTATAGTTAGGCTCAGATTTTACTCGAACAAAACCAGTGAAACTCAGCAGTCATAGATAGCTGAGCTAACTATAACTCATGCCCCCTCAATGCACTGCTTATGAATTCACATATTACATCATTCATGACCGGGTCAGTGACATCACTGATGACATCCACAGAATCTCTGATGCACCCACTCACACCTCCATAGAACCTTTCCTACACCCACACTACCATTCACAAACCTACTACCAAAGTAACAAAAAGGTGCACCAACATTGACTTTTAGGACTATCCAATAATTGTTAAAGCACACAATGTGATGGTGGCGCTGTTGGTCAAAAGGTCCCTTTCATCAACTATGATGGATTATCCAATGGGAGTGATTTGAGATGGATTTTTAATTTGTCATGTGATATCTTGCGCACTTCAGCATTGAGAAAGGCAGTCTGAGCCGAAATGTGTCTGTACTGGTGAATAAAGGGAATACTTACCAGTGATTGCTCCTGTTCCTTTTTGGAACGTTGTTTGAAATATTATTAGTGTCATCCCACTATCACAACTGAGGCACCCGTTTAAAGGTGCTTTGCTGTTTTAAGTGGCATTGGTGATTTATACTTCTCTCTCTCTCTCTCTCTCTCTCTCTCTCTCTCACACACACACACACAGGTTTCACTTACCTTATATATACTAACCTTGTGTTGTAAAGGCATTTGTGGTAAAGGTGTATGTGTGATAAAGGTATATGTGTGGTAAAGGTAAAGTGAGGTAAAGGAATTACATTCTAATGGATATGTGATACGGGCACATGTTGTATTTGCATGAGTGCAATGTCATACAACCGTCTCCATACCTTTTTGGACACTTTTGTAGCAACATTTGAGGTGGTGCCTAGGCATGGTCAACGCAGTGATTGGGCTGTTTTGGCTGGCAATAACTGCAAGTAAAGGAGACGGACAAACACACTAGAATAGATCCTATAGTTCCATGGCATTTAGAAGTGGTGATACTGCTTCATTCTTTATTTTTGTAGGTAGTTGTAGATGACTTAAGTATTGAGCATAGCCCCACCATACTGAGCACATTTCACAATTGGTAAGTGCACTGCTTTACCGTAGATTTGGTGCAACTTCAGTGGTCTCAGAAGTTGCTTTATATTGATTGATGCCATGTGTGGCATCTCCAGTGGGAGCTGCAGGATTATTTGCTGTATACAGTTCATTCACCAACGACGGGTCTCGCTCGCAAACCATCCGTTTTATGAAATGATAGTCCAGTACTCACTCAGTACTGAGAGCCAGTCATAACCTAGGTAGAATACTTGGGTGTGTCTGCATTTTTGTTCAGCTGGGTAGGTGTAATCCATATTGGTGATGGGACTGGCACATGTTCTTTTCTATAAAGAGAAGGAGAGTGCCCCAGCCAATGATCAAAAAGAAGATTGTGAGTCTGAAAAACAAACTTGAAAACAAGGGGAGAAAAAATGAAGGAATCAGTCACCAGACCAGATCCAATTGTTTTGATGAAGTGCACACTGCTAGTTATGCTGGATGAATTGAAAATAATGGGCAAAAAGTCTGGAAATGAGTGGGATACTGTGTCTGAAAAAGGCTCAATCTCTGAAACACAATGGGCTGTTTGTAAGTGAGCTGTTTCTGCCACAGATGTCAAAGGGACCTCGTTTTGTATCAAAATGGCAACAAGCTTACTTTGTTTATGAAAACACTTATTGCCTGGGTCTATTTGAGGCCATAGAATAGAACATTTTTCAAGCACACTGTGAGATGGGAGATACAAGGTTATTCCACAACATTTCATCACTTTTGATACAGTTAGCAAGTTTGGTTGTCTGCATTCCACAACAACTTTCATTAGTTAACATTAGTTATGAATCACTATTCAAGAGTGTATGATGAGTCGGGACGAGAGGAACAGGTGCAGCCGGTAATGTGCAACTTAGACATGGCTTGAAAGCTACAGATTCCATAAAAGGTAATGAAATCACACAGGACTGAACGACCTAGAGGGCTTGTGCAATCAGATTTCCTTATAAAATTCGGGATTGTCTGGGGTCCAGCAAGAGAACCTAAAGAGTGACTCCCACATACAATGTAGGAATGAATTGTGCATATTTACTTACCAACCCAAGGACTTTTACTTCTTGCCCTCGTAAAAATAGAAGGTTGTAACGAGAAGGGAAATTATTCCATGCAGATGCCATGTAATTGGTGGAATTTCTGCAACAGAAAATGGGGTTTCTTCCATTTGTTCAGTACTAAATAAAGTGTAAGTGACTTCTTTTTTAGCCATGGTCGATGGAGGGGGAAGTCAAATTATACAATTCAGAGACAGCACTTTCCTTTAAGAGTTGCCATAGTACCTTCCCACTCTGAGTATTTGTAATGCCCAATTTAGCTGTGTAGTTGCTTGAAAACTGAGCATGTCTATGTTGGAAGAGGCTTCAATCCCATTTTAAAACATCAAGGGCTGAGGACACTGTTTAAAGAATACACTCTTTAGGAGAGCATGTGCATGCCAATGCCTATGACTCTAAATGTCTTTTGAAAAATTTCTCTGTCAGTTTGTCTAATTCTTTTGGCAGTTTTTAATTCTGAATATCTTTGCCATTCATTATGGGTGGTATAGGCTGCTGCAAATACAATATGCTGAATTTTAGCTGGGTGTGGTCCTAGAACGAAATCTGACATTTTTTATTTTTTTAAATTCTAGTCAAATGATCCATTGCAACCTTATGGCTCGAATGTGCTAACCAACGTTGACACAGCTTACTCACCCTATATGTGGATACAGTTGTATATTTATATCTCAGGTCTGGGCAATTAATTTGAGGACCAGAAATGATTAAAGGAAATATGTGCATGCCTGTATTTTCATTAAAAGGCCATTAGGCTATACCTTCAGGATATGATTTAGCAGAATTATAAGTTCCATTTCGGATCATATTATTCAGTTCAACATCAATAATGTTCTCTTCATAATAAGCATAATAGAAAGCTGAAGGATCTGTTCAGTCGCCACTATTAAAATAAGGGCATTTCTTTAGGGAAGTTGGGTGGCTCTTGGTAGCCAGGCCCTGGCAGTGAAAGCCAGGCCCTGGCAGTGTTCCCATTATGTATAGTTTAGAGCTCTCAAGGACAGCTAGTTATTTCTGTGTATATAATGGTCCTCATATTGGTGAAAACAATACATCTCTTTATAATTATCAGCAATAAATAAAGATCCTCGTTATTTAGGGTTATGTATGCCTGCAAATCATACCACATATTTTTACAGTCTTAATCTCCCAATCGTCTGAAAAGAAACCAGGAATATGTATGTATTCCCTTGAAATGTTTTAAACATATGGCATCTGCAAAATCTCTGTACATCCCATTATCTGATATGGAACCCTTACCCAGACCATGCAATCAGGCCATGCCATCAGGCACACGCTAAGCTGTAATGTTTCCAGCAGAGAGGACTCTCCGAGCTCTGTGGGAAGAAGAAAAAGGTTGTAGTTCTTAAATCACAGGTAGTGGTACAGTTTTATCAGGAACATAATGTCCATTTAGTAATTGCAAAACAACAGTTAACATGGTGAGCCACATAACAAGGAAAAACACTCCTGTAGCAATCCAGAAATGGGACCACAGTGGTATTAAATACCTGTCACGGAACCGATGATAAGCAAGGTGAAACCAATGGAGTTGAGTGACTTTGAAGTTCAATGGTAAATTATTTGTTTTAATTTCAGAGTCATTTTCATAAAACCTTATTTCTTGTAAAGGCATCATTTCAATCAACACTGGTGGAGTTTCATAGTAAACCACACCCCTAATTAAAAATTCTTGCAACAGTAGACATGACTACAATGGATTCTTCTATGGAACTTGTTACTTGGTGCAGACTTAATCCCCTGATTGCGGCTCTAGCTGTCATTGGCACTTTTTAATCTTCTTGGGGTAGCTCCTTTAGAGTAGGGGGAGGTAGCAAGGCTTTACTCTGAAGACTTTTTGATGTCAGAGGGGGTATGCTGTACAGAATTGGCTGCATAGTGCTTCTTAACATGATCAATGGACACTTTCTGTTTGAACCAGGCAACAGAGGCAGACTGAAATGTAGGGTTTGAAAGAGACCCTTATTTATAAGGAAGGTAAGGGTGGAAGGTGGCAAAATTGTGAATTTGAACAGAATTTTGATGAGTGGAAGACCACTTTCTACAATGTTTATTTTAATGTGCGGACAGTTTATTCTTGTATGAAGAGGGATCTGCAGATGTACGTGGAGTACAAAGTCTAGCAGCAGTTTTGGATCATGGTGATGCTTGCTTTGTAGCTGTTGGGCACATTGATTATGTGAGTCTGGCTCAGAGAGGCTTTAGGTGAGAGGCACTGGTTGTACGTAGGCCTGGACGGAGATCGTGGAGTCAAGCTACACGGAACTCTGTAAAGTGCCATAAAAACTCTGCTGCACTACGAACAGCTGTGTCCGGCACGTCTCGCAGTTTGCACTGATTTTTAGCGGCAAGAGTTTCTCCCCTGTTGTAACAGGAACAGCATAACGGGGAGCCCCAGAGGGTGCCGCTTCTTTCTGCCGCTTGCATAGATTTTCTACTTAAGCAGCAGCATCCTCAATGCGAGCGGCAGCTTTCTTAATGCGAGTGGTAGCAGCCTTCTGCAAACAGCCGCATTCAGAAAGCTGTCCAGGAGATGGTCTAGGTCACAATTTCTCTTGCTCACCAACTTAAAAATTGACGAGCCGCATGAGGGAAAAATCTCCACTCCGCATCACTTCTTGGTGTTTTTTGGAAGTCTGCACTCTGTGCGGAGAACAAAACTCCACAAACCCAGCCGACGGAGTGGAATTCTTCGCCCACCCCTAGTTGTAGGTGGTATGTGTTGTCTCATGCATGGTTTTTTTACTGTGTTTTCATTGTCTCTTTTGAAGAGTCAAAAGGTATTGCATTATAGGGTTTGTCGTATTATGTATCTTAGAGCATGCCTCGCACACTCCTTAGGACAAGTTAAGTTATTATGGAGGTTCTGACTCAGTTAAAAGTTAGCTGTTGTAAGGTGGGATTCACCCAGGAGCAAACAAGGAGGGTGCATTTAGTAGTGCTCCGGTTGGCCTCCACACAAAAAAATCCCTAATCATTCTCAGTAGGGTATAAAATGTGTACTACACGTGCAACGCAGAACATGAGGACAGTGCTGAGACTTTGCAGTGGCTCCTGATTTCCTGAGCCACTTGGTTGCTCACTAGTGAGTGCAGGGACATTGAGGCCTGTTTGGCATGTGCTGCATTTGTGGGTCTAGTGGTCTTCGGAATGCACTTGACATTAGGAGCACACCTGGGACCCTTTTCTGCGGGTTGTGGATAAGAGAGGCCTGGGTGACACAGAAGGAAGAGACCTGCCCGTTGGTGCATGATCCTTGCACCAAGTAGCCTGATCCTGGCCTGGGGTCAAGGTGTGGTGGGTTCCCTCTGGGAGAGGTGACTGGCCTGTGTCCACCATGTGCATGGGCCCCAGTTGATAAGCTGCCAGAAGAGGTGACATTCCGTTGCTATTCGGGGTGGCTCCTGAGACATCGGATGCGATAAGCAGGTTGATGCTTCAGAGGAGGACACTGGCACTGCAACAGGTGCCTTATGAGAAACACTGGGGGCTTAACCCTGTCTTATTTTTCACCCTCTTTTGAGTTCCCTCTCCTTACTGCTGATAAGTAATACAATGCAGCATTGACTTGAGGGAAAAGATACCGCTAGACAGCCTTTGTGGTGACACAGATAAACACCCAGTGGCACCAACAATGAGCATCTGTATTCTGCATCAAGTGTCAATTAAGGGGTGTGGAGCAAAGTTTAAACAGACTGCTTCTCATTGAAATTAGCAGAACAGCATCAGAGAAGCCTTCTCGTGGTCATGTGAGTTGCACCCTGCTCCCACAAAGGTTCACATTATTTTAACAATCTTTCAGATGCCTCTGCCACCGTGTGCACTGAATGATGAATGGGCCACCCAGGTGCAAGTGAACCACTTCATGCCTGATCTCGAAGGTGGGGGGTGAGCAGGGGAAAAGAACCCAAACTCTGTGTGCGATTTAGTCTGCTGGGTCCATACAATAATTGTCTTTTTATCCTTTATTCTTGTCCGCAAACAATATGCTATGGGACTGCACTGTCTTCTGATAGGGCACACTCAACAGACGTGCAAGTATAGCACATTCCCGAACTGAATCTGAGAAAGGCAAAATGGAAGGGGCTCAAGCAAACCCTGCTAACATGCACATGACAGATATCATGCTCAGGTCATATAATCTTCTAAAGAGGCCCGTGAAACCAAGATAGGAGGAGTGTGGTCTGACATAATGCTCCTATGGCAGGACCTGTGCCGGGTAATGGATAGAATCAAGGGTGCTGAGACTAAACTCATGTTCACTAAAGACTCTGTTAAGGAATTGCAACAAGCGGTGGGTGGACTAAAGGAGGTGACATGAGCCCTCGAATTCTGAACGGAAAGTGCCGAAAGCAGGACACACAGAAGTAATCTTAAGTTTTTTTGGGAGGATTGCCTGAGAATATGGACAGTGGAAATTTGGCGCTCCTAGTGGAGCAATGGATCCGAACATGGGTATGGAGAACAAACTCTCCTTGTGCTTTGTCATTGGGAGAGCCCATCAGGTGCTGACCCAGCACTTGCCACAGGGGGCTCCACCCCGCTAGGGTAAAATTACTGACCGTGGCCAGAGAGAGAAATAATGTACAATTCAGCTAATGGGAACTTATTTTCCTTGACTATTCCTAGTATGTGCAAGGCCCGCACAAATCATTGGAGGTGGTTAAGATGCTGAAGGCCATGGGCAGGGATTAGATGTTGCTCTTTGCAGCACAACTTAAAGTTCTCTTCCAGAACCATACTTTATTCTATGCCACTCCACAGGGGTCTGGGAAATGGGTGAAACAGCACCTAGAATTTGGGGATTTCCATCAATCCGCAAACCAATGAACAGATGTGACCTGAGACTCTCCCAAGGGCACAACGTCAAAATAGGGGGGGAGGGGGAGCCACCTGGCACCGATGACCACTCAAACTCAAAATGCAACAGACTCTGATGTCAACAACTGACCTGTCGATAGGGAAGACTGGAGCAAGGTCACAGGCCCCTCGTGAGTCAATAGAGTTCCGACAAGGAGGCACAGATCTTCACAGAAGACCAAGAAGAATCAACCTTGATGGATCAAGACCCTGCGTAATTTTATGTCAATGTTCCCATGGTATTCATTCAGCGTTGGTTAGCTACCAATTTAAACTTCTACTAGTAATGCCTGAAGGAACTGTTTGTGGGGATGGAACTCCAGGTTTGTAGTTTGATGATCTGCATCTTGGCCTGTGGCATTGTTCTGCATAGGAAGTAAAGTGGGGAAGATTCACTTACTGAAGAGAATAGGAGGTTTAGTTAGTTTAAACATTTTCCCTTTCCCTTTTCTATTCCTCTCATGGCTATAGCCGAATGTGAGGTTGTTAGTAATTACTTTGGGTGGCAGGAAATACTCTGGTTGACGCCTGAACCATTTTTTCCTCCCCCATTGTTGTTGTGGTGGTCATGACCACCTTTACACAAAAGATGCTTCATGTTCTGAAGTATGGGGATGGTAGAGCTGTGCATGCCTTTGCTGTAAGAATAGGGCCGGAGAGAAACATCATTTCTGGGGCGGTGGCCACCCTCTGGTTTCTCTTGCCAAATGTTGTATAGGGACATGTGACAGTGACTTCGCATTGATAGATCCTGTGTCTTATTACAGAGCAGCACAACCACTTGTCACAAACAAATAGATGTAGTCTTTACACTTGGGAGCCTGTCCGGACCCAGCATACATGGTTGGACTATGGGCTATGGAGAAGGGGTCCCCAACACAGTTCCTGTAGAAGGCAAACAGCTTTGAAAGGGGATACCCCCTGTGGTAAAGGTGGTCAATTCATTTCAAAATAACTTTACTCTGAATGTTTTTGTAGATCCATAAAAGTACATAAAAAGCATCATAGAATAAAATGTTGAATATAGTTCCATACATAATAATTTAAAAACTCGTTTGATAAAATAATTGATTAAATCCATTGTTAAAAATCCTCCTACTATCTCAAATGAAAAAGACTTATTATTCCAAAACCGACTTTCAATCTTCTTCATAAACCAATTTATCCAAATATACAAGGGATTTCCTTCTTTTTACAGCCCAGGTAATATAACCTGCAACAGCTCGGAACACTATTTCATTTTCAAGAGTACATATACAATTCATTGTATCCTTATAAAAGAAACGTTTCTTAGTTACAAAAATTGGTCCTAGCAATGTCCATCTAATATCTTGATAAAACCTACAAAAGAGTGTGAAGTGCATCGTAACTGGGTAGTTTTCCCATTGCATTGACACCTATGAATTGTTTTCTTCAATTTTTTAATGTCTTGGAAATGCCACCAGATTGTGAATTGCGCCCAGCCGCAAACTTGCCAACTAGAAATGATCATGCAGATTTGTTACTTTGACTAGGTATTCAGGTAGTCCTGAGAAGATTATACCAGACAGATATCTTGACACACTTGCATTTTTCCCTTCTCTACTATCTCTGTCTTTGCACTGTTTCTCCTAATAATTCCTTTTAACTTCTTTTTCGCTATATTGCAGTATTCTTGCAGGTTTTATCTCTGACAGATTTCAACTTCTTTGAGTAACTTATCCATATAGGCTAATCATGGAATTTTGTTAGTGTTTCAAGGCTAAACAATCCTCAATTATGTCCCTGGTAAACTTTGTTCCCTTCTTGCACCAGATGTTATACCAGGAACATAAAGCTCTCACTTGTGTATCAGCGACATATGGTGATTCCAATTCCTTATGTAGAAGTAGACCGTGGTACTGCAAACAGGCAGCAGAAAAATGCATTTTCACAGGTTTGTAGTGTGAGTGAGTTGGCATTGCCCCACATTATAGCACCATATGTTGCTACTGGTATACACTCACTGCTGTATAATTTGAGTATATCACGTATGGGTCTGCTACCTATCGGATTAGAAAATCTAAAAATAGACTCCACATTTCGAATTAATTTAAGTCTTGTCTGCTCTGTATACAGACCCCAATTGCTGTTGTAAGTAAACAAAATACCTGGATAGGAGAATCTTTGGGCCTCAGCCAACTTAAAATCCCTCACAAAGTGACACTTTTTCTTGACCCTCCCCCATCCACAGACCATCACAAACATCTTGGTCAAATTTAGTTTTAAATCCCTTTGTTCTATGTACGAAACAAAAGCATCAATCAGCTGTTCTAAGCCATTAGCAGTTCTGCATATTAAGACTGCATCATCTGCATACAGGAGCAAAGGCGGCTGGGGGCCTATTTACGGGACATCGGTGTTCAACTCTTGGAGGGTTTTATCTATCCCATTAATATACAATGAGAAAAGGAAGGGTGCAAGGGCACAGCCTTGTCTAATACCCCTAGAAACCTTAAAAACTAGGGGTGCACTCACCTCCCCTTCCATACCATACTTGTGCAGTCAGTGTTGTGTATATTTGTGACAAGAGTGATACAGTGTCATCAGGGGCACCCATTTCGGTCGTTGTTTCCCATAGTTTATTGTGATTTACACAATCGAAAGTGCTACTTAGGTCAGCAAAACCGAGATGGATGTGTTCTTCCTTGGCTAACGTGTACTTGCCGATAAGTATTGGGAGTCTGTCAAGATGTTATTGTCAGTAGCCCATACCTCTAGTCTCTCAAGAACTATTCTCCTCATTATCATAACAGAGGAGTCCAGAAGTGATATGGGCCGGTAGCATCTCACGTTCCCCCCCCCCCCGTAGCCTTTTTTAAATATTGGGACAATTCTACTATCCATCCATGTATTTGGGACACAGCCTTGAGCGTCTGCGTTGCAGACCTGTGTTAATATTAGTTCCCATAACGTTGTGTATTCTTTGTATGCACCTGTCCGGACCCTGTCAGGTCCCTGGGCCTTACCACATTGAATTTTATTAATTGCCAATATAACCTCATCTAGACTGATCTGCTGTAAAGGGATAGGATCTTTAAGGGCGGACTCGCCTATATTATTTCTTGGGGTGTTAAAGATTCTATGGAAATGTGTTAGCCAATCACAAGTGGCAATAATTGTTTTGACTGTAGTTTCTTGTTCTTCTTTCCATAGGGGTGAATTTACCACCTTTCAGAATATTATGGAGTCCCTTGAATCCGCTGCCTGGTTCACTTTGGAGCAGGCCTGCTCTTGTATATCTTCCTTCCTTTGTTTTAATTCTTGGTTATATTTTAGTCCGAGTCGCTTAACTTCCGACCTTTCGTTGGGGTTCATGTGTAAGACTTTTTTAAATTCTTGATTAGCCCGAGTACATTTGTGATCAAACCATCCCTTGGTCTGCTTCTTATTAGCCGTACTATCCCTTCTTAAATTGGATGTTATATCCATTTTGAATTTACCATACACAACCATTTCTGATGGATACATCTGCCAGTGGATTCCTCACCTTGTGAATATTCCCTGCGCCAATAACATTTGGAAAAGTTTTGCAGCACTCCACGCCGATTAGGTCGAAGACGACGTCACAGAGACACGGCTCCGCTCGCGACTCCGCTGACATTACTGGATCCATAAGAAGACCTCGTCGGCGTGATGACGTCAGTTCCCTTTTTTCCGCGCCGTCGACGCTAATGGTTTTCGGGGACTCTCTCTGTAGCTTTAGCTGGATACTTTGTTTTTCTGCTGGTATCTCTCTTTCTTCTTGTTTGTAGTTGAAAAATGTCGACTAAGAAGCCTTGCAGGGAGTGCGGTAAGCACCTGTCGATTACGGATCCGCACGAGGACTGTGTCTGGTGCCTTTCATCGGGTCATGATGTCGAAGGATGTTCTTGCTGCCGCAAGATGAGCACAAATGCTCTGAAGGAAAGGGAGGCCAAGTTATTCATTGCCAGAATGAAAAAGGAGAAGAGAGGTCGAAGAAGATCGAGGTCGGCGTTGAAGTTGACGTCGGAGCATGCTTCAAAATCCAAGAAACACAAGAAAAAGAAGAGGCATGGCTCTCGACATCGTTCGGACAGGGATCCTCACCTTCTCGACGTCGTAAGGACTTTGTGTCTCCTTCTCCTGTCTCTGTTCCTGATTGGCCTGACCTCTCCTGCAGCTTCACCGGAGCATTCTCCGGCTCCGGCCCCATCTTCGACGCCGGCTCCATCTCCGGTTCCAGTTGAAGAAGTTCCGGCTCCGGACGAGTCTTCGACTCCGCTGATTCCACCGTCTGCGGCGATCGGCCCGAGTCCGGTGATGCCTCAGCATGAGCCATATCCTTCATTTCCAGGCCCGGGTCAAGATCCAACGCATTATTTAAATGTGATGTACTAGAGCTTTGTACCCCTCTGGAGCGCCTTCGGGTCCCATGGGTCCAATGGATTTCAACTTGGGAGTTCCTCAAGCTTATCCTCAAGCTCCCTTTATGCCATTTTTCCCAGCGACGCCGTCTTGGCATTTACCAGCGCCGAGGACATCGACGCCGCTTCCATCTTCACCGGCGCCGCCTCGACCTCGTTCGACTCTGGCTGCTCCTCTGGATCCGGGTTCGACGCCGTCGGATTCGGTTACAGCGCCGCCGACTCCTGTTGTGAGAATCAGATCCAGGAGGGAAGCTCAAAGGGTACTAGAAGAACAAAGGTACCAGATGGAGGAGGTGGAAGAAGGTGAGCTCATGGAATCTGATGATCTGTTTGAGGAGTTGAAAGAGGCTAGTGGCCTGAACTTGTCACCTGAGTGGGAGATTACTCCTCCGCCTGATACTCCTTCAAAAGATGTGGCTCCCTGCCACTCAGTTATTAAAAAAACGGCTGAGCTTTTAGATCTGCAGTTACTATCTGCTGAGTTTAAACTGAACATCCTCACAGAGGTTTTACATTCTCCTTCCTCTGTATCGGAACCCTTGCTTCCATTTAATGATGCCATTATTGAACCGGTCATGGAAGTATGGCGTAAGCCCTTCTCTGCTCCTGCGGTCTCTAAGGCAGACTTTCTGACTTCCCATCCTTCTCCGGAGAGTCTGGTGGTTCAGGCTGCCTGCCTTAAAAGATTTTCAGGTGCCTTTCCCCAAGTCCCTAGTGACAGGGATGCAAAAAAACTAGACCAGTCAGCCAAGAAAGTCTTTTCTTCTGCCAGTATGGCTTTAAAATCGACAAATGCCATCTGTCTTTTGGGCCGATATATCCATGCTCTAATGGATTCAGCGAGAGGATAGACAAAACTTTAATGAGGTGCTATCGGACACTCAGGCGGCTGCACGTCAAGTAATCCAGAGCGGCCTGGATACTGCTGACTCTGTCGCTAGAATTATGGGCTCTTCGGTTGCCACAAGGAGGAGTGCATGGCTGAAGTCTTCTGAGTTTTCCCCTGATGTGCAGGCAAGTCTTCTGGACTTGCCTTTTGACGGTTCTGGGCTTTTTGGCAAAAAGGCTGATGCTGCACTGGAAAGGTTTAAAGAAAGCAAAGCCACGGCCAAATCTCTGGGTCTGTAGACTCAGCCTAGGGGTTCGTTTCGGAGGTACAGGGGCTTTGGAAGATCGTCCTTTCGTACTTACAGGCAGCCCCAGCAGCAACAACAGCTGCAGAACATCCTGTATAAGCGCTACAGGGGCAGAATCCGGGGTCGTGCTCGTGGTCGGCAGCTCTCCTCCTACTCTTCCTCTTCCTCTGTCCCTCCCACCACTGCAAAGCAGCCCTAGATCCACCATTCTGGATCATGCTGGTCCTGTGGGGTGCCGGCTAACCCATTTTCTACAAGATTGGGAATCGTTTACTACGGACCTTTGGGTTCTAGATCTTGTAGAAAATGGGTACGCCCTTCCCTTTCGGGAACTCCCCCCAAATTACCCTCCTTGCCCAGGTGCTTGCTCAGAGGACCATCTTCTCCTCCTCCAGGAGGAGGTCCTAACGTTGCTAAAAAAAGGTGCAATAGAGGTGGTTCCGGAGCAGGAAAGGGATCAGGGATGCTACTCCCGGTATTTCCTGATTCCAAAGAAGGATGGCAGGCTGCGTCCAATCCTGGACCTCAGGATCTTGAATCTTTTTCTGAAGCAAGAGAAGTTCAAGATGCTCACCCTTGCGCAGGTTCTTCAAGTGCTGCAACAGGAGGACTGGATGGTGTTGATCGACTTGCAGGATGCGTATTTCCACATCCCCATTCTGAAGTCGCACAGGAAGTATCTCCAGTTTACGGTAGGGTTGCAACATTGTCAGTTTGCGGTCCTTCCGTTTGGTCTTACTACTGCACCTCGAGTCTTCACCAAGGCGATGGCAGTGGTGGCAGCCCATCTCAGAAGGTCGGGGATTCCAGTTTTCCCCTATCTGGATGACTGGCTGATCAAAGCGGAGTCGCCAAAGAAGGTGCTTCATCATCTGCAGGATACAACCCAGCTCTTGTTCAAATTGGGTTTCTCGATAAACTTGCCCAAATCTCACCTGGTGCCCTCTCAGCGCAACCTGTTCATAGGGGCGGTACTGGACACTACTGTGTGTCGAGCATTCCCACCGCCACAAAGGATTCTTGACATACAGGAAATGATTCCCTTGTTTTACAATGGAGCGGTCGTTCCAGTCCTGAAGGTCCTTTGTCTGCTCGGTCTGTTTGCTGCCTGCATTCTGTTGGTCAACCATGCACACTGGCACATGAGGGCCCTCCAGTGGTGCCTCCGCAGGCAGTGGTATCAGCACAAGGAAGATCTCAGGGAGTCTGTGAGGATCTCCAGAGTAGCTGCAGCGGATCTGTCTTGTTGGAGCGTGGAGGGCATTCTATCTCAAGGAAAGCCCTTCCATCTACCTCCATCGGTGGCCACAGTGATAACGGATGCATCCACTTTAGGGTGGGGTGCGCATCTGGGGATCTGAAGATCAAGGGTCTTTGGTCTCCAGAGGAAAGTTTTCTTCACATCAACCTTCTGGAATTGCGGGCGATACGTTTGGCGCTCAAGGCCTTCCTCCCTTCCCTTCGCGGTCAGTCGGGTCAGGTCCTGACGGACAACACTACCGCGATGTGGTATGTCAACAAGCAGGGAGGAGTGGGGTCGCATTGTCTCTGCAGAGAGGCTCTGCGTCTCTGGTCCTGGGTTCAGGATCATCGGATTTGTCTGTTGGCAAATCATCTGGCCGGGGTTCTGAACGTGCGTGCAGACAGTCTCAGTCAGCAGTTCTCCGCCGACCACGAGTGGAGGCTCCATCCGGAGGTGGTTCGTCACATCTTTCGGACGTGGGGAACTCCTCGGGTGCACCTGTTTGCCACTCACGAGAACGCTCACTGCCCGTCATTCTGCGGTCTCCAGTATCCGATGCAGGGAGCTTTGGAGGACGCGTTTCAGTTGAAATGGGACTCACATCTCCTTTACGCGTTTCCTGCCATACCCTTGATTCCTCGGGTTCTGAGGAAGATTCGCCAAGACCGGGTCCAAGTCATTTTGATCGCCCCAGATTGGCCAAGAAGGGTGTGATATACAGATCTTCTCCACCTCTCCTCGGGCCCTCCGCTCCGTCTCCCTCTCAGGGCAGACCTCCTCTCACAGTCGGAGGGGCAGGTTCTACACCCCCCACCTCCAGAGCTTACACACTCATGCCTGGAGATTGAATGGGGCAACCTGAATTCTTTTTCTCTCCCGCCTGATGTGGTAGATGTAATTTTGTCTGCCAGACGTCATTCCACCAAATCTATCTATTCCTATAGGTGGTCTAAATTTGTTCTTTGGTGTGGAGAGTAATCTATTGACCCTTTGAGGGCTCGTTTATCCAACATCCTTCAGTTTGCTCTTTCTCTTGCTCAGCAAGGCTTTGCTGTAGCCACTGTGAAGGGATATCTATCGGCTTTCCTTTGCTTGCCGGATCAGCCGTCATTGTTTAAATCACTTATTGTTTTGCGATTTCTTAAGGGCCTTACCAATAAGTTTCCGCATACTCGTTTTATTGTGCCTCAATGGGACTTAAATCTTGTCATAACTTACTTGATGGGTTCTCCCTTTGAGCCCTTGCACAAGTGTCCCTTGAGGCTGTTGTCTTTCAAAACAGTCTTTCTCATTGCCATTACCTCTGCAAGGAGGGTAAGTGAGCTTCAAGCTCTGAGTTCGAAACCCCCGTTGACCATTCATGCTGGAAGAATGGTACTCAGGACCAGGGCTGCTTTTCTGCCAAAGGTGGTAACTCCTTTTCATCTGGGGAAATCCATTACCCTTCCTACCTTCCAGCCTCCCCCTTCCAAGGAGGAGGAGTGGCTTCACCGCTTGGACCCTAAGAGAGCGGTGAGCTTCTACCTCGATAGGACTAAAGACTTTCGAATGGATGACCAGCTCTTCGTGGGCTTTGTTGGCTGCAGGAAAGGCAGAGCGGTGCACAAGCGCACACTTTCCAGATGGATTATCTTGTGCATCAAGATCTGTTACTCTTTGGCCGGTAAGGAACCTCCAGAAGGTATAAGGGCTCATTCTACCAGGGCTAAGTCTTCTACATCTGCCTTGTCTAGAGGTGTTCCTGTGGAGGACATTTTTAGGGCGGCAACTTGGGCCTCCCTCCACACTTTCGCGAAGCATTACTGCTTGGATTCCGAGGTGAGGAGGGACGGACACTTTGCTTGTTCCGTCCTTCAGGACTTTCTGGTATAGAAGGGTGGACACCCTCCTCCGGGAGTGGGACTGCTGTGGGAATCTTTTCACAAGGTAAGGAATCCACTGGCAGATGTATCCATCAGAAGAACAAGTTACTTACCTTCGGTAACGCTTTTTCTGGTGGATACAGTATCTGCCTGTGGATTCCTCACTGACCCACCCGCCTCCCCGTTGTCCACCCTTGTATACCTACAATTCTAATGATGGTGTTTCAAAATGTATTTGTTACTGTCAAAGGCAGTGTGTTATTTCTTTTGCCTTCCTATATTATCTCCACACTGTGTGTGTTGCTTTGTATATTATGTACTGTGTATACTGTGTATATATTTCTGTCAGTCCGTCCGTGTGCCTCGAAGGCACGGAAAAAAGGTCGGAACTGACGTTATCACGCCGACGAGGTCTTCTTATGGATCCAGTGACGTCAGCGGAGTCGCGAGCGGAGCCGTGTCTCTGTGACGTCGTCTTCAACCTCATCGGCGTGAAGTGCTACAAAAGTTTCCGAATGTTGCTGATGCAGGGGATATTCGCAAGTTGAGGAATCAACAGGCAGATACTGTATCCACCAGAAAAAGCGTTACCGAAGGTAAGTAACTTGTTCATCAGGAGAAGAATCAATATCCGTTCAGACAATGAAGCTTTCTCTGTTGTCTTTAACCACAGTCTCCAACAGGGTTTTTCATGTATCCCTGTCCATTTTATACTGACATAATCTTTCCCCGCTACAGCCAATTTAGGTACCAGCAATTTGTCCTCGATTCCGCTTATTTTAACACTTGAGGACAGTGCTAAGGAAGCATGGTCACTAAAGCTTCTAAATTCGATGTAAAGTGACCTAAAATATTTCAGACCATTAGTTGACATTATAATATGGTCAATACACGATAAGCTTCCTCTGTCTTGAAAAGTGGGCTTTGGTGTATCGCCCTCTTCACCATTAGATACTAGTATTTCTAAATTATATTAGCACAGGACCTCACTTAACAATCCACCATAGCTGTCGTGGGGGAAGTGATGTTGATTATTCCCTGTGATATCAGTAAAGCCACATGCACTCGTCCCTGAGAGGCTGCACTAATGGGTGTTCAAGTCTCCCTCCCAGATGTAATCACAGTCTGGGTCCTCACCCTTTACGAAGTTAGCCAGTTCTTTTGCTGGCTCCTCCACAACCTTATAACAGGTTGCATAAAAAATGTTGTTATAATAGTTTATTAGTATGAAAGGTTGATTATTGCCCACTAATAAAAGTGGCAGTTGGAAGTAAGGGGAATCACTATACACTTTTTTTTAATACAACTGATGCTGTTGTAGAAATTAACATTGCTAGGCCTCCCTAGGCTCGTCCATGTAGTGAAGGTATAGCTGGGGTAGAAATTGTGTTTCCTGGAGACACAACAATTCTACTGATTTGATACTACCTAACCTACCCTTATCATTAAGCTTGTTTTTGATCCCAGCTATATTCCAGGGTCTGAGTTTTATTTGGCTCGTTGTACCAAAGGTGTTCATTGATGCCTGGAAGGCTCCAAATAGAGACACGGGCTGGACGGATTACCTGTAGAATTGCTCCAAGGTGTCAGAGGTTGTTACATTAGAGGAATTTTAATGGCTGGGACTGGCTCAGTGTCTCAATACCAGGACATGTAGTAAAGGAAGTAACTGTTAAGGCCTTTTCGGACCTCAAGGATACGTTCAGGCTCATGCACACACAATTCTCTATATTCCTTCAGCTTAGACATGCAGCCACTCCCATACCTGAGTGAGGTCAAGGGGATGTCAGAGTTTAGTCCTCTGGAGTCCAATTTGGCCATGTCTACACTCCTACACAAGAAAAATTATGCATATATTCAGAACCTTGATGATAAATACCCATGACACTTTTCCATGTCTTAGAGCGCCTTGGAAGAGGGTGTTGGACAGTTAAAAGATGAAGATTGGTCATTCTCCTAAATGGCCCCTCGTGAAGCATATTTTAAACCGCCTCCGCCTCATCTAATTCAGATACTTACATAGGTTTTACCGACCCTGAGAGATTATTGAGGATTGGCTGAGGCTCAGGTCTGGAATGCTTGCATTGTGGGAGCACACTGGGGGACTTCTACTGCACTGTCTGCTTGTGTCCATTCCTTAAGCATTTCTAGGAGGGTATTTTTGGAACTCTGCTGAGTGTCCTTGGAAGACCATTGGACCGTTGGCCTAAGATAGCTCTGCTGACCATCTTAGAAGACATGGGATTCACAGGGGCAGAGCGTATTTTGATAAGATTTAGCCTCACACTGGGGAAGAGAGACATAGCACAACACTGGAGAGATGTGACATTATATTACCACCCTGGACATTTCTGATATCCATGCAATGTTGAATTAAGGTATAAATGGTGTATATTTGGCTTGAGGTCTAATGTTTTTACTATGTTTCATGTGTATCAGTAATAATTCTAAAGCTCAATAAAAGGTTAGCTGTTGTGCAGGTTGCAGGTGCTTCTTTGGTCTGCTCCTGCATCCGGGAAAAAAATTCTAAGTTTAACTTACCTGTGCCTTGCCTCATTTCTACCAAATATGTGGGCTAGGTGCAACTTCCACAGTTTCTAGCACTTTTGGCTTATGCAGAGTTCACCTTTTGACTTGGGTAAAGTTCCTTTCTCCTGTCCAGAGAAATCCTGATATCAGAGACAGTACATTTTGGCTGTCGCTGGTCCAGGAATAGACAATATACTCCAAGACTAAGATAATGACTTTTCTGCTGTTTCAGCCTGTAAAGAGGAGGATTTCTACTGCCTAGCATTTAAACAACATGTATTAATTAATTCTGCCCAGAGACTGAGTCCATCTTTCTACTGTGCTGCCATTTTGATCCAGAAAGACTGCCAACACTTGAAGCTAGTGATAGCTGCCCTGCTCCCCCCAAGATTGTGAGCGCTGAACTTCTAGTGTTAGAAGAGAGAATCAAAACCACCACCGGTGGGCATATCATCGCTGATGTGAAGCCATCTATTCGCAGTCTTTCTATTCTGACATATCACCTACACACCATGCATCAACTGGTGGTAGGCTTCACTTCTCCAGTATTTGGCGTGTCTTTCATAGATTCACATGCCTGAATCATTCCCCGTCGTCGGAGTGGGAGTCCCACGGTACATAAAAAGCAATAATTATGCATATAACAACCAAAAAACCTTGGTAACGTAAAACCAGGAAGTAAAATAGCCTAAGCTATAAGGAAAAAACTTCCACACCTATGACTATCACAGTCGTTATATATATTCCAATCTGCAGCCAATCAGGCGACAGCACCCACCAGAATGTTCTCCTCAGAGGCTCAGGTTCTCAGATTTTCTACTGCACGTCGTGTGAAGGGAGTCTCCCTGAGCTCTGCTCAGTATTTCACAGTTTTTTCTGGAATTTTTGATACTTCATGATGGCAACTTTCAAGAGATCTCTCTTTAGGCCTTGTGAATCCTGTGGGAAGCTCCGGCTATTCTCTGGAGATCCCCACAAGAAGTGTATCTACTGCCTCTATCCGGATCATGAGGTGAGGGATTGTAAGATCTGCAGGACCTTCCCTCAGAAAACCCTCAGAGATAGAGAAGGGCGCCTACTTCTGTGGCTACAGAAGATTAAGGACAAAGATAACCCTTTATCTGAGGTAGAAAGTGCAGCCTCTGGGTCGTCTGTATCCTCCAGGAAGAGGATGGCTGAGGAGGACTTATCTCCTGGGGCAAAGGTGTTGAGGAAAATTCAGCCTGCCAAGAGCTCTGGCTTGTCTTCTTCTGCTTCTTCAAAGAAGGCTTCGCAACCTTCCAAATCTAAACCTGCTACGCCCCCGTGGAAGTCAGGGAAGTCTCTGGCATCTAAACTACTTCTTGACAAGGCATTGCCTCAGCAACAAATGCCGTCGTTGACGGCTCCTTCGTCGACGGCTCCTTCGCTACATCAACGTCGACGGTTACATTCTCGTCTCCGAGACCGAAGATGATTATGACATCGGCTTCGTCTCTGTCGATGCTGGTCTCCGTGGCTATTAGACCTATCTCGTCGACGAAGGAGATTTAATTTCTCGTCTCCGCTCTGTCGACGGTAAGGTCAAAGAAGATCTCGTCAGCGACTGTTGCGTCGACGCCCATCTCGTCGACGAAGACTTCCTCATCGACAGCCATCTCGTCGTCGAAGACTGCCGCGTCGTTGACTGCCATCTCGTCGTCGAAGACTGCCGCGTCGTTGACGGCTGCCCCGTCGGCGAAGACTGCCGCAGCAGTCGATGAAGATTACCTCGTCGTCGTCTACCTCCTCGTCGACGCAGATTGCCACGTCGACGGCTAACATCTCGTCGACGAAAGTTGCCTCTCCATCGAAGACGGCTTCCTCATCAGCGCACTGTTTATTACCGCCACCGCCATCGTCGACGGTCCCGTCGACGGCATACTCGTCGACGCCTCTCTTGTCTTCCAGTACAGATTTGCAGGTTTGGACTGCGACAACGGCTTCTGCTTCATCCATCCAGCCGTCAACAGCGGCTTCTCTACTGCAACGTCGTGGCTCCTCTTTGGAAGCCCTGTCACCTTTGAAGCTGCCGGAACAGCTATTAGATTCTGAGGAGGAGGATGAGCAGGACAAATCTGGAGAGGATGACAGATTCCGCACTGCAAGGAGTCCATCAGAACTATTTATTAAATATCAGGATGACGACCAGGAGGAAGAACCAGGTACTGAGCCTCAAGCTCCAACTCCTGTCACAGTTCCTTCAGCACAAATGCCTTTAGAATTGCTGAACAATTTACAGTATATGTTGCAGGACTACTATCGACACTTCCCTCCATCGGAATCGGCAGGGTCTCTTCCGTCTACGCCTATGCCAAGGGTTCCCATACCCTCTTTCCAATCTCCCAGACCACCTTCTCCACTGCTATCTCGTCATTCCCATGAGACAAATACAACTGATGAAGACCGGGAAGAGGGAGATGTGGATGACCAATCAGTGTTGTCGGAGTGGGACAAATACCAAATCCAAACTCCCATCACCGTCCGCTCCAGCCCCCGTAGACTCTCCTCCGGTGGATATCGTAGGTTTCCATCTCCTATGGAAAGGGCTACAAAGAGATTTCTGATCCCCCCCTATGGAGACAAAGAAAGATGACTGCTTTCTTTATGATTTTAAGGATCAACCACGAAAACAGATCAGGACAATTCCACTAATAGATTTTATCTGGAAAGAAGGCTTAAAAATCATGGCGACACCAAATTCTCTTCCACCAGTCTTACCTCAGTTGAACAAGAAATATAAGGCACCAAGCGATTCACCAGCATGCCTCATTGGCCAGCCTAAAGCTGACTCTGTCATCGCCCAAGCGTCGCAGAGACGGGCCAGGAACCCCTCGTCTCCTATATCCGCTCCGCCTGACAGGGATGGCAGACGGTTGGATTCAATTGAAAAAAAGGTCTCCACGATGGCTGCGACGACGGTTGGGGCTGCAAATTCCCTAGCCATATTAGGGAGATAGGATCGACAAATGTGGTCCGACATCTCCCCCTACATTAATATGCTGTCGGAGCATTCCAAGTCCGAGGCCTTGAAGATCTTACAGGAGGGTGAAATCATCCACGCAGCCGTGGATGTGGCATCTACTGGTTTTAGACAATTGGCTGGTGCAGCAGTATTGAGGAGACCAGGTTGGCTGAAGTCAACATCTTTCCATCAAGAAGTCCAAACAAAGCTCATCGATATGCCGTTCGATGGGGAGTCTCTGTTCGGACAACATGTTGATGAAGCCCTTCAGGCTATTAAAAAAGACACAGAGACGGCGAGGTCTCTTGGTAGCCTGCAGTTTAGAAAGTCATCTTTTCGTGGTGCCAAGGGATGTGGATCCTTCACCAACAGGGGAAGATATAATCAAAAACGTTCTTATCAGACCTCCCAAACTAACCAAAGATTCCAAAACTAGAGACAACAATCCTATGGACGGAAAGTAACACCTATTCGCAGTCAAGAAGGAAGCAATCCTTTCGTGGATGGGAGTCCAATAAAAAACCATGAGGTCAGCCAACTGCCACCATTTCTGCCGTTGCCCCATACAAGAGTTGGAAGAAGAATATCCCACTTCTACTCGAACTGGTCCAGAATTACTACAGACAAGTGGCTTTTGGATATAGTAGCCAGAGGCCATGCTCTGGAATTCACAAAAATTCCTCCAAACTCTCCTCCCAAAGGACCACCACCTGCTCATCTCAAGGAGCTTTTTTCCCAAATAAATCTGATGATCCGGAAGGGAGCAATCGAGAAAGTCCCTACATTGCAAAGAGGAACAGGATTTTATTCGAGATTTTTCCTCATCCGAAAAAAGTCGGGAGAATGGCGCCCTATTCTCGACCTTCACGCCCTCAACAAATTCTTAAAGAAGCTATCCTTCCGAATGTTAACACTTCAAGAAATTCTACAATTAGTTTCGGCGGGGGATCACATGGCCACCCTCAACCTCCAAAACGCTTACTTTCATGTGCCGATCCTTCCCAGGCACAGAAAATTTCTACGGTTCAGAGTGGCTGGCAGAGACTTTCAATTCAGAATCCTTCCATTTGGACTCCGTTCAGCACCCCGGGTATTTACAAAGGTCATAGCGCCAGTGACCGCACATCTTCGCCTGCAGGGCATTCACGTTTTCCCGTACTTAGACGACTGCCTTATCAAGGCGAATTCTTTCAAAACAACATCCGAACATGTTCAGAAGTGTTTGCTACTTTTACAGTCTCTGGGTCTTTCCATAAATTTCGAAAAGTCTCAGCTGACTCCATCACGGAGAAAGACCTTTCTAGGAGCAACACTGGACACAAAACTGACCCACGCCTTTGTCTCAAAAGAAAGACAAATCAAAATATGCAAACTTGTGCTCTCCTTGCTGTCAAAAGAGTGCGTTTCAGTCCGTTTGCACAAGTCCTTCCCAGGGATGATTTCTTCTTGCATTCCTCTGATTCCCAACTGTCGTTACAGAATGAGGCCACTGCAGGAGGAACTCAACCTTCAATGGCTCCAGATTTCGGGGTCGTTCGACGACATTGTTCGCATCACTCTTCGGATGCGGGAAGCCTTTCATTGGTGGAGCAGGATGGAGAACTTAAGAGAAGGATGTCCATTTCTAGTCGAAGTGCCGGATTTCACCATAACCACAGATGCTTCCCTCGAGGGATGAGGGGCGCACCTTCAAGGGATGACAGTCAACGGCAGGTGGACTTTGGAACAAAAAAGATGCCATATCAACCTTCTAGAGTTACAAGCCATATTCTTGGCTCTAAAATCGTTTCGAACCATCATCAAGGGAATATCCGTACTAATACGAACTGACAATACGACAAGTATGCATTACTTGAACAAGCAAGGCGGGACAAAGTCAGCCCTATTATCTCAGCAAGCACAAGAGATTTGGGATTGGGCGATTCGTCACAAAATCAGCCTCAAAGCCATTCATGTCCCGGGAGTCACCAATGTTCTGGCGGATTCCCTCAGCAGGTCCACAACATCAAGCCACGAGTGGGAACAACATCAACCATCCCTAAACAGGGTGTTTCGAGAATGGGGGCATCCCGATCTAGACCTGTTTGCAACCAGCCAGAACCGAAAATGCCCATCCTTTGCAAGTTGGGTTCCCCACAAAGACTCACTCGGAAATGCCTTTTCGATGAATTGGTCACAAATATATGCCTATGCTTTTCCACCGATTCCGTTGGTTCTGCGGGTTCTGCGCAAGATCAAGAAACAACCTTGCCGCATGATACTCATTGCTCCCAGGTGGCCTCGCCAGTACTGGTTTACGGAACTTCTCCTCCTCTCGGAGTGCGAGCCCATCCAGTTCCGGCCAATTCCGAACCTTCTGTCTATCCAGAACGGACAAATTTGGCATCCGGACCCAGCATAGCTGAGATTAGCGGCATGGCACCTTGAATTTGCACACCTAGATATCCCTCTGGACTGTCAGGAGGTTTTAGGTAATGCTCGAGCAACTGCTACGATAAAAACTTACAAACTAAAATGGAAGAGGTTTTGCATGTGGTGTCAATCTGCCAATATCCACTCTATTTAGGTAAGACCAGAACAAATTTCTTTCTTCAGTTAGCAAGATCCAGCCTCTCCCATTCTACTCTAAAGGTGTTCTTGGCGGCAATTTCAAGGTTTTGGCAGGATGGCGTTAACTCTCTTTATTCACATAGTCATTCAACAATTCTTCAAAGGCTTATTTCGGATGTTTCCCCCTATTCGACGTCCACCTACTTCTTGGCACCTTAATATAGTGCTTACACAACTAATGTGGCACCCTTTTGAACCCATTCACAATGTGGATTTAAAGTTCCTTTCTTGGAAGGTTTCCTTGTTACTGGCTTTAACATCAACCAGAAGAGTTGGTGACCTCCAAGCGTTCACTATTCATCCACCTTTTCTACAATTTTACATCGAAATCTGTAGTTCTGCGTACTAACCCAAAATTCATGCCAAAAGTTCCTGCGGATTTCCACCTGAATGAACCTATAATTTTAAAGACTTTTTTCCCAAATCCGCTCACAGCTGCAGAAAGGGCTTTACATTCCCTTGACATCAAAAGATGTCTCAAGTTCTACTTACAACGGACAGCAACAATACGCAAGTCAGACCAACTGTTTGTGGCATATGGCAAACCACGCCAACCATTGCTCGTTGGATCTCTGCTGCAATTTGCTTATGCCATGATCAAGCGGGAAGACCATTGCAAGCAACGGCAAGAGGGCACTCTACAAGAGCGATATCTTCATCCACAGCTCTTTTTGCCGGTGTGCCTCCTCACCAGATCTTTAAAGCGGCAACATGGTCCAACAGACACACTTTTACCAGACACTACTGTTTGGAAGCCGCAAGCGATACAGATGTGTCAAGAATTCCTGTCATACAAGGGAAACACGCCCTTATGTAAACAGGAGAGCTGTTACATAACTCAAGGGAAACACGCCCTTATGTAAACAGGAGAGCTGTTACATAACTCAAGGGAAACACGCCCTTATGTAAACAGGAGAGCTGTTACATAACTCAAGGGAAACACGCCCTTATGTAAACAGGAGAGCTGTTACATAACTCAAGGGAAACACGCCCTTATGTAAACAGGAGAGCTGTTACATAACTCAAGGAAAACACGCCCTATAAAGGGAGGAACCGGGAGGTACAAGGCTGTCGGATATTGTGTTTACACCGACGTACCTGCTTCGTGAAGAGCAGTGTTCCGGAGTGGTGCTCCAGTAAGGCAAGAACGGAGGTAGGTCGAGTCGTTACTCCCTGGGCCGTGTCTTGCCCCATCGTCACCTGTGAAGGACCCGGAAGCTCTACCGGTCAACCATTGAGCTTCGCTTTTTGACTCGGCTGAGTCCAAGCGCAGTGGCGCTTTTGCTGGTTGGAGTCGTAACTCCCAGTCCGACCAGAGACACAGGGACTGCCAGCTGTAACGCACACCAGGAGGTGTTTGCCGCGTTACAGACTCGGAAGTCCACAGGATCGATCGAGCGGCTGCTCTCGGTTCAGTCTTCTTTGCTTGTGATTGGGGTATCGGTGACGCATCACCAGGAGGTGACTCCGCGTCCCGGTGCAGTCTGAGGAAGAGGTTGAGCGGCTGCTCCCTTCAGGTAGAGACCCCAGCTGGGTGTTTCCCTGACTCCTCGATTCTCCCCAACACTCTTCGTGCCCCTCACAGCCTACCGATTGGCATTGTCGGCCATTTCATTTCTGCCCTCTGTTGGCATACGCCGGGATCGGCGTATATGCAGAGGACGGTTAGGACCATCCGTGCTGTGGGCTGGTAACGTACTTAGCCTGGAGGATTCCAGTGACTATAACTTTTGTTTGTTCTTTGTATTTTATTTGCCTTCATTAAAAGAACTAACCCTTCACAAGTGGTTGCGTCCTCATTGTCGTGTCTGTTAAACAATCCTGAGACGTTCAGGGCGTTACAAAATATCCGACCTTAATAACACTAACTGTCTCCCGGTCGATAACAGACATGGCAACACTTGATGATGTGCTGGCTGCTTTAGCGGCCATGCAAGTTGAAGTGGCTGCCTCTAGGCAAGAAACAGCCGATGTAAAAGCCAGACTGGATGCTATCCAATTGGACCCGCTCACGCCCAGCACCTCCCTCACGAACCAGACCCCTGCGGTAGTAGTGGAAATGCCGGTAGCCATCCCCTTGGCAACACCAGAGAGGTACAGTGGGGATCCTAACACAGTGCAGGTATTCCTCACACAAGTGGCGCTACATTTATCGTGCAAACCAAAGGCGTTCCCCACGAGTCAGGCTCGTGTGGCTTTCCTTATATCCTATTTGGCTGGAAACGCGGCACAATGGGCCGTACCTCTGGTGAGCAGGGACGACCCCCTCTTATGTGATTGGGGTGCTTTTCGCGAGGAATTCCTGAAGGTATTCGACAGAAGGGCTGACTCGTACACGGCGGACCGTGAAATGCTTGAGTTGAGACAGGGATCCAACGACCTGGTGCAGTATCTCAACGCGTTCCGAAGGCTGGTTGCGGAAACCAAGTGGCCTGTTGCTAAACAGACGGCGCTCTTCCATCAAGGGCTGTGCGATGAGCTCAAGGACGCCGTGGCTCATATTGACCCTCAACCCAAGACATGTGAGGGCCTTATCAACCTGGTATTACGGCTGGAACATAGGCTAAGTGAAAGAAAGGGGGATCATGGGAGAAAAGGAAAATCCCTTCCATCCTATGTGACGGTGGGAAGTCCTGAAACTTCCACCGCATCCAAGGGAGAACCCATGGACATCAGCGCAATACGAGCGAGCCTCACAGCCACGGAGAAAGAGTCACGCCGTAAACAAGGATTGTGCCTATATTGTGGCAAAAAAGGCCACTACGTACGTGAATGCCCTGCCAAACCGAAGACGTCACGTTATCGGGCCAACCGGTCGGTAACAGCCGTGGTGGACATACCGGCGGAAAACCTAGAGGACTCCAAGACCAGAGAAGGGGCATCTCGGAGTCACTCATCCATCCCTTCACTTTCCAACTCGGTCACTAAGGGACAACGACACCTGTTTATCACGGTGCACGTGGGAGTGCATGACCAGTGGATACCCGTTGTGGCCATGGTGGATTCAGGGGCCACTGGCATGTTTATGGACCACAACGAGGCATGCAGGCTAGGGCTAGTGCTTCTTCCCAAAGCAGTACCCGAAGACGTCTATGCGGTAGACGGAAGGCGATTGGTGACGGGGCCCATCGGTCAGCACACGGGGGTCCTTCCGATGAGATATGGGAGGAACCATTTGGAACAAATCGATTTTAACATCATCCGAGCGCCCCAATATGGCGTCATATTGGGATTGCCGTGGCTACAGAAACACAACCCCTTTGTGGATTGGCCAACACATCGCATCGAAATGACGTCACCGTATTGCATCCTGCATTGTGGAATAAGAACGGAATCCCTTGACGCAGATGAGAGCGGGAGTCAGACGGTGGCTACAGCGGCAGAAAAAGATGTGGCTCTCCCCCAGGCTTATCACAGTTTTGAGGATGTATTTGATGAGGTGAAGGCGGAAGTGCTACCACCTCATAGACAGTTTGACTGCCAGATCGACCTGGTGCCAGGGGCCAGCGTTCCCAGCGGCAGGCTGTATGCCCTGACGGAGCCTGAAAACGTGCATCTCCGGGGGTACCTGGATAAACTCCTCAAGCTAGGATTCATCCGCCCGTCCAAGTCTCCGGCCGCCTCGCCACTCTTCTTCATCCCGAAGGCTAATGGGGAGCTGAGAGCCTGTGTGGACTTTAGGGCATTGAATGCGATAACCATAAAAAATCGGTACCCCTTGCCTCTCATCAGTGTACTTCTGGAACAGGTCAAGAAAGCTCGTATCTACACCAAGTTGGATTTGAAAGGGGCGTACCATCTGGTGCGCATGAGGGACGGAGACGAGTGGAAGACCGCCTTTAAGACCAGGTTCGGCCTTTTTGAGTACCTCGTCATGCCGTTCGGTCTGTGCAACGCCCCGGCAGCCTTTCAGTACTTTTTGAATGAGGTATTCAGAGAGGAGTTGGATATCTACGTGGTCGTATATATCGACGACATCCTCATCTATTCGTCCAGTGTGGAGGAGCACGTACACCACGTCAAAGCTGTGCTCCAAAAGCTGAGGGAAAACATGCTGTTTTGTAAACTCAGCAAGTGTGACTTCCACGTCACATCCGTGGAATTCCTCGGAGTGATGCTGAGTCCAGAGGGACAGGAGATGGCAGAACGAAAGATCAAGGCGGTGAAAGAATGGCCAGTGCCCCAAAGCGTGAAGGACGTCCAAAGTTTCATTGGCTTCGCCAACTTTTACAGGCGGTTTATAGATGGATTTTCAGGAGTGGTGGCCCCAATCACACAGCTACTGAGGAAGTCCAAGGAGTTTGTCTGGTCCCCTGAAGCGAACAAAGCCTTTGAGGCCCTGAAAAGCGCCTTTGGTAAGGCGCCGGTGTTGGCTCACCCCGATCCGGATCTCCCCTACGTGGTGGAAGCGGACGCGTCGGATGTGGCGCTGGGGGCTATCTTGTCCCAACGCAACCACGACACAGGGGTGCTTCATCCCGTTGCGTACATGTCCCGCAAACTCAACGACGCCGAACGCAACTACCATATTGCGGAGAAGGAGCTTCTCGCAATCAAGGACGCCTTCGCCGAATGGAGGCATTGGTTGATGGGGGCAAGACATGTGGTATCGGTGTACACGGACCATCGGAACCTACAGTTCATGACGGCCACTAGACACCTTTCTCCCAGGCAGCTGCGGTGGATGATCTTCTTTGCGGGGTTCAACTTCCGCATCACATATCGGCCGGGGACGGAAAACCGGAAGGCGGACGCCCTGTCCCGTCAATCTGCAGTTAAGGAACCATTGCCTGCAACCGAGCGTTCCATCATTTCCCCGAGGATGGTATTGGGGGTTATCCAACCAGATACTTTCCTGAGGGGAATAAAGAGAGGGATCCGGTCATTCGCATGGCGGAGGTGGCTCCTCAGTCACAGAGAATGGCAGCTGAAGGACGGGATACCCCTGAAGGGCAGGTGCCTATTGATACCCACGCCTAGGCTAAGGAAACAAGCATTCATCTGGTGCCATGACTCTCCATGCGCAGGTCATTTGGGCTTTGAAAAAACGGTGGCTAGCATGGGACGGCATTTCTGGTGGCCAACCATGAGAGTGGATGTCAGGAGGTGGGGACAGGAGTGTCCTACGTGTGCTACCATGAAGGCCGACCATGGCCGAACCCAAGGGCTCTTACATCCACTTCCGACCCCGGATAGACCATGGGATAGCATATCACTGGACTTCGTGGTGGGCCTACCGGTAGACCAGGGGATGACGGCAATACTGGTGGTGGTGGATTACTTGACGAAAATGGGGCACTTCATCCCCTGCAAGAGTCCCTACGGCCGGGGAATTGGCGTCACTACTCCTACAGAATGTGGTACGACTGCATGGATTACCTGGGGTGATAGTGTCGGACCGGGGGTCGCAGTTTACTGCGCAATTCTGGAAAACTTGGTGCACTGCGCTGCATGTTAAGACCGCCCTGTCCACCAGCTACCACCCTCAAACGGACGGCCAAACCGAGCGCCTGAACCAAACGCTCAAACAGTATCTGCGATGTTTTGTGGACCAGGGCAGGGAAGAATGGGTCGACTTGCTATGGGTTGCAGAGATAGCCTATAACAACGCCACTCACAGCTCCACACAGTCATCTCCGTTCTATAGCAACTATGGCCAACATCCCAGGTTCTTGCCATTTCTACATCCGTTCAGAGAGGACAGGATTCCCGCCACAGCGGACAGGGTGGCACACATAAAAGACACGTTGATGCGCTCAAGGGCTGTCCTAATAGAGGCCAAGAGAAGATACAAGGCTGCGGCAGATAGGAAGAGAAGGCCCGGGCCACTGTACCGCACTGGAGACTACGTCTGGATATCCACAAGAAACATGAGGTTTCGAAAGAACAGTGTGTTCCATCCCAAGTACATGGGCACCTATCGAATTACCAGGTGTATGGGTCCCGTGAACGTGAAGGTGTGCTTGCCCCAGTCATTGCGGATACACCCTGTCTTTCATGTATCATTGCTCAAACCAGCACCCTCCAAGCCGTCTGGGACACCTAGGCCGGTATGCGTGGAGTCGGAGGTGGAGTATGAAGTGTCGGGCATACGGGCGTCCAAATGGCGCAGGGGGAAGCTGTGGTACCTGGTTGCGTGGAAAGGCTATGGCCCGGAGGAGCATTCATGGGAACCGGCTGAAGGGGTTCATGCTCCGCGCTTGGTCTCCTTGTTCCATCGGCGTTTTCCTGCCAGCGCTGGACCCGTGGGGAGCCGCTGAGAGGGAGGATGTACTGTCAAGAATTCCTGTCATACAAGGGAAATACGCCCTTATGTAAACAGGAGAGCTGTTACATAACTCAAGGGAAACACGCCCTTATGTAAACAGGAGAGCTGTTACATAACTCAAGGAAAACACGCCCTATAAAGGGAGGAACCGGGAGGTACAAGGCTGTCGGATATTGTGTTTACACCGACGTACCTGCTTCGTGAAGAGCAGTGTTCCGGAGTGGTGCTCCAGTAAGGCAAGAACGGAGGTAGGTCGAGTCGTTACTCCCTGGGCCGTGTCTTGCCCCATCGTCACCTGTGAAGGACCCGGAAGCTCTACCGGTCAACCATTGAGCTTCGCTTTTTGACTCGGCTGAGTCCAAGCGCAGTGGCGCTTTTGCTGGTTGGAGTCGTAACTCCCAGCCCGACCAGAGACACAGGGACTGCCAGCTGTAACGCACACCAGGAGGTGTTTGCCGCGTTACAGACTCGGAAGTCCACAGGATCGATCGAGCGGCTGCTCTCGGTTCAGTCTTCTTGCTTGTGATTGGGGTATCGGTGACGCATCACCAGGAGGTGACTCCGCGTCCCGGTGCAGTCTGAGGAAGAGGTTGAGCGGCTGCTCCCTTCAGGTAGAGACCCCAGCTGGGTGTTTCCCTGACTCCTCGATTCTCCCCAACACTCTTCGTGCCCCTCACAGCCTACCGATTGGCATTGTCGGCCATTTCATTTCTGCCCTCTGTTGGCATACGCCGGGATCGGCGTATATGCAGAGGACGGTTAGGACCATCCGTGCTGTGGGCTGGTAACGTACTTAGCCTGGAGGATTCCAGTGACTATAACTTTTGTTTGTTCTTTGTATTTTATTTGCCTTCATTAAAAGAACTAACCCTTCACAAGTGGTTGCGTCCTCATTGTCGTGTCTGTTAAACGATCCTGAGACGTTCAGGGCGTTACAAGATGCGTCAGTGGGACAAGCTGTTCTCCGCAATCTTTTCAAATAAGATGAGCCTCTGTTTTCCCTCCTCCACTATGCTTTTCTATAAGACGCTTTTTCCATACTGTTTATATATCTTGAAATTTTTCCGCATATGATTAAACACACATTTATTTATAGTTATACCTTTTGATTATGTGTATTAACTATAATATAATTATGAGCATTGTGTCCTGTACTGCTATCTACTCTGATTCAGGCATGTGAATCTATGAAAGACACCCCAAATACTGGAGAAGAACAATAGTTACTTACCTGTAATCTGTGGTTCTCCAGTATTGGTGTCTTTCATAGATTCACATGCAACCCGCCCACCTCCCCTCAGAGGCTGGTTAGGCTGTTATACTTTAGTTCACTTCTGTGCGAGAAAATCTGAGAGCTGAGCCTCTGAGGAGAACATTCTGGTGGGTGCTGTCGCCTGATTGGCTGCAGTTTGGACTATATATAATGACTGTGATAGTCATAGGTGTGGAAGTTTTTTCCTTTTAGCTTAGGCTATTTTACTTCCTGGTTTTACGTTACCAAGGTTTTTTGGTTGTTATATGCATAATTATTGCTTTTTTATGTACCGTGGGACTCCCACTCCGACGACGGGGAATGATTCAGGCATGTGAATCTATGAAAGACATCAATACTGGAGAACCACAGATTACAGGTAAGTAACTATTGTTCTTCTGTGTTCTTGACCTGATCGAACCAGATTACATTCCATGGCTTCCTGCAACTGCGTTGTCTCGTATTGTTGAACCCAGAAGTGGCTTCTTACTTCTGTAACTACAGTGACTGTTCCACATTGCTTTTTTATGTACCGTGGGACTCCCACTCTGACGACGGGGAATGATTCAGGCATGTGAATCTATGAAAGACATCAATACTGGAGAACCACAGATTACAGGTAAGTAACTATAGTTCTTCTGTGTTCTTGACCTGATCGAACCAGATTACATTCCATGGCTTCCTGCAACTGCGTTGTCTCGTATTGTTGAACCCAGAAGTGGCTTCTTACTTCTGTAACTACAGTGACTGTTCCACATGGTACCAGTGTGAACCAACCTACAAGAGCCCTGGTGACCCTTTGTAACTTCGCATTTGTCATGGTTTCTCCTCCTCACCCACCTGTGGCTTCATTTTAGGTTGTTGCACACCCAAAAGACAGTGGGCTGACAGTTCCACATGGCTGCCAAAGCCTACAAACACATTTGTTGTACTGAGTCACATAGTGTAAGTATAGTGAACTCTTCTACACCTGCAGCTTCTGGCCTAGTGCATGAACCTGCAGTCACCCTCACTGCCCATCTGCTTCTGTAATACTTGCTACAGTACTTGTCACAAGAGTTACCTCGTGGACTACGAGTTCTCATGATTTAAGTGGGCTGCCTTTGAATCACTTATGCCCTGCTTTGTCTGACCGCAGGTGTCTGGTGGAAAGTCAGGTGGTTGTTCAGGTATTCTGGTCCCGTTTTGTGGAGGGCTTTGTAGACGTGCGTGGATGTGGATTATAAGTGGCATCTCTTCTTGATGGGGAGGCAGTGAAGTCTATGGAGGTGGGGGGTGATGTGAGATTATCTAAACAAGTCCAGGATGACTCTTTCTGCTGTGTTCTGGATGGTTTGCAAGCGCTTGAGGAGGAGGATGATAGTGGTTCCTGCATAGAGGGCGTTTCCGTAGTCAAGACGGCTGGTGATAAGGGCTTGTGTGACTGTTCTTCTGAAGTCTGTTGGGAACCATCTGAAGACTTTACGCAGTATTCTGAGGGTACTGAAGCAGATGGAGGCAACTGAGTTGCCCTGTAGTCTCATGGAGAACTCGCTGTGGGCAGCCACAGCTAGTGCAGGTAAGGGCGGTGGGGCCGGGGTGGGGGGGATTTCGACAGGCGGCGACGAGGGAACATTAAATAAATAATTAATTTTCCCTGCTCGTCATCTGTCAAAATTCCACTGCTCTTACCTGCACGAGCCGCGGCTGGCGGTGGGGGATGGTCCAAGGGCTGTGGGCCACCAGGAGTTGTCCCATGAAGAGGGGGGTCTTCCGAAGAGGAGAACTTCGGTTTTGTCTGAGTTCAGTTTGAGGCAGTTGGCTTTCATCCAGTTGACGATTTCAGTCATGGCGTTCTTGAAGTTCGCTCTGGTGGTGTCCGTGTCTTTGGTGAGGGAGAGTAAGAGCTGGGTGTTGTCTGCGTAGGAGATAATGTCGAGGCTGCGGGCAATTGAGTGCTAGTGGCATCATGTAGAACAGTGTGGGGCTGAGTGAGGAGCCCTGGGGTACATCGCAGATGATGCTTTTGGGGATGGAGCTGTACGGTGGGAGGCGGAGTCTCAGAGTGAGCCCGGTGAGGAAAGAGGATAGTAGCTTGAGGGCGTTGCCATGGATGCCGATGCGGTGAAGTCTTTGGATTAGGAGGTGGTGGGAGACTGTGTTGAAGGCCGCTAGCAGGTCGAGGAGGATCAGGGCTGCTAATTCGCCATGGTCAAGGCTGGCTCTGACGTCGTTGTGGCGGCTTCAGTGCTGTGGTTTGAGCAGCAACTGGACTGGGAGTGGTCGAGCAGGTGGTTGGATTCCAGGTAGTCTGTAAATTGGTGGTTGACGGCCTACTCCAGAACCTTGGCCGGAAAGGGGAGGAGCGAGATGGGGTGATAGTTCTTGAGGTCTCATGGGTCTCCTGTGGGTTTCTTCAGAAGTGGTTTGACTTTGGCATGCTTCCAGGATACCGGGAAGGTGGCGGAACTGAACACTGAATTGGTGATGGTGGTGAGCGGGGCTGATTATTTTTTGTTAACTAAATGGAAATATTGTGTATTTTTTTATAGAGCACCTTGTTGCCTGTGTTTTTTTTCTTATATAAAATGTTAAGTAAACCATATAAGTAGCTTTTCTTTTACATACTAACTGCAAACCCTTACTTTTAAATTGTCTCTTAAAATTGTTTAACTTAACATTGCAGAGTTCGCTGGTCTGTGCGTGGGGGACAAGATCACAGAGGTCAACGGGGTCAGCCTGGAGAGCATCACTATGGGAAGTGCCGTTAAAGTCCTGACCGGGAACAGCCGGCTGCGGATGATGGTGAGGAGGATGGGAAAAGTGCCAGGCATCAAGTACTCCAGAGAAAAGACCACCTGGTAAGAAGAGCCGCGCCTGCCTGCATACTTTCAGCTATTGTCTACTGTTCTAGGTAACCAAAAATCACAATGTACCGCTTGTGTGGGCCAAAGCGAGCGTGCCAAGTTAATGTGAGTGGCGCCCCAAAGAGCACACCCAGCTAAAATTCGGAATTCATCAAGTGCTTTTTTAATTGTTTGTTACTAGGGCCTACTTATAATGAACATCTTATGACTCCTTCGAAGGATAAAGAAAATAATATATGAACAATCCTTGAAAACGTGGGTGAAGTGTCAAGTGTAGCTGAAACTGAGTGGGATGGCTCACTCCCGTGGCTTTCACCTTATTCACTTAGGGGCTATTTCACAAGGGCATTAAAGAGTATGTGACATGGCCCCAATTAATCTAAAATGGGAACATTCTTATACTAATGGTACAAAAAGAAAGGACTGTGACCTTTTTGCACATTTACTAATTGTAGGCTGGACAGTGAGGGATACGGGCCAATACAAAACGGCATTTGTGAGTATGTGAAATACTACTCCTGTAGTACTACGTCACAAACTCATAAATACCTAATTTAATTTGCCAAAACGTCTGAATTGCAAGGCACTAAATTCACTTTGAGGATAGCCGTTACCGCTCATTGTGGTTTTACCGCTTCTGCTTTCCCCTTTTACCTCTGGTTCCATATCATTCTCGTGTCCCACTGGTCTCCCTTTTCTGCTTTCCTCTCTCTTTCTCTGGGACAACGTGTAATGATGAAAATAAGTCCTGGTCCCAAAACTAGTGCAGCTCCCCACCACCTGCACACATAAAACACTACAAAGCACTTCTTGTAAGTGCAGCAGGTGCAGCGGCAAAAGAACGCAGGAGGGCGAGGGACCCACGGTATGTCTGTTCCTTTGCTGCAAGGGACGGGTGGGGCCGTCTTTAGGTCTGCCACGAGTCGAGACCTTTGGGTTTTATTAAAATTATTTCATAATATACTTATGTATAAGGGGTTCATCCAGCGCTCTTCATCCATTTGTCTGTGGTTGTGTAATGCATATTTTTTCCCACCCACTGTTTCATACAGCTCTGTGAAGGCTCTTTCACAATGAGCGCATCTACCACAAAGTAGTTCCCTTCAGTGACAAGGACTGCTACGGTAATGCATGCTTTCCTAAACCAAAGATATTCTTGCTTTTAGACAATTATTTCGTTCTAGTGGCGAGATTCCACCAGCTCCCCTAATAATACATTCTTAGAAAACCTTGACAAAACAAGCATTGACCAATCCAAAAGTCTGGGAGCAACAGCAGACTTATGGGGTTTGCCAGAATTTGTTATTGCTTGTATTCGCACCCATAGTAACTTTCCTATGCCACTGCTTCTTTGATATTCAGCAATTCTTAGCAAGCGCTCCTTTAGTGCATTGATCGTTGTTTTCATTCTGCCTTAAGTATATCCAATAGGTCACATTTTAGTACATGAACTTTTTTTTATTTGTTTAATCAATTTGCAGGTTTTTTTTTTTACTTGAGTCGAGGCAGTATTCGTGGCTTTAACTCCTCTTGGTATTCTAAGGAGCTTTTATAACCATGGTTACTATCGATAATGCTTGATACGATCAATGTCAAACAGTGCTTAGGAACCCACTAGGTAAGGTAAAAGACCCCTCACACACCAACCTGTTGGTGTCATGCTTCATCATAGGGGTCCCAACCGGGTGGCCGAATGCCCCCCGGTTGTGCTACAACGCCTGACTACAGCGGAGCTGGTGTGGTGCAAAAGTGTGAAGTTGTGAGGGTTATAAAAGTATCTCTGAGAATCCTTGCCGTGAGAAAATGTATTATTGGCGGCTCAGGATATGTTAAAAAACGAATATGTGATGCAACTACGAAAGAGATTATTTTCTAATAGTTGTATAGGTCTACATGTTTCAGCCCTCAGGGGCTTTCGTCAGGACCAGTGAAGTGAGTGGCAAAGTGGAAGGTGCCACGTGATGGGTGAAAAAAAGTTAAAAAGGTTGATTACCTACACACTCGCTAAGGTGTGTGGACCAGATGTCTGCGAATTTGCAGACACCGCAGCGGAAAAAGACACTATGGCTGATTTGGTTCGCTGCTCAGGATACGGGAGGGGGAGCGCTCCTCGAGCACAATTGTAGTCTACGGGAGATCCTAGTAGGTGTAAGGCGGGTGCAGCTCTACGACTAAAATTGTGCTCGAGGAGCGCTCCCCCTCCCGTATCCTGAGCAGCGAACCAAATCAGCCATAGGGTCTTTTTCCGCTGCGGTGTCTGCAAGTTCGCAGACATCTGGTCCACACACCTTAGCGAGTGTGTAGGTAATCAACATTTTAAACTTTTTTTCACCCATCACGTGGCACCTTCCACTTTGCCACTCACTTCACTGGTCCTGACGAAAGCCCCTTGAGGGCTGAAACATGTAGACTATACAACTATTAGAAAATAATCTCTTTCGTAGTTGCATCACATATTCGTTTTTTAACATATCCTGAGCCGCCAATAATACATTTTCTCACGGAAAGGATTCTCAGATACTTTTATAACCCTCACAACTTCACACTTTTGCACCACACCAGCTCCGCTGTAGTCAGGCGTTGTAGCACAACCGGGGGGCATTCGGCCACCCGGTTGGGACCCCTATGATGAAGCATGACACCAACTAGGTTGGTGTGTGAGGGGTCTTTTACCTTACCTAGTGGGTTCCTAAGCACTGTTTGACATTGATCGTATCAAGCATTCTTGGATTCGTCCAACATTGATAAAACTTACATATATACAGGGGATACGGACGCACCCTACGCTTCCCTAGCTCTCTCGTTGTTCTCTACTATCGATAATGTACAAATTTAGGGATTGTATAGGCAACCTGTCAATCCCACCACTTTAGGAGTTAGGCGATAGCTCTTGGAGCAAAAGAATTAGCTAGAAAATCTATTTTTAATTCATAAAATGCTCTGCAATGGCACCGATGCGTACGAATTGCATGTTAATAAATCTGTAAGAGCCCGAATATTCAGAGCTTCTTCTGGCCACTGCGGATTTCCCACAATCCTGCTATTCAAATGCGAAATGCCATACAATGTCATCACACCTTCAGGGGCCCTTGCCTCCCACGTGGTTCCCAAATGGCACAGATATTTGATAAATTTTACAAGACTATGGAAGCCATTTCCTGCTTGTAAAGTCAGGGTCGGAGACAGGCAATCCTTTAAGGTGTTTTATTCCAAGTAGATGCTAGTAACAAAGGGCTAGGTGGCGTATTGTCTCAAATAGGACCAGATGGGAATGAGAACATTGTTGGTTATGCTTCTCGTGCATTGTCTCCTTCTGAAGAGAAATTTTCCGTTATTGAGAAAGAGACCCTTGCATGTGTTTGGGCAATGGATCATTGCCGATCTTTCATTTGGGGAAGGTCTTGTTTAATACGTACTGACCACAAACCTTTGGTTAAACTTTTATCAACGGAAGGGATTTTGAATGCCTCAGCTAGAATCGCTAAGTTGTCGTTGAGGTTACAAGACTATATTTATCAGATTGTTTATGTTCCTGGGAAAAAGAATGTCATTGCGGATTTCTTATCTAGATTACCCATTGAATTGCATGAGTGCGATTCTTATGATTTAGACGATGAACAAGTTGCTTTGATCCACAATCAGGGTTTGTCCAACTTTGATGAAGTCAAATGGTCTAATAGTTATAAACTTGATGCCACTTTGCAAAAGTTAATCATTTTTATGAATAGTGGTTGGCCTTGTAAAAGTAAACTTCCTAATGCATTTAAACCCTTTTGGGAAATAAGGCATGAGCTTTCTGTCACCAAGGGGTACATTTTTAGAGGTGTTAAAGTTATTCCTCCTCTTTCAATGAGAATGAAAATGGTCAAGCTTTGCCATGAGGAGCACAGTGGCATTATCAAAACCAAACAGAGGGTCAAGCAATGGTTTTGGTGGCCAGGTATTGATGTTGTGATTGAGCGTGTTGTGCGTGAATGTGTACCTTGCTGCAATTCGGACAAATCTTTAGTCACTTTGAGGCCGAAATTGGGTGAATCCTTCATTCCTGAAAAGCCATGGCATACTATTGCAATTGACATCATGGGTCCTGTTGGTATAGGAAAAAAATACATTATAGCACTCATTGACATTTTCTCTAGATGGCCTGTTATTAAAGTTGTTGACAAAGTGGACTCTCAAGAAGTTTTGAGATTTCTTGATAGAACTTTCATTGAAGAAGGTTTACCTGTTCAGGTTATCTCTGACAATGGAGTTCAATTCATGTCCAATTTAACTCAAGAAAATTTTAAAAGAGCTGGCATTAAACATAGGACGACCTCACTTTACAACCCTTCTGGGGACGGCATGGTTGAAAGATTCAATAGAGTTCTCAAAAACTCTATTCAAATGGCCGTTCAGAACAGCTGTGACTGGGAGGTGCAGATTTTCAAAACCTTGTGGATGTATAGAACAACACCCCATCCCATCCTCGTCGCCAATTGTAAAGTCAGGGTCGGAGACAGGCAATCCTTTAAGGTGTTTTATTCCAAGTAATACACCATCAGCAAAGTAACGCCTCCGCTCTCTCCTCGACTTACAAGCCAACTCCCCCACACTCTAGAATGCCCCCTCGCGTGAACAATGTCGCGAGGAACATAAGGAAAGCACGAGATAATTAATACATCATAACATAACACTGCTAAGCTGTGAATTTCTTACTTGGCCAGTGGTGAGTTGAGTAAGCTTGGTGTTCAGGCTAGTATTGGTGTTTCTTGATCAGTTGTTTTGACACCCATACTTTTATGTCCTGTCTTTTGGCATTTTGGGGTTTAACTGTGTATAATGCTATGTCCCCTAATTTCATGAATTAGTATATGTAGTTGTTTTCACACATGACATCTATAATTACCTTGTTTTATGTGAAATGTTGGTAAGGATAGGTTATAATCGCAAGTAGCAGAAATTGCTACTATGTTTCACATGACTATTTAATAGTTGGTCTGTTTCGGAAGGTTTGGTGACCAAGTCGTGTTATGTATGGCTCTCCTAGAGCGCCTCTGTTTATTTCAGTTTCTGAATCTCTTCACCCACTGCTATGACATAGCAGCAGTTGATAAAACTGGTTGCCCCCTGCTTTGATGTCAAAAAGGCCTTCCCGGCCAGGCTGACAGCGCCCTCGGAGAGCCGGTCACCACAGCGCTGCTGGTCTGCTTTAACTGAAAGCAGAAAGCACAGCTGCAGCAGGAGGAAGGAAGGAAGGAAGGAAGGAACGCTGGTTGGGTGGTGGTGGGGGTTGGTCAAGGATGGTAGATGCGTTTTTTTGTGAGGGACAGGGATCTATAACAGAGACAATGTTATATATGGCTCCTCCCTTACTTCTTTGCTACTGCGTAGCAATTGAAAGCAGGGGCAGATGATTTTGAGGCCATACATAAAAAATAATTGTAGATGGATAAAAAGTGAATTACATGGATGTTTTTTACCCCGGGGTTCTGAGTGGCTTCGCGCTCATTGTTTATTTGATATTACTCAGACCCCCCCCCCCATGAAAAAGGTCCCCATAATTCACTATTACCCATCTATCATTCTATTTCTTTAATTACCTATATCTAATTAAAATGTAAATGAATCCCCACCAACATATTCAAGCTTGTGCGAAGCATGACCTATCTGACATATGTCATTCCTCAAGTATTCTGCGGCCACAGATCCAGAAAACCAATCATATCCAAAACTCTCTATCATGTGAGACCATCAGCTTATACATACATAAAATTCCACTGTGCGTGCACGGAGTATTCTTCTACCGGTACATACTTGAGATGCAGTGAATGTGGGTGGAGGTACTTGACAGCCTGAATAGCTCATTACTAAGGGGCCGATTACAAGTCTGGCAGTCCACGGTCTCCCAGGCTCGTGGGGGCATGGCACTGGCGGTCTCTCGACCACCCTATAATGATTAGGGTGGTTGGATAGCCATTGCCCTGCCACAGCCGCCAGGGAACTACTGTTCCCTGTTGGTGTTGCAGCGGTCAGGAGGCAGTAATATGCTTGGTGAGAACGCCATTTTACCACCTAGCATATTACAAGTTACTTCTCCACCACAGTTTTCATGGCAGTTCCACCGCCATGAAAACCGTGGCAGGGAGGAAACAAAGGGGACCCTAGATGACCCTTGGTGCCTCATGGCCTGTGGATGCACACGGGGGGGCATACCATGTGCCCCCCTATGTGCATGCACACCAGTTTTCAGTCCCTGCCATGCAGGAACTGTTTTTGGCGTTACCATAGCAAGGCACTTAAAAAAAAAAAAAAAAAAGACAGCATTTAGTCACTAGCTATGTGTGAAAGAGCATTACCTTACCTCTGGGCCTATTTTCAGGTAAGACAATTAGTCACAAAGCCCCAAATTAGGAAGGTGCATGGGATTTGTGCTGCTTGGTTGTGACATGCATGGAGTTGGACAGCAGCCAGCTTGTCCTTTTTCAGATCTCCTGCGTCCAACATGACTGGCAAATTTGAGTGCAGTATCTGCATTGTTCCCTTGCCTCTCTTATCCTGGTGTGCTGTGGCTCAGACAGTGCTACCTGTTCCTATTGTGTCCTAGTCCACATCTTATGCAACCTTCAGCTGACCCCATTCCGTCTGGATCGAGCAGGCCTGTGAATCTGCAGTTCCATCATTGTCTGCTGTAGCCAGTCCTAATTAAATAGGGTCCTGTTCCTTTACTTCTCACTACTCTCAATGTCTACCCTGATTATTATTTGAAGTCCTGCATTTGAGTCTTTTTGCCACATAGACTTTTACCACAAAGAATGTGTATACTTAGTAGTTAATACTTGTTCTCTATATTGTTTGTACTTTTTTCTTATTTAAAAAAAATATATTTTTATTGATTTTAAAGAAATCCAAACAATCAAGAGCAGATACCGTACACAACATTTCATCAGGCAAAATGACAATGGATTGTACAATCTCACCCAGAAAACATTGATTTTCCTCCAATGAACCAAGCTCTATCTGTAAAATATTTCACCTGTCCCCCTCCACCGTGTCTGAGCCGTCAACCTATCAAGTGATCTCGAATGGGGGGGACCTCACTTTGTGGCCAGCTCATCAAACTTCACCTTGGAACTCGCTCCAGGGGCCCAGACTTTCTCAAATTTGTGCAGACATCCTTGTGCCTTGTACAACGTTTCCTCAGTCTGCTTGCACCAGTCCATGTTTTTGTCCCACTGCACCAGGCATAGAGCAATCCTGCATCCCCAAAGTCTCCCCATGTCCCACCATCATTGCCACAATATCTGAGTATGAGTGAGTACAGTCAGATCCTGACCAGTAGCAGCTGGTGACATTTGCAAGTGGTGGCGCGTAAACATTTGTGATGAGTGCCGTGTGGCGAGCAAGCCCAGCCGTCATAACGGGAGGAGTTGGCGGGGGGGGGCAGAGGGGGGGTGGTCTCTCCCAGGAACTGTTTGAAAAAATAGTGGGCAAAGAGTACAAGAAAGCAAGAAGGTTAATAAAGCAATTGTGAAATTGTAATTGACATCAATAAAGAGTTTTCATATGATAACTCTTTGTTTCAGGGCAAAACACGAACATAGCAATGATTAAATCAGAGCTAAAGACTGGTTGTTTATTTTGAAAATTATTTATAACGTCATAGCTGTCTTGGTGTGTTTCTGTAATACTACGTTTTTTGTTCTGACTGTCTTATGATAGGACCATGGATGCTCTCGGAATACAAAGGAGTTTATAAGACCAGAGACTCAATAAATGCAGAGCAGTATCAGCCTGTGTCACTTGTTACAGGCTTATGATGTAGTACAGATTGCAATATGCACTTTATGAGTCCAGGAATAACGGTAACCATCACGCAACAGATGATTTATAGACGTGTTGCTACCCTAAAATGTCCTTCATGGCATTTGCATTATTGACCCCATGCCTTGGAAGTAGAAGGCATCTGTTCTATTCCTTGCTGAGCATGTGTTGGTAATCCCCAACTGAGGCGTAAGAGTCCAAAAGGCACCACATCATTACCCAGATAAACCGCTAGTACTGTTGTGCAGATTCATAAATGCCAGGAGAACAGATTATAGAAACCACTAAAAGACTAGTTAGATTAAAAATGTATATCATTGAGAACATGGACATGACCCCAGTATGAAATCGCTCAGCATAGTAAAACCTCATTTTGGTTATCTAAAGCCCTTCGATCCATGACCAGGCACCATAATAGGAGCATTGTTATTGAAATCGCACCCTGTAGAGAAATTGTTCACATAGTACCGCACAGATCCAGTTATCGCAAATGCAGCAGTCTATAGAGAAGCAGTGCTGTAATCAAAGCCAAAAAATGATCTAATTTGTCTTTTCTTGGACTCTGTGTTGTCAAATTCAAATGAAAGCTTGATGCAATGCAATTTAAGAGCTGTGCATGCTGCATGACTTGTTTTGTGGCATTCACCTCAAGTGCTTACTGACAGCAGAGGCTGTTGGTATGCTGTTCATCAGACCTGTGAGTATTTGGTTTACAGTAATTGTTGGACGTGTGGTAGTTAACCAGCTCGGCTCACAACTATTTCTCCAATCTCTCATTCAGTCCCATTTCTCCATATTGTTCTCCCTTTGCCCATGCGTGTTTACCCCTCAACACAGAGCTCTAAACTATCCCAGGGTCATGCACAAGTAGCTCATCTAGGCAAGGATTTTGCTTTGCATTCTGGAACTTGTAGTCCCATTTTTATAACCTATAAATGATGGGATTACAAATCAGGAACTAGGTACTTTTCCATCTCAGAGCCAGGTCCAAAACACAGTGTATACATTCTTAAAGAAGGTTTGGGGGATCTGGTAGGTGGGGTTCTGAGCCCTGTATAAACATTTTGATGAAGTAATCATTTTGTAAAAGCAACCCTTGCAAACATGGAGATTGGGAGACCCCTCCAATGTGTTACTTTGTTTTAAACTCCTCCAGGAGTGTCATTAGGTCCTGACATATGAATTTGTGCTGGTCCTTTGTAGTGTACATTCCCAGGTACTTAAAACTTGAAACTTAATAGACATTTCCACTCTTCATCAGTGTGCAGTCTATGGAGGAAAAAATGATTTATGCCAATTATGTCGACATTCCGGCTAGTTCCCAAAATCTGTTGATAAATACAGGATTCCGGGCACCGATTATTAGGCAGCAGTGCTGGAACAATTTTCCAAATATGAGTGTTTCCATTAATGTTATATAACTGAAGTCCAGGGCTCGAGTCGGGGTACCACGCGGGTGGACGGCGTCCCCCCCCCACTTATTTTACCGGGTGGACGCCGTCCACCCTGCGCAAAAGCTGGCCGCATTGAGGGCTTCACGAGGAAAACATAATCCCAGCACATCACCAAATAAAGCAAGAGAGGAAACGGCGCGCACTCACAAGGGGCCCGGGTTTGGAATAGGAAGGAAGTGTGATGACAACGCCGAGGTTTGCTGGTGGCAGCTTGCCCCCTTCACCTTTCGTGACGACAATTCCTGCGTGACGTCACTTCCGGAGACACCACCAAACTTGGAGCGTCCCCCCACTTCTTTTTTTAGGACTTGTGCCCTGCTGAAGTCCTAGGGATTGGGAAAAATCCACATGTGTCACAAAGACTAACTGTAGCTAATGAGCCATGTCCATTACGCAGGCGAGTGGTAAGGGTGTGATATGTAGCTGTTCGTGCATTTTGGAGCATACTTTCACAAATTTATTTCTTTTACTGTCAGCACATTTCCAGTGAAATGCCACAAAATTCACATTGACATGGAGATTTATTGACAAAACCACAGCACGTAAATGGTAATGCCTGAAAATTGGGTTTCAGTAAATATTTATAATTTGTACATCACCAAGTAAAGTGGCTATATTTTGTTTTCATCCTATTACAATCTTTGCTTTCATCCCACTTCAGAATTACAAAAACGTGTTTTATTTGTGCTTTCCTGACTGTTGACATATTTTGATATGTGTACAGTTCATTACAGGTTTTTAACGTTTTATTGTGTAATAGAAATAAAAACTGACTGCCTTTCCTTTCACACTCCCTGTACCCCAGCAATATTGTCAGAGAGTTCACCTGCTGAATGTTCTAATGTTGCAGTTACAGGAAGAACAGTAAACCTAAATCTCCATGTTAAAACAAGAAACAGCAGGTTGTTAGAAGACATAGCCTGACATTTGACCTCTCTCTTCAAACGCACCACAAATGTATCAAGATAAAAACAATTTAAAGGCATCTTTATTGCTCATTCACCTTCTGAACTCAAACATGAGTATTTTGATGAAACCACAGCACCCCCTCACCCTTAATTCTATCGACTAAGGGATAAGGGGTCTGCTGAATATAGGAGGAGACCCTCCACACAATAGGAAATGTCTTCCCTGTCTGGATCCTGTCTGAGCCCCCGAATCTGTGCGTCGTTCCGCACCCATTGTGCCAATGACTCTAGCACCATGGCTCACAACAGGTGAAGACAGGTGATCCCTGTCTCGTACCTCTATTTAAGGGAAAAATGTGCGAGTTGTGTTGTACCTTGGCCATTGGATCTGTGTGCAGTAGGGAGACCTGCACCATTAAGTCCAAGCCTAAGCCCATTTTTTTAGTGGGTGGGTGGTAAATAGGTCCATTGTAGTAAATCAAATGCTTGTTTGGCACCCAGAGCCGGCAGAACTGATAGCTCGTGGATAGTTTGTATTTTTGAGAGGCATCCATACAGTTGTTTAAGGTTGTAGCTCGTGAACCTAGAGTAGTAATAACAGGGGTTCGCTTATAATTTCCCATAATTTGCATATCAACCAAAGACGTATATCAACTACAGTGACCAAGACATTGCAAAGACATATATTTAATATTTCATTCATCAGAATTAGTGCTCAGCGCTCATGATCACACAGTAAAATATAAAAACATTATCTGAAAGTGTATATAAAATTGGTAGTGGACCATATAAAGTAAATTTTATACACATTTTCATTTAATGCCTTTTAATGGTTAACTGTGTGATAACATTCCAGATCAAGATCTTCATATTACCTCTGGCCATTGACTGCAATATCTGATACCCCTTGTTATCTACCCTTCTACCCCTGTTGAACTGTGCATCACTCCCTCCCCACCCCATGACTCTACCGACAGGCTTCAAACTATCCACCTCCTCAATAGCTGAGGCGCCTGTCGCCCCTCCCATTAAATTTCTGATCTCCAAACTAAACTAGACTTACAACTGTAACACCAGTGGCGGCCGACACAGATAAATACTGGCAGGGCATGTAGGTGGGGAGGGTGCTGAAGGGAAGCGTGCGGGTTAATAAAATTTTTAAAATAAAACACTTACCTGGTGCCGCCGTCCACCTCGCGCTCCTCTGCTGCCAGTCCTGGTCCCAGCAGTCCTTGGCACAGCATCATGGACTCCTCATTAAATCCCCACGCAGCTCTCAATCGTGAGAGCAGCGTGGGGATTGGCCTGAGCGGGCGGGATTAACGCTCGCTCAGGCACAGGGAGTCTGTGATGTTGCTCCAAAATGGCTGCGCAATACAGCTGGGTTGGAGAAACCTAAGTGCACATGTCGGTTTGGCTGGCCTAAGACGGCAGGCCAAACTGACATGCACACTTAAGTGCACATTTACCACTCCTCCTCCCCTCTCACATGGCCCAGCCTCGCCTCTCCATGCTCATGCTGGCTCAGCCAGCAGCTGAAAAATAAAACAATAGTAAACAATTGTTTTATTTTTCAGCTGCTGGCTCTGGGCCAGTGGGGCGACACTCCTCCACTGGTTACCATGTTCCTGTAGTACCGTTCCTCACACCTCTGCGGAGGTTGGTAGGTTTTCGTGTGGATCGAGATAAAAATCTCCCACCGCCAAACATTTTGATCTTCGTATTCAGTTACTGTGTCGAGGGTCCATCATTCATTATGCCTTTTTATAGTCTTTTATTTGAAACTGGTCAGTCCTAAGTGATGGTTGGGTTTCCATCCTCTTCCATGTTGGCATTCTCTCTATTTTTGTGTCCTCGTATTGTGGGGACCTGTCTTATCTGGAACTAAGGGTAAGATTCTTGTTTTCCCCTCTGACTTTTCACCATCCCTCCAAGTCACAAGTATCTTCTGGGCTGGTGACGGCCCAGGTTTTACCCTCTGCAATGATTCACTGTTTTACAGGGAGCACATAGTGTATGTAATTTCCCATCTATGAAGCTCTGCCTTCGCTTTGTAAAAACATCTTCTCCATGTTTGTAATTCTTGGGCATAATCAGGGAACATTGCAGTGTTCATGTTGTCAAATTGGATGGGACCTTTTTATTTCATTCAACACTTCAATGTAAGATGCTCCCTTGTTTAAAATTACAACACAAAAAAACTAATTGGATGGGACCATTCAGCCTGCCGTCTGCCAGGACTATGCCCCAGTCCTATAAATTTAGGACTTTAGCTATGATGGGCCTGGGTTTCGACGCAAGATGGTCTTTATGTACTAAATAAAGTCCTTGCCATTTCCTCATCATTAATGTAGTTCATTCATTAAGGAAGTTGCTTGGGTATACTGTTTTTTGATTATCATGGGAAGCTTAGACTTCATTGACTTAATCCTCTTCCACCTCAGATACTGGTTCAAATTCAGAAGATGACTCACAGTATTGAAATCATGCACCTGTTCAGGAATGTATATCCCTGGTCGGTACACAAGACTGTACAATAAGAAGGCAGCACAATACTGCAAGCACAGGTCATCCCCAGGGGTTATGGTGAGTGCAAGGAAGATATTGTTGGCACATTCCCATTTGCCATGCGCTAGCGTATAAATAGGTGCATTGTGAGATATCAGTGTAGGATGTGTTCTGAACAATAGATTGTCAAATGCTACTGTATACACCACATGCCATGTGCTAGCGATCAGTATATTGTAATAATCGTGCACTGATCAATAGATTTCAGTGTTTTTTCTGATGCCGATATCTGCTATTCCTTTCACAGTACTGAGATGAAATCCTAAATCTACCTTTCCTATAAGCTTTGCTATGATCTGTTTGAATATTGCCACTCCTTATGATGAATGCAGTGTATTTCCGTGTCTAGTTGTAGATGTCTTTGACATAGGACATGTATAGGTGTCCCAAAAGATGCAGCTGTTGATACTCACTTTTGTATTAATGGATTTAGGCAGCATTATGACAATCTCTATTCAACTGCTTTTCCTGTTTAAAGCATGACGTACAATACTCTAGAACATAGACTCACTCTCTGTATCCTTCAGATTAAAATTAATTGTTCTCCCCTTCCTTCCCATGCCCTTTGTGATCCAAATATACCTTGGTATGGCCGTGCCCATCTCATTATTGGCCCTGAAGCCTATTTCTGTAGGATCACCAATGTATTGACTATTTGAATCATTCATTGCTCCAGACCTAAGAATATGGTACTCATATAGAGCATATTTGTACACATGAAGTTCCAGATAAAGTTAGTTTAATATGTTTTTAATACACAGCTGATGCAGGTGGTCAGTCACTAATGCGAAATGTGTAAGCATGTTGGTTAAGGGTCATTGTGAATATAAACAAAAGTTTGTTTATCATGGAACCTCTGCTATTATAACATAATCATTTATTTTCTCTAGGGTCGACGTACTAAATAGAAGGCTGATAGTGGAAAAAGGTTCATCAACACCTTCTGATAGTGGATCAGAGGATGGAATAAGAAGAATTATTCACCTATCTACATCCTCAGATGACTTCTATTTGGGATTTAACATCAGAGGGGGAAAGGAGTTTGGGCTTGGAATTTATGTTTCCAAGTAAGTTACATCTTATATGGTTTGCTTACATGTAATGGTGTTTAACATATATTAGCCATCTAGAATTATCTAGATATTATACAGTTCTCTGAAGTCGCACAACACAAGAAAATGAATAGTCACAATTAAGAGTTATCCTATTTTAAACAATTTGGAATGTAAAAGCCTAGCCCATCCCTGGGTGCTGGAAGTCCAGGTTGTATCTATTCCACTCGGCTGCTAGAGATCTACCACAGATGTGATATACACAGGATGAAATGAAAATAGGAAGGGGGCTCGCTGTATAAGCTGTAAGACAAAATAACTGTATTTCAAGGAAAGGAAAAAGGTCAGATACAGGTAGGTTCTTGGATACGTTTAGACTTGGGAGACATGCATCAGTTTGTTGTCATTGCTGTTGTAGAATTTACCACAAATCTCTCAGCTTTGATTGAGAAAATTAGCACTACACCATTCTTTATTTTATTTGTGGATCTATCACTGACCCAGGCTATGGCCACTTTAAAGCACACAGCAGGGGAGGATGAATTGTTTTAAAGATCTCCTCACCTGCCAGTTGAAGTCTGAAAAGTTTATTAGCAAAAGAAAACGTGCTAGTCTGTGATCAACGAATCAACCTACCATAATCTAACCCACTACAAGTGACCTCATTTATCACACATTTATACACACAACACACACATTTATAGACTATTCATAAGTTTCAAATATAATCATGTGATTGTTTTTATACAGAAGCATGTACCAAGGCTTGGATAATGAGAACGAGTGAAATGACCTTCAATTCATAAGCAAATGAAAACATTTTGACTCGGCAAGCCAGTCTTCGTTTTCTCACATTGAGAGGTGGACACAGCTCAAAGATGGAGACAAACATTTCCTGTGGGCATTATTGGTGTGAGCAAGAAAACATGGTTGAAGCAAGTTATGGTCCCGGTAATGCAAAGTTTTCTAATTCACAGGGGTTCCATAGAGGTTAGGGTGAGAACATTTAGTACGTAATAAGTGTAATCTGATTGCACTGATGCCGACTGGTAGCCTCAAATCACTGAGCAAATGAAGGTGATTGCGCAAACTGGGCCCTAAAACTCAAATATCTCTATCTCTCGATATAGTTCAGTCAATAATTTACCATCATTTACAGGGTTGAGCCCCATTTCCGCGCTAGATTATTTTCTTATGATGGATCTTTGAATACTGTATTATGAGTCAAGGAGCAAATTCAACGTTACATCAACAGTTTTAAATTCAGTCAATGATGAGTTTGGGATAAGTTTTTAAAACCTTTATTCTCTTTAAGAGATTAGTAAAGTTCTTCTCTTTTTGTCGTTTTTATTTCCGATCAGTCCATAAATTAATGTTTGAAGAAATCTCATAAAAAAGAATGATTAGAGTAAAGCATCAAATAATACATTAAGTTCATTCCATAACAGAATAATTCCCTATACTAAAGATCAGGATCAGATTTTTAGATTTGTGGAACCAATGAAGAGTTTGAAATTTATAAGAAAAAAGTGAGATCAGAGGAGCATAAAGCTTCAAAGCAAAATTAAAGCAGCAGAACTTCCCATAAAGAGAAGTTCGTGAAACTCAGCCGAGTCAGTAAATCCAAGTAAATCAGCATGCAGTTGCCGTAGCAATCTGTTAAAAATATCAAAAATTACAAGGCAAAACAAGGCGTAACAGCAGCAGGCACAACAGTCAAGACTCTGGCAAAGGAAAAGGGTAAAAATCATTGCCTCTACCTAGGAACATGCAGACATTGTAGCAAGATTTTTCCATTGTGGACCATTCAGGTGGCAGCACTCATCACTGAGTAGGTTCATCTCCTCCATTCCCATGAAAATGTATGCGACTTGCACACTTTATGACCAGACTTTCTTGCGTAGTTAGATTTCTGGAAATGTAAGGCTTTTGGTTTGCTGAATTTAGGCAGCAGGCCCAATAATAGCGTATCAACACTATAGAGCACCAGCAGGTTGGGCAGGTACCAGGGTGCATGTCAATAACTAGCCTCGTTCACAAGACACAGAGTTCAAGCTATTTGATTGTGAGTCAGTAGATGGTAATTGGGGGAGGTGTGTTTTCGTTTGAGTTTCAGAGAATGAGGACAGCAGAAATAATTTGCCACTCTATTAAGCTTGAAAATCATTTTATCTGGTAGGCTTCCTGACGTTCTTTTGCAGCAAGTGCTAGAATAAAGATGATCCTTTAAAGCAGAAGTAGCAGCTGCAGCAGAATGTTATGGAGGCTCAGAAGTGGTAGAAAAGTATTTTAAGTATTGTTGGCCATTTGAGTGTGCCAAGTGACAGGACTCTAAGATGAGCTCCATCTATATCTTGGAAAGGAAGTGGTGGCAAGTTTGGCCAGTCAAGTGGGAACAAGGCTGAGTCACTAGTACCCCGCCGTATGATCTCAGTTTTTGATGCATTCGGACACAACCTGTTCTTACACATCCCTTTTTGGATGTGTTTTAGGCCATCTGAGATCAGGTAACACTCCCCAGATTGAGTAGTTTTCCTTATGTGTATTTGAGTATCTTCTGCAGGTATTTGACAACCATGCATTTTTTCTCAAGAACTTTGCTCAGAATACCATATATAAACAACACACAATGCCTCCTGAAGGAGAAATTTTAGGATGGAGTTACTTATTATAGTTATTTTAGGGGGTGTGGTAAAAAGTAGACATTACACAATTTCCCTTGAATGGGAAAGCAGCACCCAGTGATGTAGACAAATCAGTATCTACACAATAATTTAATACAGATGGCCTACTTCGACGGATTGACCACCACAACAATTACACAATTTGATTGTCATTTAAATAAATAACTATTTGAGTTGATATACACTGAAGTATGCGATCTGTATTAAACCATTGTGTGGATGTTGATTTTTATATATCATTGGGTGCTGCTTTCCAATGCAAAGGACATTGGCCAAAGGATACTTTTTATTGCATCCCCTAAAATAAGTAACTGAATCTTAATATTTCTCCTTCAGGAGGCATTGTGTGTTGTTTATGTTTATACCTAGTCTCCCTTGGGACTATTGGGGTGCTCTGTCATGTTTTGATTCAGAGTACCGTGTAAGCATTGAAGAAGGTCAGATACAGTACTGAACCTTGAGCAGCTTCACTCGTAATGTTTGTTATAACGAAAGGAAGGCGAACAGTTTTATCTGGTAAGTCCTGTCAAACAGGAAGATTGTCTATTGGAGAGCTATGCAAGATGTTGAGAGCTGATCAAGAACTATTTTGTGATCAGCTGATGGACTGAATGCATCTGATTGATCAAGGAGTATCAAGTTGGAGTTCTGGCATAGGTCTTTTTCTTCTTTTTTCCTTTTTCTTTTTTTATGTTGCGGAGGTATAAATCATTACATAAAACAATACATAATAGACATCAAAAGCAGATCAAGTGCAATAGTCATTTCAGTAATCAATCATATATGCATAGGTAAAGTCAATAAGTACAGTTCATTAACCCACAAATCAATCAAAAATACATTAGATAGCCTAATTGTCCCCCAATTCGAGGTCACCACAAAGTCTAAAATCAAGAAAGCCCTGCCTGACCGGTTCCCACATTCTGTGTAGCTTACGGCGGTTAGGGTGATTCTGTAGCACTGCTTGCTCCAGCCCCCAAAGGGATACAAACTCCTGCTATCAGGATACAGGGTCTGTGGCTTCCGTCTGAAGCCAAGCGTGGGCAAACACGAGCCTAGCACCTGCTATCAGGATACAGGGTCTGTGGCTTCCGTCTGAAGCCAAGCGTGGGCAAACACGAGCCTAGCAGATAGTATAACAAAGAAGAACCCCCACACACACATATTATGCAGAATACATGGGGCATTGTAACAACGTATGTCATTACAATGCAAGTCGGAACATCGACTTGCTCGGGGGGGGGGGGGCTGGATGTTGGAATAGTATAATTTACTATTCCAACTCCAGTCTGTGCAACAGTAGGGAAGGTGTTGGATTTTAAATCCAACACCTTCTGACACCTAGAGCAAGTTGTTGTTCCGACTTGCGGAGTAACGCATGCGTTGTAACAATGCGGTTGTTGTAACGACCACGTGGTAATGGCATGCAGTGTTCCGGTTTTGGGGTAAATGATGTTTACCCCAAGTAGTGTCATTGGCGGCTCAAATCTGACATTCGTTTTCAAAAGTCGATCAATAAATTTAAAGACCGTATGCCAATATTGAGTGATGATGCCACAGGTTGCAAAAGTATGTATTGTCTGACTCTGGTGCACTGCACCGGAAGCAGTCCGATGTTGCACTTAGACCTCTCTCAAACAGTTTATCTGGAGTATAATATAAATCATACAAAATTTTGATGGTTTGGATCTTAGGCCGAGATATATTAAGAATATTCTGAACAAGCACATTAGTGTTTCGAAGATCAGCTATGGATGCATTGTTGTGAAAACTAGGAGACCACCTAACCGACAAGGCACTACATTTGTTAATCCTATATCCCTGGCTCCAGAGAATCTGGTAGAAACTGTGAATATACCAGTGTCTGGATATATTGATGAAGCTTTGTAGGAATGTGTTATGACTCGTACTGATTTCATTGTGGGAGAGATTTAATAGGAATTTCCTTAGCTGTAAGCCACAAAAATGCTTATTTTAGGCCGCTGATATCCGAGAAGGAGCAACGATTGCCATCTTTAAAGAATTGGCTGAGGGACCACAGCTTCCCCTCATGCAAACACATACACTGAGTATCTTAAAGAGGCCGGGAGAGACAAGAAATGTGTCCAAACAAGGTGCAAAGATGAAACCGCGGTATGTGTCATTTAGACTGAATATCCAGCCACACCTTATGATAGACTAATAGAGGGTTGAAGTGTGAAGTGTGTGTGTTTGAAGTAAACCGTGTCAATAAGAATATTACCAGTTGAGAAGATGTCAAATACTCTGGAAATAACCTGCCAAGTTCCCAGGCACCCGTCTCAATTATCTCAAGCAGTCTAAACGTGAAAGCGAATAAGAAATAACTCCCTATTGATGGAAGTGCAAACCCCCTCTCATTGGGTGGTAATTGAAGACACTTTATAGCGCATCTGGGTTTCTTGTATTGCCATATGCATTTTTGGCAGCTGCTTTAAAATCTTTTAAAGAAGCTCTGGTAAAGGTACATGGTAATGGACCTGAATAGGTTACGGTAACGTGGTAAAATTATCATCTTACATTTTCCTATTTAGCCTACATGTAATCTTTCTCACTTTCTAAACAGGGCTTGTGAGTCCACAAAACGTGCTTTGTAATTTAGTGATACAATACTTTCCGTCTTAAAAGAGATTTGATCCCCAGGTATAAAGTTGACATTAGATATCGAGAGTCCGGTTGGTCAGGGTCCCTATTCGCTAAAAGCTTGGTTTTATCCAAATTCAATTTCTACCCAGATCTCTGTACTGGGGTGAATGTATGACATTGTTCTGCATTCTGTCCATCAATTGTTCTTTTTGAATTTGTCACCCCGAGTGGTATGGGTATGCCCAGACGTGGGTCCCGTGCTCTCCATGCCACTGGAGTCAAGCTATCCTGACTGATGAAGGTTGAAAGCCCGAAACCGGTCCTAGGATGCGTGTTTCCAGTCCAGGGAGGACCTGGCCTGGCAGTTCTGGCTGGACTGTTCCCATTGGGTGGAGGGTCAAGACTGATTTGCATATGGCTGGATCCAAACTGGAATGGCACTGTGAGCAAAAAGGTGATGGATTTAGGCCCAGATTTCTGTACTGGGGTGAATGTATGACATTGTTCTGCATTCTGTCCATCAATTGTTCTTTTTGCAAAAGTATAAGCGGCATCCTCAATTGCCAGCTGTGCCTTCGCAGGAGGACAAGTGAGGACAGCAGTATCATTTGCATATGCCAAAACTTTGGCTTCCCATGTATGCAGTTAGGTTGGGAGGAGGACACCGCTCTTTCTGCGGAGTTCACGGAGTTTTCCAACTCCGCGCAGAATGCAGAGTTTGCCAAAACTCAGCAACTGCTGCGGAGTTTAACCGTGCATCTGGTGTCACTCACTCGCTCCCCCCTACTTTCACTGGCTGCAGCCACAGAAGATGGTTGGTCTCACAACAGGAGACAACTGGCAGGCTGCAGCACACTAAAAAAGCTTGAACGCTAGCCTCTAGCTCCAACCACTAGTAGCACACATGTGAGGACGCGCAGACGCCATGCTGCTTTTGGCTGTTTGGCTTCCTCCATAACGTCTGATGTCATCAACTTAGATGTACAAAAAGTACAGTGGTTCTGTCGTGTATGACCACAATATTGCTTTACATCACAATTAAAATGATAAGAAACAGATTATATCAATCCACAGGTAAATGATCAAAAGAAAATTATTCGAACGGAACACATGGGAAAGCAAAGGTACACAAACCACAGTGGAATCGAGTTCATTGGGTGGCAAGGTATTTCTATATAAATTGCATCATTTATATTTTCACCCATATTCATATCATTCTTTGTAGCAAAAGAGGATGCCAGCACTGTGAAAGTTAAAAGTGAATTATGGATAAGTGACAAAGTGAAATGAGTGACACAATCAGTGCGTAGTATATACATGGTGATTGAAAAGATATGTACACAATTGTAAAAAGGCCAGTATGAGAGACAACAATGACCCTGCTGCTCCAAATAATTCAAGTTTTCTTGCCAGCAGGGTCTTGAACTGGGCCTAGATGTTGTCGACGTTTCAACCCTACGTATGCGATCTTATCGTCATGTGGGTCTTCATCAGGACTAGAGTGTGGGATGGCAACCTAACGATTAGTATGGAGAAGGCCTGAATCGGCGCAATATGTTGCAGATCACCCATCCGGTAGCGTTCTAGAGGAGTAGTCCGTCACAGTGGATTCAAAGGAAGGCAGGCGAATGTCCTTGGTGCTCACCTTGGTATTGATTAACCGTCAGAACCTACTGTTGCAACAAGTGGTGCAGGTTCCTGTAAATACTCCTCAGCAGGTAGCAATGACCGAGCATTGTTTCTTTTCTCAAGCACCGTGCCTGATCTGCTAGGGCCCCCCACTGGAGGAAGTTTCTGCGGGGCCATCTGTTTTGGACTGAAGCATCCCCAGAGAGGCATCCATGAGTGCAGGATCTTTTTCCTGCTACTGCCGGTACGTTTTGGGATACTTGGGCTAAGGGTTCTGCAAGTGAAGTCAAAGGTTCCTTGGGCCCCATGGGCGGTGCCAACCCTTTTGATGCTCTGAACAGCTTCTTATTTGTGGCAGTAGAGCTGGTGCCACTGTTACCTACAGCTCAGCCATCCACCACGCATCCTGCAGCAGCGGTGTCTGCACCGACATGAGCAAAGAACGTTGATGCTGATGCCTGCACTCCCACTGCGTACTGTGTGTCCAGGGCCGCACTGGCCATAGAGGGCACTGGGTGTTTTCCCGGTGGGCTGGAAGGGTGGGGGCTGGTTTTGGACCGGTGGTCCCCGTTTTTGGTACAGGGGGACGGTTTTGCAGCAGTGCTGCAATATCGTCCCCCTTTACCAAAAGCAGCAGCAGTATTTCCCACCAGCACCCAACCCACACTGCAGCCCAGACGTAACTGCCAGTGCTGGTTTGCCTTCCCAGTTCAGCCCTGCGCATGTCCCTCAAGGTTTTGTCATTGCAGTGTCTGTCCTGCTCATGCAGAGCCGTACGAGGATTGAAAAGAGAACCTCGCCAACAGTCTCCGCCGTATCCGTGCGTTCCAGCGAAACACAGTGCAGAGCAACCAGGGTAGCGGAGGTCTGCTCAGCTCCACCACACTGAGGTTCTGTGGAGCAGCGCAAGCCGAGTAAGTGGAGGGGCAAAAGTGATGACCAGCAGTATGCATCGAGAATTCAGGCAAATGGGGCACATAGTACATGGTGAGTGTTTGGTTGAGCATTTGGACCGCATTCTACTTCAAAATCCCCTCCGGGAGGTGCAGGGCGAAATCAGTCGCGTGCCCCCATTTTACTCCCCGAGACCAGACTCTCTGACATAGGTCTAGTGATGTAAGCTACGCGTCTCTGAATTGAGTTTCTGCCACCCGGTGCGAGTAGGACATGGGTTGGAAATGAACATATGTATGGACTTCGCAGTATACTCCAGTCTCCATCAAGGATCTTTGCAAGGCACTGTAGGAAAAGTGAGTTGAAAATAGCAAATCAGTTAAATAATAAGCATTAATTAATTAAAAATATAAATATCAGTTCCTCAATTGAAAACAAAAGGAATAATGGATCTCCGATGTGCACCAGGCACAAATCTAGCCTATAAAATATATTGTTATCCTCAAACGTTTTTTTGCATGGCAGAATAACAGGGCCTCTGTATGGCCACAGTGCACAACAGGCAACATTAACTTGGTGCCCTGTACATAAAATGTTTTTAGATCATAGAAAAACCTCATCACACAGTTTTTGAGCTAATGATATCAGAAGAAGTGGCATCCTATATGTCACTGATGAGCATGTTCCAAGATCTAAAGTTTCCATGTACCCCCTCTTTCCTCAATACATCCTCAAATCATTCCGGATTCCGGCTACCACAGGTTATTAAAGAGTCCTCCATCACCATATACAGTGCCCCATTGCTGCCTGTCTAGATTTGCTCCTTGAAGATTCCTATACCAATGGATAATGCAGCCCTAAAATCTTCCATAATATTGAAATTCCACACCTCAGGTTCCTGCTAAACGTTGCAAATATTTTAAGTATTTGAAATGTAAGACAGATCTCAAGTATTGCTAAGCTAGGTGTGCTCTATACAAATACCACATTCATGTCAATATAATGTTATACCTACATACTGCTATAGCATCCATAAAAAGTTTTTCCAATGGATATAACCACTTATTCCCAAATAAAATTATTTTAATGTGAGAAAAACTGTGAAATTTTAACACAATTCTGGTCTTGCAGTTTGTATAAACAATTAAATTCAAAGGCACTTGAGGGTTCCCATTTGAAGATTATTTCCCAAAAATTTGGGAAAAGTATGCCATTGTCCTACAGGTTATCTTTCTACATTATTTAAATAACTTTTTTTGTGCTGGTATATGTTTTGGGTTGTTGCTCATATATAAATATTTTTTCGTACAAATGGTGCAAAGTTTTTTATTATTAAACCAAATTGGCCTACTGCACTCTAATCTTCCCTCCTTCATGTGCCATTCTCATCCTTTCATTTGCCTCTTTTTTTTTCTGCAATGGTTTCTGATCCATTCCCTAGCCTGGGGTCTTTAACTTGCCTTGCTCTCTCTCTTTCAGTGTTTGTACTTCTTTCTACAGGCAGCCCTCACACAACCTCTTGGTTTTTTTCTCTCTCAGTTGTACCTCTGACCCCTTTTTCCCTTTTTAGGTCGAGCCTAGTGCAGCTCGCATGTGCTGCGCTAGGTAAACGACTTCTTAGAATCGCTCTGGGCTTTCCACACGCTTGTGCGGGTGGTTTTTTTCCCATTGGTCTTTGCGTGTGTCTTTCTAAAAAAGACATCACGCAATTGGTCAAAGGTGTCTGCATGTATCCGCCCACGGCCTATGCTTGCGGTTACGAGCAGGGGTGTGCTGTGTGCCATCTGTTCGGTATCAGATTTCCAAGCAGTCGCGTTCACTTTGAGGCCACGGCCGGACACTGTTTTGCGTAAACAGCGCTTGTTGACTCTGGAGACCAACTTCATTTTGAGACGATTCTCCAGTCTGCAAATGAAACAGACCAGAGCGATAAGCTTCACAAAGCCTGAAAAAACGCAATGTAAACACATTTTCCAGGTCCGGTTTATGAAGTGGTTCTTTGCCACAAGCTATCGCGTTTCATAAAATTCTTAAATCAAAATACATACATAAGTGAATACATCGCTCTGGTCTTGTGGAGTACAGCTTTTTTTTTTTAACGTAACCACCATAAAAACCCAGTATTTTAGCTGTCCATGTTTAAAACGCCTATTCCTAAACAGATTAATAAATTAATATTTGCAGCGATAATACAACATTGGGTACAGTGTCACACAGGAATTCGGAAACGGGCTGTGGTGGCCTCCGCGCTACACATCTCCGCGGCGCAAAGCAGGAGCCAAAGCTCCTTCGCGGGCATTTTTCAGGAGCTTATTTAGGCTTCTCCTGCGGGGAGTCTGAGGTCGGTGTGCGCTCTCCCAGAGCTCATGCTAATGAGGGGCAGCCTTTAGGGGAAAACATGAATCGTTGCTCTGGACAAACCATTAGAGCAAGACAAAACTGCTCCAATTCTTGTCAACCTCCCACTATGCCAAATCCGCAGAGGAATGGGCAGCCGGGCCAACAACACGGTGCAATTATGCGCCTGCCAAAAACTGCCCCTCTCCGCCACTTCCCCTATCGCCCCAATCGTTGTCTCTCTGTATTGTCGAGGAAGGGATATCATGGAATTCGTGTAAAAACTGCTTTTAAAACGGGAACGGAGAGGCTTTTGTGTGCCGACAATATGACTGACAACGTGATGTGCAAAAAGAAATAATACACTTGAAGAAAATTGCTTAGATTAAAATATGCAGGGTCCATCGGTTTTACAGTCCGGGCATTCTCCACTCTCTCTCAGGTCTCTCGCTCTGTCTCACTCTCTTTGTAGTCGCTCTCTAATCTCCCCTCTAGCTCCATGCCTTCTTCTCTCCGTTTCTTCCTCCCTCCTTCTCTCTTAATCTCTTTTCTCTTATTTTCTCCTCTACCTCTCTTTAACCTTTTCTCTTCTTATCTCGCTCCCATCTTCCTCTGCACACTCTTCTCTCTTTCTTCCTTTTCGGCCTCTTCTCGTTTTTCAATCAATTGTTGCTATGTCTCACTCTCTCTTTTATTCTCACCTTCCCCTCTCTTTTTTTCTCATTCCCCCGTCTGTCTCCTCTCTTCCTCGCTCAACCGTTCTATGTCCTCTCCCCGTTTCTTCCCTCTCTTGCTCCCTGCCTGCCTCGCTCTCTTCTCTTTTCTCTCTTTAATTTATTTTGCTCTCTTTCCTGTCCTATTCATTCTAAGTCACATACAGGTATGAGTACCTAATTAGAGAGCCGGCGTTTCAAGGCAAGTGACATCTGTATGTCAAACTATTCTGTGTTTTCAGTCCGTTTTCTGGTGATGTTTACTACTTTCGCTCAGTTTTTATATAGCCTGAACTCAAACAGAAGGATTTGGAGCACTTTACAAGATCAACATTTATATTATACAAGGGCACGTTAACTTTGCTTTAGGCGCGGGGAGATTAAGTGACTTGCCCAGGACCACAGGGTGTTAAACCAACGTCGGGGACTCCAACCCAGTTCCAAAAGCGGCAGCTGTAGCCCTTAAGCCATATCTCATCCCCACACTTTTCCTGTTAAGCTGGCAATTTGCACACTATTCTCCCCCTTTCACCTGCACACTTCACCCATCCCAAAGCACTTAATCGTCACTAACTAAACACTTATAAGGTCCCAAAGGCGAGACCTATTGGCTATGCCAATGCTTGTTCAAAATGTTTGCACCTCCCCGTGCCCTCGTCTTTATTGGGCTCCAATTAACAGCAGGGGCATAGCTTCCTGGGGTTGTTTGGGGTGTTACACCCCCTAATGTATTTTCTGGTTAATATGTGGCTACTGGTACTTTAAGTCGGGTATGGTGATGTCTGTCTGAATTCACCAGCGTGTTTGTTGGAAAATCTGAAGTACACACCCCGCAATCTTATTGACCAAGCTGCACCTCTGGTTCAGAGTATAAGCAGCCACAACATCTTAACTCTGCTTGCAGTCCATCACTGCTAGAAACGTCTGTCTTCCTGCGCATCAATTAGCATTCCCTATGATGTTTCAAGCTGTGAAAGTAAGTAAAATCAAAACTGTGATACATTTGTGGCAAATAGACTAAGTTTTAAGTAGCTGAGGTACGTGCAACGTTCATAAATAGATAAATAGGCGCTTACTTGGTTAGTCACTGTTTATATTTATTCAGTTGCATCAATACTCACCACTGCCCGGTGAAATTAAAATGAATATCGCGGCAATGGGTAACATCAGTTTAAACTTTTACAAACAGGACTTCAACGAGTAGTTTAATTTCAAAAATGTTTATCTCCTTTGATTTGTGTTGCATGGTGTTTGTATGCCTTGTTTGTGTAAATGTTATTGTACTCATAAATATTTTGAAGAGTATTTCTAAGATGCTTTCCTCGCCAATATCTATCTTTAACTAACATGATGAGTTGCACAGACACTTGACATGCAGTTACCAAGTTACACTGTCCCAATTGTATTTGGTCATGAAATGTGTCCATTCACTCATTTCCCATTTGGCTGTTTGCACCAAACCTCATAATGTGTACAACCATCAAGGATCTTTATGTAGATGCTTATCACTTTAGTCTGTTTGTTTGATTGCTAGCCACCTAAGATTTTCTTCCACTTTAAAGTTTGCTTTTTATGGCCAAGTGTACATACATATGTCAATTCTTATGTGTGGACATGTTAACTGCCTGCTCAAATAAAGGTTTCTTAGCAAAGACAGGGATGTGTTCTTCTGCCTTTGGCCATATTTCCTGAAATGTGCCACCCAATAGGTACTGACGTCATTGTGGGACTTCCATTTTATGAAGAGTGTTCAGTAATTGTATAATCAGTAATACTTTACCTTAATTTAAAAAGTTTTTGCCACTGTAGAAGATTCTTTCGTCACCTGGAATTGAACATGCTTTCCTGACTAACATCTTCCGTGTTCATGTCTTGACGTGTAAATTGATATCAAATCGAGGCTTTAAATATATAGTCAGGTTCCAGAAAACTTTCTTTCTGGATTAGGAGTGGGGCGAGCTCAGATGTCTGCCCACAAACTTTAATCTAGTGGTTAAATTAAATGCTTAACCCAGGTGTTGGCGCAGTTACTTTCATTGATTTGTGATGATAATTGAGACCAACAAGTACCTACTAGGTAATAGAATTTGCATGTGCAGACTCTGATCATTCTGCCATTGGGGTTTTAGCATTTTATTTTTACAAACTTTCTCTCCTAGAGTTCTTCCTGTTGTCCTTTTTTCTCAGAATATGTAGCCTTTTTGTGACAATATTTTTTCTTTCTATCATGACGTGATACTTCATGCATATTGTGACATGCTAGTTGGTGATGTGGTGGACGTTAGTTGGTTCTCCAAGATTCTTCTCATTACCAAGGCACCTATTTCACTTTTCTGAAGTACTGCAAAGTGTCATGAGTGCCCCTACACAGCTGTGTGCAAATGTACCTGGCCTTCTAGGTTATTTATATGGGCTAGTCTAATACCGATCTTATTATAGAGTATATATGCTAATAATGGTTTAAAATGGACTATTGTTAGACAGATATCAAATATATTTTTAATTGTATAAATCATTTGATACTTTTGATGAGTGTAAGTGTTTGAATAGAAACACATGTAAAACAGTTATCTCTTTACTTTGTTTATTATATATTTCTGGTTAATTTCTGATATACCTTCAGATATATATTGTCATCTCATTTAACACTTCTACTTGCAACCAACATTTAGGGGCAGATTAGGATGCGGCTCGTAAAGGCTCCGACTGTAGTTCGGAACCTTTACAACCGCATCGTAACGGGCATCTGGTTTTCTTTCCGACCGCCTCATTACAGTGGAGGCCGTCAGAAAGGAAACCGACCGGTCAATCCGGCTGGCTTTCGACGGGCTCAGAGAGTCAGTCGGAAGCCGGGTAGTAATCTCAAGGGTGGGCCTTTCCGCCCCTGAGATTATGATGACAGTTTCTGACATGTTTCCATGCTGGCATGTCCGACATGGAAACCATGTCGGAAAGCGTATTTGGGGGCCCCCAGCAGGGCCCCCTTGGGTGCACGACCTCCGGTTGGAATGCAAGGGGGTACCTATAGTGCCCCCCGCTGATTCATGCACTTTGTGGCTGGTACCTTGAGGTGCTACCAAGGGGTGCAGGGATGAACCGCACCTGCCGTTTCACTATGGGAGCATGCATTACGGCCGATTTACATCCGTACTGCATACTCCCATAGGGGAATATAGGACTATGACCAAACCATGTTCGGTCGCTTCCTAATGGGGCGGTCAGGACCGCCGACCCGGTGTCTGTCGGTCCCATGACTGAGTCGCTGTTGGGCGGAAGTAATTCCACCTGACATCATAATGACCCCCTAAGTATACATGCACTAACTAATTTGCCAGGCATTGCATGCAGATTTAAGTTCTTTGCGTTCTCTCTTGTATCATATTATTTTAGTTCAATCTGTGGCAGTCAACTTTCACAATGTTTTCACTTGATATTGTTATAGAGTTGACCCAGGAGGGTTGGCAGAGGAGCATGGCATCAGAGTTGGAGATCAAGTCCTTGCAGCCAATGGAGTCAACTTTGAAGACATAAGCCATAGCAAGGCAGTGGAAGTGCTAAAGGGGCAGACACATGTCATGCTGACAATCAAGGTACAGACCAATCCACTTTCATAGTTCTTTTCTATGTTTTACATGTAACAAAGTGTCTTGAACTGGAAGAAGCATCTGGTTGACACCACAGGGAGGGATCACACGAGCTTTAATGAGAGAAGACAGAAAACTTTAGTGAAGAGACAGGCCACATATTCCAGATGCATTATTACTTAACAGGAGATTTGGCTGTAGGATTAGCTGAAAGCTGTGGCAAATGAGGCAATAGAAGCTAAAGTCAACAACTAGACCACAAGCCCCTTTGTGTACTCTCTTCCGGGTTAGGAGAGCCAAATCCAGGGTAGCCTTGGAAGCAGAGTATTTAAGCCCAGTATAAGGACAGGGAAGCTGCTTGGTAACTTTCCTTTGTGTTGTATCACTTCCTGATCAGTCTGGATTGGCACCACATTCCAGTTCCCTCACTATTCTGTTTTTCTCTCATTTCCTGCTCTCTTGTGTTAATTGGATTTAGGCAGAGTTTCCATTGTTTGTTTGCTGTTCTGTCCATTCATCCACCATCTGGATGTTCTGCTTTTCCTTGGCATCCTGGGATTCCACACCTGTATCCAGGTTTGGGGTTCACTGCAGCGCTTTCTATCTAGGAGTTTGGAAAGCAATGGCCAATGAGGATTTTAATGGTTTTCTTACTTCTCAGTATAGATTTGCAAAAGCATTGTAGCTCTAAACTAAAGCTTGATACAAAGGCATTGTTTTCCCACCAAAATCATAATGGAGCAGAAATGACACTGTATGCCCCTGTACTACTTATGGTAGCCAAGAAGTTATATCATATGTACTGTAACACTGATGAGTGCCCGTTGTATGCCAACAGGGAAATTCTATATAATTCATAAAATTCAAACGTGACAGTCCTTCTTGACTATGACATGTCTTTGTTTCACAGGCATTCAGGGTAGCAGACCAAATTCCATAATGGTGCTGGTTTGGGTTGTTCACACTCCTTCTTGAGACCACTATTTTATCGGAGTTAGTGACCCAGACAAAGATGCCATTTTAGTATATTTGCAAATTTGGGAGACTCTCATCTGTGTTCCAGTAATGCAGTTTATTGGCATCTACACCCACATTGAGAATGCTTTTCTTAATGGTAGTTTATTTAATGTTGTTTATTTAATTAGAATTATTTAATAGGGAAACATGCACTAAAAATGTTTTGTGGTACCATGCGGTCTAAGGGTACTGGTGTATTTGTGTGCACCTCTTCATGATCCATTTGTTCAGCCAAAAACATTTAGGACATTGTACCATTCAACTCCACACAATTTACCTTAATCCAGTGGACAACAAGAGACAGATATCTACAGAGTACTCCACCTTTTCTCTGAGATCTTCTTGCCAAGAGTATCCATTTTGAATAAGAGCTCTGTTGTTAATTTCATAGCTGCTTGAGCCCAATTGTACCCATGAGGTATCCGCGAATAATATATTTATTTTAGTTCAAATATTGTAGTAGAATTTAATAACAGACAACCATTATGTACAGTAAGTGGGAATACAAGGATAATACAGTTAAAAAATCACACTTTCTTAATATATATAGGGTGGGAAAGAAAATATAAGCAATGACGTAACAGAATTGCAATCAACATTGCAGTGCACTGTTAATATAGTCATCAAAACGTGCAAACTAAGACATAGCCTCAAAATCTGAATTGATTAGAGGAGAGGAAACAAGACTCGTACCACTTTTGTAAAATTGATCTATTAACACCACATTTGAGCAGTAAAAATCATTGAAGATTTTCAATTAGATGCAATTGATTCAATCCCTAATGCCATTCTAATGTTGAATACTTTACCTTGTTCTATGTTTTTTTTTTTTAGAGTTTAAAGCTTTAGACTTATATATAAGATGACATTTTAATAATTTGTATAAAGAAGGAAGGGTCTCACAAATGTTACCCTGAAATTCATACTAAAATGGAGTAACAATTTCATTTAAAAAATCCTTTCATATAAAGGATCGGGTGTTTGGCAATTCGATATGCTTAATATGAATGCCCTGAAGACGTTTACAGTGGTACTTCGATTTGACGTTTATACATCTGTTGTTTGTTGGTGCACCACTATATATGTTTTCTTATATTGCCTGTATGGCAGCCCATTGAGCAGCAGGTGTTCATAGTGTGTACACATCGTTTTTCGCATCTATTGTTGCTGGGACAAAGGGGAGGTGCTGTTCATTTAGGCTTGCTGCTCAGTACATGTAATTGTATATTGTATCATGCACAAGGTTCTTCAATGTGAAAAGACCACTGTGCAGAACTTGGTCATACTTAACTGCCCTATGAAGAACTTTACATCTTCTAATGCCTCACACCTCTGCTCAAGCAAACCCAGAGGATTAAAACATGAAAGCAATTCTATATGATACCTGTGCCCCTTCCTGGAATTATCTCTATCTAGCCTTAGAAAACTACCTCCAATTTAAAAAAGGCTTTCAAACCAACCTTTTCAGAGAAAGTACGCCATTAGCCACCCATCCCCCAACAATGAGACAAGATCATAGTTCATTTAAATTCTCCAATTCTCATCCGATTCCCTGAAGTAGAATGAATCCCTCAATCAGATGACCTGGATGGACCTCGTGGCTGAACTGGGCCATCCTCTGTTCTTATAATTCATGGAGTTCAGGCTTTACCTACGTGGACTTTTCCCATCAACACATAGTGCTCTAAATTGGCTTTAAGGTGACCTGTTAGTCCTACATAAAAACTCCTTAAATAAATGTAATGCCTAAATATTTAAAATAATGAATGATTTGACCCCCAAAATACCTGTGTTGTATAGAATGTAAGAAAACATATACCATTAAGAGGAGAACATTTTGATTTCATTTTATTAAATATTTAACTAGCTGCACCTGAATATTCTGAGATTAGATTCAGTGTACAAGGAACAGATGCTGTAAGGTTCAGTTAAAGTAAGTTTGTGCGTGTGCACATGCTAACAGTTTGAATGTTGCAAATTGCAATATGTTGAAAACCATCCAGCGGCGGCTCCTCTGGTATGTCGCCCCCCCCACCAGCAGCCTTAAAACGTGAAAAATAAAACGATAATAAAATGTGCTTATTACCGTTTTATTTTTCCTTTGAGGGTGGGACCATTGGGGTAACAGTGATGAGGGGGAGTGGTGGGCACTTATCAGTGCACATGTGGGTTTGGCCGGCCATCTTAGGGCGGCCAAGCCGACATGAGCACTGAGGTTGTCTCCAACCTGAGCTGCGTTGCCGGGTTGGAGACAGCAGGCACAGGCACCCAGTCTCTCTTGGAGCGCAAATTTTCGGGTCCTCAGGACAATTCTGATGCTGCTCTCATGCATGAGACCAGCATCTGGATTGGCTGCAGGGGAGTCTGGGACCCTGTGCCTGCAGTGGAGAGGAGCAGAAGTGAGTGATGCGGTGTGCGGCAGGTACGTTTTTAAAAATTAGTTTTTTTATTTTTTATTTTCATCCATCGTCTCCCTCATCCCACCCCTGTCAGCCTCCTCGACCCCCCCACCACTCTTCCCTGACACCAGCCGCTCCTGAATTCATCAGTAAAATTATTAAGTGATAGCTGTAATGCTAGCATAATCTTTAATCTAAAGAGAGACCAAACAGTGACATTAATAACAAATAAACCCAAAACAAGCAAGATATAAACAATTGATTGAATTAATAAAATGTATAGCAGAATTAATTTTTGGCATAACATTACATACAAAATGCCAGGTGCGCATCTGGGGTTAGGGGTTGGCTGCAGGGTCTGGCCTGTGTGCAGCCAACCCCACACAGCCTTCTAACATGTGCCGCGTGCGGTTGGTCTTGCAGGTCCGGGCCACACTCAGGAAGATTTACTGACTGTGTTAAAGTGTCATATCACCAAAATATGAAAAGTGAGCTAAGTGGCTTTGTCAAAGGGTGAGCATATCAATATAAATAAAGCAGATCTATCATCTTTCTCCAAAAAGCACCAATATTTTTTATCTAGTGTATAGTTCAGTAATTCACGTAATGCAATGTTTAGTTATATTGGATTTTATAGTAATGTGTACTAAAGTTTTAATTTAAAAAAAGTGTGTGAGTCTTTCAGCTTAGTTTTTATTATTACATTATTTGGGTGAAAAATTTTAAGATAAATAGTCAGACATATTTTTTTTTTTAATTAATAAAAGTAACATGTCTAAGTCATTCTTTTTGCATTTGGCCTAGAAAATTCAATCATAAAAATAACCACAAGAGAGACTTTCACTTCATCTGAAGAGCATAGAGCTCCAGCTAGGGGTTCTTTAATAAAGAAGACGGTAAGCTCCCCATGGGTAATGGATTTAATGACCCAGGGGATTACTGTATTTTCTTTTACTGTTGCTGGGGGGGGGGGGGCTGCACTTTCTGCAGCCCCCACAACATGAAGGAAATGATTGGCGGTGCCAAAGCCCCTTCTTGGGGGTATCACCAGGAGCAAAAAAAATAACTAAGTAAAGCTCTTGTAGGTGCTCCCCTGGCAAAAGCAGCGAATATTAAATGAGCAAATAATGTTATATTCACTGCTAGCCACTGCCCTCTTTAAATTTATTCTATAGGATGTGTGGGGATCGGACTCTTCTCTGCCTTTTTTAACTTTTTTATGGGCAGTGTGGGAGGCCCACTCCTGCGCTGCCCAACCTCTCTTTATTTTCTTTTATGGGGTGCCAACTCCGCACTGCTCAACTTTTTCTTTTCTTTTAATGGGCATTTTGGGGAGCCCACTAACAAGCTGCCATAGGGGTCATAAGTGGTGCCACATACCCCCTCGGCCCTGCCAGCTCCCCTACCTTTTGTGTTGGTAATAACTTTGGCCCTGTTTGACAAATCTTCATGAAACTTTCCAAAAAAGTGCTCCTTTTTGCCTAGGTTGCTTTGCAAGTTTTGTGGTGATCCGTTATGCAGGGGATGAGAAATAGGGGTCCCAAAATGCAAAATCCTCATGTATTTTCCATCGACTTCTTTAAAAAGCGCTACCGCAGAAATTGCTGAATGAAATTACACAAAATTTGGCAGGAAGCTAGATCTTGGTCCACAGATTGTGCTTTTAATGATTTAGTGTAAACCTGGTCAGTAGTGTTTGAAAAATTAAGGTTCAAAAATATTTGTATATCTGGGTAGTTGGCTCCTCAAGAGGCTTGCAAGAGTCTCGCAGAATCGGCAATTTAAAAATAGAACTTTCTGCTAGGCACAGGGTGCTTTTTTCCCCTTTTTTCGGTCTCGCAGGAGTTAAACCTGAGGTTAAAGTAATCTTATAGCCAAAGGCCGTGAATAGCATGGGGTTGGCTGCCTGTGGGAGGTTGGACACCTGTGGGAGGTTGGCCACAGGCCCTGCAGCTAGCCTCCCCGCCATTGAAAAGCATGCGATGGGGGGTTGGCTTACGTATGGTAATAAAATATTACTTAAAAAAAATAGAAATTCACTCAACAATACAAAGGTTAAAGTAACAATATAGTTAGCTGCAATAAAAAGATGTTTTTTTTTAAACTTAGAAATTCACAAAACAAAAGGTAAAGTAATGTTATAGTTAGGTGACAGTCAGTCACAACATTAACATTTTGAACTAAAAAAATTCAGAGCTATCTATAACTTTCACCGCTGCCATGCACGGCTTAGGGAATCACATATTGCATCGCTCATGACATGTTGTATGACCTCAATGACATCACTGATGACATCTCTGACATCATCCAAGCGTCTTTTATACACACTACTCTATAAACTAACATGACATTAGAGGCCTGAAAGTATGTACAAAATAACTCAGAATATTATAAAACATCATTAATGGGAACACAGATTCAACTCCCTTAGGTGTAGGAAGCATGTGTTATGTGCAACATTGACCCTTTTCTTTTTTCCACTGAGTTTCATATAGCACTAACTTGAACTGAAGGTATCGGGTATCAGAGCGCTATACACGAGCACCAGTTGCACCCTAAATCATACACTTCACGGGTAGCCTTGTTCACGTAAACAATTAACCACAGATATATGGGAAACCCTCATTGTACACTGTGTTCAATATGTGTACGACTGTTCAGAGAAAGCCAAGTTCCTCATGATACTCAATGTCTGTTACAAAATGAATGCTCTACTATGGACTGCTTTTATCTATATTAAATCTCTCACATTCACCAAACCTACATTCAGAAATTAAGTTGATATGAGTTGAAAGTGGGTACTGTAAACAGTGTTTACTGTATGGAGAGAGTTTGCTCTGTACCACACGGTTTGCAAACAGTGAAACTCTCATGAGAAATACACCACAGAGTATTAAAAAGTATGAACTAAGAACAATATACACTCTATTGAAAAGTTGTCCAAAGAGAAACTATTCACTTAAAATAACCAATGTCTGAAGCTTCTAAAGATCATACTACCTGCAGCCTTCATACTGTGGTGAAAACATTACAGGTAGCCCATCCTCTGAAGCAAAACAAGCACATGTACAAGGTTAGTAACTGATGCACACAGTCTTCTATGGTAAGTAGAAATTGTCATGCTGAGATAATTCTAATAACCCAAGGCTGCTTACAGTACTTCATATCTACTACTTAGAATCTTTGCCCTGTTGGAAACTTTTTCTGTGAAGCCAAAAACCCTGTGTGGAACATACTGGACACAAGTTGTCAACTGTCACCTGCACACAGAGTTACTCTTGAATGCAAAGATTTATGACGTGTTTAATACCTCTGCACACCTATGATGTATTAGGAGCATATATGTTGTGTAATCACTTGCACCCATTAGCAGGACACACTGTAAAAAATGAGGTGGAAACGTAATATGGTAGTTACTACCACTATGTAAACTATATATATATATATATATATATATATAACCAAAGTGCCCTGGAGCATTAGGACGGCACTCGACGGCACCCTGCCATGCGGCTATCCGATGCAGCTTGCCTTCCTGCTTTATTTTCAATCACTGCTGCCAACGCGTTTCAGGGTAATTCCACCCCTTCTTCATGGGCTAAAACAGACATCTGAGGCTCGCCATGCAGTGTTTCCGGTTTCTTTTATTAGTATCTCAGCCCCCAGTGGGCGTGTGCTCAGTGCGGTAATTATTTGATGCACCATGGGACATGGAGTCTCAATTGCGAGTTAGTGCGCCTTATAGTAAGTTCAAATGTCCATTTTAAAATTTAAAAAACGTATTCTTCCCTTAGTAGGTAATAAGGCAGTTTGGCATGCTTAATTAGCATATAGGGCGCTGTGCTCGAAGTCCTGTTGTGCAGAACTGCAGCCTCTCCCAGCTGGCTTTCGCTTCTTACTCAACTGGCGATGGTGCTCTGTCCCCACGGCCAGGCTGCCGTGTGTAAATATATAACCAAAGTGCCCTGGAGCATTAGGACGGCACTCGACGGCACCCTGCCATGCGGCTATCCGATGCAGCTTGCCTTCCTGCTTTATTTTCAATCACTGCTGCCAACGCGTTTCAGGGTAATTCCACCCCTTCTTCATGGGCTAAAACAGACATCTGAGGCTCGCCATGCAGTGTTTCCGGTTTCTTTTATTAGTATCTCAGCCCCCAGTGGGCGTGTGCTCAGTGCGGTAATTATTTGATGCACCATGGGACATGGAGTCTCAATTGCGAGTTAGTGCGCCTTATAGTAAGTTCAAATGTCCATTTTAAAATTTAAAAAACGTATTCTTCCCTTAGTAGGTAATAAGGCAGTTTGGCATGCTTAATTAGCATATAGGGCGCTGTGCTCGAAGTCCTGTTGTGCAGAACTGCAGCCTCTCCCAGCTGGCTTTCGCTTCTTACTCAACTGGCGATGGTGCTCTGTCCCCACGGCCAGGCTGCCGTGTGTAAATATATAACCAAAGTGCCCTGGAGCATTAGGACGGCACTCGACGGCACCCTGCCATGCGGCTATCCGATGCAGCTTGCCTTCCTGCTTTATTTTCAATCACTGCTGCCAACGCGTTTCAGGGTAATTCCACCCCTTCTTCATGGGCTAAAACAGACATCTGAGGCTCGCCATGCAGTGTTTCCGGTTTCTTTTATTAGTATCTCAGCCCCCAGTGGGCGTGTGCTCAGTGCGGTAATTATTTGATGCACCATGGGACATGGAGTCTCAATTGCGAGTTAGTGCGCCTTATAGTAAGTTCAAATGTCCATTTTAAAATTTAAAAAACGTATTCTTCCCTTAGTAGGTAATAAGGCAGTTTGGCATGCTTAATTAGCATATAGGGCGCTGTGCTCGAAGTCCTGTTGTGCAGAACTGCAGCCTCTCCCAGCTGGCTTTCGCTTCTTACTCAACTGGCGATGGTGCTCTGTCCCCACGGCCAGGCTGCCGTGTGTAAATATATAACCAAAGTGCCCTGGAGCATTAGGACGGCACTCGACGGCACCCTGCCATGCGGCTATCCGATGCAGCTTGCCTTCCTGCTTTATTTTCAATCACTGCTGCCAAAGCGTTTCAGGGTAATTCCACCCCTTCTTCATGGGCTAAAACAGACATCTGAGGCTCGCCATGCAGTGTTTCCGGTTTCTTTTATTAGTATCTCAGCCCCCGCTGAGATATATATATATATATATATATATATATCCTACTGGCGGTTGCCAGTAGGTAGTTATAGTTAGGACCACGTTTCCATAGGAAATCCGCAACATTCTATTTTGAATAACTTTGGCGCCGGTCGACGAATCCTCGCGATTTTTTCAAAATAGGTGGGGCGCTACGCTCCGCTCCTACCCTGAAAGTCTCGGGGGGATTCGTCAAGCGGGGGCTGAGATAAAAGGGGGGTCCCAAAACGCGTTTTTCCCATGCATTTTTCCATAGGACCTTTAGACAGAGCTACAGCCCGAACGTCTGAACAGAATTTAATGAAATTTGGCAGAGAGGTAGTCCCCAGGTCAAGGAAGTGCCTTTTGTAGGTTTGGTGTAAATCTGTTCAGTAGATTCTGAGAAAATAGCCTTTAAATCAATATATATATCTGAGCCAGCTTACGGTGCGCTTACGGTGCGCTTACCGTACGCGTACGGTGACGTGCGCGAGCGCGATTCTGATTGGCCGTTAGATCTTAGTAAACATTCGAATCGGTCGAAACCAGGAAGCGGTGGCCGCCATTTTCTCTCTCGCACTCTGACAGGGGGTTGAAAAACAAAGTGCAAAAACATGTAAAGGGGCTGTTTAGACAGCTCCCAAGCACCTAGCCATGTAGAGGGAGTCCCCAACGATCCCCCAAGTGAAAAAAGGCAATTTTAATTTTTTCGAAAATTTCGCCGATTACGCTTACCGTACGCGTACGGTAGCAAATAATAAAAAATAAAAAAAATATCCACATTCTCCCCACCCCGTGTGCAAATGGTGCACGAAGGGCACCATTTGTGCATTGCTTGTCATAGCAAAACAAAACATATATTTTACCTGTCACAACGATGCTCATCATATGTTTCCTCCATGTGCGCACGGTGCGCAAAGCGCATCGTGCGTTCATGGCCCATCTAGCGTAACGTGGACACGCGGAGCGAGAAGCGCACCGCGCGCACGGAACGAACTGCGTTAAGTGGGCGCGCACGCCACAAATGGCGTAAAGTAACTTAGCATTTAAAAAACCGTACAAATTCACTGAAAAAACCATAGGTTTCACACACGTTATAGTTAGGAATTAGCATTTAAAAAACCTTGCAAATTCACTGAAAAAACCATAGGTTTCACACATGTTATAGTTAGCTGGACATTTTACTGATAAAAAACCAATGAAATTCCCCCGTTATAGTTACTGTAGGCAACTATAACTCACGCGACCGTAATCCTCTGCTGATGACATATGTGTCTTTATGAAAAAAAATATTTGTAATAGATGTATAGCTAAAATTTAATGGAAGAAGACATGGGCAAATAAGTGTCTAAATACAGTATTAGCATCAGCAGAGGATTGCGGTCGCGTGAGTTATAGTTGCCTGCACTAACTATAACGGGGGAATTTCATTGGTTTTTTATCAGTAAAATGTCCAGCTAACTATAACATGTGTGAAACCTATGGTTTTTTCAGTGAATTTGCAAGGTTTTTTAAATGCTAATTCCTAACTATAACGTGTGTGAAACCTATGGTTTTTTCAGTGAATTTGTACGTTTTTTTAAATGCTAAGTTACTTTATGCCATTCGTGGCGTGCGCGCCCACTTAACGCAGTTGGTTCCGTGCCCACGTTACGCTGGATGGGCCATGTACGCACGATGCGCTTCGCGCACCGTGCGCACATGGAGGACATATTATGCGCTTCGTTGTGAAAGGTAATGTTTGATTTTTTTACTTAAGACAAACATGCCATGCACAATTTTCAAAACTAATGGGGCGCTCCGCTCAGCTCCTACCCTGAAAGTCTCGGGGTGATTCGTCAAGCGGGGGCCGAGAAAAAAGGGGGGTCCCAAAACGCGTTTTCCCCATGCATTTTTCCATAGTACCTTTAGTCGAAGGTACAGCCCGAACGGCTGAACAGAATTACTTGAAATTTGGCCGAGAGGTAGTCCTCGGGTCAGGGAAGTGCCTTTTGCAGGTCTGGTGTCAATCTGTTCAGTATTTCCTGAGAAAATAGCATTTAAAAGCATATAAATATCTATACGCACGCACCGTGCGCGCATGGTGCCGTGCGCGAGCGAAATTCTGATTGGTTGTTAGATGTCAGTCAACATTCGAATCGGTCGAAATCGGGAAGTGTCGTCCGCCATTTTGTCTCTCGCACTGAAAAGGAAAGTGGGAAAAAAGGTGGAAAACGTGAAAAGGGGGCAGGGCAGAGAGTTCCTGACCCCCTAGCCTTTGTCAGAGGGTCACAGAAGGACCCCCATGGGTGAAATAAACATTTTATTTTTTTTCATAAAAATCGCGGGGTGCGCACACGGTGCGTACAAATTCACTTAAAAACCATAGGTTTCACACATGTTATAGTTAGGAATTAGCATTTAAAAAACCTTGCAAATTCACTTAAAAAACCATAGGTTTCACACAGGTTATAGTTAGGTGGACATTTCACTCGTAAAAAACCAATGAAATTCCCCCGTTATAGTTAGTTCAGATAACTATAACTCGCGCGACCGCCACTCTATCACAAGGATGATGTCATCAGTGATGTCATGAGTGATGCCACTGACCATGTCATGAGTGATGTAATATGTGACGTCATGAGCAGTGGATTGCGGGCGCGCGAGTTATAGTTATCTGAACTAACTATAACAGGGGAATTTCATTGGTTTTTTACGAGTGAAATGTCCACCTAACTATAACCTGTGTGAAACCTATGGTTTTTTAAGTGAATATATATATATATATATATATATATATATATATATATATATATATATATATATATATATATTCACTGAAAAAACCATAGGTTTCAGGGGCGTCAAAGTTAGGAATTGGCATTTAAAAAACCTTAGAAACTCACTGAAAAAACCATAGGTTTCAGGGGCGTTATAGTTTGCTGGACATTTCCCTCGAACAAAACCCTAGAAATTCCCCTGTTATAGTTAGTTCAGCTAACTATAACTCGCGCCCCCGCAATGCACTGCTGATGACGTCACATATTACATCACTCATGACATGGTCAGTGACATCACTGATGACATCACTGATGACATCACTGATGACATCATCCAGTGAATGTGTGTTTTTCTTAAAAGTTTAAATATGTTTTATATATTTATAGTGAAAGGCCTATGGAAGAATGAGTGGGTATATAAGTGTGTGAATGGGTGATTTTCTAGGTGCGTAACTGACTCCATAAGTGAGTTATTAAATGTATCTTACTGCAGACTAGTGACTAAACTGTGTGAATGTCTGTATGTGTCTGTGTGTTGGTGTATAAGTGGCTGCATGATTTTGTGAATAGCTATATGAGTGTCTATATGGGTTATTGATTGGTTGTCTGAGTATCTGTATGGGTGCCTGAGTGTTTGTATGGGTAGGGTGTGTGTGAACCTGTGACTAGATGTGTGAGTGGATGATTCAGAGGGTGCATGTTTTTAAGAGTGCATCTGTGATGGACTGTATGGTTGGGTGAGTGTATGTAGAGGTGTGTTAGTGATTGAATGTATATCTCAGTTGTACATGTGTCAGTAACTACATATGTGAAACGCAGTGTATATGTGTGTAAGAGTATATAACTATCTATATATGAGAGTGTGTGATTTTGGGAGTGGCTGTATGCGCCATAGTGCAAGGATATCTGTGTCATGTGCGGTTTGTTTTTCTGCAGGAAGACACATAATTTGTTAGTATTGTTAGAGTAAGTGAACTTGAGTGTTTTTAACTGTATAAGTGAGTACATTTTACTGTGTTTAATTATTTGCATGACTGACTAGATGTATCAGTACCTCAACGGATGATTGGCGGTGTGTGAGTGTCTATATGACTGTACAGGTGAGTGAGTGGAGATGTATGTAGACCTAAAAGTCAATGAGTGGGTGAGTAGTTATTGGTATTGGAGTATCTATGGTTGTGAAAATGGCCGTCTGAAATTTTGAGTCGCTGTATCAAAGGTTATATTAGGGTGTGAGAAGATGCACTAATTTATCACATGGATGATGTCATCAGTGATGTCCTTTGAGATGTCATCAGTGATGTCATCAGTGATGTCACTGACCATGTCATGAGTGATGTAATATGTGACGTCATCAGCAGTGCATTGCGGGGGCGCGAGTTGTAGTTAGCTGAACTAACTATAACAGGGGAATTTCTAGGGTTTTGTACGAGGGAAATGTCCAGCTAACTATAACGCCCCTGAAACCTATGGTTTTTTCAGTGAATTTTAAAGGTTTTTTAAATGCCAATTCCTAACTATAACGCCCCTGAAACCTTTGGTTTTTTCAGTGAATTTCAAAGGTTTTTTAAATGCCAATTCCTAACTATAACATGCATGAAACCTACGGCTTTTTCAGTGAATTTCAAAGGTTTTTTAAATGCTAATTTCTATCTATAACTTATCTCTAAAGATATCCTGTTTAATGATTTTGATTGCATTTCTAAATTTTTCAAATTCAGAGTGTCTTTTTCTTGATTTTTTTTTTTTAAATACTTTTTTATCATCATTTTTTAAACCTATTTCTTCAATTAATTCTTTTAAAAATTAGAAATATTATTTGAACTTAATGTGTTTTTCAAACATATTTTTTTATATTTTTCAAAATATTTTTTCAACTATAAGTGCAAAACTTTATTTTAGATATATATTTTTTTCAATGTTTTTGGATCTGCGCACTCTATGCGCACCGTTCACGATCCGTACGCGATAGCATCCGCGCATGGTATGCGTTGGGTACGTGTTTAGAGCGCGATTGCTATGTGACCGGTACGCGACTCCCAGCCTATACGCGACACGTTCGTGGTACGTAACGCGACGTTTACGCGCTTCCGCGATGCGTCATATGCGTCCGTGACGCGATGGGTGCGCGGATCCCGCGAAGTATTTAACATTTAAAAACACATATTTATGTATTGCATGTGAATATTAATTGAAGACACACTAAACTAGTCTTAAAACTAATATATTTCTTTTTAATTCAATTTCGCGGATGCGCGCTGGGTGCGTGCTGCGTAAGCGAACGGTGCGCGGATCCCATGTGACCTGCAAAAAAAAAGAGATTTGATTGGTTCATTACACTTCCTGTTCTAACTACTGAAAGACCCCACCCATTTCAATCATTCTTCTTTGAGCTTCTTTGGAGAACCATCTCTTTGGACAGAAGAAGATTTTTTTAGACTAAATATACACTTAGTTCTAACTTTTTGCAACCAAAAATGGCTTCAGGGCAGCAGGCATCACCTGCATCACCTCAAACCTCTGAGGATGAATTTTTGCCAGAGGAACCACACAAAAAACGTTTTGCTTCAGTGGTGTGGACATTTTTTACTTTTCCCGAAGGACAGAATAAGACCAATGCCACCTTGGTCACATGTAAGATTTGCAAAAGAGTCTTATCGAGAGGGTATCCCACCAAGAAATACTCCTGCGGCACGGCAAGTATGATGCGGCACATGAGGAGCCTTCATCCAAACAATCTTGCACGTGAAGAGTGCCGACGCATGAGAGACGCTCCTGCGCCATCCACCTCATCGCAGCCGAGCACGTCAAGAGTGCATCCCTCAGACGAAACCTTGGACATCCGTCCTCAATTTCAATTTTTAAAAGTGCTCTGCACTAAGTGCAATAAGACTTTTTGCTATGGCAAGCAGTCAATCGACCTCATCTGCCGCCGGCAGGAAAGTCATATTTGCTATTTTTTTTTTTACTGTTCCCTAAAGTTCATTGTTTGGTTTCTCCTGTTTTTTTTTGTTTGTGTTTTCAGAAAAACAAAAAAAAAATTGTTCAAAAACCCCCCAAAAAACATAAAAGAAGAAAGAAGAAAAAAAAAGTTCTTTTAAGAACTAACTTTCCTGGTTTAAAAAAAGAGCTACATTTCTTTGTTAGTGTGTGAAAGTTTAGATGAATGTATGTGTAGTACGTAATTGACTGAATGAATGCATTAGTAGCGTATGGTGAATGTATAAGTGCAGAACTATAAGGAAGTACAGCAGCATCACACAGTAACCTCTAACTGCTGTGTGCTGTAGTGCTTCCGAAGCACAGGGATGCAACATGTGTACATAATTATGTTGCAAATCTATGCTTCTCTCTGCACGGCTGCTTAAACTGCAGCCATGTGGTGACACAGGCACCCTTGCACAATAGTGCAAGGATATCTGTGTCATGTGCTATTTGTTTTTCTACAGGAAGACACACCTTCCTGTACAAAAACAATGAGAAAATGCATTTTTCTCCTTCAATGTATGCTGAACATTTCAGCATGCATTGAAGAAATAAAAATGTGGAGAAATTAAAACAATTCTCTTTGTTTTGCTTTCCTACACCAATTGTAGAATGTTTAGAAAGAATCAGCTTTCAAGCACACCCTTGTTTCGAAATAAGTATGGAAGTCCGTCCAATTAGTCTAAGAACCAATTCCTTGAGATAAGTATACAAATCATATAAGAAAAAGTCTCTGGAGGATTCACAATATCCAATAGAAATCACCGGACAGGATGCAGTAGTTGACAGAGTTTTCCAAAATACTCCTCTTTATTAATTGAAGACCCAATATCCAGTAATTTGGTACAGCCGTCCAATATCCAAGGCAGCCAACACGTGTTTCGTCTGTACTAAATGGTTACAATGACTTTTTCAAGGCTGTTGACAAGGAATATATACATGAAAACAATAAGGAACAAATTGAAAAACATTTAGAGAGACGGAAGACTAAATCATCTCTTGATGGTAACGTATAACCAATGTGCCCAATTGAAATAGAATCCAATAAACAGAGATAAAGAGAGCTTCTCTATTAGGTGATAAGAGTTGCGACAAGTGCTAACAGAATTATGTGAAGCAGAATCCCAAAAGCCCGATCAGTAAAATTACCACCGTGACCTAGCATAAGTAAAGCTTAAGAGAAAGAAAATCAGATAAAAGAACCACGTTATAACCGAAGTCAGTCAAAAAGTTAAGAAAGTTTATAGAGAAATATAAGTTTAACAAAAAGTGATCTATGAAAAGAATTATAGTGTGCTCCTAGCCTTAACGTCCAGTTGAAAAGTCTGAACAATTAAAGAAAAGATGTCGGCCTATTGGTAACGACTAAGAAGCGTATATTAATTGGACAACAAAAAGTAATATCATCAACTGCTGTGTATAGCAAGACCCACCTCAAATTCCGTTCGATAGGTCTACCAATCCAGTACGTCATCCTAAGTAGGGTATCAAATCAAATAACCATCTCCGTGGTCTTATGAAAAACAATTCGCATGAACTCTAGTGAAAAAGCGTAGTGATATTAGCTAAACGGTTGGATTTAGGGAATATGAATAAGTAATGTAATGTAACAAACGTATTACCAAGTAAGATGAACGCCACAAAATTAATACAGTTGCCTAAAGTACTCCACGGTCTCAAATTAAATTAATAGTGTTGCACAATGTCCTTATATATAAATCACATCCAAGCCAAAATCATGAAGTATATCTATCACATAGTATGGATATAAAGGGAAATATGGCCAAAAAAAGTCACCATTCAATGTGGAACACATAGTCATGATGAGTGAAGATAACTCATCTGGGGCGGGGCGCAAATACCTCCACGATAGGAGTTCCAGGGACCCCACACCTTAATCCACTTCCCAGGCTTGCCTCTCGCCACATACACCGTTTTCTCTCTAAACATACACCAGTCCATGTGTTCCTTCCACTCGGAGACCGTTGGCGGCCTCTGGGAGCCCCACAATTGTGCAATGTCACGCTTCACTATCATATAGCCTAGAGTCACCCATTGCGTCTGCGTCACATTGTAATCAGTCGGCTCCCAGACATTCAGCAAGCATCTACGTGCCTCTGGCAACAAGGCAACATTCGTGACTTCTTCTAACACCGCATGCACTCTGCACCAAAACCGAGTCACCTCCGGACACTCCCACAAGATATGGAGAAAAGTCCCCAGTAGCCCACAGCCACGCTTACACAAACCATCCACCGAATACCCCATACGCAGCAGGCCAGGCCCCGTGACGTACACTCTATGCAGTATCTTAAGCTGGACGAACCGCAATCGGGCCGGGATAGCCACCTCTTTCGGGGAGGCCACCGCTGACACCCAATCCTCGTCGTCCAGTTCTATACCGTCTACAATCCATGTCTCCCGCAATGAGGCCAGCAAACCCATTCGATCATTGATAAGCTTTTTATAAATCAACGAAATGGTGCTATCCGGTACATAGCCGTCCAATACTCTGTCTTCCAACGGGGAATGCTCCGGAATAGCCGCCACATCTGAAAACACGGAACACAAGGCATGATGAACTTGAACATACCGATAGTATTCCCTATCATTCAACTGGTATTCCGTTTTCAGCATGTCGAACGTCTTAAATTTCCCTTTCGTCCAGAGATCCCCTACCGTGCTGATACCAATCGTATCCGACTTCTCGAAGCCTTTCGTAGTATACAGACAACCCAAACGCTGGGACGCGTACAATGGCGTAGCCCGAGTCAAGCGATCCCTCCACCCCATCGCCGCATTTGCTGCATGCCACACCTGCACCGCGACCCGCGTCGGGCCCGTCAACCGCGCATCAAGGGACCCCGAGTATAGTGCTCGATTATAGTCACCGCCTGGCAGTAGCAATTTGTCCATCTCAAAAGCCGGGTTCAAAGCAGGGCCATACATCCCGTGATTGACGGCAGCCAACTGGGAGGCCCAGTAATATCGCTTAATGTCAGGGAGGGCGACCCCCCCGTCATACCACGGTAGGGTCAGTTTAGCAAGAGCAATCCGCAGCCGCCCATCCCAAAACAATCGACGCTGGAGACACTCCACCTCCCGAAAATAACGGGCCGGCACTACGTCCATAGTATTCTGCAGGGCGTACAAAAAGCGTGGTAGCGACATCATTTTGAACAATGCTGCCCGGCCGAGCGGCGAGAGCGGCAGCCGCCGCCAACCCGCCACATCAGCCCTTAGGCGCTGAAGGGGGGGGAGAAGATTCCGTTCATACCGGGCCACCGGATCCAGGGTTATAAAGATACCCAAATACGTGAACCCCGACTCCGCAATCTGGATAGGGCACCCCCGCGGAAGGGGGGGGGCCTCCCCGGAGAGAACGTAGACACAAGACTTAGCCTAGTTAATTACCAGTCCAGAGTTGCGACCAAAGGAGCTCAACACATCCACCAATACAATGAGCGATTTACGCGGAGATGCAAGATACAAGAGGATATCGTCCGCATATAGGGAAACAGGATCCTCGTATTCCGGCGTCCATCTAAGGCCACGTATCGAGGGGTGCCACCGCAACCATTCCGCAAGGGGCTCCAAGCAAAGCGCAAAGAGAAGAGGCGACAGTGGACATCCCCGTCGGGTACCCCTACCCAAAACAAAGGGAGCCGACACCCGTCCGTTGACCACTACCTGTGCCAGTGGGTTGTCATAAAGCAATTTCACCCAACCGATAAACCCCGGGCCAAACCCAAACTTCGCCAACGCCGCCCAGATGTAGGGCCATTCCAAGGTGTCGAACGCCATGGTAGTGTCCAAGGACGCCAAGATGGCCGGCTCACGAATGAATGGGGCGCGAGCAAGGACGCCATGCAGTCGCCGCAGGTTCAAAGCGGTATTGCGATGGGGTATAAAACCGGATTGATCCTGATGAATCAGGTCGCCCACAACCCGGATCAGACGATTGGCCAGTACCTTGGCGAGGATTTTGGGCTCCGCGTTTAACAAAGAGACAGGCCTGTAAGAAGTACACCGATCCCGCGGCTTCCCTTCCTTATGGATAACAACAATAGTAGCAAGACGTTGGTCAGAGGGGAGGGAGCCCGCCGCCTGAGCCTCAAGGAACATGTCCCGGAGATACGGGGCAATCGCATCTGGGCGCAGCTTATACAATTCGATGGGCAGTCCATTAGGACCCATGGCCTTACCCGAGGCAATGGAGCGAATGGCCAAAGCAATCTCATCTGGCGATAGGGCCGCATCCATCAATACTTTATCCTCATCAGATAGGGAAGGCAGAGTAATATCTCGAAGCAGCAGTCGAGAGTCTTCCTCCGATCGCTCTGAGACCGGAGAGTAGACCCCGTGAAAATACTCCGCAAAACGATCAACAATGTCACCGGGGTCCGTCACACGCACACCATCCACCCCCTCAATCTCCGGCACCACTCGACTCGCTCTCTCCTTCTTATCCAACCAGGCAATCAACTTCCCTGCCTTATCACCCATATCGTACAATCGCCCCTGTTGCTCCCTGCCCATACTCCTAGCAGATTCAGTAACCAGCGCCTTATAGTCGGCCTGCTTAAGCTCCAGCACATGCAATCTGTCATCCGTAACACCTTGCTCCAAATCACTCTCCAACTCGGTGATCTCATTTTCTAGCCGAACAACCTCCTGCGCCTCGCATTTTTTGGTGTGGGAAATGAGAGATAGGGCCTGGCCCCGGAGCACCGTCTTAAAGGCCTCCCAAAGGGAGACGGCGGAAGACACCGACCCCACGTTATCATTAAAATAGTGTTCCAAAGACTTAACCAGGTCTGCACGGATCGTGGGGTTTCGTAGGTACCAGGGGTTGATCGGCGCCACCCTCCCCTCCGCCCCCAAGGCGATATCTAGGTGTAGCAAAAGAGGGGAGTGATCAGATATACCACGTGCCAAGTGTCGCACTTCCCTGATCATCCCAGCTTGGGCCGCAGGCACTAGCATATAGTCTAGCCTCGAAATACTACCGTGGGCCCCAGAGTGGAAGGTATATTGCGCCTGTCCAGGGTGTTTCAACCGCCAGCAGTCTATCAATCCCAGGGTATCCAGAAAGCCCCCCAGCCAGTTCTGGGCCCGAGGGAGGTCTCTAGGGGGGTGTCGATCTTCAACTCCGGAAACCACTGCGTTAAAATCCCCCCCCAAGACCAAAACCCCCCCCGGAAGCCCAAGTAGCAGGCGCCCCAAATCGGCAAAGGTGGCCGTCTGCAGGCCCGGCGGCACGTAGACCGCGACCAGCGAAATCAATCTAGCCTCCCGCCTCCCCACCAGCGCAGTGTAGCGCCCTCTGTCGTCGTGGAGCACCTCATCCACCACCAGCGGGAGAGAGGTCCTGACTAAGATGCCCACTCCCCTCGAGCCAGAGGTGAAACCAGAATGGGCCAGGAGGCGATATCCTCATCTGTTCATGGCATGAAAAGAGTTCCCTATGAGGTGCGTTTCCTGCAAGAACACAATGTCAGGCGAAATACGTTTCAAGAACTGCAGGACTACCCCCCGCTTTATCCTGTCCCCCAGCCCATTCACATTCCAGGAAAGAAGTCTCAGTTCCCTACCCCCCATCCCTCCCAGCACAAAATATCCCCCCCCCGGGGAGCACAATCATAATAGCACAGCAAAAAATGTTACCCCGCCTTGTGGAACAAACAAATAAACCCCAACCCCCCCCCCCATCAACCCCAACAAAACTCCCCCCTCCCTGCACCCCTGCGTGAGCCCGAACAGCCCCCCCAACATGCAGTGTGCCTGTCGCCCCAATATGGAGAAAGGACAAGAAAAAACCCCAGAAGGAGGAAAGGGCCCCAGCAAGCCCCCCGCAACCTCCAAATACCACGGGGCAAATCGTTACAAACTGGAGTCCAGTGCAGCCACAGGTGCAAAACGTTACCAATACAGTCCATCACCAGGATCACAGTTCCATTCCTACTCCGTCAAACCCTCTCCGCTCTCCGCCATCCGACCCTCCCGATCCCGACTCTTGGGCAGGGCATCCAGCCACTCTCCCACCGCCTCCGGCCGGTCGAAGAAGTGGGAGCGACCATCCAACTCGACCCGCAGCCTAGCCGGGAACAGCATCGCATACTTGAACTCCATGTCTCTCAAGCGCCGTTTGATGGCCGAGAATCCCATCCGTTGCTTTTGAACCGCTTGTATAAAGTCTGGGTAAAAGCTAACATTAGAGTTCTCAAATCGTAATGGCCCAGCCACCCTCGACGCCTGCAGGATAGCGTCTCTATCCCGAAAATTAAAAAGTCGGGCAATGATAGGCCGCGGGGGGGCACCCACCTTGGGCGCACCCCCCGGGATCCTGTGGGCCCGTTCCACAGCGAAGAACTTGCTCAGCCCTTTGGGTGCTAGATGAGTCACCACTAGATCCTCCACAAAAAGATCCACAGCAGACTCCTCCGACCGTTCGGGCACGCCGATAATGCGGACGTTGTTCCGTCTGGCCTTGCCTTCGGAGTCCTCAAGGCGACGCTCGGTCAGGTCACTGGCGAGCTGCAACCTCCGCACCGTCGTCTGCAAGGCGGCCACGTCTATCGTTAGGCTCGACGCTGCTTGGGTCAATGAGTCGACCCGGTCATTGGTTTTTGACAGGTCCGCTCTGACCAAGGTGACATCAATCAGCACCGAGTCCAATTTGTTAGCCAGAGTATCCAATTGCTGGTTCAAAGTCACCTTCATCTCCTCAATGGCCCCCATGACATCCAACAGGGTCAATTCGGATGATGCGCCCGAGGCCTCCTTGGGCGGCTCAGGCGATTTACGCGATCCACTAGGGGATCCCTTTGGCTGTGCATAGCGGTCCATATTGTTGACCTGGGAATAAGCTCCCCTCCGGGTAGATTTGGGTTTCAGTTTGTCGCCGTCGACTCTCGTCGTCATCGTCAGTGATCAGCAAGGTCAGCACCCGGAGGAAGGCCAGGAGATCCGGGTCGCCAACTGAAAGAGGCCTGTTTACAGTTCAAGACTAGGCTTTGCACTCCGTACCCTGCGCAGCTCTCCCAATGTCCCACGCATCAGTCTCGGTAGCTCAACTCGAAACCGAAAGTGAAAGCACGGGGTCCGGGGCAGGCCCAGCCTGGCATGCCGCTGTTGTTCAATTCGCAGCCGGGCACCTCAGCAACCCGAGGTCGGCACCAAGGCCGGAGAAGGCCGCAAACTTCAGATCGCCAAAAAACACGTTCCCGGAGTCCAATTTCGATTTGGAAAACGAGTGGCACCTTAGCGCAAGATCATAAACAAAAACCCATCGAAAAAATCTGGATTATAACAGGATAGACGTGGGAGGTTGCGGAGGCCCCCGGGAGCCACAAGCCTACGCGGCCATCTTGGTTGCGCGCTAGGCTCCTCCCTTCTTCAGGACTCTTGAAACGTCACAACAAGCTTCTCCAGATAGCTTGTGGTATTCCAATTTGTTCTCATGCTCTACTGGCAGCATTAGTAAACGATGTAAAGTAATTCCTTTAATGTTATGTGCTGCCAACCCAGTTGGAGCAGTGACAACACAAGACAAATGCGACTCCAGTTTTTTTTTTGCAGATAACTTGTAATTAGTTTAAGATACTCTTTCCTGTTCCAGCTTGACCACTCATATACATTCGGATAGGTTGAAATGATGTACATGAGCAGTCTTTCTTTTCATGAAGTAATCCATGGTCAATCTGCTCTTTCACTTGTTGATATATTTGTTTCTGTTCAACATTTAGTTGCTCTTCCAAGTTTCCTAACTGTATTGCATCTTCTTGTGCTTGATACATTGCTGTTTCTACCTCATTCATGGCAATCGCTGCTTCATTTTCAACAATTGGTTGTCCAAGTGGATCTTGACTCAGTGCAGCAGAACTTTGACTATCTTGAGAACTGTCTCTAGCAATCTCAGCTGCAATTGTAGCTTCTTGATCAATTTCATCATTCAACATTTTCACATAATTTGCGAAAGCACTGCATTGTATGCTATCTTTACAAGCATTAAATGAATCTTCATAGCTGGGAAAATCTCCAAGTAATTCCAATTCAGAACGCCATGGTTTGAACATTTGCAAAAGGGCTAAATAGTAAAATTCCCTTTTGTCAGCAGTGTCGCAACTCAGTTTTCTGTGATTAATTAAATTTCCTTTCCTTTGTTTCACCAGACATCCTTCAGAACCAATCACTCCATATTTTCCATCGTTGATGTTCTCTGTAATATTCCGTTTAAAAGTGTAGTTTTGCAACACTTCATAGAGACACATGTTCTCAAGATGATGACTTCTCTTTGCATAGTATGTGTCCAACATATTGGTTTTCAAAATATCTGTACTTTCAGGGTCATTTTCTGCTAAATATTCAATTTCTTGAACAGATTTCAGTACCCGATTTCGCATTCCTGCAAGACCTAGACTCACCCAAATGATTCTTCTACTTTTGGAATATAGACTTGCAGATGATAACCGATCTGAACATTCATATGCTCCAATTTCACGATGCGATAACATTTTCAAACTGAAACTGTATAATTTCTTACTTAGACTCTTCTCGTGAGAAATCTCTTCCCACATTTCTTTCAATTCAGTCTTTTCTGATTTAGTAATGTAAGACGTTACATATCGAGCAACAGCAATAGAATTGTCCGCAACATACTGAATATCCATGTTAGCGTTCCACATGGATAAAATAACTGGGTTGTAGTCATTTATGTATTTCGATTCTTCGCTTCTTCTTAAGTTGTAGGTGTTTTTCGGAGACATTCTTGTGATGGTATGTCGTACAGCTGACATGAAACTGTTCACTCTTCCTTTGGCTAATACAGGACGTGGAAATCCAAAACAACATTTGGTATAGAACTTATCCTTTGACTTGTACTTTCGTCGACCGTATTTTCCACACCTATGGCTTTGAAATCGTAAGACTTGTTCTTTTAAGTTTTTGTCTTCTCTGCTATTTGGTACAGCACATGTAGCATAATCTTCAATGAAAGACCAAACACTTTCATCTGAATCTGTTCCAAATTTGGGGGCGTCCTTGACCCATAGCAACATATGTATGTGAGGAGCACCTCTTGCTTGATACTCCTTTCTCCAAAAGAAATCCACAACTTCTCCAAGAGGAGGATTCTTTTTATTGCAGATGAAAGACATCATAGCTTCAAATCTATGATTGAAATATCTGCATACATTGACAGGATCTAAAGAACACAATTCTCCAGGTGTCTTTTAATCAATATTATTTATATTGGAATTTGCCTCTCGAAGAAATTCAAGTAAATCATCCCAAGCATACTCAGCACAGCTTAGTGTAACAAACCATGTAGGAGTTCCCAAGTTCCGTAGCATGCATTTCAGTTCTCAATGTCGATGGTACCAATATTCATTAGTCCCACGCTGACATGCCATCAGATTAATTAACTGAGATTCTAAATGATCATCTCTCTGATGCACTTTATCCATAAAATCCTTTGCAGTTACATTTTGCAGATGCATTCCAGTTTTTGAAATGTGATTTACTGCATATGAAAGTCCAGACAAGTCACTTTCAAACAGAAGATGAAACATATAAGGGATACATTGTCGAAATCTTGGATCTTCTGCATATAATCTTGTTGTCCGATATTCAGATGCAGGAATCTGCACAGGACGTTCATCATATCATCCACCTTTTCCTGTTGGAAACAACTGCGGTAAACAACGAGCTTCCAAACTCTCTTCCCATACACTCATGGGACTTCCTGTTGCTTTCTTCATTTGAAACAACTCAATTGTATTCCCCATCACCTCTTTGGAATGAAGTGAATGTACACTGTAATGTTCATAGATCTCTTCACATCTGGACAGGACCACTTTTTCAATTTGTCCACTTAATGTTTCACTATCTTCTGCTAAATCTATTTCTTCTTCTCCAACAAACACATTTCTATAGTACTCATTATTTGTTATCAGATACAATGATGCCTTTTGCACTTTTCTAACATCCACTAACTCTTGCCAGATTTTCTTATTCTTAGTAGGAACACCATCAACTAGAATGACTAGTGGCTCATTTTCTGCATGATCTACACCAATAGTTTCAACATTTTTCCTTATCTCCAATGGTAAATACACAACTCTTCCTTTCAATCCTCTTTGCACGGTAATTTACTTGTTATGGGCTCCATACGAACAATAGCCTGAAAAGGGTGAACACATTGTATCAGAATAGACTCGTACGTATTTAAATCTATCAGCTCTGGAGGAATAGCAGCCAACTCTAAATTATTATGAACAGCTCTAGCAGGCATTTTATTCTCATCTAATTTATTATAACAATATTTGCAAATACGCTGCTCACATCCCAAATCAAAACAATCCTCTACCAACAAATAAGTTGCAAATTCCATCTACTTATCATTATTTTCTATTTCACTTTTAAAATACAGATTGACACCCCTAGTCTGATTTTTATAGTGACTTCGCCGACAACAAATACAAGAAACATATGGTCTTTCACCTGAAATTACCTTAAACTTTGTCATTTCATCCTCAAATTTTTCTGTAATTACAGGTTCTACATTGTCTTCAACATTTTGTTCTACTAATGTGTCAGTTTCTTCACTCTCTTGCTGAGGCCCAAAGTAACAAAACTCAATATCCTCACAGACCTGCTTCACATCTGAAACTGACCCACGCAAAAGAGCACTGTTCAACTCACTTAACTTTAGTGCTGGACTTTTTGCATAATACAACCTTCTCACTAACTTCCGCATTTGAGTATGATGTACTGCCAGCATTCTGAAATGGTGAAAAACACTTTCACAAACTTTCCTAGAAAGACAAGCCAGAGAATGACCTTGCAAACCAGTATGTTTTCTCACTCTGCAAGGGTCTAGTCCTTGCAACAGCTTAATCTTTTGTTTTACACTTTTTTTAGTATAGACTTGTAAAAAACTACATAATTTTTCAATAGATTCCTGTCGTACACTACAAACACTACTGCAATCCCAAGTGTTCACAGGGTTTTTAGCACGTCTCCCTAAAACTTCATCAGCTATCACTTCTTCTGCATTTCTTTCAACCATTTTCTCTTTCTCCATTGGACAACCATCACTAACCTCATAACCTCTACCACTGGTGTCAACTTCATACAATAATTTTTCACTTAGTGAATAACTCTCTTCATTAAAAAAAGGCTCTGAGCTGGAACTGTGTTTCCATTCTCCCAAAAAAAATCACAAATTCTTTTTTTTATTAATAACTCTTTTCCTCCTACTTTTGGCCTTCATTACATATATTGATTTATCTAGTGATCGAATTCTGTTCAACTTTTTACTTCAAAAGCCTTTTCCACAATGCTTTCAATAGGCTTCTTCTTTTTATAAAATAAAGCTCTCTTTTTATATTTCTTTACATCTTTCAGCAAATTATGCACTACTCTCTTGTAAAATATTTTTTTGCGTAATTCCTTATACTGATTGTCTTTTACCATACTTTATCTCCTTTGACTGAACATTTGCTTTTTTACTTTTCCTCTTATTTTGATTTTTTTTCTTACTCAAAAAATTATTGGAAGTTGCAGCATTCTCTACATTCTGTTTGCTCCTACAAACATTTTTAATAAATTGCTTCGTGATCTTACCAGAAGATTTTTTCCTTTTGGCCACATTATCTTTTTCATTCAATACTTGTGGTTGATGTTTCTTCAAATAATCCTCCTGTCTCTGTTCTTTTCTTTTTCTTTTTTTTTTCTGGCATATTTTCTCGATTTTAACGTTGAAAAACAGTATCTGCAAAAAAGAGTCACAAATAAATGTATATTAATAACTTTCAAATTTACAATATTCCATTACTGTACAAACACATTTTATATAAAAACAGACTAAAAAACTATAGCCCTGAACCACAAGAGTGACGATGATTAAAACACTACATACATAATGCATACTACTTTGAAGCAGTTCATGCCCTAAAGCCTACCTCACAAAAAGACTACATGCTAACTAACTGAATGATTACAGTACTAAAAAGAGACACACTGGGTGAGTAACAGGGTGTTTGCTAGAAGTGTATGAATACTAACTGGGGAATTGAAGCTGCGAAAGACAACTGTGTAGCTCATTAGAGAACTGAATGCATACTGGATAGGCATTTAAAGCAGTCCATGTGCTAAGGCCCGGCTCACTGCATGAGTACTTGGGTACTGACTGAATGATTAAACTACAGCAAGGAGACTGCCTGGATGAATTTATAACTGGTAGACTTTTCGCACAGGGAATGAATTAGTACTTGGTACTAAAAAGGTCACTAAAAGACTGCAAAGGGAGTGACAAGATGTTTGCTGGACTATATGGATATTGACTAGGGAATTGAAAGTATAAAAGAGAACTCTCTAGGTGGTTAAAAGACTGCATGCATAGTGCATAGGGGTTTGAAGCAGTCCATGTGCTAAGTCCTGGCTCAGTGCATGAATACTTAGACAGTAACTGAATCATTAGAGTACTGGAAAGAGAGTGTCTTGGTGAATTTATAAATGTTTGGGTTTTGGCACAGTGAATGAATTACTACATGGTGCTGAATGGGTCACTAGAAGACTACAAAGAGAGTGATAGGGTGTTTCCTGGAAGTGTATGGAAACTGTCTAGAGAATTGAAGGTGTGAAAAACAACTGTGTAGGTGGTTAGAGAACTACATGCATACTGCATGGACATTTGAAGCAGTCTATTTGGTAATGAACGGTTCACAACATAAGTACTTAGAAACTGACTAAATCATCAGACTACTTCTAGGACAGTGCCTGGGTAAAAATATTAAATTTTCAGTTCTGGGGCAGTAAAGACAATACTACATGGTACTGTACTTTAGTGTCAATGCCTGACCCATTTATCAACCCATAAGCAAAGACTGGCTTGTAATACTACTAAAACTTGACAACATGACAGGTTTCAAAACAGTTATCTGTCAGCAAATGCACGATGTTACCAAACGCTTCTCTGACAGTGGTTCCCAAATGCCCACAGACTCAGTGTGATTCTAGACAAGCACCACTATCCCTAGGAGTTTACCAAAACTTATTCACTACAGTGGAAGTGATAAGGGAACTGCACACAATCTACATATTTCACGACTACACTTTAGTGTCAATGCCTGACTCATTTAATCAACACATAAGCAAAGACTGGCTTCTAATGCTACTAAAACTTGACAACATGACCGGTTTCAAAACAGTTTTCTATCGGCAAATGCACGATGTTACCAAACGCTTCTCTGACAGTGGTTCCCAAATGCACACAGACTCACAGTGTGATTCTAGACAAGCACCACTATCCCTAGGAGTTTACCAAAACTCATTCACTACAGTGGAAGAGGTAAGGGAACTGCACACAATCTACATATTTCACGACTACCCTTTAGTTTCAATGCCTGACTCATTTAATCAACACATAAGCAAAGACTAACTTCTAATGCTACTAAAACTTGACAACATGACCGGTTTCAAAACAGTTTTCTGTCAGCAAATGCACGATGTTACCAAACGCTTCTCTGACAGTGGTTCCCAAATGCACACAGACTCAGTGTGATTCTAGGCAAGCACCACTATCCCTAGGAGTTTACCAAAACTCATTCAATACAGTGGAAGAGGTAAGAGAACTGCACACAATCTACATATTTCACGACTACACTTTAGTGTCAATGCCTGACTCATTTAATCAACACATAAGCAAAGACTGGCTTCTAATGCTACTAAAACTTGACAACATGACCGGTTTCAAAACCGTTTTCTATCAGCAAATGCACGATGTTACCTAACGCTTCTCTGACAGTGGTTCCCAAATTCACACAGACTCGCAGTGTGATTATAGACAAGCACCACTATCCCTAGGAGTTTACCAAAACTCATTCACTACAGTGGAAGAGGTAAGTGAGCTGCACACAATCTACATATTTCACGACTGCACTTTAGTGTCAATGCCTGACTCATTTAATCAACACATAAGCAAAGACTAGCTTCTAATGCTACTAAAACTTGACAACATGACAAGTTTTAAAACAGTTATCTGTCAGTAAATAAACGATGTTACCAAATGCTTCTCTCACAATCCTTACCCAAATGCAAACAGACTCAGTGTGATTTTAGACAACCAACACTATCCTAGGACTTTACCAAAACTCATTCACTACTGTGGAAGGGGTAAGGGGACTGCACACAATCTACATATTTAAGTACAGCACATCAGTGTCAAGGCATGACTCATTTAATCAACATATAAGCAAAGACTGGCTTCTAATGCTACTAAAACTTCACAACATGACAGATTTCAAAACAGTTATCTGTCAGCAAATAAATGATGTTACCAAACGCTTCTTTCACAGTGGTTCCCAAATGCACAAAGACTCGCAGTGTGATTCTAGACAAGCACCAGTATTCCTAGGAGTTTACCAAAACTCATTCACTACACTGGAAGTGGTAAGGGAACTGCACACAATCTACATATTTCACGACTACACTTTACTGTCAATACCTAACTCATTTAATGAAAGCGTAAGCCATAACTGTGTTCTAATGCTACTAAAACTTGACAACATGACAGGTTTCAAAACAGTTATCTGTCAGCAAATGCACGATGTTACCAAACGCTACTCCACAGTGGTTTCCAAATGCACACAGGCTCTCTGTGTGATTCTAGACAAACAACACTATCCCTTACACTATACCAAAACACATTTCTTCATCTACAAGGAGTACTACATTTTACTGCAGAAACATAACTCATTTCACAAATTCATAAACAATAAGTGGTTTCTAAATCTACCAAAATATAAGAACTGCATAGTTATCTTTCTACAAACACATGAAAAAACACAAACCCTTATCACAAAATGGTTTCTACATGCACACACACTGTCAATAAGATTGTTGAGAAAAAATGCATTAGTCTGATTAAAATAAAAATAGTCTACATACATCCCCTCACAATTAAATAACTCACCTTTCAAGATGTTTTGTAGATTAAGAAGTATATCAGTCACACACCAGATTTTCTTAGACAGAATCTCTGCACTGTGCACCTGTCAGCAAAACCAAAGAATGGCAAAGTTTCCCTCTCATTTTCCACACATATACATGTAAACATCAAATCACATTCCTTCCCACATAAATTCGAAAGCAAACACACATTTTTATTGGTTAAACATTTCAACCCTTTCCAAATGACATAAACTTCAACCCTTCCCCCAATCTGCCTTCTGCCCGTTACCATAGAAACAGGTGATGGAACACTGTACTGAGCACACAGGTCACAAGTTCAGCACACACAATGTTGCTAATCAAAACACCAAGTGTGCTTGACTTCTCAACATATCAGCTTATCATATATAATGTTCCTTACAATCTGTTTTTGTTAACCAATAAGAATCAAGCGTTTAAAAAACAGAAATATGCACCCTACCTTTCAGTGTAGAAGGTTGTCAAACAACCAATGATTTCTTGTCTTTTTTCAAAATTGCATCTTAGCCACCATTTTAGAACCATCTTACTTTCCAAACTGCCATTTCATTTACAGAGACCATCTGAGTGCATCCAGACCTCCTTACAAGATGCTTACAGTGTGGATTGTGGGACACAGCTACATTTTCTGGAGCCAAAGGTATGCAGAAAACAAAGGCATTCACAAAGACCTAGGTTTGCCAAATGTAGACATTAAATGGATTGGACAGAGAGGGTTAAAGTGGCACCAATTGATGCCATTGGTGAAATCCTTCATGCAAATCCAACACCCTGACCTCATAATAGTGCACTGTGGTGGCAATGACCTAGGCACCACACTGACTGAGGTAGGTCTGGAAATGCTTATGAAGGACACCTTTGCACAACTGATTTCACTTTTCCCTAAAACTGCCTTTGTGTATTCTAACATATGCCAAAGGCAGAAATGGAACTGGTCCGATCATTTTTGTCCACAGATTGAGAAAGCTAGGAAACATGTGAATAAATCTGTTTCTGCTTTTCTCCGAGTCTACAGTCCTACGCACACTCGCGCGCTCCGCGTAGCCCCACTACGCGCCGAATCTACGCACCCTCCCGCTCTCATTTTACTTAAGTTAAAGTATTATAAAAGTAAATTAAATACCTTACCTGCGGTGCGGCATCCCGGGGCTCCCTCTTCCTGCTTGACGACAACTTCTTCTCACAAATGCGCATGCGCGGACGCCCGCGCATGTGAATTTCTCGCGAGAATTTACTTTTAAATTCTTTAATTTATTTTAAAATTCAGGCGGGTGGCGGGCAGCTCTGCTTCGCCGCGGCGTGTGCCTAGCGCTGCCTGCTACGCCTACTTCGTAAACTGCGAAGCAGGCAGCGCTACGTACACTCCGTGGGCGGAGTGGTGTACTACGCCCGGGATTACTTGTATCAGAGGCACTGTGTAAAGCATTTGCACATACACACACAGTAACACAGTGAAAACACTACAAAAGGAGTCCACACCAGTTTAGAAAAATAGCCAATATTTATCGGAAAAAAACAAGACCAAAACAACAAAAATCCAACATACACAAAGTAAAATATCACTTTTAAAAGATTAAGCAAGTAGGTCTGAGACCTGTTTGCAGGGCTACTCATGTGGGTGGTGCAATCGCTGCTGCAGGTCCACTAGTGCAAAAAGAACAATTGATGGACAGAATGCAGAACAATGTCATACATTCACCCCAGTACAGAGGCCACTACTAGCATTTGGTATACAGGCCCTGGGCACACATTGTGCACTGTACTAGGGATGTACTAGTAAATCAAAAATGCTAATCATGGATAAACCAATACGTTTTCACAGGGAACACTTACACCATAGCACTAGTCAGCAGTGGTAAAGCGCCCAGAGTCCTAAAACTAGCAAAAACAAAATGCAGCTCACAGTCAAAAAACAGGAGGTCATAAGCAAAAAGACAGGGGAAATCAGGCCAAAAGACCACAGGTCTAACAGAATGTATGACATTGAAATTAAAAGTCCTCTTTCATGGAATAGTTGGATTTTAAATTACAAATTTGAAAATACCACTTTTAGGAAATTGTCATTTGCCTGCAGTCTGTCTTAGGTTGCATGACTGGATTTAACTAGCAGTTAGACTTTGTGAATTCCTCACAGACAGTCACACAATAGAGGGATTAGGTGCTCCTGAATGGGCCATCTGCTGGCATGATCTGGGGAGGGTCGGGCGGAGCTGGGCACAGACCCACTTGCAACTAAATAGGCTGTGCTCTGCTTTCACACAGCGGACTTGTCACCACTACATTGTTCCTGCAGCCTACTTGGAGCCAGAGCAGGGGAGTTAGGACATTTTAAGCACTTCAAAGAGAAACCTCTAGAAATCCCTCCCAACTGGAAAGAAGGCACCAGGTATAAAATAGGGCCCTTGAACACACTCTTCAGTTCACTTTCTGAAACTACAGAAAGACTCTTAGGGGAATTCCTGCTGCTGTGGCCTGCTGTGTACTCTCCGCAAGCTGCTTTGCTGTAACTGGAAGGACTGTGTTGCTGTATTGAGCCCTCAGAGGCTATCCCTGCTGTTTGAGCCCTGTTTATCCACCTAAAACTTTGACTACCAAAGTGACTCCAAGGGCTAGTTTGCTGGCCTCCTGTTCAGAGCCACTTAGACATAAGAGGCTCCCACCATCTTGAACCTGCACCTGGACCCAGCCTAACCCCCTAAGTGGTGTCCCTCTAGTCCTGGACCCTTGGTGGTGGCGCTAAAGGTTCCCAGATAGCCAAAATCCCAAACTTGGGATTTAGAATATTTTTGACTGAAAACTGCTCTGAGAACGAATTGAAGACTGGGACCAACCTACTCGTCTATCCGCCCTAGGGACATTGCTGGTTGGCCTGACTTTCAGACTGCTCCGGCTATGTTTTTCACTGCAGCAGCAAATCCTGTTTAGCGGCCCTTCTGTCCTCCTTGAATTCCTCCTGGAATTGTCTTCAGCTAAAGCCTCCTGTCTTGTCACAAAGTCTGAGCATAGAAATCTTAAAAGCATCCAGCGGCTCCCCGACTATGACGCTCCTTCCTCGGACACTGCCTTGCCCCGCTGAACTTTTACCTTCTCAGAATGTTTTCTATAGAATTTCTTCTAAGTCCAAAGGTAAGTGCTGACTGGGCCCAATCCTCTTCCTGTATCTGACCCGTGCTCCATCACGGTCGACGATATTTTTTAACTTTAACCCAATCTCACATGATCAGATACCTGTAGTTAGCGCTTTGATATGTTAGGCACTAGTTTTCATCTAAAACTTAATAAATTCATAACTACAGCTCTGCTAATTGGATGTTTGTCATTTCGGTGTCAAATAAGTTATTAAAATGTACTCTATTTTTCTAAATTGGTGTTTGATTTTTCTTTTTTGGGGTTTTCACTTTATTACTGTTTGAGTGCTCTATAAATACTGTACACATTGCCTTTAAGTTAAGCCTGACTCTTTTTGTGTGCCAAGCCACTCAGGGTTAAGTGCAGTTTGATTTAGTGACTTTTTGTGGTACTCCCTGCCAGGGATTTTTTTTGCAAAGTTTTATATAGCGCGAACTTGACCCGAATCCAATCGGGTATCAGAGTGCATTACATAGCACCAGTTACGTTACATGAGGACACACATTCTTTTTTTGTTAGGCACGGGGAGATTAAGTGATTTGCCCAGAATCACAGGATGTTCAGCATCATTACTGAGACTCGAACCCAGTTCCCCAGGTCCGAAGTCGAGCGCCCTTGACCAGGGCTCACACCCCAGCAAACCAACAACCCAGTTTCTCACTAAGGGCCTCATGTAGGTAACATACTGTTGGAAAACCACTCCCACACTAGAAAGGGTGGTGGTGGTCTTCCGGACACACTGTGGTAGCTTGGCTCGAGTGGTCAGGAAACAGGCGCAGTGCTAAGCATACAATATACCCATACAATAACCATGCGTGCATCCGTTCCAAAAACGACTCTACACCGTAAAAATTATGAAAATATTCTTTCTTTATCTTTTTCTCTTAGTTGCTGATTGGAAAAATAAATAAGTCAATCACAATATACAAGTTTCAATTAGTGCAGGTCAAATAAATATTGGCTGTTTGATGAAATAAATAGGGGTGATCATAAATAACAGGGCATAAATACAAGTGCAATATATACAGACAATTAAATACTTTGAGGCAATAAATACTGTACCAATAAATATTGTACACCATCAAGTCCTGTGGACCTATAAATATAGTGAAGCAATAAATAGGTAAAAACTCAATAAATACAGTACCCCCAATAAATAATTAAAAGTATACAGCAACCCTCATATAATCAGATGACACTTCAATTCTTATGGGCTGATTTGGCCCAGGCACAGCTTGTAGGGTTGTGGAAGGCTTGAGGGGGGGCTACTCCCTGGCTGGGACAAGGCTGAGGCCTAAACTGAGGTAGATCAAAGGGGGGAATACCAGTGCCCTGGCTTTCTCTCTCCACACAACCTCTCTAGGTTAGTCCCAGTTCACCCCAGGCACAGTCAGGTGGGTTTCAGCACCTCCCTAGCCCCTTAGAGCAGTCTCTCAGGTCTCCACAGGGCCTTAGGCGCCCTCTACTCCACTTACTGCCCTTTTTCTGATGTTCCGACGCCGCTGGAGTCGTGTCGACGCCGTGAGGCGGTTCCGGTTCGGTCTCGGCGGCCTCGGCACAATGTCAGTTCTTTGACGACGCCGGCAGGCGGTTCCGGTCCGATGTCGGTGGCCTCGGTTCGATCTCGACCTCCGATTCGACGGCGTCGGGCAGTCTCTTCACGATGTCGACTTCGGGCGGCTCCGGTCCGATGGCGCTCTCGGCTCCGATGACGTCGGCCGGCCTGGCCTCGATGTCGACTTCCGGCGACTCCGGGGTGCGATCCTCACCCCCGACCTCCGGTGCTCCTCCTCACAGGCTCCGGGCGACTCCGGAGTGCGATCCTCACTCCCGACCTCCGGTTCACCTCTACCTCGGTCTCCGACGACTCCGGAGGGCGGACTTCACTCCTCCGATGACGCCGCTCGCTCGACCTCGGTTCACTCCCTCCTCGACCTCTGGTATTCCTCACGACCTCCGTCGGCGCCCTCTCACGACCTCAGGCGGCTCCGGGTACGACGTCTGCTACTTCAGTCAGCGCCGCTTCTCCACCTCGGGCTCCAGGTCTCAGGCTACTCGACGCCCGGCTCCAGGGAAACCAGTTCTCAGGTCAGAATCTTGCTGTTTTCTTGGTTCTAAGGCCTGTTCCTGCTGTCCAGGTCCTTAGGATAAGTTTCTTCTGTCTTCTTCCCACACAGGGCTATAGGCTGGGATCCATCAGTAGGGACAAGTATCAAGGGTGGGTTTATGGACCCCACTCCAGGCACAAGTTTCCACCCCTGCTGCTTCACTCCTTCCTCCTTCACTGTTGTGCTCCTCTCTCTTCACCAGTCAGGTGCCAACTGCCAGCTCCAACTGCCAACTGCCTCTCTTATCCTCCCAACATTCTAAACGGTCTCCAACTGTCACAGAGTTCTGGAATCTCCTGGAATGTTCTGGAAGGTGCTGGTAGGTTCCAGTGGATGCTGGTGATGTCACAGGTGGCCACCATTTTGTGCTCCAGGCCCTCAGACAGAAGTTTCAGGGGTAGCTAAAATGGCTCCCTGAATCTGTAGCAACACGAAAAAGTCTGGTGGTTCCCAAAAAGGAAAAATTCAAACAGGGTTTGAGGCAAAAGTGGGACAAAATAAATAATGATGAGGAGGGACCACCCAAAGGGCTGACAGGTCTAACACATACCATTTACCGATTCATAAATACCGAATCGGTATTTATGAATCGGTAAATAGTATGTAGGTAAACATTCGGTATAAATTACCGAATCTGTAAAATTCGGTAAATGAATACCGAATCCACAATACCGGCCGGTATCAAGAAGCGAGTGGTATTTACCGATTCGGTAAATACCGAATCGGAGTTTACCGAATCGGAAATTCAAATTTACATCACTTGATGAATCAGCCAATCCCGTGCAAGGTCAACCCCACCCACCCAACCAGGAAGTGGCCACACCCAGGCAGGTGCACACAATCATCAGACTCTGGAGAGGCTGGTAGTGCAGAGCAGAGCAACAGAGCCAGTGCCTGATTGTGAACAACAAACTGACACAATGTCCAGCCAGGAGACAGAGAGAGATGGTGGTGAAAGGAGGAGAAAACAAAAATTCAGCCCAAAGGAACTGCAGGTACTAGTGGAGGAGGTGGTCAAGCAGCACCAGAAGCTGTTTGGAAAGCAGTCCCTGCAAGTGCCTTAGTCGGAGAAGAGGAAAATCTGGCTGGGAATCCAGGTGCAGGTGAATGCAATCGGAGTGAGCCCCCGGGACATAGACGTGCTGAAGAAGCGGTGGTACGACCTACGTATCGTCACGAAGAGGAAGATGGGGGAACTGCAGAAAGAGGCCAGCCGGACAGGAGGGGGAAGGAACAGGGCACCTGCCCTCACAGAACTTGAGGAGCTGGTGGAGTCAACAATAGAGCCCGAGAGTGTCGTGGGGATTGGGGATGCAGACAGCTCTGCCAGAGCCGCCACCAAACAAGGTAAAAGGCATGCACAGCAATGTGGCCCCCCCTACCCCTATCCCAACTCCCCAATTGGGCAATGAGTATCCCACTCCAGTACAGGTGTTAGTGCATACTAGCAATGCATTATGGGAGATGTAGTCTCGGAAACCCCAAACATGAGAAGAATAGCACAGAACAACAAGGCATGTTACACACATTAGCGAAAAGCAGGCAGAGGACAATGAGCGAGTGTTTCAGAAATGTATTGTGATGCTAGCAATGCAGGGCTTCAGGTACACTGAGCTGATGTTGCATTTCTGTCCACAGACGATACATTGCGCAGGACTGCACATGAGACGGGAGAGAGGGCACACCGGAAGGACAGCTCAGGGAAGGCCACCACAAGTTCTGGGCAGAGATCAGCACCACACGCAGCCTCACCACCACAGCCAGCCTCACCACCACAGCCAGCATCGCCACCACAGCCAGCATCGCCACTCCTACTGGAGTCACCGGCATCATCACCGCCTGCATTGCTCAGGTCGAGGAGGCGTGCTGCTTCCAGGTTGCATGTCTCGGAGTCCTCATCTGAAGACTGCAGGGGGCCGGAACCATCCACTGTGCCCCTGGATGGTAGCCATGCCAGTGTGCCCTCCGCCTCTGAGGGAGCACACACAGGTGCCAGACGTCGCCGCAGGGCTCGGGTGCAAAGTCCACCACCACAGGGTGAGAGCCATGGAGTGTTCTCAGGGCTGGAGGCCACCATGGTAAAGATACAGCGCCTACAAGCAAAGGCAATGATGTCAGTGCAGCGCCAAATGCGGGGCCTCAAGGATACATTTGGAAATATTGACAGGGGCATCAGCGCTATGGCTGAGGGAATGAGTGAGATGGCCGCGGGCATGCGGGACATGTCCCAGTCCGTCATGCTGCTGTGCACAAAGTTTGATGAGGACAGGGCAGCACGCTCCGGGAACGGCAGAGACAAGACCATCACACAAGGGCAGTCAACCGGCTGGCAACTGCCACTTCGGTGCTCTGCAGGCGCTCTGTGGCAATGCAGGAGGGTCTTACGCACTGCAGCAATGACTTCTCAAGGAGGATGGTGAGGGTCACCAGTGCACTGGAAGTGCTACTGACAAGCCAGTCTGCCACAACTGGTGCTGTGGATGCTGTGGAATGCGAAGAAACCACCAGCAGGAGCAGCACTACCCCCCCTGTCCCAGATACACGGAGGAGCAGCAGGCGGCATGGGGCTGCCACTAGTGAATACGCACAATCAATGGCATCCCGCACTGCAGTGCGTGGGCGCTGACACTAATGCTGCACAGTATAGCATGAGACAATTGTGTGAAGTAACCCTTGACTTGCAACTAGTGATTGCACAATATTGAGAGGACAGGTTTTCCTTTGTGTTGTGGCGTAGTGCCGCATGATTAAACTACGTCATGGCATCCAACTACTGGCTGTGTCCCCTTACTTACTCAGAAATAGTTGCATGTGATCTCTGCCCGTCTCTCTCTCCCATCTGTTGCTGTTGCCACTCCTGCTGCGTTGGCCTCTGGCTGTGCAGACTCATCATCATTGTCCTCAAAATCAGTTAGTTCCACCTCTGTACCTCTCTTCGTGGCAAGGTTGTGCAGCATTGCACAAGTGGCAATGATCTTGCAGCAGATGATGGGTGTGTACTGGCGTACGCCTCCGCTTTTGTGGAGGCAGCGGAACCTGCTTTTCAATAGTCCAAACGTGCGCTCCACCACGTTGCGTGTTGATTTGTGTGCCACATTATATCGTCTCTCACTCAGGGTTGATGGGTGTAGGTAGGGAGTGAGGATGAATGACCGCACGGCATATGCACTGTCGCCTAGGTGAGTAAGAGAGAACCATCAGTCACATGCCTCAATACACAATAATTTGCGATAAATATTAGGGAGCATCACAGTGATTTACCTAGCAGGTATCCTACTCCAAATTCTCCGGCAAGCAGTCGTGTGTAGATCCCACTGTTCTGGAAGATGAAGGAGTCGTGGGTGCTCCCAGGAAACTTAGCTACGATATCAGTGATAATGTTCCCTGCATCGCAGATTACCTGCACATTGATGGAGTGGGTGGACTTTCTGTTCCTGTAGATGTGCTCAGTGGCTGCTGGTGGGCAGATTGGAATGTGTGTGCCATCAATACAGCCTATGACATGCGGGAACTGTGCCATCTGGTAAAAGTCTGTCTTGGTTTTCTGCAGTTCAGCCTGTGTGTTTGGGAAGCTGATGTAGTGGTGCATTCTCAGCATCATGGCATCCAGGAACTTCCTTAAGAAACGGGACAGGCAACTCTGGGATACACCGCCTACCGCAGCTATCACCACCTGGTAACTGCCAGATGCAAGTAGATGTAGGCTACAGAGAACCTGCACATGTGGTGGTATGGCATGCGCCCTTGTTGTTGGCTGGTCCAGGAGTGGGTGCAAAGTCCCTTATCAGGTCCATGATGGTTTGGGGGTGTAGCCTGTACATTTCATGTATCTCAGCCTCAGTCTGTTGAAAGAGTGTGATGCGCTGTCTGTAAATGCGTTCCTCCCGTCTCCCAATCCTCAGCCCTGCTGCCTGTAGACGTAGGCGCCTTGCAATCACATAGAGAGCCGCCATGGTGTCCACGCTGTTGCATTTTGGGATTGCTTATATGCACTGTTGCTGATTTCCACCTGCTTTCAATCTGTGTTAATTTCCGACTCTTAAATACCGAATTTCAGGGATTTCTTAAATACCGAATTTACCTACATCTCTTTTCTCGTTTTACCACTTCATATTTACCACTTCATATTTACCGATTCGGAAAATATGTATTCGGTAAATTTGAATCGGTAATTTAGGATTCGGTAAATATGAATCGGTATTTACCGATTCATATTTACCGAATCCTTCTTTTTGGCCTCCTACATCTCAATTGGCTAAATACCGGTCGGTGACGGGATATTTACCGAATTTCGGCCGTTACCGACCGGTATTTAGCTACCTACATGAGGTCCTAAGTCCTGTAGAGCAGACACTGACACTGATATTGATATCTATCTATCTATCTATCTATCTATCTATCTATCTATCTATCTATCTATCTATCTATCTATCTATCTAATGTTATTGTTGGGTCAAAATATCAGTTAAAGTGTTACATTTTAAACTCCACAAACCAATAAAATTCACCAGTTATAGTTAACTAGGGGAACTATAACTTGCACCTTCACCATACACAGTGTTTGCATCAATTATGTCATTTCCAATGTCATCAGTGATGTAATAGAACATGTTTTGAGTGATCTAAAATGTGAAGCAATGAGCAGTCCATAGTGTGTGCGTAGATGTTTCTGTTCCTCTGACTGGATGACCAGGAATTTAATTATTTTCAAAGGGGCCTCCCCTGTCACAGTCAGATGTGCAACTAAACCTGCCCAGGCCCCTTCTTTGTTCCTCAGTCATGTAGATTGCAATCCTAGTGGGGCGAAAGCTGCCCCTAGAACTGGTTTAAAGTGACCACAGAGGAAGGATTGCTTATTTTATTGGCCACGCCTCTGGGGTGGGCACATAGACTCTGTACAAGTGGAGAAAGGTTTCACAATTTTGGATTTAGGCAGAAACGTACACTGTGGAATTGTTTGCTGTAGGGCATACAGGAAATGGTGTAAATGTTGGTAGGGTTACCCCTGGGAACTACTACCCTATTGGATAAGGGGATGCCACAGGTGTGCCATCCACAGGCTAGTACCAGGAGTAAATGTTGCATCCACAATACCTACTCGGAACACTACTGGACCTGAGGAAGATGAGAAGAGGACTGAATCTGCTGCCTGAGGCCTTAAATGAGACCAGAAGGACTGGATCTGCTCTACTGGAGTAAGTCTTGACCACCAAGTTCTTTTCCTGAGGTCCTCTCAACAGCTTGAGAAACCTGGGACTTTAAAACTTTTGTCTTTAAAGTCCTTTGAATGACTGGGCCAAACCTGTCAAGCAGATCCGATCAAGATGGGCACCATAGGGGTGAAGATTCAGGCTTCCACCACTCAGAACTTTTCTGCTGCCACAAATCTGATTCACCGGGACATCACAGACAAGGTATCGGGCGTTCTGGAGCTCTCTTCAACTAAATCCGGCAGCCTTGCCCTGCTGGTAGAATCCCAAAAAGTGACTAAGTGCGAACAAAGTAATCTTTACAGGGCGAAGGCGCCAGAAGTATCCAGGCAGAAATGAAAATTCTAATTTCTTCCACGCAGAAGTTTCCTGCCAAAAACCAACATTTTCACCAGGATCTTGTCTGACAGCTATCCAACATCTGGGAGCCCTCCTCAGCGACAACCTTCTGCCTTTCCCCACTAAAGATTTTGGGCTTCCACTTCAGAGACGTCCAAAGGTAAAACTTCCTAATGCGTCAAACCTGGTTTCTACGCCAATCTGCGCTCTATCACGGTTCACCTCAAATCAATCCTAGGACCCGACCCATCAGGGCTAGTTGACTTCTGTAGCTACACAGTGCTTTTTGGCTCTGTTTATATTTAAAACTTTAAAAATTCATATCTCCGGTTTCTCTCTTTGGATTGATGTTGTCCTTATTTAGTAAAATTTACTTTGTTGCTAACTTTTTGTAAATTGGTTTGGGATTTTTCTTATGTTGTATTTCGAGGTTATTAGTGTTTTGGTTCTGAATAAATAGTCCACACACTACCTATAAGTAAAGCCTGCTCTGCTGTCTGCCAAGGGGTTGAGTGCAGGGTAATCTAGTGACTATGGGCCTGATTCCGATCTTGGCGGATGGGATACACCGTCACAAAGATGACGGGTATACCCTGTCAGCCTTATTACTAGTTCCATGGGTATAATGGAACTTGTAATACGGCGAACAGGATATCTGTCATGTTTGTGACAGTGTCTCGTCTGGCAAGATCGTAACTAGGCCCTTTAGTGGCTCACCCCAGGTGGGAGATTATTACTTGAGATGGGCAGTTACCCCCCAACTAATACTCTCTAAATTGCAGTGTATCCCTGTTGCAACCTACGTAGCGGAAGTTTGGGGCTTTACTGGTTGTAGTGGCATTCAGGGTGAGGAAAACAGACTCTGTAGGAAATTGCTGGGGGCCCCAATCTCCGCATCACAGTAGATCTGCCATGGAGAGTTAAAATTGCCATATATTGAGGATTTTATCAGGGCGCGGCCTAGTATATTTTGGCTTAAAATTTGGCAGAATCCAGCAGCAATACTTACAAGAAATATAATCACCGACTGCCTGAAATGTGAAAAGGGGATAGACATACCGTGGCTTTCTGCCGTACGGGAAAGTCTAATCAGTGTAAACCTCGGACATATCTTCTTAAACCCAACTAATATGGATGGTGTAAGTAAAAAATTGCTTCAGGAGGTGTTATATGATAAGTATAGTAGGGCTAGACATGATGAAGAGCTCCTGAAATCTTCAGTAGCAAGGTATATGTCCTTAGAAGATGTACGACTGCCACCATCTTATCTGCCATCTAGCTACCTTCTGAAGAATATTAGCCGCTGGGAAAGAGGATTGTTGTTTCGACTAAGAGCGGGTACTATGAAATATATGCTCTGTTTCCCCCTAGGGTACAATGCTAAGCTAGATCAAATGTTATGCCCATGTGATAACCTTAGTAAACAAACAATGCCACATTTTCTATTTTTCTGTAATTTCTATCAAATGTATACAAAATTGTTTTTGATTCCTTTTTTTAAGGAAATCGCTATTATTGATCATAAAACAGCCTACATAGAAATTCTTAAATTAGAAGAGGATGCTTTGGTTTTCCGTGTAGGTTCCTTCTTGAAAGCGGCAGTCCGCTCACGCACCTCTATGAGTATTTAATGAAGGTTCATTTTTTAGGCGCGCACTGCACATGGTATCTCCCTTTTAGGATCACATGAAATCGAGGCATTCTGTAATGAACAAATGTAACCAACTGCACTTTATAGCTATATTGTAATGTCATTCTGTATTTATCAGACTTTTATGGGCACTGTTTTGTACGATGCTGTTATTATATCGATTTTATGTATTTTAATATTGATTTATTTTCACCTGTGCTTTTACGGATACATATTTTGAATCCGAATAAAGATTAATTGAATTGAATACTCTCCAGTGTCTTAAAATGTTGAATGACAGGGCTTGCAGTACATGCTACCCATGACTGCAAGCAATGCATAGTGACCCCTGAATTATGCCCCAGACCAAATGTACAGCCTCCCGTACGTAGCCGTAGTCCCAACTGTTAACCTTTTTCAAGAGTAATCATATAGGAAAAGGCACCGAAGGAAGCAATAATTCCTGGAAAATACAGTATTGAGCAGACTTTCTGGTAATCTGGATCATCAATCATTGATTTTGCAAAGGTTTATGTGATGTTCTTTTAGTGCATCATATCCCTCACTTAAAACAAAATCAGCCATTGTGTGTAAGTCTGAGATCTAAAATAAAAATCTTACTTTTCAAACGTGAAAACAAAAGCATGCCGGGCTCTGTACTTATTGTTTTCCAAAACGTTTGCATTCTTTACTTAATGACAGTAATAAGAGTCCCATTTAAGGAATGCCTCCTAATTACAAAAGAACCAGGTAGGAGAGAATATTAAAGTAGGGAGCTGCACTTTTCCCCCAAGGCATCATAGAGTCACTTACTTAAAGCACTGCATATAGAGTTTCAGCCGTGAAAAGAACTAACCGTAATGTATTATTTATAAAAGATGCTGAGATCAGGTTCATCTTGCAGCTGTGTCTTGTACAGTACCCAAATCGATACTTTTCATTACATATCTAATTTTATTTCCATTTTGTTTAGGAAACGGGCATGTACCCTGCATACAAGGAAATGGTAGCAGAATATTGCTGGCTAAATAAATGTAAGTAGATACAAATGGTCAGTGTGTGAGGTGTTTGTTTTTGTCCCTGAAAGCCACTGAGTTCTGGTTACTGGCAGGAAGAGGGAGATTCCAAGTCATTTGCATTTTATTGAATAGGTTTTGAAATGCCGACCTGCGATTATATTTCTGGACAGCTTTGTAACTTAAGTTTGGCAAGTTTGCAATGCCCCTGCCACCCTTTTCTGGCTCTCTTTGTAAACATTTGTAGAAATATAACCATCTGCCCTCGTCCACCACGTGCCAGCAACGAAAGTTTCCACCTGAGAATCCCATCTCTGTCTCTGAAATTCATTTACGTCACTTGTTCTTTCACTTACAGGCATTGCACATCCCAAATAAAGAATAGTAATTCTAAACCAAGTTACCACTTTTATAAGCAGCTACTACTTCATTTCCACGTTCTTTTTAGGTTGCAGCCTACCACACAGTGCAGTTGACTAGTTTGCTAAAGATATCTTGGGTACATTCAGAAACTTGACATAGGAATACATTCTGCCTGTTGCTTACTATTGGCTTTGTGGTTTGTAACTCACATTTTCCAGCAATTTGCTGTCTTTATTTGCTTTAGGCTTTCTAGCTTTGGTTCATCCCTCCGGTAGACTAAACCTTGTTTACTGTACTGTTTCTGTTCGGAGGCCTTTAAATCTTGTTCTTAACTTGTCACATTTGCTGTGCATTCACAGACAGAGGTCAAATGTCAGGCTGTGTCTTCAGGGAGCTTGTTGTTTAATTTTCTTTCTCTGACTTTAAAGTGAGAGGATTTATGTGACAATCATGCTGGCTAGTGGGGGTGTATTTGAGGAAGGCTGTACAGAAGTTATTTTTATTTTTTTCTAGCACACAACAACATTTAAATGTCTGTAAATGAACTGTACTGACTATCAAATCCATGCATTGAGTGATGACATAGCCACATCGTTTGTGCGCTGTTTACTTTTATCAGTAAAACTGTATGTGAGTGCAGTCGACCCCAAGGCCATTTCAAGTTCTACATCTTTCTCTGAATTCATCCCGGTCACTAGAGACCAGATTAGCGCTATGATTACGCTTATAAATTCCAGCTCCACCATGGGTTCTTAAACTGGCCCCTGACATTATAAGTACCAGTCTTTCGTCTATCTTTAACTTTATTTTTAATACCAGGATTTTCCCCGTCATCTGGAAAAAGGCCTCTTTCCTACCTCTCCTTAAGAAATCCAATCTTGATCCAACAGATCCAAATAGTTACCTGTCCAATTGCATCCCTCCCCTTTCCAGCTAACATGGTAGAGAAGATGATGAATACTCAGCCAACACAATATTTCCAGGACATTCACCTTCTCGGTGAATCTCAATACGGTTTCAGATGAGGACACAGCACAGAAATGGCCTTGATCTAAGCCACAGAGGAAATCAGAACAGTTCTTGATAGCGGGCGACGGCGGTGCTTATCCTCCATGATCTGTTGGCGGCATTTGACACCATCGACCACATGGTGTTGATTAGCTGCCTAAGCTCTCTAGGTATTAAAGGGAAAGCCCTAACACTGATCACATCCTTCCTTTCTGGAAGACAACAAACTGTGGCCTTGGGCTGTTAGGAGTTCTCTCCCTTCACACTTCCTAGTGGAGTACATCAGGGCTCCTCTATCAGCCCCACGCTGCTTAATATTTATGTTACGGAACTGGCTAATCTTATCAGATCTTTTGGTCTTTCTCTAACTTTTTACGCAAACTATACTCCGATGGTTATGTAAACCTTTCGAAATGGCAATAATCTGGCACCCCAACTCCATGATTGCATGCTAGCCATTAGGTAATGGATGAGCCTAAACTTTAACTCTGGTAAGACGGAGGTAATTCTTTTCAGAAACATTTCCCTAAATTGGTCCCCAGTTTGGTGGCCAGTCGAGAAGGGCCCTCTGCCCACACCGATGATCAAAACAAAAAACCTTGGAGTGATCATTTATGAAAAACATAACTTTGGGCCGCAGGTTAACGCCATCACTTCCTCCAGTTTCTATTTACTTAAATATCTAAAGAAAATCTTGCCTTTTATCCCGGCACCAACTAAAAAGACAGTAATTACTACCTTAATCTTATCAAAGTTAGATTACTGTAATGGCCTCTACCGGAACATGCAGGAAAAACATCTTAATAAACTTTAGACAGTACAGAATGTGGCAGTCAGACTTCTCCTAGGCATTCCCAAGTTCCTCTCTGTGGCCAAGGATATCAAAAATCTTCATTGGCTTCCTGTAAGAAGTCGGATCAAATTTAAGGCCTTATGCATTACTTAGAAGGTGCTTCACAATGTAAGTCTTCAGCTCCTTAGTCAGTCGTTAAAATGGTACTCTCCCAACAGACTCCTATGCTCGTCCAGGTCCAATCTTATGATGCTTGCCAGAATCCAAAAGACCAACTGGGGGGCAGAAGCTTCATTACAGGATCCATTAAACTATGGAACAGCTTACTTACCATCTCATATTAGGGCTTTACCAACTCTAACCGCCTTTAGGAAAAACCTTAAAACCTGGTTATTTATTAACTAGGGCTAGATCTAATGTTCAGGATAGCTTAGCGCCAAGACACCTTTCGGTATTCGTGCACTTAATAAATTGCTATAAGATAACATATCAAATGTAACGGTCATTTCAATTGAAGATGGGTTTGTCTGTAATGGCAGTACGCTACCATGTCATGCATGCTCCATATTACCCCACTTCACTCTGCTCTGCACCATTCCATGCCACTACTCTCTACTCTGCACCACTCCACACTATGCCACTCCATTTCACACTGTCACTGCACTCTTCTCTGCACCACTGCATGCCTCTCTGCTCTAAACACTCCACTGTACTCCATGACAATGCACTCTACCCCACACTACTCTACTATGCACCAGTGCACTCTTTGCCACTGCTCTCTACACCACTCCACATCACTCTATGCCACCCTACTCTGCAACACTCTATGCCAGTGCACTCTACATAACCTTCCTGAAAATCAATTCACTCTACGCCAATCTACCCTGCACCAAATCACTCTACGCCACTATACTCTATGCCGCTTCACTTGGTGGCACTCTATTCTACTCTGCTTCACTACACTCTATGCCACTCTATTCTAAAATGTCCACTGTACTCCAAACCACTGCTCTCTACGCCACTGCTCTCTATGCCACTCTACTCTGCGCCAATGCACTCTGCGCCACTCTACTCTGCACTCTACGCCAATGCACTCCACACTACTCTACTATACACCACTGCACTATTCTACAGTGTACTCTGTAACACTGCACTCTCTTCCACTCTGCTTTATGCCATTCTGTGCCACTGCACTCTATGCCACTATATTATAAGCCTCTCTAATGTACTCTGCACTCTACTCTATACTACTGCACTCTACCCCACTTCACTCTACTCTGAAACAATCTACTTTGCTACTGCAATCTGCACCACCCTTTTCCACTCGACACCACGCCGCTCCACTTCACACCAATGCTGTCTACACCACTTTACTCAAAACCAATATGCCCTACGTCACTGCACTCTATGCCAATCTACTTTGCATCACTGCACTGTACGCCACTATATTCTACGACACTGCACTCTAAGCCACTCTACACCATTGCACTCTGTCACTATACTCAGCACCACTCTACGCTACTGCACTCCACACCAATGTACTCTACGTCCCTCTACTCTACACCACTGCACTCTACAACACTCTACTCTTTGCCGCTTTACTGTATGCCACTGCACTTTACTCTGCACCACTCTACTGCACTTTGCACCAGTGCACATCAACAGCACTCTAATCTACTGTGCACCACTGCACACAGACACTGCACTCGACACCACTCTAGTCTAAGCCCCTCCACTATGCACCACTCCACTCCACTCTACACCACTACACTCCGTGCCACTGCACTCTACGACACTCTACTCCTTTCTGTGCCAATCCACTCCATTCTGCGCCACTCCATTCTACATCACTGCAATCAATGCTATGCAACTTATCTACACCACTCGATTCTATGCCTTTACGCTCCACCCTCCACCACTATACTCTACCCAGCACCACTCCACTCTACTCTGAAGCAATCTACTGAACGCCACTGCACTCTTTGCTACTGCATTTTACGCCACTCTATGCCACTGCAGTCTATGCTATGCCACTGTACTCTAAACAACTGCACTCTACATCACTTTACTCAAAACCAATGCATCCTATGCCACTGCACCTACACCAACTACTCTGCAACATTCGATTCTATGCCACTGTATACTATGTGTCTCTAAACCACTGCACTCTACGCCACTCTAGTCTACTGTGCCCTACTGTACTCTACGTCACTGCCTCTTGCACCACTGTATTGTGCTCCACTCTGCAACCCTGCACTCTAGAACCCTGCACTCTGATACGCTAACCTGCAGGACTCCACTTTGTCACTGCACTCTACTCTGCACCACTCAACTCTACTGCACTCTACACTGCACCACTCCACTTGGTACGACGATGCGCTTCGGCTTTTAAAGAAATCCTGCAAACAAGCCGAAAGAGCTTGGCGCAAATCTTATTCACCTGATAAGAAATCGGAGTATCGTGCTAAGACTAGGCTCTACCATAGAGCGGTCTGTAAAACCCGGGCCGCCTATTTTTCTTGCGAATTCAATCTCCGCACTAATCCTACTAAATTAATTTTTAGGGTTCTTAAAGATCTTACAACTAGCAGAGCCTCACTTGATGAGATCCGCTCTGCATCGCACTGTGAAAATCTTGCCGCTTTTTTTGTGGAAAAGGTGGCGGCTATATATCGCTCCTTTCCCGATTCACCTGCCCCTTTGGATAAGGGAGAATCTCCTCCGATGACTACGCTGGCTCTTTGCTCTTTTCCTGAGCTCTCCCGGGAGGAGTTTACAAAAATTGCGGTAAAGGTTAAATCAGGCTCACCTAGAGACCCTCTTCGTCCTGCTCAGTTTAGAGAATCTGCGTCTCTCTGTTTCCCTCTATTGCGTGATCTGGTTAATTTATCTTTAACAACTGGCTCTGTCCCTGTAAGCTGGAAAGAGGTTCAGGTGATGCCCATTCTGAAAAAACCTGCCCTGGATCCATCTAAATTGGAAAACTATCGCCCCATATCGCTTCTTCCGTGGGCGGCCAAATTGACTGAGATTCATGTCAATACTATTTTATCTGATCATCTCCACCGCGCTGATATTCTGGACCACTCAGAATGGCTTTCGACCCGGCCATAGCACGGAGACGGCGCTGTTTTTTATGGTCGACCATTTACGAACTTTGGTCGACTCTGGTCAAACGGCGGCACTGGTGCTCCTCGACCTCAGCGCCGCGTTTGACACCGTCTCCCATGCTATTTTATTACAACATCTGGGTGAGGCTGGTGTCGGTAACACGGCACTGGAATGGTTTCGATCATTTCTTTCAGATCGCACGTTTAGGGTTGTTACACCCCCTTTTCAATCTAATCCTTATCTTATTGCACAGGGCGTCCCGCAGGGGTCGGCTCTTAGCCCCACACTTTTTAACCTTTATGTTCAGCCGCTGGCTGCTGTAGCCAAATGGTGGAACCTGACTATGGTGTCCTACGCTGATGACACTCAGCTGGCGGTTGCATTAAGTGGGGCCTCCGACCTGGACGCTGCTAAGTTCCGGGGGGGAATTAGCTCAGTAGCGCGTTGGATGACTGATAATTGCCTACAATTGAACGCTAAGAAAACTGAGGTGCTCATTGTTGGCAATCAGAGCCACCTTTGGGGTGATCGCTGGTGGCCATCTGAACTTGGCTCTACTCCCCTCCCTGTTACGGAGGTTAAAAACCTTGGGATTTGGTTAGACTCCAAACTTAGCTTTGTTTCTCATACAAAGAAAATTGCTGCCACGTGCTTTGGGATACTTCGAAAGCTCAGACCCGCTTTTAAATATTTTGATGCTCCTACCAGACAGCTTATTGTACAAGCTATGATCCTGTCGCGGTTAGATTATGCGAGCTCTCTTTTGTTAGGAGCCAATTTGGCCGAACTTGCTAGATTCCAACGCATCCAAAACGCTGCCGCCAGAGCTCTGGTTGGCCTACCGAGATTTTGTTCGGCCAAAAAAACTATTGGTAAACTTCATTGGCTCCCTATCTCACAGAGGATCAAATTCAAGTGTCTTTGCTTGCTATTTAAAATCCTCAAGCACTCCTCTCCTCATATCTTGGGGCATCTTATTCAGCCTTACATTCCCTCGCGCACTCTAAGATCTTCTGGACTTCACTTCGTTGTAGTCCCACGTTTCAAGAGGGTCAGGGCCGGTGGTCGCTCCTTTAGAGTCTTAGCGGCCAGGCTCTGGAACTCTCTCCCCGCCCATATTCGTGCTATTGACGATCTTCTGGTTTTTAGGAAGGCTATTAAAACCTTCCTTTTTTCCCAGAACTTCTAGTGATTTTCTGTTGGTTATGTTTGGTCTGATACCTTGTCTGCTGCAGCGCCGGGACGCCCCTTTGCTGGGGCATCTGTGCGCTATATAAATATGGCTAACATAACATAACTCTGTGTCACTACACTCTATGGCACTCTACTCCACTCTACTCTGGGCCACTCCACTCTATGCCACTCCACTCTATGCCATTGCACTCTACGCCACTGCAATCTACTCCCCACCACTCTACGCTACACAACTGCACTCTACACTACTCTACATCACTGCACTCTATGCCAATGCACTCCATGCCAATGCACTCCACACCACATTACTCAAAACAGAATACACTCTATGCCACTGCAATCTACACCAATCTACTCTGCACCTCTATACTTTATGCCACTTCAATGTAGGCCTCTCTACTACACGCCGCTCTGCGACACTCAACTTCACAGTACTCTGCTCTATGATGCTCTAATCCATTACACTGTGCTCCACTGACACTCTACTCCACCCTATGCCACTCCACTCTACAGCACTCTTCTCCACTCTATGCCATTTTACAACACTACTCCACTCTACGACGCCCTATGCAACTCCCTCTATGCCACTTTACTCCACCCTATTCTATGATACACTACTCCCCTCTATTCCACTCTATGCCACTCCACTCTGACAATTTACTCCGCTGTATGCCACTCCACCCTACAACACTCTACTGCACTCTATGCAACACCCTCTCTGCCACTCCTCTCTGCACCACTCCACAACAATTGATGGACGGAATGCTGGACAATGCACACATTCACCCCCAGTCACTAGGATCTGGGTTAAATCCATCATTCTTTTGCTCACCACACCACCCCAGTTTGGACCCAGCCATATGCAAATCAGTCTTGACCCTGTTCCTTGTGGGAACAGTCCAGACCAAACTGCCAAGCCAGGTCCTCCCTGGACTGGAAACAAGCTTCCTGGGACTGGTTTCAGGACATCACCCTTCATCAGCCAGGCTTGCTTGAATCCAGTGGTGTAGTGAGCACGGGACCTACTTCTGGGCATACCCTTACCACTTAGGGTGACATATGCAAAAGAAACAATTGATGGACGGAATGCTGGACAATGCAAACATTCACTCCCAGTCACAAGGATCTGGGTTAAATCCATCATTCTTTTGCTCACCACACCACCCCAGCTGATGAAGGGTGTTACCCAGAAACCGGTCCCAGGACGGTTGTTTCCGGTCCAGTGAAGACATGGCTTGGCAGTTCGGGCTGGACTGTTCCCATGAGGCACAGGGTCAAGACTGATTTGCATATAGTTGTGTCTGAACTGGGGTGGCAAAGTGAGCTAAAGAATGATGATGGATTCAACCCAGATCTGTGACTGGGGGTGAGTGTCTGAAATGTTTTAGCACTCCGTCCATCATCTCCTGGTGTTTGCTTTGTTTGCCCTAAGTTGGCAGGGTATGCCCAGACGTGGGTCCCTTGCTCACTTTGCCACTGGATTCAAGCTAGCCTGGCTGATGAAAGGTGTTACCCAGAAACCGGTCCCAGGATGCTTGTTTCCGGTCCATTGAAGACCTGGCTTGGCGGTTCGGGCTGGACTGTTCCCATGAGACACAGGGTCAAGACTGATATGCATATAGGTGTGTCTGAACTGGGGTGGCAAAGTGAGCTAAAGAATGATGATGGATTCACCCCAGATCTGTGACTGGGGGGTGAGTGTCTGAAAAGTTTCAGCACTCCGTCCATCATCTCCTTATGTTTGCTTTCAACAATGTTCAAAGCGCATAGTATGCAATAACTTGGTCCAGAAACTTGAACTAAATCAAGAAGAGTAATCCAAGTACTCGAAGGTCTTTAGGAAAGCGCGCGCTCCACCTAGCTGACTGCCAGTGGTTGACTCCTCGACGTAGCGTAATGCCGGGAGACGAGCGCTGAAGGCTGGAGGACTGAAGACTGCAGAACTGCAAACAGAAATCACATGATGCGGTCTGACACGGTGGAGATGCGGCTGCTGTGGAAACAGGAAACAAAGCTACACACAGCATTGTGCTAGGTGTGGCTATTTATAGCCAATCAGAATAGTCATTTGTCGAGCACGTGGCCTCGCGATTCGCTGAGAAACAACATTGTGATGTTGCCTAACAGCATTACCAATTGCACTGCGCCCTGTCAAAACATGCAGGGCACACAAGCATGGTCTCAGGCAGACACAATACCCATATCAATGTGAAGATAGGATAATAACATGATTGACCAGTGACCCCTGGGGATGGTGACAAATAATACAGGGCACGGCCTGCGGATTCCTGACATTCACCATCTACAAATGCATAGTTACTCAAAGGTGTAGACTTGCATGTCCCCACTGTCTGAATTCAGGTGTCCGAGCCTAATTCACAAGTGAAAAATGACTACCTGGAAATTTTCACATGAAGTCAGATCCCCCTATAATAAAGTATAGAGAAAGATGTAAAAGTTTATCAAACTTTAAAAAAAGCAATGTAGATTAATTTAAAATAGGTATTCTAAATGAAGAACAAAATAAAAAATGCTACATCATCAACTTAATTTTGAATGAAATATGTAATTATTTGAGTTCTCAAAATGCAGTTTGTGAATAGGGCCTATAGTGATTATTGCATATCATTGATCACTGTGAAACCGGTTATGAAAACCATAGTAGTCAAATAGTATCGCATCTGCTGCGAGTTAAATTACCATATACCCAGGGCTAGTAAATTAAATGCTACTAGTGGACCTGCAGCACTTATTGTGCCACCCACTAAGTAGTCCCTTAAAACATGTCTCAGGCCTGCCATTGCAGCCTCTTAGCAGTTTTAAACTGCCAATCCGACTTGACAAATAACCCCCTTGCTAAGACTTAAACTCCCTTTTTATTACATATTAGCACCCCTGAGGTAGGCTCTAAACAGTCTATTGGGAAGGCAGTTTCAGCCGGTAAGTTTAGGATGGATGGCGGATGGGACACACATGCACACATACACACTCACAGGCATGCAGTCACATGAGCACACACACAAACACATCCATTCATAACACTCATTACCAAGCATTCATACGTACACGCATGCACGCACCAAACATTAACATTTTTAAAAACCACACGCTTACCTGCAGCTCAGACGTCTCAGGAGGCTTGGGACTACCTAAGGTCACCCAATGAGGGATGGCAGTAGTCCCAATGTCATCACAGAGTGGGATGGGGTCAGTGAGACTGCTGACCTAACCCCACTCTGTGATGAAGTTTCACTGATTGACACTCGACACTGGGCACTTCAGGGCTTAAAACTGAAGCACCTAGGTGTGAGGCAATCAGTGATGCTACCCCTAGTCACTGAGGGGAGGGCCTCTGGGACCTTTGTTGAGATGAGGAGGTCACACCCACAGGAGCTGTGACTTCCTCAGCCCAGCAAAGTTCAGCTTAGGCAGCCAGGAGACTGCACATTTAGCTCATGTCTGGCTCCTGGCTTCCTGACCTTAAATTGAACAGTGTCTGTCAGGCTGAACTTTGTTCAGCCTGACAGACATTGTTTGTGAGGGGCAAAAGGTGGGGCTGTAGCCCCTCAGCCCTAATGGACCGGCCGCAGCTGAGGGAAGGTATGCATTGTAATTAAAAAGTTGAATATGTACTTTTAACTTTTATATGTCCTGATAGAGAAAAACTCACAAATTTGTTTCTCACTACAATGAGGCCTACTTCTCCCATATAATAATCTTTGGTTGCCTTATTACATTTAATATGTGCTAACGTTTGATTGGGAACAAGTAGGAAAATCATATTTGATATCTGAGAAAATGGAATTTTTCAATCCTCTTAAATGGTCAGGTCAGATTGTAAGTCAAAAGTTTGAAAATGCCACTTTAAGACAATTGGCCTTTTCTTGTCCTAACCATTTGGTATCTGCAACTGTTCCTATGTCACATGATTAGATGCGAGTGGCAGTATGTTCCTCCCATACAGCGACAGAATAGAGGGACTTAGTGTGTCTCAATGGATCATCATTTGCAGGATGTGGGTGGAGCTGTTCACAACCCCACTTACACATCAATAGGCATGGCCCTCCTAACACATAAAGAACTTCACACTGTCCTTTAGTGCCTGTAGCCAGGCTGGAGTCACAGCAGAGAGGCAGGAAATTTGAAGCCCTTTTGAAAGGGGGAACCTCTAGTAACTTCACCTACTTCAAAGGAGGCGCCAGGTATAAAAATTGGACCCTCAGACCCACTGTGTAGTTCACTCCTGGACCTGTGGATACTACAGCAAGACACCCTGCTGCATGAGTCCTGCACTGCATGCTGCGAAGGAAGACTGGACCTACACCCTTCAACCCAGGCTGACGTGACTCCAACGGTCAGCTGACTGACCTCCTGTTAGAGCTACAGGGACACAATGATCTCCAGAGGCCTCCCTGCATCTGTCTCGCTGACCTGCTGCCTTGACCTGCTGCTTGGACATGTCTGAGCCTTGCTGGTCTCTGCTGGAGAGAGTTCCTGAGCCCCAGGAGGTGCCTCTCAGGTCCTGGGTCCTTGGTGTGGCCTTATTTGAGCTCCTGAAAAATGCTGAAAATCCTGAAACATGCTGAAGGAAAAATGCTGACGTTTTGGGCTCTTCACAACTGCTAACGGGCCCATTCGTGCCAAAATCTTGCAGACCATCAACGCAAAGCCCCGGTGAACCCGACTCTTCATGCTACATCGACGACCGGTGGCGCGAGATCTGCACTTTGCTGCAGAGCATAGACAGCTTGGGGTGACCACCAATGTGAAGTCCCAGCAATGACCGTCTGCGACAGGATCTTCACGCTATAGTGATGACCATCCATGATGCTTTCCCTGCTCCTGGCGGCCTCCTCCACCCCTACTGGACTCTTCGCGCTAGACTTTAGAAGGTAACTTTTTTTCAGTGGGACTAACCTGATCTCTATATCCAGACCACGCTCCATAAGTCAGCCTAAACTTGAGACTTGCCCCAGTCTTGCATGACAAGATAAGTGGTGCTTTGCACTTCTAGGCGCTATGCGTACCTTAATACTTTAACATTTTATAGCTTTGGTTTTACTGATTCGATTTTTGTTATTTTTGTGTCAAATAATATATTACATTTTACTCTATTTTTCTAAATTGCTGTGTGGGATGTTTCTTGTGTTATGTTTTCACTTTACTGTTTGCGTGCTGCATAAATACTTTACCTATTGCCTCCAAGTTAAACCTGGCTGCTTTTGTGCCGACCTCCCAGAGGGTTAAGCACAGGTAATTTGGCAATTTTTGTGGTTCACCCTGACACGGATCCTGGCTCAAGCTTGAGAATGGCTCCACCCTCCTCAACCAACAACCCAATTTCTCACACTCACTCTATAGCAAAAGCCATATATTCAGTATCATCCAAAAAACTGTGGTATCCCTCACCGAAGTGAACTCTTAAAAGAGGGACATACCTGACCATCAAATGCACAATTAGCGGTTCACTCATATCTCAATATCTCTCTTTTTCAATTGTTCTATTTTTCTTTACCAGTTAATCCTAACAAAACGTCTACGTTGTCAATGACAATGCAATACTATCCCAATAATCTATTCCAAGGTACTTTCAATATTAATTGGAATTGGAATAAAACCGAATATTAATCCCTGTCCTAGAAAATACCAGCCAATCCTGTGACCAGTCTCAACACACCAGTTAGTGATACAGTTGATAATTTTGGATGCCTTGAAAGGGTGCCTTTCCCACCCTTACCCCATCACTTCAAACTGAGCCAACCATCACATTTGACCTTCTCGGCGATACATCAAACACACTTGCTTTCCCTTAATAGATAATGTCATAAATCTGCTCAAACAGAAGCCTAATGTGTTTATGAACTCAGCAGCCCCGCTCAAATGGAATATTGCTAAACCTAAGAAATCCCTCCAGTAACACTCACAAGAAATTGCACAGACCAATAGGATTGTCTGCAGATTATAGACAAAATTGTGTCTCTTCCAAACTTGTGCTATCTTTGCAGCTCTAAAGTGTCAGAGAAAACCCTCGTCTCATTTTTAAAAAAAAATAGTGTGGAAATAATTTGACTCATTAAAACATTCCAGCCATAATAAATAACCTCAAACCTTCATAATATTCGGACAATGTGAGTGGTGTAGACTTGAGACAAGAATTTCAAGTTGCTACCCTGAGGTCACCTAAGGAAGCGAAATCTGGACATTTCAGACCAATTACAAAGTTGCTTTCCTAAGGCAAGATGATAGGGAAATAATTTAGAAATAAATTAGAAAGACATGCAAACCCCTGCCGCAGCTAATCTGCCTTGAGACAATATTGCTTCACTGAGACAACACTCTGTGCTTGAAATTCAAATATAAAATCGCAAATCCTCCCTGTTCCAGGTTGCATGTTTGCTACTGAGAAGTGCTGGTACTCTCCCGTTAAATGCATTGCATGCCTGCTGAGAATTGCTGGTACTCTTCCTTTAAAATTGAAGAAATGTAGGTGCTCGGTACCTGGGAGTACTTGCCCATTTAAAGCACTGATTGTATTCTTACAAAAGGACGATGAAGCCCCCTTGTACAAGATGTCGAAAACCCTGTATATTTGTGTTTCTCAGCTTCTCAATGGCCTTGGACTCAGTTGATCAGGAGACATTGCATTATTTTGCCTTTCATGTGAGATGTGATAGCACTGCTATGGAATAGGCTTCTTTATTCTATCAGAAAGGCTTAGATAAATACAAATTGAGTCATCCATCTCTCACTCTCTTCTGCTTTCCTGTGTCGCATGGATATTTCCACATGCCATGGCTGGGAATCTTAGTTGCTGATGGTCTCACTGAGTGGTGACATAAATACATTGGTATCCTTCACAACTAGAATCAAAGAATCATGGAAAAACAATCCCTAATATTTTTTTTAAAACATGCTCTTGTAAGCGACTCATGTACATACGTTAGCCACACATGGCGAATCCCTGGTCTTCATACTGCACACTCACATCTCCAACCTTGCAACCGTGTTTTTGAACCAATTGCCCATTACAAAATGTAACTGTGGTTCCCTCCTGGGCAGATTCGCGAGCAGCAGTGTCAAAGTCTTGTGGTATCCCAGTTTTGAGAAAAAACTCTCCTACATGGTCTAATACCACAGCACTTGCCCCATCCAAAGGCAGTTCGGTAACCTGCTGCACTTCTCCAACCCCCTCATTGCTTAGGATCCTCTTCAAGGACTTGGCTCTCTTGCTAAATTTATCCCAGTCTGTTTTTAATGCTAAATTATTGCAATCTTTCATTGTGCTTGTAATGTGCCCAGTGCTTAGTGGCTCCATAGGTTAGGGGGTGTTGTATAAGCAAGATATTTAATAATCAAATTGCATTGGTGCATTTCATATAAATATCTATGACAGATTATACAATACCTACAAAGTAGCAAATTAACTATGCGTCTTTCACAAGCTAGCATGTTGTCTATTCTTACTGTATGTGTTTTGTGAGAGGTAAGGTGTTTGCCGTGCTGTGTTACTTGATGTGTTCCTTAAGTAGTGCTTTTGTTTAATCTTGTGCTTTCAATCAATCGATCAGGTGGTTTGGAGCGCGCTACTCACCCGTGAGGGTCTCAAGATGCTGGGGGGAGGGGGAGTGCTTTATGTGCTTGCTAACTGAAGCCTGGCTTGTTTAGAATCTGCATGGGTTTTTATGCAAGAAAAGGAAGCGTTAGCCCAGTGGTCGGAGGAATGTACCTTAGTGATTTAGGAACCGCTATGGTTCATGAGTAAAAAATATATTCAAGTATTGACAAAGCCAATGTGAGTGCTTAGATATGGGCCTTGGCAATGCTTGTCTTGACATTGCCAAAAAAGGAAAACAAGCAAAATAAAAATGGCTGCTTTTGTGTCATGATGCATGCGCACACATTGTGCAATAATGGCGCCCATCTAGGAATGCTCTTTTAGATGAGAAAAAAAATTCCAAAACAACCTTAGTCATATGTACCCATCGGGGCAGGGGGTGAGTGGATTGTTTAATTTCTCATCATCTGACTACTCTATCTTGGCTTCCTTTCAGTGGCCAATGGTCAACTGCAGCAACTCTCACAAGCATCTGAAACCAGTTCTTCCATCTCGTCCTATTCTTCTGAGACTACCTACAGCTCCATTAACGGATTTCATCACGCATACCTTTCTGGTCGCGGAGAGTCACAAATGGTGGATGTGTGCATTTCCACGGAGGACACTCTTGAGGACCTCTTCTTGCAGAGCGCTGAAACAGCCATACAAACAGACGTGCAGCTATCCCCGACTGGGCTGTTGGAATCCGAAGGCACCCAAAAACCAGGCAAAGGAGTCCCTGACACCCAGAGGACTGTGTGGCCAACAGTGCTTTTAAGAGATACTGCCATCAGGTCAGAGAGCTTCAGTGAAGCCCAAAGAACAAAAAAACAAAAACATTTTTCAAACGAGGACTTTTCAAATTTAGATTCTCCAAAAACTGCACTGCTGCTGGCTTTGAGTAAACCAAGGAAACCCATCAGGAGATCTCAGAGTTATCTCAGCCTTCGGGGTAAGGTCACTTCTTTGAATGCATAATACTAAATGTTTTCCCTCATTGTCATGTGTGTGGGATTGTAGCAGATGATCTAAATGGTAATCTAGGTCCATCCTGTGAAGTTCACACTCTTGCCTTTCCTGCTTGCCTGTAGACTCCAACCCCCACATTACTATACTCTGTAGCTACCCCATACACATATTTCAGTCAAAATAATCTATGTCCGAAGTTCAGTCTGTGAAATGTGTGCACTGTGAGATATTACATTTTTGCTTGGGACTGAAACAGTAGCGAAGTGACCACATGCATCTGGCTGTCCTTGTCACAGCAATATATGTAATAGCTACAACTGGCGCAATGTTTCTGTGCTGACAATCTCAGGCATTAAAATAGTTATGTTCTGACCCAATATCCCATTCTACAGGTGTGTAGTTTGTTTGTATAATAGCACAATGCTTTTCATAACAAAGAATTGCCTCTTTCGGAATGTCACTAAACAACTTTACTAAGCACTAGGCATTTTAGTTTACAAAGGAAAATTCAGTGAGCGTCCTTGCCTTAATATTTGTTGAGTGCTTTAAAAAAGCAGAACTCTGTGAAATCTGCTGAGCTGACCATCCTTATGTGAAAGTCTTGATACTTGGTAACAACTTCCTGCTTGAATCTCACTTAAGAAGTGCTGCTTGTTTTATTTCAGGTACCCACATTCAATTCAATTCAGAATCTTTATTCGGTTACAAAAGTAGCCATTAAAGTACCTAAATAAAAGAGACAAATATTTAGAAACATTCATACACTTATGTATCATCCCCATATAGGAAAACAATCCATAAAAAGTCTCCATGTCATACCCTCCCTCATAAAAAAACGTAAAAATTGGCCATTGTAAGCCGAGCCCGCATAGCAATTTTCAAAAACAGCCCGATGTGGAAGATACATTCCACATTGTTCAACTGGAGCAAAGTATTGTAAGCTTCTCTAAAATCAGTGATACATTGCTTTTTAATTAATGGTAATAAATACTTTTAGTGTACAATTAAGAAAAATCACAGAATAATAAAGTGTAGCGTTGATTGGCCCGATCTACCATTACACTGATGTGACGGGAGTCTAAATTTGTTTGAAAACCTAGTGGGAAGCTTAACAGATATTTAACCGTGCCTTCCCTGATTCGGGACAGGGAACTACGCTCCTATTGCCCCATTGGACTTATCAAGTATACTTTTGAATTGGGGTGTGCCCAACAGAGTTTATGTTCAGATAGGCTATCACTCTAGACTTGATGGACACCTTCGATCTCTCCGCATGTGTTAATTTAAACCAGGCGTCCTGCAGCTGTTTTTTATTGATAGTATGTGGGCCGTCTAGATTCTCAAACCGCTGTTAACATCCTCTCTTGCGCATGTGGGATTCTATAATATGCCATCCAGGGGATGTCTCTACCTTTATCGCAAGAGAGGCAGTCTTTAACCCCTTGCATGCTTTGGACGGGTGGGTGTGTGCGGATGAGTGCCGGGGGCCGTCCGAATCCCGCCCACTATTTAAATCGCCCGCACCGCGCGAAAATGTGTGCAGCATGGAAGGGGTTAATGTCTCTAGTGAGGCCTCCCTCCGTGTTTTTCCAAATTGCAAGCCATATCAGCAATGGGTGGGCACTGTTCTAATCCTCAACTAATAAGATATTCAGTTCGCTATGACATACAAAATTCAAACATGAAATTGGTTTACCCAAAATGTTTCTGCAAAATCCATGTTATTCAAGTTGTATTTGGTGACAATTAGCAATACTCCAAACTTCGCCCCCATCTGTGGCAATTTGGGGACATTGGGTTTTATAAATCTCCTGTAAGGGACCTAGGACTCCTCCCCCCCCCCCCCCCTTCTCTGAGACAAGGTAAATTAAATGGTGATATGATGGCTCTGGAAAATGTATCCCCTCCATATGCTATGTTTGCTTTCCATGAGCCTTTATCGGCGAAGAACATTCCCAGGTAAGGAAAATATTGATCCATTTTAAACTTGTTTGCCCACTTTTAAGGCTGCCAAGTTTTACTTCTTTGGGCCGCAAGAAATAATAAGAGATTTGTTAAAATTTGTGCGCAGATCTAATGGTGCCATAAAATTTACAAAACCTCGCACTAAATGACGGCGTGCCTTTAGGGTATGAGCCATCAACCCAGCATTGTTGGCATATAATAATGCTGGCAAGGAAGAGCCTTTAATCTTGGGGACATCTGATGTACTGGTGAGTAAAAAGGGGTGAAGGTCATTTATATACAAAATAAATAAAAGTGGGGCTAAAAAAAAACCTTGTCTCACACCCCTAAGGATGTCTACATCTTCAGATACCTCACCCTGAGTATTAATTCTTATTCTTGCTTTCATGTCCTTGTGCAAATATGCAAGAAAGTGCACTAGTGCTTCATCCATTCCCAAAGATATCAGAATAGACCACAGCTTTGAGCGGGTTACACTGTTGAATGCAGTAGTCAAATCCATAAAAGCTAGATATAGTGGGGAGTTTTGGGCTATTGTGTATTTTCCTATTAGCAGATTGAGGTTGAGGCACTGCTCCAACGTGCCAAACCTAGATTGAAGCCATACTGACTGGGATAAAGTATTGACTTCTCTTTTGCCCAGTTTTGTACACGGCTGTGTAAGGCCCTACCTAAAAATTTTAAGGCGGTACCAATTAATGATATGGGCCTGTAACAACTGGGCTGTGAGCGATTTCCCCCCCCCCCCCCCCCTTTTTAAAAACAGGTTGACTATGTATCGGGTAGCGGGGCAAAAGTGAGACTATTAAAAACAATCAGTAATAAAGGTGCCCAGAAACCGGATTGCATTTGAGGAGATCTATTGGGACCCCATTGGGACCGGGAGCCTTGCTCCCAACACTCTGATTTAATACCACCACTGCTTCCTCCAAGGACAGTTGTACTAAAGCAAAATTCGGGTCTGCCAGACTATCACTACTGGGGCAGTTCAAGGTGTATACACTGGTGAAGTGTGCCTCCCAGGCCTGACTTGTAATATTGCGGCTAATCTTTGTCACTTTCTGTTTAGATTGCTTCATCTCTTTTACAGCAGCCCAGAAGAGTTTGCTATTCTTATCATTCGCCACCGTGGCTAAAGAGTCCCATTGCTAATTTAATAGTTCCGCTTTCCTGGCTGAAATAACCCGCTTATACTGCTTGCTGGATTCGGCCACAGTTTGGGGGTTCTTTGGGGATGCCTTAAGCGCTCGCCGCAGCTGATGGTTAGCGACGGAACACTCCCACTTAAACCATCTAGACCTATCAGGCAACAGGTTAGTCGGAACCATGAGCTCTCTTTTTATATTGTCACACAGATGATCTAAAGCTACGGTTGCTGGATTAACAAGATTGACCTTAGTGAGGAATGCCTGCACCAGGTAAAGGTTCTTACTGATCACTTTCTGAAATAATTGCTCAGGTACTACAGCTCTCCATTTTAAGGTCAGTCCATCAAATGAAGGGCCCAGATGCCGAGCCCCGTCTCCCCGTTGTATAAGGGTTTTGGGGCCATAATAAATGTTACTTCAATGGGATTGTGATTGCTGTAAATAGAAGGGGCAACTCTACTATATAGCAAGAAATCTTCAAGGTTAGAAGAAATAAAAATATAATCTATTATAGATATTTGGCCTCAACCTCTAAATGTTGGGAGTGGTTCACTGCCACTGTATGTGATGTCCATAACATTATTCAGTATTAGGGTATCTTTCATAGATTCACATGCCTGAATCATTCCCCGTCGTCGGGATGGGAGTCACCGGTAAATAACAAAGCAATGTCTTAGAAGACATATAGAGTAACAGGCCCCAAAAGGCCTTAGTTTAGCAAGCTATCCACGTCCTTATGTAAAAAGGACCAAAGTTTGGCCAGTAGCCAATCAGCTAGCACCACCCTCTAGAACCCTCCTGGAAGGAGCTCTAGTCCCTCAGATTTTCTACCGCACGTCATGCTAAGGGAGTCTCCACTGAGCTCTGCTCATTGCTTCTGGATTTCCAGTGTTTTCTACTACAAAACTTTCTTGATTTGTCATGGCTGATACTCCTAAGAAAGGACTATTTAGATCCTGTGCTTCCTGTGGGAAGAAGAGGCTTCACGTGGATGATCAGCATAAAGACTGTCTTTATTGTCTGTACCCCAGCCACAGCTCAAAAGACTGCAAGGTATGTCGTACCTTTTCATCTAAGACCCTGAAGGACCGAGAAGGGCGCCTTTTAATCTGGCTGCAAAGGCTGAAGGACAAGGACTCGGTAGTGTCCTCTGAGGAGAGTGAGAGTTCTATTATTTCTTCTCACTCCTCACGTAAAAGACCAAGGGCGTCATCTCCGAGCCCTTCGTCGCAGCCACCTCTAAAGAAGACGCACAAAAAGTCTTCAGAGGTCCTGGCCTTGCCTCCGCCAGGAATTGCTTCTCCTCAGGATGTCCAAATTACTTTTAAAAAACCAGTTTCCACCCCGTCGCCGACGACAACCTCGTCGACTGTGGTTTCACTGACGAAAAGATCTCCATCGACGGCAGTCTTTGTTACCTCGTCGACGGCGACGATGTCTACTGTCACATCCCAATCAATGACTACGTCGACGACGCCATCGTCGACGGCAGGTAAAACCATCTCGTCGACGCTGAAAATCAGAAAATCGTCGTCGTCAGCTAAGCCGCTGACGACATCGTCGACGGCGGGTTCGTCGACGACAGCTCCATCATCGACGCCCACATCATCGTCGACGAGAACACTGTCGACGAGACCTTCGTCGTCGACAAGGACACCGTCGACGAAGCCTTCGTCATCGACGAAGAAACAATTCTCATCTTCCTCACTGACGACGACACCGTCGACGATGACCTCGTCGACGCTGTCTCAAATGCCTATTACACCGCCTACAATTCTACCGTCGACGGGCCCGTCGACTGATATAGACTCTGAGACGCAAAGTACATATGTGCACCTCAAAATCACCAAACGTGCACTAACTCCGGCCCTTACATCGCCCAGTAGGGTCTCCACCTTGCCGCCTGCTCAACTTTTTGAGGAGGAAGATTCAGAGGACGGCAGTATGATCCCGGCTGCGACAAGCCCTTCACAGTTACATGTGAAATACCAAGATATCTCAGACTATGAGGACATTGACCAGGAATATCAACAGGTTCCACCTCCACAATACGTGCAGCCACCACCTTCCATGGTTTGCTTGCCTGCATCACTGGCCACGGATCTCCAATTCCTGATCTCGGACTACAAACAACGGTTTCCGACGCCGGCACCTCCCCCGATGCCAGTTGCGCCACCAACACCAAGGCCAAGACCGCCTCCATTGGTACTGCAATCCGAGCCTGCTACAACGCCACTTCCTCCCACAACAGATGAGGAGGATGAGGAGGAGCCTGAAGGAGAGCTGCAGGAGGTCCACTCTCACCATGACGAATGGGATGATTACATCCTTCCCTGCCCGACTTCTCCTGCCCCTACCACGGCCGACTCGCCTCCAGAGGATATTGGCGGCTTCCATAGCATCATAGAGAGAGCGGCCCAGCGCTTACAGATTCCAGTGCCCACGCACCAACAAGACTGTTTCCTTTATGATTTTAAGGAACCCTTTAAGAAGTCTGTACGGGCAATTCCACTTATAGACTACATTTGGGAACAAGGAATAAAAAATTATGCAAAATCCTTCCTCAGTCCCTCCAGTGTTACCACGCCTGGACAAAAAATATAAAGCGCCAGACACTGCTCCGGCTTGTCTCATAGGCCATCCAAAGCCGGACTCGGTCATTACGCAGGCCGCACAGAGGAGGTCAAGCAACCCGGCTGCTCTATTGACAGCTCCACCAGATAAGGAGGGCAGGCGTTTAGAGAACATAGGCAAACGCTTTTCTTCAATGTCGGCCTTAACAGTGCGGGCCTCCAACGCCCTGGCACTTTTGGGGCGTTACAATCGTCAAATGTGGGCGGACATTGCACCATACATGGCAGACTTACCAGAGGAGTCCAAAGAAGACGCAAAGAAGATCTTGCTAGAGGGGGAAAGATCCGCCTCTGAAATCATAGACTGTGCAATGGATATTGCTTCGACTGGATTCCGACAACTAGCGGGCGCAGCAGTTCTCCGACGCCAGGCTTGGCTAAAGGCAACCTCCTTCAGACCGGAGGTCCAAACCAAAGTGCTGGACATGCCGTACGACGGCCAACTTCTTTTTGCCATCCATATTGATGAGGCATTACAGGGGATTAAGAAAGATATGGATACTGCCAGGGCGTTGGGTACCTTGCAATTTTGGAACCCTTCCTTTCGGGGTTCCAGGGGAAGAGGTCAATCTTCCGGTAGGGGAGAATTCCAACAACGTTCTTCAGTCTCTTCCTCCCAGCAATACCGTCCGCAATATCAACAGCGGCAGCAATCCGCATACACGAAGTCCTCCTTTCGTGGTAAAGGAGGACGACAAAAGGGAGCCGCCCGACGGCAATGACTTCCAACTACGGTCGGTCTCCACCTTCTCGCCACCCTCCAAGATTGGCGGAAAAATTTCCCACTTTCTCCCAAACTGGCAAAGAATAACTACGGACCGTTGGGTCCTACTATTAGTACAATTCGGCCATTCTCTAGAATTCATACAAATCCCTCCTCAAACCCCTCCCCGCCCAATGCTTCACAAAAACCTACGTCTGTTACTTTTGGAGGTGAAGGTTATGCTCCAAAAAGGAGCTATAGAGAGAGTTCCCCCAAATCAACGGGGAAAAGGGTTCTACTCCCGCTTCTTCCTCATCCGGAAAAAGGAGAAAAAATGGAGACCAATATTGGACTTAAGAAATCTAAACAAATATCTGAAACAGCAGTCGTTTCGTATGGCCACCATTCAGGAGGTATTACATCTACTCAATGCGAACGACTACATGGTGTCGTTAGACCTGCAAGACACCTACTTTCATATACCAATACATCGCAACCACAAGAAATTCCTACGATTCATGGTGGCTGGCAGACATTACCAGTTCCGGGTTCTACTGTTTGGCCTCAAATCGGCGCCCCGCATTTTCACCAAATGTCTAGCTCCAGTGGCGGCCTACCTACGCCATCATCATCATCAGGTCTTCCCTTATCTAGACGACTGGCTTGTCAAGTCTCCATCTCTACAGGGCGCGTCCAGGTCTTCCAACGCTCGTCTAACTCTCTTCGATTCACTAGGACTAACTCTCAATCACGAGAAGTCCGTCCTTCAGCCGTCTCAGCGCATGAACTTTCTTGGCGCTACACTAGACACTGTACTACGGAAAGCTTTTCCATCGCAGGAACGCAAAGACAAGCTTCAGTCATTAGCTCTCTGGATAATGTCCGAAAAGACACTGTCAGTGCGTCTCTTCAAATCCCTTCTCGGGATGATGTCTTCTTGCATTCTCTTGGTCCCGCATTGTCGTCTTCATATGCGACCCCTTCAAGAAGAACTGTCGGATCAGTGGGTACAGTGTACAGGGTCCTTCGACGTCATCCAGGTCACCCCTGTGATCAGGAAAGCTCTACGGTGGTGGGTGTATCCCCAGAACCTTTCAAAAGGCTTGCCTTTCTTGCTTCCTGCAGCACCTCACATAATCACCACGGATGCTTCCCTGGAGGGCTGGGGGGCTTTCCTTCAGGAGCTTCAGATAAGCGGGAAATGGTCCCCTTCCGAGAGGGCACTTCATATCAATCTCCTAGAGCAACACGCAGTCTATCTGGCTCTGGTGGCCTTCCTCCCAAGAATCAAAAACTCCATGGTGCTTGTCAGAACAGACAACACGACGACAATGCACTATTTGAACAAACAGGGAGGAACGCACTCGCTGGCACTCTCGCGAGTCACAAAAAATTTGGAGTTGGCTACTCAGTCACAACATCTCTCTTCGAGCAGATTATGTTCCAGGCGTCCCCAATGTGTTGGCAGATTCCCTCAGCAGAAGGCAGACAACATGCTACGAGTGGGAACTGGACCAGCAAGTCCTCAGCAACATCTTCGATCAATGGGGCACCCCTCTTCTGGACCTATTCGCCACCCAGAACAACGCCAAATGCCAACACTTTACAAACTGGCATCCCCAACAAGGGTCTCTGGGGAATGCCTTTTCGATAGCATGGTGCAACGTCTTTGCGTACGCCTTTCCACCATTTCCCCTGATTCCCAGGGTGCTACGGAAGATGAAAGCGGAGCCCTGCACTCTGATATTGATAGCCCCAGCTTGGCCATGCCAGCACTGGTTCACGGAGCTTCACCTCCTCTCCCTAGAACCTCCAATCAAACTGAAGCCGTTTCCGTCTCTGCTAACGCTCCACAATCAACAGGTTCAGCATCCAGATCCGGCATCTCTCAAGTTATCTGCATGGCTCCTGAGTTCAGAGAGTTCCAGGGCTTAGACATTCCTCCGGATTGCAGACAAATCCTAGCTCGAGCGGATAGTACCAACAAAACATATTCATTGAAATGGAAACGATTCTGTATCTGGTGCAAAACAAACAGGTTACACCCTCTTTCTTCCACCCCGGAACAGATTTTACCGTACCTCCTGCACCTCGCAAAATCTGGTCTAGCTCATGCCTCCATCAAAGTACACCTAGCGGCAATATCTCGCTTTAGGAGATCCTCTACAGGTCCATCTTTGTGGTCTCATAGACTTATCAAACAATTCCTTAAAGGGCTGTTTAGAACATTTCCTCCAGTAAAGCCTGTACCACCGGCTTGGCATCTTAACACGGTTTTGGCTCAGCTGATGAAACACCCGTTCGAGCCAATCCACAAAGCAGACCTTAAGTATGTATCCTTGAAGATTGCGCTCCTACTGGCCCTTACCTCGGCAAGACGAGTGGGAGAACTCCAGGCGTTCTCAATCCAAGACCCTTTCCTTTAGTTCAAACAGGACAGGGTCATTCTTCGAACAAATCCGAAGTTTATTCCTAAGGTTCCGACTCAGTTCCACCTCAATGAACCTATCATTCTACGTTCATTCTTCCCGAATCCACAAACCGTGGCAGAAAAGACTCTTCATTCATTAGATATTAAGCGCTGCCTCAAGTTTTACATTGATAGAACTAAAACATTTCAAAAGTCTAATCAACTTTTTGTGGCGTACAGTAGGCCTAGAAAAGGGCTACCGCTCACCAAACAGAGTATCTCCCGCTGGATTTCTTCAGCCATCACCTTCTGTCACCAGCAGGCAGGACGTCCACTGCAATCAGCAGTTCGTGCCCATTCCACAAGGGCGATGTCTACTTCCATGGCACTGTTTGCAGGGGTGCCCATTGTGGACATTTGTAGAGCGGCCACATGGAAGACGCCGCATACATTCACCAAGCATTACTGCCTGGACACGGAGATCATGAAGGATGCTGCAGTGGGTCAAGCGTCATCTATTTCAATAGAGGTGAGCCCTTTCCTTTTTCATCCCACCATCCTGGTCTCTTTACACACATTTCGCACTGTAATGTTTACATTACCTGAGTCATGGTTCTCTGCTACTTTATCTTTCACATGGATATGTTATTATCTAGTGACTGTATATTTACTGTACCTGTCGAAATGTGCTTATTATTGCTTACTACTCTGATTCAGGCATGTGAATCTATGAAAGATACCCTAATACTGGATAAGGAACGCGTTACGTACCTGTAACTGCGGTTATCCAGTATTGGTATCTTTCATAGATTCACATGCAACCCGCCCACCTCCCCTGGAAGGGCTCTCTTGGATCTCTCAGTGATACAACTACTTAGCACTGTGCTTACGAAAATCTGAGGGACTAGAGCTCCTTCCAGGAGGGTTCTAGAGGGTGGTGCTAGCTGATTGGCTACTGGCCAAACTTTGGTCCTTTTTACATAAGGACGTGGATAGCTTGCTAAGCTAAGGCCTTTTGGGGCCTGTTACTCTATATGTCTTCTAAGACATTGCTTTGTTATTTACCGGTGACTCCCATCCCGACGACGGGGAATGATTCAGGCATGTGAATCTATGAAAGATACCAATACTGGATAACCGCAGTTACAGGTAAGTAACGCGTTCCTTTTCTAGGTTGTGGACTGCCAGGAGGGGTGACAGCTCGCGTCCTCTAGCATCGGAGTGATCCGGCGTTCAGGAACGGACTAATTTCAATATCTGGACCCAATTCAATACCCACCAGTCCCTTTCTCGCTGGGTGAGTTTGAACCAAACTTACCAATTGGTTCATCTTTTCATCTTTTCACTGTCTTGGTGATGGAATCTTTATTTGGTTAACAGGGTTTGGCAAAATAATATTCGAATCTTAAAAATATCACCATAGAATAATCATCTCATATAACAAAAAAATGACTAATTAGGACAAACTCATTTGTAAGTTATAATGCTTTATCTAAAGTAATGTAATTGCTCATCAAGTACAATACAGCTTGAATCATAGATCACCACACAACAAAAGCATCAGCAATATAACAGCAATTATACATCCCAAATGTCAGCGCAATGAGTGAGTGGATAGGCGTAGAGACAAAAGAATAAAGAATAACACATTTGCAAATAAGTTATGCAAATTCAGAATATTATACTAACCAAACATACGAGGTTCAAGAAAATCTAGAAAGATATCTTCTGATGGATACATCTGCTAGTGGATTCCTCACCTTGTGAATATCCCCTGCGCCAGCAGCATTCGGAAACTTTTGTAACACTCCACGCCGATGAGGTCGAAGACGACGTCACAGAGGCGCGGCTCCACTGACGTCACCGGATCCATAAGAAGACCTAGTCGGCGTGATGACGTCAGTTCCCTTTTTTCCGCGCCGTCGACGCTAACGGTTTTCGGGACTCTCTCTGTAGCTTTAGCTGTATACTTTGTTTTTCTGCTGGTATCTCTCTCTTTCTTCCTGTCTGCAGCTGAAGATGTTGACTAAGAAGTCCGGGTTTAAGCCTTGCAGGGAGTGCGGTAAGCACATGTCGATCACGGATCCGCATGAGGGCTGTGTATGGTGCCTTTCATCGGATCACGATGTCAAAGGATGTTCTTGCTGCCGCAAGATGAGCACAAAGGCTCTGAAGGAGAGGGAGGCCAAGTTATTCATCGCCAGGATGAAAAAGGAGACAAGAGGTCGGAGAAGATCAAGATCGAGGTCGGCGTCTAAGTCGACTTCGGGGCATGCTTCCAAGTCCAAGAAACATAAGAAAAAGAAGAGGCACGGATCTCGACATCGCTCGGACAGGGATGCGGCTCCGAGATCGACCTCACCTTCTCGACGTCGTAAGGACTTTGTATCTCCTTCTCCTGTTTCTTCTCCTGACTCTCCTGTTGGCCTGATATCGCCTGCTGCTTCACCGGAGCATTCTCCGGCTCTGGCCCCGTCTCCATCTGCGACGCCAGCTCCATCCCCGGCGCCGGCTCCATCTCCGGTTCCAGATGAAGATCTTCCAGCTCCGGACGAGTCTTCGATTCCGCTGGTTCCACCGTCGGCGCCGATCGGGCCGAGTCCTGTGATGCCTCAGCCTGGGCCATATCCTTCGTTTCCTGGCCCAGGTCAAGATCCAACGCATTATTTGAATGCGATGTATGGGGTGTTTTCCAGAGCCTTGTACCCCTCTGGTGTGCCTTCGGATCCCATGGGTCCTGTGGCTTTCAGCTTGGGAGTTCCTCAAGCTTACCCTCAAGCTCCATTCATGCCATTTTTCCGGGTGAAGCCGTCTTGGCATTTACAGGCGCCGAGGACATCGACGCCGCTTCCATCTTCACCGGCGCCGGCTCGGCCTCGTTCAACGTCGGCTGCTCCTTTGGATCCGGGTTCAACGCCGGCTCCGGCGCCATCTGATTCGGTTACGGCGCTGCCGACTCCTTCTGTGAGAATCCGATCCAGGAGGGAGGCTCAAAGGGTACTGGAGGAACAGAGGTACCAGTAGGAAGAAGTGGAAGAAGGTGAGCTCATGGAATCAGACGATCTCTTTGAGGAATTGAAAGAGGCTAGTGGCCTGGACTTGTCACCTGAATGGGAGATTACTCCTCCTGCTGATGCTCCTTCAAAAGATGTGGCTCCCTACCACTCAGTTATTAAAAAGGCGGCTGAGCTTCTGGATCTGCAGTTACCATCTGCAGAGTTTAAACCAAACATCCTCACGGAGGTTCTACATTCTCCTTCCTCTGCATTGGAGCCCTTGCTTCCATTTAATGACGCCATTATTGAACCGGTCATGGAAGTATGACGTAAGCCCTTCTCTGCTCCTGCGGTCTCTAAGGTTGTTGCAAGGAGATATAGGGCGGCTCCAGGGGACCCAGACTTTCTGAACTCCCATCCTTCTCCGGAGAGTCTGGTGGTTCAGGCTGCCTGTTCCAAAAGATCTTCAGGTGCTTTTCCCCAAGTCCCTAGTGACAGGGATGCAAAGAAATTAGACCAGTCAGCCAATAATGTTGTCTCTTCTGCCAGTATGGCTTTAAAATCGACAAATGCCACCTGTCTTTTGGGCCGATATATCCATGCTCTTAATTCAGCGAAACAACTGGCCCCAAAACTATCAGAGGAAGATAGACTGAACTTTAATGAGGTACTGTCGGACACCCAGGCGGCTGCAAGTCAAGTAATCCAGAGCGGCCTGGATACTGCTGATTCTGTCGCTAGGATTATGGGCTCTTCTGTTGCCACAAGGAGGAGTGCGTGGCTCAAGTCATCCGAGTTCTCCCCTGATGTGCAGGCAACGCTCCTGGACTTGCCTTTTGACGGCTCTGGTCTTTTTGGCAAGAAAGCTGATGCTGCACTGAAAAGATTTAAAAAGAGCAAAGCCACGGCTAAATCTCTGGGTCTGCAAACTCAGCCTAGGGGTTCGTTCAGGAGGTACAGGGGCTTTGGAAGATCATCCTTTCGTACTTGCAGGCAGCCCCAGCAGCAGCAACAGCAGCAGAACTCTGTATAAGAGCTACAGGGGCAGAATCAGAGGTCATGCTCGAGGTCGGCAGCTCTCCTCCTCCTCCTCCTCCTCCTCCTCCTCCTCTTCCTCTTCCTCAGTCCCTCCCACCACCGCAAAGCAGCCCTAGATCCACCATTCTGGATCATGCTGGTCCTGTGGGGGGCCGGCTTACCCATTTTCTACAAGATTGGGAATCGGTTACTACGGACCTTTGGGTTCTAGATCTTGTAGAAAATGGGTACGCCCTTCCCTTTTGGGAATTTCCTCCAAATTACCCTCCTTGCCAAGGTGCTTGCTCAAAGGACCATCTTCTTCTCCAGGAGGAGGTCCTAACGTTGTTAAAAAAAAAAGGTGTGATAGAGGTGGTTCCGGAGCAGGAAAGGGGTCAGGGATGCTACTCCCGGTATTTCCTGATTCTAAAGAAAGATGGCAGGCTCCGTCCAGTCCTGGACCTCAGGATCTTGAATCTTTTTCTGAAGCAAGAGAAGTTCAAGATGCTCACCCTTGCGCAGGTTCTTCAAGCGCTGCAACAGGAGGACTGGATGGTGTTGATCGACTTGCAGGATGCGTATTTCCACATCCCCATCCTAAAGTCGCACAGGAAGTATCTCCGGTTTACGGTAGGGTCGCAACATTATCAGTTTGCGGTCCTTCCGTTTGGTCTTACTACTGCACCTCGGGTCTTCACCAAGGTGATGGCAGTGGTGAAGCCCATCTCAGAAGGTCGGTGATTCCAGTTTTCCCCTATCTGGACAACTGGCTGATCAAAGCAGAGTTGCCAGAGAAGGTGCTTCATCATCTGCAGGATACAACTCAGCTGTTGTACAAATTGGGTATCTCGATAAACGTGCCCAAATCTCACCTGGTGCCCTCTCAGCGCAACCTGTTCATAGGGGTGGTACTGGACACTACTGTGTGTCGAGTATTCCCACCTCCACAAAGGATTCTCGACATACAGGAAATGATTCCCTTGTTTTACAATGGAGCGGTCGTTCCAGTCCTGAAGGTCCTTCGTCTTGTCGGTCTGTTTGCTTCCTGCATTCTGTTGGTCAACCATGCACGCTGGCACATGAGGGCCCTTCAGTGGTGCCTCCGCAGGCAGTGGTATCAGCACAAGGGAGACCTCAGGGAGTCTGTGAGGATCTCCAGAGAAGCTGCAGCGGATCTGTCTTGGTGGAGTGTGGAGGGCAATCTAGCCCTTTCATCTACCTCCATCGGTGGCCACAGTGATAACGGATGCATCCACTTTAGGGTGGGGTGCACATCTGGGGGATCTGGAGTTCAAGGGTCTTTGGTCTCCAGAGGAAAGGTTGCTTCACATCAACCTTTTGGAATTGCGGGCGATACGTTGGGCACTCAAGGCCTTCCTCCCTTCCCTTCGCGGTCAGTCGGTTTATGTCCTGACGGACAACACTACAGCGATGTGGTATGTCAACAAGCAGGGAGGAGTGGGTTTGCATCCTCTCTGCAGAGAGGCTCTGCGTCTCTGGTCCTGGGTTCAGGATCATCAGATTTGTCTGATGGCAAATCATCTGGCTGGAGTTCTGAACGTGCGTGCAGACAGTCTCAGTCGGCAGTTCTCCGCCGACCACTAGTGGAGGCTTCATCCGGAGGTGGTTCGTCACGTCTTTCGGGCGTGGGGAACTCCTCGGGTGGACCTGTTTGCCACTCACGAGAACGCTCACTGCCAGTCATTCTGCAGTCTCCAGTATCCAATGCAGGGAGCTTTAGGGGACGCGTTTCAGTTGAGTTGGGGCACAAAACTCCTTTACGCGTTTCCTCCCATATCCTTGATTCCTCGGGTTCTGAGGAAGATTCGCCAAGACAGGGCCCAAGTCATATTGATCGCCCCGGATTGGCCAAGAAGGGTTTGGTATACAGATCTTCTCCACCTCTCCCCGTGCCCTCCGCTCCGTCTCCCTCTCAGGGCAGACCTCCTCTCGCAGTCGGAGGGGCAGGTTCTACACCCCCACCTCCAGAGCTTACACCTTCATGCCTGGAGATTGAACGGGGCAACCTGAATTCTTTTTCTCTCCGGCCAGATGTGGTAGATGTAATTTTGTCTGCCAGACGTCATTCCACCAAATCTATCTATTCCTATAGGTGGTCTAAATTTGTTCTTTGGTGCGGAGAGAAATCTATTGACCCTTTGAGGGCTCGTTTATCTAACATTCTTCAGTTTGCTCTTTCTCTTGCTCAGCAAGGTTTTTCTGTAGCCACTGTGAAGGGATTTCTTTCGGCCTTTTCGGCTTTCCTTTGCTTGCCGGATCAGCCGTCATTGTTCAAATCACCTATTGCTTTACGATTTCTCAAGGGCCTTACAAACAAGTTTCCGCCTACTCCTTTTATTGTACCTCAATGGGACTTAAATCTTGTCTTAACTTACTTGATGGGTTCGCCCTTTGAGCCCTTACACAAGTGTCCCTTGAGACTGTTGTCTTTCAAAACGTTTTTTCTCATTGCGATCACCTCGGCAAGGAGGGTAAGTGAGCTTCAAGCTCTGAGTTCAAAACCCCCGTTCTTGACCATTCATGCTGAAAGAATGGTACTCAGGACCAGGGCTGCCTTTCTGCCTAAGGTGGTAACTCCTTTCCATCTGGGGCAGTCCATTACCCTTCCTACCTTCTATCCTCCCCCTCACCCTTCCAAGGAGGATGAGCGGCTTCACCGCTTGAACCTTAAGAGGGCGGTGAGCTTCTACCTTGGGCGGTGAGCTTCTACCTTGATAGGACTAAAGACTTTTGAGTGGACGACCAGCTCTTTGTTGGCTGCAGGAAAGGCAGAGCGGTGCACAAGCGCACCCTTTCCAGATGGAATGTCTTGTGCATCAAGATATGTTACTCTTTGGCCGGTAAGGAACCTCCAGAAGGTTTAAGGGCTCATTCTACTAGGGCAAAGTCTTCTACGTCTGCCTTGTCTAGAGGTGTTACTGTGGAGGACATTTGTAGGGCGGCAACTTGGGCCTCCCTCCACACTTTAGCAAAGCATTACTGCTTGGATTCCGAGGTGAGAAGGGACGGACACTTTGCTCGTTCCGTCCTTCAGGACTTTCTGGTATAGAAGGGTGGACACCCTCCTCCGGGAGTGGGACTGCTGTGGGAATCTTTTCACAAGGTGAGGAATCTACTGGCAGATGTATCCATCAGAAGAACACGTTACTTACCTTCGGTAACGCTTTTTCTGGTGGATACAGTATCTGCCTGTGGATTCCTCACTGACCCACCCGCCTCCCCGTTGTCCACCCTTGTATACCTACAATTCTAATGATGGTGTTTAAAAATTTATTTGTTACTATCAAAGGCAGTGTGTTATTTATTTTGCCTTCCTATATAATCTCCACACTGTGTGTGTTGCTTTGTATATTATGTACTGTGTATACTGTGTATATATTGCTGTCAGTCTGTCCGTGTGCTTCGAAGGCACGGAAAAAAGGGCGGAACTGACATCACGCCAACGAGGTCTTCTTATGGATCCGGAGCCGAGTGCGGAGCCGTGTCTGTGACGTCTTCGACCTCATCGGCGTGGAGTGCTACAAAAGTTTCCGAATGTTGCTGACGCAGGAGATATTCACAAGGTGAGGAATCCACAGGCAGATACTGTATCCATCAGAAAAGGCATAACCGAAGGTAAGTAACTTGTTCCTCTGGCCAAAAGGGTAAGCTAAGCCCCTCAAGAAGATTTAAGGAGCTAAGTCAAAGAGTCAGGATCAGCAGAACAGCAGCCAGTCCATAGAATATAGAAAACAGCGTCACAGCTCTCTCCTCTCGCAAAGGTAGGAGAAACGCCAACCAAAAACCCCATCCCTTAGTACAGTTAATTATACCCAAAATTAACTAAAAGTCCAACCCTCATTGTGTCATGTCACAAAAAATTCTCACTTTGTGATTGGTCAAAAACAAGGGGTGTTCAGTCACACCACTTTCGATCTGCCTAACACCATAATATCCCTGTTGTTCTAACTACACACACTGTAATCACTTCCAGCAGAGGAAAGTCTAATATCGAGCTTCCGTGTTTGTACGTCTCTCCATCTCACTCATGTAACATTGTATTATACCAAATGTCCTTATGCTCCGCTCAGCAAGGAAGTTCCGTCTTTCTGCTTATCGCTTCCTTCTCTACACAACCTTGGCCATTCACCAGGAGCTTGCGAAGGACAGCTCACAGTGTTCTTTCTCGCCTACATTTCTAGTATTTTCATGTTCGCTCTAAAATGTCTCTCGGGCCTTTTATGCAGGGCAGCAAACTATACTTCTAGGAAAGACAAATACATGAATTAATCATCACTTTATAAAATTCTATCAAACGCACTTTGAATGCTTTTAGTTTGCTTTACTTTATTACGCACTGCACTTTTTATTTTCTATTCGTTAGTAAAAAATAAACCCTCAACTTATGTCTTATTTTTTACATTAGTCATGTGCATTTGCGGCCTACTCTAACACTCCCAGAACGTGCTTACGCAGTTTTCTTCTTTCCCCTTTAGTCTGATTTTATTAGTTTCACATGTTTCTTGATTAGTATTTAAATTTTTATCTGGGCATACAGAACTACCAGAATTTCCTGGAAAAAGTTAAGGCGTAGAAGAGAGAAAGGGGGTCTTGTGCTACCTGACTTATAGTATGCTTGGGCCTTCCAGTTTTCACATTCCCGGATGCTGTTAAATGCCTGTAAGCACTGGGGCAGGAGGCATGTTCCTGGCTATGTTAAGGGGGGACAGTGTACCCGAGGAGGGCTTTTTGTTTAAATTTGGGGAACCAAAATTCTTCAAAAAGGTTAAAGTCAAAGTCCTCCAGGCAATGGCTAGAGCATGGGCTAGACTAAAGTGCCTTGTGGGCCTTAATTACTTCTCATGTCTAGCGCCACTCTGGGACTCACCGGGCATGCCGGAATGTCTTCAAGATAGGCTTGCTTTACCACTTAGAGAAGCGGGTTGGAAAGTATGGGGAGATCTGGTCTATGAGGGTGCACTCATTTCATGGGAACAACGGAGTGGGCCTTTCAAAGTTCAAGTACATCCAGCTGCAGAGTTGGGTCCAAACACAGTAAAAACAGAAAACATCTATAGGCTGGTGTGGCAATATTCTTGAACAACAGTTAGTAGTCAGGCCAGTTGGAAGGAGGGAGGTTTCTTACTGGTATTGGGCAATGAAGGAGGCCGTGGATCCCAAATTCAAACTCGCAAATGAAGTATGGAGTGAACATCTTCCAAATGTACAGTGTGAGCAATTGTGGCAGAATTCATTTAAGACTCTCTTTAGCATAGTAAAACCTGCTTGGCTGAAGAGAAACTACGTATTCACTGTACATAGGGCCTATCTTTCCCCCCTAAGGCTGTCTAAGTTTTCAAATGGGTCCCAAGTCAGCTGTAGGAAGTGTGGTTTGGTTGAAGCCTCAAATATTCATATGTTCAAAGATTGCCCTGCCATTGTATTGTTTTGGGATGGAGTTCAGAAGACATTGGAGAGTATTTTGGGATCCGCAATTCAAACAGATTTGGCCTTGATAATCTTTGGACTTACCAAGCAAGTCACTGGTTCAGCTAGCTCCCTTTTATTCTACGCTATTTTGCTAGCCAGGAGGAAAATATGCAAGCGTTGGATTGATCCTTCTCCTCCCACGCACTCTGAATGGTTGGTGTTGATGTGCTAGACATCTAAGATAGACATGTCCAGAGCTTGCAGCAGAAAAAGACAGCATTTTGGGACCTGTTGCAAAAGTGGGTTAGGGTATGAATGATAGGGAGGCATATTCTTGTCCTAACTATGTATCCATGAACAGCGGGTCCTATGATTATGCCTCCTTGATACTCTTCAGACCACGTTGGGCTCCCCCCGCATGTCTGCTAACGAAGATGTCCATCAGGTTCTTATGGGCCTAGTCGAAGAGCAACCACTTCCCCTTTTGGTGGGTAGCAACATCCATGTCTGCCAATGTGCCTTACAGACTGAAGGCACCCTGAGATTCCAACTTAACGCCTACTCTCCTCAGAACGCTGAGTAATGGTACGGACAGCTTGTTTGTTTAATGGGGATTGAGGCAAATGAGGACAAAAAAAAAATACAGAAGGGTTCAATCCGAGCAGGTTTTATTTCACAAAATTCCTGCTCCATCAATCCCCCCTTTGATGGCGACTTAAGCCATCATAAAAACACAACCCAAAAATATGATTGTCATCATTTATACCATTTAGAAAGCTGTAGTTTTATTTTGTTGCAACATAACCCCATCTATATTGTTTACTATTTCATAGTAATTTCCTCTTCTGTCCTCCAATTCTATCTCTTCTCTCTTTCTTTTTGCTGCTCTTCATTTATTATCCAGTGTTTGTTTCTTGCATTTTCAACACTTATGTATTAACATCAGCATTAGTATCCCTGTAGCTACCGCAATTATAGGCATTAGTATTTTCCCTAATAAGCTATTACCAAAGGTAGAAAACCAATTACCCACTGAGGAGAAACCCTTACCAAGTCTCTCCCAAGCACCATCAATCTTCAGTTCAGTTAAATCTTTTCACAAATATGTAATATTCTTAATATATACCGCCAGGCTCTTACTTTTGTCAGGGATATAAGTACAGCACTGTTGAATTTTCAACATGCTACAGACGCCACCCTCTTTTGCCAATAATACATCAAGGGCAAGTCTATTTTGTAAGACCATAGATCTTATAGCAACCATTTCTGTATCAATCATCAAAACCCCACCAGCAGTGTCTGTTGCTAAACGATCAACTACTGTGAACAATTTTCTAATTTTATGTTAATTTAGAATTACCCTAACTGAAGGTATCAACGCTCCAAATAGATCACCCACAATGTCTGCAGCGATAATTCTCCTTTTATTTTGTGTTAATTCACTCTGCTTTTCATTGATTCCATGATTTTATTCTAAATGGTATACTTTTTGAAAAACTATTCCCATATAACAACATCCAAACCAATGTGCAGGCAACCTATAATCGGCATTTTTACCACACGCATACTATATTCTAGGGAAAAGAAGATCTGTACCACCTCTTATTCCCTAACCTCCCGTAATTAGGAAAATATGATCACACTCACTGGAAGCAATGAAATAATTGTTATAATCTGTTTTTAGTCTTAGTAAGCAAAGTTTTCCCCCTATGATGCCAATCCAGAGCCATTGCAGCATATGTCTCACCCTTCTTGTAATCACCTTCTGTGAAAGCCCATTGGGGTACACAGGACTTTTGCTCAGCAGCTTTTTCCTTAAAACTCAGTCTTCTATATTCTACAAAATGTATAAACTCAATTTCCTCTGGACATAAACTACAAGTTAAATGATTACGATGTGCACATACAGTATCTATTGTTTTAGTTGTATGAAAGAATTCTCCCATATACTCAGCATTTTTGCGCACTATTTACCCCGCTCATTTTCTTTCTAATTGGCACTTTAGAAAATACTAAATCATAATTTCACTAGAAGTATTGCAGATTTCCCTTTCTCATTGAACAAACTTGTTAGTACACTACATGAAACTCCATATGTTAAAGGAAGGTGATGATAAATCACCCCCTCAGACACAGACAAAGGTAATTGCATGCACACATAACAATCTCTCACATCCATAGTATCTACATAGTCATACAAGAGTTTAATAAAAACATTTAACGAAAAAACATTAATGGAGTTGTCTTGATGATATATATTATCACTGGTTATCTTTTCCATATTAGTTTGTGGTTCTTCTCTAAGATTACCCACATCTACTTTTCACTCAACACATTATTGGTAACATTATTTTTAGTAGAGTACATAAAATAAGGCACAACAACAATTAGTGTTAACCAAACAAAGATTAGTAGTAAGACATTTATCAAGCAAGCATTAATACATCTATGTTTAAAACTTTGGTTTTGATATCCAGTCTCTACTGGATCTGCCTTTGCCATTTTCTATTGTAAAAATCAAACATTTCAAAAGTTCAAAAACTAAACTAGAACTAGAAATAAAAAAACTGAAAAAATTGATAAATAGTGTATCCAAACACAAAAATTGATGAATAGTGTTTCCAAGCACTTCTTTAAGCCTTCTTGCGCCACCCCTCTTTTTTTTTTTTTAATATCTTCACAGCCTTCAACTCAATTCCAATTTTAATTTTCTGTACATCTTTAGAGTGATTTTCTCAATTTCCGGCACCCCAATTTTAACACAGTTCATCTAGGGCGGCTTATAACAGTTTCTGTGACTCGATTCTGCAACAGTCTTTTCCCCACACTGATCTGTGTTTTCCACAGCTTCAGTCACCACATAAGTCCATTCAGGTGCTGTTTACTTTTTGTTCGGAACTCCTGCTCTTTTTGTTCTCCAAATTGTATCTTCTTCAGAGTCACTTTGTTCAGTTTGACTTGATACTTCTATGATTGTGTTTGGAACGTTTTCTTTCAGAGTGTATTTCAGCCTTTTCATTCCCTTTGGCCATATATCTCCTTTTCTTGCCTGTTTCACTTGCACGGTTTCACCAGATTCAAGACTAAGTTCACAACTTCTTTTATTTGCTTCTTTTCTCATCTGTATTTGTTCTTGAATCAAATTCTCTCCATCATTTGTATTGACAACAGTCTCTTGAGACCCAGTTGCTCAGGCTCATGCTCACGCTCTCCTTGACTCTCAGCCTGTTCTTGCTCTTCTTCTTCTCGTCTTTCAAGTGGACTTGAGGCTCTCCTTGTGTGGCTAGCATGAATCCAATTAGGTAAACCACCACACTTCACTGCGGTCATTGTCACCAGTATCACTTGGTATGGCCCATGCCAATGTGATTCCAAACACAACTTTCTCACATGTTTCTTCACCAGAATCCACACTCCTGGACTTAGGTTATGTGCTTGTTCTTGCTGTGTTGTGGTTGCGACTTCTCCAACCTGATGAGACACAGGATGCACCACATCAGCCAATCTTTTGCAATAATCGAGCACTAGATCATCAGTTATATTCATCACTTGATACTATTGAATGCCTCATCGCTCTCCCCATAATCACTTCGTAGGGCGATAATCCAGCCTTTTAATCAGAAATACTTCTCAGACTCGTCAAAACCAAAGGTAAAGCATCTGGCCATTTCAGTGCTGTGGATGCACATACTTTTGACAATCTCAACTTAATAGTGCCATTAATTTGCTTGGCCACGCCTGAAGCTTCTGGTTGATAGGCACAGTGTAGTTTTTGCTCAATTTGCAATGCTGCACAAATCATCCGAATTATTTCATTATTGAAAGGAGTTCCTCTATCTGTTTCGAAAGAGACTGGAAATCCAAATCTAGGTATAATCTCTCTTAGTAGAGGGATGTACGTTTTTAGACTCTCTTTAGAGGAAACTGTCTTAATTGTTTTTAATTGGGGAATTGTGTTGCACTTGTGGGGGCTCTGAACTTAAAGTTTTGGATGCTTTTTTTTATCTTACCTGGCTGGGTCATAAAGGTCTCTTGTAGCGAGGACGGCTCTCCGGTCCTCCACAATCGGTTTTCCGATTGATTGATGTGGAGAGAGTCCGCCCTTTGGCTTTTTTCCGTGCCGCGCAGGGCACCAGGGGGGCGGTTAGCGCTCTAGTGGTCGGCCTGCCCGGTTATAAATCTCAGGCATTTCCGGCCGCGCGGCGGCCGCGCGCAGCAGGCGCACCTAAGGCAAGCCCGTCTGTGCCTGTCCGCGGCCGGACGCTGCCGGCTGCCGGGGAATGCCACCCAGTCACACACAGACACCCCCGCTGCCTAGGCAGATCTACTCTCAGGACAGGTTGGTGGAACTCAGGCATTTGGTAACATGTGTGGGAGGGTTAACCACCCTCCAATTAGGGAGCACCATCCCGGTTGGGAGGTGCAGAGGATGTGGCTGGGCCCGGAATGAATGTACATCTACATCCCCTAAGAAATTCCTATATCCACCCCTTAAACCCCCGCTGATTATACACGATAAGGGAACCAAAAGTGATTGGGAGGGAGGGCCAGGAGTGCCCTTCAAGGGGCTCTATCTTAATGTCAGATCTATCCCAAAACTCGTGGCCGAAATCTGGGATTTACTAGACGAAGCCAAACCCGACATAGGTCTCTTTACTGAGACCTGGCTAAATAATGAAGCAACCCCTGCATTGGCAATAGCATTTCCAGCGGACTACTCTGTGTTCCGGCTGGATAGACCGGGTAAGCGGGGTGGAGGGCTGGCCATTGCATCGCGCCTCCCGTATCATGTTGAGACTCTAGACACTATCTCTTCCCCCAATCTAGAGTTGCTGATATTTAGGGTGGTGCAGGGCAAAGTCACTGAATGGATGGGTGCCCTAGTGTATCACCCCCCTGGAGGCAATAAGAGAGAATTCTGCTCCACTTTGTTGGAAAGGCTGGCCCCGTACACACTTCAAGCGGATGGGTTCCTGCTGGTTGGGGACTTTAACCATCATTTGGAGGCGAATTCCAGCAGTGAATCTGCCTGTCTGATAGCGGCGATGGAGGCTCTTGATCTCTTCCCTAGAATCACTGGTGCCACCCATGAGGTGGGTCATGTGCTGGACACTATTTTTACTAACATCAAGAAGGTGGCGGTGGAACCCCTGTAGAGGATGAGCTGGACTGATCACTCGGCTCTTAACTTCTCGTGGGCGTCTATAAACTCTTCTAGCCCCCCACATAGTCACAGGGACCTTCATAGTCCCTGGAAGAAGGTGACACCGGCTGCCTTTAGTGGGGCTTTTAACTCTCCCACATTTGAGGAGGACGATGACGGTGATCTGGCCTTAGATGGGTTCGAAGTAGCTATAACCAGCGCCTTGGACTCCATTGCCCCATTTAAGAGGGTAAAGATCCAGGCAAGGGTTGCACCCGCTCCTTGCTACTCAGATAGTCTCAGGAGAGAGAAAGCCTCCTGTAGGCCCAAGGAGAGAAGATGGAGAAGGTCCAAGTTGGAGCAGGGAGAACTGTTCTATCGAACTGCACACAGAGCCTACCTGAACAGTTGCAATTCAGCTAGGAGATCGTATTTGGGTGCCCGTATTATGGAAGCTAAAAACTCATCCCAGGAACTCTTCATCATACTAAAGGAGTTCACTAATCCTAGGGCAAATAATCCGCTCCCACCGCCTACACAGGAACTATGTGAGAACTTAGGGAGCCACTTTACCAATAAAGTCAATGTGATTTATCGTACCTTTGGTTCTGAGGAGGGCGTTTACGGTAAAGTTGCTATTTCGGAGAGTCAGAGTCTGTCAAGTCTAGAATTTATCCCTAATGTTACTAGGGAAGAAGTTGGTTCCCTATTAATGCGAGCAAAATCTGTCTCTCCATCAGATTTAATGCCGCCCGCTGTTATGTCAGCATTATCTCCAGTTCTTGTTGAGGCCCTTACAAACGTCTGTAACATCTCACTTGCAACCTCCACTGTCCCGCGTAAGTGGAAAAATGCACGCGTAAAACCTCTTCTGAAGAAGGTGCAAGCGGAGCCTAGCGATCTTCTGAATTTTAGACCCATTTCTCTCCTGCCGTGTTGTGCAAAAATTATGGAGGTCTTAGCTAACCGACATCTTTACCACTACCTGGAGCAGAACAACATACTGGATGCCTCCCAGTCGGGCTTCCGTGCCTCACATAGCACGGAGGCGGCACTGTTGGAGGTAACAGACACTATAAGGATGTCCTTGGACAGGGATGTCCCTGTCATCTTGGTGCTGCTGGGTCTGTCGGCTGCCTTTGACACCATCTCCCATCGGATACTTCTGGACCGGTTGCGAGAGATTGGTGTCTGAGGCAGGGCCTTTAAATGGATCCAGAACTTTCTGGCGGACAGAACTCAATGTGTTCAGCTTGGGTCATTTATCTCTCAAACCACTAGCGTTGACAAAGGGGTTCCACAGGGCTCGGTTTTGAGCCCCACTTTGTTTAATATATATGTGGCTCCCCTGGCATCAATTATTAGAAACTGTGGGTTTGAAACCATATCTTATGCTGATGATACCCAGGTGATAGTTTCTATTGAGAACAGTCCTGCGGTCACCAGACTTAAATTTAGACATTGTATGATCAGCATAGCGAACTGGATGAGGAAGAACTTTCTCCAGCTCAACTCCTCAAAGACCGAGATCGTCTTATATGGCAAAGCGAAGGAGATGTGGACCCCTGATTGGTGGCCATCTGAGCTAGGAGACGCTCCTGCCCCTAGAGGTTGGGTTAAGAATCTGGGCATAAAAATTGATAACAACCTATCCGTGGATGAGCAGGTAAAGTCAGTGGCAGGCTCCTGCTTCTGAACCATGCGAATGCTTAGAAGGATCTTTCTGTGGATTCCATTTATGGCCACACAGACCCTTATCCAGTCACTTCTGGTTAGTCGACTGGATTACGGTAATGCACTGCTGGTTGGGATGAGGGAGGATCTGGCCTCCAAATTACAGGTGGTCCAAAACACGGCGGCCCGTCTTGTCCTCAACAAGCCGGCTCGGACCCCCTCACTACCCCTCTTGCGCCAACTACATTGGCTTCCCATCAAAAAGACATCCACTTTTAAACTGTTATGTCTAGTTTATAAGTCCCTTCATGGGTTGGGCCCTGCCTACCTGACGAAGAAGCTTGAATGGTATCATCCCACACGACTGCTGAGATCCAGCAGCCGTAATTTGCTTTGTGTCCCCAGAGTCAGGAAGGCCAGGATGGGGTGGTCGGGTTTTTTCATACTTGGCCCACACTCAGTGGAATTCCTTGCCAGACGAGATTCGTGCCTGTACCAATTTCTGTCATTTTAAATAGCTGCTCAAGACCTGGCTCTTATGTTTCCTCCACAATAAGGTGCTCCTCTCTCATGCACCGAGAGATCCCCCTGGGGATGATTTGTTGCGCATTACAAATGAGTAAATAAATAAATAAATAGCAATTTAGCAACTGTTACACTATCATTTTGTCTTGTTGGATATGCTTCTCCCCAACGAGAGAACAAACAAACCCACAACCAACACATATTTCAGACCATTCCATGGGGGCAACTCGATAAAATCTGCTTGCAGTCTGGTAAATGGTCCTGCTGCTTTTCCAATTCGTCCCCAACTGACAACTGTCTTTCTCCCTGCATTTTGCTGCTGGCAAGTTATACACCTCTGGCAGAGACTTTCTGCAATGACTCTGAACTTTGGGTTGAACCAAGACTGCTTAAAAAGCCTGATGATAACATCTCTCCCTACATGTGTTAGCAGGCTACATGTGTTAGCAGGCTATCTGGCATTATTGGTCTCCCATCCGTGTACACCCACAATTCATCCTCTGCTCTTCGTGTACAACCTGCTTTAATCTGTTTCTTTTTCTTCCTCACTAGCTTCTTCTTGCAACTGTCTAACTTCTTACCATGTCTCCACAGAAAGAAAACATTAGATGACATTTTGTGTCAGATTTCTGTGGTTCTTTATTTATTGAAATTGAATTTTGAGCACAAAATCATGCAACTTGATCAGCATATCTGTTGCAGCTCGTCACATAGTCATTTCCAGATTTATGTGCCGAACATGTAACCACTGCAATCTCTTTGGGCAATTGTAATGCAACTAACAAATCTTTCACATCTTTACTGTTTCTAATTTGTGAACCCGAAGATGTCAAAAATCCACGCTGCATCTCCAATTGTCCAAAATCATGCACCACCCCAAAACCATATTGACTATCAGTGAATATGGTTACTCGTAGATTTTTGCCAATTATACATGCTTTGGTCAAAGCAACCAACTCAGAAATTTGTGCTGAATTTATTCCCTTTAACCCTGAAGCTTCAAAAACCATAGCCACTGTACAAACTGCATAGGAAGCACAAAGAGTGCCTTTTTCATCTCTCAAGCAAGATTCATCCACAAACATTACACAATCAGATTCTGGCAATGGTGTGTCTTTTATATCTTGCCTTGGCTTTGTACACAGTTCAGGACATCCAGACAATCATGATCTGCTTTTTCCACCACTTCCTCACAATTTGCACTTGGTAACAATGTAGCTGGATTCAGATTCGTACATCTTCTTACAGTCACATTCTGTGCTCCCATTATCACTCTTTCCTTGCCAACATCACTTTGAACGCAACATCCTCATCTGGCGTTTGAAAAGCAATGCCATCTGGTGTACAATAGATAGTGCAGTTCATTTTACACAACAAGTCCCTACCTAACAGGTTTACTGGACTTGTATCACACACCACAACACAATGTAAATCCCTAAACTCTCCAATGTGTACCTTCATTGGTTTTGTCACTGGGGTTTTAAATAGCTGATTTGAAACACCTACAACTTGGATAGTATCTCCCAAGTGGGGTAGGTTTGGGATTTCCACAGTTCTCACAGTGGAACGGGTAGCACCAGTATCTACAAGGAATGTAACAACATTACCTTCAACTTCTCCATCCACAAAAGGTCCACACTTATCTACCTCTAAGGATGCGCAAAGCACCAACTCCTCCTCCCCCCTCAGGCACCGTCATTGACATGTATCTGAATCCCTCTCCTGGCACTGCAACCAGTATTTTGAAGCCATTTGTACATTTTGATTATTACCAACTTGTTCTCCCACATGAAAATCCATACTCGCCCTGTACTTTTGTTCTTGAGCATTCACATTATTTGGCATCGGAGCTTGTGGTATTTGTACCTGTGTAACTACCTGTTGTTGCTGCTGTTGATTCGTAGTCAATTCATTTTGCATTTGCTGATTACAATTCTGATTCATTCCATTATTTTCTAGGAAGACCCTACATTGCGTTGCCAGTGTCCAAATTGTCCGCACGCATGACAAGGATATTTCTTTTCATTTCCTCCTTGTTGGACTTGGCCCTTCTGGCAGGTTCACCCCTGAACTTTTTGCTTTTTATTGGTGACTTGGTGTGGTGATTTTTGGTTTCTGCGCACTTTCCCTGTGTCCCAGGGTAAAGCGCGTGCGCGCTCTGAGTGCATGTGGTGAGATAGGCCTGCCCTCCCATAGGAATGCATGGGGAATGTATGTGTCCCTAGTAGTTCCTGATGCGTGGGGTGTGCAGGCCCGAGTTTGGTATGTGCGGACTCGTGTGATTGAATGCTGCGCGATGATGTGTGCGGCGTGCATGTACCTAGTATGGAAGTGCCACTTCTAGAAGTGGGCACTTCGGTGTGCAGTGTAAAATGTGTGCCTTGTCGCATGATTGGCTGGTTGAGGTCATGTGACGGGCTAGGGATTCCCCAGAGTCAGGATGAGTCACCCAGTGGTGAATGGGGAGATCAGCAGCTAGATGGGTGGGAGGAGTACACCTGGGTCCTGAATAGTTGTAAATGCGACAATATCTCAGCAGGATGTACTGAATTATTTACAGAGGTATGTACAAGACATTACAACGAACAGAAGAGAGGAAACTCAAAGTTATTTTTTCAAAAGCGCCAATCGGCGTCATATATTTGGTGGATCAAAAGAGCACAACAGGGTATAAAATACTCTGGCAACCCTAGTGATAAAGTGTACAAAGTGCTCGTGCTTAGTGAAACAACGGCGCTAGTGACAACGTGAAAAAACAACACCACAACAGTCGGCGCATGAAGGCAATATATACAGTACAGGGTCCATATAGCAATTTACTCGATAGTAAAATTGGTATTTTTCATTTTCAAATGGACCAGGTTTGTGTGCGCCAAGAACGTTTAGGCTGGTGGATAATGGTCAACGGCGTTTCGATCCTGTCAATTTGAGGATCATCATCAGGACCTGGGTTGCTTAAATTGGGAGTGCTCTGTAAAGAAATAATTAACGAATCAGAGCGGCGGCCAGGAGACAGGAAAAAGGGGAGAGAGTGTGGGCAAAAAATTGCCGAGAGGGATGAGGCATGTAAAGGAAGGAGTGGGAGTGGGGGGGGGGGGGGGTGGAAAAGGGAAGGAAAAGCAAGGAGAAAACAGAAGTAGAACAGGCAATGACTAGAAGCCTACCTTGTGCATGGGCAGAGGGCTAAGTGTTCAGCAATAAGTGAATAAAAAGTAGAGGGCACGGGGAGGGCCCTCGGAAAGCTGTGGAGAAAGAGAGAATTAAGAATACAGGGTGGACGTGAAAATTAAGAAAGTACAGAGGAAAGGGAGGCGGCAAGGATAAGAGGGACTCACCGAAGTGGAAGAGGATTTGGCGGGCAAGGCAACTGATGCAGGAGGAGGACCGAGGTGCAGCCTAGGAAAGGGGGAGGGAGAGGGGGACATATCGTTACTGGCTGTACAATGGGTAAATGAATGCGAACGAACAAGCACCAATCGAAGCTTACCCAAGGTTGAATGGAGCCGTAGTAAAGGATCTGGTCGCGCAGTCAAATGGCGATCAACAGCAAACCAGGAGTAAATCCAGGGCGGAAGGGAATACCGCGGGGACTAGAGGAGCCAACTACGTGTGCACCCACTAGGTCGGTTAGTGACAGTGAGAGAGGCAACGGAGCTGCCTAAAAGAAGGCAGGATGGGCGTGACGCGGAGCCGTCGCCGATAGGACGGTGCTCACGGGAGGCGGGGAATGAGTCAGCGAATTGGTAACTAAGGTAGTGGGAATGCAGCCCGGTTGCTAAGGACGCTAGAAGGACGGGAAAGGGAAAAGAAAGGGAAGAGTTGGGCGGGGTTGCTGGGGATCGAACCAGCAGGGTGAAGGACAGGAACAAAAAGGCAGAGAAGGACGGGGAAGGGAAAAGAAGGGGAGAGAAGGTCGGGGTGGCTGGGGATCGAGCCAGCAGGGTAAAGGACAGGGACAATAAGCCCTAGAAAAGGTCAGACAGGGGGGAAAAAAAGGGGGGGGGGGGGGAAGGGAACTGGTTGGAGGATAAGGGGGAGGTAAACAAGAAGAGGGAAGATCTGACCTTATGAACACCACAGTTATGGTGAACAACAATGTGATGAAAACAAAGATGCAGGAACAAACATCATGGAGACAGAAAACAATTCATTAATAGAAAACAGCAATGTTTAAAATTAAGAACTACCATTAGGGATAGGGAGGCAAGGAATTTCAGGGTCTGTAAGGACTGGGAAGTAATCGGACAAAGGACCCGGGGAAGCAGAGTACCAAGGGTATCAAGGGTATGTCTGGAAGGCGTCTAGAAAGGCATGTCAGGTAGTGTAATGAATGGTGCCATTCCACTCATCAATCGTGTTCAGGCCATGATGCACAGAATTACAACGTGTTATCCATTTGCATTCACTTTTGTCAAGGAGTGCTTGGAGGTTTCCACCCCTGGGAGGCAGGCGGGGCTGCTCTATAACTTGCCATTTCATGTCCAGGGCCTCATGATTTTGTTCCAGATAGTGTGAAACCAAAGGTGCTGTAATGGTTTTACAGTTAATTCTGCTCTTGTGTTGGATGATCCTGTTCTTAATCATCTGAGTCGTTTGTCCAATATAGACTAGATGACAAGGGCACTCGATGGCATAGATCACATTCTGTGAGCGGCAGTTGGTAAATGTGTTCAGGGTATGTGATTGGTTGTTGAACTTAAAATCTTTAGTGTTGGTTGTTAATTCACATACACTACATGATTGACATTTGTAGTGGCCCAGTATGGGTGGTAAACCCCAACTCGAGGTGATGGTATTGGTTGTGGTCGATTTATTGGGCCAGGTGATGGCGTGGACAAGATGGTTCGATAGATTGTTGCCACGTTTGTATGAGAAGAGTGGTGGTTCTTGGAAGGATTTATTAGTCCGTAGTAATGTCCAATTGTGAGTAATAATTTTCTTGATCTGGTTACTACTCGGACTGAACTGAGAGACAAATGGAATCCTGGAATTGGTTTTCTTAGGTTGAGGTGTAAGTAAGAGATCACGGTGGCAGTACCATGCCCTCCTTTTTGCCCGTGAGACCAATTTTCGTGGGTAACCTCTGTTTGTAAGTTTTTGGCATAGGACTTCCGATTCTCTGAAATAATCTCTGCGCCATTTGCAGTTTCTTCGAATCCGGAGGAATTGACCATAGGGTAGCCCATCTCTGAGCCCCCGTGGATGATAGCTAGAGTAATGCAGCAGTGTGTTTCTCTCAGTTGGCTTCCGGTATAATGATGTTCCAATTAGACCATCCTCTGCGTGTATGGTGAGATCTAAAAAAGGCAAGTCATTGGTGGTTTGTTCACATGTGAATTTCAGGTCGGTTTGGGAACTGTTCAGCCAATTAACAAAGGAGGACATTGCTGTTTTCTATTAATGAATTGTTTTCTGTCTCCATGATGTTTGTTCCTGCATCTTTGTTTTCATCACATTGTTGTTCACCATAACTGTGGTGTTCATAAGGTCAGATCTTCCCTCTTCTTGTTTACCTCCCCCTTATCCTCCAACCAGTTCCCTTTTTCCCCCCCCCCCCTTTTTTTCCCCCCTGCCTGACCTTTTCTAGGGCTTATTGTCCCTGTCCTTTACCCTGCTGGCTCGATCCCCAGCCACCCCGACCTTCTCTCCCCTTCTTTTCCCTTCCCCGTCCTTCTCTGCCTTTTTGTTCCTGTCCTTCACCCTGCTGGTTCGATCCCCAGCAACCCCGCCCAACTCTTCCCTTTCTTTTCCCTTTCCCGTCCTTCTAGCGTCCTTAGCAACCGGGCTGCATTCCCACTACCTTAGTTACCAATTCGCTGACTCATTCCCCGCCTCCCGTGAGCACCGTCCTATCGGCGACGGCTCCGCGTCACGCCCATCCTGCCTTCTTTTAGGCAGCTCCGTTGCCTCTCTCACTGTCACTAACCGACCTAGTGGGTGCACACGTAGTTGGCTCCTCTAGTCCCCGCGGTATTCCCTTCCGCCCTGGATTTACTCCTGGTTTGCTGTTGATCGCCATTTGACTGCGCGACCAGATCCTTTACTACGGCTCCATTCAACCTTGGGTAAGCTTCGATTGGTGCTTGTTCGTTCGCATTCATTTACCCATTGTACAGCCAGTAACGATATGTCCCCCTCTCCCTCCCCCTTTCCTAGGCTGCACCTCGGTCCTCCTCCTGCATCAGTTGCCTTGCCCGCCAAATCCTCTTCCACTTCGGTGAGTCCCTCTTATCCTTGCCGCCTCCCTTTCCTCTGTACTTTCTTAATTTTCACGTCCACCCTGTATTCTTAATTCTCTCTTTCTCCACAGCTTTCCGAGGGCCCTCCCCGTGCCCTCTACTTTTTATTCACTTATTGCTGAACACTTAGCCCTCTGCCCATGCACAAGGTAGGCTTCTAGTCATTGCCTGTTCTACTTCTGTTTTCTCCTTGCTTTTCCTTCCCTTTTCCACCCCCCCCCCCCCCCCCACTCCCACTCCTTCCTTTACATGCCTCATCCCTCTCGGCAATTTTTTGCCCACACTCTCTCCCCTTTTTCCTGTCTCCTGGCCGCCGCTCTGATTCGTTAATTATTTCTTTACAGAGCACTCCCAATTTAAGCAACCCAGGTCCTGATGATGATCCTCAAATTGACAGGATCGAAACGCCGTTGACCATTATCCACCAGCCTAAACGTTCTTGGCGCACACAAACCTGGTCCATTTGAAAATGAAAAATACCAATTTTACTATCGAGTAAATTGCTATATGGACCCTGTACTGTATATATTGCCTTCATGCGCCGACTGTTGTGGTGTTGTTTTTTCACGTTGTCACTAGCGCCGTTGTTTCACTAAGCACGAGCACTTTGTACACTTTATCACTAGGGTTGCCAGAGTATTTTATACCCTGTTGTGCTCTTTTGATCCACCAAATATATGACGCCGATTGGCGCTTTTGAAAAAATAACTTTGAGTTTCCTCTCTTCTGTTCGTTGTAATGTCTTGTACATACCTCTGTAAATAATTCAGTACATCCTGCTGAGATATTGTCGCATTTACAAGTATCTACCCAATCTCAGTTGGGTCTATGGGTATAACTCCTGTGTTTATTCTACTGGGTCCTGAATAGGGCAGGGTTTTCCCCACACAATGCTGGCTCCGCCCCCTGTGGTGCGACTGACGACCCTAGCCCTGCCAGTGAATAGAGTGAGGGGCTGAGCACATCAAGGGTGCTCCCCAACCAGCTGCGACTGGTTTTCCCCCTCACCCTGAACCCAGAACAAAGGGATTTGGTGTATAAAAGAGGGGCTGTGACCCCATGAAAATGTTCTCTTTTTGGATCCTGACAGAGGGGGGCTTGCTGCTGGTGGGGGGCCAGGAGGGACCGCCATAGGGGCTACCTCCCCGCTGGAGGGCCCTGTGTGCTGGCCCCTGGGCCCTACCTTGCCCCCTGGATGGCTTCAGGACCTTTTGGACCTCTTTGCTGGTCCTTGGTCTCTGCCCAGGCTTGGTGCAGCCTGCTAGCGCCTGGTGAGCGCTTCATTGCTTCTTCTAGCGCCCTGGGAGCGCTATAATGATTTATTGCGAGCCGGAGGAGCGCTGGAGCTCCGCAGCGCTGGGCTGCCATCTGTGTAGACGGAATCCCCATCGTAGGGATTCCCCCGTAAGGGCTGCCGAGCGAGAGTCCACCCCGCTCCATCTTTATTCTAAAATTGCGGGTGCCACCCCGCTCCTGTTTACTTTAATTTACGGGTGCCACCCCGCTTTATATTCTAGTTTAGGCGGGTGCCCACCCCGCATTCTATTGGTGGAGAAAGAAATCACGGCCCGAGCCGCCAGAGGAAGTTGTCCGGGCCGCTGCCCAGCGCGACCCGGAAGAGGATCAAGGCTCGGCTTCCAGTGGGCGGGGCTTCCACGAAGGAGGAGGGAAGCCCCGCGAGTGAGAAGAGGATCGCGGCTGAAGAGGCTGTCCCCGCCATGCACCGAGAGCACGAGAGTCCCCCGAAGAGCGGGGGCTCTCCAGTGCATGCAGCGAGGGAGAAGCCCGAGCCCCGAGTGAAGAGACGCAGGGCAACAACCGGAGAAGTCCTGCCTCCGCCCCCCCCCCCCCAACCGGTGAGTGGTACGAAGGAGTCTGGGTGGGGAGAGGCAGAGTAAGAGCGGCCCGCCTGGCAGCGGGCCGCTCCAACGACGGGCACTATGGTTTACAGAGCCTACGTGGCTCCAACGCTGGGTGCCAGTTCCTCGTGTGGGAACGTGTTATTTCTAGAGCCAGAGAAGGCTCCAACGGTTGGGCCAGTGTTTGTTGTTAGAGCGCTAGTGCGCTCGGCTTCGGGGGCATTTCCTGGGTGTTCTGAGCCCACGAGGCTCCAACGCGTGGGCACGATTGTTTCTCGAGCCTGCCTGGCTCCCACGAGCCTAATTGTTTCTCGAGCCCAGAGAGGCTCCCACGCTAGGGGGACATGGTTGTTTCTTTAGAGCCTCTGTGGCTCCAACGTGGGGGACTGATTTGTTTTAGAGCGCTCCAGCGCTCCAACGACGGGGGCACATTGTCCTAGAGCCTAGAAGGCTCCAACGGAGGACGCATGTATGTCGTTTTAGAGCCCCAGATGGCTCCAACGCTGGGGCATAATAATTTCAGGAGCCAGTGTGCTCCAGGGGGACATGTCGTTTTAGAGCCTAGGTGGCTCCAACATTTGGACAGTATTTCAAGAGCCTAGAGGGCTCCAAGGATTGGCGCAGGTTGTTCAGTGTGTTCTGAAGGGCTAATGAGAGCCCCCCCTACGCCTATTTGCCTCCCCCAGCTGCGCAGCACTTAGTGCCAGCTGCAGCGTGTAGGCCCTGTGCTTGTCCCCAGCTGCCCAGCAAGTAGTGGGCAGCTGCTACGTTTAGGTTCTGGCGCAACCTGGACTATAATATGCTTTTGGGTGCTAGGAAATGTACGGTGTAGTATGTTTTGCGCACCCTGTGTTCATGCTTTTTGTGCTAGGAAATGTACGGTGTAGTATGTTTTGCGCACCCTGTGTTCATGCTTTTGGGGTTAGGAAATGTACTGTGTATAGTATATTTTGCGCTCCCTGTATTTCATACCTCTAGATAGGATTTCTGCCTAGGAGGTTGTTTTACCTGCTTAGGTTGATGGTAGGGAGAATGTACTTCCCTGTGCGATGTGCGCCCCTAGTATAGTTATACTTAGGTGGTTAGGTCTAATGCGTTAGACCAATGAGAATTGCATAATGTGATTTATGCCCCTGTGATAGATGCAGGATAGGTTTTATACCTGATGCTAGTGTGATGACGCTGAGGTCATTATTGCGCCAGTAGTTACTGGTTGTGCTCTACAGTTACTTTGTGTTATGTTCTACATTTACGATTGGTGATTTGTGCTAATTTCCAAAAGTGATAATTCCTGACAGTGGTCCATGTGGCCCTGTCCCCTGTACATATAATCCCTTGTAAATTCTGCCCGTGCCTGTTGGCACATTGTAGAGTGTGTGTTTTTATCTAATGTGTTGTGGTATAATACAAAGGTTATTTTTATATAATACCTTGTGTGGAGTTTCCTTTGTGGTGGGCCTTGGGTGTTGTTGCTGGGTGCGCGCGCAAACGCTTTACACATTGCCTCTGGGATAAGGTGACTGCTCGTGCCAAGCTACCAAGGGGGTGAGCAGGGGTTATCTTTGGCGTGTTACTCCCCAGCCCTGACTAGAGTGGTGGTTTCTGCCTGGCTTTGGCGCAAGCCCTAGCCAACCAGAAATCCCATTTCTAACAATCCTTATTAGCTTTACCTCTACCATTTCCTTGAGTAAAAACACCTCCATTCATCATAACATCTCCCATGTTAATAATCTAACCATTTTGAACATTCTGATCCTGACCCTTTCCTTGAAAACCTGTTCGAGAATAATCAACAAAATTTCCACCTTTCTGTGCTGCTTTCATTGGTGCCCACATTTTTTCTCTTTTAACTTCTTATGTCTTGATTCAATAGCATCACTACAATATTTTTGCATAATGCAGTATTTCATCTTCACTTTTATTTTGCCAACAAATCAAATGCTGTTGAATCATGTTACTAATTTCTGGTTTCAACCCAAACACAAACCTGTATGCAAAATGTCCCATGTCTTTGCCAGTTATGCTCTCAAAATCACTAAACTGTTTAAACACCTGTAAAAGCCATTCATAAAAAGCATGCACTGATTCTTTAGTCTCCTGAGTTGTTCTATCAATTTTTACCCAATCTGTCTCCTTTGGTGAAATCTTTCCCTTCAAATTGGTAATTACTTGATTATACTTTTTCATCACTTCATTTGACGGGTGCTCCAGTATTTGCATCCCTTGGATATTCCTCTTTTAGCCAATCCATTGCAATTTTACATTCAGTCCATAAATCAGCTGGAACCACAATATCAAACAACCCATCCAAATCTTTCAACAAAACTTTTGAAACCTTTACAAATCTCTCTTCTTGTTTGTACCACTCAACAGTTTTTTCTCTGTCTGGGAAATTCGTTTGTAAAAGACAATATATCTTGTCTTGACCAAGGAACATGAACATATCGACCTCCTGGTGCCTCTCTCATTGGATATTTCATATCAGTCGTCACTGTCCCTTTCCCCGTCTCCCTCACAGGATACATAGGTGATGCTCCTTTATTTGCAAGCATTTCTTCTTTCTTCTTAGCCCATCTGCCTTTCCAACGTTCCAATTCACCCCATTGTTTCAAAGTATTAATCAACTCTTTAATCTGCAACCGTTTACCAGAAGCATTCAAACTCTCTAAATCCTTGTCACTAAAATCCAATCTATATGTCTTTGGCAAAGCCTTTGATTTCTCAATATTAACTCTATAAACTTGTGCAACTTCAGCAAACCTCTCATGAAGACTCTTCGCTGTCATCGTAATATTTTTACACATAAACAACAACTCTTCTTCCTGATATTTACTCAATCTCGCTGGACTAATTGTACCTAGAATAATTTCTTCCAAATCTGCTTTTAATCTGCTCACATCCATGTTCGTATTCACTTTATTAGACACCATCCCTCTAATCCATTCATCTAACTCTTCGGGTAATGGTCCTACTGAACCCCCTGAAGTAGGTGTCACTTCTCTCACCTTCTGTACTAATCTTCTAGGTTCTATCTATATATTTCGCTTTTGGGTTTCCACTGGTCTCTCTGTTATATCAATCAACGTTCCTGTCTCATTCACTCCAACACCATTATTAACCCTATCATTATTAACAGGTACTGTCAAAGCATGCACTTGTGAAATATTCTGAACATCACTTTACAATGGAACTGTGGGACCAATTGTCATTGGAACTGATAACGCTTTTGCATTTAAATTCAACAGAGTAATCCTTTGTGTCAAATCATCTTTCACTTTACTCATCTCATTTGTACTTCTCACTTGCGAAGGCTAAGGAACCTCAATTTGAATCAAGGAGCATTTGTAGTAATTCTTTGCTGCTCTTCCTGATATGGTGGAGGTCTGTTTAACAATAACTCATCTAATAACTCATCATCAATTTCGTTTGGATCTGGATCTGTACTTTCTACTTTATTCTTTTTCTCCTTACATTTTCCTCCATTCTGATCCTCAACTACAACAACCGGATATAAACCTTCACCTCCTGCGATCACATCTCTTCTCCATCTTTTCATCTGAGCAACCTATTTTGCCTCTGAATATCTACTCACAGTATTTCTATACTTATTTGCAGATCTGTCTCTTTCTCTCTTATACGCTTCATGTTCCCATTGCTCAAGTGCTACATACTGCATAGATCTAGGATTTGGTCTCAATTGACTCCTCTGATATCTCAGATTCTCTAAAATCCTCACATTAAAAGTACCATGTTCTGGAAATGCCATATACCGATCTCCTTCCGTATACTTCATCCAATTATCCAACCATGTACACGTATGATATCCTCATTCTAATGACATAAAAGAAGCAGGCGTATCAGCAGGTGGAACAGGAACTCTCTCTCTAATAAATATAGGCTCATCCTTTCTAAATGAAGTCCACATCATTTCCAATAACTTGATCCTATTTCTTTTGCTACGCTAAACTCGAACAAACCAAAGGAAAAGCTCTTCCGTATTTAACAAACGTTGTTAGTTTACGCTGCCCAAAACTAGCGTGGCTCACACTAACCAACCAAATAGTAACACAACACTCTTTTGTGACGATTCACACTAGCTGACCAATGCCTGCGCGGCTCTCCGTGACGTCAGTATAACTCCTACTACTGACCCTCCCTTTACCAAATATTTTGGCAGTAGATTACAAACCTTTTTCAAAGAGAAATAGGATTAGAAACCACATTAAACAAACCTGCTTTGTCTGCCCCACTAAAAAAGAGATGGATACAATCAGACAAAGAAATTATTTCGCTACCAGCGGAATATCAACCAGCGTTACTCCACTTTCAATCAAGTGAAAAATTCTCTGGACATCTTCAGCTGCGCTTTCTAAAGGTACCCAAGTAAATCTCCACTATACTAACTTCAGAGTTCCCTATGCAATATTAACAACCTCTTTCGTTGCTTAATATCGCACCAGCAGACAATGCAATACTTAGTGTATGCTACACTATTCCTTTGCCCATTAGGCCAATACCATCCTGGGAACTGAGGCAACTCCGTACCAGTCTTTCTTAAAGGTGAACGAAGGACCACTACATATAACAATAATAAAATATGTTAATAAACAAAAGTATTAATTCTAACCTATTAATTTGCCAAATTAATTAACAAAACCATCAAATCTGCTACCCAAAACTTATCCAGTGTTCAGGAACTGACTAATTTCAACATCTGGACCCAATTCAATACCCACCAGTCCCTTTCTCGCTGGGTGAGTTTAAACCAAACTTACCAATTGGTTCATCTTTTCATACACTGAATTGGCGATGGAATCTTTATTTGGTTAACAGGGTTTGCCAAAATAATATTAGAATCTCAAAAATATCACCATAGAATAATCCTCTCATATAACAAAAACATGAGTCTAATATGGACAAACTCAATGGTAAGTTAAAATGCCTTATCTAAAATAATGTAATTGCTCATCAAGTGCAATACAGCTTGAATCATAGATCACCTCACAAGAGAAACATCAGCACTATAATAGCAATTATACATCCCAAATGTCAGCGCAATGTGTGAGTGGATAGGCGTAGAGACAAAAGAATAAAGCATAAGACATTTGCAAATAAGTTATGCAAATTCAGAATATTATACTAACCAAACATACGAGGTTCAAGAAAATCGAGAAAGCTACCCTCTGGCCATGAGGGTAAGCTAAGCCCCTCAAGAAGAGTTAAGGAGCAAAGTCAGAGTCAAGATCAGCAGAACAGCAGCCAGCCCATAGAATATACGAAACAGCGTCACAGCTCTCTTCTCTTGCAAAGAAAAACGCCAACCAAAACCCCCTCCCCTTAGTACAGTTAAGTATATACCCCAAATTCACAAAAAAGTCCAACCCTCATTGTGTCATCTCACACAAATTCTCACTTTGTGATTGGTCAAAAACTGGGGGGGGGGGGCTAAGTCACACCACTCTCAATATGCCTAACTCAATAATATCCCTATTGTTCTAACTACACACACTGTAATCACTTCTAGCAGAGGGAACTCTAATATCGAGCTTCCGTTTTTGTACATCTCTCCATCTCACTCATGTAACATTGTATTGTAACAAATGTCCTCACTCTCCACTCGGCAAGGAAGTTCCTCCTTTCTGCTTATCGCTTCCTTCTCTGCACAACCTTGGCCATTCATCAGGAGCTTGCGATGGACAGCTCACAGTGTTCTTTCTGGCCTCTCTACATTTCCAGTATTTTCATGTTAACTCTAAAATGTTTCTTGGGCCTTTTATGTAGGGCAGCAAAATATACTTCTAGGAAAGACAAATACATGCATTAATCATCACTTTATAAAATTCTACTATCAAATGGACTTTGAATGCATCTTGTTTGGTTTCCCTTCTTTACGCACTGCACTTTTATTTTCAATTTGTTAGTGAAAAATAAACCCTCGACTTTTGTCTTATTTTCTACATTACTCGTGCATTTGCGGCCTACTCTAACCCTCTCAGCGCGCACTTGCGAAGTTTTCATCTTTCCTCTTTAGTATTATTTTATTAGTTTCACGCGTTTCTTGATTAGTATTTAACATACAGAAGGGTTTAATCTGAGCAGGTTTTATTTCGCGAAAACCAGCCTACTAATATATAGCAAGAAATCTTCAAGGTTAGAAGATATAAAAATAAAATCTATTATAGATGTTTGGCCTCAACCCCTAAATGTCGAGAGTGGTTAAGTGCCACTATATGCAATATCCATAACATTTTCCAGGTCGTGGGCTGCCAGGAGGAGTGCCAGCTCACGTCCTCTAGCATCAGAGCTATTTAACTCATTGGAAATATCTATAATATTGGGGTTAAAATCCCTTACATAAACTGGGGAAGGGTTTTATAGACTTAGTCTTGCGCTAAAATCTCCCCCTCTGCAGAAACTCGCAGACTGGCCACTATCACTTACGGTTTTCTGTAGGGATGATATGTTTTCAAATAAAGTATTGTATAGAAAAACAAGTGGTCCTAGGACTATTTGAATGCAATTAAAGCAAAAAATACTTGTGCAGTATACAGTTATGTATCAATTAATGACTTACAGTATAGTTATGCACCTTAAGAAGAATTACGGTAAACCACTATATTTATGGCAAATTGGTCTGTTTTATTTTAGAACCAATGTCAGAGGTAAAGAACATTTACCCACAATCCAATCATCAAGAGGTTGCACAAAAAAGGGAAAGAAAAATGAAGAAATGGTGTTCCTGTGAAAGAGAAGACATGGAATGTAGATAATATAACAGAGATTATGGTACTTTTTTCATATCCAACTGGTTTAACGTTCACACCAGCTGGTTGTAGCCTGTCCAATACTGTTAATACTTGGGAAATACGCAGTAGTTCGTAGAGAAGTGGCAGAGAAATATCATCTGTTCCAATAAGGGGTAGGTGATGTAATTAGGTACAGGCCATAGGTGGGGGTTGATGTCGACGTTTCGACCCGACTTATAACGCAAAGGGTTATTCGAACCTCTGCTACGTGGGTCTTCCTCAGGACAGGGGTGAAGGAGGGGCAACCTATTCCAGGGGCCAGTGGATGTGGGACCCTGGTGACAGCTCCCTTATTCGGGTAGTCCGCATCATAGTTTCGGTGCAAGGGAGGCCGAGACCACTGCGGGTCAGTTCAAACTGGAGAAACATTCAGGATCCAAAGTTGTGAATACAGAGGATTCAAAAATTCTCAAATACGAGTAAATCACATTATTTATTCTTAAAACAGGGGACCGAAGAAATCCCTGTGACCGTCTGTCTGAGAAACCGGCTTGCATTCAAATAGTCCTAGGGACACTGGTTTTTCTATACTATATGATACCCAGGTCCACGGACAGCGAATGGGTCACCCCATTAGTTTATAATGGTTTTCAAATAAAGTAAAACATTTGGTATTGGACACACTAATAAAATCATTATTGTAGAAATGAACTAGATATATAGTTGGGCCTCTTTTATACCTCACTGTCAAGAAATTGGCGTCATCTATCTCTAAGGCCTTCACGCTGCCTCCTGCTTTTATGTTCACCCAAATCGCCAACCCCCCTATCGCACGTCCAGACCTTGATGGATTTGCTAGATTGTAACTGCAAAAACTAAAATTGATGGACAGAAGGCAAAACAATGTCATACATTCACCCCAGTACAGAGATCTGGGCCTAAATCCATCGTTTTTTTGCTCACCATGCCATTCCAGTTTGAACCCAGCCATATGCAAATCAGTCTTGACCCTGTGCCTCATGGGAACAGTCCAACCCGAACTGCCAAGCCAGGTCCTCCCTGGACTGGAAACAAGCATCCTAGGACTAGTTTCGGGGTTTCACCCCTCTTCAGCCAGGATAGCTTGATTCCAATGGCATGGAGAGCACGGGACTCACGTCTGAGCATACCTGTCCCACTCGGGGTGACAAATGCGAAAACAACAATTGATGGACAGAATGCAGAACAATGTCATACATTCACCCCAGTTCAGAGATCTGGGCCTAAATCCATCGTTTTTTTGCTCACCATGCCATTCCAGTTTGAACCCAGCCATATGCAAATCAGTCTTGACCCTGTGCCTCATGGGAACAGTCCAACCCGAACTGCCAAGCCAGGTCTTCCCTGGACTGGAAACAAGCATCCTAGGACCGGTTTCGGGGTTTCACCCCTCTTCAGCCAGGGTAGCTGGATTCCAATGGCATGGAGAGCACGGGACTCACGTCTGAGCATACCCGTCCAACATACAATCCCGTTGATGTGTGCGTCGTTCGTCGGCCAAGTCTCCTGCAACATCAGCACATCATACTGGCTAATAAAGGAAAGCCAATCCGAGCATGACAGCTTAGATTGTAGCCAAGCTACGTTCCAACTCAGGATTTTTGGCATAACCTGTAGAACTTGTTCAGAAGTGAGCTTATTGGGTGCCAAACTTGGCCTGCCAGGGGGCATATACCTCAGTCAACCCTGTCCATCTAGACCCTCTAACATAGCAAACTTATTCCCTTGTGTGGGTTTAAAGGAGGGGGTAACAAGCCTCATTTTTGACTGTTTGTAAAAATAGCCTAGAGGGAGATGGCAAATGTTAGTATTAAGGTCACTAGTAGCTTCCTGTTGTTTTATTAAATTGCGCACAATAGAGGGCCTTTGAAGGTTAGCCACAATGCAATTGCCTTCAATGTTGTTATCAGAGTGTCCGACCCACCCCACCCTGTGTATCATCAATATGTCCCAAGATTCTCTTTGAGCAGCTCTAAATGGTGGTATGCCAGCTAAGACCACAAGATATGGGCAAGCTGTTTGTAGAAGGTACAGGATATCTGTGCTTAACACAGTCTCTCTGGCTTCTGTGGGACAGTCTGCATTGCTACAGCTTGTGTTATATCTTGTTCTACAAATATTACTAGAGAAAAGTTCGTTCTGTGGAGTTTTGGCTACGATTGCTGTTGCACTGTTCCTCTTAGGGTTCTGACTGGCCAGTAAGTCCTAGCTCTCTTGCTTACTCTGAGAGGTGGCAATTAGGTTAGTACAAAGATTTCCTTGTGATGGTGTGGCGTAGTATAAGGGGGGTCCTTGATCTGCAATTGGGGGAATAATATGGGTTACAGGGTCAGTGCTTTTGTTAATATTCAACATTGTGCAAAGACAGCAAACGGAGCCCAATTTCCTCTCTAGGGTCTCCAATCGTTCCATCAGTGGCTTAAGCTTTTCATCCAAAATATTGTTGAATCTGCTACAAAGAGCTTCAAATGATAGAAAGTCAGCTGATGGAGCATCAATAGTCACACTACTTGGCGTGATAGTGTTGGGTATAGTTTGTAGATGTGAATGACGCTTGGAAGCATTTGCAGACTGAGGGGGCTGAACCCATGAAAGCGGTTGGTTATTATTGCTAGCGGCCCTGGCAGGTTGTTTCCTCTTGCCAGCTGGCTGTTTGTTTGGTGCTCTTTTTCTTTTTATCGCTGTATTTTTAGTGAAAGAGGAGTCCATGCAAGCTGTTGTACAACTAGACAAGTAAGGAGCTTTACCAATGTTTAATTCAAGTTTTTGCCTATGTTTGTATGTAGGATGTTAGGCGATCGCATCTCCTCCTCAGGTAAGTCACCAATAGCTGCTTTATCCCCTGTTCCCTGCGAAGTTGACATGGCCCCATATTCTAATGACCGTCATCCCCGCTCAGTTAATTCAATCTCATTAGTAACGATCCCCACAACTTTCTCTAACAGAGTCGAGAGAAACCGACTGGTGGGAAACAGCGCAACCCCCTTCATTCCTCTGCTTTCCCATAATGATGGATTCATTGTCTTCTCACCTGGCTATAACAGTTTCCTCAAGTGAATGCCAGCAGGAATATGGGAGTCTGAAACCAAGAGAGGGGACCCTGGCCTCGCACAGCTGTGGATGGGCGCAGACTGGCCTGGTCTTGGGCCGGTCCATGCCCAGGCACGACCCGCACACTTCCCGCACTGCGGGATGCCTCTGCCACTGATATGCCACTCCGGTGGCTTACGTCACTCCAGGGGAGCTGGGGGCTGTAGTTCCCGCACCAGCAGAGTGTCTACAATCAGAGTGGTAGGTGGCTGGGAAAAAAAAACTACATTAAGTCCCCTTTCCTCCATGCTCAGAGGATGTCCAAGTATGGATCCTGATTCTGTTTCACTATGCACAGTGGCGGCTGGCACGGATCGGGGGTGAGGAGGGCAGGGGAGGTAGTAAAAACATTTTTTTTAACTTACCTCCTTGCCACTGTGTCTCTTCTTGCCGTCCCTCCTCTTCTTTGCTCTGCTCCGGCAGGAAGCACCCAGGCTCCCTTGAGCTAATCACAATGCTGCAGTGCAGCATTGTAATTGGTCTGAGAGACATGGTTCGGCGCTCAGATGGGGACTGGGGGCTTGGCAAGTTCTCCACCCAGGCAATAAAGGAGCCTGCATGGAGAACATGCAAAGTGTGCATGACGGTTTGGCCAGCCTTAGTTGGCCGGCCAAATTGTCATGTGCACTGATAGTGCAGACCACTCCCCGTGGGTACCTGTTAACCCCCTGGCCCTGCCCCCAAGACTCCGGGACGCAAAATAAAACGATAATAATCCTCGATTTATTATCGTTTTATTTGTATTTTCTTTATGCTGCTGGAAGGAGGCCGACCCTCCTGATGGAGGAGCCGCCGCTGGCTATGCACATCATAGATCTGAAAATATCCTTGCCTCAATGCACTGTGGCACTGCTCACAATCGGGTCCTCCTCCTACAAATATTCATTTTTGCAGGAACTTGGCACTGAACATTGCTCCTGTGATGCCATGATTTGTTTTTTTATTTTTTCACATGCTTGGTTTACCTGAAAGGAGATGTTTCTCCCCCTTTATCCAGTATTGGGGTATCTTTCATAGATTCACATGCCTGAATCATTCCCCTTCGCCGAAGTGGGATTCCCACGGTACATATAACAAAGTAGTAAATAGTAAAATCCAAAGGCTATCATGGAGGTAACCATGCATTCCATAGCCTATTAGCCTCCTTTTACAAAAAGGACCAAACTCAAAGCACAACCAATCAGAAGCCTGCACCCTCTAGAACCTTTCCAAGAGAGGCTGAATCCCTCAGATTTTCACTGCACGTCGTGTGTAAGGGAGTCTCTCTGAGCTCTGCTCAGTTTTTTCAACTTTTCCACATAAATTTATTCCGTAAACCTTGATAAGTTGTCTGACAAAAAAGGATTGTTTAGAGCTTGCAAATCCTGTGGAAAGAAAAGGGTGCATGTGGATGATACCCAGAAAGATTGCATTTATTGTCTCTATCCCAACCATGACACAAGGCAATGTAAACTATGCCGCACTTTCGCTACAAAAACCTTTAGAGATAGAGAAGGAAGACTTTATTGTGGCTAAAAAAGAGGCAGAGAGCTTCTTCGGATCTTGAGAGCGACACGTCTTCCAAATCTCATACGAGGCCCAGGTCGCCTGAGAGTCAACCTGAGGAGAAAAAGAAGCATTCCAAAGGCTCTCACCTGACTAGAGAATCTCAAAAGCAGGAGAAACAGCCTAAGGTCTCCTCAGAGATTGAGTCCCCTCATTCTTCAGGGACATCAAAAGGAAAATGGGACTCTTCTAGTCATTCTAAAGGAAAAATCAGCCACAAATCTTCTTCGGCGTCAAATTCACCAAGGACGCCTATTAGTTCCTCAGTGATGACGACAGTGACTCTATCGTCGTCGAGACCGTCAACGGCGTAGACTACATCTACGGGGAGTGTCCAGGGTTCCATTCCGTCGACTTTGCCTCTATCGTCGACGGTGACACCGTCGACGATGACACCACAGATGAAGAGTTCATCGTCGACGAGACAGTGGACGAACATCTCGTCGTCGGCAAAGAGATCAACGACGACCACTCCATCGTCGACGACAGCTACATCGTCGTTGACAATTCCATCGTCTCCGGCTGTACCGTGGTAGACGACGTCTCCGTCGACAACAATAATTCTACTGTCGACAGCTTAGTCAACGAATATTTTCATTTTGTCTGAAGGTCCTTCAACTCCATACCTGCAATCTACGCAGCTGGAATTTAGGACGCCAAAGATTTCACCATTACCTCCCAGTCATCTTTTGGATGTAGAGGATTCTGAGGAGGATGAGGGCCAGTTTGGGACTGCACATAGCCCTTCTGAGCTCAACATCAAATATCAAGAAGAGGACGATGACTAAGATGATGAGGGTCAATATTATCATCACTACCCAGTCCCTCCTGTACAGTATCACCAATACAGATACTTTGAACGCCACAGACAACAGCCTGCTCAGTTTCCACCGACACTTGTAGTGGACCTGCAAAATATGTTGGCGGATTATAAAAGGAGGTTTCCTCCTCAAGAGGACAGTGTCACAGTGCCCCCGCCTCCACCTGTAGCTCCTCCCACACTGCTACCACCACCTCCTGCCACACCCAGGTTAACACCATGACCCGTGATTACCATGCCTCCCAGAGACAATCCTACCACCTCTGAGGAAGAGCCTGAGGAGGGAGAGGTCCATGATCCTCCTCCGCCCACTGACGAATGGGATGATTATATAGCACCAAGTCCTTCCCCCTACCTCATAGTCCTTCAGACTCTCCTCCAGAGGATATTGGAGGTTTCCACAATATTATGGACAGAGCCACTACCAGATTCCACTTGCCCACAATTGTACAGCAATCAGATTGTTTTCTGTACGATTTTAAACAGCGATCTAGGAAGACAGTCAGGTCAATTCCAATAATGGATCACATTTGGCAGGAGGGTGTCAAAGTGATGAAAACGCCAGCTTCTGTGGTTCCCGGGCTTCCGAGACTCAATAAAAAATATAGGGCCCCAGAACACTCTCCTGCGTGTCTCACAGGTCATCCAAAACCTGACTCTGTGATTTTGCAGGCAGCCCAGAGGCGTTTAAAAGAATCCTTCTACTCCCATCACATCTCCACCGGATAAGGATGGTCGACGTCTCGACTCCATCGGAAAACGTTTTTCCTCAATGGCAGCAATCTCTGTAAGAGCTTCTAACGCTCTAGCCATATTGGGATGATATGATAGACAAAAGTGGTCCGATATGGGGAGAGTGAAAGACCATCTTCCGGATAAAAACAAAGACTAATTGAATAAGATACTGGCAGAGGGCGAAAGAGCAGCGTCAGAAATATTAGACATTGCAATGGACATTGCCACTACCAGCTTCCGGAAGCTAGCGGGTGCGGCCGTCCTCAGGCGCCAGGGATGACTAAGGGCAACAAGCTTCCGGCCAGAAGTACAGTCAAGAATTCTGGACATGGCCTATGATGGCGATAGCCTCTTTGGTGCTCACATTGATGAGGCTCTTACCGCAATTAAAAAGGATATGGATACGGCGAAAGCGCTAGGTACACTTCAATACCGTAAGGTGCCCTTTCGGGGAGCTCGAGGCCGTGGTTTTTCAGGATACTGGGCAAATTACCAACGTGCCCAGACTTATTAGTCCTACCAGCCTCAATATAGGCAAGAATATCAGCAGCAGTCTTACCGCCAACCTACAATGTCTGGTTTCTCTAGACACAGCTTCAGACGAAAGACTGGGGCACAGGCCCGCGACTCCAATCTCAAGCAGTGATTTCAACAGGGTACCAGTTGCATCTCCCTTCTTCCTAACCAGTGTGAAAATTTCAAAGCATATTCAACAGTGGCGCAACCCCACATCCGACAAGTGGGTCCTAGATATAATCTGTTATGGCCACACTTTGGAGTTTACCCAAATACCTCCCAATGCCCCCCCCCCCCCAGGGGATCGAACCCCCCTCGTCTTCACTTACTCAAAAAGGAAGCAAAGTTCATGCTCGGTGAAAGGAGAAATAGAAAAGGTCCCTTTTCCTCAGAGGAGGAAGGGTTTTTACTCCAGCTTATTTCTTATTCGCAAAAAATCAGGGGAGTGGAGGCCTATCTTAGAGCTCAGGAAACTAAACAAATTCATAAAAAGTCAAACATTCAGGATGGTCACGCTATCCGACTTCCTACGACGCCTCAACAGCGGCGATTTCATTACTTCATTGGATCTAGAAGACACGTATTTTCATGTTCTGATGCATCCAAACCACAGAAAATTCCTAAGGTTCACAGTGGCTGGGACCCACTATCAATTCAGAGTCCTTCCATTTGGCCTCAAATCGGCCCCACAAACTTTCACAAAGTTTCTGGCTCCGGTGGCAGCAGCTCTACAGAACAAAGGTCATCAGGTATTCCCATACCTAGACAATTGGCTGCTGAAGGCCCCATCACCTCGTCTAGTAAAAGCTGCAACAGACGATTCTCTAACCCTGTTCCAGAAACTTGGTCTCTCAATAAATTACCAAAAATCATCTGTCCACCCAAGTCGGATAATTACATTTCTGGGAGCCAGTTTGAACACCATTCAAAACAAAGCCTTCCTCTCTAAGGAAAGACAACGACTTCAAGCATTGGCACTCAAACTTTCCGGAAAAAAGTCAATTTCTGTGAGAGTGTTCAAGTCTCTGCTGGGAATGCTCTCTTCGGCAATCGATTTAGTGCCACTAGCTCGCTTGCAAATGAGGCCACTCCAAGAGGAATTACAATGCCAATGGATTCAAACAACCGGATCGTTCGACGACCTGGTAAATGTCACACCACGTATGAAGGAGGCTTTCCAATGGTGGGCGCAAGAAACACATCTATCCCAAGGCCTATCCTTTCTCCTGGTTACTCCAGACTACATAGTAACAGATGCCTCAATGGAAGGCTGGGGAGGACACTTACAAGACTTGCAAGTGCAAGATAAGTGGTCCACTGCTCAATGTCAAATGCACATAAACAGGTTGGAATTGAAAGCCATTTTTCTCTCCCTTCAGGCTTTCTTGCCTTGAATCCAGGGATCATTGGTATTGATCCGCACGGACAGCACCACAAGCATGTTCTATATCAACAAGCAGGGAAGCACCAAATCCCTATCTCTCTCACTGGACGCCCAACAGTAATGGAACTGGTTGACGCTACACCAAATTTCCCTAACAGCGGAGCATGTTACAGGTCTCCGGAATACCTTAGCGGACGCTTTGAGCAGGACGAACAGCAGTTGCCATGAGTGGGAACTGGAACAGAGCCAACTGGAGAGAATATTTGCACTCTGGGGAAAAACAGCGCTGGACCTGTTTGCGACCCAGATGAATTCAAAATGCCGATTGTTTGCAAGCAGATTCCCTCTCCTAAACTCTCGGGGGAATGCTCTTTTAATGTGCTGGTCAGGGATCTATTTATACGCTTTTCCCCCATTCCTCTGATACCCAGGGTCCTCACGAAAATTAAATGGGAGCGCTGTCACATTCTACTGATAGCCCCCAGGTGTCCCAGACAGCATTGGTACATGTAACTTCTCCTGTTGTCAGAAACTCAACCCATCCGCCTCTTGCCAGCACCAACACTGCTGACCAGGAGTCAAGGCCAAATATGTCACCCAGAATCAGCTACTCTGCAACTACATGCGTGGCTCCTGAATTCTTTGAATTCAAAGATCTAATCATTGCACAGGAGTGCAAAGATATAATTGCTAGATCCCGTGCTGACCGCACCAATAAGTCTTACAGACTGAAATGGAAGCGTTTTTGTCTTTGGTGCGAGCGTAATTACGTACATCCTTTCCTCTTTGCTCCAGAAGAGGTTTTGCCTTATTTTCTTTCCCTAGCGAAATCTGGATTGGGGCACACTTCAGTCAAAGCTCATCTCGCTGCTATACCTAGATACAGATGATCACCTAAATCTCAGTCCTTATGGTCCTCAAGAATTGTGCAGCAATTTATGAAAGGACTGTTTCAAACTTTCCCACCCATCAAAGCTCCACCCCCAGAATGGCATTTAAATGTGGTATTATCTCAACTGCTAAAGCAACCCTTTGAGCCCATCCATAAGGCAGACATTAAGTACTTAACAAGGAATGTAGCCCTTCTCTTGGCACTCATGTCGGCAAGAAGGGTTAGCGAGATACAGGCTTTCACTATATCCCATCCTTTCCTGTGCTTCACTGAGGAAATGGTCAGTCTTAGAACGAACTCTAAGTTCATCCCTAAGGTTCCCTCTCAGTTCCATTTGAATGAACATGTGATGTTGAGAACTTTCTTTCCTATTCCTTCGACGCCTGCAGAAAGAGCGCTCCACACTCTGGATGTAAAGAGATGCCTTAAGTTCTACTTCCAAAGGGCTAAAGCTTTACGCAAGTAGGATCAGTTATTCGTAGCTCTTGGACAAAGCCGCCAGGGTGTTGCAGTTTCTAAAGCTACTATTGCCTGTGGATAGCGAGCGCAATTCAATTTTGCCACAACGAGGATGGTAAGCCTTTATCAAGAACTGTAAAGGCGCACTCCACCAGGGCAGTTTCCACATCAGCTGTGCTATTTGCCGGAGTGTCACTTGAAAAGATCTGTAGAGCTGCAACGTGGAAAACAACGCACACGTTTACGCAGCATTACTGCCTGGAGTCTTCACAGCGTGCTGACGCATCCGTGGGACAGGCAGTGCTACGAAACCTATTTCAATAAAGGGAAGCCTCCTTAAACAGAGGACTTATTAAAAAAGGATGTTACAGATTAAGGTATATATGTATAAATATATGTGTCTATTTATGGTTTTTCTCAATTAATACCAGTAATTTATGCACTGTTTAGTATTCAAGCTTTTGCTGTTAATATTAGCATTACTTTGAAGACTATTATTATTTTGGCACTACCCCCCCCCCCCCGTCCTCTTAATTGCATGAAAGTTGTATATGTATTCATATATACGCATATGCCTGTGTGTGTGTGTGTGTGTGTGTGTGTGTGTGTGTGTGTATATATATATATATATATATATATATATATCTCTTTCGATCGTTGCCTGAAATTGAAAATGCACTCCGTGAAGGTAGGATGACAATCCTTTTATTGCAACAACTCGGCATGTCACCCCAAGTACAATCTGCCGACGCGTTTCGGGACTGCGCAGAACACAGCCTATGAAGAAGGGACATGCTGTCCCGAAATGCGTCGGCAGATTGTACTTGGGGTGACATGCCGAGTTGTTGCAATAAAAGGATTGTCATCCTACCTTCACGGAGTGCGTTTTCAATTTCAGGGCAACGATCGAAAGATATAATACGCGGCGGCCCGGCTGCGGAAGACTGCACCGCTCCTGAAATAAATTGGATTCCGTTGAGCCCGGAAGCATGCTGGGTGGTATTAACGGCGTGAAGTGAGCTGATTGTAACCCGGATGCCACACTGGGGCCCACTGGAGGGTTTCATCTTAGTGTAAAACAGACTGCGACGGCCTCAGTATCCACTGGAGGATTGCACTACTAGTCCCATAATGCCTCAAACTTGGAAACTCACCTGAGAGGAATAATTATAAATTAAGGCACACTATGGGGATTAGCTAACTGAGACTGCGCAGAACACAGCCTATGAAGAAGGGACATGCTGTCCCGAAACGCGTCGGCAGATTGTACTTGGGGTGACATGCTGAGTTGTTGCAATAAAAGGATTGTCATCCTACCTTCACGGAGTGCGTTTTCAATTTCAGGGCAACGATCGAAATATATATATATACATCAAAATGTCCTTGTTGGGGGAACAGCTTTTAGCTGGTGCAGGCGGCGAGGAAAGGACTTGTCCTTGCGTAGTATTTCAAAGCAAATATGAAGGAGGAGAGAAGTTTAAGTCAATAAAAACGAGTTGATTATTCCAGAGCGAGTGCGGCGTATTCTTCATATTTGCTTTGAAATATATACACATGGACGAGACTGCTTACTATTCTGATTCAGGCATGTGAATCTTTGAAAGATACCCCAATACTGGATAAGAAATATGTTACTTACCTGTGACTGAGGGATTCAGCCTCTCTTTGGAAGGTTCTAGAGGGTGCCGGCTTCTGATTTGTTGTGTTTTGAGTTTGGTCCTTTTTGTAAAAGGAGGCTAATATGCTATGGAATGCATGATTACCTCCATGATAGCCTATGGATTTTACTATTTACTACTTTGTTATATGTACCGTGGGACTCCCACTTCGGCGAAGGGGAATGATTTAGGCATGTGAATCTATGAAAGATACCAATACTGGATAACTGCAGTTACAGGTAAGTAACTTATTTAATCTCCTTTCACACTTTGTGAGCATTTTGCAGTTTACATTTTGTGAAGCTAATCCACACAAACACTATCTTCAGGGCTTGTGGCTTCAGTAAGCACCCCATTCCTTTGTGCTTTCTCTTTGATTATTTTTCATCAAGGGCCATGAAGAACTGACTTCTCAAAATTCTAGTCTTCTTCCATATCTAAACTTCATGGGAATGCTGGAGTTTCCACTTAATTTGCCACAAGGGTAAGAATGCCCCTTTTTGTTTGAGTCCTCTGCAGAGTGTCATGTTCTCAGAAATTCAGCAATCTAGTGGGTTCACCCACCAAGGCTTGCACTGAGGTACTTGTTCTTAAGTAAGAACACAATCCGGGCTAATGCTTCAGTGGTTTCACACAAAAGATTGCTCCACGGTATCAGTAAAGTTGTCTAACCCATCACCTGCTTTCAATACATGCTGTTTTATATCACATCTTTGCCCACAGGGTGCATCTTAATGCTCTGTGAGGATGAGCAAGATTTGCTTGAGCAGCTGTCGGAATAGGGTTCATATTTAGGGCCTCTTAGTTCAGACATTCAACTTCAAGAGACATGGCCTCCTTAGCTTCTTTCTTTCTCTATCTTTCGCTTTCTTTATCGCTCCCCTCACAGTGTGCAGTCACTCCGGTGAAACACCCACTCTCTTTGCCTTTATCATGTGGGCATTTGCTACTTCATACTCCAGTTTTGGGATCTGGATCTACTTTAAGAGTGTTGTACAGGATGGTCTGTTGAGTTCTGTGTTAGGACCAATGGCAGCTTCAGGCAGGTACTTCAACTAGTAATGTAGGGTCGCATGTACAACGCATGTTTATGATTTAAAAGCTCCAATTCACAGCTTTCAACCACAAAAATTCTTTTTACAATTTACTAAATGCATTTTAGGAGTCAGTAACTTTTTTCTGACTCCTAAAATGGTTTAAAAATGGATAAGGAATTGATGTTTGGAAGGCCCGTGTTGTAAGCCTCCCTTCCAAATAGAGCTTCCTATCCATATCTATCAATAGTTTAACACCAAAAGGGTAGTTGTAAACCATAAAAAAGTTACAGACCTCCAAGGTAGGGTAGTAACCCAATCGTAGAAAGAACTGAAAGGGTTTCCCAGTCAGCCCTTCCCCTTTGTGAATGTTTTAAAAAAAAAAAGTAGGTTGGAGAATAGCCAGTGGTAAAACAGACCACTTCCAATTCTCAATAACCTTCCTTAGCTTGGGACTAGAGGGATGGTGGTTCAGCAAGTTTGGCCCCTAGAGCAGATTCAATTTTGCTGATGGTTTGGCAGTTGCAGTTGCAGCCTCTGGGCCAATTAGGGTGCTCATCTCAACAGTACTGGAGCACTTGGGCTTTTACCACGGTGGCACCAGTGTTTCAGCTATCCGGGCTGCCATTTTTGCTCAGTGGTTGCTCTTCATAGAAGGCTTGAATCAGTTCACTTTGAGGACCCCCTGGCAGTTGCATACTGCTTTTAGCTAGTACCACACTGGAAAATGTCTTGGCTTCTCCCCTTGGATTAAGTTGTCTCCTGCACGGTCAGGCACACTCCTTCTATCTGTCAGCATGCAGACCGGTTCTAGGTTTCTGGGTAGTTCTGGCCTTCTTAGGTTGGGTATCCCTGGCTCACTCATTGTCAGTTGCTTGCTGCCTCTTACTATTTTCACATTGGTAATATGGTGGGTTTGAGAAACTGGGTTGTTGGTTGACTAGGTTGTGAGCCCGTGTCAAGCAGCAACAACAACCCTTGTCAGGGTAAGGAACAAGCAACCGCAAATTACCCTGTTCTCAACCCCCTGATAGCTTGGCACAGAGGAGTCAGGCTTAACTTAGAGGCAATGTGTAAAGTACTTGTGCAGCACTTTAAACTAAAATAGCGAAAACACCTCCCAAAAAGGATCCCACACCAGGTTAGAAAGAATTGTGGAAAATGTAATGAATAAAACAAGACAGAAACAACAAAAATCCAATCAGTAGAATCAGAGTCATGAATTTTTAAGGGCTAAAGTGTAAAATAGCATCTAAAATCACAAATCGCCTACCGTGGCCATCTGGTCGTGCTGGACTGGGTCGGATTCAAAGGTTCAAGCGACTGCGATGGAGCGCAGACTGGCTACAGTTTCAGATTACTCCAGCTGACGTTTTACCTTCTCAAGTTTTGTTCCAAGAATCTGGATCGTGTTGAAGAGGGCTATGAGGAGCATGGAGAGCATCGCCGGAGGCTGTCAACATGGTGTGAAGAGCAGGCTGGGTGGGCTAGAGCTTCACGTTGGTGGTCCCTCGTGAGCAGTCGATGCTGCAGTGCAAAGAGTCAGGCTGGCATCTTTTTGTTCTGATTTTTGGTGCAAGCGTCTCTGTTCACGGTTGCAAACAGCCCAAAAAGATTAATTTATCTCACTGAGCCACCCCAAGGGTCCAAGACCTGAATGGCACAACTTTGGGAGTCAGGAACTCGCTGCAGCTGAGTCTAGGAGCTGTTTGGGGCACCTTTTATGTCCCTGATACTCTGTTCAGGGCGCCAGCAGACTAGCCCTTGGATTTACGCTGGGATACTGGTTTCAAGATGAAGTTCCAGGTACAGTTCTCCTTCCCCAGGCAAACTGGACTGCAACCAGGGCAGCCGTTCCTTTAGGGCAGCATTCCAGCAGAGTGGCAGTCCTTGTAGGAGCACAGCAGTCCTTCTTCCTGGCCGAGTATCCACAGATCCAGAAGTGTGCTGAAGAGTTGGTGTCTGAAGTACTCTTGTTATACCCTGGTGCCCTAGTTCTGGAAGTTGGGAAAAGCTTCTAGACAGTGGCTTTGAAGTGCATGGAATTCCCTGCCTCCCCTGCCTTGGCTCTAAGCTAGATGCAGTAACAATGCCAGGTCGTTAGGTCTTTTGTGTGAAGGCAGAGCACAGGCTATGAATTTGCAAGTAGGGCTGTGCTCAGCTCCTGCCCCTCCCTCCTGTCAGCGAATGGCCCATCCAGGCACACCTAATCCCGCTAGTGTGTGACTGCCTGAGAGGAATTTGGAGAGTTTGTCAGTTACACCCAGTCATGTGACTATTGGAACAAAAGGGCTAAGAGCAGAAAAATGCCAGCTTTCTAAAAGTGGCATTTTTATAATTGTGAGAAAATACCAAACGTCACCAATAAATAGGGCTCTCCACCACAATTACAAAGACCCCAAACATGACATAGCTATCAGCTCCTAATTGGAAATGACTGTTTATTAAATGCAATAAGGAATCCCCAATGTTATCCTATGGGAGGGGTAGACCTTATAATGGTGAAAAACCACAGTAGGAGTTTTTTACTACCAGGACATGGAAAACTTAAAAGTATATGTGCAACCTTTTAATTAAAAGAAACAAAATGGGGAGTAGAGAGGTACTACTCAGCACGAGTAGTGGAGGTGGATACACCCTCTCAAAGTCAAGTTAGTAAACATAGGGATCCAACCTCAGATATATATGTACGTCAAATCCTCCCAGATTAAGTATGTATTCCTACAGTGGTGGAAAGTACACACAAGTTGTTTAAATACCCCTCACACACCAAAAGGGCCCTTGGTGTCATGCTTCATCATAGGGGTCTTCCTGCCCCTCTACGGGACGGGGCATGCTACGACCTACATTTATGTGGGAGCACTGTTGTTGTGAGACAACTATGTGTCGTGTAGGGGTGTGAGAGGAAGGGTCAGGAGTGGATACCTTTTAATTACACAGCACCCTCTTCTAGGGGCTACCTAGGGCCTACGTTAGGGTTGACTTATATGCAATTACATAGGAGTCTATTCTTGGGAAAGGGGTTTAAATTCTAAGTCAACATGGCCGTTTAACACTGCACTCAGACTGCAATGGCAGGCCTAAAACATGTTTTTAACGGCTACTTAAGTGGGTGGCACAATAAGTCCTGCAGGCTGACTAGTAGCATTTCATTTACAGGACCTGGGTATATGGTATTCCACTTTACAAGGGATATACAAGTTAAAAATGCCTATTGGATATAAGCCAATGTAATCATGTTTTAGAGGCGTAAGCACAAGCACTTTAGCACTGGTAAGCAGTGCACAGTGTCCTAAGGTCGATCAAAACTAATTCAGCAAAAAGTGGAGGGAAAAGGCAAAATGTTTGGGGTGATCCTGAAGAGAGGGCCAGGTTCAACAGTGGGCATCTGTGCCTGGACAGTCATGCCTCCTGTACGGCAAGGCACACCATCCTTCTCTCAGCAGACAGGCAGACTTCTAGGTTTCTAGGCAGACCCTCAGCTCCTACAACAGAAAGTGCAGACTTCTGATGATGTATTCTGACCTCTAGGAGACACCAGCCCTGCTCATGCAGCAGTTCTTAGCGCACTCTGTGAAACACTCCCTTCCTTTGTCATGAAGAACTTGCAACTGGGAAAATGCCTGTGGTTTCAATGTCACCTTGAAACACATCTTTTAGGCACAGCATGCAGATCCACTGTCTGAGGTTTGAGAAACAGCCTGAGTTGGTTCTCCTCCAAATGTGATTTTTAAGCTGCTCCATAGAAATGGCCTTTGTGCAAATGGATGGTTCTCACGATAGGTTGCAATCAGGCTGGCTCCAGGCTTCCTGAGGCAGCAATCTGAGACAGACAGTAGGGTTGACCTTTCCAAGCAACTTCATCAAATTACAGTCCCAGCCTCAACCCTACCATCTACCAAATGGCAATGCTCATGGACAACTAATCGATAGTCCTTTGCTCATAAGGCTCTCATGTATTTTTTAAAGGGAGCCTTGTCTCCATCCTCTTAACAACAGTGTCTCACACTCAACCTTCCATCTACAGGAATGCAAACAATACAGTTTTCGCTGTCTTTGGATGCTGTCCTCACCCCTCATGTTGTGCCATTCTAAACCAGGGGCATAAAAATGGATCCCACTAGTTCCAGTACTCATTCACAGAGTCCTACTACCATACATGCGATACATATGAACTGCATACACATGCATGCCACAAGCATGCAGGATGTCTGGGACAGTTTCAGGGTTTCACATCACAGCGGAGCTTTGTGAGTGAGCCAGTAGACTACACTCACTGACGCACGAAAAAAGTGTAATTACACTAGAGGTTCAAAAACATGGTCCGCTGTCACCACTACTTAATGTGGTACACTCAGAGCATGGACAGCAGTCCTTTGCCTACTATGACGGCTCACTTGGTTCACCTCGTTAAGTTACAGGATGCCATTAGAAAATGATGGTCATCAGATTAGCAACAAAACTGACAGGTAAATCCTTCTGCATTCCCCTGGCTCATTCCCGCTTTGTCCTCCACTGTGAAATCTAGGCCTTGTAATAAGATGTATCATCTCAGTAACTTTTGATTCTCACCATCAACCATCTGAGTGATTTGTGGTGTATGTGAGCCACAGATATGGAACTAAACAAATATGACTGTGCACAGTGCCCGCACTATTGCACAGAATTCTTTTTCAATGGACACCAAGTGCTGTATCCTAGGTAGCAGTCTGTGCCTTATAAAGGCCACTGGATTCTCTCTACCCTTCTCTTCAAGTTAAGCCATTGCCACTCCAGCTCCTTTATCTCGGGCATGAGTCTGCACAATGAAAGCAATAGTTAGATGCCTTCAACAAAGGTGCATTAGGTAGTGCTGTATTCAGGTCCTTTAAAAGGGTTTCTGACATTCCACAGTCCAAACAGCCCTTTTGGGTCCTCTTGGAAGTCAGGGTTGTCAAGGACCCAACTATTGTCTCACGTTTGGTCACAAAGTTTTTGCAGTGGCAAGTGAGTCCTAAGAAGCCTCTCACTTGCGTGTGGGAGGTTGGAAACGCCTACTCAAACGTAGACTCATCTTGGCATCCGATAAGCAGATGTTTCCATTGCCCAAATGATGCCCAAGGCAGATTACTTAAGACTGCCCAACTGGCACTTGGTAGACTTCATGGTCAGTTTTGTTTCCTTTATCCTGATCAACACCTGTTCTATGTATCTCAGGTTATCCTACCATAAATTACTAGAAGATGGTAATGTATTCAAGTAAGGCCACCCACAACGCTTCCTGCCCTGAAAGTACATGGTTTATCAGGAGATAAAAATCGGTGTGCGCATTATTGCACTCAAAGGACATGAACCTACACTGGTACAATCCCTTTGGCATAGAGAATGTACTCTTCTCCTTGGCATTAGTTACTAAGGCGATCTACTGGTAACCACTGGTCAGATCAATAGTACTGAAGTAGCAAGCAGCACTCAACTGATCCATTAGATCATCAGCTCTAGCTATCGGGAGTGCAACACTCTTGGTCACCTGATAGAAGACCTGCTAGTCCACAAAAAAGTGCAAGTCTGTGGATCCTATAATTTCTCTACAGGCAAATAAGAGCCACAGAACAAGAAGATCCCACTTTCTCCTGAGGTTCGTTGGCATAGTTTCCATCATGCTCATAAGGGTTTTGTTAAAGCTTTCCTTCAACCCATTTATTTGTGAGTGGTATGTCATGGAAAGGTTGTTGCTTCAAAGGTCACAAAAAAATGAAGGATGGAATGTCTGAATTAATCTCAACCACTGGGAATTACTCTGGATACATCCCAGTCCATTGTTATTTTGCACACCAGGTCACTTCCGTTTTGACCCAGCCATATGCAAATCTGTCTTGATCCTGCCCCAATAACAGTCCAACCTGAACTTCCAGGTCAGGTTCTTCCTGAACCCGAACACAAGCAACCCAAGACCAGGTTTGTCTTTATTAGGACTAGTCCGTCAGGTATAGCATGGTGCCAGTGGCACCGTTTGCATGGAACCCATGTATGGGCATACCCGTCCCACTTGGGGCACTGCATTGACGTATACAAAATAGTGAGGGATGGAATGCTTGAATTAATCTCAGCCACTCGTAATTACTAGGGGTGGGTGAATAATTCCACTCCCCCATTCTGCTTGGAATGTAGAGTTATCGCAAAACTCCGCCAACCGCTGTGTGGCAGAGTTTTTTCTTGTGTGAGGCTCACTAATGTTAAGTTGCTGAGTGAAAGTGAGAATTTGCATCCCCTAGCGAGATTTTAGGGTGGTAGAATGCCTCCCGACGAGATTTCTCAACACGGGCGGTTGCGACTGTTCACGTTGAGAAAGCAGCCTCTTGAGTAGAAAATCTACTCGAGCTGCAGAAGAAAGCAGTGCTCTCTGGCGTGCAGTATGGTGCCATTCGCAATGATTTTTACAGTGCGAAACAAACTCCTGGCGCTAAAAATCAGCGCGAGCAGCGTGGCGTGCTGAATTTCATCCGCTCTCGGAACTCTGCGGAATACCACCGAGTTTTTATGTAAATCTGTGGAATTCCACTGAGTGAAGCTCTGTGAGTTCTGCCCACCCCTAGTAATTACTAGGGGCTGCATTCTTTCAGTCCATCGTTATTTTGCACACCATGCCACTTCAGTTAGGACCCAGCAATATGCAAATCACTCTTTGACTCTGCTCCAACAGGAACAGTGAAGCCCGAACTGCCAGGGCAGGTTCTCCCTGAACCGGAACACAAGCAAACTAAGACCGGTTTCACCCTTATTAGGGCCCATCACACAGGTCTGATATTCCACATACATGTGCACAAACTCTTTTGGAAACTGTGCAGGTACTCCTGTAGAGTTTGAAGTGGAATTGCCGCTCCCAAATGTAGCTGTTTGCTACCGTCCTGAACTTTTCCTTCTCAAAGGTTATCCTTTTTCCTTCCAATGTGGTCTCTTTCTCTGTTACCTGTTCCTCCCTTTCATTTTTGCTTCTCGCCCATTCCTGCTGTGTCTCTCACCTCCTTTCCCCTAGTTCCTGGTAAGCTATCCCCAACTTTTCCCTCTCAAACTCCCTGGCCTTTTTTTTCCTCAGCATTAGCTTTCTAGACTGCCAGCTTCAAGTTCGGGTCTCATTCAGACATAACCTATCCAGGGGAAAAACTCCTTGAGTTGGTGACAGTGATACCCTTGAAATTTGAGGTGGGGAGGGACAAATGTCTCTGGGAAAACATGAAAAGTAGAGGTAAAGACACACTCTGGTTATGTTTGGAGAAAATCTATGGTAAGGGCTGATGGTCTGACATTACAGAACTTGCTTGTTTGATTCTTCAGATGGTATCCTCCCACAGTCTATCACCCAGTTTCTCTGACTTGTCTTTAACAAAACCTTTGAGGATCTCCCTATTCTTGCTTCTGGGACCCTTCTCTCCAAACAGAGATCCCTCAACTAATCAATGGATGTCCCATACAATTAACCTTGTATTTGCTATTGTATTGTGTAGGTCATGTTGTGCTTAAGCTGAACTTATTGGCACTTGCAGCTCTCACACTACATGCGGTAAAGTGTCGCACCTTATTGGGTGCAGGTGGGTGGACAGATGTTTACTCCTGGGCCCCAACCATGATGGTAATTTGCCAATGGTGCCCTAGTGTTTTTGCTGCATGGCACTGCAAATTGGGCTGAGTATAATTGTTTCCACATTTGACTCCCAAGGTAGCATGGGCGAGCAGTCACAGGTTTCTCAGGGAGGTATCGTGGGTCGCAAGAACTCGGAACTCAACAATCAATCAAAAGAAACAATGTTTTGTCCAATACAGTGCAAGACTTTTGAGTAAAAGAAAGTATTTTATTCACATAGTTACTCAGTACTACATAGGGCCATCAGGGTAATGCAAAACAGGGTTAAAATCCTGCTGGAGTGTAGGTGACACAACGGTCTGTATCTACCCCCACTAACGAATTTTCCTGGGGTATGTGATCCCTGCAATACAATTGAGGACAAAGCACTGTCTAGGCACAGGTTTAGTCACTACATCACCCCCAAGGGATTATGTGTGCCAACAGTTTCAGTTCACTATCCCTTCAGTGCGGTATTAGCATGGAAAGTGTCTTAATTCATGCTGCAGGCTTCTGCCCGCTTCTCCCTTGAGGTTACCTGCTTTCACCATTTAGAGTGTTGTCCCGTTCAGGGAAGACTCTTGCAGTGGTTCTGCTCCAGTTGTATCTTTGGAGCTATTGGCCATGGCTGCAGCATCACTGGAAATGTGCAGAATTGAGTCATCTCTGTGCAGCAAATTCTTCTGTCAGCTCCCTGGACCGGGGAATGGAGCAAATGTTGTTTCAGCAGGTGTGGTCTCTGGGCCGATCCTAACTTCACATATGATCTTGCCAGTTGTGGACTTCAGGTCCATCATGGTGAACATCACAGTAGTACAGGAGCACTTGGACTCTGAGAGGGTGGTGGTGGCACTAAGCTCTCAGCCATGGCAGGTTGCTGATTTTGCAACAGTAATTCTTGGTAGAAGCTTGATATGGTTCACGATGAGAACCATTAGGGACATAAGACAACCCTTCCAAACGTAGGTTGCTTCTGATTCACTTTCGTATAGTCACTCGCTTTCTCTTGGTATGCACAAGAACGCGCTGCTCTTCCTCTCTGGACCATCTCTCCTCCTTCATGGACAGACACACTTCTTCTCTCTCTCAGCAGACTGACAGGCTTATAGTTTTGTAGGCAGATGCACAGCAGAACCTTTACACTTCAGGTGACATCACCTCACCTCTGGGAGACTGGCTGTCAGGTGCACATATGCCCAGATCGCACAGCAGTCCTTCGAGTTCCATGCACAGCGCTTCTTTGCTTGACCATCAAGAACTTGAATAAATGGGAGTGATTGGGATCACATTGGTTGCACTTTTTATACGCAGGGGATGTGGAGCCACTGTCTGAGGTGTCGGAGCCAGCCAATGTTGGGACTCTCGCAAATGTCCTTGTGAGGCTGCTCTCCAGGCACAGCTTTTGTGCACACTGAGTTCTTACACTATAGATTCAAAACCACGGTATGCTGCCACCACCACTTAATGGGACACACACAAGACATGTTCCAAGGGGAGTCCAAATTAATTTTAGGTGGTGGGAGAGGGGTAACTAACAATACAATCAAAAAGCAAACCCGTTGCCACAACTACATTTTAATGAAACAATGCGATACATAACAAACATGTGTTCTTCGATACCTTAAAGTTTTTTTTCATTTAACAAACCATTATTATAATAATAGAATGATTTACAATTTCTTTGAGTCATTGCGTTATTCAATAATATGTCTTATACAAGACCCATCAATAAATTGCCCTGACCTTTCTCACACCACAACCACACACATGACCATTCATTTTACGACTTAAAGAGGTTCCTAGATTTGAAACTAGATACTGTTACAGTGGTAAATTAAATTTTCTCATAGTTTGTTGTCTCAAACGTCCTAGTGAATGTATTGCCTAAATAAAATGGTAGGAAATCAAATATGCCTCTCCTACAGTAGTCTCAAAGGTAATAGTGTTACTTAGCATAGGAGTAGAAATTCCCATATTGGCAACAGGTCAAAAACATCCTTCTGTTGATTGGAATGTCTTCCATCCTCCTCTGGATAAATAGCAGATAGATTCAAAAGGACATTTAAGTCTGATGTCGCATTTTTATTTATACTTGGAGCCAATAGCTTTATTTGATCAAAAAAGGGAAAAGTGCCTCGAATGCAAAGTGTCAGTAGTAAAATATATGGAATTGTATAAGGTAAGGTAGTTTTTCTCTTAAAACAGAGAAAGTATATGGCGTTACTCGATTTATATGACAAATCCTGCCTTCCATTTCCAATATTTCCTTACAATTCATGCTTAAATACTCTTGCTAACACTAACCATAACTACTGTTGTTTGTAGAAACCATAAATAAAAGGTATTGATGTGCTGTCATAGATCTTACGTAATATGGATTCCTTGTGCATCTAATAGTGTTGCAATGTGCCACATTTTTTGAGAGAACAAGTATGTGCTACAGATGTAACGAGGACCATGCGCACATACAAACTGTCCTACTGTTGAATGTTCAGCTCACAGAAATATTCATGTTTGAATGCCATAACTTTAGCAATTTATTACTCAAAATCGGTACTGCATATGTCATAAGCAGTAATTCCTTGTAGATAAACATAACGTGTATTTGTAAAGCACACTTTAACCGCTAAGGGTAACTTGGCGCTGAATAGCAGATGTTTATTGCTGTCCAACTCAATGGTACTAATTGTATCGATCTTAGAACGATGACAGGCTGAGTGGGCCCGCCGGGATTTGAAGCTGAGACCATGAGGTCAAACACAGGCCCCTACAGTGGACGCATTAGTCCACTAAGCCACCACACCCAGTGCCACATAGCGTTTCTCCTGCTGCGCCTCTGAAGAAGAAAAGGGTATTATGAAATCGGGCCATCTTTTAGTAGTACATCTATGCTGATGTTAGACGGATGAAGAAAAATAGAGGAAAGCCTATGCCACCTCAATGACATGAAAATGCATCCTTCCAGCAAATGAGTCTTTGTACCAGTATCGGGCAGTTAAACAGGAAAATAATGAAGTCTATATGTATAAATCTCGTATTAATTAAATCTCCTCAGCAATAATCAGTTAGCACAACTATAAATAAAATCTCAACAGTATGTTATGAAAAAACAATCTTTAACCCAAAACAGTGTATATGATCGCTAAAGGGAAATGTGAGAAGTTGGCCTGATGTATGATGTCACTAGTTATAGTGTACACCTTATATCAGTCCAAATACCCTTATGGTGATTGGTTGTAAAGTCAACCTTATAGACCAGCTATCCTAGTGGTAGCATGGACAAGGGCAGTCTTAGGCTAAACTCTGAATGGCATGTGAAGCCAGCTGTGATACCATATATAATCCCTTGAATACCAAATGAAAGGACACCACAACAGATATATATATAAAATAAAGTGTATTTATTCTAAGCAAACCCTCAGCACTCTTTATGAGATTAGAGGTAAGTACAACACAGTCTTATTTATGCATACATTAAGTCACACAGGTAAGTAATACAGTTATGCCCTAGGGGCCACGCAAACCATATACTAAGTAAGTGGTATAAGAACCACTGTCACGGAAATAGAATAGGCCTAGGGAATCGCTGGGGCTACACTACACTAGCGTTAGTTAGGAAGTGGGAGGCCCACGGGATTCGTGTGCAGAGTGGAAACACTCACGCGTAATGCGTAAAAGTCAATAGCAATAGTACAGTTTAGAAAACGGTAGATTTAGGACACTTCCGGAGTAGCTAGGAAGTTGAGACTTGAAAACTAGACACTAGGATAGTCACTATCCTGATGAGCACCGGAGTACCCAAGTTACCTAGCCCACAGGCTGCGGGTGCATAGGGGTGAAGATGCGTCGTTTTCGTCGTCGACTCCTATGGATGCCTGAAGAAAGATGCTGACAGGCAGTCAGTGAAGAGTGTCCGGTGGATCCCAAGGCTGGGATCCAGAAGAGAAGAAACCTGCAAGCAGAAGGGACAGAGTCAAGGTCACTAGCCAGTGACCACGTGGAACCAGGAAGGAACCAGGCGATGTCGTGAAGAGTTGCAGGTGAAGGTGAAGCTTGTCGCTGCAGCCAGGAGGACCAGGAAGCGTCGAGGACGACCAGGACCAGGAGGCGAGCTGTCCCACGAAGGCTCTTGCTGTCGGCGGCGTCGAAGTTGGACTAGGACTCACCAAGCCTTGGCAAGCGGAACCCACGAAGAACAAAGGACTTGCTTCTGGTGCAGACCAGGAAGGTCTGGGGTGCTTCTTCTTTGCAGAGAAGCGGGAGCCAGTCTGGAGGAGCCAAACCAGCGCAGAAGATTTCAGGGTGCGTCGTCACAGAGGCCACTAGCCAGCGGGCAAGCAACCGGACAGACGCGGCAAGCAGGAAAATGCTGAAGGGCCCCACGCAGGACTCGTGGAGTGTGGGGGGCTGATCTTCGGTGCAGATGGTGCTTGGGGTTGGGGCTTCTCAATCCCCGGTGCACAACTTCTAGGGTACCTCAGAAGCTGCGCTGTAAGTTACTAGCCACTTTTCCCAGGTAGCCGGTCCCACGTCGCTCGTCGCCTCCACGGATCTCAGCTCTGCTGCAGATGTGGATGAGGGTCGGAGAAGTCTGGAAGTCAAGGCTCTGGTCGGGCTCTGCAGTCGGTTCCTCGTAGAACGGTCGCAAAGCAAAGGGTAGTCTCTTGATGGTGCCTGTTTGCACAGGGTAGCCACTCCTTGGCTACAAGGGAGATTCTTCAGTCTTCTTCTTTCGTCGAATGTCGAAGGTCCAGAGTTTCTGTTCAGTTTTGCAGGTTCAGGATAATCTAAAGTCTTGAGGCCCAACTCCCACTCTTATACTAATCTGGGGGGCTGGGATACCTGCTAGGTCACGCCTTATGGGTGGGACCTGGGAGGGGGTGGTTACACCCACTTCCCTTTGTCCAGTTTCGCTCCAGAGCTGGGGCTGGAGTGCCCCAGCACCGGTTTGAACTGGACTATGCAAGGAACACCTTGTGTGCCCCAGGCATGTCTCATTCCTTTCAGCCCACCCTGCCCCAATACACTAAAGGCTGTCTGGGGAGGTGCTAGCACCTCCCCAAGCAGGAAACCTATTGTCCAGGCCTCCCTGGCTGGGATCACTCCCAGCTGAAGGAGGTCAGACTTGTGTCGTGGCAGCAGCATCCATTTTGTGATGCTGAGGCTTTGGTCAGAGGTTACACAGCAAAGTAGGATTTTAACATGTCTCTCCCTCTAGAAGGGAGGAATAATATCCTCATCACCAGAAATGGTATGGGGGTATTATTCCAAAGTGTTAGACACCTTACACGACATGTTTTGATACAGCCCAACCATAGTTACCATAACCGTTTAAGATTATAAGGCACTTTAAGAGTATATGGTAGGCTATATCATAGAACAGCTACAAGGACTTGGTTCCGAAAGCTGCAGACAGGCTCAGCTCATGCTAGAGCACCATCTCACATGTTACCAAGCACTCTGCCTCCAGGATTGTTAAGGCCTGCCATAGGAGTGACTGATAGGTACACATGTGTCTATATATAAGGGTAGATATAGGCATACTATATGTAAGCAAGGGGTGATTACACGACCTTGCCCCAGCTGAGTGATCAGCCAGTTGTGTCTGATTGGAAGGCCAGACCAGGGGTGGTATAATACATGCTGCAGCCCCTGGGAGGCCTAGGGTACACCTATGCCCTGGGTACCTAGGGTACACTGTACAGGGTCCAATAAGGTGATCCTTACCAATTGGTTATGTACCTAGGGTACATGGAGTCCATTTTACAGAGAGAGCAGACAGCCTGAGACCCTGAATGGCAGGATCTCAGGCCAACTAAGTCGAAAAACCAGCTAGACACTAGGCAAAAAGTTGGGGGTAACCATAGTCAGATATCCACCTTCCTACAGGAAATAAAAAATATGAAGAAATACTATGTTTTGCATCATCATGGTTCAGTGTGATAGACCCACCTACAGCAGGGAGGGTACACTAAGCTGTTCCCCGTTTAATAGTAGATGTCATTTCAATTAGATTTTTTTAGTTGAAGCCTTGAAAATGAGTATGTATATTAAAAATCCAAAAAAGTTCCCTCTTTTTTTGTGAAACATTACCCCCTCTGCTGTTAATTCTAATGCTATGATAAGCCACCTTAGTTGTTTTTCATCGAGGACCACCTTGGTACAGTGTAGTCCCTTGGGTGAATTTTGTTGTTGTGAATGGCTTACTTATATTCCTCAAATCCAAGGTGCATTTCCCTTCCTGTTTCTCCAATATATCTCAAATTACAAGGGCAAATAATGTGATATATATCTCCTACTAGTGGTCGCCAGTAGGTAGTTATAGTCCGGACCATGTTTCCTTGGAAAATAGTTTTTTGACCTCCCTATAACTTTGCCATCGTTTGATGAATCTTAACGAAATGTTCCAAAAAAGTGTATGCCTGTGATTCTTGTACCACATTGAAACTTAAAAAGTTTTGGGGTGATCCGTCAAGCGGGGGCTGAGTAAAAAGGGGGGGGGGGCTTTTAAAAAGTGTCTTTCCTATGTTAATTCCCATAGACTCTTTAGACACACCTACAGCCCGATCCGCAGGATGTAATTACACCACATTTGGAAGAAAGCTAGCTTTTGGTCTGCAGATTGTGCTTTTTGTTATTTGGTGTAAATCCATTCAGTAGTTGTTGAGAAATGTAAGGATATTCAAATTTGTTTATCTGCGGTCACTGCTAATTTGCGAATAATAATGTGCTTGTGCAGAGATCTGCAGAACTCTTATTGGCTGCCAACAATTCAACCAGGAAGTGATGGCAGCCAACTTGGGACTCTGCTTCAGACGAGTCCTCAAATCAATGTGAGAAAAAAGAAAAAGGGCAGGGTAGGAATACTCTGACCACGTAGCTGTGGTCTTGGGGACCCTGCCAGGACAAAAACGCACTTTTAAAAAAACTTGCTGCGTAATCCTGCCAAATTTGCTAATTTGTGGCAAAAATGAAAAAAAAAATAAACGCGCGGTTTCCCAAACTTGTTTTTAGTTAAGCCCCAGGAGCATGCCTCCTTTATTACATTAAAGGAGGGGGGCGCACGTGACCATGGGCATCTTTATTTCCCGGGGACTAACACCTCCCTGGAGTTTATGTCAAAGAAAATGCGGGGGCACGGCCTCCCTCTTGCAGCCATTAATGGCCCTGGGGACCGCCACCCCCCAGGACCGGCACCTGCTAATCAAAAGCAAACAGTCCGGTGCCAGCAGGTCGGAGCTGTCAAAGTGCTACCACCCGCTGGAAGCGAAGGTTTCATCTCTTTCCCTGCCAGCAGACATGCGGTCAGGGAGAGAGATGAAACTATTGCTCCTGCATGGACAGAGCTGTGTTTCCAGCAGCTCCCTGCGTACAGCAGCAATGCCGGATCACGCAGGAGGTGGAAAGCTGGCTGGTACCTGAGAAACTTGAGGCACCCCCCACGGTCCTATAGCACATTGGGTGCCCTGGGTAAACCCAGGGCACCCAGGGAGAAATGGCCAAGCCGTGGGCAATGGGGTCCCCGAGTCCGAAATCGTCCCGGGGCGCGGGGCTGCGCGGACCTCCTCCCGTATTCAAATGTGGAGGTTGGGGTCCTGGGGCAGAAATCAGCCTGGGGAGGGGGGTCGTGCTGCCCCCTTGCCCCATATGGAAATTATGGTGACACCCCTCCCCCATTTTAGAGGGAAGACAGTGGGCAGAAAATGAGCAGAAAAGGCAGAAATTAGGGCAGAAAAACAAGCAGGAGAGGTAAAACAGAGGGCAGAAAAAAGATCAGGAAAGGCACAACAGATGGTAGAAAAATGAGCAGGGAAGGCAAAACTGAGCAGAAGAGGGCAAAACAGAGAGCACTTACACACTCACACACACTAACAGACCTACTCAGATTCCTGCACCCACTCACAGACCCACTCAGACACTCACCCACCCACTCACAGACCTACTTAGACACTCATGCACTCACTCACAGACCCACTCAGAGATTCATCCACCCACTCAGACACTCATGCACCCACACAGACACTCATGCACCCACACACAGACCCACTTAGACACTCACGCACTCACAGACCCACTCAGAGACTAATGCACCCACTCACATACCTACTCGGACACTCACACACAGTACTGGATGCTGTTCGGGACTAGTGGCAGGGTGGGAGCTGGGGTGGTACAACAGATGACAGGGAAGGGGGAGGGGAAATGATAAACATAAAAAAGAAAAGAAATTTACCTTCTGTGTGTCCTCTCCTCGCTGTAGCAATCCTGATGCTGCTTTCATGTTAGAATGCAGCCTCAGGATTGGCCTGAGCACTGGGAATTTGTGCTCCCAGGGAAACTGGGAGCCTGTGCTCTGCTTTTTCTAACCCAGCAACGGAGCTGAGTTTCAAGACAGCTCAGTGGGCATGTGTGTTTGGTCGGCCTGCGACGGCCAGCCAAAAACATATGCGCAATGACAGCAGTGCTGCCCACCACTACCTCGCCTGACTGCCCAGTGGCCCCGCCCCTAGGAAGCACCACGCTCAAGTTGAAAAATATAACGATAATAACTTGTTTTATTATCGTTTTATTTTTCAATTTTTAAGGGTGGTGGGGGGGCGACACTCCTCCGCCATAGCGGCGGAGCCGCCACTGCTCACACACCCACTGAGAGACCCACTCAGACACTCACACCCACTCACAGACCTACTGAGACACTCATGCACTCGCTCACACACTCACTGTCAAAGGTTAGTGATTACAGGTTTCAAAAAAACTTAGAAATTCACTTAAAAACCAAAGGCTACAGGTATATTATAGTTGTGAAACTACATTATCAAGGAGCAAGTGCCACCTGCTGTGGTTGGGGGAGGAGAGAGAGGGGATGAAGAGTGACATGCGGGCTTCCAGTCTGCTATGATTTTCATCCGTAGGAACAGGTGCAGGGAGATTCCCCTTGTGCCGTAGTGAACTCTGCACCAATGGCTGACACTCGGAGCCTCACCATACCGCCAGGTGGACCGGGCCACTCCTGGGCATTTCCTGCTATGGGGTTTGCCAATCTAGGCCTCCGCAGGCTGCAGCAGCAACGCCCCGTCAGTCACCTGGCCTGCCTCGGAGTTCGGGGTCTATGCCCCCCCCCCCCACAGCACGGTCTTCAACCCCCCAACCCGGGGCCCATGGCCACTGACCCCCAGAAGCATGAATGTCCCAGGCCAGGCCCGCCTCGAAGTGTAACGTTACCTGTAGCAGCACCGGTGGTAAGTGGAGGGGGGGTGTACACTTATTCACTCCTGGCAGACGTTCGCGCTCGCTAGGGGTGAACCTTATGATGACTGCCAGAATTCACAAAGCTGGTAGGGAAGACAGAAGCTTTGTTGTTGGAACCACAAAACTCTGGAACAATCTGCCCCTCCCCCCCACATTAGAGCTTTGCCGATGCTGATCTCCTTTAGAAAGGATTTAAAAACATGGCTCTTTAATAACTAGGCTCCTTTCCTGCTTATTAGTACTCGGCGCCAAGACACCTCAGGATAAATGTGCGCTTAACAAATTGCAGTAACATAACATAACTCGAGATGATATCAAAAGTGGGACGAGAGATTCAGAAATGTTGGCGTTTGGCATTTGTGGTTAGTGTATTTGGTTGAGTGCTAGTGCACAGAATTTTTGGGATGCCTTTTTTGCTTCCATTCCCCTTTTTCTTTCCTTCTTCTATTTCTAATTTTCCTTATTAGTGATTGTTAGACTTGGGGGGGGGGGGGGGGTCTCTAGTTGGCACAGGTATGCACTTGGGACAAATAGGGACCCTCTCCTCTAGTCAGGGTAAGGGGGTACACTCCTAAAATAACCCCTGCTCACCCCCTTGGTAGCTTGGCACGAGCAGACAGGCTTATCTCAGAGGCAGTGTGTAAAGCATTTGTGAACACATACAGTAATCCAGTGACAACACTACAGATGGTCACCACACAGGTTTTATATCAAAATAAGTATTCTTTATATAGATTTACCACAAGACCATTAAATGACAAAAACACACAATACTGTTACTTTAGATGGTAGAATTTTGCTTAGTTCTCTTAAGTTCTTAGATGCGACACTTTAAGTCAATGTACTTTTTAGATGGGACACGCAGGGCAACGAAAGTTTTGCAACGATGTTGATGCGATGAAGTTTTTGGTGCAAAGAAATAAAGACGTGAAGATCTTCCAGATGCGGTACGCTTCTCCGATGTTGCGAGAAGACTCGACTCGATGCTTCAGCTGCAGCGGCGACACCCTTTACGTGATGCGACGACAGCGGCCTTGGCAGCGACACTCTTCTCCGACGTTGCGAGACGCTTCCGCGCGATGCGATGCTGCAGCGGCGACACCCCTTTACGCGATGCGACGACAGCAGTTCCGACGGCGGCACGCTTCTCCGTGGATGCGAGGCGCTTTTCTTGATGCGGTGCAATGCGAAAACTACGATGGCTGCGATGGCGACACGCTTCTTCCTTAATGTAAGACTCTTCTCTTGATGCGGTGCATCCACTTCCTGGATGATGCAAGACGTTTCCGCTCGATGCGATGCTGCAGCGGCAACACACTTTACGAGATGTGACGACAACCGCTCCGACGGCGGCACGCTTCTCCTTCTTGGGTGGCGCTTCCAGCTCCTTGCGACACGCAGTCCCTCAGAAGGCCCAACAACAGCAGCAGGCACTTCCAAAGAACTCCGGGGAGCTGGGGGGTGAAGTCTGTTGTTCCTGAGACTTCAGCAGGAGGCAAGCTCTTTTCCAAGCCCTTGGAGATCCTTCACAAGTTGAGCAAAAGTACACACAAAGTTCCTTTCTCCTCTCTTTGGCAGTAAAGCAAACACTGCAGGTCAATCCCCCCCAGGTTCAGGGATAGTTTCCTCCTCAGCTTCTTCTGGTTCCTCCCTCAGCAGAGGTTCTTCTTGTTTTCCCAAAGTGATCTAAATTCTTGGGATCAGGGTCCCACTACTTATACCCCAAAATACTTTGTTCTCTGAGGAGAGAGGGGCCTTTGCCCAGTCCAAACCAGTTCTGGAGCACTCTGTTTACATGACTCTTCTTTCCTTTCACAGTGCAGGGCAGAAACATCAGACTCGCCACAGGAGGTGGAGCCAGCATTGTGGAGGGAAATCACAGCCCTGGAGCACTTTGTTGACATGATTCCTTCTCTCCTTTCACAGTGCAGGGCAGAGACATCAGACGCACCACAGGGGGTGGAGCCAGCACTGTGGGGGGCAGGCACTGTCCTATTCAGGTCCCAGGTGCAACTCCTCCGTCCCATCTAGATGCAGATCTCTCTATTCACCACTGGGCGGACTCACCCTGTCTCCTGGAATCCCCCAGCCCTGTCACTCAAACTCCAGACAAGGAATACACAACCTAGCAGAGGCAGGTTTGAATGGTTAGGCAAGAAAATACCTACTTTCTAAAAGTGGTATTTTCAAACACAGAATGTTAAAACCACCTTCACTAAAAGATGCATTTTATCATTCTGAGTTCAGGCATACTAAACTCGAATTTCTACGATGTTCCCTGAGCTAGTTAGGATTATCAGATGTAATAATCAAACTGCCCATTCTGGCCTATGGAGAACAGGTAGCCTTGCAATAGTGAAAAACGAAAATGGTTGTTATTCACTATTAGGACATGCCACACACACCAGGGCATGTCCTACCTTATACTTACACTGCACCCTGCCCTTGGACCTACCATAGGAGTGTCTGATATGAAGAAAAGGAAAGGTTTAGGGACTGGCAAGTGGTGCACTTGCCCAGTCAGCATGACAGTACCAGACTGCACGCAGGCTCTGCAATGGCAGGCCTTAGACACACTTTTACAGGCTGCTTCTGTGGGTGACACAACCAGTGCTGCAAGCCCACCAGCAGCATTTGGATTTACAAGCCCTGGGCACTCCTGGTGCATTGTACTAGGGTCTGACAGGTAAACCAAACCAACCAATCATGGAATAACTAATTCGTACAATAATTTACAATAGGGAGATCATATGCACTTTAGCACTGATCAGCAGTGGTAAAGTGCCCAGAGTCATAAAACAGCCAACAACAGGTCAGAAAAAACATAGGAGGAAGGCAAAAAGTTCAGGGATGACCCTGCAAAAAGGGCCAAGTCCAACAGTGATGTTTCATCATTGTTTGTGCTCTTTCCGTTTTCTCTTCATACCCCTTTTATTGTCAAAGTTACGTACTTTTTCCTGGCATACCTTGATTTTGATAACCTTTTAAAAGCTGTATGTAAATATATATATAGCCTACTGGGGTGTTTGTGCTATTTCATGGGTGCCGCTCCTTCCATTTCTGAGTAAACCCCAGATACATACTACTGCGTAATCTTTCTCAGTCTCTGGGTCCCGCCTCACAGCTCCTGTGGATCTGTGTATACCTACTGCTACTGTGTTGCCTGGGGTAATTCTTGGGTTCCCACTCGACTACTTCAAAGGTCCTATTGTTCCAGACACATACATGTGGTGACTGTTGCTACTGGACCACACCATTGCCAATTCATTAGGGCCTCTAGTCCGTTCCCATATTAGATGCCGTTGTGTGCGTAATATACCGAGCAGGACTTTAAACAAACAAAAATACAAATAAAAAAGAATGTTACAGATTGTAATCCTGTATAAGGAATAAAGTCAGGGCTGGGATACTCTTTCTTTTATTGAGCCACTAACTCCCTAGACACAACCCACATTAGTAGTGATTTTACGTTAGATAGATTAGGGGAAATGTTCCCCCCAATTCTAGGGCTTAATTGTGGCTCACACGTTTACGACCAGCTTTTTGTTGTTCACTGGGGACCAGTTCGAAAAGATGTCTAAGGCGCTCAATCTGTTTCATAAAGCTTTTACTTGCATATGTCTAGCCACCTTAGTTCTTATATCAGCTGCTATATTTCTCCCAAAACTCTCTGTTCAAGGACGGCCATCCTCCTTTCAGTTGTCAGGTTTCCTAATGCTGAAATGGGTGGATGTATCGTCTCATACAGCGGGAGTTTCGAGTTCTCTTTCCTTTTCACTATGTATTGAAAGTTGTATTCTAAAATTTAGAAAACTCTTAAATCGCATGTATTTAATTCTGAGTAGGACTATTTCCTTTCTTCCAGTTTGAGCTCTGAGCTGGGATGCACTCTACCTAGCTAATGGTGTGCTTTATAAGTCATTATCATATTATATCATTTTATAAAGCTTATTATGTATCTTATTTTTACAACTGTAATCAAGTCTGCTTGTTAATAGCAAATCCAATGCCTCTGCACATCCAACTACTGAGGAATTATTTGGAGATGCAATATGTTGTCTCACTTGTCATGTCATTGTTAGTAGCACAGTGAACAAGCCTTGACAAAACCACTAGAACTCGCCTTTGAGACCTATTAGCAAATTTAGTCTTGTCAAAGTGCCTAAAAAAAAACATTTGCAATGCAATTGGTCTTGCATTACTGAACGTTTGAGCTATTGGTGGTGCATTATTATTTGCAACACCAAAAGGTCAATTAATTAATTTTTTTTCCAACCAGCATAGTACTCTTGTCTCCCCTCCCTCATAACCTGTTTCCCATTTTCTGGTTCTCCAGCACTGCACGTTCGTACAAATGGCAATAGTGCTATGCAAATATCATCACTCCACTGCATACAAAAAAAAAAGTAAACGTAATTTTCAACACCAAGAGCACTAGCTTTCACAAATGCGAGACCTATTGCATTGCAAATGCTTGTTGTTTTATTTGTTTCATGTGAGGTTTTGTGTCCACTTATGAACAAGTTGGATAGTGAGGAATTATGCACATATTTTGACATTCCTTTTGTCAGTGCCAAGTGATGTACCTCTTGTTGACACTTGGCAATATTCTGTAACCAAAAAGATACACATTTTAAACCACTAATTAACATAATGATGACATCAATGGAAATTATATCTCAAGATGCCTAGCCTCAAGACATCAGATGAAATTGCATCTCATTGGCCCAGATAAGAAGAAATAACATTCTGGATTTTGACCTAAGTGACATTATGAGAAATAAATTATAAGATAAATGAATTACTTTTGAGTACCTGTTGCCTGCTTTAACTGGCACATTTCATCGTCATCAAATGTACTTTTGCAGTGCGGTATCGTTGCTTACTATACCTAGCAGCAAAAAAAAACAGCATAACAGATCACTGCAGTTAGTTGACAGGGTTTTTACTAACTTTCTTGCTGTTCCAGAGCCTGACTTTGATCGCTTAATAGGTTAAATCACCAGCTTCCCCCAAAGCAATAGGGTAACTGATAATACTGAACCCTGTAACATTGTGGAAAAAGGAGGGTTCTGACAACCTTACTCAATAGAGTTGGCGATTGTTGCCAACCATCTTTACCTTTGAAGACTATGAATGCAAATAGTTTCTTACAAGGAAAACAATAATCTGGCAAAGAGACTGTGACTCTGAGTTTGGAGGTGAATTCTGATTTGTGACGAAACGGATGTTTGCACGGGATCGCAATTCATAGTTTTTCTGTAAATGCTGCACTTCTGAAGATTTCTACAGGTTAAAAGGTAAACCATGCAAAATGTGGCGCATTAAATGCCAATTCTCAATGTTTTGCCTTCGTTTGTAAGATAAAAAACTCTGAATAGGAGTTATTTACTCCACCTGCTAAATAGTTCTCTGTGGAGTCCTGGTAATTACCAGGTGGAGAAAATGCCTCACCCTTTTCAACCTACTCAGAATCGGGGTCAGATACAATACACTGCTCTACCAGTATCAAACACCCAGTTAATGAACTCAAACTCTTCAGAGACTGGTTATCCAACATAATTTGATATTGGTGATAACAAAATTATTGAAAAAGAAATCTGTTAATTTCTCTGTCTTTCTGGGGTGCCTTACTATACAGGTAAATAATTATAAATCTCTTGAGTTGTAGCTAATCCAGTCTTCACTGATATGTAGGAACAAATTAAATGTGTTTTTCCGTATTTCCAGCTGCAATTACATATGTTTTTACATATATTTATGTTTTAAGTATACTAGATTTTCTATCTACAATGGTTTAAAAACTATTGTGTGATCACCTTATAAAATTTCTCTTGTAAAGTGGTGTAATGCCCCTTCAATTATTTGTGCTATACAAAAACATTAACATATTTTTAGAAAATAAAAAGTAAGTATGTTTTCTTTCCAGAGGAAAAGAGGAAGAAGAAGAGTGACAAACCAGTGGCTTTAGGAAATGAAGTAAGCCTGAAGCGATCAAAAACCTTTATGAATCTATTTTTTAAAGGAAGTCGTTCTGGAAAATTGAGTATAACTGGGAAAAAAGAAACCGAGACTCCAGAGGCGAAGAGAAGGTCAAAATCTCCATCACGCATGGAAACTGACAGTGATAAAGGTACCCTCTGCTTTGATAACCCTTTGGTTCTGTAAAGTAAATCATATTGCACTTTCTAGAAGGAAAATCTTATATTGTTCACAATTCTGATTTACTTGCCTTTTAAACGTAGCAACTTAGCTGTAGGATAAACAAATATTAAATTTTTCAAGGAGTGCCCACTAATAATCACAGTACAGAGGATTCAAATTAATGGAAAGGTACACGGTTTCAAATAAAGTTTTGAAACATCATTGAAGGAATGTGTTTGGCAATCCTCTTAGTTCTTTAAAGCAAGATGTTCTACCTTCTGTAAAATAAAGCCACTGCTACAATACTCTATGAACCACAGCCTTTTTAGGACACCTAACCTTAATCAAGAAAATTGTAAAAAAGTTTATAACAACAATATTGATAAATAGGTTTACATTAGAGTGACACTCTAGGAGGTTTTGTGATTGTCAACAATCGCTGATCCAATAGGGAATTTCATTTTCCTTATTTCCTCTTTGAAATAAGGTCTTGGTATTGACTCAAATTTCTACACTGCACTCATAAAGAAAAGGAGCAGCAGGCTAGATAGTTTTTCTGGCAGCTGTTGACTGAGATTAGACTTTTATCTCTGAGAAAATGTATCCAAGCTCTAGCTAAAAAAGACAAACATTAAACAGTCTTGAAAAGATCATACCTTGATTAAACTAAGAAATTTTTTCATACACTTTTTTTTCTTCCAAACCAGCTTCCTCTGGGGTTTTGGCTCCTTGAATTATATTTCCACATGAAGATGTGAAGTACTTCGCCCTAAAAGCTTGCAAAACATAATATGCTTCAGCTTGATAAAGGCATTTTACTTTTAGCGTCACTTACTGCTACATTGTTTTTGCTTTTTGTCTGGCAAGTATTGTGCCCCTACATTTTTTCCGGCCGTGTCCCATGCAAATTCATTCACATCAGATACTGACGACATCCTTCTGCTGCATCAGCACTACTAATGTAGAGTACCTCCACTCAATGAGGGTTACCACCACCCTCGGAGTGAGTATGTATGCCTCGGAGATCATTATAATGTGGCTTACCCAATTATTTGACCAATTTCACCCCTTACTACTTGCCCAATATGTGCCATCATTCTTGTTGTCTTGATGAGACTCCTGCATCAAGTTGAGAGTTGAAACGTAGTCAGCATGCATAGCAAACAAACAACATGTATGACATTGGCTTATTAGTTGAAATTGTGTTTGTTGTTTGCTATAAACACTCAAAGATTTTGTTGTCACCTCACACTTACTTGTCTTTTGGTACATTTGGTTATTGTTTCCTTGCTCACTGAGACACATTGCACGGATGTATTTATCTTGAACACTATATTAATGTTGGATGTTGATTACCGTCTAATACAGATTGCTCTTTGTACAGTAAGGTCTTACCAGTGAGTTTTACATCTTTATTCAGTTATTAATCATTAATTGCATTCAGCCATTTAAGCTGTTCCTCAGAAGTAGATTTGAATGAGACCAATGGGAACCATTATATATGAAGAACTATTAATTTCCCAGGTTATCTTAGGTCTAAGGGTTGTTCTTGCGCTATAAATGCCTGGTAAAACATCTGTAGCATGAGGCACACCACTGGCAAACTGATGGTCCGTGCATATTGTTATTTGTTGGCAACCTGTTTGCATCCATAGCATGATACCCACCTCTACTAACATGATGGCTTTTGCATAATGATACTAAACTCTTTGTTTTGTTGAAAATCTCTATATTAAGAAAAGAAAACAAATCAAATAATATCACAAACAACAACACAAATACAAAAAAAGCAGTCATCAAAATATACAATAAGGATGAAACCAAATGTGGCCAACAAATAATCATAAACAGCACTAAGGGGCACATTATACTGGAGCTGAAATCCAAGGTTCCTGTTTGGGGTCTGACTTCAAGGAACACGGGACTACAGTGATTTGTTGTCAACAGCGAACGGAGAGGTATCATTAAAGGAGTACACAGCCTACCGCTACTTTCGTTCCAGGGGGCCCAAATTTTTGTCCACTTGTACGGACAACCCCTGCTTTCATACACCGCTCTCTCAGCCTACATACACCAGTCCATATTGGACTCCCAATCCGAGCATGTCAATTCAACTCCCCCCTTCCACGTTCGCGTGATGTTACGCTTAGTAACCATGCAACCCAGGGAGACCCACAGTCGCTACGGCCTAGTCAGGTCAGTGGCTTCCCAAATATTCAAAAGACATAGTCTTGGAGTAGCCTCAATCTCCTTACCGCAAACCAGGGATAAAGCGGAGAATATCTCCCCCCAATACCTCATAAGAGTTGGACATTCCCACCATTGATGCAAAAAGGTGCCTACCTGGCCACAGCCACGCGGACATACTGGAGAGGTCAGAAGACCCATTTTAACCAAGACGGAGCTCGTGTAATAGGCCCTATGCAGTAATTTTAATTGGATTAATTTGAACCGGGACCGAATCGCAACCTCGCGAGGCGAAGCGAGGGCATCCCTCCAGTCCTCATCGTCAATGTCACCTACGTCTGCGCACCATTTTGTGCGGACTTTGTCAGGAAGGTCAGGTGAATTATTAAGGATTTTTCGGTAACTTAGAGAGATGGCCTTATCTGGAAGGTAGTCATCCAGGAGCCTGTCCTCCAAAGGGGAGGACACCGGTAGTTCGTCCCCCCTGGAAAGCGCCTTAGGCAGTGCGCTTCGCACCTGGAGATAACGGAAAGCTTTGTTCTCATGCAAGTGAAATTTCTGCTGCAGGTCACTAAACGGCACTATTCCACCCCCAACCCACAGATCGCCTAACTTGGACAGTCCAATCAAGTCCCACTTATCAAACCCGGGCTGACGCCAAAGCAGACTCCAGCAACAGGAATCGAACAATGGTGTTGCTTTCGTAAGCCTACCCTTTCAGCCGAGGGCCGAATTCGCCGCGTGCCAGATGGAGACAGTCGTGGAGGTCGGAGTGAATTTTGGTTCCAGTTTTGATCCCCCATAGAGTGCCCTCAAGTAAGTGCCAGGCAGCATATCGTGCCTGTCCATTCTACATGCAGGGTCGGTAATGGGCCGATGCATCCAATGATTGAGAACAATAAGTTGATCTGATGGCCGGTAGCGCTGTGTCGCCATCATACCAGCTCTTGGTTAGTTTGGCGAGTGCGATTCGGGGTGGTCCATCGCTCCATAACAGGCTGCGAACTTTGGAGTCGATGGAGGCAAAATATTGAGGCGGGACTAAGTGTGGTGTATTCTGCAAAGCGTACAGAAAGCGTTCAGAAAGCGTACAGAAAGCTGGGAAGCGCCATCATTTTGTAGAGGGTTAGAGGGTTGCCCTCTCCAAAAGCGTAAGAGGAAGAGTCTTCAAATGTTGTACATCAGCTTTGCGGTGCTGAAGGGGGGGTAGCAAACTATGTTGATAGAAAATCTCTGTATCTGTCGTAATATAAATACCCAAGTATTGAAAGCCCTCTGTCACTATTTTGGCCCCACAACCCGGTGGGAGCATGGGGGGTGCCCGCTGAGGATATATATCAGGGACTTATCCCAGTTAATGGTATAGGCGGAATATTTTTTAAAAAGAGTAACTATATGGAGTACATAATGAATCGAAAATCTGGGCCTAGCCAAATAAAGCAGAATGTCGTCCGCGTAGAGGGACACTTTGTCCATCCACTCCGGTGACCAATTAAGCCCCCAAATCATGGGATCTCCCCTGAGCCATATAGCGAGAGGCTCAAACACTAGGGCAAATAACAAAGGAGATAATGGGCACCCCTGTCTCGTGCCCCGCCCCAACTCAGACTGCTGACCTACTCCCATTCACCTCAATTCTCGCCAGGGGTTTCGAGTAAAGGAGACGCACCCAAAATGATGCTAATTCTTGGTAACATGTGGGCATCAGTGACATTGCCACTGCTGATAAAAAGATAGTTCTGCACAATTGTGGTAATTTTAGAAATTCAAAAACAATTTTATTTAGTTTAATATATTTAAATGAATTAGACATTTAAATTCAAATTTAAGTTCATAGTGTTGAAGTATTTTTAGTTCTAAATTTAAATTTAACATAATATTATGTTGACAGATTGTTCTTGGGGTAAATAAGCTTGTTTACTTTTCCTTAAGCTTTACCATAGGGAGACTCAACAGTAGGGTTGGAGCTCTCCCTATGGTGATCTGTAGGGACAATGTAAAAAGATTATGAAACTTTATAATGAAATAGTAAACATATTTTATGTTGTATGTATAAAATGTAAAGCAAAATTTAAAATATGCTACAGCTCTGTTAACTCAATTTTGAATTAAATCTCTAACTAATTTCAATATAAAATTAATTTTTACAAATAATTTTTATGGTTTAAATTAAAAGAAAATAATTCCCAACTAATGTAAAAAAATAGGTGGGGCTGGGTTGGGTCTTGAGAGGGTGGAAGGGTAGTTTTTCGGGGTGGAGGCAGATTTTAGGAGACAGGAGGGTGTCAGGGTTGTTTGTAGGGCAAGGAGCAGTTTTAGGGTTCAGGACAGGGGTGGGCTGGATCGGGGTACTTAGCAGGTCTAGAGGACATTTTTTAGGGCTATGGGCGTGGGGCTGGTGTTGTGGTCGTTATTAGGGCGGGGACAGTTTTTGGGCTAAGGGCGGGGGAAAAGGGACAGTTTACAGGATAGTTGGCAGGTTTAGGCCTTAGGGCGAGGGGGCTAGGTCAGGGTACTTTTGGAATGTAGGGGACAGTAGTTGTTAGAGCTCAGGGTTGGGGGTCTGGGGTTGGGATAGTTTTCAGGGCTAAGGGTGGGGTGGGGGAAATGGGCTAGTTTACAGGGCAGGGGTATGATCTTTAGCACGCATGTCCTTTTACCCATCATTTCTTTACCACGAAATTGCATGGTAAAGACATGTGTGCCAAAGACATGCTTGGCAAATGCATGCGTGGTAAAGGCATGCATGGTAAAGACGCGGTCGTGGTAGAGACCGCGTGGTACAGGCATGTGTTGTACCATCATACAACCCTTGCAAGTATATGTATTTTGTAAATGTTCTTTCTCCCATAGGAAAGCATTACGCATAAAAACGCACTATTGGTTAACTGTGCTAAAACTGTAAAGTCTAGAACGAAAAAGTACTTACCTGATAGCGAAGTACCTGGGTTCAAAATATATATAAAGATACCTGTTATTTTTCCAAATTGGTGTGGATCGCCTTTTTGAGTGTGTGTATCATTTATGGACTCTGTGTGTTCTACAAATGTCTGACACTCCTCTCTGATAAGCCTAAGGCTGGTCGACCACGCTACCCTAGATAGAGCCCCTTGGGATTGCTAGTGCAAGTCCCTGTCCACTCATAAGGGATACCTGGACTCTTTACACAACATACCTCTTTTTTAGTATACTATGTAAAGAGACCGCTTCCTGCAGCTGTCCAAACCAAGGAGGCTTGAGGTGTAAAGCATGTTTAAAACAGAGATTTAAAAAAAGTCAACTAATTAGAGGACGCAATTAGAAGTAACTTAAAACCTAGTTAGACAATTTATATTTCCACCCTTGTGGCCTTCCAGACTGCCAAAAACGTGCTTCTTCTGCAGATATATTACTGGCGAGTCCATTCTGTGACATAAGTGCAGCTTGAGGCTACGTTTGCTTTAAACAAGGAAAAGAGCAATTTCTTCCAGAAGTTTAACCATTTTCTGCATGATAGAATAAAATAGATAATAGTTTTAACGCGACCTCTAATTATTAAACTTTTTTAACAACGTGCTACTACAAATGATAGGTCACATTTTTAAATTGTTTGTATTCTTATTCTGTGTATTGTGATTACTGCCTCTGGAACAATATTGCCTTTAAATGAGACGACTTCTACATGGTGTCTTCACTAGGAGTTTACTGACATGAGATGTTTTCATCTTCACAGGGGCATCGCCTCTAAAACTATCAATCCGTAGGGTTCTGAAACGAGCCTGTCAGTGTTTCATCTCATCGACCATGGACCACAGTCAGTCATGTCTGGTCTGGATATACGTCTTCCTATATTGTATCAAATCCCTTTAACGTCTTTCACACAGACCAGCGCCATAGCGTTCACACCTTTCTTCCTGATGAGAAATATGATATCAATGCTCAAGAAAATATCGCCGCCTTCATCTGAATAGAAGAGGAAAGGACCCCACCAGTGATACTTCTGTTCTCCTGTGGGGAAATGAAGCTGTAACATCCCGCAGTTATAATTCTAAAGCTATCTAGTCGGTATCCAGTGGGTTGAACCTTCAGCTGTGCCACTGATGCGAGATCCTGATGGTTCACCGAGCATCCTGTAACTTATGGATCCAAGTGTAAGCCAAGCGCCACGCTGAAGTAATCATATCTGAATATCAGAAGTAGAAAAACAAAACAGCACTCTACCCTGTGAATTATGTCTAAGACTTTTATTCGGAACCTGGGGATGAATGGTGCCCCTCCTTGTCTTGAGCCTGGCCCCCTTTCTCAGCTCTAATGATCAGCTGAAATGCACAGCTTCCAGTCAGCACAAGCCACAACTTTCCATAGTAACGGGCCCTCTGCAGCTCCGCGTGGCCATAGAATGTCCTCTGAGGATATGTACTCACCGTCACAACAATCTGGAATCTGATCTGCAGACATACCCGGGCTAAAGTCTTACTATGACCCTGGCCAATGTGTCTCAAGTTCAACTCTGTCCTGCAGCCAGCTCTCAGCCATACTGATCCCAGACTGGACCTCGAGTGTGCTGCTCAAACTGCTGGATGTATTTGCGCCAAAGCAAGAGCTGGACGCACTCTGAAATAAGTGTTGTTCCATGGTGTAAATCTGGTGGAATTCCGTTCTGTGATTTTTTTTATATTTCTTTGCTAATGCAGTTTTAATGGGAAGCTCACATTTTGGAAAACTTAACAATATTTAACTTATCTGCATCTGTACGTTTTGCAAGTTTGCACGGTAGCAATTCATGATCTAAAATACTTTTACTGACCAGAGTCCCGATGTAAGTTACCTCTGGAATTTTCACACCCAGGTGGATTCATTTCTGTCTGGTGGTAGCAGAGCCTGACCGAACGAGTGTAGTTTAATGTATTTTATTAAGCGCTCGACGACACTGAAGAGAAACCCACCGTAAGGATTTCACATGTTTAAAAAATTCTATATGCTATATGCTTTACCCATATGTTAAGGCCTCGGTTTTCTACCGACGTGTTGATTAGACGTAATATTAAACATTAATAAATGGCTATTACCTTAAAGCTGTGCCCCAGAAACGTAAGCTCGCTCTGTAGGGCCAGGACGTGAAAGCTGGCTTCAGCTAACTTTCCAGAGGGCCAAAGTATTAGTGAGGTAACGGGGACCCCTCTATTGCATTCGAATTTGGCCCCTCTCTTCTTCGCATTGCCTTCTTTTCTGGTTGGGAGGTCACAACTGGCTTTCCTCTGTGATTGATAGAGAAGGAGCAGTAAGTTGACGTTGCCACAGCTTGATTGCAGCGGCCAGCAGTGTGCACAAGGCACATTCACATGCAGAGAAAAACAAGTAGCAGGTGGATCCATTACTATAGAACTAGTGTGCATAACATACATGTGTATGTTAACATACATGCCATTGATGGTGTCCGTTTGTAGTAGTACATTTCCCCCCCCAAAAAGATGTATATATTTATTTATATGTATAGTCACTGAAAAAACGAACGTTAAAGTAGCGTTAGAATTAGCTGAAGTATTCAATAATATAACATTTTAAACAAAAAAAACACAGAAGTTCACCAGTTCTAGTTGTAGGTATCTTAACCCCTTCCCTGCTCATGACGGAACCGTTCCGTCATGAGCCACGGTTGGCGTGTGCTCATGACGGAACGGTTCCGTCATGACAATCCTGTCGGCGGCCGCTCCGCCTGCGCGGCGCTGTTTCCCCGCCTGTGCGGGGCGACAACGCAAATGGGCGGAGTCATGACGGAACCGTTCCGTCATGAGCACAGCTCAACTGTGGCTCATGACGGAGCGGCTCCGTCATGAGCACAGGCCCACCGCGCTGCCCCCCTGCCCCCCCCCAGCGCTGCAGCGGAATGTCCGCAGCAGCGAAGGGGTTAAATAACGATAACTCGTGCACCAAGGTAACTATAACTCTCACCCCCTGGCTGCCAGCAACATTTTTCTTTATTTGACTCCTGCAGGTGCGATTTAGCCCAAAGGGGAAAAAAAGCTCTCCAGGCAAATCAGAATGCTCTATTTAGGTCGAGCCTAGTGCAGCGCGCATGCGCTACACTATGGGGAGGCATGTGGGGATCACTCCCGACTTCCCCCAACTTCCACACATTCTACTGGCCTTTGCGTGTGGCTTTCAAAAATGAAAGCACGCAAATAGCCAAAGACGGGTGCATGTCCCACCTTTTCTCTAAATGTTCACTCCCACGGCCTCCAGCTGTCGGGAGCAAGCAGCGGCGTGCAGGCTGCCAGCTGCATTCCTCCCTTGTTGTGGATCATCATGTTACAAATTAAACATAGCGCGGTCGCTTTCACTTTCGCGGCCGCGCGTGCTTGTCTTCCACACTTGTCTGTGGTTCTTTTTCATGTTCACTCCTTTATTTGTTTCTCGCACTTTTTAATTTGTCACGCTATCTCCCATTGGTTTATTTGATTGCAAGCACATTATTTATTTAATTAAAAGTCGTCGTCTAAAAAAACAGCGCATGCCTGCAAGGCAGGCATAGTCATGTCAGCTTAGCAGACCACTGCACTTCCGGAGCATTACCGGTGTGTATACAATGGACACTATGCTTCCAATTCTGGATCATTTCAGGTGTGTATACCATGGCACACTACGTTTCCACTTCCGGAGCATTACCGGTGCGTATACCATGGCACACTAGGCTGTTACTGCCAGAGCATTAACCATGTGTATACCATGGCACACTACGCTTCCACTTCCGGAGCATTACCGCTGTGTATACCATGAACACTATGCTTCCAATTCCGGAGCATTACCGGTGCGTATACCATGGCACACTAGGCTTTTACTGCCGGAGCATTACCCATCTGTATACTATGGACACGACGCTTCCACTGCCAGAGAATTACAGGTGTGTATACCATGGCACACTACGCTTCCAGTTCCGGAGCATTACCGGTGTGTATACCATTGACACTACGCTTCCACTTCCGGAGCATTACCGGTGTGTATACAATGCTTCCGATTCCGGAGCATTATCCGTGTATACCATGGTACACTAGACTTTTAATTCCGGAGTGCTACCGGTGTGTATACCATGGCACACTACACTTCCACTTCTGAAGCATTACCAGTATATATACCATGGCACACCATGCTTAAACTTTTGGATCATTACCATGGCACACTACGCTTCCACATCCGGAGCATTACCGGTTATACCATGGCACACTAGGCTTTTACTTCCGGAGTATTACCGGCGTGTTTACCATGGCACACTATGCTTCCTATTCCGGAGCATTGCCGATGTATACCATGGTACACTAGGCTTTTACTTCCAGAGTATTACCGGTGTTTTTACCATGGCACACTACGCTTCCACTTCTGGAGCATCACCGGTGTGTTTACCATAGAACACTACGCTTCCACTTCCGATTACTAAAAATGCCTCACTTCCGGAGCATTACCGGTGTGTTTACCATGGACACTATGCTTCCAATTCCGGAGCATTGCCGGTGTATACTACAATAGGCTTTTACTTCTGGAGGATTACCCGTGTGTATACCATAGCACACTACGCTTCTACTTCCGCAGCATTACCCGTGTGTATACCATGGCATACTAGGCTTCCACTTACGGAGGATCACTGGTGTGTATATCATGGCACCCAACACTTCTACTTTTGGAGCATTACCGGTGTGTATACCATGGCCATTACGCTTCCACTTCCGAAACATTACCGGTGTGTTTACCATGGCACACTACCTTTCCATTTCTGGAGCATTACCGTTGTGTTTATCATGGCACGTTATGGTTTCACTTCCGGAGCATTACCGGTGTGCATACCATAGCACACTACGCTTCCACTTCCGAATACTGGAAATGCTCCACTTCCAGAGCATTACCGGTGTGTTTACCATGGCACACTACGCTTCCAGTTCCGGAGCATTAACGGTGTGTATATCATGGCATACTACGCTTCCACTTCCGGAGCATTCCCGGTGTGTATACCATGGACAGTATGCTTCCAATTTCCAGAGCATTACCCATGTATACCATGGTACACAAGACTTTTAATTCCGGAGTACTACCGGTGTGTATACCATGGCATACTACACTGCCACTTCTGGAGCTTTACCGGTTTGTATACCATGGCACACTACACTTCAACTTTTGGAGCATTACCGGTATGTATACCATGGCACACTATGCTTCCACCTCCGGAGCATTACCAGTTTATACCATGGCACACTAAGCTTTTACTTCCAGAGTATTACCGGTGTGTATACCATCGCACACTACGCTTCCACTTCTGGAGCATTACCGGTGTGTATACCATGGACACTATGCTTCCACTTCCAGAGCATTACCGGTGTGTTTACCATGGCACACTAGGCATTTACGTTTGGAGCATTACCGATGTGTTTACCATAGAACACTGCGCTTCCACTTCTGGAGCGTTACAGGTGTGTATACCATGGCACACTACGCTTCTACTTTTGGAGCATTACCTGTGTGTTTACCATAGAACACTGCGCTTCCACTTCCGATTACTAAAAATACCTCACTTCCAGAGCATTACCGGTCTGTTTACCATGGCACACTACGTTTCCAGTTCCGGAGCATTACCGGTGTGTATACCATGGACACTATGCTTCCAATTCCGGAGCATTACCGGTGTATACCATGATACAATAGGCTTTTACTTCCTGAGTATTACCGGTGTTTATACCATGGCAAACTACGCTTCCACTTCCGGAGCATTACCGGTATGTATACCATGGACACTACGCTTCCACTTTCGTAGCATTACTGGTGTGTATATCATGGCACACTAGGCATTTACTAACAGAGCATTACCCGTGTGTATACCATGGCATATTATGCTTCCACTTCCGGAGCATTACTGGTGTGTATACCATGGCACACTACGCTTCCACTTCCGGAGCATTACTGGTGATTATACCATGGCACACTATGCTTCCACTTCTGGAGCATTTCGTTGTGTATACCATGGCACATTATGATACAATGTTATCCTGTTCACACATACAATTCAAAATGCGTAGATGCAACTTGACCACACCAGTAATACATACAGAGTTCTTTAGTAATACTGCATATTCGTTATTCTTATGAAAAACGCAACCAGTTGGCTGGTTGCGTTTTTCATAAGAATAAAGAATATCCAGTATTACTAAAGAACTCTGTATATATTACTGGTGTGGTCCAGTTGCATCTATGCATTTTGAATTGTATGTGTGCACAGGATAACATTGTATTGTTTTGCTTTAGGGTTTTCCCTATACGTATTGAGGGGTTACAGGGGTTTCCCCTTTCCTGTATAGCACAATTCCGACCTGTTCATCCATACACACTTAACGCATATCCGCTGAGCGCCATCACTTCCTACACACTAAAACCCTTATTGCAGTTGTCTACCATGGCACATTATGTTTCCACTTCTGGAGCATTACCGGTGTGTATACCATGGCAGACTACGCTTCTACTTTTAGAGCATTACTGGTGTGTATACCATGGACACTATGCTTTCCATTCCGGAGCATTACCGGTGTGTATACCATGGACACTATGCTTCCAATTCCGGAACTTTACCGGTGTATACCATGGTACAATAGACTTTTCCTTCCTGAGTATTACCAGTGTGTATACCATGGCACACTACTCTTCCACTTCCGGAGCATTACTGGTGTGTATACCATGGACATTACGGTTCCGGAGCCTTAATGGTGTGTATACCATGGCACACCAGGCATTTACTTCCGGAGGATTACTGGTGTGTATACCACAGACACTACGCTTCCACTTCCGGTGCAATACCGGTGTATATACCATGGCACACTACGCTTCCACTTCCGGAGAATTACCGGTGTGTATACCATGGACACTATGCTTCCAATTCCAGAGCATGACCGGTGTATACCATGGTACAATAGACTTTTACTTCCTGAGTATTACTGGTGTGTATACCATGGCACACTATGCTTCAGCTTCTGGAGCATTACCGCTGTGTATACCATGGACACAATGCTTCCACTTCTAGAGCATTACCGGTGTGTATACAATGGACACTGTGCTTCCAATTCCGGAGCATTACCGCTGTGTATACCATGGCACACTACACTTCCACTTCCGGAGCATTACCGGTGCGTATACCATGGCACACTAGGCTTTTACTGCCGGAGCATTACCCATGTGTATACCATGGACACGACGCTGCCACTTCCGGAGCATTACCGGTGTATACCATGGTACAATAGACTTTTACTTCCGGAGTATTACCGGTGTGTATACCATGACACACTACGCTTCCACTTCCGGAGCATTACCGGTGTGTATACCATGGACACTATGCTTCTACTTCCGGAGCATTACAGGTATGTATACCATGGCACACTAGGCATTTACTTCCGGAGCATTACCCATGTGTATACCATGGCACACTATGCTTCCACTTCCGGAGCATTACCCATGTGTATACCATGGCACACTATGCTTCCACTTCTGGAGCATTATCGGTGTGTATACCATGGACATTGTGCTTCCGATTCCAGAGCATTACCAGTGTGTATACCATGGCACACTAGGCATTTACTTCCGGAGCATTACCCGTGTGTATACCATGGCACACTATGCTTCCACTTCCGGAGCATTACCCATGTGTATACCATGGCACACTATGCTTCCACTTCTGGAGCATTATCGGTGTGTATACCATGGACATTGTGCTTCCGATTCTAGAGCATTACCAGTGTGTATACCATGGCACACTACGCTTCCACTTCCGGAGCATTACCGGTGCGTATACCGTGGCACACTAGGCTTTTAATGCCGGAGCATTACCCATGTGTATTCCATGGACACTATGCTTCCACTTCCGGATCGGTGTGTATACCATGGCACACTACGCTTCCACTTCCGGAGCATTACCGGTGTGTATACCATGGACACCACACTTCCACTTCTGGAACATTACCACTGTGTATACCATGACACACTAGGCTTTTACTTCTGGAGCATTACCCGCGTGTATACCATAGCACACTACGCTTCTACTTCCGCAGCATTACCAGTGTGTATACCATGGCATACTAGGCTTCCACTTCTGGAGGATCACCGGTGTGTATATCATGGCACCCAACACTTCTACTTTTGGAGCATTACCGGTGTGTATACCATGGCCATTACGCTTCCACTTCCGAAACATTACCGGTGTGTTTACCATGGCACACTACCTTTCCATTTCTGGAGCATTACCGTTGTGTTTATCATGGCACATTATGGTTTCACTTCCGGAGCATTACCGGTGTGTTTACCGTGTCACACTATGCTTCTAAGCATTACCGGTGTGCATACCATAGCACACTACGCTTCCACTTCCGAATACTGGAAATGCTCCACTTCCAGAGCATTACCGGTGTATTTACTATGGCACACTACGCTTCCAGTTCCGGAGCATTAACGATGTGTATATCATGGCATACTACGCTTCCACTTCCGGAGCATTACCGGTGTGTATACCATGGACACTATGCTTCCAATTTCCAGAGCATTACCCATGTATACCATGGTACACTAGACTTTTGATTCCGTAGTACTACCGGTGTGTATACCATGGCATACTACACTTCCACTTCTGGAGCCTTACCGGTATGTATACCATGGCACACTACACTTCAACTTTTGGAGCCTTACCGGTATGTATACCATGGCACACTACGCTTCCACTTTTGGAGCATTACCGGTGTGTTTACCATGGCACACTATGCTTCCACCTCCGGAGCATTACCAGTTTATATCATGGCACACTAAGCTTTTACTTCCAGAGTATTACCGGTGTGTATACCATCGCACACTACGCTTCCACTTCCGGAGCATTACCGGTGTGTATACCATGGACACTATGCTTCCACTTCCAGAGCATTACCGGTGTGTATACCACGGCACACTAGGCATTTACGTTTGGAGCATTACCGATGTGTTTACCAAAGAACACTGCACTTCCACTTCTGGAGCGTTACCGGTGTGTATACCATGGCACACTACGCTTCTACTTTTGGAGAATTACCTGTGTGTTTACCATAGAACACTGCGCTTCCACTTCCGATTACTAAAAATACCTCCCTTCCAGAGCATTACCGGTCTGTTTACCATGGCACACTACGTTTCCAGTTCCGGAGCATTACCGGTGTGTATACCATGGACACTATGCTTACAATTCCGGAGCATTACCGGTGTATACCATGATACAATAGGCTTTTACTTCCTGAGTATTACCGGTGTTTATACCATGGCAAACTACGCTTCCACTTCCGGGGCATTACCAGTGTGTATACCATGGACACTACGCTTCCACTTTCGTAGCATTACTGGTGTGTATACCATGGCACACTAGGCATTAACTAACAGAGCATTACCCGTGTGTATACCATGGCATATTATGCTTCCACTTCCAGAGCATTACCGGTGTGTATACCATGGCACACTATGCTTCCCTTTCTGGAGCATTACCAGTGTGTATACCATGGCACACTATGCTTCTACTTTTGGAACATTACTGGTGTGTATACTATGGACGCCCTTAGAATCGGATCTTGCCGCCATCTGTTCCGGGAAGCAAACCAGCCTCAGCTGCATCGTTGTTACAGCCAAAGTGGGACTGGGAGTGTAGCGAGTGGGAAGACTACACTCCCCAGGGTCCATAGCGCCGTCGCGCACCTGCTGTCACTTCTGGAGCGCCAGGAGGCGCAAGCAAAAGCAAGCAGGGGATCCCGCAGCGCGGGACGCCCTTAGAATCGGATCTTGCCGCCATCTGCTCCGGGAAGCAAGCCAGCCTCAGCCGCATCATTGTTACAGCCAAAGTGGGACCGGGAGTGTAGCGAGTGGGAAGACTACACTCCCCGGGGTCTATAGCGCCGTCGCCCACCTGCAGTCACTTCTGGAGCGCCAGGAGGAGCAAGCAAAAGCAAGCAGGGGCTCCCGCAGCGCGGGACGCGCGCAGACGTGCCCCGGCTGCACCCGTCCGAGCCCGGCAGAGGTCGGACCGGGCCATTCCTCTTGGCTTCTACCATACAAGCCTGGTTGTGCTGCATCCGATACCAGGACAGTTGGTCATCGAGTCCCTGCACCTGTGAAAGGAGGTTGGCTTGCACTAACACCTATTCTAGACACTGTTGGGGCACTCAAAACAGACACTGACACTTAATCCTTGTGTTGGGAGGAAGTTTTCACCCGGACTAAGTGCTGGATACACATTAAGTTCCAAACATGAGCAGAAGTATCCCTCGGTCACACGCTGTTTAATTTTATTTAACCTATATATTCACGCTCGTATCTGTTTTAACTTGGTCTTGGTATTATTAAAGTCACCCAAAACCATGGGGAGAAGAAAGGCTCAGACAGGGACTGTTAGCGCTAAAACTGTGGATAATCCTTCTTCTACTGTCACTACAATGGACTCTTTCTTACAGAGAGCAGCTGCTGTTATTGACAAAGAGATAGAGCTTGTAAACATGTAAACAGACGCCTCTCTAGATCACATTCTAAAAAACTTGCATCCATCTGCACCCAGACCCAGTATGCCCCTGGTTGAATCGTCATATGTCTGTTCTGAAAGCTGCCAGGGATTGCCTGTAGTATCTTCTGTTATGGAAGATTTACCACCTGTAAATGAAGCTTCTCCTTTGGTACCGCCTCTGACCCCGCACAGACCTCTCTCCCCAGTAATCATAATTGATAAGAGGTAGTGCTGTTCTATCTCAAGGGAAGGACAGTACTAACTTACCGAATCCTGCAACCACCCATCCGCTTTTCCAGCATAGTCAACCTACTGGTCAGGGGGGTACAAAACGCAGACTTCAAACTATTGGGGGTAAGGCAAAAAGACCAAAACCAATGCCGGTGCCCAAATCCTCCAACAAATCTTTGGTGTCCAAAACTGCAGTCATAGACCTAGACACAACGGTTACCAAGGGATTTCAAGATATAATGACTACCTTGTTGGACACCAAACTGAGCCCCATTCTGGACTGTTTGATGGCAATCGACAAATGTCTTGCAGGGGGGGCTCAACCTGATATCTGCTCAAATAGCGGTGTCACAAGCGATCCAGTTACAGTAGCTAAACTAGGTCCTCGCACATCTAAAAATCTCATTCAACCACATGAAGCGCAGCAGCCTACACAGCGACATGTGGCGCAGTTAACACACGGGGAGATAGATGGCCAAAGGGGCGGCCTGACTTCCAGTAGGTCTCTGGCTGCACCCTCGTATAGACGGGATACTCAAACTACTGCAGGCCAGACAGACTATCCTGTGGCGTTACCAGGGGAGTTTTGCCAGAGTCATATTACCATCAATCTTCCCCCAGAATCCACACCCTACGTAGTGGTCTTGGGGAATGTCCCGCCTCTTCGCTCAGATGCGAAAGAGGACTTTAACAACCTACAGAACAAGGTACTCCACTGGTTAACAGCTAATACCCCTGTGGGTCCCGTGGTAGAACTCAGCATTATTATGGTACGTTGAGTGGCATGGGTGGGCACCTCTAAAAAGTTTGAAGGTGCTGATTGTGTTATAGTTAACTTTAACAGGACCTCTGTAGCTGAAAGAATTTTGTCAGGTGCTGTTCATGCTGGCCAGTCAACTCATGGGTCCACAATCCAGGCACTTCCATTGGGTTTCTTTTATAGAGCTGAACCTCCTGGGCACACAATGGAGAATATAGTTAGGGAGCTGACACAAGCTAGTTGGCTCAATAAAAATCCTGTAGGTAACTACTATGGGCCTCCACAAGTCATCTATGGGGGGCTCAAATCTGGTCCTGCCGCACCTCTGACCCTAGCATTAGCTAACAGATTCTCTATGTTATCAGGATTGTAGGAATGCGATTGACTGGACACACCTGACGAGACCGTAGCAGAGCCAATGTACCGGCAGGGGGCCCATTTAACCCCTTTTACCATGACAGCGACATTGCAAACAGTTTCTCCTCCATCACCACAAATAGATGTGTTGCCACCTGAGGTGGATAGTAACGTTATATCCTGAAACATACCAGGCTTGGAAGATACATTTCAGGACCCCTTATGGCAACAGTTTATTAGGCAATTCTCAGTAATTTGCCTTCAGGAGACCTGGTCAGTGGACTGCAACTTGTTTTTGGAGGGCTTCAAAAGTTATTTTGTCCCTGTGTCAGAACCATTACAGACAATGAACCTTCAATTTGCACTATAAGTGCCAATCAATCAATTGCAAACAAAAAGATCATAAGAACTATGACTTGGAGCGAGGCCTGGAAAGTAAGGAACCTTAAGATGGCCGACGCTCCGGCAGAGGTGACGTTCTAGTCTTTTTAGAGCTGTCTCAGAACTCTATGTGAAGCGCTCAACTTAGAATGTTGGCACACTTCACCTGAATTCGAGAACCTAGCGGTAAAGTTTTTCCCCAGTGTCCGAGGTAGCTTAGTGAGGGGTTTGCCCCTTTTCGGTTACCTTAAAGAAAACTTCTGAATTAAAATTTGAAGACCGCCACAGAGTCCTGCTGCGAGTTCCGTGCGCATTCCCCTGGCGCTACCATTTCCTTGAAGTAGTGTTCGTCTGGGGCTCATGAGCAAAGTCTGACAGGAAAAGAACAAGATTGAGTCTCGGCTATAAAAGTCTGTATTAGCCGCTCATCGTTCGACGGAGGAAACGCGTCGGAGAGTTACGCGACTACTAGCCGCGTTAGCTCCTATCGTCGAGGCAGAGTTCGACGGAGGATACGAGTTGAAGAGTTGTTGAGGCATTTCGTGAAGCAGCCAGAGCTAAGTCTAGAACTATCATTAGTACTGCAGTTTTAAGTTATAACGTTTGTTTAGGAATTAAGAGTCTGATAATACTTACCAAAGTTCTTCCTCTTAATCACGAACTGGTCCCTGCAATAAATGAGAAAGAGAACAAGTATTAATATATTTCGAAAGAGAATAGAAAAGCTAAGATAGGTATGATTATATGTCTTGGAAATAAAATAGTATGTAATGAGGTATAGATAAAAGACGAGCTAACATTTTGTGTTAATATTCAGATAGATAGAAAAGAATCAGCGGAACAAGATAATTCGCTGACCCCAAATATAGAAGAGAAGCAACACTGAGATTGAAACTGGTATGTGACTTAAGTTAATAAAAGGAAGACTGAAGGAGAGGTGAGTGTTAATCAAGTTAGGATTAATGAGTATTATTATTATTTAGCCTCCTGAATGATCCAACCAGAAGCAGGCACAGCTGAAAGAAGATAGGTCCAGGAAGCAGACAACCAGTGGCAGTCTCTTCTCTCTTTCTTTTATCCAATCCCCCTACCCCCTCTTGAGAAGACATTAGCGCATCTTTCCTCAGTGCTGCGCTGGTGGTTCTTGGAGGTGGTATCGGGAGTAGGCATCTCTGTTCCTGCGCATGATATGTTGAAGTGGCCATGACACCCTGCCTCCCCTTCAACTAGTGGTAGAGCCAAAGGAGGACTGGTTATCTATATCTCCCTGGCTGTTGATTGTCAGATACAAACCTGACCCATTTTGGCCATGGCCTACAGGCCATCACACTTAAGAAGGGAAAAAATAAAATGACCCTGATTAATTTTTACAACCAACCAAACAGCAAAAAGGGGGAAAGCAATATCATTCCGCTGAGTTTCCATCTAAGGAAGTTGTGTGATCTTAGCACACACCTCATGATGGTGTTGGGAGATTTTAATATCCACCCCTGTGACGACTCAAAGCCCACGACTGTCTGATATGGGATGCCACAAAATGAGGGGGTTGCATTTTGAAGACACACCACCGGGGGATGAATTAAACAACTTAGTCAACGAATTTGACCTGCTGATATTGATGTCACTCTCTGCCCCAAACAGCAAGAATCTTATTCCCACCTTCAAAGGAAGAGGTACTGGGTCTTTTATAGACCACATTTTAGTCTCTTCTTCATCTCAGTCCCTCTTTCAGAGGTTTACCATTAAGGACACTGGTTACTGTGATCACAACCCCCTCTGTGTATATCTCTGTGGTGTATTTTTATCTAATAAACCCAGGGGTAGGACAAAAGGAATTATGAGACCCATAGACGGTGGGCTTTGTCTTAAGTGGTCCCAGATTGATCCAGATGCTTTTTATAGGGAGGTGAGAGCATCATGTGTAGCCGAACATGCCCTTTGTACTCAACCGGAGAGTCTGCCAAGGAATGTTCTCAGTGCATTTAGCTCCATCTCATATAAAGTAGGGGAATTATTGAGGGCTCCAACCTGCAAGGTATTTTTTTTTTTTTTTTTAAACCGTTTATTACAGAATCCAAAAGATATACAAAGATGGGCCTACAACCTTCAGGCCGGCCGCTAGCAGACAGAAAGAGCACATAATACAAACAGTAGAACACACGCTGTGGCAGAAGAGAGATCACAGGAGTTGAAAGAAGCGGTGGCAGCCACACCATCCGGACCCCACACAACGGTTTCATTTTTATATGAATAACGAAGAAACAAGTCCACAAGGCAACCCACAATCAGAAACAATAGCATGTGCTCCCCTGGGGGGTCCTACCGATCCACAGGAATATCAAGGGGGGGGGGGGATAGGTCGGGACGGAGACAAAGTGAACTCAATGCCCAGAACCAGGAAGACAAGCAGGCTAAGGAGACGGGGCCGGTGACGGATCAGGCATCAGCGGCGGGGTACAGATTCCCCCACGGTAGGCGTTCCAGGGGCCCCACACTTTCACCCATTTCCCAGGCTTACCTCTCGCAACATACACCACCTTTTCCCGAAACATACACCAATCCATGTTGTCCTTCCACGCCGAGACAGTCGGTGACCTCTGGGAACCCCACAATTGCGCAATATCACGCTTAGCCACCATATATCCCAGAGTCACCCACCACGTCTGCGGCACTGAGTAATCGGTTGGCTCCCACACATTCAGGAGACATCTCCTCGCCTCGGGCAGCAGCGGCACATGCGTAACTGCCTGCAAGACCTCGTGCATACCACGCCAGAATCGCGCCACCTCCGGGCATTCCCACAATATATGGAGAAAGGTCCCCAAAGAACCACACCCACGCTTACACAACCCGTCCACAGCATAGCCCATACGCATCAGACTCGGCCCCGTAACATAGACCCTATGGAGTATCTTGAGCTGGACGAAGCGAAGGCGAGCCGGTATGGCCACCTCTTTCGGGGAGGCCACCGCAGACACCCAGTCCTCGTCATCCAGCTCCAATCTGTCAGCCCCCCACGCCTCACGAAGGCCAGTCAGCAGTCCCGAGCGATCATTGATGAGTTTTTTGTAAATTAATGAAATCGTGGCGTCCGGTACATGCCCATCTAGCACTCTATCCTCCAGAGGGGAGTACTCCGGGATGGAGGCAACGTCCGGGAATACGGAGCACAACGCATGACGGATCTGCATATATCGAAAGTACTCCCTGTCCTGCAACTGGAATTCCGTCTGCAGCACATCGAACATTTTGAATCCCCCCCTCGTCCAGAGATCACCCACCCTGCTGATGCCTATCATGTCCCACTTCTCAAAGCCCTTCGAGCTCCACAGGGAGCCCAGCCGCTCAGATGCGTATAATGTCGGCGCCCGGGTCAAACGATCCTTCCACCCCATCGCCAAGTTAGCCGCGTGCCACACTCGCACCATGACCCGCGTGGGGCCCGTCAGACGTGCGTCGAGCGAGCTAGAATAAAGCGCCCGATTATAGTCACCGCCCGGCAGTAACATTTTATCCATCTCAAAGGCCGGGTTTAGAGCGGGCCCGTAAAGGCCGTGATTTATCGCAGCCAGCTGGGAGGCCCAGTAATATCGCTTGATGTCTGGGAGGGCAACCCCCCCGTCGTACCACGGGAGCGTCAGCTTCGCCAGGGCGATACGCGGTCTACCCTCCCAGAACAGGCGGCGCTGCAAACTCTCCACCTCGCGAAAGTAGCGCGCCGGGACAACGTCCATTGTGTTCTGTAAGGCGTACAGGAAACGTGGCAGCGACATCATCTTAAACAATGCCGCCCGGCCGAGCGGCGAGAGCGGCAAGCGCCTCCAACGCGCGACATCATCCTTCAGGCGCTGGAGGGGGGGGAAGCAAGTTCTGTTTATACCGGGCCTCCGCGTCCAGGGTAATGAAGATACCCAGGTACCTAAATCCCCGTGGGGCAATCTGGATAGGACAACCCCGCGGAAGGATAGGAGCCTCCCCAGAGAGGACATACACACAAGATTTAGCCCAATTGATGACTAGGCCGGAGTTGAGGCCAAATGAGTGCAATACATCAACCAGCACTATCAGCGATTTACGCGGGGAAGCCAGGTACAAAAGAATATCATCAGCGTAAAGAGATACGCGGTCCTCATACTCGGGGGTCCATCGGAGACCACGGATAGAAGGGTGCCACCGCAGCCACTCCGCCAAGGGCTCCAAGGCAAGCGCGAAGAGGAGTGGCGATAACGGGCAGCCCTGCCGCGTGCCCCTGCCCAGCTCAAACGGAGCCGACACTCTACCGTTTACAGCCACCTGCGCCAGCGGTCCGGAATACAACAATTTCACCCAACCGATGAATCCCGGGCCAAACCCAAACTTCGCCAGCGTCGCCCAAATATATGGCCACTCAAGTGTGTCAAACGCCATAGTGGCGTCCAGAGACGAAAAAATGGCCGGCTCCCGTATGAACGGGACACGCGCGAGCAACCCATGCAAGCGCCGCAGGTTGAGCGCAGTGTTGCGATGAGGGATAAAACCGGACTGATCCTGGTGAATCAGATCGCACACCACGCCAACCAGCCGATTGGCCAACACCTTGGCGAGAATTTTGGGTTCCGCATTCAGCAGCGAAATGGGCCTGTAGGACGTGACCCGGTCCCGCGGCCTCCCCTCCTTGTGAATAACCACGATAGTAGCCAGACGCTGATCTAGCGGGAGGGAACCCGCCGAACGGGCCGCGAGGAACATAGCACGGAGATGCGGCACCAGCGTATCCGGTCGCAGCTTGTACAATTCGATAGGAAGACCATTAGGACTCATGGCCGTGCCGGAAGTGACCGAACGTATGGCGAGGGCAATTTCCTCAGATGTTGGGGCGGCGTCCAACGACACTCTGTCCTCCTCCGAAAGTGAAGGCAGCGCGATATCCCTGAGCAGGGCATGGGAATCCTCTTCCGAGCGGGAGGACACCGGGGAATACACCCCACGGAAATATTCAGCGAAGCAATCAACAATTTCTCCCGGTTCAGTGACACACACACCATCCAGTTTCTCAATCGACGGGACAACTCGACTCGCTCTCTCCTTTTTATCCAGCCACGCAATCAATTTCCCAGCCTTGTCACCCACATCATACAGTCTCCCCTGTTGCTCTCTACTGAGGCCCCTGGCCGCCTCCGTGATGAGGGCCTTATAGGCCGCTTGCTTGAGTCGGAGAACATGTAACTTTTCATCCGTCACCCCCCATTCTAGATCACCCTCCAACTCGGTTATCTCAGTTTCCACACGGGTCACCTCCTCCCGCTCGCGCTTCCGGGAATGGGAAATAAGGGACAGGGCCTCCCCCCGGAGTACCGTCTTGAACGCCTCCCACAGAGAGACCGCCGATGACACAGACCCCACATTATCGTCAAAATATCGCGTAAGGGATTTAACCAACTCTGCGCGAATGGTGGGGTCACGCAGGTACCAGGGATTAATTGGGACCACCCTACCCTCCCCCCTCGGGAGAATGTCGAAGTGCAACAGGAGCGGGGAGTGGTCCGAAATACCCCGCGCCAAATGGCGCACCTCCCCGATCCTCCCCGCATGCGCCGCCGGCACCAGGACATAATCTAGCCTTGAGAGACTGCCATGGGCCCCGGAATGAAAGGTGTACTGTTTCTGTGTAGGGTGTTTCAAACGCCAACAATCCACCAGCCCCAAGGTATCCAAGAGGCCAGACAACCACGCTTGGGCACGGGGGAGATCCCTAGGGGGGTGACGGTCCTCAATTCCGGAAACCACAGCGTTAAAATCCCCCCCAACCACTAGAATCCCCTCCGGAAGGCCAAGGAGGAGGCGCCCCAGATCCGCAAAAGTAGTCGTCTGCAGCCCTGGCGGGACATAGACAGAAACAAAAACAATCACTCTGCCCTCCATTCTACCCACCAGAACCGTGTAACGTCCCCTGTCGTCATGGAGCACCTCATCAACCTCCAACGGGAGCGAGGTTTTAGCCATAATGCCCACACCCCTTGAACCAGACGTGAAGCCCGAATGGGCCAGAAGGCGGTAGCCCCGTCGATTCATAGCACGAAAGGAGTTGCCAATGAGGTGCGTCTCCTGCAGAAAAACTATATCGGGTGAAATTCGTTTCAGGAACTGCAGGACCACACCCCGTTTTATCCTGTCCCCCAGTCCATTAACATTCCAGGACAATACTCAGTCCCCTACCCCCCATCATAGCCGAAAACGATCAATCGTCCCCCCGAGAGCACTTTAGGAATAGCACAACAATACTTTTGCCTTGTGGTACAAATGAACAAAACCCCACCCCAACCCAACCGCCCCAACAAAACTCCCCCCTCCCTGCACCCCTGCATGAGCCCAGACAGCCCCCCCAACTTGCAGTGTGCCTGTCGCCCCTATATAATTGGAACTAGTTAGACCCCCTAGAGGAGGAAAGAGTACCCCCTCAAGACCCCGCACCGCCTCCAAAGGAGGGAAGACGAGTACCACAAACAAAAGACCCTAAGCTTGGCCGAAAGTGGCAACAGCATCCGGAGTGAGCCCCGGCGTCAGTACCACAGACCCGGTCCGGTGGGCAGTCTCCTCCCGCAGCCCCCCCCCCGCCCTCCCGATCATGACCCCCAGACAAAGTGTCCAGCCAGTCCCCGGCCGTTTCAGGACGGTCAAAAAAGTGAGTGCGACCATCCACCTCCACCCGCAGCCTGGCCGGGAAGAGCATGGCGTATTTTAAGTTCATGCCTCGAAGCCGCCGCTTGACGCCCAGGAAACTCAGTCTCTGCTTCTGGACCGCTTGGGTGAAGTCAGGATAAAAGTTCACCTCCATGTTCTCCAGCTTAATCGGCCCTTGCAGTCTGGAAGCTTGCAGAATCGCATCCCTGTCCCGAAAGTTAAAGATACGGGCAATAAGAGGCCGCGGAGGGGCTCCAACCTTCGGTCTGCCCCCGGTAACTCTATGGGCCCTCTCCACAGCAAAGAATTTACTCAGTCCTCGAGGCTGGAGATGGGTAGTGATTAGGTCCTCCACAAAGAGATCCGCCGCCGACTCCTCCTGTCCCTCGGGCACTCCGATGATGCGGATATTATTCCTCCGGGCCCGGCTCTCGGAGTCCTCCAGGCGCCGATCCATGAGCGCACTCACCTGACGGAGCCGGTGCACCTCCGTTTGAAGGGCCGCCACCTCAGTCGTGAGGCCCGACGCGGTGTGGGCCAGAGAATCGACCCGGTCGTTAGTCTTGGAGAGATCAGCTCTCACAAGGTTGACATCAATGAGGACCGCGTCGATTTTGTGGGCTAAAGTGTCGAACTGCTGGCCCACCGAGGCCTTCATTTCAGCAATGGCGCTCATGACGTCTTGCAGAGACAGATCCGCGGGCAAATCCGGGGCATCCGGGGGGCACTCAGAGGACTTGTGCGATCCGCCGGGAGACCCCTTCGGGAGGGTATAGCGGTCCATGATGTTGGCCTGATGTGCGGCGCCACGCCGGGTTGACTTGGCCTTTAACCGATCCCCATCCTGCTTCGTGGCCATTGTCGCGGGTCTCACACCCGCACCAGCCACGCAGTAAAGAGCAAGCAATTAAGGCCACGAGCTCCGGGGGGCCACCCCAGGACGGCAGAGCGGGCCGCAGCAGGCAGGCAGGCAGGGTCTCCCAGCGAGGCCACCCCAACACAAAGAGCGCCGTGATCCCACTTGCGAAAACGGCAAGGGGGCGCGAAAGTGAAAGTGAAAGTGTGGGGTACGCGACCCGCCAGGCCCAGCCCGCCGTTGTTGTTCACTTTGTCACTGGGTCGCCCCCAAACGCGAATCCGGGGTCAGGAGAGAAGTAGGCCGCAAACTTCAATCGGTGCTCACTCCGGCACCCGAGGTCCGATTCGAAAACCGGAAACGGGTACCACCTCGGCTCAGGCTCACCGACACAGTCCCCTCAACCGATGCAGGATGAAGACAGGATAAACGTAGGAGGTTGCGGAGGTCCTCGGGAGCCTCGCACCTACGCGGCCATCTTGGTTGCGCGCTAGGCTCCTCCCCCACCTGCAAGGTATTTAATTCAAATCCAAGATGTTTTGATTCCTCCTGCTCCCAGGCAGCACGCAAGCTAAAGGAGGTTCTGAAAGTAGTCCTGAGAAATCCCCTACATATACAGACCTGTCGCACAGGATATAAGCGGGCCCTAGCCACCCGCAAGAGAGCATTGAAGGAGGAGACATGGAGGGAGCTGCTAGAGCTTAGCACATCAAGGAACAGTACACGGTTCTGGGGCATTGTCAACAGACCCCTGTTCTCTGATGATACAAGTAATACCCTAAGCTCCAACATCACTGAGGATGAAAGGGTGGCCCACTTTCAATCAATGTTTAAGGGTTCTATGGGTTCCCCTGACGTGTCTCCTCGGACAAGAAATACTGACTACCTGGTCTTTGAGTTATCTGAGGTAGAGGAGGGAATTGCGGGCTTAACAAGTAATATAGCTCCCGGCCCGGACGGAATTCCGCCGGACCTATATAAATCAGATTCTTCCTTCTGGGCCCCGATCCTGGTGGCTGTTTTGAATGCAGCGGCCAGGGACGGTAGCCCCGAATCATGGGCCAGATCTACCATTGTGCCAGTGTTCAAAAAGGGGGACCGAAACAGTATGCACTGTTATCGGCCAATCTCTCTCATCGACTCTGTAACCAAGGTGGTGGGAGGGGTTTTACTGCAAAAATTATCTCTGTGAGCTGAGGAGCGTAATATCACCGATGCCCAATATGGGTTTCGTGCAGGGAGATCTACGGTGGCACAATGTTTAAACCTGTACTTGATCCTTGGTAAGTACACGATGGCCCGCCCAGGTACGATCTAGATGGTCTTCATGGACCTATCGTCCGCATTTGACTGTGTAAACCGAGTCAAACTTTGGCAGTCCATGAAGGCCATGGGGGTGGAGGCCCCTATCGTGGACTTTCTAATGGATCTGCACCAGGACACCAAGGCAAACATTAGATTTGCACAGGATCTCAGGTTCTCCAGGGAATTTAACATTGAAAGAGGGGTGAGGCAGGGCTGTATTTTGGCCCCCTTCCTGTTCAACCTATATATTAATGATCTCAAGGGAGCCCTGGTATCTACAGGGGCTGACTTTCCGCATGTGGGTCGCCGGGGTCTCACCGTCCTCCTATACGCGGACGACGCCGTCCTGATAGCGAGGACCGCTAGAGGACTTCAATCCTTATTAGATGCCTATTTGAACTTTATGGGGTCTCGAGATTTAGCGATCAACAACGCAAAATCCTATATCATGCAGGTAGGGGCCCGCCCAACGAAAAAGTTTTCTTTCTTTGTGGGCACCGCGAAAGTCCCTACAACGTCAGTTTTTTCATATCTGGGGGTCGTGCTGGATGATCGCCTGAAGTGGGGGCCCCTTATTACTTGAAAAAGGGGAAGCTCATGCGAATAACCGCCGCCATTTTCAGCTTCGCTGCTAAGATGGGCAAACGCCCAATTGCAGCTTTGCTGAAACTCTATCAGGCGAGGGGCGTGTCAACTGCATGTTACGGTAGTGAAGTGTGGGGGTATGTTACCGCAGACGTGTTACAGGTGGCAGAGAACAACTTTCTAAAGCATCTGCTGGGAATGCCATCTGGCTTATCAAATTTGATAGCCCATGAAGAACTGGGGGGGCCCTTTTTTGTGTGATACTCTCGCTCTGTGCCCTTTAGTGTTTTGGCTTAAGTGCTGGCCAAACAAAGAACTAAAACTTACTCAACAGATCCAAACAGACTGTATGTCCCTGGAACATACGTCCAGAATCCCATGGCTGAAGTATGTCAAAGGTCGCTTTTTAGAGTTGGGTTGCCCAGAACTCTTTTTAAAACCCTCAACTATAACAAAAAAGGACGTTGAATTGGTCAAAAAAGCATTAATTCGCACAAGGAAACTTGAAAGGGACGAACAGGAACTATGCAAACCACGCGTCCGCAAATTCTGGACCTTAAAAACCCACCCACAGACAAAGCCATATCTCTTGGGAACACTGACCACATATGAGCGGTTTTTACTGACTAGGATTCGTCTTGATTTTTTTCATCTTCTAATTGCTGTTCCGAAAGGGAGCAACAGTGGCCAGGTGTTAGCACCCTGTGGTTGCGACAACCTGTCACCACAGAACCTGCCACACTTTACGTTCTTCTGCAAATTTTATGAAGTACCACGGAGACATTTTATACTCCCCCCCCCCCCCCCCCCCCTTCCCTTCTCAAGAGGCTTGATTTTAACCAGGTTCGCCCAGCACTTCTGTATCTGCAGCTGCTGAAACCAGACTGTATAATTTTTATTGTAGGATATTTGAAATCGCTGTTGAGAACCAGGGCCTGCTTGGAATATTAATCACTCCAGGGGGAGGTGGTGCTCATAGTTTTAAAGTATGTTTTTAGTGTGCTCTCCTTTCAATACTTGTTCACCACACTTGTCATATTTTATTTGTGATTTTTCCTGTCTCAAGGTTGTGACTTTTAAACTTTTTGTTTAATGTATTCTTATATGTGATGTGTATATTTATTGTGACTTTTATGGTTTTTACACTGTAAAACCGAATAAAGTTTTATGATGATGGTATACCATGGACACTATGCTTTCAATTCCAGAGCATTACCGGTGTGTATACCATGGCACACTACGCTTCTACTTCCGGAGCATTACCGGTATGTATACCATGGACACTATGCTTCCAGTTCCGGAGCATTACCGGTGCATACCATGGTACAATAGACTTTTACTTCCTGAGTATTACTTGTGTGTATACCATGGCACATTACGCTTCCCTCCCAGAGCATTACCGGTGTGTATACCATGGACACTGCGCTTCCAATTCCGGAGCATTACCGGTGTGTATACCATGGCACACTAGGCTTTTGCTACCGAAGCATTACCCATGTGCATACTGTGGACACGCCGCTTCCACTTCCGGAGCAATACCGGTGTGTGTATACCATGGCACACTACGCTTCCACTTCCGGAGCTTTACTGGTGTGTATACCATGGACACTACGCTTCTACTTTTGGAACATTACTGGTGTGTTTACCATAGCACACTACGCTTCCACTTCCGGAGCATTACCGGTGTGTATACCATGGCACACTACGCTTCTACTGTTGGAACATTACCGGTGTGTTTACCATAGCACACTACACTTCCACTTCCGGAGCATTACCGGTGTGTATACCATGGCACACTACGCTTCTACTGTTGGAACATTACCGGTGTGTTTACCATAGCACACTACACTTCCACTTCCGATTACTAACAATGCCTCACTTCTGAAGCATTACCGGTGCATTTACCATGGCACACTACGCTTCCAGTTCCAGAGCACTACCGGCGTGTATACCATGGACCCTATGCTTCCAATTCCAGAGCATTACCGGTGTACACCATGGTACAATAGGCTTTTGCTTCCTGAGTATTACCGGTGTGTATACCATGGCACACTACACTACCACTTCCAGAGCATTACCGGTGTTTATACCATGGCATACTATGCATTTACTTCCGGACCATTGCCGGTGTGTATACCATGGCACACTATGCATTTACTTCCAGAGCATTACCCATGTGTATACCATGGCACACTATGCTTCCACTTCCGGAGCATTACCTATGTGTATACCATGGCAGTCTACGCTTCTACTTTTGGAGCATTACGGGTGTGTTTACCATGCCACACTACGCTTCCACTTCCGGAGCATTACCAGTGTATACCGTGGCACACTAGGCTTTTTCTTCCAGAGTATTACCAGTGTGTTTACCATGGAACACTATGCTTCCAAAGCATTATCGATGTGCATACCATAGTACACTACGCTTCCACTTCCACTTCCGATTACTGAAAATTCTCCACTTCCGTAGCATTACTGGTGTGTTTACCATGGCACACCTCGCTTCCACTTCCGGAGCATTACCGGTGTGTATACCATGGACACTATGCTTCCAATTCTGGAACATTACTGGTGTGTATACCAAGGCACACTAGGCTTTTACTTCCAGAGCATTACCGGTGTGTATACTATGGCACACTACGCGTCCACCTCTGGAGCAGTACCGGTGTTTATACCATGGCACACTATGCTTCCACTTCCTGAGCATTACCTGTGTGTATATCATGGCACACTAGGCTTTTACTTCCAGAGCATTACCAGTGTATATACCATGGCACACTAGCCTTTTACTTCTGGAGCATTACCCGTGTGTATACCATGGCACACTATGCTTCCACATACGGAGCCTTGCCAGTGTGTTTACCATGGCCAGCGAGGTACTTGGAAGTTGGTAAAAAGCAGCAATCCGTACAGTCCATGGGGCTGTTCATTTAATTAATCAAACAGGAGCTCAAGCCACTGTCTCTGGTCTCTCCAGCAGCCTTAAGCAGCATCTTACACTTTCACCATCGAAGTGCAAGATGCTGCTTAACGCTGCTGGAGGGAGCGGACTCGGACAATTTGACCACGTACATATTCCACTCTAGTCTATTTGCTGTCGCTAGCATTGCAGCAGTCTGCTATGAACTGCTTTTCTCTGGAGCCAGTATTGAAAAGACTAATTGCATAGCAACAGCTGAATTATTGAATATGCATGTGATTGCACTTCTGCAGTACAGCCTGATTTTTTTAAAAAACAGACAGACGTGAATAGGTTCCTACTGTGTGAGAGGGTAATAATCTGGGCCACCGGAATTATCTGGCGGGGGAGGGCAAAATTTGCAGCAGGGTTGAGTAAATTATGTGGCAAGAAAAGGCAAATTACGAGGCACAATGCCGCACATTTTGTGACGGTATTATGTCATTATTTTGCCATTTTGTAAACATGCTAACACTGTCTGAGCTTTGGATTCACCTCATTAGTACCAGTGTAACACCCAAATATAGCAATAAGCAGCAGATAGGTGATCAGTCAGGCTTTGTAAAGGGCTTTCAGCAGCGCTGCAAGGAAATGCATGGGTTCTCAGATTTCCACTTCCGGCAGTGCCACATACTTCCGTCCATGTTAAGCTGGGATAGGCCCACATGATGTGACATTACATTAAACAAATATGTGCCTGGGCCACTGGGTGAACAACGAGGAGGAAAAATTGCGGGCTTTCTCCCCAGGTCTGTTTCCTGTTGTGAATAGATTCCTTTTTGTGTGGGGCATCTGCTTTTGGTGAATACCATTCCTGTGGACGAGTGCCTTCTCTGAGTTCTTAGTCTTCACGATCTGGCTAGGAAGCAGGCTTATGCGTGGCTCTGTGGGACATTTTAAGTCATGACTATGGCCACTGCAAAATATTCTAAAGGAAAACATTCCAAAGTTATTGAAACATATCTGTTAATGAGCTTAAATAATTGTAGCACAATAAAAATAACTCAGCGCCTCAATAAAAATGCATTGAATGGAATCATGCAATGTGTTCTGGAGTATTAATGTTCTTTCCAAATTAGTTATGAGATTTAATTAAAAAAAACGTAATTTATGAATTTCAATTTTTTGTTATATAATGTTATAGCCTGCTTGCAGAACGAACACATTCATATGAGTTACCATTCTACAAAATCACTACGGATAACAGAAATATTTGCAAATGCTCAAATAATAATACAACATTTGAGGAGAAATATGAGGCCCTGAGATGTACAGTACCTTATAGGGTGCCCTACTGCCTTTTAATGTTTTTTCCTTGCTATCTCGTGTCCAGCCTGACAAATCACAATAATTTTTATTTTCTCAGTAGATTTCATATCATTAAATAAAGAAATATGTGAGGTACTCAGCATTGTAATCTCAGTCTGTTATGATATATACACACATACATCCTACCAACACACATCATATCACAACTCACCACTACATTCCACACCATGCCAGTGCCCTTACGTCACTACACTAAGCACAACTTGCACACAAACTTTACAGTACTAAACACAGCAGCTACATTGCTCTACAAAATACCTTAAAAACATTGCCAATATCTCTGGCTAAACACTTATAAGATCCCAAAGGCGAGACCCATTGGCTATGCCAATGCTTGTTTTGAATTGGCACTCCCGCAAAACTCTTGCAAGAGTCTCTAGCACCATATCATCCAGATATGCAAATAATTTTGTCCCTTAATTTTTCAAGAACTACTGAATGGATTTACACCAAATCACAAAAAGCACAGTCTTCGTACCAAGATCTAGCTCCCTGCCAAAGGTAGTGTAATTCCATTCAGCAGATTTTGCTGTATCTCTGCCTAAAGAAGTCTATGGCAAATGCATGGGGTAATTTGCTTTTGGAACCTCCCTTTTTTCCCTGCCGCCGCTTGACTAATCACCCCAAAACTTTCCAGGAAGGAGCTGAAGTGAATTTTCTTTTCTTCTTTTTTTGGGGAAAATTTCACGAAAATTCATCATATGGCACCAAAATGATTAACAAACCAAAAAACACCTTGTCTTTGGAAAAGCAGACCTAGCTATAACTACCCAGATGTGATTGCCACTGTGTAATATAGTATATTATGAGTTCATAAGATTAGCCCTGTTCAGAGGTTCAAATATTGACGTTTCAGGTTTATCTTCCATCAAGTAAGGTTGCTTGTCCAGAACACAAACCGTGTTTTGTACATATCCAAATACCCACTCTGTTATTCGTACTCACAGAGTAAACGTGTTGTGATGAATATTTCAGTGTCTGTCAAGTTCAAGGTGGGCATCTTCCGCCCCTGTGGGTCTGGAGAATCTCCCACTTTGACAGCAGGACATTGTTCTTATTTTCAGGGCAAGGGATGCCCATCTCACTTGATGGCTGTTTAATAAATGATCCAGCCTTCCTTTGTTGTTGGTACTAGGAGAGTGGTGGTTGAACACACCAATGCTATTGTTGGCACTGCGCAGGATAAAAATAGAATGTACAGTATCTAGTTCACGGTGACTGGCACAGGCAGGGCTGATCCGAAGGTCCACTTTGGAGAATCGCTAACATACATTTCTGAAATTCTGATGTCATTGTCATTGTCTATTTCTTGGAAAATTTACATAGGATGGCCTAATTCAAAAAAGTGTTTGTGCACTCAAAAGTTGTGTTTTACCCTACATATTGGACTCCTCCTCCTGTAAAACCTACTGCTGGAAAGATGCATACCTTCACTTACTATGAACAACAAAATAGTGTACTAGAAAAATGTGATGAAAGAGATCGATCCTCTTCATCTAGCGCTTTAAATGTATACGTTACCACATGGTCTACTCCAAGAGTAGAAAAAGGAACACGTAGTGCATTCTTAAAAAGAAAGTCAGAATAATACATTAAATGTGGAATATAAAAAGGACACTTGGTTTGTTCTTCTTACATTACTGGTATAGGAATACATCTGTTGGTATACATAGAAAGCCCAGCTACTTCCGATTTACTCTAATGTGCACCTTCCAAATTTTGACATGTTTAGAGCATCTAGAATCAGATGTGTAGCAAGGGTGCCCTGTTCAGTAATGCAAGCAAAGACTCTGGACACTCCTTCAAACCAGTTGGGTAGTAAAACACAGCCATAATTGGGGCACAGTGGTCCCCTCAAGCCCCTGGGGTTACCCTACCTGGTGCACTTATAATAGAAGCACCCCTGCTTAGAACATAAATTAAATCTGCATTCAACAGGCCACATCATTCCGAATCATCAATCATGCAGCTGGCACACTATACCTATTCACAACACCTCCTCTCAGAATAATCACTCAGACAACAACGCCAATACTTAATAGTGATCTACCACAAATGATGCAAGGGCAGATTAACAGTCAGACTTCCCTTCCCAAAATGGCCATCTTTAGACCTAGAGGAAAACACCACATCCTACATCTCAACACAGGTGTACAATCAAACCAAATTCCACCATTACCCCTTATTTACCATATGGGGAAACACCACAATTAACAATAATGAAGATGCACAGTCACACCGCCTTCTGTACGAGCACACCTTATGTGAAATCCTCTTTATACAACAGATCTCATTTGTTACAAGGATAAACTTCACAACTAATATCGAGAACTGGAAGGGGTGGGAGCACACTGCTGACCTCCCAGCACAGTTTGCCCCTTAGCATTATGGTAAATGCAGTTTGCAGTGCACGCTTACTTGGTATTTTGCAGGAGTGTTCCACCAAAGTTGGTGCAGATTAGTGCTGTCCTCTCTAGACACATGTGTTTCTGGAGAGGTACTGAGACCTCTAAGAATGTTGGCAGCCTGCTCAGCAACCCCAGATGAAAATCATTTACCATAATGCTAAGGGGCGAACTAGGCTGGGAGGTCAGCAGTGTGCTCCCACCCCTTCCTGTTTAAAAAGGCTCCCTTGGGCCACTGAGCTGACGAGGTAGTGGAGATGCGCCTGTGAGAGGTACTGAGACCTGTAAGAATGTTGGCAGCCTGCTCAGCAACCCCAGATGAAAATCGTTTTTTGATCTCTACTGATGACGGCTAAAATCCAGAAACATATGTGTCTAGAGATGACAGCACTGATCTGCACCAACTTTGGTGGAACACTCCAGCAAAATACCAAGTAAGCGTGCACTGCAAACTGCATTTACCATAATCCTATGGGGCAAACTGTGCTGGGAGGTCAGCAGTGTGCTCCCACCCCTTTCTGTTTAAAAAGGCTCCCTTGAGCCACTGAGCTGACGAGCTAGTAGAGATGCACCTGTGAGAGGTACTGAGACCTGTAAGAATTTTGGCAGCCTGCTTAGCAACTACAGATAAAAATTGTTTTTTGATCTCTACTGATGACGGATAAAATCCAGAAACACATGTGTCTAGAGATGACAGCACTGATCTGCACCAACTGTGGTGGAACACTACAGCAAAATTCCCAGTAAGCGCGCTCTACAAACTGCATTTACCATAATGCTAAGGGGCGAACTGTGCTGGGAGGTCAGCAGTGTGCTCCCACCCCTTCCTAATATCGAGAACTAATTCACTGCCAAATCTCCCCTTCCTTCTAAGTTTGTACAGAATATACACAGTCAAATTCCCATCTGTATTGGCCATCAGCATACCTAATCTATGACAGACTCTTAACCACACTCCCCTTCACTCCCTGGCCCTTCTTCTCCGAGTGAATTAGCTTCTCTTGAGCACTGGAAGGCTATACCGATGTGCAACAGTCTAGAGATTGGCGATACTGTTTTCAAGAAATATTTGTTGCTAAATTTTTATTGATTTTTAGGGTGTACATGAAAGTAACATATACATTCTATTCTATGCTATAAGAAATTGAAACATGCAGTGGTACATTAGATACTTAAAGTAAACAATCGAGAATATTGATTGGGGTAAAGCATTGTTGGTTGAAACCTCATCAATAAAGGGAATAGTATGAGAAGGGAAGATATGGGAATGGGGAAGTGGCCAAGGAAGATATAAAACCCATGGGATATATAGAGAGGTAAGGGGGTAGGAAGGAATATGAGAATAATAGGCTGAGCAGCACAAGTATAGAAGGTGCTGATAGTGTGAATACACAACTTTCGTCTAAATCTTTCATCTTTAAGTGTCAAGAAATCTTTAATGAATAGTCTATAAAAAAGATTGCAAATCTAGTCCAAAGTAGGCCTTTGAGTGAATGAAAAATGTACTTAAGATCTGAGAGATGCTAGATTGAATACTCCAGACATCCTTTCAGTACTTAACTGGGGACACCCAATGTTCAGGAAATATCCTTCAGGCAACCCCCGAATTTTCTTAATCATTATCTGGATAGAACCCTACAACACAACAAAATGCAAGCATCAAACCATTTTGAACACTAGCAAACCGTGGCACCTTGTATAATAGCCAAACACAGCCCAATAATACCACAACAAGCAAGGACATATTGTCCAGCCTCCAGTGGCGGCTGGTGACTTTTGAAAGTGGTGGGGCGGAAAAGTTGTGGTGGTGTGGTGAGCAAGCTAAGGGGAGGTTTGGGGGGTTCTCCCTCCACGAAAATTTTGAAAAAAGTGTGGGCAAATGAAGCTATATCAAGCAATTTGAGAAAGCAAGAAGGTTGATAAAGCAATTGTGAAAGTGCAGTTATTACATTGAAAAAGAGAGCCTTCATTCAAGAAATTCTTTGAAGCCAGCAGAGGAACCACATTTCAACAAGGCAAGAGACCCTATCCATGGCAGTCTTTTCTGACTGCACTACATCAGACCCACATTATAGACAGGCTGCGCCACCAACAATACCTCAGAAGGCATATTCTCATCACATGTGTGAAGGGCAGGTAAAAGGCTAGGTGGTTCTAACGCTGTAAAGATCACATTTGTTTGTGTGTTCGCATGCATTAATGGTTCATGTTGAGCTCTGCTAGAATGCAGAAAACATGGTAATAGGGTTTTTTATTTTAAAAGGAGGGGCATGGTGATAGCGTCATTGTGTGATCCACAAGCTCATATCCACCAGAACAGTTATGACCTATTTAACTTCTGTGAAGCACACAGTAACAAATTACTGGAAAACGAGATCAAAGATGAGGCATGACATTTTGATTATCATGCTGCCTTGCGTCACTGTGTTCCAATTTAGGGGCGAGATGGGGTAATATGGTGCTGGTGTAGGTGTTCTCATCAATTAAATACGTGTAATGACAACAATAAAAAATTTAATTATTAATGTCAGCATTGTGTTCTGTGTTATTGAGTTAAAAGGAGGAATGTAATATTTTTTTTTGCAGCACTCTATAGACCGGTGTTCTTGAGTTATCGTGACATCATGGCATGGACCTCTGAGAAGCATACACGCTGCTGCCAACGCTTCTCGGAGGTACATGCCAGCAGGGCCTAGCTTCACAAACATTTATGTCTGCACTCTGCGTTCCCGCTATATAAACACTCACACTCTTTTAAGTGTCGCAACTCTGCACTTCAAAGTGCGTGAGTGTTTATATGGCGGGAACGCCATCCGAAGGTATTAGAGTGCAGCTTTACATCAGCACGCGCGGCGCCAGTTAGTTGAGGAGGAAATCCATGCCACAAGCTTTTTTGTTAAGCACCACGGGGAGATTAAGTGATTTGCCCAGAATCACAGGATGCTGAGTCGACAACGGCAATACTCGAACCTGGTTCCCCCAGGTGAACCAGGTTCCAGTATCGGTGTCGATGACTCAACACCGCTTCGAAATTCACCAGCTCTGCTCTGCCCATTACGGCCATTACTGCGCACGTAGGGTGACCAACCGTCCGTAAATTTCACGGACAGTCCGTAATTTCGGCCGTCTGTCCGTTGTCCGTGAAGTATTCTTTAACGGACGCCATTTGTCCGTAATTTTAACCGGCACCGATCGCACCACCCTAAAGCCGGCACAGCTTCCACCCACTTCCCTGCTTGACTCCGATGCTGTTGAGGTGGGGTGTAACAGACTCCGATGCAGTACCAAAGCTCAGATACCCAGCAGCATTGGAGAGGCACAGCAGGATGGCTACCCTCACACCTTCAGCCCTTGATGAGCTGCTAAGAGGTGCTTGAAGGTGACTGAGAGGGAGGGGCTGCAGTTTTAGGAGCAGGGGCATCTATTCAGATGCAAACAGCCCTGAATGCGTCATGTCTGCAATTTAGAGGGGCATCACACATTCCCTTTCTGCCCAGGGTCCAAAACATCCTAGAACCGGCCCTGATTACCCCGAGGCAGCATGTGGTTCTCTTCACAGAGCTTAATTATTCTGTCACTAAATTGTAATCAAACCTCGGTTCTTCAAACATGCAGTCTATAATGTAATAAAATAAAGAAATGCTACTAACGCACCCACACTGATTTACAAAGTATGGAGGACAATCAGTTAAATCAGTTTTCTTGGAGTATCTCCTTTAAGTACTGTACATCACAGTGGGGGATGGCAAAACTAACATTTTGGAAAGAGAGCCTGTCTTCTCGTTGTCTTGCCCAGGAGGGGGTGACGAGCCCTACCCCACCCTGGAAGAGACCAAGATGATACTAGAATACTGCATGCCCACCCTGGTGGATTCTGTTCCCCCTCCTGTGATGGCTCCTGATCCCCCCGTGATGGCTCCTGCCCCCCCCCCATGTGGTGGTGCCTGTCCCCCCGCCTGTGATGGCTCCTGCCCCCCCGACCCCCCCCCCCCTGTGATGGCTCCAGACCCTCCCTCCTCCCTCCCCCCCCCCCCCCGTGGATCCTGTCCCAGTCCTGGAATGGCTCCTGCAGCGAGGGTGAAGTTCTTGATGGGCCTCTTCTCAAAACGGCTCAGCTCAAAATTAATATGAAAAGGTGGGCGAGTGAGTAAGTGAAGGGATGGCTGGATGGCTGGATGAATTAGTGAAAGGGTGAATGGATGAATGAAAGATTGAATAGATGGATAATGAGAGAGGGTGGATTGATGAGTGAGTGGAAGGATGGATGAGAGAAAAGGTAAATAGCTGGATGTATGGGTGGAAGGGTAGCTGGATGGGTAAAAGGGTGGATGGATAAGTGAAAGGATGGATGAGTGAAAAGGTGGATGATGAGTCAGTGGGTGGATGGATGAGGGAAATGATGGATGGATTGATGAATTGATAAGTGCAAGGTTGGATGGAGGGATGAGTGAAAGGGTGGATGTAAGGATGGATGAGTGAGTGAAAGGGAGGGTAGATGGACAAAAGGATGAATAGATGAGTGAAGGAGTTAAAGGATAGATGGATGAGAGAAAGGATGGATGAGTGATAGGGTCAATGGATGGATTCATGAGTGGATGAGTAGATGGATGGGTGGGTGGATGGATGGAAGGAAGGATGACTAAGTGAAAGGGTCGATGGAGAGAGAAAGAGAGGATGGATGGATGACTGAAAGGGTGGATGGGTGGAAGGATGAGTGACTGGGTGGATGGATGAGTAAGTGAAAGGATGGCTGGATGGGTGAAAGGGTAAATGGCTGGATGGATAAGTGAAAGGGTAAATGGCTGGATGGATGAGTGAATAGATGGGTAGAAGAGTGGATGTATGAGTGTACAGATGCATAGGGTGAAAGGGTGGATGGATGGATAATGGATGGATGAGTGAAAGGATGGATGAAGGGATGGATGAGTGAAAGGATGGATGAAGGGCTGGATGAGTGAAATGATAGATGGAAGGATACATGATGGATAGGTTTGCAAATGATTTGAATATGGCTGGGCTTACTTATATACTATTGTGCCACCTCCTCTGATGGGTCTTTAAAACGTACCTATTGTCCTGAAGTTTTGTCCTGAATTTTGACCTCCTGTCCTGAATTTGTGTCCCGAATTTTGACCCTTTGTCCTGAATTTTTACACTCACCGTCCTGAATTTGCACAAATGCCAGTTGGTCACCCTATGCACACGTCGCATTATACAACTAGGCGGCCTAGAAGGCCAATATAAGCAACACCAGTACTCGGGCATAGAATCATCTACGAGGCTCCTTGAGAGGGGTCATGTGAATGGCTGACGGAGATGGGAGCAAGAGGTTGCTATTTTCCCAGTTTTATAATCCTCTACCCCTCCATGCACGTATGATCCCATGAGGGGCCCAGAGGTGCTACAGTTTCAGATTGACTTCTGTGACATAAGTTTTATTATTGCAGACGCCCACGATAATTCCATGTGTGTTCTAACCCGGCTACTATAAACAACCTGAATACGAATGTGAGTAACACTTCTGTGCGTGCAGTATTAAATCACCATTTCCTCCGTTTACCTGCAAACCACACTCCCGCCTTTGTTAAGGTATCTTTTCCCTGATTCAAGGCAAGGACACTTTGGCGGGGCTCAAATGACCTTTAAGAAACTCTTGCTTTTGGCCTTAATACTTGCACAGAATATTCAAAACAACATAATTCAATGATAAAGCGACATTGAGCAGAACAATGTCACTAAGTACAGAAAACGCTCAGTGCCGTTCGGCAATTACAGACACGTTTTGCCCAGTGTGGGGTCCTCGGTGTGATGTCGCACATGTGATTTTAGGAAATCTGTAGAAGTGGCTGGTTATCCTTTCACCTGTGCTGTGTACTACAACCATCCTCAGCTGTGGAGGCTGTGCGACCCCTAGTAATGCTGCAGGCCCTGACTAAAGCCAGCTCCTCTAAAGTCACCTTACAGCCCCCAGACCTCGGTGCTGACTCCACACCCACCTACAGCCTCCGAGTCCCGCCACAGACTGTACACTACAATTCAATCATTCCTTTGTATGGAACTAACAACTATGCCGGCGGCAAGAGATTGATTTCATGACTTCTGGAACTTATGAACTTCGGAACCCTGCCGACACAGCTCTGGATGGAGCGCTGCGGGTAACTCACTCAGTCTCACACTTATCCCCAGTGACGGCCGGCATGCTCGAGGGAGGGAGGGGGGGTTCGCGGCCCGCAGGTGGGGAATACAAATATTACAATTAAAATAAAACTTCGTAAACGTACCTGAGTGCCAGGATACCGCTCTCCCTCCGCTCCGGCCTGTACTGGTGGGTCCGCGACCACGTGTTCCTGCTGCAGGAAGCAGCCAGCAGGCAGCTTCCCTCCCCTTCGCAACGCAAGGGAAGCCAATCACATTGCTGGTAGGCGCAGCAGGCTAGCGCCCCAGCCGTGTCATTTTCTCTGCATAGAGAAAGACAGAGAGTGGGCGGTCCTGCTCGAGGTCAGGGGGGAGTGGCTTACCCACTGTTGTGGGTACTGACTGTTTGATCGGCCCTGAGCTGACCAAACAGTCAGTACCCACAACCATGGGTAAACCACTCCCCCCTGCCATCGAGCAGGACCGCCCACCCCCGCCCCCAACGAGGCACAGAGGCACTTCTGCTTTCTCGCAATGCGAGAAGGCAGAAACATAAATGGTAGTTTTTACGTGTAGGTTTCTGCCTTCTCGCACCGCGAGAAAGCAGTGCGGCAATGCCCCCACGCCCCAATGGGGGAGCCGCCACTGCCAGCCTTCTTGCTGAATCTCGGCATGCTATTGGGCAGCCACTATGAAAGATACTTAATCTCCGAACACAGTGTCAAAGACCGGAGCACATACACTCCCTAAAAATGTAAAACTATTCCTAAACCTGCCTGCTCATGGTTGATTCTCCATTGTTATGTATTTTTTAAAAATGTATATTGCACTTGTCTTACATAGAGAAACAAATACAAAACATACATAACTGCGGCAAACTATATCGAACACATTCATAAAGTCTCCGGGTTCACTTACCATAAGCATAAGTCTTTGTTCATTAATCAGTTCACATTGTGGGACATGTTGCCATGCTATGCTTCAATCTCCTACAGTCATAGATTTCTTGAAGTACTTCAATTGCATATCATTTTTTGATGCCGATTTTCCACAAGGTGAAAAAATCTGTGTGTAAATGTGATACAAAAATATTAATTACTTTTTGTTTCATATACTGCGTCACTACACACTTCCACAATTTCAAAGCTGTGTAAAATACAGATGCTACTCTTAAAACATGTAATAGTACTCGTTTTATGGACCTCTGTCAAATAGAAGGCTGAATCTGTCTCGCACCAAGTAGCCCTCTTAAAGCTAATGCTTTGCACCTAGTTATTATACCCTCCCATTTGTCGAGCCATGCCCAAAACAGGCAATCTGAAAGCGACTTCTAGCTGCAGATTCCTTGCATTTTCAATATTTCCCCAGCATCAGACTAGATTTGGAAACTTTTCAGATCAAACTTTGCCTGCTGGTGGGGTATGCCTTGCGGCTGCGCACCGGTCCTGTTCTGCTCTGGAAATGATGTTCAGAGCCTGTATAGGATCCACTCCTGCGAGCTGACGTCAGTTGCTTTTGATGGTGTTCGCGCTCCCAGATGCAGAGACTCCATACCAATTGGTGAGCAGTGTGCAGATTACTAGATAAGGGATATAATTAATGGATAATGCCCAATCACCGAACAGGGAGGATGGGAGTGTCGCTGAAGAATCTGTAGCCAATGTCTCTTTCAGAAAGAGCATTACCGAAGGTAAGTAACTTGTTCTTCTGATAGAGATTGCTAACCACAGATTCCTCACCGTTTCAACAAATACCCAATCAATACCTATGTGGAGGTTGGCCTGTGAATGGACTCAAACCAGAAAATCCTGCAGGACTCAGTGGGCAAATTGCACCTCTCAGTGAACCTGACTGTGCAGACAGTAGTGCTTCGTAAATGTATGGAGGGACGCCCTCGTAGCTGCCTTGCAAATATCCATAACAGGCGAGCCAATGCAGTGGTAGCAGCTTTGGCCCTGGTTGAATGGTTATGCAGTATTTCTGGAGGCTATTTTTTGGCTAATGCATAGCAGATCTTAATGCAGAGCTAGATCCAAGGGTAGATGATTCGGTTCTGCACAGCCTTGCCTTTTTTCACTTCAGAGATCCCTACAAAGAGCTGACTGTCCACCCGTTGCTCTTTGGTACAATCTATGTTAAAGCTTAACACTCTCTTGGATTCCAAGAGGCAGAGCATAGAATGCCAGCAAGGTGATCTTCTGACCGATGTGGAACGGTGTTACAACTTTCGGCAAGAAAACTTCCCATGCCCTCAGTACCAGCTTGTGGGGAAAAAAGGTGGTGTATGGAAGGTTGACACAGAGAGCTTGAAGCTCATTCATGCTTCACCAATGCAGTGATGAACAGGAACACTGTCTTGAGAGTGAGAAGCCACAAGGCGCAGCTGTGAAGAGGCTCAAAAGGAGTGCACTTCAAGAATGTGAGGACCAAGTTAAGGTCCTACTGTGGCATGACAAAGGGAGAGGGAGGCAACCCTTTTTAAAGAAAAGAAAAAAAAACATGCCACTAGAAACTTAAACAATGGAGGCTGATCTGGAAACCACAAAAAGCAGAAAGATACACTTTAACTGTACCCAGAGAAAAGCCTTGCCAGACTAGGCCCAACACAAATAACAAAACCTCATATCACTTCACTTGAAGGGGATTTCACTATCTGCCGAGTGCAGAACCAAGCCTCAAATTTGTTCAAACAACACGAATATACAGTTTTCATTGGCGTATGCTTAGTTGCCAAGACAACACCAACCACCTCTGGAGGAAGATCAAATGAAGGCGGAGCTTGTGAAGGCCCGGATGTAGAACCTTGCCCTGCTGCTACAGATGATCCTCCCAGTGGTGCAGCCTGATCACAGGACAGATGCTCAAGCTCAGCAGATCGGTCTGTGCCCAATGTTGAGCCACTAGGATGACTTTGGCTCAGTCGGTCATGATCTTCTTGAGAACTCTAGACCAGCGTGGTGTCAGCAGAAAAGCTTACAGGAGTCCCGAGTACCACTCAAGACGGAACGTGTCTCTGAGCAAGAGATGCCTTGGAAACTCCAACATGCAGAAGTGCTGACATTGAACTTTCTTGGCACTGGCGAAGAGATCAAGCCAATGTTCTCTCAGTTTGCAGAAGAGACCTTGCACCACCTCCAAGTGCAATTGCCACTTGTGATCTGCTAGGCATCTATGATTGAGTTCATCTGCATTGGCAATCAAAGAGCCTGTCAGGTGGTTTACTACCAGGAAAATTGCTTGGTGGTCCTGCGATTTCCTGAGGCACAGGCCCTCTTGACACAGGGTATTTGACCCCAACCCGCCTTTTTTGTTGCAGTACCTCATGACGGTGGCATTGTTCGTGAGCACCTGGAGCCAGCCTCCCCTTGATGAACTGAAGGAAGGCTTTCAGTGCTAAGTGAATGGCCCGCAGCTACAGAGGGTTGATATGGGGCTGGGACTCCACTGGAGACCAGAGACCTCTCCTCTCCCGTATAGCCACCCCAACCGAGAAGTGATGCATCAATCACCACTGTCCACTCTGATTGGGAAAGGAAGAGGGGTCTGCCGCAGACCCAGTCTTGGGCCAGTAACCACCACTACAGATCTTTTGCTGTCTCATCCTAAATTTGAATGTGGTCAGAGAGGTCCCCTTGGTGTTGGGCCTACTGAGACATCATAACCCAATGCAGAGCCCACATATGCCAACTGGTGTGCTCGACCAGCAGGAGGCCATCAGTCCCACCAGCCTCAGTCGACCTCCGTGAAATCCAGGATTGAAGCTGAAAGATCGCGATCATAATCTGATTGTCCTGGACTCTCCATCCTGGGGGAAAGGCATGAAACTGAACAGTGTCCCGAATATTTCAGATGAAGGGTAATGTCTGAGAAGGAATCAGTTTTGTTGAACCCCAAAGATTACTGGAAATTTAACGTACTTGAGATGGTTGACGACTGACTGGGGCGAACCAGCATTGAACAGCCAGTTATTAAGGTAGTGTAAAACTAGCACCCCTGACCCCCAAAAGTGTGCTGCTACCACTGCCATCACTTTTAGGAACACCTGAGGGGCGGTAATGGAACCAAAGGGGAGCACAGTGAACTGAAAATGCTCTTGTCCCACTACAAACCACAGGTAGCGCCAATGGGCCTGCAGGATGGGTAAATGGAAATGGGCGTCCTGCAGGTCTAATGCCACCATCTCTGTCTCCAGGTACGAGGGCAGACTAGACCTGGGCCAGGGTGAGCAGCTTAAATTTCTTCTTCTGGAAGAAGGCATTGAGAAGGTGCAGGTCTAAAATAGAACAAAGGCCTCTGTCCTTCTTGGGAACCAGAAAGTAGCGGGAATAACAACCACATCCTAACTCTTGCACTGGCAGCCTCTCCATAGCCCCTTTGGCCAAAGGGATTGCACTCCTGCCGCAAAATGGAGAGATGATCCTCCATCAGTCACTGGGATGAGGGGGGCGATGGAAGGTGCGGCGGTGAGAGAATAAAAGGTAGGGCAATCCTTGCCAAGCAATCTACAGGACCCACCTATCTGATGTCATTGCAATTGAACCCAGCAAGAATCCAGAGAGCCTACCTCTCACCGGGTGACTGTGCTCCACCTAAAAGGGTTTGGCAGGTGAGACTGCCCCAGGGGGGTAGTGGGCTGGCTGGTCCGGCGCTTTTACTGTGAGGTGGTGGCCACCATGGTCTCCAGTGCACAAATGCTGGGTGCCTTGTGGAGGTTGAATTGGCTGGCAGTATGGCGTACTTCTACTGAAGCTGCAAAAGGAGTGGTAGGGCTGATGCTGCTGGCGAGGTGGGGCACATAAGCCCATGGAGCGTGCTGTGATCCTGCTCTCCTTGAACCTCTCGAGAGCTATGACTACCTTGTCCCCACACTGACGAGTCCTGTAGAATGGCATGTCCATGAGGGACGACTGGACATTGTCTGAAATATAAGTGGACCCCAGCAAGCATGGAGGCGAACTGCGGCATTGGTACCAGTGTCACACCTGATAGAATAGGTAGTGTCCAAGGCACACCAAATTGTGAACTTGACAGCATCATGACCATCTTGTATGGCCTTGGTGAGAACCGGTCAGAGATCGTTGGAGACACCAGGGAGGATTTGAGCCACTGAGTTCGAAAGGGCATGAGATTAGCGCCCCAGCAGGCAGCTGGCACTCACTGATCTGAACGCCAAGCTGGTGGATAAGAAATCCCTCTTCCCGAATGTCTATACCCGTTTTGACTCCCTATCTGGGGAGTCACCTGGAATACTTTGGTATTACCCTTGATTGCAGACGCCTGCACCACCAACCCTTCAGAGGAAGGGTGCTGAGATAAAAAAACATGCAGGGTTGCCCGAGTCAGGGCAGTGGCATTGTGCAATTTGGCAGTTGAACAGGGAGCCAGAGCAAGGTTTGGTCCATGCCCACGATCATGTATCTGTAAAGGCTTCATTAAATGGTAAGAAGGACTCCCTAGATGTCTGCCCTGGCTGAAAAACCTCCGTAAGTACATTGGTCTTGACCTCCATGGTGGGGAACTGAAGGACAAGGATGCAGAATGTCATATCAATTATCCTCATAATAATAGTGACCAATCTCAACATTCCTATCCTAATCGCTATCCAAATCCAAGCCAAACCGGGGAATGAAAGTTGCGCTGCTGAAAAGTTTTCGGGATCCAGTCTGATGCATGGCCAAGTTTCAAAAGGTGAGGAATCTGCAACTACATAGTCTCTACCGGAAAGTGCTTTACCCAAGATAACTTGTACATTGACACTGCCTCTTCCTTAACATGCCCCACCCTTTTATGAATCCTCACCTGCATCCTTGTATTTCAGTGTGTAACCTTTATAGAGAACTAGATGTGATGTTCCAATGAAACTCCACAAATGAATAAATACATGTAACAAGAAGTTCCTCCAGAACATTCTGAAATTCTTGATAAAATCCAAGTGAGAGAGAGCGCGGTAACTTCCACCATAGACACCTATCGCTTCTCTCGTTTTGTTAATTTGATGTCACTCAGAACTCCCAGTGAAAAACATCCAGTGTTAGTCACAATTGCCTGTATATCATTTTATATATTTCTATGGGTTTTTGAGTGCTTATCAAGCCCAATTGGGGTTTTAACAATTATACATGGTTGCAAAATGAACATGTTTGCATATTAAATTCACAGTTAGGTGAAAAGACAACGATGTGTCACTCCCAAACCATCAAATAATGGATTGGCAAGGTCAGATAAACGTTAAACATAACCGGAAGCAATTAAAGAGTCACTGTGAAAGAACTGAAGTTAAGGGTGCTAGATCGCCACAGAAGAAGAAAGCAGCGGCAGACAAAAACACTTAGCAAAGGTGGTAGTGTGGTGGGAGATCTTGTTTGCAAGGTCGAGTAACTTAGATATAAAAGCATGTGATTATGGAGAATAAGTGTGATGGTATGGAGGAAACTGAAGGGTGTAATTTAATTGCCTTTAGTCTTATAAATAAGACAAATAAGATGGGGCTGTGAGAAGTTGGCCTGATGTATGATGTCACTAGTTATAGTGTACACCTTATATCAGTCCAAATACCCTTATGGTGATTGGTTGTAAAGTCAACCTTATAGACCAGCTATCCTAGTGGTAGCATGGACAAGAGCAGTCTTAGGCTAAACTCTGAATGGCATGTGAAGCCAGCTGTGATACCATATATAATCCCTTGAATACCAAATGAAAGGACACCACAACAGATATATATATAAAATAAAGTGTATTTATTCTAAGCAAACCCTCAGCACTCTTTATGAGTTTAGAGGTAAGTACAACACAGTCTTATTAATGCATACAGTAAGTCACACAGGTAAGTAATACAGTTAGGCCCTAGGGGCCACGCAAACCATATACTAAAGAAGTGGTATAAGAACCACTGTCACGGAAATAGAATAGGCCTAGGCCTAGGGAATCGCTGGGGCTACACTACACTAGCGTTAGTTAGGGAGTGGGAGGCCCACGGGATTCGTGTGCAGAGTGGAAACACTCACGCGTAATGCGTAAAAGTCAATAGCAATGTTACAGTTTAGAAATAGATAGATTTAGGACACTTCCGGAGTAGCTAGGAAGTTGAGACTTGAAAACTAGACACTAGGATAGTCACTATCCTGATGAGCACCGGAGTACCCAAGTTACCTAGCCCACAGGCTGCGGGTGCATAGGGGTGAAGATGCGTCGTTTTCGTCGTCGACTCCTATGGATGCCTGAAGAAAGATGCTGACAGGCAGTCAGGGGAGAGTGTCCGGTGGATCCCAAGCCTGGGATCAAGAAGAGAAGAAACCTGCAAGCAGAAGGGACAGAGTCAAGGTCACTAGCCAGTGACCACGTGGAACCAGGAAGGAACCAGGCGATGTCGTGAAGAGTTGCAGGTGAAGGTGAAGCTTGTCGCTGCAGCCAGGAGGACCAGGAAGCGTCGAGGATGACCAGGACCAGGAGGCGAGCTGTCCCACGAAGGCTCTTGCTGTCGGCGGCGTCGAAGTTGGACTAGGACTCACCAAGCCTTGGCAAGCGGAACCCACGAAGAACAAGGGACTTGCTTCTGGTGCAGACCAGGAAGGTCTGGGGTGCTTCTTCTTTGCAGAGAAGCGGGAGCCAGTCTGGAGGAGCCAAACCAGCGCAGAAGATTTCAGGTAGCGTCGTCACAAAGGCCACTAGCCAGCGGGCAAGCAACCGGACAGACGCGGCAAGCAGGAAAATGCTGAAGGGCCCCACGCAGGACTCGTGGAGTGTGGGGGGCTGATCTTCGGTACAGATGGTGCTTGGGGTTGGGGCTTCTCAATCCCCGGTGCACAACTTCGAGGGTACCTCAGAAGCTGCGCTGTAAGTTACTAGCCACTTTTCCCAGGTAGCCGGTCCCACGTCGCTCGTCGCCTCCACGGATCTCAGCTCTGCTGCAGATGTGGATGAGGGTCGGAGAAGTCTGGAAATCAAGGCTCTGGTCGGGCTCTGCAGTCGGTTCCTCGTCGAACGTTTCACAAAGCAAAGGGTAGTCACTTGATGGTGCCTGTTTGCACAGGGTAGCCACTCCTTGGCTACAAGGGAGATTCTTCAGTCTTCTTCTTTCGTCGAATGTCGAAGGTCCAGAGTTTCTGTTCAGTTTTGCAGGTTCAGGATAATCTAAAGTCTTGAGGCCCAACTCCCACTCTTATACTAATCTGGGGGGCTGGGATACCTGCTAGGTCACGCCTTATGGGTGGGACCTGGGAGGGGGTGGTTACACCCACTTCCCTTTGTCCAGTTTCGCGCCAGAGCTGGGGCTGGAGTGCCCCAGCGCCGGTTTGAACTGGACTATGCAAGGAACACCTTGTGTGCCCCAGGCATGTCTCATTCCTTTCAGCCCACCCTGCCCCAATACACTAAAGGCTGTCTGGGGAGGTGCTAGCACCTCCCCAAGCAGGAAACCTATTGTCCAGGCCTCCCTGGCTGGGATCACTCCCAGCAGCAGGAGGTCAGACTTGTGTCTGTGGCAGCAGCATCCATTTTGTGATGCTGAGGCTTTGGTTAGAGATAAACAGCAAAGTAGGATTTTAACATGTCTCTCCCTCTAGAAGGGAGGAATAATATCCTCATCACCAGAAATGGTATGGGGGTATTAGTCCAAAGTGTTAGACACCTTACACGACATGTTTTGATAAAGCCAAACCATAGTTACCATAACCGTCTAAGATTATAAGGCACTTTAAGAGTATATGGTAGGCTATATCATAGAACAGCTATAAGGACATGGTTCCGAAAGCTGCAGACAGGCTCAGCTCATGCTAGAGCACCATCTCACATGTTACCAAGCACTCTGCCTCCAGGATTGTTAAGGCCTGCCATAGGAGTGACTGATAGGTACACATGTGTCTATATATAAGGGCAGATATAGGCATACTATATCTAAGCAAGGGGTGATTACACGACCTTGCCCCAGCTGAGTGATCAGCCAGTTGTGTCTGATTGGAAGGCCAGACCAGGGGTGGCATAATACATGCTGCAGCCCCTGGGAGGCCTAGGGTACACCTATGCCCTGGGTACCTAGGGTACACTATACAGGGTCCAATAAGGTGATCCTTACCAATTGGGTATGCACCTAGGGTACATGGAGTCCATTTTACAGAGAGAGCAGACAGCCTGAGACCCTGAATGGCAGGATCTCAGGCCAACTAAGTCGAAAAACCAGCTAGACACTAGGCAAAAAGTTGGGGGTAACCATAGTCAGATATCCACCTTCCTACAGGGGCATTAAGGGAGAGAAAGAGGTCTTACTGTATACTGATATTTCTTTGGACATCACGGCTCAGGAAGCTCAAAGTGGGCATACGCCGAGCCCCAGTAATGTAGGCAGTGGAAAGAAGTGTGGACAACTAATCATCGATGTAACTCTGGTGCGGGATGTATGTGGGAAAATCTCTCATACAAGTCAGTGTCTAAAGTAGCCTAGAGTAAAGAGAACTACAAAATGGCAATATGTCGCCCTAATGGATGCTACAGTTTTACATACAAGAACCACCCCTGCAGAATAAAAGGAGCAGGAGAAATAGAGTGAAAAGTGAACTGAAGCAAGGGCAACCAACAGGAAAATAGGCTCGAAAGTTTTTAAGGTCGGAATCTATCTTGAACTTTGGGGGATAAAGAGTTGTAGTTTCAGGAATGAAACTCGGCTCAATTCTCTCTTCTCAAGGAATTGTGCATTTTCTCTTACATGGAAAGGTCATCTTGTTAGCGAGATGGGAGAGTCGAGATATAGGACTTCATAAGAGATTTACGACTTCACAAGAGATTTAGGACTTCATAAGAGATATAGGACTTTATAAGTGAGGGAGGCCTTTGGGATATTAACTGTGATTCAATAGGGAACCTTTAAAGAGTGATTTGGATTAGAGTGCCCATGAGGAAGTGAAGACTATGGTCTACTGTTTTGTTTTCATGTTGTCAATAATGGGTATTGTGTAACTCTGTCATACATTCAAATGAGTAACAAAACAGTGTGTAAATGCAGGAAAAAGGGTATTAATTCGGGTTAAAGAATGGAAAGGTATTTTTAGAGGCTAGAATGAACGGTTATGCCGAGAAGAGGGCACATTTTGGTGATTCTGCTTTTTAAGTAAAAGGGGCATTGAGGCCCCCTTTACTTATTGAAATTATAAATCATTCCTGAACGCTTCCTCTTTAGTTAAATAAACAGTCACATTGGACGCCATGCTTTCACATAGTGTGGACTGGGCCTTGTTTGGGCTTTTTCTCTAAATATGCTTTCAACAACGCTGAAGACTCCAGAAAGCCCTGAGAAGGCAACTGTGCTGACTGGCCCCAGACCACTCCTTACCAGACACAGAAAAGATTGGTCAGTGAATGGTTCTAATCTCTGTGAATTAGTAATCGTTCCGTTCCTCGATTGTTTAGCGTCTCTTAGAGCGACCTAGGGTGACCGTCAGCCACTTTCATTGCGATAAAAAGAAAATGTAAGAAAAACATTAAAAACAGTTACCCAGTGGGCTTCCTTGCATGCTTCCAGGTCTTCCGTTTAGCTAAAAAGAAGGTGGCATTTATGGCTCAGCCAGTAGGTCATTAAAGAATGGATGGTTGGTTCTGATACTCAGGACAGCTCAATTGAGTGAATTACTGAAGAATGCAATGAAAAAACATGGTTCATGATTAGAGATGATGGTTCTGTAGTACAAATTATATTAGTTTTATCGGAAGGTGAAAAAACCTGCCTTATCATTGTTCTTCTCTCTTTCTTTCCAGTTAAGATTCAGCTCTATTTCTAGTTCATTGTTTACAAAAAATGTGATTTCTCATCTTTTTTGTCCCCCCCCCCTTTCTTCTGCTGGATGCAGGCAACGTTGTCCAGAAATTTGTAATCAGAAGCCTGAAAAGGGGTAAAGCAGCAGAGTTCCACTTCACTTGCATGCACTTTGCTGGTTTTCACTGCCAGATGATGTGGAGTGTGATTTCATGTCCGTGTGCCTGTATGCTCACTCAGATGCAGTCATTTTCTTGTACTTCATACATAATTAGGAGGAGAGCATGGCTATGAGATACTGTGATGAAGTCATCTCCACTAGTGAACCTAAAGGCTGTTTGATTGGGTGAAAGATCTTCTTCAGTTGGGAAGTGGACTTCTTTAATGAAGAGTTGGTCCATTGTTTTGATGAGGTTCCCTCGAAAAAGGAAAATGTACCAAGGGCAGAAGCGATCGGCTATGTGGGCCATGCTCTTGTGTGATGACACAGGCACATCCCGTGAAAAGGATACCCAGCTTATCCTCTTTGCTACAAAGGTCTCTTAAAACTCGAAGAAGCTCCTCTCTGTGGAAAAGAGCCCGTCTGCCCTACAGAGCAGAAGATCTTGTTAACTATGGATGTTATGTGTCGGTTGCAAGGAAGCCTCTTTTAGTGCAGTAAAGGTCAGTCTCCGCGAGAAACTGAACTGAGCTATTCTACTGAGGAGAGGGATCCTTTTTAGATGGGGTGAGGGTAGTTTCTAGCAAGAACAAACACTTCTCAGGTGAGCAGGAGATCTGTTGTAGTGACGAGACGATCTTCTCTGAGAATTAAAAGTTTGTAAACTCATTTTTGTACACTGAATAATTGATACTCAAATCCATCTTTTAATGGAAAACGTGTCCCTTTTTGTGTCATGGAATAGCATATCAAACACCTACTCTCTTAAAAAAGGTGGCATTGGAATGCTCAGCAAACAAAATATTACAGATTAAGATGTAAAATGTGCCACCCGAGAGATTTACCCAGATTACATGTAACATATAAGCAACAACATTCTTTCAGAGTAGTGCACCCTTAAAAAAATAAAAACTTTTTTTATCACTCAGTGATTACCGATGAGGTATTCTGTATGAAAGAAATCTGATATTTTATGGTGTAACATAATACTTTTGCTACCAGCAGCTATAATTCAGAGTGAAGAACACCCTGGTTGATGACAGCAGATATGAGCAGAACATTACCTCTGCTCCATCATGTGGCCACACTTTGTTTGCAATAAATCCCATTGCTCCTCCGTCGTCTCTGTTTGAGCTCTTCATGTCTAATGAGACCAATTGGCTTATGGAACAAGCCGAAGTTCAGAAATCTCTTTAACACAATGGGATTTATTGGTGTCCTCTCTTGCTCCGGTTTGGCAGAACACTGCCTAGTACATAAAAAAATATATCTGTTTCCTGAAATAGTATCTGTTTTATTTAGGATTTAATAAAAAACAAGTTATCTTGTATTTCTTAGCTGTGGGTACCTTTTGTGCATTCCGCAAGTGCAATTTTTTTCGTCACAAACTTGTTTAAACCTTTAAGAAATATAAAAGCCTAACATTCTTTAAGCGTTGCACTTGCCCATAGCAAAATATGCCCGGTAATATGTTTTGCTGCTTCTTTCTTGCAATAGTCTCGTTTGGCACTCTTAATCTTTTCTGTAGAAGTGATCCTGTCTGTTTGTGGTGGTTGGAGAATTGAAGGATAGCAAGACGCGTTTTTTATGTTTTTCAGCAATTATTTCCATTAGAGCATTATAACATTTTCATTAAAATATGTTGATCTCACTAGATAAAGAGAGGAGCCGCCCCCTTTTTATGTTTGGCTCTCAGAGGGATGCGCATCAGTCCAATGGAGGGGAGCACACATCAGCAGAGAGCAGGCTGGCCTCGATCGAGGACATGGCGCGGAGGCTCCTGAATGAGGATGAAGTTGGAGCAGTCTCCCGCCACTGTAGAAGGGTAATTTCTATTCAGAATCCTTTCTGTGCCTAGACATTGCATCCCTTTCTTTTTCAATGCTTTGTTGAGGAGAAGTGTGACTGTTCAGTCATCACATGCTGTGTGGTTGTGTATACAGGAGCATTATGGGCACCATTGTGAAACTCCATTCAGTATGCTCGTCTCAGTTTCATTTCTTGGTACAGCATATCTTCAGAACAAGATTGGCAAAGCCAATAGGTCTCGCCTATGCATGAGCTATTGGCTATGCTAATGAGTTTTAGACATGTGACTGCTGAATGTCGTTTTACATAACACTGAGATGGCTGAGAAATGTTCATGTTCCTCTTGGTTGTTTCCAAAAAGATGCACACAAAATATATGGAGAGGTTATTGAGGGAACCACAATAATCCCTGCATGAAAGCAGAATATTTAGCCTGTATTAAAGAATAAAGGAATGCTAAGCGCTAAAAGCTTTCCCGGATGGGAAAATTGATAAAGCTTCTAACTATTTTAAGTCCTTTTTTAAGTTAGTAACCTTTGCGTTAGCCCGTTCCTAATCTCCACCAAGGTTAAACCCTCTCAAGACTATGTGGCACCTCCTTGGCCATGACTGCTAAAAGGTCTGTAGATACTAATGGACCTTCTGTGGCTTCCATCACTGCAGAACAAGAAACCTTCAATCTTCAACCTCATTCATTGAAGAAATTGCCCCATTATACTCCACAGTAATACCTTCAGGCTTCCCTTCTGAACTGTATTTTTGAGACGCGCCTGTTCCAGTGGAAGCGGGGTAAATATTATAATCATTCACAAATGTCCAGTATACCATGAACCAAACTATATAATCATTTACTAAACCAAGAGTTTGGGCCCATAGAAACTCTATAACCACTTACAAATCATGAGGTCATCCGATAGATCTTTGTAAGAGCTAATAGGGACTCAAGATAATTAGAGACGGATGCAATTTTCTTCATGAGGATCTGTAATGAAGAAAATGCCTAACTTACAACAGCTGTCAAAACATATTATGTCAGTTAAAAACTCAACAGTACAAACAAACTCAGTATATTTATCAAGGTACCTTTATCTGAGATGCAAGATGAATGGTTAATACACAGGAATACATTAGTAATTGTCAGTACTTTTGTTATTTCAAATGGCAAATACATCAGAAATAAATAACTGGGAGGGAGAGAGGGAGAGGGAGGGGTAGAGAGAGGGAGGGGGAGAGAGAGGGAGAGAGAGAGGGGGGGAAGAGAGAGAATGAGAGAGAGAGAATGAATCGGTTTAGCTTATGCAGCATCACCAACCGATGAAGTAGAAGGGAAAATCAGGACAGTTCAGTTCTGGGAAAGAGTCAAAGTTCGGACCGACAGCATGACATGGCCAGAACCACAAGGAAATAGCCAGCAGCCAGGAAAGCATTGAGCAAGTCAGAGACAACCAGCCAGCCCCCATTCTTTTTCTCACAGAGTAATTATAGCCTAAAAATGGTCGCAATTCCAGCCCCCTAATGTAGCTTTGTCTCAAATGTACACGTTTTCATTGGTTAGGATCGATGGTGTGATCGTTCTCCAGCCTGGTTCATCAGGAACTTTAACAAGATGCTTTTGTTTACCCGCAAAATGTCATGACACCTCGGAAATAGGAAGCTCATTGAAACTTTTCATATCCACTCGCTCGCTTCCACGTTAGATTGCAACATAGTCGACACAATTTTCATTGAAAGAAATACTCAAACCGTAGGAAGGAAACTCTAATGATAAACATTTGTAAGTGAAGCAAATAGATTAGCATTTTTGAAATAATGAAAGACTAAATACATTTTTCTAAGGCCTACGTTACGAAATAAATAATACACTAACAGGTGTTGAGGCCTACATGGAAAACCACAACATCATAATTTTCTAAAGAATAAAACACACATTATTAATAATGTATAAGAAATAGTGAATACATAAGAATCGATATAATAACATCTTCCAAATAAGTTTATAAGCATGATGTAAATAAGGGGGACAGAGGGAAGGCAAATTGCTACCATCCAATATCCCTTCTTGATTCCACTTCTAAGCCGATGGGCAGAATTGTGTTGGAAAGGCTCGAAGAATGGGCTAATGAAAACAACATTTGAACAGAGGCACAGTATGGTTTCAGAAGGGGTATTGGAACGGTAGAGCAATGCCTAAACCTAGTATTACTAATAGGGAAATATACATTAGCCAAGGAGGGGGCGCTCCATTTGTTTTGTGGACCTCACTAGCGCCTTTGACCTAGTTAACCATCAAAAACTATGGCAAACATTGAAAGGGCTAGGGGCCCCTATTGAAATAATCTCACTTTTATCCCAAATCTATGCATTTTTAAAGTCTAGGGTACGGTATGGTAAATTGGGGGATTGTACGCCTGATTTTAGGGTCATGCGTGGCATTAGACAGGGTTGCGTATTAGCGCCCCTCTTATTTTACCTATACATTAACAACGTAGATCTGTTTTTACAAAAAATTACTGCAGATGCCCCGAAAGTTGGAATACGTCCCACCCCCTGTTTTATTATAAGCAGACGATGCTGTCCTAATATCAAGGACAGCAAACGCTCTCCAACGCCTAATAGAAAATGTAGCCCTTTACATGACTGATAAAGACTTACAGCTAAATTTAAAGAAAACATTTGCCATGTCATGCGGGAGCAACAGGCCCAAGAACAGACAGCATCATGTGGGCGGGGTTGTTATCAATAGAGTGCCATCGTTTTCGTATTGGGGGATGATTTTTAACAAGAACAGCACATGGAATATGCACATAGAATCATGTAACATGAAATTTCTAAGAATCATTGAGGGTATTTTTAGATTCTCCGCAAAATTGGGAAACAAACCTATACGAGAAATTTTTACTTTGTATCGGAGTAAGTGTGTTTCAGGGGTCTGTTACGGGGCCACGATATGGGGGAGAGCAAATACGGCTACCCTACAAACCAACGAAAATAAGTTTTTAAAACGATTACTGGCAGTTCCAAGAGCAACAGCGAACTCCATAGTACATAAAGGACTGTCTGACCACACTTAAGCGACACAATATGTATGGCAGGCCTTACGTTTTGGCAAGGGCTATGGGCAAAAGAAGAAACAAAATTTACAAAAGATTTAATAATGGATTGCCTAGCTCTTGATCACAGTTCAAAAATACCATGGTTGGAGTATATTTTTAACCTTTTAACAGGATGCAAAGTAAATGCTGATAAAAAGAGCCCCCCACTTATTCTGGAATATAGTAAAAAAGATTTGAAATTGAGATACATAGCCACCATGGAATATGAAAGAGAAAGGTCTGCCACACAAAAACAGAGCGTGGTTTCTTATTGTGAACGCCCGCTCATGGGGGGGGTATTCAGCTATATTTGATCCTGGTAAGGAACATTCAGCACAGATTTTATTTAACCAGGCTAAGGATGGGCATATTACATTACTTAGTTGCATTCCTGAGAACGGAAAAGTGGTGCTATAAACTACCAGCCTGTCCGTGCAATGGCAAAACCCCACAACCTACGTTGCATTTTATCCTTTTTTGTATTTTTTATAGGGATATCCGGAAATCAGTTTTAAAACCCCTCTTTTTAACAAACGTGCTTTATAACTATAAATATGCGTTTAATTTTGTGTGTAGCCTGGAAAACGTGAGAATTATAAAAACTGCAACTTAATTTATACAATTATCAATTAAGAAAAGAAAGGACTACACGCACCTGGATGCATTGTTATATGAAAATCAGGAGGACTTTTTTTAGTATATACTTTTTAAACTCTTATTATAAGAGGCAGCATTGTGCACTTTATGTACTGTTATGCACTTATAATGTACCAGCACTTTATCGTATAACTTGTGGCAGCTTGTATCTCCTGTATCCTTGGCACCTTAATGCATTAGCACTTTATAACTGGTTAATATGCTACTTGAACAGCTCAATGAGTAAAACCTGATCCAACATACACTATCAAGGTTAATTTTTAACACTACTTCGTACAATAGGCATACTTGTATTTATTTCATCGGAAATTGGCCTTAATCTCGCCATTGTTTGGCTTGAAGTAAATTGTTATTTTTTCTTTTAAACTAATCATGTTGTTATGTAGGAATGTTGTTAGTATATGTGTATTAGTATGCTTTTATTGTGTTCTCTTTTACTTGCACCGAATAAAGCTGATTTTGACTTTGACTTTGAAGCATGGTCTAATGCATATTTTCTAAAAGTATTTGCAACCACTTTTGTTATGGTTTTCATGTTCAGGGGAAAACATAAGCAAGAATAGTTATTTATTAAGCATTTTCATTATATTTCTCTATTACTACTTGCAATTTGCTTTTGCACTATATTCTTTAGAATATTTAATAATTTTCTCTCCCGGGACAAAAAAGATGTCTCATCACTTCAGTTTGCAACCCTTCTGCATGTTCCTCGTTGGAGCTTTTGAACACTAAATGAATGTTGTGTCATTCTTGCACATTTGTACGTTGTACTTTTATTTTTTTAAAACTCACATTTCTTGAAATTACCACACGATTAATCATTTTATAAAATAAATTAGTTTTCACACTAAATGAGCAGACTTGATCAAGCAAATTTATTCTCAAATAATCATCCTCCATCACGACTTTCTTTGACTAAAAAAAGACATGTTTAAAGTGTAACTGCCTTAAAATTAAGCGAGTGCTCAGAACATCAACTCTGACACTCTCACAATGCAGTTTGTTTCTTTGAGTATGGTTGTGCGCTCTTACTGGCTACTGTGGGACTCATTACTAGTTGCTAGGAAAATCTGTATTCTGACCCATTATTTGTGTCTGTTTTCAAATCCTGATTCGGGTAGTAATTTAACTACAAGCCATGATTCTCTCATCCAAATTCCTACAGGTTTTTGTTTAAAGGATTTGCATGACGAAAGCAGTTTAGAATGAGGGTAAACATTTGATATTACCGTGTAATAAGTCTGCCCCTGCATGCTATCCCTTATTCCAACCTGAGGAATACAGTAAGAACCATCCAGGGGACAACTAAATAATTTAGTTTATAGCTGTTTCACCTAGGTGAGTTTATTTGCCTTCCTATATGTTTCCTAACTCCTCAGGATAATTGTCTTTGTGTTTTATTTCTGGATTTTGCCCTTTTAATAATTGCTGTTGAGTGGTGGGAGGTGTGTGGGGAAAGTAAACAAAAGGGTGCCAAATGCATTACCTCTAGCTTGTACTTTACTGTGTACTCATTTGTTTGTTTTGTTTACTTGTTAGTATCTTCATTGTTTCCTTGATTTGTCCGGAAGAGAAGGCATTTACTACTTTTGTCCCTTAAGTAATTTGTCTTGTAAGGCATGATTGCATCGCCTGAAATTGATCCATGTTTTCCTTTTGGGGTAATAGATTGATGCGTAAGAGCTTTGTATGTTTCTTGCAGTTTTTTAGTGGATGGGTGAAAATTGGAGCATACTTTTTGGGGGTTTCTCAAAAATAAAATGTGTGCGTTGTGATTAAATAGACTGTGTTGGTGTCAGTTTAACTTTGCATTAAAATTTGTGGATTACATAGATTTTACGCAATGTGTTCATCCAACTTGAAATATGTGTTGGAAATGAACTAACTTGGTCATCCATTGTAAATGAAAAGGAAACCATTAAAAAAAAGTATGTAAACTGTAAACAATTTAAAAGAATGTTTTGAAATTTTTCATACATACACAGGTGCAAATATGAATTTATATCTGTGTTGTCTAAAAAGTGTAAGTAACACTTTTTCAACAATTGACCAGTGCCTGACCTGCCAAACGTGAAACATTTTCACTGTTTGAGAGAGATGGAGGGCAATGAAGGAGTGGGGCTAAGATCCATTTCCACCCTCCCTCACCCCCCCTACCCCACCCCCCAAAAAAATTGACACAAGCTTTACAGCACTGTTGCCAATTTCCTGATAACCTGTGGAGTTGTAAAACGTGTGATTGGCCTCACCTTTGAAGAGCCTTCTCACATGAACTCATGGGCACCATCTTCTTTGGGGCAAACCCCAACAATATTTCATCTCAAGGACTCATGAAAGTGCTTGGGCTTGGCACGGGAGCAGAGGCGCCAGCAGTGATGGTTCTTTTCCCATCTGCACAATTTAGAGGCATTCAATTGCGGCTGCTACTTTAGCATGACCACAGAGAATTAGGGTTGTTTGGTGGCGCTATGACATTGGGCCCACCCCGTTTGGTGCTCTCATCTGTAGTCAACAGTAATTTGACCCTTCTGTAGATGATCAGGTTTCCTTGCACATGATGAAGACACTAGAATATTTCTTGACTGCCCGATCAGAGCCTATGACTATTTAGCAAATTGTGAATACTATGTTTTAAAATGTATTATTTGTCCTTTTTTTCCAAAATTGTCTTGTGGGAGACCCCTCGAGCCCTCCGCTAATACATCTGGTTTACTCACACCTTTTGCTTGCTGGAGCTGATGGTAAGAATTGTGCCCCACCACTTCATAGATCACCAGCCATCACTGGTAAGCAAAAATGGTAGAGCGGGCAGTGTATGAACAGAGGGAGCACTGCTTGCCTCTTGGGATACGTCTGTCACACTCCTGTCCTACCTATAGTTCTCCCCATTTTATATTCAAAATTGGGTCATGAGATCCAGGAACCTGGCTCCACCTGGATGCGCTGGAAACCCACTCTGTGCAAGGTTTCTGGCTCACTTTGCCTTTCACTGTGTGATATCACATCATCACCGGTTGACCGTGTGCATATAGCGGATATCGTGTGGAACACAAGAGATGTGGCCTAGTGGCTATTGCTGCTGACCTTCGAGCAGAGGAAACCATGTTTGAATCCATCCCTCGACTTAACATCCTGTGACTCTTGGCAAATAGTTTATTGTTCTTGTCCCCGAATAGGGTTGCCACCTGGCTGGTTTTATGCCGGCCTGACCAGTAGTTTACTGTCCTTGCTGGTACAAACATTTGAAAAATCACCGAGAGCTACTATTGTTCTGTAGTAGGGGATCTCTGTGTATAGTCATAATCTAGTGAATAGTCTCGCCCATGTGCGTGGACCCCGGAGCAATAAAAAATAATCTCTAAAGGTGACAAATCATGCAGACCTGCATACACCTTTAAGAGAGAATTTAATTTAAAGACAGATAATGCAGCCTTTACCCACAGGCTACACTGTCCAGTACTTCAACTAGAATTCCACCAACATCCACAAACAGCACTGCCTGTCTAGTTTTTCTCCACATAGGAAAAAACCCTGCCTCTACCAGCAAAAGCCTCTGGAATGATAGAGAGGAAGGAATGGACAGACAAGCCCCATAGGCTGCCATTATGTGGCTTAGAACAGGATAGTGTGCCTTTAAGAAAACTTTCCAGATTTCCAGAACTTTCCCCAGTATCCCAGAATGCCCAGCAGGTCCCATTTACTTTCAGTTCTTTTTTCCGGCTCCTGCTAGCAGGACCCTGGAGCATTGAGCTCTCCCCTTTTCAAGGGTTTATTGGAGATTTTGGCAATTTTTTGTCACTTTTTGCTAGTGCTTAGTAGCTGGTACTGTCAACATGCCTGGCTTGTTCGACAAGTGCCCGGAATGTGGTCGAAAGAAGGCTAAAACTGATCCACATGAGGTGTGTATAGGTTGCCTTCCCCAGTCCCACGTGCCTGAAAGCTGTACCATCTGCCACTCGTTCTCAGCCAGGACCCTGAGGGACAGAATGAAAATCAGGCTTCAAGTTCTGGAGGAGAGAAGACTGAAGGCACCAGGTGGGTCTGGAGGGGCTGATTTGGCCCATACTGAGGCCCCTGGGGGGCTCCCCAGGGGCAGGAAGACCAGTAAGCGCTCCCACTCCCCGTCGAGGGCGTCGACGGCGACGTCGAGGTGGATGACCACCGTCTGTTCGCCGTCTCCCCAGGGCTCTGGGGAGAAGCGGCGTCGACGATCGCCGTCGAGGGTCCTGAATAGGCCGCCGTCGACTACATAGGCGTCGTCGGCGACGACGCCGTCTTCGGCCCCGTCCAGCGGTCGGCGTCGATCGCCGTCGAGGGATCGCCGTCGATGAAGAGGAGACGGTCGACGTCGCCGAAGAGGAGATCGACGTCAAGACGCTCGAGGTCGCCGTCGAGGCGAAGGTCGCCGTCGAGGCACAGGTCGCCGTCGAGGCACAGGTCGCCGTCGAGGCACAGGTCGCCGTCGAGGCACAGGTCGCCGTCGAGGCACAGGTCGCCGTCGAGGCGAAGGTCGCCGTCGAGGCGAAGATCGACGTCGAGGAAGAGAGAGTCACCGGAATCGGTGTACTCGGTGTATACGCCTCCTCGGATGCCTCCGTCGCCGCCTCCTCTCCCGCCTCCGCCGACTCCTCCTCCACCACTTCCACCAACGCCGCCTCCTCCACCTCCACCACCGCCACCTCCAACACCGCCACCTCCACCACCGCCACCTCAGCCGCGGACGCTGCCTCCGCCGCCCCAACCTCAGCCGCTGCCACGCACTCCTGTGGGACCGCTGCCGGTTCCCCCGCGGTCGGTTTCCCTTCCAAGGTACCCGACTCCGCCGCAGGGGACCCCGAAGCCACGATGCCCGCGGTCGCCTGGACCGGCTAGACCGGCGGACAGGCCGAAGCCGAAGAGGTCGCGCTCCCGCTCTCACAGGAGGAGAAGGTCACGGAGCCATGGACGGTCCTCGTCGGACTCAAGACGACGCCGTAGGAGGTATAGGTCCAGGTCGCGCACGCGCTCTTCGGACAGAGACCTTTCCCCGACGCTGTCTGACTCCCCGGGGACTAGGGTGTCTCCGGTGGACGACTTGGTCTCTTTCCAAGAGGTGCTGTTGCGAGGGGCTGCAAAGTTGGGTATCACGGTGACGGTTCCAACACACACGACGTCCGTGATATTCGAGACGCTTCATAATAAACACCTGTCTCGCCCCCTACTGCCTCTTGTACCAGGACTGGTGGAACCCGCGTTGGAGCTGTTCCTCACTCCCGCGATGACGAAGGCCGCTCCCACCAGGCTCATGAAAAAGTATAGGGCCCCAGAGTCGGATCCTTCCTTTTTGAGAGTGGACCCGAAGCCGGATTCGGTGATCGTGACGGCGGCAAGAAAACAACATGCGACCGGCCCGTCATCCACGGTTCTGCCTGACAAAGAAAGCCGCTGGCTGGATTCTGCGGGCAGGAAGGTGTGTGGGACCGCCGCCACCACCATGAAGGCGGCGAGTGCAGGGGCTTTGTTGGGCCGTTACGACCGGGCCCTGTGGGAGTCCCTGCAGCAATATGCGGACCTACTGCCACGGGACAAGAAGGAGGACTTCTTGGAGACAGTGCGCGAAGGCATGCTGGTTTCTAATCAAATGATCAGCGCAGCGGCGGATGTGTCCTTATTGGCCGCCCACGCCTACTGTCATGGCGTCCACCAGCGGCGTCATTCGTGGTTGCGCCTGACGTCCCTCAAGCCAGAGGCGCAGCAACGAGTGGCCAACCTGCCCTTCTCGGGGGAAACCCTGTTCGGGAAGCATGCGGACGATGAGATGGCCCGCATGAAGGCGGAGGCGGAAACCCTGACGGCCGTCGGGTTGGAGAAGGCCGAAAAGAAGAAGCGCCCGTTCCAGAGGAGGTTCGGGTCTTCGGGCAGAGGGCGTGGGCAGGGCTCGGGACAGCAGCAGCAACAACAGCAGCAGTTCCGCAAGCCCTTCCAGAAGCGCCAGAGGGGTAGAGGAGGCCAGCAGGCTACTACCACGACCAAGGGCCCGGCCGGGTCTCGGCCCTGAGCGGCTACTTCCCCCTCAACCGTTACCCACTCCAGTGGGGGGAAGCATTCAATTTTTTCCGGCAGAGTGGAGAAAAATTACTCAGGACAAGTGGGTGCTGAATATTGTTTGCAATGGATACAGTCTTCGGTTTATCAGCCCGCCTCCAGCGATTCCGCCGGTCAGCTCTCGATTCCAGCTGAGAGAGCTCCCGGCAGAGGCAGACATCTTGTTGAGAAAAAAGGCGGTAGAAGAGGTACCTCTGTCTCAAAGGGGAAGAGGTCTGTACTCTCGGTTCTTCCTCGTTCGCAAGAAGGACTAGAACGAGTTCAGGCCCATTCTGGATTTGCGACAGGCAAACAAATGGATTCGCAGAGAGAAGTTCCGCATGCTATCGTTGCACCAGATTTACCCTCCGCTGCAACGGGGAGACTGGCTCTGTGCCATAGATCTACAGGATGCGTACTTCCATGTGCCCATAGCGAGGAAGCACAGGAAGTTCCTGCGATTCCAAGTCGGCGCCAATCACTATCAATACACAGTACTGCCATTCGGGCTAAAATCTGCGCCCAGGACCTTTTCGAAGTGCATGGCGGTGGTGGCGGCACACCTGCGGAGGAACAAGGTGTTTGTCTACCCATATCTGGACGATTGGCTGATCAAGGCATCATCCTTCGCGGAAGCGCAAGAACACTTCCGATGGACGTGCGAGCTCTTGCACAAGCTGGGGTTACACGTCAACATGTCCAAGTCGGTCACGACTCCGGTCCAGTGCATACAGTACCTGGGGGCCTCCATCGATACGCGGTCAGCAAGCGTGTCTCCTTCGGAGGAGAGACGGTTATCACTCCTTCGGAAGGCTCAGGACCTCAGGACTGCTCCATCGACGACCGTGAGGAAGGTGTCTTCTCTACTGGGATCGATGGCCTCCTGTATCTTCCTCACGCCTCACGCTCGGCTACACATGAGACCACTGCAGGAGTGTTTGGAGGATCAGTGGGATCAGAGGACAGGCTCTTGGGACGACAAGATACGTCTGTCGCTGCATGCTCTTCAGTCTCTGAAGTGGTGGTGTTCGGCGGAAAACCTCCTCAAGGGGGTTCCCTTCCACAAGGACATTCCCACGACGAGTGTCGTGACGGATGCGTCTCTCCAGGGCTGGGGAGCGCATTCCGGGGACTTGCAGATTCAGGGAAAGTGGTCTGCTTTGGAATCGACGTACCACATCAATTTCCTGGAACTCAGATCTGTCTTCCTGGCACTGAAGGCCTTCCTTCCGTCCTTCCAGACCAACTCGCTGCTGATACAGACGGACAATACAACCACGATGTATTATCTCAACAAGCAGGGGGGGTCGAGATCGCGCACTCTGTCGCAGGAGGCGCAGGCGATCTGGCGCTGGCTGCTGGCCAGAGGACTGACCATTACGGCCACGCATCTGCCAGGAGTGCAGAATGCTCAGGCGGACGCCTTGAGCAGGCTGATTCAGGAAAACCACGAATGGGTCATAAACGACGAAGTACTAGGAGAAGTCTTCGCAAGGTGGGGGACTCCAGACGTAGATCTGTTCGCCACCGCCGAAAACAGCAAATGCCGAGACTTCGCATCCAGGTACTACCAGCGGGAGACGCTGGGGAATGCGCTATGGATCGATTGGTCGAACAGCTTTCTGTACGCTTTTCCACCCATTCCCCGAGTTCCGGCAGTGCTCATCAAGCTGTCCCAGTCCAGGGCGCGGATGATCCTGATCGCCCCGGAGTGGCCCAGGCAGTGGTGGTTCACGGACCTACTTCACCGGTCTCTCCTTCCTCACATGCGGTTGCCGTGCAGGCCGGACCTTCTCACGAAGTTCGGGGGGCGGATGGTGCACCCCAACCTCTCGTCTTTGAGTTTGGCGGCATGGCTCCTGAAATAGTGCAATATGGCCATCTGAATCTACCAGACGATTGTATGAACATACTGAAGGAGTCTAAACGACCTTCCACTAGGACATCCTATGCTTACAAGTGGAAGAGGTTCTGTATCTGGTGTAAGTCCAAGAACTTTGATCCGACGACATGTAAGGAAGATATCATCCTTCCGTACCTTTTACATTTGGCGCAGTCTGGCCTTAATTTCCATTCCATTAAGGTTCATCTGGCTGCTTTGACTGCTTACAGGAAATGCCCTTCACAGACTTACTTCTTTCAGATTCCTGTGGTCAAGGATTTTTTGGAAGGCTTGAAGAAAGTGTTTCCTCCCGTCAGACTTCCCTCACCTTCCTGGGACTTGAATGTGGTGATGTCCAGACTGATGAAGGAGCCTTTTGAACCCATCCACAAGGCTTCGTTGCAGCACCTATCCTGGAAGGCGGCGTTCCTAGTGGCCATTACATCGGCCCGCAGGGTGAGTGAACTTCAGGCATTATGTTGTCAAGAACCTTATACTGTATTTCATGCTGCTAAGGTTGTGATGCGTACTCATCCTAAATTTCTTCCTAAGGTTATCTCTGACTTTCATGTCAACCAGACTATAACTTTACCTACGTTCTTTCAGAATCCCTCTTCGCCAGCGGAAAGGTCTCTCCATTCCCTGGATGTTCGGAGGGTGTTGAAATTTTATCTGGATAAGACCAAGGATATTCGTAGGTCTGACCAATTGTTTGTTAATTATGGATCAGTCAGGACTGATCTTGCGACCTCTAAGCAGTCCATTTCTCGGTGGATTGTGTCCTGCATACAATTGTGTTATCAAAAGGCTAATAAGACCTTAGGGGGTAAACCTAAGGCTCATTCCACCAGGGGCAAAGCTGCCACGACGGCTTTGCTGCGTAATGTTCCGATTGCGGAAATTTGCAAGGCGGCCACTTGGAAGTCGGTCCATACCTTTGCTGCGCATTACTGTCTGGACTCGGATGCCAGGGCAGATGCGCAGGTTGGGCAGGCTTCGCTGCGAAATTTGTTCGCGCAGTAGTGGGTTTGTCTTGTTTGTTCTCCACCGCTGCTGTTGTGTGGGGATGGGCTTGCCATTCTATTCACTAGATTATGACTATACACAGAGATCCCCTACTACAGAAGGAGTAGTTTCTTTTCTGTAACTCCAGTTCTGTAGTAGGGGTATCTCTGTTATAGTCATAAGCGCCCGCCCTCCTCCCCGGTGGAGAGATATTTTTTCATATGAAGAATGCTACAGGTCTGGCGTGCTGCGCCTTCAAAAAGAACTGAAAGTAAATGGGACCTGCTGGGCATTCTGGGATACTGGGGAAAGTTCTGGAAATCTGGAAAGTTTTCTTAAAGGCACAGTATCCTGTTCTAAGCCACATAATGGCAGCCTATGGGGCTTGTCTGTCCATTCTTTCCTCTCTATCATTCCAGAGGCTTTTGCTGGTAGAGGCAGGGTTTTTTCCTATGTGGAGAAAAACTAGACAGGCAGTGCTGTTTGTGGATGTTGGTGGAATTCTAGTTGAAGTACTGGACAGTGTAGCCTGTGGGTAAAGGCTGCATTATCTGTCTTTAAATTAAATTCTCTCTTAAAGGTGTATGCAGGTCTGCATGATTTGTCACCTTTAGAGATTATTTTTTATTGCTCCGGGGTCCACGCACATGGGCGGGGACTATTCACTAGATTATGACTATAACAGAGATACCCCTACTACAGAACTGGAGTTACAGAAAAGAAACTACTCCTTCCACCCATCAGCACATACTTTAAGCAGTAAATGTAGCAGAAAACACGTTAAAATGCATTCTACAGCTGCCCTAATGACCCCTTACAGATAAAGTAAACAACGTCACTGCAGCTGGAGATACAGCAAAGTACACAGAATAGCACAGACTTATCGAAGAGTACTCACGATATCATTTGAATCACTGCACTACACTCGAGTGCTAGAGCGCCTGTGGCATTGCAAACCTTCTAGCTGTATGCATCACTGCAGGTGAGTATACCAAATACCCCATGTGTTTCTCTGCAACTTCTTTTCCATATTGTAGTACACATTATATAACCTTTGTATCACCGCATGTACGCAAGACTGCATGGGCCAGTCATCGCATACCCACTACTGTTCGACTCACTGCAGTTGCAACTAGCGCCGAGAACATAGAATAAACATGTATTGAGTGACGCACATACAGAGGAGCGCCCAGCATATCTAGCCAGTCGTGGCCGGCATTGCTCGCAGGTGGGGAGGCGGGGGTTGCAAAGGAAGGGGGGTTACACGGGGGGTTTAATTTAATAATTTTAAAAAAAAATCAAACGTACCTTTCCGGAACAGGAAGTAGAAGTAGGTAGCCAGGCTCCCTTCCCTAAGCCAATCACTACGCTGCAAGCAGCGTTGTAATTGGTCAGGATGCCGCCCCAACCAGGGGCTTATGGGAAGGCCATTTTCTCCATTCAGGCTGCATTGCAGCCTGCATAGAGCAGGGCAGAGTGCGCATGACTGGTTTGTGCGGCCCCAGGGGGCTGACCAAACAGTCTTTACGCACTCTGGAGTGGGCAGGCACACTACTCCTCCCCTGCCCTGCTGACAGAGTAGCCCCGCCCACCCACAACCAAACATAAAATGATAATAACTGAAAGTTATTACTATTTTATGTTTCTGCTTCTCGCACTGTGAGAAAGCAGTGGGAGATGCTCCTCCGCCCTAGTGGAGGAGCCGCCCCTGTAGCTAGTGCGTGCCCTTGCACTTGCACGGGGGCGGCGAGCCCACGCATGTGTCCTTGCAGCTACGGATGCACCTGTGTACACATGAAACCATATGGTACTGCAGTGCAGTTACTCAACAATATGGAGCTCAGGGGGTCAATAGGCAGGTCGCCCCCCACTCATAAACTATACACAAAACAGGACCTGCCCAGTAAAAATGTATTAACACAGTGAACACGTTATTATCAGTAACCCTTGCACTTTCAAAGCTGTTGTATTTGATATTGCATGTGCGGCCAATTTTCGCCATTCACCAACTGGGTCTGATGTCACTTGCTTCTTTAGAAAAAAACTCCTACGTTTCTAAGTGTTTATGAAGGTGTTTCCCTTATAATCTGTCTCCCAAATAGTTTGGTTCCCAAAATAGTTTGTATAAGGAGAAAGACCAGACAGAACCAACTAATAATGGTACCTATTCAAAAACCACAGAGATAGAAAAAAGGTGGGAAGGGACTGGCAGTGCCTCACAGAAGTAACCCCAACGAGGATACGCAGACAGGTACTCACCTGCTACCTCACGTTCTCATCATAGGCAGCTGCCGCCCAGAAAAGGAAAAGAAGGAATAAATCAAAAAACCTCAAATCAATCCCAAAAACTGGTGTCTAGTGAAACTAATATTCTAATTTGTGTCTGTGTTCAAAAATGAGAATGTCGACCCAAAAGAGAAAGACTGAGTCTGATCAGGACCCACGTCAATCCAAGTTAAAACCGAGCAAGACTACACTGATTCTTTATTCTGTGCTGTGTGTCTGCTCATTAAAACCAACATGTTTCATTGCCAGTTTAAATTAGCGGCAACTTCTTCAGGGCTAGGGTCGACTGGCCTCTCTGCGTTGCTAGTTCAGACCAGTGATCTATCTGTCTGCACCTGGGGAAACACAATTAAAAAACACACATTCAGCTTTTCACCCACATTGCTCATATGGGTCCTTCATACATATATGAAAGCGATTTGTGTCTTCGCTGACTTGCTAAAAAGAATCGGTGCCTGCAACACCTTTGACATTAATATTTACCGTGAAGATTGCTCTTGTTCAGCATACCTCAACCCTTCATATAGATAGGTGTGTACTACATCCAATAATACTCCTAGACTGCTTGCCCAGTGGCCGCGGATTCGCGTTTCTGAAAGGCACAGCAACACATCCAGTTGTTACACACACAAACCAAGATGTTACACCCCCCACTGCATGTGTAACTGCTGTTGCCCATGCTAACGCTCATCACATCGTTTCTGCAGGCTGCTGCTGGTGGTTAAAGCCTATTGCTACTGCCCCGATATGTGTTGCATTCGTACAGAGTCTAAGGCGCTCCGAGCCCCCGCTCGGCTCCCGTGCATGTGGCCTCCTCCCTGAAATTACCACTGATGTCTGACGTTAACAGCTAGTGAGTCCACGTGACCCCACTATTATGATTCTTCGGTGACTTCTGCCCGCCATGAGGGGAGCCCCTGTGTCTACAGGCAACCCGCTAGTGAGTGTTAGGTCAAATATATGAATCGGCAAGGTTCTATCATCAATACACAGCCTGTGCTCGATCTCACCTCATCAGCCCTCTGATCCGGATGCTAATCAGCCTTCATCACGGACGGGACAACTACTTCCGGTTTAAATACGTACAGCGCGCTGCCTGCGAGCATGCGTGGATGTGTGTCAGTATATTGAAGTCACCAGCAGCCATGTTGTGTAAGCCGCCGTGACTGCCTGGGCAGCACTTTATGTATACTGTCTCACTAATACGCAGAACTCACTTAAAGCACTTCTAAATTGCTGTATGTTCACCCAACAGAGTTACAGTGACTAGATAACTTCACGATTGGTGTATGTTCTATATATTTAATTACTATCAATGCCTGCTTAGTTTGTAAAAACCTGCTCATTTATTGAAGAAACACACACGGGTGGTCAGTGCATAGTTAGATCACCCATGAACTGTAGCTAACGGACTGCTATGTGGGTGATGAAGTACTTGAGGAGCTACTCAAACCAATAAGAGACCCAAGTTCAAAAAGCGGAAATGAATACCCAATTCATCGCATAAGGATACCTGACAGAGATGGTTTGACAGGAAAGATGTGTTAGTAAGTAGGCTATTGAGTCAGTACCTTGTGCCACTCAATGTAGTCATTGAGACCCTGTTGGTCCACTTTCTCTTGGAAAATCTAGCGTGCCTCCTTTGTTATTAGTCTGGCTTCCATATTGTGGAGGTCTCCCATTACCCTCTCCAATACAACCCACCGGAGGTCTTTGGGACTGTGTTGGGCCGTCAAGAAATGTTGGACCAGTTTCGTAGTTAATTTACCCATCCGAATGGTGCTGAGATGTTCTTGTACTCTGACCTTCACTTTGCGTGTGGTAAGGCCAATGTAGTGAAGGCCTCAGGGACACGTCAGTCTGTAAATGACGTTACTGATATTGCAGTTGCTAAACATGTTGAGATACCATGGTTTGCCTCCTGCTAGAGTGACACTTTTTGTTGATGTAGTAAGTTCACATACTGTGCAACCGCCACATTGATAGTGTCCTGGCGGTATCCCTGTTTCCTTAATCTCACATTTGGGTCGTGAATGCACTAAACGGTCTCGTAGATTGGTAGATCGCTTAAAAGGTGGGGGTATTCAACAGGGACCAATGTTTCCTAATCACTTGTCTGATTTGGGTGGACAAGGGGCCAAAGGTGGTGACCACAGGGATACAGTCCCCTTTAGTCTTGGGTGCTCTATCCAAGAGGGCAGCTCGGGGAGTATTCAAGGCTCTTTTTATGGCCTGTTTGATGACCTTAGTCGGGTACGCTCGTTCCTCCAATTTGCAGGACAAGGCACCTGCTTGTTTGACAAAATCCTCAGTGGAGGAACAATTCCTGCGATATCGCAAGAATTGCCCTACAGGCAGGTTATTCCTCAGAGCCCTGGGGTGGTAGGATCTATAATGCAAGAGGGAATTTTTGTCAGTTGGTTTCTGATGGACATTGGTGGCGAGTTTGTGATTCACCACTCTGATGTCTAGATCCAAGTAAGTAGCTGTTGTGCTGCTTATTGTCCAGGTGAATTTAAGACCATCATCAAGGCTATTAAGCCACTGGAGAAACCTATCTAGGTCATACTCGGAGCCCGTCCAAATGCATAACACATCGTCAATATATCTCTTCCAGAGAGCGATGTTCTTCTGGAAGGGATTAGTGTTATGTAAGATGTAATTAGTCTCGAATAGACCCACATAGATACATGCCAGACTAGGGGCAAATGTAGCCCTCATTGAAGTCCCGGACACTTGCAGGTATAGCTGGTCCTTATAGGCAAAGAAGTTTTTTGTCAAGGCTAGTTCAGCACATTGAAGAACAAAAGTTTGGGGGACATCATAGAACCATTCGCATTCCCCCAGGGCGCGGGCTGCTGCCACCAGCGTTGCTTCCTGGGGGATGCTGGTATATAACGATTCTATGTCGATCGTGACTAGGAATTGATGTTAAGGATCAAACGCGATGTCATCCAAGATTTTTAAAACATCTGTAGTGTCCTGTACATAAGAGGGTTGGGTAATAACACATTCCCTCAGAAAAAAGTCTGCATATTGAGATAATGGTTCCAAAACAGATTGAATCCCCGAGACTATGGGGCGTCCCGGTGGGGGCCTCTGTGCTTTATGGATTTTTGGAACAATATAGAAGGCAGGTATCCTAGGTTTCTCATTGATCAAAAAGTCTGCTTCCTTTGCTGTTACCCACTTCTTCTCTTTTGCCTCAGCGACCGTTTTGTGAATGGTCGTCTGTAGATTTTTTGTGGGGTCTCATCAAGGGTTTGTAATTATGGCGCACATCTAGTAGTCTGGCCACCTCAGCTTCATAGTCTAGAGTGTTTAACACTACCACCGCACCACCCTTATCAGCAGGCTTAATAGTGATGTTACAATTCTCTGAAGGGAGTGTACTGCTTGCCAGTCAGGCTGCGTCATGTTACTGCGGCTATAACCCTGTCGTTGTTCTTCCAGAGTGGTTATGTCCTGCATTATTTTCTGTTCAAAAACTAGGACCTCAGGGCCAATGGCATGGTTGGGTGGGCAGAATTGTGATGGACGTCGCAAATTAGTCAAATATGGAAGGGGCCTCTACTTCCCTCCCTTCAAAAAAAAATTTTAATTGGATTTTCCTCATTAGTGCCAGTGCAGTTAGACTGAGTGATTTATTTTCTTTGTAAATAGGGGTAAAGGTTGGAGTAAGATCTGGCATTACTTTAAGGACCCGATTCCGATCTCGCTAGGAAAGCCCTCCGTACGAATCGGACCCAGAGGGCTTTCAGAGCGAGCCGCGCTGTGTGAGTCCATCCGAGCGAGTACGATACAACTGCCTGCTTACGGACTTGATTTGGCCGGACTCCCATAACACGTTATGGGAGCTTGTGTACGGATGCGTACACATGCTCCCATTGCAAAAAAGGGATGGGTGTGGTAAAGCGTACACACCATGGCAGGCACCCCATTTTGCACAACAGACTGTGCATGCTTGGATCGGGGGACCCATGGGCACCCCCCGTGACAGATTCAGAGGGCCCCGGGTGAAGGGGTCCTGCTACGGCCCCCCAAAGTACGATTCCGACAGCCGTTGCGTCTCGCTGAAACCGAGTCGATGCTGCTACGAACAAGTCATACAGACCGGATCGATTCAGTCGGCGTTTACGCGATCTTCGCATCGTACTTTATCGCTGGGACCTGTGTATAATTCGGTTGGAAACCAGGGCTACGAATCGGATCCAGGAAAGCCAAATCCGATTCAGAGGCCTTTCGAACGACATCGGAATCCGGCCCCAAGTGTTAACTTGCTGCTAAATTTTGGTGAAATGGTAACGCTGTATCGTTGAAGTGCATGGGTAATTTTCTTTGTACTCTACTTCTTACCGAGCACCCTTCTGGAGACAGCGGCAGCGCATGTACACAAAGCTGTACACAGTTCCAGCAAAAACGCCATACATTGGAGGCAGTGGATCTCACATTATGCAGCATAATTGTCTACTATACTCGCTATCTATGTTGTGAAAATGTACTGTTGTAAAGCGCTCTGACTCGGACGCTCTGTATAGACTTGTTATCTTTGATGTGAAACTTTACTGTTGTAAAATGCTCTGATACCTTCGGGTCTAGCTAATGCTATGTAAAACTCTCAAATAAATAAATAAGACCAAAAGGCCGTGTTAAAAAAAGAATACAGATTTCATATACAATTCTACTGAAGAATCAGGTCAGGTACTTGCAGAATCTTAAAACAGTGAACAGATGTCCGGTATTCTCTGTTAAAGGTGACAACCCTATGCCTGAACAATTAAAAAAAAATGCATAACATATTTGGAAAGCAATATAGTGCCCTTGAAGCAGGTTCGCGCGATTAAAAAAAACTGAAAAAACACTTGGTGGCACTTAGTGATTTGGAATGTCTGCCGTCCTAAAAAATAACCTTTTGCCCAGGTGGTATGGTGCAATTGTTGGTGCATACTTACTTGTACCTTCGCCTATGACAATATACACAGAAAAGCCGGAATAAAATTTGCTGTGTATGGAATTGTAGGATGTTGTCACAAGTCTTTCCTGTTTCTAATCAAAGGTGGCCCAAAACACTTTACATACCATAGAGCCACTTACCTAGTTTTTGAAGTTCATGTTTTCCAGGGTAAGATTTTTGTTGGATACAAACGTTTGACTTAATGATAATGGCTAATGGTTGGCAAAGATGACCAATTTTCCCTACGATTCAAAGTTGAACAGCGTCGATTTTTTCGTTATTTTTTTTTTACTGACTGAAGTCTACTTAATGGCCACTAGATGGTGAAATAGGACAAGACATTGTAAGAAAACGGTGACACTGCAGTATGTATGGTATATGAACATTTCCTCTAATAATAGGCTGACATCAGTATCATGGACAAATGCAGGAGATGAATCTGCTTTTTTGTAATCGAAAATATTAGAGAGCCGAGTGTGAAGTTGTTTGATGTTTAGCGGTAAAAGGTTTTATGGGTTACTTTCTTAGTTAAATAATCTGTTGGCCGTGCTTTTCATCAGTGCTGCATTCTCTCTCTCTCATCTCTGTGAGATATACATATATTCACTGAAAAACACAAAGGTTAAAGCTCCTATCGAGGCATGCTTGTGTGGAAGATGTGGGCTCTCCATGAACAGTTCTTCTTAGGATAAAGGCTGTGTGTAATAGGGGCTTGACCACCCAACTAAGTTTTAGAGTCTGTAGGGAGTGGGCTCTCTGTGAAAAGTTGTACCAAGCCAACTGCTGTATGTAATATGTGCTTGGTGACCTAGCAGGGCTTAAGAGTCTGGAAGGAGTGAACGTCCTGTGAACAGATTCCACAGGGCAAAGACTGTGCGTAGTAGGGACTTGGGTGATTGGAGAGAGTGGGCTCTTTGTCAAGACCTCTGCACAGGCCGAAGGCTGTACATAGTAGGAGTTTTACCACTAGCGGTGCTAGGATCTCTGGTGGGACTTCATTTGAATCTTTGGTGTTCTCAGTGAATTTCTAGTTTTGTTTTTTTAACGTAAAGCAAGAAATTATTAGTAGACCTAACTATAATGTCACTTAACTTTTGGTTTTTCTGTAAATATCTAGGGTTTTTTAACGTAGAGTAAGACCTTATTACAAGTAATAAATCCAGAATTGTCTCCTTACTGGGAACCAGGCACCCCATTGTAGCACTTCATTATCTCACGGTAGAGAAGCAGAGCAGCCCAAGGCCTACTCCCAGGAGATGGTGCGTGCTAGCAATCTCCATTCGCTGACACCCAACACCAACACTCCAGAAATTATTGTCCAGGCACTGCTTTTTCTTTTATTACATACACACCCTACTAAATACTAGACTTTAAGTAGATGTAAATACCTCTATGGACACCCTCACATCACTTTGAGATGCAACATCACAATTAAAGGGGGAGATATTTTAATTAAGGCAGGCCTACTGGCTTTGTCATTGGGTTTCGACCTCAATATTTTAAAACAATTTACAACCTGTATTTTACTCCGGCTAAACTCTTCACCTGGGGATTACGAGTAGATGATTGCTGCCCCAGATGTAGACAGGGACAGGCAAATTTAATTCATATGTTTGCCGAATGTCCGAAACTAGATAATTTACAAACATTGATTGGAGGATTTTGGGCTCAAGTATTCGGGCGGAATCTTAGATCCTCCGCTACCCTATTTCTTCTAGGTCACGACGAATCCTTAGGGTACAGTCTGGAGGAACAGAGGATTGTCTTCCTGGGCACTGCCGTCTTTCGTATTATTCTGGCGGCCTGTTGGAAAGATCCCAATGTACCCACCTTTCAGATGTGGCTTAGTCGATTCTTGCCACATATAAGCAGGAGATAGCTATATATAGCACAAGAGGTAGGAAAGCTAGAGCCCGGGGTACCCAGATCTGGGCCCCAATCTCCAACTGGTACTCCAATGTAAGATCTCCCCCCTGATAAGAGAAGGGCCGACATGATATGACGAGGCAAACTGTGTAAATTTTCACTTTATATCTTTTATTATTTTTCATATCAGTTGTGCATATGTATTGGGTTGTAATGATTTTGTTTCCTGATGTACTACTGTTTCATTAAGAATTCATTCTTTTTTAAAGAAATTGTTTGAATGAATACTACAGATCATGCTCAATAAAAAGTATTAAAAAAAAAAAAAAAAAGGGTTTCGACCTCAATATAGACCTCAATATAGAAATGGCAGGCCTATTGGCTTTGTCAAGGGTTGACTACGTTAATATAGTAAGGCAAACATATTGACTTTATCAAGGGTTCACCACCTTGATACAATGCTAATCGCATGTTAGGATTCAACATTAAAACCAACAGAATCTCAAACCATGTTAAAAAAAACTTCATTATTATTAGCAAGATTTGCAATGTCGGTCGAGGAACTTTTAAATAAAGCATTATTATTCAAACCAATATTAAACATGTGTAAGAGTCTTTCTTTTACACTTCTCTGGTCACGTATAGTAGTCGTAAAACCAACCACAAGGGTTTCCTGCAATCCTGTGCTGACGAGCAAAAGCTCCCTCTGCAAATACTTAAAAATAGCATACGCCTTTCCTGGGTTTATGTTTTATAGTGCATAAATAGCTACATAACTCAGTCCAATATTTACTGTATGTGCCACAAATCTGAGTTTGGGTAAATTCTAAAGTCTGAACTCTCTGGTCAACCTAGAGGATATCCCAAATGGCCCTCCATTTAACAGCATGGTTCATATGCACTTAATTTTATTGAGGCCGCTCGTGTTAAAATTTAAGTTCAGGTGCTATATAGTATTTGATAAGGACAGGCAGAGGCAACCATTCCCTACTTTCGAAACTCATTAATATTGTATGGGATAGTTACCCCATCCACATGAATGTTAGTAATTCGTGAAGTTTTTGTAAAATATTTTTGGAGTGGAAGACACCAAAATCCGCAACAAATGCACCAGTTGCTAGAGTGTATTGATTTTCATCATATCAATGCTGCCATGTCAGGTTTTATCTAAGATCCTCCACCAAATCTTTTCCAGTTTTTTTAGTAGCCTGGGGTAATTACCCTCAAAAGGTGGAAGTTTATCTAGAATACCCATGAGAAACCCTCATTTAAGTAGATCTCCCCATATAAGGATGCATCAGTCTTGACTTTGCCCCAGATTCTGGCCACCCGTAGCTATGCGATGAAGTCAAAAAGTAAGAGAGTTGGAGTCTGATGAGGCCAATATTGTCCAACCGCTTCCCAGTCATCAGTATTCTAGCCATCATTCTCCTGGTAATTAGCGAGTACTGCATTTAGGAATCATCTTGCCAAACAATTCCTTTTTGAGGCTGTCCCTCTGAAAGGGCAACAGACTTGGAGGAATGTCTTTTCCATGCAAGTGCTAATAAAACTGCAGTGGTGTGCTTCTGTTGATGTTTTGGGTCAGGTGAGCCCCCGATCTGATATTATGAAAAGTCATTAACTTTCCAAACACTAAACAATCAAAAGTTGCTTTCGTGATAAGTGTGATATATGTTTTGGAAATAGATACTGTGACTATTAAAAAGAGATGGGTTTTGTAAGAATCTTTGTCAGCTTTCGAACATATTACTTATTAAATGTTGCCATGGTCTGATCTGCAAGCTTTGTTCCTTTTACTTCTTCAAAGATGTTAATTTAAAGTGTTTCATCTCCTCAGTCCTCCTTTTGAGACAATCTGAATTTGAAATATTATATTTACTGTCCCATCTCATCTTGGTCTGTCCAGGATGTCTCTATAAACCTCTAAAATAAACTCTCCACTGCTGATCTTGTATTATGTACCTCTCCTTCCATCGATTCAGTATACTCGAGGACAATTTTCACGTTCAGTCTTGTTGCACCAATCCTATCTGCCTTAGCACTTCTTAATAGAGCATTTGCCTCATTAGAGGACAAGGCCATTTCAGCCTCTCTGGTGGGCAATAGTGTATTCTGAATTTCTGTTTTGGAAAACTCCTCACACTCGTGTCCCAGTACCCTGTGCACAGGTTCTGTGCGGATATCATCTGTGAACATGCCACTCCCTAGGATACACACATCAAAATGACTCTAGCGCAATATGCCTAATCAGAGATTGTTAGTAACTAAATCCAAATGGTCGCACACTGCTGACCTACCTGCGTGTTACCCCAAAGAACTGTGGTCCCTGTAGTCAGCGTCGGCGGATACACCTATGCTCGTGTCGTGAGTGCAAGTGTGAATAGCGTTAGCCATCCCTGGACACGTGTTTCGAGGTTGTTGCCTCTCATCAGCAGGGAGTAGGAAAGAGTGCAGGGTTGCTGTGTAGGCTGCTAAAATCATTATCAGGTATGTACCTCTCGTAGCAACGCAGGTGCGTAACCTGAGCCCGTCGACTCCCCGGCTCAAAGAGCCACTAAATAACTAAATCCAAATGGTCGCACACTGCTGACCTACCTGCGTGTTACCCCAAAGAACTGTGGTCCCTGTAGTCAGCGTCGGCGGATACACCTATGCTCGTGTCGTGAGTGCAAGTGTGAATAGCGTTAGCCATCCCTGGACACGTGTTTCGAGGTTGTTGTCTCTCGTCAGCAGGGAGTAGGAAAGAGTGCAGGGTTGCTGTGTAGGCTGCTAAAATCATTATCGGGTATGTACCTCTCGTAGCAACGCAGGTGCGTAACCTGAGCCCGTCGACTCCCCGGCTCAAAGAGCCACTAAATAACTAAATCCAAATGGTCGCACACTGCTGACCTACCTGCGTGTTACCCCAAAGAGGTACTTCACCTGTTTTAATTACATTTTGGCAGTCCACGCGGCACCCCTTTACACTGACCTGCTCCCTGCTGACGAGAGGCAACTACCTCGAAACACGTGTCCAGGGATGGCTAATGCATACACATACTTTTCTACATACATCGTGGCATAGGCGTACTCGCCGTCGCCACTACATCTACCACAGTTCCTTGGGGCTACTTGCTGGTGTGACGAGCAGAGTGCGAACAACTTTTGAATCATTTATTACGGCTCCCTTGAGCCAACGGGCTGACGAGCCTTGGACCTGCACCTGTGCGCCATGAGAGGTACTTCACCTGTTTTAATTACATTTTGGCAGTCCACGCGGCACCCCTTTACACTGACCTGCTCCCTGCTGACGAGAGGCAACTACCTCGAAACACGTGTCCAGGGATGGCTAATGCATACACATACTTTTCTACATACATCGTGGCATAGGCGTACTCGCCGTCGCCACTACATCTACCACAGTTCCTTGGGGCTACTTGCTGGTGTGACGAGCAGAGTGCGACCAACTTTTGAATCATTTATTACGGCTCCCTTGAGCCAACGGGCTGACGAGCCTTGGACCTGCACCTGCGCGCCATGAGAGGTACTTCACCTGTTTTAATTACATTTTGGCAGTCCACGCGGCACCCCTTTACACTGACCTGCTCCCTGCTGACGAGAGGCAACTACCTCGAAACACGTGTCCAGGGATGGCTAATGCATACACATACTTTTCTAGATACATCGTGGCATAGGCGTACTCGCCGTCGCCACTACATCTACCACAGTTCCTTGGGGCTACTTGCTGGTGTGACGAGCAGAGTGCGACCAACTTTTGAATCAGAGATTGTTAGTATCCCCAGTGGTCACAACATGACTAGGGCTCTCGCTCTTTGATCCAGGGAGATGTAGTCTAGCCCTGTGTTAGGTGCACATGGGAAGAGAAATCAAAAGCTTTTGCTCACGGCACAGATGCCTCGAGGTGTCCTCTGTCTGGTGCTAGTGTTGCATATCTGGATACATACTATCTCTTCTTTAGTGCCCCAAATACCTGTCATCTTCCAGATCCCTTATGATAAAATCACTCACTGATATAATTTGAAGGTTTCCAATTTGTCAAAGTTAAAGCTATCAGTTTGAACCGTGGTGATCAGCTCTCCAAATTCCTGTCAGCTTTGATTCTTCTTTCTTCTTTACTGACCAGAATCCGGGATGGTGCATCTCTGTTGAAGGCAGCCAGAACTCCAGCTACCTTTCTGTTGACCAAAGCTTAACTTGGGGAAAAGCTTTGTCACTAAATCCCTTTAGTCCCTCTTTCAGAAATCGATGTCCTGAAGGATACCACATCGGGCCAGCCCTCTTTTACGGTATTGCCATGTTGTGGTGCATTTAGTGCATGTGTTTAGGCTTCAACATAGTGGCGTAGCGTGGGTTGCCATCCTTCCACTTTTCTTTTAAAATGTTATGCCCCTAAGAATACCCCTAGGAATATTGCACCTGGGTGCAACCGCCTCTCTCCCACCCTCCCCCAACCACCCCACGATACGCCACTGTTTTGACATTCGTGGTTTTTGCTTGACTCGCTCGGTTCATTCCTAATGGGACCTTCTTGGCACTGGAGCATTTCTTGACCATCCTATCTAAGCCTATAACTTTTTAGCAAATTAATATGATAATTGTTACTTAATTGTTTGATCTGACCTTTTTTTTCAAAATGATCTTGTTGGATAAACCATCAAACCCTCCTTGAAGAAGTGTGGTTCACTCACGTCGCTCACTTGCTGGATTTCAAGGTAAGTATAATGCGCCACTACTTTCAAAGATCACCCGCCACCACTGGTGAGTAGAAGTGGCAGAGAGGGCACGGTATGAGCAGGGGAGCAGTGTCTGTGTAGTGGCATATGCCCGTTGCACTCCTGCCCTACCTTAACTGATATTAAAAATATTCAGTTATGTGATCCATGCCCTAACATTAATTCTGTTGTAACCCGTCTCGCCATCTGCTTTTTCGAACTGCCACCGGCATGATCCGGCCCACTTAAAGCTTTGCGTAAAGCGCTCTAATACCCTTCGGTCAGGTTCACGCTATATAAAATTGCAAAACACAAAACTGAAACTAAAACAAACAGTGGGATACTGGGACGAATCATTCCTGTTTGTAACCAAAGGTGGCGCATAACTAAATCTACAGCCGCATTCCTAATTTATGAAGTTCATATTTTCAATAATGCTGTTTTGTGCTTTGGATTGTCACAAATCGGGAATGCGTTTGACGTAATTGATGTCAAGCAATTAGGGAAGATTGTCATTTTTCCCCTCCTTTGCGAAGTTCGATGGACCTCTTCAGTAGTTCGTTTACTTATTGATTAAACAAAGTCTACTCAATGTCCACTAGATGGCGCAATATGAAAAGACATTATAAGAATACGGCGCTGCAGTAGAATAAACACACTGGGCCTCATGTAGGTGGGCTGGCATTTACCACTTCATAAATACCGAATCATACCGATTCGGTATTTATGAAGTGGTAAATGCTATGTAGGTAATGAGTCGGTAAATATTACCGATTCGGAAAAATTCGGTAATTACCGAATCTGTATTTACCGATTCGGTAATGAGGCATACCTTCCCATTGATGGGAAGGTATGCCTCATTACCGAATCGGTAAATACAGATTCGGTAATGGGGGAGCACATGCAAGGGTGGCAGGGTGTCACATTGACACCCTGTTGCACCCCTGATTCGGCCATGTGTGCACATGTGGCGCACATAAGGGCATGTATGTCTGCCACATTGCACACTTCTAAGCGCTATAAAATGCTTTCACACATCCATTCTTTATTTACCACCAACTATTAGTTAGTGGTAAATACCGACTCCAGACAACACCCACACACTCCCCCTACATCTCATTTCTGTATTCGGAATTTACCGAATCGGTAAAATTACCGATTCGGTAATTTTACCGATTCGGTAAATTACCGAATACAGAAATGAGCCCCCTACATGTCAAAAGCCTAAATACCGGTCGGTAACGGTATAATTACCGAAAATCGGCCGTTACCGACCGGTATTCGGCTACGTACATGAGTGTGGTAAATAAAAATGCCCTTAAAAGTAATCTGAATCTGATATATGTTTTATGGGCAAAAATTTGGAACTCAAAAATATGCTTAATTTATTTATTGTAAATCCGTTCAGTAGTTTTCAAGACATTTCCGTTTGAATGGGTGTTTGGTGAGAGTATGAAGTGTTAACCACCAGATAAAGTTAAAACAATTTGGACATGTAGTCTGCGGGAGTACCGCGGTGCTCTCGCAGGTCAAAAAGGTAAAAAAATGTTCTAAAAAAACAATCGTGATACCTTATTTGTCGATAGAGTCATCGGTGATGTCCTTTAACTTGTTATAACTGATGTAATATGTGAGGTCATAAGCAGTACCTAACGGTTACACACGTTATAGTTAGTTCGCTACACTATAACTGGCAAATTTGAGTGGATTTTTGTTTTTTTAAACATTATTTCTCATTTCCACACCTAACTATAACGTCACTTTATTTAACCGTTGTCTTTTTTTAATAATAAGTGTCTCTCTCTTATTTAACCAAGTTAAACCTGCAAGGGACCATAGCTCATGGGAGTTGGCACACGTTGCCTGTGGTAGGTGTCCTGTCCTCTCAATGCAACTGCTTCTCTCTGAATTCAGCAGCGGCGGCTTCTCCGATAAGGTGGAGGAGCGCCGCCCCACTAAGGAAAAATAAAAAATAAAATGATAATCGCGCAACATTATTAACCTTTTAGTTTTCCACTGAGGGAGGTTTACTGGGTGGGGCTGGGTTGTCGTCACAGCCAGCAGGGGAGGAGTGGAGCGCTGATGTCCTTTCACTGAAAGTGAAATGAGATGCAGTACTGGATTTTTGCTTGGAGGCATATCTCTGCCCTCGAGCACCAGTTTACATGGATGAGGTGTCATTGGAAAGGGGAGAATTTCCCCTTTCTAATGACATCTCTCCCTAGTGGATCCTTTCTTGAGGGTCAACGCAGGAAGGTGATCCCTAAGCAGGGATCCACCACTAGACACTAGGATTTGGATTACGGTGTGGAATGTGATGTATGTTTTGGTCATACTATTACCTGAAAAGGAGATTGCATTTTTTGGGGGAGAATCTGTGTCAGATTTCCAATGTATATTGTTTATAAAATGTTGCCAATATGTAGTTCACAAGCTTTGTTTGTTTTTAGTGGTTGAGTTACAAGTTTTACTTATTCTGAAATGTTAATTGAAAGCGTTCAATCTTTTCAGTTCTCATTTTGCGGCAAATTGAATTGTACATTTTGCGTTTACCATGCCACCTCATCTTGGTCTGCCACTGATGTATCTATAAAATTTCTGGGATTAACTCACCTTTGCTGATCTTGTGTTATGTACCTGTCCTTGCCTTTCATTGCTTCAAGACATTTTCCCATTGTCTAGCTGCAACAGTCCTATCTGTCTTATCACATTTTTTATAGGCCATTCGCTTCATTCATGGCAAAGCAGTTTCTGCCTTACCAGAAGGTAATGTATTGTTACTTGCAGGCTGCTGTCAGACAATGCTTTGTTAAGGGCAAGTTTCTTTTCTCTGTAGCTATTCTATAAATATATTTTTTTTCCACAAAGGCGAGTCTAGCAAGGGTTGTAGAAAAACTTTCTCTTAGCTGTTATTGGCCACTGTCTGTATACAAATTTTAAAATATTAGTATCTTCTGATTTTATATTATTACACAAAAAGGGGCTGAGGCAATATGCTACTGCACCTACCACCTCAGTGGGAAATGTTATCAGACATTAACCCTTTTGCTGCTAGGCCTCCAACCCTCTCCCCCCTCCCACCCACATAAAGCCTTTTTGGGGCTATTTGGGGTAGTTCACGCTTAGGCTCCTATAACGTTTTATCCATGTAAGGTATCCATGCTAAATTTGCGTCAGCTAATTTCAGTTTTTTCAGAAAAATGGGGAAAAAGTGCTGCAGAAGAAATCATCTGTTTTTTTCCCTGCACAAGGTATCAACAAAGGCTTTGTGGTGCTAAATCACCATCTTCCCAGCTTTCAAGAACAGACAGACTTTTGTCAGAAAACAAACATTTCTACACAGTTTTGACATTTTACTGGGACATAGCCTATTGTTCCTATTTTTCTGCTTTCAACCTCCTTCCAGTTAGTGGTTGAAATGGGTATGAAAGCAATAATAAATCCTAGAAAACTATATATATAAAACTGAATGCAAGAGTGGAATTAATTGTCAGAGAGGTGTTCACCTGTGTGTCTGTCCCCTTCTGCTAATTTACTTCATGATAAAATGAAAAGGATGGTTCATGTTCTTATTACCCGGGTGGGAAGCCTGTTGACTCTCTATTATCCTGATGCTAAAGACTCCCTAGAAGAGGGTCAACCCATTAAACTGCTGCAGGTGGGACTGTTCTGGTGATATAATGATTGACACATCTCGCGACCATGTACTCAAAGAAGCCCTGTCAGCCATTAAAAAGATGTTGGATTCCCTTGAAGTCAGTCCCATACTTAACCATTCCGGGTAGACTACCAACTTAAAACATTAGTTTTTGCCAAAGAATTTGCTGCTCACACTTACTTGGAGAGTATCAAGAGAAAGGGTTGCTTGTTGAGATGTGTCCCACAGTCAGTCATATTCACTCCATTTGGTTTTAGATGGACGTGTGTAAGGGGGGTTGATGACTTTTCTCCCACGAGGATCACACCAGTCCTTATTAGAACCTTCACTGAGTAATCCATTCTCCGCGATCATAGGCGTTGAAACGCAAGACTACCAACTGAGAGGATGTGGCTCAGCGGCCATAGCTGCCAACTCGGAAGCTGGGGATCCAAGTTCGGGTCTCAGCGTAACATGCTGTGATTCTGGGCAAATCACTTAATCTCCCCGTGCCCATTGACAGTGCCTGGATACCCTCACGGGTGATAAGCCACGCTAAATAAATCTACAGACTGAGTGTACTTCATATAAACTTGATCATCCCAGGGAACCCTTCAATATGACATTCATGCATGGTCCCCACACGTTCAGTTGTATAGGATTACAGTGAACTGATATGTCCCAAAAATAAAGGCACCATTGTGTTTCCATCATTTACTCCCCACAATTATCCCAAATACGTGTAATATCCTATATTGAGTGCAAAATAACTTCTACAGTGGTGTTTTCATGCTTTGGGTTATGTCATTTTTGCTTATGTTTATTAGAATGTTTAAACAGTGTTGAGTAATTGAGAAATACATATCCTTTGATGCCAAAAAACGGTCTGAACATCAAGACGATTCAGAAATGTCTTGTTTTAGGGCCGATTGCCATGTCTTCATCCTTGATGAGGGCACTGTTCCGGAGGAGGGCAATAATGGGTAATAAGGTGATATAGTTGTAAAAGTGAGGGATAAGTGTTGTCTTACAGTGCAGCACCTTTCCCTCTTAGGTTCTTCAGGACAGTTGATTTCTGATACCTTACTAGAATGCCATCTGGAAAATTAGTAATTTGGAATCTGAGTGTTACTTCACGTACCTTGGCTTTGGTCTTCTTTGGACATGTGCTCTGGAGCATTGCATCTGATGTATTTATTTCTCACTAATGAAAAGGTTTAAACCCTGAAAGGTAATCTAATTGGTGAAGATTGGATTGCTGTTTGATGCAGCTAGTCCTCCTATTACTGTGCAGGCAGCAATCCCACCTGCAATTTAAAGGGGAAAGGAGATTTGACTGAGGTAACATCCCCCTGAAATCAAGCCACCACACAATTAGTGCTGTCATAATGTGTAGTATAGATGGGGTGGAGGAATTTTAGTGTCGAGCCTAGTAGATTGTTGATTTGCTGTCTGCTGCAAGACATATTGCGGCTTACAGAGAACATACAAGGACTTGGAGCTCGCACATTGTTTACCATTGGTTGGTTTTCCTGTCACTCTCACTTGCTCGCTTCTTATTGGATGACTTCCCTTATCCATCATATGTCTGTCCCACCCCTGGAGAATTGTTTCTTTACTCGTGTCTTGCCCATCGTGGATGCTGTATGGCATGGCTAAAAACCATTGCGAATGCTAATAGGTCCCATAGGCGAGACCTATTGGCTTTGCCAGTGCTTGTTCAGTTTAGGTTCTGCAAAAAAATGGTTTAATTCGCGAAACAGGGAAACTCGATAGCAAGTAAACAAATTGTCTTTTTTTTTTTTTTGAGAGTGCTGCTTCAGGCTGGGCCAGTTTCACATGACTCTTGGCCTGGTTCAGGGTTCCACAAGCCTTGTAGCCAAGGCCCCATTCCTCTCACCGGGCTTGTATTACTGACCAGAGAGAGAGAGAGAGATGGCACTGGGCTCTTTCTGTTTGTTGATCTGTCCTCTGAGTGCCCCCAGTGGCCCTCTTTCTCCAGCATGCCATTCTCCCTGTTACAATTCAACTGACAAGTATCGGTTCATCTTCAGGGCCTTTAGGGTTTAGCAGTGTCACTTGTGAACCACCACATAATTCACGGAGCCACTGCTAAGTTAAATTATTACACTTGTAACAACTTTCGTGTTTCCGTGAGCTCTACAGGGTGCAGATAAGCCCCTTCGGCCTCTCCTGATGACTGGAGGAGGAGGAGTGCTTTAGTAATCTTTATTGCATGATTTAAAAAGAAACCTTTGCAAGGTACATAAGATAAAATTATGACACTTATTAAATTGATAAAAAATATAACACTTATTAGGTTTGGTAAAAGTAGAACCCTGGTTCCAGTAATAAAAAGCACCCGGGCCCCCCACATGTCTGAGCTCTTTTGTTGGTGCGCTGCACCGCAGGTGCTTTTGAAGACTTTGTAGGATGTGGTCTGTCGGCTGCGCTGCCGCCTCTGGTGCAGGAAACCAGGGTTCGAGCCTCGAAGTCGCGTCCACGTCCTGTGATTCTGGGCAAATCACTCAATCTCCCCGTGCCTGAATGTGTAATGTAAATACGGTGCTATGTAAAGCGCTCCAATACCTTTGGGTCGAGTTCGCGCTATATAAATATGCAACAAAAAAAAAAAAGACCCAAAGGTGTCCAGCCTGTGCGCACAACCCTTTTTTGTATCAGTTATGCTTTGACAATTCTGACAGATTTTCGTATGTCAGGGTGCCCGGAAGGGAAAATTTCCCGTTGTCGTGGAGGTCCATGGATCTGCGCCTCTAGCTGAGGTAGCATTCAACAGCTCACCTCCCCTAGTTTTTTTACTGCGCAGTCCATAAACCTCACCAGTGCGCAGTTTAAGTGTGTATTCCATGGGTCGAAGCAGGCCAATACTGCAGATCTGCACGATCTAACTTCCTTGTTGTTCCAGGCCCTCAGTAGGAGGGACCTTCTTTCTTTCAGGAGGCTTGGACACAGGCACAGAACATGAATTATGTCTTCCCTATGATTGCCACACAATCGACATGGCTCCAGGGCTTGTTCTCTTTTCCATTTGGGAAGATAGCAGGACAAGTTGATCACCCCCAATCCTAGTTTTAAATAACAGAGTTTAGTGCATGCATTGAAAGTACAAGTTAAGTAGCTCTGAGGTGTCAGCTGATCGTATGAAGTGAGGGTCATCCAACCATGGCTTCTTCTTGCGAGACTCGCCTTGTCTTCCATTGAGGAGAGCTTTTTTGCACTTATTTTTGTTAGCCTTTTGAACTCGGTTTGGCTAACGTGTAGGTCCCATACATCGCTCAGACCTAGGGTTTTTAGGCCGCTTGACAGATAGTGATGCCCCGCTTGCCATAATTTTGTATTCAGATTTGACCATAGGTGTTCCGCTAAGGTGCCCTCGTTTGATGACCTCAGCTTGTGGCAGCACATTAGGAAATTCATCATTCTGCCCAGTGATTGTTTACAGATGCCCAGTTCCAGCCTGATTTGTGCCGGTGATGTGAAAGATGGTAGTTGGAAGCCTGTTCTAAATTTTTTTGCTATGATTGTGTCTAATTGGCCGCTGTCCAGTCCTTTTAGCACCTCGCTTCCATATGTTAAGGTTGGGGTGATTTTTGCCTGTGCCACCTGAAGTGTAAGAGCGAATGTTGGACCGAGTAGTTTCTTATGGATGGAACTGAGAGCAAATGCTAACGCTGTTCCTTTCTTTTTTTGCTCTCCCAGGTGGCTTTTGTACCTTCCGTTGTTGTTGAAGAGGACTCCTAAATACTTGTGGCATTTGGATTCTATAATGCTTTCCGAATTTAAAACCCATGCCAGCTTTTTAGGCCTTCCCGGGCGAACCGCCAAGATTTTTGTTTTCTTGTTATTTATCTGGAGCTATTTCTTATTTGAGTATGCGGCCATTGCCTCCATAAGCCTTTGTAAGCCTACCTTTGTATTACTTAGGAGGACTACGTCGTCGGCATATAATAGATTTGACAGCTCTAAGCTGCCTAGTTTGGGAGCATGAGAGTTGACTGTGTTTAGGCAAAGTGTCATGGACCTGTTGGTGAAGAGCACGCAATTTAGCAGTCAAATCAAGTAGTCAACCAACATAGGGTACTCGATATCACTGTACTTCTAAGGCCTCGGCACACCCCAGACATTCGCCAGGCGTCCAAAAACAATCTCGTATGGGCTAAGTCCCACGCGAGAATGTACTGTCGTTCTCGTGGACAAAAGTGCCAATGGTAAGGCATCAGGCCATGTAAGACCAGAGCTCGCTTGCACCTTGGCCAACTTCAGCTTCAGAGTGCCATTATAGCACTCGACCAGGCCTGCTGACTGAGGGTGATTCGCAGCGTGGAATTTCTGTTTAATACCCAGACCCGCACATACTTTCTTCATAATCTGACCCACGAATTCACTTCCATTATCACTCCATACTATCCTCGGCAAGCCATATCTGGGAAAGAATTCTTTGAGCAAAACCTTGGCTGTAGACAAGGCAGTATTATCCTTTAGGGGGGAGGCCTCTATCCATCTGGAAAAGGCACAAACAACCACAAGGACATACTTCAAGTTATTGCATCTTTCCATATGAATATAGTCTATCTGCAGCACCTCGAACGGATACGTTGGAGGAGCAAAATGACCCGCTGGAGTTGGGGTTCCCTTTCCAGGATTATGCATCAAGCACATCATGCAGTGTTTAACCAAATTCTCAGCACACTTAGGAATTCCACCATTCTGCCATACCGGAGCCAACAACTTACATATCCCTTTTAAACTAATGTGAGCCAACCCATGAGCCATAGTAACCACCGGAAGCACATATGCATCCGGCAACAATCATCGCTGGTGCTCTGACAACTCAACCCAACAGCCTGTTGAATCCAACATTCCCATACTCTCTCTCCACATACTCAATTCTTTCTTTGTAGCTTCTGCCTGAATCATCTTCACACTTTCTGTTGTATCTTCACACATTCCTCCTTCCACAACCCATCTGGCAGGACCTGCAACAGTTTCTGAAACTGTGGGGGTTGCTGAAACTGGGAAGGTTGCTGAAACTGACGCTGAATAGGGCGAGGCGGATAAGCCTGCTGCAGAAGAACTTTCGTTTTTAATTCTCCAGTCTTCTTCTCTACTTTATCCTTCTCATCTTTATCTCTATTCTCATAGTATTGTGCAGTAGCCAATATCTGAGCCGAAGAAGAAACAGCCCATGAACTCTCAGAGTCCTTTAACTTATTAGAAAGTTCAGGAAGTAAATTAAAAACAAACTTATCTACAAACAACCTCTGACCACCTTCTGTACTCATATCCTGACCACTATGATCAATGAATGTTTCCTCAAACCTAGTGAAGAAATCAGACACACTCTCGTCTTTCTTTTGTTTGCATGCTGCTAACTTGTCCCAATTCACCCGCAGAGGAGGCATCATAGTTTTCATTAAATTAATAATCCTACCAGTTAGTTCTGCAATTAAGGGTTCAGGTTTGGCACCTCCTACCTGCCGACCATCTGCAGCAGTAATATTAACCCACGTATCTCCTAACTCTGTCGCGTGATCCTCGTGACGGATCTTCGCCCACAAGGGTTGAGGAACTACATTACCCATCAACATATCTATGTCAGCTAAATTCATAACACACGCATCAACTGTCTGAGACAACTCCTTATAATAACCAGCAGGATTTTTACGGGGGTCAGGCAAAGTCTGCTTAAGAACCAGGACCTCAGCTCTCTTCCAAGGGACATGCACCCACACTCGCTGAAAATGAGCCGGTGCAGCCGCAATACCATGAGTGGCATCAGCCACAACTGCCTCTCTCCATACAGGGGGAACCTCTCTCATAGGATACTGCTTCACTTTTCTCCTAATAGAAGGGTCAGGTTCGAACAATGACTGAGGTGGAAGTCTAGACCTAAAAGTGAGTAGTGTCTCTACCGCTTCCTCAACATCAGAACCCACTATCGTCCCTTTAGCAAATTCAGACTGAACATTAAGCAATTCCAATGGAATTGAACCCAACTCATTATCTTCCCACTCCTGACGAAGGAAGGTACACGTGACATTAAAAACATACCTTTATTTTGGTGCCTCCCACAGTAGGAAGATATCCATAACCACTTGTGGACTGTACTTGGAGGTATTCGAAACCCATCTATGAGCAAGGAGATCTAACACTGCCCGCTCTTCGGGACCAGGGAGCTGACTACGTCTCTGCTTACGTTCAGAAACAGGGGTCATATTCAGTGACCCAAAGAAAGGAGACAAAAGACTAGTGACAGTCTCAGTCATTTGTTGCCGAGCAGAAGGAGAAGAAGTTGACATGAGGACAGGAGACAAAGTGTTTTGAGGTGACAGAGACGTTGGGATAGAAATAAGAGAAGTCGAAGATAAAGGAGTGTAAGGCAAAGGAGTTTGAGGCAAGGCTGGCGGCCCTGGAGGGGGCTGCGCCGAGGGAGGAAGAACCACCTGTGAAGCAACGGGTGGCTGAACAGCAACAGGGGGTTGAACGACAACAAGGGGTGCAACAACTGGAGGTAACAGAGGTGCAGTAGCACCCTGCACATAAGGGGGTGGTAATCTCAGTAAATGTAACATAAAAGGATCCTTTTCAGGGTCTACAGTCACATTTGAAAGGGGAGGTGGCAAAGCCGGGTTACATTTGTCAATGGCCATGCAATGTTGTCTATCTGACACTTCAATCGCACGATCTTCTTCATCTTCCTTAAACTGCCTAGCAGCTTGCATTACCGATATATTCCTTTCCTTCCTATCTCTCTTAGCTTGCTTAATTTCTCGCTGTTTGGCTTCCTTACGCCAAAGGCGGAAAGAGTCAAACATCGCCGGCCGGGCTTTCTTCTTAAATAGCGCAACTTCTAGGTTATCTAAAACATCTGATTCAAAACTACCATGTTGGGGCCATCGTAAAACACCATCTTTCCTTGTATAACGGACTCATACTTCATTAAAGGTAATGGGACCTACACCATGCTTTGAATAAAGCTCATAAGTTGGAGTTCCAACCGGAGGTATCGGACACGAATCCTCCAATCGGGAATCCCTATTACAACTACAACAAAACCATTTCCTAAATTTGCTAAAACAGGCATCTTTTAGCTCACTAGTCTTGCTTCAAACTTCAAGGGGTTATCAAAAATGATACACTCGCAAATATACGAACCCCCCGGCTCCGACTATTGCAATGGCCGAATCAAAACCAAGAAACAAAACAAAGTCGTGGGAGCGACCCACTTATACTTAACCAAAATGTCTGTCACGCCACCAGAAGACCGTCTAACGTCTCGCCTTACAAATCATCACACGAGGGTCCAAGACAGGGCGACAGTCAGGGCAGCAGTCCTTCGCAGCCGTCGGAAAGTGGAAGCCTCGCAGAAAAAAACCTTCGGTCCACGTCGACATGCAGGGGTCGATGAAGTGGCAGCCGTCCTCCAGAATTTCCTCACGGGGCTCCTCACAATCTTCGGGCTTGGACCAGTACCGCTGAAGTCGCCCCATGTTGGGCGCCAGTTGAAGAACCGGGGTTTAACCCAGCAGCGTCAGGGGCACGCCTAAGATCTTCGAGTTCACCTGTCTTGGTATACAGAGACACGGAATACTTCTGGATGGCATCAGAGACCAAGTTTATTAGCTGCAGCTAGTAACAGATGCTGAACAAGATAAGGCATGTGCAAGGAAACTAAAAGTTAATGATGTCCTGAACATTGATTGGCAATCTCAGACAAAGATCGATCAGGGAAATTGGCTTTGCGGGGTCAGTTTCAGGTGCAGAGGTCAGTTTCTTACAGTTCATTTCAGAGTCAAAAAGAAACCTAGTTAATGTATACATGAACTAAGAAGGCCAGGCCACTTTATTCGCCAGGCTACCTTCACAGGCCTACGTGAGGGCAACACGAAATGGTGGCACAGAACAAAATGGAGTCAGACTCGAGAATTACAGAACCTCACATCTCTTGCTTTCGTTTCTTCCGAGTCGTGGGTGGGAGTTTTATCCCGGGCACTCCTCAGAACCGAGTAGACCTTTCTCTGTCCTGCTCGCGGGCGCTCGATGGCTCGGATTTTCTGCAGAACATGCGGGTATCCTGGTTTCCTGCTGGGAAGTATAGTGATACCCCACTGATTGAAGGTTTCCGAGTGACTTAAGATCTTGTTCATTACCTCACTTGAGCGCCTGGTGACCTTCGTGGCTTCATTTGTTTGCCCCTGGCCTGGTGCTATAAATTCTATAGAGATGATGTCTTGTTAGGTTACAACGTTAGACAAACTAATGGCTTCTATCAGTTTCATGATATTCCCCCAGTTAAGTATGTCGCAGCTGCCTTTCGACTTATACTCTGGATAAAAAAGTGTGAAGGTTGTAGCTCCGTGAGAAGGGGCCTTATCAGCCCTGGATAGTAACTCGGGTCTTAGCACACAGTGGGTTAGGACAGGTCCTGTCAAAGGTCCAAGTATTCCCCCCTTCGTTGCTTTGTGCTCAGGTGTGGGAGTCGACCTGCTCAATGCTCTAGGGCTCTTTTGGATTGCGCCGCATCCATTTTGCGCTTTACCTCCATTGCCCTGTGCCGATGTTGAAAAGTTGCCCTGATGGACATTATGCTGGCTACTGACTTGAGCCTGATTGAGTGCTTTAATGCTACCAGGCGGCTCTATGAGCCTTGTACGCCTATGGCCCTCTTCTCTTGTCGAGGACGTGGGGTTCGGGAATGCCATTTGGATGTTAGCACTTGGCTCAATTTTCCCCCCTTTTCTTAAGTGCACCTGGTTCTCTCCTGAAGCTTCCTTTTCCTTCTCAGGGGATGAGGAACCCGTCCGATGCTGCTTGACACTGTTGGTTGAAATTGTTGGGGTCTCTATTCCCTTGATTTCCTAGTCTGTTCTTGTTGGGTCATTTTGCCCGATTGAATCTGCTCGTTTGTAAGTGTTGAACAGTGGGTAGAGACTCGGGTCTTGCCTGGACCGGCGATTCTTATTTCGGCCTTTTCGCTTCTTTTGTCTTTTCCCCTTTCCGTTAAGGTCTTCTAAGTCTTGATCTGAATGAGATGGTGAGGTGGGGTCTACTTTGCCTGCAGCTGAGAGTTTTTAATGATCGATCGTTGTACTGCCGGTGGCCGGAGTTTCCAGAGATGGTGACATGGCCCTGACTGCGGCCCCTCTTACCCCTAAATTTGCCACCACCGTGGCCTCGTTTACGGGGCATATGGTGTCTTCTCTTTTGCTTGAGGGCAGAGGCTTTGCATTTGTAGTTTCTTTTATGTCCTCCATCAATTTTGTCATCATCTTTGGCAGCTTACTTAGTTTCTCAATTATTGGTGAGCAGTCGCATCCTTGTCGCGGGGGGGTCGACGTCCGCTTGGGCCCGTCTGATCAGGTTGTTTAGATCTGTGATTTTGTTGTCTATATTAGCGACATACACTGCCAATGTATTTAAAAGAATGAATTGTATGTCCATTTTGTTGGCTTGGTAGGTCATGGCATCAGCTGACCTTTGTAAGATGTCCAAAGCTGTGGCCCATGCCGTCTCCTGTTTAAGATCCTCCTTCTTCCTCTCATTTGGGACTGGTGATGGCCTGGGATGGCCGGGCGCGTCTTTACCATATGATGTGAGCATGTTTTCCCATTCTTTTGATTAAAAAAAAAAAGGAGAGATCTCTCTCCGCAGCATGAGCCTCTTCCTCGCCTGGTGAAGGCACAGACCAGCTCTGCCTTTAGTTTGAGGGCTGGGGTAGGTCTCTTTCGCCCTCCCCCCTGACTAGTGGATGCTCTCGTGGTGCCAACAGTGTAATTGCAAAAAAGTCCGCTCCTTGTTCTGTCGCATCGGTTGTACTGCCATTTGCGCTGGGTTTTAAAGGTGGTATGACGTACTTGGGCATGGGATCTGGACTGACCTGGGGAGAAGATATGTTTTTGGCTGCGAAGTCGCTCGTTGTCTCTAGGTGAATTAGCGAGGTCGTGGATTGAATGTGCTCTGCAGCCAAGACTTAGGGTGGGACCCCTAAACTGCTCAGTGTGGTTATATTAGGGTCTCCTCCCCCCTGCAATGGTTCTGCCTCATCAAACTTGCCAGTGGCTGTCGCTTGATGTATTTGTGGCTTGCTTATCTCTATGTTCTCGCCTAAATTGTCCTTGCAGATAGTCACTATAGGACTCGGAGGAACGGGTAACCCCATGATTTTCATGTTGCTTGAGAAGACAGCTGACCCTGCGTCTTTCAGAAAGGAAAATTTTGTTGTTATTTTTGGTTGAGAACCAGATGATTTGTAGCCAACAGGGCCAGCTTCTTGTGGATGTAGGTGGAATGCACTAACTGTTGTGCCTCCAGATGCGCTTGGCGACAGGTCAAGTATCTGATTGATGGCAGCACTAGGTGTCGCAAGCTTTCCTCTCCGTTTCTTTTTATTTTGTGGGGCTACACTCCTCTGCTTCCCTGACCGCGTCCTGTGCTTAAACCGGTTTTGTTGCACAAAGCCAGGTGCCCCGTCTTGGGCCTGCTAAATGACTAACAGTTTCTAGCAGTCTCTAACAGTCTCTAACAGTCTCTTGTTGTGGCTGTCAGTGACTACAGCTGCTAGGTGCTTTTCTTCCTTCCCTGCAGATCTTCTCACATAGGCCTGCACCCTCCAAGTAAATTGCCCCTTCAACAGAGGTCGTACAGCTAGCCTCTCGCAATTTATTTAAAAGCTCCAAGTGACTCAAGTGACTCAAAGTTCCATGCAGGCAGGTAGATTGTGCTGTGATGTATTGTGACGTATTGTGCAGTCAGCCTCTATCAACAGCCACCGTTCCCCGCCTCTCGCCCTTCGCCCCCCTGGCGGCCTCTACAGCTTCAGCACTTAAGCCCGTAGGGATGCCGTGAGGGTGCTGTAGAAGTGGTACCTGATCCAGGGTTGCCTCTCGGGGGCCCTGAGTGGAGCAGAGTGCGCGTCAGCCGCGAGACAAACAGCAGTGGCTCCAACAAGCACTCGCGGCTTTAGCAGGCAACTATTGTGAGCACAGGGAACAGGAGGGAGCAAGTACGCAAGCAAAGGTGAACAAAGTGTGAGCGAGCGAGCCTACTACATGGGTCAAGCTCAAGCTCAAACTCAAGCTCTCTCTTTCTCTAATTGCTGCTTGCCAGTCTCACAGGTATCCACCAGCATCCAGCTGCCAGCCTCCAGTGCAAATGCGGCTCAGCCCCCGGCCGCTCTCCTCTGTCTCGTGAGCTTCTGCCTCCAACGCCCTCCCCCTCCGAGCGAGGGAAGCGAAAGCGGAGCCGGGCCGGTGGTGGGCGGTGGGCGGTGTGTGAAAGAGCGAGTAAGCAGGTGAGTGAGCCTTCAATGGCAGAACCGCTCTAACTCCGGCTCTGGCTCCTGCACCGGTTGCTGGCTGCCGGTCTCATCTGGTCTTGCCGATCCCAAACACCACAGCCGGGTCCCCCGGTCTCCCACGTTGGCGGCTCCCGACCCAGCCGCAGCTCCAGGCGCCGAACGAAATGGAGCAGAACCCCTCCTCCTCCTACAGCTCCTCCAACAGCTGCAGCTCGTTCGAAGTTTGCTCTTCCTCTCGCAGCCTCCCAGAACCTGGAGGAGGAGGAGGAGTGGGCTGAGCGATGATCCAGCTAAAGAGTGTTGGCTAAAAACACCACACTCTGTGCATGGATGTCTGGATTGCGCATGTGAGGAGCATAGTACCTCAACGATCCCCAACACAGGCACAATCCTTTTTATTTAGCAGACAAACTGCACATTCCTCAAGCAGCACAGCACAGTGTAACTGCTAAAATGGGGCTATCTCGGCGCACATCAGCACATTCCTGAGGCCAGTGAGTAGCCCCTGAGAGCAGCGGGGTAGGATCCCCAGCACTGTCCTAGCTTCTGATAGGGCTGTCCTTCCAGTCCTACCAACCACTTGTTTTATTTAACTTTCCCCAACACCGAGCTACCGTTGGCACATTGCATTTGCTTATTTCCTGCCAATCGTCTTTGAGCTGTAAAGCATTGTCGAATAATAAAGCATGCTCGAAATAGATAAAACTTAGCTGGGGGTCAATTCAAAATGCTACAGATGAGGGCTGATTTCACATCTGTCTGCTGAAAGTGGGAATACAGCTGTGTTTCTATATCTATCCATTGCATACACCCCTTGATGTTGAAAGCAATACTGCAGCGTTCATCTGTAAGTAATGGCTAAGAAGAAATGTATTGCTATTGAGCATGACTGCACCAGCCTAATTTAGATTTGTCGAGGGAAAGTAGCATTTCTTTAATAAATTATATACATTGTAAACTAGTGAGTAATCACAGATATAATCTGCTTTGGTGGTTCCTTTAAGCTCTGTAATTGAAAACAAAGTTGATGGTTTAAGACTGGACAAACCACTTTATAATCCCCGTCCCTGTTCTGGCCAACACATTAGCCACTCAACAAATGCCTACCACGGAAATCTGGACCCGAACAGTGAAAAAAATTTTGGTCCAGAAAACAATGGTGAAGAGTATGAGGTTCATTTCAGGAACTACCTCAAAGTATTGCTGTTCTCTCCAGGGATCGCTATTGGTTTCAACTCTATTAATCCTGTACTGAGCCAACTATTTGATGACACAGCATTTTCCACCCACTAACATGGAAATGACAAAAGCTGTCACATCACTGATACATTACTTATTACATCACCAATAATATCATTGATGGGCTCACAAAAGATGCAAGCATTTGTTACTTCATACTCTTTTTAGTGTAAGTAGTAATAATCCTGTCCCTTGGGGAGAAATATAAGGATGCGAAAGAGGTACTGTAGCCTTCCTACAATAATAAATTCCTGGTATTGTTTTTGAGCATCATTCCGTGCCTGTAAATAGCTCAAAACTCTCTCACTCCTCTTCCATCCTCTGTAAAGATTCTACAATATCATGAAGCTGCAAATGTTTTGCTCCTTCTAGGAAGTATCAGGCACGCGAGGATCTGTTGTATTTTGGGCTTACCTCTGGGAGAGTCTAAACTGGTGCGTGTCTCTGTTTGAGGTCTGACTGGTCATGACAAAGTGAGATTCACTGTCTCTATTTATATCGGTCAAGTGTTGCTCAATCTGCTCGCGGACCTTGGCATTGTGGACAACATGGTCCTGCACCTATGGCTGGAATGTTATGTTAGTTATTTAGAAAGAACACAAATGCTGCCCAATGCTACTAAGTGTTTCTGAAAAAGCAGGCACTGGAAGCAGGACGTACCTGCTTATTTCGGTGAAAAGCTTGTTTTTCCACTTGTTTATGGAAGGCAAGATGACAGACTCTGTTTCAGATAGACGCTGAGGTAGTTCACAAGGTGGCAAAGTGAACAAACCTAGATTGTCCACCCTCTCGGACACCAAAATGCAAAGTTAACTAAAATGCTCAAAACATAAGGTCTCAGGAACATTAGGCCAATACAAAGCAGAATTCAATGACAGACCGGATAACTGTGCAGATAAATTCTTGGTTCAGATAAAGGTCAAGCAGCAACAATTTTTGATTTTCGGGGGCTATTCAAGTATGACAGCATGGAATCCAACCTGGATTTTATATTCACGGTATGGAGAGACTCGGAGAGCTTTGGAAAATGTCATAAAATATTAAAATAATCAATCAATCAGGATTTATAAAGCGCAGCTAATCACCTGAGAGGGTATCTAGGCTCTTGCAGGTCCCAGGGGCTTATTCGAACAGCCAGGTCTTGAGGGCCATTCGAAATACCGGAATTGAGGTGATCGTCCAGAGGTGCGTGGTGAGGCTGTGCCAGGTCTGTGCTGCGGTTTGGGAGAAGGAGCGTCCACCACTTCTGCTTCAGTAGATGCAGGGAGTATGGGCAAGTGAAAGGGAGGCGTAGCATAGACTTCTCAGTGGTTGGTGGAAGTTCAGGCGGTGGTCCTTGGTTGTATAGAGCTTGTGTGCGTGTGTCAGCAGCTTGAATTGGCATCTCTTCTGTACGGGGAGCCAATGGAGTTGCCTGAGTTGGGGTTTGATGTGGGTTTATCAGGGAAGGCAGAGGATGAGTCTGGCTGCAGAATTCTGTATGGTCTGAAGTCTCTGTAGAAGGTGTGCAGTTATTCCTACATTGAGGGCATTGCCTTAGTCCAGTCAACTGGTGATGAGGGCCTGTGTCACGGTGTGTCTCGTGTGTAGGGTAGCCACTTGAAGCTCTTATGTAGCATGCGTAGAGTGAGGAAGCAGGCGGAGGAGACAGCGTTGATCTGTGATTTCATGGTGACCTTGTTTTCAATGATGATTCCGAGGTTTCAGTTGGAAGAAGTATGACTGGGCAATTTGGCAGGTATGTGAGATGAAAGTCAATTGGTTATCATAATGGAAACCAAGGAAGCTGTCGACTGTGGGCACGGGCTGGCCATGGAAGAGGGAAGGGGCCTTACATCTCTGTTCATCACCAAAGACATCAGCTGAATATGGAGTTTCACACTGTTTTCAAGCCTGTTCCAGTCCTCTCTAGACAATGCATACATGGGCATAAATGCAATCTACCCCTCATCAGCTTAACTGACATTTGGTGACTATGGAGTCAATCAGAGCTAAGCTGGAACTAAGATACATATTTAACAAATTAGGGGGCAGAGAGGATCATTATCATTAGGGGACCCTAAGTCCAAGGATATAAAGGCTATGTGCATGTGTTATCATGTTAAAGAAATCTTGGCCTACTAGCCCAGTCTGGCCATTGTTGGTTGTACTGAGAGTGATAAGGATTTTCATTGTCTCAAACTAAATGCTATTTTGTTATTTAGATGCCCATTTCCACTACCAACATGGCTTTTTGGGCCTTTTTTTAGACCATTTGGTACAAGTTGTTTTATGTTGAGGCCATCTGTAGAAGCACCTGCAGGCAACCGCTCTATAATCGTCTGATTGGAACGCAAACCCTGTCTGTCTCCGTGTCCATGTAGTGCTGTGTATGCATCACTTGGCAGGAATGTGTGGTCAAAAAGCAGTCTCCAAGGCCCACATACAATTTCATGGTCCATATAAACACTCACAGCCTACCCTCCAGAAATGCTGAGCTGGCCTAAAGACAACACAGATGCCAGTTTGTTTCCCTTCACCTTTACAATTTTGAACAATTGTGGGTGAAGCTTACTCTGCTGTTTGTATGTGTAGGGTGTGTGTTTGTGTAATCTCTCACTGCTACTAGTATACTTGTGCATTGGGTGTGGGAGGATTCTTGCACGGCTGTTGCAAGGGCTGTAATTATGGCTGCTGCTGTGAAAAATTCGACACTGTACGCTATCCATGTCAGACGCAGGGGCAAGGCTTCAGGGGGGTATCTGGGATGTTACACCCCCTAATAAATGTATTTTGTAGTAAATAGTTGGGTACAGGTGCTTTAAGTCAGGTATGGTGAGGTGTTTGTCGGATTTAACTTGGGATTTTTACATACACATGCAAACAATAACGCTCACACACACACACTCTTGTCTCTGTTTTAAAGGTCTTAAAATGGTTATTTTACAAAATATTGAGTTATAAGTACCCCTCACAATCTGCACTCCTCTCTCATCCTACTGCTCCCTAAGGCCTCCCTCCTGCCCTGCTAGAGTAATGTGTTTTAACCAACGTGATTGTTGGGAAATCTGAAGCTCACAACCCTCCAATCTTACTGACCAAGCTACGCCCCTGTTCAGGCTTAAATAATGTAATGTGTGTTGATTCAGATGTAAAATTGTCGATCATGCACTGAAATACAAGCATTCCTTAGCATGTAGAATAATTCACCAACTAGCCTATACCAGGAAGCGAGAGTCTTACTTCTCTGGTAGGAGCCAAAGCCTGTTCTATGGATATTTGAAAGAATTGGTAACAAGAGGCCATGCAAACAGCAGCGAAGTCAAGCCAAGCTAAACATATTTAAGGGAAACTTCCTGAGTTAGATTGTGGAAATGAACAAAGAAAATCATAAAAACCTCAGGCTGTGAACCCAGAGAGTTATAGGACATGGGCTGGATTACATAAACAGCCTGCTCAGTTGTGTTCCTATTATTCGATGTGAATTTGCAGTGAGGCATTATTTATCGTTGTACTAATATGTTTACTAGCTTGCTCCATTTATGTTTGCCCTCGTCAATGCGTTTTTTGCGGCCACCGCCACATATGGCACAACAGTAAACTGCTGTTGGTAACATCTTATACTGAATGGGCATAAAGTAAGGCATACGTTCCGCCACTGTGCATCGTGCACCCTGGTTGCAGTGGGATGAAGCTGTAGATCTTTTAATGTGGCACATTTTGAGAGCACCAAATTCAGAGGCGAAATACATAGTGCAATGCACGAGCACTCCATCCCTCATTATCTCACAATAATACTGCTGTAGGTTCTAGGTTTCGTTCGCACGTGTATCTTTGTCCTCAGTTCTGGGTAGACAACAATCTGGTGCAGGACAGCCCCTCGCCTAGGCAGCGTGAACAGAGCAGACTTTTAATGATGCGCTGTTATCTGATGCTCACTGAGCCATCAATTCACTTTTAGCTGTTAAATAAAACAACATTGGAAATGCAATAGGTCTCACATTTGTTGGAGTTGGAGCTATTGGCATTATAAATGGCAATGTTTTTACCTATGCGATAGATATGCCCTCACATGTAGACTAAGGTAGAAACTTAAAGACGAAGATTATCCAGTCTATAGGAAAGATCGAAGTCTGCAAAAACGTGTGTATCGAAGGTGCAGACAACCCCTATTGAGACAGTATTTGGTCATATGAAACACACATTGGGGGTATTATCAAACTTTAATGGTTGAAATTTTACATACCGCATGCCTGTTTTTGTCTGACTGGAGCATGCTGTAATAAGCTTAACTTTTTGCACATCAACAGCAGCAGCTTTTCAGCATTGCGCGTCTTTTACTTTTTTATGTCTGTGCTCACTAGTTTACTCGTAGTAGTTAGGCCTCCTGCTAAGTCAAGGTAAGTGTCAAATTCTTTGCGTGGGCTGCAGGCATCCAAAGTAAAGTGACAGATACCCGTTTTATCACAGTAAAGCGAAGTTTAAAAGTATGACTTTAAAAAAAAAAAAATGATGTAACTTTGGAATTAGAAGTGCTTCTGTTCAGGTAATGTTGAAGTGGTGGTATGGAGCATAACAAACTTTTTTAGCTCAGTTGTGTTCTAGTAACTTATTTAGAAATAGCAGTGTGGCATATGCTTTTGAAGAAGTGATACATGTAAGAATCAATCAATCAATACATTTGTAGAGCGCACTACTCACCCGTGAGGGTCTCAAGGCGCACACTTGATGGACGGAATGCAGAACAAATCAAAACATTCACCCCCAGTCAAGAGATCTGGGTTAAATTCCTCCTTCTTTTGCTCACCATGCCACCCCAGTTTAGACCTGTTTTGATTCCAGTGGCACAGTGAGCCCAGGACTCACGTCTGAGCATACCTGGCGCACTTAGGGCGAGAAAGCAAAAGACACACACTGTTCGAATAGCCAGGTCTTGAGGAGCCTCCTGAAGGTTAGTAGGTCCTGGGTAAGGGTGGGCGGAATTTGCGAAATTGACTTTCGCAAATTATCGCAAAATTGCACAAAATCTCCGCGAGCATGCAAAACTTTTGCGAAGATGCGGAGATTGCTTTTCCCACCCGTTCGCGATGTGTTTTTGCATGCTCGCAGGGAAATATATCTCCAACTTGCCCATGCGGTCGCTAATGGGTGCGGCCATCTTGCTCGCGATGCTTATTTCCTGTTCACGATCACAATGACGTGTTCGCGATCGCAAACTCTCGTGGGATAGCGCAACCGGCTACCAAAAATCCAACATCTTGTGGCGCGCGCGAATGGATAGGAAAACTCGCCGGCAAATGCAGGGACCCGGTAAGTCGCGATCGCGCGCGCGAGAATGCATTTGTAAAGTGCGAACAAGAAAAATACTTCCGTTTTGCGGCAGGTTACGAAAGTTTTGACATTTTCGCGCTCTCCGCGGAACGCGAAAATGTCAAAATATCGCAAATTTCGCGAACGGAACGAAATTTACTGCCCAGGCCTAGTCCTGGGTCTGCCGTAGGAGGATGGGGAGGGTGTTCCAGGCTTTGGCGGCGAGGTGGGAGAATGATCTGCCGCCGGTGGTTGTTCTTTGGATGCGGGAGATGGTGGTGAGTGCGAGGTCGGCGGAGCGGAGCTGTCGGTTCGGGGTGTAGAAGGTGAGTCTGTTGAGGTATGCCGGTCCGGTGTTGTGGAGCACCTTGTGTGCGTGGGTGAGGAGCTTGAAGGTGATCCTCTTGTTGACGGGAAGCCAGTGCAGGTCTCTCAGGTGTGGGGTGATGTGGCCGTGGCGAGGGATGTCGAGGATCAGGCGTGCGGAGGCGTTCTGTGTGCGTTGTAGTCGTTTTAGGAGTTTGGCCGAGGCTCCTGCGTAGAGGGCGTTTCCGTAGTCCAGCCTGCTGCTGACGAGGGCCTGGTTGACCGTTCTTGTTTCAGTGGGGATCCACCTGTAGATCTTGCGGAGCATGCGGAGGGTGTTGAAGCAGGAGGAAGAGAGACGGCATTGACTTGCTTGGTCATGGAGAGCGTTGAGTCGAGGATAAATCCCCGGTTGCGTGCATGGTCGGTGGGTGTAGGTGCTTTTCCCAGGGCGGATGGCCACAAGGAGTCGTCCGAGGCTAAGGGGGTGGAACCGAGGATGAGCACCTCTGTCTTGTCTGAGTCCAGCTTCAGATGTCTGTTCTTCATCCACTCGACGACGGCTTTCATTCCTACGTGGAGGTTGGTTTTGGCAGTGAGGGGGTCCTTGGTGAGGGAGAGGATCAGCTGGGTGTCGTCGGCGTAGGAGATGATGTTGAGGTCGTGCAGTCGGGCGACGTGGGCGAGCGGTGCCATGTAGACATTGAATAATGTCGGGCTGAGGGATGATCCTTGGGGTACGCCGCAGATGATCTCGGAGGCTTCGGAGCAGAAAGGGGGGAGGCGTACGCTCTGGGTTCTGCCGGAGAGGAAGGAGGTGGTCCAGTCCAGCGCCTTGTTTCGGATCCCTGCGTTGTGGAGGCGTGTGCGTAGGGTGCAGTTGCAAACGGTGTCGAAGGCGACAGATAGGTCCAGGAAGATGAGGGCCGCAGTTTCGCCGTTGTCCAGTAGGGCCCTGATGTCATCGGTGGCGGCGATGAGGGCAGTCTCGGTGCTGTGGTTGCTGCGAAACCCGGTGTGGGGCTGGTCCAGGATGTTGTTCTCCTCGAGGTAGCGGGTCAGCTGTCTGTTGACGGTCTTCTCGATGACCTTCACGGGGAACGGGAGCAGGGAGATGGGCCGTAAGTTCTTGAGGTCCCTCGGATCCGCCTTGGGTTTTTTGAGTAAGGCGTTGATCTTGGCGTGCTTCCAGCTCTCCGGGAAGGTTGCGGTCTCGAAGGAGATGTTGATGGCCTTGCGGAGATGGGGTGCAATGGTGGCGCTAGCTTTGTTGTAGATGTGGTGTGGGCATGGGTCTGACGGAGAGCCGGTGTGGATTGTGTTCATGATTTTGATGGTGTCGTCGTTGTTTATGTTGGTCCAGGTGAGCAGGGGAGCGATGTGGGTGATGGCCGCGGGATCTGTGGTGTCGGTGGTTGTTGGGGCGGTCAGGTCGTTGAAGCGGTTGTGGATGTCTGCGATCTTGCGATGGAAGAAGGTGGCAAGGGAATCGCACAGGTCTTGCGATGGTGCGATGTCATTGGTGTTAGAGGAGCTGAGGTTGGAGAGTTTCTTCACGATGTTGAAGAGCTCTTTGCTGTTGTGCGCGTTGTGGTCGAGTTGGTCCTTGAAGGAGCCCTTTTCGCGGATCTGATGAGGTGATGGTGTCTACAGATGGCGTTCTTCTGGGCTGTGTAGCTGTCTGGTGTCTGTTCGCGGTGCGGCAGGTTTGCTTGGAGGCCTGGAGGTCCATGGTGAACCAGCTGGCTTTCTTGTTAGTGCATCTGTTGGAGGGTTTCTTGATGAGTGCGAGAGTGTCAGCGCAGTTGTCGATCCAACTCCAGAGGTTGTGGACGGCGGCGGCGGTGGGGTCGGCAGGTGGTCTTTGGGCGAGGGTGGTGTTTAGCTGGCCTTTGTGATTTTGTTCCAGCTGCGGCGTTGGGGGGTGGGATCTGTTGAGTGCGGTGGTGCGTGGTGGGTTTCCGGAAGGTGAAGTGGATGCAGTGATGGTCGGTCCAGTGGAGTTAAGTGGTGTGGCTGAAGGAGACGTGGGGGCTTATGAAGAAGATGGGATCGAGCATGTGGCCGGCGGAGTGGGTGGGTGTGGTGACGAGCTGTCTGAGTCTGAGGTTGGCGAGGTTGTCAATCAGGGTGGTGGAGTTGGTGTCGTTGTTGTTCTTGAGGTGGACGTTCAGGTCTCCGAGGAGGTTGTAGCCTGTGGAAGCAAGGGCGTGCGTGCTGACGAAGTCGGCAATGGGGTCGTTGAACTGGGGCCGGGGTCCGGGGGGTCTGTAGACAAGGGTTCCTCTACGGGTGGTGTGGGGATCGGTGTGGATCTGGAAGTGCAGGTGTTCGGCAGTGCTGAGGGTGTCGTCAGTGCTGGTCGATACCCTGAGGGTGTTCTTGTGGATGATGGCGATTCCTCCTCCTATTCCGTTGGTGCGGTCCCTGCGGGAGATCTTGTAGCCGTTCAGGATGGCAATGGCGATGTCGGGTGCCGAGGAGGCGTTCATCCAGGTCTCTGTCATGACAATGAAGTACAATATATGTTTTTTATGACTTGCAGAACTTCTCGCAAAATTCAGGAAGTGCATTAACCAAACAGACTAACCACAAAATTAAAAAAATCAGGAACAAAAAGTGCAATTTCCTCAATACAAAGCACCCACAATAACCACTTTGCATCTCATAAAATCCAGCATTCGCAGAAATAACATCAATGTTTTATAACTGGTGCACGTTCCCTTGTTCACACAATCCTCATTGAAGACCTACATACATTGACTGTGTGCGAACAAGTGTGTGCCTGTGTGCTGTCTAGATGGCTCCAAGCACTGGTGGTCCCTTTTCAATATTTTATTTTTCTGTGAAGTGTTTTTCCATTTTTTAAACCAGTTTTGCAGATTTGACTATGGCCACACCAGCAGGCCAAAGGAAAGATTCTGTAAAACAAAATTACAGTTCCTTTCAGATTTGGATTCCCGTCACTTGCTGCTGGAAAAGATACACGCTTTGTGAAGCTACGTAAGATACATTTCTTGCATGAGTTTCCATTGCACTGCAGGAAGGTTGGACTTTATACTATAGCTGTAACACATTTTAAAGATGAAAACATATCAATTAAAACTACGGTCCAACACTTAGAACTCTGGGTTGGCCAACCTATTTGTTTTAATTAAACTTAGACATTTAAGACAACTAAGTGGGTATAGGGTATACTCCCAGAAGTGCTAACACAAGTTCGTGCTTCTCCAGGGAAAACAAGCTAGAGGCTCGTCGCAGTGGAAGTTGCTATTGTGGGTGACGATGCGGCTGCGCATGGTGTCATCCTGCCCGGGGCTCTTGGGATCTTCTGAACATGAAGATTGCAGAACTGTTAAGAAAATGGAGTCGCTGCGTTTGACGTAACCGCGACCAACCAACCTTAATCGGGTGAGCTTTGCATTTTGTAAACATCACGCACGGCTGGCGTGGGGCAAGGTGCGCATTTTGCAAATTAAGGCGTGTGGCTTCCATTGGCTGGTACACCAATGAAAAGAAAGGCGCACGGCCGCTATAGCGTGCCGCGCTGTAAAAAATAAGAAAGGAAGGTGCGCGACCACTATAGTTAAAGCGAGCGGCCGCCATTACTAATAAAAAATATAAAAACGCGTACCGTTCTGAAACCTACAGTGTGGCGCCCAGAGGCAGGACGGCGCTAAGGAGCAGACAGTCAGCAGAGAGTGGAAAATCGGGCACCGTTGCAGGAAAGCATGTCGTGCATGCAATAGGAGAAAATAATTTAAGAAAATTGTAATCACAGACTATAAATGAAACATACTGAGTAACAACACAAGTAAAAGGGCCAGTTCTCATGGGAGGTTACAAAAGCAGAAAAAGCGGTACTAAGGAGGGGCCACTAAGCCTATTCGCAAATCAAAAGAAACCATTTAGAATGGACAGTAACTGGAGTCAATTGAAATGATGGGCGGAGCTTCAAGTCCTTACCTGAATACAGCGTATCTCGAAGAGAGAGCGCAAGCGCTGCCTAGGCAAGACCTATTGACACATGAAACCAATCTGCCACAAGAGAGGATGTGGTGTAACGGCCAGACCTGCCCGCTTTGGAGCTGGGTTCCAGGTTCGAGTCTCTGCGTGGGCTCAACTTCCTGTGATTCTGGGCAAATTACTTAATCTCCTTGTGTCTACCAAATTTAATTTGTCCTTGTGTAACCTAACTGGTGCCCATGTAAGGCATTCCAATACCTTCGGGTCAAGTTCGAGCTATATAAAACTGCCCAAAAAAAAAAAAGCAGGGGCATGCGAACCCCCTATTAAGCTCTGTGCTCAGGAGGATCTGGAAGCCGTGCCATGCGATGACGAGTGCTGTGTATCGCTGCTGGATTCTAATTCTTAAGCAGGACGTTAATACTGAAGTGACTACCCACTTCAGTGATTTATAGATATTTTTGAAGGTGTGGGACTGAGGTGTGTTAGACAAATGTTTTTCTTACTTTTTTAAAGGTGAGCAAATACTGCTGTTTTAGTTTTCTCTGGGTGGAATTGAAGCGATGTCTTGCAGAGTTTCTTAAGACATGAAGTTCTTTGAAAGCGATAGGTTTGGCCACTGTATAGTGGAAGTAAACAAAGGCAGAACAGCCGGACAGATATACACACACAAAGACACAGAGTGCACACATTTCCAACAAGCTAATGATGAATACACATACAAGGAGTCATGCGCATAGATCCAGTGACATACATGCATGCATGCACAAGTGGGCACCCATGTGCATACAAACAGCGCAATTTAGGGTGAACAGAGGTTTCCTTTTGAAGCTTTGCTTCATGTAAGGCAGGTGAAGCTTCCCAATGACATTCAAGTAAAGTTGATTCCTCTGACAGATCGCATGTTGAACTTATTTCTAGAGACTGAATGACCAGTCCATGAAAGGTAGGACATTCTGCAACTGGAAACAGCCAAAATAATTCTGTCATGGCCACTGGCATCCTACAGAAATGGAGGACCAAATTATGTGATGAGGTTGATAAAATTATGCGCCCACAAATGGCAAATTATGCTGCATCATGCAGCCACAATCTGTAGCATTAATATATCTTTGATATAAGTCGCAAATAGAGTAGGGCTCGCAATTAACAGGGCGAGTCAAGCTAGAGCTGGGACGTGTCTAGCTTGGCTCTAATAGTCTGTGTATGAGCCGAGCCATGAAGAGTTTTGACATGTATACATGCAACAAACATAATGTAAAAATATGATACAATCTCTTCAAAATTCCCAAAAATAATTCTTGAACATACAGAAGTGTTTCACATTACAACATGTGATTATATCACTGCATAGACAGATATTTATTAATAGTGATAGTTTTAGGAAACATTCATCCCTCTCACCCAACAACAATACAATTGGTAAACTATGAGACAAGTCAGTAGTCATGTTATCCCTAGAGATGGCCTAGTCTCCTATTATTATAGATGGAGAAACATTATAGTCTATTAAATCAAGCGTAGTTTCTTTACAGTGCGCATTCTGAACCCAAGTATCTAAAAGTGTGTTCATATGTGATAATAAAGAAAAAGGAGGCACTGTGAAATACAATGTTTCTGGGATCACACAATTTGGACAAGCAGTGAATCTGGCATTGATTGCAGACGATCTGGTATCACATTTTGCAGACTCGATTCAGGGCCCCCAGGCACAACTAACAAGTCAAGAATCCTTTTATTTGGGGGTGTCGCACCCCAAACACCCCTCTGAAGCTACACCCCTGCCGATTGGACAGGAAATTGTGCTCTGTATCTAATCTAAAGTACTGATGGGATCCTATACCTCATTCTCTAATGTGCTTCTGAAAACACAACAACCGTGAGAGACCTAGGAGTGAACCTGGAACAATTGATTCCTTATCAAACTCTGCTGTGATGGACATGACAGGGGTTTGTAGGGAGACATGGTGTTGGAAAAAACTGCGGCCCAGGAGTGCTCAGTGTTAGACCAAAATAGTTTGGTATAAGCCTAGCCATGCTTCCATCTAAACATCAGCATAGTATGTTTCCCTATTAAGAGATCATTTGGTAACTCCATTCATAAGCATTGTATTTGTATTAACTATGGGTGCCTGATAGAGGGAATTTTGTGAAAATATTGACAGTGCTCAACATTGCCTGCAGAGTGTCTTTCAAATAACCTACAAATGTGCAGGTTGTTTATTTCTGACTTGCAGCTTCATACCTTTATGCTAAATGAATCCCTCCGGGCAAACCTGCTGTAAGTTTGTTACTACTGCTTACCTTTTCTCACATGCAGTTGCTTCTTGTGGGGTTAGGGTTGAGCCACTGCATGCACCTATCACTAATAGCAGTTTCATTTTTTTCATTTCTATAGTATGTCGAGGAAGGAGGAGTGGAGGATCTAGTTAAGCCACTTCTAGCCATTCTAGACCGACCGGAGAAGCTCTTGCTCATAAGAGATGTAAGGTAAGTGAACTATCCCTCAAGAAATTTTGTAAGCGTCTTCTTGACCTATTTGGGTATTGTTACTTAAAAGAACCTTCATGTTTGGGAAGTGAACAGAAAAATCCTGACATAAGGAAAAAATCAGCGAACACATTCTAATTTTCATATACAATACCGAATTTGTCCTGCGATAGGTGGAAGCAGTGTGCACCCAATAAATGTAAAATGAAAAAAGTTAGTAGCAAAACAGAAACAAATTTAGATCTGCACAAGTACATACAAAAATATCGCATCCGATGTTGAACAGTGGCACTATAATACTAATGATGGAGTAATAGAGACTCATTAAAATACGCACTAATCACAGATTGTTTCGCAAAATTCTAAATAGGCTTCAAGGACCCCAGTGTATTATTTGAAAAAATAGTGTCGTATTTTGAAAAGCAATCATTATATATATTTACTTGTGAAAAACATGACCGAGTGTTAAGGCACATACTGGAATGGCCTCACTTCATCAAAATCATAGGGTAGAGCAATGACACAGGATCTCCTCTGGCCCTGGCCACGTCCCCAAAAGATCAAGGAACTGACTATATAGCAATCCAAATCATATTCTCCAATAACAATTTCCTATTGGTCTTCAACCCCAGTTGTGGAGAAAGCTCATCTTGGACAGTGGCAAAGCTCTCAACTTAGTGTAGAAGGATCTCAGCAATGTTCTTGTAAACCCACCTATGAGAATGTAGCATCGTAACCAATCGATCCTAGAACTTACCGCCTTGAATCCGAATATTGTGAAGTCTGAATACCACTTCTAGGTGGAGTGATCACACCAACACTGAATTACTTTTCCCTTCAAAAGCGAATCAGGCTGAGGGGAGCACTCCATGTACCCTTGCTAACGATTACAAACCGTTCATTAGGCAAGATAAAGCAATAAAATTCAGAGTCAAAATGAGCACAGCAGAAACCAACTGGAGAAACTCTGAACTTTCCTCCTAGTCTTTACCTTGCATATAATTCTCCAATCATTCGAGAAATACCAGGCGCATGTCAAAAATGTAATGGAAATATTTTGTAAAATCAGGCCAGATCTTACTCCTAAGATTGATAGAAGTCTGTCCTTTCTCTTCCACCTCAAGCCCAATTCAGCTGCCTTGTTTTCACATCTCCATAAAAATCATCCATGTCCTAAAATTCCCTCCATTTTTCTGTCGGATCCTGAGTCAGCTTCCCTAATTAAAAGAGCCACCAATGCTTTTCTTCAGCACACATGTTGTCTAGCAAGCCTATGAACAGCCCAGATCAACAGACTGGTAAAAGAAAATCCTCCTGTCAATAAAAAGAACCTGAGAAACTTTCAAACTTTCATCCCACTCAAAGGCCGCACTTAATGGCTAAGGCAACACTTTGCCACTGTACAAATTGGAGCCCACATTTCAAACTGCACTGTTGGAACTAATCACTGCTAAGCAGCAGCCTGCATAGCAATCCTGCTGTAGGAAAGTAGGGTCTGCTTCTTATGGTTACCCCCACTTTTCTGCTTGATGTGATGCTGTTTTTGACTAGTCTGACTGGTATCCTGCTAATCAGGGAGCCCAGTCTATCTGCTTTCTCCTAAAACTGTTGTGAATGTTCTTGGGTACACCCCAGATTGGATACTGGGGTACCCTTGTCAGTCCCTAGTATATGGTACCCATGTACCCAGGGCATAGGTACCCCTGAGGTATCCCATGGGCTGCAGCATGTATTATGCCACCCATAAGAGACCATTCAAAATGGAACTACAGGCCTGCCATTGCAGCCTGTGTAAAGTGGTGCATGCACCACTTACAAAAGATATAGGTTTACTATATCTAAGGGTCACTGACCTTAAAACCTACAAGTCACCCCTATAGCAGACCTTTACAATCATGAGGTGAGGGTGCTTGGTTCTAAGTGAGAGGGTGCTCCTGCAAGCAGGGCACCCGTGCAGCCTACGGAGTCCATTCTCCCGGGTTGTCAGTGAAGTAGCCATATACTAATATAGAGGGACATTACGTGACCGTGCGATGACCATCTCGAAAACGGCTGCAACGAACCCTATCATGTTTGGTGTCAAACATTTTAGAATCATACCCCCGACACTGTTACCGGTGTGGGAGGAATGATTTCACCCACCGGGAGAGCCCTCTGTTAGGCTCTCAGTGTTCCCGGTACCAGCCTTCTAGTCCTGGACAGCACAAAATGGTTGCTGCCGACCAGAGACACATTTCTGCCCACCTGCTGCTGAGCCAAGCTCGAGCAGGGGAAGGCAGAACAATAGGCATCCTGTCACAAGGAGGTGTGACCACCTCTCAGACAGGATTTCGTGTATTGGGGCTGGGTGGGTGCGCTTGCCAGTGCCTGAAAGTCTGCATGAGGGGCACATTTGATGTCCCTGTGCATAGTCCAGTTCAAACCAGTCCTGGGAGCCGTTGGCTCCCGCTCTGGCGCGAAACTGGACAATGGACATGGGAGTAACTTCCCCCTGTCCGGACCCCCCCCCCTGGGAGGGTCCCCTGAATCTTCCCAACCCTTTCCTTAGGGTACTTAAGGGCTTACCTGGATGTAGGTCCCTAGATTCGCTGAGGACAAGATTCAGAACAGACACCACTGCACTTCTATCATCTGGGCACTCTGGGCTTCGTTTGGGCCTCACTTTGTCTCCCTTTCAGTCTGCTGCCTCGTCTGTGCCTGTGCACCATACAGGATCCGTGCAGGGCCTGTGGAGCATCCAAGACACCTAAAGATAATCTCCCTTGGAGTGAAGCAGTCACTCCCCTGCATTCCCAGGCACCGCAACACTGCTGACCGGTCTGCTAATCCCAAGCTCCTATGGACTCCGAAGGGTTCAACAACACAGGAGGTGGGTTTCTATGTCCCTTGAGTCCTGAGCTGCCCTCTCACCCAGTTTAAGGCCAGAATCCCTCCTGGGGGCTGCAATACCTGAACTCCTGTGCACCACATACTTTTTCAAGTGCAAATGCTTGTTGGCAATTCTGCAGCATGTGCATTGGGCTCCAAGTAGCCCCAACCTCTGGCAACTTCTCCTGCAAAGATCTTCAACTACATCACCATGTGTTCCGCGGCCTGTTTTGTAAAGCTGCCTGAGGTCCTCCTGCGACTCCAGTGTCTTCGACCTGTGGGTCCTGGGGATGGTCAACTGTGTCTTCTTTGGGCTCCCCTGATTGCTCTGGGCTTGCCCTGACTCCCCTGCTTGTGGTGAGTCTCCTGGACCTTGCTGGTCCTCTTCCTGCAACTTCTTGACTTTCTGGGTGGGTTGCTTTTTCCAAGGCTTGTTGGTGCTCCCTCCAGACACCAACCCCTCAGCACTCAACATCCTTTGTGGGACAGCTTGTATCCAGGTCCTGGTTGTCCACAGCATCGCCTGGACCCACAGCTGCAGAGTCAAGGTCATCGACATCTATCCTGAAGCACCCGACATCGGTGGTCATTCGTCTACCGAGCCCCTGGTCACTCTCAAGTGACCCAGACTCTGTCCCATCTGCTTTCAGGTACTCTTCAACAAGAATCCACGTTTGGATTCCCATGGACACTTTCTCCTGTTCCAGCAGCGGCACTTACCTGAAGTCCTCCATTGGGTTCGACTGCGGTTTCTGACGCCACTTCACACCTATGCACCCGTCTTACCTGTGATAGGTAACTTGGGCACCACAGTATCAACGGATGGGGTGGCTCTCCATCCTTCTGTCTTCCACTGGGTTTCTTCAGGATCCACTGTGACGGGTCCTTGATCTTTAAAAATCCAACTGCGACTTGCACATAGACCTGTCATGTTCTCACACTGCACACGCTCTCCGTGGGGTCCCTATCTACTCACCTTGGGTGGTTACTTGGGGGTCCCAGCAATTCTACATCCTCTCAACATTGTTCTGTCTCGAGTCGTGGTTCTTATACCACTTTTTTAGTATATGGTTTGGTGCCCCCCGGACCCGCTGTCTATTAGTGCTTTTTACTGTGATTTATTTGCTATCGTATTGTGTGCTTTGTGAATATCTCCATGTGGGAGATCCTGGAACATACTAGAGAGTATTATATAATAAATACTTAATTTTATACCTACCTTGTGTGGTTCTTTTTCATTTAATCTATACTATAAGATTGCATTCTGGTAAAACAAGCTGCTTTACACTCCTTCAAGACTAAGCCTGAAGGCTGCTCTCCACAGCTACCACTTGGATAGCTTTCTAAGGTTGTCTGAGACCTAAATCACCATAAGGGTTATCTGGACTGGTGCAGGGTGCCCACTTACATTAGTGGACAGCATATACCAGGCCAGCTTCTCACATCTGCTTTGTGAAACCACTGCGCTTAAGTCTAGGACACCAAGATGCCTATGGTAGATTTCCCCCCCACCTCTGAACACTGGGATGACTTCATCCCCTGCTACTATCTAAGCTCTTGGCCTGGCTAATTAAAATAATCTGTTGCGAGAAGGCACCAATGAGCTCTACCTGTTTGGGAAGTAAGACACCTTATAAAGTGAGATTTGTGTTTAAATATCTGAGTAGTGGTGGCTCAAATGCGATGGTGCTATGGTGCAACCAACCAACTGGGCCATCCAATTTAAATAGACGGCAATTATCCGGAAGTAGAAAGCTCGGAAAACCAAGGGGAAATAAACTGTAGAAGATGACTATATGGAGACATTTAGCTCCATTTTCTTCTTTTTATCTAGAGATTTTGTGTACAAATAGCACCTGTTTACGAACATTATTATTTATTGTTATCTGAATGTACTTTGTTTAGGTTACCTGAAATAAACTTACATGGCGTCCTGATGAAGGCTTCAAGCCGAAACGCGCGTAGGATTCAATACAGATAAAGCCATGACTGCATGAATTTGTCACTCTTCTCAAACTTAATGTTGACATATATTCAAGCCTATGGTCTAAGTTTGATTTCTGATGAAAAAAGGAATTACTGGTCTAAATATTCAATAATCTAATGAAATATATGTGTTTTTTTCTTCTTTGTTTCAACTTTGGATGTGTAAAGAAACATGATCATGTACATCTTCCATAGTTTACAACTAATATTATAAAAATAAAGTAAATCCTATATTATTTGTATTCATTGGTACATGCATTTATTCCTTTATCTTGTTCGTTCTACAGGTCTATGTCATTTTAACAATTGTTCCTAAATTAATTTGTTAACAAATGTTACAAGCACCCTGATTTAGGAATTTCAGGGGCACCCTCTTTTTTCTCAAACCTTATAAAGTGAGGTCAGGAAGTGGACCGAATAGAAACTCAGGGCCTGATTCTGATGTGGTTTGGAAGGCCTCCTAATGGCATTTGCTCTGTCCAAATCGAATTGGGAATGTGTCTTTCCTACCGACTCGGAAAGGTTTCTGACCGACCGAGTATGATACGAGTTAGGCGTTAGGAATACCCCAATCCCAATATGATGGCATTTGCAATGACCGAGCCGTACGGAGCAGAATCGTACGTCTCTAGGGGCCGTGTTTCCAAACGACCAAGTACGATGCTGGATTTGAACAGCCTTTCTGAATTGTGCCGACTGACCCGAATCGGTAGTCAGAATCAGACTTTGGGGCCTGTAGTGGCCCCCCGCACCCAGAGCCTTCCCAATCTGGCCCATGCGGGTACCCATGGGTCCCCCCTTACCAGCCATGCAGCACAGTGTGGCAGGCACAAGGGGGTGCGCACCACAGGGTGCCCGATTTTGCTCAACCACCCCTTTCTTCAATGTGAGCCAATGCATTCAGTTGGTACAGGCTCCCATTGAAGTCAATGGGAGACCAACCAAATTGTATCTGGAAGCATCCGGATGCATCATACTCTGTTGGTTGCACTCCATATGCGATTCGGTCTAAATAGACTTTTAGCCACTGAATTTCAATGTTTCATTTTGATGTATGTTTTGAAATGAATTCTCATATTTGTAATTAGATATGTAATGATGATCAGGTAAAGGCACAATCGAATAACAACTAGTGGCTACCATATCTATGGAATGCATTTCTTATCGCAAGTACTAATGTTATGTGGGCTGTCTTGCATAAACGCAACTTACGGAGACGGTATCTGTGCGCATGCAGGTATTAGAACGCATAAAGCGCATCCTTAGCAGTACACACAGCATTATTTTGTTTATTAAACCCAGTTTGTCAAAGAGTTGCCCTGCCCCTCGGTTTTACCCTTAATAAATCAGTGCACAATTGCTGCCCTTCATTCGGAGAGGATTGTGGGAGTGGTGACAGTACCTGTCATTTGTGATATCCTTGCCCAGAACTCCGAGTTGTACACGGACGCCCGTAAAGCTACATACCCAGCCGAGACACAGACTGCCGCGTGCCTCCTGCACGCACACACACACACACTTCCCAGCCTCTACGCTGGCATCACCGGGCTTGAGAGAAACACCTGCCCAGTATTTAGGCTCGCGCCTTCGAACATATTTACGCATGTGTATGTTTAAAAAGAAACACTCTGGTCGTGAAACGTCCGAGTCGGAAATTCAGAGTGAACAACTTAAGATGAGTCCAACGGGAGTTCAGTCCATATCAGCATTTCTTTCTGTCTACGTCACAGAAGATGTGAGCTACTGGGTAGTCACCAAGAGAACTGATAAGTGTATTCTTGTTCTGGATCTGTGAAAGTCTATGAATTGAGATGGGGCCAATTCACAATGGTGGGATTTTACAGATGCAAGCTGCCTGAAGCATAGTGTGCCCCCATGCAGGTGCGCAGTGCACGAACGGATGGGTGTTGGAGTATGTCCGCTTTCTACACATGATTTTATCACATATATGAGTACACACTAATACACTGCTGAATGACTGATCCGTCCAAACCCCGGGAACCCATAATGTGCACAGACCTAGGGAGAATAGAATTTAAAATACTGTTTACATTCCTTGCTCTATTTTTCTGTAATGATTAGCACAGTTCCTGAGAAGTGAAGAGGAAGTCGCAGATCCCTAAAAATGCTGCACGATTCTGCTGGAACCATTTGGGTCTGGGTTAGGGGTCCAAGTAAGAAGGAGACCTGCATTGACAAACACTTGTGAGGAAATACAAAGACATTGTTTTGTGGGAATTTACATAACTGCAATGGCATGCCTTTAGTGATCCTCGGGTAAAACTTGAGTGTGCACACGCATGCGTTTTACGTATGTGCAATGCACTCTTGCATTAGTGCAAATACACCGAGCATACGCTCCCATATTGAATTACTTCTAATTACTCAAACGCTTGACTTATATTTTCCTGCAATACGTTACTTACTCCTGGAACAAGCATTATAAATCGGCCCGTACTTCATAGTTTGAGCCTTGTGATCAAGAAACTGAAGGAGGGTGACAAGCTGGAACTCGAAGCAGTACTGAAGACAGGGTGGTGGTGATAAGCCAAACTTTTAACTAGGGCCTGCACTGAATGATGGATGAAGGTGGTAGGCTGTAGTGAAGGCCTCGCATACTACAACCCCGGGCCAGCCGTGAGAAAGAATCTTCTTTCGGTTCCTGAAGGATGGGATGTGACGATGGACTGTGAAACGAGTCACAGGAATGGAATGCACAGGTCAAGAACAGAACAGACTGTTCAAGGTTCGTGCCTTTGTAAAGTTTTTTTGTTGTTTTTGAACAGGAAATATTTGTATTTCATCAATTCAATTTTCTTAACTATCCCTTTCAGGGCTTAACTGGAATCCAGAAGCAGGCCTGGCAAAAGTGTTCAAACCGGCCTTGCTTATTTTCTATCCCTCTCTCTCATTCACTCGCTCTTCCTCTATCACTAGCCCTTCTCTCTCGTGCCCTTTGCTGCCATAACCCCGTGGAGCTGAAGAGGGTGGTCGAGGCAGTGCTGCCACCTTAAAAAATGTCTTCAAGTAGCTCCAGTGCCTCTCTCCCACGGGTAATGCTCAATGAGATAAAGGGCCTGTCCAGACCTGAACTCTTTGGGAGGGTTACATAGTCATCATGTCTAAATATCCCAAAACTATACACCTTGTGGAGCAACCTATAATACACTGCAATACACATAGACCATCAGGAGTCCTTTAGAGTTTGACATTATGGGGAAACCACAGTAAATAAGCGGTGAACAACACCCCTCCACTTAATGTGCAAAGCCCCCCCCCCCTCCCCCCCAATGAGATTTGCTAGATTCTAGTGGCAGAGCCAACGAAGCGCACCCCGTGTCTTCGGAAATCTCTTCCATAGACCCATCAGGGGAAAGTTATCTGAAGGTCCAGCGCTTTGATGCATATTTTCTGTGGTCTGGACCACCATGCAGGACATGGTGTTGCAAGACAGGAAGAGTCATCGATGGCCACCAAGGCCAAAAGAATGCTCCCTGCGTGTCAGGGCCATCAGTTTATTTATTTATTTTTTAATCTGAGAAATAAACCCTGCTTTGGTAGTTTGTTTCTGAAATACTAAAAAAAAACCAATACAGATTAGCCTCCATGACATAGTGGGTGGCCATCAGTACAAGTTTGCGAATGTCATCCCACTGTGTCCGTGGGAGCACTTTAAGCACATTGAACCCTGGTAAGGTCGACAGGCTTTTGGGTTCAAGGGGAGGTCTCTCCTCAAGTAATCCACGGATGACCTTCACCACTCCAGAAGATTCACAGATTGGCCACCAAAATTTGAATTCCCCACCCCGTTTATAGCAAGGTCAGTGGACACTTTACCAGTAAAGGACGCTGCAAGACATAAGACACTGGGGAACAATCACAGCGACTGAGATAGAGAGAGAGTAGCATTGGAACTAATATGGTGATTCAGATACATTATTTTAAAGTCAGAAGTTTGCTCATTGTAGATTTAATCCTGCCTTTTCAGTAGATTTCCAGCAAGGGAATTTCAGAAATCCCAGGTGTTGGCCTGGACATCAATACAGGTGGAAGATTTCCATGCATATTCCTTTTCGAAGTTGAGTCTTACAGATTTTCCACTCAAGGAAGTTTGGCAGAAATGTGGATTAGCACAGTTAATAGTATTTTCCCCCCAGGAGGCAAATATTTTTCATGGCTGAGAAATCCATTACCTTACACACCATGAAATATTGGACTTTTTAGTGAACCATCCACCTAATATTAACTTATATCCCTACTCTTTGCAGGAGTAAATCCTGATTCAGTAAATTGAGTTGTGGAAATTACACCCTCAGCATTTTTTTGGCAGAGGTGCGATGAGTATTAGTGAGCAAAAAATGTTATTAATTATGCGCTATGATCTGGGTGTTTAAAGAAATGAGTGGACATCCCGTGGAGTGTGGTTAGGTTATGAAAGATGATAAAAGTGATTGAAATCCATAAGAAATCATGCAAGGACCTTTTCTGCATTGGTAAGTAGGAAAATGCCAGTATCCAAAAGTCTGCCGTTATTGCTGTATGTTGAAAAGAGGTGAAATGGACTATACTGGGTTCTTGTACTTTCTCAAAATTGTTCATTATTTGGTATTACTTTTTTTTTTTTTACCCCCAGTGCTTACCTCACATACGTTTTGCAAGATGCCAGTAGGAGACTTGTGTACACAGAGTAAATATCGTGAAGAGAGAGCATACAAGTGTTGTGAGGGGAAAATGGGGTTGGGAGAAACAGAGCAGCAGACTGGAGATGGATGGCTAGTCTCACAGGGTTCAGGTTGGTACACCTCTCTCTTTTTCAGAGATGTTAAAGGGACTGCGCCAACCACTGATATAGCTAGCCTGACTAGAACAACAAAAGTGTAGCATTACATATATAGAAAGTACAGGCATGCACAACACTCTTGCCAGTTGAAGTGCTAGTGACGGGCCCGTTAAAAAGGCGCAAATGGTTGGTAAGCGCGTTTTTAAATAAGCAATTGAAATGGCAAATGGTTCCAGGTGGGGGTTAGAGATGCTGGTGCAACACCACAGTAACATTCGGGTCCGAGGACAGGTCCAGATAGGTTTGATGCGGGAGAGTGCTAATTTGGAAGTAAGTGGGTTATGAGTTCTTTTCGGGGCGGTGACCGGTCGCTTTGGCACCGGGATTTTCGCTGACTCCATCTCCTTTCCCCCGCATGGATTCCACCAGCATCTCTAACCCCCACCCGGACCCATGACGTGAAGACAGTTGTTTCTTCACGTAAGCCCTGATTTTTCCATGTTTCTCAATCTGCCATTTCAATTGCTTATTTAAAAACGCGCTTACCAACCATTTGCGCCTTTTTAACGGGCCCGTCACTAACACTTCAAAAATGTTGATGCATAACTGATAATGCAAAAAACACGCGCAATATTGAATACGCAAAGGTTACTGGTAGTTATCCGTAATGACGACCCCTCCGGTAACAAGTACACACGGAGTGGCAGTATGTTTGACACGATTGCCTGATTTAGGGGTTTGCGTGGTATTACCTTCAAACACATATTGGTAATTCACAGCACGAGGTTGCGAGTTACATTAGACCCCCTGAAAGCCTGGCAAGAAATACCACTGAACTCACTTAACTGTTGTTTGTGTTTTTATGTGTGTTTTTTTCTTACAGAGTCCTTTGGCTTTTTGAAACTCCAAAAGGCCGCATGGTAAAATCGTGAGTTTTACCATTCATACACCTGCACAGGTTATGGTATGCCTTTGAGATCATACACCGCCGTGGAGTCTTGGTCCTGATGAATGCTTAGCAAAACGCACTTTACAAGCAGAAACATGCCGACCACCACTCACTTTTGAATAATTTGGATGCGCCTGGTCAATTTAACCAGACAGTCAACGTCCATCTCACCTGTTTTTAATATCTGGTTTTCCACCATTAAAATTGTTTTAGGATAAAACCAGACATCTTTAAATTTGCACTATTTTCACTATTGCACTGACACCATCTCACAAAAACCTGCTCCGCTGTAATTCAGGCGTTGAAGCACACCAGGGAGGCACTCGGCCTCTCTGGTGGGAACCCAATGATGATGCATGAAACCAACTAGGTTGGTGAGTGAGGGTTCTTTTAAATAAGAGGTTTTCCTCGCGCTGTTCTTTCCCCTTTCCTCCTTATTCACTCTTTTGTTGTTACCAAGTTTACTCGTCAGGGGGAATAAGAGTGGTTATCCCTCTCTCTCCTGTTGATATTATAGGGTAGTAAGTACGCCATCTGCCCTGGTCTCTGCCACCTTTGGATACATCTGCCCTTTTGAGAGATCCATGCCTGCATCACTGACAGTTCTGTGCTGTGAATGTTCTACCACTGTGGCAGCTCTCTTCTCAGCACTGAATGTTTGTCAAGCATATGCCATGTTTATACTTTCTTGAGGAAGTTAACTCCCAAAGCATACAACAATTAATTAGTCCCAATTTGTAGGGAGTTTTCTCCCAGCCAGTGGTGCCCATTCTAATGGTCATTGCCCAGGAAAAAGAGTGACTGACACACTGACCTCCGTTGTGTGGACTTTTGCCGCTGTGATTTAACAGCCCTTCGCCAGATCAGAGATTTACACTGGAGACAGCAGAGGCTGTAGAACAACATTATCCTTCAAATTGCCTCTGGGACACTCTGCTACAGCTAGTTCTTCCAGTTCTCCAATCAGTCTCTCTTCGATAAGAAGAGTAGCATATGTGAACAGCCACAAAAAGGCATCTGACTGAAAAGGCTTCTTAAGATACTTATTGAAGACTACGTGTTCCAAGGGGAAGGTCCCAGTTTTGCAAATTGTGAGATACGTAAATCTACAGTTTTTGAAACTGTATAGATTTTCTGATGTCAAAGGATCAACATCTGTGAATATGACCTGTCTTTAGAGGTCTCACCACTCAGCATCCAAGCTGTTACCTTCAGCTGAAGGAGGTTTTGATGAGAAAAGAGGAATAATATTAGGGGTCCAGAAACTATAGGGATCCCACTGCCAGCACCAGAAGAAGATTCAGCCAAGGGCAACAGGGCCAGCCTGAGGCCTTCAAGTTGACCTGCATTGCCTCTCCCTGAATCATCTTCTGAACCCTTGGGAGGAGAAAAGGTAAAAGATAAAAGTAGACCCTTTTACCAGTGGAAGGGTACTTCATCCACTCCCTAGCCCCCACTGCTGGGAACCATTAAAGTCTGAGAGAAGTGGATGGTGCAGCTGAACACACAGGCCCAATCATCGCTCCTCAAACCTCACTCTAATTGACTACTCTGAAAGCCTAGGGTTGAAGTTGAGGACACCAATGAAGGGGAAACGGCTCAGATGATGGCGATAAGATGCATAAAACCAGGAATATTTCATCAGCCAGTTCTCATAACCCCAGAGGTCTTGGGTTCAAACAATGACAGCAAGTTCTCCCTTGATTATTCTCATATTTCTCGTCCCCTAACTGTACAATCTCGGGGGACTAGTGACCCTGATTTGCTAGAGCAAAGTTGTGTCCTGAAGTTTGCACAGAACTCTGTGCAAATGGATGATTGCAGAGGCTCATTCAGAGACCATCTGTCTTGAACTGACCTGTTCCCCGGGGATTTTGTAGACCCCATGCCTGTTATCCATTATGACACCAAGGGTTACTTGAAATGGCCATGGACACATTCCTCCATAGGTAATCTGACTGTATCCATAATGCTAAATCCTTCCTGATTTTCTAGAAACCAAGAGTGCATGACTCAAGCTGAACCAGTGTGGTCCAACTGTGACAGCAGGTTATTCCACTAGGTTTCAGATGCAGGCATATCCAGGATTCCTTCACAGTGAGGATGTTATCATGCAGTGGACACCAAGCGATTCCTGCACATTTTCCCTCTCTTGCAATTGGAGCATTTTGCTGTTGCAGTGAAAACATTTTGTCCCTTGGAATAAGAACAGTCTCCAGCGGCAACAGAGAGTCTTGCATTGATTATTGTATATGTTGTACTGGGTCGAAGCATGACGTCGCCCACTTTGTCAGGGACCCAAAGGATTGGAGCACTTCAATCACTTACTCTATCTATTATTGTTTAAAAGAAAAGACTAAGCAAAAATCAGCCAGTCATCCACATAGTTAAACACTTTGCACAGTAATGCCACAGTATTCACCAATATCTATATAAAGTCTTGAGACTATGAAGGGAAATCAAGCAGAATCATGAAAACTGGAATATGACAAATCATCGCCCCCCAGCCTAGGCAATTTCTACAGTTTAGACCTCTAAACAATTCACAAAAATACAGAAACAAGTATACATCAAACAAGCACACATCTGAAACCTTTAATTCAATTCTCAAAATATATATTAAAACATGCCCCCGTACCAATTTTGGCTCCATGGACCCCATCCCTTGGTGCCCAGTGCATTTTTGTTAGGAAAGGAGTACATGGCCCCCCTTCCCGAGCCATTTTTTGCCCAAGGACCCCATCCCCCGGGGACCACCATTATATTTATAGGTGAGGGTGGCACACAGCCTCCCTCTCCGGGCCAATTTCGACCTCGGGGGCTGCATCCCACAGCACCTGGCCTTGTTAAAATGTTGGTGGGAGAACACGGCCCCCCTCATGGGCAGATTTTGGCCCGTGGGACTCCAATCCCGTGGGCCCAGGCGATTACTAAAGGGAGCGAGGGCTGTGCACCCCCATTCCCCAGGCTATCTGCAGGACGATTTCGACCTCGGGGACCCCATCTCCTGGTGCCCAGCCATAGCTGAAAAGGGGGAGGGGGCCCGGCTAATGATTAAAGAGGGAGGGCAGCACACAACTCCCCTCCCTGGGCCAATATCAGCCCCGGTGACCCCATCCTCTGGGGACTCCACAAATAAATAAACGGAGAGGGGGGGGGCACATGCCCTCATCGCCCAGGGCCAGGCCAAGAAAGGGTGGGTGCTCCAGTGCCGACCCAGGGCACCCACCATGTCATTGTTGGGGGCCATAGGGAGAGGCCCAAGTCCCCCGTGGCCCTGCCAGCTGCCCCAACCAGTGAGAGCCGGCATTGCTCCCGCCCACAGGGAGCAGCACATTTTAAATTCTGTTTCCCTGCCCGCTTCACTGTGGGCAGCGAAAAAGATTAAAAGTCCGCTCTAGCACCAGTAGCATCTTTAAAGCTCCTGCCAGCTGGGATTGGATTTCGTGCTTGCTCTCTCTTGGCGGGTGCTTTGAAATTGCTCCCACTAAGCGAGCGCAAACATAGCACTGCAGACAGGCAACCTGCTATGTCCCGGGGGTGGGCATCCTGGTACATAGCAGGAGCCGGCCATGGGGAGATGGGGTTCCCAGGGCCATGGGGGCCGCCCGGTCCCCCTCCCCTTTCTAATTTCAACTGGCCCTGGGGGATGGGTTCCCCAGGCCCAAAATCAGCCCGAAGGGGGGGCTGAGTGCCCCCCTTCGAATCGATTGCGGAGCCCCAGGGGATGGGATCCCCGGGGCGGAAATCGGCCCGGGGGGGCAGCAAGTTCCCTCCTTTTATATTTTAAAGGCCATTCCCAGGGGATGGAGCCCCCGTGCAAAAATCGGCCCAGGAAGGGGGTCGGCGCAGCTCCCTTCTCTCTTTGTATTATCGGCCGGGCCCTGGAGGATGAGGTTCTGAGGCCGAAATCGGCCTAGGGAGGGGGGATATGCAGGCCCCCTCTTGGCCACCCCAATCAATAACTCCTCCCCCCCCCCCACCCGCCCCCGAGACCTGGCCCACCTTGAGGGCATTAAGAAAACGAGGTTTTTTTGTTTTAAAAAAAAATATATTTTACCGCAGATTATTCGAGGTAAAATAAAAAATAAGTACGTTTTTGGCCCCAGGCGGGCCCCTGTCGGACCCCATTCCATGCCTAGGGGGTCTGGGTATTCCTACCGTGCCCGTTCTGTATTTTATTTCTCTATTTTTTGGGGACTCTGGCTGAGTCCTGAGTCTCAAGATGTCTTCCACCACTTCCTTGATGAAGTGGTGGCAACCAATCAGATCTCATCATGAGATTTGTCTGAGCCGCAGAGCATCCGCGTCCCTAGAAATACATACATATTTTTTATTTAAGAGCTCCAAAACTACTGAACAGATTTATACCCAATTACAAAAAGAGCTCTTTCTGGACCAAGATCTACCTTTCTGCCAAATTTTGTTTTAATTCCTGTCAACGGTTCAAGCTGTAGTCGTGTCTAAAATCCCTTTGAGAAATTGCATGGAGAAAAAGTGTTTTGGGAGCCCCTTCCCCCCTCCTTTTTCATGGCCCTCGTGTGACAAATCACCCTGAAACTTCCCAAACAGCAGCTGAAGTGAGTGGCAAACTAGTTTCGAAAATTTTGTGATGCTTTATCAAAAGTTATTACCCAAACAAAAAATTATTTTCTTCTGGAAACTAGGTCCTAACTCTAACCTACCTACTGGCAACTGCCAGTAGGTAATATAGGTGTGTATGCTTCTCTTCCAGGGGATCCTCATCAAAGTCATAAGCACATGAATATTCCCGCCCATGCGCCGGACCCCGGAAACATATAACATATATGTAGCTCTATATATATAACAAAACACAAAGAACTATCTTGGGTCTACGAGTGAACAATGATCACAAGTGACAGAGGTTAGTTACGGTAAACTCCCACTAGGAAAAATCCCTTTATAGGACTGGAACCCTCACTCACCCTAGGTGTGACATGCTTCATCATTGAGTTCTTTCTCCCGATGGAAAAACCTAGTTCCACCGAGGGCTACAACCCCCTCACTATGAGGGAGGAGTCCAGGGATGTTATATGTAAAGATGAGGCTGTATACAAAGGAGATCCTTTTTAGTCCCTTATGCGGTGAGTGGAGTGAGAAAACAGCGCAAACAATAAGCTAATTTAGGAAAAAGAGTGTGGTGAAGTTAAAACGTGGTGAGAACCAAAATATTTTTATTTTGTAGGTTTCACCATCAGGGTTAAAAAGCAGTGCAAATAGAGCAGTATAGAGCTTTAAACTGCTCGATGTAAAAGGTCAACATGTTTCAGCCCTATTGATCTGTAGAGAAGTATCCGGGCTTTCTTCAGGACCGTGTGTAAACAATAAGCTGCTGCTATTTGGTGCTTAGACAAACAAAAAATAAATGTTGATACTACACCAGTAATCAGTTCATATGTCTTCAATATTACTGGGTATATCTAAAAGAATAACATAAACAAAATCTGTCAGAAAAGTGTCAAAAGTTCATACAACACTATTGCAGTATATATTTACTACTAATAAACCAATTAGAAATAATTGGAAGCCCGTGCTGTGGGCAAGGCACTTACCCAAATAGTTGGATATCTACCCTCACCTCAACCTGGTAACAACTCAAGGAAGGGGGGCCCGCTCTAAGAAGAATAAAAAATCCCTCTGTCAGACCGTGGAGAAACCTACTTGCTGACAAATTGGTCTATTCCTCAAAATATTCTTAAGTGTCACAGAGAGACACATCAGCAAACAAACCAGAGAGGTAAGGGCTTGCATGAGCAGAATAGGAACTTTGGTTCAGAAACTGTTTAGATTATGTCCCCTACTCTTTTTCTCTATTATTTTGTCACCCTCTGATTCTCTTTGAATTTGAAACTAGCATTACAAAGAGAGTGTGTTGGGAGAATGAGCTCCATCAGATATATTTTCACATACTGTCTGATTGGCATTCCCAACCCCTTTTTTTTGCTCAATAGTTGTATGTCACCAGACAACCTTACTTAAATTCCATCATTTATTTCTCTTTTGACTGAAGGCCAGTCTACCTAATATTCATACATAGTCTTAAAGTTAGTTTGTTTGCTGATGTGTCTCTTTGTGACACTTAAGAATATTTTGAGGAATAGACCAATTTGTCAGCAAGTAGGTTTCTCCATGGTCTGACAGAGGGATTTTTTATTCTTCTTAGAGCGGGGCCCCCCTTCCTTGAGTTGTTACCAGGTTGAGGTGAGGGTAGATATCCAACTATTTGGGTAAGTGCCTTGCCCACAGCACGGGCTTCCAATTATTTCTAATTGGTTTATTAGTAGTAAATATATACTACAATAGTGTTGTATGAACTTTTGACACTTTTCTGACAGATTTTGTTTGTTATACTTTTAGATATACCCAGTAATACCGAAGACATATGAACTGATTACTGGTGTAGTATCAAAATTTATTTTTCGTTTGTCTAAGCACCAAATAGCAGCAGCTTATTGTTTACACACGGTCCTGAAGAATGCCCGGATACTTCTCTACAGATCAATAGGCTGAAACATGTTGACCTTTTACATCGAGCAGTTTAAAGCTCTATACTGCTCTATTTGCACTGCTTTTTAACCCTGATGGTGAAACCTACAAAATAAAAATATTTTGGTTCTCACCACTTAGTTTTAACTTCACCACACTCTTTTTCCTAAATTAGCTGATTGTTTGCGCTGCTGTCTTCTCACTCCACTCACCGCACAAGGGACTAAAAAGGATCTCCTTTGTATACAGCCTCATCTTTACATATAACATCCCTTGACTCCTCCCTCACAGTGAGGGGGTTGTAGCCCTCGGTAGAACTAGGTTTTTCCATCGGGAGAAAGAACTCAATGATGAAGCATGTCACCTAGGGTGAGTGAGGGTTCCAGTCCTATAAAGGGATTTTTTCTAGTGGGAGTTTACCGTAACCAACTTCTGTCACTTGTGATCATTGTTCACTCTGAGACCCAAGATAGTTCTTTGTGTTTTGTAGTAAACTTGATTGGGGTATTACTATCTTGCAGGTCTATAAACTTTCCTCCCTCGGACCCTCCCCCATTGTTGTGTTTTCTGCTCTATATATATATCCATATATATATATATATATATATATATATATATATATATATATATATATATATATATATATATATTACCTACTGGCGATAGCCAGTAGGTAGTTATAGTTAGGACCACGTTTCCATAGGAAAACCTCAACATTCTATTTTGAATAACTTTGGCGCCGGTCGACGAATCCTCGCGAATTTCTCAAAATAGGTGGGGCGCTACGCTCCGCTCCTACCCTGAAAGTCTCGGGGGGATTCGTCAAGCGGGGGCTGAGATAAAAGGGGGGTCCCAAAACGCGTTTTTCCCATGCATTTTTCCATAGGACCTTTAGAACGAGCTACAGCCCGAATGGCTGAACAGAATTACTCAAAATTTGGCAGAGAGGTAGTCCCTAGGTCAAGGAAGTGCCTTTTGTAGGTTTGGTGTAAATCTGTTCAGTAGATTCTGAGAAAATAGCCTTTAAATCAATATATATATCTGAGCCAGCTTACGGTACGCTTACCGTACGCTTACGGTAAGCGTACGGTGGCGTGCGCGAGCGCGATTCTGATTGGCTCTTAGATCTTAGTAAACATTCGAATCGGCCGAAACCAGGAAGCGGCGGCCGCCATTTTGTCTCTCGCACTGAGAGAGATTTTTAAAATCGGAAGCCCAAAAACATGTAAAGGGGCTGTTTTGACAACTCCCTCCCACATAGTCATGTTGAGGGAGTCCCCAAACATCCCCCAAGTGCAAAAACGGTTTTATTTTTTTTTCGGCAATTTCGCGGGGTACGCTTACCGTACGCTTACGGTAAGCGTACGGTAAAAAAACACTATCCACACTTACCCCACCCCCTGTGCTTTTGGTGGCCGAAGGCCACCAAATGTGCTGGGCTTATTACAATGGAAAAAAACACTATCCACACTTACCCCACCCCCTGTGCTTTTGGTGGCCGTAGGCCACCAAATGTACAGGGCTTATTATAAGGGAAAAAAACTTAGCATTTAAAAAACCGTACTAATTCACTGAAAAAACCATAGGTTTCACACACGTTATAGTTAGGAATTAGCATTTAAAAAACCTTGCAAATTCACTGAAAAAACCATAGGTTTCACACATGTTATAGTTAGTGGAAATTTTACTGATTAAAAACCAATGAAATTGCCCCGTTATAGTTAGCGCAGGCAACTATAACTCACGCGACCGCAATCCTCTGCTGATGACATATGTGTCTTTATGAAAAAAAAATATTTGTAATAATGTATAGCTAAAAATGTATGGAAGAAGACATGGGCAAATAAGTGTCTAAATACAGTATTAGCATCAGCAGAGGATTGCGGTCGCGTGAGTTATAGTTGCCTGCGCTAACTATAACGGGGCAATTTCATTGGTTTTTAATCAGTAAAATTTCCACTAACTATAACATGTGTGAAACCTATGGTTTTTTCAGTGAATATATATATATATAAACACAATGCAGCTTTCCATTAGCAAATGCTGAGCAATGTTGTAAGAAAATTCCCTTGTATATAAATACATTCCAATAAAGCAGGGAGAAAAAGCACATTTGAAAAACTGCTTTAATATACAGCAGAAACGAATGAAAAAACATTGTCAGCACATAGGCTGCATTGCAGAAAACCTCACTGTAGAAAGCTGAAAAGCTAACCCACAGAAACACAGATAAACTGGCACTGTGCCTTTAAGGCAGCCATGACCCCTAGCTTCCCATCATGCCTCAGGGGTGACAGTTAGGTCAGTTGTTCTTTCCGGCTCCTTCTGTCAGGACCCTGGTTACTTTAGCTCTAACTTTTTTCTGATTTCTGTCAGAAAATACTTCTCTTTTTTTCCAAAAGCTTTTTACTTCGACGTCTTTTTGTTTTTGGAGTATATCTCTGCTATTTTTAAGAGAGTTGAGCATTATTTTCCAGTCAAAAATGCCCTCTCTATTTGACTCTTTCCCTGCCTGTGGCAAGAAGAAGGGTAAAACAGATTCCCATCCTGTCTGGATTATGATCAGAAGGAAGGCAGAGAATACAAAGACCTGTCAGCATTGCCAGCTGCTGTCCAAACGAACTCTTAAGGACAGGGAGAGGATTCGCCTCAATGGGCTGGCTGAGAAGAAGAAATCTCCTTCAAGAGGCAGGTCTCCGATGAAGAAGAGGAAAGAGAGAGCCACTACTCCATCTAGAAGTAAGGTTCCAGTCTGCTCTCCATCGGCGTCGGGCTCATCTCAAATACCTTCATCAGCAACGAAAGCGTAGACGAGAAGACCATCGACGGCGGGCTCGCAGTCGAGAGAACACCGGTCGTCGACAACAGGTATGTCGGATCCTACGCCGTCGTCAACCCAGCGACGATCGGCGTCGAGGAGTCGATCTCCGTTGGTGCAGGCTCGCCCAACGTCGAGACATAGATCTCCGTCGTCGCTGGCAAGTCGGTGTTAGACGTTGAGACATGCTCCGCTGTTGCAAGGCCATCGGCGTTGAAGCAGGCATCTCCGTTGCAGTCAACCAGGCGGTGGTCAACATCGAGACGCGCCTCGTCACCAGAGGCAAGGCACTCATAGCCTCCGTCGTCGTCCAAGCGACGTTCGACGTCGAAGGCTCGATCTTCGCTGACATCGAAGAAAGATTAGTCGTCGAGGCCTAGTGTGAAATACACCAGACGTCGAGACGGCGATCTCCGTCGGCGGCGAGAAGTGTACCGATCTCGACTCCACTGACTCCCAGTAGACGGTCAGCGTCGAGAGAGTGATCGAGCAGGCATCAAAAAGCGACGTTGAGAAGGATTTCTCCATCTATCCATTCAGCATTGGGGTCTCCTACACGATCAACGTCGAAGGCGAAGTCTGTGGGCTCCAGTGATTCGACGTCGCACCATACAACCTCGAAGGACACGGTGAGATCGACGTCGAGGAGACGATCCCGCTCTAGGGAATCACCAGTGATGGTGACGCAGAGCCGGTCGACGTTGAAGCACTCTCCATCGACGTCACATCGCTCATCAAGATGCCGATCTCGCTCCAGAAGTCGCAGAGAGTCCTCTCATTCTATTCGGAGCTCCCTCCAGACGATTGCGACGTCACACAGTTCTTATGCTCATTCGCCTGAGCCTCCAAGATCACCAAGAGGCTTTCCAAGGAGACCACTATCTCCTTCAATCCATCTTTCGCCCAGATGGCACCAACCTCTCCATCATTGGCAGAAAGAACCCTCGGGTCACACCCAGCGACCTATGGACTATTCCAGTCCTCTGCACAGATCACAGTTACAACGTCTTGTGCAGGAGGTGGACAGGTCTCCCACCACTCGGACCAGAGAACACAGAGGCAGATCTCCTGAGCGCAGATCGACTCAGGGTCAGCGCAAGAGGCGGCGAACACTTCTTCCTCGACACACTCATCCAAAAGGGATTACTCACCTACCCTTACGAATAGTCCTCCTTCTAGGGTGTCACCCATCAACGATGTGAACACCTTTCCTGATGTTCTCGCCAGAGGAGCACAAAAGCTGGGCATCACCATGTCAGCTCCTCAGACCACCACGTCTATCATTTTCGAGACCCTCCATCAGAGGTCTGCGACTAGACCATTACTTCCTTTGGTCCCTGGTATCATTGAGCCGGTAATGGACATCTTCCTAACTCCATCATCGGCTAAAGCAGCTCCGACTCGGATCCTGAAAAAATATAGACCTGCTGCATCAGATCCTCTTTTCCTCAAGTCGGATCCGCCACCGGACTCTATACTTGTGGCAGCAGCAAAGAAGAGACATGCAGTTGCTTCTTCCTCCTCGGCTCCTTCGGATAAAGAAAGTAGAGCACAGGACTCTTGGGGGAGCAAGGCTTGCGGCTCTACAGTGTCTTTTCTTCAAGTGTCTAACGCTGCGACTCTTCTGGGCCGAAGGAGGATCAGCAGGATTTCTCCAAAATTCTTCAGGAGGGTGCGTTGGTGGCAAACCAGGTAATCAGCACTGTAGCGGATGGGACGTCTTTGGCGGCTCACTCTTATGCACATGGCATATGTGCACGAAGAGCTTCCTGGTTGCGTCTGACAGTGAAGAAACCTGAGGCGCAGCAATGCATCTTAAATCTTCCGTTTTCTGGCACCTCACTGTTCGGATCACACACAGATGAGGAAATGGCCAGAATGAAAGCTGAGTTGCATACCTTAAAGGCCGAGGACCTGGAAAAGAAAAAGGAATTTAAATGCCGCTACAGGCCCTACAATCATAAAAATTACCAACAGAGGGTTCAAACCCCGCAAATGGTCGCAAAACAAGCAGAACACGTCCCAGTTCCAAGGCCGTCATTCCTCGAGAGGAAGAGGAGGACACCAACAGCATTCCTCTTCCACAGCAAAAACTAAAGGGAAGCAATGATTGTCTGCTTGCTCTAGCACAGTTGCACGCTCCAGTGGGAGGAAGTATCTCAAACTACAGTCAAGAGTGACGCAACATCTCCAAAGACCAGTGGATGCTGAATATACTAGACCATGGTTACGCACTACGTTTTTGCGCGTCCCCAAGACACATTCCTCCGGTAAAATCCCGTCAGCTACATCTAGATCTCCTGCGTCAGGAAGTGTCGACCCTTCTCAGGAAACTGGCCTTAGAAGCGGTCCCTCCTGCACAGAGAGGAAAGGGAGTTTACTCAAGATACTTCCTTGTTCAGAAAAAAAACCAACCGAACAAGTTCAGACCAATTCTAGACCTTCGTTCTCTGAACAAGTTCATCAAAAAGGAAAAGTTTTGAATGTTGGCGCTCCATCAAATATTTCCACATCTGAGAAAAGGCGATTGGATGTGTTCGGTGGATCTCCAAGATGCGTATTTTCACTTTCCAATCACACCACGGCATCGCAAGTTCCTGCGATTCATGGTGGGCACAAGACATTACCAGTTCAAGGTCTTACCCTTTGGCCTAAAATCTGCCCGAGGGTATTCACGAAATGCGTGGCAGTAGTAGTAGCAGCAGCATTATATCGCCAAGGTCTGTTCGTGCATCCATACCTGGATGACTGGCTGGTGAAGGGATCATCTCCCCACATGGTGCAGGAACACCTTCACATCTGACTGGATCTCCTTCAACGCTTAGGCCTGCATGTCAACGTGGACAAATCGGTTCTTCAACAGACCCAATATCTCCACTATCTGGGCACCACCCTAAACTCCGACCTCGGAAAAGTGTTTCCTTCGGAGGAGAGATTGTCATCAATGAGAGTCAAAGGCAATGTCCTCCTCCAAGTTCATCAGCCATCAGTAAAACAAGTGGCTTCTCTGCTGGGGTTAATGGCCTGTTACATTTTTCTCATACCCAACGCCAGATTGAGAATGAGACCGTTGCAACAAGATCTGGAGGACAAATGGGACCAAACCTCGGGTCAGTGGACCGACCGGATTCTCCTCTCTCCATGTCAAGAATTCCTGTCATACGAGGGGAGGAAAACGGTAACCAGCGAAAACGGACTACATCTCCCAGGATGCTTAGCGGTTGAGAGGTTATGTAAACAGGAGAGCTGTTACATAACTCAAGGGAAACACGCCCTTATGTAAACAGGAGAGCTGTTACATAACTCAAGGGAAACACGCCCTTATGTAAACAGGAGAGCTGTTACATAACTCAAGGGAAACACGCCCTTATGTAAACAGGAGAGCTGTTACATAACTCAAGGGAAACACGCCCTTATGTAAACAGGAGAGCTGTTACATAACTCAAGGAAAACACGCCCTATAAAGGGAGGAACCGGGAGGTACAAGGCTGTCGGATATTGTGTTTACACCGACGTACCTGCTTCGTGAAGAGCAGTGTTCCGGAGTGGTGCTCCAGTAAGGCAAGAACGGAGGTAGGTCGAGTCGTTACTCCCTGGGCCGTGTCTTGCCCCATCGTCACCTGTGAAGGACCCGGAAGCTCTACCGGTCAACCATTGAGCTTCGCTTTTTGACTCGGCTGAGTCCAAGCGCAGTGGCGCTTTTGCTGGTTGGAGTCGTAACTCTCAGCCCGACCAGAGACACAGGGACTGCCAGCTGTAACGCACACCAGGAGGTGTTTGCCGCGTTACAGACTCGGAAGTCCACAGGATCGATCGAGCGGCTGCTCTCGGTTCAGTCTTCTTGCTTGTGATTGGGGAATCGGTGACGCATCACCAGGAGGTGACTCCGCGTCCCGGTGCAGTCTGAGGAAGAGGTTGAGCGGCTGCTCCCTTCAGGTAGAGACCCCGGCTGGGTGTTTCCCTGACTCCTCGATTCTCCCCAACACTCTTCGTGCCCCTCACAGCCTACCGATTGGCATTGTCGGCCATTTCATTTCTGCCCTCTGTTGGCATACGCCGGGATCGGCGTATATGCAGAGGACGGTTAGGACCATCCGTGCTGTGGGCTGGTAACGTACTTAGCCTGGAGGATTCCAGTGACTATAACTTTTGTTTGTTCTTTGTATTTTATTTGCCTTCATTAAAAGAACTAACCCTTCACAAGTGGTTGCGTCCTCATTGTCGTGTCTGTTAAACGATCCTGAGACGTTCAGGGCGTTACACTCCATCACCGATAACGTCCATTCTCTAGTGGTTACAGACAAAGAATCTTCTGGTGGGAGTCCCATTCCATCAACCTCTGCCAACACAATCTCTGATCACGGATGCGTCCCTTCAGGGATGGGGAGCGCATCTGGATCAACTGCAAACTCAGGGCAGATGGACCAGCAGGGAGCAGACCTGTCATATCAACATGTTAGAACTGCGGGCGGTTCATTTAGCCCTCAAGGCATTTCAACCATGGATTCAGTCCAAATCAATCCTAATACAAACGGACAATACTACCACCATGTATTACTTGAACAAACAAGGTGGAACACGCTCTCTCCCTCTGTCTCTAGAATCCCAGGCGATCTTGCACTGGCTGCTAGCCAGGAACCTATCGATCACGGCAGTACATCTGCAAGGAGAACATAACATGCGAGCAGACGCCCTCAGTCGTCACTTTGAGGAGCAAGAAGATTGGGTGCTCAACGACGAAGTGGTGGCGGACATTCTTCATCAATGGGGTCATCCATTCATCGACCTCTTTGCAGACGATCAAAATAAAAAATGCCACGCCTTCGCATCCAGGTTTTACCGACCAAGAATGAGGGGGAATGCTCTTTTAATAGACTGGTCAGGGACGTTTGCGTATGCCTTTCCGCCCCTTCATCTCATTCCGAAGGTTGTGGCCAAACTGATCCGATCCAGCTTGAAGATGATCCTCATAGCACCAGACTGGCCTCGCCAGTGCTGGTATCTGGACCTGGTGCACCTCTCGGTTTGCCCGCATCGGAGACTCCCATGCAGGCCGGACCTCCTGACCAAAATGGGAGGGAAGATCCTGCATCCCAGCCTTCCCTCGCTCAGCTTGGCAGCTTGGCTCCTGAAGTCATGCAGTACGGACGTTTGAGCCTCCCTCTGGATTGCATGGACATTTTGAGGGAGTCAAAGAGACCATCCACAAGGACCTCATATTCCTTTAAATGGAAAAGGTTTTACTTGTGGTGTATCTGTAATGGTTGGACTCCAATTAACAGGCAAGAAGAGGTAATCTTGCCGTATATGCTCTACTTGGCCAAATCTGGTTTGAAGTATGCATCCATAAAAGTGCATTTGGAGTCCATCACGGCATATAGAAACTCACCTAACCAGCCTTCGTTTCTTCAACTTCAGGTGGTCAAGGACTTCGTACAGGGGTAGTTTATCCTACTGTCCGACCTCCTTCTCCGCCTTGGGAGTTGAATCTAGTCTTGTCCAAATTGATGGGTCCTCCCTTCGAACCCATTCATAAGGCCACATTACAACACCTTAAATGGGAAGTAGCTGTTCTGGTGGCTATTACATCAGCACGCAGAGCGAGTGAAATCCAAGCACTCTGTTGTAAGGAACCGTATATGGTTTTCCATCACAATAAGGTGGTTATGCAAACTCACCCTTCCTTCCTACCCAAAGTAGTGCCTGATTTCCATGTAAATCAGACAATATCTCTTCCCTCTTTCTTTCCCAATCCTGCTACACCAGCAGAAAGGTCTCTTTATTCGTTAGATCTCAAGAAGGTTCTCCAATTCTACTTGGAGGGAACAAAGTCCATCAGAAAAGCTGATCATTTGTTTGTAAATTCCGGCTCTGTTAGAACGGGCTTTCCAACTTCTAAAAGATCCATTTCACGATGGATAGTGTCTTGTATAAAGTTGGCCTACCAAATAGCGAACAAGCCTCTGTTAACCTCCCCTAAAGCTCATTCTACTAGGGGCAAGGCTGCTACAGTAGCATTCTTACACAATTTACAGATGGCCGAGATTGGCTGCAACTTGGAAATCGGTTCATACATTTACCAGGCATTACTGTCTGGATTCTGACTCCAGAGCGGATACCCAAGTAGGCCAAGCCTCCTTGAGGAATCTGTTCCAATGCTAGCTTGATTGGAGTCTTTATATGCTTCATGGTTACTATGTATCTTGTTTGTACTCTGGTTACTTGCCCGCAGGATGATGGGATGGGCTTGCTATTCCATTCATGTGCTTATGACCATTGATGAGGATCCCCTGGAAGAGAGGATAAGTTACTTACCTGTAATCCTAGTTCTCTTCCAGGGGTATCCTCATCAAAGTCATAAGCAACCCACCCGCCTCCCCGGGCAAATGAACAAGATACATATCATCTCTATATGCTATGGTCTGCGGGTCTCCGCAAAGAACAACTGACCTAACTGTCACCCCTGAGGCATGATGGGAAGCTAGGGGTCATGGCTGCCTTAAAGGCACAGTACCAGTTTATCTGTGTGTTTCTGTGGGTTAGCTTTTCAGCTTTCTACAGTATGAGGTTTTCTGCAATGCAGCCTATGTGCTGACAATGTTTTTTCATTCTCTTCTGCTGTATATTAAAGCAGTTTTTCAAATGTGCTTTTTCTCCCTCCTTTATTGGAATGTATTTATATACAAGGGAATTTTCTTACAACATTGCTTAGCATTTGCTAATGGAAGGCTGCATTGTGTGTATGTGTGTGTATATATATATATATATATATATATATATATATATATATATATATATATAATATATATATATATATATATATATATATATATATATATATATATATATATATATATAAAATATTCAACAAACCGGTAGCCCCATGAGCTGCACTCGAGCCAGAGAGAAGGTTACCAGCCTTTATTCATGGTATGGACAAGTAGGTTAGCCAGTGTGATAGACAGCCTTTCCTTTGCCTAACGCGTTTTGAGTCCATCTCTTCATCAGAGGCATTCAAGAAAAGTACGCGCTTGGCGGGCAGCTACTTCCTTTTGTAATGTCACACCCCTTATTCACGTTCCATATGTCTTATGGGAATCGTAGTGCTACAAGCATTTTCAACCTTAATAGCGGTGCTCTGATTACTGTCACCAATACGGCCCAAACGTGAGTCCCAGCTTACATACCAGTCTTCAATGCGGGCTCTCTGTTCCACTGTGAGAGTGGTGTATCTACTCCCGTGGCCCCCTGGGGATCATGGGGTGGTGCAGACTCAGCAGATGGGCATCCGCCTCAAAATTCAACAAATAGGTAGCTCCATGAGCTGCACTCGAGCCAGAGAGAAGGTTACCAGCCTTTATTCATGGTATGGACAAGTAGGTTAGCCAGTGTGATAGACAGCCTTTCCTTCGCCTAACGCGTTTCAAGTCAATCTCTTCATCAGAGGCATTCAGGAAAAGTACGCGCTTGGCGGGCAGCTACTTCCTTTTGTAATGTCACGCCCCTTGTTCACGTTCCATATGTCTTATGAGAATCGTAGTGCCACAAGCATTTCCAACCTTAATAGCGGTGCGCTGATTCCTGTCACAAATACAGCTCAAACGTGAGCCCCAGCTTACATACCAGTCCTCAATCCAGGCTCTCTGTCCCACTGTTTGTACTTTTCCTGAAGGCCTCTGATGAAGAGATTGACTCAATACGCGTTAGGCGAAAGAAAGGCTGTCTATCACACTGGCTAACCTACTTGTCCATACCATGAATAAAGGCTGGTAACCTTTTCTCTGGCTCGAGTGCAGTGCAGCTCATGGGGCTACCTGTTTGTTGAATATATATATATGTATGGATATATATATATATATATATATATATATATGTATGGATATATATATAGAGCTACATATATGGTTCCACATATATGTTATATGTTTCCGGGGTCCCGCGCATGGGCGGGAATATTTATGTGCTTATGACTTTGATGAGGATACCCCTGGAAGAGAACTAGGATTACAGGTAAGTAACTTATCCTTATAGAGATCTTATAATTGGGGGAAAATGTCAGTTAAAACATACCATTTCAGACCAACAAAACCACTAAAATTCCTCAGTATATTTATCTCAAGCCCTAATGTACCTATAAAAAGTGGCCATGCCATGCACAGTGTTGTCATTAATTATGTCATTTCAAATCTTGCAGTGATGTTATCAGTGATGTCATAGAAGATGTCATGAGTGATGTAATATGTGAGGTAATTAGCAATGCATGATGAGGCTGCGAATTGGGTACTGAAGAGTTCTATAACTGGTGAATTTCAGCGGTTTTGTTAGTTTAAAACAGTATTTTTAACTGATATTTTCAGCTGACAATAACACCCTTTTGCCTTTGTTTTTTTCTGAGGTTTTTTCTTTTTTAGCGTAAAGTAACAATATAAAGAGATGTCCATTTTAGCAAGGCAGACCTGCTGACTTTGCCAAACTCACACTAACTGATTCAGTCACAGTGCATGCAGATGGCTACAAAGTACTTAGTGACTTTTACACAGCAATTGGAAATGGCCATGCTTTCTGCACAATTCTGAAGAGAAGTATACTGCACAGAACTGATAATACCCTCATTACAAAAGTGTATTGACAAATGTCATTATAATACTGTTTGATTATAGCACAATACTTTTGGTTTGCTGCGGAGTAGTGTTTGGGCTTCTTTATACTGGCTGAATACTACTCCAGTGCTAGAGTGGGGTGGGCTGACTATGCAACACTAGGTGATAATTGCAGCATCCTGTTCTATTAATAGATAATATGCAGCTATTCTTGCACAACACTAACTCATTATATATAGGATAAAGTACCCCATGCCGTACATTATACGAATATTGCAAGTCACTGAGGCATTCTGGGACCACATAGAGGAACGAGGCCGAAGTCAGAATTCCTTTATAAGGTCATACACCTTTAAGGAGACTTGCAATATCTTTATAATATAGGGCACTGGTACCTTATTCCTTAAAAGACCTGGTCACACCATCGCCCTTCCCATAAACCACTTAAATCCTTGGTGTGTTGCTCTTTCATATGAAAGAGATAGGAAGTTTACAGACTTGAAGAATAAAAGTAGAATCTGTGCTGCAAAATTAAACACACCAGAGAGCACTAGATATTTGTTGAAAAAAATATTAGGATCGGTTTAATACCAGTCAGATTTTAAAAATAAAGCTGTAGCTCAGAATATATAAAAACATGCATAGATGATATCTTTCCTATAATTACCTAAAGCATGCAAAAAAACAATATGATGCCATAAATCTTATTTCTGCTTATCTCTGTTCATCCAGAAAAATAGAGAAAAAGAAGAAAAAGCTAGGTATAGTTTTTGCTGTTTAAATTGCAGCTTTAATTATGTTCCATGACCTGTCTTTCACCTGGTTGTTGGCTCTGGCTCCATGTGTTGTGATGTCAGAACTCAACGGTAATACATTATTAAAGTTGAGCAGCTACATAATTTCTTTATTAGAGGTGAGCAAGTGATTGTGCAAAATACTGGCAGAAGCACTACTTGCTACACAATACCTCATGCTTGGTCACTGTGAATTGTTAGTGAGAGGACATGAAAGTTACAAATGCAGTCCTGAATGATGAGGATGATTACTTCTAAAAATGAGTGATTTCAAACACTGTATTTGTGCTAATTGATCAATAGGGGACCCAGACTGTGGTCTTGGTGCTATAAGAGGCAGGAGAAGTATTGTGACTCTTGTGTACCATCACTTCCAACCTCTCTACCCGCCTGGATGTCCCTGTTCAGTTGTAACACAGCTCATCATTGTTTATTTGTGGTCGAGCTTTAGGCGAATCAGACAATGGAGTTGATGCTGATAGAGCTTGGGAAAACTACACCCTCCATTATCATCTCATTCTGGAAACCTGTTCCTCCTGGAAGAGTCCCTCTCTAGTTGCAAGCTCAGGGTGAGGACAAGGTTACAATAGGATAAAATGCTCACTTGAGTCAAGGAGAACCCATAAGATGCACCACAGGCAAGAAGACATGAGAGAAGGACTACATGCGCCAGAGTGCTCTCACCTCTGGTGACATATCTATCGGAATTCCCCCACTTCTCCTGAAATTTCAGGCACGCCTTGGAAATTAAAGGAAATAATGATTTCTTTAAGGTGCGCAGGATGCCTCTGTGTTTGGGTTTTGATGGGTTATCATCTTACACTTTCTGACAATCTCACACTCCATGGACAGGGCTACGTTTGTAACCTGTCTGTCCACACCTCTGATATATAGGGCTGGATAGAGCTCCAGATATCCCTGTGTTAGATGACTATCACTGATCCACAAGCTGCAGCAAGAGAGGATACGGTGAGTAACTGATAGATGTGGGCTGAAAATATATAAGGATGCGAATGAAAACAATACTTTTCTACAGTAAAGACACAACTTAAGCCTATACATTCCAGATGAAGTTTCTAATCTAGAAAGAAGATTCAAAAAAGGAAAAACAAGGGATTCTAAACATTTTATGATGCATGTCAGAATGATGGACTAGAAAGTCTTTGCTCCAGTCACTCTTGCTAGGAGCGTACGTAGTTGTATATATAGCACATCGCCTGAAGTGAAGATCCTCTCTTTGATCAGCCCTCAGTATCTATTTCATCTTCAGTGATGGCACAGACCATTAGGAACACTCTATGTATTGCATCAATATGTTGCCCACTTGAAGCCTCCTGAAGTCGGACATAGCATACACATAAAAGATAGGGTGAATACAGACCCTGCGCAACCCAGAACACCATGCCCATTGTTTCTCAAGCAGGACACTACACATTTCTTTTTTTTACGCAAGCTTTTATTCAATTTTCCAACAATGCAATCAACATTCGGTAGCCCAAAGCTGTACAGCAGGCAGCAATCATGTACGTACCATAATACAGTTGTTAGATAATAACAATTGGCCTAATAAAAAATGGCAATAAAGACATTGTAATTCCCCCCCCACTCTTACCCCACATACCTCCCATCCCCACCTATGCTTATAAGCCCCCATCTTTTGCTCTTTCCCCAACTTCCAGTATTAGAAAGTCCCTATTCATGAGATTTCCCACTTATTACGCTGTATGGAAAAATTACTATGAGTTAATCTTGTTCCGCGCTGGTTCGTCTACAGGTAGAGGAGAGTGTAGGGGGGTGTTTAAATCCGGGTCCTTTAGATAGTCCACAAGGTCAAGGGGGTCATAGTAGATTTTAACCCCTAGATATTACATGCATGTTCTCTCCAGGTAAGACCATGAAGGTCCAGGGGATGGTGTATATCCCGCCATAACGGGAAGAGGTGAAATTTGTTTGCCAATGAATACATAGGCTTGAGATACTCTCAAAGCGCTATGGCTCCGGTCAAGTCCTCGTCCATTCTCTGTAGAAACAGGAGCATATCATCAGCATACAGGACGCTGTGGTGTGTTTTTAACTTCCAGATCATGAAAGGAAGTGCCCATTCATGCCATGCCAACAAACTGCTCTACTGCGATGGCAAACAGTAGTGGGGAAAGCGGGCATCCATGCCTAGTCCCACAATGTACGAGTCAGATATACATATGCCAGTTCGGACCCAGCAGTTGGTGCTGAATACAATAACCTGGTGCACTGTACAAAGCCCTGTCCAATGCCCATGTTCAACATTGTCTGGTATAGAGGAGGAGCCTAGCGCGCAACCAAGATGGCCGCGTAGGCTTGTGGCTCCCGGGGGCCTCCGCAACCTCCCACGTCTATCCTGTCATAATCCTGATTTTTTCGATGGGCTTTTGTTTATGATCTTGCGCTAAGGTGCCACTCGTTTTCCAAATCGAAAGTGGATTCCGGGAACGTGTTTTTTTGGCGATCTGAAGTTTGCGGCCTTCTCCGGCCTTGGTGCCGAACTCGGGTTGGTGAGGTGCCCGGCTGCGAATTGAACAACAGCGGCATGCCAGGCTGGGCCTGCCCCGGACCCCGTGCTTTCACTTTCGGTTTCGAGTTGAGCTACCGAGACTGATGCGTGGGACATTGGGAGAGCTGCTCAGAGTACGGAGTGCAAGGCCTAGTCTTGAACTGTAAACAGGCCTCTTTCAGTTGGCGGCCCGGATCTCCTGGCCTTCCTCCGGGTGCTGGAGGGTGCTGACCTTGCTGATCGCTGACTATGACGACGAGAGTGGACGGTGACAAACTGAAACCCAAATCTACCCGGAGGGGAGCTTATTCCCAGGCCAACAATATGGACCGCTATGCACAGCCAAAGGGATCCCCTAGTGGATCGCGTAAATCGCCTGAGCCGCCTAAGGAGGCCTTGGGCGCATCATCCGAATTGACCCTGTTGGATGTCATGGGGGCCATTGAGGAGATGAAGGTGACTGTGAACCAGCAATTGGATACTCTGGCTAATAAATTGGACTCGGTGCTGATTGATGTCACCTTGGTCAGAGCGGACCTGTCTGTGAACCAGCAATTGGATACTCTGGCTAATAAATTGGACTCGGTGCTGATTGATGTCACCTTGGTCAGAGCGGACCTGTCGAAAACCAATGACCGGGTCGACTCATTGACCCAAGCAGCGTCGAGCCTAACGGTAGATGTGGCCGCCTTGCAGACGACGGTGCGGAGGTTGCAGCTCGCCAGTGACCTGACCGAGCGTCGCCTTGAGGACTCCGAAGGCAGGGCCAGACGGAACAACGTCCGTATTATCGGCGTGCCCGAACGGTCGGAGGAGTCTGCTGTGGATCTTTTTGTGGAGGATCTAGTGGTGACTCATCTAGCACCCAAAGGGCTGAGCAAGTTCTTCGCTATGGAACGGGCCCACAGGATCCCGGGGGGTGCGCCCAAGGTGGGTGCCCCCCCCCCGCGGCCTATCATTGCCCGACTTTTTAATTTTCGGGATAGAGACACTATCCTGCAGGCGTCGAGGGTGGCTGGGCCATTACGATTTGAGAACTCTGTTAGCTTTTACCCAGACTTTACACAAGCGGTTCAAAAGCAACGGATGGGATTCTCGGCCATCAAACGGCGCTTGAGAGACATGGAGTTCAAGTATGCAATGCTGTTCCCGGCTAGGCTGCGGGTCGAGTTGGATGGTCGCTCCCACTTCTTCGACCGGCCGGAGGCGGTGGGAGAGTGGCTGGATGCCCTGCCCAAGAGTCTGGATCGGGAGGGTCGGATGGCAGAGAGCGGAGAGGGTTTGACGGAGTAGGAATGGAACTGTGATCCTGGTGATGGACTGTATTGGTAACGTTTTGCACCTGTGGCTGCACTGGACTCCAGTTTGTAACGCTTTGCCCCGTGGTATTTGGAGGTTGCGGGGGGCTTGCTGGGGCCCTTTCCTCCTTCTGGGGTTTCTTCTTGTCCTTTCTTCATATTGGGGCGACAGGCACACTGCATGTTGGGGGGGCTGTTCGGGCTCACGCAGGTGTGCAGGGAGGGGGGAGTTTTGTTGGGGTCGATGGGGGGGGGGTTGGGGTTTGTTTGTTTGTTTCACAAGGCGGGGTAATATTTTTTGCTGTGCTATTATGATTGTGCTCCCGGGGGGGGGGATATTTTGTGCTGGGAGGGATGGGGGGTAGGGGACTGAGACTTCTTTCCTGGAATGTGAATGGGCTGGGGGACTGGATAAAGCGGGGGGTAGTCCTGCAGTTCTTGAAACGTATTTCGCCTGACATTGTGTTCTTGCAGGGAACGCACCTCATAGGGAACTCTTTTCATGCCATGAACAGACGAGGATATCGCCTCCTGGCCCATTCTGGTTTCACCTCTGGCTCGAGGGGAGTGGGCATCTTAGTCAGGACCTCTCTCCCGCTGGTGGTGGATGAGGTGCTCCACGACGACAGAGGGCGCTACACTGCGCTGGTGGGGAGGTGGGAGGGTAGATTGATTTCGCTGGTCGCGGTCTACGTGCCGCCGGGCCTGCAGACGGCCACCTTTGCTGATTTGGGGCGCCTGCTACTTGGGCTTCCAGGGGGGGTTTTGGTCTTGGGGGAGGATTTTAACGCAGTGGTTTCCGGAGTTGAAGATCGACACCCCCCTAGGGACCTCCCTCGGGCCCAGAACTGGCTGGGGGGCTTTCTGGATATACTTAACAACAAGTACTGAGGGTCTAATATTCTGTATGTACACAACTCTAACAAACTAGACAAATGAAACCTCCAAAACAATTACAGTGAATAACATATCAAAGGTATGATTCCCATCACCCACCAGAAGTGGCTTGTCATCATCTGGGAATTAAGGGCTGAACTAAAAAGACCAACCACTCTGATGGTAATGGTGGTCAAATAGTTATCCCAGTCGTGAGAAAAAACGGTAGGGTGATGGTTGCAGTGCAAAAAGTGAAACGAAAAGTGCTATTAAAAATGGCTATCTAGATGCTAACAATTTTATTCTGGCGCTTATCTAAATGCCATTAGTAAAACCTGTGCATAAACAGCTTAAAGAATAACTGTTGGATTGATGGTCGACATGTTTCGGCTATTGGACAAAGAGTCCAAGCTCTCATCAGGACCCAAATACGCTACTGCAAAAAGTGAAAAACGGAACATTCAAAGGAAATTATAGGTTAAAGACATGATTTCCACCAGAAGGGTATACCATACAACCTGATCTGCTCTGTATGTCCAATTTGAACTGTTACAGGTTGGAAACCTAGGTATGAATCAAAAATTAAAGGAGGTTCAGCTAGACGTTAGTGACAATACAACAGAATGTATAAAAAAGACAATGTGGCTTATCATTTGTCATGATCATAATGTATATATGACTACAAGTCAAATAGTACTTGAATTGTGCACTTACCCACAAATTTATGGGCATGTACCTCACCTCGCCTGGCATCTGCTCAGGATATTGAGGCCCCGCTCTACAGAAGAAAAATTCAGGTAAACTCATTAGAGATAAATCCCAATGGGCATGAATGTTTAGAACATTGGAATTACCGGAAGAAATCAACAGAGCGTGTAGGCTAGACAAGTGTAAAAACAAGGCAGAGTACTGATCTCAGAAGACAGAGCGAGTAGTGCTCACTTTGATAGTAGTGACCGTATCTTGATAACAGCCACACCCATATACACCCTTGTCTAAAAATTAAGACATTGATGTACATTTTAGCGGGAGAACACTGTCATAAATCAGTAAAATGTATCAAGTGATTACCGCTCATAATGCTCCCTAAGGCAAAGGTGTGTTTTCTTGTATGAATAAGAGCGAAGTACAGAGGTATATACATGCACACAATAGTATTGGCGTGCCGAACAAGTAAAAGTATAATCCCGATGTGAATGAGCCGTTGTATAGGCTCTCCCGGACATCGGGATTGCAAAGCCTCATTCAGATTAAACTCGACATTACTATTACGGTAGATATTCGGCACAGTGGGTGACTATACACAACCGCTAATCGCGCTCAGGCGTGTAACGTACAGATTTTAAAAGCACGAGCATGTCCGATGAAGTTGCGGGAGTGGGACGCTCACCTGTCCGTCGGTACCCCGCTCCGTCGTATGAGCTTGAGGGGGAGGCACTCGGCGGGCGTGGCAAACTCCATAATAACGCGTTAGGTTGCATGCAAACGTCACGATGTGAGAAGTACTTCCGGGTCAATGTGTTACCACGTGAGTCAGTCAATTCAGTCCGATACCGGAAATGGCTGGGAATTGTAGTTTAAAGGAGTCAAACAAGCCGCCCCGACACAACTCTCGCATAGAAGTGCACACAGGGCAAGTACCAAAGCCGATATGCAGGACGTTTGTAAAGCACTCAATTGGAGATATGTGACTTGTGATGTTAAATTGTCTACATAGGAAGTATGAAAAGTAGAAAAAAGCTATTGCGCTATCTATACAACACAGAATCACCTATTGAGTATGATGCTTGATGTTTCATTATGATGTGGTTATTATGAAGGTGAAACATCAATACTGATAGAAAATGAACTGTCTCATCTATCTATAATGATGACCACGGAATCTCATCGTTCAGGCCAATACTGTCACTTTTGAGTTTAAAAACCCACTTTTGTTCTTTATGGAACAGGAATTTGGTGACGTCTGTGACATGAGCTGGAATAAAAGGTTGTTCCAGAACCAGCCATCTCAGGTCTTCTGGTTTGTGTTTGAATGACAAAAAATGGTTGGTTAGTTTAGTGGCCTGTTTATTGATTAAGACTACCATATCTAGTGCAGTCTTTAAACGTAACCTAGAAGAGACAAACAAATCCAACAAGGAACACAAAGACACAATCCTCTTGACGAAAATAGAGAAGTTTAAGAAAGACCTGGCACGCTTCTCTATGGAGAAAGTCTATCCCTATACTAGTACACGTACAACCTGGCAGAGGAGGCGTTGAGAGGAGCGCAGAGCTCGCGCGCCGGGATTGTATCCCTGCCTGTCGCACTGCACTGTCCAAGCTTCATATTTTTGGGATAATCCTGAAATCCTGTGGCGCAGTGACCGCAGCCTGGAAATACCAGCAGCTGCGTGGTGTAAAATGGATTCCTCGCTCGCGCCCGTGATTACTTCCGGAAGAGCTTGGCGTGATGTCTGGTGGGAACGAGAACCGTCTAAAGTCAGGCAACTGCGCCAAGTCTCGCGCTCGGCTTTATTTGTTATACTATTGTTTCATTATAACGAGGGAAATTATGCTATCCTGATAATTAAACTATTTTTCCCCACTTCAATCAACACAACTTTAGCACCGTAAATACAGCCTGCTTTGAGCATAAACCTCCAAAAACAACATGGCCAAATTTGTTTTTTTTGGGGCGGGCGGGGGGGGGGGGGGTCGAGGCAGAGCCACCAGAGTTTACCAAAAGCAGCACCAAGCAGATGGTGATGTAAAATGCCATGCAGAATGGCGTTGCTAGTTTGACCCTTCATAAGAGCAAATGCAACATTTAGTTTGAAGGCCACGGGAGGTCAGGGCATGTGAGCACGAGATTCTGCAGAAGACGAGGTCCTTCCGCAGACACCAAGAAAATAGTGTTTGTAAATTATTGGACAGTGAATGCTCAACATGTAAGTGCGACATCATGTTTCACACTGCCTTAAAGGGGTTCCACGCCTCCGAGCACTCACACACTCAATCAAAAGCAAGCATTTGCAATGCAATAGGTCTCGCATTTATGCAAGTTTGAGCTATTGACATTGCAAATGACAATGCGTGTATCTGGTTTTAAAACTTAAATAAAAGGCAGTCATTTGCAATGTCAATAGCTCAAACTCGCGTAAATGCAAGACCTATTGCATTGCAAATGCTTGTTGTTTGGGGAGATCACCCCCACGGGTGTAAATTCCGCGCCTTTAAACCCCACTCAAGGGGTGTGAATATGGGCGTTCAGAGGCATGGCGAGCCTTGGACGTTTGTGAACACCTATAGACAGGTATGTTTGTGCAGGAGGCGGCTCTTCCTTCTCGGATCCAGGGCTTTGCCCTCCTTGTTTTCTGGCCAGTTGTTATTATACCAAGAGTGAATAACAATCTATTATTGACTCTTGGTGTAATAAAAAAAATGCTGTCTAGCAAGAATCTGCGACAGATTGTGACACTTTCTGATGATGGGTGCTGGTGCACAAAAGGGCCTACGACAGTCATCTGAGAGATTACCCAGGGCGGATGAAACCCCCAGCCATGCCACCCTTCTGTGAGTAGCTAAAGCGTCACAGCTAAAGGTAGCCATGGGTGCTGTACTGCCGGTCGCTACACACCAATCATCCTGCCACCCCACCCTTTCCCAACTCCTCACACAGTTGGGGACGGGTGGGGTGAAAAAGGAGAAACTGAAACCACAATTCTGCGACTGCGCAGGTTTGAGGTTTTAGTTTTGTGTTCCAGCTCTGGAAGCAGGAAGGAGCAGTAGTCCAAAATGGACTTGCGCAAAATTGAATGGTGTGTGTCTGTCAGCGAACGAGTGAGTCAATTCATATGAGTGAGAATGAATGAGATTGAGGGAGAATAACTGAAAGTTACAGTGTGCGAGTCAGTGAGACTGAGTGAGCCACAGTCTGAGTTAGTCAGAGAAATGAGTGAGACAGAGTGAGTCAGAGTGGGAATTAATGAGACTGAGTGAAAATTAGTGAGACTGAATGAGACTGGCTGGGAATGAGTGAGTGACTGAATGTGTGAGACTGAATAAGTGTGAGTCTGAGTGCGTCTGAGTGAGATTGAGTGAATTGAAATGAGGGGACTAGGCAAATCAGTGAGACTGGCTGGGACTGAGTGAGAATGAGACTGAGTAACAGTGAGTGAGATTGAAACAAAATGACTGGGACTGAATAAATCAGTAAAACAAAGTGAGTTAGAGCGAGACTGAGTGAGAAAGAGGTAGAGTGAGTGAGAATGAGGGAAACTGAGTGAGTCACACTGAGACTAAGTGAAAATGAGTGAGTCAGAATGAGTAAGTCGAAATGAGTGATGATTTGAGTGAGCCTGAGGGAGAAAGTGAATGAGAATGAGTGGGAATGACTGAGACTGACTGGGTCAGGGTGAGAATGAGTGAAACTGCTTGAGTCAGTGAGACTGAGTGAGTCAAAGTAAATAAAAGTGAGTGCAAATGTGAATGAGAGTAAGAAAATGAGACTGGGTGAGAGAGTAAGGCTTGAGTGCAAGCAAGTGTGACTGAAACCACTGAACTGTCTGAGAAGTCAGGCTCACTCACTGAAATGCGTGGCAAGGACTACGAATCACTACTTTTTAAGGTCACCGGCCACCACTGCATTTGTGGGCATTTATAAACTCCTCACATTCTCATTTCCACCCTTGAAAGGTTCAGATTTTTCCTCTATTCACACACTGATATTAAAACATTTCCAGGGTGGGGAAGGGCAGGGTTTACCACCCGATTTGGTGGGAAGTAGGGCAAGGAGTTTCACCATATGAAAAAATATTATAACCAGGAAGAAAAAGATATGCATTTGCACAGTGGATCCTATTTTTCCGGTGTGGAGTTCTCCTTTATTGAGAATGTGGCATAGCAGGAATGGGATGCTGAAGGGAATATCACATGATCTTCTCAGGAATCCATATGGAAACCTTCGATTCATGGGAATTTTTGGAGAATCCCAGAACATAGTAAATTCTATGCTCAAATGTGGATGTTAATCTAGGAGTCTTTCTTTGTGAATTAGGTCCGTAGTCTTTACTTTCACCCCTCATCACACATGGGTGTGCCATTTTTTTCTGTCACATACCCTGAAGTGCATGTTATGCTATTAACATTTGTATCATACACATTCTCCCATTGGTATGTCCAGGGGACTTTTCCAAATTGTTCTGAGGTGCTCACTACATTTATTATACATATTTCCAACTATACTCATTCATGTGAAGGATCAAAAGGCCAAGGATTTAGGCTTTTTGGGAGAAGGACGTTGGTATGGGTATTTATGTTAAGGAATAAAATATTCTTTGTTGTAGGTTAGAAGGATATTACAAGTAGTCTTGAGTTCCATGGCCTTAAAATGTACTCAGTCACAGGCATCTGCACTGTAGACACCACTTTATCCCATATATAGTGTATTGCCTATAACTGTTCAACCATCATTCACAACCTCTATACAGCATACTTTCAGTTCTCTGAGGTGCCAGTGCCAATCAAGGTCGCCATCTTATTGACATTTCTTAGTTCTCCTATACCTTCAAGGATGGGTCACTCCTTGATGTAGTTTCAAGAACACCATATTTCTGTGTCATTACCATTGAGTGCACCTACACAGTGTCAACAAAGAGGGTGAGCTAGGACACATTTCTTCCTGGCATTCAGGAATTCTGAATATCACCTTACTCGTGGATGCACTACTCATTCAAAGGGATGATGAACTTCACAACTTGTATATTTGTATGTGCAATGTTACAAAATGGGTGTCACTGTTTCTGTAGATGAAAGAAGAAGGTGTCTAGGATTGGGCAGGCTATGAAGGACAGTCAACAGGACTGTTTCATGTTGCCCTCACACATCCCAAGGGATATCATGCTTCATCATAGGGCGGTTGCTCCTCATCAGGCCAGCGCTGCAATGCCCTACGGGTCCCCCGAAGGGTCACTTTAGTGGAGATCTTCTGCTTCATGCTGTTAGAGTGCGAGGGAGGTCTAGGTGGGGTGGTGTGAAGTGATTGGTGATGAAGTGACAAAAACCGCTTGAGGAATATCACTTGAAACTTTAATATATGGATTCCCCTGTCAGGTTAAAAATACTTATAAGTTAGTGCTTCTTAAGGGGCAATGATGTGCTCTGGTAGCCTTGTTTCTTTGTCCTTGTTCGCGTTAAGCATTGCTCAACATGTTTTGTGCCCTTACGGCTCATGACTGATCCGTGGGGCTTCATCAGGGCCTTAAATAAGAGTGAGTTTCCTACCCCCACATTGGTGTTCAAAATAGTGGTACCCTAATAGTTGTACCTATTTGTATTGTCGTTGGATCTCCAACCTAGAGAGAAAACGAGGAAAACAGTGTACACATTGATAGCAATAATATAGCAATGTTTCTGGCATAAGACTTTCTTATTAACCAGAAAGTCCCAAATCATGGACCAATTTGTATGTCTGGTGCTGGAGTGATTACCAGACATGGACAAAAAAAAATATTCACCCTACATTAAAAAAGTTATGAGCATGCCTACTGGCATAAGTATGTGAGATTACCGTTGTGTCATGGTGTCAATCCAGAACCATGCCGGCCTTTGTCATCAAAGCAGATCATAATATGTACACCCACCTATGATGGCAGGTGAAAAGCAGGAGGATATTAGCCATATGCCCCCATGTTTAGTAATATTTTAACTGGACCTTTATTAGCTCCAAGTCCCCCCCCCCCCCTCTTCTTGTTGAAAGATTATTTGTATGTGCAGCCAGAGTTTCATAAGGATTTGTTGTTTTCCCTCATTTGCATTTATTCTTTTATTTTTTTAAGGTAAGAAAGAAGTTATTAAATGGAAGTTCTTCTAAAAATGCTGCCCTGCACTGATGTTACCATTATAAATATGTATTAAATTTTCAAAGTGTGCACAACATTTGCATTGGCCATCTTGCGATGCACATATTACTTTTAGTGCTGGCCTACAATTTTTCTCTAGCCACTGATAATGATTGTATTGTGCTTACCTTTGGTGTACTATGTACAGCCTCATTTATTTTAGTTTTTTTGAAGTGGCACACCACCAAAAGTACTTATTGACCTGTGTTCTGTTGGGCACACATGCTAGTAATTCACTACATCACTTTTAAGTTTGACTTCACTGCTTCCCTTTTCAGTTTCTTATATTCAAAGTCGGGATCACTATTTTTGAATAGTGATGGTAAATTAGTCTGAGCCACTTGTAATTACTACCGGTCGCTTTCCAGTCCTTTTTGTTTTTTAAATTCACTGTGTCACTACAGACTGGGATGAGTGTTATTCCAAGCAGACTTGATCCTGCTCCAATTAGGACAGTCCAGGATCTACGGTCAGAGCAAGGTCCATCTGAACGGGAACAAAAGCAACACCAGGCCACTTTCTGTCTTGTTTGGCATCATCAGTGGGGTGCAACATGAACCCTTTGCCACAGGGGGGGTAGAGTATTCTTGTCTGGGCATATCTCTCAAATTGAGAAAAAAGCTAAAAGGTAAGGGGTGGAATGCTTGAATTAATCTCTGTGACTCCAGGACTGCATGCTAGGCCATTTATTTTTGTTCACTGTTCCACTATGGACATTGACCAAGTGTATGCAAATCCGGCTTGATGCAGCCTTAGTAGTGACAATCCAGGCCGAATCCTGATACAACAGGCTGTCATAGCTTGACAAAATCTGTGCTTCACACGTTTTTTTGTGCTCAAAGCACAAAACCCATAATGCATCAGGTTCTTACCGTACTTTAGTTGTTAAACATTGGGGTGCAAGGCGTCTGTTATATTTAGTACTCAGATGCACTATGCATTGGCACGGACTTGCAGAAAGGCTCTCGAATGCTAAAAAGAATATTTTTCCAAACACCTTGCAGTCAGTAGCCGCTGCTACTGGGGAAAAGTGGTGAGGCCGGGGGGGGGGGGGGGGGGCATTAAGAAAAAGTAAAGGGGAAAAGAATCAAGAAAAACACACTTACCTCCTCCCTGGCTGGCTCTTCTCCGTCCTCTTCCTCCACGACGCAGGAACAGGAAGCACCCAGGCTCCCAGGATGCTAGTTTCCGGTCCAGGGAGGACCTGGCTTGACAATTCAGGATGGACGGTCCCATGAGGAACAGGGTCAAGACTGATTTGCATATGGTTGGGTCCAAACTGTGTTGGTGTAGTGAGCAAAAGAACAATTGATCTTTTGACTGGGGGTGAATGTTTGATTCATTTAACATTCCGTCCATCATTTGTTGCCGCATAATTTTGAAAATTCACTACCCCTTATCATTCTGCTTATTTGACATGGGAGCGTGCTCATCTTATACTACAACAATCCCCCTCCCCAATTCACCTAGCAAGTTGACATAATCTCTCTTGCACAATTCCAAGTATCCTGGAAATAAGTCGCCCAGCGTTTCGCTTCCTCCTTCCCTCCACCTAACCACTGACATACTGTTTATGATTTTCAGGAAGGGTTGTAACCACCAAATTTGGAGCTTCCTTAGAAATGGGTTTCCCATATTATTACTTTAACGGTGGTCTTCCACACCCCCTGCCACCTGCTCCACGATACATGGGCATTGGTTGTTTTGTTGGGTCCCACCATCAAGCATACTTTTAAATGTGTTTTCCCTGGAGCTTGTGCCAATAAATGTTTCCCCCAGTTGCACACCTCCACACACCAACTGGCTGCATGCTGGAGATGTGCCGCCACATAATGCAGCTCTAATTACCCCCAGACCCGCCCCCGTTGTATACAGCTTTAGGATCCCCAATGCAACTCTGCTTCATTTACCCACACATACCAAGAAAATCATCAGGCTGCCAAAGTTCTTATGTACGTGCTCCAGCGGGCCAGGTATTGTGAATACTGTAGGGCAGATAAGCAGCCAGGTAGACGCACCATTTTTGTAATGAGCAAACCTTAATCTCTAAAAACACAATACTTGCCCCAATGTGCCTAACACAACCAGGGGGGTTAATTAATAAAAAGTCAAGGCTACTAGCTTTGTTTGTGAACGTGTCACCATATTATTGAATTGTAGAGCATAAGCCTTCCCCTTATAACACATTTCAACATTGGATAATATTTCTTTGCAAGATTATGTAGTGATTTAACTTTCATGTGCACAACTGTACTCTTACTCTAGTAGTGCAGCAGCTGGTTTTATTTTAAAAGGTGGTCCCTTGCGTTATCACTGAAAGCGGTTTTGACGTGAGCGAGGCTCCATAAGTTAGACTCGATCATAGCACGAGTACAAATACCAGAGGTCCAAAATCAAAATATCTGTGTGGATTAAGTGGGTCAGATCCCATCTCCAAGCAGCCTTCACTTAGACTGACACTCCTAATTCATTGAGGCCAGTACCAAAGTGGGCCCTGCCACTATATTTTGGGGACTGTGGTCTGAAATGTTTCCAAATAGCCTGCTTCTACGAAATAATTACAATGTTTCTTAAATGTTTCTCCTGCAATTTACAAATGTTGGTGCTAAATTCTGGTTGGGTGGTAAGTGTAAGAGCTTTGTGTTTTTCTGATTTTAGAACTGTAGTTACACCTACTGATCTGGGAAGGTTTGACAGCATGGTTATCCCTCTGGAACATGAAGCATATGACGCTCTCAAGAGCAGAACAGGTAAGATAGAGACACTGAGTCAGTATTTGCTTGCTTTTATTAGGAATATTTCTCCCTTCCATCAGTATCCGTTTATGAAAGTTCTGTGTGACTCGTCCAAGTTCCAGAAATCAAATGCACAGTGCGTGTTTAAAGTAAAAATAAAGGTTTCAACTGTATGATTACTCCTTTTGTTTCATTTTCTAGAAATATACACGTCTGTAAATTTTCTTCATTGTTTCTTACCAAGAACATAACCAAAATGTTTTTTCTCTTGTAAGTTGATATTAAATGGTAAATATGATTTGCATGAAAATGTAGCCTTTTTTCTGTAGTACTAAGAGTATTTTCCGTCTACCTGGCTGCTTATCTGCCCTACAGTATTCACAATACCTGGTATAAGTCACATAATAGAAATGACGGATTCGTGCCACAACATATTAAGAACTAAGAGAATCCATCCACTTACACACCCAGTCACTCACCCATAAATCCACTCACACACACATACAGCCACGCAGACACCCACTCCGATACAGATGTCACAGTGCCACCCAGATGACCTATATTAGAAACGGTATCACTCATTAGTAGTACAAAAAGAATAGTAACTTAACTTATACAATAGCTTAGTATATATCTTTAACTCTGACTTACACTCACTGGATGATGTGATGAGTGATGTCATTTCAGATGTCATCAGTGATCACTGACCATGTCATGAGTGATGTAATCTGTGAGGATATAAGCTGAGCATTGCGGGGGCGTGAGGTATAATTAGCGCAAGTAACTATAATTGCTGAATTTCTCAGTTTTGTGCAAGTGAAATCTGAACCGAACTATAATGTCCCTGCAACCTTTGTTTTTTTCAGTGAAATTCTAAGGTTTTTTCAATTCTATTTCCTAACTATAACGTCCCTGTAACCTTTGTTTTTTAGTGAATTTATATAAGTATATGTGTATATATATATATATATATATATATATATATAATATGTATGTATATTTAGTTATATATATATTTTTTTTTTATGAAAGCAGTTATTATTTAAAAAAAATAAAATAAAGATGACTATTAACAGACCATGCATTTATTGGCCCAATAAATTCAGTCAAAACATTATTTTGAACTTCATTTCATGACCAGGAACACATACTATTGGCAAGGCTGCAAATCTGTGCCAGTAAAATGTCATCCTAAAGCAGTAATAAACAGGCATATGGATAAGACGTAGGTTGACCCTAGAGTTGCTGTTCACTGCAGGCCCCATCGCCAGCAGCATACAACATGTACTATTTTTTTATAGGGTTCCTAACAAACAATTAATGTGGGGTTTAATAAGAACATGCCAAGTAGGAAAGATAGAATTTTTTATTCTGTTTTTCTTACCAAAAATTCACACGTGCTATGTCATGTGCCTTGGAAAGAAGCTATCATTATGAAAAGGAAACCATATGCATTTTTACAATTATTGTACGAAATGCAAAAGGACAACACTCTGCATATTCAATTTCCAAGCAATAAATAATTGTAACTCAGTTATCCAGCTTGTGTAAAAGTGTTGTACATTGTGGAAAGCAGATTCAAAGATAGCAAGGGAGCAGTTGGTCCACAGAATGTAAGCATCACACAGAAAGGCAGTCCAGTAGAAAACTAAATTGAACTGTTAATCACTGCAAAGTATTCATGAATTTCCCCAAAAAAAGAAGGATGTGTGCTTAAGTGCTGTCATGTTAGAGGAACACGTTTCATTGCCAGCTTTAAGAACTTTAAAAACAAACATAAGTATAAACAGAGAATATATTTAGGCAATTCTTATATTTTACTGTCTGTTTATACCACCGGATATGCAGCAAATTGGCCATAAATCTTTTTGGGCATTATAGAGATAACACCTAGCCTTTCCATGGGCCAAACGACCTACAAATCTTCGCAGTTTTAAAAAGAATATGACCGCACCTGGAATCCCAATGGAAGTCATACTGCTGCTGTTAGTAAAACAGATGAAACATTGTAGAAGCACACCCTCTGAAAAACAACCTCTAAAATATCAGTCATGGCTCTGACAGACAGCTAAACAAAACAATCACTTCCATGCATAAAGAATATGAAATGTGCCTCAAAAAACAAAACTGCTTCTTGTAAAAGTGACTGCAGATTTCACGAAATGCCTTACAGAAGATAACCTTGAAGTAATAAATTGGTAAAATACTCTTATAAACAATTCCTTATTTTAGGTTGACACAAGGAGACACAGCTGGAAATCATGCACTCTCTTGGAGTGTGTCACGAAAATGCATAAAAGAGTTCCCAAAAATCGAGCATTTGTGGAAGAATAGAAGGAGTCCATCAGAGAGGTGATAGAGAGGCTATGCTCCACGGGAGGGATTAACAGAGGCTGGACATCTTCAAAGAAATAAAAGCTAGGATATAGAAAGCAAGCAAATGTAAGTGACAAAAGGCAAGGCCAATTGCGAGCAATGGGTGGAATGCATTTCAAGGTAAACTTTCAGCATTTCGCTGTCAGAAAACAACTCTTCTTGCATGATTACCCCCATTGTTTTGAACTGATTATTGTGGTTCAGCTCCTACAAATTCCGCCTTCTTGGAAGATCTGGGTTGACCAGTTTCCACTGGCCCTGCCCTGGACCTGCAAGTGGCTTCTGTGGTGTGAGTCCCGACCCTCCCAAGTGCCGTTCTTCGGGACCTGGAACGCTTAGCTGATGTCAGAATGTACTTTTCATGCCTAACCAATACAGTGGGGACTTGAAAACATTTTGGCAACTTTTCTTCAAAAGAACCAATGTCGGACTGGGATGCTCCTGCTAGGGACCTTATTGATGTGATTTGACTTCCCGCAACTCGTGCTACCTTCTTCATTAGGGCTGATGTCAAAGCTGTCCTCTGTCGGCTCCAGCCCACAGTCTTGCTCTGCTGAGGAAATCCCGATCTCCAGAGAAGCGTTGAAGACCAACCCTGAGCTCCAGAGAAGCTTTGAGGACCAACCGCCAACGACTTCACCAGAAACAACACAGACGGACACAGAAACCATTTTTGTTGTGAATCATGAACTTTTTCCATCCAGAGTCTTCTGCTTTTGTCAGCAACTGCATCAGGACCCTGTCCTCCTGCAACCTGGTGAGCCCTGCTTCGGCCTTCTTCCTTCAATGCCAAGAAACCCATCGACAACCCGTCCATGTCCAGTACTGTTTCTAACAAAACATGGTGGGCCATAACTTTTGACTTTGCCCAAGTTTAGTGCGTCCAGTTGCCCATGGTTGGTACTTTGTGCACTTTGGTGTTATATTTGTCAAAAACGTTTAAAAAAATTTTAATCTCCTGTTACCCTTACGAGATTTTTATTGTCATTTTGTTTATTAAAATATTCTTTATTTTAAGAAATTGGAGTGGAATTTTATTGTGTTGTGTTTTTGACTTTTTTTTTTAACTGTTTCAGTAGTTCTAAATGCTTTACACATGTTTTTAAGTTAAGCCCGTTTGCTTTGTGCCATAGCTACCAGGGATTGAACTCGGGTTTATTATTATTGAAACCTGACAAGAATAGTGACATTATTACTTGTGGTGGATTCCCATTCACCCAATTAAAAATACACTTTCTCACAGCCCCGAGTATGGCTTTGCAACCAGACAACTGCACTTTCTAATAAGCTTTGACTTAAAAAACAGGAGAAAGGGGGCAGTTATAAGCGAAGAGTGAAATCATCAGTGGATAATTGTTCGAGAAAATTAAAACTGGTAACGGTCGATTCATATGTGCATTCACAAATTAAAGTCAAAATAATTGCAAGCTGAAGGATAAAAAAAATATATATATATATATATTCTAGACATTTTTTCTTGTGCTTTACTACGCATACTCCATTTTTCTCTCCCATTTTAAAACAAGCACATGTATTTACTGTTATGTCTATGTTGAATGTACTATCTTAGGGGGTTCCTCTACAAAGCGGTGCATTCAATAAAAATATACATAGGAAGCAAACACATCTCTTAACTTGTTACTGTGGGAATGAGATGTGCAGTATTTAACAATGTTTAACAACTATCTTTGTACCTACCTCTGAAATTTGGTTGCGAGTTTGAGGTATTAAGGTGCTAATTTTATCTAGTCAAGACAAATGGGGAGGAAAATGTTTTGCAGTATAACGTATCATTGATGTATGATGTGAAATGCATCAATTTATGTTCAGCTTCCCAGACCCTACTGTCTGTCAAGTAGGCTACTTTGGGGTTTGCTGACTCAGCTCAGATTCTCTCGGAGTGGTCTACCTCCATGCTCTACAGAATGGCACATTCGATAAGGTGATGGGCAGCTTGGGCAGTGCTACCTTATGCTAGTGGTTGCAGATGATGGTCACCAGCACTTATTGTTTGGGACTTGACTTATTATTCATCATCAGACTTTGACCTAAAGCAGAGCTGACAAGGGCCGAATAGAGAGAGGGAAGGATGACGAGAAAGATAGAAATATAGATACAAAGGGGAAATGCAGAGATGTAATGGAACTTGCAAAAGGATGACAAAGAGGCATGAAGTGTAGAATTTAAGGCTTGAGGTGGAATGAAGATTGGGTAGCTTTAGGAAACCACAGAATTTTGATGCGCCTTGTGCAGGCTCCTAAGAAAAATGAATCACTGATTTATAATACCTTTTCCTTTGAGACTTGATAAGGCTTGACACCTGTAACAAGGGGCCTGATTAAGATGGGGTGGACTCACGTCCACCCGCCACCCTAACGGAGATGGGGACTGCCCGACATAGGTGCCGATCACGATCTGGTAAAAAAATTCCCCGTACGACTCGTATCCGGTCTTTTTACCGTACGAATCGTACAAGTGCCGTACAAACTGGCAATCACGATTCGCATGGTAAAAAGTCCATACGAACCGCATTGGGAATTATTCCCCAGACGTCCTCGGGTCGGAAAATGTGTCCGACACGTCCTCGGACGATTTACCGTACAAATGTGAAAAGTGAAGTCCGACCGCGGAATCACGATCCATCCCGTGCGTCCGATGTTACAACCGGATGGAAAAAACACCGTCCGCACCGAACTCCCATAGCAACCATGGAGACATGTGCCCGCATACGCGCCCAACACCCCCCCAGCCCTCCTATGTACGAGTCGAATCCCCACCCGTGTATGTACGACCCGTACCCCCACCCCAACCGTGTATGTACAACCCATACCCTCACCCACGTATGCATGGAGCGTACCCCCACCGTGTATGTACGGACCGTACCCCCACCCCAACCGTGTATGTACGACCTGTACCCTCACCCGCGTATGCATGGAGCGTACCCCCACCCCAACCGTGTATGTACGGACCGTACCCCCACCCCTACCGTGGATGTACGACCCGTACCCTCACCCGCGTACGTATGGAGCGTACCCCCACCCCAACCGTGTATGTACGACCCGTACCCACACCCGCGTACGTATGGAGCGTACCCCCACCCCAACCGTGTATGTACGACCCGTACCCGCGTATGTATGGAGCGTACCCCCACCCCAACCGTGTATGTACGACCCGTACCCTCACCCCAACCGTGTATGTATGACCCGTACCCTCACCCGCGTATGCATGGAGCGTACCCCCACCCCAACCGTGTATGTACGACCCGTACCCTCACCCCAACCGTGTATGTACGGACCGTACCCCCACCCCAACCGTGTATGTACGACCCGTACCCTCACCCGCGTATGCATGGAGCCTACCCCCACCCCAACCGCGTATGTACGACCCGTACCCTCACCCGCGTATGCATGGAGCGTACCCCCACCCGCGTATGTACGACTCGTACCCTCACCTGAGTATGCATGGAGCGTACCCCCACCCCAACCGTGTATGTACGACCGGTCCCCCCACCCCAACCGTGTATGTACGACCCGTACCCTCACCCGCGTATGTATGGAGCGTACCCCCACCCCAACCGTGTATGTACGACCCGTACCCTCACCCCAACCGTGGATGTACGATGCGTACCCCCACCCGCGTATGCATGGAGCGTACCCCCACCCCAGTATGCATGGAGCGTACCCCCACCCCAACCGTGTATGTACGACACGTACCCCCACCCGCGTATGCATGGAGCGTACCCCCACCCCAACCGTGTATGTATGACCCGTCCCCCCCCAACCGTGTATGTACGACGCGTACCCCCACCCGCGTATGCATGGAGCGTACCCCCACACCAACATTCTAAGTACGGAGCGCACCCCAGGCCCCAACACCAGCACCTTCACACAACATCGCGCATGTACGAGTCGTACCAAGCCAGACACAAGGACAGCACTGTACAACAAAATGCCCGAAGTACACACCGTACACACGTTAAAAACTCACGTACACAACCAGGACAAAGCAAAACAACACAAGAATACACCATTCGAATGGCACAAAGCCACGAAACATGTCCAACAAGCACAAAAACTACACATTCACTGACCTGCAACTGCCAAACCCCCAAACAGAGGCCCAAAACACAACCACTCCTTATAACACACCCACCCAAAGTTCAAACACAGCCACACCCAGCAATGGACCAATAAAAAGGGCCCACACACACAAACCATGAGCCTTTGCAACAGACTCACTGCTGCCAGACCCCACAGACAACCTACAGCACCATACTAGAACCTTTACTACACCTTACACTTGCACACCTTCACACACACACCTTCACAAACACCCCCTCATCACATTCACACACACACCTGCACAACCACACACACACACCCACAACCATCCACACACACACCCCCCCCACCATCCACACCCACACCCCTCACCATGCCCACTAACAAGAATCCAAAGTTCACTAGCCGAGAGTTGGAGGTCCTTGTCGATGAAATCCTCAGAGTCGAGCCACACCTCTTTGGAACATTGGTCAGACAGACCAGCATTTCAGAAAAAACAGCCATGTGGCAGACTATTGTCGATGCTGTGAATGCTGTTGCGGACACCAGAAGGACCAGGCATGAATGCCAAGCCAGGTGGTACGATCTGCGGAGGAGGGTCCGAGCCAAAATGACCGACGAACACAACCAGGCCAACGTCACTGGAGGAGGGCCGCCCCGCAGACGCGTAGAATACCATCCCTGGGAGGAGAGGGTGATGGCCATACTGCCGGTGGTGGCAGTGGACGGATTAGACGGACTCCGAGACCCGGGTGAGTACACAAACAACTCACCTCACATGGGGGGGAACGTCATCCACAACCAAACTCACAAACAGGCACGCAACCACCCCAAGCTATCGCATGACTCAACCACACTCCATGAACACGCACATGCCACTGGCGCCACCATGCCCCCAGCTGGACAATACAAAGTCACAGGCCACAGAAAACACCAACACATGACACGGTAACCCGGATGGCGGGAGTGTGGGCCCCAAAAATCACATAGTGCAACTCAGAAGCAGACAACAATGCCCTCTGCCCATATGGCCTAGGTCACAGCCAGACAAACAGTGTGTCCCCACACAGGAAAGACTTGCCAGCAAATGGCGCACGCCTTGCATTAACACATGGGGTGTAGGCACTTTTTGCACATGACAGCAGCTAATGAACAGCCAACACTGTGAAAGAGTGTCAGCACACACCACCACAGCAGCAGCGCACACACAGACACTACACCCAATGGCTGCCTGGAGATCAGAAACAAACTCACATCAACAAGCCAAGGGCCATTCAAAGATCTGCTAAAAGTGTGTGCCTAGGAAGCTGGGCTGAGGTGACAGAGGGTGACACACAGAGGGAGGGAGAGGGGGAGAGAGAGGGAGGGATGTCACAGGGAGATGGACAGAGGGAGGAGGCTGACACACAGAGGGAGGGAGAGGGGGACAGAGAGGGAGCGAGAAAGGGACACACAGGGAGAACAAATCAGCCTTGTGGGGTGTGGGAATGTCTGCTCGTCAGCAGGTGGACTGCGTGCATGTAGACAAGGGTGGCCAGTGCCAGAACCCCCCCTCTTCTCCATGGCAAAACACAGGGCCATATCACAACCTGTGCACGAGCACAACGCCAGCTACCTGCATTATCTAAGTGTGTGGAACCACTCCATGTGCCCACGTACAGTGCAACACGGAAGGCGCCAATGCATGGCTCGCCACACCTGCCCACTCCACTGCTGACTGCAGTCACAATTGACGCAGCAAGTAAGACTGTGCCACACATAGGTAAAGTCGCAAAAGCTGTGGCCAAGGGACATACCCATGCACAAGTGCACTGAGAGTGGAATGCAAGACATATCCAAATTCCCAGAGGAAATGTGCCAACTTTGAAACAAATGAAACATGCATGTTGCATGGAACAAAATTAACATTGTCTCTCTCACACACAGGTCAACGTCGTGGATCACCCCCCAGCACTGGGGGGGAAGACTCACAGGACCCGGCTCGGCGGGATGACGGAGCCACCGGCAGCGACGACTCTCACCACTCTGTGGACGAACCCGACCCACCTGGCCCCTCTGGTGTCCAACGACCAGCAGCACCTGCGTCAGGTACAACTGGGCCAACCACCACCCCCACTCCTGCCACATCCCAGGAGACACCCAGGATCCCTGCCCCACCACCACAATGCAGCCAGGCTGGCCAGGAGGGACACGGTGTCCCGGGCACCCAGGAGGAGGCAGGCGACCACGCCAATGCCACCCCTCAGGGGTCCCGGAGACCCGATGTGCCCACAAGGGCAGGCCAGGTGCAAGTGGGCAGGGGTGGTGGGAGTGGATGACGGCGGAGGCGCGAGCCTGACCTGTTGGCTGGGGAACCGGTATATTCCCATGTCCGAAACATCCTGGACACATACCGGCAGGACACCACGGGCATGGCCCAGGTTGTGTCCATCCTCGAGGAGATCAAGACCCAGCAGGCCCAGCAACATGCGGAGCAACATGCCTGTCTACTGCGACACCAACGGCGGATGGAGGACAGACAGACAGGCTGAGCTTGTGACGGTGTTCACGGGAATTCACAATACACTCCGTCGGATGGCCGACAACATGGGCAACCCTCCCTGTGCCATCAGGCGTAGAACATCACCACCCACAGGGAGGGATCAGGAGGAGGAGGAGGAGACATCTGACGGAGCATCCCAAACATCGTCACGGCCTGCTTCTGAGGGTCCCCGCAGGAGGGCGGGTCGTCCACGGAAAAGACCGTGAGGGTCGGCGCAACAGCACCATCTCCCAGGACACCTGACCTGGCACGTGGCCCACTGGAGCAACAGCAGCACAGCAGCAAAAGACATTATCTGCCACATGGACTTGCTGGTCACTGTCTGACCAATGTTGATAAAGACTGTGGCATGGACTCTGAGGATTTCAAATGGCAAGGACACCAACTCCCCTAGTGAACTTTGGATTCCACACACCCGGAAAGCCCCTCATGTCAAACCCCCCACCCCCACCCCAACCAAAATAAAAAGTCACAACATAAAGAGAAGATGCCTACTGAGTGCATTATTACCTTACATGTGTCTTGTAAAGTCTAACCATGCCTGAGTTCTCATTTGACTTCAACCATCCACACCCTGGGGCCTGAGTCTGGCACAGGACACACATGGGTCACATAGTATTAGGCAAGACAGACATGGAGCACCATACACACCCGTGATGGGCCCAACCAGCTGAGGGGGTGGCCGCACAACCGTGTCGACAGACACATTGAGTACAGCGACAGCCATGCGCAGAGGTCAGGGATCATGTGGAGTGTCCTGGGGGGCACCCAGGTATGTGTGGACAGGTGGCAGAACCATGTCCTGCAAGCTTGAGTCCGGTGGATGCAGAGAATGGTGGCCTGGCCAACGTTGGATGCATGGGGATGGCACATGTCACAATACCCACACAGTCATGGACATCATGCACAATACACAGTCTAATCCCACACAAACAGCTTGCATCTTGCTACTCGACACATAGACACATAGCCACTATCACGGAAAACCATGCCAGACATGCCGGATGCACCGTGGCAACACACCAGCATTGACTGAGAAGAGGCACCTTTGAGGCATAGGGACACCTTTATTAGTCATGTATTCGGGATTGCAGAGGCAACTCGGAGTACACATGAACGGGTCATGTGGAGTAACATGTGGGTCCAACACTGGCACCCCCCTTCAGCAGCACAAATGCGTGATAGCCATGGAACTGGCACACAAGTGTCGGCTAACAGCTAAACACCCCCTGCTGCTCACGGAGAGACTGCCATACACCATTGATCCGCTGATGTGGAAGTCCCACACCATGTCAAGCCAATGCAAACCGTATGTGTCCGAGGGCAGTGTAACACACATTGATGCCATCATCACATTCCACAATCCCATCACTGATGACTGTCAACAAGTCTGACCATCTATTCAGGTGTACCCAGCTGCATGTCATGTGTACCATGGTGATGCGACATGTCTGCAGAGGAACCAAACATCGACAGGGGCAGTGTGCATACATCGTAAACAACTGCCACACCCAATACACCCCTGATGCATCCCTTACCCTAAGGAGACTTCCAAACTTGTCCGTGCGTGTAACGCTGAGTCAGCACACGATGACGTGTCCATGAGGAATAGCAGTGCCACAACAATGCAACCAGCAGACGGCATGCGCAAGTACCTGGGGAAGAGAGACACACAAGAAGTCAGCCACAAAAACCACTGCCACTTGCATGTGCATGTACTCGACACATGTAAGGATGACAACATGCTAGGTCACAATTATGACTGGGGAAATGCACATCACTGGCACCATCACTCCAGTGACACATCCACACACACCTCTGACTCACGTGGCATACATGCAGATGGACACACACATCGCAACACATGCCACACGGGGACCAATGCGTGCACACACAGACACTGGTACTCACCACTAAGCAAAGAAGTCGCATATGAGCCGAGTCCGGATGTCCTGTTGCGGAACCACATCCTCCACATCACTAGCCCCATTGCCAAGACCTTCGTCCTCCACGGGTGGATGGTCCTGATCATCTTGATCCAGGATGAGTGGCACAGCTTTCTCAACTGCCATGTTGTGCAGCATGCAGCAGACCATGAAGATTTTGCAGACCTTCGCCGGGGCATATGGGAGTGCGCCGCCGGTCTTGTGGAGGCATCTGAATCTGCTCTTCAGGAGGCCAAATGTCCTCTCTATCACTCGTCTTGTCCGGCCATGGGCGGTGTTGTAGCGGAGCTGGGCCGGCGTGATGGGGTTGCGGAGAGGTGTGATCAGCCATGGCATGTTGGGATAGCCAGCGTCCCCTACATGGAAACCACATGGACATAAGTAGGACAGGAGAAGCGGTCGTGCTGGAAGTCTACGCAAAATACAGGACAGACAGAGTGTACCCACCAACAACACATGCTCGTTCGTTGCGCAGCTGCGTCATCATTTCAGGCACCCTGCTACGCCTCATGATGTAGGCATCGTGTGCTGATCCTGGAAAACGAGCACAGACATGTGAAATCACCATGTTGGACAGACACACCACAAGGGCATTGATGGAGTGGTAGTGCTTGCGAATCCTGTACGCTACCTCCTGTGCCTGTGGTGGTACCAATGCCACATGTGTCCCATCTATGGACCCAATGACATGGGGCATCCCTCCCAGGGCATAGAATCCACGCTTGACACCAGTCAACATTTCAGGGGTTGTGAAATGGATGAACTCATCCAGGTGAAGCAACATGGCCTCTAAGAAATCATGCAGCACACGGCAGAACATGCTCTGGGACAAGCCACCAACATGAGCTATGGTATTTTGAAAGGTACCCGTGGCAAGAAAATGTAGGGCTGCCATTACCTTCAGCTTGGGTGTCAGTGCCGTAGGATACCTGTGCAGCGGTTGCAGGTGTGGTGCCAGCCTCGCCGTCAACTCCAGAATCAACGGTTGGGGGAAGCGGTAGCACCGGATACAGTCATTCTCCCGCATGTCAGCCAAGTCCGGAAGTGCTCGGGGAAGAGGCGGCGCTCTGCAGTAATTTGGAAGTGACAAGGAAGAGTGAGTGCACTACAACAACAATTTTTTGGTGCTGAGCACATGTTAATCTGTCAATACACATATGCGACATACGGAGTCAGGTATGTGCCACATGCCCTGGACACGTATGGCTGGCAGGTGACACTCCTACCAAGACCCAGCTACACACGGAGATTGTGAACCTCCACATGCCATGGCATGGGATTAGCTGTGTCCCAGTGTAAGTGAACAGCCAGACGCAACACAGGAGTGACATACATCCACACAGCAGAAGTAGGATGTTGATTGCAGAGACTGGTAGCGGAACACTAGAGCCACAGGTCACATGACATTACACTAGGACAGCCCACACACCTTGCCATGAAGGTGTACATGTGATGACTCACCACACATTCATAGAGAGGATGCAGACATGTCCTTGTTACGCTACTCCGTGTCCCATGCATACATACGCACCTCACATCCGATACCACATGTGGCCTGGTGTGCGGAACAGTGTGCCATGTCCATCTACACACAGACACATGTTGGTTGCTGCAACAGCTGATGCTTTTGAGGGAGCTCCAACATCAACCTAATGGGAACCCCCCCACACATACATGACATAGTCATATCGTGCACCGTGGGTAGTCATATGTCTGGTGTGGTAACCCCTGTAGCGGGCATCAGGGGACACTTGTGTGTGTTGTTGACCGTGCCATGCCAGTGACGCTCATCCCAAGTGTGCAGTACAACATGCACACATGTCAAAGGAGTTAAGGGCATGTCTGGCACACATTGCACCGTCACACATAACATCTGTACACATCTCATCATACATCTGGTGCCTTCTCGACTCAGGAGTAATGTGCCACATCACAGCCTTTCACACCTGTGCCCCACACATGTAGTACTGCCCAGACAATGCCTTGATGTCCATCCATGGACAAGTATGTCAGCCCTATTCCTTCCTGTGTGCTGCCTGTCACCACTGTGATGTGTGAAAGGCACCGTACTTTCGCTAAGAGGGCCTGTGTACGTTCCCTATCACTATGGGAGTGCTGCCGTATGTGTACCCATAGTGATAGTGAGCGTACGCACGCGTTTACGGTCCGTCTCACTATGGGTGTTCTCGCCTATGCGTACTCATAGTGATAGTGAGCGTACAGGCGTGTGTACGGTCCGTACCACTATGAGTACGCATACGCGAGAACACCCATAGTGATAGTGAGCGTACAGGCGTGTGTACGGTCTGTCTCACTACGGGTGTTCTCGCCTATGCGTACTCATAGTGATAGTGAGCGTACAGGCGTGTGTACGGTCCGTACCACTACGAGTACGCATACGCGAGAACACCCATAGTGATAGTGAGCGTACAGGCGTGTGTACAGTCCGTACCACTATGAGTACGCATACGCGAGAACACCCATAGTGAGACGGACCGTACACACGCCTGTACGGGCCGTTGATATGCATTTGGGGTGCCCTAGGGCCCCGGGATGCACCGTACCTGTGTGTGAAGCTCCAAATTACATAGGGGACACATGAGGGACAAGTATAAAGGCCTACATGCATGCTGGTTGTCATGGAGACCAAGTTTAAAGTTTGAATTTTTTTAAGCAGGTGCACAGCAGTAGTCAGTTTGAATGAATCTACTTTGTTGCAATGTGCTTCTGGAGTTGACATCATGCTGAAGAAAAAAACACAATAAGAACCCACTGACTGTGCTAGGTTTGAAGGGATTGGAGGAAACATAGAATGCAAATGTGAGTGACCAATCACTCTGTACTCCTGTGCATGAAACAGGCCAGCAAGGCAGATATAAGGCAGCCAGGTCCCATGAGGGAGCACTTGCCTGCACATCTTTGTATTCGACGACCCAGCTGCTGCTACTGATTCCCTGGAACCATGTCAAGGTCTGTGGAGAGATCACAGCCTTTCACCCTGGAGGAGAACCTGGCTTTGCTGGATGTGATCCTCCCACAGTACCCCCTGCTATATGGGCGACCAGGGTATCAGGTGAGTGCAGAGTCCACTAGCACAGACTGTGTCCCTTTTTTGTGAGTGTGACTTCTGCCATTGTGTCCAGGTGTGACACACATGCTATGTACTGTAGGGGGGGGTCCCAGGGGGGGGAATGCCTGATGTCTCCCAGCCAGAGCATGCTGTGGTGCATGTCTGCCGTCCTCACTAGCATTGTGTTTACTGTGACAATCACTGCATGGTGCATGCCACATTCTGCCTGTCTTGTCCTCCTGGGAATGTAGCCTCTACAGTCCTCATGTGATTATGTGGTCAGCCCAGTGTGACAGGGGACTGTACCCACAGATGTGTGTTAGTTCTGTGTACCTGTGCTGAGAGTGTCCACATGATGTGTTCGTACCCTGGACATCGGTGTGTGTGTAAGTCCCCTGTCATGTGGGTGGGTGCATATGTGGAGTGTAGCACCCGGGCTGCATGAGGGATGGATATACCCTGCCCATGTGATGTGAGCAGGGAGCAGTGCTGTGTGTCTGACATGCAGAGCCAGCCCCACACCTGTGAGCCCCCCCCCGTCTAGTGGCACATGTGCAGAGTGAGGTTTGTCGCTGCATTTGGCAATGGCAGGTGAATGTCCTGTGCCTGTGTGTGTCTGTGTACTCTGCTGCGGTAGCGTCAGTGGCCTGTGGCATGTGACTGCTTAGAGGTGCTGCACATTATCCTGGTGTAGCTTGTGATGCACAGTGTGAGCCTGGATCATTGATTGTGTAGTTGCCCTCATTCCACCTGTGTACTTTCAATGGCACGTACTGCTTTTGCCCTTCCCCAGAGGATCATGTCCCTATGACAAAGGTGCAATGCGTTGGATGCATACTATGCCTTGTTGTAAACAGCAAATGTGTTCTAATATGTGTCTCTGTGACATGTGCCTGGTGTATTGATGTAGTGTCACTTGTTCATCCTCACAGGTAGGCGCCTCTGCCAAGAAGCAGATATGGCTGACCGCCGTCAGTGCCGTTAGGAGTGCGGATGGTCGCAGGCGGCGCCTGGCCCAGGTGTGGAAACGCTGGCAGGATATCCGGTGCTGGACGGGGAGGATCGCACGGGTCCTGCTGGGGGACTCACCTGAGACCCATAAGAACCGCGGACGCCGCCGTCTGACCCACATCCACAAGCGTGTGCTGGCGGTGGTATTTCCAGACTTGGAGAGGCGCTTACAGGAGAAGCAGCAGCAGGAAGGGGGTAGGTACATGTGTGTTTGTTGTGTGTCACCAGCATTTGTAAGTGCACAGTTGCATGGATACACTGCCAGGGTTTAAAGGTGCTGTGCAGATCAAGTTACCCACAGTATAGCTGTGCTCTTCTGCCTCCCTTCCCCTCCTTGCAATGTGTTCCCTGGTCTGTGTGTAGTCACTCCTTCACAAGGTAATGTAGGCTGGCGCTTTTTCAACGTGAACTATGCCTGTAGCATCATGTGTGGGGGTGGTGTGTAACAGGTTTGGGGACCTTGCCTGCGCCCTGTCCAGTTCAGTACATGTTGGTTCCATGTCAGTTGGCACTAATGCTGAGTCCAGACATGGGAGTTAGTCTCTCAAGTGTCATGCCTTACAGCGCGCATGTCCTATGTTGTGGCCTGTGACATGATGTGCATGAGTGTGCGATACACATAGTGCAGGGATGGTGGCGTGTGTTGCAGTCATTCCCATTCAGGACCATGGAGTTGTGTGGCCACTACTGTCCCCTGGGGCATATTTTCATAGGTGTCATGTGTGTCATCACAAAACGTGGACACTCTCAGTGTCTACAGCATAGGTTGTGCTCTGTGCCATTGTCCCCTGGCACCATGTATATTGACGTGAAATGTAGTACAAGTGTCCACTGTACAGCCTGACCTGATTTTCCTTGTTCATACTCACAGTGGCCAGTGCCTGTGTGTCTTGTTACAATCATCTGATGATGGCCATTTGTACATGATTATTTGGACAGGCGCACCTTGGGTATTTGGCGTCCAATCTTGCATTTATGCAGCCCCTGTGTATTTCAACCAGACTAAGAGATGTAAGTGCCACCTGTGTCTCAACAAATTGTCTCATGTAGGGGGTGGTTGGTGCGGGCCAAGCCTACATGTCAAAACCAGAATTCTCCTTGCTAGGTCTGGCCAGTGTGTGATGTTTGTCTGGACATACACTCAAGGTGCAGTGAGCCAGTCATGGTGGGCATGTTTTCAGTATTACCTATGCATCATGTGCCTCAAGTTCATGGATATGGTCCCTCCTCATCCCTATTTTCGGCACCGCTGTGTGGTGCAGATGCAGTGCTGGATTGTCCCCAGGGCCTGGCTCCTATGTCAAACTCCATTTCATGTCATTTGCTATTGTGTCATGCTCTCCATGGATTTTCAGTGGCATGGTGGGTCAACCACCTGTGTGTTGCATGCCCTACATCTGTACCTTGTTTTGTAGATGTTACTGATATTTCTTTGCAGGCTATGCACTGTAACCTATGTAGATTGGACTCATGTGACATATGTATACAGGTGTGTGATTAATTTCTGTCTCTTCACCTTGCCCACAGCATCGTCGGGGGACACGGAGGGAGACATGAGCACAGACGGAGCGGAGGGACCGAGCACCAGTGCCAGCGTTGACATCGTGGCTGGCACATTGAGTGGTACTGAGGCGGAGGAGAGTGAGGCCGAGGACCTGTCCACTGGCACGACAGAATATGAAGCTGACGAGTCCGAGGATGATCTCTCCGAGTGGGCGGAGGCTGCACCAGCAGCTGACAGCGGCACAACATCGCACCCCGCCCCCTCCATTGCCATCAGCCGCCTCCCACTTGCTCGTGTCCCTTCCCAGCGTGCCCGGTCACCACATGTCTCCTTCCTGCCAGGCACCGCACCCCCTGCACCTGTCTCCACTGCTGCCGCCAATGCCGAGTCTGTGGACATCCAGCGGCAGTTGCAGGTTGGTCAGGCTGCGATCCTTAATGTCCTCCATGGCCACAGCCAAGTGCTGCACAACATGGAGGCATACTTGGAGGGCATTTTTTCATCGCAGGCTGACCAACGCAACTTGCTGAGGTCCATAGACTCGACACTGACTGCAGCAGTGGGTCTCCTGCAGCGCTACGTCCCACCCCCTACCCCTGCCCCATCCACACTTCCCACTCCCATGCCTGTCCCACGTACACCCAGACGTCAGCATGCACCCACCACAACAGACACAGGCACCACACCAGCAGGGAAGGTCATACGCACACCTCCTGGCACGCACACACAGGGTGAAGTAGGCACACCCACTGGGTCGGGGGCAAACGGAAGTCACGCAGCCAGAGTGGGAGTCCGCATTCCACCAAATCCATTCCCTCCAAATCCCCTCAGCTCTCCTGGCCACATATCCACCAAGGACTCCTTCATGGCCGTTCTGTCCCTGAGCCCCACTGTGACACCACCCCGCAAGCGGTCAAGGGAGTCCCAGGTCAGGGTGGTTGAGTCCCCCCCCCTGTCCACACCCTCCCCCAGTGGCGCTGCGACCCATCCCTCCGCCCCCCCCCCCCCCCCCTCCTTGGGGCCTGTGGTTCCTTCGGGTGCAGGGGAGACGCTGGAGGACCTTGCTAAGGTGTGCAGCGACATCTTGGCCTCCGCCTTTGGCCCTGCCCCACCCCCTGTGGTGGAGTCCTCCATCCCTGCACCCACGACGCCTACCCTTCGCCCTCATGTCCCTGGGGTGCCTGGTCCTTCCCCCCCCCCCCCCCACATGATGCCCTCCCCGCTGTGGAAGACGAAGGAGTCTGACTGTGCAGGCAAGCTAGGGGACACGCGTCCCACTGTGTCCCCCATCCAGCTGTGACTCATGGACTGCCCTATGGGCTTTGTAAATATTGAACTTGATCCACACACACATTATTTGGAAATGCTGAAAAAAGCCTTTTTTTTTTCCTTAGAACACTACTGCTTTTGTGGTGTTGCTGTTGGTGGGGCTGCTACATGATTTTGGGTGGTGATCATGTGTTGGGTGTGTGGGAAATGTAGTAGTGTGCTGGTCATAGGGGGACCCTGGTATCTGTGTGCCATCACAAGGTGTTAGCTAGGTTTCTCTGTTCATGTAAGCAGTTACTGCATGGTGAATTCGTCCCAAGGTGTATTCCTTCCTCTGTGTACCCTGACATCTTCCCTGCAGGGTGTTCCCAATATTTAGCGCTGAGCTGTGTCTACATTAGCTGGGTGTGTGACGGGCCCCTTCAACTTTGGCCATGCATGCAGAGCGATGTCTCCACCTGCATCATTCGTGGCATCCTTGGTGATCACTGTACTTGTGTATGTAGTCTGTTGACATGACTTCATGTGGACATGTTCCCTTTTAGGCTGTATGCATGTGTGTACTCCCAGCCTCGCACACATGTGTTACATGTACTGCAGGGTCTTTGTGCACCTGATTGACAATTGTGGCAATTGGATCTGTGGGTACTCCACCCTTATTTTTTTCCATGGGCACTGTTGGGGGCCTCTGCACCCACCCCCCCTGTGTCTGGGCACTGCTGGGAGTGATAGGCACCCACCCCTCCTGTCTCTGGGCACTGCTGGGAGGACTCTGCACCCACCCCTCCTGTCTCTGGGCACTGCTGGGAGGACTCTGCACCCACCCCTCCTGTGTCTGGGCACTGCTGGGAGTGATATGCACCCACCCCTCCTGTGTCTGGGCACTGCTGGGAGGACTCTGCACCCACCCCTCCTGTCTCTGGGCACTGCTGGGAGGACTCTGCACCCACCCCTCCTGTGTCTGGGCACTGCTGGGAGTGATAGGCACCCACCCCTCCTGTCTCTGGGCACTGCTGGGAGTGATAGGCACCCACCCCTCCTGTGTCTGGGCACTGCTGGGAGGACTCTGCACCCACCCCTCCTGTGTCTGGGCACTGCTGGGAGGACTCTGCACCCACCCCTCCTGTGTCTGGGCACTGCTGGGAGGACTCTGCACCCACCCCTCCTGTGTCTGGGCACTGCTGGGAGGACTCTGCAAACACCCCTCCAGTCTCTGGGCACTGCTGGGAGGACTCTGCACCCACCCCTCCTGTGTCTGGGCACTGCTGGGAGGACTCTGCACACACCCCTCCTGTCTCTGGGCACTGCTGGGAGGACTCTGCACCCACCCCTCCTCTGTCTGGGCACTGCTGGGAGGACTCTGCACCCACCCCTCCTGTCTCTGGGCACTGCTGGGAGTGATAGGCACCCACCCCTCCTGTCTCTGGGCACTGCTGGGAGTGATAGGCACCCACCCCTCCTGTGTCTGGGCACTGCTGGGAGGACTCTGCACCCACCCCTCCTGTGTCTGGGCACTGCTGGGAGGACTCTGCACACACCCCTCCTGTCTCTGGGCACTGCTGGGAGGACTCTGCACACACCCCTCCTGTGTCTGGGCACTGCTGGGAGTGATAGGCACCCACCCCTCCTGTGTCTGGGCACTGCTGGGAGGACTCTGCACCCACCCCTCCTGTGTCTGGGCACTGCTGGGAGGACTCTGCACACACCCCTCCTGTCTCTGGGCACTGCTGGGAGTGATAGGCACCCACCCCTCCTGTGTCTGGGCACTGCTGGGAGGACTCTGCACCCACCCCTCCTGTGTCTGGGCACTGCTGGGAGGACTCTGCACCCACCCCTCCTGTGTCTGGGCACTGCTGGGAGGACTCTGCACCCACCCCTCCTGCGTCTGGGCACTGCTGGGAGTGATAGGCACCCACCCCTCCTGTCTCTGGGCACTGCTGGGAGGACTCTGCACCCACCCCTCCTGTCTCTGGGCACTGCTGGGAGGACTCTGCACCCACCCCTCCTGCGTCTGGGCACTGCTGGGAATGATAGGCACCCACCCCTCCTGTGTCTGGGCACTGCTGGGAGGACTCTGCACCCACCCCTCCTGTGTCTGGGCACTGCTGGGAGGACTCTGCACACACCCCTCCTGTGTCTGGGCACTGCTGGGAGGACTCTGCACACACCCCTCCTGTCTCTGGGCACTGCTGGGAGGACTCTGCACCCACCCCTCCTGTCTCTGGGCACTGCTGGGAGTGATAGGCACCCACCCCTCCTGTGTCTGGGCACTGCTGGGAGGACTCTGCACACACCCCTCCTGTCTCTGGGCACTGCTGGGAGGACTCTGCACCCACCCCTCCTGTGTCTGGGCACTGCTGGGAGGACTCTGCACCCACCCCTCCTGTGTCTGGGCACTGCTGGGAGGACTCTGCACACACCCCTCCTGTGTCTGGGCACTGCTGGGAGGACTCTGCACACACCCCTCCTGTCTCTGGGCACTGCTGGGAGGACTCTGCACCCACCCCTCCTGTCTCTGGGCACTGCTGGGAGTGATAGGCACCCACCCCTCCTGTGTCTGGGCACTGCTGGGAGGACTCTGCACCCACCCCTCCTGTGTCTGGGCACTGCTGGGAGGACTCTGCACCCACCCCTCCTGTCTCTGGGCACTGCTGGGAGGACTCTGCCCCCACCCCTCCTGTGTCTGGGCACTGCTGGGAGGACTCTGCACCCACCCCTCTTGTCTCTGGGCACTGCTGGGAGTGATAGGCACCCACCCCTCCTGTGTCTGGGCACTGCTGGGAGGACTCTGCACCCACCCCTCCTGTGTCTGGGCACTGCTGGGAGGACTCTGCACCCACCCCTCCTGTCTCTGGGCACTGCTGGGAGTGATAGGCACCCACCCCTCCTGTGTCTGGGCACTGCTGGGAGGACTCTGCACCCACCCCTCCTGTGTCTGGGCACTGCTGGGAGGACTCTGCACACACCCCTCCTGTCTCTGGGCACTGCTGGGAGGACTCTGCAACACACCCCTCCTGTGTCTGGGCACTGCTGGGAGTGATAGGCACCCACCCCTCCTGTGTCTGGGCACTGCTGGGAGGACTCTGCACCCACCCCTCCTGTGTCTGGGCACTGCTGGGAGGACTCTGCACACACCCCTCCTGTCTCTGGGCACTGCTGGGAGGACTCTGCACACACCCCTCCTGTGTCTGGGCACTGCTGGGAGGACTCTGCACCCACCCCTCCTGTCTCTGGGCACTGCTGGGAGGACTCTGCACCCACCCCTCCTGTGTCTGGGCACTGCTGGGAGTGATAGGCACCCACCCCTCCTGTATCTGGGCACTGCTGGGAGGACTCTGCACCCACCCCTCCTGTCTCTGGGCACTGCTGGGAGGACTCTGCACCCACCCCTCCTGCATCTGGGCACTGCTGGGAGTGATAGGCACCCACCCCTCCTGTCTCTGGGCACTGCTGGGAGGACTCTGCACCCACCCCTCCTGTCTCTGGGCACTGCTGGGAGGACTCTGCACCCACCCCTCCTGCGTCTGGGCACTTCTGGGAGTGATAGGCACCCACCCCTCCTGTGTCTGGGCACTGCTGGGAGGACTCTGCACCCACCCCTCCTGTGTCTGGGCACTGCTGGGAGGACTCTGCACACACCCCTCCTGTGTCTGGGCACTGCTGGGAGGACTCTGCACACACCCCTCCTGTCTCTGGGCACTGCTGGGAGGACTCTGCACCCACCCCTCCTGTCTCTGGGCACTGCTGGGAGGACTCTGCACCCACCCCTCCTGTGTCTGGGCACTGCTGGGAGGACTCTGCACACACCCCTCCTGTGTCTGGGCACTGCTGGGAGTGATAGGCACCCACCCCTCCTGTGTCTGGGCACTGCTGGGAGGACTCTGCACCCACCCCTCCTGTGTCTGGGCACTGCTGGGAGGACTCTGCACACACCCCTCCTGTCTCTGGGCACTGCTGGGAGGACTCTGCACCCACCCCTCCTGTGTCTGGGCACTGCTGGGAGGACTCTGCACACACCCCTCCTGTGTCTGGGCACTGCTGGGAGGACTCTGCACCCACCCCTCCTGTCTCTGGGCACTGCTGGGAGGACTCTGCACCCACCCCTCCTGTCTCTGGGCACTGCTAGGAGGACTCTGCGCCCACCCCTCCTGTGTCTGGGCACTGCTGGGAGGACTCTGCACCCACCCCTCCTGTGTCTGGGCACTGCTGGGAGGACTCTGCACACACCTCTCCTGTCTCTGGGCACTGCTGGGAGTGATAGGCACCCACCCCTCCTGTGTCTGGGCACTGCTGGGAGGACTCTGCCCCCACCCCTCCTGTGTCTGGGCACTGCTGGGAGTGATAGGCACCCACCCCTCCTGTGTCTGGGCACTGCTGGGATAACTCTGCACCCACCCCTCCTGTCTCTGGGCACTGCTGGGAGGACTCTGCTGGGAGTGATAGGCACCCACCCCTCCTGTGTCTGGGCACTGCTGGGAGGACTCTGCACCCACCCCTCCTGTGTCTGGGCACTGCTGGGAGGACTCTGCACACACCCCTCCTGTCTCTGGGCACTGCTGGGAGGACTCTGCACACACCCCTCCTGTGTCTGGGCACTGCTGGGAGTGATAGGCACCCACCCCTCCTGTGTCTGGGCACTGCTGGGAGGACTCTGCACCCACCCCTCCTGTGTCTGGGCACTGCTGGGAGGACTCTGCACACACCCCTCCTGTCTCTGGGCACTGCTGGGAGGACTCTGCACACACCCCTCCTGTGTCTGGGCACTGCTGGGAGGACTCTGCACCCACCCCTCCTGTCTCTGGGCACTGCTGGGAGGACTCTGCACCCACCCCTCCTGTGTCTGGGCACTGCTGGGAGTGATAGGCACCCACCCCTCCTGTATCTGGGCACTGCTGGGAGGACTCTGCACCCACCCCTCCTGTCTCTGGGCACTGCTGGGAGGACTCTGCACCCACCCCTCCTGCGTCTGGGCACTGCTGGGAGTGATAGGCACCCACCCCTCCTGTCTCTGGGCACTGCTGGGAGGACTCTGCACCCACCCCTCCTGTCTCTGGGCACTGCTGGGAGGACTCTGCACCCACCCCTCCTGCGTCTGGGCACTTCTGGGAGTGATAGGCACCCACCCCTCCTGTGTCTGGGCACTGCTGGGAGGACTCTGCACCCACCCCTCCTGTGTCTGGGCACTGCTGGCAGGACTCTGCACACACCCCTCCTGTGTCTGGGCACTGCTGGGAGGACTCTGCACACACCCCTCCTGTCTCTGGGCACTGCTGGGAGGACTCTGCACCCACCCCTCCTGTCTCTGGGCACTGCTGGGAGGACTCTGCACCCACCCCTCCTGTGTCTGGGCACTGCTGGGAGTGATAGGCACCCACCCCTCCTGTGTCTGGGCACTGCTGGGAGGACTCTGCACCCACTCCTCCTGTCTCTGGGCACTGCTGGGAGGACTCTGCACACACCCCTCCTGTCTCTGGGCACTGCTGGGAGGACTCTGCACCCACCCCTCCTGTCTCTGGGCACTGCTGGGAGGACTCTGCACCCACCCCTCCTGTGTCTGGGCACTGCTGGGAGGACTCTGCACCCACCCCTCCTGTGTCCGGGCACTGCTGGGAGGACTCTGCACCCACCCCTCCTGTCTCTGGGCACTGCTGGGAGGACTCTGCACCCACCCCTCCTGTGTCTGGGCACTGCTGGGAGTGATAGGCACCCACCCCTCCTGTATCTGGGCACTGCTGGGAGGACTCTGCACCCACCCCTCCTGTCTCTGGGCACTGCTGGGAGGACTCTGCACCCACCCCTCCTGCGTCTGGGCACTGCTGGGAGTGATAGGCACCCACCCCTCCTGTCTCTGGGCACTGCTGGGAGGACTCTGCACCCACCCCTCCTGTCTCTGGGCACTGCTGGGAGGACTCTGCACCCACGCCTCCTGCGTCTGGGCACTTCTGGGAGTGATAGGCACCCACCCCTCCTGTGTCTGGGCACTGCTGGGAGGACTCTGCACCCACCCCTCCTGTGTCTGGGCACTGCTGGCAGGACTCTGCACACACCCCTCCTGTGTCTGGGCACTGCTGGGAGGACTCTGCACACACCCCTCCTGTCTCTGGGCACTGCTGGGAGGACTCTGCACCCACCCCTCCTGTCTCTGGGCACTGCTGGGAGGACTCTGCACCCACCCCTCCTGTGTCTGGGCACTGCTGGGAGGACTCTGCACACACCCACCTGTGTCTGGGCACTGCTGGGAGTGATAGGCACCCACCCCTCCTGTGTCTGGGCACTGCTGGGAGGACTCTGCACCCACTCCTCCTGTGTCTGGGCACTGCTGGGAGGACTCTGCACACACCCCTCCTGTCTCTGGGCACTGCTGGGAGGACTCTGCACCCACCCCTCCTGTCTCTGGGCACTGCTGGGAGGACTCTGCACCCACCCCTCCTGTGTCTGGGCACTGCTGGGAGGACTCTGCACCCACCCCTCCTGTGTCTGGGCACTGCTGGGAGGACTCTGCACCCACCCCTCCTGTGTCTGGGCACTGCTGGGAGGACTCTGCACCCACCCCTCCTATTTCACGATATGTGCGCTTAGAACATACACGGGTGTGGGTTCGCTCCATGCATACGAGGTGGGGGTACGGGTCATACATACACGGTTGGGGTGGGGGTATGCTCCATACGTCCGCGGGTGAGGGTACGGGTCGTACTTACACTGTTGGGGTGGGGGTACGCTCCATGCATACGCGGGTGGGGGTACGTGTCGTACTTACACTGTTGGGGTGGGGGTACGCTCCATACGTCCGCGGGTGAGGGTACGGGTCGTACTTACACTGTTGGGGTGGGGGGTACGCTCCATACGTATGCGGGTGAGGGTACGGGTCGTACTTACACTGTTGGGGTGGGGGGTACGATCCATACGTACGCGGGTGAGGGTACGGGTCGTACTTAAACTGTTGGGGTGGGGGTACGCTCCATACGTACGCGGGTGAGGGTACGGGTCGTACTTACACTGTTGGGGTGGGGGTACGCTCCATACGTACGTGGGTGAGGGTACGGGTCATACTTACACTGTTGGGGTGGGGGTACGCTCCATGCATACGCGGGTGGGGGTACGTGTCGTACTTACACTGTTGGGGTGGGGGTACGCTCCATACGTCCGCGGGTGAGGGTACGGGTCGTACTTACACTGTTGGGGTGGGGGTACGCTCCATACGTCCGCGGGTGAGGGTACGGGTCGTACTTACACTGTTGGGGTGGGGGTACGCTCCATGCATACGGGGGTGGGGGTACGGTCCGTACATATGCGTCCCCACGCTATGTGATGCTTGTGCGGGCCGTACCCAGGCCTTTGCCACGTGGGTACAGCCGTCCCGCCATTGTTGGGATGACGTAGGTGTGGGCGGGGTACGACTCGTACCCACGCTCTTAAGGCGTGGGTACGGGACGTACCTGTATTGTTGTGTTGCCGGTTCACGTCGTCAAGCACTTCCGTTGTGGCGGACGCTGGCTTTGCTGGACACGCCCCCACCCCCTCGTAGTGACCAGGGCCTGGGGGTCAGGTATGTCCAGGGCATGTGTGCTGTGTGACTTTGGTGGGGGTTTGGTGGCCTGCCCCTGGTCCTGCCCCCCCCCCTTTCCCCCCTCCCTTTTGTTGTTCTGACCTTCTGCGGCGTCTGCGTCGTAACCTGTAGAGGAGGTCGACTGCTATGAGGGCCGGATGACACGTAGGTTCGGGTCCATGTCTGTCCGTCGCGTACAGGTACTCCTTGTTCGCGTCGTCCTGATTTCCCGGCAGTTTTTGGCAGCCGGAAAATATTCACCGTGCGGGATGACGTCTGTGCGAATCGTGATTCCTGGTTCGTGAATGGCAGGCTGCGTGCGTCCCGACGTCACGTCGGCGCTTTCCCGGATCACATTTGTATGTTTATTTTCGTCGGTCGGGGTTTTGTACGATTCGTACGGAAATGGTGTTTCCGTGCGAATCGTAATTCCATGTTGGTATATTTTTACGACCGGGTACGCGTCGGACGGAGAATATGCTCCGTCCGACGGTTCGTACCCGGTTTTTGCCGGATCGTGATCAGCACCATAGTGTTGGACGTCCCACAGTCCAAATTACAATGCGACTGCCACGGTGGCGGTTGCATTGTACAGGTTTTCCATTGCATCGGGTGCTGCTGGCTGTAGCACCCGTAGCAATGGAAAAAAGGGATGTGTAACACATCCTTGTACTATGTGCCTGTCACTTAGTGTAGGGATCTGTTGGGGGGCACCATAGGTGCCCCCGACACCCAAAGAAAAGGGCCTGGGGTGAAGGGGGGGCCTGCTACGGACCCCCGATGTCCATCCCTACCAGCCTTACCATGGTGGGTGAACCGCCATGGAAAGGCTGGTGGGGACGTACCATCCTAATCCCTAAGGCAGTGCCTGGTAGCCACTGCCACCATTGTAGGGATTGGGAGGCCCATAATTTCTCACTATAGTTATTCTACATATTTACAACTATAGTTATTCACACCAAGGAGAAAGAGGCCATCGGTTTAGGTATTTGACGGAAATAGTAATGGTGTGACCATGTAGTATAAGGAAGATAATACCCTCTATTGTATGTTAAAAGGATATAGATCTCGGCTGCCTTCAACACTGTCTCCCATTATACCCTCTGTGCAAGACTTCACGATGCTGGTATCCGCTAGAAAGCACTTGACTGGACCCACTCATTCCTCACAGGCCGAACACAGTGAATCAGAGTCCCACCTTTTATCTCAGAACCCACAGAAATCAGCTGCGGAGTGCCGCTGGGCTCCAACCTGAGCACCACCCTCTTCAAAATCTACATGGCCCAGCTTGCAAATCATTGTCCAAAACCATGGACTCAACATCGTCTCCTACGCCGAAGACACTCAGCTGATTCTCTCCCTCACCGATGAACCCACAGCCACCAAGAACAACTTCCACAGCGGAATGAATCCAGTAGCCACCTGGGTGAAGGACAGCTGGCTCTAGCTCAACTCAGACAAGACTGAAGCCCTCCTCCTGGGCCCCAGTTCTCTGCCTGGGATGACTCCTGGTGGGCCGCAGCGCTCAACCCCCCCCCCCCCCACACACACACACTCGCACGGACCACGCACCGAATCTTGGCATCATCCTGGACTCCTCGCTCTCAATGAACCACCAGATCAACACCGTCTCGTCCTCCTGCTTCCGCCTGCTCTGGAAATTCTTCAAGTGGATCCCCACCGAGTCCAGGAAAACAGTCACCTACAAGCTCGTCAGCAGCAAATACGACCACGGCAATGCACTCTACACCGGCACCACGCAAAACTCCCAAAAAGCTGAAAAAACATCCAAGCCTATGTCCGACTTATCTGGAACACCCCCGGCCGCAGCCACATCACTGGCCACCTGAGAGACCACTACTGGATCCCGGTCAACAAAAGGATCACCTACAAACTCCTCACACATAACTACAAAGCCCTCCACAATGCCGGACCCACATACCTCAACCACCGCCTCTCCTTCCACACTCCCACCAGACATCTTCGCTCCTCCCAGATCAGGCTGTGGCCACCATCCCACGAATCCGCAGTACCACTGCTGGAGTAAGATCCTTCTCCTCCCTCACTGCAAAGACCTGGAACTCCCCTACCTCTTCATCTCAGGCAATCTCCATCTCTGCCTCATTTCAGGAAATACCCTGGCTCTTCGACTGAACAGCAGAACCCCCATTCAGTGCCTTGAGACTCTTACGGGTAAGTAGCAGTGCTTTACAAGAACATTGATTGAGCCACCTCCATTAATCTGTGTGTCCCAGAATGCCTCAGTGACTTGCAATATCGTTATAAGGAACGGTAGAGGGTACTTTATCCCATATTTTAATGCCAGTCAGTCACAATGAATGTGTTCTGAAACAATATATTTCTTTTTACAGTAAGATCTTCTGCCCTTCGGCCAGCTCAGCATGACACACCTCCAAAGAGACATCTCATAACTTCAGTTCCAGGTTAGTACCACATGAATGGTTTCTACGTTTTCCTATATTTTCTATGTAGACTATTGTCACAGACCTGTGTATGAGTAAGGCCATGTTCATCCTATAAATGCCTGGTACTTTTTAACAACGATGGTCCCCCCTTTTTTTTTTTTTTCCTTTTTTTTTCCATACTTCATAAATGCCTGGTACTTAGGTTTGATAATATCAAATACAGACCTCTCCATGGTGCTCCTTCTGTGGTCATCTTCTTCTCTCCATACAGAACTTCTTCAAATTCCACAGACCACAATTGTTGACTCTTCTACTTAGCTTTGATCTTCTTTCTCTTTAGGACACAGGGTGTGGTCTATTCTTGTACCTTTGACGTTTGTTTCTGCCCAGTACAACATGGGGCAATGAGTCAGACCACTTTAGACATTGGCAGCCTTCAATGTGAGCTCCTGCATTTTGTCTGCCTAAAAAGTAGTCTACATCAGTGCCAGGATCACCAGTCCAGTCTCTGCATTTAGGTCTTCTGCTTTCATTTTATATTTTTTCAAATTTATTTACCTCAAGTTTCGAACTGGAACAGAAAATAGGCCTGGGAACCAAATTAAAAGTGGCCCCTTTAGTGAATTTGATAGCTAAAAAAAAGTGGCCCATGTTTGCGCAAATTGGGGTAGTTTTGAACTTGTGAAGACATGGTGTATGTTTTGCAAGTTAGATAACAATGCATTCATTTTGAGCTTCCTGCAGACAATGTTTGTTTCAATATCTGTGAAATCAACAATTAAAACCGAGCCAGCAGACCATAAAAAGAACACATAAGCAGGCAAAACACGACCTACACAGTGACCTGTCAGACGAGCCCATCAGGCATTGGCCTCATTGCCCTAGAGGCCAGTCTGACCCGGTTTATCACAATTCCTAAAAAAGAGTTCAACTAAGGATCCAGCACTCATCAAGCAAGATCTCTGACGTCAGCCCCGCTACTCCATTCTCGGTGGCATGCAGCCGACATTGATGAATGGAAGCCCTCTCATCAGCGGGTTCCACCAGCATACTGTGTTCACTAATTAATGAGATTTGATTTAGAATGGCTGAGTTTGTGTAATTTCCAATTTTCTAAAGATGCACTGTTTTTCAGTTGGCGTCATTGTGCATGTTTAAACTAAACGATTGCTTTCAATCAGAATGTCGGTGAAATTCTAAAGTCGCTTTTATTTATTACCACAGGTGAGGGGGCTTCATTCCGTTAGTCGTCGAAGGGTCGGTGCAGGAGTAAAATCTTTCGTAGCAGGAGTGCAAATATTTCTTATTTACGACTCTTCTGCTGGTTCCTAACTCTGGTAGCTTTCGCATTGGACAGCATGCCTCAGAAGTAGTGGTATCTCACATTGCTAATGTGACTTGAAGTCTGAGGCATTTATAACGACTAAAAAAAAAAAATGTGTTGGCATCCAGTATTTGAATTGTACTTAATATTGGTAACTTTGCTAGTAACTCTCAATAAAAGAAATTTACGCTTTTGGAACACACCCGAAGTGGTGGCCACCAGCACTACTTATTAAAAGCAACAAACATATAGCCTACCTAAAAATGCTTAATCCTCAGACAAACCCTTTTCCTCTGACATTAAATTGCCCATTTTTACTTATAGGAAACTCTAATCTCTTAAATGTATATTGTATGCGGAACTATCATCAAGCTTGGAGCAAGTCTGTAGTCTAGATATTTGAGAGCGACCGATTACATCCCACTACCACGAAAAAAGAGACACACAACTGAAAGAAACTGGGCCCACGCCTAGAATGAGATAAGAGTTTTATGCCCGAGGGTATACAGAGAATGCATTTGAGTAATAGTAAGCCCTAAACCAAACCCAGAAGGCGCCATCACTGTTCGTCTACATCTGCCTCTCGCAGAATGTGTGGATCTCAAAGCAACCGCGCTGCATCTAGAGTAAGACACACCACTCATCTGCTCTTACATAATGCCTAACAGCACAAGCAAGGACACCACACCAAAACAATCAACAACCTTAGAAAGCAACTTAATATTAACTGGATACATAATCTGTGAATGTCCTCAGATAAGCATTCTTACAATCCCTTCTTGTCCGGATGGAAGCATCCCTGTGCTCACGGCCATCGCTTTCTTTCCCCTGCCTCACTTGAACTCTCCCCGGTGCATCACTCCTACCCTCATTCAATAAATAGCCCTTCACAACCACAACCCATTAAACTTTTTAAACCTTATCCAAGATAGGACTGCACAGCTTCTCTGTTACCTTAAAAGTACTACAATACAGTCAAACCCTTTTGATCTCTTTCTGGCAACCTCATCTTCACATAGTCCCCTTCCCTGCTACCCAAAATTCTACCTGCCTTCCTAAAATCAAATATAACTGAATCATTGTTGCTTCATTTATACCCGTTCCACTAAGACCTTTCTTATGAGAGGCACAGGCCCCAACATCATCATATGGCCCACAAAGTTACAACAGAGCTCTCATGTTTCCCTGGGAGGTTTCATCTCCAGAAAGTAGACTGAATCCCCGCTGGAAACTGTAGTGGGAGAAGGAGGGATTACTGGGGGGATTGGACCTGAAATTACTGATTTCCTTGGCAATGTCGCAGGAGGGTCACAAGATTCGACTATAATCTCTTTTAATTTTTGACCTCCGGAATGAATGGATCCCCCCCCGTATCCCTAATTCTGAGTATGTGGAATTAACACCCGGGCAAAGGAGCACACGTAATGAGACTATGGACCTTCTTTTTACGAGTCAATTCTTTTGAACTTTTTCATCCAACCCCGGTGTAACCTGATGTTAAATTTATTTTCTTGTAATATTTGTAAAGACATGCACCCTGTCATAATTTGATCAGATGGTTTATACACTCGCTCTCTGTCATTCAACATTATGCTCCAGTTCTCTACGCACTTTCAATGATAAGCACCATCTGCGCCCGCCTTCGGAATGTCAAAGATTAATTTTAAAAACATGATGGTTGACGTATCCACTGCTGTGCTGCCCTTTGACACTTGTTGTAGGGATCATGCAGCACTAGCACATACTGTGATTTTGACCCATCCAATCAAAATGGTCAGATGTGACTTTTTTCTATGGCAACTTGAGCAAAACCTCTAGACCCGTGGAGGCAGTTCCAGTCCTCCTCAAATTGACACTGTTTACACATTCAAGATATATTCTAAGTGACTGTTTAACGTGGTTATCTGCTCCAGGCCACCAGAAATGTGTCTAGACCCTGTGCTCAGACTTAGTCAGGCCTCTGTCACGTAAGTGGGTCAAAACTATTAGTCTTTCTTTGGTAATCTTAACAGTAACCATTCCAACCTACCTGACTGAAACCTCCCACAGTCAGTTCCGCTGTAAGCACCCAGAAATCGTGGTCCACATCTTCCATTGTCAAGTCCTTTGTACACCTATTCACATACCAAGTCTTACAGTATGTCATCCTTCGACTCTCACTTAGTCTGTTCTTGAGGGACCACCTCATCTCTTGTAATAGTCACATTGTTCAATCCATCCGCAACTTTAGCCTGGCACCAATTGGCATCCTAGAGAAAGAGTTTCCTTTCATATTCCAAGATCCAGTTACCTATCCATTTCAAATACGAGCCACTGCAACTGCTTTATCTAACAAAACTCCTTAACTGTACTCTAATCAGCCCATTTGTGGCAGGCACATTTCTATGGTCCACCCTAACCTAGAATTCATCTTCTGTACAAAAGTACCCATGAAAAACCTAGGGATGAACGCATTAGCAAATTCTTCATTACTATTCTATTCAGAGAACTAAAACTGCACAGGGCTCCCCTAGCTGTTGTGGCGCACCTCAGCTCCTCGGAAACTAGTGGGATACCTGATAGATACCGGTGACCGACACATGACAGAGAAATATCACAGTAACTGAGAGCCATGCATAGTATCACTGGGTTAAGACAGTCTACACCATGTTCCTTACTCTTGTAGGCTGTAACAGAAGCCATCTGCAGATTGTCTGAGCAGACCACATTACTAGCAACAGGCACACCACTCTGGCTCAGTAGTATGATGGAATCACACATGCCATTACCACGCACGCCTTTACAATGCATCCATTAGAACGCATATGCCTTTGCCACACAAAGATTTGCCATGCATGTCTTTACAATGAAAATGTAACTATTTCACACACATATATACACACACACACACCTGCGAAATAGTTAGATTTTCATTGTAAAGACATGCATGGCAAATCTTTGTGTGGCAAAGGCATATTTCACACACACACACACACCTGCGAAATGCTTACATTTTCATTGCACAGGCATGCGTAATAAAGACATTTTGTGGTAAAAAAAAGAAAGCGTGTGGTAAAGGGAATGCTTGGTAACAGCTATGTGGTAAAGGCTGTTTTCCTTCTGGCTCTGGAAGAGGCAAAGACCAACAAAGGACTCTGCTCTCAATCTAGTATAGTGGGCTTCTGAGCCAGACTACCAGAATGCTTGTGAGTAAACATGCTCTCACCACCTGGATAAATGCTTAGTGTTCAAAAACGAATCTTGCATTGCCATCAACAATACTGTTGGCAGTGTACAGCCACTTCTCATGAGGCGTCTAAGTGGAAGGGCCAGTTGGTGAATATTGAAAGAGCAACAAACAGAGCATTTGATCCTGACTTCCTTCAAGCATCTTTAAGTTGGGAGGGGGCTTCCCATGAGAACATTTGGAAAAACAGGAGACCAAATAATGGATTTAGCGGTACAATTTCACATTCATTCACTGAAAGACATGTTCTGAAGGGGCACTCAAGAAACATTCCATTACTTTTCAGATGCCCAGAAAGCCTGACCCTCTCTAAGGTTATTGGAGGGGGGAGGGGGGGGAGGGTTGTATACCCAAAGAATATTGTGAGCACAAGGTGGTACAAAAATAAGCATAGTTTCACAAAACAATGTATACAAAGCTATATATGATACAAATAGTATTACCTATCATTTGTCATAGTATTTTTCTTCAAGTCTACATTTCACTTTATTTATTTTTTATGTTACTTCTTCCAAGCAAGTTCTCAGTCCTATGTCATTGCATATTAAATAATCGTCTTGGAAAAGGCTAGGTGGAAGAATACATGCATCTAATCTCAAGACGTAGACAACAGAGGTAGACCAATTGTACATGTTCATATGGCCATGTTATCACTCAAGACACAGTAATCTTACAGATTTGGACAGCATACAAACTGCATCCATCTGACACGCATGCCATTTATGTTTCTGAAAAATAACGTAATTCTCCAAAAGAATAATGTAAAACTTTCCAAAACACACTAAATTTTCCTTATAACACCGGAGTAGTTTTTTTAGCAAATATATATTTAGTGCCCAAACTTCACTTTATCATTGTTCAGGAAGCATTCACGAGGACTACTCCGACATATTGAAAAGATTCTGCCTTACCTTATCATGCCTCACCGCCTCATGCCATGGATGTCTGAAATATGCCAACATTACCATTATGGTAAAGCTGTCATTACATTAAGGAATCAAAAGTAAAAAATAGTTCTGTACTTGAGGTTGCTGGGGTGTTTAATACCAGTTCATGCAATGTGTAACGCAATGTGGCACCTTTATTCGGATGGACAATTTCCAGACTGTTATGATAGCAGCACACCTTTGAGTTGCTCTTTGCTATCCGTATAAAACTGTGTGTCTATGTCACTGAAAGTGTAATAAAGAGTTATGCAGAAAATAAAATAAAGAAACAAGCTCTTTGGGACTTCACAGTGAGGAGAAGTCTAACCTTAGAATTGTCAAACATTGCTGGTGCTAAAGTCCTTAATCACTAAACTTAGTGTGTTGCATTCCATTGAGATATTTGCTGTCAAATTCTTAGATAGGCGGGAAGTATACATACTCAAAACAATAAGGAAAACTTCTGGCACAGCTGATCCCTTTGCCAGACGGGGTCGGTGCAACTTACGGGCGCCGGGACCCGGTTACAAATACAGGAAATTCCGTGTCCAAGATACGCCACAGAAAAGACTCCGGCACCAGGGTCACTTTCAGGATATAAGTGTATTTAACGGCAATGCGTTTCGACCGAGACGGTCTTCTTCACAAGCCCTCATAACAATCTATTATGAGCGCACTTCTCCTGTCACAGTGTGGAGTCTGTTAGGGGATGTATACACAGCCGAGCTGTATTTTTGATAGAGCAAAGCACATGGGCATACATATTGTGAGTTGTAAAACTAGTACATGGTATAGGAAATGAAATAACCAACAATTCAGTTGGCAACCTACAATATGTGTGCTGCTTCTCGTCAGACCACCACAAGAACACTGATGGCCCAGTGCCTAATTTGAGCCAGGGGTTTCCTGTGCTCGGCACCAGCACTGAATTGTCAACATCGGCGCTTGTGACAGTCTACCAGAAGGTGGCGCAGTTTGGAAAATTTAGAAATGACTACAAAAACAGGTAATTATTAATTCAATATCCATTAAAAATATTTTTTACTTGCCTCCCAAGCCATTCTTATCGCTTTGGAGGCCTGAAATTGTATGAATTGTCACACCTGTAGCAGTGTGATGGTTCGTAGTAGTGTAGTTACTATAATTTGGCAGCATGGCAGGGGCAATGTGTGGTCCAAGCTGCAGTGGCCTCCTGACGAGAGCCCTGGCACTTATTATTTTACAAATTAAGCACCTCTTCTCTGCACGTGCACCTGCATGCTTGCAGTAGGTAAAGGAGGCACTCTCATTTGATTTTACCTAAATGCAAGTGCACCAGCAACACAGATTGGACATTGTTTCTTCTTTATAAGGAGAGGGGCGTTAGCTGCCATTTCTATGTTCACTTTTACTTCAGAAGAACCTCTGTGCCCTGCTAGAGGAAGTTATGGACCAGCCACATGCCCCTCTGGGTTCTGCTGTCCTCAAAGGGAATAACCAGGCCTGTAGACTATCAATAATTGTGTGTTGCTGCTCTGGATGAAACTCTCGGTGGACTGCCTGGTCTGTGGTAATAACCTCCCTAACTCACTGACAGACTGGTGACCCAGTTGCAGAGAGTTAATGATGAGAGCACCTCCTTCCCTGGCTGCATAGCTGTGCCCATTGGGATCCCAAGACAAGGAGCACTGTGATATTTGTTAGTCGATTACACCCCTGCCAGTACCTGTCCTGGTGAATCAAGAAGTTATGTTTTTTTTTCTGTGTCCGCCAACATTTCTCCCGGTACAGCACCCCAGTGGCGTAGCTAAACCTACTGCCACCCGGTGCAGACCCTATGTTCGCCACCGGGTGCAGGTACGAGCGGGTGGGGGGGGGGGGGGGCTCGATGGCAGACTTGTATTCCGGGGGCAGGGGGATGGTGGTAGTAGACAGATTCGATTTACTCACCTTCGCTGTCCTTCCCCCCCCCCCCCCACCCTTACCCCCCCCCCCCCAAGCTAGCCACTGCTGTACCGCGTGCTCTCTTTGCGTTGCAGCACCTGGTGTAAGCGCATCTGATGAAGTTCTGGCCCATGACGTCATAAGTATTTTAAACTACAAGCCTTTTTCAGCTGAATAAGAAAAGTATACCAATTAGTTTTCTAGAAATCCTTATTAATTGCAGCCACGATAATTTTTTCACTTTTAACATCCTTTTGTATTGGAATATATGTGAAAAGAGCTCACTGTTTACATTTAGCACAAATGAAAAATATATGTCGTAAATGAGCAATGCAGCTTTTTCAAACTCCTGAATTTGAGTCCAAGAAAGTCCTATTTACTTTTTTCCTTTTAGTCGTTTTCCAGTGCCCTTTTGGGCCTTTTCCTCAGTCTTAAAGTGGGCATGAAATTAGAGATCTCAGACTTCAAAAACAACCGAACTTTGAGAAAAATGGGGAAGTGTCACGCTTTCTGCTGACTAAAAGAACAAGCATTTGCAATGCTATAGGTCTCGTATTTATGAGAGTTTGAGCTATTGGCATTATACATGACAATGCCTTTTATTTATGTGTTGTCTTTGAAACCGATAAAGAAAAGGCATTCTCATTTACAATGCCAATAGTTTAAACTCTCACAAATGTGAGATCTATTGCATTGCAAATGAGTGCTATAATTTTTTTTGAAAGTATTAGGAGAGAGCATGTCTGCAGGCAGAGCCGGACTGCCTACCGGGCGTTTTGGAATTCCGCCGAGCAGGGGGCTGATTTCGTTCATGGAGGCCTGCGTGTACTTCTAAATAATTAAAGCAAAACGAATTTCGTTCAGTACACGCAGGTCCCCATCAACGAAATCAGCCCCCAGCTCAGCAGCATTCCAAAACGCCCGGTAGCCAGTCCGGCCCTGCCTGCAGGCAGGACAAAGCTGTTTGAGAAAATAGTGCTAGGAGGCTGTAATTAAATCCTACCGAGTAACAACACACGTAACAGGGGGTGTCACCATGGGAGGTTACAAAATGAGACAAGGCGGTACTAAGGAGGGACTACTAAGCCTTTCGATCAATGAACAGCCACAGTTTACAGTGGACAATGACACAAGCAAATGAAAAATATGTGCAGAGAGTGGGAGGAGCTTCAAGTCCCTACCTCAATACAGCATGACTCGCAGAGCAGGGCATGCGCTACCCAGGCTCGACCTAAAAAACAAAATGTGGTGTTGCAGCGGAAGAACAATACAAAGTCTTACTTGGTTACTTAATTCCTTTTATTTGTTCATCATTGCTATATGCCATATATATCTCAGCTACTATAAAATACCGGTACCCTAGAGTTTGGCCCATATAAACTCTTAAACATCCTTTTATCTGAAGCTTTCACAACCTCTTAGTCCTCCGATGAATCTTTTGATCGAGCTAATAGGGACTATGGCAATCAAAGACAAAATTACCACTTCTCCAGAGGACCCAGAATAGAGAAGCAGTTTCCTTATAAGCATAAACCCTATACCATGTTCAATGACTAGATAATAAGAAAACAACACATCCCTATGTGATTTAAGCAATAGAATCTTTATGGATGGTCAGATCACAGAAATACATTTAGAATCATTTAATTTTGATTAGTGCATTAGTACAGGTAATATCACAACACATCACATGTCAAAGTCAAATACATTTCAATTCAGGTACTTGGTGATAATGAGAGAGAGAGAGAACATGAACACAATTTCTGAATACAGAATATGAATCATACAAACCTAGAATCGGCTGTAGATAGGTATACGGAGACTCAAAGAGAGCCCAAAGAGACACTAGAGCATAACATGCAATAGCCGGAGTCTTTTAACCCTTCAGCCTGGAAAGTTTTGCATGCCCAACCTCACCAGCCGGTAAGGTGCAGGTAATCTGGAAAGTTCAGTTTGAGGGGGAAATAAATCAGAGTTCAGTCCGACAGCATGCCAGGTATAGGAAATGTCAAAGATAGTCAGCCTGCAAGCCCCTTTCCCACATGGCAGTTATACTTCCATTTATGCATAGTTCCTTCGCACAAATGTATTCTTTATGAAATTTGCATGATTTCCATTGGTCAAAGTCTGTGGTCTGTCCATGGGGTGATCATCACCTTTACCCAAATGTTCCAGAAATTATATGTAATACCATTCATCCGATGTCTATCCTTTTTAAAAGTTACATTTTCTTTTCTCCCCGGAACTAGGATTTCATTAGTATCATATCATGTCCGTTCCCAAGCGCTCACTTCTGAGCTTGCAACAAAGTCTATACAGGTTCGTGCTAACAGTAAGAGTGTCCTTTATTCGAAACTAGAGAAAAGAAACTTTAGGGAAAGTTCTCATAACTGGTAGTGCAGTCATGTCAGCACATTCTAGTCTCATTTGAAAGTAAAAAATGAAAATATATGTTGAGGTCTGCACGAGGAAACCTACTATGACAGTATTATTTACCAAAAAAATGCTCACTTTTCACTTTTAATTGCATACACTTTTATTTGTGATAAATTACTTATCTCCATGAAAATTAATAATCAAAACATTTTATGCTCTAACAAGCATTAACTTCCTTTTTTTGTGAAATCATTATGAGTGAACAAACGCATTTTCTCTCAACATTTTGAAACTGCAGGTTTTCATGACAGTACTGCTACATAAACAGAAATAATTTCTCTTATTTTCGCCTTCAGTTAATCCATTTTACCTACTAAATAAAACATTTATTTTAACATGTTTATGCTCATCTGGTTAAAACTACACCAATACATCACACATTTTAGCATTAATAATTTTTCATAGCATTTATGTATTGTGATTTTATTGACATTATAAATTTTCATCTTGAACTGGTTTGTGACCACACTGCATGCTTTTACGATGCAGATTGAACTCTCATGTGTTATTACAACTCATACTGTTAGTCATGTTTTCTTAAGTATGTATTAGTCTCACACTATCCAATGAGCAGGAATTGACTGGGTGTCACCATGGGAGGTTACAAAATGAGACAAGGCAGTAGTAAGGAGGGAATATTAAGCCTTTTGACCAATGAACAGCCTCAGTTTACAATGGACAATGACACAAGCCAATGAAAAATATGGGCAGAGAGTGGGCGGAGCTTCGAGTCCCTAGCTCATTACAGCATGCCTCGCAGAGCAGGGCATGTGCTGCCCAGGCTCGATCTAAAAACCAAAATGTGGTGAAATACAACGCATATTTTTCAGCAGTCTTGTACCATGTGCTTTTTAACCAATGTAGGTGTCACAATCATTGAGGACAGTAGTATTTAAGATGAGAGGTTAAAAAGTATGTCATCAGTATTAACTACAAGAAATTGATGTACACTTTGTTTTAGAAAAGGCATTGTGATAATTCATTTACAGTGATCTAAGGTTTAATACTTCCTTTGTCCTCTCTTTTGCAGACTATAGAGGAGGCTTTGATTTAAAGCCAGTCATTGACCCCAACCACGATACAAGGGTCCTGAAAGGAGAACTGGAACAGTTAACTCTCTCTGAGGTGAAGGAAAACAAACGTCGTCACTCTAAAAACTACACCCGACTTGAAGATGTGCCAGTGGATGCCTATGCTTTGCAAAGTGTCCCTTTCCAGCCTGCAGCCACCAGTCCAACAAAGCCCAATTGGCTGCTGACAGAACCAATGAAAATGCAGACAGCTCACACAGCACAAAATACTGACACAGTCAGGTCTGCTTCCCATGACGAGGTACCACGAACTGAAACAACACAAGAGAGCAGACCTGCAAAGAGTAAACCCATAACCCCAAAATCCACACATAGGAAGTCCCAGTCAAAAGAAGAGGAAGCCTACTCAGCCCTTAGCAAGTCCAAAAAGTCGAGGCCACTCTTGTCTCAGATCTTTGGTGGGACTTCCTCAGCCCTGTCTACGGAGAGCCCCCAGCAAGAAATTAAACTTAAGCCAGTAGCTAAAAAGCCTGGAAATGCAGACACTAGGACTCCATCGCAAAATGGCTACACAGAGGTGAAAGAAGTGCAATATGTATTGACGACTGTAAAAGTCTCCAAAATGAGGCAATCATTAGGTAAGTTCAGAGTATGATGAAACAGTCATGGTTAATTGATGGGAAAATTGGTACATGATGGAAATAACCATGCAAAAAAAAACAAATTATGAAAAGTGGGGCTAAATGATAGTGAAACTACAAAGAAGTTTGGTAAATCAAACAAATGCATGCATTAGCAACATATTATAAACAAAAATATGAAACTTACTAGAGCTGTGGCACAGTCTATATGCTACCTCAGGAAATTAAGTTTCAACCATAACTAGGGAGGTGTTCTACAAGGTTTTGTTAATGATACATTTTTTTGCAGTTATTTACAATGCAAACCTGGTCAAAGGACATTGGAGTGCTTTACAATAGAACCTGCAACAAGGTGACCGTCCACCCCCTCCTACTTTTTAGGCACTGGGAAATTAGGTGATTTGTCCAGAATCACAGGATGTTGAGCCAAGGCTGGGAGGCAAACCTGAGTTCCCATGTTTCAGGGTCAGCGGCTCTAGCCATTAGATCATGTTTAGTCCTGATGCAGTGCAAAGCTCTTTGGGTGGTGCAGGGACTTCTTTTCTGCTAGGCCTGGTGCTCATGCCACCAAACCATAATGGGCATGGACTTTAGCTGTACCCAGCCTACTCAGTCTTCATACCCCCCACCCCCAAGAGCCCATGAGCATGGCATTTGACCTTGTGTAGATTCCTTTCTGATGGATACATCTGCCAGTGGATTCCTCACCTTGTGAATATCCCCTGCGCCAGCATTCCACAGAATTTTTTCTTCCCCAGCACTCCACGTCGACGTGGGCGACGTCATAATACATCGGCTCCGCTCGCGACTCCGTATGACATCACCGGAGCCATAAGAGGCCCACGTCGGCGTGATGACGTCGGTTCCCTTTTTTCCGCACCGTCGACGCGCAACGGTTTTTCCCAGTACTCCTGCTACTTTGTAGTGTTAAGGTGTTTCTGTAACAAAATTCGGTGATGTCTTCGACAAGGAAGTCGGGCTTTAAGCCCTGTAGGGAATGTGGCGGACATATGTCCATGACGGATCCACATGAGGACTGTTTGTGGTGTCTTTCTTCGGACCACGATGTCGAAGACTGTGAATGTTGTAGGAAGATGAATCCTAAAGCTTTAAAGGAAAGAAAGGCCAAATTGTTTATGGCGAAGATCGGTAAGGAGAAGAGAGGGAGAAAGAAAGAGAAGTCGAAGCCGGGGTCGTCGTCTTCGAAGTCAAGAAGACATCATAAGAAGAGGAAACACTCTTCACGACATCGGTCCTCGAAGAACAGGAGGTCGAGGTCGACTTCACCTCGGCGTCATCGGAGTAAGGACATTTCACCTTCTCCTTCTCCCGCTAAGACTCCGGGAGGTTCTCCGTCGCCGAAGCGGGCTTCGGTGCGTTCACCGGCGCAGTCCCCGGAGCAGTCCCCGGCGCCATCTCCGGCGTCGTCTCCGGATCGGGTGCCTGTTTCGGATCAGGAACAAGAGGAAGAACCGACTCCGGCGCTGGAAGAATCTATGGCTCCGGTGGAGGACACTACGGCGCCGCAGCCAAGTACTCCGCAGAGGGATACAGGGTCAGTGCCTTATCCTCAGTTTCCTGCTCCAGGTACTGATTCTTCTCAGTTCTTGAATGCCATGTATGGTATTTTCAATAGGGCGGCCTTCCCATCCGGAGCACCAACTGGTCCCGTGGGCCCTATGGCGTATTCATTGGGGGTGCCGCAGCATTATGCTCAGGCCCCTTCATGCCCTTTCTGCCGATGGCGCCTTCGTGGCAGTTTCCGGCGCCATCTGTGGATCCGACACGACTTCGGATGGACCATCAGACTTCTGAGCCTTCTTCGACGCCGCTGCCGACTCCATCGGCGCCGCGTCCGGCGCCGCCGACTCCATCTATGGCGCCGCCGACTCCAACACCTCTGGCTCCACCGACGCCACGTACGACGTCGACGATGCCGGCTCCTCGGATTCGGTCGAGAAGGGAGGCCCAGAGAGTATTAGAAGAAGGAAGGTATAGAGCAGAGGTAGAGGAAGGTGAGGTGGACACATCCTCTGATGATTTTGAGGGCATACAAGAGGCTAGTGGCCTGGACACTACCCCAGAGTGGGAGCACACATCAGCAAGGTCCTCTCCGCCTCAAGAATTGGCTCCATACCATACTCAATCAATCAATCAATCACAGCATTTATATAGCGCACTACTCACCCGGAGGGTCTCAAGGCGCTGGGGGAGGGGGGTCCGCTACTGCTCGAACAGCCAGGTCTTGAGCTGCTTCCTGAAGGCGAGGTGGTCCTGGGTCAGGCGGAGGTGGGTCGGGAGGGAGTTCCACGTCTTGGCGGCCAGGTAGGAGAAGGACCTTCCTCCTGTGGTGGCTCTTCGGATCCGGTGGACGGCGGCGAGGGCGTGGTCGGTCGATCGAAGTTGGCGTGAGGGAGCGTAGAAGTTGAGGCAGCTGTTGAGGTATCCTGGGCCTTGGTTGTGTAGGGCCTTGTGTGCGTGGGTGAGGAGGCGGAAGGTGATTCTCTTGTTGACCGGGAGCCAGTGCAGATCTCTCAGGTGTCTGGAGATGTGGCTGCGACGGGGGATGTCCAGGATGAGTCGTGCTGAGGCGTTCTGGATCCGCTGGAGTCTCTTCTGGAGTTTGGCGGTGGTTCCGGCGTAGAGAGAGTTGCCGTAGGCCAGACGGCTGGTGACGAGGGCCTGGGTGACCGTCTTCCTAGTCTCGTTGGGGATCCACCGGAAGATCTTGCGTAGCATGCGCAGGATGTTGAAGCATGACGAGGAGACGGCGTTGACTTGTCTGGTCATGGAGAGGGAGGAGTCTAGGATGAAGCCCAGGTTGAGTGCGTGGTCTGTTGGTTTGGGTGCGCTGCCCAGGGCGGGGAACCACCAGGAGTCGTCCCAGGCGGAGGGTGAAGATCCCAGGATGAGGACTTCCGTATTGTCCGAGTTCAGTTTCAGGCGGCTGCTCATCATCCACTTGGCTACGTCTGTCATCCCTTCGTGTAGGTTGGCTCTGGCGGTGGCAGGGTCGTTGGTGAGGGAGAGGATCAGCTGGGTGTCATCGGCGTAGGAGATGATGTTGAGGTTGTGTTGGCGTGCAATGGCTGCGAGGGGGCTCATGTAGATGTTGAAGAGGGTTGGGCTGAGCGAGGAGCCTTGAGGAACGCCGCAGATGACTTCGGTGGCTTTTGATCTGAACGGGGGAGGCGGACTCTGTGTCCTTCCGGCGAGGAACGAGGTGATCCATTTCAGTGCCTTCTCCTGGATTCCGACGTTGCTGAGGCGCTGCACTAGGGTTCGGTGGCAGACTGTGTCGAAGGCCGCGGAGAGGTCTAGGAGGATAAGGGCCGCTGTTTCTCCATTGTCGAGCAGGGCTCGGATGTCATCGGTAGCTGCGATCAGGGCGGTCTCGGTGCTGTGGTTGGCCCGGAAGCCAGACTGCGAGAGGTCGAGGGATCCGTTCGTCTCAAGGAAGGTGGCCAGCTGCTTGTTGACGGTCTTCTCGATGACTTTTGCAGGAAACGGGAGCAGCGAGATAGGGCGGTAGTTCTTGAGGTCGGTGGGGTCGGCTGATGGCTTCTTTAGTAGGGCGCTGAGTTCGGCGTGCTTCCAGCTCTCCGGGAAGGTGGTGGTGTCGAAGGAGGTGTTGATGATGTCCCGCAGGTGGGGTGCGATGACAGTGTCGGCCTTGTTGAAGACGTGGTGAGGGCAGGGGTCGGTCGGAGATCCGGAGTGGATGGAGTTCATCGTGCGGACGGTGTCTTCGGTGCTGATCGGGGTCCAGGCGCGGAGGATGGTGGAGGAGGGTGGTGGTTCAGTCGTGGCGTGCGTCGGTTGAGGGCTGAAGCTGTTGTGTATGTCCGCAATCTTGTTGTGGAAGTAGGAGGTGAGGGAGTTGCAGAGGTCTTGCGAAGGGGTGATGTCGTTGTTTCCGGCGTTGGGGTTGGAGAGCTCTTTAACGATGTTGAAGAGTTCCTTGCTGTTGTGGGCGTTGTTGTCCAGTCGTTCCTTGAAGGCAGTTTTCTTGGTGGCGTGGATCAGTTGGTGGTGTTTTCGGGTGGCGAGCTTGAGGGCAGTCATGTTGTTCGGTGTTGGGTCTCTGCGCCAGGCTTTCTCGAGGGCTCGGCAGTTCTTCTTGGAGCTCTTCAGTTCGTCGGTGAACCATGGGGCTTTCTTGCTGCCGGGTCTGCTAGGCGGGGTCTTCAGGGGGGCGAGGTCGTCTGCGCAGTTGCTGATCCACTTTGCGAGGTTGGTGGCCGCCTGGCTTGGGTTCGTTGTGCTGGTGGGAGGGTTCATGTTCAGGGAAGTCGCGAGCTGTTCGGCTGTGATCTTGTTCCAGCTTCTGCGTGCAGCCTGTTGCTGGTGGTGGTGGATCGTGGTCCTTCTGAAGCTGAAGTGGACGCAGCTGTGGTCCGTCCAGTGGAGTCCGGTGGCGTGGCTGAAGGCGACGTCCTTGCTAGATGAGAAGACGGGGTCGAGTGTGTGTCCAGCGTAGTGGGTGGGGGTGGTCACCAGCTGCTTGAGACCGAGGTTGGCGAGGTTGTTCAGTAGGGTGGTGGTGTTGCGGTCATTGTTGTTCTCCAGGTGGAAGTTGAGGTCCCCGAGGAGGATGTAGTCAGCGGAGGGGAGGGCGTGCGGGCTGATGAAGTCGGCGATGTCTTCGCTGAATTGGGTGCGTGGTCCTGGGGGTCTGTAGATGGGGGTGTCTCTGAGGGTGGTCTTGGGGTTGATGAGGATCTGGAAGTGCAGGTGTTCGGCGGGTGCGAGGGTGTCGTCGGTGTTGGTCGTGACGCGGATGGAGTTCCTGTGGATGATGGCGATGCCTCCTCCTGTCTGGTTGACGCGGTCCCTCCGGATGATCTTGTAGCCGTCCGGGATGGCGATGGCGATGTCGGGTGCTGAGGAGGCGTTCATCCAGGTTTCCGTGAGGAAGGCGACGTCTGGGGCTGTGGTGTCGAGCAGGTTCCGGAGCTCGACGGCGTGTCTGTGGACGGAGCGGGTGTTGAGCAGGATGCACTTGAGGTGGTTGCTGCTGGAGTTCGGCTTGGTCGGTGCTGGAGTGGTGCAGGTCCGAATGCAGGCGAAGTTGCAGGAGAGGCAGCAGAAGGGTCCGTGGGTGCGTCTCGGGGTGGCTCGATAGCAGCCCGGGATTCTGCCGGCGTGGAGTGCGTAGAGTTTGGTAGCGTCGTAGGTCCGGCGGGTGGGCTGGTGTCTGCGGGCGCCAGGGGTCCTGGCTCTGGGCGCGGTCCAGGCACGGACGGGCGCAGACGGGCTTACCTTTGGCGCACCTACGGCGCTCAATCGGTGCTCCCGCTGCGTGCGGTCGCTCTGGGGGCGTCATAAGAAGGGAGCGGTGAGGGAGGGTCTGCTGGGAGGCGGGAGCGTGGCAGCCAATCGGCTGGCGGGGGGGCGGGGCCGCAGGCGGGCAGCGGCGGGAAAACCAGTGCGGGCTTGGCGGGCGGCCCTGCGGCGGCTGGGGCACCGGAATCGGCGTCGGCGATCAGGCACAGGCAGCAGGTGAGGCTCAGGAGGCAGGAGAGGCGAGGAGCGTGGGGGCGACCAGGCCGATGAAGGCGCAGTGGTCGCTACTGTGATCAAAAAGGCTGCAGAGCTGTTAGATTTACAGTTGCCCACGGCAGAGTATAAATCGAACTTGTTGACCGAGGTTCTGCACTCTCCTACGTCCACTTCGGAGCCTTTACTGCCCTTTAATGAGGCCATCTTGGAGCCTGTTTTGGATGTATGGCGGAAACCACTTTCTTCTCCGGCGTTTTCCAGACAGGTGGCAAGAAGGTATAGGGTGGCGCCTGGGGATCCGAATTTTCTATCAATACACCCGTCTCCAGAGAGCCTAGTTGTGCAGGCATCCTGCTCGAAGCATGCTTCGGGTGCTTTCCCTCAGTCTCCCGCAGATAGGGAGTCTAAGAAGGTGGAACAGGCTGCTAAAAAGTCCTTCTCTTCAGGGATTATGGCATTAAAGTCATCTAATGCCACGTGCTTGCTGGGGCGTTACATACATGCATTGATGGACTCAATGAAGACTTTGGCCCCTAAGCTGCCTGAGGGTGATAAGGCGTCCTTCTTGGAGGTGGTTACGGACACTCGGGCCGCTGCCAGACAGGTGATCCAGTCAGGATTGGATACGGCGGATTCGGTGGTGAGGATTATGGGTTCCTCCATAGCTGCAAGAAGGCAGGCATGGCTCCGTTCGTCGGGATTCTCCGCAGATGTTCAAGCCACATTAGTGGACTTGCCATTTGATGGGCAGAAGTTGTTTGGTGAGAAGGCAGACTCTGCGCTGCAGAGACTTAAAGACAGCAGATTAACAGCAAAGTCTCTGGGTCTGCAGGCTCCTGCAAAGGGTTCTAGTTTTAGAAAATTTAGAGACTTTGGAAGATCGTCTTTTCGCTCCTACCGACAGCCTCAGCAACAACAGCAGCAACAGCAGAATCCCCTCTATAAATCCTATAGAGGGAGGCAAAGGGGTCGGAGAGGTTCTGGACGCAACCCCTCTTCTTCTTCTTCCTCCTCCTCCTCTGCTCCCAATGAGGCTTCAGGGAAGCAGCCCTAGATCCCCCATCCCGGATCATGTAAGACCTGTGGGGGGTCGGGTGTCCTACTTTCTACGGGGTTGGAAATCTGTTACGACAGACCTTTGGGTTTTGAACCTCGTAGAGACTGGGTACGCCCTTCCCTTTCGGGAGTTTCCTCCCCCTTACCCTCCTTGCCAAGGTTACTGCTCGGAGGACCATCTGCTTCTCCTGTAGAAGGAGGTTCTAGCTTTGCTTCAAAAGGGTGCAATAGAGGTGGTTCCGGAGCACGAAAGGGGTCAGGGATGCTACTCCCGGTATTTTCTGATTCCCAAGAAGGACGGCAGATTGTGTCTGATATTGGACCTCAGAATCTTGAACTTTTACCTGAAACAGGAGAAATTCAAGATGCTGACCCTTGCGCAGGTTCTTCAAGCGTTGCAGCAAGGAGACTGGATGGTGTCGCTCGACTTGCAGGACGCATACTTCCATGTGCCAATCCTGAAGTCGCACAGGAAGTATCTCCGTTTTACGGTTGGGTCGCAACACTACCAATTTGCGGTCCTCCCGTTTGGTCTTACTACCGCACCTCGAGTCTTCACAAAGGTGATGGCAGTGGTGGCTGCTCATCTCAGGAGGTCGGGGATTCCAGTTTTCCTCTACCTGGACGACTGGCTTCTGAAGGCAGGGTCCCCAGAGATGGTGCAGTGTCATCTGCAGGTAACATCTCAGCTGTTATTCGACTTGGGTTTTTCAATCAATGTGCCCAAATCTCACCTGGTGCCCTCTCAACGCAACCTGTTTATAGGGGCAGTACTGGACACTACTGTGTGTCGAGCATTCCCTCCTCCTCAAAGGATTCTCGACATTCAGGAGATGGTCCCTTTATTCCACAATGGAGCGGTTGTTCCAGTTCTGAAGGTCCTTCGCCTGCTCGGTCTGTTCGCTTCCTGCATTCTGTTGGTCAACCATGCACGCTGGCACATGAGGGCGCTCCAGTGGTGTCTCCGCAAGCAGTGGTATCAGCAGAATGGAGATCTCAGGGAGTCGATCAGGATCTCCAGAGAAGCTGCAGCGGATCTATCTTGGTGGAGCGTGGAGGGCAACCTGTCCCAAGGGAAGCCCTTTCATCTACCTCCATCGGTGGCCACAGTGATAACGGATGCCTCCACTTTAGGGTGGGGTGCTCATCTGGGGGATCTGGAGATCAAGGGTCTTTGGTCTCCAGAGGAAAGGTTGCTTCACATCAACCTTCTGGAATTGCGGGCGATACGTTTGGCGCTCAAGGCCTTCCTCCCTTCTCTTCGCGGTCGGTCTGTTCAGGTCCTGACGGACAACACTACCGTGATGTGGTATATAAACAAACAGGGAGGGGTGGGGTCTCTTTGTCTCTGCAGAGAGGCCCTACGTCTGTGGACCTGGGCTCAGGTCCATCGGATTTGTCTGATGGCAAATCATCTGGCTGGGGTGCTGAACGTTCGTGCGGACAGTCTCAGTCGGCAGTTCTCCGCTGACCACGAGTGGAGGCTCCATCCGGAGGTGGCTCGTCACGTCTTTCGGACGTGGGGGACACCTCGGGTGGACCGGTTTGCCACCCGCGAGAACGCGCACTGCCCGTCATTCTGCAGTCTCCAGTTTCCGATGCAGGGGGCGTTGGGGGACGCGTTTCAGTTGAATTGGGGCTCACGACTCCTTTACGCGTTTCCTCCCATACCCTTGATTCCTCGGGTTCTGAGGAAGATTCGCCAAGACCGGGCCCAAGTCATATTGGTCGCCCCGGATTGGCCAAGAAGGGTGTGGTATACAGATCTTCTCCACCTCTCCTCGTGCCCTCCGCTCCATCTCGCTCTGAGGGCAGACCTCCTCTCGCAGTCGGAGGGGCAGGTTCTACACCCCCACCTCCAGAGCTTACACCTTCATGCCTGGAGATTGAACGGGGCAACCTGAGTTCTTTCTCTCTCCCACCTGATGTGGTGGATGTTATTTTATCGGCCAGGCGACACTCCACCAAATCCATTTACTCCTACAGGTGGTCTAAATTTGTAAAATGGTGTGGAGAGAGGTCCATTGACCCTTTAAAGGCCCATCTTTCTAATGTACTCCAGTTTGCTCTTTCCTTGGCTCAGCAGGGCTATGCTGTGGCCACAGTCAAGGGCTATCTTTCGGCCTTATCGGCTTTTCTTTGCCTTCCGGATCAACCTTCATTGTTTAAATCTCCGGTTGTTCTGAGGTTTATCAAGGGCCTTACAAACATGTTTGCTCCCACTCCTTTTGTAATGCCACAGTGGGACCTTAATCTTGTTTTAACCTTTCTGATGGGGGTCCCCATTTGAGCCTCTACATAGCTGTCCTTTGAGGCTGTTGTCCTTTAAGGTGGTCTTTCTTGTAGCCATAACCTCGGCAAGGAGGGTGAGTGAGCTCCAAGCTCTAAGTTCTAAACCCCCTTTTCTTACATTACATGCTGAAAGGATGGTTCTTAGGACCAGGGTTGCCTTCCTGCCAAAAGTTGTTACTCCGTTTCATTTGGGGCAGTCTATTACTCTCCCTGTTTTTTATCCACCTCCTCATCCTTCCAAAGAGGAGGAAAGACTCCATCGCCTGGACCCGAAGAGGGCTGTGAGTTTTTAACTGGACAGGACTAAGGACTTTCGTCTAGATGATCAACTCTTCATTGGCTACGTTGGTCATTCGAAGGGTAGAGCGGTGCACAAGTGCACGCTATCGAGATGGATCATCCTTGCCATCAAGATCTGCTACGCCCTGGCTGGTAAGACTCCTCCTGAGGGCATTAGAGCTCATTCGACTAGAGCAAAATCATCTACATCTGCTTTGGCCCGGGGTGTTCCTGTGGCAGATATTTGTAAAGCCGCGACTTGGGCCTCCCTCCATACTTTCGCAAAGCATTATTGCTTGGACTCAGAGATGAGGAGGGAGGCCCACTTCGCGCGCTCTGTGTTACAGGACTTTCTAGTATAGGAAGGTGGACACCCTCCTCCGGGAGTGGGGACTGCTGTGGGAATCTATTCACAAGGTGAGGAATCCACTGGCAGATGTATCCATCAGAAGAACAAGTTACTTACCTTTGGTAACGCTTTTTCTGGTGGATACAGTATCTGCCTGTGGATTCCTCACTGGCCCACCCGCCTCCCCGTTTCCCACCTTTGTATACCATGAAATAGGTCTTGTTTGAAATGCTTGTACATTTGTTGGAAATGCTTGTATATTTGGCATTCTTTTACTTTGTATATTGTGTATATGTGTTGGTATACTGTATACTGTTTATACTTTGAGTTTGTCGTTGGTTCACCTGTTCGCCTCGAAGGCACGGAAAAAATGGGTGGAACTGATGACATCACGCCGACGTGGGCCTCTTATGGCTCCGGTGAAGTCATACGGAGTCGCGAGCGGAGCCGATGTATTGTGACGTCGCCCACGTCGATGTGGACTGCTGGGGAAGAAAAAATACAGTGGAATGCTGGCGCAGGGGATATTCACAAGGTGAGGAATCCACAGGCAGATACTGTATCCACCAGAAAAGGCGTTACCGAAGGTAAGTAACTTGTTCTTTAGTGCAGTCTGTGCCCCTTAATCAGACCCTGCGCTCAATGCCCTTTTCAAGAGTCCAAACGCAAGGCTTTCACAATGCCCAGCAGACTCCTGGTGCTGTACTGCACTGTGCTCAGCAACCCTAGCCAAAGGGCCAGCTGGGCCTGCATTTCAGCCATAACCAGCATTCTCTGGGTGCATGGCCTATCTTTGGTTCGGTGCTGTGCTCAGTACTAATGCCCCCATAAACATGACCCTTGACTGTGGCCTCAAAACATTGTCTAATTGATGATATGTAAAATAGAAACCAGTTCAGTAATGGTAGTTGTGCTGCAGTATATGCAATTGCTCGCAATGATAATGTAATGTATGAGGTCATCTGTACCACCTTGTGTGTGGTCAGAAGCAGTGTACTGATGTGTGAGCCATTAATTCAAAATTGGTGTTTTTATTTTTGTAATTTTAAGATAACATTGATAACATACTTTCAGCTGAAGATCGCATATTGTCTTATGGGACAAAATGGTAATTGCCCTTTCATTGTCTTTTCAGTGATTTTGTGTTTTAGGTCTAGAAGTAGTCAAGATCTTTTGATTTTAGTAAACCAATATGTATAATATACTTATAGGGGGCCACTTCGAACCTTTTGCTGCGTTCACTGAGAGTGATGGCATTCTGCTCATCGCAAGGAGCAGTTCACTTCAGTGGTAGGCACTACTGTGGCAATGTGTGCTTTTTGAGACCAAAGAACTAGGTTTGCCTTTTTTAATTTAGTTTGACGAGGGCCATTGCCTTCTGGCTTTGTCAATGCTGTGTTTTGTTTTATCATGTTTTTAGCAAAACTTTGCAGTTGAGGAAGCTGTAAGACCCCCGTCAAACTAAATTATCCAGTATTAGGGGTGTCTTTCATAGATTCACATGCCTGAATCATTCCCCGTCGTCGAGACGGGAGCCTCCGGTACATAAAAAAGTAATGTCCTATAGACATACATAGAGAAAAATAGGCAAACATATTCCTTTGGCCTAAAAAACAATACTCCTTGCGTTTTAAGGTTCTTCACAAACCAACTATGTTTATCATCATTCTAAAATTGTACTTAACTTGCAAAGCCGGTCATTTACTAAAATAAATTCCTTCACTGCTTATCGCCTGTAAAAACTTCCCAGCTACAGCTATTACATCAAATGAATACGTATCGAATAAAAAGCTCAAGGCTACCTGTCGTGAATATACATTATACTTATTCTGAATGTGTCTTAAAATTCTCAACCATTCTACTTTATAATATACACAGTCCAATAAAATATCTACCCTTGAACATTTCACATGCAAGCTCTTTGTCACAGAAGGTAAATCCCTTAGATAAATAGTGAATAAGGTTGGCGCCAGAACACATCCTTGGCGTAACCCATCCTTAAAAATAATTATTTTGATAAAACAGCACCTTTTGTTAATTTTATTCTGGCCCAGCTCCTTCTAGGCATTTCTTTAAGATTTCTCAATAATCCCCCTAATATTGTTAATTCCTCAAGGGATTCTAAGAGCATTTCTTGGTTTACGTGGTTAAAAAGCCACCCAGAAGTTGACAAAACAGCAGTATAAATTAACCTTTGTTTCTATCGATCCCTGGGCTATCGACCATAGACTAAACAATGGTCCAGTTTTGAGTGACCTCTTTTAAATCCACCTTGCTCCAAAGAGATGAGTCTGGTAATCAAGTCACATGCTCTAGTAATAATTTCCCTATTTTGAAGATTATTCTAAATTTGAGTTTTGATTTTCTTATACAGTGCAGCAGTAAGCCAAAAGTCATCATGGCACTAGCACAAACCATGCCCTATTGCAAAGGAACAGAAACTTAAAAATTAAAAATTGATTTTTAGGGCTCCATGGGCAGTACAAAGCACACCCTCTGGCACGAACAAAAAGCCAGTTTATTCCATACAGGAAATAAATAATAGAGAAAGCACAGCCTCCACATGAGACCGATTGCATTGAGAGACTGTGAGTAGAAGTGCTCAGCCACAGTGCAAAAAATGCCTCCGTATGGATCTGAAAGTTTTTAGGACCAGTCATATTGCTGTTTTTTAGATTCAATAATTTATATTGGGTTTTGTAACTTATAACACTTCTGCAAGCATTCCAAACATATATGAAACAATACCAAAATCCTTCCCGCCCGCTCCTCCCTTCTCCCTTATGTCAACACACATTCTGCCAGTGACGTAGTTGTATCACATGAGTACATCAGAAACATATTGTTGAAATTAATGACAAAGATGGTTATGTAGGTCCAAGAGGTCCAGGGCATGCAATTTTGTTGGACATTTGAGGCCTACATATTCATTGTTTCGATAGCGGAGGTCAAGGTCCCATAGATTCACAAATCTGTCTGTTTCATCCTTTAAATCGTATGAAATCTTCTCATTGATTATCGTTTGAAACAGTCTCTGTAGCAAGAGTTCTCTTTTGAGTGTAACAGATTTGCCCCCTAGACCCAATGTTTGTTTTGGCGTGAAAAGTAGATGAGATATTCTCATGGCTCTTTGGAGTGTAATGGATAAATGTCATTTATAGTGGTGCTGAGTAAAATAAAGGCTGTTTTTCCTTTCAAGTCTAACCCTACAACATCCTTTATAGTTGAAAGAATCGATGACCAAAAATTCTTGATTTGAGGCATGAGCTTAGAATATGGAAGGTGGTGCCTGTGTCACGGCCCTGTCTCCAACATAGCTTGGAATGTGTCGCGTTCATAATATACATCCTGGTAGGAGCCGTCTGTATACTATCTTAAATAGTTATCAGCCTTGCATGTGATGAGGAAAGTTTGTGTTGTGAACAAAGATCGCTTCCCATTATTTCTGATCAAAATGTGACCTTAAGTGCTTTTCCCAACTAGTTTCATATGAATATTTGTGTTTATGATCTGCTGCTCTCGAATTAAGTAAAGCCTAAAACCTCAAAACCAAGTGTCACGTTGTTTGAAGTTTTTGCAGAAACTTCTCAAAGGAGATTAGAGGGTGGATGGCTGCTTCTCTAATGGTCTGGTGGGAGACCCAGTGACAGAGCTAGAATTAGTGGTGTCTTCAAATGGTCTCATAGTGCCATTATGCTAGAAATCTCAAAGACAATAGCACACTCCATCTATCAAATCTCAGAAAAGTTGCCTGTCTAACGCCTTCGTGAAGTTGGAGCTGTCCACTACTGGTGTCATGGGTGGAGGGTGTGTAGTGACTTCCCAGTCTTTGATCAAATAGTCCCAAGGATTTAGAGTGACCCTGAGTAAGGGTGAGCTATATAGATGGCGGCAGCGTTGGTGTTTAGGAATCCATAATAGTTATGCTAATTGACATGCAGTGAAGGTTTGGTCTAGTGTGCACCAGATATTGTCTGACATTTCCTTGAGACATTCTTTCTTCTTAATAGCTGCGTGTGTTCAGTATACGCGAGCCTGCATGCCGCGAGAGCGCTCTTGAAAAAAAAAATGTTTGCAGAGTTATGTTATTTCCCATCCTAGACAAAGTTGGTTTAGATATTTTGTAAATTTGGCAATTTGTGTTTTGTTAGTGCAAGTGGGAGATTTGGAACACATGATGGAATTTAGTGAGGATAGTTTTTTTTTTTAAGAAGCAAGCTTGCAGAGCCATGAAAGACATGAGTGTTACAATGTTGTGAGAGATTTAATCATCTAGGACAGGAGCTTAAAGTTACCTACTATTTGCTCTTGGAGGTCAGTCGCTAGAACGACCCTTAGATAAGTAAGCCCCGTAAGGGTCAGTTGAAAAGCGGTCTCCTGCTATAGTGAGCAGGCCAATTATTGATTTTGCACTCGTATGAGGCCTAAAGGCCATTCACTTGAATCCGTACCAATGGTATTGTTGCAGCGCATCTACCCAGCTGCAAAATCTAGTTCCTAAACCAGCAGTATGAATTGTTGGCCTCGTAATTCCCCAGTGCACTCTTTTAAATGTTGAGTGGAGGAATACTTCCTTGAGTCTCTTCTTGGCAATATTGATCAGGTGAAGCGCCTGTTTAGTGTTGTCAGAGGTAGTGCAGGCTGATATGAACCCCACATGGTCAGAGCGAATCAAGTGAGGAAGCACTCCTCCATATGATTTGCTAGAACCTTCGCAAATATTTTAACATCAATATTCAACAAAAAGAGATTGGCCTGTACGATGAGCAAATGAGGGGGATCTTTACCCGATTTCAAGTGCAGAGCAATTGATGCTCAGTCATCGACAGGGATGGGCTCTGCATGGATGAGAACTTATTATAGAAGGTCGTCAGCAAGCTGGCTATTTGCGGGGCAAAGCCTTTATAAAAGGAATTCTTGTAATCATCAGGCCCAGTGCCTTCCCAAGTTTGAGATGTTTTATTACTGTGAGGATTTGGGCTATTGCAACAGGCTCATCTAGGTTTTGTTTCTTGGTGGCTGAGATGGTGGGAAGAGGCACTGAGGTGGGAAGAGGCACTGAGTGAAGGTATGTAGTTGCCTCATTGGGGTCTGATTGGTGTGCTTTATATAGAGATTCATAGTATGTCAAAAAAGCTTTTCTTACTCCAGTATTTGAACTTTCATAGATTCCCGTGCTTGTATCATTCCCCGTCGTCGAAATGGGAGTCCCCTGTACACATAAAATAGCAATAGAAACCATTAACAAAACAGAAACTAGGCCTAGGCCCATTCTTGTTTTGCAACCTATCCACCTCATTTTGTAAAAGAGACCAAATAAGGTGAACAACCAATCAGATTAGCCTCACCCCTTAGAACCCTCCTGAGAGAAGCTCAGAACCTCAGATTTTCTACCGCATGTTGTGCTAGGGAGTCTCCACTGAGCTCTGCTCAGTTTTTTCCTGTAAACTTTCATTCTACAGTTTTTTCACCTGTTTCTCTTCAGAACCTGCTTCAAGATGTCTAATAAAGAGAAGAAAGCCCTCTTTAAAGCCTGTGCAACTTGTGCTAAGAAGATTGTATTTACTGTCTGTACCCAGACCATAAGGCAGCAGACTGTAACATATGCCGCACTTTTTCTACAATGACTCTGCGAGACCGTGAGGGGCGTCTTTTGACCTGGCTTGAGTAGCTAAAGTCAAGGAAGGAACCAGTCTCCAGTGACAGTGATGAGGCATCCTCTGCTAGGAGGTCTGTGAAAAGGGGTAGGGCTTCCCCTTCACCATCTGAAGAACGTACTGGTAAGGCCCTAAAAAAAGACCTCTCGTAGGTCTGAAAGGCGTAGTCCTGGCGAATCTCCTCACCGAGGTGTAAAGGAGAGGGAAGGACTTTCAAAAGGAGTAGTATCTGAGAGGAACTACAGCTGTTTCTCCAGCTTCTCCTCCAGCGGCTCCAAAGACATTCAAAATGTCCTCCTCACTCTCTTCTGAGGTAAAACCTGTGAAGAAGGTTCACTGGTCGACGACGCTGTCAACGACTTCGTCGACGAAATCATCAAAGGTACAGTCTCAATCTTCTCTGGCTCCGTCGCGGGCTCGTCGACGGTGATTTCATCGTCTCCGGCGCTGTTTCAGAGTTTCGCGTCGATGCCGGTGGTGGCTGTGTCATCGTCGATGGTGTTGACAACGTCGAGGAGGATGTCGACGACGAGGGTGATGACGACTACCAGGTTGACGTCGACAGCTGGGGTGTCGACGGTCTCGACGACGTCCATTTCATCGTCGATGATTCTCTCTTCGTCGTCGATGGTCCTGTCAACGACCTCGCCGACGGTGGAAAAAATTACTATTTCTCTCAAAAAGCGCCAAATTACACCTGAGATTACTTCCCCCAGGAGGGCGACTCCTCTACCTCCGGCACTCCTCCCATAAGAAGAGGGATCTGAAGAAGATGATGGACCTTTTGCTTATGCAAATAGCCTTTCTCAATTACACGTCAAGTGTCAGGGCACAGATTCTGAGGGGGATTATGGGGAGGAACAGCATTATGATCCTGCCTCAGATTATCAAGAGGACTACCTGCAGGAGATGGTCTCCATGCCTTCCTCCTTACTAGCGGACTTGCAATCTATGCTTTTGGACTATAGGAGAAGATTTGCAGCGTAACCTCCAGTTCCAATTGTGGTGCCCGTTACTGCTGTTCCTCCTGCTCAGCCTACTACCCCTCAATTGCCACCGCCTCAACCAATGCTTATGGCTCAGGACGCACCACCTATCGTGTCTCTTGTTCACGATGACACCTCTGATGAAGAGCAGGGCACTGGCGCAATACCAGATCCACACACAGAGTGGGATGACTATGTAATTCCTGATCCGGCTTCTCCTGCACCAGCTCCTGTTGATTCCCCCCCTGCAGACATAGGGGGTTTCCATAATTTGATGGAGAGGGCTGCAAAGAGGTTTGAACCCCCCATTGCACATGGTGCAGTCTGAATGCTTCCTCTATGAATTCAAAGAGCCTTACAGGAAAGCAGTTCGCTCCATTCCAATTGTTGGTCACGTCTGGGTTGAAGGGTTGAAAGTGATGAAGGATCCTGCTACGGTGATTCCAGTATTGCCTCGCCTTGAGAAGAAATATAAGGCTCCAGACGATAGTCCGGCCTGCTTGGCCAGCCAGCCTAAACCGGACTCTGTTATCTCTCAAGCTGCCCTAAGAAAGTCGAGAAATCCGTCTGCTCCCCTCACAACGCCTCCAGATAAAGAGGACAGACACTTGGATAACGCGGGCAAGAGGTTTTCATCCATGTCCAGTCTGTTGGTCAGGTCTGCGAATGCATTAGCGATACTTGGTCTCTATGATCACCAGATGTGGTGCGATCTGTCCCCCTATCTGGACCAATTACCTGAAGATGCGAAAAAAGAGGCTAAGAAGATTCTTCAGGAGGGAGAAGTAATGTCGGCTGAAGTGATTGACTGTGTAATAGACATTACAACGACTGCGTTCCGCTCCCTTGCGGGCGCTGCTGTCCTTCGGTGTCAAGGCTGGCTGTGGGCTACGTGATTCTGTCCTGAGGTCCAAAAGAAGATCTTGGATCTTCCCTTTGATAGGGAAGCACTCTTTGGGAAACATATTGATGATGCGCTCCATGACATCAAGAAAAACACGGAGACCGCAAAATCCTTAGGGACTCTGCAGTACCGCAAGGTCCCCTTCCATGGAGCCAGAGGGAGAGGTAATGCCTCATATAGAGGAGGATACCAGCAACAACGGTATTCCTTTTATGGATCAAATTCGCAATCTTACCGGCCGAGTTAAAACCAGCGGCAAAAGCAATCCTCTTCTTTCTCTAGATCATCTAACAGAGGAAGACAAGGACGCCAGGGGAGGGATTCCTCGAAGTATCAATGGCGGCTTGCTGGCTCTTACTACTGTCCCTTCTCCTCCTGTAACATCAGTGGGAGGCAGAATATCAAATTACCTCCACAACTGGCAATAAATAACATCGGACCGTTGGGTACTGAAGATCATTCAATGCGGCCATACTCTGGAATTTGTCCAAGCACCACCTTCCAAGCCTCCTCATGCCACTGTGTCAAAACATCTCTGTCTTCTACGATTGGAAGTCCATCAAATGCTCCTCAAAGGAGCGATAGAACCAGTCCCTATCTCTCAGTGGGGAGAGGGTTTCTACTCCCGGTTCTTCCTGGTCCGGAGACTTTAGAAAAGTGGCGCCCTATTCTAGATCTGAGGGAGCTCAACACCTATCTCATCAAACAATCATTTCGGATGGTTTCTCTGCAGGACATCCTTCGTCTTCTCAACTCAGGGGATTACATGGCCACTTTGGATCTAGAGGACGCTTACTTTCACGTACCCATTCATCCAGCCCACAGGAGGTTCCTTAGCTTCAAAGTAGCCAAGAGCCACTTTCAGTTCAAGATTCTGCCTTTTGGATTCCGATCTGCTCCGCGGATCTTTACAAAGGTATTAGCTCCGGTGGCAGCTTTTCTACAAAAACAACAGCACCAGGTCTTCCCTTACCTGGATGACTGTTTGCTGAAGGCTTCTACCAAGCACGTAGCAGAAGATTCAGTAGTGGTGTGCACACACCCTTTCAACAATCTCGGGTTCACTCTCAACACAGAAAAATCGACCCTCTGTCCATCCTGAACAGCCAGGTTTCTGGGAGCCATTCTGGACACGTCCATCAACAAGGCTTTTCCCACCCTGGAGAGGCAAGAAAAGCTGATGGCTATGGCCCGTCTGCTGTTACAAAGACAGTCACTTTCAGTTCGCCTCTACAAGTCCCTCCTAGGGTCCATTTCCTCCTGCATTCCTCTGATTCCTCACTGCAGGTTGGGGATGCGTCCTCTCCGGGAGGAGTTGGACTTGCAGTGGTGCCAAGTCGACGGATCTTTCAAAGACAAGGTCTCCGTTACTGTGTCCATGAGAGATGCCGCATTGTGGTGGACGAACAAGGAAAACATTTCTCAGGGTCTCTCCTTCAGGATCACTCCTGCTCCTCAGATAATTACTACAGATGCCTCGCTAGAGGGCTGGGGAGCAGTCTTGCAAGACCTTCAGTAAGCAGCCGTTGTCTGCCCCAACATCGTCTTCTGCATATCAATCTGCTGGAGCTCAGAGTGATTCGCCTAGCCTTGCAGGCGTTTCTTCCACGAATACAGCAGTCTGCAGTTCTAATACGGACAGACAACACAACAGCTGTGCATTATATAAACAAGGAAGGCGGCACCAGATCTCGACTTTTGTCACAAGAAGCTCAAACAATTTGGCAGTGGGCGATCCAGAGGGAATATCGCTCAAAGTGGAGCACCTTCCGGGCGTTTAACAAGAAAGCAGACACGCTGAGCAGACTGAAATCGGTCAGCCACGAATGGGAACTGGACCAGTCCACTCTGGAAGAGGTTTTTGTCTATGGAGCATGCCTACCATAGACCTCTTTGCCACACCGGAGAACAAGAAATGCCAATTTCACGCAAGCAGGCTTCACCATCGGGGATCATTGGGAAATGCGCTTTCGATGGCCTGGTCAGGCGCATTTGTTTACGCTTTTCCCCCCATTCCTCTGATCCCCAGGCTTCTCAGGAAGCTCAAAGCGGAACATTGCAAGATGATTTTGATAGCTCCTGCGTGGCCCGACAGTTTTGGTTCACAGACCTACATCTCTCCCTGGACTTTCCACTTCCGTTGCAGCCAATTCCTTCGCTGCTGATAATGTCCCAGGGTCAAGTCTGGCATCCGGATCCTCAATCTCTTCAGTTGTCGGCATGGCTCCTGAGCAGCGAGAATTTCTTGGTTTGATTCTTTCAACAGAATGTAGAGAGGTGCTCTCTCAGGCATGAGCCCCAAGTACCAACAAGACATCTAAGTTGAAGTGGAAGCGTTTTTGCATTTGGTGCCAGCAAAAGGATATCCATCCCTTTTCTTCTGGACCGCATGAAGTTCTGCCTTGCATTCTTTCATTAGCAAAATTGGGGCTGGCTCACTCTTTCATCAAAGTGCATCTTGCCGCCATCTCTCGCTTCAGACGCACATCCTCAGGTCCTTCCCTCTGGTCGGCAAGGATAATTAAAGGCCTTTTCAGGGTCTTCCCTCCAGTCAAGCCTCCGCCTCCTCTTTGGCACCTTAACTTGGTTCTCACCCGGCTCACGAAGCATCCCTTCGAACCTATTCACCGGGTGGATTTGAAATTCCTCTCCTGGAAGGTAGCTCTTCTGCTGGCCTTGACTTCGGCTAGAAGAGTGGGTGAATTGCAGACTCTCACCATTCAGGAACCTTTTCTCCAGTTCAAAAAGGGTACAGTGATTCTACGCACTAACCCAAAGTTCAGTTCATACCGCAAGTGCCTTCAGACTTTCATTTGAATGAGCCGGTCATACTCAAAACTTTTTTCCCTCATCCTACTACTCCGGCAGAAACGGCACTCCACTCACTGGACATTCAGAGGTGCTTAAAATTCTATCTCCAACGTACTAAAGACTTCAAGAAGTCTCCTCAACTATTTGTGTCTTTTAGTGATCCTCGTAAGGGGTTTCTCCTTTCCAAGCAGGGGATTGCTCGTTGGATTACCAGCGCTATCCAGTATTGTCACAGAGCAGCGGGTAGGCCCCTGGAAGGGCGATTCCGTGCTCACTCCACGAGGGCGATTTCTTCTTCGGCAGCCCTCTTTGCCGGAGTTCCTATCCGGGAAATCTGCAGGGCAGTGACCTGGAGCAGTACTCATACATTTACAAGACATTACTGCCTGGATTCTGCAGCGAAGAGTGACACAGCAGTGGGCCAGGCAGTCCTGAGGAACTTTTTTCAGTAGTAGTGAGCTTTCCCTTTCATCCCTCCTTCCATGTTACTGTTTTTCAGCTCTTGCACATTTTTGAACCTCCTGTCTCTATATTTTCTATGATTTCTAAGAATGTTGATTGACCATGGAAATGATCATGGTACATGTGCTATTGTTTTATTCTTGGTTTTATAATGATCGTGATTCCAAAAATGTGCTGATAACTGCTAGCTACTCTGATACAAGCATGGGAATCTATGAAAGTTCCAATACTGGAGTTAGAAAACAAGCTACTTACCTGTAACTTTGGTTCTCTGGTATTGGAAACTTTCATAGATTCCCATGCGACCCACCCTCCTCCCCTCGAAAAGCTCAGCCTCTAGCACCTTCAGTGGTGTGGTTACACAACGGCTACGAAAATCTGAGGTTCTGAGCTTCTCTCAGGAGGGTTCTAAGGGGTGAGGCTAATCTGATTGGTTGTTCACTTTATTTGGTCTCTTTTACAAAAACAGGTGGATAGGTTGCAAAACAATAATGGGCCTAGGCCTAGTTTCTGTTCTGGTAATGGTTTCCATTGCTCTTTTATGTGTACAGGGGACTCCCATTCCGACGACGGGGAATGATACAAGCATGGGAATCTATGAAAGTTTCCAATACTGGAGAGCCAAAGTTACAGGTAAGTAACTTGTTTTGTTGTTCTTCCTCAGTTGTGTGGACTATTAATTTCTGTTATCACCCTCTTTGTTCTAGTAGCTGTTAGTCTCTTGGCTAACAGGGTGCCTGCTTTATTGCCCCTTCATGATACTTGGCCCCAACTCTTGTGAGAGTATGATTTCCTTTTACATACTCTCATGCTGTGGTTCTTAACCTTTTGACTTCTGTGGATCCCCACTTAATCATTACTGGAACCCAGGGATTGCCACTGAGTAATTCCTGGATGCCGAGGACCAAGGCCTAAGTGGTTTCAATGATTTGAATTGCAAAACAATACACACAAAAATACAGAAAAAAGAATTCATGAAACAAAAGCACAAATGATAAAATATATTATTTAATTCACAAACAAATATATAACAAAAAATTGCATTTGAATAAGAAGGTTTGAGCATTTCTAAATTCAATTGAGGCCACTCATTGTCCATACTATAATCTGTTTGATGCACTTACACCGCTCCCATGAATCAATCTGAGGACACTAGCTTAATTTGTATCCTCCAATCTCAAATATCTTCACATTTATAGAACATTTACAATTTTTCAATTCTACATTTTGCCTCTTTATTTATATACACTTGATTAATCGGTTAATATTATTAAATATTCTAAGAGGTTGTGGTCCCCCTAAGTAGGCGTTACTGACCCCCAGGGGTACCCGGACCACAGATTAAGAATCACTGCTCTACTATACATATCTGGTCCCATATAGTCATTAATTGTCTGCTTAACATTTGGAGGGGTTAGATTTGTATTTCTGTTTTAGTGGTATCCGTCTAGAGCATAGTTTTCCAGGGCCACTCCCTCATGTATTTCAGTTGGCTCGCTTTTTGAATAAGTTTACCCGGCGAACTGCTTTCAGGGCATTGCAAACTGTTTGTGGGTCTAACTTCCCAGTGTTAAATTGTAAATATTCCTCAATACACTCTTGGATTTTGTGGACCACCATCTGCTCTTTCAGTTGGGCTTTGTTCAAACTCCACACTATGGATGTCCATTAGTCAGCATCCTTAGACCAATGTAGTTCATGCAGGACCGGATCATGGTCTGTGAGAGTTTGAGGAAGCTGTTGCACCTCATGTATACTAGGCTTCAATCTTTGATCTAAAAGATTATAATCAATCCTTGAGTATGTCTGATGTACTACTGAGAAATAGGAATAATTTAACAGATGAGGTGCCACGCTTCCACAAAGCCGAGGTCCTACAGTAGAGATAGGGATGTACCTCCTAACCTATGGTGCGATTTGTCTAATGTAGGATGCATTACACAGTCAAACACCCCTGCCAAGATAATAGGAGACTCTGAGAAACTGGCTATTTCTTGGATAGTAGGGGCAATACATTTCTCTTGGGCCACTTTTAGAGCATAGATATATGTGAGAGTAATAGGGTTCTGTTCCCAAAGACCTGTTACCACCACTGTCCTGTTTATCAGTTTTCACTTTAAGCTCAGTAAACCGAAGGTTGTCTCTCATCAAGTTGGCCACTCTGACTGGTTGACTGTGAAGCTCAAGCGTTGTTGATCTTGTTTTATGAAATGTGTCTCAAATATCTGCTCTGGAGCACTTAAGCTCTCCCAGTACACTGAGACACCTGGTGGGGTTATTTTGGCCCCCTGGCATTGTGAGTACGGTGAATGTTGTGTAGGAACGTTAGTATAGTTTGTCGAGGGGAAGCTCATAGGACCCCAAAATACATTAATATAGTGTGGTCTGAGTATAATCATGCTTGTGCTTTGTGTAGGAGTTTGACCCATTGAAACCCTCCCGTACCCGAAGTACAAACAAATTTAACAAAAGAACTAGAATCAAAAAAGCTTATGTCCAAAGTTAGTACCTATACATCGTGGGAGAGGTGTGGCCAGTGTGTTTTGACACTGCTCTCCCACAATCCCCTTCTACCATGGTTTTAGACCAAGGAGGTAAACGGCACGGACTAGCCACATGAGGACTCTCTCCCCCGGTGTCCGCACCCCGGCCAATGATCAAGGAAAAGTCAGGGCTGGGGGACCTAGATGCGCCATGGCCATTAATTTATGGCCGCCAGTCTAGTTTAGGTGTGTTATGAGTTCTGGGCTTGAGGGTGGGACTCCTTCACACCCCAAAACTCTCCTCCCCCCACATGACATTTTGCTACAGGTGCATCAGGACATTCTCTCTGCCCGCTCCAATTCCAGTGACATCTGGTTTTGGGTGGCATCTCATAATGACTGTTGTCCACTGACCTCCCCTGCATCCTCCTCACCGTCTGGTTTCTGTGTCCATTTGGTGTCCTCATCCGGTATACCTACTGCTTTGTGCACTTCTAGCATTGCTAGACAGCTGCCTAACCTCCCATCTAAAAATAAGTCGGAATGGGTGGTCCCATCTATAGCTTATGTCCTTGGATCACAAAACGTCAAGTACTAGTTGGCTGTTTTTTTAAGCATAGCGCAGCATACCATAGCACATTAAACTGGATATGCTGCACCGGTGGAAGCCAGAAAAGCATTCTGCAGGTTTAGGGGACCAATCATATTTTATAAAGTGGAGCATTAGATGCACAGTCTTATTCTGAACTCCTTGTAGTTCAAGAATGGAGCACACTAGAAGGCCATGATAGCAAACTTTAGCATAGTCTAGCTTTCCCAGCGAGGGCCCGAAGGAGGAAGGGAATAGATGGCAAAATGTTCCTATTGAGTAAAAGCGGATAATAACAGGACAATACTGAATGTACATGTATTTTAAATTGAGTTCACGATCAATGAACTAATGAAAAAAGCAAGACAATAAGGACGCTAGGGGGATGCCGCAGGTGACTGCCAGGGAGTCAGAAAGAGAGGGTGGTAGGCTAAAGCTGGACATCTGTCAGAGAGAAAAGAAGCAAAGCAGGTACTAGCCACCTCCTAAAGACCTAACACTGCCATCTGGAATGATCCTTCGTAATAAATGCAGCAAAGAGAGATGCAGAAGGAAGCACACTTCATCTAGTCCTAGTCCAAGATCACAAAGGAGACATTAAATAAGACCGCATCAGTGCCCATTTCAGACCTGAAACCCAATTGACTGGAGTCTAGCAGATGAAGTTCCTCCGGGAAATTAAAGAGCCAGTGGGCAAGACATTCAATCCCAATTTTGACTGTAGGAACTATCTAGGTCTATCATTTTCTTCAATCTCAACATCCATTTCTTTAAGAAAAGGTTTAATTATTAGACTCTTCTTTCACCGCGAGGGAGCAATTTCTGAGCAAAGTGAAGCATGGAGTAGGGTCCTCAAAGTGTGGATAACTAGGGGGACTAGAGATTTGAGAACAGAAACGGGGCAGATATTGTCAGAAGATGCAGACTTTATTATAAATAGCAGTCTCTTTGGAGACAGAGGAGAGATGTTTTCATAACTATGACTGAAGGAGGCTCGTTATTCACACCAAAGAGTCACTGGTTAGTGTCACTGGTCGACCTGGCAGTAGTGTCATAGATCTGCCATATTTTCTTGCGAAAGGTGCCAGCTTGTCACAGAGAGCGTGCGATGGAGCTGAGATGGTGCTGTTAGGACAGGTTATCTCACAAAGACAGGATTTTATACAATGCTCATGTAGAACTAGAAGCGTGAGAGATGGCGAGCCCACAGAAGTTGGGGCTAGTCACAAACTGCATCTTGTAGTATCTAAAGTGTTAATACAGTAGTAAATGTCAGAAACCAGAATAGGAAGGCCACAATATATAAAGATGTAAAGGCTTCATGCTCTGGTATATTCCAAGAAATACTTCATGTATTTTATATTATTTGTTTAGTTAACTATCACTATTTATTGTTTTTCACAAAATAGAAGTGCACTCGCCAACAAGTGCTTTCAACATTATTCACTTTCTGAAGGCCTAGTGGGCGTGATCTACATTTAATTTATAAGATTTTTCACATTAGAAACTGCAATTTGTGCTAGTATAAATGAGGATTGTTAACTGAGAAAATGGCAAAAAAGAACCAAGAAATTGACGTTTCTCAAAGAAGAACCAGCCAGTAGATGTTTTACCAGAAGTTGTTTCAGCATTTGAATACCTCTGACTGCATACTCAATTTGCATCCATTTTTCCTGTTATTATCTGGGGTTTGGTGTTTACATGAAAAGTATGTGTCGAGCTATCATTCTATCCGTTTTGTTCAGACTCTGGCAACCAACTACAGTTTCTTTCCTGGAGCTCGTATGTTTGAGTATTGATATAGTGTAGTTTGCCCACTTAGCTATCTCTTGGTCCTAGACGACTTTTCAGGGATCCCTGCATGTTGCCTGGTATACACCTGACTCCATTGCCATGTTGGGGTCCCAGGACTAGGTTGTCTTTCTGGCCTTCTGTTAACCCACTTCTGTAGGCTTGTCCTGTGATGTTAATGAGTGATGGTTTAACCGTAATTTATTGGTTTTTGCTTAGTAACCACAGGCAGCAACTGTAAACCATTGAGAGGACCATGTAACAGGCTATAGCTTTCTAAATTGTTTCCTTTTTGGATACAGTACATTTTTATGTTTTTTTTGTTACAGTTCCCAAACCACCATATATTACATTGTTGAATGGATTTTTGATTAGTGAGACCGTGCAAGGTAAACTGGAACAAAGTTGCAGTAGGCATCTGAGAATTCTATTCTGGAGTTACAAATAACATTTGATGTTAATGCATAAAGGCACAAGCAGTCCACATGTTATCAGAGATACACTGGCCTGTCCCGGTCATAAAATTAGAAATTTATCAAAAGGTCAATGTGCAGCTTCTAGTCATTCTGATAATCATGCCAAAGCGGATATCACGCCAAGTGTTGCAAGAGAAAGGGGACAGCATTAAGGTACTCTGTTGTTCTAGACTGAGAGTTTGTTTTCTATTTGTCTCTTACAGGTATTAGTATATCAGGTGGCATTGAATCCAAAGTACAGCCCATGGTGAAAATTGAGAAGATCTTTCCTGGTGGTGCAGCTTTTCTCAGCGGTGTGCTCAAGGTAAACGACCAGCATCATTTTTAGCTAGGAGGTGCAGAGGTATCCTCTTTCTGAATAATCATTCCAGGATTGCTTTGTTCTTTTGCTAAACCATTACAAACTTGTCAAATGAGAAATTTACAATACAGATTTCATATTAAGAAGGTTCTTTTGAGTTGTAGGTTGCACATGCGTTCAAAGAATGCTACAATATCTGATCAGATCAGATCAATTTGTAGAATAATTTATGGATACAAAAAAAACACAAACCCCTTGGCATATTAAATAGCTTTTTGTATGTCTTGTTTTGCCCAATAAGAGAAACCAAAATATATTGAGTGACTACAACAGCCTTTGTAGTGTAGTCATATACACCACAAAGTATCTGTGCAGAATGAGTGTACTCTGGGGTGGGTGGAGGCAGAGGACTCTAAACAGGAACATCTTTAGGTGGCAATGGGCAATATCTGTTGTCAAGTGCAGAAGTCGAAGATTCAGCAGTTTTGGCTCTTGTAAACAGAGAACTGTCCTACATAGGGTTGTTCTTTCAACGGGTGGTGTTAGGTTTCCCATTCATGTGTCACCGCATGTCAATAATGTGTCCATAATGAAAAATTATCCAGGGTGGCATCATTGCTTCCTAAAAGTGACTTAAAAACAGCTCTGTAAGTCACTGATTTTTAACCCTTTGACTTCTGTGGGTCCACACTTAATCATTACTGGAATCCATCGACCCCCACAGAATAATTACTGGAAACCGGGACCCCTACTGTGTCATTACTTGAAGCCAGGGACCCCGGCATAAGCAATTTCGATGATTTGACTCCCAATACAATACATAAAAGTACAGAAACAAGCAGTTCACAAACAAATACACAAATTCAATTGAGACATCCATCACCCATACTATATTCTCTTTAATGCACTTGCACTGCTCCCACAAATAAATCTGAGGATATCAATTTAATTGTTAGCCTCTGACTTCAATATGCTTCACATTTACTTCAAAGTTTGAATTATACATTTTTGCTTCTTCCACATTATTAATCTGTTAATGTTCTTTAAGTTTTGTAAGCAGTTGCGGACCCCTGAGTAGACATCACAGACCCTTAGGGGTCTCTGGTCCTCAGGCTAAGAACTGCTGCTCTAACTAATCATTACAAAATTATATGTTTTGTTAATATGCTTCCCTAAAGGAGCCAGTAGGTGAATGTCAATTTTCCTTCTCAAGTGTGGGTATCTAGAAGGCATAGTTGATAATGGTGGTCTTTGTTCCTTTTGCCACAAAATGTTGTGTACCTTTAAATTGGATTCTGCATGCGTAACACTGATATGTGTAGGAACAAAAGTCAAAAACAGCACAACAGTTGTGCCATGCACGCAATTATTTATTTGTTCCCAGGTGTTACCCTGGGTTTTGCTTTTGCCAACGTTTGTGGGATCACTAATCTCCAGGGTTTCCTCAAATTGCGAATATGGTGCCTCTTAGTGACACCATTCATGCTTCTTGGCTATAAGGAGAACCCCCATACACCGGTGCCTAGATGTAGCCTCAAGGGGTAGCCTTTATTCACCCTCTCTGGTGAAGCCTTGGTGGTGGAAAATCATTATCATTTTTGGAGAGTTCTCGTTTGCACCCATTGATGTTGTCTGCTACTTTCCCAAGCTAAATTAAGTCCAGAGGTTTGGGATGATATGGCTCCTTCCATGTAATTTATGTTGTCTACTCAATGTAGTACTGCTGAGCAATACAGGAAGTCATCAGTGACGTATCCCTTCTCTAAACATCAGTGTGTGTCATTAAGATGAATTGTTTCTGAAACATTGCTGTTGCACCTATTTTTGGGGTACAGTGGATCACGAATATTTACCGTGCAGTAAATATGGCACTTACAGATGGGAGAATGCGCATTCTCACAGAAGACAACTCTTTCCCTTGCTTTTAGCTCCTTTTTGTTCTCGGTTTCAGCTTGTCTTAAAGGAGTCCATATCATTTCGGACGTGAAAAGGAAACTCAGTTTAGGACTTTACATGTAGTCTGAGGCTCCTGCTTCCCCAGAACCTTCTCTTAGAAGGAAAAACGTGATCCAGGTCAGTTGGTTGCACCTTTCAATTTTATAGGATGCACTGGACGCCGATTCCCAACGGGTTTCTGCCCAACTTTAGGAATATAACCTGCAACTGTCATGCTACTCACTTGACATACTTTGCACTCTAGCCTTGGTGGATTCTGTTCCTGAAGATGCATTTTAGAGTGTGGACTTGGCATGCTGCTAACTTCTTTCTGATTGGGATTATAAAAGCCCCTATTGATCAACTGCTGATGAGAGCCTGTGCCTGATTTACTCCTCACCACGAGAGGAGACAGGCTGCTAAAGAATTGAGCTTGGTGACCTCAGATGTTGGCAAACATCTGCTGAACCTCTCAGCAACGATGGAAGTGTCCTTCCTGTGGTTTCCTGAGCTGTGTTATTTTAGATATTTGCAAACCATGATAACTAGCATTTGTACAAAGTAACCCATGTTCAGAAAGATTTGGATCCTTCATTGTTTATATTTTATTTATATACTCATGAAGAAAATCTGTAAACAGAATGTCATTTGACTACAAATCCTGCACAGTATTGTGTTAACTCCCATGTGTCTTTCCAACGAATCCATGCTTGGTCCTTTCCAAATAAGGTGAAATACGAAATGCTTTCCTTTGGAATCTCATGGGCAATTGAGTGTATGCTTGTCATTTTGTATCAATTCTGATCCACATTAGTGAGGCATCTGTATGCTTCTTATTGTCCTTTTAAAATTTCCAAAAGGTAGGGACGTGTAGTAGGCTCATCAACACTTCTACAGGTATTTACCTTCTAGAAGAAAGGCATTTTCTTGAACAGATCTATAGCTTCATTTGAATGGACCTTTCCATTTTCTTTCAGTTTGGATACTTCAATATTTATACGCATCTGTCCTAGTAATATTCTAGCTTGATCCTACATTAGCGTGCTATGGCCAGAGTCCAGGGGTTCAACTGAAGATCTGTTGTTTTAAAGCCTATTAATGGACATTATACTGAAGTTTAAGATGACAGCTTTCCATGCATGCCAGACCTTTAGTGTTTTTTTATATTGATTCCAGTTTTGCCCTCTAACATCCCCAAAATGGTGAGAGAGACCAGATTTTGCCCTTTTAGCATTGAAGAACAAATTACCTACATTCAGTGGTGCTCTTTCTGGTGGATACTCTATCTGCAGATTCATCGTCTTTTTAGAATATCCCCAGGTGCCAGAAGATTTAACTGCATTGCTCCCACATGCCTGTATGTGGCATCGTGCAGCTCTACACGGATCTCTTTCTGCCCTGGAAGTGACGAACACAGCTGCACATAAGTGCAACCCCTGCACGCGGACATCAGTTTCATTCTTTACTATGTCTGTCCACTCGGACTTGTGTGCAGATTCCTAGCTTGGGACCCTTTTAGAAAGGAAAGGAGACCATTCAACAGAAGGAATCTGTGGTGACAGAGTATTCATCAGAAAGAGTTTTACCAAAGGTATGTAATCTGATAGATACTTCTAACCGCAGATTCCTTGCCTCTGGAATAGATACCAATTCAGTACCTCCGAACGTGGTGAATCTATGGAATGGTACAGATCAAAAAGATGTGCAGGACTGAGCTAGAGAAATGCCCTTCTCATTAAACCTGGCTGTCAAAGCAGTAGTGCTTCATGAACATGTGTACTGACGCCCAAGTCAAAGCATGACCGATTAGAAGTACAGGCACTCCGCATGCTAGATCGGTGGTAGCAGCCTTGGCCCCAGTGGAATGGACCCTCAACCTGCTTCTTGCCCAGTGAGACAGATTTTGATGCAGAGGACTATACATCTTGGAAAAGTCCTTTTTTATTCTCCACTGCCTTGCCTTCTTTTACCCCAAAGAACCCGGAAAAGAGTGGGACGCCCACGATGGTCTTTGGTGGGACTGATATAGAGACTCAAAACTCTTTTAGGGTCCAGTCAACTGAGTCTTATCTCCTCTTTAGAGGGGTAAGGCAGGTCAAAAGATGTTGAATGAGTGACAAATTGCCTAACATTAAAGGCTATGACAACTTTAGGCAAAAAGACAGCCTTTTTTCTCAGTCCCACTTTGGAAAAAGGTAGTATAGAGTGGCTGCACCGCAAAAGCTTAGCATTTGCTCCTATGACGAGCGGAGGGCCCTGTGACCAGAAACACCATCTTCAAAGTCAGAAGACATAGTGAACAGCTGTTTGAATGGTTTGCACATGAGGAAAGTGTGAACCAAATTAAAACACCATTGTGGCACCACAAATAAATGAGTCAGACCAAATCTTATCACAAGGGGGGATTTGAACAAGTTCCGTTGGTTAGAGGTCCGACAGATAACCTTTACAAGTGCCAAATGCAAGTTCTTGCTGGGTCAAAGACAAACAATAGGACAGCTGAAAGTTTGGCCTGCAATGGATCAGAATCACAGGTGCATTCTTCTGCCACTGGTCCAGGGGGAGGACTCAGCGAGGTCCAACCCACTGACATCTCGTAAGTCCAGATATAACTTGTCATTCTCATAATGTTGGGCAAAATAATCCTTCTCTTCACCATTATCAACCCTAAAAGTAGGTTGGTTGTGGTCAGAGTCCAAACTAAAAAGTTGTTGAATGGCTGATGTCTCAGAAAAATGGTCTGGTTCTGTCTGAATTTTAACAGCCTGGGCCTAGGTGTGTCGGCATGGCACTGAGATGTGACCTCTGTTATTTGGCTCGGAGTCAAAGAGGACAATAGAAATTGAGTCATCGTCTGCCAGCAGTGGTGCGGGTGTCACTATCACAAGAACAGGTGTAGATCTTGATCCCAGAATGGAAGTCTCCTTCGACGTAAGAGCAGAACTCGAGTGGGTTCTGGAGGCATAGATGGTGCCAAGGGCAGTCCTGCACAGGTATCTCAACTGGATGCTTAAAGCAGGTCCATGGAGCCAGAGAGGTGGCAAAAATTTGCAACCTGGCCTTTTGAAGGACCTCAACTTGTTGCAACATCCCCAACGGCCTCTGGGAAGGAGTTCAGCTTGCATTGAGATTAGCTGCTGAATCAGCTCCTCTGCAGGGGACCGAGAGTGAGACTGTGGGGAACTCTAACATCCTTGCAACTGTTGTGAGTCCCCTATAGGGCCCACTGTACTTTTTCCTTATGTTAGCCAAAGTACACACATATTAGGCCGCTTTTGCTTTGCACACGTTACATGGTAACATGCTTGTTTTTGTGCCACACTGTTATTTATATGCTGCACGTTTTATTATTCTGCTTTCTGCTGGAATTCAGTCTGTACCTCGTACAAGGCTAAGCAACATTGTGCCCTGTTTTTCTTGGTGGCGGGACACCAGCACCTAGATGTAATAGAGAGATCCAGATGCTGTTTTTCGAACAGAGCAAGTCTTATCATATAAGCCAAGACTTGCAGTTCTAAAAACTGAGTGCAATGAGGCTTGCAGAGAAAAGGTCCGGAGCCAAACGAGCTTCAAGCCTGAGAGGTAGACCAACTGATTATGACTCTCGAGTATTGGGTCTGGCAGTAATCCCAGAACTCTTTAGTATAATACTGTATTTAAATAGTAAGGGAAGGCTTAGACTGCTTGGTCATTCGCTAGGACAGGGCTTTTCATTGTGTGCAGTTTATTAATCGTGCTAATCACATTATTGACTTGCATACGTTTCCTAATTGCAGCAGAGAGTTTGCATGATAGAGCACTTTAGTTTCAATAAACATGGTAAACTTTCTAAGTTTCTCTTTCCTTTGATTGCAGGCATGTGTGAGTTAGAGAACAAAAGGTGATGACCTGTTTCCGCGACTCCTGAGAGAGTTCAGAGTGTTGTGTTCTGGGGTGCTCAGTTACCTGTCTCTTTGTAAGGTTAGGAGGGCAGGTAAAGCACCTTGAGTTAGTTTGGATTTGGGGCCATATGTACTGATTTGGTAAGGTGACTTGAGTCCCTACATGCTGACGTCCCAAGCACCCAGGCGTAGTTCTGTTTCTGAGCAGAATGTCTGCAACACAACTTCTCAGGTTGAGAGTTGCATGATTGAGACAAAGGCTGTGTGGCTTTGTGCGTTTCTAATTGAACTTCACCTTATCAGAAGCCTTAGATCTCGCCGATGACCTGTCATGCAAACATCCTGGAGAGCATGAACGGGATCGGGCCCTCAACTTCAAGCAGGAGTGGGACTTCTGAGGTTTCTTTCAGTGTTTAACAACATTCAGCTTTGCTTTGTGTTCCCGGATCACCTTTGGGTTCATAAGTGCACACTACTTCCAGGACTTGGAGTCATGGCTGAACTCAAAGACCAGAAGCAGACCTTGTGGGATTTGTCACAGGGATATTTTTGCTACAATCCCTACAAGTACCCTGTAGTCTTAGGAGGAGGCAAAGTGCTCTTGCACACTGGAAAAAAAGTTGTTGTTTTTTGAAGAAGAAACTTGTCAAAAGAAGAGTAAAAAGTTGGGCGTCTGCTCCAGATCCATGTTTGTCCCTGCCAGGGCAGAACAAAGTCACATGGCTCCACCTACCATCCCTTGAGAGCAATGCTATTAAATCTTTTGGACCCAGTCTAGTAGCTGGGGATGTTCTAAAGGTGAGGAATCTGTAGTTAGAAGTGTCCATCAGAAGCAGACTCATTAGGTTCAGTGGACAGCCTCAAGGTAGAGACCTGCTATTAACTTCATACTTCTAATGCTCCAAGTACAACAGTTTCAGAAATGTGATGCGGTCATGGGAAGCTTAAAGAACAGATGATGGCTGGAATACTGAACAAATCAAACATTCACCCCCAGTAACCGATCTGGGATAAATCCATCGTTTTTTTGCTCGCCATTCTAATTTGGACCCAGCCATATGCAAATCAGTCTTGACCCTGCTCCCAGTGGGAATAGTCAAGCCCGAACTGCCAGGCCAGGTCCTCACTGGACCAGAAACAAGCCTTCTCGGACAGGTTTTGGGTTATCACTCCTCATCAGCCAAGCTAGCTTGAATCCAGTAGGATAGCGAGCACAGGGCTCATATTTGGGCATACCCTTCCTACTTAGGGTGACAAATGCAAAGAGAACACATGATGGACAGAAGGCTGAACAAAGCAAACATTCACCCCCAGTCATAGATCTGGGTTAAATTAGTAGTTTTTTTTGTTTGGTATGCTATTCCAGTTTGGACCCAGCCATTTGTTCTTTTTGCTTTTGTCATGGGAAGCTTGGCCTGGAGGTTTGCCACAATATGCTCCTGGCTATTACATGAAGACTTCCAAGTAAACAATCCTGCTTGTACTCCTGGTAAATCTAGCTGATGTGGACTTAGACGCCAATGAACAGAACTGTCTGGATACACCTCAGGAATCGTCACACTCCGCTGTAAAGTTGTAGCAGGTATGGGAGTTAGGACTTGATTATCAGCACATCACAGAATGATGACCCCAGCAGAGGCCTCCTAACAGGAACCTAATGAGTCTGTGTCCTTGTAACAGCACAGTACAGCACCTGTTTCTGTATGTCACGATCTCAGTCACAGTGAAAGACCCCCTTATGATCTAAATCTGGTTTATTGTGATTTCTTAAAACAAAACATAAAGAAGCCAAGTATCACACATATATTTTATGTCATGGTGCGAAGTAATGTAGTTTAAGACAACAAGTGGCCTCTTGAGTGACATCAATGCATGTGGTATAATAAGAGTAATAAAGAACATAATGGCCAATAGATAACCCTCCCTCCCGCAATCGCCCTCCCCCATAGCTCTATTTTCTGTAAGAATAGAAAAGGTAAGTTAAGACATGGGATGCCATTGTATCTCATTTAGAGAAGTGAAGAGTCTGGTCCCATCAGTGTTTTGATGTGTCCGTCCGGTGTAATATTCTCAGGTATCTGAGGCAAGTGAGTTCCCTATATTCCTGAGACAAGAAATTGAGCTATACCCCCATGTCATTTGAAAGGACATTTCTCTGTGTTCTAGAGCTGCTGTAAGTTTCTCCATCCCTAACAGATCCCAGAGACGCCACTCCCTCTATTCTGGGGCTCTCTTGTTGCGGGGATTCTGCACCTACACAGAACTATGCGCAGGAAACCAGGACCTCGGTATATAGTGGTGTACGAACCTCTCCCCTTAGTGCCCGAAAATCCCAAAGACCGACTAGCTATAGTGTCTAATTCGTTCTCCGACGTATCCACGGAGCTACCAATGAATAGACAACCCAGAACACGACACTCCCGACTCTCTCAGGAATCGCGGGAGCAAGACAACTCTTTCGCTCATTCACTCATAGTTGTCCATAATAAGAGTATTCAGAGTCACGATATAGTTTAAAATGTTTATTTTTACTAAAGTGCTCTATGGTACAGTACACGTGCCATTACTAGCAGCAAAATGCATAAAAACAATATCGTTGGCATTGTCACAATTTCATAGAATACAAACGGGGATATCATTCTAAAAAGACATTGAAAAAGGGCTACAGTGCCGAACCACTGTAGCACTGTGATAAGATATAGTTTATTATAAAAAAGAAGACCTCTGGGCTTTGTCAGCAGACCCCATACCTCAAGGCCTAGATTAAAGGTTTACATCTCAGGACAAGCACAGCTCTTCTCTCTGGAAAGGTCTCTCTTCAAGTGCGTTAACAACATGCTTCACTTGCAATATTAAAGCATACGACTTTCAGTAGTGCAGCTGTGTCATGTGTGTCTAGGTGCAAGGGACTGACAATAACAGAATAACAAGTGGCATTGTTGATCGACCCTGTACATCCTGTGCAGACTAAACTTTAGAGCACAGCAGAGAACGCGAGAAGCAGACAGTTCTTATGTGAAAAGGGGCACAAAAAAAAAGACATGTTGTGCCATGCGCAAAAGCAGCCTCACGGCAGCGAAGCTCCTGCTAACTTAGCAATGTTGACAAAGAACCCACCATCCATAGTACACTCTCTGTGCCCCAGCATGCCATTGTGCCTGCCTGGCTGTGCACAGAGCCATAGCCTTAGCCCTGGAAGATCACAGTGGGTATATCAATGGGTTTGGGTAATACCAGTTGGAAGGCTCGGTATGTGGGTGTGAAAAATAGTGTACATGCTCTTGAGCACTTCCTCCCATTTCTTGGATACTTTGAGGAACTCCCATATGATGGGTGTCAGTGTTCCTGTCCCTCCTCACAATTCCTCTAGCATGTGGGGAATGTGGGTGAATGCCATCTTTGTCCACTTTTCAGGGTGTAGTACCAGTAGTGTGCCATCTTTTTAGGTGGTTATACCTGCCCATATTTGACCATTTTCTTCTGATGGCACAGGAGTTTGCAAATATCAGAGAGGATGTGTTTGTCGTCCCATTTCCTGATAAGCCACAAAGGGTGTTAAGGCCATGGGCTGCCCTTTTCATTATGGTATGGGATGCACGACCCAGTGACCTTTTTTGCCAGTAGTGTAAATGTTCTGTCTCTGGAAGGTCATAAATAATCGTGCTTTAATTGTTCAAAGGATGTGATTCCCTCTGCGTGGAATAGGTTCCCCACCCTCTAGCAGTTGGCCAGTTGCCAGGCTAGGTAGGTAGAGCCCATCGCTGCTGGGGCAAAGTCAGGATTGTTCAGTATTGGGGTAATGGGTGATGGCATCATCTTAAGTCCCTAGACCGTAGAGATCTTATCCCATACTTCTACTGGTGACCTAACCACTGTAGACATATAAACTCTTTGCGTATGTATTTTTTTCACCTGCCAGTCATGGGACTTTCTAAATATGTATGCCGGCAAACACTTTGTCCATAAAGGACCAGTGTTTTCTGGTGCTGGGGCAATACAATTCCACCACACAGCAGAGTTGTGCCACTGTAAGGGACTCCCAGACCCCTATCCTCCAATATATGTTAGGTCCTGCGTTTCATCATGCTGGGTTTCTTGCCCTCCCAGATGAACAGATTGATGCATCTCTACAGTTTCTCTTTTGTTCCCCTTGGTCGCAGTGGTGTTCCAACGGAACACACACAAGCCTTGGTTCTTGCAACTGGCTCCGGTATCTCACATTTTGGTGCGGAGCAGGGTCCTGGTGACTGCAAGCTCAGTAGGGAGATGTATGTTATCCTGGAGCAACAAAGACTTGTTTTTTGGGCCAGGGGGTCGAAAGAGTGGTGTACTGGGCAGCTTCAGTCGGTGCCTGATGGTGAGGGTAGTGGCTACCCAACTCCAAAGGAGATGTTGCTTGTTCAAGGAGGTGCTGGGCAGACCTCCAAGCGATTGTAAAGGCTTCTGAAACAGTCGGGTCAGTGATTGTCAGTAGAGCAGTAGCCAGGCAGGGCTTCTCGCCAAGTTAGGTGCTGGTCCACAGTTCTCATGTCTTCGGCCCTTCGTTGTCCTCCTTTTTCTTTCAGGCAGACAAATCTGAGTTCCTGGTGTCAGGGGCCACCTAAATAAACAATTTAGAGGCGTTAATGGGAGTGAAGGGTAGTAGCCAATGGGCTACTTACCGCTGGGGTCACTGCACCCCTATGTGTGGGGAGTGGGCATAACCTTGTCCCAGAGTTCCTAATTCCACCAAAAACAAAATGGTGGAACTCGTCTTTCGTGGAGCACATCAGTTAGCCCACCTTAGTGGTGTGACTAGCCTGGTGGTGCAACACGACTACTTGCATAGCTAATTTCCTGCCTGCCCTGGTGCCAAATTGGCCTCCAGGCAGGAGGTTGCATCTACATGGTCTGGGCGAACCCTAGGTCACATATCAAAGGCAGCAGGGACTTTGAACCCCCAGGCCTTGATATGCTAAACCACTAGCCATCCTGCTGGAGGAGGTGTGAACACCTCCCTCGGAGCAGGCATTGTTTCTGTCCTCAGATAGTGCAGGCTACTCACCTGCAGGGGGTTGGAAAGTTGTCTGTGATGGCAGGGTGAATGATACCAGTCAATCAGCACACTAGATCATGGTAGTTTTTTTTATGGGGCACCTCTAAGGTGCCGTCTGGGTGTATGTCATAAGAAATCTAGGACTGGTAACAGTACAGATTTATTAAGACAAGGTGTTTGATACCAAACACCATTAGTTTCAGCAAAGCCATCATGTAGCTGGGAAACTCATAAGGTCCGGTGTCCAGTCATATACTTAAGATCGCCTCCCTGCTCACTTGCAATATCAAGTAATGGAATTAGACATCACAGGGGCATACCTGCTAAGGCACTGTCCTCACATAAAATATAATGCACCCTGCTTTAGGGCTCTAAGGCCTGCTGTAGGGGTGACTTACATATATTATATGCAGTGACTTTGGCATGGCACACAGAGATGCCATGTCGTGTTTTCGAAACGGTTTGCACCATTTTACGCAGTCTGCATGGATTTAGGTGTGGGTCCCTTAGGGTAGCACAATACATGCTGCAGCCCTTAAGGACCCCTGTAAGTACCCATGCCCTAGGTACCAGGGGTACCATTTACCAGGGACTTATAGGGGTGCTAAAGTCTTTGCCGATTGGGGTAGAATACTTTGCTTTAGGGAATGAGCACTGGCATTGGAGCCTCGTTAGCAGGCCTCAGTGCACTGTCAGACTCAAAAACCAGCACCTAGTAGTTCTAATGGGGCAAAAAGTATGGGTGCAAGTGCAACAAAATTCCAGTTTCCTACACCACCTTTGCCTGTGTCCTCACTAGGTTTGGTCAGTATACTTGATCAAACGCCTTTTCGGCAATGATGTACAGTAGGAATGTGGGGTGGCCTGTTATTTTTACTTTATCCAAGTTGTGGCACAGCCATTTAGTATTGTCGCTAAAACCTCTTTCATGGATAAAGCCATTTCTCCGGCTCTGAATTGCAGTATAGGCGTTCATGAGTAACTCGTAGTTAAGTGTGACAGTCTTGTTAGTAGTGGGTAAGATTTTGACTTGTGTATGGGATGTGTTTTTTTTTGTCCACAGTAGTTGGTACATCTGTGCATGGATGTCTTTAAAGCCTTGAGTTTCTCCAATGCTCATGATGTGGAATTGAAAAGTGTTTATTTTAAAGCCGGACGCATTGCTAAATCTGTTCAGTTCAGAAATGAATGCAAGGATGGAGGACAGTGGGTCCATCAACATCACCATTACGTTGTCTGCATACAGAGCGATTTTATGTTGATGCCCTCTGATCTTCACTTCCTTTATGTTGTAATGGAGGTGTATTCTCTCAGCTAATGGATCCATATACAGTGTGAAGAAAAGGGGAAGACAGAGGGCAGCCTGTCTCGTTCCCCTACCCATGCAAAGGGGTTTGAGAGGTAGCCATTAACCTGAACCCTAGCTGCAGGGGCTGCTTAGCAACTGAATATCCACATCCTAAAACAGGGTCCTAGTCCCACCTTTTCCAGCGTCTTCGTTAGGTATGGCCAGTGTACTTGATCAAATGCCTTTTTGGCATTGATGTACAATAGGAACATAGGGTAGCTTGTTCTTTTCATTTTATCCAAGATGTAGAGCATCCATTTAGTATTGTCGATGCACCCTCTTTCAGGGATAAAGCCCATTTCTCCAGCTCTGAACTGCATTACGGACAGTCGTAACTCGTAGTTAAGTGCAACAGTCTTGTCTCCACCTTTGGAACTGTCCTGACACCCAAGCTTTTAGAGGTTTGTACAGCAGCATACAACACCGGGCACCTCCCTGATACACTCCAGGACACTCGTCGTAGTTATTCCCAAGCCAGACTGTGATCCCTTGAACGTATGCTCCTACAGGCCACTCTCCATGTTGAATCTGGACTGTAAAAATGTGGGGAAGGTCTTGTCAAATACATTGCTGCCACTACCCTGCACCCTTCTGACTGAGGCTCAGTCAGATTTATACCAGGGTGAAGTACCTTTCTCAACATCTGGTACGCCTTCTTCCGACTGATCTGGGCACCACTGGTTTTCTGGTGCAATGGCACTTGACATAGAGAAAGCTTTAACACCTTAGGGTGGGATTTCCTGGTTACAACGCTCGAGGCCACTGGGATTGGGCAGGGATACTTGCAGTGGCACAGGACCCTTCATGGGTGCCCCAGCACTAGTCAAGATGGGCCACTATATTTCTGATGTGTTTGATATCTGCAGGGGCACGCAGCAGGGCTGTCCACTATCTCCTTTACCTTTTGACCTGGCCGTGGGCTTGCTGGTTGCGTATGCGGTATGTTCTGATATACTTGCAAGACCTGGAGGATGCGCTGTCAGGAGTTCAGACGCTGTTGGAGGAGTATGGAGCGATGTCCGGTCTTCGTGTTAACTGGGCTTAGTCCTGTTTGTTCCCCCACTTTTTGAATTATTACAGCCCTGTATGCGGGACAGTGGCAGAAGACGTTTATCAAATGTAGAACCGCTGGTCGGCAGACCTCTGCCTCCCCTTGACTGATAAACATTGCGCCCAAGCCTTGAGACAGATTAAGGATGTCTCATGGAACTCCCGTTTTTATTTCACAATTTAATTTCTCACACCAGACATATCTTACACCCCATCTCTTATCGCGCATGTTTCCTATGTCAAATTCAAGTTGCCCACGATGTAGGGTTATGGATGCAGCACTTTTTCACATAGTGTGGGTTTGCCTGGGGGTGCATCACATTTGGGAAGAGGTGATGAAGAGTTCCTCTGTCCTGGTCGATACTGTGCTCTCACCCTCTCCAGTGTCCTGACTAATGGGTATATGCCCCAGAGCAAACGGGGCTAAATACCTTCACCAATTTATTGACTGGCGTTTGTGCTGTGCAAATGCTAGATTGCAATGGCTTGGAAATCCCCAGCTTCGCAGAATACATCCATTTGGCTCCATACCCTGCTTGATCAACATTCCCTTCCCCAACAACATTCAGTTTCACCTCCATAGAGCATCCTCGATGTGGCCCAAAAGTTGGGCACAAGTGCTCAATGTCCGAATCCAGTCACTGTCATTCACCCCAGTGCCAACTTTCCAGTTTCTGCCCATCACACGCTTCCGTCATCTTGCCAATTCCCATGCCTCACCTAATCCTGCCGCAGTTCGAAGTGGTTGCAATATGTCTGGAGTGTTACGAGACCACTACTCCAACTGAGTAGATGTAGCAGTCACCCTTCAACCTAAATTGCATTGTTAGCCTGCGGCCTATCTAGGAATGCTTGCCTCTCCCTGTGCATTTCATTTTGGGAGGGACGGTTTACAGGTTGCCTGTTTGATATCAAGTTCCATCGCTCTCTTTTTTTTCATTCTGGTGCCCCTGTCTGCCAGGTGGTGTCATTAGGTGGGGGAGGGGGGTCCACCAGTGTGTTTTGCAGGTCCAGGACCCAGCATAGCTTGGCTAGTGTGCAAATTGTATGAGCTGTGCCAGAGATATTGAACGAGAAGCTAGACGGGAAGCCCCAGTGGTGCTTTACACCTTTCTTTGCAAGATACATCGTTACTGGCTGGAATTGTCACAGCCGTTGGAGGGTGTGTAAGGAAAGGTCCTGGCAGAAGTGCAATGTGGCTGCCTCAAAGCTGATTGCCCCAGTGGCACGGGCAGCTAATAACGATTGCCTCCTTTGCTTAAAATGGTGTACACTGATGAGCACATCTGTTGGGGTTCTCCTGGGATCTGATGGTCTGCTTACCCTATGCGTGCTGTCATGCTTGACGTCCTTCTGTGCTGAGAATGGCAGGATGTGGTGGAAGAGCCACTTCACATAGTCTTCAAACACGATCACTTCTGTTTTGCTGGGAATACTCCAAATGCTAATATTCAATCTGCAGAATCTGTTTTCCAGGTCATCCAGGTGGGATTGGAGATCGATATTCTGATCATGAAGTTCAAGGACCTTCCGCTAGATTGCCTCAAGTTCCTCTTTTCTGGAGTCTCCAGCTATTTCTAGCATGCAGATTGATTGTCCCAAGTCACCTAGTTTGAGCTTCACCTCGTTTATGACTTTGGAAACTTCTTCTTGGAGGGTGGCAGTGTTACTGTGTAGCTTGCCAAATAACTCCTCCATGAAGGCGCGGGTAAGGGGTGCCTCCGCTGTATTTTGTGGCCCTCTATAAGGAGAGGGCTCCTGACTTCATTAACTGCTTCCTCAGGTGTATCACCGTCCCTCCATTTCTCTTGCAGCTGCTTTAGTGAGAATGTCTTTCAGATTTGCATCTTCCTTGTGTTTGGAGGAGGCCATCTCCAGTACGCACCTTTGGCAAACAGATGGTCCAGGGATGTTTTCCTTGTGGTGCAGCAGTTACTAACCTTCAGAAAGATAGAGTCCATGTCGCCGCCTTTTGCTGAGGGACCTCCCCCATCGTATTCCCACTCTGTGGCAGCTTGTCTTAAGTATTTGAGGTCTTGTGAAATGTGGAGAGGATTGGTATGTGGTTGTTGGTCCTGCAGGTCTACAAGAGGGCAGTCAGGCAGGTCTGGCCCCCGGTGCAGCCCAATGTCGTATTTTCCAGGAGGGAGGAGATTGCAATGCAGGTCTTGCTGCCAGCATAGAGTGCGTCTTGAGTGCCCCGGTCTCAGTGCTTTAGCGTATCGGGGGCAAGTTGCCCACCATGATCATCTTTAGTGCTAGGAGCGTTTCTCCCCCGGGAGGCACTGAGAAGGTGGGTGCAATCCCAAGCTGGCCTCCAACAATCCAGCCCAGGCAGCCTGTCTCTCTGCATCTGGTGGGCTGATAGACCAGAGGATGATGGTGGAGGGGGGCAGGAGATGCGGCCCATGGCTCCAGTCCGGACTTTCTCTAAACGTGGGGAAGCCGGTTCCCACCAACGCTTCACATCCCTTTTGATAGCAACTTCCCATCAAAGTGTTGCTCCTGTCTCTTGTGCAGACGAGCAGCCTTGGTGCTGCAATGATGTGCGGCACGGCCCCCGGCCCGACTCTTCGCACTGTCCGCTTCTGTTCTCTAGAGCGGTAGCGCGGCCCATCACGGGGTGAGCAGCGAGGTCCCAGCTCCAGTTCCAGCAGTTTCCAAGCACTGGGAGGCTGGCCTCAACCACTGCATTACGCCACCTTCGACTTCTGGCCTCAGCCCGGGCCTATGTGATGCTGCAGGCCATCGGATGCCACTCTCCTCCTTGAGGCGGGAGTGCGGCCCTGGCGCCACTGGACTTGTGTGTGCCTCTCTCGGGTCCTGCCACCATGTCTCAGCACCACTAGATAGTATAAGGGGCCCCCAGACCGGTTAGTAAAGCCTGGGAGGAGGGGAGTAGACATGGGAGGAAATTTTCTCTGGCGCAGTTGGTAGAGGAAGCTCCTACTAAGCCATCTTAGACACGCCTGAAAGGCCCCTTCAATGTCAAGTGGCAGATGTTGCCCACTTGGGAGCATTAAATAGTGCTTCGAAAATTCATAGCTATTCTTTTTTCAAAACCCACTTCTTTATGAGTTACATGTTCACTTGTGTTTCTTTACGTTGCTATTTGCAAATTTTGTTCAGGAATAATGGAGCAGACACTTTAAGATGGCATGTGAGGAATGACGAAGACGTACTTTCACCTTGGGCACCAGTCATACTGACCTATGTATATAAATCGTGAAATCATTGTTGCATTTTCCTGGTGACTGTTAGGAAGATTCCTTCTAGATCATTCCCTTGCATTTTCAATTATGTCAATTTCATAAAAATGTCAGAAAGAACCTTTGTTTTACGCCTACATACAAAGGAATTACCGTTCACCGGTTGAAAGCGGCAAATAGGTCAGGGGGAGGGAGAGGCGAGGCAAATTCTGAATGCATATTTCCAAACAAAAAGTTTCTGTGTCGGCAGATAAAATCACTTGAGCACTGCGGCGCATACACTCTTCATTGTTAACTGGTGGTTCATAAAGATGTCTTCTCAACAAAGCGCCATTGTTCTTTGTACAGCACAGTGCGTGTTGTGAGCATTGGCTGTCAGCTCCTGCATGCCTGCTTTCAATCACTTTTCTCCAGTAGCCCCTTGAAAGAAGCCTGCATTTCAACTTTCAAAAAGAGCTGAATTGTTTACGGACCCAGACATCCGAATAGCCTGAATGACTAGAAGAGATTGTTTGCCTTGTTCCGTTCCGTATCTGAGTGACAGGTAAAATGCTTGCATTAAAAGTTCAATGTAGGCCATTCAGCCCGAAGCACACAGACTCATATTCAATGACAGAACACCCTTGCATATATGAGAGGTCAAACAGGCCAAAATTCAATTGCCACATATGTAACACACAGTTTTTTTTAACAACCATAGCTTCTCTCAAAGCGACGCCATTGGCTTATGTATGGAACAGATTGGATTTGTTTTTACCCATAGTGCATTCTTTTGTCCACCTATATTATATTGCTTTGCATGTACCATGCTGGCTTCTATACAATAACATCTGTTTATGATGTCAATATGTTTGGTTAATACACAGGTAAACTATTTATACACACATCAAGCACTTTGTGTGAGAAAGCATGTAGATTAAGTTATGGAGCTTTTAAGCATTTCATTTTGTTTTAGGTTTCCTATAAACTAATTCATATCAAAAACACACTGCTGTGAGTTTATTTATTTGTGTGTGTGTGTGTGTGTGTGTGTGTGTGTGTGTGTGTGTGTATATATATATTCACTGAAAAAACCATAGGTTTCACACATGTTATAGTTAGCGGAAATTTTACTGATAAAAAACCAATGAAATTCCCCCGTTATAGTTAGTGCAGGCAACTATAACTCACGCGACCGCAATCCTCTGCTGATGCTAATACTGTATTTAGACACTTATTTGCCCATGTCTTCTTCCATACATTTTTAGCTATACATATATTACAAATATTTTTTTTTTCATAAAGACACATATGTCATCAGCAGAAGATTGCGGTCGCGTGAGTTATAGTTGCCTGCACTAACTATAACGGGGGAATTTCATTGGTTTTTTATCAGTAAAATTTCCGCTAACTATAACATGTGTGAAACCTATGGTTTTTTCAGTGAATTTGCAAGGTTTTTTAAATGCTAATTCCTAACTATAACGTGTGTGAAACCTATGGTTTTTTCAGTGGATTTGTACGGTTTTTTAAATGTTAAGTTACTTTACGCCATTCGTGGCGTGCACGCCCACTTAACGCAGTTCGTTCCGTGCGCGCACGGTGCGCTTCGCGCTCCGTGCGCGCACAGTGAGCACGCGGTGCGCTTCGCGCACCCACTTTACGCAGTTAGTGCCGTGCACGCACGGTGGGCACACGGTGCGCTACGCGCACCGCGTGCCCACGTTACCTAGATGGGCCATGTACGCACGATGCGCTTCGCGCACCGTGCGCACATGGAGGACATATGATGCACTTCGTTTTGAAAGGTAATATTTTAATTTTTCGTATATTTTATAAGCCATGCACAAATGGTGCCCTTCGGGCACCATTTGCACACGGGGTGGAGAGAGTGTGGATAATTTTTTTATTATTATTATTTTTTTAAATATTTTAGTTTATCTGGTCTCTAATAAGCCATGCACAATTGGTGTCCAGCGGGCACCAATTACACACGGGGTGGAGAGAGTGTGGATAATTTTTTTTTTTTTTAAATTTTTTACCGTACGCGTACGGTAAGCGTAATCGGCGAAATTACCGAAAAAATAAAAATTCCGCTTTTTGGCCTTGGGGGATCTTTGGGGACTCCCTCAACATGGCTATGTGTGTGGGAGCTGTCTAAACAGCCCCTTTACATGTTTTTGGGCTTTATATTTTAGAAATCACTCTCAGCGCGAGAGAGAAAATGGCGGCCGCCGCTTCCTGGTTTCGGCCGATTCGAATTTTTACTAAGATCTAAGAGCCAATCAGAATCGCGCTCGCGCACGCCACCGTACGCGTACGGTAAGCGTACCGTAAGCGCACCGTAAGCTGGCTCAGATATATATATTGATTTAAAGGCTATTTTCTCAGAATCTACTGAACAGATTTACACCAAACCTACAAAAGGCACTTCCTTGACCTGAGGACTACCTCTCTGCCAAATTTCTAGTAATTCTGTTCAGCCGTTCGGGCTGTAGCCCTGTCTAAAGGTCCTATGGAAAAATGCATGGGAAAAACGCGTTTTGGGACCCCCCTTTTATCTCAGCCCCCGCTTGACGAATCCCCCCGAGACTTTCAGGGTAGGAGCGGAGCCTAGCGCCCCACCTATTTTGAAAAATTCGCGAGGATTCGTCGACCGGCGCCAAAGTTATTCAAAATAGAATGTTGCGGATTTCCTATGGAAACGTGGTCCTAACTATAACTACCTACTGGCGACCGCCAGTAGGTAATATATATATACACACTCTATACTGGTGTGCATGTGCAACACAACAAATGCAGAAAGATCCTTGGCTCTCTCTCCCCCTATGTAGTGGCAGATATGCATAGCCATGTGCATTGCATGCATACCTTACTGCTATGCATTCATAGCACATTGGTCTGTAGTGACCTGGGGGCAGGGCACTAGGACCCTGCAAAGAATGAGATGGACACCAAAGGAACCGGACACCACATCCGGTCAAGGGTGTGGGAAGGGGCATTGCAGAGCGAGAGCAAGAGGTGGGCAGACGTGCGTGGGCACGGCAGAACATCGTGTAACGAAATAAAGAGTTAAAGAGCCTTACCTGTCTCCTGTGACCTTGTGCATACAAAGACACGACAACTGGCGAACGAAGGCAGGATCTAATCGTGGTGTCCCTGGAAAGAAGCGTGCCGAAACCAGGAGCCCACCCTGGTCCGCCGATCAACGCGAAGAACACCGTGCTGAGTGGCACGACGGCGAGAAGGGAGAAGCGGAGCCAGGAGCCCACCCTGGTCCGAGTCATGCAGCCAAGGAAACAGCGACGTGGGAGCCCACCCCGGCCGACAAAACATTGGTAAGAGCGCTGTTGAAGCTGTGCGCAGGAAGAAACAAATAAAGCGTCTGCCAGCGAGGCAGACAAGCGTCAGCACCCCAGACAAGCGTCAGCACCCCAGAGTGCTCGTAAGAAAATAAAGGAGAAAGACGCGCATTCGTTTAAACAAACTATCGCGAGACTACGGCGGCCATTTTAGAGGCAGGCAGATTGGGCCAATCAGAAGCCAGGAACAAGCGGCGGCCATTTTAAGAGGTCAGGCAAAGCGAGAGGGACAAGGTAACGTTGAGAGACTGCGGCGGCCATCTTGGAGTCGGGCAAATTGAGCCAATGAGAAGCTAGAAATAAGCGGCGGCCATTTTGAAGTCAAGCGGCCATTTTGAAGTCAGGCGGTCATTGTAATCGATAGGAAAACAAAAGACCAAAAAGAGGCAAAAGGAAGAAGAAAACAAGGAAAATAAAGGAAAAAAGGAGGGAACAAAGGAAAAATAAAGAAATAAAGAGGAAAATAGAAGTCGAAATAGAAGAGGAAGACGAGCAGAGGAGTACCAAGGACGGAAAATGAGCGACAATGATGAGAAGCAGAGCACGCAAGCAATCTTCCGTAGGCCTTTCATTCAGCCTATCGGAGCCACAAGCGGGCATCCGGTGGGAAAGATGGATCAGAAAATTTGAGCGCTACATGAGCGCCACGGACGTCCCGGACAGCAAGCAACTGCACCTGCTTCTGAATTTCGCAGGGGACGAAATAGAAGATCTGTTGCTAACCTTCCCCGCCGATCAAACAGCGGATTACAAAGGAGTGATACAATGTCTCACACAGAAATTTGACCCCCAACGAAACATTGACTTTGAAAGATATACATTCAACACTGCATGCCAGCAAGGGGAAGAGAACCTAGACGATTTTGCAACGAGACTCAGAAAACTGGTCAGATACTGCGAGTTTGACAAATTCGACAATGAGCGAGCTGCGCATCATCGAGGATTGTCAATCAGTGGAGTTCCGAGTACGCATTCTGAAGGAACCAACGACGCTGGTAAAAAATTTGATGATGGTTCGCACGAAAGCAAGGGCCACAGAGCACGCCAAGCAGATGGAGTTGGGAAAAGAGAAGAGAGTGGCGCTAGCACATCGCGTCACTGGGAATTTCAAAAAGAAAGAATTCCAGACGCCGAGCATACCAAAAAAGGGCGAACAAACATGCTACCGCTGTGGTCTCGAATTCCCACACGTCGGTGCCTGCCCAGCAGTGGGTCAGAAATGCAGGAAGTGCAACAGGGACAATCATTTTTCAAACACGTGCATGACCAGACAATTCAGAAGTGAAAGAGGCAGAATAATGAGGCCAAGGATGACCATTAACAGGTATGCACGATATATGGAAACGGCCAATCGCAGCTCCTTCGACGAAGCAGAAGAAACGGCAGGACCTGTGTCGGAAGCGTGACTATATCTAATGTCAGACGCGCCAAGAGAAGCCAAAGAGACAGAGCACGTTCATCTCGTCGAAAAACAACAAATAAAGAAGACAGCCACTGTGGACATGGATGTAGGGAGCCACCAAGCTAAGTTTATGCTTGACAGTGGAGCAACATGCATCATGTGCATGTCAGAATACCAGAAAATGAGAGTGAAACCACAGCTATCACCGTCGACCGTGAATGTGTTCACATGGCGTTCCAGAAGGCCAGTAGAAAATATGAGAAAATTCACGGAGACTTTACCATACAAAGGCAGGTCCTACCAAGAAGAAATACATGTGCTCAAAGGAGACATCCCAGCACCATGCCTGCTAAGCAACGTGACGGCACAGGTGATAGGGCTAGTAGCGATGACATACCACATGTCGGAAACTGGAAACATCCTACAAGAATACCCTTCTATACTGAAAGGTCTTGGTAAGCTGAAAGGAAAACAAATAACATTACACATCAAGGAAGCAATCAAGCCGTTGGCTCAGCATCATAGATGAGTGCCAATCCATCTCCAACCACAAGTTGAAGAGGAAATAACTAGTTTACAAGACATAATTGAACCTGCTGAAGGACCAACACCTTGGGTGTTTCCGATTGTGGCAGTTCCTAAGAAGAACACCTCAAAGATCCGCATCTGTGTGGACATGAGGATCCCAAACACAGCAATCGCAAGGGAACGTCACCCGGGGCCACACCTAAATGACCTGATCAGCTGTCTCACTGGAGCCTGCCGATTCTCAAAGCTGGACTTGTGCAAAGGGTACCATCAGTTAGAACTGGATCACCAGTCCAGATACATCACGACATTCTCCACACACCTGGGTCTGTTCAGATACAAGCGACTAAGCTTCGGAATCTCGTTGGCAGTGGAGATATTCCAGGAAATAATACGGCAAGTGATAAGGCCGGTACGGAACAGCCTAAACTACAGTGATGACATTTTGGTATTTGGAAAAACGGACAGAGAACATGACGCAGCGTTGTGTCAAGTGTGCACACAACTGGAGCAAGCAGGCCTAACTTTAAATGGAGAAAATGCGAGCTGGGAAGAGGGGAACTAGTGTTCTTCGGGCACATTTTCTCCAAACAAGGGATGAGGCCAGATCCCAGCAAAGTTGAAACACTGAAGAACGCAAATCCCCCGACGGATGTTGCAGAAGTAAGATCATTCCTGGGCCTCGCTAGCTACTATGCGCGGTACATACAGGACTTCGCCACAGTGAGCACACCACTAAGAGAACTGACCAAACAAGGGCAGAAGTTCATCTGGTCTCAAGAATGCAACAAGGCATTTGAGGAAATAAGACAAGCAGTGGTGACTGTGGAACATCTGGCCTACTTTGACCCCCTACTCTGCACTGAACTGTCGATGCCAGCCCAGTAGGACTAGGAGCAATTCTAGCGCAACATCTGCCAGGGAGAGATTCACAAAGGAAAATTGTTGCGTATGCAAGCGAAAGCTTAACAGACATTGAAAAGGCATACTCGCAACCAGAAAAGGAGAGCCTAGCAGTGGTGTGGGCATGTGAACACTACCACATGTTTATCTACGGGAAGTCATTCACCATCATAACTGACCACCAGGCGCTAGTGACGATCTATGAAAGCCCGTCAGCCAAAATGCCACCCAGGATTGAACGCTGGGGCATAAGGCTGATGGACTATGACTTTACGATTGTGCACAAGCCAGGGAAAGAACACAATCCGGCAGACTACATGTCGAGACACCCATTACCGCAGGTCCACGAGATGACATCGATGGCAGAAGAATACCTCAACTTCGTACTGAAACAAAACACCCCAGCGCCAATAACACTACTAGAGCTAGCAAGGGCGATGCCACGCTGCAAATGGCCATGGAGATAACGAGAAAGCAGAGATGGAGGCACGTTAACAATAATTGCACCTGAGGAACTGGAGTATGCAAGGAAGAAGTGCTAGCTCTCAAGAAAATCCATGAGGAACTGTCCGAAACAGACACAGGGATAATGATGAGAGGGACGAGAATTGTGATACCAAGCTCACTCCGGAGGCAATTGGTAAATCTGGCTCATTAGTCACACCGAGGCGTAGTAGCAACGAAGAAACTACTAAGAGAGAAAGTATGGTTCCTTGGCCTAGATCGCATGGTAGAAGACACCATAACAACATGCCACCTCTGTCAAGTGACAGAACCACCGGCCAGGCATGAACCACTACAAATGTCCGAACTTCCAAGAGCGGTGTGGACAACATTAGCAGCGGATTTCTTCGGGCCCCTGGACACAGGATACTACCTGCTCAAGGTCATCGATGAATACTCTCGGTTTCCAATAGTACGGCACGTCCCATCGACATCAGCAACACTACCGATACTAGATGACATATTTGCAGCATGGGGTTCACCAGAAACACTAAAAACAGACAACGGTCCCCCATTCTCAGGGGAAGACTCCCGCAGATTTATGGCCTATCTAGGGATCAACAACAGGAAGATAACTCCGTTGTGGCCTCAAGCGAATGGAATGGTGGAGAGGTTCATGGGGACATCAAAAAAGCAGTTCAAAGAGCAAACGTAGCCCAGATATCACTTGGCCAAGCTCTGTGCCAGGTATTACGTGACTACAGAAACACACCCCACAACTCCACAGGAAGATGCCCAGCAGAGCTGGTACTTTGAAGAACAAGCAGGACAAGGCTACCACAAGTAGAAGTAACTATGGCACTAGATCACAGCAGCATTGCAGCAAAAGACAGAGAGGTGAAAGAGAAAATGAAAAGATATGCAGATGCCAAGCGACACACCAGCTCGTCAGACCTAAAGGAAGGAGACACGGTGATAGAATGGCAGCGACAACAAAGTAAGTCCGACAGCATGTTCTCCAAAGACCCGCTATTAGTAACTAAAGTGAAGGGCCCAATGGTCACAGCCGAGTCAGAACGTCAGAGGATAACAAGGAACAGCTCACATTTCAAAGAACTAAAAGAAAAGACAAGGGAAGACGAAGATAAGGAAACAGCAGAACAAGAAGAGGAGGAGCACAACAGGAAGGAAAGAAACAATGACGAGGGACCAGCAGAAGAACAACAGACGGAGGCCGGCCCTCGAAGAGCATGCAGACGGCCAAAAAGACTAATAGAAGAAATGTAATGATGAAAGGCACACCGACCTGTATCAGGGCAGATTTGCATCTATCTCTATCTACACATCTGTGTTTTCACTTTTCTCGTCGCTTCTTTGTGACAAAGGGGGGAGATGTAGTGACCTGGGGGCAGGACATTAGGACCCTGCAAAGAATGAGATGGACACCGAAGGAACCGAACACCACATCCGGTCAAGGGTGTGGGAAGGGGCATTGCTGAGCGAGGGCAAGAGGTGGGCAGACGTGAGTGGGCACAGCAGAACATCGTGTAATGAAATAAAGAGTTAAAGAGCCTTACCTGTCTCCTGTGACTTTGTGCATGCGAAGACACCACATGGTCTACACATGTATTCTTTTGGTTTAGATACAGAACATATTGGTTTGCTCTTATGATGTGGTGGGTGTACACAAAGCAAACTGGCATGCATATAGATCATACTTATTAGCATGAGTAACACACAGGAGTAAATGTTTCATGTTTTGGTTTGTATACTATTTTGGTTCAGTCTTGTGACATGCTGGTTTGTGAACACAGTTTAAACATACACTCAAAAAGCTTAATATGCTAATCTGCATGCAAGATATACTGATCGCATGCATAACCTTCTGGTTAGTTTGTGTACCACTCTAGTTTGCATGCCTAATGTACTGGTAGACATGCATATTTGTATTGTTCCCCCTGCATAGTAAATTGATTCCACAAGCACAGTTTTCTTGTGTGTATAAACAATGTAGTGTTTTCTAATACTGATTTTGTGTGCACAGTATAAAATCACGTATGTTTTTATGCCTATTTCATACTTTTTGTTTTGTTTGCCAATCACGCTGGTTACTCAACAGCAAACACCTATGTTTGAATGGGGCAAACCATGAAGGACGTGATGATTCACTGATTTGTTTCACTTCATTATGGTTTGGCTCAGTTAATTTGGAGGGTAGTGGAAACCATGCACCAACATACTCCAATCTCAATTTGAGTTGTGAGGTGTAACTTTGCATAATTGATGAAAAAGCTGTGCTTCTGTAGAAATGTATCAGTTCGAAGAGTGTCAGAGCTCCTGATCGCTCCAAGAGGCAAAGGCAAGATGGCATCCCTAATAAGAGTGAACTTCAGTGCATACCTGAGGGCATGTTTTTATACCAAATGGAAGTACTCGAAATTGTCAATGATGAACCCTCTCCCCACACACACAAACCTGAGAAACGTCTGGTGGCAGTCTCTGATGGGATAAGTATTCTGTATGTGGAAAGGCAGGATAATATTTATCTTGAAATGAATTGTTGACACAAAGTAATTGATGTTCTTCAAATCTATCACCAGCTTGTATATCCCCGATGCCTTGTTGATCAGAGAAATTAGGGAAAACCACCTTAGATCCTGCTCATGACCCAACTCAGGAATACTGGATCAGTGAGCAAATACTGGCTTATAAGGCTTGGTGTTTAAACAGATCCTGAAGTCACAGGTATTGCAACTTCGCTACAATTTCTCCATGTTTGAGGCTAAGTCTATAATGAATTCATGGAAAACTACCTACAGAACTCACTTGTCTGTAAAAAACGGGTGCTCTGCTTACTGAAACAATGACAAGTCTTCCCACTGGACCACACTGAAAAGAATCTCTGCATAACCTGGGATGCTAAAGTGGTTTTCCCTTACGATCAAGAAGAGGACCCAGCTGAAATCTGGAATGGTGAATGACTGCTTATGTCTCCTAGGGTAGGACCATTTTTGCTATTTCTGTCAAAGTATCTAGTTTTTACAAACAGAAAATGTGGCATATTTCTGGTTCTTGAAAGGCTTCTGCAGATCCACCTCCAATTCCTCCCCAAATAGCTTATTGCCAGAAAAGGGTCTTTAAAAAAAAAAATAAACAGACTTTGAGCGGCTTCAGATATCCAAATGTAAATGTCAACATGCTGCCATCACCATAGTTCTCTTAAAAGTGATTCAGCATTCCTGCTCCTTGGATCTGAAGGACCACAGCCTAAGTGAGAATTTCCATAGGTTCAGTCAGATTTGTCAGCAGCAGATCCGTGGTCAAAACCTGGGACATATTCATCTTACCCATCGTATGTGCGTATGAGCAAACCAAGAATTCAGGACCACTCTGGGTGTTCCTATTCCCTCTTTAAGAGACCCTGAATTGTATAGTTTACTGGAAGCTCCAAAACCGCTGGTCTGTGGACCTGTCAAAACCACTCTCCACCAGGACAGACTGTTTTGTCATCCTGTCCAATTAAAGGTCTGATGATAAGTATACCACTACAGTGTGCATCTTTTCCTTCTGTATTTATTTCCCGGTTTAAGACTACCTACTTCTGCGTCACTTCCTGTGTGTTTTACTGTAAACTATCCCACTCTGCCCCTCTCTACCTATAACCAATGTTGCAGAACCTTTCCCTGTGCAGAGCTCCCTGTGCCCACTCAGAAGTGTGGCTATGATAATGGGCAAACCATCCCTTGTGATCACTCAAAACTGGTTCTGGGGGCAGCTCCTGCCCCCACTGGAACTGGAGCCTGAATGGTTGGCAGGAAAATATAGGAGGAAGGTCCAGGTGTGAGCTACATCTGCCTGTAACAGGGTAGGCACCCTTTGAAGGTAATTAAGTTCCTGGAAGCAGCCCAGATGATTATCCTGTCGGGGATTAAAACATCTCCTCACACCCAAGCCCTTTAGTCACTGGCTCGAAGTAATGCACATTCATGACGGGGTAGCTATCAACAGACAGGTAACAGTGAACACTGGCAGAAAGGCACATTAGGCTTAAGCAACTTTTTAAAAGTATAATTTTCAAAATAGTAATCTGAAATCTGACTTGACCATTAAGTTGAATTTTAAATTACTATTAAAATGAGTCCCTGAATGTTTCTAGCTATTCCCAAACTGACATTATGCATTATAAAAGATTATAATGTAAATCAGCATTTTCCTATGGGAGAGGCAGCCTTACCACAATGAAAAACATCTTTGGAAATTTTTCACTTTCAGGATAAGTAAACCATACATGCCCAACTTTTTAAATATCAGGCACCAAGCCCTCTCGGCATATAAGGCTTCTTTAAGGGTGACTTAGAAGTATAAAAAATGAAGATTTAGGCCTGCCAAAAGGTATATATTGCTAAGTTGAATTAGCTGTTTTTTAAACTACCTACCCAGGCTGCAGGGGCAGCCTTGGAGACATATTTTGCATGGTCACTTTAGTAGTCGGACAATATGTGCTGCAGCCCACTAGTAACATTTACCTTACAGGCCCTGGGTGTACACCTTGGTACCATATACTAGGGACTTATAGGTAAGTAAAATATGGCAATCCTGAGTGTAGCCAATTGTGACATGTTTTAGGGATCAGATCACATGCATTGGTGCCTGGTTAGCAGTGTCCCAGTGTGCAGAGTCAAAACACAGCAGCATCAGTTCCCCCCAAAAATGGGGATGACCGTACAAAGTGAGGCATTTTCTTATGTGTTTAATGTTTCTGTAGGAAAATCTAGTTTTTAGTTCCACAGTCAAGTCACTGAGCTTTCCCCTCCTGAATGTTTATTTTCTCCCTATTAGCAGCAGCCTAAATATTTGTAGATCTTGAATTGTAATCATGACCAAACTTCATGATTTTTTAACCCTCTTTGGGGCATGTTTACAAGAAAATGTTGGAGCGTAGAGCTGCGCCAAAACTGGCAGCGCCACGATCCAACATTTCCAAAACGCAGGGATGCGCCGTATTTCCAACAATACTGTGCACCCGTGTTTTCCTTAGCACTGGCGCTAAAACCAGCCACCTAGTGCCAACGCAGGCCCCCTTGCACATTAGTTGTGGGGAATGAATATTTATGTGCAGGAAGGGACACCTTCCTGCACATAGCCAAACAATAATGGCGATGTGTTGTTTCTGTGAGTGCTGCATTCTACAGCACACATAGAAGTAGCACATCGCCATTATTTAATGATTGTTTATGTGCAGAAAGGTGTCCCTTCCTGGAAAAAAAACAATCATTAAATAATGGCGATGTGCTACTTGTATGTGTGCTGTAGAATGCAGCACTCACAGAAACAACACATCGCCATTATTGTTTGGTTATTTGCAGGAAGGTGTCCCTTCCTGGAAAAAAAACAATCATTGAAGGCATTTTGCTATTTCCATGTGTGCTGCAGAATGCAGCAAATATAGAAAAACAAGGAAAAATAAGAAAAATGCTACTTACCATTATGCATCTGTTCTTGGCATGTAGAGCTGTAGATTCGTATACTTGTGCATAGATCGCCATCTGGTGTTGGGCTTGGATGTTTGCACTTTGTTTTTGTCTTGGAAGAAGTCTTTTGTAGTCATGAGGTAGGTGACTTCTCCTTAGGACGATAGTGCGCATGGGCATCGACTCCATCTCCACATTGTTTTGCCATGGAGGATCATGATGGAGTTAGTAAGAAATAGAAAAGGATGTCCATGTGTAATGTATCTAAGTAAGATAGTACTGGAACAGATAGAGATATCTGGGGAGGTGGGTGGGCGTATACGAATCTACAGCTCTTCATGCCAAGAACAGATGCATACTGGTAAGTAGCATTTTTCGTTTGAGGCATATGAGCTGTACATCGTATACTTGTGCATAGACTTTACAGCAGTTACCCCCTTAGCGGTGGCTACCTGTATCTGTTGTCGAGGTTTGAAAAAGCGTTCTTAATACAGCCTGGCACACACTAGTTTGATGTTTTGTTTGCACGTCTACACAATAGTGTTTTGTGAACGTGTGAGGTGTAGATCAAGTTGCTGCTTTGCAAATGTCATCTAGGGGAATGTTCCCTAAGAATGCCATAGATGCCCCTAGTTTACATGTGGAGTGAACCCTAGGGGGAATGGTTAAGGTGGGTTTGGCTTTCGCATAGCATATTTGGATGCATTTAACAATCCACCTTTCAATCCCTGTTTTTGAAATAAGATTGCCTTTATGAGGTGGGAGAAAGCCACAAAAAGTTGTTTAGTCTTTCGAAAGGATTTTGTTCTTTCAATGTAGTAAAGTATTGCTCTTTTTATGCCTAGTGTGTGAAGAGCCCGTTCTGCTACTGAGTCTCGTAGAGGAAAAAATACTGGGAGCTCTACAGACTGGTTAAAGGGGAAAGCAGAGACGATTTTGGTAGAAATTTTGGGTTAGTCCTAAGAACCACTTTGTTATGATGGATTTGGAGAAATGGTTCTTGTATGGTTAATGCCTGGGGTTTACTGACTCTTCTGAGAGAGGTGATTGCAACTAGGAAAGCTACTTTCCGTGTGAGAAATTGTAATTTGCATTTATGCTTACTTTCAAATGGGGACACATGAGCCTGATAAGTACCACATTTAGGTTCCATACTGGAGAGGGTGGAAGTCTAGGTGGAAGTATTCTTTTAAGTCCTTCCTTAAATGCTTTAATAGCGGGTACTCTAAACAAAGACAAGTGTTGTCTGTTTTGGAGATAGGCTGATATTGCAGCGAGATGTAGTCTAATGGATGTATACGCTAGGTTACATTGTTGTAGATGCAAAAGGTAACAAATGATGTGTTGAATAGAAGCAACTAGTGGGTTGATTTTGTTATTTGTACAGTAAATTACAAACCTTTTCCACTTTGCGGCATAGCAAGCTCTAGTGGTAGGGCGGCTAGCCTCCTTAATTATGTTCATGCAGTCTGGCGGTAGATTAAGGTAGCCAAACTCAAAGACTTCAGGTGCCAGATCACAAAGTTGAGTTGATTGGGATCTGGATGCCTTATCTCTCCATGGTTCTGAGTGAGAAGCTTGGGTGAGAAGCGTAGCTTTTGATGAGGAACTACTAATAGTTGCAAGAGGGTTGTGAACCATGGCTGTCGGACCCATGTTGGAGCAACTAGGATCATTGTGAGGGAATGCTGTTTGAGTTTCCTAACCACTAGCGGAATGAGTGGGAGAGATGGAAAAGCGTAAGCAAATTTGCCTGACCAGTTCATCCATAGCGCATTGCCTTTTGACAATGGGTGTGGATACCTGGATGCGAAGTTTGGGCATTTTGCGTTTTGGTGTGTGGCGAACAGGCCTTTTTCTGGGTGGCCTCACATTTGAAAGAATGGAAGCAGAACTTGAGGATGAAGTTCCCATTCGTGGATCTGCTGTTTTTGGCGACTGAGTAAATCCGCAATTTGATTGTGTACTCCTGGGAGGTGTTCTGCAAGGAGATGTATGTTTTGAGGAATGGCCCATCTCTATATGCTTTGAGCTAGGTGTGAAAGCTGGAGAGAGTTCCCCCCCCCCCCCCCCTTGTTTTTGTATAGAATACATTGCTGTCGTGTCGTCTGTATGGACTAGGACAGCTTTGTTTACGCGGTGGAAAGATTTTAACACTAGGAAAATTGCCAACAATTCCAGGTAATTTACGTGGAATTGTTTTTGTTGAGGGGTCCATATGCCCTGAATGGTATGGGTTTGAAGATGAGTTCCCCAGCCGGTGAGCGATGCGTCTGTTGTTAGCACTATCTGTGGAACTAGGTCGAGGAACTGCCGCCCTTTGGAAAGGTTTTGTGTGTTTCACCACGGCAGAGAGCGATGGGTGCTGTCGTCTACCAACACCAGATCTGTTAGCTGACCTTGAGCCTGGTTCCACTGACGTGCCAAACACTCCTGTAAGTGACGCATTTGGAGTCTTGCATAAGGGACGATGAGAACGCAAGAGGCCATCATCCCGATTAACTGCACTAACACTCGAGCAGGTAGTGAGTGTTGAGGGTGAAATGTTTGTATTAGAGCTTGTATGGCACTTATCCTGACTGGGTTGGGGGTATGCTAGAGCTTTTAAAGTGTCTATTGTAGCCCCTAGATATTGTTGTATGTTGGACGGTTGGAGGTGGGATTTGGTGAGGTTTACCGTGAATCCCAAATGGTGAAGCAGTTGGATTGTTTTGTGTGTGTGTTGCACACAGCTGCTGTGTGACTTGGCTTTTATGAGCCAGTCGTCTAGATAAGGGAAAACATGGATGTGCTGTCTTCCTAAGTGGGCTGCAACTACTGCGAGACACTTGGTGAAGACTCTGGGTGCTGTAGTGACCCCGAATGGGAGGACCTTGAACTGGTAGTGTTGACCATCTACCACGAACCTGAGATATTTTCTGTGAGTGGGGTGAATGGGCATATGAAAGTAGGTGTCCTTTAAATCCAGAGTGGAGAGAAAGTCACCCTGTTGAATTAGTGGGAGCACCTGTTGAATAGTGACCATGTGGAAGTGGTCTGACTGAATGTAGAGGTTTAGCAGTCTGAGGTCCAATATGGGTCTGAGAGAGCCGACTTTTTGGGAGATTAGAAAATAGAGGGAGTAAACTCCTGTGCCTTGGTGGGGCAAGGGGACTGGTTCTATTGTGTGTTTTTGTAATAGAGAGAGAACCTCTTGTTTGAGAAGTGTTAGATGTTCCGTGGACATTGGACGTTGTCTGGGAAGAATGTTTGGGGGGTAGAGGTGAGTTCTAGGCAGTAACCATGCTGGATAATTTGTCTTACCCACTTGTTTGTTGTGATTGAATTCCAGACCGGTAGGAACTGTGATAGACGTCCCCTGACAGAAGTGGAATGATCGGGGGTAGTGGAGGGAAGTCACTGTTTGGTGGTAGGGGAAGTGCGGGTGGAGTTTCCCCCTGCCTCTTCCTCTATTGTTGTTCCCTCTGTATCCTCCCCGAAAATATTCTTTGGATGAGGAGGATTGATTGGGGCTTTAAGACGAGGAGGGGTTTTCTGATGCAGCAGTCTTTGAGCCACCCCTATAAAAGGAGCAACGAAAAGAACCTCTATTCGAGGGTAGTTGTAATGCCCCCATGGTTTTAGCAGTCTTGGTGTCTTTCTTCATTTTTTCCAATGAAGAATCGACTGTGGGGCCAAAAGGTGTTTTTGATCAAATGGCTGATTAAGAAGTGCTGACTGTACTTCTTGTTTGAATCCTGAGATTCTAAGCCAAGCGCGTCGGCGTAGCAAAACGCTGGTGTTAATGGCACACAAGGCTGTATCAGCTGCATCAAGGGTACATTTGATGGAAGTGTTTGTGATAAGTTTACTATCTTGAATGAGGTCATGAGCTTTATTCTTGTATTGGTCTGGTAAGTGCTGCATCAGTTTTTCTAGCTCGTCATAGTGAACTCTATCATACCGCGCCAGGAGAGCTTGTGCATTGGCAATGCACCAATGATTGGCAGCTTGAGATGCGATTCTCTTGCCTGATGCATCTATAAGTTTTGATTCCTTGTCAGGTGGAGGGGCGTCACCTGTTTAAGAATTTGCCCTTTTCCGTGCATTTGAAACAACAAGCTAATCTAAAGGTACCTGGCCCCTGATGTAAATTGGGTCTGTAGGAGCGGCTTTATATTTTTGTCAACCCTTGGCGTAAATATTCTAGCTCTAACAGGGTCTTTGAGTACCTCATTGGCGTGTTTTATCGTACCCTTGAGCATGGGCAGAGTGTTTGTGCTTTTTTGTGAGGAAGCGAAAGTTTCCACCAAGAAATCCTCTTCCAAGGGATCAGTATGTAATTCCACCCCATGGTATTGAGCAGCTCTATTAATGAGCTGTGAGAAACTAATATAGTCATCGGGTGGTGATGGTCTGGAGAGATATAGATCGGGGTCCTAAGTATGATCCGGGTCTTTATCATATTCATCCCAGGGGTCTGGGTCCTCTGGAATGTTGTCCTGATTATCATCCCCATCCCCGTCCCCATCTCCATCCTCATCTTTATCAACCTGTGGCCTAGGTGAAAAGCGTGGTGGTGGTGAATGTGCTGGTGAAATTAGCAGATTTGGGTTAAAAGGTGGAGGAGAGGGAGGTATATAAGGGGAGAGGGGTTAGTACCCATGTCTTTTTTCTTAAGAGGTATGTGGTAGTCTTCAGGCAGCTTCCGTTTTTTGGGAAGTGTTGCTCGAAGTTTCCCAGTGTCTGGGTCAATATGGAACTGTTTTTGCTTCGGATCCAAAGACCCTTGTGGAGGAAGTTCTTTGGATGGAGTCTGTTTTGGAGAGCTTCCGTGTGTATTAGGGTCGGTGCCTTTAAGTGCGGGTTGTTTCAGCTCCGAAGGCTTGGTTTTTCCCTGTTTGGGATCCGAAGGTTTTCCTTTTGGTTAAGTTTCCGAAAAAGTTTCTTTAACTGGTTTCGGATCCAATGCTTTCGGTTTAGCCGGTGTTGGTTCCTAAGCTTTCGGTCTTGGTGGTATCGGCTCCGAAGTCTTTGGTTTATGTGAATCTTTCGGTGCCGAAGATGTCTTCTGTGCCGACAGCGGAGCATCAGACTTAGCCTTGTGTTTCGGTGTCGATGATGTGGGTCCGAACCCCTGGACGGGGTTCGGTCGATCCCGAGCTGGAAGGCTTGTCTTTATGTTTCATATCATCTCACAAAAAGGTCCTTTAATGGAGTAGTTATGACCAAAAGGAATACCACTCCAACGTATACTGCTCACAACAAGTATCCTAATGGGAACTATATATAACTATGTGAATGTCACAAAGCACATAAACCCAACAATAAGCATTAGCTTTTTAAAGACGAGAACCCTCACTCACCACATGGGTGACATGCTTCATCATTGGGTTCCCTCTTACACCCAGTGCCCGCAAGGTACACTGAGTGGGCTACAACTCTCCCTCTGGAGAGGAGCGTGAGGTGTTTTTTCACTCCAGTGCTAAAGGTAAAGGAGGGGCAGAGTGCAAAAATAATATCAAATGTGCATTAAAACCATCTCATAAAGGGAAAAAGAACTTTAATAACTATCCCCAATGGATGGAGTTAAAACCAGTGTGACGATAGGAGTATAGATATTACCTATCTAACTAGGTCGACATGTTTCTGCCTAGGGGACCAAAAGTTCCAGGCATTCATCAGGACCATTTAGTTTGTCACTCTGCAAAAATGTGAATAACAAAAACCATACTTATGTAAAATATAAGTGTTGCCGAGACCGACTCCTGTCTGGTGTTCTTGCTGTAATGAATAAATGCACTTATTAGCAATTCCCATATTCTTATAAAGTATTAACATATTAACCACGTGTCACGTGAAAAATAGTGCCAAATGTCACCACCAAAGTGAAAGCCATGTGAATAAATCATTATTCTCAACAATATCAGGCAAACAAATCTGCCTTACTGTACAGGTCCTTTATCTGTGTGCGGGTACCTGCATGTCAAAATAAATCACATACAAGACAGGTCTTGGGACAGCTTCAAAAATATAAATAAAAAAATATATATAAAAATAAAACAAAAAGCAAGCTCAATCTGTCTATTAAGCATGACCACAAAGGCTAGTGTCTTATCATTCTCTTCTGCGCTGGGGCATCGTCGCTATAACGCAACCCTACTCATATGTAATCAAATAACACAATCTACAGTAGGATATATCATCCTTCTTATGTTTCACATTCTTCGTGTATCAGATATACAGTCCAACACACATGAGCCCTATGACACTGCAATATCAAAGGACATGTGATATTCAAAAGGCTGCATAGTCCTATAAGCACTGCTACAATCTGTCTCTTAAAATTTAACAGCAAGGCTAAATAGTCCTATGATCACTACTTCGATCTGTCTCTTAATATTTAACAATCTAGAACTAGAGTATTTGTATGTGAAAACCTAGGCGCATTTGTGTCACGCCTCCATGTCTCTCCTATTACACATAGCGAAACATCCACGTTTTCCGACTATCAAAAGATTTTCACTCGCCTAATATCCCTGCATCGCTCCTTCTTAATAGGGGCACTCGAACGGAAGACATCAGCTATTTCCGTCCGTCTTTATTTGATTCCGCATCGCGAACTCAAAACCGGAAGTGAAAGGTATCACTTCCGGTTGACGGCTCTTTTTTTCGGCGTAATCACTAAAGGTTCTAAATAAATCTATAAGCACCAGAATCAGGGCACAAGTCCTAAAAAAGAAGTGGGGGGACGCTCGAGTTAGGTTGTGTCAACGGAAGTGACGTCACAACAGGAATTGTCACGAAATTTGCTGGTCTCCGTCTGAAATGCGTGAATACATACAAGATACAAGTAGAGGTATAATACTTCAATAAGTGGCAGTCACTCAAAACACAAGAACACACTATACACAGGACCCATTCCTCGGACTTCACGGTTATTACAGACTCAGGCCGTAGGCAGTACGGGCATCTGTCGGGGTCCCTAGAAGTGACATGCTCGGCGTGTTGATAGCGCAGCTCCTTGAAGCCTTGGCGCCTCGGCTTGGCTCTGAGAAAGGCTGGCAAGGGGAGGGCGCGAGGTGGAAGGGGAGATTATTCTGAGCCTCGGGTGCATTTGAAAGGCATTCATTCGCACGTAGGTGCAGACTCAGATACCGGCTACATCTTTTGGGCAGGGGGGACGGCGTCCACCCGGTAACCCAGTAAAATAAGTGGGGGGACGCCGTCCACCCACGTGGTACCCCGACTCGAGCCCTGACCAGAATGATCTACGCTTGTTATATAAATCACTCTGACACTGTTTCTGATATTCCTTTGCCTTAAAATCGATCCTAATACGTTTTTTCAAGTACCACAGTGTTACACTATTGTGATGCATTCTGGGATATATAGTTCACTTATCTTTCAACAACTAATATTGACAACGGAATTCAGGGAAAAACCATTCAACAACCTTGTATCTCATGGATCACTATATCACCATATTCATCCCAGTCTGACATATTATGAGATATATCGTAATAGTTAGTTATATATAGTTCCCATTAGGATACTTGTTGTGAGCAGTATACTTTATGTTTCATAGCCAGGCTCGAATGCGGGCGTCTGAAATAGTATCACGGTGTCGACCCGAAGACGAATGTGTAACCGGAGTCTTTGGTGTTTTTGTGGGCAGTTGGGGCTCGTTACTCACGGTTCGTTGAGCCGGAGTGATGTTCGAGTCCTCTTCCATGTCGGAGTCACTGGCTTCAGACACGGAAATAGGTCCTTCTTCTTCTTTGGGGCCGGGTTGTAATTCCGATTCTTCTCCGAAGATATCTGGCACTGGACTAGTGGCGCGAATCATTTTCTCTGATCGGAATGATCGACCGGCCTCGCAGCTTGTTTCTTTGTGCTCCGGGGAGAAGCAGAGATTACAGACCTCGTGAAAGTCTGTGTGTGGAAACTTAGCACCACACTCGGGGCATTTCTTAAATGGAGTCTGTTCCATGGACTGCTGGCATGGTCGGCGCAGGTAGGCCTCACGGCCCGCGGCGAAGCGTCGCTTGAAGTATTTGGATTTTTACAATGCGCGTCAAAAGGGAAACGCGCGATCAAATACAATACCGTCGAGTGGTAAGGATTGCACGTCGAAAAGGTTCGAAGACTATCCCGAACCGGAGCGTCGCAATACACATCCGAACCCAATGGTGGAAAAAACCGAGATGGAGTCAATGCCCATGCACACTATCGTCCTAAGGAGGTGTCGCCTACCTCATGACTACAAAAGACTTCTTCCAAGACAAAAACAAAGTGCAAACATCCGAGCCCAACACCAGATGGCGATCTATGCACAAGTATACGATCTACAGCTCATATGCCTCGAACAGGTATTTGTCCTTGTTGCGCCATTCTACCGCCTGCTATTGCATTGCATTCGTTTTTGGCGCTGCCTCAGATTTACACCTCCATGTAAATCTGGGGAAGCGTAAAAAAGCAATAGGTGTTGCGGTGTAACGGCCACAGCAACACCCAATGCACGCTACTTTCACACACATACCTGCGTCAAAGGGTACCATATTAAAAAAGCGGCGTTAAGCCACAATAGTGCCATTGTGTTAATATGGTGCAGGGCATTGTGCCACCGGAACGTCACCAAAAAAGTGAGTTTACGATTGTGTTATCCCCTTGTAAATATGCAACTGTTAGTATTTGAGTTGTAGATTCAATGTATAGCTCCTTACTTCTTTAAACATTTGTTTCACAACTGTGGGAAATGTTTGTGTAAAAATCAGGTATGCCTACACACGAATGTGCAAGCAGTGTGAATTTGTAGAAATATTGTGTTGTCCTCCTCCTCTGTATGCTTTCCTTCAAGAACAAATGTGTTCAGTTTGGATCAAAATTAGTGATTTGCAGTTTTCACCCTTATTTAGACTTACTCTCATCTGAAAATATAAATTCAGGTAGTGATCACGTGAAGATAAAACCTGGTAACAGTGTTTTATCTCTTTAATTCAACTCTCACATGTGGACAATACCCATCTCAAGCATTACAGCAAGTGACTGCATTGATTGTTGGCTGGGTCATACAGGTGTGCATTGGAGGAAAACTTATCATTTATGGAATTCCTCAGAATTAAAATTGTCTTTTTGTGGATTTGTGTCAGAAAAGTGGAATACTATTTGCACGCCAGTCTATTTCCTACACTATAAACAACAGGACGTTAACATAATGCTAGCTAGCTTTCCCAAAACGAATACTGCAAGCTGGATTTTTTTCACCACCTTGTGATGGTACCTGCATCTGATGATAAATTTGAATGGCAGTTTCCAGATACACCTCAAACATGGGGATAATGACAACTTTTTAAAGCTAATCTGTCACACATATGCATAACTCAAATGCTGGAATGTACTATAATACACAGCAACCCCTAAATCACTGGTCTTATTTTACCTACACGGATCAAATCAGAACAGTAATAAATGTGACTAAACTGTTTTTTGGCCTTCTTAGTTATTTTTGTAGGTGCAGACACAATGAAATATGTATGGTTGCTGGATGTTTCTAGGGCATCTGTTGTACAAGTCCAGGACTGACAACAAACTTGAGACTGCACCCTCTCAAGGTTCAAGAAGTATCATTGATGATAGAGGGCAGTCCACTATCCTCAGTGGACTTGCTCCTTCTGCAGCGCCGTCTGGTAGCTGCAGTCCCCTCCTGCCGCTGCTAGCGCTACTGACCCAGAGGTCAAGCGTTCGAGGCCCTCCTCCACCCGCAGGCTCCTGCCTGCGCCTCATCCCTAGGTGGTCCAGTGGTAGAGCATCATTGCTCTGCTGCTCGACTGCCCTCCTGTCGCTTTGTTGCTGTAGTCTGTCCCTCTCCGTTTTTGTCTCTTCTTTTTCTTCTGCCTTTGCCTTTTGTTTCCCTATTGCCTTCTCTGGCTTTTTCTTCCTGTTTTTTCCTGTTTTTCTACCCCTCCCTCGCTGCGATCCCAGCGCCCCCGCCCCCGCCTCCACTGTCCTTTTCCCGCGCTTTCCCACCTCCCAGCTGTCCATCCCTCCCGCAGCACTACTTAATGGCAGCTGTGCAGTGGGCATGACACTGGTGCACCAAAGATAAGCCCATCTATGCCTAGACCGTGCCCAGCGGCAGGGACCCTGCTTCTCGGACCCCCCCACCGCTACAATGCCAGAACAGTCATCGCCCTCAAACCGGGATGACACGCCGTCTGCCACCTAGCACGACCGAAGAAGAATTGTGGACTCTTTGCCTGCCATCTTCAGCCACGCCATCAAACCAGCTCCCCTCACCGCCCATCCGATTGACAGTGCACCCAACTGCCTCAACTGCATCCTCCTGAATGTATGGTCCCTCCACAAACACGCCACAGAAATCTGGGACCTCCTCGCCGCTATCTCTCCTGACATCGCTTTCTTCACAGAAATCTGGACCAACCCCTGCTTCGGACCGGACATCTCCATCCCGACTGCTACAAGGTCACTCGAAAGGACCATCCCGACTGCCTGGGAGGAAGCATCGCCATCACCCACAAAAAACACGCTCCGACAAACCACGCACTCCAACGACGACCATGGAACACCTCCAAATCCAGACCAACACCACACTCCGCGGTACCTTAGTCTACAGACCCCCCCCTTCACTGACGTCATCATAGACCTCATTGCACCACCTACATCCTACTTGGACACCTCAACTTCCACCTGGACAACACCAGCGACCAGAACACTGCCTCCCTCCTGGAGAACCTCACCAACATTGGACTCAAGCAACTAGCCACCACACCGACCCACACAGCTGGTCACGCACTCAACCCAGTCTTAACTGCCAGCAGAAACATCAGCTACAGCCACAGCACCGAACTCTCCTGGACCAACCACCACTGCGTACACCTCGCCTTTGACACGCTGACCATACACCACCATCATCATAATCGTCTGTCCCCGCCGCATCTGGACCAAGGCCACGAAGAACTCCTTGTCAACTCACTCAGCACAATCACTTCGTCAATGCCCACACCACAGCACACAACCTCCACCAATGGATCACCACTGCGCCAACACACTGGCACTTCTCGAGACAAGACCAGGCAAACAACGCTCCAAGACAACCAGCTGGTTCACACCCACCTTCCACGAGTCCAGACGCACATGTAGACGTCTCAAGAAAAAATGGAGGAACAATAAAGACCCGGAAACTCACGCAAACTTCAAATCCTCCATCAACACACACCACTTCCTCCTGAAGAAAATGGCACTCCAGGACAGAATCAATGCTAAATGCACACAACAGCAAAGAACTCATTGACATAGTCAAGGAATTTTCCAGGCCCAACAGTGGAACCACAATGTCCCCCCCCCCACCCCCCCTCCGAAGACCTCTGCAACAAACTAGGCACCTTCTTCCACTACAAGATCAGGAAGATTTATGACAGCTTCGACACAATAGACCCAGCTGCCACGCCCACCATCATCGCAAACAATCAAGCCAACCCTCAACAGATCATGCTCTACGTGACCCCACTTACTATAGAGGACATGCTCAAGACCATGAAGAGCATCCACTCGGGGGCCCAGACGGACCCATGCCCTTACCACACCTTCCAAAGAGGAGCCGCCATCGCCCCCCAGCTCCGCCACACCATCAACTGCTCCATTGAAACTGCTAACTTCCCCAACAACTGGAAACATGCTGAGATCAACCCCCTGCTGAAGAAGCCATCCTCAGACCCATAGGCCCTCAAGAACTTCAGACCGATCTTGCTCCTCCCCTTCCCTGCTAAGGTCATAGAGAAGGCCATCAACGCCGAGCACTCAGAGTTCAGAACTAACCATGTCCTGGTCTCCTTCCAATCTGGCTTCCGAAGGAACCACAGCAAGAGACTGCCCTCCTCGACGTCACAGATGACATCCGCTCCCTCCTCGACCAGGGCGAGACTGCAGCCTTCATTCTACTAGACCTCTCCGGCCTCCTTTCGTCACTGTCTCCCACTGTTCCCATGATCACCAGGCTCCACGACGCTGGCATCCATGACAAGTCTTTGAACTGGATGCACTCCTTCCTCACCGGCTGGCCCCAGTGAGTCAGACTACCACCGTTCCTCTCAGAACCCATGGAGATCAGCTGTGGAGTCCCCCAGGGTTCCTCCCCAAGCCCCAACCTCTTAAACGTCTACATGGCCCTCCTCGCAGCCATCATCAGAAGCCACAGACTCAACATCATCTCTTACGCCGACGACACCCAGCTAATCCTCTTCCCTCACCAATAAACCCTCGACAGCCAGAACCAACTTCCACAATGGAATGAGGGCCGTCGCTACATGGATGAAAGACAGCTGCCTCAAGTTCAACTCGGACAAGCTGATGTTCTCATCCTGGGATCCACCACGTCAGCCAGGGACGACTCCTGGTGGCAAGCCATGCTGGGTGCTCCCCCGACGGACCACGCAAGCAACCTTGGCATCATACTGGACTCTTTGCTCATAATGAAAAGCCAAATCAACACAGTTTCCTCAGCCTGCTTCCACACGTTCTGCCTGCTCTGAAAGACATTCAGATGGATCCCCACAGAATCCTGAAGGATGGTCACCCATGCACTCATCACCAGCAGACTCTATTACGACAACACACTATATGCCTGCACCGACCAGAAACAGCTCAAGAAGTTTCAGAGCATCCAACACGCCGCTGGCAGACTGGTCCTCGACATCCCTGTAGCAGCCACATCACGCAAAACCTCGGACAACTCCACTGGCTTAAAGTCAACAAGAGGCTCACCTTTAAGCTCCTCACTCACACCTACAAGGCCCTACACGACAGAGGACCAGTGTACCTGAACCACCGCCTCACCTTCGACATACCCATCGAACAACTCTGATCCTCTCAACTCGCCCTCTCCTCCATCCCCAGGCTCTGGAGGAAGATTGTTCTCCTACCTCGCCGGCAAGACCTGGAACACCCTGCCCCTGCACCTCAAGCACTCTGCTTCACTGACCCAATTCAGGAAGGACCTGGCTCTTTGAATGATCCTCCACCCAGTCCGTCTAGTAGCCCCCTCACCCAGAGCCTTGAGACCCTAGCAGATGAGTAGCTGCACTCTAAGTCCCTGATTGATTGATAGCGGGTGGCCAGGCATTGTAAAGAAGACATTGTAAGCCTGCACACTTCAAAAAGGCACTATATTAATGGCTTCCTTTCCAAGCTCCACATTGTACTAGTAATTAGACATGCCAGCTGATGTTCATGGTGAATAGAAACTTTATAACAAATGGATAAAGCTGCCAATTGATTAGCGTGCTGTAGGAAAAATAATTATTCCACTATTGTGTACACACTGCGTACATTTTCAGCTGTGTTTGGAAGCTACAGTGTTTGCTTGCCGACCAGTTGTACTTTACATGTGTGTCAATATGGATAAACATTGTAAGGTCAACACAATAATCTGAGGTATACCTTTCTCTTTCTTTGCTTGATAGGCTGGCCAGGAGCTAATCTCTGTGGACGGAGAGACTTTTCAAAATGTCACTCACCAGCGGGCAGTGGACATGATACGGCAAGCCTATGGTAACAAATCGAAGGAGCCTATGGAGTTTGTAGTAAAGGCTCCAAAAACAGAAAAAGAGTAATACCTCAAACACGCCATTGTGAATTTGGGGAACGGTTTCATCTCCTGCCTAGTTTGTAAACTTTATCAGAGGGTATGGAATTAACTGGATTGCTTCAAGACGAACATTTCACTGCATCGAAAGCCGAGAGTGGCATTGGTTTCCCGCCGATAGCCCTGTTCAGAACCTGTAGAGACAAGTGCACTTTTTCCTCCAGCAGTGATAAGTCTGCACGTTCTCTAGTCATGTGTTTTTTGCACAAGCAATGTATTTGTTTCTCCACCTCTTCCAAGCTGTGGTCGTGGACAATGAGGAAGCTCGACCAAAGAAATCTGTACCATTTTATAGAGGGAAAAAGTCTTAATTCTCAAGGCCTTGTGAAACAAAATCATGTTTTTTAAAAATATTTTTCTAAATATGGAACTACAATGAAAATGTTTATATTTATCTTGCTTCTATATGCTGAACTATTTCCAGCCTCGTCAAAGACAATCTCAATGTACATGAAGCAGAAATGTTTACTATAGTAGATTTTAATAATTAAAGTGTCAGTACTCACAACAAGATTTGTTAATTTCATACTCCCAGGAAATCAAACTTGGCCATGCACAATTGTACACTTTGAACAAGTTACTTACCTTCGGTAACGCTCTTTCTGGTAGAGATTCTATCTAGCCGCAGATTACTCACCTTCTGAATATTACCTAGATGTCAGACTGGATCTGGTAACTTTTTCATAGTTCCTCTCGCGTTCCATGAAGGAAGCTCAGAGCGGCTTCGCACGGATGACTTTCTTGTCCGGAAATGGCATTGGGCCTATAAAGGTGCCACCCCCTGCACACTGATGTCAGTTGCTTTCAAGTCCATGCATGCCTCCAGATGTGAAGCCCCCAAAACAAATTGGTATATCAGTATGCAGATTCCAAGATGTGGGATCTTATTATTGGATAGAGTCCAATTACAGAACGAGAAAGATGGGAGGGTCAGTGAGGAATCTGTGGTTGGAGTCTCTACCAGAAAGAGCGTTTCTGAAGGCAAGTGCGTATTTGTTTTTTTTACTTCCAGTCGCAGATTCCTCACCTTTTGAATGTATACCAAATCAGTACCTAAGGAAAATGGGTTATGGATGAACTCAAACCAGAAAGGCTGCAGGGCCAAGTGAGTAAACTGCCCTTTTCGATAGTCTTGGCTGTCCAGACAGTAGTACTTCGTGAACGCTTGGAGGGACGCCCATGTAGTTGCCTGGCAGATGTCTAGGACAGGGATGCTGTATGCTAACATAGTGGTAGCAACTTTGGCCCTGGTGGAGGAGGGCACACAGTCCTTCTGAAGGCTGCTTCTTTGCCAGTGTGTAACAGACTTTAATGCAGAGCACAATCCACCATGAGATGGTAGGCTTCTGCACAGGCTTGGCTTTTATTGCTCTAGCGAACACCACATCCACAGAGTGGTCTTTGGTGCGATTGATTTAGAAGCTAAGCACTCTCTTAGGATCCAAGCAATGGAGCCTATCCTCCATAGAGGGGTGAGGTGGAGTACAGAACCCCAGCAGAGTGATTGATTGTCCAACTTGGAACAGTTTCACAACTTTCAGTAGAAAGGATGCCCTAGTATGCAGGACCAGCTTGTTGGGGGGAAGGTGGTGTATGTTGGATGGACTCACAGAGCGTGAAGCTCACTCACATGCCCTGAAGAAGTGATTGTGACCAAGAACACAGGTTTGATGGTTAAGAAGCCATGAAGGACAAGAACCAAACTGTGCTGCTGCGACAGCAGATCCTACCAGAGGGGCAACCTGATAAGATGACAGATGCTCAAGCAGATGGGTTCTGAATATCACACTCTCCGTGCCCATCCTGGAGCCACTAGGATGACTTTGTCCCAGTCTGTCCTGATCTTCTTAAGTATTCAGGGCAGGAGTCGTTTAGGCAGGAAGGCATACAGGAGTCTCTAGTTCCACTTGATGTGGAACACATCTCAGAGGGAGAGATGCCTTGGAAACTCCAACGGACTGAAGTGCTGATATTGCATGCTCTCAGCAGTGGCAAATAGATTAAGCCAAGGTTCTTCCCATTCATGGAAGAGACCTTGTGCCATCTTCAGATGTAGTTGCCATTTATGATCAACCAGGTGCCGACGGCTGAGTTTGTCACCCCTGGCATTCAAAGAGCCTGCGTGGTGATTCACCACTACGAAAATTCCTCAATGGTCCAGCCATTTCCAGAGGTGCAGGTCCTCCCTGGCACAGGGTCTGTGACCCAACCCCACTCTGTTTCCTTAGATTCATATGGCAGTAGTGTAGTTTTTCAGCACCAAATGGATGAGCTTCTGCTCCAGAAGGATGATACGGAGCCAGGATTCCACTTGAGACCAGAGTCATGTGATCTTCACCTCTCCCAGATGCGATGCATCGGTCACCACTGTCCGCTCTGGGTGGGGAAGAGAGTGAGGTCTACCACTGACCCAATCGAGGTTCAGCTACCACAACTGCAGATCCTTTGCAGTCTCTTCCAAAATCTGATCATGGTCAGACAATGGTCCCTTGAAGTTGAGCCCACTGGGACTTCAGATCCCACAGCAAAGCCTGAATATGCCACTTGGTGTGCTCGACTAGCAGGATGCAGGACGCCATCAGTCTCAGCAGACTCGGAGTTGATCTCACTGAAATCCAGGCCGAGGCTGAAAGATTGGGATCATAGCCTGAATATCCAGGGATCTCTTACACAGGAGGAACAAGCACAAAACTGACCTTTATCCAGAATGGCTCTGATGAAGGGGGAGCATCCGAGAAAGAGTGAGGTGTGACTTTTCAAATGTTTATAGTGAACCTCAAAGACGACAGGAGGTTTGCCGTAGTCTGAAGGTGGTTGATGACTGCCTGGGGTGAGCCTGCCTTCAACAGCCAGTAGCTGCGGTAGAGGAAGACTGGCACCACTGACCTCCGATGGTGTGCTGCCACCATGGCCATCACTTTCGTGAACATGGTACTGGTAAGACCAAAGGGGAGCACAGTAAACTGAAAATGCCCTTCTCCATCCACAAACCGTAGGGAGCACCAGTGGGCTAGCAGCACAGGAATATGGAAATAGGCATCCTGTAGCTTCAACGCCACCATTGAGTCTCCAGGGTCGAGAACAGACCAGACCTGGGCCAGGGTGAGCATTTTGAATTTCTGTTTCCGTGGGGAGATTAAGAGGGTGCAGATCTAGAATAGGCTGAAGACCTCCGTCCTTCTTGGGCACCAGGAAGCGGGAATAACAATAATTTCCTACGAAAGGAACTGACACCTTCTCAATAGCCTCTTTGGCCAAATGGGCTTGCATTTCCTGCCGAAAAATGGAGAGATAATTCTACATCAGTCGTTGGGTAGATGGTGGAAGATGCGGCTCTAACTAACGGAAGGGTAAGCCTTTTCGATCAATTTGGACCGATATGATCACTTGCCAGCCCGGATAGAATCTGTAGATTCTTTCTCCCACTGGATGGCTGTGACCCTGTAAGGGTACACTAAAGGAACTTTGCAGGTGGGGCTGTTTTTGGGAGACAGAATGAGTGTCACGCTTACCTCGGCCATGGATTGGGTACCATAGCCTCTCCCGCAAATCTATTGGGCTCCCTATTGGGCAGGATAGGCTGGCAGTAAGGAATGCATATACCAAAGTTATGAAAGGAACATTAGAAGTGTTGCTGGCGAGGGTAAATGGAGAGGCCTAGAGAGCCAGCGGTAGCCCCACTCTCTTTAAATCGTTCAAGAGCTGAGTCAGGCTGGTCCTTGAACAAGTGAGTTCCATTGAACAGCAGGTCTATTAGAGAGAACTGGACGTAACCAAAGAAACCAGTGGATCATAGCCACACATGATGGTGGATGGCAACACTAGTGCCTATGGACAACCCAAATCAGCCGGTAGTGTCCAAGCCATAACGAATTGTGAACATGGCCGCATCACGACCATTCTAGATGGCCTGTGAGGTAACAGGGCTAAGGTCTCCACGCCCTATCAGGGGGAGTGATCGGAACATTTTTAGGGTTGGTCCACCTAGAGGAAGCTTGTACTACAAGTCTCTCTGAAGAGGGGTGCTGAGAGAGAAAAGCTGGGACACCCAGGGCAGGGCTGTGGCACCTGGCAAGTTGCCAGTTAACTGGAGGTCCGGTACATGGTTTAGTTCAGGCTTCTGGAAGGGTACCCATCAAGGCTTCTTTGAAGGGAAGGCTTGTAAGCAGTCTGGCCAGGCTGCAGGACTTTGGTCAGGATGTTCATTTTGACCTTCATATTGGATAGGGGGAAGACCGAGGACTTTGCAAGCCTACTTATGATCATGATAGGAGGCAGATTTGTCTGTGGCTGGGCCAAGAGGGTGCAAAAGCGGACTCCAAGGAGGTATCCAGCCCACTAGCATCTTGAAAGCCTACCTTGAGAGTGGATCCGTCGACTCTGGAAACTGAACCAGGAAAAAGCTTTCAACTTGGAACGGCCCAGTGCTGCGATTTCTTGTGCTTGGCAATGTAAACCTTCACCTTGTGTTCGCTGATGGCCTTCAGGTTAATTGACGTGAAGTTCTTGAAGGTCCTGGAGTCGTGGCCAGACCCAAGACACCACAGGCAAACCTGGCGGGGATCTTTTTCAGACATCTGTTTGCGACAGTCTTTACAGGACTTAAACCCTGTCTTAAGGGGTGACAGCCCTTGCACATTGTGAAAAATATGAAGATATAACTGACAAAAAGTAGTCTGAGTAAGCTCAGCACCTGACTCTAGATGCACAGAAACAAAGGAACTGACAGCACATGGGAGTGGCTCCTTTTTAGGCCCAAATGCACAAAAAATACTCTAACAGATCTATAGAGATCTAGTAAAATAAGGGAACAGGGGAAGAGAAATGAGAATTCAAGGTTGTGCCTAATACAACCGTGGTCGTGGGGAAACTAAGTCTTTCTTTAAGTTACCCTCACACACCCTAGTGGTGTCATGCTTCATCATCGGGTCACCCAGACCCCTAGAAGTCCGGGTGGGCTCGACCACAGTGTTGGGAGTGCTTTTGATATGTTCTACGACAGAGGGAGTTAACTAGATAAAATACCTGAGACAGATCCCCAGTATCCCTTTATTCTTGGGTCTGTCCGGGTAATTAAAATACTTAAAAATTTGGGTTTTTTAGGAGTGTTATGGTCTTATGACCCTAGTGCCTTTTTAGGCCCCACATGTCATTTCCGGAGCTGAATAGCATCAGTGCAAAGCTGCACAGTGCCACCTTCTGGTGTGGAGCGGTACTATGAAAAGGTTTCCGGATCCAAACTGATGCCTGGGGAATATTCAAATGGTGGGGTATCTTCAGCTTGAAGTCTCAATCAGAAGACACATTTTAAGTTGCTGCTGGTATCTCACTTTAAAAAAAAAAAATCTATGTTAAAACAGACAAGTTCATCAAAATTACCATTGAGCCAACAATGACAGATTTAAAAAATATGCAAGTACATGACTCAGTAGTGGACTTGCAGACATTGAATAATTGTTTTTGTTTAAACATTCCTGTTGACATTTCAACAGACAATCGATAGGGTCAGCCATCACCTCAGTTGCTACCTGTATGCAGTGGACTCTTTTCCTTTTCTTCTCTGCCTGTGTGTGGTTACTGACTTCTAAGAGATACACTAGTGCTGTCCTAAGCTGGCAGAAACGGACCATCCCATTTATACTACTAATCCCTGACACCGCAGGTAAAACTGAAGAAGGGTTACACTGCCTCAGCTATCGGCTGGGGCTATGTCAAACGGATGCAAAGTGTTGATTTTGGAATTTGCAACACATGTTTTACGGTACTTTGCATCAAGGGAGAGGAAGAGTGTGTGTTGGCACAAGGCAAATTCAAGTACGTCAGCACAGGGAGAAAGAAAAACTGTGCCATAGCTTAGTAGATATGGTGGTGGACTTATCATCTTTTCATGAAACGTAGCATGAATTCTTTACAAATTTGCCCCTTCATGTTCATTTAATGAGTGCCCTTATTTTCTGAGCCTAAGAATATTTAAAACCATTGTTAACACTTAGGGCCTGATTTTCAAAAAAGGCACAAAGAGGCTGCTCTGTGTTGCATGACAGAGAGGGAGCAGGAGAGTGCCATATATACAGAGATATGGCTCTCTCCTCGCCTTTACCTGGTGCTGATTTCAGCTGCCATGCACCAGGCACACACCCCAGTGCCATGGTGCGTGCCTAAGTCTAGCATAGGTTTTGTACAGGAAGGGCACCATCTGAAGGGGAAAGACCACGAGGTCTCTGTGTTAGATAGAAGAGGTGCTCTTAATTGTGCAGTAACCCATACATGACTCCAACAGATTTATTAAAGGTTGAGCCAGTTAGGCAACTTGTCATCCTCTTCCTATTATAACTCAGTCAGGGGAGACTACTAGTAGCAACAGCACCTAGAGTAGGAGCATAGGAGCAAAGAATAATGTTAGCTCTTCTCTGTGAAGGATAGACATCGTTCCCCACCACTGAGGAAAGGTTTCATGCCAGGTGTATGAAATTGGATTATTATTTGGGGTGGGTGACTGCCTATCTCAAGAAATAATTACAAGGCTTGTCAAGGTGAACCCTGAAAGTCACCCAATTAACCTAAGGTCAACCGCCTGGTAGCTACAGAAAAGAGCAGGCAGGTTTAACTTAGGGCAATGTGTAAAGTATTTATGCAGTACCAAAACAGAAATAATGTCTAAAGCTAAAACAATGAAAACCTCAAACCAAATTAGTAAAATGGAGTAAAGGAGAACCAGAGATATGAATTTTTAAAGGTTTAAGTATAAATAGCATCAAAAAGCACAAAGCACCACTGTTAGTCACTGGTCGCAGTGGACCGTGACCTAGGTGCAATTTGAGGTTGACTGCGATGGAGCGTAGGTCGGATACACCAAACAGGTTTGTGCTGGTCAAAGGTTTTATCTTGCGACTTACTCCTTTTAAGTCCCAATCCACCACAGGAGTACTCTTCTATAGACCCAGGATGTATGGGGAGGCACTAACGATCTCAAAGGGTGTGAGCCAGATGCCAACAGCAGGTTCCAATCGGCACTGGTCAGTTGAGTACGTCCAGAAAAATGCTTCTCATACCTAGTTGGATCCCTACAGCTTTAAAAGGAGGTCAGCCTTTTGAACCTCGCAGTCCACCTCTTTGTCCTGGGTACAAGGGAGAGCAGGTCCAGTCCTTCAGTGCTCCTCTCAGGTCCAGTCTTCTTATGATCTTCAACAGGTCCAGTAAGTGTTCTAAAGTGGGTCCTTGGAGGAGCCACATTTATGCCTGGTACTAGCTAGGGGAGGAGTATGACTCCTGGACACTCCCTAACCAATTGGGTAAAACGTCCTATGGCCAACCTTACCCCTTTTGGGCATTTGGTGAAAGTCTTTAACCCCACTAAACTTGGGCTCTGAGTGCTAGGGGTGTGTGGGGGAGTGTACTATGGTAATCCTAGTGTCCTTGTACATCTAACACTAAAATCTACAGGAAACTCCGGAGACGAAAGGTTGTTAAGACAGAAGCAGAGTCCTTCACCAACCAGACAGAGAATCCGCAAGAATTGTTTTGGGATCCTATTCACTCCACTTTCAAGTATGCTCCAAGTGTTATATGAAAACCCAGAGACCGAAGTATGGTACAATAAAAGTAGAGTTTTTCTGCAACTGAAAAGTGGATCCACAAGGATTGTCTTGACATCTTGTTCTCTCCCCTTTGAAGCATGTCCCAAGTGTTATATGTGAAGCCAACAGTCCTGTCAAGGAAGATTTGATACTCAAGCAAGATATCACACTGTAGTATCAATATGATGCCTACTACCTCGTGCTGCATAACCTGCGGAGTTCAGGAGAGTCACCTCTGTCCATTGAGGTCAGCCAATTGTTTCACTCTAGGGAGGCATTTGAAATCCATTCACAAAAGGCAAATTACTGGCTTGAAGAAGCTAGAGTTCCAATGCAATTTTGCCTCCACAAACTTTACGCAGGTAAAAGGTAACTTTCTAAAAAGTAACTTTTTGTTAATATTTATTAAATATCCGATTTTACCACTGAATTGAATTTTTAATAGCTATTAAAAATGGTTGCTTATTGTTCTAGCTTGTCCCATTCCCAAGATATAGGAACAGCTAGGCCTCCCACGGTGAAAAAAGCTTTTCAGCGCTAGCTATTTTAAGGACATGTTAAAATTAAATTACTCCACTACTATTTTCAAATACCATGCACTCTGCCTTGTGGGCTACATAGGAGTGACTTGTACACTTTGTACCATATATAAGGGACTTAAAGGCAAATGAAATATGTAAATTGTTTAAAGGGGAAGCACAGGCACTTTACTTCTGGATAACAGGGGTAACATGCACAGATTTCTAAAGCCAGGACAACTCCTTTACTGTAAAGGGCTCTTTGATCTTAGACTGTAAGAATCAGATTTAAAAATCAGAAATGCCAACAAAGATGAGCACCAAACCAGCCATGACAGGAACAACTAAGGAGAAACACACTGGACTTCAAAACAAATAATTTCTCCTCAGAGCCTTACCCTGCCTAATACATACATGCTCATAGGATAACAAAATAATCCTCTTCAGGTTGGCTTCAGAGTCCCGCCTTCACTCTCCTGCCACAACATAAAACAGGTAAACGGGAACTGATGAGCACTCCAGCCAATCACACGTTGTTGCATCAGGACATTATTCAGTCACTCAGAAAGGGGGCATGCACACCTTCTGCCAATCCACACATCCTTCAGTACAGCAACAGATGATCTACCTGACCCTCTCTAACACAATTCAGTCAAAGCACCTGCATATGCACTTTGAAGCTTCAAATCGTGAGGGGTTTGTGAATTTCGAATATTAAGGTCAACATTTTTCTCTTTGCCACCATCCCTCAAAAATCAAACAAGCCTTAATTTTTCCATGGGTAACTACAGAATTATTATATAATTCAATTTATGATCCATATCACCACATTTAGAACATGTGTAAATAAAAGTAAAGAAACATAGGGAAATGTGGAGCAGTATGGACTTAAATAACACTTTAAATATTCAGAGACGTGAGTGTTGCTCCAGTACTGCTGATACCGGGTGAAATCAAATGCCAGATACTGGAATGAGAGTCCCTGGACCAAACTACAGAATGTATCTCTTAGAGAAGAGAAACACGCCAAATAACCCGATGGTAAATAAACCCTTGGCTGCCTCTTATATGAAAAGCAGCACAAGGAGATGAGCTGAAACACAGGAATGGTCTACTAGCAGACATAATCACATTACATTTTAGATGAGCATGCCGGATACCCAAGAGCTCTGAAGCCTCAGAGATACCATTTTGGCATTCATGGGATTGTGGGTAACTCAAAACGTTATGGAGCTTTTCCATATCCTTTTCAGAAAAGAAAGGATTTGGGTGTTCAAGGGTGCCAGGCCAGTTCTTCGTGCCTTTGAGAACTCCGGAGTACCTGGGTGATCCTTGTTACATGTATTGCCTATCCAGGAACCACATATACGTGCAGTCCCACTGAATGTCTATCACATCCATTTAAGCTTTGATTTTCAGGGAGAATGATGATGAGCAGTCAAGGCTTATCCATGAAGGGGGTAAGGGTGTAGAACACTGAGGTGCAGCTAACGCTGGAAATGCATGCGATGGAAATATTTCCCAAACACTGTTATAGCTTTGATGAATGTGCACTAGTTGCTGCTTTGATTCATGATTCAACAGGGTAAGTAAAATGTATTTTTTTTTGCCTCTCAGTAAGTTGTGTGTCTGTGGAGTAACTTGGGGATGAGAAAGAATGAAATTTGTGATGACAGAGTGTTCTCTTTAGAAGCAAAATAGACCATCCAGCATTCCAAATGAGGTGGAAGGATACACACAAGAAGGTGACACTTTAGAACTACTGCTGGCTGAGCTGTGATGACAATGCCTCATGCCAGTAGTTGAAGGGTCCTGAATCAAAGAATCCAATGACTGAAGGAGAATGAACTAAAGGCCCTTACAGAGTTATAGAATATAAAATGCTCGTCATTAATCGCAGCAAGTGCCATTTTATGTTAAAAGGGAAGATGGTGTCAACCTGTTGTAATTGCCAAAGGACGCCTAAAGATGATCTTCCTCATCTAAAGGTAAATAAGTGCTGGAGTTCAACTTGACATATGGCTACAATAAGAGGAGTTAATTGTTAGATGTTTATGTTCCCTTTGGCATAAACAAATATTTTAAACAAATAACAGACCCAGATGAAAACCCAACCTAGATAAACCTGAGCAAAGAAGTAGTAGACTTTATTTTTGTTTTATTACATATTTTTGGTAGAACAGTTGTTTGAAGGGATTGCAATGTATGCAACACTTTTAATGGTGCAATATAACATTTGTTTGCTACTCAATGCACAAATATAACATTTGTTTGCTATTCAATGCACAGACTGTAGTTGAAAATAAGGTACAAATAAAGTGAATACTGAAAAGCAACTTAAGTGGAGAAAGGCAACAGTGCATATCGACAATGCAAGCCCTGAACAGAGAAACAAAAAAACATTTTGACAAATGGATTTTTTAGACGCATTTCCTTCTATATCATGCTCGTTGCAACTTCCCCTTCTGCACTACATCTGTACTAAGGTACGTTTTTAATAGCCAATAACAAAATGAATACTAGAAAAGGGTGGAATATTGAAAAACGCATAAATATTGTAAATGACAAGAGCACTTAAGAAAAAAGGACAAGGCAAAGAGACTGTCTTGGCTCCTTGATTGCCTACAGGCACACTCATTTGAACAGAAAGACGATTTGAGAATAACTTTGCTAAGGGGGCAACAATGTACACAATGTTGAGGCAGTGTTTACAAAAATAAATGAGAGAAACGTTTAATTTTGAAACATCATCTTGTGATTCGATGGTTATGAGCAGAATGGTGTTCCTCAATTCTTGATTATACCATTAACAAAATTCAACTGCATTTTGTTGCACAAGGTAGTAACTGACTTCAGAATTACCTTCAACACTTGTGCAGGTCTCTTTCGACTGTACATCCCTGTAAACGCTATTGCAAATACTATATGTTTTTGAGGGTCGAAGACTTGAAAACCAGTCTTGTGGACATTAGTTTTAACCTAGTCACTAGCCCACCAAAATGGTATTTGAGGCTGTAGTACATAATCAATTCAATCTCCATTATAAAGTTATAAACACATCACTACAATAATTTGGAATCTATTACTCTAGTTCACTGAGGAGAAATGGCCCAATAGGTAGCCATTAGCAGCATGAACTGTTGTCCTTTAAATTACTACAAAACACACACATGTTGTCTCATTCAGAAATAACCTGGCCCTTCTGTAATACTTTGTTTCGATCATTAATATCACAAAGAAATAGACTTCATCAGGTTATATGGGTACAGACTGTCAGTAGAAGAATACTGACCATCACATGTCCACTAATCTAGGTCAATGGCAGGTGCCTACGACACTACCATTCTGTCAACATTTGCATAATCTAATAGTGTAGGGAACAGACACAATATGTTTCCCCTTACTCCTAATAAGGAGATCTGTACCAAACATATAGAAGACAAAAATCACATGCCTTTTGTTTATATTTATTATCTTATTCGGGTAATTGCCCTGTCCTCATGGAAACAACAGTATCAAGTGCATCAACTTTTACAAAGCAATCACTGGAATTTGAAAGTTCTGTGCATCAAAGGTCAACTAAAGTCCACAAAAACATTATTTCTGCAGTAAGTCCCAATATTACCATGTCATAATATCAGCTAGGCCTTCACTTCTGGTGCTTGCTAAATACTGCTGATTTTTTAGAAAAATTGCTTTGGCAAAAAACAAGACATGCATGGGATCTCCACCACTATATTTCCCCAGTGTTTGTTTTTATCCTACCACGATGGCACGAGAAACAAACTCCGACAACACACATACCTGCAGGGGGAATGCTTGTTAAGACCAAACAGCAAATATTAAATGTAGACAGGGTTTTTTTTAATTGCCACCAATTTCTAGTTCCATTTTGTTGGCTTGAATGGGTGCATGTTCTTCCTAAACAGAAGCCCTAATGCTTTGTGATTCTGCAGTTATCTGAAGGATGCTGTATGCACCTCGTACTATCATCAGTCATTAGGAATGCAAACCATTCTCTTTAAGCATTATGGGTATGACTTCAATGTTCTTAATAATAGAATTCTTCTATTTTTAGCACTGAGAAATCTAAACAGAAAAAGGCGGACGGACCAAATCATCTCACTCTGGATGCAGTATATATCTCTTGTTGAAGGACTCAGAGAGAAGAATAATGTTTAGGTTCCAAAAGTTCATTAGAATGTGTCCAAGATCACTGAAAAATGGAGCAAATAAATGTATTGGCTTCTGTTTAATTTTTTTCATTCATAAACTTAAAGGAGCAATGCTAATATACACCAATCCCAAGCCCTTACATAGAACATTTTCTAAGTGGCCGAGATCAAACTGAATGCAGTCACCTCAATAATTCATCCTCTCGCTCTTGCATAAGAAAACTCCCTGAGAGTCATTAGTGAGGCCATCAAGTTGTAATCCTAAAAAGCGAGTTTAGATTGCTGTTAGTTAAGTCAAATGGCTAATGGTACGAAAACACTGGTGAGAGAAGACATTAGCAAAATAAGAAAGGTGCTAGCCATTATTTTGGTTACAAAAATTAGACTATTCTTTGATAACTTTTTCTTTACGAAAAAAATACTTCTTATGGTACAGTATTTACACATTTTCAACGCCCACGCAAGACTGCTGGACTGTGTACTTCATTTACTGCAACTGTACAATTCTCACAATGCAGGAGCAAATCTCAACACAAAAACAATATAGTGTGTATGTATGTTACCAGCAAGACTGTCAATGTACTTCCAGAACTCTGCTTTGGCAATTGCCTCTTCACCCAGCCATCCTGCATTCGCTGGAAGAACACAACATTTGAGCGTGGTATCTTTAAAGTTGGCACAACTGTTAATGATTGATCAACAGCTTTGAACTAAGGAATTTTAAAAATGGATGTTTAGCCGGGTAGATTCAAGGACTAACAGAGTTTGAATAACCTACCATGGGCCTACCCTACAGGCGTACTTCTTTCATCACCATGTAGACGCACTCCCATCTGGCAGTCAAACACCTGACAATTAAAGCTGTTTAAAAAGAACACCAAGAGGGCACACATGCTGCTCTTAAACAGCAGAGTATTCAGTAGCAGTGGTCTATGAGAAAGACTGCATCATCCAAAGCAAAAGCATTGTGTTGTTTACAGGCTCTTCTTGCTCCATAGGTGCCTTGCCAGCAGCCATCTTTCATAACAAAAACAATACTCAGAAAAAACAGCACATGTAAATCCCACACAGAAGCAATTATATGCTAACGTCCTTCAAAAAGCTGCTTACTGTGTCTACACCCGACAATCGTGGATCGAGCCAGCAAGCTTTACTGTCCGAGAACGTTTTCACAGGTATCCACTTGAAAGCCTACATTGATCAGCAATGACGCCATTACATTAACAATTTTATACTAATCAAACTGTTAATGAGATATCAATGCCCATGGGACAACCAAGCAGTTATTTTCGCATCAGGGAACATGACAAAACGGTAGTCATAGGGGCAGATTTCCAAAACTGTCACCCAATGCAGGGCAGCAACCAAAAATGCTGCACTGCGTTGCATGACAGGGAGGAAGCAGGTGATACGGAGATATGACTCTCTGCTCCCCTCTCCCTAGTGCTGGCTCTGATTTTGGCTGCTGTGCACCAGGCACACACCTTAGCACCATAGCGCTAGGATGCCTGCCCATGTCAACCATAGGTTTTGTACAGGAAGGATACCTTTCCTGTATAAAATACTATGCCTAGACAAGTTTAAACACATTTCCTACTTTGTATGTGTGCTTCACAGTCTGTTTAATGCCTCCTTTGAAATGGTGTTAACTTTTGCCGCTAAACACGGTCTACTACTGTTTGTAGATAGGGTTTTGCATCAAAGGCATGGGTGGCTCCTTGTAATGCCCCCTTGGTGCTGACTAATGCAAAACAGTGCTTCGTGCTGCTTTGCTTTACTTTTAGGGTACTTCCCAGTGCAAAACAAGTTTTGCGCTGGAAAGTAAATTAGGGCAAAAAACATTTTGTGCTGGTTTGACGCTAACCCAGAGCAAAATGTTTGTAAATCTACCCCATTGTGTCCTTTTCTAAAGCCTATTGAAGTCGTTCGTAGGTCCTGAAATAGCTCCAGGTAGCTTACAGATATATTCAGATCATTAAATGTTTGCTCATCTCAAACTCGAAATTTAAGATCAACATCTGAAGGGGAAGGTGTATGATCTTTACTTCTATCGGAGACAGGAGGAAGAGCTCCTGAAGAAGGTTGGGTCCGCTATAGCTTGCCAGGTAAGATCTGAGGTGACATCTCAGAACTACAGCACTTATTTGCAACTTTTTTCTTCCCCACTCAAAAGAGGCTGCACATACAAAAGTCTTTTGGGCCTAATAGTACAAACTCTGCTGTTATTGAGGTCAGAGAGGTGGAGACATGGAAGATACAGCTCCTTCAGAGGTTCATACCCACAAATACAGGTCTGCAGTAAGCACCACATTTATAAGCAGGTGCATGGATGTCCGATGCCATATCTGATCCCCCTCAAAAATGGATCAGCGAAATGGTTCAAGCTATCAGGTAAGGGCACTCTGGGTCTACCAAGCCGATGAACTCTTAGGTCTGAAAATGCGCCATGTTTCCTGAATCTCTATGACCATTTCTGAAGGTAGCATGCTATTCTCAATTGACAGGGGGAATAACCCAAAATGAGAGACATGGGTTGTTACTGCATTTTTCCTTAAGGTGATGTGAAATTGACCATCTCTTACGACCAAATGAGGGGGCACCCAATCAGAATCACTAACGAATTAGGTGAGCCAAGCACATGGCAGTGGTTCTGCACTTATTTGTTAATGCTGGTCCTTTTCTCATCCCTTTTTGTGGAAGTACTTTCAGAACTGCCAGAGACACAAGTTGAATTTCACAATAAAGATTTTGGACAATACAAAGGATAGTGATTTAGAGAAAGCCTAATGAGCAGAGGCTTCCATAACCAAGGCAGAAGTCAATGTCTCTTTACGAACAGAGGGCAGAATACATCATTGATCCGAAAATTATGTTTACATAGTATATCTCAACCACTGGTACATAAATGAGGAACAAATGTACTCCTTATTGCTATCTTTTTCAACCACTAACAAATTCGCCCAGGAAGAAACCTAGTCCCAATAAGAGATATCATGAGTACGTTAGGATGTGCAACTAAGCTAATTGAGTGGGCTGTGCAATCTATGGCCAGGACTACAGAAGGTAGTAAAGACCTTGATCTGGACAGGGTGACCAGAAATTCACCAACAGAAAAACTATTCAGATGAAAAGAGCACAATCCATTATGCAACAAGACATGTTAGCAGGAAAGGAATCCATCTGCTTTGTGACAGGTCCAAGTCAAATTTAAAGTTCCCTCAATTTATGAATGGGAAATCTATTGACCACACCCTAATGTATAGCTGACAGTGCTTCTTCTGTAGCCATGGAAAGTTACCATCAGCATCCATGGTGGCTAGCCAGTGTGGACTACCAAAAGACACAGGCACAGAACTGACTCACGAAAAATGTAACTATCCCAGTGAAAAGGGGCAGGCTTAGGAAAATGGGGCCTAACTTCATGTTTTCAGAGAAGACCATTAGAGGTTAACAGATCTATAGCTTATAGTTAGAGATTAAGTAGGATTTTCTGAAAGAGGGGTAGCAATATTAATTAAAAGCTCAAATCAACTTGCGCTTCTGGATTTCCAAGAATAGAATTTCCAATAATAATGACTGCCCAGAAGGTTAGGGCTGGGGTTAACTTCAGTGCTAGGTACTTAGGGAAGACTGGATGCATTTCTGATATTGAACATCTTACCTGAGAATGGGCTCATTAACTCTGGCAGTTGTATTAAAAGATGAAACGCAACTATTCCTCGCATGCTTTTGGTGCGTTCTAGAAGCGAAATTATAAACACGTTCATCTTTCTAGCAACTGACACAATGAAAGAACTGGAATTCCAATGAATAATTTAAATTGGAGTGACTCGACCTCACTTTGAAATGATGGAAACTGGGGTCACGCAAAGTGCTTTGGTCCCAGCTGGACCAAACTTGTAAAATCGCCTCAACCACTAGAAGACTAGATGTTTTGCACTTGTACATGTGGCCTTCTAGGGCCGAGTGCCAAAAGCCTCATACTGTACCTCCAGAGTACGTGTTCTTTAATGGGGGAATTTGACCATGGAAGGGCTACTTTAAAGTTTATGGACCCCTAAGACTCACTGTTATTTACAGAAATAGCGACCCGATGTCACAACTCTTTCACAACACGTTTACCAACTAGGTTTTAGCTGGAAGCCATCTTAGGCAGTTGGGAAAAAGTCCATTCTGTCAGACAAAATGGACCTTCCTTTTCCATCAATTATAATCAGAAGAGGAGCAGCCAGTCACATGCACATCAGACAAGAGCTGGCTGGAAGTAGGTTTCCCAAGTTGAAGATATTTCTATCTGGGCCCACGTACACAGCACTGCAGCCCCCATATTATTTACCTTGATGATGAGGCACGGTCACCCCCACATTCAAAAACAAAGAAATGACATGCCAAAAACGAGAACGTCTCAGTGGGCTTTTAAAAAGCACTCAACGGACAGTTCCCAGAAACCAACTCAAAACTGAAAATTAAAATACTTTAAAAGGGTGATTCCTGTTTTTTAAACAGCTTTAAATGGCAGTTTCTACTTGTCCCCAATATCTGGTCTCGAAACCACAAGTCCAGAATAGAAGAGTGAAACATTTTTTTAATAGTATACATTGCTAATCCCATCTTTATATTAGGCAGAAGATAGGTAAGCATTTCCACCATCACACACGCGCACCATGTCATGTTTCAAGCTTTGGTCCTATATGCCCGCTTAAATCTTGGGCTTGGCCCCCTAATTGCTATTTAGTTGCACACTGTGGGATTAGGTCAAATACCTGTAAAACTAAAAAATGTCAAGCTCAAACAGGTTATACAAAGCATATATGCTATTTACATAGATCGCTTTATATATACATGGTGTGTGTAATTGCATAAACGTCCACGTGAATAACTGGGAGGCAACCCTGGATATGCTTGTAGATTATTGTTTGGCAGGTGCTGTACAGTGGCCATTTGGCCACAGAGGTCTGTAGAAAGGCAGACGTGGTGATGCTGAAGCTACGGTCTTCAGATTTCAGTGGCTGCAATCTCCTCAAATTGGATCTCTGACCCATGAAGGTCAAACTCATCGAGTTCCCTGGCCTCCAGCTCCAAAGTGAGCTGCCTGATGTCCCTTTCCAGCTCCCTGTTGCGCCGGTACATCTGGATGTAGTTGTGCTGGAGCTGCTTCTGGTACCGGATAACTTTCTCCTTCTCCTCATACCACGTGCGGCGCTCGTCCTCAAAGTTCTCCAGCTGCTCCTCACTCCGCCGCCGTTCATACATCAGTTCCCCCCTATACCTCTCCACCTGCTGCATTAAACTCTGAAGCATGTCCACACTCTGGCGCTGCGCCTTGGCCTCGTCGCTCTCATACATCAACATAGCCTCCTCTTGCTCATGGTAAAGGCTCAGCCCATGGCGAGTGCCTACTATTGCAGCCTCGCGGAGGCTTACTACTTCCTGGTCCAGCTTTCCTGCTTTCTCCCTCAGCAGTTCAGCTTCATTCTTCTTACGCTGGAGTTCATTCTCACACACCTCTAGCTCCAAGGTTTTGGTGTGGGTGGTGTCCTGCAGCTCCTGGATCTGTTCCTCGCTGGCCTGCAGCTCGGACCTGGCATCTCGGAGTTGGGACCGCAGGAGGAGAATCTCGTTGCTTTTCAGGGCCAGCTCAGCGTGAGACTCTTTCAGCTGTTGCTTAAGCAGTGATATCTCCCCAGACTTCTGGCAGACCTGCAAAATAGCACATGTATATTAAACACACATAAAATTATTACCTAGAATAAAAATTTGACACATTGCGCAAAGCCTGCTTGGATGGACAATACTTGACATACACCAGCAGGCTAAAGCTTCAGGCAATATTTGCATCATCCAAGCCCTACCACATGCTGAGCAGAGGGGGAGCCCGAGTCTGCACAGCAACTAGCAGGATATTGATACAGTCTTACATTGTGAGCTTGAACCATAATCTGCTTTTATGGATTTTCAGCAAAGTGCAGTACATCACACTGTGCAATTAAGTTACTTTACTGATCAGCCTTTGTATGCTGTTAGAACACAGGTGCACTACACATTCTCAAGAAAGGACTCGCCTGGACCAAAAGAGATAGATAACTTCAGAAGTCAGTAAAATGTTCATGGAAATATTTGTTTGTTTTTTTTATAAATTTTGGCAAAAGGCTGCATCAATTCTGATACAGCAACAACAGAATAATTGGTGAGCTTAAAACTTGCTTTAAACTGGAAAGAAAGTAAACTTAGTCAAACAAAAAAACGCTGTGGTAGTTTTGATTTGGTGACATGCAAGACAAACCTTGGCAAAGCCAATAGGTTTCGGCAATAAAAGGTCGAGCTACTGGTGTTACCAATGCTAGTTTGTATTGGCTTTAGCGAACGCTAAAATGTCCGCCTCGGTCTCTATTTTTTCATTTTTAATTTACCATTCCAACATGGCCGACTGACATTTTACAATGGTAAATTAACATTAAGCAAAGCACGTTTGCATAGAACAAAAAAACTTCAGTGAGCAGCCCAGCAGCACTTTGCAGATGTGGGGCCCTCTTAAAAAATGTTTCAAATGGGTAGCAGTACAAGGAGCAGGGAGCAACAAATAAATACAGGGAGGATTAAAAAATAGAGATTGCACTGTATAATAAAAACAGAAACGAGGGAGCAATCCGAGTGGGATGGGATGGTTTGCTAAAATGCCGAAGCAGAGCACAGGGTACAGGAATGTAGGAGTAATAGTTAAACACATGCCCTCTGATGGAGGGCAGAAAGGAAGCGAAAACGAGAGCCCTCAATTCAGAAGTGGAAGAAAACAGCTCAACCAATCAGAACTCAGAAAGACTGAAATGCTACTGGGTGGGACAAATGCAAGAATAGGGTAGAAAACTATAGAATCAAGAGGAGATAAGCAACAAAGACATCCAATCATGCACAACGGACTGACCAAAAGCATACTAAGAATATGAAATGCATTGGAAAAACAAGCCACCAGCAGACAACAGCCGAGTCATAAAAAAGAAAATGGCAAGCCCTTGAAGGAGGGGGAACAAGTAGAAACTCATGCTGAGAAATGACAAATGCCAGGTTTGGTGCCCAAACACAATAAAAAAAAGTATGTTTTTAAAACGGATTTGGAAACTATTTACATCAAACAAGCAACCAGCATAGGTGTGCAGGACATATCAGAACATATCAGTTCAGTTTGCAATTTATTAACGATAAAAGCATAGATGCAATAAATACAGAATACAATAATAAAACAAAAAGCTCATTTTCTGTACACAACAGGGTACGTAAAATATATAAAAACAGGAAAGTGCTAAAGTGCAAGATCAAATAACCCACCAGTTACAAAGACCAAAAAGTCCATGGAGTACATAACATGGATAAACCATGAATAAAACTGATTTGTTTTAATAAGGCATAATGCCAAGTGAACGGAAAGCTACACAGAGAAATGAGCTCACATAGAACCGCGTCTCTTCATCTGGCAGTTGTTAAAGGTAATAATAACATAACACGTGTAGTTGTAAAGCGCACGTTCACCACTACGGGTATCTTGGCGCTGAATAACAGATGTTTATTGTTACCCAACTCAATGGTACTCATTTTATCGACCTCAGATGGATGAAAGGCTGAGTGGACCCGCCAGGATTTGAACCTGTGACCATGAGGTCGAACACAGGCCCCTGCAGCAGACGCATTAGTCCACTGAGCCACCAGACCCGGTTTAAGCTGGGACACAGTGCCGGAGATTTCTTGATTCCATAAAAGGGATTTAAAAACTCTTTGTAAACAGTTTATAAAAATTACAAAAGAATAAAAAGTGCAACAGATTGTTTGAAGGACCCATTACAGGGGCATATGCTCTCTTCGAGATTGTGGTGGCACCAATGAGGAAAGCAGAGTAGAAATTTAGTTGTATCAGTCCTAAAACTAAATAACAATGAGCGCTTCCAATTGTCTCTATTCTGCCACACATAACTACTGGCGGGGCCACAGTGCTAAGACTCAACAAGCATTGGCATAGCCAATAGGTCTCGCCTTTGGGACCTTATAAGTGTTTAGCCATGCAACAGATGCATAACTAAATACTTATAAGGTCCCAAAAGCGAGACCTATTGGCTATGCCAAGCGGCCGTGCTGCCACGAAAGTGATCGCGATCAAACATCAAAGCGGCCGAGAAAGTGAAAGTAATCGCGGCGCGCGCGCCCGTGCACATGCACTGTAGCTCTAGGCTGGCCTGGTAGCTCTTTTTGGAGCCCTCTCAAAAAGTCTCGCCAGACCAGCGCATGCGCTGGGTCAGGCGAGACCTAAAAAGGCTTCAACAGTGGGTTTCAGGGATTAGACCAGCCCTTTTTCTTGCAATTGGGTTGAAAGTATTGCGAACACCTGCTTATGATCAGCATCAACACATAGGGTAGTATCTACGAATACTTGACCAATACCAATGCCATCCAATGATCTTTTACCTTTGCCAGCATTGGGATTGATAAACCCTTATGGCAGCCTAAAGGCTCCATAAGTAGGTCTCTCGTTAATATAGCTTCCTCTGTCTGCCAGATTGATAGCCATCAATCTAGGTATAAAGTCACTCAGATAAGTAAGGCGCGGCTCTTTACGACAGATGTAATGGGAAGTTGACATGGGAGGGCCCAAAAATTTTCTACAAAATCCATTTTCTTCCCTTTGACAAGGCCAGGCAATCTATGCCTCAAATTCTCACCACGTAAGAAGCTGTTAGAGCGGATTGCGTAGCGTATATTTCTAAAATTGAGGCCAACACCCTACCACTCCTGGGATGGAAGGCTTTATAGATAACCAATTGTTCTTTCTAATTTAGCCCCAATTTGGGCGATATGTGGGGCATAAGAACCTGCTGAACTAAAAGTCACACACAGGTTAGAAAATGTATTAGTACTAAGTAGGGAGTTTGAGCAGACTATATATAATAGTAGACATTTTAGAATGCATAAGGGCCACGAGTCATAATAAGTGATTTGGAAAAATTGGTCAATACATCTAGATTGACCATAAACTGCACAAAAGACTTAACCAGCTGGCTTAGAGCGTTCGGCGTATGAGCCATTAAAACGGCATAATACGCATAGACTAATGCAGGAAGAGGAACGCCCTTAATTCTAGGGATCTCCTGCGAGTGAGATTTCGAACAGTCTTCTGTTTACTAAACTGGTACTATTACAAAGCTTGTCCAGTATCCTGGGATGGTAGAATTAGACAGACTATTAGAAACGTTGGGTCAGCAAGGGGGCCCATAGATTCACATTGCATTTGATTAAGTGTATTGGGACACCGTCAGGTCCTGGGGCTTTATCCCCGCACTTTACTTAATGGCCAAAGTAACTTCCTGTAAAGTAACCTTAGTAAATGGTGACCGATCCTCAATGCCGGAATTTAGGAAATTTTGGGTAGGAGCATTATAAATTTGAGAAAAATGGAGTTACCCAGGCCTCGCTATTTATGTGACAACTAGTGCGAGTTATTTTATGATCGATACAGTGCATACAAAAAACGGCCAACCAAAAGGATTTACTATTTTTAGTACCTGCTGTATGCACAAGAACGTCCCATTGCTGGGTAATAATTTCACTTCTCCTGTGTATTGTTGCTGTTTTATATTGCTTCTGCATGGTAGCTGCCACAACTGGGTCTCTGGGTATCTCAGCCTGGGCTCTGCACAAAGCGTGGTTTAAAATAGAGCATTCGTGATTGAACCATCTGGGAATCTGTGGCACTGGTCTATTAGTTTTGCAGAGGGATTGTTTGATCTTGGCACAAAGAACCACAAAAGGGCTGACTATATTCCATTGTTCATCGGCCTTAGCCAAACAATTCATAACTAACTCAGAGTTTGCTGTTATTATTTTCTCTAAAAATAGAGAGGGATCATTAGTTTTCCAACACAATCTAAGATTGTCATTAGATGTGGACAAATTTGTCATGGTAGGTCCAATTTTGTAATCCTTAGGGTATAAGACACTAAGTGCTAAGTCGACTGTGTTGTGATCCTCGTAATTAGTATCAATAACTACACAGTGGGTCAGAAGGGGGGCGAAGTTGCGGGAAACAAAAATATAATCAATCACCAAAAAACTGTTCCTTCCTCTAAAGGTTGGTATATCAGATACATTGTTCCCCGCTATTTCCATTGTATTAATAAAGTCGGAAGTAACAATATACTCCTCAAACTCTTTGCCTCTCATGTCCCCAACCAACCCACCATCCGAGATACAACTATAAACATACGGCAGTTTGGAATTAAAATCTTCTCCCAAACACAAATACAATTGCTGACCCTTATTGGGTAATCGATCCCTAAGGGCGAAGATATATTAAAAAAAGGACAACAAATATTTGGTTAGGAATATTAAAGCAATTGTTGTAAAAATGTACTAAGTGTAAAGATAAGGTCACCTTAAATAAGATCACTTGAAAGGTGTTCCCAGGTGTATTTAGAGCCTCTGCAGGTTAATCCAAATGGATAATCCTCCTCAAGCTCGCCCTGCCCGTGATTGGACGGCTGGCGGACTGAAACAAAGAACACCTTCAAAGTCTATAGGGTTCACTTCCCAGGTCTCTTACATTAGTAGGATATCAAGGGAGTTTATAAACAACTGCCCATCAGATAGTAGTAGCTTACTTTGTAGCCTTGCAGTGTCCAGCTTGCTATGAGTAACAGTTGCTGGGTAAGTGTCATGCGGCCCACTAGGCGGGGATAGTTCAAGGGATCGTCCTTATCCATGCTATGTGTGCTCTTGGGCTCTCACACCGTAGCTGTAGTGGAGTCATTAACACAAAACTGATTCCGGGTTAGATGATTTGTGATGGGGGACATGGCATGTCAAAGAAAATTCACTTAAGGTACAGTCAACCTCATTACAGACATCTAACAGAACAAATCTGTTGGAGCAAATCAAGCCTTGAAAGGGATGAGGCTGAGGAGCAGACAGAACAAAGCATTTTGTTTAGTTAGGGAGCTTATAAAAATAGCCCAAAGTTAATGTAACAATGTTAGGACTTATGGATGGTCTCGCTGTATCGGTCCTCCGGAGTCTCCTCACAGTTCAGGGCAGCCTCAATGTTAACGGCCATACAATCTCAACTAATGTCTTTTGGGGTGGTCCGAGCCAGCTAACCTGCCTGACCATTAAGATAGTGCGACCCTCTGTAATGTTAACATTTCTATTTGCCCCTAATCAATGAACAACCTTGTTACGTGCCTGTTCCCATGTCTCGGACTGGCCGCTATTCAAGGGAGGCACCCCAGCCATTATTGAAACGTACGGACAGGATTCTGGTGGTAGATATAAAACAGTTGCGCTAAGTTTTCTATCTTCAGCCCTGTCCTTCCCTTCAGTGGCTACTGCAGTGCCCTTTTTCGCTGGTGCACAAAAGGTGTAAGTTGAAGAAAAACTGGCATTGTCACCCCCTTTACCTCAGGACACAGTTGGGAAGGCCACAGCTCAACCACCAAATCGGGTTGTGGCATGATCCAGTTTGGGAGGTTGCCCAAATTAGGTTGGCCTATTGCCCCCTCCACAGAGTTACGTAAGGGCTCCCTATTATTTTGCTCCCCAGTAAATGCAGGTAGGCAATTAGAAGCAGTGCAAAGTTTAAGAATGTTGCCTAATTGGGTTTCAATCACTGCCAGGTGCTCTTTTATGGAGAGGAGATTACGCATATAGTGGTCACGGTTAACACCTGGGTACAGTATACCTGGCCCCACCCCAGACACTTGAGTGGCCTGTGGGTTTGTGCGAGGTACTCCGTTGACTGGAATCTTTCCGTTTAACTACAGGCTCAGAAGATTACTTGGTGCTATTGGTACAGGAACGAGTGGAGCTGCTGTGGGTAATTATTACCATTGCTGGGTCTGTATAGGTGGATAACAATTTCTCCATAACAACTGAACCATCAACAACTGTGCTAGATGTATCTTAAATTAGCCTGTGTGGGTCACAGATGGAGGGTCCACTATCACAGACTGTATCACCCGAGATAATCTCATGCCCCAAAGACATTCTACATTCTATCAGTGCAATTTTGGTTCTTGCAACCGCTCTCTCGAGAATGGTGTCAGTACTTGTGGGTCTGTTGGGCTGTATGAGACGGCCATTCACTTAACGCTTGCCCATAATAATGTGGAAAAATGGGAATACTCACATGCTGACGGAATTGACACAGTAAATGATAGAGACCTGTCCCAGACCACACTTGGACAGCTGCGGTGGGTTGCAGATGGGTCCGCCCTTGGCCCGGGCGCATCCCGTGCAGCGGACTCCAGCACGGTTTCGGTGCACAGGTGAAGTCAGTTGGTAATCCTGCAGGGGTTGTGGAACCCCCTGCATTGTCCCCAGTGGTCACAGTGCAACGACAGCTAACTCCCTCCCCTCCCCCCAGGTGGAATAACAATGCAGGGCTCACGGGGTGCTTCCCTACAACATGGGCAACAGTCAGGCTACAATAAACGCCCTCAGCAGCAGTGAAAAGAACAGGCTTGGATCGCACATGCTTCCCATAGTAAGGATCAAAGACAGGGAAACTGAAATGGGGTTTGATTGGCAGAGCTTAAGATTTTGGAAGAGGGAAACATATGGGAAACACAAAGCTGTTTAAACGACTAAATAGCTAAACATCCTGAGCCCTTTTTCCAGACGTCAGTGTATAATAAACACATAACTCATTTAATAACAGTATACTCATGCATGTAATTGACTGTCATCTCCCTCAAATTGGTACAGCTGAATAAGACAATGTCTATTGTTTCAAGAAACAACTCACTTTTCGGTGTGCTAAAGAAATAGTCAATATCAGGATAAAGGAAGAGAACTGAATGGAAAGGATGAAAGCTCGTTAGAAGTTTGTTAGGATAAATCAAAACAATTGATTTGGAAACTATTTACATCAGACAAGCAACCAGCTATAGATGTGAATAACATAGTAGGGATCAGTTCAGTTTATTAAACTTTGTTCGGTTGACAACCATAAAAACATACATGCAATAATTTGTCACGCTGAAAAGTTCGCAACCACAAGTGTGATAGACATTTGGAGTGAAAAAGAGATGACTGTTAATGTGGAATTTCAACTGAGCAGTACATAAAAATGAGAATTAATAAAAGCAGAGCTGTATGTGTGCAATGAACTCTAAAATATTTGAGAGGCACGTAAGAAGGAGGATCGTGTGATAACTGTGATTGAGACGTTCACAGAAGGCATTTAGAAGATAAGTGGAAAGGGTAACTGGACTGCCACGTTTGCTGGGTCAGTAAAGGAGGTGCATCTTGTGGCTAGGGGGTGGATTGCACTAAGCACCCTGGTGGTGCAAGAAGAATGTATGCCTATTTTCTGCATCCCCAGGGATGTTCGTATGGCAATAAGCCACCAACGACTGCATGGTCCCTTCTGTAAAACAAATCGCGCAGGCACTACATGTGATCCACTCAACCTCAAGGGAGTGTTCCCTTACTTGTGCGGAGGCAAGGCTCACATCACAGCAGGATACAGGAGAGGAAGAGTGATGCAAAGGGGTGGGGCAGCTAGTCTGCTCTCTGCCACCCCAGACGTGGCATCTGCAGTCACAGGCCTTGTTGCCCTGGTTCCACAATAAAGGTCCCCAGTTCTCTGTAGCAGAAGTCAAGGGCAGAAGCCCTTTATGAGTGATGGGGAACCGGACCGTGGCATCTGGTTGCATTCAGTATGTGAGACACATGATGCTTTACCCCAGAAATAAAGTTTATTTATCCTGGAATATTATTATGTTTTGTAGCAAGTGAATCTTTTACAGAGTGAATGATGCTGTAGCTGGCACTTGTAGTAGCAGCCAGACATCCGATGACATACTTTGTTGGCAGTGGACCATATGAATCTGTTCCACGACATAGAAGGATGTAACTGGGGCAGTGGGGGATCTTCCCTGCAGTCTAGGCAATGCAATTACAGGGGTGGGAGAATGCAGAGGTGTCCCAGCTCTGCAGGTAAAGAAGAACCATCCTTGGTGGGAGTGGGACACAATGAATCAACACTGAAAAGGGAGCAGCAGGTCCGGCATTAGCATAACCTATGTTTGGTAAATATGAGTGACACTGCCCTGCAAGGATGTTGCAGAGTATTCCATACCAGCACGGCGTGTGGCTCCACGAGAACCTTCTACATCATAATAAAGCTGTGTGAGTCCGAAGGATGCTTTTCTAAATGACCAGCCGATGTAGGAATCTTGGCTTACCTTCTATTTAGCCGTATATTCAGTGCAATTTGGAAGAAACATGCAACCATAAAGGGTAATCTAAAACTAATATAATGGCAAAATATTTTCATAACATTCTCGGTGGCGATAACCTGGTTACAGCTTCAACACACATGAAAATCAGGTTGTGAAATGCTTCACACAGTTGGAAGTCTGAAGGAGAGGGAATTAGGCTAGACATAAGGAAGATGAAATGAACGAAACAACCTACCAACCACTCTTATGAGTTCAAGCTAAAAGGGAGAATGGGGTGTAGGAGAAATTGGGAGACTGTGCTCCAAGACTTGTCCGAATTTACTCCTAGACACAGGATTCCACCACTGGAGTTCACCACTGAGCTCCTTAAGCAAAGCTAGGTAGAGACGGGTGCGAACTTCGAATGAAACGTTGTTTTACTTGCAGTACCAGTAATTCAAACCACCTGCTCTGTGAATTTCAAAAAGCAAGTCTTGTCGATAATTGCCAGATGAGCTACTTTAGAAAATGAAACTGCGCTCAAGATGCCGAACTGCCCCAGCTCTTTGTTGGCCTGCAAGTCCAGATTCCTACTGTTGAGGGTTATGAACGAGGTCGTTTCAGAGAAAAATAATTATAGTGTAGCCAACATCCTTTCAGCACTCCGACATGCAGCACATCAGCAATACAGATCAAAATACCTCCTCTAATCTAACATTTCACTGCAATAGTGGAGTAAACTGGTCTAATATCATTCGAAATATTTTTTGGTATTTCTAGAACTAATTGATGCAGCCAGAAGAATCTTAGCAGCCAGTCCTAAAACTCGTGGAAGACATGCAGGTACACTGCCCTTGACTATCCTACCTATTAGTCTTCTTATCCACGTCTGCCTGGTTTGATCCTCACTGAGACTACAGTGGCGATACAGGACGGATGACTGTTTGCCCGCGCCTAGCATTGACTTGCCCGTGCTTTTTCTTCCCAAGATTAATTTCCACCTGGTCCAACATTAACTCCGCCACCAGGTCGTGTTCCAGGATTTACTCTGGTTCACCTAGGGCTGTCAAAATCCCCCCCCCCCCCCCCCCCGTTCTGTCCTGATGAAGACCCGCTTTTGACTACCGAATGGAGCATAGTTTGGGTTGAAACGTCGACGACCACACAAGGCCCAGATCGACCAAGGCTCTGTACAACACAAGAACATTTTTCAACCAACAGAGTCATTGTATTTCCCTAACTATCTGGCCGATTACCCACATGTATATAACTTTCACCACCCTGTATATATTGCACACCACTGAGGACTCATGTCACTTGACCACCTTTTACTTGCAATATTTCACCTGTGTTGACAGCCGTGATTATATTTGTAAAATATATTAATGTTATAATCCTGATAAAACATATGCAGTAGACAGTAATTTGAGTTATGTGCCTTATTGTCTGTGAACATATTTTCTGTGTCTAGGCAATTGAGATACGAGTGTGATAATTAAAAAATGACAGATGCAACACTTAGTGCGCTGACAGAGGTAACCGATAACCCGACAGAACCACTTTTGCCGTTTACTATATACCCAGGTTCTGAGGGACACAGGGTCACCCCATTTTTGTGAGAATATGGTTTGATCCTCCAAGCCGTTCATGAGAGTGAGTGCCAGGAACCCCTTTCTACCTACCTCCCACTTGGTCTCCTCGAGCCGTGGCCCCAGCTCCGTCTGCTCCCTCTCGAAGGAGGCGCACCTCTTCTCCAGCAGCTCCCGCTCCTGCAGCAGCTGGGAGAAGTCCTCCTGCAGCTTCTTCTTCTCCTGCTGCAGCTGGAAGATCTGCAGCTGCAGCACCTGCTGCAGCCGCTGCGCCTTCTGAGAAGCCTGCTTCATCTTGATGGCATAGCTTTGTCGTAGATCCTCCATTTCCTGCTCGCAGCGTTTCTGTTTCTCTTCATAAACCTGTCAAGAAGAAGCAAAGAAAAGGAGGTGAAATAGTCTACTACACATGCTTGTAGAATGATCCGCAAAATGTAGAAGTGGCCATACTTCTACAGAGCTCCACATCTACACTACTGGTCATCATGATGGGTGACACTTTAGATGTCTGCTTTTGGTTTGATGTTTTCCAATAGCATGTCTTTGTGCATCTGAAAAAAATAGACTGATGTGCAGAACAACATGGTTTTAGAGAAGTCTAAACATTTAGAGATGCTGAATTTATTAAGACTATCTTTGACCAGAGGTAGGACAGACATCAGCAATGTTAAGCATTTCTTTTTTCCTTTCTCAAAATATTTTTAAATTAGGAATCCAAACATACACAAGCTTCAGCGTCCTGGTGAACACATTTCTTTAGTCAAGAGTGTGCTCCGCTTCAGCCAGTTAATGACCAATATTTCTTAGTGAAGTGAGATACCTGTTGCACAAAATAACCATAAACAAGTGTATTGTTTTCCAAAGAACCTATTGTAGTTCTGTGCTACCATCCAACACTAACCAGTTATGTTCCCCTGGTGGACTGGGAAATAACAATAAAGGGATGCACTGAAGAGCAAAGAGAACAGCAAAGGGAACAGTCCAAACACGTTTGTCGAGCTAGTGTGGCACGTTTTAGCAGCCCGACTAGTTATGATTGGGTGGTCAATTTCTCTTTGGGGCTGCATTCTTAACAGAGGCCACTGTATAAAAGAAACAATGAAGTCAATGTAATGCACCCATATAAAACATCTAACCTGAAACAGTCCCACATAACAGGTGACTGAGATAGTGTTAGTGAGAGGAAGCAATTATCTCAAGAACTCACAATGACCATCAGAAGAGTAGCCAGCGCCCCAAGTCCACGACTGTGTTATATTCTACTGTAGTAGGTTTGTAGTGCTCTGTAACCCCCAAAGAGAATGTTATGCTCCAAGTAGTATCTTTTGGGTTGAAAGGGGTGCTGGTTGGGGTTTGACTGGCACAGGAAGTGTTGGATTAAGTGTGTGACGTTTGAAGACATGCTTGAAACATGATGCTTAAGCATGAAGTGCTGTGGAGTGTGAGAATGGGCACAGCCATTCATTCCTGTGGATACTTAACCACCTTTACTGCGGTTTGTATAATTTAGAAGCAAATACTAAGGTGAATCAATGGGGTCAGTCAGTGATATACTATAGGGGCAACCGTGGCCTCACCCCCAGGATAACTGTTAAGTAGTCCAAGTAAAGTCCACCCAAGAACAGCAAAAGCACAATCCTGGAAGGTTCAGATAGGCGCTTTTCAAACGCTATGTGATGGACACCCAGGAATGCAATTGTTATACAACCAATTCTACCACAAACTCAGGAGTGGCAAAGTGCAGCCCATAGGAACGGGCAGTACACATTCAGCCATCCACTAGTGCCTGCCCCATTTGAGTGGAAACTTAAGAAAGGCTGTGTTCAATTTGGGTGGAAACTGAAGAAAGAGGGTGTAATCTGCGATTCTGTTGAATGAAGGAATACACCCCGGCCGCTGAGCAAGAGGGGACGGTTGGTTGAGCTGTCAATCAAGGAGTCCATAAGGGGAGTTAAATTAGCAGGAATTCCGACCCTAGCCACCAGGCCCCTGCAGGTCAAAATGGGAAGATAACAGAAAATAACTAGATGAACACGCACAACATAAATTTGAATGTGGTCGTACTCAATTTGTAGCGTGCTCCAAGGGTATCACTATCTGATCACAGAGTGTAAAAATCCAATCCATGAAGCGTTCCCTGATAGGCTCCGTCTCCCTAGGCACAGCAGGGAACCCCCACTCTCCTGGGGTTGTCCTATTATAAAATGTTCAACATAAAAAGCAAGTTCTCCTATGTGAACCAACGATTTTTATTGGTTAATTTAATTTTCCTCTTTATGTTTAAATGTTTTTATTAGCATTTTTTAAAACAACACACAACATTCCAACAACGTCAGCCGTGAAATGCAAGAGACTGTGTCATACATACAATTATGCAATCTAGAAAGGGTATATTGCTCGCAGACAAGGTTGTACATCCGTAGCACTATGAAGGCAAAGAGTACATTGCAATGCGAAAAATACTGCTTTTTATATGAAACCTAAAACTGACACAACCCCCCCAGCCCCGCCCCCGTCTGATGTCCCTTGGCCCCTGACTGTCCAGATCTTGTCTTACCACAAAGATGGCTTTCTTCATGCAGTTGGAGTAGGTTGCAGCTCTTTCCCCAGGTCGGAGAGTTGCAACACCCTCAGGTATTTGGGCTGAGTAATTTCGTTGAATTGTGCTAGGAGCGGTTTTAAAAATGGACGCCATACTTTCTGGAAGGAGGCAGCCGAGCCGCTTAGTGTGGCAGTGATGCGTTCCATCCCAAGGATGTGCCATATGCGGTGAAGCCACCCCACATATGTAGGAGGAGTATTCGTCCCCCAGTGCATCAAGATATTCTGTAAAGCTGAACCTAAAGCCAACCCCATCAGTCGCCCTCTCATACTCTTCAGTGGAAACATAATGGGATTGGGAAGGCCCAGGACCACGTACACTGGGATTCTCGGGATTTCAGTGTCGAACAGTTCATCTATCTCGTCTAGGATTTTGGACCAATAGGAGGACAGCATTGGACACTCCCACAGTTTATGAAGCAGAGTGCACTCGTTAACACAACCCCGCCAGCAGGTGGGACTCCTGTGTGGGTTGCCCTTGTTGAGACACGCGGGTGTTAGATACTAATATGTCACTATTTTCATGGCAGTTTCGATACTTGCTACATTTCGAGCAGTGTGCGTGGCTCTATAATAAATACCGTCCCAATCCTTCCCAGAGAGGTCACCTCCCAGTTCTACCCTCATTGTTTCTGACTCGGGGTTGCTTGTGAACGCGGACCATCCCTGAGCATGTCGTACATTTCAGATATCATCCCATTATCAGTGAGCTTGGTAATTAGCCATTTTTCATATGTGGTCACTTTGCGACACCCCCTGCTCCCTCATCCCGGGCTGGAGAACCCAATGTCGTAGTTGCAAATACCTCAATCTCTCTGACTCAGGGATCCCATACTCTAACCTCAGCTGGGGAAACGAAATTACTTCAGAGAGGTCAAAAAGGTGACCCACCGAGCGGCACGAGGTGTGGCACCACTCCCCAAATGACTTGTCAGACATGCCTGGGTTGAATTTGCTTTTGCCAAACAGGGGGGGATCAGCGGGGAAGTAAAGGTCATGAATTTCTTGGCGGTCGCCACCCCCTCCCAGACCACCATTACTGACTTGGTGACCGGAGAGCCCCGCAAGTCCCGCGGCCGATGTGATCTCCGGAGGAAGGGGACCTTCCATAGCGGGATGCCGGCCAGCTCTCTATCCTGGAAAAGCCACTACTTTACAGACTCCGGCCTTGCCCACTCCACCAAGTATCGCAACTGGGCTGCCTTATAGTCGCTAAAAAGATACGGTATTCCTAGGCCCCCATGTTCCGGGCGCATGTATCCTAGGGCCTTGCTCATCCTCGGTCTTTTCCCGGCCCATAAAAACTGGTTAATTCAGCGCTGCATTGACGTGAGTACTCCAGCGGGGGGCATAACCGGCAAAGTCTGAAACAGGTAAAGTGCTCTAGCAAGTAGGGACATTTTGACCGCAGCTACCCGCCCAAGGAGAGATAAGTGGTGCTTGCTCCAAGCACCCAGATCTTTCACAGCTTGTTGCGACAGCCTAGCGAGGTTCAGCTGAGCCGTTCGTTGAACCGTTGCCGCAAGCTCTAAACCCAGGTAAGGAATTGCATCTGCTCCCTTTATGCCGGCTAGCCAGTCGCCCGTGAATGTCGGTGGAGGCGGGGATGAAGGCACTGTCGAGCCGAGAATCAATGCCAGGGACTTACCCACGTTGACCCGAAAGCCAGATACCAGGTCAAATGCATCCAACTCCTCAAGGAAGGCGGGGAGGGAGAGCCTAGCTTCCGTCAAAGCCGCCAGTACGTCATCTGTGTAGAGGCAAATGGGATGTGTCCCCCCCCCCCCAAATGCATCCCCCTAATCCTAGGATTATCCCTAACCCACTGCGCCAAAAGTTCTATGTAAAGAGCGAACAATAACGGGAACAGCGGGCACCCCTGTCTGGTCCCTCTTTGAATAGCTAAGGGTGCAGAGGAGATGCCATTGACCCTTATGCAGGCAGGCCGTAGGTTTGGCGTAGCAGCAGTCTACCCATTCTCGGAACCTCTCATCTAAGCCGAATTTCGCCAGTGTGTGTCCCAGGAATCCCCAGTCCACCCGATCAAACGCTTTTTCAGCGTCAATCGTCAGCAAGAGAACATCCATTTGCGTTTGATGGGCCTTATCGATAAGGTGGAGTATTCTTTTCATGTTATCACTGCATTGGCGAGTCTGGGTAAAGCTGCTTAATCAGGTTCTATCAAGTTTGGCATGTAAGGGCTCAACCGTGCCGCAAGGATACCCATAAAGGTCTTAAAATCTACGTTTAGGAGAGAAATCAGGCGGTATGAGCCGTATTGTTGCTGGTCTTTCCCTGGCTTGGGCAAGGCCACTATCGCAGCCGCGAGCATGGTGTCTGGGATCGGAGTGGGGACCCCCGAAGGTGTTGAAGAGCCTAGTTAAAATCAGTGCTAGGGTGGAGCAGAATTTCTTGAACAAGAGGGAGGGGAAGCCGCCTGGGCCCGGCGATTTCAGCAGTTTCAGGCGGGAGATCGCTGTGATAACCTCCTCTACGCGAATGGGAGGGTCTAAAGATGCTGCCTGGGTTGGTGATAGGGCGGAGATAGTGACAGATTGTAGGTAGGCTGCGGTGTCGGCCCTGGGCTGGGTGTCTGCTGCGTAAAGCTTCTGATAAAAGTCGCGGAACGCGTGGGCTATCTCGCTATCCCCTCTAACTTCTCCCCCACCTTCCCTCTGTAGCGAGGAAACCTGTGTGCGTTGTCTCTGGGCCCGTAGCCGGTTTGCTAGGAGTCGGCCTGTGCAATCCCCTCCGACATAGTAAGAATGCTTTAGGCGGACCGCTGAATATTCTGCCCTATCCAAATCGAGAGCAGCAAGCTGTGCCCTAACCGCCTTCAATTGCCGTCATACTCTCGGGGCCCCGGTCCTGCTATGCACCCGTTCAAGCTCCTGTACCTGTGCTGACAAAGCGGATCTCACCTCCTTGCGCTCTTTATTATGGGCCGCTGCAACCCCTATAAGCTCCCCCCTTACCACCGCTTTCAATGCCTCCCACAGTGTTGTAATGGCCGTGCAGGGGTGTCATTTATTGTGAGATAATCCTTAATACAGCGAAAAATGTGCTATTCCACCTCCTTATTGTGAAGCATATGTTCCTTAAGCCTCCAGCTTCCATACCTATGGGTGTTTGGGGTCAATGAAACCTGTACCGTCAATGCATCGTGATCTGACAAAGCCATGGGTTCAATGCGTATCTTCCTAACCACAGCATTAACCTCCCTCGTCCCCAGGAAATGGTCTAAGTGGGCATAAGACTTATGAGCATGGGAGTAAAATGTGTATTGCTTCGAAGTGGAGTGGGCTGCCCTCCATATATCCATCAAGCCCACCTCCTTCAGCCATTCCTTCCCATCCCCTTAGAGCTCCCCTTCCTGAAAATAAGATGCGTGCGACCTGTCCATATTGGAGTCCATAACTATATTGAGGTCCCCCCTCACCAGTGTCATGCGCCGCTGCTGCGCCAATATATCCGCCAGTGCAGCTTGGATGAAGTTCTCCTGGCCTGAATTAGGGGCGTTAATGGAACCGACCACCAGGAGTTGGCTTCCGAATTGGAGAGTATAAGCTAATAACCTCCCCTTGAGTTCTGCTACTTTCTCCTTCACCTCCCCCCTGTAGCGTCTAGAGAGGAGGATTGCCACCCCGGCCTTTTTCTCCCCTAGCGAGGAGAAATATTGGAGGGGAAAGGCCAGAGATCGCATGCAGTGGGTATCTTTAGGGAGGAGGTGTGTCTCTTGTAAGAGACATACATCCGCCTCCGCCTTTTCAGCAGGTTGTTAAGCCCCTTTACATTAAGCGTGAGGATTTTCACAGTCGCCATGGCAAAGGGAGAGGGAAACAATACCTTCTAAGCTGAACTCAAAGTGTGGGCAGAGCACCCAGCCTAGTGGGTCGTTGTTGAATAGCGGGGGTTCGCCAGAGGTAATACGGAAACTTTGTCATGATGTCGTCGGGACACCTCATTAGATTGTGCACCTGTGGATCATGGATATCAGACTTTACTCCCCCCCACCGTAACTCCAACTCACCCAACAGTAAAAATCACACTAAATGTCCAGAAGCCGCAGCACTCAGCCGCGTCCTCTTGGTGAAACAGTTTGTGGAGCGCATCTGTGGCCAACGGAGCACCCCCCGCCCGCCAGCCTGCCCACCGCCCCATGGCTTGCTGTAGTTCACTTATCTGACCCCGGAGCAGTTCAGACGCCAGCCCCAAGTCCGGTTTCTGCCGTAAGGGAGACCAGCACAGCTCGACGCTCCAGCCCCAATGTTTCTGGGTTGGGCATCGAGGGGGTCCCCGAGCAACTCTGGCCACCCACTCTTTGCCACCTCTCCCGGTGGTTTTTCCTGTCTTGGCTCGGACCCTCCTCCGACTGAGGCTGTTCTAAGTCCAGGATCTGACACACCTCCTTCAAGGAGCGGATTTGGCGTAGTTTGCCATCCCATTTGAAAATGATTGCGGAAGGGATGCCCCCACGAGTAAGAGACACCCTAGTTGCGAAGGTGTGTCGTAACCGGACGAAAGTCTCTCCGCTTTTGAAGAGTGGAGGCCGCCAAGTCCTTATATAGGGCATCCGTGTGCCCCCTGATGACCAAAGGATGTACGTCTCGTGCTCTGTGCAGGATGAGCTCCTTGAGCTGGAAATCCGGCAGGAAGGCCAAGATGTCAGGAGGCGGCGCCGGGGACCTCCGCTGCAGGACAATTCTGTGGGCCCTGTCAATTTTGATAGCGAAGTCTGCTGACTCTTGCAGCACATGGCGAAACAGATCTTGGAGGTACCCAGTGATGTCCTTGTCGTCGTCACCGAAGGGGACCCCCCTCACCCGTATGTGGTTTCTACAAGAGCGGTTTTCCAAGTTCTCCACATGAGCCTGGAGGTCGATTTGTTGGGCCTGCAAGCGAATCACTTCTTGCTGCAATTGTTCAACTTCCTCTTCGCAAGATTGTTCATGATACTCCATGGTCCCAAGCCTTTCGCCCACCGCATCTTCCACTGCGCACTTCCTTCATCTCGTCGGTAAACTCTTTTTTGAAGACATGGAGATCGTCTTTCAGGGCTGAGAAGAGCTGGGACAAGAAGGCCCTTGTGACTGTCTCGTCTGCACTCTTCACCTCTTGTCCCCCGGAATGAGCTGGGGAGGTGTGGCCCCCTCCACCAGCCGCACCCGGCATTTTAGCGAACAGGTCCTTCACAGTCCTATCATCCTTCCCCTTTTCCTTCTCCTTCTTTCCCCGCATGGTGGACATGGCGAGGTTGCAGCTGGGGGGGCAAGAAAGCCGTCGATATGCAGGGATCTCCCCTTAGACAGGGCGCAAGGGGCTTGTAGCACGTGTCCTCCACTCGCTATGGGGGTGGGGGTCGGCAGCAGATCATCAATCAGACTCCCAACGTCTGTACTGTCTTTGGGTTGGGAGCGCTGCGGGGTACACCAGGACGAAGGCCTCGGGCCGCCGCAGTCCACCTCCAAGACCAGACGAGGCGATGCTTGTCTCGTTAGCCGGCCGCCGGGGTACCCCAGTTAGGAGTGCGCCTAGTCAGGGGAGTGGGCTCTCAAGACACACCACAGGGATACTCCAGCCTCAATTGTGCCTCCCACGTGGTGAGCCTCCCGACCCGGTGAGAGTCCTTTGGGTTAGGGCCTCGACACAGGGCAGCCCGAGCTGGGCCGGTGCTAGGCAGGGTGTTGGCTCCTCCGAGGCGTGCAGCAGTGCTCCCCCTCAGGTGCTGTGATGTGACGTCGAAGGAACCCTAGCTGCCGAGGTGCCAACGCCGGGCGTACCCCGCTCAGCAATGCATCAGGGCACAGGCGGCTTCCTGGTAGGCCACGATCCGGCCTACACCTACTCCTCATGATGGGCCCCGCGTCTCTTGCTCCTGAGTGCAGCCAGAGTCTACATATGGGCCCTTCAGCAACGTTCCCAGGAGTCCCAAATCAAACGAGCAGGGCCCACCCAGCACAGTCCGGCGGCGTGGACGCCAGGCCCCTCGGCCCTCCAAGAGGTCGGCAATGTGCAGAAGCGCTCAGTGTGGGTGCAGGCTCTCCCCGGTGTAGGAGGGGCGCAGGGGCCACCAGGCCGCTCACCTCCAGCTCCGCGGACATAGTCTCCACCCGCTGTAGCAGCGGCTTCACCGTCTGGAGCTCCCCAGACAGCACCGGGCCAGCCGCCCCCGGGATCACCAGCACTCCCGTTCCGCTGGTCTCGGTGCCCCCCCCAGCCACGGGGGGTGTCCGCCTTACTGCCCCAGTGAGAGCGAGGTGCCGGTAGGCCACAGGACCCCACAGGCGCCCCTCTAAGGCACCTTCAGCTCGCCAGCCGCCTACCCGGACTTGACTCTAGGTCCGAGCCGCCACCTTGGAGTCGGGTGCTCTGTGCGGGGAGTTGCTGTTTCCTGTGTGCCAGGTGACTAAATACGGCAAAAGAGCTTGCCAATGGGCTCCCGCCACCGGTCTCTACCCCTCCAGGGGTCTACAGCTCTTGAACAGCGCCGGGAAGCGCCAGGCCGGCAGACGGGGATCTGGAGACGAGCGAGCTGCGTCCTACACGCTCGCCATCTTGGCCACGCCCCCTAGTTATCCTCTTTGAGTATTCTTCAACATGTCGCTTAATGTCAGCCATGGAATGTGAACAAGGCTGTGTGGTATGGAACAATCATCCATCCCATCCCGTTGCATTTCGGGCACCCCGCCCTTCGTCAGGGGTTAATTCCACACAAAAAAAATATGACACTATCATGACAAAACCATACTCTCTTACAAGTTTCAGTGAGCCTAAAACCCCCAAATCAGTTGGGTCACCTGTGAACCTCAAGCGATGTTCTGACCCTGTGACTTTTGCAGAGCTAGCGAACTGTCTTTGGTACAAGAAGAGTTAGCAGGAATACCTACAGAAACCTGTGACCGTGGACAAAACTGAGAAGGAAAGCAGTCCAAGTGAGACAAGATCATGCCCCATGAAAGATGCACAGATTAAACTCTGTGACTTCTTTGAAGACAAAGCGATTTATCAGATGGCGCCCTGGGAATTCTATGGCCTTGTAGTCTGTCTCCTAGTGCTGTGGGGTATGGTTCAGTCTGTTTAAGCTCTCTGCTTGTATATTCTAAGGTCCTGCTCAATGCCCACCTTCACAGATGTATTGTTACCTTACAGCAAGTGGGATGGGGAAAATTTGGGCACCCTCCTTGTTGACGCCAAATATCATCTTCACAGCCATGAATGAGCGCTCCTGTTCGTAACTGATGGAAGCGCAGCCATTAACACCATAAACGTGTTCAACTTCAGAAAGGTTGAAACTATTGTTCCTTTTTGAGGGATTGTGAGGACAGGCACACACAGCAGATTCAAGGTACATCCCTTCCACGCTAAGAAGGATGAATCTGCAATGATTCCAAACTTTCAAAGTGCGCACTGTAAAAATCCTGCCTCGTTGATCAAGTAATGAGGTCAATTGTACGCTGCACTCCTGGTTTCAAAACCAAGGCAATGGGGCTGCAAGGGTCTGAGTTACACTGAGTCTGGACAAAGGATGCCACGGCACTAAGAGTTCTGAAGCTCTAGCAGCAAGTGCGAAAATGTTAAAATTTATTTTCGGACGGCTAAAATCCATTTATGAGGGAAGAAAATACCTTCCCTATGTCTCAATATATCTATTTCAAGGGGAACGCATGGAGTTAGCGCAAAAGTATTAAGATTTGTTCACAGGGAGGCGGACTCCGGAGACTATGGCCTGCACCTGATGGAGGCAGAGACAGACAAGCACAGGGTCGGAAGCGGTCACCATAGGAGAGGTGCGCGCCACCGCTATAGAGGTGTGCATTGGCAGAGACTGTGATATTGGTAAATACCCTCTCATAGCCAATTTAAGGCATTATAGGAACACCTGATAATGAAACCCCCTGGAATGAAGATCAGGCAGCGTGGCTGTGGCAGATACAGTCATGGGAGAGGCAGAATGTACTGCCAGGTTGTAATGGTTTCTCGTATAAGGTGCACAGAACAGTGCCCCGTCACTTCCCTTCACTGGAAATGACAGTCCCACAGGCTGAATGAAAGGGCTCCTACTAACGTTGTTTATGTAAAACTGCTGGCGATGCCTCCGCCGGAAGTCGCCCTCACACCTTCTCGTGAAGACAATAAGCTATTAAAAGGAACTGATGTCATTTCCCAGATCCCACAAGGGCGTCCAACTCACCAGGAAGGGATCTACAAGATGGACGATGGCTTGAAAACTTAATAGTGCTTAGAAGGGTAATCTGTACCTAAACCGCCGTTATACAGAACAAATAAATACGTTTATCAAATAAATAAAATGCATTCCAGAGTTTGCAATACGACGTGTTAATCTAGTAACATTACAACTGTTTCCCCTCGGAACAGCTTGTCTTTTTACCATCATTTATAAAGGTTTTTAATACGAGCACAAATTGTATTTTATATTCAGTTTTTAAGTGTACGAGAATAAGCTCTATTAAGCTAAGGCCTGGGTAGCGTGAAGGGGAATGTGGCAGGTTTCCCTCATTCGAGGAAGGAACTCCCGTCTAAAAAACATTGAAAAATGTCAGCTTCATCTGTGATGTTCACAAAAAACGAGATTTCTAAAAAAAAATTAGAGTACTTCACGAAGGGCTCAGTCACAAAATAGGTGTTGAATGTTCAAATCACAGAACTGCCTTTTTGTGGGGGGGGTTTGAGATCGCATTTTGAGTTCACTGCTTAGTGCACGTTGGGTGTTTTCATTACATACAACGGGACTGCACAAATTGGCAAAAACGAAATCGCTTTTCCCCTCTCTGAATAAATGTACAATTCTTTCCAATTTATCCCTTTAAGTAGGTCTATTTCGGGATCAACAAATTCGCCTTCTCATAGTCCCAGTAAGAAATGTTCTTTTTTAAGCGTGTGAGATGTCTTTGGTAGTAAGTAAAGGCACTGCTTAGCACAAACACCTTTCACCACCATACTTTGAAAGCAGGTTTCTGGAGGTGGCAATGTCTGGGAAGAATGTTTCTGCATATTTGTTGTCTAGTATTTTGTTGTGGTGATGCTGTTTTTTGGTGCTGCTGAGTTTTCGTGCAATATGAGTTGTTGTGTTACGTTGTTTTGTGTTGTGCCCGATCATGTTGTAATGATGTTATTACACTGTCTTGTGTATGTTATTGTGCTGTTATGTTTTGATGTTTATTTTCTATTTGTCAACAAATGCAGCTACATTTTCAGCTAAAAGCAGCACATGCTTTCAAGTCTTGACAAGCAACCATCTACTACAATCTGAGCAAGTAAAATCTCACTGATCCAGCCCTTCACATATTTAAGACACTAGTCAGCCCAAACCTGTGGCAGCGACTGTCTTAAATTAGCAATTGCAGTGATCAATTTAAGTGCGAGGGCATTAGCCTAGGATAGTTCACGGGTTTGCTTTCTATTGGGTTTTATGGACTTTACTATGCCCACTGTGCAACAGATCACTAGAAGACACATTTCCTAATTTTGGTGGGAAGCAGGAACTTGTCTTTATGTCATTATTTTGGATGGAGAAAAAAAGCTAAGATATTGCCACACATATTAATGGTGTATTCAGATTCATTTACATGCAAGCATTGTACCTTCTGTGCATTTTCTTTCTAAGAGCAAAACATTGCAAAGGATTTTACTGTTACAATTAAAGAGAATTAACTGTGTCTAGCAGAGTAATTCTATACTTCATTTTGGCCCGATAGCTCAGATTAGTTAAAATTCAGGAGACATTAAAGATGAAGAACCCCGAGGTAACTCTGCACAGAACTGAATGTGACATATCTAAAATCTGCTTAGTGAAGGGGACACACGCTAGGAGCATCAGGAATTTTGGACATTTTATCAGAAGATATTTTTCCCAAAGGCTATAATTTTGGAAGTACATGTTCACAACCAACCAACCATAAATCTCTTTCAAAGCTCAAGAAGGCTACACTAAATGTACATTAAATCGTATTAATAAACCTAAACCCTATTTCTGCAACTTGCTAGTAAATTTATTAACATAACAGAAAACAGTAATTTCAGAGCGAGACACACATTTATAAATGTTATGCCTGTGCCCTTTACATAGGTCACTCACATGCACCTGGTAGGGTGCCTACACATTCAAACCAGTCACGTGCTCAGACTACCCAGGCACTCACGTTGCTCACACTCACAGACTGCACTTTCAGACCAGCTGAACCCTCTGGAGAGACTCACAGCTCGCCACTTGCCTTCACTAGACACCTGCACAGTCAGGGTGCCTGCACACTTGCCACCGAATCCTTTGGCCGTCTTTTTTCCCAGGTTGCGGATGCTTACCTGCACATTCTGGATCTAGGCAAACAGACTGCACAAACACTCAGCTCTCAGGCACACAAGGAGTGCCTGCACCCTTTGGTGAACTCCAACCTCCGGCTACTCTCAGATTCAGGCCAGGCCCACATGCAGAACATACTCAAAACCAAGTTACCCACACTACCAGGCTGAATGGAATTGTTTCTCGCAACACCTTCTTGTCACCTGGAGTCTTCGATCTGCTCAACCTGCTGTCACGTTTACACCATTATCTGGGCCATTGCCACATTCAGGCTTCCTGCCGACTGAGGGACGGAATCTTGAATGCGGGAGGTAATTTCAGTCTCTTACCTGGCATATTGCGGCCTCGTTTTCATCAAGGTTGTCCCGTAGCTGCTGTAGTTCCATCTCTCGTTCACGAAGCTTCTCCTCCAGCTCATGAATAAGAACCTCGTCACTGTTCACAGGAGACCGGTCGCAAGACCCACTGTCCGATGATGGGTTCCCCCTCCCATTCAAGGACCCTGTGCTCTTGCTGGAAGACGAGCGCCCACTGTCCGAGTTTGAGGGGCCTTGCAATCCTCTCACCCCTCTCTCTGGGACCCCGTTCATAGTACTATGGCCGTCCAATACCGCATGCCCAGCGGAGGCGCTGGCTGGCTCCTGGTGGTGGCTGCAGCTTGTACTGTAGGTGGGCAGGCTAGACAATGAGTTCCGTCCCGAGTCCGACAAGTTGCCCGAGTGAGTGCTGGTCCTGCAGCTGAAGGAGTTGTGTTTTTCAGGGCCGCCCAAGGAATTCCCTCCTAAGAGCAGGGTGAGGCTTCCTTGGCTCTCCGTCAGGACCGCCCCGGTAGGACGTGGCACCATGTACTGCATTGACGTTTTTCTGTTCTTGGGGACCACTGGCTTGAAAGCTGTAGGCCTTATCAAGGTCTTCTCGATGTTCTGCAACACAGAAGAAACAATTACACAGTGACCATAAATCGACTCGGTGCAATGCTCCAAAACGACAATACACAAACGTCTAATGGCAATTGAAGCTCTGAGGGATGCTCATGCTGCAACGAGTATCACAGCTGAAAGTTTACACATTACGATAGAAAGTTCTAGATTTTTTAAAAAACTGAAATACACTCTGCCCCGATGCTCTGAGCAGTTTCTTCGCTGCAGGACTTAACGATTGCAGGATCAGGACAGCTTCTGTAGCCTTAACACAGGCCAGCCTGCAAATGCACATTATTTCTTAATGAAAAAGCACAGCTTTTTTTAAATAGGGCACCTACTTCTGCGAGGTCAAAGGAGAGGTTTGCCTCAGCGTGCATGGACATTAACTCCAAAGCCCGGGAACGCACCCAGCAAACAGAAACTAATCACTGCTGGATAATCCCTCCTGTCCGACAAGCTCGATGGCAATGCCTGCCCTCTGACCCCACAATGCCCACTAAACCGACAACGTGAGAAAATGACACACAAAAAACTTACCTCGAATTTGCAGAGGAATATATATATATATATATATATATATATATATATATATATATATATATATATATATATATATATATATATATATATATATATATATTTAATTATTTGCACAAGTTCCCGTGTCCAATGTAGACACGAGGGAACATCGCCAGCCTGCCTGGTAGTAGGCAGAGACAAGCTGCCGAGGAGCGCGGAACAGGGAAGGGGCTTCTTGGCCGAGAGACCGCGACGCCTCGGAATGCCGGGTTGGATACTTTTCTCATGATAAAAGGCCTGACAAGTGCCGCATTCCTCGCAGCCCCCCCCCCCCCGCTCTTCCCCACAGAAAGGTATGAAAGCCTCCTTAGAATGCGCTCTGCTCCGTGATGTAAGCGCCGAGGTATCCCAGCAGATTAAAGGATTTCTGGCTGGCGCAGGAGGAGTTTAGCAGCACTGACAGACCACCTCGGCTGCTGCCGGGCCTCCCTCTACTGATATGTCATATTGTCCATGATATAACAGCGCTACTATTATTATACCTATGTCGTCAGAGCAGTATGGCTTCAATAACAGCAGTGGCATCATGCCACAGTACCCTCCAGGCGCCCTTGCCTCATAATCCTGCTAACTCCATTCACAGTAATTCAATTTGGCATGAAAAATGTTAACATTTGGGGACAAAATGGGAACGGAGTAAAGGGGAAACTGTTAACGTATATTCAATGTTGGTAAGGTACAGACCAATGTTATCAGATTTGTATCATACAAGTTGGTTTTTGCGGCGATGACCTCCTCTAACAATCGTTTTCCAGTTCAGAGCTCAGGGGAGAATGTCAAAGTCTGTGCGTCAAAAGAGCTGAGCAACAACACTCCTCACCCACAGCATGACCAACATCTGTGCGGGGCATCGAGTCATCCAAACCATCCTCGGACAGGGAGCCACAGGTGGAGTCTTGGAAGCAATGGAGCAGTGCTCTAAAAAATGTATAACACTCCCACGAGTGCCAAGAAACCCAAGGGCAGACCTAAAAATGCAGTGATCTTTGTAGGAGCGAGGTGCATGGTGTACATCCTCAGGGTGGTAATGGGTGAGAATGGCAAGGACCTGTTAGCACAATATCCCCCCTTCCCCTCCCCAATCACCCCAACAAGGAGATATGCCAGACAAAGAGGGTCACAAAAGCAAGAGGAGAAACACCCAATTATAGTTCATTTCCTGCCCTGTAAAACATGTGAATGTGGCACACTTCTTTCATTATTCCATTATATTTATTTGTCTCTCTTTCGACAAGATTTCTGTACATTCTGAACCATATAGATCTTTACGCCCCGCAGATTTGGCTGCTTAAGTGTCGCAAAGAACATTGCCGGCCCAGTGGTGTAATGCAAAATGATGAGCCCCCCTGAAGAATGTGATGAGGGGCCTCCGAGTCTCCCATATCTCACAGATATATATTGGCCTTCAGCTGAATAGGGCCCCCCTGATGTTTGGGGGGGGGCTCTGAATGGTTGCCCCCCTCCCCCTGCAGAGGCTGGCGTTACGCCCCTGGCCCTCTGCCCCATTATGCCTTTGAACAATCAGTGCCATGAATTGTTCTGAGCACAGAATGTGAGACTTGCATTCAGTGCCTGCACACCCACCCCTGTGGTGTCTGTAGACGCGATTTGTAGGAGAGGCACACAGTGAACCACAGATAAAACTTGCGGGGCTGCCTGCAAAAGGCACTCTTGAAATGAGCGCGTGTATATGTCTGTATTCATATATATGTATGTGTGCTGAAATGTTTAAATATGGCTTCGTACAAATACAACCTCGTGAGTCGCAGTATGTGCTCAGCTGCAGGCGCCTTCTAACAACATACGGGGCCTTCTTCAGAATGTATGTGCTTCAGCACTGTTCTCCTATGTGCCCAGAGACTAAGGACCATCAACCATGCAGGGTGATTGACAGCCAGGATCAGGCAATGAGTAAGGGCTGATGCAATTTTTCAAAAAGGTCAGCACGGGTCACCAGAGGCAGAGCCCATCCAATCACTGGTCTCATGAATGAAGAAAGAAGTAGTATGAACAAGTAGTAAAGCAGGCTACTAAGATAGCTGTTTACTTTGTCATTTCTACTCATTGTCCTATACGTAGCTCCTCAGTGGCAAACAGCAGGCTGAAGAGAGGCTACCGATGAAACAAGGGGCCAATGCTGTGATGTCAAGGGTAACGCACAGACACAGACTGCCATGACTCACCGGTTGGGCCTTTTCGGTCCAGAAAGACGCCCATAGCTCTTCTAATACGGATTGGTTGTAGTAGTGTAACTCTGCTACTGAAGCTACATTGACCTGCTAACTATGTACCCACACCGTGACATGCAGCACACACTGCTTTTTAGGTCTGACCTAAAGACAACTTTGAGAGTCTTTAACAGTCTCATGTTTTCTAAAAAAAAAATAACAGAAACACACACATGTATACATACACCCACATGTTTTATTTCTGCCTTATTCCTCCATTCGTCTGTTCAAGAGTCATACATTTTTTTACTCCACCCACAGCATTCAGCATAAGGCAAGGCACCATTCCACTTCACTCACTGGCAGCCAGTACTTTGCCTGTTCACATGTGCACAGCTGTCTGAAAAGGAGTGCACTTTAGTCAAATGGCTTGTGTTCTGCTGAGTTACAATTTTTTTTTTTTTTATTATAGTTGATATTTTTGCATATTGCACATGCTCGCAAAAACACACTGAACGCTGGCAAAGGCCAGACCTATTGGCTATGCCAATGCCTGCTCTTTCTGTATTCCCCACACGGCTCCTCCAGTACCAACATAGTCTCGTCTACAGCCTGCCCTAATGCAGTATCCAAATCCTGACAAACTAACCTAATTTTGATTCAACACTCCCTGACGTCTTCGTCCTTGGAACCCTCCACACAGCTCCACCCCTGCACCAGAGCGCTGCCCAGCCTGTTTCATCCTCATGTCCAGACAGCTAAGCCGAAGCACATTAATCCGACGAGCAGCACCCTCAGCTTTTCTAGCCTTGGGTCCCTGTCCTCCTCAGGCGGAATAGGACAAGGCAAGTGGATCCTAGGAGCATAAATACTGAAAGAAATGCCTCCCTAGTAACTTTTACAACATTAACCATAGGGCCAACGAATCGACCAGCAGTACCAAATGAAAGAATCACAACTTTGCTTTAGTTCTTGATCATTCTATAAAAGTGGCCTATTTAGTTCACGCTCAAAAGCTAACAGGTAAAAACATTTTTTTCCCGGAGAAAAGATAACATCTTATCTGTGCAATAAGCATAAGACAGAAGGGAGAAAACCATACCCCATGGACACCGTGTGCTTGGTTGGTGTCTAACAGACACGCTTAAGTGTGGGATTCTGCTCTGTAGTGGTTGGGTCCTCTAATCGGCCGGCGTTGTGGTAACTGAGTCTTACCCACCCGCATCTGAGCCTAGTCAACACAAACATAATGTGATGACTGGATGTGTGTTGTGGTACCTGAAATATTATCCAACTGCATCTGAGCCAACTCAGTGCAGGACGTGCGGATGTCCTGTACGGACTAGGCTCAAATGCTGGCGGATAATGTCTCAGCTACCAGGACGCTGACCAGCCGGAGTAACCTACCACTGCACGTAGTCTCCTGTACTGACGAGTTTCAGTCAGACAACGATGGGCAACAAGGAACTGAACACTGTGTGAGGGCGACTCACACCAACTAGGCTTAGACACCAGAGGGGAATGACTCAGCACAATACCTGCTGCCAACAAATGACCCTTTGGCAGATGAACTGACAGAATGTCATTTTTTTAAAGATGAGACATCAACTCATCCTGAGGAGACCCTAAAGTCAACAACAGTCGAAATGAGTCTGCATCTCTTCATGAAGGTCCAGGTCACCACTGATGAACAGACAGAGGCACAATATGAACATTTGTAGATAGCATTGCTCCTAAGGATTTCTTTCGTACCCTTCCACTGGTATTCAACATGATACAGAAAAACGGCTTACACAATCAATCGAAGCATTTGTAGAGCGCACTACTCACCCGTGAGGGTCTCAAGGCGCTAAAGGGGGGGGGGGGAGGGGTGAGGGGAATTGTTGCTACTGCTAGATCAGCCAGGTCTTGAGAAGTCTTCTGAAGGTCAGCAGGTCCTGGGTCTGTCGCAGGTGGATGGGGAGGGTGTTCCATGTCTTGGGGGCGAGGTGGGAGAATGATCTGCCGCCGATGGTCGGTCGGTTGTGCATGGAACGAGGGCGAGGTCGGCGGAGCGAAGCTGGCGGTTCAGGGTGTAGAAGGTGAGTCGTTTGTTGAGGTATGCTGGTCCGGCGTTGTGGAGTGCTTTGTGAGCGTTGGTGAGGAGCTTGAAGGTGATCCTCTTGTTGACAGGGAGCCAGTGTAGGTCTTTCAGGTGGGCAGTGAAGTGGCTGTGGCGGGGGACGTCGAGGATGACGCGTGATGAGGCGTTCTGTATGCGTTGAAGTCTTTTCTGTAGTTTGGCCATGGTTCCCGCATAGAGGGCGTTGCCGGAGTCGAGCCTGCTGCTGACGAGGGCCTGGGTGACCGTCCTTCTTGTTCCGGTGGGGATCCATCTGTAGATCTTGCGAAGCATGCGGAGGGTGTTGAAGGAGGAGACGGCGTTGACTTGCTGGGTCATTTAAAGTGATGAGTTCAGGATGAACCCCAGGTTGCGTGCGTGGTCGGTGGGTGTCTGTGCAACTCCCAGCACGGCCAGCCACCAGGAGTCGTCCCAGGTGGATGTTGAGGTCGTGTGATCGGACTAGGTTGGCGAGCGGTGCCATGTAGACGTTAAAAAGGGCCGGGCTGAGGGATGATCCTTGGGGTCCCCACTGGTGATCTTGGTGGCTTTGGATCGGAATGGGGGAAACGGACTCTCTGGGTTCTGCCGGTGAGAAAGGAGGTGATCCAGTCCAGGGCTTTGACGAGGATCCCCGCGTCATGGAGGTGTGTGCGTAGGGTGTGGTGGCAGGCGGTGTCGAAAGCGGCCGAGAGGCCCAGGAGGATGAGGGCCACAGTTTCGCCTTTGTGCAGCAGGGTCCTGATGTCGTCTGTGGCATCGACGAGGTCGGTTTCGGTGCTGTGGTTGCTGCAGAATCCGGATTGGGTCGGGTCTAGGGTGTTATTCTCCTCGAGGAAGTGGGTCAGTTGCCTGTTGACAATCTTCTCAATGACTTTCGCCGGGAACGGGAGCAAGGAGATAAGCCAGAAGTTCTTGAGGTCCTTTGGGTCTGCCTTGGGTTTCTTGAGTAGGGTGTTGATCTCGGCGTGTTTTCAGCTCTCCTGGAAGGTGGCAGTCTCGAAGGAGCTGTTGAGGATCTTCCGGAGATGAGGTGCGATGATGGCGCTTGCCTTGTTGAAGATGTGGTGGGGGCAGGGGTCTGATGACGAGCCGGAGTGGATGGTGTTCATGATTTTGATGGTGTCATCGTCGTGGACGTGGTTTCGGGAGAGCAGGAGGCCGGTGTGGCTGGGGGGCTGTGAGTGTGAGGTGTCGGCAGCTGTCCGGGGAGTCTGGGTGTTGAAGCTATCGTGGATGTCTGCAATCTTGCGGTGGAAGAAGGTGGCTAGAGAGTCGCAGAGGTCTTGTGACAGCGGGATGTCGTTGGAGCTGGAGTTGGCGAGTTCTTTCACGATGTTGAAGAGCTCTTTGCTGTTGTGTGCGTTGTTGTTAATGCGTTCCTTGAAGGAGGTCATTTGGTAGTTCAAATGAGTTGGTGGTGCTTGCGACTGGTGTTCTTGAGGGCAGCGCGGTTGTCCGGTGTCTGTTCGTGGTGCCACTCTTCTCAAGTCTTCGTCAGGTCTGCTTGGATGCCTGGAGGTCGGTGGTGAACCAGCTGGCCCTTCTGTCGGTGCGACTGTTTGAGGGTTTCTGGATCGGAGCAAGAGTGTTGGCGCAGTCATCAATCCATTGCCTGAGGTTGCGGGCAGCTGTGTCGGTGGGGTTGGTTGGTGGGTCTCGGGCGAGGGTGGTGATTAGCTGGTCTTCGGTGACCTTGTTCCAGCTGCGGTGGGGGATTCGTTGAGGGTGGTTGTGCGTGGTGTGTTTCTTGAAGGAGAAGTGGCTGCAGCGGTGGTCGGTCCAGTGGAGTCCACAGAAACAAAATATTCTGTTGCATTGTTACCAAGCTGATTGACTGGTTCTATACAAAATATTTTTGAATAATTTCGCATAGATTAAAATGTAATGGAAATTGGTTTAAAAACCAACCACTCACACTGCTTTCATGTGTGCCGACGTTTTTCTTCCTTCTATTTTATGCACCTGAAATTGTTGAGTTGTTATTTTTTCTCTGAAAAAATAGTTCTCACTAATTAATATTTAAACTTGAAATAAATAGACTAATTGTATAGAATGCTCAAGATGTTTAGCAACTTTGTGATTTTTTTCACTTGGCGTTACTGATTGAGTTGTTTGATTACTGTTGGAAATGATACTCGTTCGGTATTTCGATGATAGAATGTCGGTAAATAAGCATTTTAAACCTAACCCTTGCTGTCATTTCTCCTTGCTACACTTTTCCCTTGCTCTCAATCATACTCTGTGTCCGGCACCTTAAAGCATTTGAATTGCCAGGCCCCTTTAAACATTTAAAATGACAGCTAGTATGCCTGCTCTCGTTCGGGTATTATTTGCTGCGGGTGCTCTCCCCCACAAATACCTCTCCAGAAGAATCAGTCAACCACCCCCACCTACAGATATCAGAACCTCCCGATAATACGATTTTAAGGCACTGAGGCAAACTCTCACTTTCTCAATTATTAAAACAACACACCAGACTACTTTTACCTTAAAACTTTGGTCTAAATTTGGACAGACGTGCAACCACAGATCATGTTTATTAATTCCCCAATTTTATCACGGAGAAATAAAAACAGAACTGGATTTGGTGCGGAGGCTGCCTGCTGTTTAGAGCTTCCCTCCATACAATAATTTCTAACTCTACCAAACATCAATTCTTCTACTAGTCCCCTCTCACCATCTCCTAAAGCATTCCCTCCAGCCATTTGCTCCACTCTTACTTCTGCTTTCTCCCAAATTACTAATCCATCCAAGGCCACTACAATCAACGCCTTATTGCTCCGTCCATCTAGACAAGCATGAATTGGGAATGACCACAAGTATCCACATACATGACCTATATCTTGCCCCCTTCCCTCATTACACCTGGTCTCTTTTTAGGTTTCACCTGCACAGCGCTTGCTTCCTTCTAATTGGACAGCACATGCTGACGTAATTTCCTCTTCTTTCGGCTTGAGCATAGACCATGTACTGATTGCTTTGGCTTGATTGCTGTCCTTCTGCTGATTGTGCATTTATTGAGGCCCTACGTTTATATTTAGGTCTCACCTAGGCAGCTCATGTGGAGTCTCTTCAAGAAATGCTGTATTCAAGACATGGGCATAAAGCTCTGCCCACTTTCCGCCCATCTTTTTAATTGGCTCCTGTCCCTGTCCTTTGTAAATAGTGGCTCTACATTGGTCAATAGGCCTAGTAGTCTCTCCTTAGTACCGCCTTGTCTCTTCTTGTAACCTCCCATGAGGACACCCCCTGTTACACATGTTTTGTTCTCCCTAGGTTTTAATTACAGCCTCAGAGCACAATTTTCTTAAAGGTCTTCAGTCAGGACTCCTGCTTGGTCCTAAGCAAGGCTGGCAGTGAATACTTTACTCACTAGCACATCTCACATTTATATGAAACCTTCTATAAATTTCCCTTCATCAGCTCCACACAGAGTACAACCTAATCTGGAATTAATATAATAATAATTTTTTCACATTTCAAAGCTACTGATTGTATATATGGACATAGCTATTTGAATGTACTTGTGGTGCTGTCTGGCATGCAATGCATTATGGCTAGGGTGGATTTACCATATCTTCTGCAGGGTGCAGAACCATATGTGACCAAAAGAGGTTCCATGGGATGTATTTTGGACACATATGGTACTGCACCCTGCAACATGGCTAGGTAGAAAAAAAAACATTCGCATTATAGGCCAATAACTCAAATGCGAGAACGTTTGCATTTCCAAAGTAATAGGTCTCGCATTTATTAAAATTAGAGCTGCTGGTTTTAAAAATGACCATGTTTTTTACTTTTTTATACCATTGGCAATAGTGCTATTGAAATATAATAACTCCACTGCAAATAAAAAAAACTAAAGTAAAAAACATTTTTATTTTCATAGCCATCCGCTCTAACTTTTACAAATGAGACACCTATTGCCTTGCAAATGCTTGTTTCGTCTTCCTTGTCCTTTCTTTTTGAACTACTTGCCCTTTGTAAATATGTTTTACTATGCCATACACACATTAAAAAAGCCCTTTACTCCTTTGAAATAGATTTTTATTGAGACAACAGAGGTTATCTGCTTCCAAATGTACTTTCTCTAAGGCATGGACGCAATTGCTTTATGCGATAGGATTTTTTGCCAAATGTTATTTTTTTCTTATTCAAGCATTAGGAGATTATCTTATTTGCTCACAATCAAAGGGGTGGTATTCTGAAACTTAACAAGCATTGGCAAAGCCAATAGTTCTGGACTTTGAGATAAATGTCGCTGCCATTACATTTTGTTCATGTTATACAGCATGTGCATTGCAGACACTGCCAATTTGTAGCCATGCTGTATAACAGACTAGCTACTGTGTGGCATGGCTAAAAATAATGAAAAAGTGACTATGATTGATGCATCGCAGTCCATCCAGCGCTAATGCAAAAAAAAGCGCATTAGCCCAGGCTGCTTCATAGCACTTATTAAAATTAGTTTCAGTCACACTGAAAGGCATCCACGCTGCTCTATAGCATGGCTAAGTTACAAAACACTGCAAAGCCAATAGCTACACGAGACCTATTGGCTTTGCCAATGCTTGTTGAACGAAGTTGAAAGGAAATGTCACATGCTAGTCACTTCAAGTCTGGATCAGTAGCAACATAATTGGTTAGTAGATTAGGCCTATATCTTGATGTGTTTTTACAAAGAAGCTTGTGAGTTAATTCCAAAAATATGTTTGGATTTCAGTAAGTAACTAGAAATGCCTAACTAACCTACTGTGCTTTACAGTATCACAGAAATTATTCACAAATGTAATTAACATGCCCACAATAAGTTATAACATCAATGATTTATTAATGAATCATCCTTTGATCTCACCAACATTTTTCTTTTTCGGTACCAACCTACACTTGGCCATTCTAAATCATTTGCTTCAGATACAAACCTAATTCCCTTAAAGATTAAAAAAATGGGCACATTCTACAATGACGTCTGAGGGCTTTGCCTTCCTACAATGACAACAAATTCAAACTTCTGGAGCTCAAATCCACCCCATATGAGGATGGCATCACACATTCTACAGAAGCTGCTAGAAGTGCTCTTACCAATAAAGCCTCTCATGATAATTTTCAGTGAACTGAGTTGCTATGAGCACTAATGGACGAGATCCAAGCCACAAGAGTCGTGATGGGTATTGTAAGTGCATACACATATTCATGATGAAAAACCGCCAATCACGGAAGACACAAGCGACAACAACATTCAGCAACTCTCTGCTATCTTCAATGAAGTCAAGCTTGCACAGCCCGTTCAGGTGCTCTACCGTACTCTGCCTGTGATGCCTGACATTTTTTTCATTTAAAGAGAGTTGCTTATAAGGACATGTAAGCACACAAAACTTAAAGAATCACTGAAAATTGCTAGCAAAATAAGCGGTAGAACAGTTACAGAACATGATCAAAGCATTTGTATGAGAAATACTCAGGGAAATAAAGTTCAAAGAAGATTGAAATAATTGGTCTGAATCCCTTAAACTAGGAAGGACACTTCTGACAATCTCATTCTGAAAAATATAAATATGGGTTGCACGAGATTCAGACATGACTGACGCTAACGTCTGTTCTGACCAACAATGGTGAAACACCAGAGAACAAACAATTCTGAACATGATTCACACCACACACAGACAGTGCCTCATTCCATCATACAGAATTAAGACACCTACTTTAAACCATTTAGACCGATTATGAGTATTAGGAATCTTGCTCAAAGTTTAGTGTATTTTTAGGATTACCCTGATCACAGTCTCTTCCTGCGTGGGTTAGACATACTGCTCTACTGGCATTACAAACCCAAGAAAATAACAAAAAGCTACTGTAGTCCACAGACTATTCAGAAAAAGAAAAACATTTTTCTCCTCTTTTCACGTTTGTAGACCATAACGATTCAAAGCAAAGTATTTATCTTATCAAAAATAATTTTGGTTTATACGGCAAAGGCCACATTCACACAAAACCGAAACTTAGAACATGTTTATCTCCAAGTAGGTGCTTTGACAATTTTACAAAGATTTACACATAATAAAGGCAAGTGGAAAATCACACAAAATCAGGTTCAGCATGTGGGTCAAATTCTGCCGCAACAAAAAAAAGATTCTTCCACAGAGGAAGAGGTTTTGCAAAAGTGAATCATATTGTAGCTTTGTAAAGTTGCAATGTTTGAAACGTTTGCAAAACGTCGGCAGTGGAATTATAATTTTGCACACCACAACTCCAAGGAAATGTGACATCAGCACACACTTAAGTTTAGTATGCTGATGCAGCTCAGCCTGGATGAGGGATGCAGCCTGTGGGGCGCTGAAGCAAAAAACAATATGGTTTTTGTTTAGAGCTAGAAGTACAGAGGCATGGCCCATCACAGACTGCGTCTCACCTTGCTCACTGAGTTACACTCTTTACTGACGTCTTTGCTGATTTCCAAGGCCACAAGTTTGAATCTTGATAAGGTCAATTCAGTCTTCCGGTCTTTTAGGGTGTAAAACTGAATACAATTATACTGCCTAATAATTATACCTGTGATTTACAGGTTTGTTAAGAATGTTATTATTCGGTAGACGTCTGACCCCCTTCACACACGAAGCGATCAAAGTTCTTCGGCAACCTGAACCATGGTGAAATGACTGTTTGGTATTTTATAGCATCCGTTCGAGTTGTGACTAAGTAGCTTCTATGTCTGCTCACTGTTGAACCACCACCAACAGGTGGTCTAACACATTTCAATTAACATGTTGGAGGCCTAAGCTCAAAACATGCTCCAGTACCGCCATCTTTGACTTTCCGACTCTTGTGACACACCAGCTTTTCTCAGAATACATTTTTGACACAATTAATGGATGTAAAACCCTGAAGACAAGGTGGTGCGGCATAGTCCTGGAGGCCCAAAGACCATAAAGTAACTCTGAACATAAACAGTTTCCACTGCACCATCTACCATCGATCAGGCCCCAGTAATGAGAAGTCAGTCTATCTGCACAAGAGTAACTGGTGCACTTTTCAACCTCGAACTGCAGAGGGAAACCACCCTGATGGCCTCAAAACAACACGCGTGATACTTATTGATGAAGCTAGACCTCTGAAAGGGAACTGCACTAACTATGGCCGAAAAAGCAGTTATTCAAGACGACCCTATGAAATCATGTAACCTTAATTAACTAGGAATAGGGTTCATATTTCTGAATTGAATTATGTATCTGGGACAGTTCCATTTGATATGCTGTGTTCCCCTGTAGCCAAGTAGTGCTGCGACGCCAATCACTGGTACATCGTGCTTTCACCAAGAGGAACCTTTTGGTACTTCTTGAAAGGAAGAAGGAAATGGGATACGGCGAGTATGTGCACCTCAAGTCTTCCATTTTAATGGCAAGTGAAATTTCTAAACTGGCATAGAACACAGTTTTTCAAGAATGCCAGTAGTGTGCAAAACTACTTGGGTACGCACTCCATAAAGATCTTACTGGGCCAATGATTGGACGCACCACTTGATGAGCAAATGTGTGCAAACTGTATGGGTAATCATTTTGCACCCCTAACTCTCAATTATAAGGGACCATTTCATCTGAAATTAACAAACTTTTGTTTGCCACTTTAGAATCATATCAGGTTCACATTTCGGTCTTTGGTACAATGATAAAACACTCAATGCTTAATTTGTGCCCCTGGTCGCAGGTGGTGGGCTCTGGCACTTATTTTTCAGTAATGGGACTTAATTTTCACAGACCGACTTCGGTCTGTAACAAAAAATAGAAAGGCAAAAAAAAGAATGAGGAAGAGAAAGGAGAAGAGTGACAGGGAGAAGAAGGGATTAAAAAAAACTTGGGTGTTAGATAAGGAAACAGGAATTTGTGAGGTTGTGGAAGTAAGAAAGCCATGAGGTGGAATCAACACTGGGCCACCTTTGTAATCAGAAATCCAAGATCCAAGTACTGAACAGCAGGCTACCAATGAAAGACTTGACGCCCTTCATTTTTCATTAACAAATTCAACACTGAAAACACCCATTCTTTTGAGAATTCGTTGTGATTTGACATTTCCCTGTACTAAAAGTGCAAACGGAACAAAGGGTTAGGTGATGTGTAAGCTCTTTTTTGTTTTGATGGCTTAGCTGTATTTTGGATGGAGGAAGCGGTGTTGAATGCATTCCCACTCCAAAGACACTAGACATGACTTTAACTTGTCATTAACTACATGAAACTAGCTTTGTGATTGTAAATCAGAATTTCAAACAAAAAACGAATTTCGTAGTCATAGCTACCTAAAATATGATCATGCATTTTTTTATTCTCAAATTTAAGACACCCTTGTGGGCATCACTTGTATTTTTAGATAACCCGTTTCACTTTGTTTTCCCCTTTTCTCTAGAAGTGAATCCTGTGTTCTTTTTGTTGCCTTTGCTCTCAGAAGCTCCCATGAGTAATCCGGTCAACAACTGGTTTACTAATGGGCGAGTCACGAAAATATACAAAAAGCCGGTCTAGCAAACTACATACCGCATTTGACTGGCAGCCTAAAGTCCTTACGGTGGTCATGGCCAAAGTTGAAAGGCTTTCTTTGTCAAACCCCCTGGAATGTGTCTCACATTCTATTCACCTCAACTTTGAGGATTAGGAGAGGTGATGCTGCCTCAAGCCCACGTTTCTCGCAAATGGCATTCGAACGTGTGACGTGGCAGTTAGCGTTTGCTTGAATAGGTATAAACTCGATGTCTTAGCAAGACTGGTCGACTTCCTCTGTGTTGTGCAAAGAACAGGCCTATAGAACGGGCATAGCTATGATGATACTGTGCAGCCCATGGTAAAATATGTGCGTGCAACTGGGATGTGATTGTTTTTGAAATTCTTCCACTGTTTTAGAACGTGATCAATAAGCATTTTCATTATTACTGACTTGTTAATGGGAAGTTTTACAAGCTGTTGTATAAAATTATACTTTAATAAATGTAAATTTAGTAGATCATGATTGCGTAACTAGCGTGTCAGTTTCTGTAAAAACAAAACTGCAGCATGCGACTAATTCTCACTTATTCCGATTTTATGACTGGTACTTTGTAATGGTTTTAATATGCCACACAATGACGTTTTTGAATTTAATTGAACGAGTCACTGTGAGCTCTTTTTCAGGAGTGTCAGAACACACACAAGTTATTGGACTCAGATTGTGACAGAGCATTTTACCACTGGTTTCCTGGGGCTTCACCTTATCATTGAGCACTATGGCCGAGCTAGCAAAGTAGGTTGTATGACGTAACCAAGCATGCGATTATATCGCAGCCTTAAAATGCAATCTTTAGCATGGCCGAGTCTTTACAACGCATACCTTACCATGCATGCCTTTACAATGAATTTCATTGTGCAGGCATGATTGGTAAAGGCAACCAAAAACGAGCAAAGTACGACTGACCAAGGCTCAGCATCTCAAATTCTTAAATGCAAAAGTTCATTTAAAGTCTGTGCAATCGCATCCGGAGTATGTCACACTTATACTCCACTGGAGACCAGATAGATTCAAATAGAAGAAAAGGACAGTGCACCAGAATAAATTCAGGTTGCTTCATATGTAATCCAAAATAGACTCTTTAATGTTTTTTCTCAATTTAAAATCTTGGACATCAGCCAACGCGTTTCGTTCCTAATGGAACTTCGTCAGGACTGAAAAAAATACATCAATAAAACAAACTAAGTACAACTGCCACGTATAAAAGCTTACAAAACCCAACAAATATAAACAAATAACATGTATTACATATAATCATTAAATAAAGAAAATGGCGAGACAAATGAACAAAAATACAATACAACAGAGGACCCTACATACACAACAAATAATATTTAAGACGTATATACATATAAACATTATTCACATCATATAAACGTTCTTGTGTTCAATAATTCAAAAAACAGGGGAAAATTACTTTAAGCCATAACAAAAGAAAAGAGCAAGAAAAATATGAAAGAAGAGAGCAAGAAAAATATATATATAGAGAGCGAAGCGAAGAGTATATATAAAAGAATATAGGAAAATACAAGAAGGTAAGAAGACAAAAGTAAAAAAAAAATATATAAAAAAGTATGGGATATCAAAGAGTATATGAAAAGAGCTTTTAAAGACCATTAAAAAGACGATTTCCAGAGTATTATCACTCAAAATAACTAAACTATAAAACTGTCTACAAAGATCAGCGCAAAATCTCACCAAATAAATATTTACGAGTCCGAGAGTCAAGTGGTCGCATGGATAGGACAAGATTGTAACAGGCCCAGGTTCCGGAACTAAAGGTTAATAATAAAATTTCACAGTATTCCACGGTCAGTCAATTTGTAATAATTATAAGGCCCGGGTCCTAATCCAAATCAGAAAAGACAGAAATCACATAATGCCGCCTTGTATAAAATAGTTCAACTCACTTATAAGGTATATGTGCAATATGAAGCATATCATCAATGTCCAAATATTAGTTAGGACATAAAGTTTAGGACATAAAAATAAGTTGCCACATAGTTTGCAGTAGCGGACAATAACAAGAATAAGTATCGCCTTACTTTAGCAGGGGCCTAAGTAATGGCCAATATTCCTAATAAAAATAAGAATAAGGAAAATGTAAGAAAGAAATTCCCACTAGTATATATGCAAAGAACTAAAAGAGAAAACTACTATATTGCCACCCCATAATGAGAGACCATCATTATAAGAGGAGTCGAACTAAAAAACGAAATGCTAATAATATAATCAAATACGTGATATCTCTCTTGCTCATATATTAACAATCATAAGGATAGAATCCAAATGGATATTATGTCGATGTCAGAAAAAAGTATAGCATTTCTACTATTGCCCCAACATATGTGAGAATTCAAAAGAGACCAGCGGAGTTAAATGCGTACCGCATAAATGGAAAATACCCGTATAGCACGTCAATTTAAATGCAGGCATGTATAGCAATTTCTACTAGCCACAAGTTGTAGGTGATGAAAAAAGCAATAACTGCTTAGTCACCGGTTTATCGACATGGTGCGTTGTTTGTACGCCGAAAATTAATTGGCTCCAATTTTAATACAAGCATGTAAACCAATCTCTACTAGCCCCTCATTGCAACTGATTATACTAACGACATTAACTGCTTGATCACTAGTCTTATTATCACTGTGTACCATCAGTACACCGACAATTCGATGACTAAAGAGTTTTTATAATTACTTTAGAACAGAGCCCATTGCCGAGTAGCCCCGTGAAAAGACACGCCGTGACCCATTTTACCTTAAAGCATATCGAAGATCGCGGTCCAAGTACCAGTGCCTTATTCCGGCGTGTAAACAGGCGCGCCATTTTTCCACTGTTTAAGTAGGGGATTTAGCCCTTGTAGTCCGTCTACCCTTACAAAAGTGAAGGTCACATGCTCACGTACGAAATAGTCAGCGCCATATTTGACTACCGCGCTGTGAAAGACACACTCCATTGATCTTCTAAAGTTAAAATACACGAGATACATGCAAGGTTTGCGCATTGATCCTTATTGTAAACATGACAACCCAAAAGTGATCTGCGCATAATTATATAAAAAATTGGAACAAAAACGTGCAAAAAATGATATAAATATAATTATTTAACAAAGACTAATCCATAAAATCAAATTAATCCATTATTTACGGACATAATGTCTAATCATAATTCTCACAAATAATGATTCTCAGACAGAACTGCTCATGAGAATATACACCATATTCAATTGGTGCCAGAATATAGATCGCGTACATAAGTGAAAAGGTGGTATTCTCTGTCGATCACCTAATAGCTCAAATAAATTGTTCATATAGTCAATTTATGTGAAGCCAATACACAACACTGAGCAAAGACACATTGTACTGCATCTCCTTCGATAAATGCCTTGATTTATGCGAGACAGTGATCATAATGTTTTATTTAGTTTTCACGGTAACACAATATTAATAGATGAGGTAGCGACGTGCTGGTTATAGAGTATTATAAGCTACATGGTATAGGTATACAGAGCCTGGTTTCCTCACCAATAATATTATCACTTCAAGGGACATATCAGAAGATGTACAATAACCTCTCCAATATCAAACTATGGCACCGATTATTTAATTGTATAATCATATTAGAAAAAATATATAATAACATGCAACCAATAAGTTGATATACTTGTACTTAGTTTGTTTTATTGATGTATTTTTTTTCAGCCCTGACGAAGTTCCATTAGGAACGAAACGCGTTGGCTGATGTCCAAGATTTTAAATTGAGAAAAAACAGTCTATTTTGGAATACATATGAAGCAACCTGACTTTATTCTGGTGCACCGTTTTTTTCTTCATGATTGGTAAAGGCCTATGTGTGGTAAAGATTACACCGCAGCCCCCCCGCCCTGAGCCCTAAAAACCCAGCCCCCAGTCCTAAAAACAACCACGACCCCAGCACTAAAACACCCCAGCCACCTCCTTGAGCCCTACCCCGACCCCCTGCACTGCGCCTTAAAACATGACCCCAACCCTAAAAACTCCCCATCCTGAGCCCTAAAACCGGCCCCCAGCCTTGAAAGCTACACTGACCCCCCCCCCCCCCCCCCCCACACCTGGAGTCCCTAAAACCCAGCCTTACTCACCAAGCTGTGTCCCGATCCTTTCTGTTCTTTCCATTCTCAGGAATTCATTGGAGGAATTCCCTTGAAGTCTCCAACACCTCCCACCCCCGCCCATTCGCTCTGAATCTAGAGCGCTGACTGCATTTACCATGCATATGTCATTACCGCCTTTACAACAATAATCGTTGTAAAAGCATGCATGGTAAAGGAATGTGTGTGGTAAAGGCAAATATGGTAATGCTTGCTTAGTAACCGAACATGTGGTTACGTCCACGTTGGAAATGCAGTTTCCTAGCGAAGTCCAGCAGGTCAAGGCTTACTCAAGTAGGTGGTGTGGGGCAGAAACTTCGAACTCAATAAAACAATCAATATGAATCAATAACTCAATGTCCACTCAGTACTTAGCATTTGTCAAATAAGTACTTCACTTAATCACATGCAATAATATGCATAATACTTTAGAAAGCAGAAAATTATTCTGGGTGTTCCAAGAACCTTAAGCAATTTTTGGGATGACACCCTATGCTGTTGATGTTGGAAAACCTCTTATGGTACCCTCTGTGAAAAAAAGTCCCAACAATTTTTGTGGATCTTCATGAAAGAGAGTTAGGAATGCAGTAGACCTTGGGGAAGCCGACCCTGGCCCAAATCACGAAACTCAACACGTAGATAAGCTTGGTGCCCAACCTTGTTCATAATGGTGAGTAGTTGGGTTCTAAATGCTGGTTTTCCTCCTACCCGATGGTTATCCATACAGGGAGAAAACAGAATATGGTCCAGCTTCGTCCAACACCTTGTGACTTCAGGATGCTTGAGTTCACAGCGTACATTGGATAGGATCCACATTTCTGTCCACACTGCAGGGACAATTCAAGACTCCTTGCCCTTACCCTCAAACTGAATGTCTTCAGCTCATCTTGTCTTTGCTCCTTCAGGGCCCCTATCCTTCTGAGCAGCATCTCCCTCTGTAACTGCACCTCCAATGCCCCCCTCAGCAGTTGGTCAGGTCATTCCCTCGAAGCGGGATCCAGGCAGCCCATCCTGCCAGTCTTAATGAAAATTTCCAGGTTGCTGGTCAAGAGGAGTTGGACAGCAGTATCCCAACTCTGGAGCAGAGAGCGTTCTGTAGTCTCCACTTGTTTGGATTCCCGGATTCTGTTAGAAAAATATTGGCAAACTGGCTGGGAATTTCGGAACCATCTTTATACCAAAGTTGCTGACAGAACTTGTGTATTCCAACAGTAAACTCTGAGAGCATTTCAGGCAGTTCATTCCATTTAGACTGATCTAGCCAAGACCTTTGTTAAAGGTGCTAGCCTGCAGGTGGGGTGGAGCTAGAATCCTCCTGCTATTAGAAACCTAAAACAAGAGGCACGAAAGAGAAAGGTTGTCCCACTTTACACCCTGCTAACCTGTGAAAGGTAGCAGTTCCAGTAAGCAGTGGATCAGGAAGGGGCAGGGGAAACATCTCAAGATTTAAAGGAGCGCTAGGTCCCCTCTCCTCCACACCCAAAAGTTAGTCCATCAAAGGATCAATGGAATGTCCTCGAGAAGACATGCAATCCACATCTGATGGATGGGTGAAGGACCCAGCTTTCGGGGACTGACAGAGCAATGTAAAAACAAGCATTGACAAAGTCAATAGGTCTCACCTTTTACGATGATGTACAGCAGTGAGGCTGCTGTGAGGTATGGCTAAAATTTAGAAGAAAACAAGCATTGGCATAGCCAATAAGTCTCGCCTTTGGGACTTTATAAGCATTTAGCCATGCAACACTTGATGTTGTTGCACCAAGGATATTGTGTTGGATAACTGAACACTTATAAGGTCCCAAAGGCGAGACCCCTTGGCTATGCCAATGCTCGTTTTTTTTGGCGTCCGCAATGAATTTATTTCTTTGGGCTTTTGTCGTCATAACACCTCCACCCACTCCCTCGGCCGTACCACTGCTGTCCTCAGGAATATGTGAGCCACATTGTTGCGGCACTTGTGGTACAAGTAGAAAGTGTGCGATTTGTAACACTTTTAAATATTTCACACATCCCATAACAGATTTAGTGTTTTCAAGGCTGTCTCGGGCTTCCTTCCTCTGGAGCAGCTAGCTCTCGGTTGGTTATCGGTACATCTGTGTATGTTCAGATTTCTCTTGCCTTTCTGATGCCATTAGCAAGCATATGCAATATCATTTGTTATATCATTGTGATGACTATTTTCCACCAGCAACTGGCTACAACTCTGAAAACAGCTCACATGAATCAACAATATGAAAAAATATGGACATGTTTTGTTTTTTCTCCAAATAGTTTGTGTGAGCTGCCGTGTTTTCAATAATTTGAACAGAATAGCGAGAAATAAATTCAGAGTTTATGAAAACTCCAACTGGACACTCTTTGGTGGCTCTCCTGGTCTTTGAAAGTCCATGCTTATCTTTCAGCCTTTAAAAAAATGGTGATTTGAATTCAAAAGCATAATGAGCTCTGCTTCTTCGAATCCTAATAATTTGGTTTTTTATGTATTTCTTTATACACAGTTTCGGTTGAGTATGAGCTCTGTTAATGTTATTCGCAAATTTTCAGGGATTTAAACTTGTGACCTCTTGGGCACTTCATAGCCCAGGAGCATTTAGCTCACTGAGTCACCTTGCGCGCTGAAAGGTCAGCCTACTGTTTGATCCTTACGCTTTATCAATTTATAATCTTTTTTTTAAATGTATGTAAGTATTTTAGAACTTTTATTCGGTGCATGCAGGTCACCTTGCAGCGCCACCTTATTTTTGGCTATTTATACATATATTTTTTTACATTTTCACCCTAACCATATTACCCAAGTGAAAAACTATGCATTTTAATTGTGACAATGTTACTTTTATTCTGTGGCTTGTTATTAACTCGTCTGCAACATTCTGTCCGGTTTTCTAGCTGTGTGCCAAAGTGTGACATACCTTGCTTAAATGTTTTTTTGCACAAAATGCGCATTTCAAGAGCCACTGAGAAATAAGGACAGTATTTTGCTTTTACTGATGGAAGTGTTAAAAAAAAAAAAAAAAACGGATTCTTCCCATTTGGGTTCATCCTGAATATAAAAATATACTCTTGTAAAAATATTGTTTTTCGGAATAATGTCCGCTGCAGTATAAAAATATCTCTAGCTAGGAAGCTTTTCTCATGGCCTAACACCCATAGCCCTCTGGAGCCAGGAGCCAGCTGGTGTGTTTGTAGTCATCGCCCCCCCCTCCCCCCCCCCCCCACCCCCTGCGACTTGTAGCTTACTGTGGAATGCAGACAAGTCCATTGGGCCTGGAGATGTTTGAGCTGTAAATTGTAAAACTGTGTATGTTTTCCAGTGCAGCGCTGACAGACACTTAGATCAGAATGTAATCTCTTATACTTTTTTTTAATGGCCTCTCAGAACCAGAGGACGAACTACTCTCTGTTATGTTTTATATTTTATTTTGTTTCATAAGTTACCCCTATAACCTCTTAGTCAGAATTGTTCGGGCCGGGAGAGAACGCTACACACATTTTACACTAAGTGAACAATGTTTATGTTGTTCATTCCTTCAATAATAATAATGTATACAGACTTAATTCTAGTGTATTTCAGGGAACGAAAAGTTCGCTTAGGGCGGCCAGCTGGCCACTGGTTGAGCGGAAGTGGAGTAGGGGTTGCATGTTAAGGGGTGGGGGGTGCCCTTCAAGGCAGGGTGGTAAGAGGCAAATTTTACGCCCTGAAAACCACGGCCGCTTTTAAAACATGTTTTTTTTTACTTTCAATAGAGCAGTAACGGGCGGGCAGTATGCTGATTTGCTGGTGATGGTATCAGACTTTGTAGGAAGTGGCATTGTTCATAGAGAAGTCCGGCTCATAACCTGGAGCAGCTACACTGAGGATCAAAGACACAAAAGCACTAGAGCTGCCGCAATACACAACGTGAATTAAAGAGTATGAGATTACAAACCTGTTCCGCGGATGCAGTAGAAGCGCTCTCTGGATGAGCAACGCCGGAGGAAGACGAGTTGCCAGGGGAGAGGCTCTAAAAACAAGCACAGCCCCGGCGAGCGTCGCATACAAGGGGAGTGGCCGCGTGAAGAGGTTGGCGCACGCACTTGGGAGAGCAGTCTGCTCATTTTCAAGCACTGCACTCGTGCTTGTGGCGCGCCCCTGCTCGCTCCCGGAAGGTGGATGCCGCCACAAGCACAAGTGTGTGCTTGAAAATGAGCAGAGCAACAGCTAAAGGCCCTCCTATGAAGCGCATGCGCGCTGCTTAGGCGAGACCTAAAAAGTGCTGACGTGGCCAGCACTTCCCACAGGGGTAGTGATCCACTTTTAGAATGGAATTATTCTCTGCCTTCAAAACAAACAAAAAATAATAGCTATCTACTGTCTGAGCTAAGGTTTGTTGTTTTGGCACAGCATGAAGACCGCACCAAAAAGGCCATGCAGAGCAGGGAGTGCAGTGCTGTTTGCATCTTTGTAGCATCTTGACATCCAATGGCATTATTTTTCGGCACTTTTTTCTGGTGAGACAGGAGGGGACAGGCAATGAAGAGAGAGAGAAAGTGAGCGGTGGACAGGGGTAAAACATTTGTGTCTGCCTAAGGAAAAATCGCCTTTGCTTCACAGCCCTTACCACACAGTCTTTACCATGTAGGTACCCTTGAGGGTGTAGCGGTGGGCAGAAACAAAGGGAGGTGACTTGAGAGTCCAGGGGTAGGCTGAGGTGAGGGTGACTTAAGGGTCGGGGGGAGGAGGAGGGAGGTAAAGGGAGGTGAGGATTGCTTGATGGTTCATGGGTGGGCAGAGGTAAAAGCACTGTGAGGGTGACTTAAGGCTCTGAGGTGGATAGAGGTAACAGGAGGTGAGGGGGACTTGAGGATTCAGGTTTGGGTAGAGATAAGGAGAGGCGAGGGTGACTTGAGGGCTCATGGGTGGTGTTAGAAATTGGGTTACTGTTTGAGGAGGTTGGAATCCTACTCAGCAACCACAATCCTGGTCAGGGTAAAGTCACAAGCAAGCTCAAATTAACCTGGCAGCTTGGTACAGAGCAGTCAGGCATAACTTAGAAGCAATGTGTAAAGTATTTATGTAGCACTTCAAACAGTAATAAAGTGTAAACGCAACACAAAAATAACCCCATTTAGAAAAATAGAGTAAAATGTAATAAATAAATCAAGACTAAATGACAAAATTCCAATCAGTAGAACTGGAGATATGCAATTTTAAAGTTTTCAATGAAAATAGTGCCAAAACGCATGAAGCTACAACTGTAGTTATCTGGTGGTGCCAAACTGGGACAAAATCACAATTTCAGGCAGACCGTGACTGAGCGTGGGCCAGCTACAGGAACCCAGTTAGGCCCTCTGAGCAAGAATACCTTAAATCCTGCTTGCGAAGTCCAGAGGACGGGTTGCACTGCTGCGATTCCTAAAAGCTGCGAGGTTCTGCATCGTCATAGAGGATGCCATTGACGAGGGACATGTGATGCGAAGTCCTGTATCAAGATGTGTTGCACACTGGCTGGTTCCGAGGGAACAGCAGGGCTTGCAATGTGGAGTCCTGGGTTGCTGCTGAGAATGCCATCGACATGGGGCTTCCTATGTGGATACCTGCGTAGAGGATGCATCACGCAGCAGAGGTTTCTGGAAGGCTGCGGGCAGCGATGCAAAGTCCTTGCATCAGGGGAAATTCACACAGCGGAGGCAATGTGTTGGTTCTGCTTGAGGCTGCACCGCAAAGCAGAGGATATACGTCGGTTCTGCGGAAACCACAGATAGGCTCGCAGAGCACCTTCAGACCCACTTTCTAGGGTCCAGTACTGGGGTGGCAGCACTTGTCAGGGTGGGACTCACAGAGGGCAGAGTCAAGGAGCTGGGTTCAAGGTTGTTGGAGCCTTCTGTCCCAAAGGCTCTAGTCTGGAGGCCAAGTTACTAGCCATTGGAGTCACTCTGGGGTCCTGGGTTCAAAAGATGCCGGTCCAGTTCTTCTCACCCAGGCAAGAGGTCAGCACAGCAGCTGTCCTTCCTGGCAGAGTCCACAGGTGCAGTAGCATACTGAACAGTTGAAGGTTTGAGGTTCAGTATTTATAACTGGTGCCCACTTTGCAGTAGAGGAAGCTTCTTGAGGTTTTCTACCTCCTGAGGTGTCAGCAGCCCCTTCCTCCCTGACCTGACCCCAGCTTGTCTGGGGCCATAATAGACTAGTGACAAGCCCTTTTTAAACATGCTCAGGCAGAGCCTTTGTGATGTGCAAGTGTGGCAGGTGTCAGCACGACTACCTCATTAACTCAGAGTGGCTCATCATGCCAACACCTAGCTTTCCTTTGTCTCACTGTAATACACAAACTTCAACTCTCAGGTACACCTAGTATGTGACACAGGAACAGACTGCAAGCACCAAAAGGTTAGGAAATAAAATGCCTACTTTCTAAAAGGTGCGTTTTGAGAACTGTGACTAAAAATCCAATTTTACCATTAAAGAGGGCTTTTAATTAAAATTCTTTAGACAGCAAACTCGACCTGTCTACCTGATCCCAATTGGAAGCTACAGCGTATTAAATGTAATAAGGTAATTCCAATGTTATCCAATAGGATAGGTAGGCCTTGCAGTAGGGAAACACCAATTTAAGAGTCTTTCACTACCAGGACAAGTAAAACTTAAAAGTACATATCCAATACACTGCACCCTACCCTCTGTGCTGTTCAGCACCACCCTAGGGTGACTTATATGTATTAAAAAGGAAGGTATGTGCATGGCAAAAGGTTGATATTGCCAGGTTGACATGGGTGTTTAGTACTGCACACAGTCGATGTAATAGCAAACCTGAGACATGTTTACAAGGCACCTAAGTGGGTGGCACAATCAGTGCTGATGCCCACTAGTAGCATGTAATTTACAGGCTATGGGCACATGCAGTATCACTTAACTAGGGACTTACAAGTAAATGAAATATGCCAATCAGGTATAAGCCAATTATACCATGTTTAAAGAGGAAAGTACAAGCACATTAGTACTAGTTAGCAGTGGTAAGGAGCTCAGAGTCCTAAAACGCAACAAAAACAGTTTCAGAAGACAGGAGGGTGAATGTAAAAATTATTGGGCTGACCCTGCAGAAAGGGCCAAGTCAAACACATGGCTAGAGGTAAAGGGAGGTGAGGGTGACTTGACGGTTCACAGCGGGCAGAGATAAAGAGAAGGGAGGGTGACTTGAGGGTTATGGGGTGGGTAGAACTAAAGGGAGGTGAGGGTGACTTAATGGTTCAGGGAGAGCAAAGAAAGGTGAAGGTGAATTGATGGTTCAGGGGTAGGCAGAGGTAAAAGACTTGATGGTGACTTGATTGGATAGTAGGATACGGTATGGCCTTTCATTGTATGGTATGGTATGGAGTGGTATGACCTGCCATTTCATAACATGGTCTCTTGAGAGCTGTTATGGTATGGTAGGTTATGGTATGGCCTGGTATTGTAGAATATGGTATATTTTACAGACTGTCATTGTATTGTATGGTATTGCATGGCCTGTGGTTGTATAGTATGTTACAGTAGGGATTGTTATTGTATAATATGGTATCTTATTGTCTGTTATTTTATGGTATCATATGGAGTGGTATGCCATTGCCTGTTATAGTATATTATGGTATTTGTACGGTATGGCATGATACAGTGTCATACAACCTAGGTACTGCTAATAGCGGGCATTCACATGCGTTTAAGCATGCGCCAATGTCGCCAGTTTGCACAATTTAAAAACATGTAACTTGTTTAGGTATTCTCAAATTTGGAAGGAAGGCAGCATGAAATGGACTGTAACCAAAACTAGGGCAAGTCAAACAAATGCATCCTTTGGGAATGCTGTAATATGTAACGTGATTAAAAATTAAATAAATTGAGTTGTTGTTATGCATCTTGGAAAAGACTGACGAAAAAAACTCCTAATGGAAAGAAGTATTGAAAAAAAATTGAAAGCAAACAACGAGCAAGGAGAGTGGTGGGCCCAAGGTGAAAAAGCAAAAACAAAGGGACACAAGAGCAGCTAACAAGCATTTGCAATGCAATAGGTCTCGCATTTACGCGAGTTTGAGCTATTCACATTGTAAATAACCATGCCTTTTCATGTTGTTTTCGTTTTTAAAACATAAATAAAAGGCATTGTCATCTATAATGCCAATAACTTAAACTCGTGTAAATGTGAGATCTATTGCATTGCAAATGCTTGTTTTAAAATAGGACTGACGGCTGAAGCTTTCGATCTGCTCGGCCAAACTGTGGAATTGTATTCTAGCTGTTATCTGTCACAAAAAACTGTTCTTGCATTGAAAAGCTCCCTCAAAAACTGGCTTTGATGGCTTCCAACCTTTCCCACTACTTGTCTCCCGCTGCCAATGGTGCCAAGAAACCTATAGTTGTCGTGAGCGCTATACATTTTTGTAACAGATCATGTCTTTGACACAGTTCCTCTGCTGAGTGAACGCGGTGCTGCAGTGCATCAACGGACAGCAACAAAATGACTTGGGCATGAAGGCCGAAGCCGGACATCCCGGGACAGACCTGACCAGGAGGCAGGCCCTAGCCTCGTGGATGGCTCTTTCCCTCTGCCTTCGGTTGCAGCGCTTTGACGCTCTGTTTGTCAAGTCCTGGCTGGGCTCGCATAGGACAGGCCTGGAGAAGGCAGGTATGGCACCATGCAGTCCTGGTTCAGCGCCTGTGTGGGGGCAGGCACCATTATGCAGGTGCTTCCCTCTTTTCAATTTCCGGAGTGAAGGCAGCCCGGGAAAGATGTATGGAGTGTGTGTGGGGGGAGCCAAAGGAAATCTGCAGCGAAATAGGCACGTGCTGTAAAAACGGCATCAAAATTCATGCAGGTTTGTGCATTTTCTATATTGAATTGTGTATGTGATGAATAATTGAACAAGCTATCGCCGTGAAAGCGCGGGGCTTGAGGGTTGTGCTCAACGCGAGACGTGCACGTGCACATCGCCTGTCCAGGCGCACACATGGTTTGTCTCCCTTCGGGCACCAAACCGACAACAATAGTCTCGCCAAGACGTGCAGCGCGCATGCGCTGCGTTCGCCAGGCGAGACCTAAAAAGCAAGCAAGAGTGGGATAGGAGTGTGTAAAATGAACATATAAACAAACAATACACACAAAAAAAGTACCACAGTCCAAGTGCAAGCCGAGAACACTAATCCAGAAATCAATTAGTACTTGGTCCATGCTCCAGGGAACAAAATTAAAAAACACAGAGATGAAGTGAAGCCGGCATTCACAGACAAGTTTTCATCAATGAGAAGGGAGAAAATAAGAGTGACAATGAAGTCAAACAATGTTAAGTAATGGGCAAGCTAAAAGCCCATTTTTAGAGTTTTTGTTATTTATTTTTAGAAACAATACATAGTCACAAGTGACACCACATGCGCGTTGTCTCAGACGAGACCCAAAAAGAAGTGACAGAGGCCAAAAGGTGACTCTTTCTGGCAGGGGATCAGGTTGAAAAAAACCTGCCTTGCTACTCTTCATTGCCATCACCACACTCAATTTGACAGTAATCACGTTCAGTAAAATGAGTGCACATGATGTAATACTAGCTCCAGGGCAAAACTTCCAAAATAACTAATGGGACAGAGGCACACAATGCAGGCAGTGTCTTCATTTCATTTGCCTGCTGGACGGCTCAATGTTCGTGTTCCTTCCCCAGTAGGCTTTATTCCCGTACCAGGTAGTACTGCTCTCTCTCCAAACAGGTTTACTCCATGATTAGAAGTTGCGAGTCCCTCAAAAACACAAAATGGAGTTCACACCATGCTTTTAAATACTGCTCCTTAGTATACATTTCAAAAACGGTATTTCTCTACCTGTCTCGTGATCATGTTGCACTGGTGGGTGAAGTATTGGGTGCTTACTGGCCGTCCAGGTGTGTCTGAAGCAGGAGCTTTAAATTTGTTTTTGGGCTTTTACTTTCAAGATGACTCAATCTGTCATCTTCTCTTTTTACAGTCTTTGTTGACCAGCATCAAAAACGGACATTGATGCGGAGTGTTTCACTCTGAGTGAAATTGCTCTCCTCGGTTTCCCAAAAGGATATTTCACAGCCTGTCTTCTGGAAACCAGGATCTTGTCAGACCTGATGGACAGAGGTCGTTATGTGGAGGGCAAGTGGGTCCCTTGGCTCATTTGAAATACCACCTCATTTAGGTGCGGTCACTCGTCAATGACAGATTGGATAAATTAGCAGGTGCTGTAGAAGTTTGTCTCTAACCATAGCAAAAGATATGTTATCACACCGTTTGGATATGCAATAAAGTAAAATGGTGCTTGATGCATTAGAGTGTTAGCCTCTAGGGTTTAACGATAGTACGCAAGATCGCCAGAAAATTTAAAACTGCTATTAGTGTATACAAGCACCTGATGTGTGGAAAATTTCCGAAGACAAATGTATTCTTTTAATCCTTTCCATTTTTTCTGACTTTGGAGCCATGGATATTGCTTAGGTCTAAAATCTGTTCTATAGAAATACTCATATTATATTTGAATACCTTGTTTACAACTTTGACAACGTCAATAATAGGAGATTCAGAGGCAGGACGTGTAAGCAGACTGCTCCTAATTTATGGAATATGTATGTATTCATTATTACCTTATACTGCAAAATGACCAGGTACACAGCAGATAGCAAATGTCAGTTACGGTAAAGTGATGATAATTTTCAGGGCTGCTATCTTAAACACAGTAAGTAAATGTATTACATTGGCTGCTGGGTACTATGAGAGCATTGACTCCCGAGAGACCCAACCGTTCCATGAATCAGAACCGAAATTGGAGGGCAGGCTGCCGGATTCGCGGCGAGCCTTACACATATTGGGACGTTGGGCCCTGCACTCAAAGTTACATCCATGAGGATACAGGCCCGGACCGGCTCGTAAAAGAGGCAATCCTTACGATTGATTTTGCATTTAATGCCGGAAAATCCAACTATCTATCTTGAAGACATTCAGTCCTCCTGGAGGCTATTATTTACCCGAACCCAATGAATTATGGGTAAGGACCATTGGTGATTTAAAAGACCTGTGAATTGGTGCTTTTGACAAGAGCTTAAGTGCCCCTAGTCCCCGGAATTCCTTGTCCTCAAAAGACTCCTATATCCATAGTGGGGTCGATAAGTAGTCGGCAACCAATAAAGGATAGTCCTGAGAACACTAGAACACATTCTAGTTCTGGACCTAAAAGATTAAATCAGAATCCCTAAAGCACATCCTTTAAATTCCAATAACCTGTGTTTTAATATAGTCACCTTGTGTTTAATCACATGTTGGTTATGATCACGTTACTGGGGTCACATAAGTCACTTTCCTCTATTTCTTTCATAAGTGCGTAAACAATGTTAATGTGTGTGTGTTATGTGAGTGTGTGCCTTTATTAGGAATTTTGTATTTACAAATAAACATCACCCCACTTCGGCTGAAGTGAGTGTTAACTATTTATTCTTTGGGCTACTTTTCTTCTTTGGGCTACTTTTCTCTAGTTAAAGGACTAAGTAAACATTACAATGTGCAAATTAATTTAAACATATTGATTGGGACCAAGTCATTGCATAAAGTCATATATTTGCAAAAGTGAGAAATCTTTGTTTGAAATGAGTTCCTTGAGCACGATTGTGCTTAAGCTGATTAGCTGTGTACTATGAGGCAGAATCAATTCATGAACACTAATGGTTATACTGGAGCTTCTATTTGGAATTGGGATCGGTTCGACCATTTTGTGGTTCAGACGCACAAAGGATTCAAGTTCAAACCGAATCGGAAACAGAGTTGGAAGCAAGCTGCTAACAAAAGTTTATTAGAGAAGTCAGGAGGCTTTGAAACAGCCACGGTGTGCCATGAGACCTGCAGACTCTGCCAGGTCTGCATGGATTATCCGTTTACTGGACCAAATTCCTGACATGGACGAAACAATAGCAAAGATCTATAGGAGCATCTTTAAATTATGAATATATACGTTTCCTGCCCAGATAAGACTAGAATTTGGATTAATAAAGCAGACCATGTGTCAGTATGCAGCTTGTGTGAACTGCTGCCATAATTGTAAACTAGCAAGTGTGGATTCATTAAATCACCGTCTTTGTCTAGAAATACAAGGCAGGGCCCGGTCGCCAACAAGAGTCTTTTTGAAATCAGCCTTAATTTCTCTGGCACTATCATCAGCATGGGAGGAGGTCAGAGTTTAGAAAAATAGTAAACTCTAGCACAAAAGCACTTTTGGAAGATAAAATGGCCCTTGTCAGGCACAGGGATGGATGACTAACTCTTAATTATAAGAAGCTTGAACCCCAGAGCTATTCGGGAGAACCATGTAACAATTCAGTTAAGGAAGGAGGGGGGGTATGGGAGGGGGGGCGGAACCAGGGTCTGAGAAGCGGGGAAATTCAGAAATGCGTTTCTTTGTACTCCTCCAGATGTGATGGTGTTGGGCCTTCTTGTACTCGTATGATCCTTTGATGGACAAGAATGGACTGGGTATGGTTCTCCTGGATATCACCACCGGGGTTGCAAAATGATAAGCGAGTGTAGAATGACCGATGGCTATAAGTTACAGATGCTGTCTGAACATGCTGTTTTTGTTTTGGATGTTTGACGGTGTAATGGCTTCTTGTTTTATGATGAAAACTAATAAATAAATGTTTTTAAAAAAATCAATTAAGGAACAGTTTTTAAAATATAGGATGGGAGTCCTGTCAACACTGATGCATGCTCCACCAAGAAAAAGAGCAGAGGCCATGGTAATTGCAGATTATGTGGACAGAAGCCGGAAGATATGGTCCATGTGCAGTATTTGAGCAATGCCGCTTCAGAGGATCGCAGAACACTCCTTTGTAGGAAATTCAATGTATGATATACAAGGACCTGAAGAGAAGCAGCTGTAGCTATCTTCAACCCAAGCGATCCTCATCTGAACTGCTTGGTAGTGAAATACCTACAGAAAGTAGGGAAGAAGGTATCGAAAGTAACAGAAGTGAAAGCTGAATGAGAAGATGAACCAGCCTGAGCCAGACAGTGGCCAGGTATGACAGCATTTGATATCACTGCATGTACGGTATAGTTTCTGTTTCCTCTAGCCACCTTAAACATAAGATCAGCACCTCACAGTCAATGAACGATTCAAATGTATGATTTGTGTAAGGCTGTTGCTAATGTACCAGACTTATGTTTAGGTGGCTCTTGGGCACTGTAGCATTTGAAGTTTAACCAATTTTAGGCTTTGGAGTGAGTTGTAAATTAAGTTTTTGAGACTGCACTGTTAATGCACGAATTGGGCAGACAAATTAATCTAGCCGGTCCTGTGGTAGATTAGTCGTGCAAAGTGTAAAAAGGGTATTAACAAGTGTATTGCGATACCGTGGTCTTGCATAGTTCTTCTTTTCCTTATTTGTACTTTTTGGCAATAATTCTTTTAAAGATTTTAGTAATGATTATTGTAGGCCCACTCTCGTTTTTAAATGTTTTTGCAAAGATTTTTATTAAATCAAGGAAATAAATGATTCTAACTTACTTCAAAAAAAAATCCTGACATGGTCGGTCTTCTTGAAGGTCCTATACAAGTGGGGAGTTTTCTTAAACTCACCGGTCCTGGCTCCAGCTGCTCCTGTACTCCAGCAGTGTAGGCCTGAGGTATTAGGTTCTCTTGAACCGACATTCTTCCTTTGATACTCATCATTCAAGATCAATGCATAATGTTTTTTGTGCCAAACAACTTTTTTTTCCTTTATAGTGATCCAATCTCGGCTAACTTCTATGTAACCCTCTCTAAAAAGTAGAGTGGCAACTGCTGGGTGTCACTGAGAGATCTAATTAACCAATTCAACTATATAAGACTTGCTCGTGTCACTAAACTGTAGCCCTTTTATATGTGCACATTAGCCTCTCTGTAAAACAGAAAAATACTACAAATACAATTATATTTCCTGGTTTTTGCTGTTCTGTTTTATCTTCTAGTTAGGTAACACGAGGACACTTAAGGGCAAAGCATGTAGAGTGTTTTGGCAGAAATAAATATTTTCATTGTTTAATACGTGAAGCTTCCTTTTTGCATGATAAATGCAGAAAGAACGTTGGGCGAAAAAATAATTAATGCAATGTATTTTAAAGTTGCTATTCAAATTCTGGTGAAAGGATTACATAAATAATGAATGCTTTTACAATAATAAAGAGTACAAGTGTCCGGACAGAAAGCAAGAGAAATATTTTTCTTTTTGTTTAACCATATTGCTTCCCAAATCCGCTGCTGGCAGAATGTTTGTTCTGCATTACAAATGTCACACCTTGTTCTGTAATACCATGTCTTGTTCAAAACTGTATAAATGGATTTGAGTTTGTCAGTAACCTTTTTACTTGAGTTCATTCGGAACTCATTGTGCTAGGTCACTTCATTTTGATTTTCATTTCTTGATCACTTTGCACATTTGCTCCTTTGCAGACAGCGAATTGAAAAATAATTTAGCTTTACACTTCTAAGCTCATTCGATTATTTGTATTTGGAGCTTTATTTACTTGGCAGGCTCACCTTGACTAACCTGGAACATTTGCACTTTTGGCTTGCTTTAGCTTAGTATCAAACATGCTCGACATGTACAATTGTATCGACTCTGTCAGCACATGTTTACTTGAGAAGGGCAATTAGGTACATATTCGAAATGACTAGTCTATTTAAGCACACCTTTGTAATCTGCCTTTTTTATGGTTTCTTTAGACAATTTATGTGCCGTGAGCATACTATTGATTTCCTGTTTTGCACTTTTTTTGCTGTTTTTTTCACAGTTTTAATTACAATAATGATTACTGAATAAATATAATATTTTAAAAATACAAGTGAGAGGGTTTGGTAAATTATTTATTGCGGAATTTCTAAATCCACTTTGACTCCCACTGGTCCTGTGGATGACCCTTTTTGATAGAAGAAAAGAATTGACATCATCCCTACCTTGGAGCTGCAAAGACTAGGTGTTCTCAGAGGCTTCAGTTCCCAGCTCTTGACAGTAGCTCAACTCTCTGTCTATTCCAGTAATTGCATTTGATCTTGAAAGACTAGTCTGTCTTAAACTGATTAGCAACTGGTATATGAGAACCCTGAGAAAACACTGCACCCTGACAACTGTTGAGGCACAGATGGTCCTACTTTGTAGATTTGAGTTCAGCCTATGGTCAAGAGGTTTTTCACCTGTGAAAATAACAAAAGAACAGCTATCTACATAGATAACCAAGCCTGCCATGCACCCTTCCTGCTAAAACATACATTCAAACTTTGTCAGCAGACATACCAGCAGTGGACTCTGTGAAACACAAAGTTTTAAAATGCTGTTAGCTCCCAGGCCTACTCGCGAGCACACTTTCCCTAAATATGAGCTCAAAGCCTCAGAGCTGCTCTTGTGCGGGCAGAAGATACAAGCACAGTCTGTGTGAAGGGACCAGCATGGAGAAACCCTTCAGATTGAAGAACCCAATTGATGGGACTAACACAATGCGAATATCTCATTACAACAGACACTATAGACATTAAAATGTCAGAGAGATATAAAAGAGATAAAAAGAGGTGTGCAGACACCTACTACACACAAGCATAAAATACTTCATTACTTTGACACAACATGTTTTGTACACACTATTTACCTGTCATAGCAGTAAAGATAAATGTTTTTATTTTATAACAATGCTACCACAGAATAAATCGGCAAGTTTTACCACAAGACTGTTCTCTGAATCGCATATCTACCAAATACGTTTTTATTGAACACCCCATTTTTAAAGCGAAGACCAGCTGAGCCGCATTTTTTAAAGCTTCTTTTCTAAGCTTAAGGAGAAACTTTTACAAATCTGATGCTGGACCTAAATGAACAAATTAATTAACGAATTATTAATTACATCAATTTTTCATGGCTAGGTCTGGGGTTAGTAGATGTTCTTCTCTGGGTCTACTCTGGTTTACACTATACTCCGATAGTTGGAGACCCTTGCAACAAAATCATTCAAGAATATTTCGACCAATAACATGCCGCTTGACATACCGCCTCTCCAGTGGTATAGGTGAGTTATATGAACTCTTCTTAGCCCGGCATAGAGCTGCCCCAACACTGACCAACATTCCCTTACCCAGTCAGGGCATCTTCGTTTGTAGGAGGCACTCTTAGATATTGCTGTATCGTGGAAGCTTGTCATGGATTCATTTCCACATGAAGGAAATGGCACAGATCCATCACAAAACATGTACATGTAAATTTGTCGCTTGCTGAAAAATAACAGATGGCTTCCTAGGCTTCAGTAAAAGGACAGAATGGCATGGAGAACATGACGGCCATTTTAAACACAAGCATCTCCACAGCTTCAATGTACAGGCAAATTTAAACCCAATGGCAGAGATGCTGCTGGCCGATTATCAACCACGCTGCCAATGGGAAAATCGTGTGCCTCTAATGCTCTTAACTCACATACACGGTTAAAATAATCATAAAGGAGCTCTCAAAGAAGGGAATGGGAAGCTGGATTTGGATGCAAAGTGTCTAGGAGACACAGCTAGGCACAAAGACTAAAACTCACGAGGAGCGCCCGCGTCCACCGGCAAGCACAATCGTTGAAAAGGGCACACTGGCAACATCAATTAGTAATTCAAGTAGTCTACTTCTATGGAAAGTCCAAAACAACTCTCATTGATCAGCAGAAGCGGAGTGCAGGAAGGGGATATGAACGCAATAATGCTGGGCACAAAGGCATGAAAGCGGTACACGAAATCTGAGTGCGCTTCATATAAATCCACGTTGTATTTGCCTAAATGATTCTCCAAACTAATAAAACACACGTTGTTCCACAAAATACTGTAACATACTGGAAACTAAGGTCACAGATCACAACAATGCAGAACAATGTGGTCGATATTTAAAAGTAGTCCAAATCCAAATGGCGAATTTACGGTAAAAAGATTAAACTTAAAAACACATTGTGCTTTATCATTTTTCGAAGCCAGTCCCAGGAACAGGATTTGCAATAAATAATAAAATATATCAAATACAATTGATTGGTTGGAATATAATACATACATGGTCTGCCTCGAGCTATTGACAGAGACCTACTATCAATCATGAGAAGCGTGATGGGCGATATAGCTGAATTAACCTCAGACAGTGTTAATTACTCTCGGCCAAACAGAGTAAGCATCATGACCTGTTTCAGATACAGGGTTTATTTTATTATTTGATTCTCTGAAACCCTGTAATAGAACTGCTGTCTAGAACCTCCGCTGACCCCAGCTCACTGGCCACCAGATGCAGGAGCATGGGAATTACGCACTAAAAGGTGGAAGTGGAGAGGGTCTGTATCTGCACTTTGAGGCATTGGGGCCGTGGGGCTGTTAAACTTTAAGTTGAGTAGCCTGGACTTGTGATTAATCGTGAGTACTAAAGAGAATGATATTGATAAACAGAGCAAACCATGCCCCATTGAAGGTACACGCTCCTGCACCGCCTGTATAGACACGAGTGATTCCTCCATGAAGTCACATGGAGGTTTTGGAATACCTGGCAGGAATACCTCTGCAGGTTTAGCAGCGTCACCTCGTGTCATCCGCACACTCCTAGCCTTTAGGAGCAATCTGTTACTGATCTACGCTAAGGTAAAACTTCTATTTCCACATATTTACGACTCCAGGGGCTGGGTGGCTTTCTAAATGGAAATTGGTGGCACGGCTGAGTTTCAAAGTTTTGGGTACGACAAGTTACCCTATCTGACAATGTTAGGCCTTTCAGACAGTCTATGTGCTACACTTGTGTAAGAAACTAAAAATATTTTCACTTCTCCTGACGAAAATGATCCTAGATTTCCACCTGTCTATGCAGAGAAGACTTGAGCCTTTGCCCCTTGATATGGAAAACTTTCTCTGGTCATTGCCCTCAAGACTGTATCAACATTCACACAATGGCGGCACCTGCGCTTTACCTTTAAACATCTTAGGCTAAAACGAGGGTGCCGCAATTGCTTCAAAAGTAAAGAAGTAGAAAAAAAAAGGCACAGGGACTCATTTTTTCCCTATTTCTTTACTTTTGAAACAATCACGGCACCCGCGCTTTAGCTTAAGATGTTTAAAGCTAAAGCGGGGTGTGCTGCTATTGTTAGAAAAGTAAAGAAACAGAAAAAAAAGGCATGAGGCTGAGTTCGGCGATAGCAACTAACAAAGAATGGCGCGACCGTCATTATTCCAGCTGAGGCGTGCCGAGCTGGTTAAATAAAAATAAAAAAGCATTGCAGAAGAAAGCAATTTAAGAAAATAGTGCTCCGAGGCTTATTAAAACATACCACGTAACGACACTTGTAACAGGGGCAGTCCTCATGGGAGGTTACAAGAAGAGAAAAGACAGTACTAAGGAGGGACTACTAAACCTATTGACCAATGAAAAACCACCATTTACAAAGGAGAGTGACAGGAGCCAATTAAAAAGATGGGTGGCAAGTGGGTAGAGCTTCATGTTCATACCCTGAATAGGTCTTGAAGAGACAGCACAAGGGCTGCCTACGCGATACCTAAAAAAATACCGGTGTCATTTTTCAGGTGCGTGCATATAAAAAGACGCAGCTGTCCGCAACAGACTTTTTTCTCCTCTTTACTCATGCTGCACAGCATTGGCGATGCTGTACAGCATCACAAAAAACACTGCCAATAGGTTTCAAAGGTGAGAACTATTGATTTTGCCAAAGTCTGTTTTTTCAGAGAGCATCTGATAAGCTGCAGACCACACAAATTGGCAGTATCTCAAATTTTCTGCTGGGTAGCACAGGATAGAGACCCTGCTCACCTTAAGATGATCATAACCCCAATTAATAATTTGAGTGCGCAAATGTCTGTCTGCAGGTAACATCTGAAACTTTATCAACAGAACCTTGTTTGCAATTAGATGCTCATGAGCTGTCAGGAAAATAGGAGTCGTAAGATTCCCACCTGACCCCTTGTATCAAGGTGCACTGGGGATCCAAAAAGGGACAGTAAGCCAGTCTGGCTCCTCTCCCAGCATTTATCTCACATATGTGTCCTTCACTGGACCTCTCATGGGTGTGGTAGTGTGGAATCACCCAGTACCTGATTATGGCGTGAACTTTGACCACGATTCACGCCTTGGGTGACCTGCTTCAGAGTGGAATCTTAGAGAGCGCAGGTTTGTGTGCCTTCATATTAATCCTCCTTCTCTGTCGGAGACTTGTCTCTTCTCCGGGGCATGAAATATCTCATGGAGGAGGGTATCTGCTGAGTGAAAGTGAATGACCATACCTTTTGTGCCCATCTAAGAGTACTGTGGTATCAGTAGTTCCAGTAATGTCCAGCAGAGAGCCAGGCTGCAACTGGAGACCCTGCTCACAGGATGCCCTCCAGGCTTCAGGTGAGCTTCACGTGAACGTTTCTGCAGAGCTGCTGACCAGGGAACTCACGAGAATAACTTGTTTGCAAGGGGGGTCTTGCATAGCAGCCCAGTTGGAAATGTTGGTTTCCGGCTTGATGTGCAGCAAAACTCAAAATAGAAAAGGAGTATCCCTGTACTCAGGCCCGGTTCTAGAGGGTGGGTCGGGTGGGCCAGGCCCACCCAAACTTGAGCCTGGCCCACCCAAACATGAACCTTGGCCCTGGCAGTGACATCAGCAAGGCCAACAGAAAATGGCCACTGCAATTTAAAACGTTCTCTGAACGTTATTTTCCTTCTTTCTTTAGGAGTTGCTTGATTGGGCCTGGGCTCGCACCCCCAATCACGCATCTGCATCTCCTATTAGAAAGGTGGGATGTGTCCCCGCCCACTCGTGCAGGTACAATAGGGGCGTGGCGAAGGTGAAAAATCTTTTCGTTGGCCCTGGATTTGTGTACCCTCCTGCTGCGTGGATATTTAATTTTTTTCAGCGCTGGTGAAGAGGAGTTTGTTTATGCAGGTTCATTTTCCTGAGGCCTTGGGCTGCTTATCAGATGGGGCTGTGACAGAGTTTGTAAGGAGCAGGTAAAAGAATGTGTGGCTATTGTTGCGTTTTTTCAATCTGTGTGCAAGAAACATACTTTGTGTGCCGTGTATATTTTATTTAAATCGTTTGTATCATTATCATGACTTGTTCTGCCAAGGAGGTACGACAACTATTAAAATGTCCAGATAACTCTGGGGATTAATGATCCTGCAGGAGAGCAACCTTTTGTCTGTTTGTAGTTTTTAAATCCAGATAAACTTTAGTTAACGTGGATAGCTAAGTGGGTTACTGCCTTTGTCACAGAGATCCTTTGATTACTTGCAGTTCAGAAGTTACAATCCTAACATAGGACAGTGACCTATGGACTGTCATCAAAGACCTGCATTCAACCTATAATGGTATCATTAGATTTTTTAATTTTTTTATTGCTAGTTAGTTCAAATTTTCCCAGTCTTTCATAATTCTAATGTTGCAATAAAGAGTTTGTTTGGGCAGATATACATTCTAATCAGTAAAGCCAACCCCCAACCACTGGGGTATGCTTTAAATCCTGCGTTTGTGCTTCTCCAAACCTAACCCTCTCAAAACATATTGCCCAGCAGTATGGATGACATGCGATTCCTACACCTGGTAACCCTCATTAGCTTATGTGACAATCCCTATAAGCTGATTTACATACTTGTATGATTCATTGTCTCTGCATAATGTGTGCGTGATGTAAAGTACTGTGACACCCTACACAACGAGTAGCGCTATACAACAAATAAAATGCATACAAGAGAGGGGCTACGGAGAGATGATGGGCACTGTTGCAGGGTGGCAATGAGGGAATCTGAGGGGGACATCATGGGGTGGAGCTACGGACAGATGAGGAGCACTGGTGGAGGTTGTTTGTGAGGGAGTCTGAGGAGGAGGTCATGGGGGAGGGGCTTTGGAGTGATGAGGGGCACTGGTGGAGGGTGGTAGGCAGGGAGTCTGAGGAGGAGGTCATGGGGGAGGAGCTACAGAGAGATAAGGGGCACTGGTGGAGGGTGGTAGGGAGGGAGTCTGAGGAGGAGGTCATGGGGAGGGGCTATGGAGCGATGAGGGGCACTGGTGGAGGGAGGTAGGGAGGGAGTCTGAGGAGGAGGTCATGAGGGGAAGAGGCTACGGAGAGATGAAGGGCAGCGTTGGAGGATGGCAATGAGGAAATCCGAGGAGGACGTCATGAGGGGGAGGTGCTTTGGAGAGATGAGGGGCACTGGTTTCAAGGCTTTCGTTTAGAAATAGGGACTTTCTTAATCTTGAACGCTTTATAATATGCTTAGCATTCAAGTACTTGTGTTGAAGCCTGGCCAGCTGGAATTCAAGGGTTTGCAGTTGGGTCCAAACCTTGGTCTTACTTTTAAATAACTCTCCAGATGCTCTGTGTACACACAGAAGCAATCCGTTGTATCATGCTGCCTGTTTGCAAGTACTTATGATGTAATCAGGGCTTGTAGGCTACCTCCAGAAACGACAAATTGCGCCCTTGGCCCACCCAAATAAAAAATCCTGGAGCCGGGCCTGCCTGTACTTGAGAACGCGGTCCTCCTAGTCACTGTCAAATACCAGGGGACTCCATTACCCCTGCGGGACAAGCCAAAAGTAGTTGGATTGAAAGATTTCCCAACACATGACAAATCCCATTCGAGTGACAAAAAATCATTGGTTAGACTACCTGTGAACAAGAAACGTAATTCTAAAAGACCTGAAAGGGCGAAGGACAACAGACTTAGACCTGAAGTGTCACATACATGTACGAGTGTTCCAAGTCTGTCAAGTGTCCTATGGTCGACGTACAAAAACAAAAGGGTTTTAGATTACACAATACTAGTTTCTGCACCCAGCCACAAGATGACTGAATAATAACAGCATGTGAATCTAGAAGAGATTCACGCTGCAAAGACAAAAAAAAGTAAATACTGTAATTCACTGCTGTTTTATTTAAAACACGTTGAAGTACTTTCCACTAGGTGGCAGTGCTTCACTTTGTGAATGGAAAGGCCTTAATGTAAGAATAGTCACAATTTGTGCCTGTGCTGGCATCCTTTAGCATGTGAACGAGCAAGTCGAAAACCTGAGTCTCTTAACCAAGAGATAGAGAGTGCTGCTCAAATGTCCTGTGCACACACCATGGACCACGCTCTGGAACCGAACACAATGCAGGAAGGGGGAAAAAACCCAAAATCCCCGGCAGCTGAAAGGCACAGCAATCATAACCCCTAAGGCAAAGAATTGAAAATAAAAAATACATTAAAAAAACAGTCTCTCCTGATTATTAAAGCTGCAACAAGACTAGGTAACACACGCGCAACCATAACTTGCGAACTTAGCTTGGGCAACGATTTGGAACCAACAGTACTGCATTCGGGGATTTTGCTTCCAATGACATCAGTGGGGAAGGACCTTCCGTTCTGAGTAACATTACAGAGCATTTGCACAAATGAACGTGTTTTCGGTTCTGTTCCAGCTTAGTGCGTTTTACAGTAACCAGAGCTGTAGTAGTCACTGAAAACTATACGAGTTACACAGACAAACGTTCATGGTAGAGCTTACTCGATGTTTCTATAGGTCGAATATACATGTACTGCTCGCTGGATGTTAAGACTGCAGTTCAGAATGTGGAGGGTGTGTAGGTGTACATGGTATTCTGCGGCTCACAGGCAGCCAGGGCAGTGTCACACACTATGGCCAAGGTGTGAGACCATTTTTGCCCCGCCCCCGCTGCTGACGGCAGTGTCCTGGATATTCTGTCGTGAGTGGGTACTGAAGCAAGGTGTGGTGGCTTTCAAGTGCTAATTCTAGAAACCTTTGTAAATTTGTCAATGAAGTTGCAATCAAAGCCACATCCTGAAATCTTTTTCTAGAAGAGCCTTTAACCCCTTTACTTCAACCATTAACTTTTCTTCAGAAAATGATTGGAAACATTGATTTTTCGCAAACAGTGAATTGCACCACTTAACAACTGCTCCTGTGCTCTTGTTAATACTCAAATAGTGACTCAAACAGTGCCTCACCTTCTCCAGCTTGCCTGACACCGGTATCAGCTTGGGTGGCGGTCCCCTTAAGTGACCGCTCAAGGACCGCTCTTCCCTAATGTCTTCTGTGTCGCTGCCCGGGCTGCTGGCGCACACATCTTCGTTCCAGTCCCCTTTAAAATCATCATTTAAATACGTGTAGCTCCCATTGCCCGCTGCCCCAGTCGCGCAGGACTTTTTAGTTGGTAAACCATGAAGCAGAGGATCCTGGGAGCTGTAGCCATTTTTTAGAAGCCCTTCCTGCTGCTTGAAAAAGTTGGCCACGTGGGCAGACTTTCGGCACTTGCTGCTGAATTCGCTCGCCTTGCACTGCTTGTCATGGTATGATCTTCCTGAGATGAGGCTGCTGACACTTCCCATAATGGTCAGGGTGGTGGGCGAACCTGTGGCCGAAAGAAGCTGCGTACCACTGGCTTCAGATTTCTGGTCGATGGTCAACGGAAATGGCTGGACAATAGCCATGGCGTCGGTGTACGCTTAGCCCCGATCTGCAAATGAGACCTGGAATGAAAAGGAAGAGGAATTATGATATGTGGTACTTACAAAACCTCATAGCTCCCTTTATGCATTTTACTAAACATATGCATCTTCACAGGTGTTAATTATCAGGAAATTTTAAACAGTAGTTTGATATGTTTAACATATTGATATATATAATAAAGTCCCCCATACCGTACATTACAAGGATACTGCAAGTCACTTAACCATATAGCGGAACGAGGCTGAAGGCTGAGTTCCTTTATAAGGTTATGGAACCCCGAGGTGACTTGCAATATTCTTATCATGAACACCGGGATACTTTATCCCATATAACACATGGTCACACCATCACCTCTCCCACAAACCACTTAAAGCCTTGGTGCGTAACTCTTTCATATAAAATGGCAAGCATATTTGCAAACATGACAAATGGAAATAAAACCTCTAGTGCAAAATTAAACACATCAAAAAACTTTAGATATTTGTTGCAAACAGATATTAGAAACAGTTCCATAGAAATCGGTTTATAAAATAAAAAATCTGCAGTAGCTCGGAATGTGTAGAAACATTCTGAATGATGCAAGCTTTTATCTAACTATCTATGGCTCGCAAAAATAAACACGTTCTCCCTGCTTGTCATTGTAAACTAGAAAAATAGAGCAGAAGAAAGAAAAGCAACATTTTACACAGCTGCTTCAATTATGCTCTGTGACCCGACTCGCCTTTCACCTCGGCTGCTGGTAGCAGACATTGTGAAGTCAGAAATTGACCATAATAACTTATATCTAGTTTTTACATTTTTTCTTTATAATTGGCGACTGGGTGCGTTACGAGTTGCTGATTATAAAGAAATTTGAGAGTGGCGTTTATACAGGAATTACAGAATCCCATGCAATTAAAAAATATATAGGTCATACTGTGGGTGCGCTTTATCGATGATCTGTTCATAAAATGGGACGGAGAGGAATCACTCATATCAGGATACATCGAAACGTTGAATCACAACATATTCAACATACAGCTGACCGCCACATGGAGCAAAATTACTCTAGAATTTTTGGATGTTTGTCTATATGTCAATGACGACAAGCTGAACTCTCATATCTACAACAAAAAGACGGCGTGTAATTCCATTTTACATAGAAACAGTGGGCACCCTAAGGCACTAAAGTGGAGCATCCCTTACAGCCAACTGCTGAGAGCTCACAGAATCTGCTCCTTTGATAATGACCTCCGGCGGGAAGTGGAAATGACAATCAGGAGATTCCTGGAACCTGGGATACCCTAAGAAAATCTTGGATGAGTTATACCAGTGAGTGTGTTCACAGAAAAGAGAGGAGATACTACATGACAGGTAACGGAGTGATCAAACCAAATTCATCCGATTGGGAAAACTGATCAGAATGATTCCCATATCAGCTTCTTCATGAAGTACAATAATGAGTATCAGTACAATAAATCTATACTGGAATGAAACTGGCATATTCTCCGAAATGATGAACATATAAAAGGCAAAGTTGACCAGCACCCACGAACAACATATCAAAAATCCGGGTCACTAGGTGACATACTTACTACGAGTATCTGCATCCGTGAAGAAAACGACAACTGGCTGCCAAACAAAAACCTGGGCTTCTGGGAGTGCGCAATGTGTTCTGGCATGGAGTCAACAAAAGGGAGTACGAGACATTTGAAAGCAGACCATGGGAGATCAATGAAACGATCACATGCGATACGGAGTTCGTGGTCTGCGTACTAGAATGTGGCTGTTGAATAAAATATGTAGGGAGTACCATCAATAGAGTAAGACTCCGTATCATACAACAACTGCGAGCTATCAGTAATCAAGATAGAAATTACCCAATGGCAAAGCATTTTGGGAGTTCACAGTGGAAATCCAAGCATCCTCCAAAACAATCAGATCAAACATATCACTGCACACCCACAGAATGGAGACCGTGAATTAGAGCTGCGGAGATGTGTATCGAGGACGATCGTTCTGTTGGGCTCTGAGAAACCATGAGGGCACAATTTAGATGCAGAACTCCACGTAGATATATAACTGCGACTCATCGTCTCCCTGAACACAGCAAGGGGCTGATGGTGCAGTGCAAGCCCTGAATGAGCTTCACGGGGGACATGCAATCCGTTGGTCATGAGACACTGATCAGGGATATGCACAGTAACATCAGTGGTGTCCAATGCTCACTCAATCAATATGTTAATGAGGGACATGGCTTGGAGGGTTCAACACTCTTTTATACATTGGAACTGCCACCTTGCTTACTGCAAGTTGATAAAGTTGTCAAATATATTTGAATATGGGGCACTGCTGGCAATGGATGAATCTCCGCTACCTTGAACTGAAATTTTTTGCGCACCATGACACGTTAGAAAGCATGTTTATAAAATAATGTCGTACTTCTACAGAGAAGAAATTGACCTTTGTTGGACTCGTATGCAGTGACTGCATGCACTATATAGATCTCATGTAAGAAAACACAACAGCCCATGACATGACAGGGTTGTCATCCATATATACAAAGATGGTCCATGTACCCAGAACCAAGTCCATCCCACACAACCATGTGTGCCACTAAATAATCTAGAGGCAGGAGAATTCTGCAGCAAAAATGGTTGGAATGACGCCGCTCTACGACGCTTTATAATGATGTAGATTGTGGATCAATTGTGGCCATTTAGACTGTGTTTTGCACTATGACACTTTATATACCTCGAGTGCTACTAATTGCCACTTTGATAATAGACCAACAAACAGGATCAAAACAGATTGAACAGTGATTTCCGAGTAATGGGGGCAAGTAGATCACATACGGATATTGAAGAGAAGGGCCCACATGACTAGACGAACATACATCGCTAGGATTACATAGAACTAGGACACTTTACAAAGGACTGTGAATAAAGCACTGTAATCAATGTGACTAAAATACATATCGCGCTATGACACTTTACATAATTTAAATGCGGCTTCTTGTCATTATGAAAATAGATGGATTAATACATGGCTGGGTATACACTGCATGAGGACACTTTATAATATTTTGAAAACCGGACTATGCAGGATCCACTGTAACCAATGCGATTAGAACTTAACTCGTACTATGGCACTTTACATAATTCAATGGCTGCTCCTTGTTAGGAAAATAGATGAATCGGTAAGTGAACAGTAATGCTGCCATTAACATCAGCCATATTGAAATGTATTTATGTATGTACTACTGTGATAAAGAATGTATCTTGCACTATGACACTTTATACAATTTCAATGTTATTAACTGCTATATGAACACGTAAACTGAAATGCAGCCAATATAAAAGGTGGACGACAACTGAGGGCACCAGCTTTGGCATTAATAAACTTGGGACCTGGCCTGTGAGGGGACATATCGCAAAGCACTTCACGAGCAGCAATGTGTGGGAAAAACTGTCATGAGTAATGTGGGAGATATGCAATCATTCCTTGTTTTAAAAACCAATGCAAATACTGTATTATTGAATTGAGAGGTTGTTACTGTTGTGGTACGGATACGTAGACAGAGAAAATGTAAAGGTGACGGTCTAGTTGTTGAAACTATTTGGCAACACAATAGAAGACAAATGGTATATAAACACGGGGGTGATGGGAAACGGGTTGGCCCAGTTAAAGGCGTTTACTGAAACACGTAGGCTTTTTCTTGTTTTATGGTGCTTAATATCGTGATGCAATAGAAATATGTTTCACAATCCCCCTGTGATATACGACACACTTGGTGTGACTGTATTTTGATGGTGAATAGGACCTGGAATGAAAGGGAATATATATATATATATATATATATATTCACTGAAAAAACCATAGGTTTCACACATGTTATAGTTAGCTGGACATTTTACTGATAAAAAACCAATGAAATTCCCCCGTTATAGTTACTGTAGGCAACTATAACTCACGCGACCGCAATCCTCTGCTGATGCTAATACTGTATTTAGACACTTATTTGCCCATATCTTCTTCCATTAAATTTTAGCTATACATATATTACAAATATTTTTTTTTCATAAAGACACATATGTCATCAGCAGAGGATTACGGTCGCGTGAGTTATAGTTGCCTACAGTAACTATAACGGGGGAATTTCATTGGTTTTTTATCAGTAAAATGTCCAGCTAACTATAACATGTGTGAAACCTATGGTTTTTTCAGTGAATTAGCAAGGTTTTTTAAATGCCATTTCCTAACTATAACGTGTGTGAAACCTATGGTTTTTTCAGTGAATTTGTACGGTTTTTTAAATGCTAAGTTACTTTACGCCATTTGTGGCGTGCGCGCCCACTTAACGCAGTTCGTTCCGTGCACGGTTTTTATCAACTTTAATAAGCCCTGTACATTTGGTGGCCTTCGGCCACCAAAAGCACAGGGGGTGAGGTCAATGTGGATAGTGTTTTTTTTATTTCGATTTTATAATTTCATGTTGCCAAAATTACGTTTTTTTTCTCTATTAATAAGCCCTGCACATTTGGTGGCCTGCGGCCACCAAAACCACAGGGGGTGGGGTAAGTGTGGATAGTGTTTTTTTTATTTTTATTTTTTTACCGTAAGCGTACGGTAAGCTTACGGTAAGCGTACGGTAAGCGTACGGTAAGCGTACCCCGCGAAATTGCCGAAAAAAAAATAAAACCGTTTTTGCTCTTGGGGGATGTTTGGGGACTCCCTCAACATGACTATGTGGGAGGGAGTTGTCAAAACAGCCCCGTAACATGTTTTTGGCCATCATGTTTGATAAACAACACTCAGTGCGAGAGACAAAATGGCGGACGCCGCTTCCTGGTTTCGGCCGATTCGAATGTTTACTAAGATCTAAGAGCCAATCAGAATCGCGCTCGCGCACGCCACCGTAAGCTTACGGTAAGCGTACGGTAAGCGTACGGTAAGCGTACCGTAAGCGGGCTCAGATATATATATTGATTTAAAGGCTATTTTCTCAGAATCTACTGAACAGATTTACACCAAACCTACAAAAGGCACTTCCTTGACCTAGGGACTACCTCTCTGCCAAATTTCTAGTAATTCTGTTCAGCCGTTCGGGCTGTAGCTCGTTCTAAAGGTCCTATGGAAAAATGCATGGGAAAAACGCGTTTTGGGACCCCCCTTTTATCTCAGCCCCCGCTTGACGAATCCCCCCGAGACTTTCAGGGTAGGAGCGGAGCGTAGCGCCCCACCTATTTTGAGAAATTCGCGAGGATTCGTCGACCGGCGCCAAAGTTATTCAAAATAGAATGTTGAGGTTTTCCTATGGAAACGTGGTCCTAACTATAACTACCTACTGGCGACCGCCAGTAGGTAATATATATATATATATATATATATATATATATATATACACACATACATACATACATACATACTATATATATATATATATATATATATATATATATATATATATATATTATCTACTGGCGGTCGCCAGTAGATAGTTATAGTTAGGACTGAGTTCCCATAGGAAATCTGAAAATTCTATTTTGCATAACTTTGGCGCCGGTTGACTTATCTTCGTGAAATTTTCAAAACTAATGGGGCGCTCTGCTCAGCTCCTACCCTGAAAGTCTCGGGGTGATTCGTCAAGCGGGGGCTGAGAAAAAAGGGGGGTCCCAAAACGCGTTTTCCCCATGCATTTTCCCATAGGACCTTTAGTCGAAGGTACAGCCCGAACGGCTGAACAGAGTTACTTGAAATTTGGCAAAGAGGTAGTCCTCAGGTCAGGCATGTGCCTTTTGCATATATGGTGTCAATCTGTTCAGTAGTTCCTGAGAAAATTGCAGTTAAAAGTACATAAATATCTATATGCGCGCACCGTGCGCGCAACAAATGTGCGCGAGCGTAATTCTGATTGGCGATTAGATGTCAGTCAACATTCGAATCGGTCGAAATCAGGAAGTGTCGGACGCCATTTTGTGTGTGGCAGTGAAAAAGAAAGGTGGAGAACGTGAAAAGGGGGCAGGGTAGAGAGCTCCTGACCCCCTAGCCTTTGTCAGGGGGTCCCTGAAGGACCCCGAAGGGTGAAAAAAATATATATATTTTTTTTAAAAAATCGCGGGGTGCGCCCATGGTGCGCGCACGGTGCGCGCACGTTGAAAAACCCTTAAAAAAAATAAACATTTTTTTAAACTGTTTAGAAGTTTATAGAAGATATTAACTATGCTGTTCAACTTTATCCAAATTCAAAAAAAAAAAGCTGAGCCATTCCATATTACAGGATACAGTCAATCTATAACTATATACATAGGTAGTTTATTGCAAAATAAATATATAAAAAATATAATACATACATAAATTAGCATTTAAAAAACCTTACAAATTCACAAAAAAAACATAGGTTTCACACACGTTATAGTTAGAAATTAGCATTTAAAAAACCTTGCAAATTCACTTAAAAAACCATAGGTTTCACACACGTTATAGTTAGGAATTAGCATTTAAAAAACCTTGCGAATTCACTGAAAAAACCATAGGTTTCACACATGTTATATAGTTAGCTGGACATTTCACTTTGTAAAAAACCATTAAAATTCCCCCGTTATAGTTAGTTCAGCTAACTATAACTCGCGTGACCGCAATCCACTGCTGATGACGTCACATATTACATCACTCATGACATGGTCAGTGACATCACTGATGACATCTCAAATGACATCACTGATGACATCACTGATGACATCATCCAGTGAATATGTGTCTTTCAGAAAAATAAAAAAAATGTATATATGTATATCTAAAGGTTAATGGAAGAATAAATGGGTAAATAAGTGTCTAAATGGATGGTTTTTTTTGCAAAATTAATTGTATAACTGACTTATTAACAGTATCTTAGTGAATACAGTGATGTAATATGTGACGTCATCAGCAGTGGATTGCGGTTGCGCGAGTTATAGTTAGCTGAACTAACTATAACGGGGAATTTCAATGGTTTTTTACGAGTGAATTGTCCAGCTAACTATAACATGTGTGAAACCTATGGTTTTTTTCAGTGAATTCGCAAGGTTTTTTAAATGCTAATTCCTAACTATAACGTGTGTGAAACCTATGGTTTTTTAAGTGAATATATAAATATATATATATATATATATATATATATATAGCTTGAAGGAAAGGCATGGAGGTTTTGTCGGCACCATTTTAATTCAATTAAATCCCGCCTTGTTGGGCGTGGCCACCGCTGTGGCCTGATGGTATCTGTAGTGCGTCCATCTTAATCCAAGTGGTTCGTGATTCTTGGTTCAGACACACCGCATTTGCATTGACTCCTCGATAACTGGCTCCTGTTCCCTAAGCGGCTCCGCCGGTTGGCGTCTCCGCAGGGGAGCTGAAAACAGCAACGGGGCTTTCTCCGCGGCCCAAACAAAGCCGCAACAAATCCAAACCAAGAATGCCTGCCATAGAGAAAGCCCACGAACAGGTGAGTCTGTTGCCACAATTTTTATTCAAGGTTGCAGTGCGATGACAGAGACAAGATCACAAATGTTCAGTCCAGCCCGACGCGTTTCGTGTACTCTGACACTTCCTCGGGGGCTCTGGGCTTGAAGGAAAGGCATGGAGGTATACACACACACACTTATATATATACATGCATATATATACACATACACACACATATATATATATATATACACACACACACACATATATAACATTCACTGAAAAAAACAAAGGTAAAGTGACGTTATAGTCCGGTGAAAATGTCAGTTTAAAATTAACATTTTAAACTAAAAGAAGTGGAATGCACTAGTTAAAATGAACTCCAAAAAGTAACTCATGCACCCAGCATGCAGAGTGTTAGCATCAATGATGTCATAAAATACATCATATTTCTTGAAATATGTGAGGTCATAAACAGTGCATGGCAAGAGCGCACGTTATAATTTCTTGAGCTAACTATAACTGGTAAATTTCATTCCGTTTTTTTAGTTTAAAATGTGATATTTAAACTGACATTTTCACCCAACTATAATGTCGCTTTAACCTTGAGCTTTTTCACTGAAATCGTAAGGTTTCTTTTAATTGTAAATTAAGATATTCTTACTATACCCAACTATACTGTCACTTAAACAATTGTTCTTTGCAGTGAATTTCTAGGGGTATTTAACCTAAAGTACAATTTGATTACGATCCGTAACTATACCAACCTCCTGTGGTTGACCACCCCCCACCACACACAGCCAACACCGCTGAGGCAGGCCCCGCACCCAACAGTCTGTGGATGCCCAAAACCCCATGGCTGCCCAACCACCGTAACGGCACACGGCCAAAGGCTATACGTGAAGGAGAATTGGCCACAAGACTCCTATAGTGCTCATTTGACTGCAAGGTGGGGTGGAGGGGGGCGTCATTTGGCATTCCCCCACAAGGTCCATGGTGTAAGATAACCCTATTCTGCTTCCCCAACCTTATTTTCTTTTATGTTTCAGGACCCAAATTTGAGTTTTGAAACGGCAGCTGCAACATTTCTCATCATATTGCGACCATCCAATCACAGAGCGATATCACCGCTCTGCCACTCAGATTGTTCTATTATTTGGAGTTGTGTGCCTGCGGGACTACCGCGAGAGTCGCACTAACCCAACTGCCCAGATATACATGGATTTCTCAAAATGGATTAATTTACATTAAATCCCAAAAAAATGCACACTTTCTGGGTAATGATCCATCTTTCTGCCAGATTTGGTGTAACTCAGCTGTTTTCATGACTCAAGCTATCCTGGCTGAAGAGGAGTGAAACCCTGAAACCGGTCCTAGGATGCCTGTTTCCGGTCCAGGGAGGACCTGGCTTGGCAGTTCGGGCTAGACTGTTCCCATGAGGCACAGTGTCAAGACTGATTTGCATATGGCCAGGTCTAAACTGGGGTGGCATGGTGATCAAAAGAATGATGGATTTAAACCAGATCTCTTGACTGGAGGTGAATGTTTTGATTTGTTCTGCATTCCGTCCATCAATTGTGTGTCTTTTGCTTTATTTAAAAGCTAACTGAAGTAAAGGAAAATAATCTATTAAAGTATCCTGCAACATTTAACCACCCACAAAGCCCCACTCCCATCCTGCTAGCTTCAATGCGGCCCTCGGGCTCACCACAGACCATACTTTGCAGCCCCTCAGAAAATGTTTGGGGGTATCTATGCCCCAGAGCATACAGCATGGGGCAGCTGGTCAGCCAACTTCAGCCACTGGTTAGCTTCACGGGGAGTGGCGGCATTCTGGCCTTTCACAAGAAACACATTCTCACACAAAGCAGCTGCCTGTCTGGCAGAGACTAATATACTAATGTGTGCTTCTTGACACTACAACAATGTTTTTATATATTGGAGGGGGCATGGCAATAATTAAATTGTACAAAAGTAATGATGATACAAAACAAGCATTGGCAATGCCAAAAAGCTGGCATCCAATCCATGGTAGACCAATTGGCTCTGCCAATGCTTGAGTTCCGTTATATTTTCTGCTCACTCCTCCTTTAGATCTCCCCTTTCATGTACCTCTATGTTTGTCATTTATGCACTCCGCAGCTTTTTGCATTATATAAGTATGCATAAAGTACATGCTACACATTACTTTTCCTTACTGTGCTTTCCCTTTCATGTCTCTCCCACCCATCTTGATGAGACACTGCACTTAGGTGCTGCACTTAGGTGCTGCACTTAGGTGCTCCACTTAAGAGTTTAGAAGTGGTCTCTCTATGCAAAATGGTTTGGTATGACTTGGTCGCACTTACATTGATAATGGTTTTTAAAGTCAAGAATTGAGGGAGAGGAGGGGGAGAGGAGGCGGAGAGGAGACTACAACACATCATTGCTCAAAACAGGTTTGCTTTAAATCAAAAACTTTATATAATGAGTGACCATCACTCGAGACGAGTGACACTTGCGATGTCTGCAGGAATTCCGTGGGCAGCAGGCCAGTGTGATGATCTCCACACAAGGTGTCCCACACACACGCGTTCTTCTCATTAGGTGTGGCGTGCTGAGCCCCACTTCTCTGCATAAATGAAGAGAGGAACTTTATTCTGTACCTATGTAACTGTATTTTTATACCTATAATGCAAATGACATACTCATCATGCTGATCACACGAAAACTGAATCAGACTCCGGGTTGCAGGGATAAAGTTTGAAAAGTAACACCTGTGACAAACTAAAGGCGCTGCCATACCATACTAATTGAGAGTGTGTGCTGCATAAGTGCTATTCAAAGACAATAAACTGGCTTTCGGATTATCAACGGCACATTGCAAGGGCGTCTATCATAGGCGGGGGTAGCAATTGCAACCTCTGCCTTGTCCTCTGGTCTCACTGATTTTCAGGTCTGAATAAGGCGCACTGAAAAGAAGTAAACAGGGATGTAGTCGGTATTCCTTCCTCTCCCTCAATACCTTTGGCGCACATATGAGTCTTTTCGGGGGAAGGGGCGTGACAAGGGCTCTGCCCTCTGTCATTGGGTGTCAAATGGGTCACTCTCGCTACCTCTGCCATTTTGTTGATTTGACAATTCGACATCCATGCCACGCAGGGATTAGTGCAAACACGTTGATACATGAGGGGTGGGTGTTATAAAGCAGAACCAAGCGGGGTTTGTGGAGTTCAGACACTCAAATGTTTAATCTGCCGGGAATGTGACTCTTGCCACATATAGAAGCGCCAAATGGCCGAATTTTGCACTACTCGAGTAACGACGCGGAAATCTCGCCCTCACACAAGGAAGCAGCCGAGAGAGGGGACGCATACGTGAGGGTGGGACGGAGGGTGGCAGCAGACAGATGGCGGGGCTGCTCTGAAGGGCGAGAAATGTGCTGACAGATAAGGGAAAGGGTGGTCCCGCTGCTGGGAAGTTAAGATAACAAGCCGCCTCCTCTCTCGTGCCACCTCCCCCAGCAGGCGCAGACCAGCTGTGGCCTTTGTCTAGCAGTGTTTACTTTGTGAAGTGCCTTCGAGTGCACCCCTACACTGCTGACCTCCAACACCTGCAATTGTTTTACTATGGCGTTGACAAATCCCTATGAAAGGTCTGTACCTCTTACATAAGGTTTGTTTTTTTACTTTTGCATTTTTCCATTATAAATGTAATACATGCATGGATGTAGCCGCAGCTACCCACAGAGGGAAGGAAAATCGAAAGAGATGTTCAAAAATTGAGTTAGATGGAGTACAGTATTTAGGTGCTGCACCGGACGTGCCAAAACTCACACGGTGCATGTATGTGTCACACGGAGATACCCTGTAAACAGCCGATATCACATGGTGAGCAAAAGGTGAGCTGGGCACCCCTTCACAGACTGGGTTTCCAGCTGTATGTAGTCGCTCTGAATCATGAAATCCATTACAGATTTTGCAACGTCCTGGGGCACACAGGATTGCGGGTTCAGAAGCCCTGTGTGTGTGTTGAGAAGTGGCCCCCCCTCTCCAGGTTCCACCCCTCCAGCTGTGCTGACTTAGCCCTGCCCATCTTGAAGCTCCGCCCCACTAGTGCCCCACTAAGCTACACCAGGCTGATACGCCTGAATGACAGCACCCCCATCTCCAGGTCCCTCGCTCTTTGAGGACCCACCTCCTCTCACACAGCAAATAAAATGGCACAACATTGGCCTGTCTGCTATACATTTAAAACCAGAAAAATATTATGGAGGTCAGTACTTCCATGTTAAAAGGTTTCTGCAAGAGTGATTTGGTTTGCAGCATGTCACCAAGGTGTACTCTACTTACAAACAAGCTTTTGCAAAGCCAATAGATCTGGCCTCTGCAGACTTATTGGCTTAGCCATTTTTTTTTTTGCTGAAGCAGTTTAGCATCGACAAAAAAGTTATTGCTGATGGTGAACAGAACTAGAACAAGCATTTGCAATGCAATAGGTCTCGCATTTACGCGAATTTGAGCTATTGACATTGCAAATGACAATGCCTTTTATTTTTGTTTTTTGAACATAAATAAAAGGCATTGTCATTTACATTGCCAATTGCTTAAACTCGTGTAAATGCGAGACCTATTGCATTGCAAATGCTTGTTTTTTTTGTTGCATGTTTATATAGAGCGAACTCGACCAGAAGGTATTGGAGCGCTTTACATGAGCACCGTATTAACATTACACATTTAGGCACGGGGAGATTAAGTGATTTGCCCAGAATCACAAGATGTAGGACGCGACCCCGAGGCTCGAACCCTGGTTTCCAGCACCACACCCTCTCCCTTAAGAGGTGAGCAGCGCTCGGTGAAAGAGGAGCCCTGGCTGAAAAGAAGACCAACGCACCCTTCCATCACACGGGACGCCATTAATAGCTACCAACCACCCACCTCAAGCGTAGTAAAAACCAACCGCCTTCAATCATTGGCTGAAGGTTCGTGGGAAGTAATTTCCGTGTTGTCCAATGCGTGCCTCAGATTTCTACCTCCTGCTTATGATTCTTTCTCTGATTGGACTACAGTTTGACAGTTACTTCCCAGACCTCATCCACTCAGAATATTTGTTTGGCGTTAGCAGGGCGGGGAATCCATGCGTCAGTGGGCGCGAACCAAACATTTGCCCACCCTCTTCAAAGGAGGCGGGAGGAGAGAGAGAAATAAATTCCACCAACCAATAGACTTGCTTGAGGAGGCAATACTCACCCTTTAACAACACTTTAACGTCACTAAAGCCGAAAGAACCTGTATTATGATTGGTCTTTCCTGACGTCCATCTCAGAGACAGTCTGGACAACTGTAACACGGGTTGGTGGGGATGATAAGGTGTAGACGCCTTCTCTTCCGAAACCACGCCCACGCTAGCCCTGCGCGCGGCTGTGTAGCGGCTCCTGCGCGCGCCTTGGGGGTACCGGTCGCGAGGAGGAGGACGTGGCGCGCGGAGGGGAAATGGCTGCCGAAAACAGGCCGGAAGGTAAAGGAGGGGAACACTGGAATGTTTACGGGTTATTAGAGCGGTGCTGCTGTATGCGAAGTGTCTGTGGGCGGAGGCCTGAAGGGGCTTGTCTGCCTGGGGCACCCTGGGGATGGAGACTGGATATTCACACCCCCTCAGGATTCCCTAACGCGTGGGAAAGAGTGAGGCCCCCAGGGCTGTGAGGAGAGCGATGTCTTGAGGCCTGGTTTGTGGGTTCTGTTGTGTGCTTGCCTCTGTTCATGGGCTCTACATCTGGGTGGTGAACTACCAGCGTGGGATCCAGGGGACACTGCGCGATACCGGGCTTAGTCAGAGGGTGTAGGTTTTGTAATTGTGTAGAGGATGTGTTGTAAGAGATGATAGGAAAAGTGAAGGTCTTTTGTGGTGTTAGTGCGTGGAAGTGAAGGGCTGCGAGGTGTGCTTGTATTTTTGTGCAATTAAACGGTGTGCTGGGAGAAGTTACAGGCTGCTGGGTAGTTGGGTGCGTAGTGAGGCAGGAGTGTTCTATGGGTTTGTTAGAAGCTCGTAGGTATCGATGGTGAGCGGTTTGGGGTGTGCTTGGGGGTTACTGAAGTGGGATTGAAGTCTGGTTTAGTAAGGATGTGTGGTTGAGAAGCCAAAGGGGACCTTTGGGGGTTGCGATTGAAGGCTGGTGCTGTGTGTATGTGTGTGTGAGAGAAGGAAGGGGCAGCTGTAAGGTAAGAGGCAGCCGCGGATGCGGTGAGGGGGGTCAGCAGCGGCGGGGTGTGTGCGCGCGTGTGTCTGTGTGTGTGCGTGTGCGTCTGCGCAAGCGCGTCTCAGACCCCGATCGCTGCGCGTGCCCCGGTCTGTCTCCCTTGAGAGGCATCACGGCAACAATAGTTCTCGTTGGCGGCAGCGCTTCGCGCTGCAACGCCAGCGAGACCTAACAAAAATGTGTGATGATGCATATATGCGTGCTCACTACACCACTGGATTCAAGCTAGCCTGGCTGATGAAGGGTGATGCCCTGAAACCGGTCCCAGGATGCTTATGTCCGGTCCCGGAAGGACCTGGCTTGGCAGTTCAGGCTAGACTGTTACCACAAGGAACAGGGTTAAGACTGATTTGAATGTGGCTGGGTCCAAACTGGGGTGGTGTGGTGAGCTAAAGAATGATGGATTTAATCCAGATCCTTGTGACTGGGGTGAATGTTTGCATTGTCCAGCATTCCGTCCATCAATTGTTTCTTTTGTTTATGATGATGCATATATATGCATTGGTCATCATGCAGGTGCATGTGTGAGTCATGACCTGCTGTTCATTTTGGATTTCGCTTTTATTCACTGTTACAATATGGTGGATGCCCATCTTCTAATGGTAAGTAAAAACACAGAAATTGCACGGAAGCACAGTGTATAAATACATAAAAGTGAGCAGAGCACATTTTTTGTTCAAAGGGGCAGCCCAGCAGCAAATTGCAGATATCAGTCACTCGATTTAAAAAAAAAAATTGAAATGGGGAGGCAAGTAGTGGAGGGATTGTCTAATTGAATGAGGGAAGCAGCAGGCGCAATAAAGTACTGGGGGGGGGGGAGGAAGCAAAGGAAATAAAAAAAAGAGAAGAACAAGCTTAAATGGGATGGAGCAGGAAGGGGGAGCAACAAGGAGAACACTGGAGTGTGAGGGGAATGGGGGGGCAGTAGAAGCAACAGATGAGATGAGAGCAGGACATGGAAGCAACACAGTGTGAGTGGGGTGAATTTTAGTGGTGAAGCAGCACACAAGCAAGACAGCAAGAAAACACTTGCACAAAGTGCTGAAAGAAAATACATTTTCTGAATGTGAACAATGGACGGATGCAACTGGGGGGGGGGGGGGGCGCGAACACAAGAAGGAAAAAGCAAGCCATCAAATAAGAATCTAACAACTTAGAATGACAAGAAAAACCCAACCAATAGTAAGTAATTGGATGTCTCTAAGCCCATTGTAAGTTTCAAATATGGTACTCAAGAGGTCTTTCGACATCAGACAGCTGAAAACCATCTCCAGGCCAGACCTAAAAACTTTCCAAGCTTGAGTCTGGGTGGGAGGCTGTTGGTTCACTCTCTGCCCTTGACTTGCTGCTATATGAACCATAGCTTTTGAGAAATGCCTTTCTGGAACAGAATGGCACCGCAGATAGCACCAGCCCGCCCCTCACATTCCACACAGTTCAAAGCACGCACAGACAGGTCTACATTACTTAAATTAAAGGGGATAATTGACCAGCTCTGGTTACGCTAAGGCCCACACATGGCCTCCTGCCCAGAACCTTTCTCCGGCTTGGTTCTCGACCAGCAGCAGAACGTGGGAAAGCATCACCCCTGCTCACGAGACTGGCGAAGGGCTGTGCATCAGTCATACAACAGCAGCGGCACATCTTCCTCAGACTATCACATTTTCTTTGTTCAACGTCCTTGTTATTGATGCTTTTAACTCAAAGCTGGCCTCACTGTAAGTTTTGCAATTTGGTTGGTGGTTCTCTTATTACTCCATGCTGTTAAAAGCTTACAATCTGGTAAAGATAAAGCATTTAACTTGCCCAGAATGGATAGTGTCACAAACGGATGGCTATTGTCACACGTCACTCAGTTGGTGAGGTGCCTATTCCTGCATTACTAGCCACACGGCTGGACTTGGATAAAGGTATAGCCGGTGCAGACTGAACATCAACGTCAGCAAATATACAGAAATAACAAACATTTTAAAAAAGGAATGCATTGACACAATGGGGACAAACATCCCAAAGGAGCCTATGTGCAGGCAAAGATAGCTGTAGGGATTTCCCTGGACTGAGCTGCAGTCAGAGAGTGGGATGCTCCAATACCACAGGACAGTCAGAAGGGCCCACTGAAAAACACAGAACAAGAGGGGGATTTAAGGACAGGGAGGGTTGGCCGGCCCCTGCAGTGGTAGGTGTTTGCTTTACTAAGTCAAGTAACTTGAACGTGTCCGTTTGGAATGGTCGGCCTACTCTATACAGGGTGCGTGTGAATCTGGATCAGGTGGGAAGAATGTTTCTCTTTGGGAGCTGGGTGTTGTCCTGTCCCTGCATGATCATGCATTTTGATTTTCACGTGAGCAGACCTGCTGATGGTGATCCGGTTTTATTTTTGACAATAAAGCTGGTAGCTGCAATGAATGCATTGTTCATGTCAATCACCAGGAGAGGTAAATGGGGACGAATTTGGTGTGGGAAGCGGGGTTACAGCTTAGAAGATGATGGCGTCAAAATGAGCAGACAGTGTGGCCCAGCAGAGTGCCATCCTCCTCGGGGACCTGAACTTCCACCTCGAGAACAACAACGACGCCAACTCCACCGCCCTGATCGACAACCTCGGACTCAAACAGCTCGTAACGACACCTACTCACGCCGCTGGACACACGCTCGACCCCATCTTCTCCGCAAGCCCCCACGTCTCCTTCAACCACACCACCGAACCACACTGGACCGACCACAGATGCGTCCACTTCGCCTTCAGAAAACCCACCACACACCACCGCACCCAACAGCTACCACGCCGCTGCTGGGGCAAGGTCACCGAGGACCAACTGACTACCGCCCTCGCCCTGAGACCACCCACCGACCCCACCGACCCAGACACCGCCGCGACCAACCTCACACAGTGGATCAACGACTGCGCCAAAACCCTCGCCCCTCTCAAGACCTCTACAACCAACCACACCAACAAGTAAGCCGCCTGGTTCACCGAGGACCTCCGGATCTCCAAGCACACCTGTTGGAAGCTGGAGAAGAAATGGCTCCACGACCGAACACCAGACAACCACACAGCCCTCAAGAGCGCCACACGCAGACACCACCAATTCATCAGGACCGCCAAGAAAACCGCCTTCAAGGACCGCCTAGACAACAACGCACACAACACCAAAGAGCTCTTCAGCATCATGAAAGAACTCTCCAACCCCAGCTCCAACACCAACGACATCCCGCCATCTCAAGAACTGTGCGACTCCCTGGCCACCTTCTTCCACCGCAAGATCACCGACATCCACGACAGCTTCAACTCCGACCCCCCCGCACCCACCACCGAGTCCACCACCCCTGCGACTACCACTCACACCAGTCGCCTGACCATCTGGTCCAGCGTCAGCGACGAAGACATCATCAAAACCATGAACTCCATTCACTCCGGATCCCCATCGGACCCCTGCCCTCACCACGTCTTCAACAAAGCCAGCGCAACCATCGGGCCCCACCTCTGGAAAACAATCAACTGTTCCTTCGAGACAGCAACCTTCCCAGAGAGCTGGAAGCACGCCGAGATCAACGCCCTTCTGAAGAAGCCCAAGGCGGACCCCAAGGACCTCAAGAACTTCCGGACCATCTCCCTGCTCCCTTTCCCGGCAAAAGTGACCGAGAAGATTGTCAACAAACAGCTGACCCGCTACCTCGAAGTTAACAACATCCTGGACCCTTTCCAATCCGGTTTTCGCAGCAACCACAGCACCGAGACCGCCCTCATCGCCGCCACTGACGACATCCGGACCCTGATGGACAAAGGAGAAACAGCCGCCCTCATCCTCCTGGACCTATCAGCAGCCTTTGACACGGTCTGCCACCGCACCCTATCAGCACGCCTCCATGACGCCGGTATCCAAGAGAAGGCCCTGGCCTGGACCACATCCTTCCTCTGCGGCAGAACCCAGAGCGTCCGCCTCCCACCCTTCCGCTCCAAAACCACAGAGATCATCTGCGGCGTCCCACAGGGATCCTCTCTCAGCCAGACGCTGTTCAATATCTACATGGCCCCCCTCGCCCACGTCGCATGACAACACAACCTCAACATCATCTCCTACGCCGACGACACCCAGCTGATCATATCCCTCACCGAAGATCCCCACACCGCCAAAGCTAACCTCCACAGAGGAATGAAGGCCGTAGCCGACTGGATGAAGGACAGCAGACTGAAGCTGAACTCAGACAAGACAGAGGTCCTCATTCTCGGACCCACCCCATCAGCCTGAGACGACTCTTGGTGGCCCACGTCACTAGGCACAGCCCCGGAATCCACGGACCACGCACGCAACCTGGGGGTCATCCTCGACTCCACTCGCTCCATGACCAGGCAAGTCAACGCAGTCTCCGCGTCCTGCTTCAACACCCTCCGTATGCTCCGCAGGATCTTCAAATGGATCCCCCTCGACACAAGAAAAACCGTTACCCAGGCCCTCATCACCAACAGACTCGACTACGGGAACGCCCTCTACTCAGGAACTACAAACAAGCTCCTGAGACAACTCCAACGCATCCAGAACGCCTCGGCCAGACTCATCCTCGACGTCCCCCGCCGCAGCCACATCACACTCCACCTGAGAGGCCTGCACTGGCTCCCCGTCAACAAAAGGATCACCTTCAAGCTCCTGATCCACGCACACAAAGCACTGCACAACACCGGACCCACCTACCTCAACAACCGACTCAGCTTCCACACACCCACCCGAAGCCTCCGCTCAGCCAACCTCGCCCTCGCCACAGTCCCTCGCATCCGAAAAACCACCGCCGGCGGCAGATCCTTCTCCTACCTCGCCGCCAAGACCTGGAACACTCTCCCCACCATCCTACGACAGACCCAGGACCTGCTGGCCTTCAGAAGACTCCTCAAGACCTGGTTCTTCGACCAGTAGCACACCCCCTCCCCAGCGCCTTGAGACCCTCTCGGGTATGTAGCGCGCTTTACAAATGCAGTGATTGATTGATTTGAACCCCGTACTGTGGTTGGATTACAGGAAGGACATTTTGGCCAGATTTTGCTCCCCCACTGAAGAATGCACCCTGGCTACAGAATAAAACTCAGGAATTCTAGTATATGCACAGACCACTTTAGGATTATGCTCCAGTTACCAGTCAGTGCATTAACTTTAGTAATAGCACTCTGGCTTTTCATGCCAACAAAGTACAGTGTATTTTGGGTTGGGACATTTCTGCAGCAGAAATGTAGTGTTTGTGTGGGGGGGTGGGGCTTTTCAGTATCCTGACTGGAGCACATCCCTTCAAGCTCAGGGCTGCCTTCCTCTGACTTTAGTGCACGTCCATCCCTTCAGCGATGGACTCAACTGACAGGTACCAGAGACGAAGACTGGCTAAAATGTTGCTACGGATGTACGTGCTCTGTCTGGAGCAGGCTGCGGAAACCTGGGTGATTAGCGATACAACTGGGTGGTGCGATACTGAAATTACAAACTCTGGATCCTTCAGACTTCTCTTACTGTCTATGCACAAAAACGGAATATCCTAAGGGCCCAAATCCAGAAGTTTGTAGGTTGTAAACAGTTTCCGGTAACCTTGCCGCACGGTGTCTTAACTCAACACAGCCCCAATTTCTTTTATATATTTGTGCCACACATTCAATAATGAGGTGTGACTAAAAAACCATCTTACAGTTCTTTTAGATTTTAGCCACATCCTGGTTTCCCAGGTAGACCCACACTTAGCTACTCTATTAAGCACTTAACGCAGCATCCACACCAAAAGACATTTGTTTTTGTACTCTGCGTACTTATTCCATCCATTCAATCAGTAAAGGTTTCTGTGTTCACATAGTTCTCTTGCCTCCCAGGCTCTCTGAACCCACACTAATTTGTAGCTGGTCAGTGCCGGTCAGATCCTGAAAGATGGGATACGCACGAACGCTGCCTGAAACATTGCTTAGAAATGGCCTGGGAAACTCCACGTCAATCGTTTTATTTTTGGGATGGAATTCACTTTATGAATGTGATCTGTGAAGGCTCTTTCGGGAGTGAATTAACAGCTAGAGTAAGGGTGTGCGGCAGGGCTTTCTGGCACTCAGTCCTCTCCTCGAAAGTGAATACTTCACTAGGCCTTCCACCAAAATGCTGCAATTGGACTTTGTTTTCGCAGTTTTCCTAGTTTCCACCTATGACACGGTTTCGGGAGGCGCGAGCCTGCCTTCTCTCTGGGTGGGAGGCCTACATTGAACCACTGGTCCTGTGCTCGATGCCTTTGACATATTTCGCCAGGACCTTGGCTAGGGGCACCGAAATGAGCTCATTTGTTGTCTAGGTGGGCGTTGCTAGGTGCTGAAACGTTCAGTTGTGCGCTGGCCGCGTGCGGCGAAGGGGGCACGGAGGGTCCCTTTGTCAGTGGAATCCATGAATTCCTGCAGTGTGGCTGTGTGAGGTCTCGCGCAGACGAGTAATGGCGGCCTCCCCTGCTCGCCAGTGGGCCCGGCTCTCGTCTCTTGCACTGCAGTGCCGACTGCTGTTTGTTTACTGCTCGGCAGAAGGCGAAAGTTAACGTGTGCTAAATATAGGAACCCTCTCGGGCCCGAGGGCTTTCTGTTTGCTTTGCTTTCTTGGCAAAGTGCGTTGAAATGGAGCAACACCCTGCAAGAGATATCTGGCCGTGTGACGGCGCTTGCGAGCCCTTACTCTGCCGCCTAAGTACATTTCATATTATTTTTACTTTCATGACTTGATCGATCGTCCATTAAAATTACTGACAGATTAAGAGTGTGTCTCTGGACGCAGAGGGTGCGGGGCAGTTTTGAAGCCATGTATTCTGTGAGTCCAAGGAGTCCATGGGGTTTTCATTTCAAACAATCACTTAGCGTAAATAGCACATGAACAATACAGAGCTGGACACAAGACTACAGGAAGGCGACGCAGACAGCAAGAAGCTCGAGGCATTAAACATCGTGTAGTAGGAGAAGTTCCATCTGGTCCTCGGCGTCACCATGACCAGAGTCGCTGTCCGAGGACGAAAGTCCCCCAGCTGGACCCATTGCCCCATCGGCATGGTAGGAGTGGGGATAGGGTGACCAGGCGTCCCGGATTTGCCAGGACGGTCCCCGTTTTTCACCAGCTGTCCAGGCAGATTTCGAGAAATGTAGCTGATGTCCCGGTTTTTGGAGCAGTCGACTAAAAACGGGGGGCGGTGTGTCTTTGATGTTTTACAAAGCGGGGATAGTTAGCAGTTGTTCCAAGAAAGCAATTTAATTCACAGGCAAGCTACTGGGTTTAAAAATGGCATCTTATGTATGTTCTTACTGCCAGTTTTGTAATTCTCTGCGGAGGAGCGCTGTCATTCTGTGAGCTCGCTTGACGTAAAATTATAGTCCTTCTATTTTTGTGAAATGTCCCGGTTTTTTGCTTAAAAATTCTGATCACCCTAGGTGGGGATCGCCTGGTTCCCGTCTCTTTTGGACCCACTTTTCATTTAACGTGCAACAAAGACGTGTGTTCCCCCTTCTGAGGTGGCTGGAACAGGCAACTGTTTCTGTACTCTGAGACTGCAGCCGGAAGGGGTTTGACTTGGTGGTTTTGTTTTAAACTCGAGTTTCTCCTCACCTCTGATGCTTGCATTGAAGGTGCTGGGCAATAGGAATCTTTTCTGTTTTTGGCAGTGGCAAATGCATTTCCGGTCTACTTTCCTTTCACCCCCTACGTCTTCCAATCATTTTCGAGTCCATATATTTACATTATTTATATTCAAGCTTAATTCTATGTAGGAGGAAATTACTAAACCACAGGAACAGATTTACCCATCAGTGGGTAGGCACGTTGAATCACAAAAGCATTCTGGGACGAGGATGACTGAATCCAAATGGAAGGTGTGGTGACTGATTCTGTGACATACAATACTTGTGTATTCACCTTAGATCAATCAAGGCAACATACCTCAAATACATCTCCACCCTCTGAAACGCAGTTCTGGGTGGCAGACAATTTTTAACAAGTTGGTCGGGGATGGCTGCTTAGCATTGATAAGTCAATGCAGTCCAAAATGGGACACACAAACAGTGCAGGTTGTGTCTGATGTTTGAGTGGCCTTCCAGCATCCAAACCTTGTCCCACAAAGAAGGGGATGCTGAACGGCATGTGGTGCAGTACCAAGGCTCGAAATGGCTGGCAGGAGCAGTGCCAGAACATTCCCAGAGGCTAGAACAAGTAAAAGGATGCTGGGCCCCACCCCTCTACCTGTTTTGCTTCTGTGTCCACTGCATACATAATAAAACCTATCCCCAGATGTGACATTTACCGCCCCTTTTTAAATTTAAATGCAACTAACTTGTAAGGTTTTGCGGCTGTCTGCAACCGTATCGTTACCAATTCCTTGAAATATATAAAGAATGGGCTTTGGCTCCCATAAAAGGAGTATTCTCCCTCAGCTCGTTCTACTGGTTGTTTCGTGTATCATTCCGCCTCCTCTGGAATACTAACATTCAGAAGCATGAGGGACTATTTTGAACCTTAAAAATACTCTCAATTATGACGCATTAAATTCTTTATTTAATAGAGGTACTGTATAAGGAAGCAAATGTGTTTTTGTTTTTTCCTATCACTGCAGTAGGCTTTTTTTAAGGATGCATTTAGGACACAAAATGCAAGCCAGATAGGATGGCTTTACCAATGCTTGTTTTCAAACTGTATTCATGGCCTCCCCAGGTGGAGAAAATGTGAAGAGACCGCGAAAAGCCTAGATATAACTAGGCCTGGGCGGTAAATTCCGTTCCGTTCGCGGAATTTGCGAAATTTGGGTAATTTCGCGTTCCGCGGAGAATGCGAAATTGCCCAAAAATCTGCGTTCCGCGACTTCGCGAAATTTTTTGCTTGTTCGCGTTCTCAATATGCGTGTTCGCGAGATATTTCACCCCGAGCACGCAAACAGCGATCGCGAACAGGAAAAAAGTATCGCGAACAAGCAATTCCGCGTGTTTGCGGAATTTCTGCGTGTTCGCGGAGATTTTTTACCGTTTCGCGGAGATTTGCGTAACGCGATTACGCAAATTCCGCCCACCCCTAGATATAACCGGGTGAATGACTGATTGCGCCATAATACACCGTACAAGGCTTTAGCAGATGGGCCCTAAAGCGGCTGAAAGTCCGAGTATTAACTACATCAAAAGCAGAAAGTAAGCAGAAAGAGCAGTAAATGCAGAATGCGTTGGTCAAGACACCATTGGACGTATTTCCGCAGTACTCAGTCCGTTTAGCTTCCATTCTGCAAGCGGTGTGAATGGGCCCCTTCGCAGCCACCAAGGCTAGATTTCCTTCAGTGCTGTTTTGAGCTTTTTTCCCGAATCCCGCCCCTAACGTACAGATAATCTAATCAGAGTAGTTTAAAATGTAGACATCCTCTCACTAAAACCAACAGATTTTTTGTTTTTTAAAATGTCCCATAGGAATTTAGGAAAATGGACCACACCAACCAAAAGTGCATTATATTTTGAATGGAGTTCTTAATTTAGTTGTGTCTCAGACCGAAATTCCTCCAGGCTGCGCCTTTCCTTCTCCACACATTTAATGAAAAAACATTCGGAGCCTGAATCCCTGCACTTTCTTCACATCAAAGATTCTCTGGTTCTTTTTATCTACCTTCGGTTGTTTACATTTCTATCGTCTGGTCGTTTCTTTTATTTTTGCAATAGAAGTGCTGTTGCCAGCAGTCCTCCCAGCCAAGCTCGCGTGACTCGAGCACATTATGGAAAGCCCAAGGAACCGCAACCTGCCTCCCACAAATCAACTCCCCTCTTGCCAGTGACAGCTTGGTGCAAAAAAAAAAGTTCCCTCATTAAAATGCGGCAACGGTGATAGAAAGCACCTGTTACCGAGAGCAACTTCCCGTGGCGGCACAGCATGAAAGCAGCAACTGTGATTAATAAATATAATTATAGGGGATTTGGAGCATGCGCACTGCAACAGAAACCGTCTGCGCGCGAGCTTGGCAGGCGCCCAGATAAATCCGAAACCAGTGAAGTATTGTCTACGTTATTTAATGGTAATATTCATTACTCCTGGGTATTGAGTGACCAGGGCTGGCCTTTGATCAGACAGCGCCCTAGGCGACGCCAAATAGTGTGTCTTCTCCTATTCGGCCTCTTTAACTCTGTGTTGGAAAAAAAAATGGGTGGGGTCATGGGAGGGGGCCAAGAGAAAGCTGAGCCATTAGAAGAGAAGCAGCCTAAGTGCATCACCAGGAGCCTTCAACACAGCGTTTAAATGGACTTTCTTTGGAGCTACATCAGAAGAAGAGTGCCGCAGGCAGCTCCGGCCCATCCAAAAGGTCTGTGCCCGGGCACAGACCGGGCCTAGGCCAAACTCAAGCATGCTAAAGGCCTTGCCTATGTTAATGTCGCGCTGCTTACCCCTGGAGGGGAGAGAGAATCCTGACAGACCGACGCACTCCTGCGGAGACCCAAAAACCCAACACTCCTGCCTTACCCCATTCTGGCATGCGACGTTTCATCCTTCGGTAGGGGGAATATTCATAATGTCCACTACATTTTATTTCTGCGGTCCGCACAAAGCCATTCACTAGGCCGAACCCTCATTTGGACAGAATTATGCAACAGGATGAAACGATAGATGCAGGGATATTGAAGATTAGCATCAAAATACCCACCAATGATATGTAGTTTCATAAGCAAAATGAGTCAAACAGTCGCAACTACCACTACCTTATTTATGCCTTACCAGTCAATACTTTTCATTAAAAAGCACGCCAACTCGCCACCTCCACTTCAAAGGGGGGCGTATACTGGACCTCTCTGGATCTCTGAGATAGCCAGGCTGCAGCAGCAGACCCACCAGAGGACGCATCACACTCAGCACAGTAGAAGCCTTCAAAACTGTGGGAAGGACCCACCTGAGGTTGCGTGAATTGATATCGGGGGGAGGGAGGAGGACGGCACAGCCTCTGGCCATCAAGAGGAACATCTATAGTGCCTATGAAGTCCTTTGGCAATGATCAGGATGAAACAGTGCTGTGTTTTGATGAAAGCTGCAGAATGTCAGTGAGTCGCTGCATAATAGCCTTTCAGTGATGTTTAAGTTACTCATGCTTTGTCGTGGTCAATGCATGGGAGGCAGGGGGAAAAAGAGATCTAAATAACCCTCTAAGTCACACTGTGAGCACTTTTAGGAAGACCTGTGTAGTATCTTGTATTACACTGATCCCATCCTCGTCGCCAATGAAATAAAGTAGGAGGCGGTATTAAAAGTTGATGATTGTTTATTTAAGTAGGATGGTAAACACTTCAGCCGCCTTCAGGCTATCTCTGGCTCAGCTCAACTGACTTCACTCAAACACAAATATTCCATCACCAGGAACAACCAGGACTCTACCTCAACATTCTGGGTCAGCTAACACTGATTTACAACACATATCAGTGTTAGCTGTAATACAAGATACTACAACCAGCCTGGAAATGAGGTGTTTGCTAGCACGTATATAGAATTATTGTGAGAAAATATGTTGGTCTTTGGAGGGGGAGACCATGATGAGGTTTTTTTTTTTACCAAAGGGTGTCACGTACATTTTACAGACACACAGCACACTCTGAAGAGCAATACTTGGACCCAAAAAGTCCCAGCTACAGAGCAGACACGCAGCTATTCCCCGGTCTGCTTTTATTAGGAGTTACTGAATGCCTAATGGCTTCAGCAGCTGAGAATTCAAAAGGTATTCATATATATATTTTTAATCTATCTTTGAGCGAGGGATGCACTTTTTAGAGCAAGTATTATTTTCATTGACTCTGTTCAAAAACAGTTATCTCCTTTAAACACTTCAGAAGGCAAGGGCGGCCTCTGAAGTGTATAACACTATCCCTCTGGGATGAAGAGGGCTCTCTTTACATCAAACTCCACTTTGGAGTTCTAAGTCCAGACAGTGCTAAAGAAAGCTCCTTGTCTGAATGTGAAACAACTGAAATTACAACCACCATTACATCCTCCTAAAAGTCAATTTAATCTCGACGAGAGTCCAACCCTGGAAACAGGCCCTATGCTCTGACAAATACAAAAAAATTAAGTCTTTCAGGAGCTCTTGCCCCTCCTGTTCCTGCTCCAGGAGACCCGAAGAAGGCTCAGTTCCTAGTAATACCGCCTTTTTCTCTGAAGCGAAAAAGGACAGGGGTTACTCTTCCCACACAAGCAGTTTCAGGTAAAGATATCCCCTGGTAGACATGCAGCATCTCTCTGCAGCACGTAGCGCTAGAAGCACTATATATTTATGCAGCGCTACACACCAGCTGTCACACAACACTGTTAGAGTGAACAGAAAAGGGGTTCTAGCTCTCAATAATGAGAATAAGGAAATTGACCTCAGGGCAGAACTATGACAAAGGACCGGACATCGTAAAGCAAAATTGCATATGTGGAAACGCAAGAATTACCGTTCATATGGAACAGAGTGAAGGTAAAGTAAAGACTTGAAGGAGGGAAACAGAATGATTCTTTAAAGTACAGACAGAAGAGGTGAATGTTAGCTCTTTCCAGATCAGGAGCTGGTCGGGGTTAAATCTTCGGTTTTCTGGGAGGCAGTTCCAAAAACTTGGCACATAGATGACAGGCTAAAGCTTTGTTCAGAGATTTAGTTTGTCTGGTTTGGTGGATTTATAGTAGATGTTGAGACTTGCTTCTGACAATTCTTCCTCAAACTGCACCTCTCTTTAAGGTAGGTGGATTATTTGACTGGTTAGTAAGTGAAATGAGTCCAAACCACTAAAACATTTATGTTACACCTCCTTTAAAGGAAAAGTCAGGAGGGAGGTGAAGGGAAGAGGATGGAGGGGGGTCCGAGAAGTCCTAAATCCCAGGAGAGATAGGAGCTTCCCATCACTCCTGTCACATTCTTGTTCCCACCAGTAAGTGTGCCTATAACAGCATGTATTACGTGAATAAAGGGTACCTTACAGGGCACTGTACAATGCCCCATCTAGACTGACCTTCAAATTAAGATTCTTCTTCACATCCTGAAAGTAGGTTCAACCTTTTACATCAGTGAAATGAGACCAGACAGGGTCTCACCCTTGAAACCTAAGCAAGCATTCACTAACCCTTTGGGCTAATAACTACGCCATTTGCTCTATCATTAATTCTGTCATACTCATAAGCAGTGGGTCAATATTGTGACTCTGCTTTTCCAGTGATGTGCAAAGCAATCCTGATAGTTCATCTGTAATGAGTACCAAGAACAAAAGGTGGCAGTGGTGAGTTTACACTGCATTTGTATGAATCATTATCATCACATTTCAGGTGCATAACCTCCCAGTGTCTGGCCACCCAGCAACGCTAATTGTCATACATAGAAAACCAAAAATTAGGAGGAAGCACACTTATGCATGAATGTTTTGTGCCTCTTACACTATGTGCATATCCTATTTTTGAGGTAGAACAACCATGCTACATCTTCATTTTCTGTCGGTTAAAACTCTTTATTGAAAAAAATAGATCTGTATTAAAAACATTGTCAAACCAGCTAATGCGTTTCATTCCTTGCTTCTAACTTCCTCAGGGATTCAATTTATTAATACAATAATTACAATATACAGGAATCAATCATAATTCAAATAGTATAACAAAAATGTACTCCAATACCAATATATATATAACAGTAACAAATTGTTTTAATAATTATTTTGTGTTTTTTTATCAAATGTACAGAGTAAATACGTATTACCATGTATATTTGAAACACGTTCTTAAAGTCCATATGTCATGTTGTCAAATTCTATATTCAAGGATTTCTTACACTATTCTAATTCTCTGTAGACAGACCTAGCTTAGCCACATAGACCTCTGGATGCCTCAAAGCAGCCTACTAAACGTATTAGTTTGTTTCACCAATTCCCTATAATGAAGGTGTCTAAGGACTCGCCATAACACCTAAATCTATAAGAGAATATTATCTTTCATATTTGTATATTAGGACTATTGGTGAACTACTTTTAAGGGAAACAGGGAACTCTTGTTGCACCTTCTTTATGATGGAATTTATCATCTGGTAAAAATGAAGTATATGAAGCTATGAGTTGTCAATGCATGGACTATGGTGAAAACACAAATCTCTTAATGGATAGTGGAGGAATGCTACACCCTAGGCACTAAAACTGCAACTTGTGAACAAGAATTACCCAAATGCATTCTCAGAGACCAGACCTTGGGATGGGTGCTAGAGAAGACCACAAGTCTTGGTTTATCTAACCTAATCAAAAAATAGCAAGGTAATTTTTTAAAATACCAGAAACTTGTGTTTAACTAGATCTTAAAAATATGTATTTAAAATTTGGAACAGTGGCGGAATATTTTGGGAAACAAAGTATATATGTAACTAAATAAAAAAAAGATTTTCTTTTGATATCTGCCAACTCTGCACATGAAATTCAATAACACATTTCAAATATATATGAAATGAAGTATTTCATGTGTACCTCCCTATACAAACACGAAATAATGAATGTAACAATTTGGTATGTCATTATTCTCCAGCTTAAATGGAAGTTCCAAGCAAGGAACTAAACACGTTATTAATGCAGATGTATTTCTTCAATAGAGGTTTAACTGGCACAAGAAGATGTAACATGTTTCTTCAACGTTAATAGTATGCTCAACCAAGGATATTACTACTAAACATTTATACCTCAACATTTATTAGTTCATCTGTAATTATTTAATTACAGTGTCTGCCTCTCAACCTGGTTCTTCACGGAAATAGAACGGCTCGACCAGTTTGGCACATGAATATGGGAGCATGAGACCTCAATTGTGAGTGTCATGAGAAAAACTCACCTATAACCTGGAGATTTTCAAAGTCTATGAGCAGCCACGGCCCATCAGTACAGGCAGAGGGGCCACAGCACAAACCCAACAAGAAGAGGGTCTGTCGGGCTGAGCAACGGTCAGTCTGACAGACACTCTTCTTGTTCAGGCCAGGCAGCCAGGAGCTAGACATGCACTAAATGCACAGGCGCCTGGCTGCCTGAGCTGAGTTTTGCGAGGATGAGGATTTGACAGGCCTGCCGGATTGACCACCTGAGCTTGGCAAAAGTGCCTTGAGGCCAACCCCTCATGAGAAGGGGGTAGCATCACTGATTGCCTCAGACTTGGGTGCTTTAGTTTTAAGCCCTGACGTGCCCAGGGCCAAGTGTCAAGTGTCAATCAGTCACAGAGCCGGGTGGGGTCCGCAATCACACTGGCCTCATCCCACTCTGTTACAGGTGAGGGACTGCTTGCCTCTTCTCATTGGCTGACCTAGGGTCTTCCTTGGAGAGGAGACAGCAGTCCCAACCATCTTGGGACCTCCGAGGGTTTCCTCCCGAACTGCAGTGCAGGTACGTTTTATGTATTTGAATGTTTGACGAGTGTGTAAATGTATGAATTTGTGATTGAGTGTTGTGAAGTAGACTGTGTGTGCACATGTGAGAATAAATGGGTGCAAGTGTGTATGTGGGTGTTTGTGGTCTGCTTTCCCGCCGCCTCTCAGCTTAAATTACCACCCACCACTGCCTGGGAGTGTTACATGATACCTGAATCAGCTAAACAGCCTTGCATGTCCTACTGCTTCCATATCAACTCTTACCTCAAGAATTCTGGTAAATAGCAGATTCACACTGAACAGTCAGGATCTTACTTGCCAAACTGATGTCACAAGCACAGACCGCTTCATACACATGCACACATACACTAAAAGTTCACATGTAGGACCCAACCCCAGGAAAAATGCATAAAACTATAACCACATCATTCCGTGGGAGAGACCTTTCTCAGCCCTGAATCTCATGCTACATTCACAGAACAGATTTTAAATTCATGATACCGTATAATAACGTTCATGCTGCTACACTTGAACTCCTATTGGGTGTTGAGGCCCTGAAAGAATACAGGGTGTGTATCTTCAGGTTCCACTCAGATTTGGATCTGGGATTAAAAGGGAACAAAAAGAAGAGAAGGGATACGTTTAATTAGGACCTGGCAGAGAAAGTCATGTTATGTTATGTTACAAGGAATTTATTAAGCGCACGTTCACCAACGGTTTCTTGGCGCTGAGAGAAACATGAGGCAGCGGAAGAGAAGAGGGCTAGTTGTCGTAGGCCTGAGAAAACAGCCAAGTCTTCAGTAGTTTTCTGAATGAGACATAGGAGGTGCATGTGCTTCTGAAGATGCTAACAATTTTGTGTTGAATCTTTTGAGAAATTGGAATGGCACAGGCTTCTTCCACCATAATAATATCAGCCAGTGGCGATGTGAACATAGCACACTGAGAGTGGCACCAGATGTATGTGCACCAAGTACCAGAGTCGTTTTCATATGTGGCTACTGCCTAGCATTCACATATGCTAGGCACCATTGAAAACGGCTCCGGCTATTGGTCTTATAACAATGCCAGAGACCTAGGACACAGGAGAAAGGCCAGTACTGCACGTTGTGCTTGAAACTGCAACCGAGAAGGGGCATTGGCGAAAAGACCACAAGGGGATACCTGTTGAAATGCCCCCAAGAGCAGAGGCCATCTCTAGCTTCCTCTCCTTTGGGATATTTGGGCAGAAGGAAAAATAGAGCTTTCTAGCCTTGCTGTTTTTATCCTAGGGAACAATTGATCGATCGGGGCATGGAATCACCATCCGTAGCTTAGGTTAGAAAGTCTAAGCACAAGAGCTAGCTGTAGGAGTGACCTCCCGTCGTAGGCGTGCATAACTGCCATAATGAGTATGCTCTTCTACAGAATAAAAGAGGGAGTTTATATCATTCGGCTCCTAGGAAAAAGTTAAGCTGATGAGGTTACAGACTTTCAGGACATGCCCTCTGCCATGAACAATGGACAGAAATGTTCCTGAAAGCATGGAGCTGAAGATCAAATTTATGTCCGATATGTTCCTCTGTAATCCTGGTCTTGCGCAATGGGGTGGTTCTCTGTAGGGATGGGGATTTTATAGACGGAAGTCAGATGGTGCGTAAAGTCCTTAACACAATATTGGATATATTTTATATAAAACTGATTCCGGGTGACAACTAAAGCGCTTAGTCCAATTTTCCTTCAGAAGCCTCCACTTTTAAGTCACTGATGCTGTTATCATCTACAATGGCTCCTGGACATTGTACGATGTCCCTTTATAGCTCTCTACAAAAGGAAGCCCCTCTCTGCATGTCCAATGCAAGACACAGATAGAACACAAAATTACAGACTTCAGTGTGTGAGAAGGATTAGGAATACTGCTGTTTGCAAACCGGTTTTCTGTCAACCAAAAATAAACTACATATACTCCACTTTTCCTGTCTCCATAGGACAGATCTGTCAAAGGCACAGGGCTCTGGAGTCTGGGTTTTTACACCTGACCTGGGCATGTCCTAAAATATACCATTACTGGCAGGAAGTGGAAGACACTATCGCTGAAACGATTGGCATATCTCCTACAGTAGAACCCAAAATAGCGGGCTTGGAGTGGGTAAAATTCGTGCCCAAAGCTCACAGGAAATGTATAGCATTAGCGCTATTGTTGACCAAGAGGCAGCCTGCTAAACAATGGGGACAGGGTTGGGTGCAGGCCCTCAAAAGCATATTCAATGGACTTTATAAATTGCAACGAGCAATTGGAAATATATGCTGAGATGCAGCATGCGACAGCCTGCCCTAAGGACCTTTGGGGGCCTTTAGGAGGTGGCATAGCTATTCTATATAATGCCACCTACACTTGCAGCCTTGTCCCTTTGATATTGTCAATAGTGAAAGGGCTCTTTTTAAATCACTTTAACAGCTAATTTTACACTCTCTGGTCTTTTGATCTATCGCCGTCCGGGCCCATCGGCCACTTTTAGGGAAGCCCTTGCAAATGCCATCACCTCACTGGCCCTCCAGGCAGCCAATTTTAACATCATAAGGGAATTAAATCTTCATCTTGAGTCACAGGAGACTTTGGACATCCGTGCTTTTATGGGGTATATGGCAGCATGTCAGCTAACCCAATTGGTCCCTGGCACCACCCACATAGCCGACCACCTCCTGGACCCAATTTTTTCAAACCTTCAGTCTTTGGAGGTGTTGCCACCCCTCCCTATGACCTGGACAGTTCACTTTCTTATCCAGATGCAGCTGTCATTAGTAGGTCCTAAATTACAGCCTCACCGCATTCCTTTTCTCAAGCGCCCATGGCACAAACTGGATCAAGCTGCCTTTTTGGTCGCCTTAAGCACCCAGCATCCAGAGAGGTCCACCAACATGGACGAGGCCCTGCGGCATTTCCTAAGGTGGATTATCCAAGCCCTGGACTCACATATCCAGCTCAAACTCACTTACCCTAAAAACGCACAGACCAACGGTTGGTTCAATGAGCCTTTGACCCTAGCTAGGAAGAATTGCAAGGTCTAAGAGCGCGCGTGGAGGAGATTCTATGACCCGCTGGCCAAGACAGAGTATAGGGATGCGATCAAGGTCTACCATAAATTGCTCCATAAAACCAGGGCCGCATACTACGCCACCCTAATAACCGCCAGTAATAACCCGACTAAAACTATTTTTTCTCTTTTAAGAGATCTTGTAAAGCCCTCTGTCGCCACTGGCACCACCATATCTTCGAATTTTCAATGTGAGGCATTGGCCAAATTCTTTATTGAGAAAGTAGAACGCATTTACAGCAGCTTCCATCCAGGGGTCATCCCTCGAGCTATTGATCAGGCTAGTAATGAGTCCCATACGCTCGTAATGCTACCCCCGATCTCCCAGCAAGTTATGGAAGCCCTGTTCACCAAAGTAAAATTAGGATCCCCGGCCGACCCTATGAAAGCGGATACTTTCCGGAAACATCAGCAATGTCTCTTGCCTGAGTGTTTGGAGCTAATAAATCTGTTCCTTTCTTCGGCGGTGGTTCCTAAGCCATGGAAGCACGCTAAGGTGGTCTCCCTATTAAAAAAACCCATCTTTAGACATTTAAATGCCAGAAAATTACCGTCCTATTTCGCTGCTTCCTTTTCTAACTAAAATCTCACAATCCTATGTCAATTCTCTCCTAACGCGCTATTTGGAAGACAACTCCATTCTTGACATTTCTCAGAATGGATTCTGGCCTCGGCTCAGCACCGAGTCTGCTCTGCTGGCTGTCACGGAGCAATTGTGGACCTCTTTGGACGCAGGCCGAACTACAGCATTAATTTTGCTGGATCTGAGTGCAGTCCATGACATCGTCTCCCATGAGATCCTGCTTCTCTGGTTGAAGGAGATCGGTGTCAAGGGCTCGGCCCTCTCTTGGTTCGCCTCTTTCATGGAGGTTCGGACCTTCCAAGTTTGCCCCCCCCTTTCTATTCCTGCATTCATCCACTGCGCTGTGGGGTGCCCCAGGGCTCAGCACTAAGCCTTACTTTATTTAATGTTTACGTGAGGCTGCTGGCGCTGTTGGCCAAAACCCGGGGCATCTCCTTGGTGTCATACGCAGATGACACCCAGCTGGTGTTTGCCTTCTCTCACAACCAAGACCAGGATTCTGTGAAATTTGGGCAGGATTTGATCGTAATCTCGGAGTGGATGGCCGCTAACTATCTGCAGCTCAACTCGTCCAAATCCGAGATTCTTCTGATAGGCAGAGATCGCCATCACTGGGGTAATCAATGGTGGCCTCAGGTTCTTGGACCCCCCTCCACCCCTAAATCGGTGGTGAAAAACCTCGGAATAATGATGGACAGTGACCTTACTTTTGAGTCTCATGCCAAAGCAGTGGTTGGGAAATGCTTTGGACTTCTGCGAGGAGGCCTTAAACCTTTACTGGGTCTTTTTGATTCCAAGATTCGTCAACTGATCATAGAAGCATCTGTCCTTGCCAGACTAGATTATTGTAATGTGTTAATTTTGGGAGCTAATAAATCCCTTGTAAAAAGGCTGCAGTGGGTGCAGAACGCTGCTGCTCGCACAAGTTTTGCCCTCCCTTAACAGTGTCATGTCTCCAGTCTCCTTTGTCGACTTCATTGGCTTCCCCTGGAACAGAGAGTGTGCTTCAAAACACTGTGTATTACCCATAGAATCCTGGGGGGCGCTAGCCCCAGAATCTTGAGTGAGTTTTGCTCTCATTATGTTCCCACACGTCTGCTGCGTTCAGCTGATCTACTCCTGGCCAGAGTTCCTAGGATACAGAGGACCAGAGCAGGTGGGCGCTCTTTCAGGTGGTTGGCTCCTGCCCTCTGGAACCCCCTTCCTTTTCATATTCACAGCACCCCTGACCACCTCACCTTTAGAAGGCTGGAGGAGACATGGTTATTCTCCGAAATCTAACTTTTCTTTGTGTTGTTATCTCTTTGGTGCTCATGCTAGCGCTGGGACGACCCGCTGCTGGGACAGCCATGCGCTCTACAAATATTTTTAACATTAACATATGAGAGTATTTGCTGTTTAGGCCGCCTGGGGACCATGATGTATTAGGTGGCCTACAGCGATACAACTGTCCAGTGGATGTTTATACCTTATGATTACGGTGTAAATTCTGCTCCAGGAGCTGGAATGCATTTCCCTGTTGTTGGTAGCAAAGTTTGGAGTTAAGAGGAGAATAACACTTAAACAGTTGATTGAAAAAAAATCCTATTTTAAGCCACCAGCTAGTAAAACTGTGCCAGTCAGATAGCTTGCCGTGGTGATGTCTAGTCTGAACCTGGTGCTGTCCTGGACAGCCTGGTCAGGACCGATAGCCACTGGTGACTTGACTTCTATACCAAGAACTGTGAATTTACCTATACGTAAAGCAATGGCACTGCAGCTTACGTTCCCACCACAGCAATCGCAGATGGCCACAGCACAGGTGGGTCTGAAATGGTACAAGAATGCAGACGGCATACAGAACAGTGTGCCCTATCAGATGTTTTTACTTTTAAACCAAATACCACTGAATGCACAATTAGGGGGCAGAGTCTGTAAGGTATTCAAGGAAATAAACACGCCTACTTCCCAGTGGTTTTTTTCCTCCAATTTTATTTATTTTTATTCAGTGGTGCAGCAAATGTTCAAGCAGGACATAAAAAGTATGATGATACATCATACAATAAATAATAGTGGCAGTCTAAATGCACTAAAATTACACTCGAAAACGAATTATTGCCTGTGGCAACTCCACCGAGATACTCACGGTAGTGGATGATTCCAAACCACCTACCGATGGCAGTTCCATGAGCGATCTCAGTGGCCTGCTGTGTTTTTATGCCCAGGCATATTCCTCTTTTTTAGTTCCCAGTTTTCCTGACAACATATTTACTCCATCCATAGCCCTTTGAATTGCAGTCAATGTTATTTTGCCTGGGTCTGCACCTTTTTGGATTTGTATCATACTGCTTGTGAGTTCAGAATGTAGCCAGTTTCCTGTAGGAACTTCTAACAAGAATACTATAGGAGATTCATATAAAATGTCATTTGTAGAACTTAAACAGTGTTCAAATAAGTGTTTCACGGTGTACCCGTAGAAAACCATAGTAATCCACTAATTATCATGAAATAACCAGGACCAATATGTAAAGACTATATCTGCCAAGCGCTAAAGATGGGTAAAGTGGAAATACCAACGTAGAGCACTGGTTAAATGCTCCAAATTTTGATGCTGTAAAATTAAATGAAATTTAGATTTGTAAAGTGCTCTACCACCCGAAGGTGCCTAGGCACTCAGATTCGGAAGGAACAGCAAAAGTAGTGAAACGCAGTGGTCGAAGTGGGGAAAAAAAAGTAGGGGTACTGTGGGCGGAGAATCAAAGGGCGGGAATAACCCGATAATGGGGTCAGTGGGCGGAGTTAGAGGTGTGGCCAGGATTGGCAAAACATCCCAATCTTTAGTATTTGTTTGGCATTTCACTGACCAGTTACAGCTTATTATGTTATGTAATTCAACCAATGGATACACATGATTATTTAACGATTAATATGAGTTATTGACATTAAAATAAATTCACAAAGAGGGATATGTTTCTAATCACAGAATGTCCCAAATATGCTTAAAAATGGAAGCAGAAGTCATTTGTTTCCAAGCCATGGAGTTTCTGTCGTCAGCGATATACACAGTGACAATCAATTTTACGTGTGTAAATCACTGTATGGGAAATGTTACATAAGACAAAGGACTACAAGATGTAGGAGTCACATGACAACCATATTAGTAGGCAGTATAGTTTAATAGTGATTGATCTTGAGAAACACAAACTCAGAATTTAAAACGTAATACCATGATTGAGGGTTCACTTTAATAATCATTACTGATTTCTATCCAAAATGAACACTTTTTGCAACATTATGATAATCAAAGGCTTAGGGAAAAAACCATAAAGCTCTAGTTTATACCTTGCAGTTTGTATGCAGCTCTTAGATGAAAGTTAATAGCTCACTGTTCTTTGTTAGGATTTTAACTTATAAACTGCAAGTAACAAAAGGATCTTACTGACAAAAGCAGTAACCCACTGACCTATTTACAATATGTGCACTTTGTGATGGGCATGGTACATTTTCTTTGCAGCAGGCACATTAACCCTCTGCGCTATCTTTCCCTGAGTCAAAACTTCCACTAGACAAAACTTCGATCTCTCTCTAGGAAGAAGTTTATTCACCGGAGTTATCATGACATTTTTATTATTGCATAAAATTGCTGTAGGCCAGGAAGGAGGCAGCAAGTGCTTTTAAAACCATAATTTACAACGCCCCCACTCAAAGTCAGCGTCCGTTGCAGTCACACCGGTCGCACCACCCTTGAGCCAGCTCTTCTCAGGGGTCCTGTGACCTCAGTGACAGTCACTGTTGCTCTAAGGTCTGCTACTTCGTAGGCCTGCCCACAAGACTGGAGGTGAACTTCAGTATGGATTGTGGTGGGCAAGCCTTCAAGGTGAACCCACACTTGCCACTGCTAGGGTCCACCTGCTGGTGCTAAGACATCAGGGCTTTTCCGGTTTTGCAGGGCCTTCTAAGGTCTAGCATGGCAATGTGCTCCCTCAGGAGAGTGGTCTGGGGGGCTGGTCATAAAGGCTGAACCTGGTTCCCTAGTTCTAAATTCGACAGCTCTGCCCCCAGTGCTACATCCACTCCCTCACTGAACACCATGCTGCCCCACTGAGAGAAATTCACACTGCCTTCAACTACAATCCAATTTGACATGCAACTGGATGCGACTCAATTCAAATTGCGCACTCGGCAAGAGCAATATGCTGCCTAAAGGAAAAAGTAACAACATCTTGGAAAAAGCAAACACTCATAGGGAATGAAAGATTAAATAAAGCATGTGAAATGTAATCAGAAACATGGTGAACTTAACGCTTTTACATTTATGCAGAAATCAACGAGTATTTTTGCCTGAACACTACAGGGCCCAGAAAGGACCCATTTCAATATCCACTGCTTATATGCTTACAAGACGTAAACAGTATGGTTTAAAAAGACCACGGGGCATATTATCAAGGACGGCGTTAAAAATTATCGCCGGTTTAGTTGCAGAAAACTGCGGCTAAAGCTGCAATAATGGGCTTGATAATATGCCCTTGAGAATTCCAATAGAAGCCCATGTTCTGGTGTGAACCTGGGCTTCTATTGGAATTCTCTAGGGCATAATATCAAGCCCATTATCACCGCTTTAGCGGCAGTTTTCTGACGCTAAACCGGCGATAATTTTAACTCCGTCCTTGATAATATGCCCCCCAATTCGTGAACACAAAACCGCCGTACACATTTTGTTTTCCAATCCACCCATCAACCAGGTATTGCAGTACCTCCAGGTTTGGCGCACTTCCCCACCGCGGGAAAACAGCGCTTCACTGGCAAACTCAGTAAAGTGACGCTAATGTTTTTGGGGTTTGAATAAAACCAATCTGGCCACTTTAAGAACACTCCGTCTTATTTTTTTTAATTGATTTTTCATATAATGAACCTTTTATTTCCGAGGCTGCGCTTTGGAATAGAAAAATGTAAAAATGGCATTTCCAGCAAAAGTTTTCTTTTTTGCATCCATTTCACAGGGGAACAAATGAACGACAGGAAGAAAGAGAGGGTGAGAACCATTTCTTGAGTCATGGTTTTCGGTAAGTGAGGAGGAGTTAGACAGACAGAGGGACTAGGGGTAAGAAAGAGGGTGGGTGGGGGGGGCAGCTGCCAGCGGCAGAGCAGAAGCAGACACCTTCCTTGTCTTGTCTGGGCAGGAAGCAAGAGACGGAGACCTTTTCCTTCCCTGCTCCCCGCACGTCCCCGAACAGCCACTAATGCCGAGCCTTCTCTGAGGGCGTGGATATTTCTGATGTCCCGGGCTGCATGTTTAAAATAAAAAAAGTAGGGGAACGGAAGCTATAGAATTAAAGAAGTATGGGCAAGCCGTGCCCTGCCGTTCCCGCCCACTTCGACCACTGAGTGAAAGAAGGGGGAAAAAACCTGAACAGCAGAACGACAAGAGATCAGATCTGCAGTCTATTTGTAAACAACAGCCAGGTTTTTAAGGCTTTACGAAAAGAAAAGGAGCAGGTTAGATTCTTTCTTTAACGCCAGCGTCATGGGATTCTATAGCCTAGCTGCAGCAGCTATGAAACTTCTGACACCCCAAGTTACTCCTCTGCCCTTTGGGTATTACAAGGCTGGCTGAAGAAGAGGGCCGGAATGATCTTTTTGGGGCTTACCACTGAAAGTACTGCCTAAGGGATTCTGGGCTGTCATTGTGAAGGGCCTTAAAGGCAATATATAAAGATTTGAACTCCACCCATTGTTTTGTACCAGAAGCCAGCGGGGTGCAGAAAGAACCTGAGAAACCGATTGGTACTTAGGGGTCTCCAGGAATAACTGCGCCTGTCAACATTTTCCCACGGGGCAGGTGTAAACGCAAATTACCATCAGTAAATTGTCATCTGAATCAAAATTATTAAAAATGTTCAATTCTATGCAAGAAATTTAGAGAATAAGAATCGATAACAATATCCATCTGCCCGCAAAGCACAGAGTATAAATAAAGACAACACTAGTGAAGGAGAGAAACAAGCTTCCTGGACGCTGGCAAGAGTGAGCTGGTAATTTTAAGGAGAAGAGGACAAAAGAACCAGGTTTTCATCATCCCCTAGTCCTTGGCCACTCCTGAGAAAGGATAATATTCTTCTCTTAAATTTAAAAAGCACTCTACTCTGAGCACCAAAGGAGAGCCCTTGTAGATTATTTCAAAGGCCATAGCCCCGGAGCACCAGACGCCCTTGCTTCTCCAAGCGTTGAGTAAACGCGCGCGCGCATCACACGCATGAATCACTGTCTACCTGCGAAGACCACACTTACACTTCACAGCTGTCAGGAGGCATCACAGTGCAGCCCGGGGAGCGAGGCAGCGGCGCATGTTCCTCTCAGTATCGCACAGTGGTGACCTTCAGCAGACAGTGCGTTTCTGCCCCTCAGAGCCGGTGTCTGCAGTACAGTCAGGGTATTTGCCCGCTCTGCGCTGGCTTCATTTAACAATGTTTTTTTCACTGCTCTCCTACCCGACACCTCGAAGGCTCCATCCTCGGGGGCGGGAGAATGGCAACGTGCCGTGGATTAAACCAGGCAGCGGAATCTCACAGCTCCGGTGCAGATTTAAATGGTTGCCAGATGTGTGCTGGGCTCTTAAAAGCATTCGGCTGCACCCTGGGTCTCCCCTGGTGTGCCAAAAGTTCAAATCGGAGCTAGCTAGGGTGTAATCAGAGAGGAAAACAAACGGGCTGCCTTTTGGACGTCATCCCTCCATCCGAGGGAAGGCAGACAGCAGTTGAGGTAACAGTGCTCCCGCACAGCGGTAAAACCGGCATACCCATGATGCAATGCAAAGTGGCGGGAGCCTAGTGAGTGGAACCATGTTAACATCGAGCCACAAGACGCACGCGCACAAACAGCAGCACTTAAGTGTTTGTGAGGCGACCTTAGAGGTATACAAAGGGCAGCTCTATCTCACAAGAACGCCTGCAGCACACAGGCCTACAGCACCACTCACTCGAACATCCTTCTTCAGGTCTGTTCTGCAGTCCTTGCTCCAAGCCGCAATGCATGCTGGGTCAGTTCTAGGTCAAGACAAGACCAGGTAGACATTTAGGAGGCCACTATCTGGTGCGACACAGTATCCCTCTGCCCCTACAAAACCAATTACTTCCACACCATGGGAATAGAATGAGAGAGTGATGCAGAGGAGGAGCAGGGCAAAAAGTCACCGCACCTAGAAAAGGCAACAATGCTTCCCATCACCCCAACTGTGGGCTCCACAGTGCAGCAAAGTAGGGTTCTAGAAGTCAGTGCATGTAAAAATTCACATAAATAACGTTGCTTAAACTGATCACATTTTACAACATATTCTGAGAATGTTATGGTATATTTTTATAGGACAAACATTTATTAATAGAGTTTGTAGCGTTTGCAACTAAAATCACATTTATTTTATTCTAGGATCCTGTGAGGTCTTAAACTTTGCTTACATCTCTACAATCCAATCATTCTTAAATTGATTCTATAGATTAGGTATCGATAACACCAAAGAATCTCTGTTTACCAAAATGTAAAACCTTTTTTCTGCATTTAAAGCAGACAAAGTTTCTGATAAATTGATAAAATCATAGCTTGGATGAGGTGTTTCACAGGAGAAAGTGAGGATACTGTTGGCATGATAGATTTAAAGGGCATTTGTGTACTCATGTCTGCTTCAACTATGTATGTGTGGAGATCTGAGGTTGAACTTAAGGAAGTTAAGGGGGTATTCAGGCTACAGAAAAAACAATTCTCTCTACCTAGTCTAGCACCCCAAAAATCTCCAGCAATAGACATTGAATACGTTTCTCTGCTGATGATGGCTGCTTGGGGTTAGAGACCATTCACTGAATGGCTCCTCTTTAAAAAAAAAATAATAATAAAAATCACTACTGCTGCATTTTTGGCTTTAGTTACAAACAGAAACGTACTTGTTTTATTGTAATTAATATTACTGCAGGTTGGAAACAAGGGCAAGAGCTGTGGTGGCTAGTCTATATCCAAGTAGGTTAGATCCATGACAGAATTGATGACATCATCATAACATATAGATGGATCTACAGTTAACTCTTTTACATAGTCTGTGGCCCCCGAAATATCTGGATTTCTTCTGCCTAAATTAGGTACACCTGGCCAGCAACCTGATCGCACCAGGTGAATGTTACAGCGGCTGCTGGAATTCTTGTGCAATCTAAAAAGAATATGTTTGGAAAACCCCCGGCATTTAGTTTGTATATTTGATCTTTATACTGCGCAGGAAATTCTGCCCCTTGGCACATTTACATATAATTCACATACATGTCAACGTTTTGAACCTGATAAGCATAAGATTTTTTTTGGGGGGGGGGGGGGGGAATCGGCAAAATTGAGTTTCCCCCTTAATATACATTAAAAATAAGCAGATTTTTGGTGGGAGACACTTAGGGGCCATTTTGGGCTTTAAAAAAACAAAAATCTGTTTGCCAGTCTGTTGGCATGTATGAATTTAAAGGCTGGTGGCGGGCTGACATCAAGGAAAAGCGTGCAGGGCGAGTGCACTGGGGAATGATTTAGGCTGCCTTCATATTCAATCAGGAAGTGATTTTCTAATCAAACCTCTCCGAAGGGGGGAGAGAGTTACTTTTTTGAAACGCATGCTAGGAACATTGCATCCTCTACCTCAGATTTAACAAAGGTGGCATTAAGAAAGATGTCTTCCCAAGCCTAGACTGGGGACACAAGTCTGCAGAGAGAATCAAGAGGAAAAACTATTTTAGGCTTGTGTTATAGCGCACTATGGACTACATCTAGAACATATGGCACACCTTCCAATTCAAGACAATGTATGAGGAGAGACGGAAGCTATGTCCAACCAGGCATGCTGTCAATTCAGAACCCCCAATTATGTAATACACCACCGTGGTGGCAATCATACTGGAAAACACAGCTTCTCTCCTATGCACACAAAGAAAATCTCTAAACATAACAGCATGTAATAACAGTCTTCTTCATCTGAAGGTTAGGGTTATAGCATGGAGAATATAAACTGGCACATCAAACCCCTGGGCCATCTAGCGTCAGTGCCGAACACCCGAACCTTTCTTATGACAGACCACTATATGGTGGCGCCGTCTGCCTATTTTCAGCAGAGCACATCAGTATGGCAAATTAATATACACTAAAAAGAATCCAACAGCGTGTCTACGTCATTGGTAGTGATGTTTTGCATCACTCGCAGGGGCAGTATATGATGCAAGCTGCCGTTGCATCCTAAGAGATACCTTGGCCCTGGTACTTATTTTTTCGAAATTAAGTACTGCTTCTAGTTAAATCAGTGTTGGTGCCTACAGACAATTATCCTAAAGTTAAGGTCACGATTATTAATATTATTGCTCTTCGTAAGCGGTGTGCTCACATTGCCAATGCTGTTGAGAGCTAATACAGACCTGCACAGCTGCAGTCCGAAGGCTAGCACGGAGAACGCGCCTAGCAGGCAACTCCTACCGCAGCGATTGTACACACGGCTATGAATAGCAACAACAGGGATAGGCCGCATTCATCAAATACAAATGGGCAAGAACATTTGTCAAGGCAAACTTCAAGGCATTAGCAAGTGCCCAGCCATATCCTGCTGCCCAGGCCGCCTCCATCCAGATCCTAGTAATCACAAGGAACAAGCTGTGTTAGTTTTCAGCCTGGACAGTCAATGAACATATCTGTGCTTTTGTGACATGTCGGATTCAGATTCCCATACATGTATTTCAGAGTTATACCCATTTTAGGGCTGGTGTTATTTACGGGTCATCTTGTGTAACGTTTTACCAGCTCGAGGTGGGTATGTGGTACAATGAAGACAATTATCAAAAGAGATGATTAGGCGCCCATGCATAGGGTCTTGCCTGTGCACACACCAGGGCACTGCGCTCCTTTACATGAATAAGCACTGGAAATGCTAATCAGTCTGCCTAATGAATGAAAATGACTTCTATGTCACTGATGGTTTAGGCACTCAATAAGTGAATCATATATGCACTCTGTCACTCAACTGTTGCACTGACTCATCCATTGAGCCATCCACTGACTAAGTCTTATAGAGGATGTAGCCTTACGGCTAGAGTGGTCAACTTCGAAGCTGAGGAACCGGGTTCGAGTCTTGGCAACGACGCTCAACATCCTGTGATTCTGGGCAAATAACTTAATCTCCCCATGCTTAATGGAAATTAACGTGTCCATCTGTAACGAAACTGGTGCTCATGTAAAGCGCTCTGATACCCGATTTCTCAGGTCTAGTTTGCGCTATATTAAACTCTAAAAACATTTTTTAAAACCTCTGCTAAAACGGGTCTTGTCCAAAAGTGGGGGTATGAATTGTGTGGTGTCAGTGTAGGAGAGGATGTTGATGTTGTGTGCATGGATGACATTGGCCAGAATGCTCATGTATGCAATGCAGAGGGTGGGGCTGAGCTTTTCAATCAACCAACCTACCCTGGGCAGAGCTAGACACACACACACACCTGTTCAGTGCCAGGATACCCTCATGGGTGATAGTGTGCTTTACAAATACTGCATTACAAGAAGGAGGGAGTGAGAAATGATACAGGGTTCACGCACCTTCCAAACATCTAACCATACAAAAACAACAGGAGGAAACCCCTACGGTGCTTAGCCTATCTCTCCACACCAAACCAAGGCGTCACCCTATGGTATTTAAAGGACTTTCACCCTCTGCGATTCCAAGTGCCATGCTTCATCGTCCAGATAGCTAGTGTATCTGGATGTGCTCACTCTTGGTAGCTACGGGAGCTCTTGGTTATTGGGTGAATTCCTAGATTTTAAATAATTGTGGGTGTCCTAAGGGTTAATTTTCTTTTCAAAGGGCAACCTGATGGACTTAAAAACAGGTGAGGATTCACTAAGGAAATGAGTATGCGCTGTATAACCGGATCAACATGTTTCAGCCATCACATCAATGCTTCTCCGGACTAGTTGGCTTCATCAGTAGCTCCGTTAGTATCCTATTTGTGTGCATTCAATTGAGAAATTTCCATTCATCATACATGTCATACATATCGACCCGTTTGGTCTCTATGCAGGCATTTCTTTAGTAGAGTCCTTTTTAGAACTCCATGAGGGTAAGGAGGCAGGTGAACCTTGTAGTCAAACTTTCCTCAAAGGCCTCTTCCCAGCCGGGAACCTATTTGGTTCCTCCTTCCTCAGTGTTTTACAAATAGACATAAGAATTAAAAATCTCTCCTAAAAGTTTCTAATAAGGATTACTGCTCTGTACATCTTCTAATGCCATGGTTTGTTTGGATGGGTCACTGACACCAAAACCCTTGCCTACTCTCGTAATCTGTGAGATTCCACGCAACACAATACCTGCTTACAGGCTTAAGCACAATTTAGCGATAATCCGTCCTTAAAAAACCTATTACCTTTAACACATGCAAATACGAAATAGGTCGCACACTGCTCGTCATACCAGCAAATAGCCCCATAGAACTCTGGATAATGTAGTGGCAGCGGTGAGTACGCCTGTGCCACGAGTATGTCACTATTATGCCATCCCTGGACACGTGTTTCGAGGTAATTGCCTCTCGTCAGCAGGGAGCAGGTAAGTATGTGGGGTGCCGAATAGACTGCCAAAATATCAAAGGTATAGTACCTCTCACGGCGCGCAGGTGCGGAACCAAGGCTCGTCAGCCCAAGTCGCTCGAGAGAGCTTAAATGCAAATACGAAATAGGTCGCACACTGCTCGTCATACCAGCAAATAGCCCCATAGAACTCTGGATAATGTAGTGGCAGCGGTGAGTACGCCTGTGCCACGAGTATGTCACTATTATGCCATCCCTGGACACGTGTTTCGAGGTAATTGCCTCTCGTCAGCAGGGAGCAGGTAAGTATGTGGGGTGCCGAATAGACTGCCAAAATATCAAAGGTATAGTACCTCTCACGGCGCGCAGGTGCGGAACCAAGGCTCGTCAGCCCAAGTCGCCGTTGCCACTACATGGACCATAGTTCTTTGGGGCAACTTGCTGGTAAGACGAGCAGTGTGCGGCCAATTGGATTTGTTGTATTAAGGCTCCCTTGAGCAATTGGGCCGACGGGCCCTGGACCAGCACCTGCGCGCCATGAGTGGTACGTTACCTGTTAATAAGTTTTTGGCAGTCTACGCGGCACCCCCTTACACTCACCTACTCCCTGCTGACGAGAGGCAACTACCTCGAAACTCGTGTCCAGGGATGGCTAATGCTACATTTACTTTCTTCTAACACTGTGGCACAGGCGTACTCGCCGTTGCCACTACATGGACCATAGTTCTTTGGGGCAACTTGCTGGTAAGACGAGCAGTGTGCGGCCAATTGGATTTGTTGTATTAAGGCTCCCTTGAGCAATTGGGCCGACGGGCCCTGGACCAGCACCTGCGCGCCATGAGTGGTACGTTACCTGTTAATAAGTTTTTGGCAGTCTACGCGGCACCCCCTTACACTCACCTACTCCCTGCTGACGAGAGGCAACTACCTCGAAACTCGTGTCCAGGGATGGCTAATGCTACATTTACTTTCTTCTAACACTGTGGCACAGGCGTACTCGCCGTTGCCACTACATGGACCATAGTTCTTTGGGGCAACTTGCTGGTAAGACGAGCAGTGTGCGGCCAATTGGATTTGTTGTATTAAGGCTCCCTTGAGCAATTGGGCCGACGGGCCCTGGACCAGCACCTGCGCGCCATGAGTGGTACGTTACCTGTTAATAAGTTTTTGGCAGTCTACGCGGCACCCCCTTACACTCACCTACTCCCTGCTGACGAGAGGCAACTACCTCGAAACTCGTGTCCAGGGATGGCTAATGCTACATTTACTTTCTTCTAACACTGTGGCACAGGCGTACTCGCCGTTGCCACTACATGGACCATAGTTCTTTGGGGCAACTTGCTGGTAAGACGAGCAGTGTGCGGCCAATTGGATTTGTTGTATTAAGGCTCCCTTGAGCAATTGGGCCGACGGGCCCTGGACCAGCACCTGCGCGCCATGAGTGGTACGTTACCTGTTAATAAGTTTTTGGCAGTCTACGCGGCACCCCCTTACACTCACCTACTCCCTGCTGACGAGAGGCAACTACCTCGAAACTCGTGTCCAGGGATGGCTAATGCTACATTTACTTTCTTCTAACACTGTGGCACAGGCGTACTCGCCGTTGCCACTACATGGACCATAGTTCTTTGGGGCAACTTGCTGGTAAGACGAGCAGTGTGCGGCCAATTGGATTTGTTGTATTAAGGCTCCCTTGAGCAATTGGGCCGACGGGCCCTGGACCAGCACCTGCGCGCCATGAGTGGTACGTTACCTGTTAATAAGTTTTTGGCAGTCTACGCGGCACCCCCTTACACTCACCTACTCCCTGCTGACGAGAGGCAACTACCTCGAAACTCGTGTCCAGGGATGGCTAATGCTACATTTACTTTCTTCTAACACTGTGGCACAGGCGTACTCGCCGTTGCCACTACATGGACCATAGTTCTTTGGGGCAACTTGCTGGTAAGACGAGCAGTGTGCGGCCAATTGGATTTGTTGTATTAAGGCTCCCTTGAGCAATTGGGCCGACGGGCCCTGGACCAGCACCTGCGCGCCATGAGTGGTACGTTACCTGTTAATAAGTTTTTGGCAGTCTACGCGGCACCCCCTTACACTCACCTACTCCCTGCTGACGAGAGGCAACTACCTCGAAACTCGTGTCCAGGGATGGCTAATGCTACATTTACTTTCTTCTAACACTGTGGCACAGGCGTACTCGCCGTTGCCACTACATGGACCATAGTTCTTTGGGGCAACTTGCTGGTAAGACGAGCAGTGTGCGGCCAATTGGATTTGTTACCTTTAACACATGCGTTTCACAATACGTAAGCCAGGCCTTCTGGCTTTTTCATAGCATTTCACAATAAAAAGATCAAACCTATGAAATCTTGAAAATCCTCACCCAATGAACTGGTAAGACATGCAGTATTTTCCAGTCGCTTGACACCATATTCAACACAGGCCTACAGAAGTACACAATCTGGCAACCATCATGCATACAGTTGCAACATTTTAATTATGTAGAAAAATACAGTTTGCAAAACAATAAACAAGCCATCTCAATAGTGCCTATTAAAATTTCATCACAGTGAAAGCCTCCAGAGCATGTCAGAGTGGGTGACTAAGACCAAATCATGTGCCTACTACAGTAATCTGCGAGATTCCAAGTAACAAAATCCCTCTCTGCAGGATTTCATACAGAGTAACGTTAACATGCTTTTCAGAATACTTATGTCAGGCGTAGTAACATTTCCTAATAAACAGATCAGGCCTTTAGCCATGATCATTGACGTGCTATCATATTCAACAGAGTCCTAGTGTATTGAGTAAACTTTTACACAAGCCAAAAAGTGCAACAGAAGCAATAATTTCAGTGGAAGCACATCACTTCAGCCCCCCAAAATGTTGTTCTCCGGTGAACCAGCCTGTGGGTGGAGCATACGTCCTCTCTTAGTAGCACTTGAACCGCTCTTTTTGGTGGATCACATAAGGTCATGAGAAAGCTATGCTTTCAAGACAGACCTAAAAATGGCTTAGTGCCCAGAGCAGGTGCAAACAGACATTGCGAGCACACATGGAGGGGAATGCCCACCTCACAAGTCACAGGCAAATGATTATTTTGCCAATCCGTGATTCATGACTGTCAGCACCCAGACAAGGATCAGGGTTCAGGGTGTAAATAACCTCATTTTGTTTGTACACGCCAGGCCAAAAAGACATGATGGGCATATGGGCTCATCTCCTCCATGGGGCCTTCCATACACCAATCCCCATTTGCCTTCTGGGAGGTATGATAAATGCTTGTCACTTTAGTGGTGGCGGAAGTTCCCTGTGACTCCTTGGTACCTGTAAGCCTATCTGTGCATGCTTCTGTAATGGAAGCACACACTGTTGAGGGTGATTTCGTCAATGCTTGGGGACACCTCTTGAATGTACGTCTAGTGTAACAATGAGAGCACATTCAGTATTATAGATCGGAGGAGATTTCCCAGGGGCTGCAGGTTTGCTAACAGGACCCACATGAAGAAGTCAATGGAATAAACGGATAGTCACCTTTAGGAAATGTTCATGTGTACTGTGTATGACTTTATGATTTGATTTGTTCAACCTGTTTCGTCAAATAGCAGAATTATTTTTAGATCGCCACTACAAGACTCTAAAACCACCTCCTCATAATGATGAGCCCCAAAAATCCACTAGATGCACTGCTTGTATTTCTATTTAAATCTTGTTATAAAAAAGAGAAGTTGATTTCTGAAAGATAAACAGAAGCAAAAAGGTGGGAACTCCTAAATGAACTTCTACACAGGCAGGGTTAACCAACTATTCCATCGTTTTAAATGACGGGCAGTAGATCGCTGAAAATAACATTTATACACCAGATGACCAATCTGTCAATGGGGATATCAACTGTACTTTTTATGAGCTCTATGACCCCCCAGAGATGTCATTTACCACCCAGAGATGACATTGCACAGAACACCACAAAATTACCCAAGGACAAAAATCACCAGCAGGCAATTTTCCGCCACTAGAACCCTAACTATAAAGTTCAACACCGTGGTTCTGGAGCTGCAGCCAGTGAGCTATTGGTGGTTTGGTGTTGTGGCCTCTAGTGGAGTGGGACTGACAAATAGTTAACTCTTGATGTTTGTTTTACTTACCAGGTAGTCAGTACGTCGGATAGGTGGTTTGAGTGAGTCCTTTAGATGACAGGCTGAGACCCAAAAGGATCTTTCACCAAAGTGGTTTTTATGGTGCATGGCGACTGCAGATAGCAGCTTGTATTTTGCTTTGTAAGACTTTTTTACTGAGACTAATTAGCTAGCTAGTAAGAGGGCAAATTAACATGCTGTGCTCAGCACACAATACCCTTGGATTTAAACTGAATCTAGGGTTTGATGAGGAGGCATTTTTTATAATGTTTGTGAGATGCAAGCCCAGTGTCTGATACCGGCCACAAATTTTGCTGCCGACACCTCATCAACATAGGAAAAAAAATGTACTGCCCTGAACCTCTTGGAAATAATGAGAAACTGTTCTGTCACAGTTATGAATCACTCCAAGGTGCTCTAAACCTCTTTTTTTCCACAGGGAAGATAGTGCAGCCTACATTCCTCGTGGAACAAGGACATACGGATGCGTGCAACTGTCGGCATCACGAGATCAGTTTGCTAATAGTTTTAGTACATTTGTTTAAGGCAGGAGTGGAACATTTCATCCTCACTTTGGTGAAATTAAAGTCGGCATATGTGCAACCTTGCTACGGTTCTTTGGACACCTTCTGTTTGTGTTGATTCTTTGTTTTTCCATGTATTGAGGATTAGCAGGTGTCTAGCTCCTGGTTTCTGAGGCAGCCCAGCCTCATCCTAGGTCACTGTGCTCTAGACAGGCACCCACTGTGCACCTCCTTTGAAAAGGTTTCAATCGTGTACACAACATGCAGTGTGCAATTCTTGCCTTGGTGGTGCATCTGTTCTAAATGTTGAGGGTCACTAAGTGGAGAGCTGCTTCCCAATGTAAAATTATTGTTACATGCCATCTGCGAGAGTAAAAAGTGTTTTTTTCCAAGTCACTTTTGTTCTACTGTTATAATAAAACTGAATTATCACTGCTGTGAAAGGGTGAAAAAGTGTGAATGTGTTTATTAGTACAGTTGCTTTAAATAAAGAGCTATTGGGTCACTTTTATTTCCAACTGCAATGGCATACTTTCAAATATATTTTTCTTTAAGCAGTTATTGCTTCAACAGTATATATATATATATATATATATAGATATATATATATATATATATATATATGCATTATATGGACATTGACGAAGGTCATCATGGCCGAAACGCGTTTTTTCAGGCACAGGACTGTAATAAAGTAAACTTCATTGAATTACCTCGAGTGTGCGCCACACTGTTTTATGCAAAGTTTGGACGAATATAGATATATATAAGCAGACTGAAGTGAATATATATATATATGGGTAAGCAGACTGAAGTAGTAAGAGATCTTGTCTTTGGTCCCTGTCAAAGAGATGCAGGAAGATTAATTAGCATGAGGAAATATTCCTGCAAACGTGGCTTGAGAAATATTAATGATATTAGTTCATGTGTGAATCTCTTCACAGACGCATTTATTTAACTTTAACAGCGACAGGGTCGTTTTGTGTTTCACTAAAGAATGAATCCTGTCTGGGAAAGTTTGCGGTTTCCTTCCCACTCTCGCTCCCTTCCACGTCCCGCCCCTGACTGCACCCTCCCCCTCGGGCATGGGTAAGGGAGGGGGCCGCAGCCCTTTCTTCTCTTTGTTCCACAGACGGTCTGATTAAACTTCACTGAAAGGAAGCACTCATGTGTAACATGTGCATGTGTAAATGTTTCCAGGAACCGCAACGCCACCAGTCCGTTCTTTATTTCCACTGGCGAAACACATCCGCAAGTTGCTTCAACTTGAGCATCTTTTAGAATGTGGGGTAAATTATCACGCTATGGTCTCCGAGACGGGGACAATTAATTAACTTATTGTTAGACTGATACCAATCTACTCTGAAAGTAAGCCAATATAGTAAACTTCGATATCAGCCATGAAATCATTCCTTAAAAAAAGAAAATATACGGGTACCAATAAAGAAAGAAATACTTGATTATCAGGTACAAAGCGATGAATAAGAACAGCAATACAACCACAGCACTAAAGAAGGACATCTCCATCTGAAATGAGGTCTCCCATTGACAACTGTCTGTATTTTCAACGTATGCACTGGATTATGAACCACCACCATAATCGCCAACGAGAAGAGCGTGAGTTTCTTGTGCACCTTGCATGAAGCTGTGGTCGGAGATAAATGTCATGATGCGAACAATCTGATATGTACAGAGAATCTGAAATCGATGGGAGGCTTGCTTCCAATTGGTTGGAGAACCCTGTGTTACTTATTGATAGATGAGCAGATGCTTGATGCAATGACCTTTGACACCAGTGACCTTGTTCGAATTTATAATAATGGCCTGGATCTTGAAAGGACTCTTAATCAAACCGGTCAGCACTCCAGCTGCCGAGAAGGGAGGCTATTGATGAAATCAGGGTGGACAACCACCAGTTTTTCAGGGAAAGTCCTGGGCCTGCTCACCCTCTCATTCTTCCACTATCAATTACAGGAGCAACCTTGAGTAAGAGAGTAGCAATGCCTCGGACAGCGCTAAGGCCATACATACCAATGGCAGGAATGCATTATTCAAATATCTAGAAACACAGAATGTCCCCAGAATGTTCCACTAGCCAGCTGAGACAATATGAGCAATAAAGGGCGCGCGGAAGAGTGTCTCCTCACACTTGACGAGTCTCGGGGGGACACCCGTACCCCTTATATACTCTTCCAAATGTAGACCAGAAGAATGCTGGTCAGGGTTTGTACTGTGAACCCAGTCCTTGTAATGCCAAATGATGGTAAATAGAGGGGGCAGGACTGAGTTGGAATGTAGCATGCATCCATGCAGATCTGGCTCTGCCCATCCACTGCAAATAACATGAATGGCACTGCCACGGAGCACTTCCCGCCGCAAACTCTCCTTCCATCACCAAAAGGCCCGATATACTGGCTGGCTCTTGCAGCCCTTTGTTAGGCACTGCAGCCACTGACTGGCACAGACCATGACTTCATGTAATAGGGTCTACTAGTTTAAGGTACATACATGGGATGAAAGATATCTGAAAGCGCAGCAGAAGCTCTCCGAAAGCATTGCGGGCTCTGCTGAGAATTCAACTTGGCATTAAATAAGGCGCAAGCACAATCAGAATGGTGCCACCATCACCTCAAACTCTCTACAGGCTGCATGACTCTCTGCTCCTCCTAACCCGCACAGAATCACTGTTCTAAGATGGCGGGCCCTAGAAGGCTGAATAAATGAAGGAAACTATTCACGTAATAGCAAAGGGCCACTCAGAGAAACAGACAAAGCAATAAAAGATGACCATTGTTCTCTATAGGCCCACAAACGAACTCCTTTTTTCTAGCTTTCTCCTACTGGCCATCGTAACGCTCTTCCTGACCAAAGCTTTTAACAGTTCAAGCGCAGCACTCGCTGTGTCTCCTGCGAAGTATCCCTCAGAATGCCATATCTGAGAGGACTTCTAGAAACAGAAGGCTTCAGCGTCTGTGGGAAAATCATAAGGAACAGCCTGAGAAGCGGCGCACCCAAGAGATGAAAGAGAGGACAATCACACTGCATGATGCAATTCAATAAGGCGGCCACTGACTCACAACCCTACCATGATCAGCAATTTCACACCAAGCTGAGCAGGATACACCTGCACACAAGCGAGTGCGCAAGAAAGGCCATTTACTAAGCGTGCACTGCGGGGTTAACCACTCTGTGGAATTAGATCTAGCCATATGGTGGTTCAACCGATACTAGTAATGAGCTATGTAGGAAATGGCTGGATTTTCCGCTACTGCAGCTTAAGTGGCGAGACGGGCAACCTCTTTCTCCATGCAAGTGTGCCAGCCACACCCTACGGTGGCAGGCAGTTTGTGTCCGGTACTGAGACTGGAAACCTTAGAGTTCCATATGATTCGAGTATTAAAGCTGTACAGTTATTGTAAAGTTGATTTTGATAACGACCTGCTATCTGGTTTCATGCGACAGGAGCTGTCGTCATAGATTTATTTCACAAAGCATTCATCTTTCGGGTCTAGATGGAATAAATAGGACGAATGACTGGAATGTAGACTTTATTTCACTTCAAAGCATCTGTTCTGAGGAGACACACAATGAAGCATGTTATGGTGAGGAGGTGTGCAATATTCAGTGTATCTCTAAACTGCAACGTCAAGTGTGTTGCTGTTTTCTGGGGCACTGCAGCTCCTGCAGTAACGTTTAGCAAGGCCAGTAAGGTTCGGCACAAGCACCTCCATGCTCTCGTTACAGCATACAGAAGGATTCAGTGTGTGGCATTTATAAGAACATTCATAAGAACTTTATTTCCATGCTCCTTCAATAAAAATAAAATAAAGGGAACACCATTAAATAAATACAGCTCTATAGATTGAAGTGAAACACCATAGAGTGTAGAAGGAAGGCAAAGATCTTACATACAAAACATAATTCTAGCAACAAATATGTGAATTCAACATCTTAAGTAATTATGGATCACATCCATACAAAACTGCACATTATAAGTTAAGCAAGGAAGAGTGCACTGCTATAAGTAGCTCCGTTTTTAGGTTTATTTCCACAGTTTCAGTTCTTTATATGACAGGTATACTTTAGCTTTATTGTATACAGACCCATGGATACTTGGCATTTAACCTACTATTGTTTACACATTCGTCTAACTTTACTCCTCCCTCTGTGACTAACTCGACTTCTTGTCCAACTGCACTTTTGTGCTTTTCCAATATTGGATTCACATAGGATGGGGGGGGGGGGGGGGGGTAATCTGCTTTCCTTACAATGTGCAGTTTGCATTATTTCTATTTTCTTGACTTTCCAATACGTAAAAAATATCTGTAGTCTTGTTTGACATGGTATTATAAGTGTGCAAACCTTGTATAGGGTTATGTATAAAAATCCTTCACGGGGAGTTAATTTAAAAATGAAAACACAGTGCAGTGAACAGAGGGAGCTGCTGTGAGGAACCGCGTAAGTTCAGATCCCACAACTACAAAGGAGCCAATCCAGGAAGTGCTTGTATTTAAGGTGGAAAAGTTCAGCGAGAAGAACATGCCTGGTGGGCCACCACCCAAAACACCGGTGAAAAGAAGAACTGGGTGCACCAACACAGGTGGCACGTCAGGTATTTCATTAAAAGGATTCAAAGCTCAGCGGAAGCCAAGAGAATGAATTACCACTAATGTCCAAACTAAAACATGCAATACACAAATCAGAGACCAAGTAAAATACACAACAGTAATTGGAGACATCTCGAAGACAGCAATCACTCCTCTACTTCAGAAGGGTTTTGAGGAAACTAGTTAAAGGACTCGTAAACATATGTCACACAGCTTAGTTTATTTATCATCTGTCTGGAGAACTAAACTCAGAGTTTTGAGATCTAGCCTTCATCTACCTAGGACTGAGTAAAAATCAGTACAACAGAGAGGGACACGGACTGTTAAAACAAGTAGCAGTGATTCTGTTTGTAATGCACACTATATACATGGCCACTGCTACTATATTGTAACACAACACAAGCTTCTAAATCTTAAAAGAAAAGAGCGCTCCATAGGCCGTGGTAACTGTTTAGCGCTCACACTATGGAGAACTTTGCGGTAAGAAAACACTAAGCGGAGGAAGCTTCTGCATAATGGGGTACCGACTGAAGTAGACCATCTTCCTCTTACAGTTTTGGGGGGGCTCATTATTAGCATCCCACTTTTAGCCCAGTGTGGCATCACCAGGACATACCATTGCAGGACCACAAGTGCATTTAAGATATAAATATAGTTTTTTTTTTTAAATAAAGTGCTTAGTACCATAGTTCCAAGCACTGTAAATGGCAGATGTCTTACCCAATTTCACAGTCTTGAATGTCAAGAGCGCATGAGCTAGGAATGCGCCCCATGCAACATATCCTGAGGTCTCCTGAAATCTGAGCATATCCTCAGTCCTCCAACGCCCTGCTTCTCCCCCAACAATAAGTAACCGCCCCCTAGAGAAAGGTTCCTAACTAAGCACCTTTCCCATTCTCAATAAATTCATACTAAAATCTACCTCTTCCTACAGCAATGTATCATCAGAATACAGATACAACCGTTTGTTGTTGATGCCTCCTATGTTTTTAAATCAGATGTGGTTGGTTTTTATGTCTGGTTTGAATGCTTTCTTCAAATGTGCATGTTTATTATTCGTCCTACACTCCCAAATCCTATTGTCGAGCTCTTAAGTGGATCTGTCTTGGAAAGGCTTTTGTTTGCCAAGTTCTGTCAGCGAAGAGCAGAAACTGACTTTAGCTCAGAAAATGCCCTTATGAGGTCTGCAATGAAACGTTCAAGCATTGCTAAAACATGGGCCTTGGCTGATGCATGCGGATTGGACGTTCTTCGTTTTGCACTTTCCTCGGTCATTTATCTGCTCTTTGAAGGAGCTCTCACTCGGTTACTCAGTGGCTGTGGGTCCAGGTCTTGCTAAACAAGACGTGTGGGGTGGAGCTTTATCTATTAGTACTGATACAAATATGATACCAACCACTGAAAGAATACAGCTCTCCTCCCCCCCCCCCCCCCCCCTCCACACACACGGTGTTATTAGGATAATGGAAATGGCCCTTTGCAATCTGATTGGCCAGACTGTCAACGCTGTGGGTAATTAATCGCCTGCACTGGTTTTAATTAAATCCCTATTTTTGTCTTCATGGCGACCTCAGTTCTGTATTTCATTTACTCAAAGACAAAAGCCCATAAAAAAAACACTTGGTGGCACAATTGCGGACCCCCGATGCCAGCACAAACCAGAGGGTGACAAAATGAACAATTTATTCATCTTGGGTATCCCCTCCCTTTTGATTATTCAACACACTTTTTTTCTCTCGTATCATAGTATCATATCAAACCAGTTTGTTGTCGAATCGAGCCCTAAACCAGACATTTGTGGGAATCTGAAAGGTGGTGTCGAGTCACTGCGTCAATTTTAAACGCGGCGCTAACGCCATGGTCACTTCACCTGCCTGCATGGCACTGCCACCTGGCAAAGACATTTCAAGTGGCGCGTGGGAGGACAGGCCTGGTGCACCATATGGCTTCACACAGCTGCTAATGTTCCATCGACCTTCTCCAGGAAGCGGAAGCGCATACTCCGTCGGTGGTAGAATTCTCCCCTTCACTGAAGACGATTGCTTTCCAGACACGTTTGGTTTCTGCTCCAGTGCCCCTCGTCACCGTGATGCCCCAGTGATGGAAGACTTTTACTGCCTGTCAGGGCGAACTGCGCTCTTTGAAGGGCGTCATTAGGGCCGGCCACGGTGAGGCCTCCTGTGCACAATGACCTTCTCAACCTCTAGGTCAAAGGAGCATCACGTGCTGTAAACCTAGCAAGATTGTCGTTTTCATAGTCTCTATGGCTGCCCTAGCTGCAGCAGCGCAGCTTCTACCCATGACATTTTGGGGGTAAAGCACACGTGTTATATGAAGCCTTAACGCCTGCCCTTTATGCAGGGCTGTTATAGGGCGTCCTTGCAAGGCCAGCTAGCTGAGCCTTGTTCTTTATTTAAGAATTGTTCAATGGTGTAAGCCCTTTAGAGGTGTTTGTATCCACAAATCAGAATGGGCGGGCACATCCCAATTAGGATTGGAGAAGCAAGTTTAGTCCGGGGTCCTCGCTTCCCCCATTCTCCCGAAACTTTGGCCATACCAGCGGACGCTCCAGCAAGGATATGGTGCTTCTTCCAGTCCGGCCTCGGGGAGGGATGCACCTGAAAGTTCTTTAAGCGGCATTGGATCTGGACATGGTCGCAATGGAAGGTGAACTTTAAACCCAGTGGCTGAAGTTTGCTCATTCTTTTATTCCTGTGAGAAGTCCTGGACCTGAAGCCCTAACCAGCAACAGTCACTGTTAACTTGGCGCAAAAGCCCAGTTTTCCTTTATAGTTCGAGCCGACCAGACGGAGCAAGCTAACCGGCTGCATAAGAACCATTGTAAGCTTTCCAAGAACTTAAAGGGGCTTACAACCTGCCCATTACTTAGAATTGGGTGACTTTACTATCGCTCATTTGACTGCTTCTCATTTAAAGCTTTTCCTTGTCCATCTTGCGTTTGTCCCTCCCCTGGAGCATAACCTCTTTACCATCTATGCCTTTGATTGGCTTGCTTCTATCTTTCACGACCCACTTTAGGGCTACTATTTTTTCTTTTTGGTTTAGGACTCGTTGAGTGTGCATGTCTTTTCTAGATCTCACCCACTAAACACTTGCCCCCAGCACTGTGTTGCTGTCTCCCTCATGTACTCCATTGGCCCACCAAACTCCCTGCCTCCCATGCACTCACTCTTGGTTTCTCACTTGTGTCCTTCTTACCCCCACCCCATGTTACTATCCCTCATGTTCTGCTTTCCCTCTCCCACACACACTTCCATTCCTTCCCTCAACCCACTCCTCCGTCACCCCCACGACTTTTCGCTTTTTTAAATGTTTTGGGATTTGGCGGAAAGATCAGGCAGAAAATTGCTGCTGGCCCCTTCACCTTATACTTTAAAAAATATATATATTTACTAATTCATCGCGGATCGCTAAAAAAAATGTGGTACCTGCATCATATTGTAAGAGCAGATGCATGCCCATGTCTACAATACAACGTGGACTCATTTTTGCACTTTTTTTTGCGAAGTCAATAGGCCGCAAAGGAAAGATCTAATGGTTTTGCAACAGTTTGCCTTTTTTGTTCTTCTCTCTTCTGCTGGTTATCCACAGGAACTGCAAGTGGAGAGGAGGTACAAGTGATCGGCATAAGATGTGTGGGATTCTCTGGCTGATTTAGGGAGGAAAGTTACCTTCTTCATTTTGAAGACAGTGGCAGAGGTGGTGAGGAGGGCCATGTGTGGGTCTCTGCCGCCTGGAAAAGGGCAGGAGGTAATTTGCCCTGCAGGCCCAGAACACCAGTGGTGTGATACCTGACCCGCATTTATCAACCTGGCTGATCCGGATGGCACCTGTGAGCCGGGTCCATGTGAGAGGCATCTGCAACCTGGGGTCAAGTGGTTGGAACTTGCCAACCTGAATTGTGTTAGCTTTAGTTTGAAGCAAACAAAAACGTGTACATGTTTAAAAAACTGCTATTTTGTTTGGTGGGTAAGAAATGTTTGGTTTTATAATATTGTATTTTGCGAATAAATGCGATCTATGTATCGTGTAAGCATATTGTCATTGTGCTAGTGGGGGAGTGGAAATCCAACCAGGCTCCTAAGCCGAAGAGCAGGCAACACTGTGCTAGCCGTCCCTGCATAGCCGCTGCATAAATAGCAAATATTGTGCATGTGCGTCCGGCGGGGGGGAGGGGGGGGGGGGGGGCTCCATGTCACACACAAGCGTGTCTAGCTGAAGAGGTGGCAGGGTTCAGGCTCTGAATCCTTCCAGGTCCTACAATGCCCAGTCAGGCTGCTATTCTTAATCAGTTTGAACCTTTGGTGGAGCGCACAAATCAGGTAGTCACTCACGTACATACTCCTTAAGGGGTTTTTGTTTATATAATTTGGTCTACACCACTGGCATGAGCACAACTGAAAGTGGTCTTACGGGAGGAAGGTGAGAGAAGCGAAAAGCACTTGATCCGTACCCGAGCTTCCTCGATGGAGATGAGGACGCTGGTTGTGCTCCAGCTTAAGAAGGATAGAACAGCAAAGCCCTCTGTTCATGACATTGAATTATAGCTACTAAAGCATTAACCACAGGACGTTTTCTTCAAGTCGTTCCGAGTGACTTTCGATGGAGCACCCAAGATGGAGTCACCCATGAGCCGCTCGCTCACAATCCACGTGTGAAAAACAAATCTTTATGATTTAGATTTGCGAATGGAATCTGTAAGATGTTCCTCGACTTGTGAGAATCTGAGATTTCCCTGGTATCTCCTAATATGCTTGGCAGTTCGGGCTGGACTGTTCCCATGAGGCACAGGGTCAGACTGATTTGCATATGGCCATGTCTGAACTGGGGTGGCAGAGTGGGCTAAAGAACGGTGATGGATTAAACCCAGATCAGTTGACTGGGGGTGAGTGCTTGCAATGTTCAACACTCCGTCCATCATTTCCTTTGGTTTTTGCTATCTCCTAATATGTAGCCAAGCGATCCTTGCAAATTGGACCAACAGCGATAGAGTGCAACAATTTGCCTGATCACGGAAGGAGGCGAGGGATACATCTAAATCTTTACATACCCATCATGAAAGCTGATCTTATACTTTAACAAATGAATAAAAAATAATTCTATAAAGGTTACCATTGTGGTTGTCTCATATTTTACTGCCCTTTATATTAAAGAAATAGTGCCACAGGCACTATAGTTTAGCTTCCTTTCTTGTTTTGAACTAATCAATCCCTCCACCTTCTCCCCCGCCACCCTACAAACACACACACATTTTCACCATCTCTCCCATTTATTTCCACCCAGGAAGAAATTCGAATGTGTATGAAGGGGAAAAACAGAGCAAGAGGGACAGACTGACACAATGTATAGCTCACCCCACCCTCTGTATACTGCCAAGACCTTTCTGAATGTGGGTGCCTTTTGATTCCCATTAAACTGAGTCAAAGTGATTACTTTATATGTTATTTAATAAGGTTTCTGTATGTTTACTGGTGAGTTTTATTGGACAGTGTGCAGCAAGGTACAAGTAAACCTTTGTCCTGCAATTGAGGATCAAACTATGTGCGCTGGAGACTATATTATATGGCAAAGAAAGGTGACGTATGTGGCACATGCTGCGAAACCATACAGACACTTAGATATTTTAACAGAGTTACGGATGCAGACATGGCCGCAATACAGAAAATATAGAGCTTTAGGAAAGAAAACCGTAAACATTCAGCCGACTGTTTTCAAAATATTATACGGCAACAAGTCATGATGTTTTTCTTCCCTGAAAGCGCTAGGATAAAATTCTTTCAACTTTTTATCGTTCAGAACAAAATAATATGGATAAAACATTTCCAAAGCTGTAGTCAGCAGAAAACAAGCATTCTTGACCGGGTTTGTAACACAATGTCTCCCTCTTGTTCTGAGTGGCAATGTTTTAAGGCGGTCTTCTGGATTTCAGTTTTTGGTCTATTCAGAGTTCTCGCCGAGGCATATTGTAGCAGCAAAAAATACCCCTGCCATCGGCACGAATCATTATGCACTCGTTATGTGGATGCTGCACTAGAAGGCCATTTAAGATTCAAAACTTCGGGCCTTAAAAAGAGATGCAAAGCTTGAGTGTCTCTTAGATAAACTTTTTGTGATCTTTCGAAATTATTTACACTCTGAAAACACTGATATAAACAGACAGTGTAAAAAACGAGACAAAAACATTTTTGCTAAAAACGAAGCCCTTCTTTCTTCAGTGCATCACTTGGGATATTAACACCATCTGTAAAAAAATGTTCACCTCATTAATGTCAGATAACCGCAGTCAGTAGTTACGAGGAAACCAGTTGACTACTGTATAAAGACAAACTAGGCAGGTTGAAGCCTTACAGGACCTCTTGGTTGGAGGAAAAGCCTAGTCTATAGTACACTGCCCCGTTTCACAAAAACCCTGACACTCGGCACGCAATACAATATCCGCCTCCGTCACTCGCTGATGCAGGATGATCCAAGTCATCCTGGTGCCTTTCACTTAACTGAATACAGGTTCCGTTGCGGTTGGTTGAGTCCACGCACCTTCAAAATACCCACTGAGCATTTTTAAACCGCCACAGGCATACTATATGAAGTCCACACAGGAGTGGCAGTGAACCCACCCATTGGAGGTGCTGTTAAACCACCCTAACAAGGGTGTTTGGAGCCCGCCCAAGTGCAATGAAGGCTCCCCCAATTGGAGGTGCTGTTCAATGACCACAGGAGTAGTGAACTAATCCACCCATAAGTGACAGAGAACACAACCCACTGAAGGTGCTATTAAATCAAAGGATTAGATTATGAAGTCCACCCAGAACCTAAGAGAGTCCACCCTATCGAGGAGCTATTAAACTACCACAAAAGAAGTATAAGGAGTCCACCTAAGAGCGACAATGCCAAGATCCCTGGATGTTGAGGGTATAATACCATCAGGTCTAGCCACCAGTATGAACTGGATCCTTCAGGGAAGGTCACACAGCACGCTGGAGTGGAGTTACCATGAAACTAAGGTAGACTGTGTGAACTGGTGATGATGCGGAAGAATGAGGTTCCTGTAGAGGATAAATGGTGGAGAGATAGGGCAGGGTGATAAGAGGTGGAAGATGCAAGGATTCTGGCCATAACTGGCCCTAACAAGGTCATCAGGGAAGATGCCATAGGAAGACACACTCAACCCTGCACCGAATGCCTAGGGCTGGCTGACCAAAAAAGCATCAGTTTAATAGGTCTGTGTGGGCGTCCTTGGTGAGGAGCGGAGGAGGGGTTCCAAGTGTTACAAAATGTTCATCACGTGACATGGAGGAGTAGGTGGAGGGTTGTGGTAGGCAAAATAGGGAAGCACAAAGAAACAAGCACCCAAAGCAAGATGCAATACACAACTAAGCCTTCAAAATTCGATCAAGGCCCAAGTAAAAGATGCCTCTGCTCCCCTAACAAATAAAACTCACTGTCACCAAGCCAATCTGCCACATTATGATCAATGCCACCACTAGCCTCCTACCAAAACACTTAAAAAGGCAAGACCAGTGGCTGCCATGTGATCCACCGTTGACAAAATGAGCAGGAACATGTTCATGGGTAGAACTGCACATACATTTGAAAAAAGCGGTGTCTACTGGCAGGAGGCAAATGTATCCCAAAGCGCTAATAACTAATGGCAGCACAAAAAATGAGGGTCACTCAAAAACTGTTTCAAGGCTGGGTTTCATAAACATCTGGACTGCACCCCACATGCTTCTGTGAATCCAGAACTACTAGATCTTATGGCATGTGCACAAGGGAGGGCAGAGGATCAGGCATGAACCAGTGACACCACCTTACACAGAAAGGGCGCCGAATGCACTACACTGACTCCTCGCATGCAGAATGGAGATAAAAAGAGCGTAATACCAGTTTAGACATGTTTAAATGCACACAATCAGTTTGGACACATGGCGTTGTGCACACCTTATTTAGTACCGACTAACACTGCGCCCAAAACAAAGGACTGAGCGCTTATACAAGGGTCTATGCAAGCACGCAATGGAACAGTTGCTGAAATGCAATGGTAGTGATGGAGACTAAATAAAGCTTGCGATGTTCCAGAAAAGGGACGACTACATTTGCCTGCTGGTTTACCTGACTGGATGTCTCAATGCAACACAAACAAAGGAGTCGAAAGGTTGACGAATAACATTATTACGCTTGCACTACAAGACTAGGTGGGACATTAAGAATTGGATCGCTGTATCTTTCCAAAATAAACAAAGTTGTGCATTGAGTAGCCGGGCTATACATTTTAATACCGACAGAGAACTTTTTATATGATGCGCTGTCACACTTATTTTCAACTGCCGGGGCTGCACCGATTGTCACCATACATGGAGCAACTTGTTTGCGATAAGGTGCTTATTAAGTGATGCTAACCATTACTCCATCTATGGATGTTTTTCATCTCAATCTAGGTGTGTGTGTTTTGATTGAGTTTTTCGGTGTAATTTAATTAGTTATGCGAGGACTGCAGCTTAACCTTCATTTGAACCTGGGAAATATTTACCTATGGATCCCACAAAACCAGATTGTGCTTTTGTATTGCAAGTAGGCCAGGTTCTGAAGTACACAGGGTAACTCCATTGGTAGTAATATAGTTACATTTGCAGACACACTGACTGCTTACACTGCCCTTGCGGCAAACCTGCCACCACGCAGCCAGGCCTGGGGAGCAGGGACATCTGAAGGATTTTGGGGGCCCGAGCCAATTGTATTTTGGGGGCCCCTGTTCGGAACAGTTTTTAATTTATGACCCAATTTCAGTTCCTTCCTGCTCTCTTTAGCCAGGTCACTGACAGTGCACAGGCACAGTTCTCCAAAATCTAAAGTTATTGAATGTAATATTCATGGAAAGTGATGGATGTTTTCAATATTGAAACACAGCAGCAGCTCACTAATAAAACTTCAAATATCCTCTGTGACAGCCTCCCATTTTTATATTTGAAGTCCTGTTTTGATCTAAAAGAAACTTTATTTATGGATGTTGCACGAAACATAAACACAACATTTCTCTGCAGAATGTCTGTAGTAGACTTTCACACCACTCGCATCAAAAATAAATGAAAGAGTAACAGCATTTAAAACAATCTGTTGAAGAATTACTCAAGGTCGTCAGGGCATGCCTCTGCAGAAGAGAGCTGGATCTATCAGGGGGGCCTGGAAGGCTGGGGCCCCGGGCCAGAGCCAACTTTGCCCATGCCTTAAAACGTCTCTGCTGGGAGAGCCCCTGTGTATCCCAGGCCCGGCTGCACGGCGGCAGGCTCTGCACGCAGCAAGCACCCTGTGGTCAGGATGATGGACTGCCGGCGAAACGCTGTCCCAGGGCCGTGTTTTGAGAAGAAGTCCTGTCCTTGCTATATCCACTAAGAAAACAGGAAGCTTGGCGAGCGCTGTTATCTCGTGCTTGGGGAGAGGAGGGGCAACAGCCCTGGGAGGCCGAACTCCCAACTAACTCAAAATCTGGCAAAGACTTCACTGCACGGCCTTTCATCTGCAAGCCCCGCCCCCTCGCTGTTCGCTCTGCTGCTAGCGCGCTCCAGGGCCGAGATGTGTTCAGGTGACGGGAAGAAAGAAAACTACCAGAGACAGCCCGTCGGGAAGCAAGGCGGAACATCATACATGCGGAATATCTGGCGGAGAATTGATGAGGAGTTGAGAGCGAACTTCCGGGAGGAGGAAATCCTCCAGAACAGCGCGTTTGTCTGCTTTTTAAAGCTAGAGATATTCCAGAAAGGACTTTGTACGCCCACCTAATGGGGATCTGCAGCTTCTCAGACATTCTTTAAACATTTTTGGTGAAAGCAGGTAGTATAGAGAGCTGCGATGCTCTTCGAGTATCTGAAAGAATCTACTTCAAGGACGCGCTGCAGCCGCTGCTAGGTGTTATGTTCAGGGCCCTAGGCCCACATGTCGGACGACAGGACGACACAGACACAGCGTTTATGGTACTGGGAATTGGCCGCGAGCACGTGCACTCGGGCCCTTTTATTAGCGGGGTCACCTGACCGGTGACACCCGTGTTGGATGGGTGAGGGGGTGTGTGTGGGCCAGCCCTCGGGGGAGTGGCTGGCAGGAACACTAGACTGTGTCCAGCAGGACACAACATTCCTCCCAAATTTTAATAAAACGAAAAAAAACAACAAACAAAAGCGTCCAACCCATGGAAAGAAAATGAGGAAAACAAACTAAAAGAAAACGGAACAAAAAAACCCTCACAGTTCAGAGATGTAGTTCGCAGGACAGCGGTGGACAGGTGCAGCTGTGAGCATCAAGACGTCGTGGCACATGTCCATACTTTAACCAGGCATATCTGGGGACGAACACAGTGCTGAGGATATCCGGACCTTTCAGCTTCGCTTCAGTTGAGGAACGGTCCACCTACGTGATGTTCATCAGTCCAGCGTACTCTTGCTGCGAGGCAATTAGTGTTTATTGTTCAAATGGGTGCATCAGGAGCGTATAGATGAGTCCACTGCCACACCGGACGATTGCGTCGCTTGATCCTTTGACGACAGACTTGGCATTCCGTGACCTGTTGAAATTCTCGGTTAGATGACCTGGCCACTTCCTGGAATCCATTGGTAGGGCACAGTAAGGTCCATCTCTCACGCTCTGGGAGGCCCCTTGGATGAGTTGCCCTGGGACTGCATATGGGCTCTGACTCTGGAGCCACTGCCTCGTCACTCGTGCAAACTTCAGGGGTGGAGGTGTCTTGGTCAGAAACATGCTCTCGCTACCAGGATCAGAACATGCGCCGGTTAAATAGATGGTCACTGCATTTTCGGATCGTCAATTGTTCTGGCAAGTGGTGTGGGACTCCAGTTGTTGTACTTGAAGCTCCAAGGATGGTAGTGATGCACATGACGGATATGGAGTGGATGCCATGAGACGACTCGCACCACCTCTGGTGATAACTAGCAGTGAGTAGGGATGACTGGCGAATCTTGGCAGTCATGAGGACTTTCACTGTCCTATATCTCGCCACTCCTTATCTTCTTTAGAATGTGTCAACAGACCACGTAATGCAGGTCGCTTCTTGCTGCAGTGGCATCTTGCTGCAATGACGTCGTGTTGCAGTGGCATCGTGCTGCAATGGCATCGTGTTGCAGTGGCATCTTGCTGCAATGACATTGTGTTGCAGTGGCATCTTGCTGCAAGGACATCGTGTTGCAGTGGCATCGTGTTGCAGTAGCGTCATGCTGCAATGGCATCGTGTTGCAGTAGCATCATGCTGCAATGGCATCGTGTTGCAGTGGCATCTTGCTGCAATGACATTGTGTTGCAGTGGCATCTTGCTGCAAGGACATCGTGTTGCAGTGGCATCGTGTTGCAGTAGCGTCATGCTGCAATGGCATCGTGTTGCAGTAGCATCATGCTGCAAAGGCATCGTGTTGCAGTAGCATCATGCTGCAAAGGCATCGTGTTGCTACACCTGTGCTTCTCAGGTGCGTCAGCCATTTCAGGGACGTCAGTCCCAGCTGTAATTTCGGATCGCTTGGGAGGTATGTATCTCCCTTCTCTTGCGTCAGTTGTGGCGGCGCGCCACGTGGAGTGCAGGAGTCTCCTCATGCCTGTAGAGAACTGCTGCACACCACAGTCTTAAGGCAGTATAAGAGGCACTCTCTGAATAGTTTCTGGCCCACTGCTGGATGATGTTGGTGCAGGTAGGTTGACTACGATCCCTCTCCTTCCTGCGTTCAGGCCACACGGGGCACCTCTCTCCTCTGTACTTTCAGATGGCGGGTAATGTCCCTTCCCCCTACTCTTCGCTTGAGGGCATTGCTCTTGCACCTTGAGAATGCGCCGTAATGCCATTGAAATCCTGCCTTGGTTTCTTCATGCTTGGCAGGGTTGGTAACTCCTTGTGAAATTCTCCTTGATGAGCCAGTGGTGGCTTTTCGGTGCCTGGCAGCTGGCTGGCACAGACTACTTTGTACAGCCCATCATTGTCTGCGCGCCCAAACGGGTGGACACTCAGTCTGTCTTGTACCTTGTGCACGGTTGCCGCTCCTCTCTTGTATTTCCTGCCACTGATAAAGTGCTGTATCGCCTCTGTGGAGCACTGAAACTCCTTCCGGGACACCTTGTCTGCCTGTCTCATCACCCTTGCTGTGGCTTGCCACTAGGGGCCATGCAGTACTTTCCGTCTTTACCTGGGCTGCATGCGGTGGCAGACGGGCATCCCCAGGGGATGGGGGCGTACAATGCACTCTGCACTGCTGTTGGCCTGCAGGTACCTGGGTCTGATAGGGAGAACAGTGCAAACCTCTCTTTGAGTTGGTCTCTGCATGCAGCAGTAGCCGTTATTTTGGCTGCCCTTGGCGAAGTCACAGGACACGGCAGGCTGTTTGGTGATCAGGGCAACAGGGAAACTTTGAGCACAGCATCAATGTGTACTTGGGGCTGTTCGTTTGCAGTATGCTGTACTCTGGTGCAAAAGCTCAGGCAAACTGTAGGTAGCAATGCAGACACCCTTGTCAATCCTATGAGAACTGAGACGAAGGACTCTTCCCCTCCTCCTTACAGGATGGGCTTATGGCTTTCGGCATTTCTCCCAATTCCCCTGGGATTCTTCTTGAGTGAAGGCTGTGGTCTTCTCCCCTGCCAGGGGGGGGTGCTGCTACGGATATTCAGAGGCTTTGGACAGCAGCGCTTCACATAACAGGCGAGTGAGGGTGCGGGACTGGCGTAGTTCTGTCAGTGACATCCGCTCTGAAAGGGAGGCATACATACGGGCCTCGCTGGAGTTTGTGTTTGTGACTTGTTTGAACGGGCCTGAGTTATCAGAAATTTAGTTTCTTTGGTTCTTTTCTGCACCGGTGTGTGTCTGGGTGCGGTGCCACCAGTAGGTGCTAGGTGGCGCTCCTTTAGTTTCCGCTGCAGCTATTTCCCTATGACTGAGCTGCGCGGGCTGGGGATGCCAGTGCAGAGGCCAAAACAGTCAACATGCTATGTGGCAGACAGCAGCCTTCTCTTTCTCACCGCAGTGACTGCTTTTGACGCTGTCTGCTGTCAACTTCCCGGTCGGTCCTTTCGGTGCGGTACCACTTCAGGCCACTAGGCGGTGCTGGCTGCTTAGTCGTTTTGGCTCCCCTTGGCTGCACTGCCTTGAATGCGCTTAATCTACTTCTCTCATCGACTCTGGAGTAAGGGTGTAGCACTCTGTTATCTCTTGGTGTGCTTTAACTGTTCGCCAGGGGTGTCCAGCTATATATATATATTTTTTTGTATTGGGCAGCTCGTCTCCTGTAAAAAAAATAAGGGCTCTTTGGGAGTCACTTCATGACAGATGATTGTAGAGCCGTAGAAATGACTGTGCCAGTGTCCGTTTCCTTGGGCCCATTGGTTTTGAAAAATTAGTTCGTCCTTTACTTTACACGTGGTACCACTCCTGACCACTAGGTGGCGCTGCAACCACTCTTTTCATGCCGCAGGTCGTTTCTCTGCAGTCTCGCAGCCTGGGACCCTGTTACGTGACAAAACGGACGGCGCCGGGACTGGGGAATGGAGGGCAGGCAATTTGTGGTGGGTGCCTTCACGCTGCAGACACTTTTGTTCTTTTGGCGAATGCTGCCTGGGATGCTTTTCCGAGCATGGACCGGCCTCAACAGCTTTGCAAATGCTGCGGGCCTCGCTTCACCGGTCATGGGCTGCCACGCTTCTCCCTATCCGCTGCTGAACGTCGGAGCCAGTCTGCGGCAACACCTGGAGCTGGGCCCAGACATCTGCCGGCAACCACAGCCACGCGCCTATCTCTGGACTTCACAAACGAGGTAATGGGGCACAGCGGGGCAGCGCACAGGGGCGGAGCGGCTCACTTTCCTCACCTCTGCTTGCTCGGTGTTGCTGGGGGTGTCGTCAGTGCAGCTTGCTGGCAATGAAAAGAGGCATCTTCAACACGGGGTTCACTGCCAGGATTTCTCCGCGCCACACTGATCACCCCTGCACAGGCTTCATGCCGTTCGTTCACCGCTACGGATTTCTTTCTCGCCGGCCGGGTTTCTTGCTGAGCGGCGCTCCTACTGCTGGGGCTACCTGGTGTCGGGCGAGGACCACTTACGGACACCTGATCCGCGGGGCATAGCGTGATCGCCACATGTAGTGGAGCTCCTTCTCTCCGCAGTTGCGCTGCTCCTCACCACTGTCTCGTGACTGCACCACCGTCGGGAGCCAAGGAAAAAGTAGTAGGGCAAGGGCAGGGATCGCCTTTCATGCAGGGTGGTGTGGCCACGTCCTCAGGGCAAACTATGGCACCATGGGAGCCTCCGATCCCCCTTCAGGAAAAACAACCACAGCGGTGCTCCGGTCGAGCAGTCTCTCCCTTCGCAGGCACGCGGGATCAGACCCGCCTCGTCGCCAGTGTTATGTTCAGGGCCCTAGGCCCACATGTCGGACGACAGGACGACACAGACACAGCGTTTATGGTACTGGGAATTGGCCGCGAGCACGTGCACTCGGGCCCTTTTATTAGCGGGGTCACCTGACCGGTGACACCCGTGTTGGATGGGTGAGGGGGTGTGTGTGGGCCAGCCCTCGGGGGAGTGGCTGGCAGGAACACTAGACTGTGTCCAGCAGGACACAACACTAGGTTTGGCGCCAGTGGCTCGCGCCGCTTTTGCATCCAGTCCCACCCACCTGCAACAGTGCACCTCGTCGACAATCGTCGACCTACCCTAGAACCGTTTGAAACAAGACATAGCCGGCATATGTGAATTTCAAAGCTATTGACTGCATTGCAAGTCATATAGACGAGCTCCCTGGCCCCTAATCACCGAATACGTAGCGCAAATATCAATCGGGGTTGGTCCGCGTGACCTCTTCAAGTGCTGCATTTTTGAGGATTCTGAGAAGTTGTGTGCACACAACATGCTCTGCCAGAGAGGATTTCGGGGTCACATGCTCTGCCAGAGAGGGGTTTGGCGTGACCTGGGCGTTTTTCTAAGCGTACTGTATCTGTAAGTTGGGACATAAAAAGCTCACCTGTGCCAGTGCCCCGCCGCCGCCACATGCAGGGGAGGCGTCCCGCTCGCAGCCGTCAACAGGGATCACCCTGGCACACTCCGTGCCACCTTCCACTCAGAGCGAGGGCGCTCTCTGTTGTGCCAGCTCTTGCGGCCCGTGGAGGCGCGTCCTCGTCCTCCGGTGTTTACACGCAGGCGTCTCCACCCCACAGCTCATCCCATTGTGTCTCCCCGCAGGCCTGGCTTGCAAGCAGTCAGTTATTCATCACGTCTTCCCCCAGTGAGATGGGATCAGTATTTATTCATTAACCCTTTCATGCACAGCGGCCCACCGAGCTGCTCACCTCTCCCCTCTGAATGGGTGCTTTAGGTTTTTCTGTTGCAGACGGGCCACCTTTTCTGCCTGTTGCCCCCACGAGTACACAGTGGCAGGCTGCAGCGTTACTGACTTTGGTTGTTGTCCTAAACTAGTCTGGCCCTTCCTTAGGGACAACTCAGATAATGTCTGCGGTGACTAGTCTTGGTACAGTCCGTCCTTTCTTTCTCTCTCTTATAAATATATGTACCTCTGTTTTCTTCATCAACGAGATGTATTTATTATAAAGTGCAATCTGACATCGCACCACCCACACCAGCATTTACAGAAGGACATACTTTTAGTCCTGAGACTAGCAGGGTCTCACTCATTTTGGCGCTTCGTCAGAAAACACGAGTGACAAAGACGTTCGCGATGTAACTTCACACTGCGGGGAGGTCCCGTCCACAGTGGGCAAGAGAATGACTTCTCCACCAGGAGGGGGTCCGTAGTGAATTTCTGTTTCTCCGATGATAAGCAGTCTGGCGTGTGTCTACATACAGGAAGACCGGCTACTTTGTCCACGTGGTTCCAGGTAGAGCAGAGCGCAGTGACATCAGTCTACAATAGGAGTTGCATAGAATCGAAGAAATTAAGTTGTTATCCATACACTGCAGACCAACGCTCCCATACCTGCCATGGCTTGATGGAAAGGCAGAGCGCATCTCAATGGAACGTCTCGTCCTGGGAATCCAAGGACTTTGTGCTGAAGAAGTGACAAAGGAGACAGCAGAAGTGAAGATGGAGACACAGGCCTTTTACCACTTTACCAGGGAATACCTTTCATAAAAAGGTCCCTTTGGGAAACAGCGCCAAGTGTGACGTGGCCAAAGCCACAGTGTCCCAAAAGAAACCCACATGCACACTTGGTACCAGGAGCCTTGGTATTTGACAGAATGTAGTCAAGTGTCAGTGAGTATCGTGGCAGGGTCCCAGACACCACCACTTTGAAATGTTATCAGATTGATAAATGGATTTAAGATTCAAAGTACCTCAAACTGAATGTGTTGTGTTAAGACTGCTACTAGGCTGTGTGGGAATATCAGTGAAGGCTCTGAAGGGTTCGCGGGCAGTTCGCAGGGCAAGCTAAGCCCATCGGAACCCCCATGACACAGTGATCACTGGGGGCATTAACTATGTGACAATAAAACATTCCTGCCTAAAGTGCACCTGTCTGGAAAGAACACATCAACTGGACTGGATCATCTGTTGCAAGTGCTCTATGCACCCCTTACTTCTAAATGGCAGATTCTTGAATCATCCGAGGAGGGCAGATCCTGAAGAAATCCTACCAGAAACCAAAATGCAGGTAAAACTAAAGTGCAAGTGGACAGCTCTGATGGAGTCAGTCCAGGTATAGCCTGTAGGTGGCAACACCGGAAGCATGGGACTGGCAGGACACTCATTCCTTAAAGCAGAGAATTTGGGGTACCCGGTAGCCTGGCAGTCAATGTGAGAACAGCAAAGGCAGAACAAAACCTCTGGGCAATAAAGTAACTGTGTGGAAAGCAGCCTTGGCTACTGCCAGGGCTCGAGTCGGGGTACCACGCGGGTGGACGGCGTCCCCCCACTTATTTTACTGGGTTTTTACCGGGTGGACGCCGTCCCCCCTGCCCAAAAGATGTAGCCGGTGTCCGAGTCTGCACCTGCGTGCGAATGAATGCCTTTCAAATGCACCCGAGGCTCAGAAAAATCTCCCCTTCCACCTCGCGCCCTCCCCTTGCCAGCCTTTCTCAGAGCCAAGCCGAGGCGCAAAGGTTTCAAGGAGCTGCGCTATCAACACGCCGAGCATGTCACTTCTATGACAGTCTCAGATGCCCTACTGCCTACGGCCCGAGTCTGTAATAACCGTGTAATCCGAGGAATGGGTCCTGTGTATAGTGTGTTCTTGTGTTTTGAGTGACTGCCACTTATGTATTATACCTCTACTTGTATCTTGTATGTATTCACGCATTTCAGACGTAGACCAGCAAATTTCGTGACATCAATTCCTGTCGTGACGTCACTTCCGTTGACACAACCTAACTCGAGCGTCCCCCCACTTCTTTTTTAGGTCTCGGCTAGCGATGGCTGCGCTTGCGCAGTCTCGCTCGCGAGACATAATGACTTGGGTGAAGAGGGGCTTGAACCCGCCCCTCTTCTTCCCTGTTCTCCATTGGCTGGCCTAGTAAATGCTGGCCAGCCATTGGAGAAGAGGTCCCGTCACTCTAATCCTGCCCCGTCCTTTTCGGATCGGGGGGCATGTTTTTTGCGAGAAGTCTCAGGGAGGAGACAACAGCAAAACACGCCCCCCAATCCGAAAAGGACACTCCCTTTCTCCGAGGCATTTTCTGCTGTGCCTCGGAGAAAGGCGGTGGTGTCCCGGCGCATTTGTTAATTTCCAATACTTTGCCTATGGGTTTTGTGGACAGCCTGCTGTGAATAGACTCGCTTGTGAGCTGGTGCTCTTGTTGGTCCAGTTGAGGGTGGGTCTTGATGCGTTCAGAACAGCTGTAGAATCAATCAGGCCTCAATGACTGTGAAGGACTTCCAGAATTGTCGAGCAGCAGCTGAGGTTTTATCTGTGCTCAGCACGCAGCCCTTACCTCGGAGAACGACCCCTTTGAAGACATTGCTCAGGGGGCTTTGGAACTTGCCAGCTCGGCGCTGCTGAGCATCACAAACCATTAAAAACAAGGACTGTCCCTTTAATGATTTACCTCATACACGCCCCGTTTTAACCGTTTTCAGGCGCTCCCGATTCACAGCCGAGCGACTGGTGCCAGGTAGGAGAAGGGAAAAGTGGTGTGTGTCCCAATATAACAATGTGTCAGCGGCTGACCAGGGACTTGGGAGCCAAAACTTCCTGTCTTAGAAGCATTCACCGGAGCCTCACGGCTTTGTGGTCGTCCACTCGCAATTAACAGTTTAATAGCGAGAATTTTTTTTAGGCGCACTTCGTGGTTTGTTAATTATATCGTCTAGTGGCTCGTAGGAATGTAGCGCTAAAGTCACCCGTGGTTGCAGTTCAAGCTATTGGATGCCTCCATGTCGCGGAGTGGGGTGGAGGGGCGGGGAGGGGGACGCGTTAATGAGCCACTCCGGGATTTGTGCGCTGTAATCTGGTACTTGAGTCTGACGGTCCATTTGAAGTGACAACAGACATGGCTGGGCTGTTTCGCATGTTCTCAGGATACCTGCGTCAGAGATCCATTAATTACAAACGCCTGAAACCCTCAGCACAGGTAGATTAGGTTTTTAAACGTGGACTATTTTGCGGCCTACTTTTAAAATTTGGGGTTCGTCGATTTCCTAGGTGTTAAAATAGTTATTCGTTATGGGGACATCTTTCGGCTGGTAAATACAATTCATTTTAAACCATCAGCGCTTTATCTGACAAGTCTAAATGAAACCGGGCCATGCTGGTCTTGGCGTTCCTTTAATAATAAGAGCTCAGCTGTTGTAGCTATTGACATGAAAGAAGGACAATAGGTGTACTACTGAAAAGATACCTTCTTCAGATTGCCTCATTGCTAATATAATATTTAAAGAGCAGCAAACTGGAAGTTACTCGCCAAAAACTGATCTGAGCAGATAGCGGCATATTCTAGTGCATCATAAAAGTTTCATACTCATTCATTATTTCTTATATATTAAAAACACAATATATGCTAGATGGAAGATCAGTTACAAACACAAATGTATATGTGTATTTTGTAACATGCTGTAAATTGTGATGAATCTTATAGAAGCGTTGGAAATCTAAAGTTTCGATCTTAGTAGTACATATTATAAGACTTTGAAGTAGATGCAGCACTGGTTTAAGATGGCCGCCGCTATGCCTCACCCCATAAGGGACACCTCGCCAGTCGACGGCTGCCTCAGACCACAGCTGAGCGATGCCGGAAGTTCCGCTGGTGGTGGTTGTCCCTGCAGCCGAGGCTTGTCATGTGATGTTGCCCACCTGCTAGGGGCGCTAAAGGAGGACCTGAAGTGTGGTGCTGTAAGAGCTTGTGAGTGGTCCCGGCCTTGGGGGACAGGCTGCCCCGCCATGGGGTGTTGCTACAGTAATGAGAACGAGGGAAACGCGCAGGTAAGGCTGGGCGACCAGGGGGTGCAAGGGAACCAGGCTCTTAAATGAGGTTTAGGTGGCAGCTACAAACATGGCATAAAGTGGATACGAGTGTTGCCTGCAGTGTTTCAGATGGTGCTAGGAGGAAGTGGACATGGTGGGACACAACGTGGTTGGCAGATGCTAGGAGGAAGTGGACATGGTGGGACACAACGTGGTTGGCATGAGAGGAGAATTGTAAATAAGATGGAGATGCCAGCAAGGTACAGCGCGCAGGAGCATGTATTTTTTTCCATTTATTTATTACTTCTATTAATTGCCTCTGGCAGTTCCAGGTGTTGATTGTGGAGTTGCTAGTGGGCGGGCAAAAGGTTTGCTATATGGTTCAAGATTAGACAGTGAAGTCAATGGTAGGGAGGAGATAGTAGCATAGGGGAAGTACGTGATCCTTCCTGTAAGTGAAGGAGGAAAAGAAGGGTCTCAATTTTATGAAAGAGGGGCGTGGCCACTAACTAGAGCCAATGCTGTGATGATCCTGGAGGAAGTGAGGTAGAAAACGGAAAACCAGTGGTAAATAAAATGGATGAATTTGGTGTCGACACAATAAGGAAGAAATTATATAAGGAATGGGAAAAGAGTCGCATTCAGAGAAGCCCAGCGGTTGCATAGTATTTACTACACATCTAGACAGCACAGGTAGATTAGGTTGTTAAACGTGGACTATTTTGCTGCCAACTTTTAAAATTTGGGGTTCGTCGATTTCCTAGGTGTTAAAATAGTTATTCGTTATGGGGGACATCTTTCGGCTGGTAAAAAATACAATTCATTTTAAACCATCGGCGCTTTATCTGACAAGTCTTTTTACAGCTGGTAATTCATGAAAATGAAAAGATGTGAACACTTTAAAGCTTATCTTCAGGCAATAGCTGCAATGCCTTTGTGTCTACTCCTTCATTAGTTCACTGACATTACTGCCAACTTTGCATCTATTTAGTGACAATCAATGATAACCATCTTCCTTATTAGAAACATGCCAGCCTAGGATTCTAGATGGTAAAATCTTGATCACCCTCGACCTCCTAACCTGGGGTTTCTGACTTTCACTTTTTGGGGTCACCCTCTCAAATAGCATACTTCACCCATGCTCACAAAACAGCAAGTTTACAGATATGCAAGGATCTATTCTGCACATATTAGTATGGTAGAATAATTAAAAGCGTGGCCAGGGTTTGGTCTATCTCGATTTTGTCATGTTCAAAGTAATTGCCTGAGCATAGGGACTAAAACAACCCTTTATCACTTATCATGAGGGCAGATCACTGCATACTGAGTGCCGTACTACTTGAGGAATTAAAAAACCACAGTGAAGGAGGGGGAACAGCAGTCACATTGTATCTTTGTGTCACTGTGGAGTACAGGATCCTGTCCTCCAGCTCCCTTATCCCCTTTCTGTAAGGTGTGAGTACAAAGTCACTTCAAGAAGCTTGTAAAACATGATTCCTTAAAGTGGGAAATTCAGCATGCTTCCAATTTGTTACACTGCGTCGACCTTCTTTGGTTGGTCCTGATTTCGCCATGCCTTTTGCTTCAGAGTAATGTTGCCCTTTGGACAAGACTGTAGTCCTAGGTATTCACACTCCTATGCCAGAGCATTCATTAGTACACTAATGTTTCACACTTGCATTGCAAATTCCACACTGTATTTGCAGTATGACTTCCAGTACTGGTAACTGTGTCACACTTGGGGCTCAGTTGAGCTGGAATTGAGGAGCAGTTAGGCCATTATATGCATGTCTTAAGGTAGTGCAGAATATCTGTGCTATGCACAGTTTTAACCTTTAAGCTTTTTTGAATCCTCCATCCAACATTGTTGTACCATAGAGCAGTTCCTTGTATTGTGTAGTGCTCTTATTTGTCTTCGTGTGTGTTTGCATTGTGTCTGTGTGGGCACTCATCTATACAGATTAGTGTGTTTGTACGGCTGTGTGTGTATGTGTTCATGCCTATTCATGTCTGTGTGCATGTGTGTGCCTATTCACTCGCGGGTGCGTGTTTGTGTGTGCCTCTTCATTCATATGAGTTTCCAGAGTGTGGGCACTCATCTATGCATATTAGTGTGTTCGTAAGGATGTGTGTATATGCGTCTGTGCCTATTCATGTGCGTGTTGTATGTGCCTATTCATACGCGGGTGTGCATGTCTGTGGTGTGTGTGCCTATTCATTTGTGTGTGTTTGCCCGAGTGAATGCGTAGTGTTTATTTCTATGTGCGCCGCAATCATCAATGCAGATTAGTGTGTTTTTGAAAGGATGTGTGTGTGTTTATTTTCTATATGTGTGTAGTTACCTTTATGCGTGCCTGCGTTTGCACAGCCAAAATGCATTTTTGCTTGTGTAAGATTGTGTATTTGTTAGGGCTACACTAAAATAAACATGTATGGAACTTGCCGACAATGAAAAATACGACACTTACTCCCCAAGCCTTGTATACTCGTAATGTTCCTTTCAACAGTGTCATTTTGTGCCTACAGATACCCACTTCAACGTGCTCCTGCCACGCATGGCATTCAGACTTTGTAGGTGTAGTAAGCCTGTCGTATTTAGCCATCCCCTGCTGCACGTCAGCGTAGAGTGAAACTTCCCCGCGGCCACAGATCACCTTTTTGGCCCACTGACAGCCACTGCGAGAAACTCTCATTGCTTTCAGCCTCAACTCTGGATCTCTTAATTGTTGCTGTTATAAACACCTGGAGGCGACATGTTTCAAAGCGTGCACTATACAAGAGTAAAAAGCTGAAAAAAAAAAAAAATGAGTGCCGGTGAGTGCCACCTGCAACCACCGGTTCACATTTACCGGTGTGTGTGTGGTGTCAGTGTTATGCCGTTATGTGTGCTGCGAAATGCACGCATGCGTTGTGGTTGTGTTAACTATTGTGTTAGGATTATTTTGGATATAGAAAAGCGTTTAAGCGTTGAGCCCGGTTCCTTATGCCAACAAAGGTGCACTCATATGCAGAAATGTGCGTTTGTTGAAGTTTGTTTGCGTTTCTTGTGCGTGCTTGTGAGGCTGTAAGAAAATAAAACTTTATTAAAGATAATAAAAACCCTAATGTGTATCCGTGCTTTCCGGCAAATGGCTATACCGGTTGTGTTTGTGTATTTATTAGAGCAGACGATTGTCACGCCATCATAAACACCTTTTAATTACTCTGTGTGTGTGTGTAGGTGCCTCTATTTGTGTGTGGGTTGCTATATGTGGGTGGCTCTGTGTGTGTGGGTGGCTCTATTTGTGTGTGGGTGGCTCTTTGTGTGGGTGCAAATGCAATAGGTCTCGCATTTGAGAGTGATTAAGCTATTGACATTGTAAATAACAATGCCGTTTCTTTTAATGTTTTAAAAACAAAAACATAAATAAAAATAATGTCATGAGCAATGCCAATAGCTCTAACTTTAATAATGCCGAGACCATTGCATTGTAAATGCTTGTTAGGACTTGTGCCCTGGCTATTGCTGTGTATTCCATGCAAGAAAGGGCCTCACACCCTCAAGTGGGCAAAAAAGCAAAAAGAACTCAAACCAGAGGATGTCTGTGTGCGTGTTGGGTGTGTGCGCCCTGCTTCTCGGCCAAGGCTGCATATAGTTCCTGGGCTCTCAGACCGTTCGCTTTGAGCGTTGTATAATGCCCTAGCCCTACCTCGTGGCAGGAGGTAACACAGGTCTGTAGGAAAGAGAGCTCAGTGACCGAAGTGCATCAGACACGACACGCCTTTTGTCCGCTTTAACCCAGAAAATCTCTTTTTAAAATACATGAAAGTAAAATATGCATGTATTGCTTTTATATAAATACATAACTCAAGACGCCATTTTGGTGATAATGTCAATAGTCTTAACAACGTTGCTGTGCTTCACCGCTCCGTACGCTTTCAAGTTTAGTTCGACCATCAAAAAGTGAGAGAATTCACAACTCTCGTGACCGTACTGACCAATGCCCATATAATCTACTCCAAAACAACAGTTGTGATTGGAGAGAGAGCAGCAGCTGCAAACGCGCATAATTGTAACATTTCTATTAAACTCTATACCGCACCAAATTATTCGTCTCACTTGCAAACCCGACCCACAATGAAATTCGTGTAATTATCCTACTGCAGTCTCCTCCCCTCCCCCATATCTGAATGTTTAATGCGTTCAACCACTGTTTCCAGCGTGTTCTATACACGCCACGCTGCGTGTGACTGACTTTGAAAACTCCCAGACCAACTTGGGTGGCGGTTTTTTCCTGCTCCTGGTTTGTTACAATGTATCCCAATAAAAGCGTCAGCGAAGACAGACTGCCACATCATAACAAAGACCATAATCTGGACATTTCTAGACAAACGTCACGCCTCTCCACAGAACCCTGACTAATTTAATGAAATTCCTCCTAGTTGTTGAGTCCATAAAACACTCTAAGAGCTAGAAGGGTAAAAAAAAGTGACACCGTTTGGGTAAAAAGACCATTGTCAACAGTACCTTTTTTCCTCTCTTAATTGCCCCTAAATTCCTGAACGGCCTTGCTCTTACAGCCACCGTGTTGTACTGGCCTGTGTTCCTGTCTCCTTTTCACATCAATCTTGCCTCTGTTCTCTCTGGCACTTGAAGCTCGACCCTGTCTGTTCCTGGGATGCCAGGAAGCCCAGACAGAGCCCGCCTGTTTAAACAGGGACTCCGTCCGGGTAGGCAAACCCCTTAGCATCTCAGTGAAAACAGGCCTCATTAGTCCTCCACAATAAAATGGAGGCCTCGGGCGCCACGCGGACAGCGCGCAGGCCTGGGCTGCCGAGCGCGCGCAGACAAGAAGCGCCACATTCAGTTTATTCAGAAGGTCGGGGGGTCGGGGGGGAGGGGGGCACGCGCGGGGCGCGGCAGATGCATAAACCATGTCAAGTCAAGTCAAGTCACAAAACTTATATAGCGCACTACATACCCATAGGGTTTCAAGGCGCTTAGGAAGGGGAGGAGGATTACCTTTCAAATATCCAGGTTTTAAGTTGCTTTCTGAATGCTAGGTGGTTCTGGGTGAGGCGAAGGTATGCGGGGAGAGAGTTCCATGTTTTAGCAGCCAGGTAAGAAAAGGATCTGCCTCCCATGGTGGTCTTGTTGATGCGAGGGATAGTGGCGAGGGCTTGGCTGGAAGAGCGTAGTTGGCGGGAGGGGGTGTAAAAGGACAGACGTGAGTTGAGGCATTCTGGTCCGATGTCGTAGAGTGATTTGTGTGCGTGGGTAAGCAGTCTGAAAGTGATCCTCTTATTGACGGGTAGCCAGTGGAGGTCTTTGAGGTGACCAGAGATGTGTTCGTTGCGTGGGATGTCTAATATGATTCTGGCTGAGGCGTTTTGGATTCGTTGGAGTTTCTTCTGGAGTTTTGCGGTAGTACCTGCGTAGAGGGTGTTTCCGTAGTCCAGTCGGCTCGTGACCAGAGCGTGGGTGACAGTTTTCCTTGTTTCGGTGGGGATCCAGCGAAATGTTTTTCTGAGCATGCGAAGAATGTTGAAGCAGGAAGAGGATACGGCGCTGACTTGTCTGTTCATTGAGAGTGAGGAATCCAGGATGACGCCTAGGTTCCGTGCGTGGTCCGTCGGGATGGGTGCTTTTCCATAGATGTGAATGAAGGAGGGAGCCGAGGGCGGACAGAGGAGGGTTAGAATTTATACATCACACCACAGTACATTTATTTATACGTTTTTAAATAGCGCGGATATTACCAGAGGTGTCAGCGCGCTTTACAATAGAGCGAAGAATGTTGCATGAGAAATTCAGAGTAAAAGGGTAATATCTGACGATACGCATAGCTATTACGTTTACTCATGGTGAGAGTTACGTATTTATAAACTACAAATTACATATTTTCAAACGTTAAAGCAATGAATATTGCACAAATACATATTACATATTTACAGAGTTCGAAAGTGGAAAGGCCATAATAGCACTCGAGAGTGTCATGAAACAGTGAGGGAGTATGCCGGATGGGGTGCTTGGCGAGGAATGTTATTGAAATATATGTCATGCGAACCTTGAGGCGGCACAGGAGCAGACCTTCGAGGGAGTTTTGAAGAGATAACGAGTTCACCGCTAGGGACGTGCAACTGCAGGGAGCCTGCGTTCTGGGTCTTATATTTGATCCCAAATCTGTTTTTTAGGACTATAAAGCTGGGAGGGCGTTCCAGTATTAGCATACTGAGTGGGCAGTCCTAGTTATGTTATTTTACAGCCCTTATGTGACGCTGCATTGTCATTCATGCCCCAGACTCGAGGACTCCATCAGCCCGGAGTGTTTTCTGACTGACTTGGATTATCAGTATTGCAGATGCCATTTAATATTCTGCATGCTTGCGTTTTTTCTTGGTTCTGTGTGTGGTGGTCTGTCTGGTATGTGTCCGTATGGCTTTGTTTGTGTTAGTGGCGTGTCAGTGTGTTTGTCTTTTCCCAGAAGCTTCTTCACCATGTTAAGTAAATACCATCTGGGAGGAGTGCTATGTGTCTCAGCAAAACTAGATCTCCTTGTCTGAGGTAATTGGGAGTGTGGCATCTTGTTATTTTCCAGATGGATAAACAAGAGACCCAATTAGAACCTGGGTACTAGAATAAGGACAGCTGTTCCAGGGGATCCATTGAATCGCGTATTCTTATTTACAGCATCCATTAACATCAGACGAGCGGTGAGTGGAGTGTTGGTCTAGCGTGTGGTGTATTGTAGGTATATTGTTTGTGGAGGGCTACTCTAAGCTCCGCGAGTTCCAACTACACAAATGTAATCACTGTTCTGACTAATGCAGTCAGTTAAGATTTATGATTATTTATTGCTCTGGTTGGCAATGATGTGAACTCATTGATAGACAACTATATGGAATAACCAGACTATGCCCCATGCGTGCTCAGTGCTGCTTCTAATGTGTTAAGTTGGATGCGGAGTGTTATCCCCAAGGAAGGTGTTGTGTCGGACATCGAAGTACAGTTTCCACCTGCCTGGTTCTCCACTCGGAGCAGCCTCTTCCTGTGTGCACTTTCACTTGTATGCAGGATGTTGGATCCAACTTGCATTGTGGGTCTGCATGTATGTGCTTTGATTTCTTCTACTTGATGTACATGTAAGCACAAACGAGCCGAGAAGGACATTGTCGTGCTGCATGTTAGCCCTAAAAGAGCGTAAGCACAGTAGGTAGGGCCCATTACTTCAGATTCAATATTGAGGCAGTGATGCTGGGTTGGGCGTGGTAAATCTGTGCTGTGACTGGACATTCTAACTAGGAGGAAGTAATCTAAACAAGACAGAAGAGTGCCTGGCCATCAAATAATTATACGAGAGAAGAGCTTATGGTAGCACAGACGAGGATAATGCAGCTGGCAAAGTTTAAGGTTTTACCAAGGGGGACCACAGAGTAGTGCGAGAGGTTGACGAGGAGGCTCTTGCAGTAGTCTAGCTTGCTCAGGATCAATATGGCTATCCGGTCCTGGCTTAGTGGAAGGAGCGGTGGATCAAAACCTTTCAGGACATAAGGAGGCGGGCAGTAGTAGCGATACATTTGAGAAAGAAAGACACAGATATGGTTAAGAGGATTATTTTGTCACGAGGGAAGAATATGGGAGAGGAGTGAGTCATGGAAGGTGCAGACATGTAAAAGTTTTTCAGTATTGATCTGGTTAAGCTGTACCAACTACAGATTCCTCCAGTGGTGACACACAGTAAGGGAGTCAGGTATGTTGGCACTGAGAAGAAAGGAGAAGGGCTGTGGGTTGGAGAAGCAACAGAGATCAAAAGGAAAGAAAACATACCAGTAGAGAGCTTTACCAGTGATGCTAAGACAGGGGTCTCCAACCTTTTGTGTAATAAGAGCAACTTATGTTCAATTAAAATCATCATGTGCTACTATTAGTAGTGTTTTAATAATGACCACATCAGACAAGATAAAATTAGTTGCCACCATATGCAAACTTAACAGCTGTGACCACCTCAATGCATCAGGCAGAGTAGCCAGCAGTAAAGTAAACAAGCATTGGCATAACCAATAGGTCTCGCTTTTGGGACCTTATAAGTATTTAGTTATGCAGCACAATATCCTTGGTGCAACAACATTAACTGTTGCATGGTTAAACACTTATAAGGCCCCAAAGGCGAGACCTATTGGCTATGCCAATGCTATTTTTTTTAATTTTTTTTAAAGGACAAGCAATGCTATCAGGCTCCGGCTGCCACTTAAAGGCAGAGAGAGAGGTGTGTAGAGAGAGAGGTGTGTAGAGAGAGAGAGAGAGAGAGAGAGAGAGAGAGAGAGAGAGAGAGGTGTGTAGAGAGAGAGAGGTGTGTAGAGAGAGAGAGGTGTGTAGAGAGAGAGAGAGAGAGAGAGAGAGAGAGAGAGAGGTGTGTAGAGAGAGAAAGAGAGAGAGAGAGAGAGAGAGGTGTGTAGAGAGAGAGAGAGAGAGGTGTGTAGAGAGAGAGAGAGAGAGGTGTGTAGAGAGAGAGAGAGAGAGAGAGAGAGAGAGAGAGAGGTGTGTAGAGAGAGAGAGAGAGAGAGAGGTGTGTAGAGAGAGAGAGAGAGAGAGAGGTGTGTAGAGAGAGAGAGAGAGAGAGAGAGAGAGAGGTGTGTAGAGAGAGAGAGAGAGAGGTGTGTAGAGAGAGAGAGAGAGAGAGGTGTGTAGAGAGAGAGAGAGAAAGAGGTGTGTAGAGAGAGAGAGAGAGAGGTGTGTAGAGAGAGAGAGAGAGGTGTGTAGAGAAAGAGAGGCGTGTAGAGAAAGAGAGGTGTGGAGAGAGAGAGAGGTGTGTAGAGAGGTGTGTAGAGAGAGGTGTGTAGAGAGAGGTGTGTAGAGAGAGGGGCGCGCAGAGAGGGGGCGCAGAGAGAGGGGCGCAGAGAGAGGGGCGCAGAGAGAGGGGCGCAGAGAGAGGGGCGCAGAGAGAGGGGCGCAGAGAGAGGGGCGCAGAGAGAGAGGGGCAGAGAGAGAGGGGCAGAGAGAGAGGGGGAGAGAGAGAGGGGGAGAGAGAGAGGGGGAGAGAGAGAGGGGGAGAGAGAGAGGGGGAGAGAGAGAGGGGGGGAGAGAGAGAGGGGGGAGAGAGAGAGGGGGGAGAGAGAGAGGGGTAGAGAGGTGTGTAGAGGGGTAGAGAGGTGTGTAGAGGAGAGAGGGGTGTAGAGGAGAGAGGGGTGTAGACGAGAGAGGGGTGTAGACGAGAGAGGGGTGTAGAGGAGAGAGGGGTGTAGAGGAGAGAGGGGTGTAGAGGAGAGAGGGGTGTAGAGAGCGGTAGAGAGAGGTAGAAAGAGGTAGAAAGGTAGAGAGCGGTAGAGAGAGCGGTAGAGGTAGAGAGAGAGAGGTAGAGAGAGAGAGAGAGGTGTAGAGAGAGGTAGAGAGAGGTAGAGCGAGAGAGAGGTGTAGAGAGAGGTGTAGAGAGAGAGGTGGCGAGAGAGAGGTAGAGGGAGAGGTAGAGAGGTAGGTCCTGAAATTGCATTCTGAAAGTAAGAAAAAATTGGTTTTGATAATACATTGTGAGCATGTAGTCTCACTATAGCCGCTATGGATAAGGCGCATACCAGACATTATGTCAGTCCCCAGAAGTCACCAAGGCATTACAACTCTCTGTCTCAAGACACGCCTAATGGGATGGAAACTAACCGCTATCAGTTCCCCCTTGTTATGCTGCCCGTAGGGGAGGGGCATAGAAATCCACTGCCCCGGTGGGAGAAGCCAAATAATGATCTTGCCGCACATGTCACATCATTATTAAGATTAAATCAATAAGGACATTGTTCCCTGTTGGCGGCGAAACAAAAATGTCGATCACCTGCTCAACAAAGGTGGAAATGGAGGGAAGAGTGTAAAAAGAGGAGGGGGAAAGAAGGGGGGGGGGAAGGAGAGGGGAATAGAGGGGGGATGAAAAGAGGCAAAGAGAATTTCCCCAGTCTCAAGGATCCACTCCTGAAGGGGAGGACTCTATAAAGCCTCTCGTAAGCCCTCACACACCCCGAGGGATGTCTTGCTTCATCACTGGGCTAGTTGTTGCTCCTCGTCGGGCCGGCGCTGCAATGCCCGACGGTCCCCCGAAGGGTCTCTCTATCGGAGGTCTTTTAAAGAGAAAAGCCGTTAGGTGAATGCGGGTATGTGGGCAAAAAAGCAGTGAGGTGGATCCGAGAAGTAAGTGGTTGGGTGCGTGCAGGGTGTGTGGATTAAAAATGCCTAGGGGTGTCCAAAAAAGTGGATTTTTAATAATATGGAGCCTCTGGCAGACTAAAAAGACCAGAAGGTCACGGGGTCACTAATCAGCGTAAGGTGCTGGTGTGACTTTAATACAAGGTCGACATGTTTCACGCCTAGGATGCCCGGACGGGTCAGTGGCGTTTCATCAGGACCGTAGAGAGGTGAAAGGTAGTGCACGGTGAAGACGGGAGTGCCAGAGATTGGAAGGGTAACTCACGTCTAAGAGAAGGTTAAAAAGTGGTACGGGGCTGCGGGGTACAGTGACCTGGTCAGCAAGGACAAGAAGAACGTACCAAACTAATGTAACCCTCGTGTTTCTGTACGGGGCTGCATAGGATCCGCCGAGGCTGCCAGCGCCCTATTTGGGTTGCGTCGGGGGCCGGCTCAGTCAGCACCTACCCACTGCCAGCGTTCTGTCCATAGAAAGTAATATATGGAGCACGCGTTTATGGCAAACAATGAAGGTGTTCTACAGCCCGCATGTTGCGTCATTATAAAACGCAAAATTAGTTTGCCACGTTTAGATGAAACCTGATAAGGAGGAATGGGCTGCCGTATAAACTAGACGTTCCATACATAGATAAAAGTCTATGCAGCACGTGATATGGCACACAGTGATGGTATGATGCAGCGCATGAAATATATCAGAAGCATAGGAGGAATGGGCTGCCGTATAAACTAGACGTTCCATACATAGATAAAAGTCTATGCAGCACGCGACATGGCAGACGGTGATGGTACGCTGCAGCGCATGAAATATATCACTATCATTGGCCGCGCGGCCGTGAAAGTGACGCGGCTGCGCGGCCGTGAAAGTGATCACCATCACCAGATGGCGCCGGGAGCAGCAGCAGCCAGCATGAGGAGCGGGACGCGCTCTGTGGTGGGGGAGGGGGAGGACCGTTGAAGCGCGCGCTTGGGAGAGCAAGCGAGAGGAAAGCCAGATGGCGCCTGATCGAGCGATGCGAGGAATGCGCGTTACTGTGCATGTAACCGCACGCTCTAGGTCAGCAAAAGCTTGTGGTCGGATTTCTAAAACCCACTCACTAAATGTCTCACCAGACCAGCGCATGCGGTGGCTCAATCGAGACATAAAAAGGGTTTGTCTCTCTGGATGCCTCTATGTAAGTTATATGCATGTATGCCACTAGACCCTATTCAGACAGCAAACTCCTGATTTTTTAAGCCCAAAATGGCTTTAATTTGGCTGAGTGACGCCTTAAAATGTTTCTGCATCAATAGAAGTCAATGGAAGAAGCTTGCACTACGCTGTACATAAACTATTGATTAAGAGACTGTGAATCCTAATCCCACAACACACCACTCTTTTCATCACTCACTGACTCACTCATTCATGCCTGCTGCTAGCTGTCCCAGATACCATCAGCCCAGCACACACTGTACATAACGACCAGCTCTATCAGTAAGCTAATGTGTCTTCTGAATGCTCCACAGCTCACACGAAGGCCGTCGGTACAGCAGTGGCGGTTCTTCCAAAAGGGCGGTGGAGTGTCGCACCTCCTGAGGCGAGCGCAGCAGGTAAACGCAGATTAATACAATCGTTATGACCATTTTAGTAAATTTGTGTCACTGGCCCGCGCTGTTATAGTGCGAGTGTGAGGGCGTGGTTGACTCCTGCAGATTGGACATCTGTCTTGCGACGGCCAGCCTGACATGCGCACTTCAGACTGCAGCAATCCCAGCGGTGTGAAACAGCCAGGGTTTTGAAGGCATAGGCCCCTAGCCTCAAAATGAGCGCTGGTTAGCCTGCTTCAATCATTCCTGGTGCTTCTCTCATGCTGAAAACAGCAGGACAACAGCTCCAGGATTGGTTGGGTTCACGTTGGCAGAAAGTCAACCACTTCCTTCCCTTCTTGTCACCGTCACCCTCATGATTCAGGGAGAGGAGAGAGACCGGACGGACGGCCAACATCTCTAAGTTTTTCGGCACTGCGCCACGCCCCACAATTTTTAAATGTTACCAGCCGCCCCTGCTGTACAGAAGGTGACAACAGCTGGGCAGGGATCAAGCGAGACAGGATGGGTTATGTAAATAACAATGGCAAACTCCAGCCTAAAATAGTCCCAGTCCTCCCCGATGACCACTGTCACCCCAAAAGGCTGGTTCAAATTATCCAGGCCACGACATTCACTCAGAGGACCATCAAACTAAAGATGAACCTCGTCTGATGGTGTCTTTTGTCCACTGTTGCTTTCTTCCATTTACATCCTGCCTCTTCTTGGCCCTCTGGTGTCACTAGGAGTGTCTCAAGGGCCAACTGGGATAGAGAACACTTTCACGCTGCATACATCAGGATCTACAATGCTTACTCTGCTCCCTTTGGCTGTGTAGATACCACCTGACCTTTTACATACCAGGTTTCCCTTACAGTGCTCTGAAGGAGGAATGTTTGTGATATAAAACTCCCATATCCAAACAGACAATACACCTATGTCTAGCTGTTTTTATTCTAAAAGTACACAATTGAGAAATTAAATAAAGATCTCAATAATGCTACAAAATCAGTAATTGCCAGAAGCAACTGTAGCCATACACGTGCTTCTAACTATAGGTCAAGCAAAGGGTTTTGCATTGGTGTTGCATCAATGTGGCCCAATGATAAAGCCTAAATGTCCTTTAATGTCCTAGAATTAGACTCTACCACTGTGTGAACCTAGCTTCTTCAGCGATATTCTTGGTGTTCTACACCCTCATACTAACATGTGTTATTGATTCTATTTCGGTTACTATACCTCAGTGAGACACTGCATGTTATAAAGCGCATTAAAGATGCAGAATATCTCAACACCAACATATTTTAAGAGCTGAGTATTGTTAATTTGATCTAATTGATTAATATTCCATGCCACACGTATGGCCTTTCCTTCGTTTAATTCAACACAAATTCCAAGGCAAAATTTTCAAATACTGTGGAAAAAGAAGGCTTCTTATTAAATCATCTGCTTTATCAGACGTAAAGTTCTGTGAAAACGGTTGAGAGTAATTGGGATCTACAAAAGATTGTAGAAGAAGTATGTTCCGCTGAATTATACCACATAGTTATGACATCCCAAAACCAAGTTAATTACTGTCTTGGCTCGTATGTTTGTACATCTCCGGAATCATTTGGAGGTAATGTTCTAGGGGTGAGAGAAGTTTGAAAACTCTGACGTTTGATTATCACTGAGCACAGACGAATTCCAGAGAGCAGCTAACATCCGCACAGGGCTTCTCTGAAGCCCAACTTCCACCGCAGCCAGCATATAAATGTTCCTAAAGGGTCTTCATTTACTATACAAAAACATAAGCTAATTAAACACACATTTACTTGTGCTTTGAAGACAAACTACAGTCTGCAACGGCCAGTCTCATTCTTGCAGGGAGTTAGTTGCTCAATATTCCATGACATCATGGCAAAAAAGATAATGACATGCAGGACTGTGTGATCATTTGTAAGGGGAAAAAATATCTATCTATCATGTATATATATATATATATATATATATATATATATATATATATATATATATATATATATATATATATATAATTAATTTTATTCCCCAACGCACTCGCGCAGCAGCACAAGTAAGAGAATATTTCAACAATGGTAATATTTCAACAATGGTCTTATTTCAGCCGAAATAAAACCGTTGTTGAAATATTCTCTTGGCTGAAATTATTATTGGGGCCTGCGCCTTCTTGGCCCTGGCACCAACCCCGCCAGATGGAAGCGGCTGGAAAAACTGCAGGACAGCTGTTGAATGGAGATATATATATATATTCATACAACAGCTGTCCTGCAGTTCTTCTGACCACGTCCACCTGGCGGACGGGGCCAAGAGGGCGCAGAACCCAATAATAATTTCCAACGCACTCGCATGTACTTAAACAATTGTCATCTATATTCAACTCAAGGAGTCAGGATCTGCTACGCATGAACACAGATCACACACATGCAAACAAACTCTAACCCAACGACACTTAATTAAAAAAAAGTTATGATTTTTTACATTCCACATCCAAGTAACATTTCAGTTGATGCATATTAAGCTATTTCCATCTCAATGCCTCATCTGTGGGTCTGGCTTGACAGCACAGCTGTTGCTGTACCTTATGAGGTCAACAAAAAAGAGCTTTCAGAGTACTAGTGAGAAATAGGCTTACACTCCACAAACATGTTTGTACACGATTTGTTTGGGCCAAAGTTGTATACGTCAATTGAAAGGAGAGCTTGTATTGCATTTTTGGGGGATTGTAGAAAAGCTTATACTCAAGAACATGATTCCGTTTGTTATGGTGGCAAACCTTTCGGTCTGATCCGTCTATTAACTAATTTTACAATAAAAGCAGTAGGCCTGACACATGCATTGTGAAAAGCACATGTTAATGCCAATCCATTTAATGGTGGATTGTCCAGAAAATGATTTTGTTACACAGACTATCAGAGGTTACTGTAGCAGGTCATGGTTTTGGTGTTCGTTACCCCTTATGTCAAACAATGAAGAAGATTTGTTCTGTGGTAATCCTTGTTAGGCCCTCCTATGGGAGACTGTACTTTGCCTAGCCAATTGTAAATGTGAATACCTTTGTAAATTTAAAACTGTGCCTGGTGGTTGCCTTGTGAGAATGTTCATGCCCAAAATAGTAGTGCTGAGCTGGATATGGTGGCAAGTTCTAAGCATGATTGGTGAACTGGAAAATGTTATGTCCGATTCCATGGGCCAAATCTACTTATTATGAAAGTTACAACAAAAGCAGTAGACCCAGCTTGTTTATTGTGAAAATCGTTTGTGAGTTATGACATTGTGTTACAGGCTATAGACAGGTATTCTCACAGGTTGCCATAGCAAGCAAGAGGTTTGGTGTTGGCTAACCACTCTGACAAACCCTGGGTGTTTTATTTGCGATGAGTCTTGTTAGACCCTGTTGAGAGGGAATGCATATTGCTTTGCAAATTATATGTTTCCACATATTTATAACTTTATAAATGTATGCATGATGGCTGCCAGTTTATGTGCACTTAGGCTTCTGTTGGCTCAGGTGTAAAGCCCATGGTAAAAGCTATAATCCCATATCTGTTCATTGGGAAAAGTCATGCTAGTTCCATAGGTTTCATCGGTTTATATGAAACATTGTGACAAAGCCAGTAGGACTGATCAACTTCTTGTGAAAAAGATGTTAATGGCAATAGACTTGTAAGCATGAATTGTTATTACAGTGTGCTAAAGCCTGTAGGCAGGTATTTTGTTATATTGAATCTCACATATTACTGCAGTAAGCAATGGTTGTGTGTTGGTGACCTACCTGAGCAAACAGTTGGGATTGAAGGTATGCACTACATTAATCTTGATTAGGTTCTTTTAGAGAAGATCGTATTTTGCTTTCCAACTGTAACTGTGTATACAGTTGTAATTTTATGAATGTATGCCTGATGGTTACTTTTAGAAAAGTTTACACTCAGTACAGTAGGCCCATGTTGGTTATGGTGACAAGCCAATGATAACACCTAAAGGCCTGATTGGTGCCCAGGGAAAAGTTATTGTAGATGCCATTGGTTTAATTTTTTATAATGAAAAGTTATGACCAAGGCAGTAGGCCTGATGTATTTATTGTGAACATCTACTTGTGGATAGCTATCACATTATGTTACAGGTTGTAGATAAGTATTTGATTACATGTAATCTCACAGATTACTGTAGTAAGCAAGTGTTTTGGTGGCGGTCATCCACTCTGGCAAACCTTGGAGGTAGAATATTTTCACTGTGACTAATCTGATTAGGCCCTGTTGAGAGGGGTCCTATATTGTTTTGCCAAGTGTAATTATGTACATATTTGTACATTTATAACTGTATGTATGATGGTTGCCAGTTTATCTGCACTTGAATAGGCCAGTGTTGGTTACGATGTCAAGTCAATGGTAAAGGCTATAATCCTTGTAAATTCACTGGGAAAAGTAATGTTAGATTCTTTAGATGTAATTTGTTTAAAACGCAAATTTATGACCAAGCAAGTAGGCCTGACTTAATTATTGTGAAAAGCATGTATTAAAAGCACTTGGCTTTGAAGTGTGGATTGTTATTACACTGTGCTAAAGCCTGTAGGCAGGTATTTTGTTACACTGATTCTTGCAGATAACCTTTTTAGGCAAGGGTTTTAGTGTTGGTGACCCACCCGAACAACCATAAGGATAGAAGCTTTGCAATAGGGTAATCCTTATGAGGCTTTTTAGAAGGGAGTTCATACTGCTTTGACCACTGTAATTTTGTACACCTTTGTAATTTTACTATTGTATACCTGATGGTTGCCTTGCGCAAAAGCTTATGCCCAACACAGTAGGTCAGTCCCTTAGTTTTTAATTTCCTCAATGTATTGTTCCGCTTTCGTTTCTTTGCTTCTCTTCTTCTACAGCTCCCCTGACAGTGCCAACAGGCTGCTTGGTTACTACTCATTTCACCTGCAGTGTGCCCCTTCTTGCATGGCCACTTCTTCTAGACCAGGCGACCATTATGAAATCCTGTTGTCTACGGTGAATCATTGTTTCACCATTCCATAATGGTCAACGCACTGGTTCTAACCATCGCAGCCACACAGGAACTTTTAAACCAACGATAGACAATGTACAATACCACTGCAATATGGACACCCGCTGCTATGTTTAGTTTGGTTATTGTAAGCATATTTCTGCTGTGTTTAGACAGCAGCATGTTTTCTCTTTTCTACTTGCATTCATTTAATTTATACTACATGTGTTGTTGAGTTTGTGCGTGTTTTATTGTGGCTGAGTCAGCTGGTGGATGCAAGAAAGAGTCCGTGGATGGATGAATGGACGCATCAGTGCAAAGATGAATGACAAAGTGTGTTATAACTTACTGAGTGCCTAAATCCATCAAATAGACAGAAGTAACGTTCAGTCGTATGCCAGACCTTTTGACATCACTAATGCTTGTCCACAGTCTTTATAAATTCCGGAGTCCTGCTATCACGCAGGATACGAATTAAAACTAGCACACTCTATAATTTCAAAGTATTTTTCCCACTATGCACTATCACACTTGCAGAACATTTACAGTAATGTTTGTCACCAAGAAATCGGGGCAAAGCCTCATCTCGGTCTCCGTTCACACAATCATTGTCTTAACCTATGGACTGTGATGCATGGTTGCATTGCTTTCCTTAAAGATTTCATTTGGGCCACCAACCCTTTCTGGCTTCTTAAATTGCCCACCACCCACACTCACAGGCCGCAAGGAATGGGTGAAGCAATCAACAATGGTAAACACAAGCATCACAAAGCTTGATAGCTCTCGAGATACAAAAATAACCATCCCTGAAGTCTTTCCACACACACTGCAAAATCTTCCTCTTTAACTGCTTCTGGGGAGGCTAATATGTTACATAGTTGATCAATGGAACAGTTAACTGTCAGTCACAAAAACTTTCTTCGGCCTTTTACGGCCATGAAAGTATAGATTTCTGTACTGACACCTCACTCCTCTCTGCCACTGCGTCAGCAAGACCCCGAACTAGAAGTCTTCATCATTGACATTTATTAGTATTTTTATTACGGGATTTCCCGCATTATTGTATTATGTTTTGTTCTGCTATGTAACCGATGTAAAGCGCTCCGATACTATCCGGTCAGGTCAGCGCTATATAAAAATTCTCAAATAAAATAAAAAAAATACTGTCTGAACAATCAACTGCTCTCTGCTATTGAAGTCTGTGTTGTTCATCTGTCCTCTCTTCCCTACCTCCTCTGCCACGCTTACTCCTTTCGAGCATCTTCTCTACCCTCCTCTTCCCATTCTCCAACATTTGTAATGATGTGGGTTTCAGCTTAACCTGTTCTCTGAAATGCACTGTAACACCCTTTTGGGTGGAGAAGTATTATATGAAACAATCTCAATAAAAAAATATCAAAGTGAATGTCAAAAATGATATCTTGATCCTAAAACTATATCATTTATACCCACTTTTATATATGTATTAAGGAGCTTAAACAATAAATAAAACTACCTGTAATGGACAAAAAATGGCTGGGTCCAAACTGGAATGGCATGGTGAGCAAAAAAAAACGATGGATTTAGGCCCAGATCTCTGTACTGGGGTGAATGTATGACATTGTTCTGCATTATGTCCATTAATAGTTCTTTTTGCATTTGTCACCCTGTGTGGGACGGGTATGCTCAGACGTGAATCCTGTGCTCTCCATGCCACTGGAATCAAGCTCTCCTGGCTGAAGAGGGGTGAAACCCCGAAACCGGTCCTAGGATGCTTGTTTCCAGTCCAGGGAGGACCTGGCCAGGCAGTTCAGGCGTGACTGTTCCCATTGGGCACAGGGTCAAGACTGATTTGCATATGGCTGGGTCCAAACTGGAATGGCATGGTGAGCAAAAAAACGATGGATTTATCCCCAGATCCCTGTACTGGGGTGAATGTATGACATTGTTCTGCATTCTGTCCATCAATAGTTCTTTCTGCATGGACAAAAAATGAACATTCACTAGAAAGTGAGCCGGGTGTATTTAACTTGTAAAAAGAACGGTCACAACACCACAGCCACACTTTTTTCACAATAACATTCGATTTTTCCATAGTTCGCAGGCATGCTCAAAAGCAGATTAAAAATGGGTGGAAAATGGAAAAGCAGAGCAGGCCGGAGCGGGGAGGTTGAAGCGAAAGGAAATTTTTCAATATGAGAGAAAAGGCAGCAAAAGGAAGCACCTGTTTCAAGCTCACCAAGAGCTCGCTGCAAACCCGAACCTCAAAAGATCAGGAAATTGAACTGACTGCAAGCCTCCAAATTTCGGTCCGCGAATATACCGTTCCTTCCAGTTCCTCCTGCCAGACTTTGGTCCACAAAGCAAGCTTACTGTTCTGCCCCTAAATATTGTACATGCTACACACCACCTCTTTATTGATTTATCCATGACCGCCTCAGATTCTGGACATAGTGTGTGCTTCTACAGAGAAGCTTTGGTGATCCAGAAATAACCCATTCTCTCAGGGGAGTTAACAGAACATCAGTGGAAAGCCAACGAGATATCGAGGGCCTTAAATTCTAACTAAAGTTAATAACGTAAAACCCCTTTTAGTTATTATTTTGGTCTGACTCCTCATAAAACCGATTTCCATCACTGAAGCACTGATGCAATGTACTCCAGAAGCCTCAAGTACAAATGCATAACATACAGAAAGAACTTCATAGTAGATGTGCATTAAGAATGCATTCTAGAGGTGGGTGATACTAGTTTAGGGCATCCCACCCCATAGCGCTTTGAGGGATGTTCTGTCATCAAACATAGGCAAATGAAAAGTTAATCATTACAAGTACACACTATTGCGACATTAAAGAGTCCCATATTTAGGGATCCTAGATGAGTTTATCTCTTTCTGAAGTGAGTCTGTAGTGGGGTACTTGAAATAAACTTTTGTCTTTACTGAGAAGAATGCACGCAGGTACGGTATTGTGTGTCACATGAAGTAAAGCTATGATGGAAATATGTGTTTAGTGGACAATTTTAAAGCAAACGAAAAATACTCAGCCACTGGAAGCCAGAGCTGGATGATGGAGCTGGTACTATGTGTTCTCTCTTCTTTTGGCCCACAATTACCCAGAGCCACAATCGGTATCTTCTATAGTCTTAAAGTACGGGTTCCCTGTAAGTCATCAGTAAGGATGTTGCAGTAGTTTAAGTGTGCATTTGCAGTCAACCCAAAAAACAACACACAGTATTTAGGGCCAATAAGCAGCAAGAAGTTTAATTTTGTAACCTACTGAAAGAGCCACTAACAATTGGTCGAAAGCGAGCTCCAAAGTTTTCTCAGATTTAGAGTAGACTGCCCGTGTGTCACTTTGAATGGAAAGGGATACCAAGGCCAAAATGCTTAGAGGCTTTGAGGGAAGAGTGTAGAGTTGAGTTTTAGAAATATTAAGCTTCAGCTAATTAAAATTCATCCAGGTTTGTATTCAGTATGAATATTTTGAAATGAAATGGTCAAAGTAGGATCATAAGAAAACATGAATCTCATTCAGACCTGCCTGGGTTACAATCTGGCTACTCTTAAAGATAATGAAACATGGGGCTAACAAGAAAAAGGGGGCAGTAGACAAGAAAGATGTCTGTGAGACACCACAGGCAAGATTAACTCTGTCCAAAGGAAGAAAAAGAACAATGTGTCCCATTATGAGTTAAGTTCAACAAAAGTCTGTAACCAAAGAATTGTAGGATTTGTTGTCTGCTCCAAAATAGAAATATTTATCAAATGGAAAGGCCAAGTAATTTAAAATAGGTTAAAGGAAAACCAAGAAACAGGGGAATTAATACAGATTTAAAATAGAACTAGAAACTAGTTTCACAAAAGAGACATCCTTGCTTCAAAAAAGCACTGGCAAAGCCAGTTGGTCTGGCTGTGCAAGTGTGCACTTTTCATTTTTTTGGGTGCAAACATTTACAATATGCCAAAAATGCAAAAATATAAAACTAAACCATAGCCCAGGGACATCAGGTTTCCAGGTGACTGTGTATATCTCATTAGGACAAATGTTTTCTCTCACAGTATTAGAGAGACAATGGCTGAAGTTGGCAGTCCCACTGCTCCATGCCCTATGCTGTAGGGGACAGAAACAAAATGTGAATGACACTTGAACAGACCAATGCATGAAGAGAGCTGCCCTAAAGCCCCTAAATTAATGCATATGTATTTTATTATCTGTTTTTAATTTTTTGTTTTTGCAAAACATGAGGAAATGACACATAAAACAGCCTCTAGGCCAGACCTAAAAAGGACTGAAGGACTCCAGAATTTCATAGGCTCGAAATGAAAACTGGAAACCCATCTGATGGGGGTTATCACACAACTCCAGAAGTAAACTGGAAACAATATAAGGAGAGTTCATAAACTCTTATTTTAGGGACTTTCTCAGATCCCAAAAATAACTAGACAAATCTTGTACAACGCTTTAGTTATTGCTCACAAAATCACTGGAAACCAGTACACCGGGATTTAATGCAACTTATGAACATAATAAACAAGCACTGGCCAGCCTTTTTAAAAAAAAATGCAATTACAAAGATACATTAAAACTGTCAAAGGGCTAAAAAGTAACATATGCGACACTCTAAAGTGGTGCACAAATATTTGTTAAAAAAAAAAAAAAACAATAAGAAAACAAAATGGCACCTTATCAAAAAATATATTAAATATACATGACAGGAAAGCAGAGATTGGTTTACAAGGCCTGATCCTGAAGGGGACTACTTTTTAGGCAGATAAGCAAGAGCAAAATGCTGTCACTGACATTGAAAGCCAATGGCTTCACTACCCCAAGCAGCAGGCTGTGGTGGGTGGAAACAAAATGTCAATGTGTCTTGAAATGACCATGGCAAGAGTGGGCTTACTGAATGTCCAGCACGTATATATGCGTTTTGAATTTTTGGGGAAAAGGCTGTCAAGACCATTAAAGCTGTGTGGAGGCCAGACCTAAAGACAGCTGTAAAGGCAGGTGACCAAACTCTGACCTACTGCCAAAAGATAGCCATCATCTCTGGAATTGCCAGACTGTAGGAAGTGAATAAGCATTAGTTTTATTTTACTCATTTTTTAAATAAGTCGATCGGAACCTTTATGCATCCTTCAAAAGCAAGCAAAATTAGCTGAAACGGTTAAAAATGTGAAATCAACTTAAAAGCAAATTTCACACAATCCACTAACACTATGCAAGAGATTTTAACACGCATAGCAGCAAAAATGTCCCAGTCCCCTGCATGACTTGACGCTCCAGTCTAGGTTTTCTTTATATTCTGGGACTTGAAGTCGTCGGAAAAAATAACACGTAAAATTCCAGAATGCAAAGAAAAAGTCTTGACTAGAGCAGCCAGTCACACACAGTTCCACCTGGGAAGATGTTCAGAACAGCATAAGACTGGAGCTAAATCATGCTAATAACTAAAGGATGTAGCCTGTCTGATGTTGGAAACTTTATGAACCTTGGTTATTTTAAATTCATAAATGGAAAGGAAGAAACTGATAGCACAATGGACAGACTCGATGGAGCAGGCATCGCTCCTTGTGTACCTGCAGGAGTTTGCCATGCCTCTTTGTTCATTGTGTGCTCTATGTTGTTTATCACACTACACTAGTCCATATTTTATGTTTGCTGATGCACATATCAGACTGCTGTAGATGCACACCTCATTCTGGTGTAGATGTGAATGTCACAACACTGCAGACGACGCACACACCCTTGCTGGCCTATATAACAGAAGGGTTTTATGTTGGCCGGCTCAGTATTCGTTTTATCTGGTGACAGACAGCCATGCTCTACAACACGTTGCCTAAGCGCCTCTCATCTTTATTTTGTTTAATGTGATGCCTTAATTAATAAGATAGGCTTTATCTCCGTTAAAAACGATATGAAATAAAACAAAGAAGGCACGGTATGGCAGCACGGCTAAACATATGTCCGCATGTACTGGCCCTGCAGCAAACCAGGAAGAAAGTGATACGCCAGAAGGAGAAGAAGGGAAGTGATAATACAGCCATGCACCATAGTATATTAGGGCCAAAAACCAATACCATGGTTGTTATGGTGGCCTTAGTTCTTTGACACCTTCAGGCAATCAAGGTCTATTAACAAACAGCATGTCTAATGCTGGGAGGTTTCACCTCATGCTATAAACGGTGAAAGTGGAATTACAAGGCTCTGAATGGAAAACACCGATGATGCCACAGGTGTCACATATGGCATGGGGCCTACGGGCAGATATCCATCACCAACAAACTGAAGAACCAAACCTGCTCCCTACACTACAAGAATAACAGCTGCAACGTGCGCGTGAGAGAGATCAGGGTTTAGAGGCCGCAAAACTGTAAGAAAGTAGATTCCACAGAGCGGTGTTGCCTCGGCAGGCCCCGCTCTCCAGACAGGGATGACGCACTCCCCTCCTGGGAACAGGAGCCCGGTTCTGAGGGTTACGCTATTCTGACCAAAGCTGCGTCAGCCTGCAGACGCCGGCACTGCTGACGTCTACACCCGGAAACAAAGCCCCTGGAATACGAGCGCTTACTCGTTTTCTATATATTTATTTTCTGTCTGCTCGGCTGGGCAAACCACACCACAGGCAATGTGGGCACTGTCTGGAAAAAGCAACCGGTAAGGACTCGAGGCAAAATGGACGCCAACATGTGCTAACCTCGCCTGCTCGGTCATCGACAATGCGGTCCATACCCCCAGAGTTACGCAGATTAATGTTTTATTTACACCGTTAGCTCCGTGTTTCAGTCCCATTAAACCAACGCAGTGTTTTGAAGCAGCGGTTGAACGTTTTTAATGATTTAGATCTGGAGTAGCTAGAAGGCATGTAAAGAGCAGAAATCACCCTCATTCGCATGACATTTTCCAAAGGGAACATAACATGACCCCTCAAAGCCCTCCCTCCCAGGAGTGCTATTTTTATCCAAGGCTGAGGAGTTCTCTTTCTGAGAAGCTTTACTGGCAGCGCACATTTAAACAGGAGGTTAGAAAGGCAAAACTGTGAAATTAATGTCACACTAAACAGAACAAATGCAACCACCTCTCGGCAACCACTCCGTTCAACGACATGCTGCTGGCAAACATCTCCTCCGTGGTATGCAAGACTCCACACGCCAGGCCTCCGTCACTGCTGTCCGCAGGTAAGCAATGCTAACAATCATCCGTCACCAAAGCACACCACGTGCTTTAATATTTTTTTTAAGTTGGGAAGAAAATGTAGTAAGTTCATTAAACTTATTGACACACAGGTAGGGTTGATTCATGGGTGATCCAGGAGTCCAGCACTATGTTAAACTTTAATAGATGACACGGGTTCTGAATAACAGAACGCGTACGTACCCACAGAAATAACACTACTTTAAACAGTACGTGGAGATCCGGAGCTAAGCATTTTAAAGGTTGGGATCCGGGATCTTAAATTCTTGAGTTTCTGCACCCTTGAAACATGGGGTGAGTAAAAGCAACCCCCAGTTATCAGGATACCAATTGTCCTTTGTGGGATAAAAGGGGTCACCGTGGTGGTCTTCACAGGCCCATTTCTAGTCAGAAGACAAAGTTTGAAGCACCATTTTCCTTTCTTTGGGTGTTTTGTCGAGGAAGGATAGTCCCATGACTCAGCTTGCAGGACTAAAATACTGGATTGTCATTCCTTTCACTTACAGGTGGGTGGTTTGCACTTTGGCCACAGAAAGAGCAAGCTGAAGATGTGAGACCCTTAAAGGCAGCTTGTAGCCAATCTTTCTAGAGGCGCACCCAGATGCCGGCTTTGATTTGTCAGGGCTGGCCAATGAAGACATACTGTGGTGGTAAACACCACTAAGGACGTACCAATGTGGCCACCCACTTATCAGATTTATTGTGTACACTGCTTTCCTTTGTGGTCTTTGAAACTTCAGTCTACATCCATACATACAAAGAAACATTTTTCTCAAACACAACCATACACTCAGCTGTAGGCACAATGCTTAGTATTTTTTTATATTTACTGTTACTTTTGACGTATTTTTCTAATGTCAATTGGCACTTTTGTTGCTGGGTATTTGTGTCTTGTTTTTAATTAATTTTCAAACATTTTGTTATCTGATGGCTTTTCTTTTCTTCTTTCAATACCGGCCAGGGCCCTTGCTCCTTCATAGAGCACATTGTCAAGAAAAACAGGATATAAGGGTACTAACTCTCTCCAGAAAAAGCAAAACCCCTCCTACCCGAAACATACGCAAGAAAAACTGCGCACGCCTTGGCCCTCTCTCCCACGTAGATGCTGCTCAACAGCCTCCCGATTACCAGTTTGGCTCCCTTGAAAGGTCTTCTGCATGTTGTGGCTTGTCTCATGAAGGGCTTGAGGAACTTCAACCACATTAGCCAAATGCTGAAGGAGCGCCACAGGCCACACTCCACCAAGTACACGTTATCTTGGATGGATTCATCTTGTGAAAGGCCATTTAAAATTACACCCACACATGCCTGGCGAAAAATAAACTGCAATAGGGAGACAGGGCCACAACAGGAGCGACTATATAGACAGACTGGGGATGAAGGGAAAAATATGATTAGGAAAGCCAGACTTTCTTAACTCTACACACAAGGACAAGGAACAACAGGCCTTGGGAAGAACAGGCCCACATTTGAGGTAACAGGCAACTCTTAAATCAAATGTTTGGAGTCAGGAACACCAGTGAGTCAAAATCCATGGCAAACAATAAAAGTAAGGATTGGAAATGTAGTATAGATTAATTGTTATGATCTGAAACATTTACAACACTACTCCTTTAAGGGTTAAGTCAATGTTTAACTTGCACTGCTGCTCACCCATACCCATCCCTGCTCTCGAGCCCAGAGATCTGAATCTCACACTCCACCAGTACATCCTGGGACTCTCTCACAACGATGGGTCCCACCTTCGGTAAAGAACCCTTGCTCCAACACCCCAACCATGACCAACCAAATGGGATTGTCCCAAGCAGCACATCGTACAGAATGTGTCTGTCATTCCATCATGTTACTCCCTTGGTTTTCTATTACTTTTTAGAAACACTCATGGCTCCTAGTCTCTTTCAGCAGATAAGAGGCTCATTGCTACTGAGAAAATCAAATGGCCAAATCTCTCAGTAGAGACTTTTGTAGTGGAGTGCCCCACAAAAACTGTTCCACTTGTTACGTAGGTGTTACAGTGATGTAATTAATTCACCGTATTGTCTCTGGATGTTTCTATCCCTAGCATACTGCACAGTATGCACTTGTCTGAAAGAATCCCTTTGTTTGCTCTCATGTGTGGAGAATCTGTTTAAATTTAATGCACCATGTGTTTCACCATGACTACCAGTCAGGGACTCCTGTGCTGAAGTGACATGGATTCAATCCACGTTGAAGATAAATTGAACCTCTGAGTGAATGCAGGCTTCACTTTGAGCACATAGTGAAGACGTGTGAGCCAAAGCTCTTCCACCTCACAAGGCCGGATTTAGACTGAGGTTTAAATAAAAAATCTTCTGGATTATGGAGAAAGTTTTAAAAGACACTCCACCCATGCCTCCGCCATACTACATTGTAAATGATATTCCTCTGGTGGTTTCTTCTCGCACATATCAGAGAGCAGAATTTTCGGTTACTGGCTGTATATCAGTCCCCTATAGTGTGCAATCCACTGAAAGTATCCAAGATGGCCATTCTGCACACAGAGTAATAGGGCAGGTGAATCAAAAGCATGGCCAAGACCATTTATGTGACACTGACAATAGCATGCACTTGTTCGTCTGTTCCTAACTCTGTACTAAACCTAAGCTCACCCTCTGACTCTTCCAAGAAGAGGGCAATCATCTTCATTGTAGGACAACAAGAAAGATATAGACCATCTGCAAAGTGCACCAGATATCCCACTTACAGCCCTTATCCAGGAGTTTCACCCCAGAAGGGAGAGACATGCAGAAACTGTCTGTACGCAAGTTTTTTAATTGGTACAGCACGCACATTGGCTTTGATAGAGACTTTTAGGGAGTGCCTTTTAGCACAGTTCTGCCTTTTCAATGCACTGTAAGTAAAGGGGCCTCTTAATAAATAACCTACAAAGGACTCAAATTTATTAACATTGAAAACATGAAGGCTCCGTCGGCCCAGCCATGACTCGTCAATCCATCCTGCAGGCTGCATGCACATAGATCAGGACAGTGAGCACTACACTCACAGACCTATCTTACGGGATGAAATAAATATGACTAAAAGTATAGTTTCCGGCTCACCGGTATGCCACAAACTCTTAGTGTTTTGCTGTCCTACAACTACATAGTTGATCCACGGTGGATGTCCACCAAGTCTTGAATTCAGTTTACATTGCTGCCACTAGCACTCACACATGCAGGAAGATGGCTTAGTGCATTCATATGATGCCCTGGCACCTGATAAATACAAGCGAGGCATTTCCAATGATGTGTGCGTCACTTCCATTTCAACTGAATTAGCCACAGAACAAGAGACTGGAGATGAAGGAAAGTGGTTGAGATAAGACTATGAATGTAGACTCGCACTATTTTATAACGAAATTAGCATGTATTTGCTCTTTTTATTACAAGACTATTAATTATGCCTATTTAGGGGATTTCGTCTGTGTATGATTTTATTAATGGTGTTTTCAAATATTAAATAAGAGAACGAGATGGGAGGTTGACATAAAATCCCAGTTATGGCGCACACTCTTCCTGGACCCAAACAATCTGAAGCTGCCAGCAAATGAGGGAGAAGCACAAAATGATGGGTCAAAGAAGACCTTAAGGGGGTTAAAATATTACCATTAACTTTTGACTGGGATTGGTTAGCATTCTGCCTCACCGGGTCGCCTCTCAGCACATCAGGGTCAATACCTTATTAAATAAAATAAAAAACACATTGCTGAAATCATTACATTGTTTGGATTTTTATGTTTTTTTTTTTAGAGTTGTAGGACCTGGATATAGTACCTTCTTTTCGTGGGACGGGCATTGTATATACTTCCTTTCCACGCAGTGGCTTTTTTAAGTCTCTGGTGTTCATTACAGAGAGAGTGGCCTCTGAGCCAGCCCCTTCAAAACCACTGGCTTGTTTGGTTGAGCTCCCTTCAGCCATTACCTTGAGACGTTTAAAATAACGTTTCGGAGAACCCCAGATGAGAATTTGGCCTCACCATCATGCAACTGGCTGGTTGGCTGTATCCTTCCACCTCCAAGGACACACTTCCATTGCAATGCATGAGGAACTAATTAACATCTGAAAGTGTTACTATTTCCTCTCACTTCACTCACATCCTTTATCTCATACATGTCTTATATTCTATAAGCAATCACTGTCCGTTATATTTTTCTCACTGCAGAACTCACTGATTCACTTTATCCCCCGGGGTGCCAAACGCTTGTTACCATTAATGATTTGCATCAGAGGAACAGTTGCTGGTGTCCCCAGCAACCACATACAGCCCCAGGGCAGCTGAACAGTCAACATGCCTGGCAACTCCTATTCTCCTTCCACTAAGCCGAAACACAAACTCAGCACGCCGAGCAGGACTGGCAAAGTCAGCAGGTCTGGTTGATAAGTGAAAATGCAAGACTTGCTAATTGGCTTTGCCAATGCTTGTTTGAACTATTCCTCGTTTTGCTTCAGCAGAATGTTGTCATTTCAAAACGCACCAGACACTATATGTAGTGTTGAGTCCTCCTCCATTATTTCCGCCGTGTCCCTGAACCTAGCACTTACTCTGCAAACAAAAAGGTTTTGTTTAATTCTTGTTCATTTTGGACCCTTCCCCACTGTACCACACGATACAACCATATTAAAGTGCAGGCGGGGATGCTTTTTGACCTCGACAACTTTGTGCTCCCAAGCCATTCCTTTATTCAGTAATACCTGCATTCCTTTTAGAGTGCCATAATTCAAGCAGTATCTTCAATGTGCTTTTTTTGTGATAGTGTTTCAATGAAATGTTATCATTGTGCTTTGTAATTAATGCTGCACATAACTTGATACATGACAACCAGTTAATACGCATCTCAATTTTACTACTACATTTTATTACTTGATGCACTGAGTAAACCACTTATTGAGAATAAGAACTCAATCACAATCCTTCTGCTTGAAAAGGAGACCACAGTCACATGAATAATTCATGATATTCAACTGAACTGAGGCTTTGCCCGCCAAGCCTTACTGCTAATAAAAGGACAACAGCTGGAAGGGACGGGGGAGGCGGGACTGAGGTAGGAAGACACAGAATGAACAAAACCCAGAGTACAGTACAAACTATGGGAGAAGTGCTTATGAAACATAGGAAAGATGCAAACATTATCCCTTTAGCAGAGGAGAGTGAGGGAAAGCCAGGGCGGTGCATAAGAAGAGAAAGGAAGAGCAAGAAACCGCTCTGTGCCCTGCCGCTGGTACCGCCTTCCGACATCCACCTCCAAGAGACCTTGGAGGTCCTCAGCGAAAGAACTTTCCAGAGGGTGGGTCCTAGCAGAGGGACGTCAGTCCGCGTGTGGGTGTTTAACAGTAACCCTTTACGAGTAGGTTGGGTTTCTCAGAACTGAAGGATTTTGGGGATCACCTCGAGCAGTATATTGGTCTGTTCTGACGTGCAGGCGAGGCCTGTTCGCCTGTGGGACGATAGTTGAAAGGGGTCTATTGGTACGGAGGGCTCTCTTGTGTACACCAGAGGCATATTTGAGGCATGGGGCCCAAGGTACAAAAGACTGCCCTCCAAACAAGTATTTCAGTATCCTACTGGCTGAGAGTTTAACTTGCACGGCATGATATGCTGAGTTAGTATACCAGTGAGCCAAAGTTTTTTGTGCAGTATGTTGCACTTGATAAACCATTTGACCGTGCCTATAGACAACAGTGAGTCGAGCCCCATGAGGTTAAGGGATTCCTCCACTAACATTTTGTGCAAGGCTCCATTTTTTGCAGAGACCTGTCTATTAAAAAAGTGAGGCGAATATATTGTCGCTTTTTGGCCATTTAAACAAGAAGTAAAAATACATCTGCCTGCACCCTCAAAGAAAACAGCATATTTCATTTTTTAGGATATTTCAAACTTGAAATATGTTAGCTTGTCTGAAACAGCCCGACGCCTTTCACACCTCTTACACAATGCCTCTTTCCTGACATCGAATAAAAGGGACTTTACCCTATGAATGATAGATGTCCTGAGGTGTTGCGAGGAAGCGGGAACACTCCTACACAAGATCTGGGAATGCAGGCTAATCTGGGCATGCTGGACTGAAGATTGGACAAAGCGAAGAAAGCTCAATGAAGCCAGTATACTGCAGCTGATACCACATTCTGAGAACCAACTCCACATTCTGAGAACCAACTCCAATCCTACATCTAGAGCTGGAATTTTGATGTCCAGTGTGAAAGATATATATTTTGTTTAGGGAAATATTAGGGTTTTTTCTCCAAAAGGTGTAATCTGCCACACAGTCCAGGGCAGAGGGGGCGGTTAAAATGTTTTTCCATAGCGATGCTCTTCTAAAGTTGTAGAAAGGGAAAACATTAATTCTTGACCAATATTCCCATCAGAGAATATCTTTGATGAAGACGAAGGACCATCTACTGCCAAGAATTACTATGTAGGTAACAATGTATCCGGTATTAAGAATTTGCGACACCGATTTGCAGCCAGGACTTGCATATAGCTAGAAGAGCGCTTGCTGCTCCAAATGCTGAACTCAACTACACAAGGGAAGAAACAATTGGCATCAAAACAAACATGTAAAGATAATGGACAGTAAGCTTGTGGAAGCACAGATCCTTGTAAAGTATGGGCCTACGCCCATGTTGTGCCATGAACGTTGTGAATGTTCCCTCGTTGTTCCGACTTGTGGAGTAATGGTATGCGGAATCACAACGCGGTCATTGTAACGACCACGTTGTGATTCCCTGCGGGGAAAAAGACGGCGGGATGACGACATACATTCTCTTATCTTGTAGTGCTACCAGGGCACTGAAGCAGTTCATAGCAGCCTCACCGCAGCAGAGTCCAGCAATGTTGCAGTCCTACTATCAGCTCTGCTGCCCCCATGCTTCTGGGCTTCAACCCGCATTTAGTCTGTAGTCATCTGAGGAGTACGAGTTCTGAACAAGATGGAAAGGAAAAGGGCATTTGGGGTGTGGTACAGTGGGATAACAGGGATGAGACACATCCATTTAGACAAGCTCCACTGGAATTTCCATTGTAATGGGAGAGGTGCTGAATAATAAATCGTACATCAAGTAATAAACCTTGGCATCAAAGAAAAACACTTGTTTATGTGACCGGCCTTCAATGGTAGGTATGTGTAGTGGACATATAAATCATTGGAATGACCAAAGGTACAGGAAAGGGTTTCTTTGATAGAAAGGTATAACCATTTATTTCCAATCCAAGCGCATGAAGCACTCGATCTTCCTCACCTGATAATACCCTCTCCTCCATTCTCTCCTGAATTACTTTTGTCCTTCGTCGTGTTTTTCCTGTTCCTCTCCATCCCTTCTGCCTTGATTGTTCTTTACGTCATCTTTCAAAGGTCGCATGTGAATTGTTCTTTTTTGTGCATTAAATGTATATTGTAAGGCTTATTATTTTTTCTTTACTCTTTAAGCAAAATCTTTAACACTTATGTTTGAAGAATGTCTCAGACTGCAGAACTGTTTTTTAACTAAAATAAAACTCAGCTCGGCTGAATCGAAGTATATTACAAGAAACTGGCTTATCTTCTCTTTTTGAAATAATGTTTGTATTGATTAAATCAAGACAAGGAGCTTAATTGAAATATAGATTAAATCCACACAGAAAATTCTGTGTCATTACAAATCTTTTCCTTAAAATACGTTCCACATGAATACATGTTCCAATGATAGGGAATTGATAACAACAGGACAATCAAACAGAGGTACTTTCAAGCCAGACCTAAACCATACAAGGTCATGATGAGTGATCCTCTGAAAATCCGGGAACAACAGGGGAATCGTCATCTCCACACAGATTCACACATTTCGTCGTACGGTTAAAATGCCCGCGACGGGGATTGGGGCGGGCATCTGGAGGCAGTGTTTGCACAACACTGAATTCTGATTCGGGTGGCAATGGCTGCTCAGTCCGATAAAGCCTTCGGGTCGTGATCACCAGCAGGGGGACGGACCGCCACCCTGGACACCGAGCCATTCTCTGAAGGCCAGCCCAGTTCACGCCTGAGCAGGTCCCTCCCTCCCTGTTATTTCACCAGGGTGTGTGGTGTTCCGTGACTCGCACACACAAGGCCTCATAGACGATGAAACAAAAAACAGTGGCAGATAGCACTCCGGAAACCCTTATGCTAGAAACCTGCTGTGGCGTGCATCTGCACTGAACAAACAAACGCGTACACTACAGAGAGTGCAGAACTTCAGTGCAGCCACATTTCACTCTTAGAGTAATACAGGGTATTAAAACCACCGCACCGCCTGCTTGTTCACACGACTTAATCATTTCCTTGTTTTGTTTTCCCCGCCAGCCCGCTTGTGTACTCTAACCTTATGCAGTTTAACTGCTCCGCCTGCACCTGCATGCAACATATGCTGCCCCAGATGAAGGCACACCCTCTGCACTGCCCTCCCCCCCCCCCCAACCCTCCGCCCACCAGAAGAGTCTCCTTTGATCGAACATAATTTGGAACAACTCTCTTTATTTATTCTTGAATTACGGTACTTGCCCTCCCCCTTCCTAAAACAACATGTCACACCCCCGCGGGCAAATCTCTTCTCGGTGCTGCTTACATCTCTGTCCTTTCGCTCGACCCATTACCTCCCGTGGCACTCCCATTTCTGCATGTCAAAGTAAAGACAGCCCATGAAACACTGCCCCCTCCATCTGTGGCCTCAGGTTCCTTTTCATACCCCCCCCCCCCATTACTTGCCCATTTACTTATTTGTGATCTACTAGCCAGCCCTTCCAAAATACACCCTTACACCACCCTCATTTTCCTCCACAGCCTATTTGCCCCATTACCTCTCTTGCCATTCAGCCCAATTCTTTTGGCTATTGCACCATTTTTACCAATTTGTAAACCACCTCCTTCTACCTCTGGACCAATTACCCATGTCACTCTCTGACCTCCGTCATTTCCTCATTTTCTCAGTCTCATTCTCCTCCTAGCATTTCCTTTTTCTCCATAATCACCTTTTCTCCCTCTTTTGTTGCACCCTTTGTTGCCCAACTTGCCCCCGTTAGTTCTTTCTCCAAAGGCCTTTGAGCTCCTTCTTTACAGTGACGATGTTCTACCCTCTGCTCTGCTCGTGCACCGCTCAGTAGATTATTTTTGTTCTTTCAATATAAATACTTACTAAGTATACTTCCTAAGGCCTTGTCTAAAAGCCAAACCGACACCTACCTATATATATATATTCAATTCACTGTTTATCTCATAATTACACTCGGCTCAATGCCATCTACTGAAGCCGGGGGCAGGGGGGATCAGTTCACTCAAGTGGGGTTCTTTAACTGGACTGCTTGTAAAGCTTTTAGGAGCATAGTTTTGAGGACAATGTCAGGGTCACTGGTGCAATGGTGATCTACCCTCAACCCATAGCCAATCCAACATTTATAAACCCTACAGTAATTTGCCTCACTCTTCCTAAGCCGCCTTCAATACGGTGGAGGATTTGTACATCCTTCGACCAACCTCTCCACGATCTCAACTTGAGTGTTCACTCACTGTGTGTAACATACTTCGACAGGGAGTTGGTCCTCGGCTCGACACATTCAACAGGGAGATTAAAGTAGGTCGTTTTCTCCACCCACTGCTTCCTAGAGCACAGTGTGGTGTTGAGCCCTTCACTGGGGAGTGGGGGCAGCTTGCACCTTGGAGTTGATGTTGACCTGGTCTTATATACAACGGGAGAAACAGGCTCCAAGGACCGCTGAATTTCAATGCCTAGATTGCGCCTGTCCATCCCAGTGCCAAACACATTTTGATGGATCCAATATTTTAAAGCCCCTTTTACTTCGTTACTTTTTACATTTACTGAAAGTCTTTTTACTTAAGGTATTTCAATGGAGAGCGAAGAGCGGGACTTCCAATCATAGTAGATGTGCAGGACTGCCTGGGTGATGAAAAAGCCCTTGAAGACTCAAGTAGAAAGATCACCACTAAAAGGAATACCTCGCTAAAGACAGGGGACCAATGAGTCCCAGGTGACAAATACAGAACATTGTGCTCACCGCCAGTCGCAGAGGTTGCCACAAGTTAGTTCTGGAGTTGCACAACCCTACTCAACTAACTTCCGTTTTAGTAACAGCATGCCATTCCTTCCAGACCAGTTGCAATCTGACATCATGTTTACAATCCAGCTAAGCTCCTAGACTCATTTTAGGATGTTATATTTTATGAAAATGGTATGTACTGGGATACATATAGTCTTACTAATATGACACAGCAAAATACGCGAAAGCATACCGCAACAATAACGTGCAATAACTGAGAAACCGAACATCTGTACCGCTAGACTGAGAGACATGCCTTAGCGAACTCACTCCCCTAAGTCATTTTACCAAGGAATGTAGGTTTGCATTTAGCGCGCGCGCGCGCGCACACACACACGCAGCTCAATAAGCCACCTGATGGTCAGACTTCCCAACATTTACAGGCTCGGTGTGCTCTTAAAACAGATTGAAGCAACTCCCTTCAACTCATGAAAAAACTGGAGTTTATTTGTCCACCGCTCCCTTAGCGTTTATCAGAACAAAAAAGCGTCACGTTTCAAAATAAAGGCCTCTCTTTCCTTTGGAAAGAGGGATCCCAGGTCACTGTGAGGACTGGAGTCCATGAGGGAGAAGGAGTGCTTCTTGATACAACTATGGGGAGGCAAGCCTTTGTTGTTGTCTTGAGCAGAGGGTGCCCCATCCACAGCCTGTATAGTGGCCTCGAACTCAGCCGAGTCAGGGAGCCTCACTGTGGTTGTGGAGTGGCTAGCAAGTTTCCAGCAGCCTCCCTGAAGCCAAGGATTGCTAGCCGCAAAGGCCATACATTTATAAATCCCCTGAAATCATAGAAATATGGGGAGGTGTCGCAGCAACAGATTCCCTGTGGACTGGATCAGCCCCTGGATGCACTGCATTTGACCCAAATAATCAAAGGCTAGGAGACATAATTTCACCTGACATTATATACTTTAAAGTAACTCTACTTGTGCTGTAGCTGTCTATGTAACAGGAAAAAAACTCTACTGCCAACCCCCTGTGCATTGAGGCTGCAGTGTCACTGGGAGGTGATATGAGCACTATAAAAGCAACGATGACAAATACAACATGTAGCAAAAAAAAAAAACGGACAGCAGAGTCTAACAGTCAGTATTGCTCTCAACATAATTTGTATTTAAAGATCACCTTCTTCGGCTCCCTGCACCCCATCATAATTTATTTAAGATCAAAGTTCTTAATGCAGAGTGTTGGGACGGGAATGGCTCCTGCAAGATATAATCCTGTTCCCTTACCCCGAGTGCTCAACTTCGAATATCTGGTATCCTGGAGTTTAGTTTTAGCTCTATCTTCACACTGAAAAAGTGTGTGACCAGAGGCCCAGGCCTGTCCATTGAGTGAAGTCCTGCACCTGTCCTGTCACCTGGTGGGGCGCACCAAGCATGCCCTCATTGCACGGACAATGGACTACTGTCTCTGTGATGGGTCAAGTACATAGAGTACTAGTGACAGCATGCCATGTTTTGGCAATTCATTGTTGTGACCAGACCTTTTTTTTTTTTCTGTGTCATTGAAGTAGAGGCGTACTGACCCCCTATTGTAAAGGTTCAATTCTATGCGCTAACCCAGTTACTAGCACTAACATTCCAAGTGTGGGGAGAGGATGTGTTGTAACTTCCAGGGCTGCCAACTTTGGAATTGGGGAACGAGGTTCGAGACTCAGCATCGTCTTAAAATCCTGTCATCCTGGGCAAATCACGTAATCTCCTGGGCCTAAACAAATGAATGTGTCCTTGTGTAATGTAACTGGTGCTCATGTAAAGTGTTCCAATAGCTTCTGATCGAGTTTGCGCAGTATAACAAAACTGCAAGTATATCTTTTGTGTGTTTGTGAATGAGGCCTGCATTGCACGTGCACTGTATGTATGAGTGAGCCAGAGTAATGGAGGCTGTGAGATTCATTAGGGATGCCCCTGGGCAGGCCTTGAGGACAGGATGGAGGGGAGATTGTTTTCTCAGACAGTGGAAGTGTATTGCCGACATTCCTTAAACTTGAGGGAAGATACCCTTTGTTAAAGCGAGAATGGGGGGCAGAACATTCGAGGTGGGAACCTCTAAATGCTGGAATGACCTGCCCCTCCAACTACGTATGATGCACTCTGAACAGGATTTTAGAAAGGCCTTCAAGACCTGGTTGTTCAGCCGTAGAGACTAGTTCTCTGCTAGCATGGCTACGATGTTATCCACTTTAGCATCGGGACACCTCAGTTGAGGTAGCTGAGTGCTTTATAAATGTCTTTTATTAGTATTACCTACATACTGGAGTGGGAAGTGAGGAGACAAGCTCCTTTAGTAATATGATTAGGCCTTTTGCTGAGAGGGATACCTGGTTAGTCTTCCTGGAGCACTGCCTTTTGGTGAATGGCGGGGTGACGGATGGAATTGTAGTTTCTGTTGTTCAAGGTGAAAGGGATCTCTTTAGGTGAGGTCAGCCTTTTGTATCTCCTCTTATCAGTCTAATGTGAAGGAAGAGAGGCAGGTACAGAAAGCTCACAGCCGTGTGTGTCTCTGTTGTGGGTGCTCCAATCTCGAGACTACCCTTCTCTGAGGAGCATCACTCTACACAAACAGGGTCTGGACAGCCGCCTAGGCAGAACTTTTGAAAGAACAACAACCCTATACCGAGATGAAAGCGTAGACAGCAGATGATCCACATCTTCTGTCTGCTTTAGTTTCGGAAAGCAGGAGCCACGGGTCTGCAGCTTGTTCCAGTTCCAAGTTTTCTATGACCAAGGAAGGGAGTGCTTTGAAGAGTACCCAGAGGACTGCTGTACAACCAGAGCTGGTGTCTGCCTGACAGTCAAGTTCCCAAAGGTTAGGGTATATTACCTGAAGTCTTGCATTGCCGGAAGAAGGTGTTCATTTGACCTGAGGTACCTATAAGGCAACCTGCCTGCCAAGAGAGCGGAGGGGCCTGCCAACCCTGTATGAGGTGTGACTCTCTGGGAAGCGACAGAAGCAGTGGAGCCCTGCTGTTACTGGGTTCTGCCAAGGGAGGGAGGAGAGCAATCGGCATTGCCCAGGTGCTGGCAGGAGTCTGCCTGTCCAAGTGGCGGTTCTGGTCAGGTACTGCATAATAGCAGGTGGCCATGCCACTGTGACCAAGAAGTGTGGCCACAGCTCATCCCATGCTGCTGTGACCAAAGGTGTGTCTGCAGCTTATCCCCTCCCATTGTGACCTAGAAACTGGTGCTGACCACTTGCACCTTTACACCACCATCAGCACCCAGGAGCAGGCAGGAGAGCGACAGCGGCCAGACTTGCCCCCTGGGGGCGACTACAGGTCACCTGAAATTCCTGGCTGGAGAGCCTCAAACGTCTGCTGTCACCACCTGCATCGAAACCTCACCAGAGCTAAAGGAAACCATACCTGGATAGAGAAGCGTGCTCTCGCCCAGAAGAGAAAAAGATGGTCATTGCAGGCCTGCGTTTCAGTGCTCAGCACACTGCGAGATACCAAAGACTAATAAGAACTGTGAAAAACTGAGTGCCCTAGAAATAATAGGGTGGGATAATCTGCACTTGAACTTTGATTAATGCCAATAGAGACATTCTTCCTCAGAGGGGAGAACTGCCAAATAAAGGGGGAAGGGGATCTTCGGGGGAGTGGAGTGTAGATTGAGGTGCAGTAGTCCCAGCACCCCATTCCCGAAATTGTGCCTGATCACTATTACTTGTGTAGTACTTAGTTTTAGTGTGTAATAAAGTTCTTTTTCTTTTATAAATTAATGCACGGAGTTGGCCAATCAGTTATTGTGCTACTGGGTGATTGTTGAGTACTGAGTTTAAGCACCCCCATACACACTTCCAGAGAGCCTATGACTGCTCACCAAAGCAGTCACAGACTTTAGTGCCGACTGGGTTACTCTTGGCCTAATTTACAGAGCCATAGTACGACACACCCGGGACATAAAGAGCAAAATACCCCATTCACTATAGTGAAGACCTAGCACCCCCTTAGCACTGTGGCTCCCCTGAAGGAGGTCTGTGACAGAGTTCTCCTGGATTGGAGGTGAGAAATTACAAGCCTCTTGAACATACATTGGACACCTCTGCATAGAAGGGCTACAGGAGGAGTCTAAGAAGTACGTGTGCACCTACAACATCTCACCAGTCTAATTTTAATACGTGTTTTGAACTATTTTGCACATATGAGGAGCCATGTACACCTGGTCACTTTAGTATAGACTAGAGGAAAGCCAGAAAAATCATTAAATGCCCGAGGTGGGATTGTACTCAAATTGGCTGCAAAACTTTATTAGCATTCCAGCACATTGATGCTCAGTGTACTACATTTGAAGAGCCTTTCGCGGTTCATGAAAACATTTGGTGGTTCTTGAGAGACTAATCCTACATAGGCAGGCAGCAATTTCTGGGTGTTACAACATCTCTCTGACTCAGGTTACCTGAAAGACCACTTAGGTTCCGGGAGGGTTTGGGGGGTTGTGGGACAGTTGAGCGGACACAGCTCCCCTTGAATACAATAGTTCGTAGGCTAGGGCTGTAATGCACAACACTGGGATGGACTGGTGGCTTCCCCAGCTGTCTTGGGACATTTTGGAATGTATTGTGGACAACACTATAATGGGTACAGATGGCGCACAATGCCCGAATTGTAGCCTGTACTTTCTGAATAATCACAGTGTTCAATGTGATGTGTATTGCGATGTACCTCCACATGAAAATCCCAATAAAGTTTGTTTTTAAAAAAAAACCTGAAAGACCACTTAGGACAGTTATCTTTCAGAAGATCGACATCTTTGAGATCATTAGGCACTTTGCGGAACGTACTGCCTGCAAGTACGGTGGCAGGGCATATGATGCTGCACCAACTACCAATGTTTGTTCTACACAGTTTAAAGGATACCTCGTACGATAGCTAAAACTCAATGCCCACCTCCCGAAACCTGCCACCAACTATTGTTTCAGATACAACAAGAAAATACAGAAAATGAGAGGCATTGTTATGAAAGTAACAAAATATTTGTCGGGTTGAAATCCCACAGATGTTGAAAAACAGCGATGACAGAAATGGCCAGACTTTCAACTAGATGATTTTGCAGATTCTTTTATTCATCAGTAAATACAAAGCAGCCAACTGTAACTTTGGACGTGATATGAGTCTCCACGATGACCGCGTGAAGAGGCTGGCGATTGAGCACGATATACACCTATGTCCCTGAAGGGGATTAGTCAGAACGGATTTTCACACATTAGACTATACTTTTTCAGATTCTACGATTGAAACTTAACTACTATAAAAAGAGTGCAGACCGAACTGGGCCATCTCATTTTGGACACTGTGTTTGACGGCATGAAACACCTGAATTGCCCTGAAGAAGCCCGCTAGGGTGAAACGCATCGTCTGCTATGTATTTACTGATGAATACAAGAATCTGCAAAATCATCTAGTTGTGGCCATTTCTGTCATCGCTGTTTTTCAAAATTTGTGGGATTTCAACCCGACACATATTGTGTTACTTTTATAACAATGCCTCTCTCATTTTCTGTATTTACTTTGCGGAACTTGTTCAAGCATCTGGTTTGCATTAACAAATTCTGCATTCTATCACTACTTCTAGGTTTAAGCTTTATGGTAATTGTTACTAATGTTTTGAATGTATGATTTGAGCATCCCACAATTCCTTGTCACTGTGCTTTGATTATATGGCTGTCCCGCACTTCCACAGAGAAGACCTAATACTGAGCTCCACACTATCAGAGGAAGATCAAAACGAAATGTGCCCTTTGTGGTCGTCCGAATAATAGGGGTTCTTAAATCCTCTTCCACATCTGACATTTACTATTGCAAACGTGTGGCACCAACTAAAACTCACTGGTTCCAAGTGTTATTAGGACAACATGCACATAAGCATTTATGAGATGTCCAGATAATACTGGGAGCATTTTCAGATGGCGGAGTCAAAAATTCCTCATAATGGGTTCCTGTCTTCACAGGCAAGTGTTTAAACTAACCACACAGTTGCCACGAGATGACAACAAGAACCTGAGAATTGCCTGGGCCCAACTTGTGAAAGATTTACAAAAACTACATGATAAGCAACTTTTAGATTTATGGAAACAATGTCAAACTTTCTTCTCGAGAGACAACAAAGAAATACTACTGGTAAGTGCAAATTTGGTGCAGATGCTTTATCAGAGCCCATTCTTGTCATGGTATCCTGCACAATCCCAGTGTGGAAATGTGCTTTCTTAAGCAAGGCTGCATGTAAGATGCCCACCATGGTTCACTCAGAGGAAAGGGAATCACTGGAGATGCTAAAATGAGCACACTTCTGGAAAAGAGGATTCCTGCAATGCATTTGACCACCCTAATACAGTTAAAAAGCTTGGGATAGGTTTCAACAGCCATTAACATCGTGGGTCATCTCCTGGCCAGTCTCAGACCCTTGAGCTGACTTTGGAAGACTGTCAGTTACTCTCCATGGGATCATGAACTCGAGAAGTTTTATGGAATACCAATTAACCATCAAGTTGGCTTGACTGGGGAGAAGAGCAGGCATGACCCATCCACTCCCATCCATCACGAGCACAGGGGACTCAGATAAAACCGTTCTCTCCTATCCATTCCTAAGGGTGTGGAGCAGTTCCCAGGGTTCGGAGCCTGATGTTGCCTTCTGTTTGTTTAGTTTAGCTGTGACATGCTAAGATTGGAGCGGGGGCATGTTGTCGTTAATGACGTTTTGTTTTTTCCTCGGCAGATGGGTCTAGGAAGCTTCCTTTTTGTTTGTGCATGAGTTGCCGTGCAGTGTCCTGAGCTTAACATGAGGTTGAGCTGCCAAACATGGCCCTTTGAGATCGGAACTGCCGTGAGACTGTCTCAGTTTGCTTTTTGAGAAAATGTTGCATAAGAGGGCCGGTCTAGCTTTCTTTTCTGAGCCTTTAGCAACCCTCAACGTGCACTTTTGTATACAACACCCTCATTTTAGCTATCCAACACTGGCCCTCCGCTCTTCTCCGTGAGCACGACTGACCAACGCTGGCGGCGTGTCAAAGGCGGCACACGTGCATCGACCTGCTCGGAGTACCACTTAATCTCCATTCATTCTGGGAACGTTGAAACAATCCTTGAATGCAAAAGATTCTGCACATACACAAATGTCCAGTTGCAGCACGTCATGCCTGCATTTGTCGTATTTCTAAGCGTGGTCATTTCTCTCAGCAAGAGGGACCAGGCGCTCAAAGATGTAGGTATGTACCCAGAATTCCACAATGTGGTCACGTGAGATTTTCAAGGCCAGACGTTAGTTAGGTAGGTGTCCAAGTGTCTAAGCCGGCAGGTTGTATGTAATCCGTTCACTGTAACTAAAATGACAATTCACTTGCTGTCAATCAAAATTAAATCACGTCTGAGCTGCCGTACATCAGTTTGGATGGCCGCTAGAAGTGAGTGCCCCTTCAGTTTTAACACAAATGCGTGGTCACTAATTACAATTAACAAAATAATAATGTTGCCAGCAGAGAAGAGGAGATGCTTGTGGCAGTTGTCCAAACACCTCGCCTGTGCCGCTGCTGACCTACTTCTTGCAGGCCTGGAGTCAGGATGCCTGGTACCCTAGTGGCACAGCCTTGATGGGAGCAGGATCCCACTGCTGCAGGGCCAGCTCCATACTCATGCGATGGGGGCGGAGCAAGCAGTAGGCCCAAATACTGGCAGGGGCGCTGCATCAGAGCACATGCACATCAGTGCACAAGACACTTTTTTAAATTCCTAGCAATTTTGTTTGAGACAAGTAAAATAACTGATTATTGCCAGGCATAAAACATGCAGTTAATGTGAAAGCAGAAGAGATCCTTAAAGTCACTTCATTTTTTTTTTTAAATGAAGTAATTGTAGGCTAATATTTTGTCCCTGCTTTTGGAAAAGCATATGAAAATATTCGGACCAAAATTCAGGTGCAATTACCAATAAAAAAAAGGTTGATTCGAGAATCCAGGAGGATTTCATTTTCAAAGTTGGAGGGGGTGTTTTAAGCGGCGGATCGCCACACTGGACATGAAATTGTTGAGAGTCTGTGCTAACCAGCTAAGGGATTTTTTATGGCTCCGGCATGAAGCTCTTGAGAGGTCTGAATGTGTCTGAAAGATATACCAATGAGCACGCGATAACATGAAGAATAGAAATTGTATTCATAGTCATCAAAACTAATTACAGACACATTGTATGTTTTAAAAGATGCAGTCACGGATAATAAGGACATCAAAGAAGAGAATCCAAACCTAGGCCTGTTTGCATAGCGTATGTGAGAGGCACGGGAGTGTATCACACTACAGGACTCAAATATATGGAGTGCATCAAGCATCACTAACTCCAAACGAATGTTCCTCACAAAGAATGATGAGATGCTACTATGCACAAAAAGGAAAGAGAGGTTGTGTGTAGACCGGGAATCTTTACTTTTAAAGACGAGAACCCTCACTCACCCAAAGGTGACATGCTTCATCATTGGGTCCCCTCTTACACACTGCAACCGCAAGGTATACAGTGTGGGCTACAACTCTCAAAAAAACGAGAGGAGCGTGAGGTGTTTTAAGAGGATGCCAACTTAGGCAGGGGGAGTAAGGGGCAGAGTGTGAATCAGAAAGAAAAGGGGTTGTGTATATAAAACTAGCTACTGGGTAACAAAATTCAATTTACTGTTAGTCCCCATCAGCTAGGGTTAAAACGAGGTGATATAGGATTGAAATAATATCCTAATTACTAGTGGTCTACTAGTGGTCGACATGTTTCTGCCAGATGACTACGAGTTCGCGGCATTCATCAGGACCTCTTGAAATTATCACTCTGCTAACAAAACAAATATTGAAGTAAAAACCACTCTCAATGTTATGGTGGTTTGTGACAACAGAACCAGCTGCAGTCCGGTCCAGTGTCTAAAAGGTCATGTTAATTTACCTCTCGCTTGCAAAGAATGATGCCTCAGATCACAGATTACTTGCGTTAGTCCGTGTCTTTCCGTTCGGGGCACCAAAACGAGGGGGGCACGGAAGTGACACCAATACATTGATAAATAGATGTACAATGCTAAGAAATGTAGTTACAAATACACTCTTCAAAGTTTTAAAATAAAATGTCAGTGTTTCGGCTATATTGTGAATCCAACTGGCCTTCTTCTGGGCATGTGTAAATGCATGTACCTTGGCAAGGAGCACTAGCCAGTAGTGAAGCTCCTGTATGGCACAAATGTGAACAGCTGCCCAGAGCAGGGTGGATGATAAATACACACCCTTTATCCTTATACAAGTGTAACTCCTGACCTGCAGATAGTCTATGCTGGGGGAGATGAGTTCTAGATGTTATGGTATCACTTCTAAGTGGCAGGAAGTAGCATTACATACACATTGTTAGGCTGTTACATGACTTGATCACAGTGCTTCAGTACTTGGCAGGCGAGTATTTGTGAAGAACATATATTTAGCTCTTGTAGATTACAGTGCAGTTAGGTTTGAAGAAACAATCTCTCTGAATTATTCAGCAACAAAATCACCACCATTTACAGCAACTTTAGCCCACAATCGGACCCAACAGACTTCACCAAACACCTCCTGATCTTATCCACAGAACTAAAGCTAACCACATGGCCCTTCATCATCCTAGAAGAAACCGCTTCCACCATGAAGTCTATCCACTCAGGAGCCCCCATAGGGCCCTACCACACCTATTTCAGGGAAACTGAAGCCCAACTGTGGTATGCTCACAACCATTCTGAACACCTACACCTCTTCCGAGACCTTCCCATATGCTTGGAAACATGCAACTGTCCTTCCGTTGCTGAAGAAGCCCTCTACGGACCCTTCAACGTGAGACAACTACAGACTGATCTCCTTGCTACCATTCTCGGCCAAGGACTTGGAGAAAATCATTAACAGACACCTCACCAAATACCCAAATGACCACCAACTCCTTGACATCACTTAATTTGGTTTCAGAACCTACCACTGGGCTAAAGGAACGATCTCTATGATGGAATCAATAAATAAACTCACCTGAAGACTGCAACCATTCAGAACTCGGCAGCCAGAATCACTTAACCTCCCATGCCACATTCACATCACACCATTCCTGAAGGGGACCCGCTGGCTCCCCGTTCACAAACTAGCACAATTCAAACTCACCCACACATTCAAGGCACTACATAACACTGGCCCCGCATACCACAGCAGTCCCATCTGCTTTCAAAAACCCTCCAGACAACTTCTGTCACCTGGATCCTACTTGCACAAATCCCACACAAAAGGAAAACCAGATCCGGTGGTCACGCCTTCTCCTACATTACTCCTTGAGCGTGGAGCAACCTGCCCCTACACACGGGAGCCTCCGGACCACTTCTTGACTTCCTCAAGATGCTGAAGATCTGGCTTTTCGAGTAATCCTACTAGACCCTCGTTTTCCCTGGACTCACACCTTCTCAGCACCAGGATACCCTTGCGGGTGATAGTGCACCCTACAAATCTGCATAACATAATAGGGTCTTACTGGTAGAGGAATTAACTCTTCACACCCTTTCAAATTAAGTACCTTGAGGACTCCTTACTGAACTCGAATATGACATGTTTAGTATAATTTGTGTTTACGTGAAATCCTAAGAATGAAAGCTGCACTTAAGTTGGCACACTGGTATTTACTGGGTTGGTACCGTATCATTGTTGGCAGGGGAGGCGGGACTTGGGCGCCATGGTTTTGTCTGTCAGGGCCGCCGCAGTGTCAGACAGGGCATCCAGAGTGTCTGTTAAAAGTAGCTTTACTTTCGTAAAAAAGCAGAAAGCATTACAGTCGGACCCCATACGTATTAGGAGGGGTGGACATGAAGGTACAGACACAGCACAATTAATAGTGCCCCCCGGGGCCAGCCCTGTCCTCGTCCAGCAGGGCCGCCGACACCACTGTGAGCCTGCTAGGAGGCACGGCCCTACAGAAGTGCCTGCATCCCGAGCAGGCAGACAGCTCGCCCTGCCAGTCACACGGCCAGGCCAGCCCAGCCTGTGTAAACAACGCCATACACAGCCAGACAGGCCGCGTGTTCTCTGGGCGCGACTCCTTCGGATTCCCACCCCTCCCCCCATCCAAGCAGTACAAAGGGCACACAGAAGGAACATCTCGCGCAGAAGGAACATTTCTGCCGTCAAGGGTCAAGTTGTCAAAAAAGTACAGATCAGTGAAAAAAAAATCATGGGGGTGGGTGGGTTCTAAACGTCTGGAAGGTTAAGTCCAAGATGGAACACGGTGCTACATTGGTACATGACGTATGTGAGCTGAACGCCCGGGGCAGAGCCGGGAGTCCAGCCTGCAGGGTGGCTCGAATCCCAAAAAAGGCCAGCCCAGCCATTCGCTATTGTGCCATAAAAGAACTGAGTGCCAGAGAATGGGCAACAGAGAGAGCTCAGTTACTGCGGAAGTCAGTGCTGAAACTCATCAGGCAGGTCAGTGTCCATGCCAAGGCCGGGACTTAGTCTCCAAACACAGCACGCGGAGGCGCCTGCGCGCCATCAAACGACCAGGGTCCCATACCACGTGACACTACTGTATAGGGACGCTCTGGAGACAGTCTCCACATCATGGTGGAAAATCTGGGGCTCAGCGGTGATTACATTTCTGCCCGACTGTGAGAGTGAAGGAGTCATAGAAGAGTCTAGGTGATTACTGGGGAGGGCAGAGGGAGAAATACTCCAACGAAGGCAGCTAAACAATGACGTCCAAATATTCTTATTTTCTCCAAATAAATGTAGATACTGCTGACACGGTCTAGCTCCCAGAGACTGACGATTCACTCTGGAAAGTTTTCACCAACTAAGTCAATCATTCAGACCTTCCAGAGACGCACCCTCCTCCCCTTGGCCACCCCCACCCAGACATGTTTGAGCCCCCTGTCCCATATAGAAGAAGTGTCTGCACTTTTAAAACCACTGGCCCCCAAAAAAAACCTCTGCCTCCTTCTAAAGAAGTGCATAAATCGCAGGAGTATGCCATACGTCTGTCATTTGCAGCGTTACAAAGACGCGTCGAAAGCAGAAGGCGCTACATAAAAACAATAGTTTGTTAACAGTGAACCAAACAGGTAGGCGACACAAAGCTTCAATGAGAGGGGCTCTATCTTCACAACTTAACTAAGACTGCATCTGCTTCACCTCGAGCAAAAATAAGACGTGTGGCCTCTTCACATGCAAGAGCTACTAATTTCAGCATCAGGTTACACATTACTTTCATGATAGGTAAACAATGCCTATGACGAGTGCTGCTCTTCACCAGAAACAGCACCGAAATGACACCCAAATGCTGAAGAATGCTTTAAGCAAGATTCGCGAGCATAAGCACTGGAAATGAAGTACAACTATCCAAATACAAGCGCGGGGGGGCGCATCTATCTGCAAGCAGCGCTTAATAGGCTTTCCATCCCTCTGTAGCCAGAGCGCGGTAACACAATATCTGCGGCTCCATCCAAGAGCGGGGGCGGGAGAGGCAGAGAGGGGTCGGGGATAAGAGCTCAGTCAGGGGCTCGAGGGCATTTCTGAGGCACATCAGCGCAGCCATGCGCACTCGGTGCCAGGTGAGGCCTGCCCTCCTCACAGCCTCGCCATCGGAGCGTGTAATGCGCCCTCGCCCCTCGGGGGGCCGGAGCACTGAAAGCAGCGCAGCAGGCACGCATCGACGTGGAGAAGAGACGTCGCCAGGCACAGCAGCTCGCGCTACGGACTGCATCTCGCACCCCTTCTGTGGGGCACGTCAGGCGGAAAACTGCAAAGCGACTTCCAGGGAGATACTAAGAATGCCAAGCCAGAGAAGTCCCCGGTGACCTGTCCAGCGTGCAGCTGGAATATTCTGCAGAGGGTTTAAATGCATATTCAAACTGGTTTAGGTCTGGTAGAAACAATTTGCAGCTGTCCAACTGGAAGGCCGACAATGGTTTGTGTATGGGCAAAGACATCGTGCGGGTGCAATCATCACAAACAATTATTTGCGGTGCATTTGTACTTAGGAGGCTAAAGTGCAGTTTCAGGACGTTGGAGTAACAACCACTTAAGGTAATTGCACAGCCCTTAAATAACTTTCACTCAACAAACCACATCAAAGCAGGAGGTGTCCAGCAGCACTAATAGTGGGATGCTGCGCGTAAACACCTGGCCAGCCACGCGCTTGCATGCAGGCTCCCAAGTGTGCCACCCCTCTGTGCAGTGCCCTCTGCCTCGTGCATCACTGGATCACGGTGCCAGTGTCCTGCTCTTTAGGACAGGGCCTCTGCCCTCCTCTGCTATGCAATCTGGGGTGTCCCCGCTGCTCACGAATATTTCCACTGTGCAGGAGTCTGGAAAAATGTCGGAGACCAAATGCCCAGCCCCTTTCTTACAGAACACACACATCCCTTATGAACGCGCTCGATCATTTCATGAAATCGAGGTTACATTAATCACCTCCACTTCACCCAGTGAGTGCACCGCTTGAAAGGCAGCAGAGGGGGTGAGGGAAGGCGGATGAGTAATCGCCCACCATACACAGTCTTGGGCAACTAGTCGAGGGATATACAAGCAAACCGTGAAAAAAGAGGCCTGATCCGATTCCTGGCCTCTTCATCAAGCGAAAATTGAGTCATCGTGGGCCACTTAGTGTTCCTGTTGATAATCTAAACTCCAAACACGGAGTTCTTAGGAACAGACTGAACTCGGATATTCGACGCAACTTGCTGCGCCCGGGAGCACCTAGAGGCCACTCGTTCACGAATGTCTATTCGCCCCGCGTGATTACCCGGACAAATAACCTGACTGAGAGTGTTCCGTGTACCCCCTCCGGGACTTTCCCAGATGGAGTGCCTCTCGCCACCGCATGTGTAAAGGCTCAGTGTGGCAGAGTCCAACACACCCCGCATCATCGAAGAGCAAGGGCAGCCGCGGCAACCGAGGGAGGAGGGCAGAGATTCGGGCAGGATAGAGTACCTCACACTGCCCTCATTCATTCTCCAGACTCCCTATCACCCCCCCCCCCCCTCCCTCCACACACACACACACAGGCACCCTGCCTCACCGTCGCTGCCTTCCTCCTCCATGGCGCTTGGACCTGCCCCGAAAAGAAGAGCCTTCTGTGGGTCAGTCCTGGGCTCGAGCTCCAGCCGGTCTCGCGCTCTCCCTGGGCTCCACACACCGGCCCTCGGCTGGCAGCGCGCGGGCGCCGGCTGCTGCCCTAAGTTGGTCCTGAAGTGATGGAAGTTTGAATCGACTTCTTTCCGTCCTCGCTGCCTCGGACAGCCCAGTGCCCTCCCTCTTCCAGCACTCCACGCCCCCACACATTTCCGAGCCCTACACACGCGCGCGCGGCCGAAACATCGCCCCCCAGAGGCCCCGGGGGAGCAAGAGCAGACGGGACCGTTCTTAAAGCTACAGTGCGCACAGCATCCCCCACTCGCACTGGCTTCAGAGCTCCCGTTGTCGCCGAACCTGGAAAACATGTTTAAGCCAGTCCGTTCCAGAGGAAAACAGTACCATTTCTATTATGATGAAAACATTACGGTTAACAATGTAGCTACACGTACCTAGGAGGTAGTTGCAAGTATGTTCAGTAAAGGGACCAAAAATGCTGGTCTATATATTTATTAGTTTTGCAGCACCAACACATGATGCCATAAGCCCCCACGAAGCAGAGCAAAACCTGTTTTAGTACACTTATTTGTACCATTTATCCACAATAATGGTGCCATTCTATAGACCATGGAAGGGTGCGAGGGGATGTCCGAGATTGTGACACGTAGGTTCTGTCGTGTCCCTTATATTTGTGTAGTGTCTGTCTGCCCCTGGTGAGGGCTCTTGGCGGTGTGAGCTGTCCGGCAATGTATGTGTCCACAGTCAGGGCTGTCTAAGCATGCATGACTGCACAGTTTTGGCGCTCTGTTGAGAGAAGCGTGGCTGGTTAGCATGTGTGCAGAACAGCATGTCATGGCAGCTATGCTCACGTAGGTGGCACCGGCCAAGTGAGACAGACTGTTGATATCTACAAACTGGACTTCGACTCTGGATGGATAATATGCATGTGCGGCTAAGGATATGATGGGGAAAGCTGGGCGAGTATGTGGCAAGCAAAAGGCGTGCAGGATGAATGGATGTTGCGGATAGTAATGCAAGTGTTGGGTTGACAGACACACTCCGCATTTTAGTGCGATGCTGATTATAGAGAGGACAACACAGCTAGCGACACAGGACGGATAATCATGTGATTTTGGACTAGCCAAGGTCATTAGTAAGGGGAACGAGATAGGAGTGCTGTATTGTAAATGACAAAAGTTAAAGAAACAGGGGTAACCCTATAACCCAAGGAACCTGGGCCTCATCAACAAAATATAAACAATGGTTCCATAGGGAAACAATTACTTTCAATCATAATAAATCAAAAACCACAGCATATATAAATCAATTGAATAATCAATATCAAACAAAAATGTACAATTTTAGATATAGCAATTTATTCTTTGTATTTTGAATTGGGGATAGACAAAATCCGAAAATTGAAAAAGATAAAGCTAAGGCTGTATATACAATATTTTTAGAAAACGACGCAGTGAACAAGTGAATAAAGTGACTTAGTGCAATAAGTGACAGTGCAGATAATTACAGTATATGTACGTATTTACACAATGTAACAAAAATATGTACAAAGTTCCTTATATTGGATAAACCAAGATTTGTTCCCTATAATATATCTTTAGGAGAAAAATCGGCCCTGTGGTTTTTGATTTATTATGATTGAAAGTAATTGTTTCCCTATGGAACCATTGTTTATATTTTGTTGTATTGTAAATGACGTCTCGATACATGGAGGGCCTTTGGCGCTCTGGTGGACAGAAGCATGCAAGTAGCAGGGGAACTGCCAAGGGGTAAGTGCCACCATACATTGAATCCAACCACCTAGGTTTTTTAAGTTGGTACACTGAATATCAACAAACAGGGCACTAGTAACACCTTTTGCTTACAGTGCTTAGAAACAAGCGTGAAGCGCTCCACACAAAGATGTTAAGTGTTAAGTGTCAAGTGAATGTTTTGTTCACAGACATTTTGCCAGTGAGTTGCCTCTGACCTTGCATGTGGAAAAGCAATGCAGCATATGGGAAAGGAAAGGTGGGCAAATTTAGTACCAAGGAAGTGTATTTGCCAAACATCTCAAGCTCATAAGGAAGACGAGCTATCCTGTAACATTTTACCTAATCAGTCAGCAGATTGCTAGCCTAGCTAAACTAGCTTGATAGACAATGTTGCCAGCACAGTTCTCTTGGCCAACAGGACCACCAGCCTAACTATGATTGTATATATGCTTGACCGTCGAGGCTGTGTTGGTTGCAAGAGAGTGGTATGTCATAACATTTGTAATTGGTTGACTGACCGTGTGATCGATTGTTTCCCAGTTGCCCTCTGTTTCTGTTCAGCACTGATCCAATTTTTGGTGGTAATTGGCACAACACTAGTTTTGTGAGAGTGTGTTGATGCATGCAGTGTGTTGTTCCGTTGTGGTGGATGCATTGTGTGCTAGGATATGCTAGGATATGTGTTCACAAGTCTGTTCCATGCTTCTTTGATGTGGTGGTGATGTTAAGGCATCCTGGAAGCGTTTAGTGACTTGGCAAGTAACACGTTGCAACGCGCACTGTGTCACAGGAGTGTCGTCATGGTGCCTATATTTTATTCTATTCAATTAATGGTATTAGTAGTAGGGAGTTGGACTCTTCGGTTTCAAATAATGTCCAGCCTCGTGATTGCCTGCAGCGAAGATGTGTTTTTTCAATATGATGTTATCAGAACACAGTCATTATGCAATCTAGCAAAACAACCTTAACAAACTCAATCCTGATGACTTTACTGGCAAGTTGGTTTGGTTCTTGTAAATGTTGTCACTGCATGCCATTATCATCCAAATGAATGAATATCGTGCTAGACATATTTCTTTCATCAGGGCTAGTTCTTCCTCAGGATTCTGCAGGCCACTGCCCTACCTTGCTGGTCTTATTCCCGGCCACATGCAGATCACGCTCTGTTTACCCCACCCGGCTCCGTAGGTGTTCACAGAGGGTTTTGTGTTCCACTCAAAAAGAGCTACTGGTGGTCGAAAGAGGTAGATGGGATGTGGGTTGAGTATCGTTTCTTGACCCACTCTTCCTGCTTAGCCTCTTCGGTGAGAAAACACACACACAAGCGAGACGTCTATCGTCCCTGCATCCATAATCCCTCCTCTTGCAATCAGTCTCAACTTTCTGTACTTTTTGACGGAACCCAGCTCCGCCTGTTCTCTGCGCAATTAGTGCAGTTTGGTCCTGACTTGTGTCTGTCTTTCCCCCACTCCACTGCAATTAGGGGTTACCTCTGTCTGTGCCTGTGCAGCCTTTGATTCTATTCTCCCTTCTCAGGCAACCCAAGGTCCATGAAAAAAGTCTGGCTCGCCATTTTGGTTTCCATTAGTGCGCATTGACCAGGTGGATTTGCCATCCCTGATTTCACAGACCCCATTGTCTAACTTTCTCTGGGGAATGATGTGTTTATGCTTCTGTTCCAACTAAACACCAGAAGTCTCCAAACAACTGGATGAGTAGGTGTGTGGCAACAGCATTTGCACACTGTAAATAGTAGAATGCACTCATTCATTAATATATATATTTATATATATATATATATATATATATATATATAAATATTTTTTGTTTTTGTTTTGTTTCTTCAACTCTTGTACTGCTTTGTTGTAACCTTTGTAACTGTTCCTTTGATTTGTATTTGTTGCCTGCCTGACCACCCTTACTTGTGAAGCGCTCTGATATCCTTCGGGATCATGTCTGCGCTACATAAAACTTTATAAATAAATAAAATTAATTAATTCAATATTTGATTACTGCTTGACAGTGTTTAAGGCATGCAACCTTGGTGTGCGCTTCGTCCAATGCGCTTTTGCTAAATGCGAAGAAAAGGAGGCCTCGTCCGGTCTTAAAACAAGATGCACAGCCACTTGTATAAATGAGCCCAAAATTTAAACCAATTTGTCACTATTTTAATCTTTTCTTTTTATATGAAGGTTCTCCTTATTTTAATCCAAACTTGTTTTTCATGTTACATCCACGTTTCATCATCTTATTTCAAAAGGGCCTATCCAGGATTTTTCTCAACAGCACAAGAGGGTTCATGATTCCGTATGTCACAGCCGCTTTCAAGTCTACCCAATGCATTTCGGGATCATTCACTTCCTCAGGGGTAACTAAAATACAAGATGTTAATGGATGTAACATGAAAAACAAGTTTGGATTAAAATAAGGAGAACCTTCGTATGAAAAGAAAAGATTAAAATAGTGAAAAATTGGTTGAAATTTTGCGCTCATTTATAAAAGTGGCTGTGCATCTTGTTTGGAGACCAGACGAGGCCTCATTAACAGCATTTGCACCCCATGCCTTGCCAGCCGAAGGCACTACAGAAAAACAGAACAACTTTCAACCCTGGTCTGTGCAGATAACAGTGGTGGGCGGTGGGGCCGTTTAAGGGGGGATTCCGAGGGACGATGCGAAGGGAAGATTAAATAAATAATTAATTTTCCTTCAGCATCATCCCTCGGAATCCCACCGCTGTTACTTGCACGGACCGCGGATGACAACTTTACTGTTGCATCTGCGAGACAGTCACTGGGCAACTAGGAGGAGGCACAACAGAGTCATCCAACATAGAAGGGCTGCTCAGAAGCTGTCAGAAGGAGGTTTATGGGAAGGTCAGGAGGGGTCAGGTGGAAGAGAAGACATGCTCCTGGCCCCCTCCTTCAGCGTGGTTCATTCTCCAATTGCAGCTAGCGACACTCACTCTGCTTCGTGCCAATCTCACCATTTGCCCTCCTCCTGTATTTGCTTTCTCCTCCTATATTTCTGTGATATGCTCGAATTTGATCCCTTTCTGCTACTTTTGTTTCTTCTACTTCAACATCCTTCTCCCACGTCTTCCTACTTATTATTGTCTCACAGTCTAAGATGTCTGCATCCTCTACACTTTCTCACTGGAGCTTTATTCACAGCGGAAATAGATGACACGCTACCACAAACCCCTTCTTTCTCTCATGTTGGCTGTCAATGTTACATTTAATCATGACGTAGTTACATCAGCTTGGCCCTTACCAACGAGATGTTCTGGAAATTCACATGGTACCACAACTTTATACTCACTCCTTCACTCAAGGAATTATATATTGAGGATGATGTCAACCAGACTCAACAATGAACCAGGATGCAAGCGAGGAACGTCACTCTTTAGAGGTGCCAAATGTACGAGCTGCCTGACAGATGACTTCTTAAATCCCTACTAATACACACAGACACAAAACTTGGCCCGCTAATTGCCCCAAGAAATACAAACCCCCACCTTTTGGATCTAATCCAAATTCTCAAACGAATAGCAATTTTTCAATTTGACCCAATACTGAAATGCACCAGACTAGTAACTCTCCTGATGGACCAATCTCTTAATGTTTCATGCATTTAAGAACTGTTATTGGCCTCTCAACTCCTCTCTTCCCCATGTAACCTTCTTTTGTTATACCTCAGTGTAAATATGTACAGAGTACCTTAAATGTTGTGTATCTGTGTTTGGATGTCAATCAGAGTCCCAAGTGAGTCTCAGCTTGGGATCACCATTCAATGAGTCATTTACCAAAGCAAACCTTTACAATCTCCTGTGCTCCAATCAACAAAGAGTACAAGAAAGGATCTTTGGCTGATGTGGTGGCAGCCTGCAGGATCGGGCTTGGCATAGTGGCATGAAACATAGCAATGCAAGGCAGAATTGGCACTCTGAAGTTTTCTTAGTGTCGCATAAGGGGATTTATTATTCCAGAATGTTCAAGGAACAACAAAAAGTCCAAGCTCTTTAGTGTGTGGTGGTATGCATGCAAAAGGACAGAGACAGCTGCATGCGGATAGAGTGGTAAATAAAGATCCACATCTGCTTGAATCAGGACAACTTTCCCCTACCAGAGAAGGACCCAATAATTTGAGGTGGAACAATCATGTCTAAGCCAGTCACAGACCTAGAGAATGCTTTGCCGTGCTCTGATGTTGATGCATCCAAAGATCATGGACACTCGATGTTTCCAGAGAAAAAACAGGCCATTCAGAGAATAATACACCAGCACCACACAGGAGCTAAATGCCACAAAGGAGAAGCTCAGGGGCATGGCTTAGTCAGTGAGATTCAGGGAACATGAATCCCAAATTTCCCAAGTAAACAAAGAGTGGGGGGAGCAAGGGGAGAGAAGAACAAGGTTCAGGAAGGACTGTTTCTCATCCAAAAACCCAATGCTAACCACCTGGCCCATCATAACCCCAGAAGAAACCGCTGGCACCATGAAGTTCATCCACTCAGGGGTCCCATCACACCCCTGCCCTCACCATGCCTACTCCAGAGGACTGCAATGCATCAGTGCTGTGATCACACCCATTCTGAATGTCTTTAACTTCTCAGCAACCTTCCCAGATGCTTGCAAACAGGCAAATGACCTTCCACTGCTCAAGAAATTCTCCGGTGACCCATCAATGCTCGCCAACTACAGACCGATTTCCCTGCTAACATTCCCGGTCAAGGTCTTAGAGAAAATCATCAACAGAGGCCTCACCAAATACCTCAACGACTACCAACTCCTCAACAACACTCAGTTTGGTTTCAGACTCAATCACAGGAAGTAAACTGCCCTCTTTGCTGCCTCTGATAGCATCTGCATGACTCTGGCCCGAGGAGACACAGCGGGCCCCATCCTTCTAGACCTCTCAGCAGCATTTGACAAAGTCTCTCACCCCATCCAACATTTACACAACATCGGAATCCAAGGACATGGACTCAGATGGATCTGCTCCTTCCTGACTGGAAGGACCCCAGTCAGTCAGCCTGGCACCGTACACCTCGGACATCCACAACCTCCTCTACAGAGTTCAGAAAGGATCCTCCCTGAGACTAACTCTCTTCAATACATTCATGATCTCACTAGTCAGCATCATTCGCTCTCACAACATCAAAGTCCTCTCCTACCCCAAAGACATGCAACCCATTCTCTCCATCACAGGCAAGATGCCCAGTACCCGGATTAACTTAAATGCCTGCATGACAGATATCGCCCACTGGCTGAAGACCAACTGTCTAAAGCTGAACACTGACAAGACCGAAATTATGATCTTTGATAAGAGCACTTCACCGTGAGACCTCAACTGAAGGCCAACAGAGCTAGGGCCGCCACCCACCCCCACAGCCCCACGCCAAGAACCTCGTGTTCAACAGTAAACGCGACATGACTGCCCAAGTCAATGCCGTCACTTCCTCATGCTTCCCTGAAGATGCTGAAGAAGATTATCAAATGGCTCCCGATCAGCACTTTGAAATCTGTCACACACACCCCGGTCACAAGCAAGCTGGACTACGGAACACCCACTATGGCGGGATCAACAAAAATCTCACCAGAGGAAGCAGACCATTCAGAACTTGGCAAAGTAAACACAAGGAGATGATGGACGGAGTGCTGAAACTTTTCAGACACTCACCCCCAGTCACAGATCTGGGTTGAATCAATCATCTTTCTTTAGCTCACTTCACCACCTCAGTTCAGTCGCAGCTATATGCAAATCAGTCTTGACCCTGTGCCTCATGGGAACAGTCCAGCCCGAACTGCCAAGCCATGTCTTCTCTGGACTGGAGACAAGAATCCTGGGACCGGTTTCGGGGTAACACCCCTCATCAGCCAGGCTAGCTTGAATCCAGTGGCAAAGTGAGCAAGGGACCCACGTCTGGGCATACCCTGCCAACTTAGGGTGAACAAAGCAAACACAAAGAGAAGATGGACAGAGCGATGAAACTTTTCTGACACTCACACCCAGTCACAGATCTGGGTTGAATCCATCATCGGTCTTTAGCTCACTTCACCACCCCAGTTCACACACAACTATTTGCAAATCAGGCTTGACCCTGTGCCTCATGGAAACAGTCCAGCCCGAACAACCGAACCATGTCTTCAATGGAAAGGAAACAAGCATCCTGGGACCAGTTTTGGGGTAACACCCCTCATCAACCAGGCTAGCTTGAATCCAGTGGCAAAGTGAGCAAAGGGCCCACGTCTGGGCATACCCTGCCAACTTTGGGCGAACAAAGCAAACACAAGGAGATGATGGACGAAGCGCTGAAACTTTTCAGGCACACACCCTCAGTCACAGATCTGGGTTGAATCCATTATCGTTCTTTAGCTCACTTCGCCACCCCAGTTCAGACCCAGCCATATGCAAATTAGTCTTGACCCTGTTCCTCATAGGAACAGCCCACCTACCTGCTTCCTTTAGCAGCCAAGGTCATAGAAAAGGCTGTCAACACCCAGTTAGCAAACCTCATTGAAGCCAACAAGGTCCAGGACATCTCCCAATCCGGATTCCACAGCAACCACAGCACCGAGACAGCCCTACTCGCCGCCACCAACGACATCGCTCCCTCCTCGACCAGTACCAAATGGCAGCCTTCATTCTCGTGGACCTCTCGACCGCCTTTGACACCGTCTCCCACTGCACACTAGCCACCAGACTCCATGACACTAGAATCCATGGAAAGGCACTCGGCTGGATATGCTCATTCCTCCCAGGCAGAACTCAGCGAGTCCGACTGCTGCCCTAACTTCTCGGGACCCAAAGAGACCAGATGCGGAGTGCCCCAGGGATCCTCCCTCAACCCCACCCTCTTCAACATCTACATGGCCCCCCTCGCAACCATCGTCAGAAACCACGGGCTCAACATCACCTCCTACGCCGACGACACCCAGCTCATCCTCTCCCTCACCAAAGAACCCAACATCACCAGGCACATTTTCCAAGAAGGTATGAAAGCCGTCGCCACCTGGATGAGGAAGAGCTGCCTGAAACTCAATACAGAGAAAACAGAAGTCCTCATCCTTGGCTCCACCCCTTCCACATGGGAAGACACCTGATGGCCCCCTGCCCTCAAAACGCCCCCCACCCTCACACTCACGGACCACACATGAAACCTCAGCATCATACGAGACTCATCACTCACGATGAACTGCCAGATCAACGCTGTTTCCTCTGCCTGCTTCAACACCCTCTGCATACCCCGAAAGACCTTCAGATGGATCCCACCTGAATCCAGAAAAATGGTCATGAACACCCTCATCAGTAGCAGACTGGACTACGGCAACACTCTTTATTCCGTATCAATAAGAAACTACTTTTTCAAACTCCAGACCGTCCGAAATGCAGCAGCCAGACTGATCCTGGACATCCCCCGTCACAACCACATCACCCAACACCTCCACGATCTCCACTGGCTCCCCATTGAAAAAACGAATAACCTTCAAGCTGGATTTAAGCTAACCTGGCTGATGAGGGGTGAAACCCCGAAACCGGTCCTAGGATGCTTGTTTCCAGTCCAGGGAGGACCTGGCCTGGCAGTTCAGGCTGGACTGTTCTCATTGGGCGCAGGGGTCAAGACTGATTTGCATATGGCTGGGTTCAAACTGGAATGGCATGGGGAGCAAAACAATGATGTATTCAGGCCCAGATCTGTACTGGGGTGAATGTATGACATTGTTCTGCATTCTGTCCATCAATTGTTCTTTTTGGATTTGTCACCCTGAGTGGGACGGGTATGCCCAGACGTGGGTCCCTTGCTCTCCATGCCACTGGAGTCAAGCTATCCTGGCTGATGAGGCGTGAAGCCCCGAAACCGGTCCTAGGATGCTTGTTTACAGTCCAGGGAGCACCTGGCCCGGCAGTGGGGGCTGGACTGTTCCCATTGGGTGCAGGGTCAAGACTGATTTGCATATGGCTGGGTTCAAACTGGAATGGCATGGGGTGCACAAAAACAATGGATTTAGGCCCAGATCTCTGTACTGGGGTGAATGTATGACATTGTTCTGCATTCTGTCCATCAATTTTTCTTTTTGCATTCAGAATTTGGCAGCTATAATCATTCTCAGCCTCCCATGCTACACTTACATCACACCACACCTGAAGGAGCTCCACTGGCTCCCATACACACACGAGCACAATTCAAACTCCTCACCCACACTTTCAAGGCACTATGTGTCACTGGCCCAGCATACCTCAATGATCGCATCTGTTTTCACAAACTTTCAAGACACCTCAGTTCATCTGAACTGCTATTTACACACATTCCAATCATATGGAAAACCATATCAGTAGATCGAGCTGTCTCACACATTGTTCTGAAAGTGTGTAACATCCTGTCTCTACACAAGAGCCTCCTCCCCACTTCTTGAATTCTGCAAGAAGCTGAAGACCAGGCTTTCCGAGTAGTCCCACTAGGCCCGATGTTTGGCTAGGCTCAGTACCAATATACCCTCCTAGTTGAGATTACACTCTACAAATCTACATAACATGATGACCGGGGTCAGTACTGATTAGGCATTAGGTGGACCAAAATCAATGGGTTGAAATGCTACCCATGGCTAGACTATTTAAAAGCATTCAGCTCTCCACCTATTGGGTGTTTGATTTGCAGTAAAATGCATGGAAACTTGAGATTGGCACAGCTTTCCAAGCCTACTACTGCCAATATTTGTGGATTTAAAAAGCTGAACATTTACACCCATTTAAGGAGTACTTCAATGGGTGAAGATTTAACACTTTTTTGATAAACCGGTCACTACAGATATTGAAGATACCGATCCATAAAATAAACAAGTTAAAACCTCTTAGTGAAACGAGAATGAGAAAAACAGACATAGTATTACTGACCCAGAGCCTTCAGACCCAACTCACAATCTAAGAATGCATTTGAGGGGTGTCACACCCCAAACACCCCAGCTGAACCTGTATACCTGCCCATTGCACCTGGGACTGGCAGTTCTCCCTGGGAACTCATGACTATGGTCACATACAACACAACGGCCTGGGGTCCCTGCGCTGGGATCACTTATTTTAAATGTACTTTCACTGCATGCACGCTTCTTCTCTGCTATAAGAAACAAGACAGAGTTGTCAAATCACTTCATGTAGGCAAGGCTTCATGTTTCTAGTCCTTGCCTTTTACTGATGATTTCATTAAGTGACTGACAGCCCCATGTACTAAATCCAAGTTGCAAACAGAGGACGCACAGGCAAACTAATAGAGGGAGGTGAGCCATAGGTCTGTCTTGACTCTAGGAAGTCTGTGCCCAAGCCGAGCCATGAAAACGTTTGGCATGTATGTCATGCAACAAACCTTTTTTTTTTTTTTTTTTAAATTTTTATTTTTATTGAAGTACTTTAGTGACAATAAAGACTGCTGGTCAAACATATACAGGATCAAACACCATAAAAGACAGCTTCAGCATAAAGGATTCTCAAATAATAAAGTTAAGCATCATCCACTAAATAACCATCAGTCCGAATCAAAAAAAGAACCCCAAATTTTATCAAATTTTCTCCCTCCTCCCACCCGCAGAGCATAAATTTGTTCACTCTTTCTTACTCTCCTCATTTTCTGCATCCACTCTAATTTACTTGGAATCTGTTTTGACCGCCAGTTTTGCAGTAGTAAAGATCTTGCAACTGCCGTTACTATATACAGTAGTTTAGTCAGTTGGGCGGATATTTTAAGATCTGAATCAAAACCATATAGTATCAGTTTTTCATTAAAAGGGAGCTAATTTTAAAATAAATCTGGCAGAACACAAAAATATCGTCCCAAAATTCCCTTATATTGGTACAATGAGCCATTACATGAGACCAGTTGGCGGATATGTGTTGTGTACATCTGAAACAGTTTGAAGGATAGTTTGAATACATTTTGGAAATAGCAGCAGGAGTACGATATAATAACCATTTCCCCAAAAATAACATTCTACGCCAATTAGCTCCCCGAAGTATATTAAAGTTAAAATGGTTAATAGTCTTCCAAGTATTCATAGATAGTACATGGTTTTCTTGTTCCTTCCATTTTTTAATTACTTTTTGACTTAAATCCGTTTCCCTACTATATGCTAAACAACGTTTCCATTCCCCTGGTCTCTTTATACACTCATTTATAAGGAGATCTTTAACCAATTGCGTTGGTTGATTAAGCTGTTCAATATCAAGTTGGCCCAAAAATTTAAAAATAGTATTATATGACAAAACCAACAAAAAATTTGTCTGAACAAGACTTGCCATCTCTCTAGGAGTTATCCAGCCTCCATTTTTAAAAAAATCAGTTACTTTACTAAATCCTACTCTGGCCCAATTGTCCGCTATATCAGATCCACCTTTAATACCCATCAGTGGAAAAATACTGGACAGTGGAGTTGTTACATTAAATAGTGGGAGTGAATATCTCTTGAACATAACAGTACGTTTTTTAAGAAACCATAAAAGAATCTTATAGCGAACTAATTTGGGAGATTTAAAAATCTGCGGGGGAGGGGGTAGCTCATTTTCAAAACAAATTAAGTCGAAGAAACAATTAATAAACAAGTTTTGACCTTGAGTTTGATTCCTAAATCTCGACAAATACTGTATAAAATAAGCATTATAATAATCTCTAATATTTGGCAGAGAAAGTCCACCTTGATCTAAATCCGCATAGAGAGTATTAATTGCTATACGAGGAGGCTTCTTTGCCCATACGAATGCAGAGAACATAGATTCAATCTTGGAAAAATACGTTCCTGATAAAAAACAAGGAATAGTAGAGAACAAAAAATTAAATAACGGAAGAATAGACATTTTTATCAGGGCAACCCGACCCAGGATTGATAGTGGCAAGGAATTCCAACGTGCAAACATTAAGCGGATCTTTAAAAGAAGGGGATCAAAGTTAAGCATGTATAAATCCTTAACTGACTGTGAGAAATAGACCCCGAGATATCTTTTGGGTTTAGTATTAATGCAACACTTTAGATCGGGATGTATTTCTGGATCTCTATTCCCACAGATCATAATCTCTGTTTTCTTTTTGTTGATCCGGTAACCCCCTAAGGCTTCGAACTCTTCGAAGATCTGAAGCATCTTAACTTGCGAATGAAGCTCAGGTTTAATTAATAACATAATATCATCCGCATAAAGTTTGATCTTACTCATTGAAGGAATTGGGGGAGAGATATTAACACAGTTCCTTATTGCAGCCGCAAGGGGCTCAATAAAGAACGCAAACAAGACTGGGGATAAGGGACATCCCTGTCTCGTACCTCTCTTAACGAAAACAGTGCCGACCATTACCGTATTTATAATAATATTTGCTTTGGCCATAGTATACAGATTTCGAATTAAATTTACAATTTTATGGGGAATACCAAAGTGCCTTAAAATAATAAAAAGTGTCTCCCAAACCACCAAATCAAAAGCTTTTTCTGCATCTAATAACAAAATCAATGCTGGGATCCCTCGTGTCTCAAAATAATCTAAGGCATCAACTAAATAATGTGTGTTTGTAAACAGTTGCCTTCCTGGAATAAAACCGTTCTGATCCGGGTGGATCAATTCTGTTGAGATTTGATTCAGGCGCATTGATATTAATTTAGTAACGATTTTATAATCTGTGTTTAGTAAGGTAATTGGTCGGTACGAATTTGGATCTTTAGCATCCTTCCCCTTCTTCAGAAAACTCACCACCGTTCCTTCTCTAAAAGAGTCCGGGATCGGGCCTCCTTCCAACATCGAATTTAATAATAACAAAAAAATATTTGAAAAAGTGCAAAAAAACATTTAAAAAAATTCCGCTGACAATCCGTCTGGGCCAGAAGCCTTCCCATTTGGTAGATTTTTAACCACCAATTCTACCTCTTCCAATGAGAAAGGACATAACAATGCTTCCTGATCAGTTTGAGAAAGGCAGGGCAATGCACAATTTTCTAAAAAATCCGATAGTTTTATTTGATCAATATTATGTTGCTGACTATAGATTTTATTATAGTGAGCGAGCATTATCTTCCCTACCCCAATCGAGTCTAATGTATCTATTTGAGTCGCTGGGCATCTTAATCCTCTAATCAAATTAGCCGCTACTTGTTCTCTCACCTGCCAAGCTAGAAACTTCCCAGTAAAATTACTATCTTCGTATATTTTTTGAGAATGTCTGCGAAAAATCTCCTCGCTTTGAGCATAATAATGTGCACTTAATGCCCTTTTGGCTTCATCTAATTGATGTGAGATCGTATTGGATGAGTTCGCCTGTCTTAATTCGTTTAAAGCTTGTATTCTTTGTTCCAACGCCTCTTTTTTACTTTTAATTGCTTTAAATACTGCTGCATCTTTACTTATAATTATACCGCGAATAAAGGCTTTCATAGCATCCCAGATAATATTAATCGGGGCCGAATTGGCATTACGAGATACAAAGTCATTGATCTCTGTTTTCAAAGACGTTACCCACATTTCATCATTCAAGTATGTTTTGTTGAATACCCAACGCTTAGGAGTCTTTAAGTTTGGATCCAAAGCAAAGTTAATAACCAACATTGCATGATCTGAGAACCCATTATGGATAGGCCTTTGATTCAACATATTAAGCTGTCTAGAGGCTAGAAAAAAGTCAATCCGCGAAAAAGACTTAAACCTGCCTGACCAGCATGTGTATTCTTTTTTTAACGGGTATTGAGTGCGCCATGGATCACAAAGGTCTAAAGTTTTTTTATAATTAAGAATAACTTTCAATGATTTAGGTTTGACTTGTTTCCTAGATTGCGTGGTCTTATCCAGCCTTAAGTTCATAATTAGATTAAAATCTCCTCCAATAATGATATCTCCTACCACCATCAGTAAAGATTGAAATAAATCCTCATAAACTGAGGAGCAATCGTCTACCGGAGCGTATAAACTGACGAATGTAATAGATCTCAATCTGTTTTTTATTCTACAGGAGGCCCAGCACCAACGTCCTGAGCCATCCTCATTTGTTTGTATGATCTCAGGATAAATATTCTTATTCAGAAATATGGCAACCCCTCGCTGAGCCTCTGAAAATGAGGAGAAACCACGATATGAGGCCCATTTTTTAAACATAGAGAATTGATCCAATTTTACATTTGGGATATGAGTCTCCTGCAGCAATATTACCGAAGGATTTTCCGACTTAATCCATAGCTCTATGGCCCGTAGTTTCTTTTTGTTATTTAAGCCGTTCACATTGAAAGAAATAATTTTCAAACAGTCGCTACTCAGTATTTAGATAGATTACATATTTTCTGGAGGAATCTCTCATTTTATCTTTTGTAAACAAGGAATCACCTATCAGGCATAGAATAGTTAATAATAAACATAGCACTAAAGACTTCATTATTTTTACTTTACCCATTTCCCGAGCACCCCCAACAACACCCCCACCACCCCCCCAAACCCCACCCTCCAATGGCCCCCCCCACCCCCACCACTGGCCAGGATTCCCCAGCCCACGCAGACCAATGGTTCCAACCCCCTGCCAATCGGGTGACATCTTGCACCCCCTGGACCCCCTGGATTCCGCACTCCATCCTGTGCAACTGATCCTCCCCTCACCCTACTCAAAAAAAAAAAAAACCAACAGGAAGAAAACAAGACAGGGTTTCACCATCTAAGCACAGCCGTCACAACTACTCAAAAGCCAACAGGAAGAAAACAAGACAGTTTCCCCATCTGAGCACAACCGTCACAACTATAAAAAAAAAGAAGTTCCCACAGAAGCAGAGTCCTTAAAGTCCATAGATTTCCCAAATTTTCCCCAAATTTAGCCTCATGAAGAGCTGGAGATGTCCCGGAGTAATTCCTGAGCTGCTGCGATATCAGACAACATAAAGAATTTGCCTTTCACTAAAACTTTGAGTTTGGATTGCTGCGCTATCGTGGCTTGAGCTCCTTTAGCTTTGAATAACTGTAGCATCTGGACAAACTCTTTTCTTCTGCGAGCAGCAGACGCAGACATGTCTGAAAAAATGCGACACTTCACGGTTTCATTGACAGAAAATTGTCTTTTCTGAATTGCCGTTGAAAGAATAGTCTCCTTAATCCGTGTGTCCGAGAAATTCAATAGAATTGTTCGAGGAAGAGAAGAATTTGGGAAAGGCTGAGCGGGAACGCGATGTGCTCGTGTAATAGTCAGGTCGCCCTCATGATTAGGGATGACTTTAGATTTCAAAAAAGAGGTGACCCACTGCAGCGTGCTGGGCCCTTCAAGACCCTCCGGAACCCCCACTATGCGTAGGTTAGATCGACGATTATAGTTCTCTAAATCGTCCAATTTAGATTCAAGAGCACGTGAAGTGAGGGAGAGCTGATTTGTGTCCTGTTTGACCTTGATCATTTGATCCTCCAAACTAGAAATGCGGGTTTCGGCTTCTTGCAATCGAGCGGGAAATGCGGAAAAGAGATCCTCCATTTTATCCAGACGTTGATGGATTAAAGCAAGCTCAGATCTCTGAAACCTCTTCAGCTCTCTAACCTCGTTGAGGATTAAATTTAACATGTCCTTGACTGTCATCTTAATCTCCCCCACGGTCTCAGTATCTAAATCAAGCAAAGGACTGAGATGGTCCCCATTAGAGACATTAGAGACAAATTTAGCGGGGGGATTTAGAGACTTATCAATAGATGGGGCCCCAGTAGCCATCCCTCCCGGAGTCGAAGCACCCGCCGTAGTTGTTGGGGAATGTGCGGAGGGATTGTCTCTAGACGAAGGCGTAGAAGGCATAGATAACATAAGGGGTGCCCCTAAGTTAGATTTAGGCAAAGAATTAGGAGGGTGAATAATTGAAGGAGAAAGAGCAGGAGAAACTTGGGCAGACGCGGCATTTTTCTTTTCAACGAGAGGAAATGATTTAGTACCTTTAAGCCCCTCCACTGGGCTCGCCTGCGTAGATGGCCCATCCTTGAAGAACGAGGACCCTGCGATTTCTGTGCAGTGAGAAGCTTTCAAAGCTGGAGATGAAGATGGAGATAGGGATGGAGATAGAGTCTCACAGATAGATTCCTCGAGCTCTTCCGAACTTCCCGCACTATGACTTCTCTCCTTTGCCTTGCCATCACCGAGGCACCCCTTATTTAATAATTTGGCGGCATTCCGCGCCTCTTTAGCCTAAATGCGAGAAGCCTTCGCCTTGCGTGTATTCAACAGCTTCCCCATCCCAAGAGCAGATAGGGCAAATATAGGCCTTAATCGTTGTCGCCAAATATTACTGCGATAAGCAAGTACTGAGATGAGAAAGTTCGAAAAGGAATTTAATGTCGTTGCCGGAGCGCTCCTGCTGCTCCTGCTGCGCCCCTGCTGCTTACAGCTCAGCAACCTCTCACCGTGACTGACGCATCCATAGACCCATAGACCCCCGGGCGTAACGTCAATGCTAGACACAGGCACCGGCACTGGGCTGAAATAATGCTGAGGACGCTGCCCTGCGATGCGATGCTGAGAAAAACGCCCAGGGTACAGCGATGTGTCAGAAGCGGCACCTCACAAAGTTAAATGAACCGAGCTGCTTTCCGCCCAGAACGATGAAAATGAGCTTCCCGTCAGGCTAGAAACAGTGTGCTGCTCCTGCCGTCGTATCTCAGACACGCCAACCGCTCACGCCATCAACCGCCGCCGGAGCTGCACTGCTCGAAGAGAAAGGGAGGAGCCAGGAGCCAGGAGCCGGGAATCCTCAGGTGCGCGTGGAGGCGTGGATCTCCATCGCGCCGTCCCCGTCATGCAACAAACCTAATGTTAAAGAAAAACTTTTTTTTTTGTATTTCAAAGTTGTCTTTTTTTTACATTAGGTCATGCAACAAACCTAATGTAAAAAAAAGACAACTCTTTGAAATAAAAAAAAAAGTTTTTCTTTAACATGCGAAAGTGTTTCATCTCAGTGCATCAGATTATATAACTGCAACAACAGGCTTGTATTAAAAGTGTTTGTTTTAAAAAATATTTATGGCTACACCCACAACGACAAAGCTATTAGTGAAGTAAGAGGCAAGTCACTAGTCGCATAAACCCTAATCGTGGCCTTGATTCTTATTATATATGGAGCACCTTTACAGTCTATTAAATCCAATGTAAGAGGTGCTTGTACAGTGCATATCCTGAACTAAAGTATTTAAAAGTGTGCTCATATGTGATAATTAAGAAAAAAGAGACTCTGAGAAATGAAATATGTGCCTTAGGATCACACAATTACAAGCAGGGAAGCAAGCCTGTACAAGCAGGAAAGCAGTTATTGATTCCAGGGCTGGCTCTAGGGCGGTGCGATCGGTGCCTCCGCACCGGGTGCCGACTTCACATGGGGGCGCCTGTTTCCTAGATTATATTTTGCTTCAAAGCACCTGCTGCCTCATTCCTGGCCTCCAGCAATTTTGAGGCAACAATTAATATGTCAAGAAAACTCCGGTGATTAATGTTCTTCCAGGCGAGATCGGATTTTTGACTCGTGGAAGTTTTGATTCATGGTATGGTAGCGCAGAGGGTTAATATGTCTGCTGCAAAGAACATGTACCATGCAGATCACAAAGTGAATGTAATGTAAACAGGTCAGTGGGTTACTGCTTTGTCAGAGACTTCCTTTCATTAGTTGTAGTTTACAGTGAGCTATTAACTGTCATCAAAGAACTGCGTGCAGACCAAGGTATAGATTTGAGTGTATGGATTTTTTCCTCAGACTTTCATTATTCTAATGTTGCAAAAATGGTTAATTTGGGCACAAATCAGTTCTTGTTATTAAAGATAGCCCCAATCCTGTTTTCCCTTTGGAGAAAGCCATTTGTGGCCCTCCACTCAAGGTACCCCCCCTTTCTTTAGTTTTACCTTTGTTGCGCTGTTGTCGCCCCTTGCGACGATCGCTCCTGAGACACTGCCTGTACCTGCCTGATCTTAAAATGGCGACCGAGTAGGCTCTTCGATCCACGCCTGCCTGCAACTCACCGCAGTATTCTGTCTCCTGTGTAATTGCTGATTTCCTTGTATGCCTGTGCTCTCTGAAGAGCATGTCAGAAGTTATTGAGGACATTGGCCCTGGTTTCCCCCTTGACCGTCACCTACCCAGCATGTCATTGGGCACATTTTTTTCTCGTCTCCCTGCTATGGCTCCTCCCTCCCCTCGTACAAACTCACGAAACATTGTTTTTGTTTACTGTACCTTACCATGCTCTTGTAACTGATGTAAACTGCAATGCAACGATCCTCTTGTAAAGCGCTCTGATACCTCCGGATCTAGCCGTCTCCCACCCAGCTGGACCGCAGACACAGTTACTTCCTCGTCTCCTCGCTGTGTCTCCTACCCCCTCCCCCCACCTCTTCCCTCCTTCATTCTTTGCTTGCCTCCCCAATTCCTTTCCTCTCTCCCCTGAATCTCTCCCCCCTGCCTGCCTTGTTTATCCTTGTGCCTATGCTCCGATTAATCTCCATCCCTGTCACCCTTTTATATTACCCCCTTACCCTTCTACACGCCTTAACCAACGGATGTAACTTGTAAGAGATGTACCTTCTGTAACTATGTGTAACTTGTAACCTATGTAACCCTACCAGCCTGACTCCCTAAAATGCCCCCCATAAGTATGCCCTTGTCCAAAGCACTCCTACTCCCCTTGTTGGGGATGGATCCAGCATTTTTGCCCTGGAGTCTCAGAGACCCTTCTGAGAGAGTCCACAGTGACAAGGGAGGCACACATAGTGGAGCATTGGGATTGTTCCCCTTACCACTGGGAACCATCTCCTACCCTGCCGGATGTCGGACACTGTGTTCATCCTAGGTTTTCTACCCCCTCCCCTCCTCTTCACTCCTTCATTCTTCTAAGTGTGTCCGTGACCAAAGCACTCCTCTCCCCTTGTTGGGGAGGGATCCAGCATCTATGCCCTGGAGTCTCAGCGAACCCGCTGAGAGAGTCCACCGCAACAAGGGAATCACACATAATGGAAGACTGGGAATGATCCCTTTACCGCGGGAAGCCATCTCCCACCCAGCCGGACTTCAGACACAGTTTCTTCCTCGTCTCCTCGCTCTGTCTCCTACCCCCTCCCCCACTTCTTCCCTCCCTCCTTCATTCTTGCTTGCCTCCCCTATTCCTTTCCTCTCTCCCCTGAATCTCTCTTCCCCTGCCTGCTTTGTTTATCCTTGTGCCTATGCTCAGCTTAATCTCCCTCCCCGTCATCCTTTTACATTACCCCCTTACCCTTCTACACGTCATGAACCAAGGGATGTAACTTGTAATTGATGTACCTTTCTGTAATAATGTTGTAACTTGTAACCTATGTAACTCTCCTCATGTAAAGCGCTCTGATACCTCCGGGTCTAGCCAGCACTATATAAAACTCAAGTAAATAAAATAAATAAATAAATAAAATCCATTGTGTTACATTTTAAAAACAGAGTTTGTGCTTCTCCAGACCAAGTACTCTTCAACTATACTGCCTACCGGTATGGATAATATGTGAATCCATCCCTTGTTGTCTTATGTAACATTCCCTATACACTGATTTACACACCTATGATTGATAGTCTCTGTGTAATGTGTGCGTTATGTAAAGTGCGCCGACACCCTTCTCTTTTATAGTGACGCTATAAAATTAATTAAATGCATCTGAGAGAGAGTGATTATGGAGACTGTTAAAGGGTGGAGGTGGTCATTGGGGGGCACCCAAAAACATTATCGCACTGGGCGCCACCCATGCTAAAGCCGGCCCGATTGATTCTATGTTATTGGGTTTAACATTTTGAAATTCAGCCACCAGATGGGTATCTCTTTCTCTCTCTCTCCTGTTTACATCAAAGGTTGGTGTTTTGTCTTTCATTCTTGGCTCACAAGGACAAAACCGACACAGAGATATCAGATCCGACTCGGGGCCACCAGACCAAACCTCTAAGCCAAGAATGCATCTATTTGGGAGGCTGTCACACCCCAGATCTCTTCCCTGGAAGCTACACCCCTGGAGACGCTCTGTTGCTCCAGTAAGTTTTATTTCAGTGAACTAAGATGTCAACCTCAAAGAGCGTTCCAGAAGAGTACTTTTAGGACTTCAGATCAGAGAACTACCAGCTCTGTATGACCAAAATGATTTCTGCTACAGCGCTCTGAGTGCCTTCACAGAGCAGCGGCAAGTAAGTGTCTCCTCAGACCTGAAGGCATGAAGGAAACAAAAAGGCCCATTGCCACTGGCGACCACATTGGCTAGGTCAGGATATAAGAAATCCCAAGATGGAGGGGGACTACATGGACCAGAAGAGCTGAACACACAATGTGTGAAACGCAGGAGATGGTGATACGAGATGCTCATAAGCTTCCTGAAACTGAATGCAGTGCAATCATGCGAAGGATCGGTAAGGGTGATCATTTTGGTGACAATTTTAGATTATGATCGATTTGTAGGTAGAACGGAACTAAATGCCATATTTCTATTTTTTAACATGCATGCCAAAATAAAGTGGATTCAATCTGAAGTCTATGTTTGCGTCCTCATCCAAATATTAGCTTGCCACCTTCGGCAAACCGTGAGGACAAATTCCAAAAAAATAAGGCAAACGGTGAGGCCAATTTCCAGAAAAAAAGACAAATGGTGGGGCCATCTATGGGGCTTAGAACCAGGTGGGTGAGAATGTGAAAGGTCTTCTGTTTCCGAAGACTAAAGGCACTGATGTTAATAGCCCATATCTGGAATATGTGTCATAAATATTGGGCTAAAGCTGCTGGATAAGGATTCCGCAATAGAAGAGGCTGAATAACAGCACCTCGTTTAGTGCTCAGTTTTGCCGCTGAGGGTTGTGAATAATTGATAAAAGCAGTGAGGTTGACTAGGCGGTCTCAAAAACCACAATTGGCCTCTTTTACTCCAAACTTTCTGCAGTGGAAGCCGGGAAACCCTGGACTCCTTGCATGGGAAAATGCATTGCACTTTCACAGCCATCAAACCACAGAATGGAAAAGAAGGGCTACTGCTCCAGACACCTCCTCAAGAACTAATCCTGTAACCAATGGGTTTCCAACTGGTGGCACGAGAACAGAGCACCTACATCTTCGAGTAAACCCCTGTATCGCCAAGAGCCCTCCCTAGTGACTATCCAGCTCTGGGAGGGCGACGGGTGGGGGTTGTAAGTCATCACATGTAGATGGTAGGATGGAAGTAACTTGTCAATCTGAACTCCCCTCCTTAAAGCATGGCCCAGAAAGACAATTGTAATTGTATTTATATAGAGCGTACTACCCCTGAGGAGGCATGGAAATGCTTTACGATGAGTAGCACACTACTAGAACCCAAGGTCAGTGTTTAATCCAAGCGTTGTTGCAATTAGTCATGTGCACCCAAGAAAATATTTTATGCATTTACTCCAGTTTCTTTTTTGATAGACTATATTAATACCAGTTAGATGTGATCATTAGAAGGGGCTATGTGGTTTCAGGTGAGTGGTTGGTGAAATAGATAAGATGGCGGAGATTTGATAATGTTAGGTTAGGGGAAGGTCCGAGTCTACACGAATGCTAAGTGTCCTATACATGACTTCTAATCCTGGAAGTTTACTCACTGTTGGTTTTAACAGGTGGGGGCAGACATGAGAAAGGCTAAGTGAATGCATTAACAAGCGTAGGCATAAGATAGCTCCAAGTTCAAAACCATTGCCAATTTGCTTTCATATTTTTTTTACATGGCTCTTGAAGAAAAGCGCGACGCCGTGCCCTTGGAGAAGGAAGGATGCATTAAAACTAGCTTCTTGCCCTGGGGTGGAAAACGAACGCAGAGGAGACCTCCTAGGAGTACTGAGCGGGACATGCTTACCGTGGCAGCACAGAGGAATGAATGAAAGATAAAAACTCGCTTCTGAGAATACACGGTGACTCAAAAGCTCTTTTTTTGAAGGAGATCATGCATTTGCCTTCGCACAATTTTTGGTTAGAGAGGAGCAGGTTGGAAGAAACGTTTGATTTAAGGCCCGCTCCCTAGTGGGTGACAGGTGCCCGCCGTGTCCAGCTGGAGGGAGCCAGCTCATGAGAGAGGCTCTCAGTCACGAGCCTGGTAAGTGGAAAGCAGCGTGAATCACGTCTGCATTTGCGTCATCTAAAGCGCGCGCATTTACTGCTTCTCCGGCGTGTCCCAGGAGCGCGCCATCGTCGAATCAGATGTGACGGAGTTAAAAGCAATCAATAAGCGAATACAATGCTTTTGCTGATATTGATCATTGCACGATTGTGTAGAAAACTCTGATTTACCAGTTGCCTCGGATCATGAAAAGTGTGTAAAGTTGGTAAACAGATGACGCATTCCACCAACTGAGTAATTGCAAGGGGATTGGGAAGGGGAATAATGGGGTTAGGGTGGTGTGGGGTGTGTGTGTGTGTGGGGGGGGGGGGGTACTTAAAGGGACAGTTCAGGTGCGCTTGAAAAGACTGCTATGCAATACAGGATGCCGGGACATTTTGCCATATTGACAAGGACCTCAACACCGATTCATAAAGTGAAGTGAAAATACAATTATTTAATTGATAAATCCCCCAGTTGCATTCTGGGAGCTGTGGAGTAGGAACTAGGATCCCGAGGGGGAGGGGCACACTGGACACTAGTCACAGGTAACCCGGGGCAGGAAGGAAGGGGCCCTGAGATTGTCAGCAGCGGTATACCACAGCAAAGGAATTAAGGACAGTGCCACCACACCATTTGCTTGATGCCGCTGACGGAAGAGCTTGTCCAAGAGGAGACCCCCATAATTACCCATCACTTGGGGAGCAAGAGTATTAGCACTCAGGGTTCGCTTGGAATCTAAAATCCTATCAGTAAAATGATCACAGTGGAGTAGTTTGGGGGCGGGAGGGGGTACAGTGTGCCAACCTACGTCACCTGTGCACCAGGACATGCTTGGGTCTTCCTTAGCAAAATGCATGTCCAGTGCTGCATTCTGTGGCTGCACAGTCACTGCATTTTGCATGTCTACTACTGGCCCCTGGCCTGAAGCAATTTGCAAAACCGGTTCTGTGACTTAAGCCTTGCGGGCACTTGCTGTAGCATTTTGCCAAAAGGCATCAGGTAAAGCCTGTGCAGGCTGCAGCAAAGGTCTTTTCTGGCCAAGTCAGCAAGGGCGCAAGACATTGTTTATCATCGTCCTTCTTTGCACACGTCTTGCTTCTCTGCCCACCAGGTCCTGCCATATTTGCTACGCACCTGCAAGCACAGTGTAGAGAAGTTTGACTTTCCCCTGGGATAGAGCAGGTCTGCTATTTTAGGACGAGGAGCATGAATGCTGTAACTTTAAATTTGTTTTCCTTCCAGGCTCCATCAATGTCTGCTACATGTCTTAGAAAACAGAAAGCAACACAAACCCTAACAGTGTACGTTCCAGCAACATCAACCTGGGAAATGAGTGGTTGCTCATTTAAGCAGTGTAAGGAAATTGATCTTTTTGAATAATTAACCCCCAATTTTCGGACTGATGCTGCTGTTTGTTTGGGACTCTGAAGTGCATGGAGTCCTGCTGACCAGGCCTCAATGCATGTGCTCTGACCCCCTCAAAGTGTATGTGCAATTGGCTAATCCCTGATTGGCATATTTAACTTACTTATAAGTCCCTAGTATATGGTACCAAGGGTATCTAGTGCTAGTAAGTTAAAATGTCACCAGTGAACTGCAGCACTTATTGTGCCACCACTGTTGTGACAAAGTGAAAACATGACTCTAGGTCTGCCACTGCAACCTAGTTGGCCAACTTTTAAACTGTCAACTCAACACGGCAAAAAATATCCCTTTTGACATGTTGAGCCTTCTTTTTCAATATTTGTACGTCCCTCCTAAGGTAGGCCTTAGTAGCCCATAAAGCAGGGTCCCTGATTTGAAAACAGGAACATATCAAATACAATTTTTATATATCCTGAAAGTAAAGTGAAAACTCAAATTTGTTGTTTTCCCTGTAGCAAGGCCAGTAGCCCACTGGATGACATGGAGTTTCACTAGCCCTTGTGCTAAGTGCTAGCTTCCATTTGGGATCACCAAACCTAGCACTCCAAAGTACCAAATTAATTTTTAAGTTAAATCTGATTTGATTCTGAAATCTGATTTCAAGTAACTTTAAATTGAAAGATGACTTTAGAACATTGCCACTTTCTTGCCACAAACTTCCAGTAGCCACTTCTGATTAACTTCAGGAGTTGTCACCCAAGACAGCCTACTGCCCTCCTGTTAAGTGGTGTGAAGCGCTCCCAGAAGTGGAACAAAGCGTCTGCTTGAGGGAATTAGTGTGACTTCCTCCTGCAAGGACAGCCCAAGCACAGTGGCCGTGGATGGCCCAGCTTCAAAGGGGCTACTGCCTCTGAGAGGCAAATGTGAGTAGCACCTTAGCTTGCCCGATCCTTTGTGCAGGTAGACAGACTGATCTCCTCCAGAGAGGGAAACTTTCTCCAGAATTGGTTTTCCAGGAGGGGTGGCTCATTATACTGGATACACCTCAAGGGTGTGCCCATGGCTCTGTCCCAGGGAAGAAGGGTGCAGAAATCTTGGATTTGGGCAGAGCGATGCACTGTGGGATTATTTTGTGCCATTGCCACAGGAAATGATATAAAAGTGTGTTGGGTCGACCAGTGAGAATAGTAGCCCCGTTGGCTTGCGAGTTCTCCCCACCCTCAAACTCAAAATTGGCATAAATGTGGCACCCCTGACTTTCAGGCTCAGACCACCGCTGGACTCGGAAAGAACAGAAGGACTGCGCCTGCTGAACGTGTGGACCTCTGAAACAAAAGCTGCACCAAGGAAGGCTGCATCTACTAAGCCAAGAGAGGACTTCAACAAGAGAAGGGTTGCTCCTGCTGTTGAACCTGTGGGGAAAGACCTCCCCCCCCCCCCCCCCCAAGGGCTGGACCTGCTCCCACTCATTCCAAAAATTAGTGAGTGGACTCGAAAGGATAGGTTGCCTAGCCTCCTGTTAATTTTCAGGGACACAAAAGCTAATGAAGCTCTGCACCTCAAAGTGCCCAACTGACAAGTTCACACCGGCCTTGCCCAGGACTCTGCTGATTGAGTTCTAGCCCCCAAGATGTCCCTCTCAGGTCCTGGATCCATGGCTAGTGCTGGAGTGGACCCAAAGCCACAGTTAACAGTTTCTCAGCTCAGAGTCCGAGGATCATAGACTACTGCTACTTGCTGGTTTGTAGGTAGCCTCAAATGCCACTGAGAACAGATGCTTTCATAGGGCCACTGGATTTCTGGACATTGAACCCAAGACGGAACTGCAGCTCTAGAGGCCCTTGCCAGCTTCACAGTCGACAGGAAAAAGAGAAACAAATGTTTCTAGGTTAGAGGGTGAAATATTGACCGGGACCAACCCGGAGCCCACATCCAACCCAGACTTCCATTGCGGTCGGACGGAAACTTTGACTTTGGCCGTCGTTCGAGGCTCAAACGCTATGCTAAGAGTGAAAAGCAGTGATTAACAAACTCTAAAAAGCTTTTTCAAACATTTTGGAGTGAATAGCCGTGATTTATGAACAGCTTGCAAAAATCATACCTCCAATTAATCTTATCTGCGTTTTGTCATTTAGGTATCTAAATAAAGATAAAAAATACATTCTATTTTTATAAATCAAATAGGATTCTTCTTGTGTTGTGTTTTTCACATACTGACTATTGTGGCACTAGTAAATGCTTTACAATTGTTTTCCTTTGAGTTAAGCTTGACTGCTTTGTACCACAGCTAAACAGGACTGAGCTAAGGTTTGATTTAAAAGAAACCTCACTGGACCCGATACAGTTTAGTGACATTATTGCTTGGTGAGGTCTCACAACCACCCGTCTAATAATCAACGTTTCTCATAAGCAGTTATGAGCAACATGAATTGGATAACTACAGGAGGCTGTGGAAGAGATATTTGCAGAAGATGTGAAATCATTACAGATGAAGTATGTACAGTGATATTAATCATAAAAATATATAAGACCTGCAGCTTGTTGCCAAGGTAAACGTTATTCCACACCACATAACAGAGGATGACAGTAAAAAACCACTGCAGGTCTGGATGAAATAGGATTTTTCTTTACGGTAACAGAGAATGTCTAGTGGATGGTGTTATGTTGACTGGCAGTCCATTGAGAAAACTGAAATGGGGAATTTGGGACTGTTTCTCCTGCTAAACAAAAATCCTATAATAAGTAAGGACACAGAAGGTAGAAACTGAACTTTTTGCACATAGTAAGCAACAACCTACAAAGACTCTTTCAGGATTCTAAGTGAGAAATACCAATTCCAGAAATTTAAGAAACCCCCCCGAACAAGATAGAACACTTTGAGTAACAAACACGCAACATAAACCGGGTTCAGTTCCTCTAACCTCTCTGGAGGACTGGAGTAAGTCTCCTCACCTGGACATTATATTCAGGACAGTAACAGCATGGAAATACTCCCTACCAGATTTCCAACGTGGTACTTACCCTGACCTACAATTTCCCATGAAGCTGTTCCTAAAGATATAGCTCTTTGCACATCTTCTGAAGTATATTTATCCTGCATCCCTGGATATGCATTTTCTAGGTCTAGCTATGCTGTTGAGTCTACATGGTTCTCCATCAGAAAGACATTTGCAGTCACTTCCCTCCCTTTTCTTCATCATGGAGACCTGATGCACCAAAGTCAATTATTGGACAGGGTCACTTACAGCATGAGGAGGAATGGTAGGAAGCAAACTCTGCCCGACTCAAGATCTTTCCAGCTTTCCTTGTGAGGAGTTTCCCCACAGCATGATAGTTCAAGATGGCCAAGCATTATGGGTTCCAAATGTGTATATGAAGAGGAGCAAGAGATCGTATTGGGGCAGGAAGTGAAGCAGTGTCTTGCCTTGAGTCAAGCTCAGTTTGCTGAAACACTACAAGCAAGTGCTAAGTGCGGGTCGGACTGGACAGTATGGAAGGAAGCCTTCTTACCATTGCGCTGGTGCTTCAGTAAGACAGAGAAGTGGGGCATAGACTCTAATCAGGCTTGCATTTACCTGGAAGTGCTTGTAAGAAGAAACAAAATTATGAACACAAGGTTGTAGGAGAGCATCCCATGCCTTCTCCCTTTGGGAAGCAATGGCCCGGTCACGAAAGGGTGAATCACAGAAACAAGTCATACAAATCTTGCATGGGTAGCTTAAATGAAAGGAGTAAATTTGATAGTGGAAGGTGGATGAAATTAGCAGGAATAATATAAAAAGAAGACAACAGTAAACTCAGTATGTAGCAAAACGTCAATGAAATAAGGAAAAAAGAAAAGCATATATAAGTAATGGGCTTCAGAGCAGAGGAAGCAGCTTAAGAAACCAGATTTAAGGACACATTGGCAGAGGGAACCATGCAAGAAGGATCAATTGCTTCATTGTATTACTACCATGAAAGGGGACTATAACCAGCATTAGTAAGGCCTATAGGTCTGGTATTGGTTGCCAGTGTTTAAGCTTTATCAATGCTTTTTGTCACATATTTTGTAAATGTATTGCTTGAACCAGGAAGCACACATTGCTATAGTAAGCTCTAGACTGAAGGGAACTACTTTGTGTGGTGATGTGCTCCTCGTTAAAGAGCAAAATGCTGTCACTAGCAGTCAAGATAGCGAATGGCTCGACCAATAAAGGAATATATATATTGATAAAGGCTACTGCGCAGCCGAAACGCGGTGCCTTCTTCCCTTGTGGAACAGGAAGATATATATATATATATATTCACTGAAAAAACCATAGGTTTCACACATGTTATAGTTAGCTGTACATTTCACTCGTAAAAAACCGATGAAATTCCACGTTATAGTTAGATCAGGTAACTATAACTTGCGCGCCCACAATAAACTACTGATGACGTCACATATTACATGACTCATGACATGGTCAGTGACATCACTCATGACATCATTGATGACATCTGAAATTACACATTGTGAATTGTGGTCGCGCAAGTTATAGTTACCTGATCTAACTATAACGTGGAATTTCATTGGTTTTTTACGAGTGAAATGTACAGCTAACTAGAACATGTGTGAAACCTATGGTTTTTCAAGTGAATTTGCAAGGTTTTGTAAATGATAATTCCTAACTATAACGTGTGTGAAACCTATGGTTTTTTCAGTGAATTTGTACGTTTTTTTAAATGCTAAGTTATGTATTTATTTATTTATTTTTTTTCTGGTTTTTCACTGTGCGCACACCCTGCGCGCACGGTGCGCTTCGCGCACCGTGCGCGCGCTGTGGGCGCTCGGTGCGCTTCTCGCACCGAGCGCCCACGTTGCGCAGTCCATGCCGTGCGCGCCTCCCCTTTTTTTACACAGTAACATTTGTTTTTTTCTCCCTTGTGGGTCCTTTAATTTATTTAATAAATGTGATTGTTACTTCTTTATTTATTTATTTTTTTTTTTTTCACGTGCGCGTACGGTAAGCTTACCGTACGCGCACTCCGCGATTTTTTTTAAAAATTATTAAATGTATTTTTCGTACTTTTGGGTCCTTCTTGCACCCTCTGACAAACACTAGGGGGTCTGCAACTCTCTTCGTTGCCCCCTTTTCACGTTCCCCACCTTTGTTTGTCAGTGCGAGAGACAGAAAATGGCGGCCGACACTTCCTGATTTCGACCGATTCGAATGTTTACAGTCATGTAACCACCAATCAGAATTGAGCTCGCGCACGGCACCGTACGCGTACGGTAAGCTTACGGTAAGCGCACGGAGCGCGCTTACAGATATATATATTGATTTAAATGCTATTTTCTCAGGACCTACTGAACAGATTTACACCAGACCTACAAAAGGCACATCCTTGACCTGAGGACTACCTCTCTGCCAAATTTCAAGTAATTCTGTTCAGCCGTTCGGGCTGTAGCTCGGACTAAAGGTCCTATGGGAAAATGCATGGGGAAAACGCGTTTTGGGACCCCCCTTTTTTCTCAGCCCCCGCTTGATGAATCCCCCCGAGACTTTCAGGGTAGGAGCGGAGCGGAGCGCCCCATTAGTTTTGAAAATTTCGCGAGGATTCGTTGACCGGCGCCAAAGTTATTCCAAATAGAATGTTGCGGATTTCCTATGGAAACACGGTCCTAACTATAACTATCTACTGGCGACCGCCAGTAGAATATATATATATATATATATATATATATATATATATATATATATATATATATATATATATATATATATATATATATATATATATATATATATATATATATATATATTCACTGAAAAAACCATAGGTTTCACACATGTTATAGTTAGCGGAAATTTTACTGATAAAAAACCAATGAAATTCCCCCGTTATAGTTAGTGCAGGCAACTATAACTCACGCGACCGCAATCCTCTGCTGATGCTAATACTGTATTTAGACACTTATTTGCCCATGTCTTCTTCCATAAATTTTTAGCTATACATATATTACAAATATTTTTTTTTCATAAAGACACATATGTCATCAGCAGAAGATTGCGGTCGCGTGAGTTATAGTTGCCTGCACTAACTATAACGGGTGAATTTCATTGGTTTTTTATCAGTAAAATTTCCGCTAACTATAACATGTGTGAAACCTATGGTTTTTTCAGTGAATTTGCAAGGTTTTTTAAATGCTAATTCCTAACTATAACGTGTGTGAAACCTATGGTTTTTTCAGTGAATTTGTACGGTTTTTTAAATGCTAAGTTACTTTACGCCATTCGTGGCGTGCGCGCCCACTTTACGCAGTTAGTGCCGTGCACGCACGGAGGGCACGCGGTGCGCTACGCGCACCGCGTGCCCACGTTACGCTAGATGGGCCATGTACGCACGATGCGCTTCGCGCACCGTGTGCACATGGAGGACATATGATGCACTTCGTTTTGAAAGGTAATATTTAAATTTTTCACACCTCTAATAAACCATGCACAAATGGTGCCCTTCGGGCACCATTTGCACACGGGGTGGGGAGAGTGTGGATAATTTTTTTTTTTTTAATATTTTTTTACCGTACGCGTACGGTAAGCGTAATCGGCGAAATTAGCGAAAAAATTAAAATTCCGTTTTTGGCCTTGGGGGATCTTTGGGGACTCCCTCAACATGGCTAGGTGTTTTGGAGCTGTCCAAACAGCCCCTTTACATGTATTTGTGCTTTGTATTTTAATCCACACTCTCAGTGCGAGAGAGAAAATGGCGGCCGCCGCTTCCTGGTTTCGGCCGATTCGAATGTTTACTAAGATCTAAGAGCCAATCAGAATCGCGCTCGCGCACGCCACCGTACGCGTACGGTAAGCGTACCGTAAGCGCACCGTAAGCTGGCTCAGATATATATATTGATTTAAAGGCTATTTTCTCAGAATCTACTGAACAGATTTACACCAAACCTACAAAAGGCACTTCCTTGACCTGAGGACTACCTCTCTGCCAAATTTCTAGTAATTCTGTTCAGCCGTTCGGGCTGTAGCTGTGTCTAAAGGTCCTATGGAAAACTGCATGGGAAAAACGCGTTTTGGGACCCCCCTTTTATCTCAGCCCCCGCTTGACGAATCGCCCCGAGACTTTCAGGGTGGGAGCGGAGCGTAGCGCCCCACCTATTTTGAAAAATTCGCGAGGATTCGTCGACCGGCGCCAAAGTTATTCAAAATAGAATGTTGCGGATTTCCTATGGAAACGTGGTCCTAACTATAACTACCTACTGGCGACCGCCAGTAGGTAATATATATATATATATATATATATATATATATATATATAGCAGTTACCATAAGAAGTGAGTATATATATATATATATATATATATATATATATATATATATATATATATATATATATAGCAGTTACCATAAGAAGTGCGTTTTTTTATTTGTCAATAACTTAGACGTAGCCCGACAGCCACAAGGGGGGTCTGGGGAGGTTCTCCCCCCTGAGAAGATTTTGAAAAAAGAGCGGGCAAATGGTGGATTTTAAAGCATATTTGAGAAAGCAAGAAGGTTAATAAAGCAATTGTTAAATTCTAGTTTTAACATCAATAATGCTCATTAATAGTACTGCAAATAATCTCTGTGACGACCTCACATTTCTCACATGTGAGGTCCTGTTTTGATGTAAAATGAGCTTTTTATATGTATGTTGCATGAAACAAATCGCATTTCTCTGAAAAATGTCTATAATAGCCTCACACACCACCTACATTCAAAATAAATTAAAGTAAAATCGTATTTAAAACAGTTTGTTTAAGAATTATTCAATGTCATCAGGGCAAGAATCTCTGCAGAGCAGAGCTAGCTCTATAAGGTGACCCATGCCACCCGAGACTCCGTTGCACCGCTGGACAAAATGACGCATTTCTGAAATTCTGTTTGGGGGGAAAAAGCTGGAAAGTTTTTTTCAGGCTACAGGAAAGCAAACAAGTCGACTGATATTTTGTCCTCTCTACTAAGAACATTCCAATCTTCTGTTGAAGCCCTTAACTACCAGTCCAAAAAACATGAATGTTCAAATAACTTAGCTAAACACAATGGCAGTTTTCATATCAGACATAAACAATAAAAGAGCGCATTTAAATAGTCTCATAACAGGAGCTCTGCTAGCAGCAGAAACACTGTGCCCTACTTGCACCTGCATTGACTGGAGGATCTCAAGATCACATTAAAATTGGAAAAGTCCCCCAATAAGAACTTATCAGGGACACGCTGGCTACTCAGTAGGGAAACAACCCCAAAAAGACTAGGGAATTACATTTAGGAAAGTTGATAAATTGGTCTCCAAAGGTCACAGTGGTTACACCCATGCACTTTCACATATAGCCACGGAAAGTAACCCCCCCATCTTCCTCCCCCAGGGAGGCTTTAAGTGGCCGCACGAACGCCAGGGGCATCGGGAAGCACACGTGAGGCCATGATTACATTAATTGCTTCCACTGCCCCTGCACACAGCACAGCCTGCTGGGCAGCGCGGTGCACATGGACCAGCTCTGCCTTTCACAAAGCCAGGCTGGGAAGATGCCAGTTTACCATGGTGTACCAGTGCACTGAGTCAGCAGAATTCGACCTTCACACGTGGTGGTTCCTGTGACTCAGCAACTCACCTGTGCAGCGCCTAGAGTGTCCAAGATCCTTCACTGCGCGCATTCAGTTAGTTCCTCCCCTTCAGCAGCAATCAGGTCATTGGAAGTAAGAAACTCCCGGAATGACTCTAAATGATGGTGTGGAAATTGTGTTGGGCACATGGCACCCCTTTCTTTTCTTATGGTTGTCGCCACGTGCTTTTGGGAAGCGGCCGCCAAGCTTTCCCTCATAACCAACCACGCTCGGTACTTGCACAGAAGGCACGGTGACGTTGTCGCCCTCTTTCACGTTTTCAAGATCTCATTGGAGGAGCCGCCTATGTAACCCCAGACAGAGAACTATGGGGGTCTCTGCCTGCTGCCTTGCCCACCTGTTGGTAGTCGGGCTGTGCTCGAATCAACCCCTCATCCTGCCCAGGGCCGGACTGGGAACCAAAACCGGCCCTGGCATAGTGCTCGGCCGGTCGCCCCCAAGGCTTGGGGGTGCCGCCGAGCTCTTTGCGAGGGCCGGTTTTCGGCCGATTTTGTTACAGGGCAGATTTAGTGCAAAAACGGCCCTGTAACAAAACAGGCCCCCAGGGGACCAAAATCGGCCCCCACCCGTGCGGCGCACCGGGGGATTACCCGGTGCCCGTTACGGCCAGTCCAGCCCTGATCCTGCCCCTACAGTGGAACAGATTCAAAACCCATCACCTGTCAGTGCAAACTGGGGCCAAGAATGTATTATCCGCGAGGCTCCAGCCCCAGCCTTCCACAGCTCTAAAAACATACCCGTTGTTTTGTATACTTTTCACATCACCAAGATGATGTGCCTTCCTATATAATTACTCTTTGTACACTCAAGTATGTGAAAGCGTTTTCTAATAGTAAATCAGTGAAATCTCACCTTGCATTTGTAAACGGTACATTTGTGCACGTGTGCAAATATATTCCATCAACAAAAAAACAAAAAGATACACACTTCATAGTTAAATCCGCAATGTAACGCATCAAACACCACGTCATCACTGAACAGTCACAAACTAATAAGGCCCAGATATACTAACGGCTTGCAGAATCTCAGCTGTATTTACTATCCAAAAGGTGCCCTCGTCTTAGCGCAAAACACCTTTGTGGTTTGCCTTGTTGGTTTTTAGGTCAAATCAAAATAAATAAAACTTACCTTCTCCAGGCCGCCTCAGCTCCTGGCCGGGTCCAGATTCGCGTTTTTTCTGCTATTCAAATCCTCAACAGGAAGCAGCCCTGCCACACACAGGCAGCCTCCCTCCCCTCCGCCAATAACAACGCTGCAATGGCAGCATTGTGATTGGTGTGGTGCAAGCGCACAGTGCCCCAGCCGGGCGCCTAATCGGAGGCCCTGTTCTCTATGTAGGCTGCATGCAGCCTACACAGAGAAAAGGGAGAGTGCGTATGACTGCTTTGGTCGGCCCCAAGCTGACCAAAGCAGTCAGGGCCCCCCCCCCCCGTCCAGGAGCGCCCACCCACCCGCCCACAACCAGGCACTTCTGCTTTCTCACAGTGCGAGAAGCAGAAACATAAATGGTAGTTTTATCATTTTATGTTTCTGCTTCTCGCACTGCGAGAAAGCAGTGAGGCGATGCCCCACGCCCCTGTTGAGGAGCCGCCACTGGTAAATACGTAAGCATATAACTAAACCAATGCTTGAAGAAAACCGAAGCTGGCAGCATTGCACAGTCCCATCCAACCAGAGTAAATATGTTAACGTGTAAATAAGACAATAGCCAGTACACAACAAAGCTAAAAACGTGTAAATAAGCCAATATGGAGAGAGGATCACCCTCGGCCCCATCACGTTGCTTGTTGAATGTGTTAGTTTGAACTGTAATTCTACATTGGTTTCTCCAGTGTGTTTTCTTTTATACAAGTTATCTCCTATTTCAGTTCGTTGGAATATGTCATCCAATGAGACTACTTACTATGTACTCATTGATAGTGTTCTACTGTAGAGCCAGCGCGTTTCTGATTTAAATATTATCTGTTGCTGCAATAAATAAGAAACCAACTATGTCTTTGTATGAGCAAGCACTCATTCATACCAGTGCAGAATTAGCTGCACGCTGCATTCGAATATAGTTTACCAGGTTAACGTGCATGCGACTGCAAAGAGGCTGGTTTATTTTACTTGTGATAGGTTCCAAACCCAGCAGTGTCAGCTCCATGTTTCTTCTCTTTGGGGCTGATAAAATTCTTATTAATGAGCTGGGTATCAGGAATACTAGGTATTTTCAATATAACCAGGCTGCAATATGTATAAATATTGAAAGAGCCAGGTTCCAAAGATTCAGTGCTATTTTGATCCAGAAAAGTTACAAACTTGTTCGATAACTTTCAGAATTATTTAAGAATTGTAATAAAGAAATAGATACGATGTTCTTTAAACTACATGACTAGAACTGAGATTCACGAGAAAAAGAGGAAAAAACATTGACAACAGTTACATATAGGAGTATTTTTGTTACAGCACGATTCATCAGAGATTAGGAAACAAAGACATACGTACGTAACACCAGCCTTTAGAGCAGTGAGTAGTGGCGGCTTACCATTGTTTTGAGAGGGGGTAGCACAAATGGACTAAAGATTAATATTAACATTGTTATATGCAAATTAGCGTTGACAGACCTGCCGGGCTCAGATACATTCTGACAAACTTCTGTGAGGGGACTTTGCATGCCAATGCTGCCCTCTCCCTTATACTTAAATGGACAGGAATTTGGATGGTGAGGGTTGAATCAAAACACGTGTGGTGAAATTAAAGTAGCCTTTCAAATGAGGGTCAGTTGAAAACTGGGGACTGGAGACCACGTATTGTAGGGCCTAAAAAAACGGAAGGCCTGAGAGGAGGCTCATAGAACTACCAGGGGAATCACCAAGGCTACTTCAGAGTGGTAAACAACATTTACCACAAATCTTCTTCCCCGCAGGGAATCACAACGTGGTCGTCTTGTGATTCCGCATACCATTACTCCGCAAATCGGAACAACGACTTGCGGAGGTGGAGGGGAGGTGTTGGATTTAAAATCCAACACCTTCCCTATTGTCCGCACAGACTGGAGTTGGAATAGTAAATTATACTATTCCAACATCCAGCGCCCCCCCTCCGCAAGTCATTGTTCCGACTTGTGGAGTAATGGTATGCGGAATCACAACGCGGGCGTTGTAACGACCGCGCTGTGATTCCCTGCGGGGAAAAAGACTGCCGGATAAGAACATACATTCCTTCAGAGTTAGTGTGGGGGCCAGGACTCGATGTGTGATCATTGACGGCTAAGATTTTAATAGAAAGGTATGAAGTCATTTCAGAAATTCATCAATATAATCCATGACATTTATATTTAAGATGTCATAGTAATCAATAAATAAAAAGCTTTATTCGATTTTTTGCAAGACAATCATAAAAGCACATACAATAAATCACAATGTTTTCATGATCAGATGCTGAATAAACTATAATTTCTTCCAAATTCATTCAGGCATATTCAAAAGTTTCATATTAAAATAGTTGTTCTGCATTTAATAAATTTTTTTTTAAAGAATGCTATTGACTTCATAAAATGTTCATTGTCTAAAAATTGCAATAATAGAAATGCAGGGCAGCATTGTCTCAGGCCTAATAAAATTAAAATAGGTAAAATCCACCTCCTTCTTTGTGTTTAATAAAATTTACAGAATAAAAATACGTGTATTGTTGATTGTTGAGACATATCGTCACATGGGCAGTTACTCAGTGTTTTAGACCAATCATTTATAGTGGTAAAACGTATTAATAGATGGAAACTACCATTGTTGTCATAGTAAACCAGAATACAGGCATTACAGTTAGAGCTGCCGACTTAAGAACAGAGGAACCTGGTTCGAGTCCCTGCTTAGGTTCAACATCCTGTCATTTACGGCAAATAAATTAATCTCTCCGTCCCTAAAAAATTAATGTAACCTTTTTTTGTTTGTGCAGTTTTTTTTATATAGCGCAAACTCAACCCAACGGTATTGGAGCGCTTTACATGAGCACCAGTTACATTACATAAGGACACGTTCATTTTTGGGAGGCAAAAGGATATAAAGTGATTTGCCCAGAATCACAGGATCTTGAGTCAGCGCCGAGACTCGATCCCCCATCCCCAGTTCCAAAGTCTGCAGCACTAAAGTAACCGCTGCTCAATGGCCTGATGCCGACTTTGCGCTATAAAACACCAAACAAATAAAACAATACATAAAACAGGTAAAAAAAGAAATAACAGTGTAATCTGCAGATGCTTTATCCATCCCGAAGTCTGCTCAATAACCACAGACCATGTTGGCTCCGGGGCCAGGAGGGTGCAAGGGTCGAGCATTAGTTTGGTTTGTGCTCCCCTCACCACCGATGCAGTGGTTGAAATTGAAATATGCATCTAAACTTGTAATCTCCAAGTACCTCTCTGCTGCTGAGAAGTGCTAGTACTCTCCTAATAAAGGTGTGACCCCCTGCTGAAAAATGCAGATATTCTCCCTGTAAAATGTAAGGCAAGCAGGCATTCAGTACCTTCAATTACCTGCCCATTAAAGATACCAGTTGGGTACAGGCGCTTTCAGTCGGGTATGGGAGAGGTGTTTGTCTGATTTTACCAGGAATCTTTAGACACACAAATGGATACACATTCTCTTCCTCCTTCCATTTCTGTTTGGAAAGACTTTAAAAATGTTGGTTATTTTACAAAATTATGTGTTTTCTCTCACGAAGTATCCCTACCAATCCACATCCCTCCACCTTTCCACTGCCCCTTAGTGCCAATATCGGCAACAGTTATCGCAAAGCACATAAGTACATAAATAAAACACACGACACTGTAATGTAAGTGGAGAAATATATCTTACGGGCGATCCCAGGGCAGGCCAGCCCTATGCCGCCTGCCCGTCTGATAAGCCTAGAGTCACCATGGCAACGCCGGACTAGCCCAGGGACTCGACCTCCCACCCCTGTGCCTTCCTGTGGCACTAAGGCGGCCGCCCTCCAAGGGGCGGGCCGCTGCGCAACCCCCCCCCCCCCCGCAGCCTTACATAAGCCCCGCTTGTGCGTCCTGCTTGTCGTATAATGTATTTTAACAGTATGTGCCAGCATGATCTTCGGAAAGTCTGCAGCCCACACTCAATTTTAACTGACCAAGCCACGCCCCGGTTCACGTTACTTTTAAATTTCTCCATCCATAACGAGGAATGAACATACGTTTTGCATTCTGGCCTGACAAAATATATGCCACGACCTTCACGCAGAAAAAAACTGGAAATGCAACAATGGTCGCTCACAACACACTAGGCTGTCTGAATACATTTTTGTTGTTGCAATGAGGCATATTTGTAGGGGAGCTCATGGCCTTTGACTCACTTCCACTGAATATCAATAGGCGCGCGCTCAGCTGTGCCTGGCAGCAACTGGATCTGACAAGCTGCGAAACAAAATGGAGGCGGGTCAAGTAACTTGTGCGGGGTCATGACGTCGAGTGACAGAGAAGGTTTGTGCCTGGAAACCTGAAAGGGGGTATTACATTTCATACCTCTGAGCGAACCTATTGTTGCTAGCTTTGGCTACATCCTCAACAGCTCAAGGGCTATCATAAAAAAAAGTTTTACGGTGTAAACACCTCTACCATGATAGTAATGCTTTCACCGTAAAAGGACTTTATCAGTGGTTGCTAGGCATCTCTGCAACAGTTCTCCTTGTTGTCCTACTGCCTAACGCTGAAACAAAACACAGATCTCTGCTTGAGATCAGTTAAAGTTAGGACTATGGCGCAAGTAGGGCTCCGATTGTGTTCGCACACTTGTGACATGCTTGGAAGCAGCGATTTTAAAAATTATTAGTGTATGTAAAGTAATCCAATTTATTGCACCCTAATTCATCCTTTTTGCTGGATTATAGTGTTTCGAAGAATTCAGGGTTGAGTTGAAGAATAAATAAAACATGTAGCGGCAAGAAACACATTTGGAAAAATCTGCTATGTTGTACTGGGAGGGAGGCGGGTTAGCTAAAGTAGCTGCAGCACCAGTACACGACCCGGAGCAGGAAACTAGGCTAAAATAAATTCCAGAAACTTAAAAATAAAACCACATATGGGGACAGGCAAGGGCGCACAGATGACACTTACTGGCGGAAAAGAAAGTAAACAGCTGGAACGTAGTTACGTAAGTGAGGCCTCTACTCTGACATCTTAGCAGAGTAACTTCAGGACAGAAACACTGCTGAGTAGTCACCGCTAACGCAACATGTGCAGTCTTCCAAATGAAGTCATAGGCTTGGATGCCCGGGTTACAACATAACTGACATTTAGGAAACGTTTAAAACATCCATTGGGGTTTGAAGCTCTCCCCAGCCCAACCAAAGTTTAAAGTCCCTAAAGTAGGAGGCTGTAAAGGTTCCACTGGAAACAGGACGATAGACGGGAACCATTGTATTGCATTGAACATGTACATAGGGTGTTTCTGCCGCTGGTGTGGCCCGAAGCTCTGTGACGTTTTGCCTCAGGATAGGCTTCTAACAATTGTTGGTAGAATGAATGTGTATAGTGGGGCCTATGTGCGTAACACTGGGCAGAGAACAATGGAGTCTGAGGTGTGCTTGAATTTCATCACTGCAGACTTGGTGCTATGTGAAGGCATTTATGTGAGACTAAGGAGCGTCCGATTGGTAGGGTACCACTTTACTGGCACTTCCAATATGTGTTCCTGAGTTGACGTTTTCGTATTATGGGCCCTTGCCATGTATCAAGTACGTGATTTAAATTACTACTAGTTTCAGTGAGGGTGCCTTTATGGCAAGCTGATAGATCACTTCTGATGGTGAGGTGTAGTTGATGCAGGAAGTTGTAACACCATGTCTTAATTGTACTCGACAATTCCAGGTGATTTTGAAGCCTCCTTATTCTGGTTCCCGGGGGAAGTTCCAGAGTTTAGCGGTCTGTAAAGAAAAGAAGGCCCTGGCCATGCAGCACTTTCTTTAACTCAGACTAGTCAGAAGAGTTACTGCTTTTTAGCCAAGGTTTCTCCTAGGATTACATGACAAAAAAAGATTGACCCGTGCCACGAATTGCTTGGTGTGCAATGCAGAGGGCTTTAAAGATATGTTTGGTACTGCGGAGCAAGTCAGGTTCTTGAAGTGGTATTTATTTATTTTATTTATTTATAAAGTTTTATATAGCGCAAACATGATCCCGAAGGATATCAGAGCCCTTCACAAGTAAGGGTGGTCAGGCAGGCAACAAATACAAATCAAAGGAACAGTTACAAAGGTTACAACAAAGCAGTACAATAGTTGAAGAAACAAACCAATTACAAAAATATATATATACATATATATATATATATATATACACACATAAGGAATCGTTTTACTTCCATTTTGAAGGCAACAGTGGAGGTAGGTCTGCGAATTTCAAGAGGGAGAGAGTTCCAGATCCGTGGCGCGGAGCCCGAGAAAGTTCTTTGACAGGTTCTCTTTTTGCGAAATATCTGTGGTTTAAGAAGGAAGGTGATTGCACTTCTTGAGGGTCTACCACCTCCAGATAGTTCTAGCTTTTGGCATAGGTATTTGGGGGTTTTGAGATAGAGAGCTTTGTGAGTCAGGCGATCTTTAGCTGTATTCTTGCTTCAAAAGGCAACCAATTTAAAGATTTTAGAACTGGGGAAATGTGCGCCGATCTTTTTTTTAATTTCAAAAGAATTTTATTATTTTAAAAGCGCAAATATGACACATAAGATATAAACCAAAGTGATACAATTGATATCAGACAATAAGATAATAAATACATTAATATACAATTAATTGGTAGGAGAGCAATTCATTGTCATTCATTAATCTGCAGACATCAGATAAATAAATACTTAAGGAGGGAAGACCCAAAATGATGTCTGGCAAAGATATATATCAAAAGTATCACCTACAGATGGCAAATTAGGGAGAAGAGGGAAGAGAAGAAAGGAAGAAAGAAAAGACGGAAAGAATAGGAAAGAGAAGAGGAAAGAAAAAGAGAGACAAAGAGAAGAAAAGGAAGAGGAGAGGATTTCCAGAGGAATCACCCAACACACAAGACAACACTAACCAGACAAATCAAAGGGATATTGTTCCACCACCCCTTCAGAGGCCAACTTCATGTATGAATCTAGGGCTTCCCATACACCAGAGGAAATAGAAGGAGAAAGATGAGCATGATCCACTGACGTATGAGCACTTCGTAGAAAGGAAACCCAGGCCCACCAAGTATGGTAAGAGACCGACGAAAAGGATTTCCACTCCATGAGAATTACTTTGACTGCAATAGTTAACAAGAGGTCCAACAACTGGAGCTCCATGGGATCTAAAGGCAGAGGGACTGGGGCCGCCAACGGACCCAAAAGAATTAATGGAAGAGACAGTTGGAATTTGATGTTAAAGATGAGCATAAGGTGTTTGTGAACTAAATCCCAAAAGGGTTGGAGAAGGGAACAATCAAGGAACATATGTTGAAAATCGCCTGGTAGAAGCCCACAACTCCAGCATAAATTGTCTTCTTTGAGATTGAGTGAATACAGACGACTGGGAGTCCAATGAAGAAGATTAATAGAGAAAAACTTAGACTGCGTTAGAGAAGGGGCAATTTTGTTACGAAGAGAAAATTTACCAATATCTTGCCAGGTATCAGAAGAGATATGAGCAGTGACAGTATGATCAAAATGATGTAACCATTTTTGCTGTGTGACAGTATGGGAAGGGAGTGTAGAGGACGATAAAAATTTATAAATCCGAGACGCAACATGACCAGTCCTGATCCAAAGCTGAAAGAGCGTAATCAGCGGGGAAGAAGGATGAAGGTGTACTTTAGCAAGTGCAACCTTAATCTTAAGAAAAGTATAAAAATCTAAATTAGATAAAGAAAAATGTTGAGCAAGGGATGAGAAAGGGGAAGGATCATTGTTGGAATCATAGAGATGTTTAACAAGTGAGACACCTTTCCCAGCCCAGTAAGACATCAACTCAGGGTCAATATTAATTTTGATTTTAGAATTGCGCCAAATAGATGACCATCTAGTTTTATGTATTGGAACTGCTACCCTCTTATCAACCTTACGAACCGCAGCAATAGTGTCTAAAATAATAGAGCGAGAAAATGGAATAGAAAGGGTGTTTGTGGTCAAAAAAGATGCAGTCGGAAGAGGGGAGGCCAGTTCCTGTTCTATTGTCAACCAAGCTGGAGCATGAATAGATGGGGAAGAAAACCAAAGGGCACCCTGGGACGCCAGAAAAGCAGTTTGATATTTCCCCCAATCAGGAAAATTACAGCCCCCCATATCATAAGATTTCCGTAAAAATTTATAAGCAATCCTAGCCCTTCTATCATTCCATAAAAATTTAGAAGTAAGCAGATCAAGTTCATGGAAGAAGGAATCAGAAAGCCTTACTGGAAGCATAGAGGAAACAAAATTAATAATAGGAGTGATCATCATTTTTAGAGTCTGCATACGGCCCCACCAAGAAATATGCTTCGGAGACCAATTTTCTAAAAGACGTCTCACCTTAAGAATAGTTTGGGATTCATTATAAGAAGCCGTAGCATATAGGGTGGAACAAAAATAGATACCCAGATACTTTAAGTGTTGGGATTGCCATTTAAAGCCCGCCGAGCCCATATGAGAGGAGAAGCAGTAAGCATTTAAAGGAAACATCTCTGTCTTATCTTTGTTCAGAGTGTATCCTGAAACTTTTGAAAAAAGAGCAATCGTATCCGAAATAGCAGGGATGGCCAGAGCAATATCATCAGAGAAAATGAGAACATCATCTGCATATGCCGCAGTTTTTATCTGATGAGACCCAAAAGAGAACCCTTTAATATCTGGATGCGAGTCAATCATTCTGAGGAGAGGATCAATGGACAACAAAAATAGGAGAGGGGACAAAGGACATCCTTGTCTAGTGCCCTGACAAAGGTTAAAAAAGGAAGACGTAGCACCATTCACCCGTATATTAGCTCTAGGTCGGGAGTAAAGAGACATAACCATACGAATAAAGGAGTCACCAAGATTGTGTGCACGTAGGACCGCTCGTAGAAAAGGCCAAGAGACCTTATCAAAGGCCTTTTCAGCGTCAAGGGCCAAGGCTGCCGCCGGAAGATTAGATCGTTTAGCGGCGCCAAGAATATGACAAAAAGTACGAATATTATCCCGTGCAAGACGCCCCTTTACGAAACCTGTTTGGGAGGGATGAACCAAATGAGGAATAAAGGACTCTAATCGTTTAGCTAAAATTTTAGCAAAGATCTTGGCTTCCATGTTAAGGAGGGATATGGGACGAAAATTTTTGGGATCTGCGTGATCCTTCCCGTCTTTGGGGATAACTACAATAGTAGCATCCGCCGCAGAACCAGACACAGAGCCATCCTTAATAAACGCATCAAAAACGGATTGGAGTTTCGGGACAATCACGGGAATAAAGGTTTTATAAAACGCAATAGGATATCCATCGGGACCAGGAGCTTTACCAGACCGAGTAGCTTTAATCGCGGAAATGATTTCATCAGCAGTAATCGGGCAGTTTAATGATTGATTATCTTCCTCCGAAACAACTTTCAAAGGAACCGACTTCAAGAACTCCTGACATTGTTCAAAAGAAGCTTGAGCCGACGGGGTATACAAATTGTTATAAAAATCGCGGAACACCTCAAGGATTTCTGCAGTTTGAAATTTTTTCCTACCAAGCTGGTCAGTAATAGAAGGAATTTGGAAAGTGTTACAAGAAGATTCCTGGAACTTTAAAGTGGCAGCAAGAATCTTGCCCGCACGATTTCTTAACAGCAATCTCTTAGATTTCTGAGCCTGCAGGCCAAAATGAGCTCTCTTAGTGACTATAGAATTGTATGAATATTTTAGATTTTTAATAGATTGGAGGCAGGTCTTGTTCTGAGAGTGGCGGAAAAGGGATTCCTGACGTTTGATCTCATCTGCTAAGTCCGTGAGTTCCTTTTTAATGGCTGCGTTTCTCTTCGACATACATTTAATGACCTGACCACGAAAAGTACATTTAAAAGAGTCCCAGAGAACAACAGGGGAGCTGACTGACCCAACATTCTCAATAAAAAAAGTCTCAATGTCATTGGAAAACTCTCGCACCAAGGACTCATCATGTAAAATTTCTGTGTTGAGTCTCCACGATCGAGCTCGTGCCCTAGGGACAAAGGAGGTAAGAGTAAATGTGACTGCGGCGTGGTCAGAAACTAAAATAGGATGAATAAGCGGAGAAGAAGAAAATTGAACCAGAGAAGAGTGAACCAAAAGATAGTCAATGCGTGAAAAGGACGAATGAGGGGAAGAAAAAAAGGAAAAGTCACTACCAGTGGGATTATGAAGACGCCACACATCCTGAAGATGGGTAAGAGAGCACATATTAATCATTTGTTTGTGTGCTTTAGGGGGACGAAAGTTAAAGGCAGAATTCCTATCCAAGATAGGGTCCATTGGCAAGTTAAAGTCACCACCTACAATAAGATTACCAGAGTGAGGAGTATCCTCGAGCTTTTTGGTAATCGCATTCCAAAAGGCCGGGTCATCCTTATTGGGGGCATAAATATTCATGACAAATAAGTCAGCATTACCATCGGACAACTTAGATAGTAACCAACGCCCCTCCGTATCCTGTTCAGAGGAAACGATAGATAAGCCAGAGTGTCTAGAAACTAAGGTAATTACTCCATTCCTTTTACCACAAGCATCTGAACAAGCAACATCAAAGACCCACTCTTTCTTCAGAAACAACGCCTCCTTGGCAGAGAGCTTTGTCTCCTGAAAAAGGACGAGATCCGAAGAAAGAGATTTACAGTAATCCAAAATCTTTGACCTTTTGACTGGATGATTTAGCCCTTTAACATTAAGGGAAAGTATATTTAGTCCAGACATAGAACCATTATCAGGAAAAAAAGATATTCCATATGTGGCAAATGAAGCGCAACAACCAGGAGGGCTAACCAGCAGACATCAACAGCCAGCACAACACAGGGTGAGACCAGAGAGGAAATCCGAAGAGAAGAAAGGAAAGAAGAGGAAAAAGAAAGCAGGAGAGTACAGAGAAAGAGAGAGAGAAGAGCCAATCCGGCAGGTCTGAAAAAGACCAAATTCATACAAGGGGGGACATGGAAGAAAGAGCGAGGGGCCAACAGGAGAAATAACAACAACAGCATAAAAAGCCCCAGAGCAGTGCATAACCGGTTATACATTTAAAAGGAAGGCACTATCTAAAAGCTAAGAACCGGAGATAAGTATCACTTATTAGAAGACAAAGCGAAATGAGAGACTGTAAAGGCAACACATTTGACCAAATTAATGTAAAGATAACAACTAAAATAAATCATAGAGAACGGTAGGAGCAGAAAAGAGAGAAAAAGAAAGCACGATCAGGCATTAAGAGCTGGTGAAAAGAGAACTAAGAGAGAACAATAGTATTAGGTAGAACCAGACCAAAGCGGACTCCAACAAAAGAAAAAGGACCATAATGAAGAGAAAAGAAGAAATACACTCTAAAGCATACTGTATGATATAATATGGGAAAAATACGTGAAATATAATAAAAAACGGTATATAGCATCTTATCAATATAGCAATCAGTGAATCCCTATGGCAGTTAAATAAGAGGCCTAATACTAAATATAAATATGTAAAGTCTATATACAAACTCATAGATGACTTGGCATGAATAAATAAGGCCATATACACGCAAACTGGTAGAATAAATGTGCTTGGCTAAATAAGTAAACATGTAGATAAGAGAGGCATAAATCTATCAAGAACAAAGCATCTCTAAAACAAACTAACCTACTCGAAAAAAACAGTTAATGACACAATGTAATCAAATCACGCAATGAGAAAGTCAATAAAGTAGATATCTATATGAAACAATATGGGAAAAATAAGTGAAACATAATAAAAAACGGTAGGTAGCATCTTATCATATAACAGGCAGAGAAACCCTTATGGCAGCTAGATAAGAGACCTAATACTATATATAAATATGAAAAATCTATATACAAACTTAAAGATAACTGGCCATGAATAAATAAAGCCATATACACACAAACTGGCAAGATAAATATGCATGCCTAAGAAAGTGAACATGTAGGTAAGAGGGGCATATGTCTGCCAAGTACAAAGCATCTATAAAAAACTAACCTACTCGAAAAAAACAAATAGTAACACAATGTAAACAAATCACTCAATGAAAAAAACAATAAAGTAGGTATAACTAGCAACTATATGAACGACCAATACTGACTCTAAGTATAGCCATAAATAAACACTTAATAAACATATATGAATAAAACACCTAGACAAACCAAACAACAACACAATGAGAAAGCAAAGGAACAAGCAATGACCTACTCCATAAAGTACGAAGTAACAAAAAACAAACATGAAGCAAAAGGAACGACCACAACAGAACAAGATAAACCAAAATTTACCACAAAAATCGACGCACATACCGAAGACACACCCCTGGAAGGAAAAGGACCGTGACCTAATACGTCGAAAGACAAACTGGGGAGGCAATGAATAACAGGACGCTACGCGGACAAAAGTGAAGTCACGCCAACAAGAGAAGTTACCACAAAAAATTGAAAGGTTTATACACTGAAACTAACAACACTAAAGACCAAAACACCATAACGATACTAAGGGAGCACCAATAGACGACAAAAATACGTCAAGACCAATGGACATAAAGACCACTGCGCAGATCTAAAAGCAGCTAGACCTAATAGATCTGACAAAGACTAAAGACAATGCATTATGTATAGCCGCCTCAGGTGCCAGAAGAACCAGGAGCATGTGAAGCCCCCGTTTGAAGATCCATCTGTAGCTCCATTTGATTATCCAGAAACGAGGCCAAATCCGCAGGTTCGTCAAAAATTCTGACACGACCCTTGAAAGTAATGCGGAATTTTGAGGGACCAGCAAAGGAGAAGGGAATATTCATTTCAGACAAACGCTTCCGGAGATTAAGAAAGCCTTTCCTCCTCATCACCGTGTCTCTGGCAAAGTCTTGAGAAATTGAAATACGATGGCCATTCCAAGAGACAGCTCTAACCTTCCGCATATGCGCCAAAATCTGCTCAGTATGTTGATGACGCAGCGGCTTAAAAATTATCGCTCTTGGTTGCGTAGCAGACTTGGGGCGAAAGGAGGGGACACGGTGTGCCCGTTCCAGTTCAAAATCTTTGTGGAAAGAAATTTGTAGTGTTGACGGAATCCATTGATAAAGAAACTCAATCATGGAAGATGCATCTTTCTCAACATCTTCAGGAAGACCAAAAATACGCAGATTGGATCTACGATTACGATCCTCTTGTTCAGTGAGGTCTCTCCTCAATGCTGCCATAGAACGCTCTATCTGCGTGAGAGATCTAGAGTGCTTTTGCATGGTATCCTCTGCGCCACTAATCCGTGCTTCTGTACCTGAGACACGAAGGGAAAGGGCCTTGAAATCATTCCTGATGGCTAACACCTCCACTTGCAGTAAATCTGTATTGGTCTTAGTAGACTGCGCAATCTCATAAACCTCATTAAGGCGCGCCAGAATGGACTCAAGAGTCGAATTAGTGTCTTTAGGAGCGGACTCAGGTGTTGGGGATACCTGTTTGGACCTCTTAAGAGATGCTTTAGATTCCTTAACGTCTTTGGAATTCGGTGAAGGGGCCATATTTTCAGCCATAGGGCAGACCACCTCAGCAGAAACAAAATACACCTCCTCAGATAGAGTGAGACAAGGAATGCCAGGGGTTGTAAAACCCTCAATGTGTGAGAGGAAAAATGGGCAGGAAGGAATCATGCACTTGCATCAGAAAGAGCCGGGCATAAAATATCGCAGGCGATCCCAGTCAGAAAGAACACCTCACGAAAAGAACTACAGGCGCCAGTAGTCAAGCACCGACTACGAAAACCACCAGGATCAAGCCAAGAGCAAAAAAGCCTCACATAAGGAAGTGGCAGTGCGTTTGACGACGAGGAAAAAACCAGAAACCTCAAAAGGTTCACACAGTGGGTCTCTCAGCAATAGGGGATAGAAAAAAAGAACAAAATAAGCTCAAGAAAAGTGAAATAACGTCACCAGCTCCTGAATGCCTCCATTCCTGACAGGATAGACCAGTAGCGTCGTCTTGTAGAAGCGAGAGAAAAACTCCCTCACAGCAGAAACAAAATGGCGGCCGCTCGTGAAAGCCTGAAGCGTCACTTAAAAGTGCCGATAAATGAACTCTGGCCGCTCTTCACCACCAGAGACCTCCCTCGTAGCATGCACGGCAGTTTCCCATGTAAGACAACATCTTCTGCGCAGAGCGGGGCAATATTCAGCGTCAGCAATGCCTCCGTCGGCCCTCTCTCTTTACGGAGCTCAAGCGCGATCCGCCATCTCGCAGCGGCGCGCAAGCCACGCCCCCCTGCGCCGATCTTTTTGTGCCCGTGGTCAGTCTGGCCGCCGCATTCAATACAGCCTTAAGGGGTGCCAAGGTATATTTCGGGAGGCCACATAGTGTAGCACTGCCATAGTCTAGCCTCGGCAAAACCAGCGCTTGAACCACCTGCTTGAAGTCAGCTTGTGGGAGGAAAGGTTTGAGATTCCTTAGTAGTCTCAACTGGTGATTCGCATCCTTACAGACATTACTAATGTGGTTCTTCAAATTTAAGTGTTTGTCCAGGGTGATTCCGAACGATTTGGTTGAATCAATAATGACAGGGGGCAGTTGAAGGCAGTGAAATGGTTCAACCAGAGGTCTACCTTAGGAGTATGATTCGGAGGAGAAATTAGCAAGAATTCCGTTTTTGAAGTGTTGAGTAGGAGGTGGTTCTCCGTTAGCCAGTTTTGAGTGTTCATGAGGGTAGTGTTGAGTGATGTGAGATTGTCAGGGGATGAAATTTTCAGGTAAAGTTGTCGTCTGCATACATGTGGAAGAGAATGTTCATTGAGTTTAGTGCATTTGCAAGAGGTTCCAGGAATAGAATGAATAGTATGGGGGATAAGGCGGACCCTTGTAGGACACCCATGGATACAGGCGTGGGTTGGTATAGGGAGTGGTTCACCTTTATTCTTTGAGATCTGTGGTGGAGGAAGGACGAGAACCATTGTAGCACCAGACTAGAGAAGCTCATCCTGTGTTCCAGAACTGATAAGAGGTTAGCGTGAATAACAGTGTCAAATGAAGAGGAAAGGTCAAGGAGGATCAGGAGGCACGATTTATTGTGGTCGAGCATTTTTAAAATGTCATCAAAACCATGAATGAGAGCATATTCAGTGCTGTGTCCGCTCCGAAAGCCAGATTGGTGATGGTCTAGGAGCTGGAAGTTTTCAATGTGAGCACAAAGTTGGGATTGGACACATTTTTCAAGGAGTTTGGCCAGAGTAGTGATGTTGGAGATAGGTCGGAAGTTCTTGGAGTTTGCCCCATCAGCATTAGGTTTTTTAAAATAGGAGAAACCTGAGCCACTTTTAGGCAGTCAGGGATTGTACCTTGAGACAGTGAGGCATTGACAATATTTGTCCAGATGGGGGTGATGGCTTCCTTTATTTCCTTGAAAATGGCGGGTGGTTAAAGTGATTGGATGGGTTAATATTCTGGAGAATTTTATTAATGTCTCTTTCGCTAAAAGGGGTGAAGGTCTACCAAGAGGCATTATTTTTGCTGCTCAGACTAGCTGGTACAGGCTGTTCAGAGGGGGGTGGGGGAGCGCAGGCCAATGGGATGGTAATGAGGCCTTTTTAGATTCCTGTTCGATATTGATGTATCTTGATTTCTCAGAGAAAAACGTAGCCAAAGCGTCGCAGGAGGGTGGGCTGTGTCCTGGGTCAGAACGAGTGAGTGCGTCACATGATTGTGGTTTAACAATTTCAAAAAGTTTCTTGGGACGATTAGAGGCTTGGTTAAGTTGAGATCTGAGGTAGTCTGTCTTGGCGCTCTTAATTTGTTTGTTATAGGAGCTTCTTACTGTTCTGAGGACTCTTAGTTGATCCGAGGAAGGATTGGATTTCCAAGATCGTTCAGTTGCCCTTAGGTTGTGTCGTTCGGAGTTTAGGTTGTCATTAAACCATGGTTTGGAAATTTTTGTTGATGCATTTTACAGTTGGATTGGTGCAACTGAGTCCATGATACTTGAGATAGTAGAGTCGTAAAAGTCGGTAAGTGAGTTAACCTCTGGCTTGACAACTTGGAGGGAAAGTTTACATTGGGTTGCTAGTTCTGCTGTATTAATATGTCTAAGGTCCCTTTTCCATACCTTTAGCTTCTTCGATTGAGGCTTCATCGCTGACACCACCCGGTTAATGTAGAAGATGATGATGTGATGGTCAGACCAGTCACAAGGGGAGATGTTATTCAATGATATTGTGTTTCCTTTGGAGATGATGAGATCCAGGATTTCTCCTTTATTATGCGTTGGCTTGTCACAATATTGGGTCAACTCGTGATCATCTAAGAAGGATTTCAGGCATGTAACCGCTTCGTCATTGGGATTAGACCAGTGAAGGTTGAAGTCACCGAGGGAGATTTGGGGAACTGCGGAATCGGCATTACCAGAGATGATTTCCAGTAATTGTTCAATGAAGGAGAGATTGTCCACCGGGTGATGATAGAAAGTATGTAGTTTGCAAATCGGGATGTGGTTACTTAAAATGTTGAGACACAGGTATTCACTGGAGGAGGACGCAGAAGTCTCGGAGTGAGAGACCGAGAGAGTGCTCTGATGAATACAAGCTAGACACTTGCCCTGCTTTTTCGCTCTGTCGAGACGAATTATGTCAAGGGAAGGAGGCACTAGGAGGTCTAGGATAGAAGAGGAGGTGGAATTCAACCAAGTTTCAGTAAGAATAAGGATATCTATTTCCTGGTATTGAATGAGGTCGAAGATATCAGAGGCATGTTTATTGGCTGATCTGCAGTTGAGAAGTGTGCATTTGAGTCGTCCCTGTGGGAGGGGGGAGGCGTCTGTGTGATGTTCACTCTTTTGAGGTTGTCGGTATTTATAACTCTGAGGTTGAGTGGGGGTTCTCTGTTCGGGTTAGGGTGAATGGTTTGAATTTGACCGAGAGGAGTCTTGTTGGTTATTAAGTTAAGGGAGTAAAAGGAGAGTAAATCCTTGATGTCTTTATATGCAAGGTCGGTCTTCGTCCTTCTAGGCCGGCAGTCTGTGTGAGGGAGAGGTAAGGTATTAAATGTGGGGAGGAGAGGATATTGGACAGGGTGGGCTATCACGCTAGAGGGGCCTACGGGCAAATTTCGGAGGGAGAGGAAGGAGCTAATCGGGGGGAGATGCTCGATTGTCAGAGCTTTCAAGACCTGCAGTTCGGCAGTAAGACGGTGCAGCTGGAGAGATAGATCATCAAGGCGCGCCACTAGGTCTAAAGGTTGTGTGAGGGTTACTGGACGTGTAGGGGGATCAAGTAGAGGGGTAAATCCACGAGGGGAGCCTGAGAGGTCTATAGTGGTACTAAGATTGGGGGGGGGGGGGAGGATTGGTCATTGCGAATTTGGAATGATTCTGAAAGCTTGGAAAGAGGGGCTAGGGAATGTGTAAGGACAGGCGGGCTAGTTGCCCGTTTGTCAGGGGTGGTCAAATGAGGGTAGGAAGGGTTTGACTGATCAGGATCTGAGGAGGACATATACCAGGTCTCAGGCCTGTCGGATGAGGTGCTTGTAGGGATGAGGGAGGGGGATCGCCTGTCAGGAGTAAGGACGAGAGGGCGTGGGTGAGTCCCTCAGCTCGAGTCGCCTTGTATCGGACAAATGGTTGGCGGGGAGAGTGGATTAGGATGATCAGGAACCAGGGAGTCCCGCTGTCCAGACTCCAGCCTAGCAGTAGGCAAAGTTAAAGGGATGAAGGAAGGGGCATCTTCTGTTGGTAGAAAAGACGGTAGGGCGTGAGGGAGTCATCCTGAGTCAAACTGACGGTCGGCTAGGGGATTGGGCCCATAGGTCTGCCAACCGAATGAGGAGGTGGTAGAGTTATAACACTCTAGTACAGAGATGAGGTAGATAACCATCCACAGGATTCTGCAGCCAGTGTAGCCTCCTAAGGAAGAAAACTAGAGCCCAGGGGTATACTCTGCCGACATAGTCTAGCAAAGACAGAATTAATGCAATGGCAACTGGGACCCTTGTGAGAACCCAAGGCAAGGGACCTTACATCGTATGATCCCCAAAGGATAAATAAAGGGTTTGGTTTATCGGTGGTAGTAGTGAGAGAACAGAGTCCATGATCACGGCTAGGTTCCTTACTCTGCTGGCACTGGTGCAGGAAGGTCCACTGGCTACAAGGACAGAAGGTAGCCCATTCTCCATACCTGAGGATTTCTAGCATTGCAGCTTTGACGTGGGTGGCATTCACACCGACAGGGGCACTCAACTAAGAAAAACATTGCGCCTTGCCACTTTAAAAAAAAATAAAAATTTAAGCACGGCTTCTTTAGTTTGGAAAGTCACAACCAGACGACAACTGTCTGAATATTAAGGAAAGGGAGACATTTTAAGGCCTCGGCAAAGTGCGCGATTGTGCAGGGTGCCACCTTCCGAGGCAAGGAAGGTGAACTTTCTATCTATTTCATCGGTCTATTCCATTTCTCTAGCCAAACTGCTCTGCCTCTTTGCCTACCGCCCCCACTGTCTCCGCCTTTCTATTCTTTGTCATCTTAAGGATTTTTGCGGTATTGGCCAAGACATATTTCAACTGCTTTGGTGTGACCCTGTTAAAGTTTAACATAATTTAATATCATTTGGCATCATTCACACTTGAATTAGGAAATGGGTAATGAAATTCAAATTTGTTCTGTACAGGGGCCCCCAAAATCCTGAAGATGACACTGGAGACATGCACACGTTAACCAAAGCACAAGGTGATGAACCAGCGTGGTTAAAATATGTTTCAGAGTGCATAACTGCAGATTGAAAATAACAAGTGTACCAACCACGGGATGTTGTTAAGTTTTTATGAGAGCGAAGTGACACTATAGTCGATTTTTGACTAACGTTATAACGAATATAGTGACAAATGCTCTTTGTTGATTTGAAAAAAATAAAAATAAAATATATTAGGAAAAACCCAAAGAACAAGTCACAATTATCACACTCACCGTGGGGTGGTGGAAGTTCACAAGGAACAACACTCCTCCCTCCTTCCCCTGAGGACCCTTCGACGCCCAACTATTGGGGAACCCCACAAGCAGCACACAACATTTAGCCTACCAAGACACAACAGCGTCAAGATTCCAAGCATTTGGCGAAGGGTGGCGTGTATGCACGGATGTAGTAGTGTTTACAGCACAACCATAGCTGAGTTCAGCCCTAGATAAATGATGTGTATATACATTATGTTTAAATTAACGTGGAATAAAAAAGCGGCATGCGAGACTCGAGGGTCGGCTGCAGCAGAGCTAGGCCCAAGGCAAAGCACTATGGGATACCAATACTTCCAGCAAGTCCAGGTGCCCCAGTCACCGAATGATGACATTTTACATTGCTGCTTAAGTCACGCCTCCTGCCTCTTTTCTAAGCAAGAAGACGGCTTACACTAGGGCAACAGGGCATCCAGCATTATGGAAAAGGCCTGGAAAATATGAACTCAGCCTCAAAACCCAGAAGCCTGTGCCAGGGACAAGTAATCAAGAACCACTATAGGGGTGTCAGGATTTTACGCATGAAAGGTATAACTTTACTTCCAAAACTATGGTTACTACACAGTGACGACTGCACACAGGGGAGAAACGAATGCTATGCCTGGTGCTGGGTCGTCCAGTCACTGACAACACAACTGCAAACATTCATGAATGGCTCCTTCCTTTTACAGGAATCCAACTTTCCACCTGCCTGGCTGGCTAATGTTTTCCTACTTTCAGTGACACTTCCCTTAATAAATCAGGCAGATGCACAGGAAGGGAGACTGCGAGGGTCAGGGCGAGGAACAGCAAGGCACGCTGCGAACCTGGCACGGCCAGTGGGCAAAGAGGGAGCCACAAAGGGTACAAAGACTGAAAATAGAAATCTTCAGGGTAACTCCAGATGTTTATCTTCAGCTTGTACAGCACAAACAATGCCGTCCTTTGGTGTGAACAAAAGCGATGCTACACGCATAGCCGTCCGTGTTATAGACAACCAAAAAGCATAGAAATGGAAGAGGGTTCATAACATAAAAGTCGATTAAAAATCAATAACAATACAATAACTGTACTCTGCAAAACTTTTGCTTGAAGATACTGGACTTAAACCCTCAACCTCTTGTAATGATGTTTTATATCCCCTGACCTAATCTTTTCTTCCCCTCCCAGTTCCATATATATATATATATATATATATATATATATATATATATATATATATATATATATATATATATATATATATATATATATATATATATATATATATATATATATATATATATATATATATATATATATATATATATATATATATGAAAACATGTAGTGTCCTGGGTAGAGGAACGGCGCTCTTCGGTCTGGGGGGTGCGTGTATAAACCGGTAGGACAGCCGATGTATATAAAAAACAGGAGACCTCTGAGCCCAGAGGTCGATGATACACGCACTCACTCGGAATCCAAGGTGAATTATCAGTTCATTTTTTATTTTTCCAAAAAGAAAAGTTCTTCAGCACAGCACTGCCAGTCAACAACAACACTGGCCCAACGCGTTTCGGTTCTCACTCGAACCTTGATCACGGGTTACCAAACACAGTGGTCAGACATTATTTATGTCAGTTAATGCTACTACTTCCTGTTTAAGCACTTGCAAGGCATGCTGGTTATTGTAGTGCGTGTGTTTGCGAATTGTGCTGGTAAATACACAAAACAAAATTTGTCAAAATTAAACAAAATTAAACTCCAGTAACTGGCGGAGAGAATGCTAATTTTAGGTTAAACTTATTAATAATCCATAAGTGGAACGCTACAGGCAACGCAGTAGTTAGTCAAATAATACTGACAATAATCAAATAACCATAAAGCATAGTGTTCAATGCAGATGTATATGTGACAAGTAGAAGAAAATTATTTTGATTATATCATATTAACCCTCTAGTGGTATTAATAACACTATATACAAGTCTCATGTGAAACTACAAATCACAAAAAGAAAAGAATATACCCCTCTGGTGGGGAGGCACATGTTGACACCAAATTCAACTGATACAAGTGAATGAACAAAAAAGCCAAAGTCAACCTTCTAGTAGGGGTTTGGCTTATATTGAGGTTAATGTTCATAATTAGTCCGATAAAACTCCTGCATTGAAATAAACGAAAAAACGGTTTTTTTGCAATTGGTCAGTATTATTGTTATGACTGCAAGACTGGGGTATGTAGTGAAGTTATACCCACTGAATTCACAAATGTACAAAGAGTTCCTCATCCTGGTTGAGTCCATACGGGGTCAGAGTTCTGAATGACACAATATGCTTGGATTTTTTCTGGCGGAGGAGTTTTTCTCTGTTTCCTCCACGATCCAAAGGTGGCACATGTTTAATGGCATAGTAGCGTAGCAGTTCCCATTTGCTGTCATGTGAGCTTTCCATATGCTTGGCAATGGCATTGGAACGATCAATGTTGACCGTGGCTCTGATGTGCACTAGGATGCGTTTCTTGATTTCACAAATAGTGCTTCCTATGTATTTTAACTTTAACAAATGACAAACTCGCTGGGTTGAAATGAGTGCACACAAGTATGGGAGTGACAAACAGTATTTACAAAGTTTAGCAACTGTGCACGTTCTAAGGCTTCAGTGTGCTTGAGAACCATATTTTTAAGGCTATGTGGGTTTAAAAATAAAATCTCTTCCAAAAGTTGTCAATTAGGATCTCTATAGGTTTCTGGGTACAGAATACAAATTACTTCATTTTGCCTGCTGCTCTGATGTGAGGAAATCTGCAACAGTGGCCCTGAGCGAATGGCGACTGTATGGGATTAATAAGATGACTATGACCTGGGGCGTGGCTAGGCGCCCGAAGAGGATGGCGGCGCCGAGGTAGGAGCTCCGCCCGTACCGGAGTGTGCAGGCGGTTTGCGCTCCTTCCAGGAGTTTTTGAAGGAGGACTTCGTCGTGGGATGCTGTCAGGCATGCCCTGAGTGCCTTTTTGTCATCGAGACGGCTTCGTAGGAGTCTGGCTGCTCATTTTAATCCCGGTCGCGGCACGGATTCGGCCGCGGCCGCCTTTTTGTTTTTGTTTTCACCGCGCTCCAACTCCCTTCAGCAGCGCGTTGCATCGCATAATGGCCCCCAGCTGTTATGGTGACAGTGTAATGCTCCCAACACCCTCAGCGGCATAATTGTTATGCACCAGCTCATACAGGTGACTTTTTATTTGTTACCATGACTCTTTCTATAACCCCAATGGACTTCCTTTATTCTCCTCATATCTGGCAGCCATTTTAGGTCCCCAATTCGTATCTCCTGGCTAGTATTACTTGTTTGGCTCCCAGTTTGCACGTGTGCTCTTGGTATTCCTGCATTTTACAGACGTGGCGATGGCTGACTGTTCTGGCAAAGTCTACAAGCGCAATTATATTAAAAATTCCAAGCTTTTTACGGAACTAGCCCATTTAGAAGCCTCTCAGTCTCCCCCTTTCAGTGAAGTGTCGTCGAACATGGAATCCTCCTCACAATCTTCAGCGAAGGCGACGCCGAAGAGATTGAAAAAAGACCCGCCTTCGCCTCCCAAGTCCTCCTCGGTCATCTCGATGGAATTAATCCTTGAAGAGATACGGGCCTTGCGCCCGTTTATGGAAGAAACCAACGCAAAGCTGCAAGTCCTTACTGACAACTGGGCCTCAATGGACGAAAGAGTGTCATTGGTAGAGCGTGATGTCTCGTATCTTCAGGATTCTGCGGCCAAGGTCACCCACATGCATACGCAGATTTCGTATCTCCAGAAGCAGGTGGAGGACTTGGAAAATCGCAACAGGCGTAACAATCTTCGCCTTTACGGCCTGGTGGAGGGCTGCGAGGGGAATGATCCTGTTAACTTTTTCAAGTCTTTTCTTCCCAAGATTTTACACTTACCCGAGGGCACATCTCTAAACATCCAACGCGCCCACAGACTTGGTCGAGCTAACTCCTCTTCAGCCTCCTCAGTAAAGCCCAGAGGGGTAATAATGTATTTTCTGGAATACACCGATCTGCTGAAAGTCCTCTCAGCTGCCAGAGCTTCTCCTCATCTTGCATGGTCGGGCTCCACTTTATTCTTTGCGCAGGATTATGCCAGAGCCACAGCGAATCGTCGTAAGGCCTTTTTGGACATGAGACCGGACCCCCGCTCCATTGGTGCCAGATACGGTCTCTTCCATCCTTGTTTATTCAAAGTCACCTACAACAATAAGACTACGACATATGAAGAGCCTGCGCGTCTTCGAAGTTTCCTGAATTCCTGCGGTCATGCTGACATGGAGCTTTCTGGACCTTCTTCTCTCCCAACATGACTTATTTCTGAAGATGTATTATGATGCCCTCGCTCTTATGTTCGCTGGTTTTTCTCATTTAATGATCTTATAATTTGCATGTTTCTCTTGTTGGGTTTTATTCTTCATTGAAATGTTTGTTATTCATGTTGTGGTTTCTTTTTACACTCCACTCATCACTTGTCCCATGACTTTGTCTCCTGTTGTTGTCTAACCTTATTACCCTTCCTCCTTCACAGATCAATGTTCTGCGTTCCGCCTGTTCCTCCGGTTGGACGTCTCACTGACCCCGAGTGCCTGCCTTCTCCAGTTGGCCCTACCTCCCTTCCCCGTCTTCACGTCCGTCCTTGCTTGTCTTTGTTCCTGATTGTATCCTCCCTAAGTTACCCCTTGTAAGTATTCTTCATTCTCCTTCTGTCGAGCTGGCTCTTGTTTTGTTTCTTTTGACTATGCTTATTCTTCGTTTATCTTCAGACTCATTGGCTAATTTTGATACTGTTGCCTTTCATTCTTTCCTCCTTGTTATTACTCACACTGTTGATTTTCTATCCTTGAGCCTTTATCTCAGCATGTCTTTATTGGTTCTTCTTCTTTTTTTTTGTCTCTTCTCCTTTTCATGGGTTTTTCTTTCATTGGTTCTGGTTTTCATCTTTTTTGAAATTATGCTACTGTTATGTCATTGAATATACTGTCATGGAATGTGAAGGGTATCAACTCTCCGATTAAGCGTCAACGGATTTTATCACATCTAGCCAAATTGAATGTTGATATTGCATTCATCCAAGAAACGCATTTAACTGATATAGAGTCTGCTAAGCTTAAACGTGGATGGGTGGGTGAACTATTTTATTCACAGGGTGATGGCAAGCGAAATGGTGTGGCAATCCTATGTCGTAAGTCTCTCCCCTTTCAGATTCTTACCCACGAATCGGATCCTTCTGGTCGATGGGTCTATGCCAAGCTGTCACTCAGAGGTGTTCCAATTTCTCTGCTCAATGTATACGGCCCTACCACGGGTGAGCCTTCTTTTTGGGCTGATTTCTCTCCACTTTTAACAAAATTTGTGGACCACAATTTTATTTTGGCAGGGGATTGTAATCAACCTCTTGACCCCTTTGTTGATAGGGCATCCATGACCCCCCACATTCCTAACAGGCCTCACAAGTTGTTTAATCATGCTATTTCACAGCATAAGCTAGTAGACTCCTGGCGCCTTTGTAATCCAAAGTTACGGGAGTACACTTTTTATTCTCCCTGTCACCATTCCCAGTCACGACTTGACTACGTCTTTGTCTCACACAGCCTTGCTCAATCACTTCTACACTCTGAGATAGGCCCAATATTACTTTCCGATCATGCCCCTGTTCTTACTAGTGTTGACATACTTCCTAAAATTGCTGTCCCTAGAAGATGGCGATTTAATAATTCCCTTCTCGCCGATCCCAAGTTTACAACCTCTTTTACCTCCTTTTTTGACGAATATTTTTCGATTAATACAGATGATGCCCTCCCTGACCACATTATCTGGGATGCTTTTAAAGCAGCTGCACGTGACTTTATTATTCGTTATGTGGCAGATAAACGCAAGACTGCGCGTAGCTTCACCAAACAGCTCCTTTCTGACATCAAGAAATTGGAACATGCCTACTTTACATCTCACTCTGCTGACAGCTTGAATGCCCTTGTTGCTGCAAAAATGAAATTCAATGAGAAGTCCACGGAGGACGCCTCCTTGTACTTGTTGAAGTCATCTGCTAAATTCTATGGGGGAAGGAACAAAGCAGGGAAGCTCTTAGCTAATTATTTGAAGATCAAACATAATAAGTTAAATATTGAATCTGTATACGACCTTGATGACACCTTGAAACACACAGATGCAGATATTCTTGCTGAATTCTCACGCTTTTTTAAGACTTTATATACATCTGAAACTCAATCCTCTCCCAGCTCCCTGGCTAATTTTTTCTCCACCATTCACACACCACCTAATTTCCCCCCTGATCTTTCCTCCTTAGAATCTGACGTCACACAAAAGGAATTATTCACTGCATTGCAACATCTTAAACCCAATAAAGCTCCTGGCCCTGACGGTTTTACCGTCGAATTTTACCTCCATTTCTCTAAGTTATTGATTCCACGGCTTCATTCCCTTCTTCTTACTTTTGTTGATCGCGGCGCCTCCTCGGGGACTTTTTCGGATGCCCACATTTGCCTAATACCTAAGCCTGGGAAAGATGTAAAATATTGCAAAAACTACAGGCCCATATCCTTAGTCAATATTGACTACAAACTTTTCGCAAAAGCGCTAGCGATCCGATTGGATCACCTTCTCCCCGATCTTCTAGGCGAAGAACAATCTGGGTTTGTCAAGGGCCGCCATATTACAGACAACACCAGACTTTTATTCAACATCCTGTCAAAGTCCTCCCGTTGTCAACACTCACTTGCACGATTGCCCTTGACGCCGAAAAGGCGTTTGATCGGGTCGAATGGCGCTATCTCTCTCACACCCTTACTTGGTTTGGTTTTGGCCCTAGATTTATTTCCTTAGTTTCCCTGTTATAGTCTCATCCCAGGGCTGCTGTCTTTGCGAATGGTCAAATCTCCTCTTATTTTGATTTAGGTCGAGGCGTTCGCCAGGGCTGCCCTTTGTCCCCCTTTCTTTTTAACCTTGCTTTAGAGCTGTTCCTGTCCAAATTGCGTCAAAATCCTGCTATTCGTGGTTTTCAGATTGCAGATTCTCACATTAAACTTGCTGCTTACGCGGATGACATTTTACTCTTTCTCTCTAACCCTGCAGAATCTATTCCTGCTTTTCTGAATGAAGTCCGAAATTACTCCTCTATTTCTGGATATAAACTTAACCATGACAAATGTGAGATCCTTCCACTAACCAAATTTACTTTCAAACAAGACTTCAGCGACTCGCAGTTTACTTGGTGTCCTTCCCATATCAAGTACCTGGGTTTATATATCACCCCCTTTATTTCGGACACTGTTTCTTTATGTATGTCCAAATGCGCACAAAAGATTGCTGACCTCACTGTAAGGTGGCATCCCTTATACCTGTCCTGGTGGGGTCGTCTCGACACTATCAAAATGATGATCTCCCCTATTATTCTTTATACACTCTCTAATATTCCTGTACCCATCCCAATGAAATTCTTTAAAAAGATCAACTCAACGTTATCTTCATTTTTATGGAACTCTAAAAAACCCAGAATGTCTCTTGCCAGACTGATCCATCCCGCCTCTGAGGGTGGTGTCAATTTCCCTGACTTCCCTGCTTATCAGAAGGCCTTTTTATTACGTCAAGCTTCCCTTTGGCTGCAAGATCCCACTTCTCCTTGTCCTCTATGGACTAAGGTTGAACGCGCTCTCCTTTCTCCGTTTTCTTTTGCAGAATATCTTGCTTTTTCCCGCAAACCCTCATTGCTCCCTACTTCTATTCATAAATACACCCTTAAGCTTTTATTGTCTGCTACCCCCGGTCCCCCTACAACTGTCACTGATTTCCTTTCTTCTACCATCTGGCATAATAAATTTCTTTTAATTGGTCGTAAGCCCTTTTATTGGAAATCCTGGAGAAGCCGAGGATTAATTTGGATCTCGCAGCTCTTCTCTGGCTTTACCTTCCTCTCTTTTCCTGATCTCCGTTCTTCCTTTGATTTGCCTCTATCCTTTCTCTCTAAGTATCTTCTACTCAGAACTGCGGTTCTGGAGGTTTATAAGCGGCTCTCAGTTTCTCCTCCCTCTCCCGCTCCGTCCAACCCCATTTCTCAACTTCACTCTATCCTGCGTACTGCTCCCAAAGCATCCTCTATTTATAAGCACCTTCATGCTCACGAGCTACCCAGACCTAAATCCAAGGTTGAATCTCAGTGGGAAGTCGATCTTGGAATAACCTGGCCGGTATCTTTAAGGGACAAAATTTGGATAAAAATCCGTAAAACTTCTAGGGCAGCTTCCTTGACACAATCCTTACTTTTTATTTACAACAGACTACTTCACACTCCTTCCACACTACACAAGCGATTCCCCAGTACCTCAGACAATTGCTGGTCGTGCGGCTCTCCTAATGCTACATTACCTCATATGCTATTTCTTTGTAAACATGTGCATGATTTTTGGCTACAGGTGTGGGCTCAAGTTAAAGTTATCTTCCACACTTGTATTCCCTTTTATCTCACTCAACTTTTCTTGGGTAGCCTATCCCCTAGTTGGGACACTGTAGATATGCATGTTCGCATTGTTGATCTGCTATTTGCTATTGCTTTTCAGCAGATCACTGTTAATTGGAAAAATGCAACCAATATTTCTTTCAAAGCGTGGTGGTACAATGTCTGTCACAATCATAGACTTGATAATGCTTTTGTTTCTTCTGTTCACTCAGCAGCCAAACGTGCAGACTTATGGCACCCCATTACGTTATATTTAGATAATTGTGTTGCTCATTCCTCTCGTCCATTGCCTGCTCAACAAGAAGTTCCTAAACCCCCATGATACCCTTCTAGTCTCCATAATTTTTCAATTATACTGTTTTGTCTTTATTTTTTCTGTACTTAGTTGTTTAGATATGATTGATGCAGTTTCTTTGCTTCTTTTAAATTGCCCGTGATTATTATTATCTTGTTGTAATCTCTCTCTTACAAATTTTTACTTTGCTGTAAACTCTCTCTGACATGTTGTATTCTGTAATCCCCTCCCTTCCCCTCCCTCCCCTCTCCCCTCCCTACCCGATATCCTATATTGCATTCTCATTTCCATTTGCTTAATAAAATTCTTTTAAACTTAAAAAAAAAGATGACTATGACCTGCTTCATAATGGTATTCTTAAGAGGATGTATTTGAGGCAACATTCTCTGATTAAGGATAGTCACAGGTAAAGGGTGACAACCTGTACCAACTCGGTCATTGCGACTCCTCTTTTCAGGCCTGGAAGGGCATTGACCAGATCTCATGCCCTTTCAAAGGGTCACCTCACTCAAGTGCAAAAGTGCCAGAATAACCATCAGCACCCAGACCTCCAGAAAGCCTCCTCTTATCTGCTCTGTCCTCATGTAGAGGCTGGTAACATATTTGATCCACTTGTCATTTTTTAACTGCACGCCATATTTGTTATCAAGAAATCCAGATTATTAAAAATGTATTTGTATTGATGTAACTACCTTGGCGGTTGTACTCTTCCATCTGCTCTCAGATACCTTGCATAGTCTTTATTTGGGTGGTAATTACTGTGCTGTATGAGAGAGAATGGTTTATTTAAAACTCCCAGAACATTAGCAAAACTTACTACAGCTTCACTAAGAAAATATTCAAGTTATGCTTTAAAGCTCCCCGACTATCTAACAAGGTTCAGCATGGTTATTTTCTTCCCGCCTATTTCTTGCAGGCATGAGTACATTTAGAAGCTAAGGCACACCCAGCCTTCTGTCACAAAGTTTCTTCACCTGCAACACTGGAGCACACACACATGTGGCAAAGACCACCACACAGACCACCACCACCCCATAACTTCTCCACTGCCTCCTGCTCAACACAAGATCTTTCCGCAAACACGCCACTGAGATCTGGGACACCATCTCCTCTCTCACACCAATGTCATCTTTCTCGCCCAGACTGCTCGCCATCAACTCCAAGCACTAAATACATGCCACAGAAACCTCAATTTCCACCTCGCCGACTGTGAAAACACCAATACCGCCAACCTCCTCAAAAGCATAAACACCCTCTGACTCACTCAACTAGGCGCTGACGCCACGCACATCGCAGGAACACCATCGACCCTATTTTCATGGCCAGCGACAATACAGCCACATCATAGAACTCACTTGGACAGGCCACACCATAGTACACTTCACAAGCCCCCTCGGCACCACCACCAAACCTCCCAGCAACTCCCACCGAAGTTGGAACAAGGTATCAGAGAGTCAATAAACCAACACAGTCAACTTCTCCCAACTGGACACCTCAGCTAACCTAGAGCAGGCTGTCAAGAACTGTCTGCCTGGATCACAGATTGCGCCAACAGAGTCGCCTCCATCAAGCCCACAAAACCTAACTGACCCTCCAAACAGGCTAGCTGGTACACCACAGAACTAAGAACTACAACACACAACTAAAAGCAACTTGAAAGAAAATGGTGCACCAGCATGGACACAACAGACTGAACATCCTACAAAACATCGCTCAACCAGTACAACCGACTCCTGAAACAGACGAAAAGGAGCACCCTTGCCAACCAAATCTAGGCGAATGCCAACCGCAGCAAAGAGTTAGTCAACATCGTCAGAGTTCTCCAACCCCTCAGCCTCTGAACACATCATCACCCCCTCCCAAGAACTCTATGACACCCTGGCAGATTACTGATTACTTCCTTGACAAGATCTCCAACATCTAAAAAAACTTCAAACCCCAACTTACCACCACGGACATCCTCCGCCTCATCATTCCCACAGAGGCAGACCACGACCTCCTGCTAACCACCTGGGACCAGCTCACAACTCAAAACACCACTATCATGACTCCGTCCACTCAGGAGTACCGATAGACCCTTGCCCCCACGACATCTTCAACCTTGGGAGCAAGACGATCAGCAACGAACTCACCGCCATCTTCAACGCATCCATCGCCACGACCATCTTCTCTGAATGAATAACATGCTAAAATCAAACTCCTCCTCAAGAAACCCTTCGTCACCCCCAGCAAAATCAAAAACTTTGGGCCCATCTCTCTACTCCCTTACCCGCCAAGGTACTCGAAAAAACGGAACACCTGAGAACAACCATCTTCTGGACATCTCTCAGTCATGATTCTGTGCCAACAACAGCACCAAAATTGCCCTCATTGCTGCCACAGATGACATCAGAGTCCTCCTTGACTAAGGAGAAAAAGAAGCCCTGATCCCCCTTGACCTCTTAGCTGCATTTGACACCATATCCTACCATACCCTTATCAAGAGACTCCACATTGAAGTCCATGGAGACACACTCAGATGGATCACATCTTTCCACACAGGAAGAACCCAGAGAATCTACCTGGCTCTCTATACTTCCGAACACAAAAGAATCTTCTGTGGTGTCCCTCCAGGCTCATCCATCAGCAACTACTATGTTTAATACCTACATGACCCCCCCCTAGTCGACATCGTCGGAAACCCATGGACTAAACAAAATGTACTACGCCAGCGAACCCAGCTCATTCTCTCGCTACCATAAGACCCCTCCGCCACGAGGGCCAACTTCCACAGGTGTATGATGAGCATCGCACATTGGAGGACTGACAACTGCCTGAAACTTAACACAGAAAAAACTGAAGTACTGATCTTCGGGAATAACTCCTCGTGGCCTTCTGTACTAGGACCCTCACCCATACCAACGGACTATGCCCGCAACCACGGCATCATCCTGGACCACAAACTTACCATGAGAAACCAGATCAACACAGTCTCCTCTGCCTGCTTCCTCACTCTCTGCAAGATCTTCAAATAGCTCCCGGTCAACACCAGACTAATTGTAACTCAGGCCCTTATCACCAGCCAGCTGGACTATGGCAACGCACTCTACACAGGAATCAACTCGCACCTCCTGAAGAGACTACAGACTATACAGAACTCTGTGGCCAGACTCATCCTCAACCTTCTCAAGGGGACCCACATTACCCCCCACCTCAGCAAGCTCCACTGGATCCCCATTTAGAAGAGATGCCACTTCAAGATATTGATCCACACATACAAAGCCCTGCACAACAAAGCAGTGGCATAGCTGGGGGGTGGAGGGGCGGTCCACCCCGAATTGTGGGGGTGGCGACCTCCCCCCGCTATCACCTGAAATCTCGGGGCTGCAACAGCAAGCCCCCGCTCTTCACTGAGGCCACCGCGGGGTGGCAAACGCAGAGACCGCCACGGGCGCCAGTTGGGCTAGCTACGCCACTGCAACAAAGCACCAGCATACATCAACCCCCATCCAAATTTCCACATATCTTCCAGACAACTTTGCCCCCTTTCACCTGACCCAAAACCCCTTGCATATTTCAAAGCCACAGCAGAGGTAATTCCTTCTCCCACCTGGCGACGAAGTCTTGGAACGAGCTCCCTCTTCACCAATGTACCTCACACTCACTACTGGAATTCAGGAAAGGACTCAAGACCTGGCTCTTCGACTGAGCCTCTGCTGCAAGATCTTCAACGCCTGCATACCCTCACGGGTTATTAGCCGTGCTTGCAAATCATGTTGATTGATTGAAAGATTCCGCGAGAATTGAGCCTCTCTCTGTATTCCTTATTAAAAAAACCTCTTGGTTGGCCACAGAATATTTCCTTGGGAACGGAGCATCTTTCTGCATTTCTTTACACCAGTTCTAGGTGGACTGTCCAAACATCTCCCAGGGAAATAACACTCTTGGATCCTAGTACAAATCACTGATAAGTGCCTCATTCATATCTCTCTGGCAACGGCATAACTCGCTTCATTTCTTCTACTCCTCATTTAGATGGCCCATAAAAATAGCTCCTTGAAAATGGGTTGACTCTATTTGTTCCTCTTTTGCCTCATAAAGATGATGTTCACAAATGAGCAGGAATTGAGCAACTTTCATTATCCGTGGTACTGCCTATCTGGAAAGTCATTGCAAACATCTCTAGAATCAGAGTCATTTTCAGTATTGCTTTACTGCTACTGGTAACTGGGTGGACCATGTACATATCTAGCTGGGACCTGAGTAATTGTATATTCTTTTACTCCTCACCAGGGTGAGCCGCTCAAATATCTTTCATGGGACTTGATTAAGTCTCTAAACTCTCCTAAACCACATTTGGGTGAATCCCACTAATAATGGTAATACCTAATGATCACAGAGGCACTAAAGTGTCTATGCTTGGAATGGACCAGAACAATCTACAATCTTTGCTACTTAAAATCCAGCCGACCTGAAGTTACCGTATTAGAAGTTCCCAAGGACCATCTCCTTCAAAACTGTTATGAGTGATATTCAGTGAGATATTTAGCCCTAAAAAAATTAAATGCCTTTTATACAAGACAATTCATTAGCTAAATATTTTGCAAATGCACTGAACTATCCTGTTGCACGACACTGCATACAGTAAACTGTGGTATTCTATGGTTGGTTAGTTAAAATGTATTGCCTGAAATGTTACCATTGTGCCCTAACTCACAGGAACGTGTTGGTATCACACCTAACTGATTATTCTTACATATCATTATAACTTGATCTTAGCTATGAAAGGAAAGTAACAAAATAGTACGCCTAAACCCTGGTCCAAATGAGATTGCAGAGGCCCTCATAATGAGGGAATGGGTTGTCTATCACTGTGCTCATTAGATCAGTTACCACAAGATACAACAACCCTAATATCGAACAGAACATCATTGACACTATTCCCAACCTACATTCAACAAGCTACAGATAGGCCAAATAGTTGTCTATTATGGTACTGAACAGCACTTGCTAAACACCAACGTGTGCACACATCTCCTTTCTGTGAGACAATGGGCTTGGGTATGGATGCTTTCTATTTTCAGAAGCAAATAGAAACGTTCTTCTGTCATTACCCTTAAATACCAAATTCTTACACCCACAGCTCAACGAAGAAGCTGAAACATTTATGTAAGAAGAGCGCCAAAATACAATGCAGCTAACACATCTGCACAAGCTGACTCAGACTGCTATCCTTGAGGGATGGAACCAAGTTGAAAGCTACCATACTGCTGGCATCAATATGAGGCCATTCCAATGGCAGAATGTGTGTTATACAAATATACAGCGCATAACATTATATACTGTGCCCATGACTGTGCTGAGAGCTACGATTGTCCATGGGTAGAGGTACAACTTACTTCCTTGGGCCTTCGTAGAGCTAAGACATTCAGGAGCTCTGTTGGGGAAGCATCCAGTGCATGAGTGAGAAAAGATACACACTCAGAATTCTAAGTATGTCAATTATGATACTGAGCTATTGCTTTTTACTTAACACACATGACTTTGTTCAACAGTCTCAGAAATCATTGTACCTCACCTGTGGCCGATATCCGCAAGGAGTTATGTGCGATAGATTTATTTTCTGCTCAGGTACTCCTAAAAGTATTTTTCCTGAAGGGGGAATGGGCACATTGTCAGGAAGTATTTGTTGGTGATCGTTATGCTGTCTGTCCTATTTTGTGATTAATGACACTGCAGCCATGCTGTACTCAAACGCAGCTTCAGGATATCTGTTGCTATGTTGTGCAAATATCCACTCTGGTGTTGCAGGGGCTTCACGGCTCCATTCGATTGATCGCATGGGACCAGAATGAGCTGCTATCCCAGCAGTCTAGCACAGGAAATACTGCCTCGCGGTTTCCTCAACTACAGACTGTTTCTAGAACTATAATTTCCCCCTGATGTGTGCATTGGCTGTGACAATATTTTGTTGGCCTTTATGGGCTACAATATCTAGCTGGAGTATTAAGAGGATAGGCAGGATCCTAGTGCCCCTCATGAAAAAAATCCATTGACTACTGTTAGCTCTGACCTTACATTCATTAATGCTAATATGATGAAGTAAGGACGCCACAGCAATTTCGAGTAAATCCTTTATTGCTGAGGAGCAATCATAGATACATCTTTCTCCTTCCACCATGAATACCGGAATCCCGTAGAACCCGTTATCCATTCCAACCCAAACAATTCCAACCCACGAGGATGCCCAGTAACTCATAGTCACGCGAAGCGTAACCATTCGTTACCTAGCCACAACACTTCCCCCTTTCTTATACAACATATTAATTCAATAAATGAACCACACAATACTTTAATCCTGCTGAAAGTTTGCATCAACCTCACTCATTGTTCACCACATAGTCTCTAAGCCAAATAGGAGCATTCCTTGAACGTGACACTTTACCTAGCCACAACATATGATCTTCAAAGGACTTCAGAGGTATGGTGCATCCCTAGAATGGTCCTCTGCCTTTTTATGGTGTGTTTGAATGACTGCTTACAGCAACTCATCCACCTGTGTGGTGTCCACAATTTCTGTCAGCTGTACGCCACTTGGCTAGGATGCACCCTCCATGAGAAAAACATGATCCTCTATGCATTCTTTTACATTGGTTAGACTGAGATCCCTTGATAAGTAGATTGTCAACTTATCTACTCATAGATTGATCTGAATGTAGAACTGGTTCCTTTGGAACAGCCATTTCAAGATCCTTGCTGGTATGGGCAGCAGAGCTGTTAAATCGGGGGACTTTCAACAAGTGCATATTTATGAACAGATGAAAGCAAGCTCTTCAACTCTATGTAGGTGAAGATTCTACTGGGACATACAATTGCCCATTACTCGTCGGCTGCCCTGAATAAATGCAGTTCCCAGCCCAAATGGGCTGATAACCATCACCAACTTCATCTTCCATTTTACATTAAAGTGCTGTTATAATTAGCATATCATTTTCTCATCTAGGTTATCTCCCTTCTTGAATTATAAATGTTGTTTGTTTAGGTATAAGTGTCAAACATAAATGCACATTTATTCACATCATTATCCACTGCAACGTGATAATTAAGTCTCTTCGAATATATTCATGTTTTTCTGTATGGATCAAATTCTATTTTACAGCATTTGTTTTTTTAAATAATGAAGGTATCATTGAAAGAGATAACTTCCCTTCTCCTTAATTGTTTTTAAACAACAGGCAACATTTCCCAGAATACGAGTCAGTAAAAGGGTGCTGGGGCCTTTCAGCTAATTGTTTATTATGAAAACCTTCAACAATATTCAGATACAAGATAGGAACTAAGAACAGAGTGTAATGAGATAGAGAGGAACTTTGTACCAGAGACTTGAGAAAGAAGGGCCACACAGAGCTGTAATCACCTTCCTCCAATGAAGGCCACAGGAAGGTGCACCCAAGCCTTCACTGAGTGTGCTTATCTGCCTGAAAATCGGGTTTACTTTTTTTATTGTTTTTTTGCAGGTGTGAGCCATCTCTGAAGCTCGAGGTAGGCAATACAAATAGTAGGCAATATAAATAAGCTTTATGATGCAACTACAATGTAACAGCATTTTTTGTCCACCCTCCTAATAAGTATTATTACCAATATTATGCTTCTGTTTATAACAATTACCATTTACATTGCATGCACAAGGATAGGGTTTTATAATTAAATCTACCGTTTAAATATATTCCTGGGTTCCTAGTATTCTTGAAGGTTCCTTACCATGATAAAAGATGGTTTAGTTTCCCCTAACTATTCCTGTAATATCTCACAGGGCTGATTGTTGCTTAAAAAGCATCTCACTCAAGTAATGCTCAGTGGGCAGGCGTGGTTGCAGTCCATTTGGCTTTCTGTCTCGGGTTAGTACGCTGACATAGACCATGGTGCCAAAGGGGCCTAGAACGCCTATTTCTGGTCCCTGTTTCAGCAAGAAATCCAGAAAACCTATCAGTTTGACATTTATATATGACAGCAGTGCATTCACCATCTTTTGGCAGACCTCCCAATGTCTTACTATGTGTCACTGATAAGCAACACCCTAACTTCGAGAGGATCATCAGATTTGGGATAATGCACCCACAACAATTAACCACCAGTTGGAAGTCTCTGATTCTACTCATACTCTACGGCTCTGCAGCTTGTGATGCTCCCCCATTTTCTTTGGGGCTGTCAACACACCCTGATCAGAAAATGTGACATAAATGAACACTTTTCCCTGGATGGCATCAGTCCAATTTCCTGGAGAATATTCAGAACATCTCATACTCATTGAGACCCTAGGCCCCATTGTCACAAACTATCAATCTTGTGAGCCTGTGACCTTCTCAGTTGTGTTTTGAAATACCCCTTCCATGGAAATATCTTATATTGCCACATCCACAGGTGCTTGGAAAATACTATTATTTCACAGTATTAATGGTTCAATCGCGGCTGGAAATGACCGGCATTTAGATTCAATGCCCAAAAACAGCGTACGCCATGAAAGTCTGCTGAGATGTCTGCAAGATTCAGAGTAAGCCTACTTTCCTTTCATGTCCTTGTTTGACAGTCCCACATGTGCACTTGTTCCTATCTCCACAGATATGACATGATTTATTTGTAGTGTCTGTCGAAGAAAGGTGGCTCCCTTAACCTTTCAAAGGATGCCTTTTTTTTTTTATTTCTGCCTTCGCTTTTGCGATGGTGTACTATCATATGATTCTGGGCAGCAATGCCATCTTCTGAGGCGTATCATCAACATGATGCTTTATGGCTTTCTGTTGCAGCCACCCCATTCTCTTACAAAGGTACAAATATCATGGCCCTCTTGTCAATTTGATTAGCCTGCCTATAAACAACCCCAACTCTGTAGTATAGGGTTTTTTTTAAAATAAGCTCCAAGCACTCAGTAGTATAAACACAAATGTTATATCCAGTAATTAATGTCCAATGTCTTTTTATTCAGACACAGTTTCTTATCCGGTTATAATTTTCATCTGTACAACATTTTTTTCCTTTTGTTCGACAGCAGCTAGCAGCTTAAGCAAAGCCAACACGTGTTTCTTCTGTTTTAATTACAACTGGACTTCATCAGGGCTCATAGCAATTGTTATTTTTCATCAAGGCTGAAATACACAAAATCGTGTGGTAAGGGAATGAAGCAAATCAATATGTTGCAGTACAACCTCCACCAGATCACCCGGTGTTGCAACAAAGGTGAGAAAAATTATTAGTTTATGGGAGCATCTTCTGTGTAAGATTAGGTCAAAGCGTAATCATTGGAATAAGGTTGTAGACCATGCCAGTGACGGAAAAGATGTAATAAAACCCTCTCAGCCAAATAGAAGTCGATAGTCTCCCTTCCTACACCGTAGTTCGAGAGGCCTATGTCATGCTCAATAAACCCCTGTTTGTCAGATCACATATGATCGAGATTTGGTTCACCTCATAATAATTATTAATATATCCAATGTCCCAGTGTCAGTATAACTCCAAACTCTGCAAGTCAAAATATCAGTATATAATAACCATATCTTATCCAATCTTAAGTACAGCAAAGTCCAAACCATAATTGCGCTTACCTATCTATTAGTCCGTGTTTGGTCAGGACTCAAGATTAACATTGTATTCCCACTTCAGAACCTGTGGGGTCAAATGAGTAATTTGTCACTGATATAGTCGAATTCAATACCAGCCAAAATTAAAAAACCACACTATATTCACAATTCATTCGTCGTTCCTGTGAATGCACTGTATTTCACACTATATACACATCCTCCAAAGCTTATTACCCGTGTCAATAAATATATACAGCGGGAATTATACACATACCCAGTTACTCAGCATGACCGGCCTCTATAATTGAAACGCACCCCAAAACATTAGTAAGAACCACCTCTCAAAACGGCGCGCCCGATCAATCTTAATAAACACACTGACATTACATACCGAAAGGTAGAGTACTCCCGTCGGTCGATCATCTTCTGGCGTTGCACATCAGCGCCAACTTTGCGCTCGCATTTTCAAGTTTCCTGGGACCGGAAGTAAAGCGCACTGATAAATGGCGGCCATATTGTAGTGTGTTGTTTTCCGTTTAGCACGTTATTCGTGTAAGAAGCCAAATTATTCAATATATTTGTTTTTAATTGTATCGAGAATACATACTATATAATGACTCGCGAAACTCTATCAATCGATAGCCGCTACAAGTAAAACAGAAATTATGGCGGCCATTTTATAGCTATCAAATAATATGATTTATATCAGCCTCTACACTGTTCAGTTTTATAATTGCAATATACATACGAATAATCATTATGCGTAGTATAGCGCAAGTTGAGTCTGTCCCTTATTTTATTATATATTTTCCGAAAATCAACATATCAATCCTCACGTACGAAATACAAGGACCCTATGTCAGAATTCATGGCGGCCATCTTATAGTTTTCAAATAAATATTAGATAGTATATTTTGTTGCAAATATTACCCACATGATTAAAGTATGTGCAATCTAATATTATTTAAGGTGCCAGGTACTGTTGTTAATATTAAGATTAGTCCATAGTCTCGATACATCATATTCTGACCGTATTACTCTTATATTACCATTCCACTGCTTCAGATCCTACCGCACGCCGACAATCATTGTAGAGAGTATTAGTAAGTGTTAATCCATAATCCCAAACCATAATAGGGTAAATAACATGGCATGTAACAGTGGTTAAAGCCCAGTGTCCCGAAATCATGCAACAGGAGAAAGATGAAAGTTAATTAATTTTCCTCATAATAGCACATTATTTTTCCTTCATTACAAGTATTCCTCCCATACAGTTTAACATCACATTAGCAGTTCTGTAATTTCATTTAAACATTGTGCAATAATATCCCATATGTCAGTGTATCTCAGACACTATGCATCAGCATGTGCTAGATAATCTTTGACGATTATGCAGTTATAGCCATTGACCCAATTGATCTCATATACATCATTATTTACAAAAGCATTTTCAATAGGTCATACAATTCCTATTAAAATTGTTTTTTCAAATAGATAAAGACTACAGAGGTAGATTACTATCATATACAGTACCAGATCAAAAATCGTGCCCACATAGTATACACTTTTAGATCAGCCAAAACAACGAAACAGACTGATATAAACGAATATCAAAATATATGAGAAAAGTAATATAAGACATGTAAAACACAATATTATTGAGATTATTCTCCCAAGAAGTAGTGTAACTCCCCATCAATGTCAAGACCATCTTCAACTGCTCTAAGGCGCATTATCCACACAGCTTCTTGGCGACGTAATCTTAACTCTCTGTTTCCACCCCTCACTAGTGGTGGTACCATTTCAATACCATGAAAATAGAATGTCCTATGTCGATCCTGCTTCTCGCAGGACATTGTGTGTACTGCAAATGGATACTTAGGGTCACCTTGTTTAATTGCCCTAAAGTGTTCTTGAATCCTGTCTTCAAGGATTCTGGTAGTACTCCCTACATAGATACGATCACATTTGCAGATTAAAACATAAACCACGAATTTTGTGTAGCAGTTAATGTAAGTAGTGATTGAAAACTGTGGGCTATTATTATAGGAAAATTTCTTGACAGCCACACAGAATCTGCACAGCGAACAGTTTCTGCATTGGTGTGAACCCTTGTTTCTTTGTGTAAGCCAATCCTGTCTCCCAGTCTTAATGGGATAACTTGGACTGATCATACTTCTCAATGTTATCCCTTTACGAAAGGTAATACTCTGATTTTTGGAGATAAATTGAGCAATATTTTTATCTCCCTTAAGTAGATACCAGTGTCTTTTTAGTATCCTACTGATGTCCCCTGTATTGCTCCCAAAGCAAATGATTGATCTAATCACATCTTGTTGTCCTGCATTGATTCTCAAATTATCCGAGAGTGTATCTTCCTGTTTTAGTTTCATGGCTTTGGTGGCAGCTTTTTTAATAAGCTGTTCAGCATACCCTCTATTTCTAAATCTTTCTTTTATATCCTCAATATTATTTTTAAAGTCATCATTGGTAGTACAGTTGCGCCTCGCCCTCATCATCTCACCATATGGAATTGCTGCAATCTGATGGTTAGGGTGAGCACTCAAGGCATGTAACACCGAATTGCACGAGGTTTCTTTTCTGTACATCCTTCTGTTCAGTTGATGGTCATGTATAAACAGTTCTACATCTAAAAATACAATCCTCTCTTTATTATGGTGCATGGCAAATGACATATTATAGGGGTTGCTTTCCAGATGTTGTTTAAAACCATGTAATTGCTAATTTGTCCCAGTCCATATTAAAAGAATATTGTCTATATACCTGCCCCAAAAGTATATATACTGTATCCAATTGCTTCCTGGTCTGCCCCAGATCCACTCCCTCTCAAACCAACCCATAAAAAGGTTGACATAAGAGGGAGCAAATCTGGAACCCATAGCTGTACCACTTGTTTGTTGGTACCATCTACCCTCAAACAAGAAAACATTATTCTGAAGGATAATACCTATCATCCTCATGATCATCTCAGTATGTAAAAGTAATTCTGCAGGTCTCTTCTGTAAATAATGTTTAATGGCAGTCATACCAAACTCATGAGTAATGTTTGTATTAAGGGATACGACATCCAAAGTAACTAAGGTCATCTCATCCCATGAAATATCATTCATCATATTTAAAACTTGCTTCGTATCCCGAATATACGATGGTAGTGATGGTACTATGGGTTTAAAAAAAGTATCCACAAACTGAGACAGGTGTTCTGTGGGGCCCCCTATGCCGGATACTATTGGTCGGCCTGGTGGAAAAGGTGCAGACTTATGAATCTTTAGAAGAGTATATCGACATGGGTACTTAGGTTTAACAAGTTTGAGAAATGTATATTCCTCCAAAGAAAGTAGCCCTTGCTCATGCCATTGTTTAAGTTCATATTTAATGGTATTAGTAATATTTATTATCGGATTGGCATCCAGGGCTGTAAAGCATGTCGTGTTCGCCAACGGTGTATATACTTCGTTGTTATAATCTGACCTATTCATGACCACTATACAGCCTCCTTTGTCTGCCTCGCTAATAATCAGGGACTCGTCACATTTTAGCTGTAAAAGTGAGCGTCTCTTTTGTTCAGTAAAATTGTACATACCTCAGTGTCTATTTCTATTCTTATTAATAGGTACACGATCCAAGTCATCACATACATTTTTATAGAACACATCAAAACAGTTATCTGAGGGGAAATTAGGGGCCATTTAGATTTTTGTCTTAGTCCACTATCACTAGTGTGTCCAAAATCTATACCCATTTGGTGTAAAAAAAACTTTTCATCTACAGGAGTACCCTCTTCAGGATCAAGTGATAATATTAAGACAGTATCTATAGATTCCTATATTGACATTGTACTATATGACACTGGTTTGTTCTCTTCATCAGGTCTAATAGATTGTGTGGCAAAATGTTTCTTCAATTTCAGTTTCCTGAAAAATGTATATATATCAACCTTCAATTGCTAATTTTTTACCACAGTAGATGGACAAAACCCAAAGCCTTTTTGTAGAACTTTAATCATGTCATTAGTCAATGTACGGTCAGACAGGTTAATCACATTTACATTCATGTGTTCTGGGTTGGTATCTGTATTTATTACTTTCTCCTTGTCCAAGACCTGGTGCGCATACCTACTCTGTTGCTTGACTGATCTCTTGGTTCCCTTTCCTCGTCTGGTATACGAGTAGTAACCTTTCTGTTCCCTATTCGGATTCGTCTCATTTCTTCTAAAAAACGATTACTACCAGAATCCGAGTTAACGTCATTTGTTTCAGTAATACTTTCATTGTTACTAGAGATAATGCTGGATGAGCTCGCCCTCTCACTATCTCCTTCAGCTCCACCCTTCACTTCCTTATTTATTAGATGGTCAAATTTACTGGCAAATGTAAAAACTCTGCCCGACAGGTAGTCTCGCTCATCTCTCTTCAGTTTCCTTGTTTTGTGAATCTTAATTCCTTCCTGATGCTTGGCAAGTATATCTTTTAAAATTACATAATTTTTCCCAGTTGCCTCTTTTAAATTCATTCCCTCAATCTCCTTTTCTACCTCTGCAATTTCTATTTATAACTTAGCAACTTTCATTCCCGCATTGATTCTCAAGATTTCCATAAGATTCATTGAGTTACTGATCAGTTCTTTCTCCCATCTTGACAATAGATCAGGTTCCAAATCATCATACGAAGGAAATATTTGTGCCGTAGGCCCCTTGGTATCCTGTTAAGTTTTAAATACTGTTTCAATGTTGTGGCATCCCACCATTTCGATTGCTCTGCAATTTTTAGTCTTTCTAATTTCATAAATTTCTCTTTTAATCCTTCACTCCTCATTGGTTTAGATTGTGCTGTCAAACCAGCATTTAGGTTGCTGAATAATTCTTCAGCTACTTTTTCTCTTTCTGCCAAGTCAGACATCTTTTATCTTGTGTTTAGTCTAGTAAAGACCCGGTGGTGCTGCACTACCCAAACAAATCACAATAATATAGAAACAGTGGCTGGGCAATGGCGCACACTCCAGTTGGGTTAATAGCTGTCCATGTACATTACAAAATCTTGGTGCTTCAGGAGGAAGGAGAGCCACCAAATCTCCGACAAAACAGAAGAAGATCTAAGTCTTCTCCTTACACAAATCTTTTAATAAGCTCTAAGCACTCAGTAGTATAAACACAAATGTTATATCCAGTAATTAATGTCCAATGTCTTTTTATTCAGAAACAGTTTCTTATCCGGTTACAATTTTCATCTCTACACCGTTTTTTTCCTTTTGTTCGACAGCAGCTTAAGCAAAGCCAACACGTGTTTTGTCTGTTTTAATTAAAACTGGCCTTCATCAGGGCTCATAGCAATTGTTATTTTTCATCAAGGCTGAAATACACAAAATCGTGTGGTAAGGGAATGAAGAAAATTAATATGTTGCAGTACAACCTCCACCAGATCACCCGGTGTTGCAACAAAGGTGGGAAAAATTATTAGTTTATAGGTGCATCTTCTGTATAAGATGAGATCAAAGCGAAAATCATTGGAATAAGGTTGTAAACCATGCGAGTGAGGGAAAAGATGTAATAAAACCCTCTCAGACAAATAGGTGTCGACAGTCTCCCTTCCTACACCGTAGTTCGAGAGGCCTATGTCATGCTCAATAAACCCCTGTTTGTCAGATCAAATAAGATGATCGAGATTTGACTCACCTCATAACAATTATTAATATATCCAATTTGCCATTGTCAGTATAACTCCAAACTATTATGAGGAAAATTAATTAACTTTGATCTTTCTCCTGTTGCATGATTTCGAGACACTGGGCTTTGAACCCCCTTCTATGCCATGTTTCTTTACCCTATTATGGTTTGGGATTATGGATTAACACTTACTAATACTCTCTACAATGATTGTCGGTGTGCGGTAGGATCTGAAGTGGGAATACAATGTTAATCTTGAGTCCTGACCAAACACAGACTAATAGATAGGTAAGCGCAATTATGGTTTGGACTTTGCTGTACTTAAGATTGGATAAGATATGGTTATTATATACTGATATTTTGACTTGCAGAGTTTGGAGTTATACTGACACTGGGACATTGGATATATTAATAATTGTTATGAGGTGAACCAAATCTCGATCATATGTGATCTGACAAACAGGGGTTTATTGAGCATGACATAGGCCTCTCGAACTACGGTGTAGGAAGGGAGACTATCGACTTCTATTTGGCTGAGAGGGTTTTATTACATCTTTTCCGTCACTGGCATGGTCTACAACCTTATTCCAATGGTCTAGAGAACAGCGGACGCAGCAGCAGGCAGAACCGGGCAGCTTACGGGACCCTGACGTTGCTTGTTCCCCTCGCCGCCACCCTCCATTACTGGCCGCAGCAGAGGGGAACTACAACTCCCGCCATTCCCTGCTTTCCACCGGACTTCCTGCCGGACACCAGCGCGCCCGGAGGCGCTACTTAATCAGAGGCTCCCTCGGCAGAGCGGGGGGCTTCACACCTGGTCTAGAGAACAGCGGACGCAGCAGCAGGCAGAACCGGGCAGCTTACGGGACCCTGACGTTGCTTGTTCCCCTCGCCGCCACCCTCCATTACTGGCCGCAGCAGAGGGGAACTACAACTCCCGCCATTCCCTGCTTTCCACCGGACACCAGCGCGCCCGGAGGCGCTATTTAATCAGAGGCTCCCTCCGCGTCGCGGGACGCGCGCGGGCGGCGCCGCGCTGAGCCCGGGCAGAGGGCGGGCCGTCTGTGGCCGTCAGGGGCAGACTGAGGCAGGGCAGGGCCTCCCCCTTTCGGTCCACACTATTGAATCTTTGTATTGGCCCAAGGTGAGTGCACACCCTTATCATGGGGAAACGTTCTGCCACAGCTCCTGGACAGGGTCCCAGATGTCCTCCTGTAATTACGTCTACCTTGGAAAACATGCTAGAAAACGCTTTCATGTTGGTCACTTCCGAAATTGAGAACACGGAACGGAGACTATCTTCGGGTCAAATCACATTGGCATCCCCAATGTCTCATGGTACCGTTGCTATTGACCCCATAATTTCTGTGCCTTTAACACCTAATATAACAGTTGTTAATCCCATCCATCATGGAAATCCCCCCAGGGTTACAGAGGCCACAGAGGTTATTACTCCCACTGTTGAAATAGCTGACCCTCAGCCGGAAATTGAAGATGTCCACCTTACTGTTAAACCGGCTTTAAACAACAAGCCCTCTGGGGGGGAAAGGAAAAATGGCAATATTAAAGCACCTATTGCTAAAAGAAAACAACCTCTTCGCAATATTAAAAGCCAACCAACTCCTCAAAGTATGTGGTCACGAGGGAAAACCCCTGCAAATGCGGAACCTATTAGTGTAAATATACACTCTCATGGCCTAACTAACAGCACTGCTGATGTCACCATAATCGCAGCTGAAACAAACTCCATATGTACACAAACTGAGTTAATAACTGCTAACAGCATGTTGGGAAGGCCTACTGAGAACCTAATTGACACTATTGTGGACTCTACTTTTAAACAATTGAAAAGTCTAATGGACAAACAGTTTAATCTTATTTTTAAACGCCTGGATAGGCTGGAGAGCCTAGTAAAGAAAGAAGATACCAAGAGGAAAGGGACCACGATTATTGATCAAATTAGGGGTGAACGTTTACTAAAGGATATGGAGGCTATTAATAGGGGCACCCAAGGCGGCTGCGGTAAATGTATTACAACTAGTGTAGATACTGCACGCGCTAAGTGTAATGGCAATAAGGAGAGTTTGCCCCACAGCCCCCCTTTGAGTAATCTGGCCAGCTCTTCACCCCTGCTAAGAGCTCCTGTGACCAACGAACCCTCCCGTCACAACCCATCTTTAGGGGCTGTCCCTCCCACCCCCTTAGAGATAGCACTTCTAAATCCAACGTCACATACCAATCATGAGCCCACTCCCCTTACCCGGCCAAAAAAACATGCTGTTGCGGTACTTAATTTGCCTCCAGAAGCATGTCCTTATGTTCTAATTTTAGCCGGAGTACCACCTTTGCAGGAAAATCAAAATGAGTCTTGGGATCAACTCAAGAATAAATGTATTGATTGGTTATGTAAGTTTAAGGGGATGGGTATGGGGATTGCTAATGAAATCTTGATGGTGAGACGGGTAGGTTGGGTTGGACCTTCGATAAAAAACATCACAGGTGACTGCATAGTCATGAATTTTAGGTATCCTTCCCTGGTAAAAAGCATATTAAAATACAATTTTATTCACCCTAGCATTGTAACTGCTATAACTTCCTTACCACTAGGCTTCTTTTATAGACCACCCCAAATTAATCGTCATCCCGTTACTTCGATATATTCTGTACGGAATCGGTTTAACGTCCTGACTGATTTAGAGGGCCAGGACTGACTCCCGGGCAAATCTTTAAACACTGCAGGGGAGGTATTAACAGCTAAGCTACCTATGGATAAAACTATCCCAACCAAGAACACTCAAACAGTCTGTCCGGTAGAGCATCCTCCCATCAAGTCTGTCATCCGCGAACCCATCTCTCCCGACCAACAATTTAAAATTTTAAGCTGGAACATCGCAGGACTAAAATCAAAATTGAACATAGTAGAGTGGACACAAATGGTCAGCAGTTTCGATGTTTTGATGTTCCAGGAGACATGGAGTACTACTAGCTTGCTACTTGAGGGTTTTGTATGCTTTAATAGTACTGCTTCTATTCCTGATGTTGGTAGACCCAGTGGGGGCCTATCCACATGGATAAAAATTACTGCAGGAAGTAGTATTAAACCTCTGGAAACAAATGACAGTCATTTTCAGGCTACAATATATTCGAATGGGATCACGATATGTTTTATAAATTTTTATAATAATGATTTTAAATCACTGCCAAATAGGAATTTTATCTCCTTATTCGATTTTATTGATGACATGATAGAGGGTAATGGGCTCGGGAAACTGGATGGAATTTGTTTAGGGGGCGACTTTAATGCTCATTTGTATAAAAAACCGTATAACATCACAGCCTCATCTTCTACGATAATTTCTTGTAAAAGAGGGGAAGAATTGTTTAACTATTTATCCTCCAGGGATCTAACCAATGTTATGGAAAAAGCTGGTGGTACACTCGATATTGAGCAACCGCCTACCTTTATAGGTCGTGGTTGTTCATCAATCATTGATTATGTTTTTATATCATCGGCCCTTGAGAACTGCCTAGTTAAGGCTGAGGTCCTGCCAACTAGTTATAGCGACCACAACCCCATATTGACAATTATTAAATTTGTAAATAAAACTATTAAACGAAAAGAAATAGGGGCTAGGGACTTGGCCGTATCCACCGACAAACTTAGAGTAATCTGGAAAGGAATAGATAATAAAGCATTACTCGCGCGAATTATAAAACTCTATCCCTTAATGGTGGAAACGTGCTTGTCCAGCGACTCCCAAGATATAGAGATTGTCGAGGCCTTTACTGGGTTGTGCTCTGCGATTAAAAAGGAAATTTCAAAACCATCAGACAACAGAGCAAGAATAAAAGATGGTTTGATAGGTCCTGTTCACGGGCAAATCGGGACCTCCGTAAGGCATTGGCCGAAAAACCTCGGAATATCACGCTGGTTTCGGCCTTGAGAAATCGTTATAAAAAAGCAATCAAACTACGCACAGATGAGATCCTGAAGGAGAGGTGGGACTCACTGGCATGTACTGCCGCGCTCAAAGATGTAACAGGGTTCTGGGGCGAGGTAAAAGCTCTGAGGTCCATGGGATCCAATCTAACCCCCATTAACTGTAACATACCAAGTAAATTATGGGAGGAGCATTTTGCGAAAATATATGCAGCCCCTGTAACAACTATCGCTCTCTCTTGCCCTGTACCAAAGGTTGACATATCTATTTTTGAGGTAGAAGATGCCATTATTCAAAGCGCAGGAAACAAAGCCCCAGGCCCAGATGGCCTATCCATCGATCTAATAAAATCCGAATTAGACTTTTGGTCCCCACTGCTTTGTAATGTTTTTAAGAAATTGTCTAATACCAAAATCCCTGAAACCTGGTCAAGCAGCATCATCGTACCTATCTTCAAGAAGGACGATAGATCAAACCCCAGCTGCTATCGCCCTATATCTTTAATAGATAACACATTGAAAATTTTGGGCAGGGTGATTTTTAATAAAATCAGATTTTGGGCAGAGGAAAACCAAATTTTACATTCCTGCCAGCTGGGATTTAGAAGTAAAGTGGGAACTGTGGAACAATGTCTGAATTTAAACCTCATATTAGACAAGTACTCCATTGCTAAAAAAAGTCCCTTTGTACCTGGGCTTTATGGATTTATCATCAGCGTTCGATTTGGTCAATCGTTCAAAACTATGGGAGATTCTCCTGAATTACGGACTAGACGAGTCACTTGTCTACTTCCTGGCACATCTGCATAGAGACCTCAAAGCTCGTGTCAGGATAAACAATGACGGAGAGGTCTCCGGTGATATTTTAATTGGCAGGGGGGTCAGACAAGGTTGTGTCTTGGCCCCCCTGCTTTTTATTCTTTATATAAATGAACTAAATAAATCCCTCTCTAAATCCACATGCGATGTGCCGAAAATTAATGGTAACTTACTCCCAGTACTGTTATACGCAGATGATGCGGTCCTGATGGGTCGCACACCTAAAGCACTACGTACTTTAATTACGGGCTTTGTCTCCTTTATGGCTGGTTTGGACCTATGCACTAACTTTAAAAAGTCATATATTATGTCGTGCGGTCCAACTAAATATCGCATCAATCACATAGCCTCAGGAGAGAACATTTTAAAAAGTACTAGCACTTTTCCGTACTTGGGCCTGATTTTTTCAGACACTGGTTCATGGGCCGCACATGTAGCACATGGCAGAAACAAACTCGCAAAGGCAGTTAATTCTATTATTAGCTTACAACAGCCAAAGAGAGCTGAGGTTATGGTGCCCCTAATACAGATCTACAAATCTCAATGCCTACCTACCGCAACATACGGCGCTGAGGTGTGGGGGTACACAAACCGTAGTGGCATCCAAAGAGAAGAAAATAGATTCTGTAGAAAGATTCTGGGGGCTCAAATTTCATCTCCCACTTATATATGCCATAATGAGCTAAACTTGTATTATGTTGAGGATTTTATCAAGTCCCGGCCAGCTCTGTTCTGGCTGAAGATATGGCAAAATCCGGCTGCAATTTTAACACAGGAAATAATCATTGACTGTCTCAAAAGTGATAGGGGCAGTTCCATACCGTGGCTTAATGCTGTGAAGGAAAGTTTAGCTAGTGTGGATTTGGAACATATCTTTTTTGACCGTTCGAACACAGAGGGCGTGAATATTAAGACACTGAGAGAGGCATTATTTGATTTATACCGAAGGGAAAGAGAATGTTCAGAGCTTCCTAAACCTTCAATAATCAGATATACTTCTTTCTTGCCTAGCTTAGGTTATAAGAAAGACACACCACAGGAATATCTTAAAAAGAGCATCGGAAGATGGAATAGGAGCCTGCTCTTCCGCCTTAGGGATGGAAGTATAAAATACTCCCTTTGCTTCCCTCTTGGGTTCATCAAAAATTTAGAGCATTTACTTTGCCCTTGTGGGAACGGTCAAAAACAAACAATTCTACACTTCCTTCTTTTCTGTAACTTTTATAATAGTTACACTAAACAGTATTTTATTCCTTATTTTAAGTCACTTGCTATCACTGACCATAAAATGGCATATAACGAAATACTACGGTTAGGAAGTGACATGATGATTTTTAGAGTAAGTTCTTTCTTGTATTCTGCGGTTCGCTCACGGAAAACAATGGATATTTTATAGTTGTATTATACCTGTTTTTCCTGTCATTTTTTGCTTACAGCTTGCTCATTTGCACATGGTTACAGTTTGGCTGTTGTATGCATAGTGTGTATACTGAAATTGTGAGCACTTTATTGCTAGTTTGCACAACTTTTTATGATATTGACAAGATGCCCTGGCTATATAAGCGAATTTACTTGCATTTTATTGTTACCCTGCATTTTCTGCCTATGTTTCAACACCATTACCATGAAATTGATCATGTTTTTACTTCTGCTTCATGTTTGTACTTTTATCCTATTGGTGGTGATGACTTGTACTTTTATGGATATTTTTATCCGAATAAAGACCATTTGACTTGACTTGACTAGATAGGTAAGCGCACTTATGGTTTGGACTTTGCCGTACTTAAGATTGGAGAAGATATGGTTATTATATACTGATATTTTGATTTGCAGAGTTTGGAGTTATACTGACAATGGGACATTGGATATATTAATAATATTATGAGGTGAGCCAAATCTCGATCATTTGTGATCTGACCAACAGGGGTTTATTGAGCATGACATAGGCCTCTCGAACTACGGTGTAGGAAGGGAGACTATCGACACCTATTTGGCTGAGAGGGTTTTATTACATCTTTTACCTCACTCGCATGGTTTACAACCTTATTCCAATGATTTTCGCTTTGATCTAATCTTATACAGAAGATGCACCTATAAACTAATAATTTTTCCCACCTTTGTTACAACACCGGGGGATCTGGTGGAGGTTGTACTGCAACATATTGATCTTCTTCATTCCCTCACCAAACGATTTTGTGTATTTCAGCCTTGATGAAAATTAACAATTGGTATGAGCCCTGATGAAGTCCAGTGGTAATTAAAACGGACGAAACACGTGTTGGCTTTGCTTAAGCTTCTGTCGAACAAAAGGAAAAAAACGGTGTAGAGATGAAAATTGTAACCGGATAAGAAACTGTTTCTGAATAAAAAGACATTGGACATTAATTACTGGATATAACATTTGTGTTTATACTACTGAGTGCTTGGAGCTTATTAAAAAATTTGTGTAAGGAGAAGACTTAGATCTTCTTCTGTTTTGTCGAAGATTTGGTGGCTCTCCTTCCTAATGAAGCACCAAGATTTTGTAATGTACTTGGACAGCTATTAACCCAACTGGAGTGTGCGCCATTGCCCAGCCACTGTTTCTATATTATTCTGTAGTATAGGTCTCAGCTTGGCAGACCTGCTGTCCTGTGTCCGCTATGCACTCGCATCAGCCTCTTGGACAAACATGGAGAACATGCTCAGCAACTCTCTTAGAACTCTGTGCACCATCTTGGTTTGAACTTGTGGCTCCTCTGTTTTGGAATGTGCTTCCTTTGCCTGTGAGGTCTGCTCCTAACCTAATGACTTTGAAGACACATTTAAGGTTGTTCCTCCTTTCCATTAGTTATTGGGATTGAGAAAATGCTATTAAAACATTTTTTACACTTGTTCACTATTCATTCATTAGATGGGTGTATTTCTTTGTAGCTCACTGGATAAAAGCGGTATAAAATGAATATCTTTTTGTCAGATTTCGGCTTTGTCTACCTTATCATGAATTTCTCACAGTCCACGCTGGCTTGTTGGCTGGACAGAATATGCAGCTTAATAATGAGAGTCACCACCAGTATTCATCCTAGACTGGAATATCCTGAGTAACCTGTCAGGAATGATCACTCTGCCATGCCGCTCATTTCTCTCATGCATCTTAATTGCTGTTGACGCATGCCCATGCCACCTATCTGTGCACTCCAGAAGTGAAGTAATGACCTTATTATGTAGCACCCAAGAAGATGCTATGCCACTGAAAGCTATCTGATAACCTGTCACAAAGGCCACTGATACACCCCATACCTAGTGGTTTGTTGTCAGAACCACACTTTTGGGCCAGATACTTTGATATGAGCAGCAGCGGTCCATGCAGGTAAGTACGGTGGGGCAGGGCGGGGGGGGGGGGGGGGGCTATGTCGACAGACAGAATAGGATTCATTAATTCAATTTTCCCTATTCCATGGTCGGTCAATTTCCCCCCCTTCCCGCCTCACCGAGTTTACCTGCACGGACCGCCGCTGGATATGAGGACTAAAGGTTGAGAGCTAGTAAGTGACAAATCAAGACAGATGGGTTGTGTGCTCTGATCTTCATCAAACATTTATTCCATAACGGTATTATAGTGAACTTGCTGGTGTGTCCATGCTTGTGCTAGAGCCATTAAAGGGGCTCTGAGATTAAACATAACATAGCGCTCTATTGCATAGTCCTGAAGCAGGTGGGAAGCATCTGTGTGATTGGCATGAGATGCGAAAGACATTTCATATCATAAAAATCATAGACATAGGTGGACTATTTTGCGTCAAAAGAGGCAGAAGATAGTGGTACAGTCTGAAGAGGAAGGTCTTAGAGTGGTTTAAGGATACATCTCATCTTTCATGCACTGAGTGAGTAAATGAGGATTCTATGTAACAGGAACAGAGACAAATGCATGTATAAGTTAGATGGTGTGTTAGTAAGCGAGCTGTTAATTAAAAGCGAGCAAAGGCTGCAATAATAGGGTTTCCTGTGGTTCGAGGGGTATTGGAGAATTCTTTTTTTATTGGCCTGGACGAGGACTATGAGCACCGGCTGCAGTAATGCATGCACAGGCTGATGCTGGAAGTATAGATGTATTCACTGAAAGATTTACTGGCTTGGATGGTTTGTGTACAATGTTTCGACAATAATTCGCAGCAGAAGCTGGGTAGCCTTCAGTGGGAGTGTTCATGGTTTGGGGGAATAGATTAAGTATGCATAATTAAGAGTGTACTTGCGATAGAATAAGAGTGTGCCTGTGCACATTACAGAGATTGTAACAGATTGTAATGAGAGAAAACAGTGATTAACCCCGATACTACTGGTGTGTGTGAGACCAATCAGAAAACCCTACAAGGGGAGTCTATCACAAAATCTTTATGCGTTCTGTTTTTTTCATTTCGATTACTTAGTGCTGTCCCAGCCTGTCAAGGTGCAGGGCTCAATCTATGACAGTGGATTGAGTCAGTATTATGCAAAGTTCTTCCTGGATGCAGGAATAAAGTAATCAGTAAGTCTCAGCTTGAACCTAATTTCGACCTTCACAGTCACGCAGGAAGCATCTCTTAAAGTAGACATCTAATATGATAGTACGAAATGTGGGAGACGCCCCCCTTACTCCTTAGGTGGAGACCCTTTTGGAACAGGCTTCAGGTACTCTACACGCATGATGAAGCCATTCTTAGGGGGGAGATTTTTTCACCCTCCAAAAGAAAATATATCAAAAACTCTTCTCTTCGTGCAAAAACTGACCCCATCTCTTCAACTGCAGGGACAGGTAAGGCCCAGCACCCACCTTCCTCCATGCAAGAAGTCATACCCACACACTTCCCTCCTCCTTGCCCCATCCCTGCTCCCTCCCTTCCACCCCATCACTACAGTTTCAAATAACCTTCTCGTCTTTGAAGAACTCTAAAGTTACTTTTATTTTGTATCCATCTTATTGTTACTGCAGTTTGTAAAATTCAATAAAACTTTGTGAACGAATTTCTGCAAAGTGGCAGTTTAACAACTATTTCAAATTAAATGTCACCAAGACACAGGTCTTAAGTTCTGAATTTTGCTGGGTCTGGTGGCTCAGTGGAATAATACATCCACTACAGGGATCACTGTTTATAGTTTATAGTCTCAGGGTGGAATCCGCGGGGGTCCACTCAACTTTCAATCTTCCAAGGTCGATAAATTGAATAGTGTCGAGTTGTGTTAAAATGAACATCTGATATTCAACATGTTATTTTATGGTTAGAATAAAGACCATGCCGCTCTCTAATGGATATGTGTTTGAGTGGCAGTTCCTTGAAACTGTGTACCTCTCATCAGTCACACAACATATAGTTGTGCGTGCTTCCCCTAGGCACAACAGTATAAACTCACTTTACCACGCTGAGCTGCAATGGCTGCTTTGTGCCTGGGAAATCTGGCGCGTTTCAAAGGTGTAGAAAAAAGGGTTTAGAAAACAAGTTAACATTCTCATAGGGCTAATACTTTAAGTAGTCTACATTACATTTAATTACTATCTTTCGCGACCACACAGGGTATGCCTGATGTGAAAATGAAGAATCTTAATCTCTGTATTTCAGTCTCAATAGCATGTTACAACTTATAGGTGGTGTAGGAAGAAATATTAAAAAAAAGATTCTGGGTGTTAGTAACTGAGGATGTCTGTTAATCAGGTACGGAATTGGTAGACGGCGAACCCTGGGAAACTTGAAAAATGGTGGTGAGCATTACAGATGAAGTGGGAAGGCATATTCAAGACTACATCAAAGATGGGTCTCTAGGAGGGTCGAACAAGTGTTTCCCATAGAATCTTGCCCCGTCCATGGTGAAACATTATAGTTTCGGATGGTATCTGAGATGAAGTAGCGGAATTTTTTGCACCATTGTCATGTGAGGTAAAAGCCACTTGGAGTGGGGGTGAAAGAATGATGCACATTTCCTCTGGTTCACCGTCCAAAACTGACGTTCTACCTGTTAATGGAGAATGTGAGCTGATGCTGGGCTTCGCCATGCCCCGAATGCATCTTTTGTCTCTGTTGCTAGAAAAAATCCCTACGGTTTCTGTATGCAGCTACACAGTGGGATTACAACACTGTTTGTGTGGTTGTGCGCCTATCCTAGCCAGGGGTCTGCCAGTGTTCAGACAGCAAAACATATTGACCAAAAGGGCATCCTCAGCCAAGCAAAATAAACTGTGACAGAGGAAACCCTTGTTACGGCTGGAGGATGTCTAACCACACTCTCAGATCCCTACCAACATCATCTTCACACTACTCTCCAAGGTTACTGGTTGGCACCATTTGCACCATACGAATGGTTTCAGTTGCTTGAAAGCATCTCTCAGACATACACACATCCTGGACACAGCTCACTTAACCTAGTCCAACATTCCGGTATGGGTGTTATCCTCGGTTCCTCAGCAGGTCACTGTTCAATTGCTCCCCATCAACTTGTACTCAGTCCCCAGGACATGAAGGTCATGTTGGGACTATGGAGACTTCAATCAGCGTAAAGGATTGCAAAGGTGTCTATTGACGTTAATGAACCGATCCATCTTAAGACAATGCTTCTGCCATTGTCAGGCTCTGCTTGATTGAAACTCTCCCTAACACAAGGGAAACAATAGTTTTTACTTTGGCAAGCAAGCAATCCGTAGATACTTCCACCCACAGACTTCTCTATATTTATAATTGTTGACCTTCAATCAAGCATTAAGCGGACATGGAAACCAGTGGCGGGTTCCATGCATGCCAGATGGGGTACCCTTACTCCGTGGAGATCCTCAGCACTAAACAAGAACTCACAGCCAAATATTTCATGCACCGATTTGAAGCAGATTCACATGTTTGTCTATGCCACAAGCACAGCACATCATCTACGGCTCTGAACTACCGGGACATATTCCATGTGATGCAAAGTTTGAAGGTCAGAAGGACTGACTGCACGTAAACACATGGGCCATACTGATCATTCACCACCCAGGCATTTTCTAGAATGGCCGTAGGAAACTGGACTGGTTTCAGATTGGGGTGAGCTGTCAGGACCCAACAATCCCCCAAAGCTCCATTCTAGTCCTTTACCCTCCAGTGATGGCTGGTTTTAGCATGTTTGTCAGGGCTGATTTTGGCTTCCAGTCTGACCTTGGATAGCACTGTGTTAAGTCTCTAGCAATGCACACCAATATATTTCTCCATCAATGGAAAGTAGTGGAGGTTCTCAAAACATAGAACAGCAAAATAATGAAATATGCCATTGTAAAGAATATACTGATTATGGGTGCACGTACATTCACATACATACGCCCCCCCCCCCCGCCCCCCAAGGAGAATAAAATAAAATTAAAATAACTGACCTTAGAGAAGCTCGATTCTTTTTGAAGTTGAATATGGAGGGAAATAGATCCACAAGTGAAACTACACCACACTACACCATGGACTCCCGAACATCATGACGTTCATGAAGGGTTGAGTGAGGAAGACTGGCCAAAGGACACTGGACACTGGAGGTAAGCAAAACAAAGGACACCGTCAGATAAAAGAGAATTATCACCTGGCAGCAGTTTCACAAGCATCTTGTCTGCCTTCAGGGATGCACCACATCCACAAACGCGCCCTGTCAACACCTTTATCAGGAATGTGGTTCTGAACATGTTCAACAGGGTGCCAAAGCAGATCCTATCATGGAATTGGGATCCACAACAAGGCCATGCACAGCACTTTATAAAGTTACAACATAAATTTATGAGTTGAACGAGATGGAAGGGAAACTAAATCAACATTGGAACGAGAATATGAAGAAAAAAAACAGTCGAAGGTTAAAACATTAACATGAAAATGAACACCACTGGGATTTTTTTCAGTTATTGATACTGACGTTCAACCACCAGCAAGAACAGCTTAGCGCCACCTTGAATCATGCACAGTGTTGACGTGCATCAACTTTACAAAACAATGCATAGAAACATACAGGGTACACAATAACAATAATATACGCTAGTCAAGACTACATAATGTTTCCAGGAAAACTCATGTAAGCGTACAGTTTTTTCATTCGGTATCAAAAACATTTAAATTTGCCAATCTTGCTGACAAAAAGGTAAAAACATTACATGCCAAATAATTTGCCTACATTGGCATGTATTCAACAGAAAAACAGAATTTTTAAAAAATATTTATGGGAACAGGCCGTGAGAAAACCCACTGAATTTTGGATTAAAACAGTTCAAAGAGTACAAACGGCTTTTTGTAATATAAAACAATTGAGGAACAAGCACCCTTACTTTCCTGAATTATAAAACACCACTCGCGTATAATATAATTGAAAACTGTTTCATGAAGCATTCCCTGTAAATGTCCATGGGTTTCCGTAAAGTGGCAAATCCCAGTTTCTGTAAGCAGTATGTTAAATCAAATATGTCCCACAGCTCACTTGCATTACTCTGCTGTATTCTGACGTCTCAATAGAGCGCCATACTAGAGTGGTCTTTAGAATAAATGTAGGTGAAGGTAAAACCTTTACCTGCAAAGTGAGGATAATTTGGAAGCTTTATGTCAGGAAAGTCATGCAAGGTGTAGGACTTTGTCTGATGCAAAGTTCTCTCGCCCAATTTGCACCCAAAAATGTAAAAACTTCATGATGATAGGTGGGTGGATGGTAAAAGCAGGAGATCCGGGATGGCGCACAGAGTGTGAGGAGAGCGGAGAACAGTTCTCAGAAGGTGGGTGAGGCCTGTCCACAGGGACATTGGTGGTGAGGGCCAATGTGGCTGGAGATGTGGCCCGGTTAAGGGCAGTAAGGGGGCTGCCGAGGGGCACCACTCCAGCCACTGCCTTTGTCGGCACCTCAAGCAGTGGGATAGGTTTGTTGCTACTGAAAACGACTTCTGGAGCTACACCTGCTACAAAACATTACCAGCTTTTCTATTTGCAAGGCTCACAACGTTAATACAACATCTGTTAAGTTTTGAGTCGACCAAGTGCACACACCCTTCTGTAGAAATGTAAGGCACCTTTCTTCTATGCTGCAGCGGGCAGAACAGCAACTGGCCTCTAGAAATAAATCAAATCCCTCTGACATTCCAGGAGGGTTTCCAAAGAAACCTCTTTTTTCTGAGCCCAGCACAGGAGGGGCTCTCTGCAGCTAAGGATTTCTACACACAGACTTCACAACACAATGGGCGAGAGGGGTTGAGGGGAAAGGGGTTGGCCCAACGGGTAGGGCGGTTGACTTTGAATCTGGGGAACTGGGTTTGAGTCTCGGCAATGACGCTGAACATCCTGTGATTCTGGGCAAATCACCTAATCTCCCCGTGCTTAAAAAAAAATATCAATGTGTTCTCATATAAAGCAACTGGTGCTATGTAAAGCGCTCTGATACCCGATTCGGGTCAAGTTCGCACTATATAAAACTACGTAAAATAAATGGGCACATCACCTGTGCCTATAAGCATGTATGACATCTGTGAAGCATCTAGACAGCCAAAGACAACTGGGCGTAGCCTGAAGTCTTTTTGTTCCCCTCTTTTCTCTCCCTCGTGGCGGCACCTCCTCTAATTGAGTATGATTCTTTTTCCAATGTCCACAATTATTTTTTTGTTTTGTTTACCTCCTTCTCCATCACAGTTTAGTGACGCCTGGGGGAATGATGAGCACCATCATTCTTAAAACGGACAACCCCCGTTCAACTGCAGTTACACCAGTCTTCATCCACGTACCAGAATTCTTTCCTCTGTCAATCAAATTTTTGGCCACCTCATAATCTCCATTTTGAAGCAGTATTAAATGAGTATTGCAATTCACGTTTAAAACCTTGACAGTAACATACTTTTTAGATACCTCCTATAGACAGCCTTCTGTCTGTTGTCAAATAACCTATTGTCGACCATACCAAAAGCTTGCAGTGGGCTGAGAGTCAGTCCATTGCTTACCATTGGGGGACTTTCTGGTCACTCATTTGCTTGCTTCTTACTCAACGGCTTTCCTTCCTCTTTTTTGTGTTTGTCCCTTCCGTGCAGTATAGCTTCTATGCCATCGTTTTGATTGGATGACTTTTATACTTCCACTGCTCACATTCAGAGAACTACTTTTTTCTTTTGATCTAAGCAGGTCATGTACGTGCAAGTGTTCTCTTGTTCTCTCCGTCATATGATACTTGCCCACTAAAATACCCATCTCAGCTAAATATTGCTTGTTCCTCACCCTCAATTCAGGCTTGTCCATTATTCCCCCTTGTGCATTTTTTTTTTAATTTCCTTCCTTCCACCCCACCTCAATCTTCTCCATTGTTACCCCCTCCCACATTGACTTTTCCCCATATGCTCTCCACCACCCTCTTGCCCCAAAGAGTTTGTTTTTCATTTCATTTTTTAAAACTTTTTTTCTGGGTCCCGGCATCTACTCAGAGCTGCAGGATCATTCTTTTTTCAAAATATAGTGCAAGTAAAAATTAATTCTTTATATTTACCACTCCAACAGGTGTCTGCTATGTTGGAACAGTAACTAAAAATAATTAATGAAATGATGCCTGCCTCATTCTGCATTCGGATGCCTACGTCATCATGCATGAATACATATACAGAATGATGCAACTACTAGCAGTGTCAGGGTACATACTTGTGTGTTCACATTGCCATCTATTTTTATTTTTGCAGATGCTCCACAGCATCAGCAAAAACAAGTTTGCTGATGTTGCACAGCATCGGAAAAAAGCATTGACAAAACCAATATGTCAAAAAGGCAAGACCTATTGGCTTTGCCAATGCTTGTATTCTGATATTGTTGAATTAAAGGCAAAACTCTGTTATTGTGATTTGCTTTTGGCATAAGGCAGGCTTTTGCTTTACTGTGAAACCCTCTTAGCTTAAAAAGGATGTTACATTTGTAATTATCAGTAATGAAAGATCAATGGCAACGAAACTGACTGATGGGGAAATCTGAAATCATCTTGGGTGGGAACAAACATTCATGAAACTCACTAAACCTATCAAAGGACCCAAGAACACTACCTGATATGTTCAATATCACATCTATGAAGGGGTGCCAAATTGAAAGGATGTATTCCAAGGTTTTGAGAAGAAACTATGAAGCATCCCACAAAGAATATGGAAAATGTGCAAGAGAGAAATTTCTTCAGACCAAACAAAAGTCTGCTTTACTACTAAATTTAACAGTAAAATGATATTACATGCTAAATGATAGGTAAAAGAATGAACTACATATGTCAAATCAATTCATCAAATAGAAGTTACACCAGGCTGTAAAGGATATTTGCATTTTGAATATGTCAAAGAAAACTATTTCTATTATAAAAGTACTAAAACCTATGCTTACATGGCCTTCCATCTTCAATAGAAATGTTCGAACATTGTTAAATGCCATAGTTCTAAAATTCAAGGAGCCAAACTGTTTTTTTCCGAGTGTAGATGTGTGCCTTAGCCTTGAAATTGTGTCTTGTAGATGAAGTGCTTTTTGTAAAGCATTAAACCGGTCACTGTTCTGAGAGCCCACAGTGGAGTTATTAAGGAGCACACTCTCTTACAACTATATAAAACCACCTGTGGTTTTACCTTCTCCTGCGGGATTTACGGATTTGGAAGAGGAAGAAGACAATGTATATGTACAATATATGACAAGCATTGGCAAATTAAATAGGCATTGCTTACACAAGGTAGTGGCTTTGTCAATGTTCTTAGCCAAGCTGTACAGCAGCATGGCTGAAACTTTAAAAAAAAATAAGAGCTATGGCACAGCCAGGGCTGGTCGAGGCGTAGTGCTTTTTAGGTCTCGCCTGAGACAGCGCTTTAGCGCTGCTCTCGCGAGAGCTTTTGTTAAAGGGGGATCTGGAAGTGCAAACGAGTGCTTTTCAGGCCTCCAAATACAGTGCATGTGCGCCGGGCGCGCGCACAATTTGGCAGCCTGAAAAGCACTGCCTGATCATTTTCACGGCCGCTTTGATGTCCTCAGTGAGCCGCGCGGCCACTGAGGACATCAAAGCGGCCGTGAAAGTGCACACCATTTGCCACCCCCTTCCTGCTTGTTCAATATTCTGTACTTCATCTCTAGCGCTCTATCCTTTCTTACAGCATTCCTTTCACTCGAGGTCCCTCGCCTCTCCCTCAAGCAGCATCAGTCTCTTTCTCTCAGTACATCCCTCTTCCTCCCCTCAAATGTGTCCTTAAGGTAGCTAGCTGCGTGTCTGTCTATCTATCTATCCATTCGAACACAAATTCAGATTTAATGACATATGCCCAGGCCTATTCTTTCTCTCTTGTCTGATGTGCGTTCTGAACACACATACACATAAATGCACACACAACACGCATCCATTTAAATTTTCTAACACACACTCGCTCTCTCACACAGTGAGGCATTTTTCAAACACACACTCATTATTAACACATTCTCAAAAACTCTAATACACACTCACGCCATTTCAAACCAGTAAAAGCACTAACACACGGCAGCAGGAACGCATACCTCCACTCACCACACATTGCACTATTTCACACACGCACACTGCTTCTCTCGCGGCCTCGTCACACACATGCACAACTCCACTCTGACTGTCTTTGCTATTGAGAACCAGTGGACACGCGCTTTCTCGTGCTTGTTTTACTCTCGATCGTAAATGTTGTATTTCACATATGTCTCTCAGCATTAGCAGATTTTCTCCCCAATCGTTTTCCCGTGGTGTTTTCCCTTTTTTGCACGTCTCTTCCTCTTACACATCTCAATCGTTTGGCCGAGTCTCTCCCAGCTAAATGTAAAAGTAACAAGCATTTGCAATTCAATAGGTCTCGCATTATTTAAGTTTGAGCTATTGGCATTGCTAAATAATGCAACACCAATAGTCTTTTGAACAATAGTCGACCCAGCAGGAGAGTTACTTCCCTACTATTTAACTCCCTGGCATACGAAACATTCATAGAAGCACCAAATACCGCTTATGGCTGGCTGAAAAGCAAGCCTTTTTTTTGCATGCAGCACAATTACAACACGGGCCCAGATACAGCTAACATCTAAGAAGCTTCTAGTAGGCGACTGTGAAGGCCAAAAACCCCCCCCCTTTCAGTGCGAACACATGGGATTGTAAACATCAAGGGGCCTTCATGCGTAGCTCAAAGACCTCATAAATCAGGTGCTTATCTCTGGGAAGTTCATTCCTTAGCTGCCCTCTAAGCAGGGACAGGAAGGCAGGATTACGGTTCCAGCAACAAACAAGCATTTGCAATGCAATAGGTCTCGTATTTACACGAGTTTAAGCTATTGGCATTGTAAATGACAATGCCTTTTATGTAGGTTTTAAAAACAAAAATAAAAGGCATTGTCATTTGCAATGTCAATATCTCAAACTCGCGTAAATGCGAGACCTATTGCATTGCAAATGCTTTTTGCTTTTATTGCCAGCAAAAGGGAGGGTGGGAAGCAACAAAGAGGGAGGGCATGTTTGGGGGGAAACATGGACAACAGAGGGTGTGGGATAAAAGTCACTTTGACAAGGGAGGAAGGACATGTCAGTGCAAGCAACAAGGACGAGGGAGGATGGGCAGGGGCAAGCAACACGGACAAGGGAGGGCAGGAGCAAGCAACACGGACAAGGGAGGAAGGGGGCAAGCAACACGGACGAGGGAGGGTGGGCGGGGGCAAGCAACACGGACGAGGGAGGGTGGGCGGGGGCAAGCAACACGGACGAGGGAGGGTGGGCGGGGGCAAGCAACACGGACGAGGGAGGGTGGGCGGGGGCAAGCAACACAGACGAGGGAGGGCGGGCGGGGGCAAGCAACACAGACGAGGGAGGGCGGGTGGGGCAAGCAACACAGACGAGGGAGGGCGGGTGGGGGCAAGCAACACAGACGAGGGAGGGCGGGTGGGGGCAAGCAACACAGACGAGGGAGGGCGGGTGGGGGCAAGCAACACAGACGAGGGAGGGCGGGTGGGGGCAAGCAACACAGACGAGGGAGGGCGGGTGGGGGCAAGCAACACAGACGAGGGAGGGCGGGTGGGGGCAAGCAACACAGACGAGGGAGGGCGGGTGGGGGCAAGCAACACAGACGAGGGAGGGCGGGTGGGGGCAAGCAACACAGACGAGGGAGGGCGGGTGGGGGCAAGCAACACAGACGAGGGAGGGCGGGTGGGGGCAAGCAACACAGACGAGGGAGGGCGGGTGGGGGCAAGCAACACAGACGAGGGAGGGCGGGTGGGGGCAAGCAACACAGACGAGGGAGGGCGGGTGGGGGCAAGCAACACAGACGAGGGAGGGCGGGTGGGGGCAAGCAACACAGACGAGGGAGGGCGGGTGGGGGCAAGCAACACAGACGAGGGAGGGCGGGTGGGGGCAAGCAACACAGACGAGGGAGGGCGGGTGGGGGCAAGCAACACAGACGAGGGAGGGCGGGTGGGGGCAAGCAACACAGACGAGGGAGGGCGGGTGGGGGCAAGCAACACAGACGAGGGAGGGCGGGTGGGGGCAAGCAACACAGACGAGGGAGGGCGGGTGGGGGCAAGCAACACAGACGAGGGAGGGCGGGTGGGGGCAAGCAACACAGACGAGGGAGGGCGGGTGGGGGCAAGCAACACAGACGAGGGAGGGCGGGTGGGGGCAAGCAACACAGACGAGGGAGGGCGGGTGGGGGCAAGCAACACAGACGAGGGAGGGCGGGTGGGGGCAAGCAACACAGACGAGGGAGGGCGGGTGGGGGCAAGCAACACAGACGAGGGAGGGCGGGTGGGGGCAAGCAACACAGACGAGGGAGGGCGGGTGGGGGCAAGCAACACAGACGAGGGAGGGCGGGTGGGGGCAAGCAACACAGATGAGGGAGGGCGGGTGGGGGCAAGCAACACAGATGAGGGAGGGCGGGTGGGGGCAAGCAACACAGATGAGGGAGGGCGGGTGGGGGCAAGCAACACAGATGAGGGAGGGCGGGTGGGGGCAAGCAACACAGATGAGGGAGGGCGGGTGGGGGCAAGCAACACAGATGAGGGAGGGCGGGTGGGGGCAAGCAACACAGATGAGGGAGGGCGGGTGGGGGCAAGCAACACAGATGAGGGAGGGCGGGTGGGGGCAAGCAACACAGATGAGGGAGGGCGGGTGGGGGCAAGCAACACAGATGAGGGAGGGCGGGTGGGGGCAAGCAACACAGATGAGGGAGGGCGGGTGGGGGCAAGCAACACAGATGAGGGAGGGCGGGTGGGGGCAAGCAACACAGATGAGGGAGGGCGGGTGGGGGCAAGCAACACAGATGAGGGAGGGCGGGTGGGGGCAAGCAACACAGATGAGGGAGGGCGGGTGGGGGCAATAATAATCCACATTTGTAAAGCACGAACAATCACCCGTAAGGGTCTCTAGGTGCTGGGGGCCGTCAGGAAGATTAAGCAAGCTATTGCCCAGAGTCACATGGTGCTAAGCCAATCTGCCGCCGGCGTCGGGGATGGAACTGTGATCCCCAGATTCCGGAGTCAGTCGCCCTGGCCACGGCGCCACACCTCTTCCGCCAAGCAACACGGACGCGGGTGGAGGCAAGCAATACGGCCAAGGGAGGGCAGTTATGGGCAAGCACCACAGACGCGGGACGATTTACAAGAAATTCAGACGACGGAGGGTGGGCGTTGAAAGCAACATAGATGAGGGAGGGGAGCGGGGAAAGCAATACAGATGAGGGAGGGCGGGTGGAGAAAGCAACATAGATGTGTGAGGGCGGGCGGGGAAAGCAACACAGATTAGGGAGGGCGGGCACGGCAAAGCAATACAGACAAGGAAGGGCGGGTGGGAAAATGAATGCGGACGAGGCAGGGCTGGCGGTTGGGGAAAAGGAAAGCGGACGGGGCAGGGCGGGCGGTTGGAGAAAAGGAACACGGATGAGGGAGGGCAGGCGGGGGCAAAGGAACACAGGTGAGGGTGGGCGGGCAGGGCAAAAGGAACACAGATGAGGGCGGGTGGGGGAAAAGGAACATGGATGAAGAAAGGGCAGGTGGGGAAAGCAACACAGACGCATGAGGACAGCGAGAAAATGGCAGCCACAAACCTTCCAATCATGTATAGGAATCATTCAGTTAGACAGAAGATTCCGTATATTCGTGTTGAGTACTCAGTCCTTGATCCTGTCCCTTGGACATGGTAGCAATGGCGAGGACAGGCAGAGTCACATGAATGAGAGAGCAATAAAGGTGGGGGGACAGAGCACACACGCAATAGAGAGCATTACAAATGGCAAGATAGCAATATGGAGTGTGGAGGTGCACAGTGCACGAGGTGGGGGGAGAGAAGCATACTAAAGACAAACTTGGAAACTTGCACTAAAAAAGGATTGCTTCACAAAAAAGGAAAAAACTGTTCCCAAATAGCAAGCACTCTTGGAAGAATAAGAGCAGCCAATAAGAAGGACAAACAGGCTGGACAGGCTAAAATAAATAAAGCCAGCCAAAGACTGATGCAAGAAAGGAAATGTTAATGACAAAAGGCAATGTGAATGGTAAGCAATGGGAGGAAGCAGTCCTAGGTCAGCTTTCAGCATGTCCCCAAGAATTCTTTCGCAACCAGACAGTTGTGGTTTTTACCTAAAAAGAACATGGCTCCCTAGTGTGTTTTTTAATGGGAAACATGTCTATGTGTCAGTTTTTATGTGGGAAAGTAAGAGACATACTGCACCGTCTTATGTGTGGACAAAAATAAGACCTGGCCCACGCCTTTAAAAACACTCTCAAAGCACTACTTAGAACAAATTCTATTGACCACTTTAGAAAATCTATGACCTATTTAACAGCCTAGGTCATTTTTTTCGCATTTAAATTATGTACACAAGAAAAATACTTGGTATTGAATTACTCAGAACCTTAGCTGTTGCATTTCTGAGAGGAGACAGCAGTTATTCCTTTCTTTATAGGTCTGACATTAACCAAGACCTTTTGATTGTCAGCCAGCTGTCTTCATCCATTCGTTTATTAGTGTGTCACTCAAATGTAATTTTTTGGTTCTGCCCACCACAGCATACAGTTTGGGCACAGAGTCAGCCTACAACAGTCACTGGCTTATCTCTCTGTAAGTGATGGAATGCTGCTCTTGCACAATTTGCACTTACACTTCAAAAGTAGTTCCCTTGTACCCTTTTACAAAGAACCTTCACAAACATGGCAACTCCAAAAGTTGGCAGCCAAAGAAAGACCTATCAGCTTTGCCAACGTTTGTTTTTGATGTGGCTTCTAGTGGTTCAAGCACTAAACATGTGTGACCTAATGCAGTGATATATGATGAGCAAGAGCCCCAAGAATGAATAAACCTGAAACTTTTGCAACCAATCTAGCTTTAATGGACACGAGGCGGGCGTTTTTTTAATGCATCTAAAGCATCATGTGATACCGCATTGTTATTTTCAGACAGCACAGTTTCCATTAAAATGGGCACTAAATTTGCACAGACATACGGTCTAACTGAAAAATTATATTGCACACAAATTATAACGTGTGGAAATCGGGTTTCAGAGAGTATTTATTATCTGTGCATCACCAAGTAAAGTTTCTTGATTTGTTCTGACCCTATTAAAATCTTTGTTTACATCACACTTCAAAATGACAAAAACATTTGCTTTATTTTTGCTTTCCTAACTGCTGGATGTGTACAGTTTATTTACAGGTAATTACAATTCGCTGTGTGTTACTAAAAAATTACTTCATACAGCCTTTCCTCTCACACTTGTGTGCCCCAGCAAGATTGTCACATAATTCACTTTTCTTTCTCTGACTGCAAAACAAGAGTAGTTTGCAAACACCAGTTCCATGTTAAACAAACATTGGCAAAACCAATAGGTCTAGCTTATGCAAAAGCTCTTGGCTTTGCCAATATATTTTAGCCATGTTGTACACCAGCATGGCTGCTGTTCAGCATGGCTACAAATTAGCGGGGTAAAGTAGTGTGGAGTGTCATAGAGTGAAGTGTTATGGAGTGTTATGGAGTCGAGTAGTGTGGAGTGTCAGAGTGGTGTTGAGAGTTGTGGACTGCCATAGAGGAAGTAGAGTGTTAGAGTGGAAGGGCATAAACTGGAGTAGAACTGAGTGGAGTAGATTTGAGTGGCATAGAGTGAAGAGTGTCATGGAGTAGAGTGGCAGAATGTCATGGAGTGGTGTAGAGCAGAGTGGACTAGCGTAGAGGGTGTTGCGTAGAGTGGAGTTGAGTGTTGTAGAGCGGAGTTGCATAGAGCAGAGTAGATTTCCATAGAGTGGAGTAGAGTCTTGTAGAGTGGAGCGGCAGAGTGTCATAGAGTGGAGCGGCAGAGTGTACTGGCATAGGGTGGAATGGAGTAGAGTGGCACAGAGTTTAGTGGTGTAGTGTGTTGTACAATACAGTGGTGGAAAGAGGCATGGAGTGGCACTGAGCAAGTTGTGTAGAGCGCCGTAGAGTAGTGTTGTGGAGTAGCATAGAGTGGAGTAGAGTTTAATGGAGTGCAGCATCATAGACTGGAGTATCGCAGAGTGTAGTTTCACAGAATGGAGTGTTGTAGTGTGGAGTAGTGTGGCCAAATGTGACAGAGTACAGTGGTGCAGAGTAAGAGTTAATTGGTGTAGAGTGCGGTGGCACAGAGTGCACTGGTTTTGAGTAAAGTGGCATAGAGCGCATTGGCGTAGAGTGCAGTGATGTAGAGCAGAGCGGTGCGCAGTGGCGTAAAGTGGACTGGTGCAGGGTAGAGTGCAGAGGTGTAGAGTAGAGTAGCTGTTTGACACTTTTCCACTCTGGGCCTCTCGAACCTTTGGAGTTGCTACAGTGCAGAGAGACCCCAGCCGGGGTGATACATGCGCTTTATAAGCCAACATAACATAGAGAGGGGCAGATTGCAGTGGCGTTGAGTAGAGTTGTGTGGCATGGAGAGCAGTGGTGCATAATAGAGTGGCGCAGAGAGCAGTGGTGCTGAGAAGAATAGAGTGGCGTTCAGTGCAGTGACGTAGAGCGCAATGGTGTAGAGTGGCGGAGCATGCAATGGCATTGAATGCAGTGGTATAGAGTAAAGTGGCAGAGAATTCAGTGGCGAGAATGCAGTCTTGCAGAGTAGAGTGTTGTAGAACACAGTGGTGTAAATTACAGAGGCATAGAGTGCTGCAGAGTGCAGGGGCCTAGAGTCAAGTGGTGCAGAGTATAGAGTGGCCTAGAGTGCAGTGACATAGATCGTCATGGTGTTAAGTGGCAATACTTGCAGTGGCATAGTGGGCACTGGCGTAGCATGTTGCAGAGTAGAGTATAGTGAAGCAGAGTGCAGTGGCGTAGAGTGCATTGGTTTTGCGTAAAGTGGTGTTGATTACATTGGTGCAGAGTGCAGTGGTTTAGAGCAGAGTGGCATACAGCACAGTGGGGTACAGTGGTGCACAGTGGAGTAGAGTGGCGCAGTGTATAGTGCAATGGCACAGAGTGCATTGGCATAGAGTTGAGTGGCACAGAATGGAGTAGAGTAACAGAGAGCAGTGTTATAAAGTAGATTGATTCGGAGTCGGGTGAAGTGGCGTAGAGTGGATTGGTGCTGGGTAGAGTGGAGTGGTGCAGGGTAGAGTGCAGTAGCATAGACTCGTCACAGAGTGCAGTGGGGTAGAGCAGATTGTTTCAGAGTAGAGTGAAGTGGTTTAGAGTGAAGTGCTGCAGAGTAAAGTTAAATGGATCGGGGTATTGGGTAGTGGCATAGAGTAGTGGAATGGGGTGAAGTGTAGTAGAGTTGTGCAGAGTAGAGTCATGTAGAGTGCAGCAGCATAGACGTGGCATGGAGTAGAGTGAAGTGGTGTTGAGTAGATTGTTTCAGATTAGGGTGAATTGGCATAGAGTGGAGTGGCGTTGAGTGAAGTGGCGCAGGGTAGAGTGGAGTGGCGCAGGGTAGAGTGGAGTGGTGCAGGGTACATTAGAGTGGTGCAGGGTAGATTAGAGTGGTGCAGGGTAGAGTGCATTGTCATAGAGGAGTGGCTTACAGTGCAGTGGCATAGAGTGCAGTGTTGCAGAGTGGAGTGGCATAGAGTGGAGTGGCATAGAGTGGAGTTGTGCAGAGTAGAGTTAAGTGACCCAGACTGGAGTGGTGTAGAGTGCAACGGCAAAGAGTGCAATGGTGCATAGTAGAGGGGGGGGTAGAGTGCACTGCGTAGAGTAGAGTGGTGCAGAGTAGAGAGAGGTGGAGTAGAGTGCAATGTCAGTGTAGTGGTACACACTAGATTAGAGTGGTGTACAGTGTACTAGCATAGAGTGCATTGCCATAGAGTACATTGGTTTAGCGTGCATTGGCATAGAGTGCAGTGGAGTGGCATAGAGTAGAGTCGTGCAGAGTAGAGAGCAGTGGCGCAGAGTAGAGTGGTACAGAATGGCATTGAGTTGACTGGTGGAGTGTGTAGTGTTGCAGAAAAGAATGGCATAGACTGCATTGCTTTTGAGGAAAGCGGTGTAGAGTGCATTAGCATAGAGTGCACTGGCGTATAATGGAAGGGTAGAAGAAGAGCGGAATGGTGCAGGGTAGAGTGTAGTGGTGTAGACTGCATTGGAATAGAGTGGAATAGAGTAGAGTGGCACAGAGTAGGGGCGCAGAGTAGAGTGATGCAGAGTAGAGTGACAGAGTTCAGTGGCGGAGAGTGCTGTGTTGCAGAGTAGAGTGTTATAGAGTGCAGTGGTGTAGAGTAGTGTGCATTGAGGTGATTGCCGTGCAGTGGCATAGAGTACAGTGGGGCAGAGTAGAATAGAGTGGCGTAGAGTGCAGTGGCATAGAGTACAGTGGTGCATAGTAGAATAGAGTGGCGTAGAGTGCAGTGATGTAGAGTAAAATGACGGTGAATGCAGTGGTGCAGAGTAGATTGGTGTGGAGTTCATTGGTTTTGAGTAAAGTAGTTTAGAGTGTATTGACGCAGAACGAAGTGGTGCAGAATAGAGTGCACTGGCACAGAGTAGAATGGAGTGGACCTCAGAGGAGTGGCAATTAGTGCAGTGGTGCAGAGTAGATTGTTTCAGAGTAGAGTGAAGAGGAGGTGTATGGTAGACTACAGTGGCGTAGAATAAAGTAGTGTAGAGTGCAAAGAAGATTAGAGTGGCGAAGAGTGGATTGGTATACAGGGCACTGGTGTACAATGGAGTGGTACAGAGTAGAGTGCATTTGTGCAGAGCGCAGTGGCATAGAGTGCAGTGTTGCAGAGTAGAGTGGCATAGAGTGGAGTGGTGCAGAGAGGAGTACAGCGACTAAGAGTGCAGTGATGCATAGTAGTGTAGGGAAAAGTGCACTGGCATGGAGTAGAGAGGTGTAAAGTACAGAGGCATAAAGTGAAGTGAAATGGTGTAGAGTGGAGTGGTGCAGAGTATAGTGCAGTTATTAAAGTGGCGTAGTGTGGAGTGGTGCAGAGTAGACTGCAGTGGTGTGGCGTTGTGCAAAGTAGATTGGAGTGGGATAAAGTGACCTATTTATGGCGTGGTAGCGCACTGCCATTACACACAACACATGTTCAACTGAAATTACCAATGCATACAGCTTTACTGCTAAAAGTATATAGAGCACAAACGATAATCTGTGCAAATGTTATCATCACCTAGTGTATTAATTAGTTTTGACCATCATAAACTATTTATTTCCATCACACTTCAGAATTACCCCAAAATGTGTTTCACTTGTGCTTTTTAAATCCGATATATTCTGAAATACCTGCACAATTAATTTACAGATATTTACATTTTATTGTGTTCTAGAAAAAAAAATAACATTGTACAGCCATTTTGAAGCACATCCCCAGTAGCCAGCATGATGGTCAGATAAATCCTCTCACTTTGAAGCCAGAGAAAGAAAACACTAAGCTCCTTAGAAGACAGAGCCTGGAATTTGACCTCTGGTTTTGAATGCACAGCAAATGTGACAAGATTTACAGTCTTGTTTGCAGAAACCAAACACTGGTGGGAGGATACAGTAAATACGATATTGGCCACGGAAGTGACGAACTCAAGCTGGACAGCCTAAAACAAATAGAGCCAGCAAACCCAAAGGAACTAAATGTGAATTACAAACCACAAATCCAATAGTAAGCAACGGCCAGAATGCATTCCTATGGAAACTTTCTGAATGTCCCCAAGATGTCGTTAGCAAACCAGACAGCACAACTGTCTGGTAGACTTTGACCTATAAAAATAATCAGCAATTTGTCAGAGCACATAGCCTGACATTTGACCACTGTCTTTGACGCGCAGCAAATGTGACTAGATAAATGCAGAATTTAGAGGTATCCTTATTTATTGCTTGGACTTTTTACCCACGCCCAACCAGTGGGTTGCAGCTGCTCTACCATCACTTTCACGTGCCCTCCTCCTGCAAAGTAACTAAGCCATGCACTGCACTGAAGCATGGCATAATGATTTTCATACAAATATACACCGCGAATCTAAAACCGGATGGGTTGTCTTCAGCACCATCCACTGGTGCTTCTCCATCCCTTGCAGGTGTTTTGTTGCCTCCTTGCATGCCATTTTATTCCTGTTGCCAAACTCCCCCACCCCTACTATTATTCTATACAAGTATGGGTTTCAGGCACAAGAAAACACAAGAAATAACACCACATTGCATCCACTACAACCAAGTAATGCATTTACCACTACAAAGCGTTTATGTATTATATTAACAATGTGCTTAAGGTTGGAGGGTGGTGTTGCATAGGATAGTAAGGGAATTTTATAGATGGGTAGTGTATAGGGGCATTACGGGTTTTTCAAGGTGCAGGGGCAGTTAGTGTATGGGGTAGTCAGAATATCTTAGGGTTCAGGGATGGGTACTGTATAGGGGCATTACGTGTTTTTTAGGGTTGAGGGATGGATAGTGTATATGAGTAGAAAGGAGTTCTTAGGATGGGTGGTGCACAAGGTTAGTAAGGGGTTTTAGGGCGGGTAGTGTATAGGACTACTAAGAGGTTGTTCACGGGTGGGTGGTGTATAGGGGTAATAAAGTCCCCCCCCCCCCCCAGTAGTTGTTGCGCATCCTTGCTAAGTGTAATGCAAGGTGTTTGAGTTTGTTGTGGTAACCCACAATCATCTTCTGCATGGGTATCTTCCCCTATGCCCCCGTCTCAGCGCTCGGTCTGAAGTCAGCTGATGACCCTAAGGTCATGTGTGAATCAGTTTGTGCTGATGAGCAGGTTCTTTCCATGGCCAGCTCAGTCCGACTAGACTCAACATGCCCAGTGGTCGCTTTGGTGTCAGTCTTGCTGCTGCTTCCCCGATCACTTCTGCTCCCTGCCCAGGTCTCCCTCCGTCCCATCCTACAGTATCTGCCTTGCAACTGGGGCTCAGGTCAACCTCTTCAGCTCTACCCTGGACAATTCTTCACCTGCTCTTATAGCCTCCAACCATTCCCTTGCCACCACACGGGCTGCCAGAACTGTGGCAAGGGTGCCTCTGCCTTATCAAAAAGGTCTATACCCATTGCTCTGTGGGATTGCATCCAGGGGGAGGAGGGGCCTCTAACCTCCTTGCTCTCTAGAGTGGCCAACTAACTTCATGTCTTTATGGAAAGTCTCCAGTCCTTAACGGTTCACAAAGAAATCACTGTTTTCAGAGTGTTCATCTAATTAGCACATAGAAAGCAAAACAAGACTGTATTCATTTATCATATGAAAGTCCAAACTAGAAACAGTGAATTTAATTACCTGGTGGGAGGTGGGCAATCAAATGGATCCTGTACATTACTCTTATAACCAGTTGAACGATGTAACTCTACAAGCTCCCTAAAACTTTCAGAGCATTCTGTGACCTCCGCCTGCAACTCACACATTGATGCACATCAACTGGATGACAGACCTTTTGTTGTTTGTACAATAAAATATCTCTTAAGGATCTCAGATATTTGAAACTCTATGGATAGGTCATGGAGTTTATGTGTACCAACAGGGGTCAAATAGAAGAAGCAATATACATTTCACATGTTTCAGTCTCTCGCTTTGAGTTTAGCGGCATTTGTTAGTTGTTTAGACCCAGCATCCTCGCCATCTTGGTCATAACATATAAGCTTTTTCATCTGTCTACTCTGAGTCGTTCTGTTTTTTTATTGGCAGTATGCCACTGTTTCAAGGAGCAGAGAGCAAAAAGTACCCATCTGGACCATGTGAACAGAATTTATCTTTGCAGTGTCATGTGTTCTTCCTCTTCAATCTAGCACCTCTGCCTCCTTGGCCCTGCCCATCCTATTTATTATTCGGTTTGGGTCATTCATTAGGGTTGGAGAGTATGTCTCCCAGTTCACAGTTTGCAAAAAGCAATGAACATTCTAGCCAGAATTGAGCTGACTTCTTGTTTTTCAAAAGAACATGTTAGTTACCCTTGCTGCTGTTAAGTTTGGATTTACATCAAACACTGCCTGTGCAATGTAAAAGGCTGCATTATTCTGTTAAAACGGATCCAACAGGGTAAAATGCAAGCAGTACACTAAATGTCATGGAGGGTGAGCGTTGTTCCCTTGTTGGTGGCTTGAAACCGCCAATTTCATTCTGCTTTGATATCACCAATACTTAGGAATCAGGTGTCACACAGACATCACACTCTGAAGATTACCAACATTGGAGATAGCCACATAAACATTTCTGTCTTAATGAATAATTGCATCACATTTTGTAGATAAGCATAATTTCTGATAAAATTGTGCACTCTAACTTACAGTACTAAATTGAATCCATAATACACAGCAGTGGTGATGGTCGCAATTCTCCCTTGTGGTGCAGCACCCACCGACTCCCCTTCGTTATGTCTGCCACCCAGGTGACCCTTGAAAAGCTTTGTTCCCCAGTCATTATGGAAGAAGCATCAATCGATGTCAGGGGTAGATTTGGTTGCCCCACAAGTCAAATACTCAATCAGGTCCTGTATGTCATGTGTTCTCACCTATTGTGATGTAATGGGTAGGAATTGAGTCCCAGAGTCCCTTACGCTCGACTAGTCTTCCACGCAGGTAGAGAACTAAGGTAGTTGGAGGCAGTCCTCCGAAGCCAAAGCGGAGGCCCATCTGTCTTTTTATGTGACTACCAGGGTCCTGCCAAGCATCAATCAGCAGCCCAGGTGATTTTAAGAGCAGGCCTGACTACTGCAACCCCAATCACCTGGTGAGATGGATACAGCCACACGCAGACTGCTGGCCATCGACAAACCATGTACAGGCACGGACCAGGCCAATATGGTTACCAGGGCAGGGGCAGCCCTGACTGGGCTCGTATGTCCACAAAGGCAGTTGCAGCCCCAGCCAGGCCGAAGCAACCATCACAGCAGCTGCCACCCTACCTGGCTCACACAATCACCCAGGCAGTTGCAGCCCCGACTGGATGTTGCATTCACATAAGCTTTTAGCAGTGGCTGCTGTGAATCTTCTTCTGAGAGACCAGGCGACCCCCACAACACGGGTCACTCCTGGCTTTGCTCTCAGGCTGGCAGCTTTCTCTGCAGAAAATGCCAACTTCAAGTGATTCTCCTCACCCCTGCGAGACTGGCTGTTAGGCAGACATCAGCCCTGTTCACAGAGCAGTCCTTTGAGTACTTGTCAGAGCACTCTCTTCCTTTGTCATAAAGGACATGGAACTGGAGTAAAGTGGAGTTGTTTGGATTCCAATTTAATACACATTTTCTAGATGGGGTGTGACTCCGCTGTCTCAAACTTCAGAACTGGTAAGAGGTGGTTCTCTTATCAAGTGTCCTTCTGAGGCTGCCCTCCGTGCACTGTCTTTTGTGTAGAGTGCTGCTTCTCACACAAGATAACGCTAGGGCTGTCTCCAAACTGAAGTACCCAAAAGATGGGCACAATGAAGTGCGAGATTTCTACACCTGGCTGTCATCAGCCTCTCTGAAGCAGTAATCAGGGATAGCCAAAAGGGCAGGCCTGACCTAGAACCTTCCTCACTTTGGACAATATTTACTGCAATCCCACCCCTCACTCTAAAGTCAAGCAAATGGAAGTGCTCAGGAGCAACTAATCAGCAACCCTTAACTAACAAATCTTCATGGAATTTTTAAAACGCATTCCAGGCTCCATCCTCCTCACTGCACTGTAAGGATCTCTACTCTCCAGCCACAAGAAGGCAGGCAGCACATTTCCACTGTCTATGGAAGCTGTTGTCATCCTCCATCTTGTGCCATGCTAAACCAGAGGCATTTAAAATGTATCCCACTGGTTTCAGTACTCAGACTCCCTCACACAGTACTGCTACAAGCACACACACAACATATACACAGCATGTCAGCCCAAGGTTATGGGCATTAACAGAACTTTAAACACAAGGCGCATACAGGCCACACTCACTGTGACACAAATGACAGGGTCTGGTGGCAGTATCTGTCTCAAAACACGATACGCAGCACCACCGCTTTATGTGCTAAAGCCAGGTCAGGCACAGGAGTCCTCAGTCCAATATTAGGGCATGCATGGTAGGCCCCTCCAGGTTACAGAACATGTCCAGGACGTCGCATTGTCAGGGGCAGGCCTAGGCCTGCGCACCCATCCTCAGATTAGTGTGACACTAAAGACAAAATAGATGTCAGAATACCAAACACAATCACAGTTGGGCACTTCGGGCAGGTGCCCGACTACCATGCAGGGGACATTCCCAACATACTAATAAAGACCTAGATCTCAACCATAGCATTCCTAAGTAACTTTAGGTCAGCATTACTCTGATGCTATTAAAGTTCCTTGAGCTGTATCAGACTACTTATAGTGCCGTATTCCAAGCACAAATTTTACTCAGCATATGTAACCCTGCGCAACCAGAAACGGAGGATCAGCATTATATAATGTCCAACCAAAGTCCCTGTATAAACGTACTGTCCCTCACCAAATATAAATGTTTTGCTTCCTCGAGTATACTCCTATTCGGAAACTGATGTTTGTGCATAGAGGAAATCAAATAATATATTTGTATAATCTGTAGTGGAAAAGATTATACATTGTGCTCCTGAACAATTTATTTATTTATTTAATTTTATTTGAAAGGTTTTATATAGCGCTGGCTAGACCCGGGGGTATCAGAGCGCTTTATGTTTACATGTGCAAAGACAGGATTACAGGAGCTGTTCAAGGGCACAGTATAACAGTGGTAAAAAAACAACACTCCAATTAAATGTGCAAAGACAAGAATTACAGAAAAAGTTCTAGGGTACAATATAACGATAATTAAATACAAACCCTACAATTGAAGACTAATAAATAGATATACAGCTAAAGCAGATACATTTATATATATAGTGGCTGCAGTGGGAACAGGATTCTGGGCAGAGCTGTAGGTGAGGCAGGAGTTAGGGAAGGATATGCGGGGGGAAACCAGGATTGGGGGAGAGGCGGGTTGGTCAGCTGGGTGGGGTGTTGAGAGGAAGGAGGCAAGGGGAAGAGGAGTAGGAGGGTGGAGGGAGGGGGTGGGGACACAAGGGGGAGAGAGGGGGGAGAAGTGATAGGGGAGCGAGAAGGGGAGGCGGGTAGGGACAGAGAAGGTACGTAGTTCGAATTAGGGGCCCCGGTATTTGCAGAGAAGGTGCAGTTTAAGGTCTTTTTTGAAGGCAAGGTAGGAGGGGTTGCAACGCAGTTCCTTTGGGAGGGCATTCCAGACGATCGGTGCGTTTCCAGGGAAGGCGCGAGATTGAGTGGTTTTCTGTTTTTTAATAAGGGAGGGACGAGGAGGAAAGTGTTAGTGCTCCTCATTGTTCTGGATTCACCCGCTTTTTAGGTCTCGCCTGACCCAGCGCATGCGCTGGTCTGGCCAGACTTATTGAGAGGGCTCCAAAAAGTGCTACCAGGCCAGCCTAGAGCTACAGTGCATGTGCGCGGGCGCGCGCGCCGCGCTTTACCACGATTACTTTCACTTTCACGGCCGCTTTGATTTTGATCGTGATCGCGATCACTTTCACTTTTGCGGCCGCACGGCTGCTTTGCATAGCCAATAGGTCTCGCTTTTGGGACCTTATAAGTATTTAGTTATGCAACTGTTGCATGGCTAAACACTTATAAGGTCCCAAAGGCGAGACCTATTGGCTATGCCAATGCTTGTTTGAGTTTATTTGTGAGGTACAGCGGGGCATTCTGGTGTAGGGCTTTCTGTGTGATGCATGCTGTCTTGTAGGAGGATCTACCTTCAACAGGAAGCCAGTTAGGAGCTTTCAGGGCTGGGGTGATGTGGTCAAAGCGTTTATAGTAAGTGATGAGCCTGGCTGCAAGGTGGAGCACAGATCTGAGAGGGGCTAGGTGGACTTTGCGGGTTCCTGTGAGGATGGTGTTACCATAGTCGATTTTATAGAGTACCAGCAATTGAACAACCCATTTGAAGTCTTCGGGTGGGATGAAGGGTTCGATTTTCTTCAGGTGACGGAGAGTGAAGAGTGCTCCTTTAGCTGATTTTTTTATGTGGTCGTTAAGGGTTAGATTTTTGTCAACGGTAATACCGAGTGATTTTGCTGAATTGGACAAAGAGAGCGAGCAGTTGAGTGCATTAAGGTCAGAGATCCAGGCTTGGATGGGGAGTCGGTTGTTTTTAGAGGAGAAGAGGATGATTTCAGTTTTCTTAGGATTAGGTTTGAGATGGTTGGAGTGGAACCAGTATTGGATTTGGTTTAAGGTATGGTTAAGATGAAGCACATCAGAGTGGGACCTAATCTTATAGTAAAGTTGGGTGTCGTCAGCATAGAGGTGGTAGTTGATTCCAGCTTGTTCCAGAATGCGGGTAAGGGGTTCCATAAAGAGGTTAAAGAGCGAGGGGGAGAGAATAGAGCCTTGGGGGACGCCAAGGGACACCGGAGAGGGGTCCGATACACAGTCGTTCATTTTGATTTGTTGTGTTCTGTGACTAAGAAATGAGGAGAACCATTTAAGGACCTGACCATTAAGGCCAAAGCGGGACTTGAGTGAATTGAGTAGGACGTTGTGGTTGACTCTATCAAAGGCAGCCGAGAGGACAAGGAGAATGAGTAGGCAGGATTCACAGTTGTCAAGTGAGGAGTGGATGTCATCGATTATGTTTAGCATGGCGGTTTCAGTGCTGCAGCCTTTTCTGAAGCCGGATTGCAAGGGGTCTAGAAGGTTGAAGTTGTTAATGTGTTTATCTAATTGAAGCAAGGCACATTTTCCTGGGCTCTGGAGAGGAGTGGTAGGTTAGAGATAGGGCGGAGGATGTTCGGGTTACTTGGGTCTGCGGTGGGATTTTTAGGGATAGGCGTGATTTGACTGAGTTGAAGTGAGTCCGGACGCAGCCTGTGGAGAACGATGTGTTGATGATATTGGACCAGTACGGGGGAATAATGTGGTTGAGATTCTGGATAAGGCTAGAGGGGATAGGGTCTTTGGTGTGTGAGGACGGCTTAAGTTTGGCGATGACGTTAAATACTTCGAGCTCAGTCACGGGGTGGAAGTTCGTCCAAGATGCATTGTTTTTCAGTTGCAGGGGGTGGGAAGGCTAAATTCAGGAGGGGGAGTGGCGAGAGGGTGAGCAGAGGGGAACGGAGTCAGAGTCGGGACGGGAGGCTCATTCAGTGTAGGGTCAGTGACAGAAGAGGAATTGGATGGGATCTCAGTTAGATACAAGGAGAGATCGATTTTGGCGATTTTATCAGAGAAAAAGTTGGCAATTTCCTCACATTTATTAGTTCAGGCAGTAAGTTTAAGGGGGGCTATGGATGTTTGGTTACGAACAATGTTAAATAGTTCTCTGGGACCGTTTTTGGCATGATCGAGTTGTGTCCCGAAAAAGGAGGCCTTTTCCTTGAAGATTTGTTTTTTAAAGGATGATCTAGCGGTCCGGAGGCGGGCAAGGTTGTCGGGGGAGGGGTGTTGTCTCCAACATCTTTCAGACAGTCTCAGTGATCGCCTTTCGTCATTGAGGTCAGAGTTAAACCAAGGTTTGGATGGAATGGTTCTTTGCTTTTTTAGTTTGGGAGGGGCTAGGAGGTCCACGACCTCACTGGCAGTCTTGTTGAAAAGTTCAGTGAGTTATTTTCCTCATAGACTCGAGTTCGCCAGGAGGGATTTGACTGAGGTTTCTGGTCCATTTCATGAGTATGTGATTTTTAATAGGGGGAGGAGGAGAGCAGATTCGATCTTGAACAGGATGAGGTGATGGTCAGGCCAGTTAATGGGAAGGATGTTGGAGATGGAAGTCAGGTCATTATTGGATATGATGGCATTGAGAGTGGCACCTTTGGTGTGAGTGGACGAGTGACAAAGTTGAACAAGGCATTGCTCTCAAGGAGATTGAGGAGATGGGTGACTGTGGGGTCAACAGCATTGTTCCAGTGGATTTTAAAGTCTCCTAGGAAGAGGTTTTTCGAGTTGGAGAGAGAGGATTGAGAAAGAAGGTCGGATAGTTCCTCAGCGGAGGGAAGTGGGTCACCCGTAGGGTGGTAGATGATATGTAGGCCAATTGGGGGAGAACCCTGTATAGTGAGTTCAGCGCCAAGATATTCAAAGGTTAGGGGGTCAGAGTTTTTGACACAGGAGAGTTGCAGTTCACTTTTGTAAATAATAGCTAGGCCGCCTCCGATTCTGTCTGGTCTGTCCTTCCTAATGATAGAGTAGTCAGGAGGGGTGAGTAGGTCAAGGATGGCCGTTGAGTGGTCATTAAGCCAGGATTCTGTCAGGAAGGCGATGTTGATGGATTCACTGAGGAGGGTTTCGGATATTTCAGATGCGTGTCGGATGGCTGAGCGGCAGTTAACGAGCATGCAGGAGAGGGGTTTAGGGTTGGCTTTGGTGGCCGGGCGTGCATGTATGGTGGTGAGTTGGGCTGGTGGTCTGGGCGAGGTGGGAGAGGAGGGGTTTCTGCTAGTTCCCAAAATCACTGGGATGCTGGAATAAGGGAGGGAATGATCGGGGATCGGGGGTTTGGGGAGGTAAGAGTTGCATAAGTCAGTGATGACAGAGGAGGAGAGGCCGTTCCTAGCGCGGAGCGGCCTAAGAGATCTGTTGTGGAGGGAATAGTTTTCCAGAGGTTGGGTCGGGAGAGGTGAGTGGGGCAAGGGTAGGTGGAGCCATTATGATTGAGGAGGGTCTTGTTGTTAAGGGCGTTGAAATCTTCTCTGAGTCTCATAAATAAGTTCAGTTCAGTCCGAACGGTAGAGAGATTAAGTTCAATGTTGGAAAGAGTCAGGGCGATCAGGTTGAGTGTTAGCTCGGGTGGCGAGGAGGGGGCAGAGCACGGTGGGTCAATGTTGGCCGGAGACAAGAGCCTGGTGGGTGGAGGGGAGGAGATGCAGCGTGGAGGAGTCAGAGGGGAGCTAGGGAGGTTGGACGTAGAGGTGGTGAGGTCACTCCTGCAGGAAGGTCATGAGGCCGATGGAGGGGATATGCTGGCGAGAAGGGAGGAGGGTGAGATAAGAGCATTATGAGGAGGAGGAGTGGAATTTGGTGGTGGAGATAAAAGTGTAGTGGGGGATGCGGTCAGGGGCAGTGGGTGGTGGGGCCGGGAAATAATTACCTCCACGAGTGTGGGAAGAGTGAAGTTAGTAGAGGGTGTTGTAGGTGCCAGGGGGAGAGAGGGTGGACGTTCGGGTGGAGGGCTCTGGGAGATGTGAAGAGGTAGTCAGCAGTAGGGAGGGTTTGGGGATGTCGGTCGTTAGATAAGGTGTGGGTTACGGTGGTGGAATGCGCATTAAGGGTGTCTTGGGGGTGTGGGCTACAAGTTGGGGAGTGGGGATGTCACGGAGGTGTCAGACATTTGAACGGGATTGGGTGTGGGTTTGGATAGGAGGTCTATAAGGGAGCTGTAATGGTGGTCAAAGGTGTTGAGGTGGTGTTCGGATGCTTGGATGAGAATTTTGCTGGTTTTGAAAATAGAGATGTCAATTTCTCTGCTAAAAGCTGGGGATGGAGATGTAGAAAGTTTGAAACCGTGTGGGATATTGCCAGATTTAGTGATTGGGAGATGGCCCAGGAAGATGCTTTTCCATTTGGAATAGAAAATAAGGTTAGTTTTTATAGGCGAGGTGAGGCTATGGTAGGAGTCAGCTATGAGAGTTTCGGGTGGAGTCAGTATTTTATGCTTAAGGTTTTTCTTGGCATTTTTGGACAGATTGGATGGGTATATTATGATCCAGGAATTGGGACCATGTCTTGAGAGTGCCGGGTCTGGGGGGGGAGGGGACGGGAGATGGGAGGCGGACATGATGAGCCGTCGGAAGGGGATTTGGGTGGAGGGGGCGGGACATAAAGAGGGGAGTAGTAGGGGGCGGTAAAGATGGGACGCCAGGGGGGAAAATCGCCTGAGGCGAGGGGAGTAAGTGGTGCGGGGGAGAGAAAAGAGGGAGTGAAAGAAGGGGTAGGAGAGTCAAAAGTATGGGTATCAGTTCAGTATCAATAAATAAGTATTCCATGTAAAGTTCAACAAAAGAGACAATAGTTATAGATATAGATTCATTATAGTCAAAACATGCCAAATAAGTCACATTAACTACACAGCAATATAAAGATAATAATAATGATAATAATGATAGAGAAACGATAATGATAGTGATGGAATATCAGCACTCAGTATAAAATTCAAGAAGGAAACAATAATTAAGGTGGTAGCACATTCGCAGAAATGGTAGACATTGATTGTGGAGTTGTAGCGTGTGTACCTCAGTTTTGGGAAGTCACAGTCCAGGCGCTTAAGTTGTATGCATTTTTTATTCTCTCTCAAGGAATTTCAACCCATATTTTTTGGGCCCGAGAGGTGTAAGAATGACATGCATTTGTGTAAACAAGAGTGAGTATCTTCTTGTTTTTTTCGCAGGTCACATGAAAATGTTATCACCCTGGATTGCGTTAAATTCTGCCATTTATTCAAAGGATGAACCTAGAAACCAAAGTGCAACCAGGGATCAATGCTTATAATCTGTTTAAGGTTAGGAAGATAGTGACCACTTCTATCTTATTAGAATCAATGAGCAAAAACCGTATATCAAAATATTATCCACGCAGACCATATGTGCAACAAAGAAACTTTATAACAATACACGCAGCAAAACATAAGACAGTGACAAGAATCGCTTGAAATGTATACAGGGAAACACTGAAGCGCAAAGAGCACTGAATTTTCCTTTAAAAAAAACTATCAAACTATTCTACATGCTTCAATGTATAACCTCGTTCAAATATCACCATCTCTTTTACCGCCATGTTAAATCAGATCACTTTCATCAGCTTTCGTGGTTTTGTTTGCTTTACTTGCACCACGCCACACTTACACTAACAAACACAATTGGCCTGTACACATTTCAAGTGATTCACTATGTCTTATGTTTTGCTGCATATAAAGTTTCTTTGTTGCATATATAGTTTCAGTGAATAAAATCTGATACACTTAGTTAGTTACTGTTTTACTGATCTTGGGCATATGATAAGCATTGATACAAGGCTGGACTTTGCTTTTTATGTTTACGATATCCCTTACCCCTGGTCTGCAGTTGGCCTGTGGTTATTTACAGTTATTCCCAGAATGCTGCCACTCCTGCCGAATTACATACACTACCCAACGTACTGCACAAATGTTGGACGAGCTCTTTCTCCCCTTTGCATATAATGTACTTGAGTCCAAAACCAAGCCAAATGTACTTTTTACTGGTTCAAATTACTCTCCAAAGAGACTGAGTAAATTACAGCTGAGCTATGGCCTAGGGTTTTTCAAAATCTCACTCTGCTAGCCCTCTTAATTTCCTTGGTATGGGAAACATAGATCGGAGAGCATTCTGGGTGATCTAATATGATGTTTTATTGTCAAGCCACTGTCTTAAATATATTACCTAGAGACTTTTCGTGGCTGCCTTGCGCACCTCTGTGCACCTGGAGAGCACAGGCACAGAACAGGACCTGCAAGAGGCGGCCAGGACTTGGGTTTAGTTCAGCTTCAGCAGGGTTGGGTCTCACAGCGGTGATCTGCTTTGGTTCCATGGATTAAGGCTCATTTTCAAATACTGCACAAGTAAGGAAACAATAAAGAAATACTGGTAGAAGCGATGGAGTTATGCAAGATAACCACATCCTGGCACACTTGAGGGCAGTTCTAACCCTTCAACAAATCTACCAGTTCATGACACTTAAGTTAATCGATTTATTTTACTCATCTGAGTGTATTTTCACTCAATCGGGTCAACTTTACACAGCCCAAGGAAAACACCGAAACGTACGGGGCAACAAAGACAACATTTTTAGTTCTCAACATCTCCAGAGTGGAATTCTCTTGAAGAGTGAGGTATATGGTATGCTGTTGAGTAAGCTGTTTTTATTTCCATAAATGATTACATAACTCAGATTTACAATACAACGGAAATGCGTCAATGCCTCAAAATGTAGGTCCGCTAATTTTTGCATGCGTGCACATGACAACATATGTTACCGCTGCAGGTTGTGATTATTGTAAGACACAGCAACCTAGAACACAGAACCCCGTTTACTACTTGCACAAACCTTTCATAAAAAAAAAGAGCTGCGCGAAGTGCCATTCATAAAGCCATTCATAATTCGGGCGGGGGGAGCCAACACAGAAATGAAAACGCTCTCCAGTGCAGCCCGCAGGCAAGGGGCCGAGCCGTGATTATGAAGGGAGTCACTTTAGAGAAGCCCCGGCCTGAGCGGCCTCCTTTAATGGCGGCCCCAGGAGTCTCCCAGCATAGCTGCCGTGCGTGCACCGACGGCTTCCTACACACAATGCGCGAATCCGCTTTGAAAGCCTAGTTTTCCTGGGGTCATGTAATTACTCCATTTCTTACTCCTTTCAGCGGCCTCACGAGGACAGAGAGCGGAGGCGGGACACGGGGCCTCTTTCTAGGCAGACCACAGCTGGATAGGACTGATGCGGCATTTTAATCCGTCATTTCTGCTTAACATAAAAGAGTTAAGCTCGGCGTCTGCGAACTGCTGGCTCCCTTCCCCCAAAGTCCACCTCGGAAACTGGAAAGGTTTTCACACTCGGATTGTTTTGATAAATCGGGGGAAACATTGTTATTGGAAAGCGTTCTAGCTAATCCGTTTATCCCACCCTGCTAACCTCACCCGTGGTGTTCCCGCCACTCAGAGCGGCCTTCAACTCTTGAGGCCAAAGCCACGCACTGCACACACACTCACTCACTCCCGCCTGGGTGGAAGATGCAAGGGACAGGTACGTTTTCATCTAAACTCCTCCTCAACGGAATGCGCTTGCATATCATCCACACTGCAATATCAAGCTTGTGGTGAAGGTGCAGGAGGCAGGGGCGTGGAAGGAGGGCGCGAGCCCCATGCAGCTTCCAAAATTACGGCCGTCAGAACAATCAGCTTCTCTGTTGGGCTGGACTGTGAATCTGCAACTAGGCAACGGAATAATTCAAACAGACATCAAGTAAGGAATTCTGCTGACCAACTCGGTCCCATAAAATCGGACACGTTGCAATGCACAGTAAAGAGAAGGTCAACCCTCACTCAATTCTTGACACTTCCAATTTTCCAATCAATCAGCATGGAATATGATAACAAGTATGTAGTGTATTATTCAGCATTCAAGTTCTCTTGCCAAGTCTTCAAGTTACTGATTAGGGCATCCCAAATTATTTTGTCTAAACTTTGAATCAGTAAAATTTGAGATGAATGGCAATTCAACCAACTTTGCAAATATACCCCACGATCGGCGGGGCAGGGCAGTGGGCATTTGTATCTTTTGTGCCCTATGACGAAGGGCAAGTCAAGTCTGGCAGAGTAAGATGTTGCAGTACCGTTTTATGTCATGCTGGGAGAGCAATAATCTGCAGGGCAATGTGCCCTTTTGATTTATTTTTAAATTAATTGTAGTTTACAAGTGATTAGTACTGAATCACAACATGTCCATGTGTCACTACAGCCGTTCTACTTTGTTCATGGTTGACAGCCTACCATTTCTGCAGTACCATGAACACAGTAGAGAGAGGGCAGAGTTGCCGAGCCCAGCCAGCAGCACATAATTCAGAAGTTCAGGCATTTTGCGTAGAACACGTGTTATATAAATCAAAGCTCTTTTGCCCTCTATGGGCTTCGCTGCACCGCAGAATGCGGAAAGAACATTTTAAATATAACACTGCCATATTGGAGTCTGCCACTCCCTGTAAACATGGCAAACATTTGAGGGGAGCTACTTGAATCCTGATAAATGTGTTGCAGGATCACTGAGCCCCAGCTGACCTGCAAATATTCACATATTTTTCCTGGAAACTTGCCGATATTTGCAGGTTCAATTCTGGGCGACTTTGCAATGGCCTAATGAGTAGTATGGAGGGCGTTATCCATCCTGGGGAAAATAAGGAGCCAGATTGCAACCCCGGGTTCATGGGCCTGATTTGCGCCAGTGCACACCCTCTTTGGGAAGAAATGGTGCAGACCCTCACCATGCACTTGATTGCCTAAAAGTGCCCTGTGTAGAGCTCCGAGTTCTGCTCCATGTTGCACTGTAGGTGGACAGGAAGTCCCAGCCTGTCTTTGGAGGAAGGCACTGGACAACCAACATGTGTTTACAATCCACAACTGCAAATACTTGGGGGGTGGGGGAGTGGAGGAACTGGGGGCCTCCGTGACCCTGCCCAACAACCAAGTTCTGTGGCACCACCCCAACACTTAATGCAAACACCAAGTGCTTCGTTGCTTGTATGCATGTATGTACCTCTAATAAGGTGAAAAGGCAACTAGGTTCCTTCATTTGCATGGGGCAATAGCAAGTAAATGAGAGCACAACCCTCTTGGAAGCATATGTTTCCCATATGGATTCTTGAAATATTTGGGACATTTAGAAGGAGCAGTGCACCGAAAGATATGGGTAATGTATTTGGAGAACAATAAACGAGCTTCAAGCTAACAATGGAGTGACTCTTACGTAGGATGCTCAATGGACAATAAAGAAAGTTTTAAAATGTATACATTCATCTTTAACAAGTCATGCACCACACTTAGGCCCTCATTGCGAGCGGTGGAATTTCACTTGGAGCGATAACTCTGTGTGCAATTCTGGCACTCACACTTCCCTGGGTCTCCAAGAAGTAAACAGCACCACTGGTATAATATGTAAATATCAGGGTGACCACAGCAAATAGCTCTGGAGCGGACGCGAGTATGGAAAAAGTTTTAAGAGCATAGCTGACAGAGACTTGCTTCAATGGCTACTGCGACCTAAGGTACCAATAAGAGACCCTGATCCATTATCAATCACAGGTTCTTAACCTGAACAGATGCAGGGCGATACTGATCCAGTGGGCCTGGACAAATGTAAGGGGTCTACAAAGAGGGATTTGAGCCAGTGACAAAAGCAGCAGAACTCTCCTTACCTCTCATTTCTAATGTTTGAAGAATGAGCCGAGCTGCCAAGGGCCCTTGTAACGAGCGAGAGAGGTGACGGTGAATTGAGACTGAGCTCCCACAAGGCCCAAGGATTCTGACCTACGCAAGTAAACTAGATGCAGTAACACCTTAGCCAACCCTTGGTAGCTTGACCTTAGCAGAAAGGTGTTCCCATCACTTGACAGCCACCATGCAGCCTGTACCTCACAGTCACCAACAAAGTACTGAAGACCTCTACTTCTCATCGTCTAATGTCAAAATTTCCAGCAAAGCAGTTCAGTGGCAGCCACAAGTGTACTAGTCGTATATTAATTACACCCAACTCCAGTTCATTGCTCCGCACAATCTCACCAACCGCAGATTGTTCTTTTTCTCCTAACCAGAGATTCAGCAAGAATGATACCCGTTCTTTATTTACAGTGCAAGAAAAAAATACAAATGCACTAGTAAGTAGTAACTAAAAGAAAAATATTAATATAAGAGTTCCTTGTCAAAACAGGGATGTAGTTCTATAACTGAGGCTGGACAGATCAGGGTGTCAAAGGAATAAGAATGAAAACTATGAGAAGCACAGCCATCCCCTGACTTTTGGTTGCCAAAGCAGACCTATTGACTTCAACAGCACTTGTTGCCAATGCTATTCACCATCGGCAATAAGAAATGTTTTTATTGATGTAGTGCAGCCCCAGCAAAAAAAAAAAAACAACATAATTATGTATACACTATGCATTGTGATGCTACGGCAGTCCAACCTGATTACATATACTCATGCATGCATCAGCATGCATGAGTGCACATACAGCATGCATGCCCACTGTTTTACTTTTAATTTACCACTCTAGGATGGTGGATGCCGATTTTGTAGTAGTAAATAAAATTAATTTAAAAATGGTCGAAAGCGCATTTAGTAAAAGGACAGACCCAGACAGGAAACTGCCCGGCCTTCACAAAAAAAATATTATATTTTTTTCTTAAAGAGACCATGATGGGAAGGACTGGGGAGCAAGGGAGGTGGGGTGGCTTTGGAAAGAGAATTCAACATGGAGAGGGGGAGTGCGCTGAAGTGAGGGAACAACAAAGGGGCTTGAGGCCGGACGGTGGAAACGATGGACCAGCTGGGGTGAGCGAAAACAGAGCAACATAGAGAGGGCCCAGAGGACAGGTATTTGGGGCGGAGGGGGGGATAGCATTCAAGTGAAAGACCAAGGAAACACATGCACTCCTATGACATGCTGAAAGAAAAAGAAATATGAGTTCCCTGAATGTGAGCAATGGGAGACTAAAAGTTGTACGAAGCTATGCTCCAGGTGATGGACAAACACAAGAAGAGGAAGGGAAGCCATCGAATAAGAACCATAAGAAGAAAACACATGAGACTGACAAGAAAGCCAGCCAAATAGAAGCAATACCCGAGCCAAAATGCAGTTCACGTATCGGTATTGTCCACTAAAGGGCTTTAACAACAGACAGCTAAAAGTTACCTATAGGTGAGACTTAAAACAGGGTTCGCCCAGAAACAAACTCTACCACACTGTAGTTAATTCAGCTCCAACTGCGCGCACAACAAATAGCCACCAGAGTAGAACATTACATGGCAGTGTCACACTGCCTTTACCAGACCTCAAAAACAAATCCTCCAATATACGTGTATAAACACAACCTAAACCTTGACAACACCATCTACTGTGAGGCGCCACGCTGCATAAAGGTCTGTGGCGAAGGTTAAGTGAGAGGGTGACAGTGGAGAGCAGCAAGGGGTGAGCGGGTGAAAGCAATATTGAAAGTGAAGAGGGGTGTTTGATTCAGCGCGAGGGTGACTCGGGGCTGAGGAGTGAAACACAAACCCGTTGCACGAGTGATTATTAGCGAGGCTACGGGAGGTGCATGTGAATATGTGTGTTCATTAGGGCCACGCTACCAATGCAACAGCAAAGCATGCATGTTTGGCAGCTCTTGGTCAAAAGGATGTGCGAGGTCACCCCATAGACAATGTTTCACGTGACCCGAGCCCGTGACGCACAGCTCTTCAGAAATCAAAACAATGATCTCACCACCTCGCGGGCAGATGGGTCCTCGGACGCCTGCCTCGGAGCAGAAGGGAAACCCTGTATGATCCAGCAGCATCCCCGGGGAGGTATCGATTCACGTTCATGACCCGTCTGATTCAGTGTCACCACCTCAAGGCAGCTCCCCAGCCTCCCAGCGCTCGAAGGGCGAGCGCAGGCTCTGACGCAGACAATAACAGACTACATAAACAAATATGGCTGTCTACTCTACCCCATTGTCCCAGGGCCACAGAACATGAAATAAGAGCGGTGCATGTTGCATCCATATTCGTTTGCTTGGGGTTGGGTATGCGGAGAATGCACGAGGCCCCAGACTTGTGGCTTTGGTGGATGCATGGCTTCTGGCCTAGCAAAAATGCACTTAGCCCACCCTCCAAAGGGTGCAGATTTCAGTGCACCTTCCTCCCGCTTAGACTACAAGAGCCATTTTAGCAGTGTGTAACTTCACACTAGACCTCTTGTCCTAGTCGTTGGCTTTACCCTACCCGAAATGCGACCTGGAGCCTCTGAGCGAGGACAGTTCATAAACACAAAGCACTTTAAGTTTTGAGACAGTACAATATTTGCTGCTTATATTTATATAGAAGGTGAGGTCAATGGTATAAGAAGACTTACAATCTGCTGGAACAGTTAAATCTACCCCATGGCACTAGGGGCACCTATACCTGGTCTTGGCTTTTAGGCAACTGCACTCTACATTGTGGGACTTGAAGACTCCTTCTTACAAAGGGGAAATCACAGATCACATTTTCCATGTCTGAAAGTGGCCTCTCCCTGTGACCATCTGCATGCCTGCACCTTATATGTATCCCTTAATTCTGGGGTGGAATCCACTGGGAACAGCCAGCAGGAGATATGTGCCATGGGCAAGGTATCTTTTCTCGGATTGTACATGTAGTTGTTTTTTAATAAAGTGTCGGGCAGCACGCCCCCTTCATTGGCAAAAGGTCTACAAATAACTCCACCATTTATAAATCACAAATAAATATATATTAGTAAGTTCTAGAACAGATGTTCGATTAGACACTACATTCATATGTCTAGGGAGCCACTAAAGATGGAGCACCCAGCTTCCATGAAAGAAGCATACCCTGATGAGCGGCTGGAGCCTAAAATGCCACTTCTCTTGATGTCACAGGAGAGCAAGAGATATCCAGGTGAGGGACCTGGCGACAGATTGACAAAGAAAGGAGGCAGAATAAAGTTGGGTTACTAAATGATTCAGACCTCCCAGGAGACCACTGTCCTTCAGAGTGAGGCTGGTGAAAGGAGTTTCATTGGCATCAAGGCAGAGTCAGATAAATGGGGTGGCTGGTGGTGCTTGAGGTTTAAATCTACATGTGTTACACAATATAGACTCTTTTGCCCCACCAGACTCCAACAAGAACCCTTAAATCTACCAAGTCGCAGTCCATCCTGCAAAAAATATTTAAATACCAAAAAACAGAGGTGGGGTTTGGGGAGGTGGCTGTGGATGTTCAAAGACCAAATTACCACATGTTCAGAACAATGATAAAAACCAAACATTTAAAGAAAGCTTTTGGCACAGTAACATTAAATAATTTTGTATGTCTATTTTACTAGTCACAGTGCTCACCCCGTGGATTGTCTGTGTCATGTCTCCAAAAATAAAACAATGCAAATACCACAAAATAAGTAACACATTGTGAGAAAAGTGGATTATTGGTTGGGGTGGTTGTGAGACCCAACCAAGCAATAATGTCACTAATTTGTATCAGGTCCATCTAAGTGTCTTTAAATAAAATCTTAGCTCAATCCTGGGTAGCTGTGTCACAGAGCAGTCAGGCTTCACTCACAGGAAGACAAGTGTAAAGCATATATCAATACCAAAACAGTCAAGAAGTAAGAAACAAGACACAATAAAAACCCAACTCCAATTTATAAAAATAGAATATAGTGTTATCTTCAACTAGACATGAAAACAACAAAAATCAGGTGAAGGGAACCAGAGTTATCATTTTTGCAAGGTTTTCATGAATCATTGCTTTTTGTTACAAAATTTTTTGAAAAGTATTAAAAGTTTGTAAATTACTGCTTTTCACTCTTAGCGGTAGTCTATGAGCCTCAAACTCAAGGGTCTCGGGCAAAGTCAAAGTTTGCGCATGCTTCGGAAGATCTTCTGGTGGATCCCCACAGAGACCAGGAAGACCGTCACCCAGGCCCTCGTCACCAGCCGAATGGACTACGGCAACGCACTCTATGCCGGAACCACCGCCAAGATCCAGAAGAGACTCCAGCGCATCCAGAACGCCTCAGCCAGACTCATCCTCGACATCCCACGACACAGCCACATCTCCGGACACCTAAGAGACCTGCACTGGCTCCCGGTCAACAAGAGAATCACCTTCCGCCTCCTTACCCACGCACACAAAGCTCTCTACGACCAAGGCCCGAGCTACCTCAACAACCGAATCAACTTCTACGCCCCCAAACGCCACCTCCGATCCGCCAGCCACGCCCTCGCCGCCATCCCACGCATCCGCAGAGCCACTACAGGAGGAAGGTCCTTCTCCTACCTGGCCGCCAAGACCTGGAACTCCCTCCCGGCCGACCTGCGCCTGACCCAAGACCACCTCTCTTTCAGGAAGAAGCTCAAGACCTGGCTGTTCGAGCAGTAGCGGCACCCCCCCCCCCCCCCCCCCCCAAGCGCCTCGAGACCCTACGGGTAGGTAGTGCGCTCTATAAATGTCTTTGATTGATTGATTGAAAGTTTCATGCTGATCACAATGGAAGTCAAGGTCGATTGCAGGTATGGGGAAGGTCCCAGGAAAGCTTTCACCATCGCACGTAGAAACGCTTCTGTTTCTTTTTCTTGTCGCGATGAAGTTAGCATAGTCCACCGCAGCTTGAGTCTGGCTTTGATTTCGACAGTCGAAGGATCGGAAAGGCCACAGGGCTGATGAAAGCCTCGGTTCTTGGAGCCGGTTCGAAACTTCCCACAAACCAGCAAGTAGTGGCAGTCTACAAGCCTTGGACTCTGGGCTCAGGAACTGTTACCTTTGGCTTTAAGTTGACAGATACGTGAGAATGAGTTCACTCAGGACATCCTCATCTCTACTTCTCATCCGTATTTCTCATCCATCATCCCTACTCATCCATCTTCCCTACTTCTTATCCCTCATCGCTCAGTCTTACCACCACACTTTCAATGTTGTGACACATACCTTCACACTGATTGGTTGGCAACAGCCAATCAGAGTTAAGAGAGAAGGCTGCATTATATTGGTCTAGCTACTGAAAAAAAAATTTTCATTGCACACTGTGCAGTTTGCTTCCAGTGACTCCAAGGCTGTACAGCATTTCATTTTATTTAAGTGTTTGTCTATTTACACAGGCCTCTAAAGAAAGCTCTGATGGTTTGGAAAAGACAAGGGCCCTGGCTTGGGCATAAATCGACACTTGGTGACAGGGGTAAACAGGTCATTTACTGTTTACATAAACTCCTTTGTTTTGTTGCATACATTTATATGTTGTAGAGAGGACTGATCATATATGTATGTACATGCTGTACTTGGAAACATTTTCATTTGTTATTCTTCTGTTATTGTTCTGTTTATATTTTTATGCATCATCAGTACTTTATGTTTATGTAATGGTATTTGACTGCTGAACACTATTTGTCTTATTTTGAAAAATGTATAAAGACTTGAGATACAAAAAAAAGAAACCTTGTCGGTTTCAGTTTAATATTTTAACAAAGAACATGTTTAAAATCAGCTCTTGAAGACAGCCTAATACACCTCATGAGAAACCTTTTCAGATTTCAGTTTTATTTGAAACTAAGAAAATGTTTTAGTCTGAGACTGCCTTTTGCTCTGAGAGATGTTTTTTTTCTTTCTTAGCAGTTTGCAGATTTCAGGGGCGGCGCTTCAGTTGTTTAGGAAACCAGGAAGAGCAAGGCCTGGGCAGAGTTGTTACATATGAAACCAGAAATGTTTTCCTTAGAACCCTCTCTCCAAGTGTTGTTTTATGGCCCAGGTGTCTGTGGAGGGAGGGGGGGGGGGGGAACTTGCATTCCCCCAAACCGTCAGAGCTTTCCACAGATGCCTGCCTGCATTGGCGGCTCCTATGTAATGGCGGAGGAGCGTCGCCCCACTGCCCAGAGACAGTAGATGATAAATAAATGATAATAACACAATGTTATTAAAATGTTATTTATCGCTGGCCTCAACCATGCAATAAGTATAGGGCAGAACACTACTCTTGTCCCCCTCTACCTTCTCTACCCCCCTATGATTTTTCCACTCACTTTGTTAAAACCGTGCAACTAATGGTTTTAAATTACTGTAACTTGTCCTTATGTTAATCGCTCTGATACCTTGACTTTTGAGTCGAACGTTTTTCTCTTTTTGATGGACTGCCTTTACTCCCTCCCCCTCCAGGTCCCCTTCCCCCCTCCCACCTATTCTTAGACTCATATTCTTGTCCCCCTTACCTTCTATGCCTCTTATGATTTGTCATTTACTTTGAAATTTCTGTGAAAAATGTTTAAATTATTATTCCTGTAACTCGCTGTTGTTCCTTATGTAAAGCACTCTGATACCTCCGGGTCTAGCCAGCGCTATGTAAAACTCAAACATAAACAAACAAACAAACGAGGCGGCCAGCAGAGTCAGTGGGAGCAGAGCAGCAGGTACGTTTTTTAATATTTTCATTTGATTACGCAACCCCCTCACCTCCGCCCTACCATTTTACATAGGCAGTGGCCGCCACTGGACGCCTGTGTAAACAGAAAAGCACTAACTTAAATTAAATGAAATGCTGTACAACCTTGGATTCACTGGAAGCAAACACCAGTTGTATTTCCTCTTCTCTGTCCTCCGCTAACATGTGCAATGAGAAGGCTGTTTTTTTCAGTACTTAGACCAATAGCATAAAACCTTCTCTCTTAACTCTGATTGGCTGTTGCCAACCAATCAGTGTGAAGGAGTGTTTCACTACATTGAAAGTGTGTTGGTATGACTGAGGGATGAAGAATTAGAGGAAGGGATGATGGATGAGAAGTAGGGATGGTGGATGAGAAATATGGGTGACTGATGTGAAGTAGGGGTGACTGATGTGAAGTAGGGATGAGAAGTAAGGATGATGGTTGAGAAGTATGGGTTATGGATGAGAAGGCGAAATGATGACTGAGAAGTAGGGGTGAGAAGTAGGGAAGATGGATGAGAAGTAGGGATGATGGACGAGAAGTAGGGATGATGGACGAGAAGTAGGGATGAGAATTAGGCATGATGGAAGAGAAATAGGGATGATGGATGAGAAGTAGGGATAATGATGGGAAGTAGGGGGATGAGAAGTAGAGATGATGGATGAGAATCAGGGATGAGAAGTAGTGATGATGGAAGGGAAGTAGGGATGATGGATGAGAAGTAAGGATGATGGATGAGAAGCAGGTAAGAGGGATGCGATGGGAGCAGGTCCAGCCCATGGGGTCTCTCTCCACAAATTTAACAGCAGGAGCAACCCTTCTCTTTCTGAAGTCCTGTCTTAGCTCAGTGTGTGTCACAGATGCGGTCTTCCTTGGGGCAGCCTTTCTTTCTGAGGTCTACATGTACAGCAGGTGCAGTCCTTCTTCTATTTGTTTCGAGTCCAGCAGTGTTCTGAGGCTGGAATCCGAGGATGCCATTTTTATGCCAATTTTGACTTTATGGGTGGGGAGGACTCACTAGCCAAGGGTGTTTCAATTCCCACAGGCAAACGTACCCACTTTTACATCATTCCCACAGTGCATCTCTCTGCCCAAATCCAAGATGTTGGGACCCTTCTTCTCTCCGACAGAGCCATGAGCACACCTGTGTCCAGTATAAATAGCTACCCCTACCGGAAAACTGGTTCTGTAATGTGTTTTTCCCCTATGGAAGAGATGCCTGTCTGGCTACCTGGAGGGGAAGGCTGCAGTGTGATTCACATTCCTGAGAGCACTTCACACCTCTTGGCAGAAGGGCAGCAGGCTGTCTCAGGTGACAAATGTTGTAGTTAAACAGAAACGGCTACTAGAACTTTGGGACAAGAAAGAGGTGACTTTCTAAATTCACCTTTGCATTAAAAGTTACTTTAAATTCGAATCCAGCAATAAGTCAGGTTTAATGTAACAATTTCATACCTTGAAGTACTATATTCAGTAGTCCCAAATGGAAGTTAGTATGTTGCGCGAAGGCTAGTGAAACCCTATGTTAGCCAATGGGACTACCGGCCTAACTACAGTGAAAATTAAAATTTTGAGTTTTCACTTTCCGGACATGTAAAGTTTATATTTGTCATGTCCTTCCTTTTAATGTCTGGCATCCTGACTTACAGGCTACTAAGACCTGCCTTAGGGGTGAATTGCAAATATGAAAGAGGAAGATTTGGTAATGGCAAAAGGGTTATTTGCCCATGCCGAGCTGGCAGTTCAGAAGCTGCCCCACTAGAGTGCAGGGAAGACCTAGAGCCATGTTTTCATTTTGTCACAGCAGTGGTGGCTCGATGAAGGCTCCAGTCCACTGACATTTAACTTACTAGCCCTGGGTACACTTTATATCAAATACTAGGGACTTCTAGGTCAGTTAAATACGCCAATCAGTGATTATCCAATTGCACATTCACTTTGAGGGGGCAGAGCACATGTACTGGGGACTGGTCAGTAGGGCTCAGTGCACAAAACTAGCTGTACCTTTCCAAAATTTAGGGGGGTTATCATGCACAAATATTCCATTCGTTACATGCATGAATATATTTTCCTTATGAAATCTGTTAAATTCAGTGGCAGCATTCCTCCTGGTTTCCATAAAAGCAAGACAATGAAACTAGCAGTATGACAGCAGTCACAGCAGTATGGATCAGGCATGACTGCTTTTTAGAAGTGCTTATTCTAAGTGCCTTACAGGCACTCACTACATTAAGTGCTTACAAAGAATGCTGTAGCTCAGGCTTGTGAACTACAACTGCATGCACATGCTGCTGGAAAGTGAATGAAGCTCCATTAGGTCAGATGGATGCTTCCTCGAAGCGAAACGTATTGTAATGTTTGGCGAAGCAGAAGACAATTCAATGAGCAATTTATGCCTTGTAAGTATGCCTGCCGGGCACATTCCCTCTATAGGCAACAGAGTGCGTAAATGAATGCTTAATGGCCTTGGTTCAGTTTAAAAGCTTTCAATTTTTTTCTCAAAAAAAGCTATAAATAGCCGATCATGGGAGTACAGAAGCTAGTTTTTTTTTTAACATCTAATGCAAAAGTCCAGTAATACAACAATACGTTGTCTACTTCGTTTCAAAGTGCCAGGTGAATCAGAAGAGCCACTGTGTGTAAAACATCCTGCCTGACAGCCTGCTGCAAAAAGAACTATTGACGGACAGAATGCAGAACAATGTCATACATTCACCCCAGTACAGAGATCTGGGCCTAAATCCATCGTTTTTTTGCGCACCATACCATTCCAGTTTGGACCCAGCCATATGCAAATGAGTCTTGTCCCCGTGCCCAATGGGAACAGTCCAGCCGAACTGCCAGGCCAGGTCCTCCCTGGACTGGAAACAAGCATCCTTGGACCAGTTTCGGGGTTTCACCCCTCTTCAGCCAGGATAGCTTGATTCCAGTGGCATGGAGAGCACGGGACTCACGTCTGAGCATACCCGTCCCACTCGGGGTGACAAATGCAAAAAGAACTATTGATGGACAGAATGCAGAACAATGTCATACATTCACCCCAGTACAGAGATCTGGGCCTAGCAGCTCACTCTCCTGTGGGTCAGTGGCAAGAGCAAATACATGGGTGCCTGCTATTCCAGTATCAATTTCATGTCACTGATTAGTTCAAAATATCCTTTGGAAAATGTGACTAAAATATAAAATTCGATTGTGCAAGGGGTTTGTTTGCAGGGGAAAAGGATGCAGGTGGCCAAAGCTAACTCCCTAAATTGTCATACTGAACTACTGTAGCAAGAGGGAAAAGGGGTGAAATGCAATACTGAATTGCAGCAGCGAAGACCAAGGCTCCGGAATGAGTTCTGAAGGTAGCGATTCCTTACCTACCGGTGAGCTGTGTAGCCCTGGACTGGCCTGGAATTCCCCCAAACTCCAGCAGATGCCTGCGGTATGGTCGGCAGACACTACTCTCCTTCCAAATCATCTGCCTGAAAAGGGCAGTGGAATCCACCTGCCTGATCCTGAGCACATTGTCTCTGTTCGCAGCCCCTGCATGGCAACCACCCCTTGCCCCAACCTGCCAGTCAGACTGCCCTGCACCCGCACACTTGGAGACCAGGTAGGCAGATGCGTTCCCCGCACCACTGGTGTTTGGGTTCTGTGCAGGCTTACAACGTCCAACATATGACTGCTGGGATGACTCGAGTCCCATTTTTCAAGAACACATAATCTCATTGATTGCACATTTTGTTCTGCATTTCTACTCCACAAAGCAAAACCTGACAAAGAGAATGAGTACCTGCTCCATTTCACCTGCATGCCGACCCTGAGGCATAAACACAGAAGTAGGACCCCTCTCTCCAGAGCATAAACTCTGGAAAGAGCTCATGATTGCAGCTCTGCTCCCAGACTCACGTGCCTGGTGCACTGCATTGCTCCTCATCCCAAACTCACACCGTCACCCGACATAGATAACCCCTCAACTAGACTAAAGTCCACTGTCCACCTTTTCCAACCCTGGGAACTGACACTGTTGCTTTGACACTTCAATCTTTCGAATCCCAAAGGAAGAACTCAGTAATCAAGATGTAAAAAGCAAACCAAGATATTTGACACGACTGTATAACTATCGAGATAGCCTCTTACAGTGAATTATCATTCCCGGACCTCTCTTACTTCCCGTCTTCTCCTGTCATTTACAGCTGGAACCCAGACTCTTTGACACAGGCACAAAATGGATATCAGCCTTGTTTTAACTCCACTTTTCTGAATTCCCTCGAGCACAAGATTATCTCTTCAACTCAAAGCTATTCCACCTGGACTATTTACTGTTTCACTTAAGGTCTATGTTTACTGCTGTTGTAAAATCGCTGTCCTCTAAGTGATGAATATTTCACTGTGATGTAGAAGATAAACTAAGAAAAGCCATACAACCAGGTTAGTGGCTGTTCTTGTGGCACCAATGTCTGATGGAGCCCACTAGACACATGACATATGTCCAAGGATCCACTCTACCATCATCAGTCCCTTCAAAGAGCTTCAGAGTCTCAGTACACCTCATCTAACGAAGCTTTGTTATACATATACATTTTGGTCCTGAAGAATGCCAAGAACCGAAACATGCTGACCACATAATAGGGTAATATCCATAAGCTCCATTTCACTTAGCTCCTTTTTAATCCTAACCGCTGGGGGCACCGAAATAAAGATTTTCTGCCTGACATCCATCCATTTGGTCACTATTTGGAAATTGACATCCATTCCCAATCCATGCCGGGTTTTGTGAAAGCCAGCCTGCTCATGCTTGAAGCCAGCCTTCTAATATTTGATACTCTGTTACCTAGAATTTCCAGCTCACTGCTTCGTCTCCACCCCTGCAGGCCAAGGATGAGTGGAGGAATTCAGCTCACCTGTGGATGGCTGCTGCTAGCCTGCTCACACCTGATTTGTGTGATTACTGTGAGCTCTTTTAAGCCCCAGCTCCATTCAGTTCAGGTTGGTCATTGTAGCTGTGTACCGTTGAGACTGACCCTTGTTTCCAGTGTTTCTTGAGCTTTTGCTATCCTTGTTTCCAGTGTTTCCTGAGCTTTAGTTATTCCTTGTTCCTGAACTGCCTGCAGCAGTTTCCCTTGTTCTTGAACTAGCACTGCCTGCAGTGCTACATTGACTCCCGATCTTTTGCTCAGTTCTAGTTCCTGCTCCAGCACTGCCTTCAATGCTATTTTGTTTTTCTGATTACTGAGCCAGAAATATTCTTGTATACCCTTGTAGCCTCCCCTTCTGTATATCCTTTTCCAGTCCCTGCCTTTCATCCCATTTCCTTGGTTCCAGTTCCTAGTTTGCTGTCATTCAATTCTGCTGTCTTGCTTCTGTTACCTTGTATGTTTGTTACTTTCTTTCTTCCTTTCCTGTTAAGCACTCCTCCTTGCTATCTCCTTGTCTATTGTGCTTGTATTTAGTTCTATCCCCTTGCTGTTACTGCCTTGGTGTTCCTGTTTGATCGCCAGGATCCATGGGCCCTGCTTACAACCTAGGTGGTGTTTCTTGTTCACTGTGAGTATTGTCTTTGAGTTACATTTATAACATCACCATAGGTATCAGCTCCACAGACCCAGCCCATGCATGCATATCCTATATGTGGGTATTTGCAGTCAGTATCTGTAACAGCAATTGTGGGTGAGGAACTTACTGAGCTTCAGTCTTACCGTGTGGAGCTCCTGAGTGCTTTACCCCACATTCCCCTTTATTGTTAATGTTGTTTCATATATATGTCTTGCATATTCGCCCTGGATGTCGTTATTCTGGGTGCTCATGAGTGCCTCTCCTTTCTGAGTCTCAGCCATCTTCTTCCTTTGTACAGGTTGCCCCCTTGGATCCTTTTTCTCCTCTGGCTTCCTGTATGATCCTGGGCAGCACTGTACTCCTTTTTCTGCTTCATTTTCTACCCAGCTACCAGCCCTTGCCCAAGTCCCTGACGGTGTTCCCGACATAGTCCCGGACAGTCCCAGAGAGTTGTAGCCCACACTGGGTACCTTGCAGTCCCAGTGTGAGGAGTGGACCCTATGATGAACCATGTCACCCTTGGGTGAGTGAGGGTTCTCGTCCTAACACAGCAGTGCTCTCACAGTTCCCCTTCTTCCCACCCTTCTTCCCACCCACTTACATAGTGTGTGTTTATTATCTTGCCTGTGCGTGTCAGAGTTCCTTTGTTTTCCTCGCTTCCCGCAGAATTAAGTCTCTGTCTTGAGAGTTTAGGAAACGGCCTATAAGAGGACGTGGAGGGGCTCCCACCGGTGGCTTAGCATTAAGGGCTCTATGTGCCCTCTCGATTACGAAACAGGTTGGGAAATGGGCTGTGAGGAATGTGTCATGAATCCAGTTCTTCAGGAACACCCATGTGTCTAGGCCTTCCGCCCCCTCCGGAAACCCAACAAAGTGCAAGTTGTTTCTCCTTGCCTGGTTTTTCGTGTCGTCTACTCTCCAGGCCGCCTCTTTCAGGGTTGCACGCATGTCGAGGACTTCTTTTCACAACGTGGTGCTCGTGTCTTTCACCTGTCTTTCGTTAACATTACCCTTTCGGACACCTGTCGTAGGTCTTGTCGGAATAGTGTTACCTTCGACATCACCTCGCCTATCCTCACTTCCAGGGCTTCTCTAGAGGTATGTATGGCCTGTAGGAGCGCTGTGTTGCCTGGGATGGGAGTTTGTGGTCCATTAAGGTCTGCCGCTGTTTCAACAGGCTTAGATTGTTTATCGAGTTTGCCTTGCAGCTGCGGCTTGGGTTCCATATCTTTTGCTATATCTTTGATTGTTGGCCCTGGTATATAGGACTGTGTGGTCATGGGGTGGACCGGACCTAAGTTGGCTCGGCGATCCAGTGGAGGCTTTCTGTTGCTTCTCTTTCTCTGCCTTGAATCTTAGGTTAGGTTAAGTTTCCGGTATTCCCAACGTAGGCCTCTGTGTAGGGAGTTGTTGTTCTGTCTTGATTTCCCACCTAATAGCTGGGTGAATAGCAGTTAGAGGCAGTTATTCTAAGGGACTCCTTTTGCGGATCACTGGCTGTCTGTGAGGTCCGTTTGTGCCAACCGTATGTTTAGTCGTCACTACGGCCTGTCTCTTTAGGGCCAGGCACCGCATCGCCAAGTCTCCCCCCCCCCCCCGGAGCTCCCTTGGCAGGAGGAGAGGGGGGAAAATTGCTGGGCCCACTGCCCTCCTGAGCATCAGGGGGGACACCCCCTGCAGATGTGAGTGGCTTCAGTACTTTAGGGTCAGTCACTGCTGCCTCAGGAGGTACTCGCCTCTATCTCTTCCCCTCTGTCCCAGAGGCCCTCCCTGACTCCCCTGGCCTGACTTGCTTGGCTTCTTTCCACCTACCTTACTGCATTGGCATCTTTAGGCCCGCTCTCTCTGGCCTCGTGGGATGCACTGGGATCGGGCCACAGGTGAACGAGGTGAGGATGGACCCCTCACTTTCCTCACTCCCTCAGGGTCACTGCAGTCCACGACCCCCCCACAGGGGATGTCGTGGCCTGGCGCCTTTTTATTTGTCCTCCTCTAAGCTCTGTACTGCCGGGCTGGCCGCACACGGCTCTGGTCCCTTCTAGGGTGCTCCTCACCGTGGGGGACGCTGCACCTCCACCCCTCTCCCTCTGCCTTACTCCGCCTCAGGGACGGGAGTCACTCCGGCTGTAGTCTGGGCCCTACACCGCAGCTTCGGTCCGCTCAAGGGATCTCCCCACCATTTCACAGCCTCATAAGCAGGCCATCACTCATGCACAGCGGTCATCGACACTCTCCATGAAGAGGTGGAGATGCCGCACGTCGTCTCCTGTCTTTACTGCTTCCGCCCCACAGGGCCCGCGGCAGACCCTGCTCTCACTCCGTCCATCTGGCGGGTCCGCCGTAAACCCGCTACACCATTTGGACCTTTTGCCCGACAAGAAGTACTTTCACGGGGAACAGTTTCTTGGCGGAAAGGTGGATTTTTCATAGGATGGAGTGTCGGATTCTGTCAAGGGCCGGCAGAGCCGGCACCTAGAGCTGCTAGTCAGCCATCTCACTGGCCACATCCCCGTAACTTATAATTCATATCTTAGGTTTCAATTGTACATCACACTAACTAACTCTTTTGGGTAATGTCCGCGCTATACAAGATTGCATAAATAAACAAAAAATGGAAGCACAGCATTTAAATAAAAAACAGCCATTGGCAAAATCCAATATGTCCGACTTGCGTCCTGATTATAACATTAAAACAATTGTTTTATGTATCCAGCGCACCTAGGAGATAACAGATGTAATCTGTGATGATTCAGTGTGCTTTTGAGATTAAATGGTCTCTCACGCATTGTACTCTATTGGTGGCGGAAAGGCATACTAAGCAACCAATAGCATGAGGTGATAGAGAAATAATTTTCTAAGTGGTACTAAAGTCCCCTCTATATATTTTTTAAATAATTGATAACTATATGTCTTGCAGACAGTGGCACTATCAAAGAAGACCTAAAAAGTGATGGGTAAAAGAAATAAATGAGAAACTCCAATACTTTAAAACGTGGTAGTGTGGAAGAGAAGCAAAGACGGAAGATGAAAGAGTCTACTCAATTCCAGAATCAAAAAGAGGAAAAACAACAAAAAAAAACAATCCCTCAGAAAAAGGTGGAAAATTTGAGGAAAGTCATTAGTTGTGAGAAACTGACCTGCTGGCGTATTTCCATTAATCCAATGCCCAGAAGTAAATAGCTTTTAATGTGTACAATCTTGGCTGTGTTTGGCCTAGTGGAAAGGAAATTCTGGGTCACCTGATAAACCAAACTGGTTTGGGTAGCAATGAAAAGAATAAAGCACAAAACAAGAAATACCACCAAGCTGTTCAAAAGTCATAGGGAAAAAGAAAAATAATGCCAATAATATTCAAGGGAGCAAGCATTACACTGAAATGTAGTGTAACATAAAAAAATCTATTTAAAAAGCTTACTTCAAGATCCAGTGAAAAGAAAACAAAAAAGTTCAAACAAATGTCATCGTTGAAAATGAATGACTCCAAATAAAATCACACTAATATTCGATGGCAAGCCAACTAATAGCAAACACCAACAATAAAAGCAATGGTGACAAGCTTTACTTTAAATAATCAATGCTAAGATGAAAAACATGGTTAATTCATTAAAACATTTTTTAAGCATCTTATGCAAAGATGGCTATGTATTTCTAAGCCAACGGAGGCACTATGGACCTTACTTAATTCCATTAAACATATATGTGAGAAGGAACCCTCATCCATCGCCTTTTTCTGTAATGTGAATGATTATTGGTCAAAGGCAAAGTTTTGGGGCACTAATGTCACCATGCGAAGCTTAGTGCATGGATAGACAGTATACAAAGCTCCACAGCCCCTCTCCCACCATCTCGCCATATTTTCAAACCACACACCCATCAGTTCACAATATTTTTTACAAATCAGTCAGGAGTACAATGTTTGAGATTTAGGCCTATGCTCTTAGTTCACTTCCTTCCAAGGTAACATTTCATTTTCCTATGGCTAAGACATACCATGTCACCAACCTCACTGATATGTCACTGAAAAGACTGCAGATGAGTTATACAAACGGAGCCAGGGTGGGGTAAGATATCTTCATTTTCTCTCATTAAGCTCCTCTTTTCTTACTCTTTCCAAAATCTTTGTCGAAGCTTTGCAGTGCACGACTAGTGCTAATGAAACCAAATCTCAATGTAGGAACATATGCAGTGCAGAGTTTTGCATAACAAACAAGCGACAGGCAAAAGGCCTCAGATGGTGCACGCTTTGTCCTTGAGAAGCGAAGCCGTGGAGTTGGATCAAGTCTGATACCAGTCCACCCGCCATATTGATTTACACTCAACCCTTTGGGAAGCATGGGATGGGTGCACGAGGGGACTCAGCTGGAGCAGAAAGGAATGAATCGCACAAGAGCCAGTATAAACATGTTACAAATCATCCAAGCTGGTGTTTCATTAACTTGCATGAGGGAAAGAGAAGGGCAGACAGATGTAATGGAGGGCGTTGCTGTCGTGCACGTGGCGCTCGGCAAATGGAGGCGCAGGGAAAAGAAGCCATTACTTGCTCTGTAAATCTCTCCCAACAAAGGCCAGGCAACAGGAGACATGGCGGCGGGGAAGAATTTATGACTGGAAATCAGTCAGTGCTGTTCACTCCTTAGCCTGGTTCACTGCTCTCCAATTAGAGATGGAACCGAAGGAGACTGTAAAGGGGAGTGATTGACAGGCAGGGCGAGAGAAAGGGTGGGCTGCACGCAGGGGACGCACTGTGCGTGAGGCTGGGGAACATATATGCATGAGAGGAGGTGACTGAAGCTCGGTGAGAGCCATGGTAGGTGAATGGAGGGATGTGTGACAGATATAGTAAGACCGCTTTAGAGGTGCAGTAACAGACTGCAAGGAAGTGATGGCGCAATACTGGAGTGAGGCTACAACCACAAAGTCTAACTTGGTGATAACCCTGGGACAGCACTGGCACCAATTCGGGAAGTTCAAATTCTGGTGACTGTGGTCAGGTGAAAGGTGTGGTTTTATCCTACCATCAGTATTACTGCGAGTGGGGCCCGGAAAGCTTGTATCCAGTGGTAGGCGTGATCCAAGATGTTTGTAATAATGGCCTGGTTCTCCATACACTTTTTCAATTATATTTAAAACTGCGGCAATGGAACAACACTGGTCACGCTGGACGTTTCTTTAGCTTGTCATGAATAGTGGAAAAGCAATAAATATGTTCTGCATGTTCGTATCACTACAATGCACGACAAAGATTTGATTAGACAGCACATCCCCATACCAGCTGAATATGTAGAATGAATATAATAGTGCAAACTAATGGGACTAAAGACCAAGCATTGGCTAATGGTGTAGATGTGGGTTTAATGTGCTAAGACAGTGTTAGCATGCTAGGGCGAGACACACAGGAGGGTCCCGGAAGGAGCAGACAGTAAGTTCTACAAGTATTCCTTCATACAGTTCAATGCAAGCACTCAAGTGGAGATGGAAGGATACATCCAAACAGCGAATAGCATTAGAGCGAATGGTTATTCTTCTTGCTGCACAGCAACCTTTCCAATGGAAGCATTTTTTGGGCAAACGCATTTGTGTTGAATGAATGTGGCTGCTCATGAATTGACGCCGTCACATCAAAGCATTTTTATTTTATTTTAATGGGAGTCGGGAAGGAGGGAATTGAACCAACATGAAGTGGCTAATCAGATCAGAGAATAACAAAGGAGTGAGAGCAAAATGGAGGGAGCAGGGACGGCACAGAAGCACATGGACAAAACAGCAATACGGAGAACAGGTGGGAGCACAGAAGCATACATATGAAAGCAATGTGGAGTGGTACAAAAGCACATGGGTGAGCAAGAGCAACATGAGGGTGGGTGGGGGACAGAGATACAAGCGTGAGAGAGAACGTCTTGAAGACGAGAATAAAAGTTCATGAGGGAGGCGGACGGAAAGCATTTATAGTCTTGTGAGATGCTTGACCACAAAGAAAAAAAAAGTAGTGCTCCAAAAGTGAGCAGTTGAAGGAAACAAGTACTTTGGCCATGCTTCAGTGGTGGGACAAACTAAAAACAGAGGTAATGAAGCCCACACAAGATAACCAATGAAAAGCAAGCAAATGAGAGTATCAATAAAGCCAACCAATGATAAACAATGGGTGGGCTCTAAGCCCACTGTAAGCTGACAAAAGGTCTTGTGAAAAGACAGCGCATGAGTGTCTAGAAGGCTTTGACGTAAAAAGTGACAGGAACCATGGGGGAAATGTGTTTGCTCAGCCATCTGGGTCTCACGGAGACTAAAGTAGGAAGATAAAAGATGGCTGCCCTGGGACTAAGCACTTCAATTGCCGTGTGCAGGACAAGTTGCACATTATTCTTCTCGGAGTCTGCAATAAGATGATAGAGATGTCCTTCAAAAATGCACCTGAACAGGCAAGATCCAGCATGTTGCTGCCAGTTTCTTCTGTGCTGTGATGGGTTCCAGACACAGATCTTCAATCTAGACAAAGATCTGAATACAGTATTCAAGATTCAGGTATGTCCAGGTTTACAAATGTTCAGGAGTGGTTTGATATACTTAAAAAGACTTTGGGGTAGATTTTGACAGTCACTGTGCAGGGGACTTGCAATGAGCAGATCTTTGTTGGGTCATGCTAAGAGAAATCCAGATTTCCCATGACAAAGACAGCTCCAGAAATGAACGGAAGTGGGAGTCTTCATCCCACACACAGAGATCAATCTATCGACCACAAAACACCCCATGCTAAAATATGCTCCTATCTGAGCTACTCCGAATTTCTGCCCAAGCTCCCTGAAAACCACAGTGGAATCTCTAAAGGGGTAGGGCGCACCAATGGTAGAGAGAAGATAAACCCTATGGACAGACATTAGCATGCTCCCTCATACATCTAAATACTACGCTGACCCTACAATGTAGGGCTGGAGGTAGACTTCCTAGCACTGAGTATTTCCCAAAAGTACAGGGCTGGTCAGTTGGACTCGCACTTTTGCAACCAATCTCAAGGTATCAGACAGCAAAGAGACATGCAGCAATATAAAATATCCCCAACCATGCTTAAATAGGCATGGAAGGGAGTCTAGAGGTGGACTGAGCTCTCCTTGACCAACATACGCCTCATGACAAGCTGAGAGGGCTGGACAGGCGTCAATCAGAGCCAAGGAATAAGTTTAAGTCACCCAGTCATTTATTATTAGGTGTTTAGTGGTAGATGGCAGACAACCAGCCCTGTAGTAAAGGTGAGAGGGATGCTATATTTGCAGATATGTAGAGAATAGCCTCTCAGTCGGGCAGGTCAAGAGTAATAGTTTGCAAATTCAGAGGTTGCATCTGAGCACAAATAACTAAGTATTGAAAGCAAACTTCTACAGAGCACTGACTACTACAACATTACAAATGTTACAAGATGGACCCTATAGCGGCGCAGCTGTATGTCTGCATAGTACTAAGGAACTTGGCAAAGTACTAGGGTGCATGAACATATCGGAGCCGGACTATTTCAGGTCACTAAGCCAAGAGCAGACACTTTGTGTACTTGGAATGGTTTTAAAACCCATTTAATGAAGGGCACCGCTTGCAGTGCCAGTGCAATATGAACTGCACTACACGCGGCTTGGTAGCTGTGTTTGTGAGATGCTGGGCCCCTATGAAAGAAAATTAATTAAAGTGTAAATAAAGGGGAACATTTTTTCTTTTTTTTTTAAAGGTAACAATGACCCCCAGTGTCTGGCACTGAATGGTGCTAGGTTTGTGGAAGATGTGCACATTGTGCACAGGCAAAATGTCATCAGTCAGTTAGGGAAGCCAACGACTTTAGAGGGGTCACCCAATGCCCTGTGCTGTTTGCTGTGGTGGGTGGATGCAAAACGTGAATGACAGCTTACAGACCAATGGGCAAGGGGACTGACTGAAAGACCCTATTTAACCATCAGAAATTAATGCATGAGCAAGAAATCAAACACAGCATATGGCACGAAACCTTCGGTGTTTGGGTGGAAAATAAAAGGGCTCATTGAAACCAAAGATCAGGAATCTGGAACAAGGAGAAAAGAATAGCTTGGTCTCTTATATGAGAATGAAAAAGGGGAACTGATTCAAGGCAGAGAGGAACAAAGGGACGAATAGAACAGTTCATACTTCCAGAGGAGGGAAATGGAGCCTGATTGCAGGGAGACGGGAAAGTAGGAGAGAAACCCATTGAAAACGGGAGGGAGCGAGAGATAAAAATATACCTTTTACCTTAAGATGCCACGTACACTACATGAGGCGATAAACTGCAAATATTCGGAATCAGAGGCTTTGCTTGTAATTTCCCTTCGCATCAATCGACCCTTTATGAGCTGAATGTTGCAGAATGAACGGTTTAAAGAAAGGGGGGGGGGGGACTGTTTTCTCCAGCAGTGTGGGCTGGTGTCAGGCAAAGCCAATGCCCAGGACCCCCAACAACACACGTCCCTATTGAAAAGCGGCGCTCAGAAAGCCTTTTCCCTCAACAATATACCGCATCACTTGTGGAGGAGGGGGCGGGTCAGGCGGGTGGCGCCGAGGGAAAGGTCAATGGTATTTTTGGTCTTTAACCTCTCTTGCTTTTCAGCTACCAAAGTGCTGTCTCTTCTGAGTCACTTCTTTCAGGGAGCGGTCTCAAACGCGCTGCCCTCAGTTGCCACCCACCCAAGTGACTAGCCGCAGTATGAATGAGCTTTCATCAGACAGCACGGGCGGCAGCCATCTTACTACACAACAGAGAGCCCACAACAAAACACTGTGGAAGTCATCACAAGCTATCGAGAACAACCAAATGACATGCTATCGAGAACAACCAAATGACAAAGAACTAGCTAGACTTTTTTTCTCCATTTCAAACTATCCAAATACATGCAGTTACTTTTTAGTCTGCATAAAAGATTTTGGGCAGCAACACGATTTACCTTACTTCTCGAGATCAGCTGTGTTCTGTTAAAAGAACGACTGTTTCTCATACATTTACTGTGTATTTTTTATTTTTTTTATTGAATCAGTTTTCCCTACATTATCTGCAACACTTTCTAGGTCAGCAGTTCGTCACTTCAGGAGCACAGCATCACTTCATGTATATCTCCACAACCTACAAACAGCTGGGAAAAAAGATAATTGTGCAAAACTGCGCTATCAATGGCATGTGTAGTGCGTAAGATTGCTTTAATGATAGAGATTTGCACTTAAACTATCATGCAAAATGAACTAATATATAGAAAAACCTGCTCCTCCAAAAATCTACCACACACTTAGGCCCACCCATCCCCTGCCTCATTGGACCTACAGGTTCTCTCATATTACCTAGGATACCTGCCACTGACCTGTAGTACCGGTCCTGCTGAAACCCCAAAGATCTACCGGGCTGTCCTTCTGGGCCTAAGAGTCCTTCTTTTCTTCCTGGGCAACAAATGCTCAGTTGACTCCCTGGACCTACCTGTAGTACGGAAATACGGCAGATACGGCTACAACCCATCCTGCAGTTTTACTGATTTCCTCGAAATGTGTCCTAATATTACCATACATTTAGGCCTCAATCTATGGAAACCCAATCTCAAGCAACACCATCAGCCGATGTTGAGATGGGGACATGGGGTGCTTTGCAGCGCGCATGCGCTGGTCGCTCTGCGAGACATATTTTTTTTTTTTTTTTTTTTTATTCCTCATTTACTGCCATGGTTCCAGACTACTGAAAGCCTGCTGCTTGGGTAACAGGAGCTACGGGCGCACCGTTGTGCTGGCGCAGCAATTGCTGGGAGGGCGAACGGTGGGAGATCAAATATAGAAGCCCTACAGCCACCGCGGCCGCCCTAACAGCTCAACCCTTACTAGCCAGCTGACAGAAGTTAACCATCTTTGTGGTTATTCATGCTGGAAAGGATATGTGCGCCTGGGCAAGAGAAAGAGGGAGACCATCAATGAGACAGCAAGGTGGCACTATGGCAGAATAATCATCGTAGCTGGGAAAAAAAAAAAAAAAACCCAGCAAGTTCAAGCAGTCCCATCCAGCATCCTCCAGTATTTTCTCCTGTCACGATTACCGGCCCTAGCTATATCTAGTTTAGAGAGCTGAAGCAAAGAACTACGCCACTCAAAAAAAGATGGTGGCGTAGGCTCTGCGAGACATATTGTGGATGAGAGAAGGGGACTTGAAGCCCCGCCCCTCTTTTTCATTGGCTGGTGTCACCGTTTATGTCAAACGGTGGCTGTCGATTGAAACTGAGGCTTTTTGGTTGCCGCCCTTTCCCCTTTTCGTCCGGCCCATCCGGACGGGATCATTTGCTTCACGACTGTCGTGAAGCAATTTCTTATCTTTAGGAGGCCAATATATCAGGGCAATAAAAGCTGTCTTTGCCAGAGATGCGTGTCTGAGCAAAGCCCTTTTAAAACGCTTTAAAAAAAACAAAAGGTACGACTTCCCCAGCCCAGCGTCTGTTCCTTTTCCTTCCTGTCACTTTTTTATGTTTTATATACAGCGCATTAGCTTTCACGGCCGCGTTTGTTAGAGGGAGACTTTCCCGGGGGCGCAAGGCTTTTATTTGCAGCGCACTCGCTTTCCCGACCGCGCTTGTTAGAGGGCGACTTTCAGCCACCAAAATTCGAAGATGTGAGCTGAAAATCTTTTAGATGGTTACTCAACTCTTAGATCTATCTTATCGAACAGGAAACCAGCTGGCTTGTGCGATTCTATAGTGTGAGTAGCTGGTGTGAGGGGGCGGAGGACGACGCGTCTCCAGAACGATTCGCTGAATGGCCGATTGCCTTAATTTCCTGCCTAGTGCACTCTGGGGTAACCGACGCTTCTTGGCGCTGTGAGGCGTGCTGCACTGGGCCATGATCTGGGATTCTCGCTACAGGGCCACGCGGGTCATATTCCAAGATGGTCTGTGTGCAGTGCCCACGATAGCAAGCAGCTGTGCGTCCTTGGTGTGCATGGGGACCAGTGGTGCAGGGTGGGTGTCCTGGTGAGGATTATTGGTTTAGGCAGAGTAGCAAGGTGGCAATGGAGTAGCCGGTGCACACTTCTTTGCATCAAAGGTGCTCTACAAGCTCTGTACGGGGATGAGTGGGGTAGGGGCCCTGACGCAGTTGACCACCCGAATCGCTCTGCTGAGAGCCCTTACGTGCCCCTGTATCAGCTACTGCAATTGCACGAAGACAGGACCAGGTGTCTTTTGGGAAAGGGGCTCTCGGCAACAGGTTAATGTTCTCAGTGAAGTGCATGTCTGCCACACGAGACGCTAAGAACACTTCTAAAGTGCACTCGCAAAATACACTAAGATACAGCCACCGAAAACCTCTGGACAGTTTCCCATCACAGGAACATCGCCCCATCTGAGTCTGTATTTACTGTCCGCAACCACCCAAGGACGGGACACTCGACAGTGGGGCTTACTGTCCATGTGTGGAGCACGTGAGGGGGCAAAGGGGCACGCACAAGAGTGTATGTCGGCTTAGGGTGTGCTCCCTACCTCGGCCAACACATGGCATGCTCAGCTCAGACTACTGCAAGGTGCCGTTTATCCCCTTCTTGAGCCGCGCTGGATCATGCATACGTTATGTGGGTGATGGGGATGAGGGGGGCAGAGACATAAAATGCACACCCCAAAACAATTGGCTTCAGTTTCTTTGGTAATGACAAAGTACATGCCCCTCCGCACTCTCTCCCATCTCAGGTATTCAGACCGTTCGAGTTTTTGTGAGTGCGTGCAACAGTGTTTTGGTGTGAAAATGTCTCACCGAGCAAATGTTCTGGTTACTCTGTATAATTCTATTTTTTTTTTTTATTATTCAACCCTATGCCCCAGGATGCTCTCGCCTCAGTGTGCCAGTGACCCCAAAAGATCCGCACCTGGGTGAACCTTGTGTCTCCATGTTGCTGATCCTGCGTGCCCGAGTCTCAGAGTGCTTCTGCCTCGGGTGTTCGTGTAATCCTTATCTCAGCATGTGTGCGCCTCTACTCAGTGTGACAGTGTATGGTGTGTCGGCTACTCTGCCAGACCCAAAGCTTCAGTGTGCCTGTGACTCAGTGTGCCTGCGTGTGTGATCATGTGATTCGGTGCACCAATGCACCTGTGTGCCTCTAAGTATTAGTGTGTCTGTCTCACTGGGTGCGTGTGTTTCTCAGTGTGTGCTCGCATGTGTGCCCATTTGTAGTGTGGTTTCTATGTATGTCTGTATGCGCGGGTCAACAGGGGCTAAAAGACATTGTCATTTACAACGCCATTACTTGATTAATGCTTTACGAAGGGGGGAAAAAAATATGATTTTCAATGCCAATAGCTCAAAACAATGTCATTGCGAGACCTATTACATTGTAAATGCTTGTTTCATCTGCCCCTTGTAGAAAAAGATGGGACATTTGGTAACAGAATGGGTACTAGCAGACAGACAGCAGAGTGGTGGGGCGGGGAGGGGTGTGAGGGAAGAAGGACAGGTGACAAAAAAAGAACTTACCTTCTCATCGAAGATCACCGCTCTTTTCCTTTCTGCTGAGGCTCCCAGACTCCCCATGCGGCCAATCCCAGCGCTTCTCTCATGCATGAGAGGAGCGCTGGGATTAGCCTGAGTGGGGGTTGTTTTCCGCTCCAAAGGAGACTGGGAGCCTACGCCCGCTATTCTCTCCACCGGGCAATGCAGCTCGGGTTGGGAGATGTCAGTGCGCATGACGGTTTGACCGTCTTGAGACGGTCAGCCAAACCGTCATGCCCACTTAGTGCACTGCCACCACTCCTCATGTGACTGCCCCCCAGCGTGAAGGCCCGCACAGAAGACGAGGAAGGAAAGGAAAAATAAAACAATAATAAATACATTTTATCATCGTTTTATTTTTCACATTTTGAGGCCACTGGTGGGGAGGGGGACGCTCCTCCGCCATAGCGGAGGTGCCGCCACTGCTAGTAGAAATAAACATAGCTTGCGTCCCTCCTTTCCCCTTCCTCCATGTTGTCTTGAGGGAATCCAGATATTTTTCCATCCATACAGCATTAGTGTATGGATGCCTTCCCAGGCACATGAACATACAATAGCACAAATAGTATGCTAGGAGCAGCACAAACATTTAAGTGAACAACAACAAATACCTGATATTGGGACAGGAAAGTCTCTTGCATGGTACACTGGGATCTACCCCTGCCCCGAGGGCCTGACTGCATGTGCAACTGGTATCCTGACTTTTTGTTTGGCCCTGGTGCCAGGTGAATCTAGTGTGTGTGTGTCTAGGCCTGTCCATGGTAATGTGAGGTCCCAAACCAGTTCTTCAACCTTGGAAGGGTGCTTAAAGCATCCCCTTTTTCTGTACAGAACTACTGTCCATTCCTGTGGTAAGTCACATAAAGCAGCGGTGTCATGTTTTTGTGAATCATTAGTATGACCAGACATTTTTGCTGTGTAAATGAAAGTGTCTAAAGTTCCTCTGTTATGGGAACCCCACACCCTTGCACTGACATTCTGTGCGTGTGTGTTGAGCATGCGTATGTAGAATGAGTGTGACCACAAGTATGAGAGAAGGACTCAGTAGCAAGAGTCTGAGTAGTTGGACTGGTGGTACCCATTTTGGATGACCCCTGTTTTAGCATGGCACAAGATGGAGAGGTAATGCTTCTTCCCCAGACAGTGGAAGTGTACTGACTGCATTCCTGTGGCTGGAGGTCGGAAACCCAATAAGTTACGTGAGGGAGTATGGACACAAGGCTACTCTTCGAAACTCGAGTAGGTTGTTGTTAGCAGAGGTCTGCTAACTAGTTCTTCCTAAGCCCAGCCATTTGATAAACGGTAACAGTGAGGGATGTGACTGCAGTTTCTGTTGCTGAAGGTGGGGTCGCTTCTAGGAAGGGAGTAAACTTTTGTCCAACCAGTTTACTGCTTCAGAAAGGCTGATGACAACCAGATACACACTTCATTGAGCCTTGTTTTAAATACTATTGTTTGGAGCCAACATCATTGCTACCAGTTGTGAGAGCCATTGCCTTGCACAAAGGCTGTGTCCAAGAAACAGCAGGAAATGTCACTTGAAAGAGAACCAACCCAAACCGGTTCTCAAACCATAGTCAGTGGATCCAGATCACCTGTCTGGAAAATGTGCATAAAACTGGAATCCAACCCCACACACTTTGGCACAGTACCAAGTTCTCCATGATAAAGGATGAAGGACTGTGCAAAGTAATTGAAGGACTGCTGTGTGGCCAGGGCTGAGGTCCTCTGGAGGAGCTTTTTGTCTTTCTAGGGTCTAGAATCCTGCCTGCTTCCTGAGAGCAGGAAGGGGAATGCCTGGTTCCGCTAGAGGTGAGACTGTCCAGGAGAAAAAAGACCAGCATGCTCCTGCCATGAGAACAGCCAGCAGAAGCAAAAACTACAAGGGAGAAAAGCCAGGAGCAACCTTGGGATGGAGACCCCCATACCTCCCAAAAAAAACCATGCAGTCTCCCCAAGAGGTTCTTCCTGTGAACTGTTCCAAAACTTTGAAATTGCCAGGCACTGAATGTTATCAGCAACGCCCCTAACAGAATGGTGCAGCGGCACCTAACGTCTGAATGAGGACGAAGCCTCAGACCCCAGCAGAACAAGAGCCACTGATGTGGGAGCAGGACCGCTACCTGCACGCATCCTCCACCGCCTGTATCTACGGTAGTGCAGGTAATTGTGGGACCTAAACTGAGCGTGAAACAAGAGACTGAGAAAGGAGAAAAATTGAGCCATATGAACTTCAAACATTTGCCTTGTGAGTATGAATTGGTCAAAATGAACTGAACTCCAAACTTTGAGGTGCATTTGAGTGAAATGCACATGTGCCTAATCCATGCTTCATCCGGTGTTACACATTAGTGGATCAGGGCACTAGGATATCTGGGGCAGCATATCAAGGGGTGTTGTTTCATACTTAAGATAATCGCAAGTTACAGCCCTGTAATTGTGAAACTCAGTGGCACTGTATTATGTTTTGCTCTGTGATTAAGCTACTTTCTTTAAACTTAAAGATAAGCACTGAGCTGGACAACTCGTTACTGTGTCTGGTGGTTGCCTGTTGAACTCTGAGCTCTTCTCCCCTACACTACCTGCCTGAGAAACCTTTGACTGCTCACCCTCACTACCCAGAGAGTCAAGGATAAAAACTGTTTACTTGGCACAGTTTGCAGAGCTGTAGTAGGAAGGACCCCAGTGACAGACAACTTCAACCATCACGTTTGGGGCTGGGGCCCAGTAGCCACTCTCTGCCCAAGCCCCCACCTTGCTCTCCGAATGGGGTCCGACACTCTACAACAGAATATATAGACTGTGACTTTAAATGCACAAGTTTCCACTGCAGGACAAGAAAAACTTGCAACGGTGCCATCGAACTCGCTGGCTGCTGCCAAATATTTGAACACTCCAGGTTCAACTGCCACAAACACGATATAGGATACAGTTACCATCTAGCAAACTGTACCTGTGTGGACTCCTGGTACTTCCTGGATTAGAACTGCATGCTACCTGCTGCTGTCTATCTGGGGAAGGAATGGCTGCCTGAGCATCAGCAACAAATCTACTTGCATCAAGGTTATCAAGGGTATCACTTGGCCATGCTTCCAACAATGCTCGACAGGAACAGCGCAGGAAGTAGCAATGGTAATGCCTCTCCTCATTTTTTAGGTGTTGCCTAGCGATGCAGCGCATGCCTTGGTGAGACCTATTTTTGTCGGTTTAGTGTGCGAAGGGAGACAAACCATGTGCACGCACGGACAGGCGATGTGCACGCGCATGGCGTCTCCTCCCTAGCGATGTAAGCTTTCACACGCTCCCACCTTGGTTTAGGTTTCAGTTTCACTGCGCGATGCAACTATACAAGGCAGGCACATACATTTCAGGCTTCAGCATATCAAGAACTTTGTGCCGCATGGTATTTACTTTGCTTTTTTTCGCTTTTGTTGCCTCAACACACAACAGTATTGTTCTTGCCTCGCCGTGCTTTTTATCTGCCCCGCAATCTATCCTGCCACTTATTCTCAGGTTTTTTACTCGCCGTGCGAACCAGGTCAGCAGAGCTGCTCTAGAGCCAGAGAACCAGGTTAGCAGAGCTGCTTTAGAGCCAGAGAACCAGGTCAGCAGAGCCTTTGTAGAGCCAAGGAACCAGGTCAGAAGAGCTGCTTTAGAGCCAGAGAACCAGGTCAGCAGAGCCGCTTTAGAGCCAGAGAAACCAGGTCAGCAGAGCCGTTGTAGAGCCAGAGAACCAGGTCAGCAGAGCTGCTTTAGAGCCAGAGAAACCAGGTCAGCAGAGCTGCTCTAGAGCCCAAGAACCAGGTCAGCAGAGCAGCTTTAGAAACAGAGAACCAGGTCAGCAGAGCCGCTATACAGCCAGAGAACCAGGTCAGCAGAGATGCTTTAGAGCCAGAGAACTAGGTCAGCAGAGCCGTTGTAGAGCCAGAGAACTATGTCAGCAGAGCTGCTCTAGAGCCTAAGAACCAGGTCAGCAGAGCTACTCTAGAGCCATGGAACCAGGTCAGCAGAGCTGCTTTAGAGCCAGAGAACCAGGTCAGCAGAGCTGCTTTAGAGCCAGAGAACCAGATCAGCAGAGCCGTTGTAGAGCCAGAGAACCAGGTCAGCAGAGCCGCTTTAGAGCCAGAGAACCAGGTCAGCAGAGCTGCGTTAGAACCAGAGAACCAGGACAGCAGAGCTGCTCTAGAGCCAGAGAACCAGGTCAGCAGAGCTGCGTTAGAACCAGATAACCAGGTCAGCAGAGCTACTCAAGAGCCAGAGAACCAGGTCAGCAGAGCTACTCTAGAGCCATGGAACCAGGTCAGCAGAGCTGCTTTAGAGCCAGAGAACCAGGTCAGCAGAGCTGCTTTAGAGCCAGAGAACCAGATCAGCAGAGCCGTTGTAGAGCCAGAGAACCAGGTCAGCAGAGCCGCTTTAGAGCCAGAGAACCAGGTCAGCAGAGCTGCGTTAGAACCAGAGAACCAGGACAGCAGAGCTGCTCTAGAGCCAGAGAACCAGGTCAGCAGAGCTGCGTTAGAACCAGATAACCAGGTCAGCAGAGCTACTCAAGAGCCAGAGAACCAGGTCAGCAGAGCTGCTTTAGAGCCAGAGAACCAGGTCAGCAGAGCTGCTTTAGAGCCAGAGAACCAGGTCAGCAGAGCCGCTATAGAGCCAGAGAACCAGGTCAGCAGAGCCGCTATAGAGCCAGAGAACCAGGTCAGCAGAGCTGCTTTAGAACCAGAGATCTAGGTCAGCAGAGCCGTTGTAGAGCCAGAGAACCATGTCAGCAGAGCTGCTATAGAGCCTAAGAACCAGGTCAGCAGAGTAGCTCTAGAGCCAGAGAACCAGGTCAGCAGAGGTGCTTTAGAGCCAGAGAACCAGGTCAGCAGAGCTGCTTTAGATCCATAGAACCAGGTCAGCAGAGCCGCTATAGAGCCAGAGAAATCAGGTCAGCAGAGCTGCTTTAGAGCCAGAGAACCTGGTCAACAGAGCCGCTTTAGAGCCAGAGAAACCAGGTCAGCGGAGCCGTTGCAGAGCGAGAAAACCAGGTCAGCAGAGCCACTTTAGAGCCAGAGAAACCAGGTCAGCAGAGCCGTTGTAGAACCAGGTCAGCAGAGCTGCTCTAGAGCCTAAGAACCAGGCCAGCAGAGCTGCTTTAGAGCCAGAGAACCAGGTCAGCAGAGACGCTATAGAGTCAGAGAACCAGGTCAGCAGAGCTGCTTTAGAACCAGAGATCTAGATCAGCAGAGCCGTTTTAGAGCCAGAGAACCATGTCAGCAGAGCTGCTATAGAGCCAGAGAACCAGGTCAGCAGAGTTGCTCTAGAGCCTGAGAACCAGGTCAGCAGAGCTGCTTTAGAGCCAGAGAACCAGGTTGCTTTAGAGCCAGAGAACCAGGTCAGCAGAGCCGCTCTAGAGCCTGAGAACCAGGTCAGCAGAGCTGCTTTAGAGCCAGAGAACCAGGTTGCTTTAGAGCCAGAGAACCAGGTCAGCAGAGCCGCTTTAGAGCCAGAGAACCAGGTCAGCAGAGCCGCTATAGAGCCAGAGAACCAGGTCAGCAGAGCGGCTTTAGAGCCAGAGAAACCAGATCAGCAGAGCCGTTGTAGAGCCAGAGAACCAGGTCAGCAGAGCTGCTCAAAATGCAGAGAACCAGGTCAGCAGAGCTGCTGTAGAGCCAAAGAACCAGGTCAGCAGAGCTGCTGTAGAGCCAGAGAATCAGGTCAGCAGAGCCGCTATAGAACCAGAGAAACCAGGTCAGAAGAGCTGCAGAGAACCAGGTCAGCAGAGCTGCTTTAGAGCCAGAGAAACAGGACATTGGGGCTTATTTACAAGCACCTTGCGCCGCCGCTGCATCACTTTTTCCCACACAAAAGTGAAGCACCGGCAGTGCAAGGGACTTGTAAATAAGCCCCATTGTGCCCATTCGAATGCAATAAAACAGTTACGTAACCTTCACACCACAGAAAAGGTTTAATTTTCGTTTATCTTACTTCATACGAATAAGTGTTGAAGTCACCAGAGGCATAGGTAAAAAATGTTCTTATATAGCAACATAAAACAACATAAAACAAGCATTTGCAATGCAATAGGGCTGGCATTATTAAAAGTTTGAGCTATTGGCGTTGCAAATGATAATGTTTGTTAGTTTTTGTATTTTTTTGTTAAAAATATTACAGCAGTAACATAAGTAATGAAATAAAATCCACGTAGACCACCAGTACCACCACCACTAACACCACCAGTACCACCACCACCAGTACCACCACCGCTACAACCAACACTACAATTATTACTATTACTACTCTGTGGTGATAGTAATAATATTAGTGATAGTTATGGTACTGGTGGAAAATTACTATTATAAATGACAATACCTGTTAATTTTTCAAAAGGCATTGCCATTTACAATACCAATAGCTCTAAAACTCGCAGTTAAGAGACCTATTGCATTGTAAATGCTTGTTTATCCTCTGTTGCTTTCTTCTTAAAAACCACAGCAATACACAGACCCATAGTTGTGTTACTGCCCCACTTCAAACTTCTAAAAAGCATTGGCAAATCCAGTAAGTCTCGTCTTTGGTACCTATACCTATTGGCTTTGCCAATACCTTTAAGCAATGCTGTTCAGCATTAGCCAGATGCTGTGCATCATTGCCAAAATAAATAATTTTAAAAAGGTGTGATGACGTGGCAGCGTCATTTTGCAGGTGCATGGCATAACGCATGCCTGCCTACAAAAAGATGTGGATGCTATTTTTTTTTAATTTATCTATCTGGGATAGGTTTGCACAAAAAAAAAAAGTGAAAATGTAGCGCAAAAGCATTTTTTTTTAAAGGTAGAGAGGCCGGCAGCAAAATGTTGCCTGGTCCTCCTCCGTAAAAAAAAACAAATGTAATCACTAAAAATAAAATACGATCTTTTTTTTTATCTGTTTTTTATTGATTTTACACAACCATTCAAATAACCAACAAAACATGATACGATATCCTAATCATACGTGGCATAATGACATACAGTCTCAGACAGCATAGTAGAATACACAGTTACAGTGTCGAAGCATCATGTGAGTAATTTAACCTTTGCAATTGAATCGACTATTGCAAACCAGTGCGAATGCTTCCAGCTTTTGGTCCCTCATCCAGTGTCCAATTACAGCCTACTCTGAGTACTCAAATCTATCAATGCACAATACATTGCAAAAATAAATACGATCTTCTTAAAAAAAAAAGTGGACGGGGCAATAGAGGATCAGATGAGGGGCACACGAGTGCTTGCAATGCGAGGGAGACAGCAACATGGATCAGTAGGTGACTTTTGGAGGTCGTAGAAGCACACTAGGGGGACAGCAGAAAAACAAAGAAGCAAGTATATGAGAGTGAAAAGAAAGCCAACCACTGGTAAGCAATCAGTGAGCTGGTAGCCCCCGAAAGTTCTTAGTAAGCCCACAATAGGTCTTTTTCAGCCAGACAGCTTGCACAGGCTGGTAGGCTCCACCTAAATCGAGAAGCTGCAGAGTTAGAAGCCAGAGAACATACAGATGGAATATGTAAGTCATGCAAAGACCCCTACCTTTGGAACAACCTGCCAAGCCCATTCTCTGAAGCAGTTCAGGTCGAGACACAAGACAAACCTGTTCTAACCCAGTTGATAGTCCTTACCCCCACCATCTATCCATTATATTGTGCTGTGATGTGCTGTGTTTATTATCCATAATTAGCTCGGCCACTCTCTATGCGAATAATGTTCCAGGTGCAATGTATCATCTACAACCATAATGTATTTCATCTTATGTCATCTAGTTCTACAGTATGCGCATTAAAAGCAAAAATAAGCGAAGAACGCAGAACTAATGACCACGAATTTTACTTTTCTTAAAAACTCAAGCTTCATCTTGGGCGAGATAATGCAAGCTTTGTCTCCTTCGGCGAGATGCCAGTGATGCACGTTACGGTGAAGTCCACCAAGTGCCCAGGAAATATTTTTTAACACACTGACGTTTTAATGCATTCTCTGAGATGCTGGAGGCAAAGCCCTTCCTTGACCCTTTGGACTCTTCCATTTGAGTCTAAAAGGTCTCCGATAACCATGGGCGGCTCGCACAGAGGATGGGCTGTGCTCAGAGGAGATACCAGGGGAGCGGTGCTTGACCTAGCAAAAGACCACCCGCCCAGGAGACACAGCAAAGAGGGAAACAGTTTTACTTTGTGTTAAGACGCACAGGAGGCATCAGAGGATGCCAACCAATCAACAGAGAAGCAAACTTTCTGAACAAGGAAGGGAGATATCCTACACTGTTTCATGAGCAAACTGGTGGTTTGGGAGGGTCACTCCTACAGAAACACCAGGACAAACTATCTCCCTCGGGGTATGCACTGGCATCAGTGGCGAACGCCACATTAAAGAGGTGCCGGGGCAGTTGGAGGGGGCGCGGGAGAGCGCAGAAGGGGGAGCGTGGGGGGGATAATACATTTTTTTTAAAAGAAACACTTACCTGGAGCTGCCGCCTCATCCTTCCTGGTCCCAGCAAGCACTGGGGCCTCCCCACGGACTCCCTGCAATCCCCGCGCTGCTCTCATGTGAGAGCAGCGCGGGGATTGGCCTGAGCGGGCTGGAAAGATGCTCCGCTCAGACCAGGGAGTCTGGGGGTTTGTCCAGCCCGGCTGTGAGAAACCTAAATGCACATGCATGTTTCAGTCTGCCTGAGGCAGCCAGCCAAAAACATATGCGCACTTGAGGAGCGCACTCCTCCTCCCCAAGCCCCGCCCTCCCTACGCAAGCTGATTCAGAGCCGGCAAACGAAACATAAAACGATGATAGAGTTTTATTTTCCATTTGCTGGCTCTGACGCAGGTAGTGGGGCGCGCTACTCCGCCCTTGCGGGGGGAGACGCCGCTGTGTAAAAACACACACCAGGTAAGATGTGAGCATAGTTATCAACAAGACCCGGGTTGTCCAGGGACACGTTTTCTTTCTCCAATCCTAGCTTTTCAGTTAATCAGCGAAGACAAGTGTTTGTTGACGACTCTTGGCCGAGACACAAATGTATTCCTGTAGGTGAAAGTGTGATTTAAAACCGACCCAGGTGTGAGGTTCCCGAAGGTAAGCACACTACGGACACAAAGGCATCGTGAAGCGGCCCTTTGTGAGCACCACACACTGAAACGAGACTTCAACCCCCTGCAAACAGAGCTTTGAGTACTCTCATTGGCAGCGCGGCGGGATCCGGTTACCCGCTTCGTACCACCCCGGACATAGCGCCTGAAAGAGAATCAACCGCTCCTCAAATCCGGTTTCAGATAGCCATGCTGAAAGGTCACGAGCAATGTCCGATTACAACCCTGCAGCCGTTTCATCGAATAGATCATGTGCCAGAATGGGTTTAGTGAATTACAAATATAATTCAGAAACTATATCAAAGGGATATAAATCCGTGTGAACTATACCACGCAGGATGAAGGGTAGCATCCCCACTGGAAGCTCTGGGTACCACAGCTTTGCTGCCAGTTCTTTCTCAATAGGATCCCTCCGTCCTGGTGAAGATGCGGATGTGCGACTCGCAGCTCAGGTATTTAGTTTTTATTCCATATTTTCGTCATTGGTTCCCCTCTCCAGACCCCCCTGCAGGCTCTGATCTCCTGGGACCCTACTAAAGCCAAGAGCGTCAACAGAGACCTGGGCATCTGCGGGCGAGGACACCCAGCACGATGCCCCGCTTTAATGTAAACCATAAGGAAAATGGCCAACAATCCGTGGCAAAACCCCCTTGACATGTGCAAAGTATCGGACTTTGTCCAGTCAGGGTTTGCTAGGGTCATGGTGCTGAGAGCACTCTCCGTGATGTTTAAGGTCACTTTCCATCCACGGTGGATAAAAGGGGTTGGCTGCCCTGGTTGTGCCTTCGATCTTGGGGTTACATTAGATACCATGGTCATCGTAGGCTGACTGTCCATCTTGAGGACATTGTCAGGATAAGTCAACGGCTTGTTCTTGGTTCAAATTTTTTTACAAGACAACAAGCTACAAACCACTAATCCTCAATATCAAAACTTTTCACAGGTGCAGTGCCCCTGGGACCAACACCCTTTCCCTGCTTCTTTATCATGCATCTAAAGCCTTCATTTAGTCCTATTTACCATTGCAACCAAGCTCTTCATCCAGGCCCCTCTGGGCACATTGAAGGCTGGGGTCATCGTAAGGCTTCCAGCCATGCACAGCAGCCTCCAAGGGGCCTTGAACAACATCCAGAGTTAGGCTGAAGGCCGCGCCCTCCGGGATGTGGAGAGGAGCCAAAAGGCATGGGAGCACGCCCTCTCCTTCAGGGTCGGTGGTACGGGGATTGGGCACAGGGCCTTTGGCCTCGACCACAGTCCAGAGCAGGCTAGGCATGGCCAAACCCCAGCTGGCTCTGGTGTGATCGGGCAAGGGCACACACAGAGCCCCAAATCCACATCTTGTGCCCAGATCAGCCAGCTCTGTTGGTAGGGCACAAGCACATTCCATTCACTGAAAAAAAATAAAAATCATAACAAAACCTCGAACAAACTCCCATTCAAGAAAGTTATGCAGAAAATGTACATAGAAAAAAAAGACTTCTGCAGTTATACTCATCAGGAACACATATCTAAGGTGACTTTCATTGTCTTTGTAAGTGTTCTGCACCCTTCTATACCTACAGGCGTCCTTACGATAGACACGTGTTGGCCACCGTTAGCAGAAGTTGAAAACAGCAATTGTTTGTGGTTTCAGTAGAGTAGCTGTTATTCAAAAGGCACCAGGGATGTCATTTCTAATGACGTGTACAATGCTAAAGTCTGCTGCACTTTCATGCATCAGTAATGCGCATCATTAACTGTTGTTGGAAGACTACAGCTAGGCCTTCAACAGACATCTGTACCCAAAAATATAATACATATTGAAACGGCTGGGTGTTGGCTGTTAGTAAACAGTTGTGGAAAACACTATATTTTTGTAGCTTAAGCGATACCATTGATGACGTCATTGGTGATTTGATTTGGTATGTCACCAGAGGTGTCATCTATAATGTTATCTGTGAGAGAGAAAGAGAAAAAGAGAATTCTTTCGGAGTCGCCCTGCTCAGTTTACGAGGCTATCGTGCTCCTTTTAAGTTCCCCGTGACTTCAATTTAAGTGGTATATTCCCGCTCGCCTGTGACTCATTGCCACTTAACCCATTGGACACTACATTTAGCCTTGCTCGGTGACCCTTGAGAGCAGGGTGTGGCTTTCATGGAGAGCCTACATCCATTAATCCTGTACACAGAGCTCTGGCTGCAGGACAGAACTTTTCTATCATTCGTGTGCCCACTCCTACTGCCCCCAGAGCTGGAGAACTCAACTGAAGGCCATGACCAGTGTGAAGCAGTTACACAGTGTCATTTTTTATCCACCTCTCACACACAGTCCCCATCCTCAGAGAGGACTCTGTTCAAAGTGTGCACTTTTACCATGCCTTGCACCCCGTCCCCCTGTCCACAGAGCGAACAGGCACAGCCCTGGGCCATGACCACCAGGCGCTGGACAGAAAACCCAACTTTTCAGCCAAGTGCCCTGCAAAGTCCACCTGCCTTCAGAGACTGTAGGGCATGGCATTTGGCCTTGACCAGCAAGCTCTTGGCCTAGGGCGTGGCCTAAGCCCTGCTGTGCTCAGAGCGCTCTTGGCATGATCACAGGTTCTGCCTGTCCGCCTCTGAGCACTCTAGTCAAAGAGCCATGTACGGAAAGCGTGCATGCCATGATCTTTAGGCATCCACATTATGCACTAAGTGATGGATGTGGTTTTCAACATGCTCCTCTTCGATCCTGTGCCAAGGCTCCCTATTCCCAAAGACCTTGAATCACAAGCATTAGCCGTGCCCAGCTGCTTCTGGATGTAGGCTATGAGAAAAAAAAACTATATTCCACTCTCAGTAATTAGACGTTTAAAGGATCCATGTGTTGGTGTATCAATGCTGTCATAAGAGAGACCAATAGTGATGTAATATATAATGTTACCAGTGATGTCATCACTGATGTAATTTATGTCATTATTGCATGTAAAAATAAAAACTGCTGAAAATCCACTCACTCGCAATACATATCTTTATGGGCATCAACTGTAGTTTCAAAGGTACAGCATCGCTTTCAACATACAAGTATCCCTGAAATTGATACTCATGGAGCAAGGTTGTATTCCTACTGTCTCCAAACACATCTGCAAACAAGCATTTACAATGCAATGGTCTCGGCATTGGTAAAGTTAGAGCTATTGGCATTGCTCATGACATTATTTTTGCTTATGTTTTTTGTTTTTAAAACATTTAAAGAAACGGCATTGTCATGAGCAATGCCAATAGCTCTAACTTTAACAATGCCGAGACCGTTGCATCACAGGTCTTTACAACAGGAGCTGTTCCAATAATGACTGTGCTCAGAGCTGCCGGCACGCGCCTTTGCCTGAAAATCCATAGCTTTCCCAAGTACAATGGGATTTGAAAGCCCAACGTGTGCCTCGCCCCATCCCCGTCGAAGATCTGAAGAAAGATGCGCAGAGCCAATCGATACGCATTTTCATGTTTTTTTTCCAACGCTAATGGGTGCACCTGCTGTTTTGAAAAAGTCAGCAATTGGGCTTTAGAGAAACGCTCTTTTCTGACATTTTCGAGTCCGAGGGAATGGCTTCGGAGTCGGTCCAGCGCCACGCGACGAGCCCGGGAGAAGTTTTGCTCGGAATAAATCCGTGGTAATGAAGGCAAGCGATAAAAGAGGCAACGCGGTAATGGGAGACATGGCTGACGGCCGGAGTAATGAGACAGCTAAGTGATGAGATAGCACAGGCGACGCTTGATCTAACCCAGTGACAGGGCCACGGCGAGACATTCGTCACATTTTACACGGAGGGATTATGAGAAGATGGCGGCGCCGAGCCTGAGAACGGTCTCCTCCGAGAGCCGATCGCGAGCCAATCACGCCAGCCGTGTCCATTCCGCCGACAAACACCCTCCTCCCCCTGACATCAGTCGATTATTTCCCGACCGCGGGAAAGGCCCATGAGGCCGTAGATGAGGTGCGCAGAAGCATAAGCAGATGAAACGCTCTATAGAGGACGTAAAGGAATCACAAACGGGCAGCGGTGGATGCAAAACAGCCTCGCAGCTTTTTTTCATTCGTAGAAGATAAACTCAAGAAGACTTGCGATAGGCCCTACAGAAAATCGCAACCCCATCGTTGGTGCAGAAGGACCGGGTATTTGTGCCGAACGAAGACCGTGAACGATTTAAAACTAAAAACAAGGAGATCAGGTGAGGGAGCAACGCCGGGACACCACCGCCTTTCTCCGAGGCACAGCAGAAAATGCCTCGGAGAAAGGGAGTGTCCTTTTCGGATTGGGGGGCGTGTTTTGCTGTTGTCTCCTCCCTGAGACTTCTCGCAAAAAACACGCCCCCGATCCGAAAAGGACGGGGCAGGATTAGAGTGACGGGACCTCTTCTCCAATGGCTGGCCAGCATTTACTAGGCCAGCCAATGGAGAACAGGGAAGAAGAGGGGCGGGTTCAAGCCCCTCTTCACCCAAGTCATTATGTCTCGCGAGCGAGACTGCGCAAGCGCAGCTATCGCTAGCCGAGACCTAAAAAGCAGCGGTTTATATTACTGTCTTCATTATCTGTAGGAAGAAAGGCCCCGCCTTGCAATTCATCTCCACAGAGAATGTAATTTTTCCAACCTATAAGGGAGGGGGGGTGCAGCCCCCACACCCCCGGATATTTTTTCTCTCAAACAGTGGTGGCTGGTGACATTTGAAAGTGGTGGGCGTAAAAAAAGGGTCTAAATTTGTTTTGTGTCATAGCGAGCCTGATTGACTAAAGGGGAACTGCAGGACCCTCACGCCAAGGAAATTTTGAAGAACAAAAAAAAAAGGCCCAAAGGATGCAGGTTAAACCACATTTCAGAAAGCAAGAATATTTATAAAAGTAGGTAGGATATGTAGACTTGAAATAATTAAACACATTTAAAACTGTCCCATATCGTGCTTCATTCCTGCTTGCACTCGTGCCATCCATTTAGCCTGACTGCATTATTTTAAAAGAATAGGGAACATTGGCGTTAGCCGCCTGACCTTATTGCCAAAGAAAGATGAACTATATGTCACCTCAGGTCTCCATTAGGGCCAAAGATTGGGTGGCGAAAACAGTGACCAAGTCTCCATAACCACACTCTCTCAGATGCATTGAATTAGTTATATAGCGCCACTCATACCAGTGCAGGGTGTCTGAGCACTTTGCATCACACGCATATTACACACAGACATTCAATCATACATGTGTAAATCACTGTGTAGGAAATGTTACGTAAGCGAAAGGACTAAAAGTGTAGGAGTCACATGTCATCCATACTGGTAGGCAGCATAGTTTAAGAGTGCTTGGTGTGGAGAAGCACAAACTCAGAGTCGAAAAAGAAACAGCATAGTTGGGAGTTTTCTTTAATAATAAGAATCGATTTCTAGCCAAATTAACCCTTTTTGCAACATTGATCAATGTTCTGTACTTTGCAGAGTGTATGCAGTTCTAGGATGAAAGTTAATACCTCACTATTCTATATTAGGACTTTAAATTATACATTGCAAGTAACCTGCTGATCTGTTTACATCTGTAATCTACATGGTACACGTTCTCTGCAGCAGGCATATTAACCCTCTGCACTAAGTTCACCTAAGTCAAAACCACAACTATACAAAATGCTGATCTCTCTCTCCAGGAAGATAATTAATCACACAAGTTATCTTGACATTTATGTGAGCCCTGGTAATTGCGGGGTGAAAGAAACGCTGCAGCAGGTGCTTCAAAGGCATAATAAACTTTCAAACACGGCGCCCCCAGGATTCCAGCAGCCGGTGCGGTGGCACCGATCGCACCGCCCTAAAGCCGGCCCTGACTGGCATTGATACGGCACCGGAGGGTCTAAAATAGTAATGAATGTGCATAACTATTTTAGGCCTAAGGAGGGCCTAAAATAGTTTTGTACATTCATAACTTCACAGTAACGGCCGGCATGATGGGGGTGGGGGTCGTCACGGGGGGTGGAGGCGGGTGGGTAAATTAAAGAATATTATAAAACTTACCATCCTCGTCCTGCAACATCTTCTGGATGCGTTTCAACTCCCGCTCCGTCCTGCAACACCGCAGCTTCTGGATGCGTCCAAACTGCCGCTCCCGCCGTCCTGAAGCTCTCGTCGTCATGTCGTCATCAATGAAAGGCAGCCTCCCTGCCTCCGCTCTGCCAATCACAACGCTGAGGCGCAGTGGAGAGCGCCCCAGCCGGGACCATTTTCACTATGTAGAGTGGGCGCCGTGGGCGGTGCTGCTCGAGGGCATGGGGGGAGTGGCTTGCCCACTGTTGTACATACGGACTGTTTGATCGGCCCCAGGGGGGACCAAACAGTCCCTATGCACAACAGTGGGCAAGCCACTCCCCCCTGCCCTCAAGCAGGACCGCCCACCCCCGATCAGGCACTTCTGCTTTCTCGCAGTGCGAGAAGGCAGAAACATGAATGGTAGTTATTACCATTTATGTTTCTGCCTTCTCGCACTGCGAGAAAGCAGGGGGGCGGCGCCCAAACGCCCCTATGGAGGAGCCGCCACTGCTCTCAAATTATTTCTCTCTGCTAGAGAGTACTGGCCCCTGCAGACCATTTTGTAACCCTGGGCGTAGTTTGCGAAGTAGCACTGCGCGTAGCTACGCGTAGTGCACTTCGCAATATGCGAGCTATGCGTAGCTTCGCAAACTGCGTAGTGCACTGTGCAAGATGCTGTTCGCACGGATTGCACAGTGCGGACAAGCATCCGGCACTGTGCAATCAGTGCAAACTGCATCTTGCACAGTGCAAGCGGTCGTTTTCTGCCGCTCGAGTAGATTTCTACTCGAGCGGCAGCTTTCTCAACGCGGACTGGTAGTTTCTCGACGTGAGCGGTCACGAGCATACGCGACCACTCGCAATGAGAAACCTGACCTCCCCGCGTTGAGAAGCTCGCCGGGAGGTTTATTTTCCACGCTCGCGATCGGCAACTTGATGTTGCTGATCGCGAATGAGGAAAATGTCTTGCAGGGATGTCATTTTGCTTGCTCGTAGTCGCCAACTTGACGTTGAGGACCGCGAGCAAGCACAAAATGCTGCGTGTTTGCACTGTGCTACGAGCAATTCGCGTAGTGCGAAGTAGCGCAAACTACGCGAGCGTAGCGTAGTGCTTTGCCCAGGCTTACCATTTTGTACAGACAGCTGTACAGTGAGCAAGGATTCCCGAGTACATTTAGTGGTCTCAGTGGCTCTAAGTGGGAGGCTGGAATCTCCTTACGATCAAGAGGGCGGGATAACTGCATGCTGCACTGGTCCTCACCTATTGTCTGCGTGGGTGGGGGTGATGGCCCTTGTAATGCGGGGGTGATGGGAAGGTGTTGTAAAATATTGCCCCCCCCAGCCAGGGGTGAAGTCAGGGAATCAGGCTATTCACCCATATCTCATCAGTTGCTAGTAGTGTAAGGGGGAGACCTACATTCAAGTTCGTTACTCTGGTTTGGTCAGGGCTGGCTTTAGTGCTGGTGGAGCCCAGTGCGACAATAACTTTTGCACCCACCCCACACCCCATGACCACCTCCCCGGATTCTCTCACTACCACCGGGTAAAAGTGCCCATCTCTCCAATCATAAAATACTGATAAACACAGCGCCCACCCTGAGGGCAGCGCCCCGCTCCACAGGTCAGCACCCAGTGCGGCTGCACCAGTCGCACTGCCCTAAAGCCGGCCCTGGGTTTGGTAGCAAATATGGATATAACCAGATTGCAGTTGATAACCCCCTTGCCCCCCACAAGCCCTTGGGCCCTGGCTTCCCTGTATCTGCCACACTACTGATAGCTATGCCCCTGCAATGTTAATCTACAAACAGTAGGATGTCTCCACTCGTCGCATGATCTTTGGGCTTCATCACGGCAGGCAGACCCGAGGCAGCGCATCCTGCTGACAGATGGCGCCTGAACAATGGCGGCGCGAGGCCCTTCCTACTCCTGCCTCCCTCGAGTCTCGTTCCACACCCCCCGTCACGCAAACTCTCATCCCTCAACAAGTGGGATTGTTCTTTCTGTGCTTTGCAGTGAACAGGTGCATCCTGTCTTATCTGCAATTAACCACAAACGACCTTCAGAACATTTTCATATATCCCTTCAGGCCTTTACTATGCGGCCTGCAACGGCCTCTCCTCTGCCCCGGATGTTCCAGACACGCGCACAGGAAGTGTGTGCATCCAGAGAGCTGGATTAGGCAGTGCTGAATGGCAGTGTGAATGCCATTTTATTTTAATCAATTCACGGAGCGTGAATGAGATGCAAAGTCAGCTAAGGGATTGTTTAAGGTTTACATTAAATTTGCTTTGTCGAACAAAATGCAACCCATCATGCAATGTCTTTGGAAGAAAAAACACAATGTACTCAATTTCTCTTACATCAAAATTCTACATTTCAATAAAAGCTAATTCGTGGAAATTTCAGTAACCCAGTGCTGCCCACCTTTGAATAGACAATGAACAAAGGAAAACAAGCATTGGCATAGCCAATAGGTCCCGCCTTTGGGACCTTATAAGTGTTTAGCCATGCAACAGTTGCATAACTAAACACTTATAAGGTCCCAAAAGCGAGACCTATTGGCTATGCCTAGCGGCCGCGAAAGTAAAAGTAATCGCGGTAAAAGTGGCGCGTGCGCCCGCGCACATGCACTGTAGCTCTAGGCTGGCCTGGTAGCACTTTTTGGAGCCCTCTCAATAAGTCTCGCCAGACCAGCGCATGCGCTGGGTCAGGCGAGACCTAAAAAGGGAAGTGAAAACCTTACAACTGTAATACAGGACAGGCAGTGCGGCAGCGGCGGGAACGTTTGGCTCATAGGAGAGCCTAAAAAGCATCCCGCCACCGTGACGGCACCTCCAGCACGTCCGTGCATGGTGGGGAATGCACACCCATTGCACACACGACCGTGCACTTTTGGGGGGGGGGTACATCATGTGCCCGCGCACGTACCCCCATGGGCAGATGTGCCCAGGGACTCTGTGGGGCCCCTATACCTTTCCGCCAAACATTTCATTGTGGAGTCCCCGCCATTACATTCTCGGAGTAAATGCAGGCCTGAATCTGCTCGGCGGTGCCGGCATACACACCACCATGATTCCTGCCTGCTTTCTACACTGCAGCGGGATCCTGGATCCTGGCGGTGTTGGCAGTCTTGTGATCAGGCGGGAGGCCAGACTCAATGGCAGCGGTGGCACCGCCATACACCGGTACGTGGCTCCAGGACCGCCAACATCTACATCAGGCCCAAAGTTCTCTCACAAACCAGAAGTTCAGACAGTCATCAAGAATGTCGGAAATAAGCAACCAATAGCTATAAAATCAGAAACCCCAGGAGGCCTTAACCACCATTCCGCTGTATTATGCAAGCTTGTGCATCTTAAAACTAGCTGTGTGGCATGAAAGGGTGACACATAAGGTTGCACCACACCTTGCACGCGTGTCCTGAATGGCTAGACCTGCAACTGGTTGATGAATGTGAATGAGTGTTGAGCAGGCAATGCCTGCCCATGGTGGGCATCACACACAACCATGCACTGATGGAGATTTGATATGCACACTCCGAATGCTGTGTTTTTATGGTCAGCCATTTTCTGACTACTGATACACTAGAGCGACCCATTTGAAAGTAATGCAAAAGTAGTGATCGTAGTTTCTTCCAGGCTCTTCTAAAGAATTAATCTATGTATCACAAGAGTCTGAAGGCAAAATAGGCCATGGTTAGGTCTCAATGTGGGGTCGCGAAACCTCCATGCGTTTCTCCCAAAACGTGGGTGATGTTTTATCTACACTTATCACCCACACAGAACAAAAGTTCCATTACTGACTCGCTGACACATTTTCACTTTGTGCAGTTGTTTAATACACGCTCGTCCCAAAGCCAGAGGTATCCCAGAGATGGCAGAAAACGTGAGCTTGCGCCTGAGTCAAAATTACACAATATGTGCTTGAATAGTGCATTTTTTCCATGCGCAAATTTTGCCTGGTAAAACCTGCAGCAGTTATCCCGAGGAAAAATACTGTGCAATCCCTGTTTTGCAGTTCTGATTAGAAGTAACAAAAAATGGGCTATTTACCATTTTATCCCTCATCCTGAGACATGTAACTTGGAATGGGGAGGAAAATGACTTTCCGAAGTTTAGAAAGGAGGTCGGAAGATTCTCCTCTTAGACCTAGTCTTTAGCTTGGATTTGATCTCAGCGCTGCACCTTTCGAGACTTTCCATGGCACCACAGTGGGGACTGAGGCCTAAGACCGGGTCTCAAGTGATCAATTCAAGGCTGGTGGACACCTTCTTGATCCTTTGTAAGACTTTATGATTGGACAGTGGCAGGCTACAGAGGAGCCATGGCAGTGGAACACTCCAGCTTCCTTTCTGATCCACAAGTACTACTATTGTGACGGCAGTCTCCATGTTGTCCCACTCAAAGCACCTGGAGGCGGCCACCAGCTGCGTGGTGCGATTTACATATCCATTCAATAAATAATTCTGCACCTGGAAAATACTGCACTTGGTGGTATTGCTATTTACCAGGTGCAATGCCCTTACTTTCCTCCGAATCCAAAATGCTGAGGCACTCCAAGTCGTTTTAGCAAAAAATTCGCATGAAAAAATTAATAACCTTGGTGGACAGATAACATATATCTCCCACATGTGCAGTTCGGTGGCACCGGTCCCTCCTTTGTTGAACTCTGGGAAACGAGACTCACTGAAGATTTGCAACAATCCATAAAAGATCTTACACTGTGAGCATTAAGGAGGCGGTCTGAATTTCTCTGGTGAGCCAGATGCCAATAAAAAAACAATATCTGTACTTACGGTGTTAATTTCCGGTTCCTTCCCCTCGATAATGGCCTCTTCTGACTGCTTTATTACCAGTAAACCAGATTAGAAGCAACCTGAAACAGATTAATGATCGGAAATTAAAAAGAAACGATGTTGTTAACCTGCAATATTAAACCAGCAGCACTGCAAGTAAAATGCAAAGAGAAAACCCGTGTGACTATTAGTACCACTAAATTTTCCTTCATAGAATTAGTTTTCTTTCTGAGCAATAAATTGTACCTTAATATTCAACCACCACCAGGGATGAAACCTCTGCTGCTCTAAAGTGATCCTACACAAGTTAATGGAAAAATTCACAAAAGCTCATATTTAGAACATGCAGTCTCAGTTTACTCTTACTTGCAGTTAGAAATAATCGCACTCTATAAAACATTAAAATAGTCCACAGCGTTTCAACGTAAGAATGTGGCTTTAAAAGAAATTCAGCATAAAATAGCACATTTCTTCCTCCCTGGTTTCAGGTCAACTTTCTGTGTTTTTTGTCTCTCCTGCTCATATAAGTTTAGGAGCAGCGCCTTAAAAAGTGAAGGCTGAGGCTAGTCTACGTCCACGGGTATTTTAAGGCACCCGTCTCCATGTGGAACTCATTTCCTATTTGCCACTCAGATGGACCTCAAAGGACCCTCAGTTGTTGGATCCACCAGCTAACCACACTTCCACTTTCGTTTTAGGTGAAACATCACCAGTATCCTCTTATGGCAATCAACTGAAAGATGATCAGGTATAGAATCGAAGACTGAGGAGTCAATACTCCAGCTGCTTGAGAGGAAATTCACACAGAGGCCTACGGCTGTACGCTGTTCCAGTGCAAAGGTTGACTATGCATCCACATGTTTCTTAGTAGAAAATAGCAACCTCTTATGTCAGAGGAGATGCCTCCAGAACTGGGAACACTTCAGAGTGGCTTCTGGACAGGACAACATGACGAAGATGGGTCTCAGAACTTGACGTTGATGCCACTGGAAGTCCAAATCTAGACAGTGCCTCAGACGAGGCCTCCAGAACTAAATACAATATTCAACGTAAGGCCCTCAGAATTGGACAACTGGTAGATGTGGGCTTTGGAAAGTGAACTTTAATACATCTTGTGAGGGCTTGTATTCTATTCATTCTGTAGCATAACCCCCTTTATGCTTTGTTCCTCTGGATCTTAACATTCCTCTTTCTTTCCACACAGCCCTATCAAAGTTCTAACCTAGATTTTGGTCTATCAGCATGGGTAGTCATCTTTGACTCATTGCAGCTCACAATGTTCTCATAAGATCAAACTCAAATTTTGTGAAATTTTCAGCTGGTCACCAGATAAACTGGGGCGGCTCCTCCATTAGGGCGGAGGAGCGTCGCCCCACTGCTTTCTCCAGTGTGAGAAGCAGAAACATAAAATGGTAATAACTTTCCCCGATTACCATTTAATGTTTGGTTGCGGGCGGGCGGGACTGCTCTGCAAGCAGTCAGGGCAGGGGAGGAGTGGTGTGCCCACTCCAGAGGGCGCAATGACTGTTTGGTCAGGCCTATGGGGCCGCCCAAACCAGTCATGCGCACTCTGCCCTTTCTCCATGCAGGTTGCAATGCAGCCTGCATGAAGAACATGGCCTCCACTTAAGCTCCTGGCTGGGCAGCGTCCCCAACAATCACAACGCTGCCATTGCAGCGTTGTGATTGGCTATGGGGAGGGAGCTTGGCTGCCTGCTTCCTGTTCCTGCCGGAGGCAGGAGAGCAGGAGCCGGAACCGAGAAGACGCAGGACCCGGCTGGCGGAAAGGTAAGTTTGTTCTAAAAAAAAAAAATATATATTAAATGAAACCCCCCACTCCTCCGTGACTCCCCACTCCCCCGTGACTCCCCACGCAACTCCACCCCCACCCACCCACGAGCCATGCCGGCCGCGACTGCAGATAAAATATGCAATGGCTGCCTGGCGTCATATTTTGATTCATTGAATTACACTGGATAATCCAGCACACATTGCCAGTGTGCCAGGTCATACAATCCCACTCTCCTACTCGATTGTCAGATACTTTACATTGAATGGTATTTCAAAAACCACTGCCACTCATCTTCCTGGTCTTCACTGGTGGAACAGTGGCAGCGGGATACCTTTCCTCAAATAGAAAAATGAATGGATCCCTTTAGTCCACTCTGATACAGTGAAACTGGATGGCCCATGGTCTTAAAGAAGTTGCCAGCGCCCGGTCGAGGTGGCCTAGGTCCTTTATTTTCACTTTTCGATGTTTCTCTTTACCTTCAAGCATCTGGGTGATCTCATCTGATAGCACAGACTTGGACTTCACAAGCATGCTGATGAGGATGTAATTTAGGGAGAAGCAGGGCAAGACCCAATTAGAAGGAGGAATAATATTGAAGAGAAAGAAGACCAAGACACACATACAACCACACTGAGACCCAAGACAGCTCACAGCATGTATGAAAGCCATTTACTCCTGTGCACATATGTGCACCATGTGTGGTGTTTTAAGCCTGCACTTGGAGAACTGCAGCCACTTTCACGCCATCCTTTGACCATAAACACCCCCATTAGGATCACTTTTTACAACTCCTACTTCCCATACTTAAATATTGCCTGTGTGACCTTGCCTCCTCGTGCATGGGAAACAACACAAGCACTGGGGTATCTGCCACTTGACACTCTTCCCACCTATGACAAAAACATGCAGACACGAGTATAGATCAATTTGTGAAGCCCTATCCTTATTTATAGCTTCCAAAGGCTAAAAGACTGGGTACACCAAGTCTTCTGGAGGTTAGAGTCTAAGAAAAGCTCTGTCCCTTAGGAAATTGTTAGCCACGAGCTCCAGGGATGGAGATTTCTGACCAACAAATATGTTCGGACAGGTTTACCAAAACAGCACCCCAAGCCAGAAAGGAACACTATATTCAGATCAGCCACACGAATATAGGAAGTGAAATACAACATCAACAATGCGTGCCTAAACCTATGAGTAGCAAGGGTTCGGTGGGGAAAAGAACCTTTTTTTATGGCCTTCATCAGGATTCCACAAGCTGCAAGCACTTGCTTAATTTGTTTAAACTAAACAAGGGTGTGCAAAAGAGCAGTATTGATAGTCAGTTTAGAGTAACAACTATTCGGGTTCTTAAGAGCCACAATCCGGGTAGGTTTCTGGATATCCATAAATGAATGAGATGCAAATAATTTACACTGCTACAAAATATCAGTACTATTTGTCTTGGGTACTCTAAAGAGGTTTCTCTCCTCTGTGGGCACAGTTGAATACATCTGGATTAGAATATAGAACATATTACACAGTGGATGCCCATGCGGGAGGGTACAGGAGTACAGAATACGGCTTGTAGTTTAAAATTCAATCACAATGGCTCCCCTGAGCGCTAGGATCACCCGTAATGAAGGTAAATGGGTGCCATAGGAGGGTCGGGGTTGTGTATTGCGTCCAAAGGACTTTGTGTAGAATATGTTGAGAACAGAAACCATGTGGGAGATAGCCACTGTGAGCAGCTAAATTACAGGAGTGCTGTGTTGCAAATGACTGTGAAAGGATGCAATGTCAGTGGTTTACCCAAAACATGATATATGTGTGATAAGCAGATAAAGTACATAGATCGAGACAGCAGAGTATAGACTTATGTGGCATCCGCGGGGCTGTCTTTTTTTTTTAACAAATCTTTTTATTAAACATGTAACACTTGCAGTATACAGTACAATATTATGGACAGTTGATGGTATAAACATCAAAACATACATTTGCTGTATCTTGGTCTATTGGCACGTCAGACATATCTGACCTTACAACTCTGAAATCTTCATTGTAAAAGCACATTCATAATCTGGCATCATGCCTGCTGTCCTCCCTCCCTACCCCTCCTGACTTTACAGACCCCTATAAGTCTCCTATTGGTGCCATATTTTCTCCTATTTTCTAGGGCAACCCCTACTCTCATACACTACTTTCTCAGTGGCACAAAACCAATCTAAGTCGGCCTTCCATAGATCCACCTTCGGTAGGAGGGTGGCTCCTCACGCCCTGGCAACGTTTCTCTTAGCCACCATTGCTGCCACCATTAGCCAAATTTTGGGGTATTTCCGCCATATCTGTTCCCCCGTTACACACAGTATGTGCCACCTGACATCGATAGGGATTTCCTGCTCCAGAACCGCTGACATCACACGCATCACCTTCTCCCAATATTGTTGTATAACTGGACACTCCTAAATAATGTGGAAGAAGGTACCCCTGTGGTTGCAGTCCCTCATGCAGCTATCCGTGTGGATACACCCAAGTTTGTGCATGAGTGTACTCGTAGTGTAAGATCTATGGAGAATTCCTAACTGTACTAATCTGAATCTCGCTCTGACAGCAACTTCTCTTGGACTTTGTATGGCCTCTATCCAATCATCATCTTCCAGTAGGCCTATATCAGTCCCCCAGGCCTCCCGAGCGCCCCCAGCGGATCAGGTGAGTTGTTAACAATCTTCCTATATGTAAGGGATAGTGCCTTTTCTGGGATCGGATCTAGTAAGAGTTGGTCTTCCAAGGGGCTATATTCCTGAATGCATTCCCCCTCTCTGATATGCCTACGGAGTGCATGCCCCAATTGCATATATCTACATCTTTCTGTTTACGCTAGCTGGAGCTCCTTCTGTAAATCTTTGAACGAGATTATCGCCGTGCCCCTCCATACATCTCCTAGGTGGGCTATGTTAGAACTGGGGGTCTCTAGTTGGCAGAGGTAGGTACCTTTGACCAAATAGGGACCATTGCTTCTAGTCAGGGTAAGGGGCTACACTTCTAAAATAACCCCTGCTCACACCCTTGGTAGATTGGCACGAGCAGAGTGTAAAACATTTGTGAACACATACAGTAATACAGTGAAAACACTACAAATGGACACCACACCAGTTTAGAAAAATAAGTAATCTTTACTAGACTTAACACAAGACCAAACGACAAAAATCCACAACACTGTAACCAAAAATAGACTTTAAAATGGTAGAAACAGCTTAGTTCAATGTAGATGGTAAATGCGACACTTTACTCTCAAAGTACCTTGGATGTGTCACGCAATACAAAAAAAAGGGTCGCAGGGAATGTGATGCATCGGTTCCTTGCTTCGGGGGAGGTGATGCGTCGGTTCCTTACTGCAGCGCAGGGGAGGTGATGCGTTGGTTCCTTACCGGAGAGGAGGTGATGTGTCGGTTTCTTACTGCGTTCCGGTTACGATGCGACAAGATGGCACCTCGATGTGATGCGACGATCGGGTGCGATGTGACAAATGGCGTCTTGATGTGATGCGACAACGTTGGATGTAATGCATGCACGCCAGACGGCCGTGCGGCAAACTCGGTAACTTCTGAGCCGCGACAGGCCCGGCGACACGCTTCTCCGGTGATGCGATGGCGACCTCTGCGGCGGCGACACACTTCTCCGTTGATGCGACACGCTTCGTTGATGATGCGACAGCAAACAGCTGCAGCTGCAGCACTCTTCTTCGGCGATGCGACGGCAACTGATGCGGTGGGGACACGCTTCTCCTCGTTGCGTCACGCTTCCAGCTCCCAGCGACTCGCAGTCTTCTCAGAGAGCCAAAAATACAGTAGGCACCTCTCTGCAGGCAGAATTCCTCAGCGAGGGAATTCAGGGGAGCTGGGGTGAAGTCTTGTATCCCTGAGACTTCAGGCAGGAGGCAAGAACAGTTCAAACCCTTGTAGATTCTTCTTCAAGATTGCAAAAGTACACACACAGTTCCTTTTCTCCTTTCCTTGGCAATAAAGTAACCCCTGCAGGTCAACCCCAACAGCACAGCATAGGGGCAGTCTCCTCCTTCAGTTTCCTTGGTTCTTCTCCTTGGCAAAGGGTAGTCTTGATTCCCAGAAGTGATCTAAAGTTCTGGCGTCTGGGTCCCCGTTTTTATACACACAATTCCTTTGTCTCTGAAGGCAGAGAGTGTCTGTGCCTAGTCCAAACCAGTTCTGGGTGCATTCTGCCAGTGCACAACTTCTTCCTTTTTTCAGTGTGGGCCAGGGTCATCAGACGCACCACAGGAGGTGGAGCCAGTATTGTGGAAGGCAGGCACAGCCCTATTCAGGCCCCGGCGCTACTCCTCCCACCACTCCCAATGCAGATAGGTCTATTCAGCCTTGTGCTGACTCACCCTGTCTCCTGGAGCCACCCCAGCCCCTGTCATTCAAAAACATGGCATGGAATACACTAACCTAGCAGAGGCAGGCTGGATGGCTAGGCAAGAAAATACCTACTTTCTTAAAGTGGTATTTTCAAACACAGAATGTTAAAACCAACTTCACTAAAAGATGTATTTTATTATTCTGAGTTCAGGCATACTAAATTTGTTTTTCTACCAGGTTCCCTGGGTCAGTTAGGATTATAAGATGTTATAATCAAACTGCCCATTCTGACCTATGGAAACAGGTAGCCTTGCAATAGTGAAAAACTAAATTGGCTGTAATTCACTATCAGGACATGCCACAAACATCGGGGCATGTCCTACCTTTCACATACAATGCACCCTGCCATAGGGCCTACCTTAGGGGTGGCTAACATGTAGAAAAGGGAAGGTTTAGGGACTGGTAAGTGGGTGCCACTATCCCGTAGTGGGGTACGTTCTGTCAGTTTATTATCCCACCCGAGAAACTTATTGGGCATGCGTCCAGTACGGTCTTTGTATGTGGGGGCATGTGTTTCCCAGCTTGTTGGTGATACAACGCACCCGGATAGCCTCTGTGGCCCATCACGAAGTAGTCTACTAGGTATGCCGGGTCATTTCTCTTTCTAAAAATCCAGTCGTTAATAGTTATCAGCTGCAATGCCCAATAGTATTTCCTAAAGTCTGGTACAGCCAGGCCACCCTCATAGACGCCACGCTGGAGTTTGACCAATACTATTCTTGCAGCTCCACCATCCCACAGTAATTTCCGTAACGCACTATCCACTTCCCTGAAGAATCTGTCAGATATCTCATACAGGGTATTCTGGAAAACATAACCCAGAAGCGGCAGTAACATCATTTTGAACAAAACCACTCACCTCATCAGGGAGATCGGCAACGTCCTCCAATGCGCAACATCTCTTCTCAGGCATTCCAGTTGGGGCATCAAATTACATTCAATAAATCCTGTTTCCGTTTTAGTAATAATGATACCCAGATATTTGAAGCCATCTTTCACTTGGAGCTTTATCTCCCCGGGAAGAGTGAGCGGCGGGCCATCGGAGAGCATGAACATGAGGGACTTATCCCAGTTGATTTGATAGCCTGAATATCCCCCAAATAGATGAAAAATGTGTAAGAGTCTGCTAATTGTAAAACAAGGCCTAGTTGCGTAAAGAAGGAGATCGTTGGCATATAGGGATATTTTCTCTTCCCACTGTCCACCACCTATGATCCCAGAGGTCTCCAGGTATTCTCTCACTCATGCCACGAGCGGATCCAGAGCCAACGCAAACAAGACGGGGGATAACGGACACCCCTGTCTCGTCCCCCTGTGCAAAGCGAAGGAGCGGGAGAGAGAGCTATTCACCAATACTCTAGCCAATGGGTTTTGATAGAGTAGTCTAATCCAGGACTGGAACCAGGGGCCGAAATCGAATCTATCCAAGACCGCAAAGAAGAAATGCCATTCGATACTGTCGAATGCCATACACGTTTCCAATGACAGCAGCGCTGCTTCCTCACTCGGGTGAGATTTGGTTAGATGCATCACGTCGTACAGACGACGTAGATTTAACCTGGTGCTCCGGCGTGGCATAAATTCTACTGATCGGGGTGTTTCAGGGAAGCGATCACTACAGAAAGGCGGTTCACCAGGACTTCAGCCAGGATTTTAACTTCCATATTTAATAAGAATATGGGCCTGTGGCTTGCCTCTCTTGGGTATAACCACTATGGTGGCCGTCCGCTGATTCAATGGCAGGCAGCCGACGTCTCTAGCCTCCTCAAACATGTTGAGAAGATGTGGCGCCAGAATGCTCGTCGTGCACTTGTATAGCTCCGCGGGTAGGCCACTTGGCCCCGGGGCCTTCCCTGCCTGCAAGTCCTGGATAGCCTCTTCAATCTATTCAACGGTAATGTCTTTCTCCATGGCTTGCCTATCTGCATCAGGCAGCGTGGGTAGCCGAACATCAACCAGCAGTTCCCGACATTCTACGTCTGTTCAGACGGGGTTGGAGGCATAAACCTCCTCAAAATATTCAGCGAATGCTCCCATTATCTCCTCACCAGTTACGTGCTTTGCCTCCTGAGAATCACTTATTTCAGCCACCCAGTTACGTTCTCTGTCCCTCTTTTCCAACCAAGCAATCATTTTGATGGCTTTATTGCTAAGGTCGTATATTCCCATTTGTGTTGCCAAAACGGAGGATCTCGCAGAGTTATCCGCGAGCTTTCTTATCTCCTGTTTTTAAGCTTAAGTTCCGCCACCTTCCCGGCCAGAATCCTAGCCTCCATCGTGGCCACTTCAATTTCTAGGGTGTCCCATTGAACCTTTTTCTTTTTTACATCCCCCCAGATGGGCCTGGATATGCCCTTGTATTACGGGCTTGAATGCCTCCCATAGGATACATGTCGAGCCCACAGATCCCTCATTTTCCTGAAAGTAGAGTTTCGCCCTTTCTCTGGTTTAGTCAGACAAATCCTTATTTTTCAAGACCCAGGTGTTTATTTTGAGCGACAATACATTAGGTTTAGTCGGGCCCTGCAGGATCACCTCCACTGACGAGTGGTCTGAGTTACCACGTGACTTAATATGGGGAACCATCCCTCACTACCCCGAAGCGTTGAAATGTGATCCAGACGGGAGTTACTGCCATGCACCGCTGAATAAAAGGTGTACTGTCGTGCTCAGGGATTATGGTGATGCCATATATCTGTTAGGCCCATGGAATCTACAAAGGTGCGAAGTGGCTCCACCCCCTCCCCCTATTGGCTTTAGTTTCTCTATCCCTCTCCGGGTCCATGGTGGCATTCATGTCTCTCCCTAATATTAGAATCCCCAATGGGGGGTCCACCAATAGGGCCTCCAATGCCTCCACATGCAGAGCTGGCGGTATGTATCCCAAGACAATATTCAGCATCTGTCCCTCCCATGTTCCCGTGAGTGCCACATATCTACCTAGGGGATTGGGCCAAATCTGCCTTACTACCAGAGGGAGGCCAGTCCGAACCATTATTCTTCCCCCCCTTGAACCGGTTGTACAGCCTGCGTGTGCTGCAAGTTTATGGCCATATCTAACCATTGCTTTATAGCTATTGCCTTTAAGGTGCGTTTCTTGAAGCAGCGTCAAGTCCGGGGTATGTCTAGGCATGTATTGCAAAACAACTGTATGTTTAATGCAATTGCCCAAACTATTGACATTCCAAGACAGGATTGTAAGATTATTGACACTCTTATGTTCCACCCGGCACAACGCCTTCACATTTAGGTCCAAAATTTGGAGTAAAATAGCACCTTCGGTGACCACTTAGGTGTCGACTACATCATTTCTGTCACTAAGTACTGCATAAATCCTGCATTCCAACGATTCTTTAACAAAAATAAACATCGCTAAAAAGACTATAATAACCCTTCATACCCTGGCCCCAACGTCCCCCCTCCCTGCGACCGGGTTTTAGAACAACCCTCCTCCCCAACTCGCAGAGTGCCTGTCGCCCTTAACAGAAAAACTAATTAGGGGTTGGCAGGTGCCAAGCAAACTAGAGCACCGCCGCCGACCTCCCGCACATCCTATAGGTCTCCAGTTCTGTTCCAGTCCTGCCGATCACTTGCCGGGCCTGCGGCCTGTTGTATGTCCCAGTGGGTATAGTCCTATATACACAATCATACATCTCATTTAGTGCAGGGTGTCCAACTTCGCATTTTTAAGTATCAATGTTACATAGTCGCATGACCTTCTGGGGCTGGACCCCTCTGCTGAGACATGCCTAGTCCGAAACCCGGTATCCATTCGCCAACGATCCCCCATGTTTGTCCTTCGATGGGCCTCGCCTTTCTTCACCTTGGGAGGAGTGGCCCACCATGCGCCAGCCTTCCAGCCATTCCCAGGTTTTCGCAGCAGTGTTGAATTACCACGTTTTCCCCTCGGCGACCACTCTTAACTTTGCTGGAAATAGCATTAAGTATTAAATCTCTTTGCTGCGCAGACTCCCTCAAATGTTCTCCTTTGTCGTTGGACTTGCAGCATGAAATCTGAGAAGAAGCGTATCACGGCATTCTCCAGGCGTAGATCCCCATGAGTCCGCGCTGTCTGCAGGATAGCGACTCTGTCACGGTAGTTAAGAAGCCGTGATATGATTGTTCTGGGTGGGGCACCAGGCTTTGGTTTGGGGATAGGCGCCCTATGCACACGCTCAATAGTAAAGTAGGTAGAAAGCCGTGGAGGCTTTAAGTGATTGAGGATTAAATCTTCTTTGAACAGGTCAACACTCGCTCCCTCCATACCTTCTGGGACCCCCATCACTCTGATATTGTTCCTTTGTTCCCGCACCTCCTGGTCGTCTAGCTTTGCCGCCATCTCCGCTTGCTGTTTCACGAGCGACTGAACCTGCTCCTCTAGGTGTTTCGTACTGGTCTGTAGATGCACCACCTTTGTTTCAGTGGCTGCGACTTTGTTGGGCATTTTGTGAAGATCGGCCTGCAGGAGGTTCACATCCATGGTTACGGCATCTAGTTTGGGCTCTATCGTGCCTTTCAGGTCTGCAATCGCCGCGATTATTGCGCTCAGGGAGGGTTCCGTTGCGTCCTCCTTTCGCTGTTCCAGGGCAACTGTCATTGATTTTGGGACAGCGTATTTGTCCATTATTAGCCTGCGGCCCAGGTTGTCCTTTGGGCTTCATCCAAGGGCTCTGTGACACCACAGGTGATCCTCTCGAATTGAGATGCTCTAGGTATCCCCTACCTCAGTCCTAATCAATCCACTCCCCGGGGCAAAGCATTGCAGAGGGCCCTGCCTACACAACCACTCACAGGAATAAAAATTATTAATGGAAAATTAGGAGTTCAATTCTGCTCTGCATGGGGCCTCTATGCTCGTGAGGCCCCCCTGGCACCTGCCCCGCACACCCATGCATTAAGACCACACTGGTGGCATGCACTAAATGCAATCACTATGCTCAACATTGCAGAACGGACTTGAATATCAGGCCACTCATGGAACTTCTTTAACTTCCCACTTCCTCTGGCCAGTGAGAAACCGAGCCAGCATACCCACCCGTCAATCAGCACCAGCTCTAGACTACACATACTCTACTTGATCTTGTGACTGGATTGCAACCTCTAAATCATGCATCCTTCTGAATCAAAGGCTGGAAATCTCATTCCTTCAGCACAGCATCAAGCAAATCATTTATTTACTAAGGATCAGAATCCTATCAAAAATACGATTCTAAAGCTACTATTTTAAGCCCGAATGGGAATCCAAGACCTTGCCTGTGTGCGCTGCAGCCTACATTCTACTCCTATGTACAGTGGTGGGTGCTTCGGAGCGGGTGTGGTAGGGCGGGGGGAATTGGATTAAAAAAATATTCAACTTACCTTCTTTGCCGCTGCACGCCTTGCCTCCGTCCTCGCCAGCGCCGGAAGCACCCGGCTCCTGGATTCTTCCAGCCAATCACAACGCTGCATGAACAGCATCGTGATTGGTCTGAGCGGCCTGTTTGGCCACTCAGGAAGTACCTGGAAGCCTGGGCATGTTCTCCACGGCGTCCGTGGAGAACATGCTAAGTGCGCATGACTGTTTGGCCGGCCCAATCATGCATACTTTGGGAGTGTAAAAACCACTCCTCACTGTGTTCAGCACCGCCTCCAATCCCTCACAGAAAAATAAAATGATAATAATGGCTTGTTATTACCATTTTATTTTTATTTTTTGCACAGCTCAAATAGCAGTAGGGCGACGCTCCTCCACCTTAGCAGAGGAGCCGCCACTTCCAATGTGACCCGATCACTCTCTTTTTGGCTAGAGCAGCGCCTCAGCTCACTACAGACATCACTTTGTTTGATTGGATAGTACAGCTCCAAATCAGCTGAGCAGCCGCATGTTCAAGCTGCTTCCTCGCACATTGCTATATATATATCATGGGTTGGACACTCACCTCGATCTAGGGGAAAAACATAATCAGAAATAGAGACTGGCTCTTTAGTGCACAGTTAACCACTCATAATATGATCTTTTATCAAAGAATCAGCAGGTTCGTACTGGCCTATGAGGCAATCAGGCAGTGCCCAAAGGGCAACTCTGATAGTTCAGTGTGCGGGCTGGTTTTTTGGACTCTTTGCATGCCTTTTTTATGGTCTACTGGGCCTGTTTTACCTGTTAATTTACAGGAGATTAAGACAAACAATGCCTGCAGCAAGATAAAATCCATGCAGCCTTACAAACCTTGCAAAAGACTATACAGCGAGTCTTTGTAAGTTCAAAACTGTGCGAACTTGAAAACATGCCCAATATTTTAGCTATCTAATTTAATAATGGGGACCACTTTAATTTTGGTTCCCGGGCCTACTTTGTGTCCTTGTCCAATCCTGGGGACCAGTGCTTGACTGACAGTACAGACCAAATGGCTCTCTAGCCAGAAGAAATATGTAACAAACATGGCCTGCATCCATGGAATGGTCTGACACCTACCACTTCACAACAGACAGGATCAATGCCAGACTCTCAAGTGCCACAACATAACATATGGTAAACATTCCCTCCCTAATGCCCAGTGGTGGCACTGGGCATCTTTCTCTCACTACGCATACCCATTCTGCCTACAATGCTTGCCCACCATCCTGCAGCACTTACTCTAATACTGCACATTTCACTGAGGTCATGTCATGGATTGTCAGTGTAGTCTATTTTATGTTTGCAGTCCCCTGGATTGAAGAGGAAATTCTCCAACCCCTCTATAAATGTTAAATTGTTCCCACTTAAGGCAATATGATTGCGACTGTACTGAAAGCTCAGAACTGAAGCACATTGAAGTTTTGGGAGCCTTTTGGAATGCGAAGCATGGTAGCCGGTCCTGTAGTAGTCAACCTACCACCATTGGAAAGTTCACCATTAACAATGGTCTCCCGCTGCTTGCAATAGTATTAGGCTTTTATCTGTATGTCTTGAGCCGGAGATCAGACACCAAGGGCACCAATGCAGGCACACCTTACTCAAAACAACACTTTTGGGACACCCTGTGCAAAAAAAGTTAAGATGCAGAACCCCACCCAGTTATGACACAATGGAAAAACAAAGTGATGCACAGGTGAAAAGTGTGCATGAATGCAAACCCACAAACATTTGCCGGCCTAAGGACAGCACCAATGTATAGGATTTGGAGCACTGCTCAGAACCTTAGCTATGATGCCGATTTTTTCCCCAAACAGGCCACACTGAATCAACACAGACAGTCGTGCACCTAGTCAGAAGCTTAACAGACACAAATAGATGTAGTCCGCGGAAACGAAGAACCTCCCTCTATATGTGTATGCATTTTTTATCTATGAATTGTTTTGATCACTTGAGGCTGGCGAGACAGCTAAAACTGTCTCTAAGCCAGACTTAAAAATATATCTATATAGACAAGACAGTGCAAAATAACGCCCTGCTCCTTGTTCAGTGATGTACTGAAATCTCACAATGTCATGAAAGCAGCCTCAGTGTTCGCCCTCCCTCCATCTTCATTGGACGCATGTGCTGTTTGCTGCGCGTCTGGTTTTAAGTCCTAAAGGATAATGGCGGCCGATGACTCAGTGCCCCTAAGCCTCGAGGATGCTTGGATTCTCTGGATATTTGCATAATCAGAATGAAAGCCCAGCAGGCCTTCCTTCGACCCACTATGATGATTTAGACATCAAGTGCTATCAGAATGGGAGCCTCGCTGGACCGCTTACATGGGTGACACCGCAACATTGTGGCAGGCCAGACCTCAGAAATCTGCCTCGTCTCACTTGTTATCCTTTGTGTCTCACCAGGTTTTTTAAGTCTCGCCTGGCTATCGCGTAAGCGATCGCACAGCGAGATTCTAGTAAGGGGCTCCCAAAAGTGGATTGCATGGCGAGCATGCGCACAATCACGTGCATCGTGCCGCCATGCAATCCGTTTGGCATCGTAATTCAAAGGGTCCGCTCCCCCACCTGGAATGCGCTCCCCCGCCCCGCCAAGCGCGCGCGCCACCCTCCGCCGGGCTTGTCTTGTTTTTCTTGTTTTTTTTAGCGCGCGCACACAACTCCCACTTCTGCCCCTCCCCGGCCACAGATCGCGCCTCGCGGCCGATGCTTGTTATCTTTGTCACCTCTATCAGCTCACAAGGACTTGGACTACATACGAATGAAGTTCCCATGCACTAGCGGCCTCTTGAGGTTCTATAGCCAGCAGGGAAAGACTTGCCTCTCAGCGGCATGTGCCGTCTATAAGCGCAGTCTGTAATGTCACTGGTGCTAAACCAAATCGAAGGAAGCGCCTGTCTCTAACCCCCTCTCGCGAGCGGCCGTGTGAAGGAATTACATTTCGGCTCAGGCCGCAAGATGCCAAACCTCTATGGGAACGCAGGGGGCGCGAGCTCTGTTAATCTGCAAACATTCCGAGCGTGCATTCCTTTCGCGGCCGCGAGGCCATGCTTGTGTTAATAATGCACTTTGAACGCTGCACTTAACCTCGGGCCGCCCCCTTCTTCCTACCTCTCCTCTTCCGCCCTCTTTCTGCCTCCCGAACGCCCGCTCTCCTCCTCTTCCCGCCCACACTCTTTTCCTTTTCCGCCCGTCTCTCTGCCCCTTCACCGCCCCATAGTGTCCTCTTCGCCACTTACTCTCTTCCCTTACCCTCCCACTGCTGTGTACGCTTTAATAATGGCACGTATTTCAGACACGTATCGCCAAACTCATGTATTTCCTCCCACAACTCCCTCGCCCTCTCCTGTTATCCCATTAGTTTGTCCCTCCCCCTCATGTGCGTCTATCCCTCCTTCTTCTGTTCAGTGCTGACGTGTTATTCCCAAACTGTAGTTTTAACCCTGAACAGTCTCTTCAAGACATCACCATCTGACCGGTTCCCTGGGGCCCCTTCAGCACCTCGGGTAAAAATACCCGCCTCCCGATTACATCTCCAGATTCCAGTACTCCATTGCTCTATATAACAGAAACTGCTGAATTTTCCACTCACAAAGACTCCTGCTTGAAGAATTCACAGTTGACAAAACCTCTCAAACCGCAGCTGGGTGCCTCTTCGGGTCAGAATGCCCTACGTAGCGCCAGGCAAGTATGCAGAACCCTCAACTCACAAGACCTCTCCCCTCAAGAATCCACTTCAGCTTGCATACTACCCCCTCCCTCCTGTTCAGGATGACCCTGCTCACTCAGACCCCTCTCCCTCTCTCCAGTTCACAGAGTGGGAGATTTTGGAAAAACAAGCAGTGGCATAGCCAATAGGTCTGGCCTTTGGGAGCTTATACCCGTTTAGCCATGCAACAGTTGGTGTTGTTGCACCAAGGATATTGTGCTGCATAACTAAATACTTATAAGGTCCCAAAAGCGAGACCTATTGGCTATGCCAATGCTTGTCTTACAGAGGTTTAATCAGTGTGGGCGAAAACACAGTTGAGGATGCTAAAAAAGAATGTTTATGTTTCGTTAATATATTTACATATTTTAGATGGGGACATAGCCTGCCAGTTCTCTAGTATCTGTCCAAGTTTTTTTGCTCCACGTTTGAAAAGAATTGCCACCCAAGTTGCAACATGCAGTTCTGTTCATCTTTTGTATGTGCTATTCACTCAGCGACGTTTCCTCCAAACACGGCTTCAAGGTGCGATAATAAAGCGGACAAAATCTCAACTGTGTGCCAAGGGCTTACAGAAAAATCTGCATGTATCTTCCTTGTTCGAATCAAAACCAAGGTACATGCAACTATAAAACCTTTACTTCATCCACCCAACCCTGAACGAGGCTATGAAGGACAGAAGCAACATACCCTTGCGCCTGCTTCACAGGACACTGATGGGCGGACTGACTGCATTTGTTGAGCGTACACTACCCCACTGGGTCTCGAGGTGCTTATTTTACAAACATGCTGAGTGGAACACCCAGGTTACAGGGTTTTTTCATAAAGAGTTTAAGAGGGAGCCCCATGTACAATGGGAAACTCGTTCCAAAAAGTGGATTCCAGGAAGGAACCCCCGCTGTGGGTAATAAGACTATGTGTAGGACCCTATGGCAAGGCTGCATCATCGCTCCATAGGTATCAGCGAGGCAGCCAAGAGATGACCATAGATGACCAAGAGCGCATGGTCATCTGGTTGTGGGGTTGAAGGGTGATATAGGCGATCATAAATCATATGTGGTCTGACAATGGGAGCCAATGTAACCCTCTAACATGAGAAGAAATGTGGTCTCTTTCACCCAGATATGTAATAGCACTCGCAGCAGCATTCTGGAGTAAATGGGTGCTACGAAGAACAACAAGGGTTAGTTCTGGTCTTTCTCAGAGTGTACAATCTACATACACCTCAGTATTCAGAAGGATCTACAGAGGACCTCCCTTAGGTATGGACGTCCATGGTTTCCTACAAGAGCGGGGGATCTGGAGCACTCCTGGTGAGTTGTAGAGGTCTAGAGCACAGAAAATGATTATGGGCGCCACGTGATCATGTAAGGTTTGAGCCACTTGGACGAACCAAAGAGCCTTGGGCACAGATTGATGGGGGTGGGGGGGGCGTATCACATCCACCAGATCAACATTTCAAGTTGTACACGCACGGGTCACAAGCAGAAAGGTCTGCTCTACTGAGACCCACATCACCAGCAAGATAGTCTTGATGGTCACTAGATGTCCCGCGAGTCCCTGGATGACGAGCCCCCGCTGCGCACCAACTGAAGCTGGAGACCACATTTGGTTCTGTTGCTACCAAGAGAAGGAGCACCGTGGGACTGGTACAAACTCAGCTTGTTTCAAACTAGTCCCTGTACGAGGACCACTAGATCTTCTGGGACTTGCACTTTTGTCTGGGGGAGTCCTTGTGAGGGACAACAGGGAAGGCTAGACCCAATTCACACCTTTGGCCCAAGGACACGAACACCCAGAGACGTTTTAATGCATGGGCAAAGCGGGCTCTGGCCCAGGGCCCCAGCCTTTTAGGGGGCCCCCTGATAGAACCAGATCTGTTCTTGTCCTGATGAACTTGAATTATTATTGGACAGTATGTTGTAAAAAGCATTTTCCTTTAAATACATTTTAATGTGGGTAATATGTGAGAGTCTATCACAGACATTTTGCAGACAAATGGGTTGTTTATGTTTCATGCAACATCCATAATAAACGTTTCTCTTAGATCAATACGGGACCTGACATATGAGTAATGGAGGGGGTCACAGAGATTTTTTTTTAGTAATGTTGGTGAGCTACTGCTATGTTACAACACTGACAACACACATCACTATTCCTGAATATTAGATATAAATACATTAAGAATTTGGACAAGTGTGCAGTGCACTGTCAGTGACCTGGCTAAAGAGTAATAAAAGAGCTGAAATTAAATCTTAAAATCAAAGTGTCCCGAACAGGGGCCCCCAAAATACGTTTGGCCCAGGGCTCCCAAAATCCTTAAAACGTCCCTGCGAACACCACAGCTCTAGAGAGTCAAAGAGTCAGTGACACAGTCCAAGCCCCACTGCAAGGTCGGGCTTTTTTACAAATATACCAAAACTACAGTAAACAAGCCTGGCTACATGTTATGTCACCCCAAAAATATTTTACAGCGCACGCACAAACACGAAAACGAGCAAACAAATACAGAACCTAGAAAGCCTTATGTGGCTCCCTTGTGCTTAACAACATGTGTCTTAGCTTGAACATGGACATACTTTAAGCAATATGCTGGGGAATTCAATATATGGTAAATAAGCAACCGGTTTAACTTTGCCACTTAAGACCGCCAGAGTGGACTGCAATGTCGGAGGAATAAACATGTGTATGAAAGTGTGTTTTGTTTGCACAGAAAACATAGGTGTTGGATTGTTTATTTGCAAAAACTGAGAAGCCAATTTACATTTCAAGGTGAGAGTAAAGTTTGGTTTGACACGCGGGCACGCGGTAGACTCATGTGCTGAGGATGCACAGTATGATAGGTGAGGGTATTTGAAGTCAATTACTATTACGTTTAATCATACTGAAGCGCCTTGAAGACATGAGATTTGAGTTAGTGAGTGGGATGGAAGGAAATGTAGGTGTTATAACTTTCACTTGAACTAGCAATTGGGGATGATGGGGATGTCACGTTAAGCATCATGATGTTTCAAAAATATGCCCCTTGTTGGTTTTGCACCCGGATAATAAGCAATATTTCAATGGAGGATTCCATATATTCGAGGTTCCATACATGGCGAGTCAGCAGTTTCTTGGTAACATTAGTGAACACTTCGACAAAGGTTACAATGTGAAAACGGACTTTTGGACTATTATTTGTCAGATATAGTATTCGGAAATGTCATGTACATATAAGAAGCTTTGACTAATGTACAGAGTTAGATTGGTGTTGATCATTTTAGGCAGGATAAAATGTATTCTGGGTGTTGATGTTCTTGAGGGTTACCCAGGGAGTCAGGTGATTAACAAGCCTGCGCGTAGGGGGGGGGGGCGGAGTACGCATGTTTTGTAAGCGGGTTCAAATGGAGAGTTGGTTACACAGGAGACATAACGCTGGTGTAGGCGCACGCAGTGCAGAGAGAGAAGATATGTCGTGAGCAGGTACGTGTGAGGTCGTGTTTTGTGAGTTTACGGGGCGCGTGCAGACAAGTAGGTTTGGAGGCATTTAGAGTGTGGGTTGGGGACGTTTGAGATTAGGAGAGTGAAATTAATGCGGTGATTGCGTGAATGAAGGGAGTGTAGAGAATGGTTGAATTTTCATGAGATGAGAGTTGAGCACGAATGGTTTAAGAGAGAGAGTATTAAAGGATGAGATCCAACAGGTGTGCGTAAGAGGGCGCTAGCGGGAGTGATGCACTAATTTGACACCCGAGGTAACGTGGGTTTCTTCATAGATGGTTGTTTTTGATTGTTGAGGAGTGGGAGGATAATGTTCGTGGATTATAAGGAGCACAGTTTTGGTTTCCTTAATTAATTTTTTATTGATGGTCTGAACCCAGAATGATATAATTGTAAACACAAAGTACGGATTTATGTGACAACTGTAGCTAATGTAACACAGAAGACAACTTAATAATTATGTATTCTTTGGATTTGTTGACTTACAGTTACCCCTGAAGAAGGGCTGGAAATTAGCCCGAAATGCATTGGGTTTTTAATAAAGTAAAGCTGCTCAGAACTATTTTGAGTCGTATTTTCGAAGAGGTCTGGATGCGCATACGGGAATATGGGAAGTATTTTAAAATGCATCAAGCCATGTACGTGGACCAGGACAAAAATGAAAAAAATGCAAAGAAGAAATTCTGACAAACATTGTGGATTCATTTTTTTGATTAAAAGGAAGGTTTAACGTGGAATCATAAAGAGGATCCAGTATCCATTTACGCAGTGCGACTGGAACGCCGATAACGCGCTCCCCACAATATTGATGTCACATTAAGGGCAGATTTATTTCTTGTGGACCGTGCTTCTCAGCATACGCAAAGCTTTCCGGCCATTCATGTAGGTTGTTGGTGGTGTTGTATTGCTTGACGACTGAGGAAGTCAATTTTGAACACGATTCGGAAGTCAATTTTGAACACGATTCGGAAGTCAAATAAGAACCAGTTGAATAAAGAAAGCCCTACATCAAACTGTCATCAATCACTCTACCAAACTCCTCAAATGCCAAAGTGATAGAAAATGCATATAAATTATGCTAGAGAACTAATACTCGAAAGAACTAACCTCTGACACATTGTGAAAGCATGCTCTCAAAATTCTGTAAGGGTCATTATGTGTATCAATGACTAAATAAATGCTTTTGCCTGGATAGTACATAAAGATCTTAGTTGCCCAACGCCCTACCCATTTTCGGCAAAGGTAAAAAAGCGGAGGTGCAGGGTGATGAAATTATTTCACAGCATTTGGTTTAAGAGCCAATGCAGGATACATGCAGGATGCATGTTGCCTCTAGCTACCAAACTTTTACTGTCACAAAAATGGCATTGAATAGGTTGGATACAACTGTTTTCACGAATAACGACATGAAAGGAAGAAATGTACATAAAAAACTTAGATCGAAGGAAAAGTTGTATTCAAAGCATCCCTACGAAAACAGACTATAGACTATATTAACTATTTAATATTACACATCTAGTGATACAGCGTTTCCTGGGCCCACTTGCTTACCAGTGGTCCTCTGACTGACCTTTTTTCTACGACTACGAGGTGATGGGAGTTAACATTGATATCAATCAAAATCAATTAACAGTGTAACCCATTTGGCTACACAATTAGGACCAGGAATCAGTCGCTAGGGTTAACAAAGTTTATTGCAAATTCAAAATCAAGTTAAAAGGCTCTTAGCACCATGCTATAAAAGTACAAAATAGTCCCAATCTACAAAAACAATTAAGGCTGACTAATATAAGGCAGACAACCAATTCAGTCACAATAATACAGAAGATAACAAGCAACATCTGGTGCTCGGATAAGAGTCCCAAGTTTTGTTATCTACGCATGGATAAATCCAAATCACCTACTGTAGAGTTCCTGCTAAAAAGAAGGTTCTAAGAATCTAGAGTCTCAAAATCTGGAATTTGCATAACATGTGTATTTGTAAAGTGCATGTTTCACCCAGAAGGGTATCTTTGCACTGAATACCAGATGTTTATTGTTACCCAACTCAATGGAACTAATTTTATCGACCTCAGAAGGATGAAAGTCTGAGTGGATCCACTGGGACTTTAACCTGTGACCATGAGGTCAAATACAGGCCTCTAGAGTAGATACATTAGTCCACTAAGCCACTGGGCCTGGCCTTAAGGGCCGTCCATAAAGGCAATTAAACAAGGCAAGAAAAATATAAGCAGGGAAGGTGTCAGCATTTCAGAAGCCCGGTCAAGATTCTTCTATGGGTCAGAGAATAAGTGCTAGCCTAAGCCACGCTCAGGAAAGAATCAAAGCAGTCATAGAGGTGTAAACCTCTTGGAGTATTCTAAGCGTCCAGGGGAAAATCTCTGAAGGAATGTCAAAAGGGATCTGGATCTCCAACTGTGTGATTACTAAATTATACCACACAAGAACATGGGAACGGCGTCTATTCCTCACACACAGGTTAGATCACTGCATTGCTGAATAGGCCTGTGAGTTGACACTCTGGTTCCTCATGTTCGTTCATCAAGGTCTTCTTCCCAGGCTCTCTCCTCTGTCGCTAGTACAGTAATGCATCTATTCTACAACGAACAATGCATGTTAATACCTGCAAGAAATGCCACGTTAGCAGAAAAAACAGTTTTGTGCAGCATGGTGAAACACAGGCCTAGTCAGGACAAATTAAAGCATTAACTCTATAGTGCACATTTAGACATAAATGAATAGGTTTCTAGTGCTTTAGATTCACATTACATTTAACATATGATAAATCTTTATAATAATCATGGGTAAGTATGGCTAGCAACTACATTTAAATTAAATATATGAAGTATTAATGCACACATTACATAGACATGTTCTCATTCTAAGTGAAATCACATTCTACATGTATGAGGATGGTTTCTATTTAATTTGCTAATCAATAAATGTCTCTCAAGCACACATTATGTCGAATTTCATCAATACAGTACGTACATTATCTACTAAGTAAGGAGGGATATTTCAATAGGGCTTCAATTAATATAGCAATCAATTATGGTAAAACACTCAATATGAGTATACTCTAATCCCACAGTGAATATAATCTTTAATAATGATGTCGAATGCAAAACTTACAGTAATCATTAATCCACACAAGAAACATGTGCTATGTGCATGTCCGTGTCATGTAGCTGTTAAATATCTGTGATGTATTTGCGACGTGTAAAGGGTGGACCAACAGCAATATAAATACAATATATTTTTCATTCACAAGTAGAAATAACATATTACAGCAATAAATAAATTGAAAGACAACATATGAAACAATCCCTAAATGGCATACAAACATAAGAACATCATGGATAAGTAAGTGCAGGATGCAATACTGAAACAGTGGGAGAGTTAAGCCAGACCCAGTGGAAAGTTATATATTAAGGGATATTCCTGAAGTGTAAATCAACAATGTTTCAGTCATGGCAACACTATGTATTAATTAGGATTAAAGTTACACAATATTCTACATTAAAAATACGTCACTATAAATTATGCGAATGAACCACCAGACCTCATCGCCTCCCTCTAAGGATCAAAGCAGTTCTTTATAACAAGATAATATCTTGATTCCAACAACAGTGGAATGTAAATTTTAAATTTGAGAGAACACTTAATGGCAAAAGAGCTTGGCCCACATCCTAAACTATCACGCCACATGACGAATTCAGGCGGCATAATGGATTCTGACCTCTCCCTAGTGCTTCAAGTCAACCAATAAATGAAAGAATGTTTTTTCTTGATGAGCCGCCTACGTCTAATCTTTATTTACTTAGGGTTTGATCAAAAGTTACAAGCCCCAACAGTCTACTACTCTGCTGACTGGACTATGCCAATGGAATGTACTTCAGAGGATCAGAACATGTGATTAAAATGCTACAGTGAATCCATTATGCAGTTGTGAGAGAACTACTCAACCTCAATGTAAGGTCATATGTTTCACATGCTCTTCAGTCTCTGCGCTGGCTTCCTGTGACAAGATGCATCACTTTCAGAGCAATGTGCAGAGCTCATCTCACCATTCTTGGTCTTGAACCCGCTATCTTCCACAAAAGTCTGTACCAACCACCAAGCCAGATTATTTCAATCCAGGATGCGCCACGCCTCCCTATCCCTTCCTTCAACAAGTCTAGCAAAGGGGAAACTCCTTCTCAGTTCAGGCTACCAAGATACAGAACTTGCTTCTGGCAAGAATACGAGTTATCAACAGTCATCTTGAATTCTAGAAAGCTCTAAAAACCTAGCTCATCTTACATTTATCACTATTACTTTATAAATAAACGTGGATCAGAACAAATCGCCTCTATTGAGAGATCAGAACTGTGACAGAGGTCAAAGTGGGTGGGATCTGGTGGGCACAATGTGTCTAGACATTTTTAATTTGCCAAAAACAGATTCCCTACTTTGTGTTAAGAAAACAGTCTTGGGATAGTCAATTTCGACTATTGAGATGCCCCTGCTGAGGGAGTCTCCAGTGCTGGGAAGCCAACAGAGGGAAAGATAGCTAAAGAAGAAACAAGCCTTCTCACTTGGTTGGCTGAGTCTCGAAAGAAATGCACCAAACCAATGTGTGCAATTGGTTAATCTGCAAATGTAAGGCTGCTTGGAAGCCGGTATTGGCTTAATTGATGTTGTCACTTGAAGCTTTCTGAAGACAAGGATGTATTCTTTTTGAGGGATATTGTAAGGGTGTAATTAGCTGAGCAGTTGAGTGAATGCTTTTAATGGAGAGTTCTAAAAGTACAGTTAGTATATTACTAAGGGGTATATTTTGGAAGCACTTTATCTTAAATCTAAATATTTTGAGCATTCTGTGGAAGCCTATCCAACACTGTGTGTGAAATTCAAGTTTAAAATAATGACTTACATATTCACAGTGCTTACATGAAGGGAGACAGTGACCTTGTAACACTAAAAGTACACAAATCACTATTTCCCGCTGCACCAAACAGGATTCAATTCTGTGGTTCTCTGGTCACACGCAGAGATCTGCAGTAATCACATTAAGCAATAGAGATTTCATAACGTAACATAGTGCAACTCTCGTTGAATAGTTTATCTTGCATTTATTTTTCATTTAAGGTTGTGCTATTTTATATGCCACTACCAGAAGGTAAAAGACCAACAAAATAGAGTATTTTGTTCTTTTGAGCCATGCCTTTCATCCCACCCCCACTACAGTCAGGATTACAGTTTACATATGTTTTTTAATGAACTTCAACCATCAAACTGTGACGCTAGAAGTTGGAAATGCGCTATCCACCACACGCCCACTAGATGACCAAATAAGCTTGAGCCACCTCCTAGTCCTCATCACTTCAAGGGTGGAATTGAGATGTGATCGTATATTCACAGCACTCTACTTGCTACCTCAAGTGAAACAAAGTACATAGGGTGAACTTATGAGATGCCTACATCAAATCCTCAACGACACAAGATTCTACCAAAAAGGTTCATGGCACATTAGCCTAGTTCTTCTTGTTAGAATAACACCAACGGCATTTACCCGAGAGTAACCAATTAAGAGAATGATAAGCTGCAGACAATCCAGTATGTGGCTAAGAGACAGCTTCTCAACCTCAATACCAAATCATGCATATCCCTCCCCCTTCAGACTCTACACTGGCTGCCTGTGGCTAGATGTATCTCCTACAAAGCAATGTGCCGTACAGGCCCAGACACACTTCCTACAGCAAATGTTTGTACCGACCATCAAGCAAGACCACCTCAGTCTAGGCTGGTTAGACTCTCAACTGTAGACTCTCAACAAATCTCATACCAGGAGAATCTCCTTCTAAGTTCAAACGTCTGGCCCGAGATGCTCATTAGAAGGAGCTGACCTAATACACATGGTGTGGAGCTGTCCAAAAATAAGAAGATACTGGGACACCATAAGGCAGAGAGTAGGAGATGAGACGGAGCGGGAGGTGAAGAACACAGTGGAGGAGTGCATACTAGGATTGCATACACAAGTACACAAACACAAAGTACAATACCGATTTATGGACCTTGCACTTATACTAGCCATACGCAACATTACAATGCAATGGAAATCACGGAGACCTCCGGACGCCCTGACATGGCACTCGGAACTCATAAGATGGGGTACTGCAGAGAGCGCAACACTTCACAGGGAAGAGCTCAAAGGGTTGCGGAAGGTACCAATAGCATTAGAATGGGATGCTTTAATGGAAGCTCTAAAGTCCATAGCGGCAGCAGCAACCCAGCCATAGGTAGCAGAACCTAATATATACAAAAATAACCAAGCCCTAAAGCCAGAGTATATGCAGGAGGTAGCGTGGCACACGCACACGATCAGGCAACCAGCATAGGCTGAAGTTCACATTCGAAAGACTGGAAGGAGCGGTACGAGTGACATCGGGGAGGGAGGGAAATGGGTAGTTCGGGGTAGTTAGCATCAATATTGTAATAATATGTTTGTAATAAATGCTAACATTCTTTTAGTTCACTGTCAGGCAATGTACCAGTTGTAATAAGATGTTGGATATACCTGGGTTGTGGCGGAGAGCTGCAAAGGACTAATGTATACTAGACTGGATGTATAAAATGTCACAAGTTATGCATATTGTAAGGATGCAAAAGTAAATACGAAATGCAATAAAATATGTTTAAAAAAAAAAAGTTCAAACGTCTGGCAAGATTATGTTATTGACAACTATCTTGAATTCTGGAGAGCCCTAAAAGCCTAGCTTTGTGGCGTTTATAAAGGATATGCTATAATGAACATTACAAATGTGTAGGTATTGCACTATTCTCACAGTATTCCTCAACAGTTTATGCTGAAGAACAGGGACGACACACTTCATGTTTAGAGAACATCACTTCTAACATCACACATCTCACCCAACACTTCCCATTTATATATATATCACTCTACAACCATCACTTTGCTTCAAACCTTCACTCCCATAAGAGTGCCCAAGACGCTGATGCCAATCAGAACACGTGACCACAGAAGGGGGAAAACCGCTATATAATTTGTACACTATGATGCCAATCAAGCACATTAGGAATAGGGATACAAGAAGGCCTAGATTTCTTAGGACTGTCCCGGTTTGGAAACGTCTGTCCCGGTGTCCTGACACTCTTAACAATTTTAAATCCATGTCCCGGTTTTTAGAAGAAAGTGGAGTGAGTTTCGGAATCATTGCATATTCTCTCACTTCCACCTGTGCCTCTATAGTGTGCAATAGAGTTAATTAACCCGGAAGCTGTGTTGCATCAGCCTCATGCATGCAGCACAGCTGGACCCTCAGATCATGGTATTTGGAGAGGGCAGGGGGGTATTAAAGGCAAGTGTTTTAAAATCAGTGGTACACACTCTGTGTGCGTGCAATATATAAATAAAACATGTCAACATATAGAAGTAGAACTAAAAGTAGACAAATATTTTATTAATTTCTGTGCCATATATCTATAGCTACACATATATATATACATACTCATTAAAAAAAATATATATATATATATATATATATATATATATATATATATATATATATATATATATATATATATATATATATCCTCCAAAGCATTGTCCATGCATACAGAGACGCACTCCTCCAGCCAGTGAATAACAAAACTTTTATTTCAAAAGGACAGGCATTTCAACTCCAATAATTTATGTCCGTTTGCCTGACGCGTTTCAGAGCGTTCACGCTCTTTCTTCAGAGGCAGTATTGCGTGCACGATGCAAATGGTTAACTTCCATAGTTCCCTGCATATTCAATCAATTTTAAAGGCCTCCGGTGTGCCCCTCTTAGTAAAGTTAATTATGTTGCATGCCGGAACTTGTGGTTTTCGTTTTTAAATTGTTTTACCTCTAGTGGTTTCCGTGTACTACAATGCATTTCACGGACTAATAGAAAGCCCTCCAGTGGGCCTCAGAGTCTCCAGCCTGTCCCACAATCATGAAGCCAGCTGCGCCATCTGTTCCAACCCGAATGATTTCAGGTAAGATGAGCCCTTTACGATTCTTCCAAAGGGTGGTGCGAACTCTCACGGCTGGACCAACCGTGTACAAATCTCCTCCAAAGCATTGTCCATGCATACAGAGACGCACTCCTCCAGCCAGTGAATAACAAAACTTTTATTTCAAAAGGACAGGCATTTCAACTCCAATAATTTATGTCTGTTTGCCTGACGCGTTTCAGAGCGTTCACGCTCTTTCTTCAGAGGCAGTATTGCGTGCACGATGCAAATGGTTAACTCCCATAGTTCCCTGCATATATATATATATATATTACTGCTTCGACACACCAGTCAGGTGCACTCGCAGGCGGGTGCTTCTTAGTGCGGGGGTGTACCCGCATTTAAATTCCGCTACAACTCTCCTTCTCACATTCACCATCAACTGGAGAAAGACAGCACTCGCGGGGGGCCGTTCCTAAAGTTTATTCTATATCTATATACATACACACACACACATACACACAACACCCTTTTAGTCCTACATACATATAGTTATAGTTGCTCACTTTGCCACTGGATTCAAGCAAGCCTTGCTGAAGACGGCTGAAATGCCAGAAACCGGTCCTAGGAAGCTTGTTTCTGGTCCAGGGAAGACATGGCTTGGCAGTTCGGGCTGGACTGTTCCCATGAGGCACAGGGCCAGACTGATTTGCATATGGCCATGTCTGAACTGGGGTGGCAGAGTGGGCTAAAGAACGGTGATGGATTAAACCCAGATCAGTTGACTGGGCGTGAGTGCTTGCAATGTTCAACACTCCGTCCATCATTTCCTTTGGTTTTTGCATTGTTCGCCATAAGTTGGCAGGGTATGCTCAGACGTGAGTCCCTTGCTCACTTTGCCACTGGATTCAAGCAAGCCTGGCTGAAGACGGCTGAAATGCCAGAAACCAGTCCTAGGAAGCTTGTTTCCGGTCCAGGGAAGACATGGCTTGGCAGTTCGGGCTGGACTGTTCCCACGAGGCACAGGGTCAGACTGATTTACATATGGCCATGTCTGAACTGGGGTGGCAGAGTGGGCTAAAGAACGGTGATGGATTAAACCCAGATCAGTTGACTGGGGGTGAGTGCTTGCAATGTTCAACACTCCGTCCATCATTTCCTTTGGTTTTTCATAGGTGATTTCTTAATACAGTCTACAAGTAGGAATGCATATTGTGCCCCTTGTTATTGATATGAAGTGTGTAAGAGAAGTATTGTGATGAGTAGAAGATTACATCTTTTTTATTTTTATTTATTTTTAATGTTATGATCTCACAAGACTCTTGAGGGATCTTGAAAAATAGGAAAGAGTAGGTGACATCTGAATTCACTCTAGTATGTAGACTTATTACTGCAGAAAGGATTTTTTCTGGAGATGGTGTTTATCAGAGTCTACTATTTATGCCCATCTGCTTGTGAGGAGTTCTGAGAGTTAAGACTCTTCCCACACCCCACTACACATACAATAGAGGGGTCTCCGTGGAGAGGCAGGTCCCTCCGCACACCTGTCACTTAGAGAGAGGACTCAAATGAGAGGTTAGTTCATCCACGCACCATAATATACACAGGCATCATTTGAGAGCGGGGTCTCAAAGGAGAGACCAGTCCATCCACACACCGTACTATGCACACCCATCATCTGAAAGGGAGGTTTCTAAGGAGAGGCCAATCCCTCCTCACTCATTACTACGCACACCTGGAATTACGACTTTAATGTAAAAACAGATACAAAGTTTATGAAAAGTATGGTATTATAATATTAATAAACTTGGTGAGAAGATGTCTCAATATGAGAGTTACAAAAACTGAGGAGATAGACAATCTCAATATAAATATAGTTGTATTACTCCATATTATACTCAGACATCATTTTTAGGAAATATTTTGCAAACTGTGCCCCCTTTCCTGTCATATTACTATACAAAAGCCATTCCCTTTCAAATTAATGTCAGCACACAGGATATATTATTCAGTTATTCTACTATAGATACACTCAAAAAGGCATTCATTTACTGTAAAAAAAAAACGAAAAACCTAGAAGTTCACACAAAAAACACCAAATTTTACAATAATGTTATAGTGCGGTGTAATAAAAAGTTATGTTTTTGTTTTTAAAAAAAAACAACTTAGAAATTCACAGAAAAAAAACAGAGGTAACATGATATGTAGGGGAATTTCTCAGCGGCAACATTAACAATTTTGAAGTAAAAAAGAACGCAGAAATTCAGAAGTTATAATTAAAAGCACTAACTATTACTTGCACCCCTGCACCGCATATTACCTCACATATTTTATCACTCATGACATGTTCTATGACCACTGATGACATTTCAATTGACATCGTTGATGACATCACTGATAACATCATCCAAACTTCAATTTTCCACACATTGCTCGAAAAATTACTATGGCATTATAGGCCTGACAGTAAGTACACAATAGCTCAGCAGAATATCAGACATCATTACTGCCATCAAAGATACAACTCCCTTAGGTGTTGAAAACAAGCATTACATGAAACATTGACCTTATAGCTTACACTTTACAGGTAGCATAGTTCACATTAACAATCAACCACAGATATGTGGGAAACCCTCATTGAGTAGGGTGCTCAATCTGTATACAACTGTTCACAGAAAGACAAGTTCCTAAAAATAGTGAATGTCAATTCCAAATCAAGTGACCTACTACAGCTTTCACCTGTATCAAACACCTAAAACTCACCAAACCTACATTGAGAAATTAAGTTGATATTAGCAGAGAACTGGGTACTATAAACAGTGCGTTCTCTATGATGAGAGTTTATGTGAGAAATACACCAAAGAGTATTAAAAAGTATCTGCTAAGAACAGTGTACACTCTCTGCAACAGTTGTAAAAAAATAAGACACCATTTGCTAAAAATAACCAAGATCTGAAGGTGCTAAACATCCTACTACGTGCACCCTTTATACTGTGGCGAAAATGTTACAGATAGCCCATCTTCTCAAGCAAAACAAGCACATGTACATAGGTTAGTAACTGGTGCACAGAGTCTTCTAAGTTCTGTAGAAATTGTCATGCTGACACGATTCTGTCTAATAACTCCAGGCTGCTTACAAAAGTTAGTATCTACTACATAGAATCTCACTTCTGTTCAAAATGTTTTCTGCTGAACCCAAAAATGTGTGTGGAAAATAATGAACACAAGTCAACTGTCACCTGCACACAGAGTTACTCTTGAATACGAAGATTTATAACGTGTTTAGTACCGCTACACACCTATGGTGCATTTGGAGCAGATGTGTTTTGTAAACACATCTATTAGCTGGACGCATGCTGTGCAAAATTAAGTACACAAGTAATATGTACTTACCCACCACTATGTATCCTATAAAACAAACTAACACACTCGCTGGATGTCATAAGTAATGTCATCAATGATGTCATCAATGATGTCATAGAAAGTGCCACGAGTTATGGCATATGTGAGGTCATAAGCAGTGCATGGCAGGAGCAAAAGTTATAGTTAGTGCTGCTAACTATAACTGCTGAATTTCCTTTTCTTTTAATCTTCAAACGTTAATGTTGTCGCAGAGAAATTCACCTAACTAGAACATCACAACCTTTTTTTACACACTTTTAGTCCTACTTCTATGTTTGGTCTCTCCCGGTTTTTGCTTTTCAAACAGTGGTCACCCTAATTTGGAAGGCACACAAGGCAGGTTAGTGACTCATGCTGCTGAAACGAAAAGGGTCACTTGAGTCATTTAGTGCAAAGAAATGAGAGAGTCTTGGCAAATGTACTCATTAAATAGTCTGAAGTCGAGAGTGTCATTCGCCATTTTAGGACTTAAAGTTTAGGGAACATTTCTGATGGCATTTGGAAACTGATTTTTAACTTCTGCAGAAAATCGTCTAAAATAGGTTATCTAACGTGATACTAGTACAGGGCACTTTAATTACAAGTACTGTACACAATGGGCACCCTGTCCAATTTTTCGCTCTCTCCTCTGAAGGCAGTCTATAATTTTGTTGGCCCCATGTCCTAGGGTCGGGACAGGTACTATTTCTACGAGGCGGAAACTTGTTCTCTTGTTTTAGTATCAAAGGAAACTACCGCCATCTAGTGGTCAGTTTCTTGGAATCGTTCATTTTGCTAATTGCAGATGAAAATTTTGTAGCGGCATTTTTTGGTTTGAATTGTGCACCTTTACAGAAATTAACTCGCGAAAACGCTTAAAAATACAAATGAAATAGAAGCTTTTATTCCCAAACAGATACTCTGAAGCATTCTTAATATGCTCGAATGCAATGTCAGACAAAGATTGCGAACATTAAACAAAGATATTTCTAGAATCAACAATGTGAGCTCTGTTGCCCAAGTAGTTTCCCAGGTTTCAAACTATTTTCAAGACAACCCAGAAAAAAGAGTGCTGTGACAGAGTATGGATAGTTCTGCTGATACAATTTCACCCCACATATTTCCAATTTAAAAGAACTAGATTCTTATTTACTCTGCGAAACTCTAAATAGGAATGTATCTAAATAAACAAATATTTTCCATCCACACTTGATACACTACCCAAACCGTGGCTCGTGCCATGTCAAACTGCAGGAAGGCTCTTCACGAGTTAGAAGCATCACAGGTTTGCACAAGAGACTCGTGTGCTCAAGTTCAGTAAAGACGCTCACGCTGAACCAATGACATCGCGTACAAATGGGGTTGATGCCACTAGATTTCACACACAGAGGGAAATCATAAAAAAGTTGTTTCCAAAAACAGCGCGTACTGCCCTGAACCCTGGAAGGATTGCACGCGCTAAGATGGCTGCTAAGATGATGCAGTGGTCCAGGACACAGGAGAGTCGTTGATCAAGTTCCCCCAGAGAGTGGAAGCAGCAGCAGGAAGTATTTTAGTCCCCAAAAGGAAGATCACAGCTTGCATGGTTCTACTCTCAGGATTAACTAAATGAGTGCGTGCACTTTATGAAGGGACCATGAGCACTTCTATGGCAAAAAAATACAGTATAAAAGTGAAAACAGCTGCCTGCTTTCCCGGGCGTCTTATCTCATCCTTCTTTCCCTTGTGTTGGTGCCCGTTCTGCTGTAAGCCCTGAAACTGGGCTTCAATAATGTGACCTGTGACTCCACCAGTACATACTGGGAAATATCTACCTTTCTTACAGGGTGACTTTTTACCTTCTTGCTAAAGATTTAAACGCTAGGCCAGCCAATATGGCAACCCAATTTTTTTTCATGCTTTCTGTGGACTTTTAAACTCTGCTATTGATTTCACACAGTTTTGGGGCGACTAAAACATGAATGTAGCTTCACTCACTATCCCTGGCCACATTATGTGCCAAGGGCAGGGTCCAGCAGTATATGTATAAGGAACGTTTTGCCAAAACAAGCCCCACATATATATTTTAATTTTATTGAAGCAAGTTACCACTTCGAAATGCCCCTCCCGCGAACTAGCTGGCAAAGGATCAGTTTCCTGTTCAGCGCCACAGGGCTGGTGGCAGGGTTTGTTCTGTACAGGGTAAGATTGGGCAGGGCCTGCTCAGAGGGCTTCAAGCACAGGTTGGCTATCAGAGTTATTTTGAAAGGCAGTAAATTTGGTACTGGTCTCAGATGGGGTCCTCAGACATCCAATGTGCCTGTCCCGACCTCTAGCGATCGCTCCGCTTCTTGTCCCTTGTTTGGAATGGCCAGTCTTGAGCTGCAGGACCCAAGTTCCTCCGGGCAATATGCTGTGAGAGGATTGGGGAAAGGCATTTTCTGGTTTATTCACATTCATTTCCAATGGAAAACGTACAGCGGGCACAGAGTATCCTTTGTTTCTTTTGGAAGCCAGCGGAGGTGTACCATGCACAGTTCTGTGGCCTGGGTTGGACTCCGCTTAAGGCAGAATTGTGCCACTTTGTTCTGCATCCTCTGGATTTTATTTACCTTCTCCAGAGAGTCTATATCACAGATGTGGCAACGCCAGTGCACTTGCAAATTAAATCCTTCTTCCATCTGCAGTGGGGAAGAGCAGGCAGGACCCTTCGGGAAGGTCAGCAGCGGCTTGAGTGACGCCGCATGAGAGTGATCCGGTCCGTGAAGTGGGTCAAGGCTCCAAGAAGGAATCCATGGGATGCTGCATTCGTTCGCTCTGCACCGCACAAAAGCATGCCAGCTGCACTGTTGCTTTAGAAAATGAGTCTTAAGTCACGGAGTGGCAAACAGTGGTGGTCGGCACAGGTAAGAGCGGTGGGGCGGGGTGGGGCAAAGTCTACAGACGACGGGGTAGATAAAATTAAATGAAAAAATAAATAAAACCACTTAGCCATCGTGCAAGGTAAAGGGTTTTATTTATTTTTTTATTTAATTTTACCTACCCCGCTGTCTGTCGACTCGGAATGCCACCCCACCACCCTTACCTATGCTGGCCACCACTGGTGGCATACATGTCAGTGACGGCCATGCATTGTGCAGGATAGCCGAGAGCATTTCTAGGGCCTTGAAGCCATCTGCTAGTTGCACTTGGTTAGTGCACTTAGTGTAGGCGACTTGGCTACATGAAAACTCTAGATAAAAATGTTGTTGTGCAATTCAACATAAAAATAGACACTCTTGAAAGCCCTGTGCTCCCTAGGGTCTATTTTAGGAAAACACCATGAGACGGAACATGTGACTAAGCTATAACAACATGTCTGATCTGTGTAGAGCAACCCTTATTTACCAGGTTGTGCCTTTGAAGCCGAAATGTGTGTACCTGCATAATTTAAGTTTTATCAATCACATAATTAATGAAATAAACAGCAACAGGTCCTAGACCGACAATGCAGAATATCCCATATTCTGCACCCTGCACAGTAGTGCCCAAAGCTGCAGGCCTTTGCGATTAAAATTGTATGGTGGTGAGATCAAAGGGCCCCTCTCTTCTAAATTGATCTTACTGTGTGTAGAAACCCAGTAAACTAATTGATAATTACAAGGCCAAGTCTCAATTAATGTATTCTAAAGGGCGATGGCAAAACCAGGTCACCCGAAAACTATAAAGGAAAATGTATGCCATAAAACAAGGAGGCATTATCATAAGAACTTGTGAGCGTCTGTTAGGAATGGTGTAGGACTGTATGGTATGTCTACCAATTTTAGGATGTTAGGAGTGTGAAATGTTGGCAGCTATGCATATTTCCAAATTAGATTATCCAAATTAAAATTCTAGGTATTGCTAAATTTAGAAGGTCTTCAAAAATGCTAACTACCTATCAAGGTGACCACAGATAAGATGGTAGCCCCCAGTAAAAATCAGTTTGAAAAAGTTATCATGAATTTTGCAAAGCGGGAGCCTTAGAGGTAGAGTTTTGAAATAGGCTAATATTAACTATTAATATCCTTATCATACAGTGGGGAGTGTACACACATTTTAGAGCCAAATTAAATTGCTAACAGTCCCACCCATTCAAGGGGCTGGGTCTTATGCAAACAACAGCATTAAAACATATTATATATATATATATATGGATCCAAGGAAAACAACTTCAATCACATTGACGCCCCTTTTCAAAGCTGTCACACTTTCTTTAAAGTATGAGTGCATGTGGACCCCATAGTCACTAAATGAACTATATAATATCTTAAACTTGCTGGTTTTGATATTGTCAACTAAAAGAAACAAACTGGAATAGTAACCATAAATTAGGACTAGTCCCTAATAGAGAGCCGATTTGAGTCGGTCTTTTAATTCCATAGATTCTGTTCTACTAGATATTGTGTAACTAGAGCATCATGACCCTAGGCATAATAGGTGTATTGTGGCTCAGCGCTTTGAGAGTCATACAGGCAATTTTAAGAAGGATCCTAGGTTCATAGGGTGCCATTTCAGTGAATGGAGGTCAGGGGTAATATGATCTCTTTTTTTGGAGCCAGTCATGAGACTTGCAGCTGAGTTCAAGGTAGCCTTCAGCAGTGCAAGTCTGCTTTTCGATAGTCCCACTAGGATGGCACTGCCATAGTCTAGTTGAGATGGAAAAAGTGCTTTGAGCACTGTTTTAAGATCTGCCGTAGGAATGAAAGGATATAGTTTCCATAATGCATGAAGCTGGTGGTTAGCTCCTCTAGTGGTGGAACTGATGTGATGCTGCGTGGAGAGAGCAGTGTCCAAGATTATACCTAGGGATCTGGCTGAGTCAATGATGTGTGGGGTACAGTTCAAGGCAGTAAGATCTGGGAGCCAGTCTTTAATGCTAGGTACAATCCTGGGCGGTGAGATCAGAAGGAAATCCGTTTTGAGGGTGTTAGGCTTTAGGTGGTCATGAGTCAGCCAATGTTGAGTTTTAGTCAAGGTGTTATTGAGGATGGCGATGTCACTGTGAGAAGCAATTTTCATGAAGATGCGAGTGTCATCTGCACACATGTGGTAGAAGATGAGAAAGTTTGAGGATTCCGGTCGGGGGCTCCATGTACAGCTTAAACAGTGTTGGGGAGAGAGTGAAGCATTGAGGGACGCCGCCCTAGAGTAACATGCGGCTGATCTGAAAGTGTGGTTGATTAGCACCATTGTGATCTGTTGTGTGGGAATGAGGTGAACCATTTTAACACAGTACCAGAAAGGCCCATCCTGAATTCTAATAGGTTCAGAAGGGTTTCATGGTTGACCGTGTCGAACGCCGCTGACAGGTCAAGTAGTATTAGTAAGCAGTGATCAAGAGAGTGAAGAGTGTCTTCACCAAGGTAGTTTCAGTGCTATGACCTGGTCTGAAACCAGATTGACATTAGTCGAGTAGTTGGAATTGCTCGATGAGATTATAGAGCTGTAAGTGCACACATTTGTCAAATAGTTTGGCCAAAGTAGGGATGTTGGAGATGGGGTGGTAGTTGTTAGGGTCAGCCTGATCAAAGTTGTTTTTTTTTTTAAAGATAGAAGTAACCCGACTGCTTTTTAGGCAGTCAGGTAAGGAGCCTTGGGTAAGAGAGGCATTGAGTGCACTCACTGAGAAGTTTGAAAGGAAGAGGATCATTGAGGTGGTTGGAGGATTTCAGCAATGTTAGAAGTTTTTGGATGTTATTTTCCTCAAAGGTTTTAAAGTTGGACCAGGCATTGTTGCTTTTTGGTTTGTGGGGAGAGGGAATTGGGCAACCCTCCTGAACATGAGTGCATCGGTGAGGCAGGGGTGTGCACGGTAGGAGTTCTAAGGTGTTCTGTATCTCGGATATGATTAGGTTTGCTGGCTGGGGCTTTGCTTTTCCAGATGGTTTGTTTTTTTACAATTTTGAACCAGTTTTTTGGGGCGATTGGATGCTGTGTCAAGTTGGTTATGAAAGAAAGCAGCTTTGGAATTTCTAATGTGCCTATCATAGAGACGGTGTGCGTCTCCAGGCTCTTTCAGCAATTCTGAGGTATCAGCATTCCTTCTTGAGGTTGCAGTTGAACCAAGGGTTAGATCTTTTGGATGGGACTCTCTTTAGTTGTGTGGGGGCAATGGAATCCATAATTGTTGACATAGAGTTGGTGTAGTGATGAGTGAGGTTATGAATGTCATGCACATTAGAGGTAGGGAGCAGGCTGTGTTTACCAATAGCAGATAATGTGAGTGAATGAGTGTCTCTGACCAGTGTTTTGCTTTCCTAGGTTGGCAGCCCCTAGAGTTACCTGCTCTTTCAGATATGAAGAAGGTGATGCAAGGGTGGCCAGTCCAGTCAAAGGGTAGGATGGATTCGATATGAATGGTGTTTTCTTTTGTGATGATTAAATATAAAATGGCATCTTTATTATCGGTAGGGCTGTTGCAGGCTTCGATAAGGTTCTGGTGGAAGGATTTAAAACTGTTCACCAAACTGTCACTGAAATTGTTCCAATGAATGTTGAAGTCGTCAAGGAAAGTCTGATTGTTATGCTCTTCATAGTTGGAGGAGATTAACTCCATGACCTGTTCCATGAATTTGAGGTTTTTGGCAGGTGGGTGGTAAAATGTGTGGAGAGAGTTCGTAGAGTTTTCATTGGTTTTGAAGTTAATCCTAAGGTATTCGCAGGAGGGTAATGATAGAGAATATGTTTCTTTCATGACATCATGGACCTGTGTATACAACCTATACCACCTCCAGGGTGACCTGAATGGTCTAGTCTAATGATGTCATAACTGGGTGGGAGAGTAGTATTTCAAGAATAGGGGATGAGGATTAATTTAGCCAAGTTTCAGTGAGTAGAAGTATGTCAAGGTCAAACTTAAGTAGAAGATCAATTACGTCAGCCTCAAGTTTCACAGCTGAACGACTGTTTAGTAATGAGCATTTGAGGGAGGTTTTAGTAGCAGTAGTAGAAATGTGTGAGATGGGAACTTGTTTGAGGTTCGTGTTATTGATGAATCTAGAGCTAGGGTGAGAAACCCTAAGAAGGTGAGTGATAATGGTCTGAATTTTCCCAGGAGGCACCGCTTGGACAATCGGGGCATGGTTATAGGTGGCAAGGAGGGAAAGGATATCATGGTTTCATAGCTGTCTGACTAGTCTATTGGGTTAGGAGTATTGGTCCAGATTCAGTTTGTGTCTCCATCTGGGTTGTGGGACCCAGGTATTGGAAGGGCAGGGACCATAGTGGGAGTTGGGCATAGGGGTGATGTGGTTCTGGCAGTGAGGTGAATTGAAGGACCTAGTATGCTTCAGGTTGGAGGTGATATGCACTAGTTTAAGCATGTCAGCCCTAATCAGCAGTAGTTCTGACATTATTGTCTCAAGTGTAGAATGAGTTTTGTGACTCCTAAAGGGCTCCCGACTGATGGAAGCACCTACACCTGGAGAGCGTGACAAGTGCGACTGATTGAGGGTGCAGTCGTAAGTAGTGTCTACTGTCGGTGTCTGGTTAATAAGGAGTGGAGCATGTACTATTCTGGGTGATGGGAGAGTTGATCATGGGTTCCAGGGAGGGATGGGAAGGAGTGTTTTTTGTCATAAGGCATTACCAGCCTTAACAGTTAAGGAAGGGGTATGATGAACTGCAGTTATATCCATGGATTCGTTGGAGTTCGCCAAGGGAGAGAGTGTTAAAGAGGGATATAGGGGATAAGGAAGATGATGTTGATGCAAATGGCCAAATCTAATTTATTCTTGATGTAGGAGAAGAGATTGGCACAACGTTCCAAGTTTCAATCTGAAGATTGAATGAGCACGGTGCTGTTGTTATTGATGGAGAGGGTGGCTTCTGTACTGTACAACGAAGAGGATATGATGGTGAGTTCCTGACCCTGTGGTAATAACTTGGTGGTAGTGGTATTGAGTAGAGGACAGAAGTTTCCTCCATTGCGTGCATTGGTTGGTAGTGAAAATGAGGTCATTCAATATGATGCCTTTGTTGGGGCAGAAGTAGAGGTCTGTGATAAGAGCTCCTTTATTTAGGTTGAGAATTTTTATTTGATATTTTTAATGGTGTTTTTTGATAGGTTAGGAGGGTAATTTATTCTGAATGAGTTGTTTACTGAAGGAGACAATAAGGAGTATGTCTTATTGACTTCAGATGATTCCATGCTGGATGTGGAAGTCATGTAAAGCTGGAGGATGTAGGGTGGGGATCTATTCCAAGATGGCTGCCCTAATGGAAGCAGAAGTATGATAGTTTGAAAAGCTTGTTGGTTTGGTTTGCAGTCTCCAAGATATGAGGCATAATATACTTTTTCGTCAACAAAAGAGAAAAGAGAAATGTGCACCGTAAAAAACACCTCAAACCGAAACTGATAGTCATACAATTCAAAGTTCTGAATAGTACACAAGGTGTGGGCAAGCAGGGAAGGCTGGGATTCGAAAACAGGCCTCTACTGCCTAGTTTTCTTTAAGGGCAATCATTGAATCATTGGGTTCAAACTGGAGCCAAAGAGAAACATGTCAGGCATCAAATGGTGATAGTACAGGGTGAAACAAGGGGTATCAAATTCACAAAGGGGACCAGGCATTCTCCTTTTTAGCAAAGAAAGCGAGGCAGCAGAGAATTGAGTTAAGCAAGGATAAGAGAAGGGCTGCTGAAGGTGAACAGAAGAAACTGAAAGCAAGCAATGTCAAAGCCAATAGTCCTCAGTTTAACATACCAAAACAAGGAAACAGCATTTGAACGTGCCTATGTCATTATGCAGCAGCACATCAGAACCAGACCTATTTGTGAAGTGTCTTGTGTTGGTTCTATTCATGTTGTTATGTTAATAAAATGTATACAGCGCACAAATACCCTCGGGTGTCTTGGTGCTACCAGTGCTACATACTGTACTCAGTGCTACTACCACTAAAAGAGCCAGGTCTTCAGTTGTTTTCTGAACTCGAGAAGGGAGGACATTTTTCTAAGATATAGTGGAAGGGAATTCCATTCCTTGGTGGTGTTATAGCTGAAACTTCCCCCCCACCCCCCCCAAATCATCTTTTTAATCCTGACCACCGGCATCAGATGGGCATTAGCCGAACGCAGAGGTCTATTTGGAGAATACCATCTGAAGAGGTCCTCTAGAAATTTTGGCCCTTTTTTGTGCAAAGCCTTATGGGCCATGCAAAGTGCCTTGAACATTATCCGCTGACCGACTGGCAGCCAGTGGAGGTCTCGCAATGCTGACCTGACAAACTGATATTTAGGTATGTCCAGAATCAGTCTTGCGGCAGCATTTTGTACTGCCTGTAACTTCCTGAGGAGGATGGATTGCACATTAATGTACAGTCCATTACAGTAGTCAAGTTTAGACAAGACTAAGGAGGTTACAACCAACTTTCTGCAGGATTTAGGAATAAAAGGCAACATTTTCCCTATGGTCTTAATTGTAAAAAACGAAGAAGACACAACCTTAGAGACTTGAGCTTTAAAACTAAGTTTCTCGTCTATGATAACCCCAAGATTTTTAGCTTTATCCACAGGGATAGGGGGGAGGACCAAGATTATCTGGCCACCAAGCTGTGGACCAAGGTGGAAAGAGGTTTCCGAACATAATCACCTTTGTTTTGCTCAAGTTTAACCTCAAGCAGTGAGTATTCATCTAATGACTTAAGGAAAGCATACAGTCATGAAGATTTGATGAGCGGTTGATGTCCTTGTCCACTATCGAGATCACCAGCTGGGTGTCGTCGGCATAAGAAGTGGGAATCAAATTAAAATTTATCAGTGGTATTAATTCCGCTACATAAATATTAAAAAGTGTGGGGCTCAACGATGAGCCCTGCGGAACACCGCATGGAAGGGTAAAAGGTGCCGACTTAAATTTGCCCAGATGAACTGATTGGGTCCTCTCTGATAAAAACGATGTTAGCAGGGAGAGGGCTTTACCTTTTATCCCAATTGCTTGTAAACGATAGACCAGAAGAGTATGGTCTACCGTATCAAATGCAGCGAATAGGTCAAGCAGCATCAAGGCTGCTGAACCACCGCTGTCTAATGAGGAACGGATTTCTTCTGTAGTCTTAATCAGAGCTGACTCTGTACTGTGGTTAGCTCTGAAGCCAAACTGACTGATCTAGAATCTGATTAGTTGCAATAAAAGTGGAGAGTTCTGCATTCATGGTTTTCTCAATTATCTTGTCCGGAAGTGGAATTCTCGCAATGGGCCGACAGTTGGCTCTATCAGTTGCATCCAAATTGCTTATTTTCTTTTTTTTTTTGAAGGGGCAAGATACAAGCCTGCTTCCACACAGTGGGAAAGGATCCTTGCTCTATCATTTGGTTAAATATCTTAGATAGGTGTGGTCCGATGAAATGGCAGATATTTTGTAGGATCTTAGGAGGGCAGGGGTCTTCCGGAGAGCCTGACTTGGCCATGGAGATCAGTTTAGTGATTTGCATAGGAGAAGTCAGTGAGAAATTAAAAGGAGAGACTTTTTCGCTAATTTCTTGTTCAAGTTTTTTTACCCTTTGGTGTAGAATGGGTGAACTGATCATAGATATGGTCTACCTTTGTTCTAAAGGAAAGAGCCAGAGCATCACAGAATTCTTGATTAAAATTAACAGAATCATCTTTTGTAATTGTGGTCAGATTTTTCACAGTTTAAAATAGCTCTTTACTAGAACTACCAGTTTTTGCTATCTGTGCTGTATAATAGAGAGTTTTCTCCCCAATCAGCTTTTTTTTTTTTAACTCTGAGAGCATGGATTTATAATCGATTGCTTTCTAAAAGTTCATGATTTTTACGCCAAATCATTTCTTGCCTTCTGCAAGCCTGTTTGTCTATTCTCAAAGCTTCAGAAAACCACGGGGCAGATGGTGTTCGCCTATTTTTATTAATCTATATGCTAGGGACTAGATTTGTAAAATTGGTCTCAAGCCAAGTGGTATATTTTTTGTCTGAGACTTCTACATCTTTCTCCACCTCCAATTCGCTTTTTGCTAGCTCGTTGACCAAAGTTGTAGGGTCAAGTTTATGCCCCGCTCGGCCAGTAATCTTTGAATTAACCGTGTTAGGACTGTTAGCTCGTAAGAACTTATATCTAAAAAGAATGGCATGATGGTCAGTCCAGATTAACAGAAGCGTGGATAACTTGGAGATGGCCGGATTGTTAGTGAACAGGCCGTCTAGGGTGTGTCCCGCAGTATGCATAGCACCATAGACTGTCTAAGGCCGAACTCTGCGGTCATATCAAGTAGCTCCTCCGTATCTCTATCATCAGTTGTTTCTAGGTGAAAATTCATATCCCCTAAGATTGTATAAAAAGTTAGAGTGGAGACTGAGCTCTAACAAAGAGTGGAGATTAACTAAAAAGTTGGATCTGGAGCCTGGAGGGCGATAGATCAGGAGACCTTTAAAATAATCTTGACCAGAGGGAGTAATTTTAAAAAGCAGGGCCTCACAGTCCGGTGTGGCTATTACTGAACAAAAGGAGCTTAATTCAGCCCTGTGGATCAATGCTAGTCCGCCGCCTCTTTAAAATTGCCTATCATATCTAAAGATACAATAGCCCTGTAGAGTCGCAATGTTAAAATCAGAGTCTGATGAGTCATCACCCCATGTTTCTGTAACAAATAATATGTCAAGTTTATAGTCTGTGATGAAATCAGCAATTTCATATTTATGTCTGACCAGGGACCTAGCATTAATAAGTGCTAGCTGTAGGTCAGTATCTGTTTGATCTTGAGTCGTTCTATCTCTCAGTGAATTGATTGGCAGGTCTAAAATTTAATATCACAGCCTAAACATTGGTGGCAGTCCGGTTTTATTATATGTTTACACTTAATCTGATAGCATTTCTGGCGTATCGGCGGGCGTAGAGACAAAAGGTTCTCACCTGAATAAAATATTGTAGATTTACATGCCGTGTAAGAACCAGGGTCTGTGGCCCTGGGCCCGGTCCAGGCGCGGACGGGAGCAGACGGGCTTGACTTTGGTGCGCGTTTGGCGCGCCCGCTGCGCGGCCGTTTCAGCGTGGCCCTAACTAGGAGGCACCAACGTCTAGAGTGCTAACCGCAAAGGAAGTGGATAAGCAGAAGTAAGTGTCTGAATGTGATACCTGGAATGAGGTTCTTCCCTCCACAACAATCGGTACAAACCGTAAGCACACATCATAATATTAATACACATGAAACATGCTCAGATAAAAATTAAAATCGTTGTCATAGAACACAGTAGCTAAAATAAGTTAAAACCTTCACAGCAATGGTACTGTGCAAAAAGCGAGACAGCAGCGTTTTTAAACAATAAAAGGTCAGTGAGAAAGCCTGTGCAAGTAGCTGCGAGCGTAGCTCTAACAATAGCAGTATGAGACCATATATTCAGAAGAAACCCGACTATCATTCCCGGGGTGTCACATGTTTGGTATTATCTGACAGGTGCCCAACATATGGTCCTCTTATGTGGTTTCTTATTTGCAACTGCCGACTACTTTTCTGCATTTATGTTTATTATTGTATGACAGTATGTATTGTATGTGTTTGGGTAGTGTGCCTTCAGTGGATATGTGTTCATACAGTGTGGTGCGTTGGGGTTATATGGCTAATATGGTAGAATTCTCCTGTCTTTTCCATCACTGTACATCATGAATCATGCAGTCAGCTTCTCATGATGGCAGTGAGAATCCCTCGAAGGAGAGCGCCATTATCTCTCTCAGGGAGCATGAAACATTTTCCACTGCCAAAGGACGTGTTGGTTCTCCAAAATAGTTGCTGAAAAAGACCGGCTGGTTTCTCAGGCAGAACTTGACCTTGTGGACTCCAGGGATGCAACACATGTAATGCACCCCTCACAATGGAAAGCCTTTCAGTGCTAAGGATCATTAGCCAGGAAGCAGGGAATTCATGTAATGTAATATACTGTCTTCTTTCATTTTATTTACGCTCTCTTTCTTCATAATCGCTACACTGCTTGTGGTTTCTACTGTAATATTTTTGCATGAAATCTGCATTTGAACAATTTTCAAATAAAGGAGACTGTGCTCTCTTTAGAAAAGGGGAGCAGGGAGTCCAATAAAATACTTGGGTCTCTGACAGGTAATGTTGCGTTCCTATTGCAAGCTCCCTTTGGATAGGTTCACTGGAGTTATGTGGGACGCAAGCTGCCTGTTTTTTCCTCACTCTGAATGGTAAATTAGCATGTTGTATACGTAGGATAGACCCTGCCATGCAACATTATTGGCCTGTAAGCATACATGAGCTCACAGACACACGGTCTGGAGCCATTCAGCAGGTTGGAGAATCAATAACCTGCAAATCTAACTATATAGGTAATATAAAACAGTAAATTCATGTTTCTAAACTTCATGGTCGAGTCTACAAATGTTGTAAAATCCTCAAAATATAAGTAAGGACTTTGGGAGGTGCTTATATTACAGCGCACTGTTTACAAACATAATAGTACAAATCCACTCACCTGGAGCTCTCACCTAGGTGGAGGCAAAACATCAAAGAGAGGAGCTCGGGCACCAACACTCATTTTTTTCTATTTAAATAGTGCTTCAGTGAAGATGCTTAGAATGGCATTTGTGCTTCAGTAAAAGCCGCATGTTGTCATTCTGTTCTTATAATACTCTAATGCTTAAACCAGAGCTTACTTTGTAAAGAAATAAGTGCCAGGGCCCTTGTCGGCCCCTGCAGCTTGCACCACCCAATGCCCCTGCCAATGACAGTACCAATACAATCACCAAGCATCACATTCCTCTAAGTTTGACAATTTAGACTAATCCAAGCCCCCAAAGCTATAATAATGGATTGACCTTCAGGTATTATTGATTTTGACTGTGTATTGATATAATATAGAACTGTTGTTGTCCACTTCAAACAGTGATTGACTGTCATAAGTGCAGGTGTTGACAATTAAGTACCAGTCCTGAGCTCCAGAAACCACAGGCTCAAATTAAGCACTGGCTTCAACTAAGATGGATGTCCTAGCCAATTAAATTCATGCCCTCTAATGAAGCCCCAGTGAAAATAGCTTTGCAGTCTCCAAACCAAGGATCTGCAGCTTTTGAGAGCCATAAATGTCAAACCGCACTGGTCTAATAAAACTATAGGTTCATGTTCAAAAACGTTATAGTCACATATACAAATACTGTAACGAAATTCGGAGTGTGTTTAATATTACAGAACTTTGTACCACACGTTTAGAAAAGTAATGAAAAAAAACCAGCAGTGGTACTCGCACCCCTTGCTGGAGGCATGGAAGCAGCATAAGAAAAAAAAAAGCTTCTGCTTCTGAGCTAAGTTCATTTTAAAAGCAAATAACTGTGCTGGTTTGCTTGTGTTGAGCAGCAAATCCTCATTTGTCACTTACGAGTGAATCTCAATAAAATTAATTAAGATAAAAAACAGAGACACGGGAGAAACTGCAAAGCAACTGGACCATAGACTTGGCAACAAAAAAAGGACGCTAACCTTCGGTACGCTGTACTAAAACATCATCATAATGGACTATTGGAGTTACTTCTATTCTACAAGAGTCCCTGAAAGAGACCACCCATGCAGCTGAGAAAGGAATGGCGCAGCTACATCTGAGCCAGCACTCCAGGCAGTACGCACTGTAAATGCTGCCATTTTTGGTTGGGCCTAACCCATTTGTTAATATTTAACTTGATGAGCCATTTTAGGTCTCGCCTAGGCAGCACTTGCGCTGTCTCTTCGAGACATGCTGTATTCAGGATATGGGCAATCAACACACCAAGCGCTTCCGGTTGGTTAGTTGGCCTGCTTTCTGAATTTCTTTACTCTCTCTTCCTTTACTCTGGTTGGTCAATATAGTCCGCCTTTTTGTGCTTGGTTCCCTCCTAGGAGAAATCCCAGGAGACAGCACCAATAGTTTTTTTGAGTTAGCCACCTCTGGCCATCTGTTGCCTCCTCACTCGTATCCCCTCCTTCCCATCATTGCTGCCGTCCTTCCTGTGGCCTGCCCCACTGCCCCCCGTGCAACACTGCATTGAGTTTTGTGGCAAAGGTGGCACGCCGCGCTTTAGCTTTAAACATCTGAAGCCAAAGCGCGGCGTGCAGCCATTGCTTCCAAAGTCAGTAAATAAAAAAACAAAGGCGGGTGACACAGCATTAATTTTCCATTTATTTCCATTTATAGCAATGGCGGTGTGCCACGCTTTAGCTTCAAACATCTAGAGCTAAAGAGCGGCAAGCCGCAATTGCTACAATAGTAAATAAACAGAAGAAAAAAAAAGTCGGCTGCAAATGGTTTTTTACATTTATTGACTTTTGTAACAATGGCGGCATGCCGCACTTTAGCTTTAAACATCTAAAGCTGAAGCGCGGCGTGCCGCCATTGCTACAAAAGTCAATAAATAAAAACACAGAGGCAGGCAGACGCCGCATTTCTTTTATATTTGCAAAGCAATAGCTGGAAATTTAACTAATGCGAGACCTATTGCATTGCAAACGTTTGTTTGATCAGCAGACACAGCAGATACACACTGAAATGAGGAGACGGGAGAGGGAAAGGTAAATAGTCCCTCCTGCACTGATATCCAAAAACCCAATTGGAAAGGATATTTCCAAACAGTTAACGGCATTAGGTGAGAGATAGAAATTAACTTCTCAAAGCTGAGCCTATACTTGACTGACAAGTTCTGAAGCCAATGGCTAAACCGAAAAATCCATAAATTGAAAGACCACTCCAGGTATATTGGAAACAATATCTTTGTTTGACAGCTTTGTTGTCAAAACCCTGACCTATAGAAAGGAGAAGAGGAGGCAAATGGATGTACCAATCTAGTACAATTTTTTACATTTAACAAACGTAAATTTCAATCAAATGCCCATTTTCCAACCAGATAATGTTTTTAATCGATTCTGTGGAGTCCAGTGGAGTATGTACATAGCTTGGACAGAAGCTGCTAATTCTGAGGCTTGGCCTCTGTTACTCAAGTTGGAAAAATAGACGTTATTTGTTGCCTGTACGGTTCTGTTCCTTCTATCGCTACTGGGTGGTACGTTGACACTTATGTAAAGCTGTTGTTGAAGTCAGAACAGAGCATTTAAAGCAAATTTTAAACATTGTGCCTGGGAATGTCAGCAGGGAATTTATTGAAAAAATCTTGCATAAGAAGAAAAACCCTGTTAGTCAGTCATGCAAGTAAGTGCAGCTGGGACCATGTAAGCAGTTTCTGATTACCAGTGTTTAAAGAGAATCATCAAATGCAAAACCGTGCGCCCTGCCTGGAATGTTTACAGTCACATAAAGCCCGAGGGCGTGAAAAAGGGCCTTTCTGACCTGGCCTCAAGCGCTCACAACGCTGTCACAGGTAGGTGGGTCTGGAACTAATCACTGCTGACAGCACCCGCCTTTTCGGTTGTTACTTCATTCTACCAGCTGCTTGGTCGTTCCTCCTTCAGTCACAGTGTCCTCTTAAGAATTGTCGGGCTCCTGAGCAAGACTTTTTGCTAATTCAAGCCTGCATGATGCCGAACAGGCATTTTGAAACGTAGGCCATACAAAACAGTTAAAATGGCTCTTTCTGGGTGCCCCAAAATCCTTAAAATGACACTGCGTAAAGAGACTGAGTCCGAGGTAGCTGGTTGAAATATGAAATATTTTTAGAAAGTGCAGAGAAAGGATGATAGCAGCATGCATACATTCAAGGCATTTCATAGCAACAAGTACAATTTCTAGTAAATAGAACCCCAATGCCAAGGTCTAAGAATTAGCAGCCAAAATACATAAATCGAAAATGTTATGCACACTCCCATTAAAAGTAAATGGGCATAAGCATTCTAGAGTAAATGATTGAAAGAGTAGAAAATTACAAATTCAGCAGATCTTGGTATAATCAGAAAGTTTTACGTGATCAATTATCATTTCAATTGCACACTTGCCCAGATAAAAAAAAAAGAAATACATTGGATCTATAGTTAATTATGCAACTAAGTGACATCTCAGGCCCAGCTGGATCACAGCTGGACTGCCAGAACAGGCCAATATAATTTCAAATTGCACGCTTTCCCTGATAAACGTTCAGTATTGTGAAAGATGTTTAATAATCAACATCAGGATAGAAGGGTCACAAAATGATCCCTTTACGAATGGGGAGTATCCTGTTATTAAAGGCTTCTATTTTTTATACCCTGACACAAAATGCAACCACTAGTGTGCTAACTTATTTTGCAAGAATACATTTTAAAAAGGCGATCAGAAAAATCGTACACATGACACACAAGACAATTTCTAGTTTGGTACATTCATTTTCAAATTACAAACATTAAATCTAATAAAGCAATTTTCTTGACCTTTTTTTTTTTTCAATAAGCTGCCCAAAACACACATCACATACAATAAATCAAAAGATACATACATGGTGAGAATGTAAATATTCCAGTTTATGTATACACAATACATAAAACAATGAAAAACATTTCGTGTCTGATATTCAAACTTCCAAGTACATAATATCCGTTATCTTCATTTTCTATTTTAGGATAACTGATGCAGTACATTAAACAATGCTGTCGACATGTCGACCCAATGGATAATGTTTTACTAACTTCACATCACAGCGGGTCTTTCTCAGGACTACAATGGTGAACAAAATGAGGGACAGTCTTCAAGGGATGCAATTCAAACAAAGAACACACAATCGATTTGTGTCCAACCGAAAGATTAACATCAGTTTATGTATAGTCATCACCGACCAGGGTTCACTCTGAATTATTTATTTATGTTGCAGACTGGACTAAGGGAACACACTCTACGTAGGAATCACCACACACCTCCCGAAAATACTACAGACAATACAAAACACAGCAGCAAGACTCCTCCTTGACCTCCCTGAATGCATCCACATCACACCGCACCTCGAGACGCTACATTGATTCCCGAACTAGAAGAGATGCCAGTTAAAGATGTTCATCCATGCATACAAAGCCCTGCACAATGAAGGTCCAGCATCTATCAACCAATGCATGACTTTCCACCAACAGGACCAGACACCTACGAAACACCTTTTTCTTCCTCACGTACACCCACTGGATCCACCAAAACAACAGCAGAGGATGCTACTTCTCACACCCGGCAGACAGAGCTTGGAACGACCTTTCCCTGCACCTCATGTCTGCCGCATCTCTCCGGGGAAGGACTTAAGATCTGACTGTTCGATTAAAGACATCACCACGAAGCAGCAAGATACTCCAGCTTTATAAATCTCCAATTGATTGACTATCATTTTCCAAATTCTGACTTTTTTTTATTGTCTTGTTCTCAGCATATCTCTGAAATGTGTTGTTTGTTTAATATGAAACCTGGTCAATATTTTTTGATTACATGGTTATTTGTTACAGGGATCAATAATATTCCCAGCATTTTATAAATCACTCCAAAGTCATCTGCATTCTCTGTGCTCGTGATTTTACCACATACAGAGGCTTTGGTGGCATCTCAGAATATTCAACAGCTCATTGAATTAATATTGATTTCAATAAATTATGTAATTGTTACTTACCAGTTACTGGAAAAAAGGTTGTGAAACCTGAACTATCAACAAAGGTCTATCGCTTCTGTGCTTTTTGGCAGATGACGCCCTGAAAAACAAAATCCTATTACTGCATTGTCAGAGAGAAATCAGGGGTTAATCTATTAATCACTACTCTTAATCACATTCTTACTTATTAAAAAGTAATTTATATGAAAGTAGCATTTATATCAACTTGAAGAAAACATGCCTCTTGTTTAGTGTAGATGTTGGTAACATCATTTAACACATACATAAAAGTCCCTTAACAAGATCTCCGTTGTTTGACTAAACAACTGTCGTGTTTGCCAGAGGATCCGTCATTAAAATAATTGAATTTCAGATTAAAATCTTAAACAATAATATAAGATCCTACAAAGTATCCAAGAGTCTCCATAAACTGAATAAGCGGCTTTCCAGGACCACCGTCAGGGCCATAAAAATTAGCTTTTGTGAAGCGCTGCTTTTGATGTTCATTCTGGCATACAATCAGTCTGTCACTGTGGACACTAAAACTCTGAATGACCCAGAGCTTTGAACTTGTGCTGTAATGAAACAAGACTGTTTTGCACATGTCCAATGCACTCTAATCATCTTGTCTTGTATTATATGGGTTTCCTTTAAGATTAGGATGTCTGGTTCCATATTAGTAAAGTGCCTTGTGAGTGCAACATGTACAGATCAGAGGAACCGGCAAGTTGTCGTCTCGGCATTTTGTAAACTTTTATTTCACATAACCTATCCAATGCACCTCCACAACCACACAACAAAGAACAAAACATGGTTGTCCCTTTTCTCTTAGAAGGCTAACTGAAAGCTCCCCGACCTCCATTACTGGTCATGAATCATCATCAGAGATGTTTTTGGCATGGGCAACGTGGGCTTTTGACCAGGGCCCCAGCCTTTCAGGGGGCCCTCTATTACAGCCAGCTCTGATCTACAGAGAGATTTGTCCTGATGACCTTGAATAATTCTTAAACAGATTGTTTCAAATACCGTTTTCCTCTAATTTATTTGTAATGTGAGTGATGTGTGAGAGTCTTTTACAGATACATTTGCAGAGAAATGTTACGTTTAAATTCCACGCAACATCCTTAAAAAGTCTCTTTTAGATCAAAACAGGATCTCACAGAAGAGAAATGGGACCATGTCACAGAGATAACTGCAGTAACATTAGTCAGCTGCTGCTGTGTTACAGTACTGAAAACACACATTACTATCCCTGAATATTAGATGTCAACACATTTAGATTTAGAACGAGCGTGCCTGTGCAATGTCCGAGAACTGGCCAAAGTGGGCATGAAATAGCTGAAACTGGCCCGTAATTTCAAGGCTGTTCCAAATAGAGGTCCCCATAATACATTTGGCCCAGGCCCCCAAAAACCTTAAGGTACCCCTGACCATCAGCTTGTTATTTCTTTAGCTGTCATTATCCCAGCATGCACAAGATCACTCAATACAACAGTCCTAGACCTTTAGTCAGACCTTGGCAGGCAGCAAATATTAATCACAAGGCTACCACCAGTTAATTGACCAAACATCAACCCTTCAAGATTCTACAAAGACTCCTTTTACATTTGTATTTTAGCACCTCAATAATATGTTAAATGCGTGACCTTAAAAGGGAAGCCAGACAGCTTTCTCCTTCACTTAATGAAACAAAGCTTTACACATTTCAGTAATGTAAAACAGTACGTCACTGACTCCAATGGCCAAAATGCAGTACCTCAAGTAAACCCAATTCTATTGTCCCATCCTCTGACAAGAAAAGTAATCTTACGACAATGCTAGAATATGGTTTGTGTGTTTTTTTCTATAGCTTACACTGCGCAAAATGCCGATTGAAGGCATAAACAAAGTGCTACAACAAATAGCACCATGTAGAAACAGGTGAAACATAATCAGTTAAAAGTCCAACAAACGACTGACTTGGCAGACAGAAGCGAGATCGTCAACTACCTCAACATTATTTTTAAGTGGTTTGTCTGAGCTTTGAATCATTCAGTCCACAAATACTTCCCAAAATGTTTAATACTTTAGCATACCAGTATTCCTACTTGTAGTTAAGAGTCCTGGTTTTTGGTCCGAGCAAAAATGTAGATCCATCTTACGCTTCTACACTTCAAACGCATGAACCCCTTTTCCACATCATGATGAACAGTGTTGAAACTTGCTGCTCCCTTTAGCTTTTTTATAGCTTTGTAACTTACTTACATTTTTGCAGTTTCATGATGGATTTGATTTACTGCATAACTGCCCGGACGTTTGACATCATTGCTTCCAATGGACCACTGATACATTGAGACCAGAAGTCACTTTGCAGCGCTAGTGAGTTGATACAAATTTAGCCACTGTATAAAAACCTTCCCTGTGAATTGCTAGCTAAATTCCTGGGTAAACGTATCCATGTCTCCTGAGAGCTGGACCTGCAAGGGCCTTTGGACTGCATCTTAAGAGAGGCCTGTTCTTAAATGGAGGGCTTTGCTTCAATTGTGTAAGGGAGGGAGTAGGCCTCAATGAGGAGGCTGCTCTTCAGATTTATTCTGACAGCTGTTGGGGTTGGTTGGTTCCTCAAATCTGAGTGTGGAGAGTTTCAGAGCTGTGCAACAGCCCACCCATGCTATCACTCGGATTATCTCCTTGCGTTTTCTAACTGAATCTCGGTTGCTTGAGCAAGTTTGATCCGCTTGATCTCAGGTTTTGAAGTGGCATTTAAAGTTGTCAGGTCCGGAAGGTAGGCTGATTAGTTTTGAAAACTGAGTACGGGACTTTGACCTTTATTATGTGTGCTACTGGCAGCCAGTGACATTCTTGGGGGACTTCACTGATTTGAAATTTGTTGGTTTCAGGCATGATTTTGCTTCTTGATTTCGAAATGTTGGGCGTTTTGAAATCTCATTTGTTGGTGCTCTATTGTCGAAACGGTTACAGTGTCGAGTCTAGTGATAGGTGAGATGCTTGAATTAATCCCGCACCTTTGCTTACTCTAGGCAGCATTGCATTTCATCAAGTTTTGCCCACAATGTTACTCCAGACACGGACCAGCCAAATTCAAACCACAATTAGTGCTGCTGCAATACGAAGAGTCTATCCCAGGTGATGGCCACAAGGAAAAAGCAGCTAAGATATAAGGCAGAAGCCAATTATCTTTGGTTCCACTGGAATGCCATGGTTTGGGCTGGATTCTCATGGATATCAGCCAGGATCTTCAGTTGCTAGGAAACAATTATGGCATCCTTCTGGGTTGCAGGTTCAGTGGTTTCCTTCAAGATTTTAAACAATTTCTTTATATGGTTTGAGGCTGGTTCGTTAGGTGATGCATACTTTTTTTCTAAGCCCACTGAATTGACTTGTGGTAGATTCTCATATAGCTTTTAAAAGGTTCTCTACCTGTACCAAACTTGCTTTTTCTCTTTTGTTCCAATTTTCGACCTTCTCTTTTAAAGGAAGGCAAGGTTGAGTAAATTCACTTGCCAGCTGCCTTTGTGGCCTGCTGTGTGTTTTGGACCATGCCAGAAATTAAGCGATTCAAGCCTGCCATGGGGGAAGGGGGTCACCTAATACAAGTGGGCTCTGATGTTTAGTGAATGATTTTTATAATCTGCTTCAGGAGAGATTTCTCTGGATCCAGCACTGAAACGAGGTGTTGTAATTGTGTTGTAACAAATAGAGTGTAAAATGAGTGACCTGGCCATGAGCTGTGTTTAACCACAATATCTGTAGTGTAGTGGATACAGAAAAACAAACCAAAAGTGTGTCCTTCTGTCTGATAAATCATGATAAATTAGGAGAATCGTAAACATTCAATGATTTTGGATGGCGACTTGAAATGTGATATAGCTATCAAGAGATTAAAATATCTCCTCTACAGAATTTACAATGCAAGCTGAAACCCTCCACAACACAGTGGAAATCCAAAATATGTGCACATATTGCTGTCTGAGTATACTCCAATTTGTTGGTCTATTCAAAGGATTCGGTTAACTTTAAGTTAGATACCAGAAAACATTTCTGGTATTTCTTCAGTCAACCCTAGAGTTTTTGTTGTTGTGATGTGCTGTGATGTTGCTCGTCTACTCCTGAATCTAGATTGAGGACAATTTAGTTTATCTCATTTTGGAGCAGTTCTCAATTTTATCGAGTGGCTGCACTCCGACATGGAACCTTGAGAACAGGACCCGATCTTTTCTCTCAATGAATTTCACCTCTGGGGAAAAGTCCTTATTGCAAGAACTTCGCTGGGGTTTCTGGAAACCTCCTAGGCCAGCTAACAAGTGTTACACCAGATTTGTGGTGTTTACCAAACCACCTCTTAAAAAATCCATCAATAGTTTTCAGAGATCTCTCTGCTGTGCAGCTACTATATGTGATCAAACAGCCTGGTTTAGGCCTACCCTTCACCTATAACACCACTGGTTATCATTGGGGTGCAGGGGCCACGACCTCCAAAACCATTTGCTTGTATCACTGCCTGTTTGAGAGAGACAGATGATCCTCGTTTCCTTACTCCTTTCGGCCTGTCCTCAAACCTGTGATTCCCCTCTGTGCTTACCCTGTCTCGCTTGTGTGACCTGCTCACTCTCTCTGAATCTGGTAGTCACATGTGGTGTATCCACTGCAATAAAGATATGCCACCCTCCTCCAATCAAGGGGAGAACAAGGAAGTTCTTAGCTCAAAGCACCCTGTTCAGGCTTCGCGTTGCACCAGTCCCTATCCTGGCTTCCAAGCTGCTCTCGGTGCACGACACTAGTGAGCTGCAGCACACTGCTATTGAAGCCGGCAGACTATGTTGGTATTTCAACTAGTGAGGGATATTCAGTTAAGCGTTCAGTCTCATTAAGTGATCCAACTGCACTTAAAGATGCAAAGTGAATTTTATAGCAATAGGTCTTTTGCAAGCAAGGGACCTGAAAAAAATCAGTTTTTGTTCTTTTCAAGAACGGTGCTCAGGAACCTTAAAGTAGCAACGCTAAGCTGTTTGTATTTCTGGACATCCCCCCATGTTCAGTTTTTGATGGCTGAAGTCTACACTTCACAGCGCAATCTTGTCAGTTTGGAATCCCACAACAATAGGCGGTGCCCCTGAAAGTCTCCCCCTGTTCTGCTTCAAGCTCCTTGTGGCCGGAAATGGTATCAAGAAACAGATTCTTATATTTATTAATAGTCCGCCACGTCGTTAAAGATAAAACCTGCTTTTCGTGTTCCCACCATTTTTTAACTGCTTTCGATTCTAAATCATCTTGTTTGATCTGGGCAAGATGACGTTTCCACTCACCAGGTTTCCTTATTAAAGTAGTATTGAACAGGAGATCATTATTAAAAGGGGAAATCTGAGTAAAGGAGGTGGGAGCAAACAACAGTAAAAGTTTATAGATTAAATGATAAGACCCGGCTAGCAAAAAGTTGCCTGAAAGTAGTAGGCGCATCTCGGACGGAGTTAACCACCTAGAGTGATGTAAAAAATCGCCTACTGTGCTAAAGCCGGCTTTAGACCAATAGCCCATTAAATGCGGGCTTACCACCTGCCCTCTTGAGGAGAGTAAATTAATCAGCGAAGAGGAAGTATTGAAAAGAGAGATAGAGTATCGACTAATCAAAGCCTTACGCTTCATAAAAAACCAAGCAAGTATTTTATACCTAACCAATTTTGGAGATTTGGGTATTTGAAGAGGGGAGGATATTTGACTCTCGGAAAAAATTAAATCGAAAAAAAAACTAATATAATCATTTGGAATCGGCGAAGGGACCTTGAAACGAGATAAGTACTGAGCAAAATAGGCGTAATAATACTCTCTAATGTTTGGAAGTGCCAGACCGCCATTATCTAAACCCTCATAAAGGGTAGTCAACGCAATCCGGGGCTTTTTATGTGACCACAGAAAACTTGAGAATAAGGATTCTATTTTAGAAAAAAAAGACCCTGGGAGAAAACACGGAATTGTTGAAAACAGAAAGTTAAACAATGGTAAAATGGACATTTTAATCAGGGCAACTCTGCCTAGTAATGATAAAGGCAATTTATTCCAGCGAGTTAACATCGAACGAACCCTTTGAAGAAGGGGAACAAAATTCAAACCGAAAAGATCTGTAACTGAAGAAGAAAAAAACACCCCCAAATATCTTTTCGGTTTACTATTTATGCAACCGCGTAAATCCGGATGTAATTCCACTTTACGGGGAGCCAATTGGCGTAGAATGATATTTTTTGGGAAATGGCTCCTCTACTATACCCCGGCGGTAATTGCCAAAATGTTTAGTAATTATACACCGATTTGCTTTCGTTGTCAAAGTTTTGCCCCCGCTAACTGGACACACGTCACAGTTGAATGTTGCATGATCAAAGAGTTCTGGAGAGATATTTTTGCTTTTTTATCTTCTATTTTGCATATCCAGATATCTTTAAATTCCAATTTGATGCTGCACGGTTTGGATCAGAATCTAAATATCTCTGTCTCACATGCTAAACTTCTGTTTATCTGCATGGCAGTGGCAAGATCATTGCTTCTTCAGAATTGGCGATCAACTCAGACTCCATCCTTCTATGAATGGTTGCGTAAAATGCAAAGAGTTAAGATTAGTGAGCGTAACTATGCAGCGAGGATTGGAGGGGGGAGAAAATTCGATAAAATTTGGGAAAAATTTTTGACTCTCTTTTCATTTAGGTCGCCTTCTAATTGCTTTTGTTATTGTACAAAGATCTTGGTTCATTGTATCGGCGATGTTTTTGGTTTTTTGTAATGCGATACTTTATGTCTTAACTTGAATGTTGTATGACACCTTCAGTTTCAACAATAAAAAAAATAAAAAAATAAAAAAAAAAAAAAGAAACAGATTCTTGTCTGATGAATAGGTTGTCAACCATTTCTGTCACATACTTCTGTTGTCAATCCTCCTGTTGAGGATGCTTTTAAATCCCATCCATTTTAAGTTTTAGCTTCCCTCCATGCTTCACCTTGTCCACAGATTTAAGTATGTACTTTATGATTAAGTGGACGAGCCAGGAGCCTGCTGAAACTCGGCTACACCTTCGAAACACCCTACACTTGCCTTGACAGACTGAGCAGGGCCCCACGTGCACTGTTAAATACACCCTATTTATACCAGGCACATATTGCCACTTTCGACAAACGACAACACTGCTAGAAACTATGAGGTCGGCCCCGGGATATACAAACGAGGAACCCTAATCCATGTTTGCGCCCTACAGGCTGCCATTCGCCGTGCCTTCATTTGAGGCAGGGCCTGAAGACTTTATGTTGTTTCTAATTTCTTGATCATGTAGTTTTGATGTCTGAGCCTTGTTTGTCTCTGCTAGGTTTGCTTGAATGTCAATCCTATGTATATATCTTTTTGACATGCTTGCATGTGCTATTATGGGTTTCTATGCAATGCAGGCCTCTTCTTTCTCGGTTTCTTCCTCTGTTGCTCTTGCCCTCACCTCTAGATGCGTCTCACTCTCACCCTCAGACTAAAAAAATGTTCCAAAGATACTCATTCTCCAGACAACCTCAGAGGGCGCTGATTACGGGGCAGCCTGCTTCGAGAGTGGCTGGCGGGATATGGAGAGCCTGCTGCAAATCAAACAAAGCCCACCGGATCTCATTTCCTCCCACATGGCCTCTGGAGCAGATGTTTCTGCTAGAAAAGCTGAGGGCGTTTATCTCCCACAGACTGCTCTCACGGCGCACAGACCCTTTCCCCGCGCGCCTATCTGCCGCATGTGTTTCTCCTTTGCGCTGCAGGCCCGGATTCCCCCTAAAACGCAATGAAAGCAGATCCTCCTTACCACAAATAGTCTGTGCGCATGCGCAGGGGTCAGGCGGGGCAGCAGGCCTCATCATGGCAGCATATGCACAGAATTACAGTCATGGTTAACCATAAACCGCGTCTCCCAACCCAGCCACGGAAGAAGTACAAATGCAATTTCTCCAAGAGCGGAAACATAACCGGTTCCTCTCACTGTTGAAACACCATGGACATCTGTATGACTGGTTTGAATAGAGCCTTAAATGGCAGGTGTTGTTTTTGCCCCAGTTAGTGGAACTCAAGTAAAACACTTTAGACGGTCGGAATAAGGAGTTGGTCTGGCCAGGATTTAAATCTGTGGCTTCTTGGTCACTAGAGATGCCAAAGCAAGCACTTAACTCACTGAGCCACCTTTCTGTTACAGACACTAACACTAGGCCGGACAGATGTGAATGCACGCCCTCCAAGACACGCGGGGAAAGCCACTGGTACATAGAGGCTTAGACATGGGGGCCAAGAAACATTGATCCTGTGACAGGTAGACACTGAGGCAAGTACAAGGGCTGGGAGGCACAAATACTCTTACCTCAATTCATGGCCCTTCTCCCAAGCATCCATTCCCTCAAATTCAGTCACCTGTCCAAACCTTTCACGCTCATTGCTTCCTCACACCCACAACCAGCCAATCCTACACTGAGTAACCACTATCACCCCCTCACCCCCCCACCCGTGAAGAAAACACCCCTCACTTCCCAGCCAGCACCTGACGGTGCACGAATCCCCAAGGAGAGAGCTGGCTTACACGCAGATAGTGAGTTACCTTTTGAAACTGGGTGTTAATTCAGAGAGGAAAAATACACTTTTCCGCATGCAGAGTCCACCTCAAGCTAATCAAGACACTAGTGCCTCACAGTGACTATATCTGGATACAAGCAGGGCTTTAAGTCTGGTGGTTCCTCCAATATCCAAGAACCAGCAGTAATTAACAAGCATTTGCAATGCAATAGGTCTCGCATTGGTGAAAGTTTTAGCTATTTGGGTTGCAAATGATAATGCTTTTTCATTTTTTTTGTTCAAAAATATCCCAGCAGTAGCATAAGTAATAAAAGAAAGTCCAGGAAGCAATGAAAGGGTGTAGTGCCATACATTGTTACTAGGTTTTCTGTGGAGTTGTAAAGTGATCTCTATTAGTCACATAATGTGCTGCACCCTTAATGTAATTGTAAAGCGAAATATTGCAGGTGAGCATACGTTTGTATTTGTTTTAATTGGAATTGAGAATTTTGTTAGTGTGTTTTAAAAATGCACCATTGTTGTGGTGTATTTTTAAAATGCAAGCTAACAAAAATCTCACTTCCAATAAAAAGAAATGGAAACGTATGCTCTGCTGCAATTTTGTTTTGTTAGGATTGCATTAAGGGTGCAGTACCTTATGTGGCTAATAGAGGTCCCTTTACAACTTCACAGGGACCCCTAGTAACAGCCTGTGGTACTGCACCCTTTCCATGGTTTGTGGTTTTTGTTTTATTGCTTATTCTACTGCTGCAATATTGTTTGTGAAAAAATGTAAAAAAACATTATTATTTAAACAGACAGATAAAAAATAGCAAGTCTGGTCAAATGCATGTTGTTTGTAAGCAGGGATTCTGCTGTGTACGTAGTATTGTGATATGGGGGCATTTTACTCACCCAGAGCACACTGTAAGGCACCACCAACCATGCCACCACCAGAGATCACCACATCGTACAGGGAAGGGGAGTTTGCGGTACAGTTGCCATTGTGGGGAGCCTTGGGTGCGAGGAGCCGTTCAGAAGCCTTATTCCTGGCAGGAGAGGCATTTCCAGTTGGGAGAGCTCAGCAGCCTACATGTTAATAGGAGCAGTGGCTGCTGATTGAGGTCCTCCTGTGCCTTTAAGGGGCTGCTGCCTGCACCGCTTCCGCTGTTCGTGTCAGGACTGGGAGACAGTCCCAGGAGGCAGCAAACAGCGCAAGCAGTTACAGGAGCCCAGTGGCTGTTTGAAGGGAACAGACCGAGTGTGAAGAGAGCACCTTGGACACTGGCAGCCAATTCGGGGACATCCCACATCCCAACTTAAATTATTTGTAGCTACGTGCTTGCAACGCTAATTACGACGACAAAGTGATTAACAAAAGAATGCTCACTAACAGTTAATGAAACGTACAGAGTAAGGACACATGTAAGAGGGGCTGTCCTTATTGAAGGTTACCTTAGGAGAGAAGGAGGTACTAAAGAGAAACTAATAAACAAATAAACCAATGAAAAAGAGGCTTTTCCAAAAGACACTCAAAGGAGCCAATAAAATACATGGTTGGAACATAGGCGGAGCTTAAAGCCCATATCCTGTACACAGCATGTTTCGAAGAGACAGCGCAAGTGTTGCCTAGGCGAGATCTGAAAAGGGTGACTAAAACAGGTGCCTTTTGGCCTCTAAATTTTGCCCTTTAATTTACTGAGCTGACAGAAAGTACTCTGTCAGATCAGCAATGCTGGGTCTGAAAGAATTAATTGAAGTCTATATAATTGTTTTTTGATTGCATGGTTTTTCTTCCCTCTCTCTGAAGCAGGACTTTGGCTAAGTCTCAAAAGGAAAGAGCAAAATGTGAATTTGAATAGTTCTCAGAGGGCCACTTTACCCTCTGACCCTTGGCTGGATTTTCTATCAGACATCATGTGGTGGACTGTGCTTGGTGTCCTTGCACCAAAGCATCTCAGGCAGCAAGCGGACTTTAACAATTTGTGAAGCACAGAATTGCAGTAGCGCCCGATTTAGGCTACACTCCTAATTACATAGATGACATCCCACGTAAAAGTGAATCGACTTGGGGAGGTGGTTTCCCTATGAGCTGTGGTACTGTGTGCTTTCCATCTATGTCTCTCTGCTTGTTCTTTTCCTATACCTTGGGTTCTGTTGGGATCCAGGAGTAATTCAAGTCTACCTTTCTCCCTATGATGATGTACACTACAATGCTATAGTTTAGTTTCCTAGGATGCAGGGGTTTGGATTTTGGTAGAAAGCTGTGAGTTAACAGCCGACAGACACTACGGACTAACTGTGATTTTGCTCAATAAAATGCAATTTCCCAAAAATGAAATCACCATTACACCTCCCACATTAACGCTGTTCAGTCCTCATTATGTTCAAAGGCACACTGGTCCCCATTCCCACCAGGCACACAACTGCTATCAACATTCATAAGACTGCAGCCCCCTTAGGCCTAATCGCATGAAAAATCGCACATACCTAACATGGTTGTCGTGGAAGACCAAAATGCCACTTTATTGGTTTCCCGTAAACTAGCCCACACCACTCTGCTAACCAGACCTGTCCTTCTGACCACACATACAGAACATTGGTGTTGGAGCAGGGCACCAGAACTGTCCTGCTGACCACATGTACAGTACCGCGACCCTTCTCAATCCAAATAACTGTCTAACATATCCACCACTCAAATTACTTTCATATTTCACTATACTAATTCACCACTAATCCTTTATGGGTTCCAGAGTAGCGTGGTACTCCCCAAAAAAGCGCTTAAACACAACATCAGGGGTAGCAAGCGCTATATAAATACAAACCTTTTTTCCCCTTCTATCCCTCCGCTATCTTTCTGAATCCAAACAACTAACATATCCACCACGCAAATTACTTTCATATTTCACTATACTAATTAAACACTAATCCTTTATGGGTTATGGAGGAGCGTGCTACTCGCCGAAAAAGCACTTTGACACCTCGTCAGGGGTAGTAAGCGCAATGTAATTACAATACAATACATTGGTGTTGGGGCAGGATACCAGAGCTGTCCCGCTGACCACACATACAGTACATTGGTGTTGGAGCAGGGCACCAGACCTGGCCTGCTGATGACACACAGCACTCAGGTGTTTGGGCAGGGCACCAGACCTGGCCTGCTGATGACACACAGCACTCGGGTGTTGAGGCAGGGCACCAGACCTGCCCAGCTGATGGCACACAGTACTCAGGTGTTTGGGCAGGGCACCAGACCTGCCCTGCTGATGGCACACAGTACTCAGGTGTTGGGGCAGGGCACCAGACCCGCCCCGCTGATGGCACACAGTACTCAGGTGTTGGGGCAGGGCACCAGACCTGGCCTACTGATGGCACACAGTACTCAGGTGTTGGGGTAGGGCACCAGACCGGTCCCGCTGATGGCACACAGTACTCAGGTGTTAGGGTAGGGCACCAGACCTGGCCTTGCCACAGGGCTCGGAAGGTATGAAAACACACAATCATAAGGCAGTGTTCGGCTAACCGAGAAACCAGCGAGGACCAAAAGCCCATGTAAACTCCAGATACTGTGCGTACAAATGAGGCGCTGCAAAACGAAACACAAATATCAAAACAAAGTCAAATTAGTCTCTTTTAATCTTTGCTTTAGTGGGTTTCAGTGCTCCTTTCTTGTTGTAAAAGGCTTATGGTGTTTTCATAGTTGAGACCAATAAAGATGTGGACTCTTTATTTTTGTCATTTCGTCTCTGGCTCTTTTAAATCCTCAATTCTCAGACCCCTCTGCAGGTAGATTGGTATTTTGGATGCCAATCAGGAGGGCGAGTCCAGGCCTCACAGCACCCCTCTGTCTATGTCCTGCAGATCTGCCACAGTAGGTACCACAGAAGACATTTCAGCTCATGGCACTTGCATCTTTGCTATGGGGGCGCAGCACTAGGAGACCCCTTATTCCATAAAGTGTTAGAACAGCCCGGTTTGATCCTAGATACAGCAAACATTCAAGTACTGGTAGGACCACTGGAATGATCCTGTAGTAGAGGACCGATTATGCGGTAGCAGCGGACCTAATTATGCGTCAATGTTGACTATAAATTATGTGGCACGGCATATCAAATTATGCAGCGCAATGCACGACGTTCTGTGGCAGTATTATTTTCCTATATTAGCATTTTAACACACATTAATACCGTCTGTACCTATGTTTCAATTCATTATAACATTTTAACATGAGAATAAAGAAATCAGTGACTGAAAGGTGGCTAATTATCCTTTACATTGAGTCTGCCACTGCGCCTCAGCACAAGTGGCAATTAATATATTTTTGTAGTAACTTTTTATCAATTTGTTTTAGGAACTTCTTTTGTGGAAATCAGCAAACTATGCAGCAGGCGGTGCATCATGTAGTAAGAGTGGCAAATCCTTAATTATATGGAAAAATCTGAAATCGCAGAATCAAACCATACCAATGCCCATGAGTATTGGCACGGCAAAACATAAAAAAAGACTTGAGCCTTGGTCACCTTATTGTTCTGGGGTTCCCTTACACATCCCAGTCATGGTACATGACACTGTTAATTCTCTGCAAAGCGTGTGAGGGGTCAAAGGACACACCTGGGAAAACACTAGCCTGGATTGGGCCACATGCAAATTGATTGGGTAATACAAGTGGCCACATATGAAATGCCCGCCTACCCTGTCCTGTTTAGGCTCCCAGTCTGCCTGATACTTTTGCAAGGGCCATTCTGTAATTTCCGTAGATTATTGTTTGAGAGAGATGCCAGTGGAGGCCACCCTGTCAGCCATGTTTAAAGAGCAAGAGATGGCTAATGGACAGTTTTGTGGTGACAGGTATGCAGGTCCTACTGGCCAATGGTTACACGTCTAATAGAAAGGTTATGAGAGCTCTTGGGGCAGGGGGCGCAATTAACAAGGATTTTGTGAACGCGAACTATAACCTATGTGTGGAATACGTAGCAACTAGAAATTGCATCTACCCATGGCACTGCCGGCCATGACAAATCTGCTAAGGGTATGGCTTTTCTTCAATCGGAAGTGTGGTTTAGGGGAAGGAAATGTATGTTTCAAAGGGAAGATTTTAGGACGTGGCATTTCCAATGTTCTCCATCACTCCCCAGAGTTTGAGATTTTGCTGTGTTATGGTTAGTCATCGCAGATTGTATGCTTCTCTTACATCTCTGTACAGAGCCCTGACACCTACTTGTACAGTATTGCTTTATAAAAACACAAATAAAAAAGAATAAATGTGATTAAAATCAATAGAAGTCAGGATTTTTTCTGTATTCACAAATATTTCCAATGCATTTTCCCACCCACATTGGTTTCCAGAGTTCCATCTACTTTAAAAATAGTTGTATTAACAATACCACATTTTTTTGGGGGGGCGTGGCCAAGCCGTGTGCTAAGATGGCCGCGCGGTGTTGAAGCTCCGTAGCCGACTCAGCGCTAAACCTGTCTTTCCCGACCTCCTGATGCGGGCGATGGCTGCCCGGAGCCGGCGCTGACTCACCTGTTCCCCTGCAGCGACCCGGAGTGGCGATCTGGCCCCGACTGCGCCCGGAGCGACCGACGAACGCCAGGGCCGAGCTGACCTGATGCCCAAGATGGCGGCCTGACTCGACGGCCGGGGAGGTTGGTGCAGCGGCGGCGGCCGGTTATGATGCGGGGGCCGGGGGGGGGGAACCGGGGGGGGGTTCTGAGCGCTGGGGCGTGGTCTGGTGTGGGTCTGCTTCGCCCCCTTCACCGCCGCTGGCCAGGTGCGGTCCGGGCGTTGGGCTGTTGCTCGGCGCCGCGGTCGCGGCCTCACTCGCGGGCCCCACTCGGGATCCCCGGGCTGTTGCGGTCTGGGGGTATGGGGGGGCGACGGAACGGCTGGCTGGCGGTGCGGGTAGGCTGGGGGGGATCCGCACTGACCATAGCGCCCGGGCCGCCTCTGCCCCCCTTCCCTGGGACCTTGCTCGGCGGCCCCTGGGGTTTACGGCCTGTGCCGTCCGGTCTCCCGCTCCCCGGCCTGGGTCGCCTGGCAGCATCTGCTGACGCGCCACCGGCTGCCCGCCCTGCTTGGTCCGGGGCCCAGACCCCCAAGGCAACGCTCCCTGGTCTTTGGCGTGGTGCAATCGCCCTGTAGCGGGGCGGCCGGTGCTGGTGCCTGGGTCTGGTGTGCCGCGTGGCCGGCGACTGCGGGGGATCGCTACATCGCCCACGCTGCGGGCCAAAGAAGTGACGGAGCCGTTCCTCCCCCTGGGCCTTCGTCGCAGCGCCTTGAAGCCGCCTTGTGGCCCCCTGCCCGCGACTCGCAGTCTGGCCGTGTGGGGGCATGGGACGGAAGGACCCCAAGCAAAAGACTCTGCCCTTTGAAAGGCTCCACGATCCGCCGGCGGACCGTCGCCCGGACATGCCGGACCCTGCTGGGGGCCAGTCCTCTGGCCCGGCGGCCGTTGCTCCATCCCCTGACTGGCTGCAAGAGATGCGTGCGGGATTCAGGGTCCTCGATGGACGCTTTGATGCCCTGAACAAAACGCTAGAAACGATGGGGGCGAAGATCCAGGCCCACGATCAGCGTTTGGTGGAGGCTGAGGCTCGAATATCGGCGGTGGAAGATGGCGCAGTGCAGGACACCAAGCGCCTAGATCGGCTGGAGCGCATTCTAAAGGACGTGGCCATCAAGAACGAGGACTTGGAATCGCGCAGTCGGCGCAATAACGTTCGAATCACTGGGGTTCCGGAGTCCACGGCTACCGGCAGGCTGGATGTTTTTGTTGAGCAACTGTTGTCGGACATTTTTGGGAGAGACTCCTTCACACCAGGCTTTGTGGTCGAGAGGGCGCACCGCTCCCTGGGGCCACGACCTAACCCGGGGCTCCCGCCTCGCCCTCTGATCGCCCGGATCATGAACTTCCGAGACCGGGACACGGCCCTGCGGCTGGCCAGGGAGAAGGGCGAGATCACCTGGCAGGGCTCGAGACTCTCGTTCTACCCAGACTTTACCGTCATGGTACAGGAGGCCAGGCGTAAATATGTTGGGGCGAAAGCGGCGCTCTGCAACCTAGGCCTCAAATATGGTATGCTGTATCCGACCCGGCTGAGGGTTGACATCGATGGCCGACCGCGGATTTTTGACAATCCTACTGCGGTACAGGAGTTCTGCCGAACATATAAACCACGTAGGGGCCCTTCGGGGGGCGATGAGGATGGACACTCTCCTCCGCGCAGTGGTTCTGCGATTAGCCAAGACCTGTTTTCCGGCTCTGGGCCTGGTTGAGTCAGAGCCCGCATCCCAGCTTTAGACTGCGTTTTCTGACTGTGTGCACTGGGGAAGTTAGAGACACTTTGTTATGCCCTTGATTTTTCTGTGGTGCTGGGTTGGCGGCGGGTCGTTGCCATTCCTCTTTGGTTGACACCGCCGGGAGCACTTTTGGCTTAAAATGCTGATTTTTTGTCTAATTGTATATCATTGGTATTGTTATTTGGAACTTTGTTTTTTTTCCACAGGTTGGGGTTTGCCTCACGTTTGCGTGATGTGGCTGGGTGGCGGGTGGGGGGATGGGATGGGGAGTTTTGATATTCTTGACATGGCTGGTCAGATTGTAACTTTGCGGATACACGGTGACGCTTCTGATTTCCTGCTCTCATTGTTAGTGGTATGGCAGCTACGGTACACATAGGCTTACACGAAGCCCCCCTTGGCCTGTCTCTCATGTCTTGGAACGTCAGAGGCCTGAACAATCAACGAAAATGCAGGCTGGTAGTACACTATCTGAATCGACACAGGGTTGACATTGCCTTTCTGCAAGAAACGCATTTACACACCTCTGTTCTTGCCCGCTTTGCAGCTTCCTGGGGCGCCCATAGATACTTCTCCAATTTTAGCAATTATGCCCGAGGCACCGCGGTGCTGATTCACAAGAGGGTCCCGTTTCACTGCCAGCTGTTTCGGGGGGATCCGGAGGGACGCTACTGCATAGTACGAGGGGTGTTAATGGGTCATGCGGTCATCCTGGTATGTGTGTACGCCCCTAACACTGATTCCCCGGAATTTTTTCATGCGCTGGCTGCCCAACTTGCGACGCTTGAACCAGCGGCCCTCATTCTTGGCGGCGACTTTAACTTATTGCTCGATGCTGGCTTGGATAGCACGTCTGGGGCTGCTCCTTCCAAGCCTAGGGCGCGGCGCGCACTTTTGGACCTTTGTCACCAGTTCTCCCTTGTCGATATTTGGCGCAGGCGCAACCCGAACACCACTGACTACACACATTTCTCGGGGCAACACAACACTTGGACCAGAATTGACTATTGGCTGCTGTCCCCGGGCCTGTCCCCATGGTTTTGTGGGCTACTTACACTCCCTAGAACGTACTCAGACCACTCCCCTGTGTCCCTCCGCTTGGATGTTCCGCGCCCCGAGGGTTTTGAGCGACAGTGGCGATTCCCTGGGAGAGCACTGCTGGACGACTTATTTGTCCATGAGATTTCCGAGGCGATAGAGGACTACTTCACGCTTAATGCGGGTTCTGTAGACTCTCAGGCCGTGCTCTGGGAGGGGTTTAAGACCTACATCAGGGGGATTTGCATAGCTAAGCACGCTGGGGTCCTGAAGGCGCTGCGCGCGACCATTAAGCAACTGGAGACACAGCTAGAGTCGATTGATGCTGAGGCGCAGCGTGAGCAGGCTAGTGACGTTTCCGCTAGGCGGCTTTGCCTCCTGACTGATTTTCGGGAGGCAGCGGACAGAGAGATTCTGTATCTGGGGAAGTACCAGACGGCCCGTAGATATGGGGAGGGGGACAGGCCGGGACGCACGCTGGCTCAGGCTTTGAGGCCTCCGTATGGTAAGTCCTTAATAGTTGAGGTGCGGGGCGTAGATGGTTCACTCCGCACAACACCCACAGAGATCAGAGACGAATTCCTGACCTACTTCTCCGAACTCTACAAGACCAAGCTGGGGGAATCCCCAACCTCTCGTGCGGCCTACTTGTCGGAGATCGCGCTTGTGTTCCTGGATAAGGGCATGCAGGAGTTCATGGCGGAGCCTATAACTGTGGCGGAGGTGCGCGGGGCGATTAAGGTGCTTCGCGGGTCCACAGCCCCCGGCCTCGATGGCTTCTCCGGGGATTTTTATAAGGCCTTCTCTGATCTGCTGGCGCCACAACTGATAGAGGTGTATGCGGAAGCGCTGGAGCGCGGCTCCCTTCCGGCTACCCTCAGCGAAGCGGTAATAGTTCTGCTTCCGAAACCAAACAAGGACCCGATGTTGTGTAGCTCATACCGGCCCCTCTCCCTTTTAAACTTTGACTACAAGATCCTGGCGAAGATAGTGGCCAACAGGCTCTCTCAATTGATGGAATTCATCATTTCTCCCGTCCAATCGGGCTTCGTCCCGCGCCGCTCTACGTCTTTAAATTTGCGGACGCTTTTCACGGTGCTGCATAGAATTAATCTGGCCTCGCCTGCAGCGGCGGTCCTCCTGGATACCGAGAAGGCCTTCGATACCCTAGAATGGCCTTTCTTCCTTTCCGTCATGCAACGTATGGGCATGCCGGAGGGCTTCCTTGCTACCACGCGGCTTTTGTATAGCCGCCCCACGGCCCGATTGCGTATCAATGGCACGCTGTCTTGTCCCTTCTCTCTAACGCGAGGTACGCGGCAGGGCTGTCCACTCTCACCGCTACTGTTCATTTTGGCCATGGACCCCTTGATCCGGCATTTCCAGGAGCGCCATCTCCACAGGGGTCTCCAGTTCCGGACGGGTCCCTTGCTTGCTTCCCTCTACGCAGATGACACCATATTGTATGTAAGAGAACCGCAGGTCAACCTAGCCCCCCTGATACGGGAGATCCTTCGTTTCGGCGCACACTCCGGGCTGGGTATTAACTGGCATAAGTCTGTAATTTTCCCCTTAACCAGCAGCACCTCCCCATGGCAGTGCGAGTTCCCGTTAGAGTGGTGCTCTGACACGGTTCGGTACCTGGGCATACAGATCCACCTAAACACGGACGAACTCATCCGCCTCAACTATGGCCGCGCTTTGAATAGGCTTGAGGTGGAGGGATGGTTGAGGCTCCCGCTGTCCATGTCGGCCAGAATTGCACTCATAAAAATGATAGTTCTCCCTAGATTTCTATATCTCTTCAATAATATCCCTGTCCCTCTCACCCGGGCCTTCTTCTCCACGCTGCGATCCCAGCTGATTAGGCTGGTATGGGGCGGGAAGCATCCCCGGATCGGTTGGAAGACCCTCACGCTCCCTCATGATAGGGGCGGCCTCGGAGTGCCGGATCTGTATTTGTACTATCTGGTTGCTCAGTGTGCGCACGCCTATGCCTGGTACCACCCTGACGCTCGTATTCCGTTCCTGCGTCCCGAGGCGGATTTCCTTCTCCCGGGCCGTTTGGCGGCTGTGTTGCCAAAGGGGGTTCCCCGGGACCCAGTAGACATTCAAACGGTGTCCACCACCAGCTGGGCATGGCATCGCCTCACTCGCTATCTAGCCCAGCCTCTCCTCTACTCCTCTTCTCTTCCACTTCCCAACCCCGGGTTGCTGCCTGGCACGGGGGAGGCACTGGTGCAGCGCACTTTGGCCAAGTTTCATCTTACTAAGATCGGAGACCTCTACCCTGGGGGCCACATATTTTCTGTCTCGGAGGAGGAGCGCTTCAGTGAGGCCACGTTCATGGACAAATTTGTCCTGCGCCGGCTTTATTGTGCTGCTCGTTCGGTCATTGCGGGATTCCCCCTCGAGCCTGAGTCCTTCGAGCCCCTAACGCTCCTCATTGATAAAGACTCTGGCGCCCATTTGGTTTCTAAGCTTTATAAGGCTTGCGCAGCGCTGGTTCCATGTGATGATGGCCGATTGAGAGCAGCTTGGGAGGAAGATTTGGGTAGGCCGATTACAGATGACCAATGGACCGCCTGTTGCAAAGTCACTAGCGCGATATCACTCAATAGTCGACATAAACTCCTCCATTATAAATTTCTTCGCCGCTGCTACATGACCCCTGATAGGCTCTAAGCCATTGACCCCGCGCGCCCACACACATGCTGGAAATGCGCTGCGCCACACGCAGACTTTGCGCACCTGTCCTGGACATGCCCCAGACTGCAATCATACTGGACGCAGATACATGAGATCCTTGGCACTATGTTGGGGCTCACGCTGGTTCCCACTCCGGAGGTCGCTTTATTGGGCTACACAGTAAATTTCCCAAAGAATGTCCGCAGGCTTGCCTCCCTGGGCCTGCTACTCGCCAAGCGGGAGGTGGCAAAACATTGGGGCGGTAGAACGGCCCCCACGGCCGGGACATGGCTCACGTCTATGGCTTATTGCAGCACAAATAGCAAGATCTACGCCAGTTTCCTCCCTACAGTGGCGCGTCCCAAAGATATCTGGGGCCCCTACAAGACCTATATAGCTACCCTCCCGAGCTCTTCCCAACCGCGTGCCAATTCCGGAATAGTGCCCACGGGAGTGGGGTAGTTCTGGTAGTCCTCCCTGTTGGATGTTGGGGGGCTGCACTCTCTCGGGGCGGGCTACATTGGGGGATTTGGGCCGAAGATGGTGATGTCCGCTGTCCATGCTTGGTGTGTCCTGACTGCGTCCTTTCCCTTTAGTGGACACGGGCTGATGAGAATGGTGGGCTCTAGATGGAGGGTTTTCTATGGACCGCTGCCCTGATGCCGAACTGCTTTTTGTATACGAGGGGGGAATGTAATGTTGTATCTCCGCACTTGCTCTTAACTGTCTGCACAGCCGATATTTTCACATTGTTATGTTTTTCAAAACTAAATAAAGCTTTAAAAAAACAAAAAAAAAAAATACCACATTTTCAAAAGATGTGAAAGAATAGACTTTTGTCACTTCAAATAGTGTTTTCCATGATGAAAAAATAAAGGAAGTGAAAAACACGAAACTGCATATTAACCTAAATCCAGCAGTTTTCTGCTCACTTGACAAGCGCCAGTCGTAGAGATAAGGTTGGCAAGCACATGGGGGCACTAGGTGGCGCACAACCAGAATGGCCGCTCTTCTGTGAGGCTCCGGTAGCTTGGCCTCACAATCCTTCTTTAATACTTCTATTACCAGGAGAAAGTGTCCACAAAGCGCATTGATTGCGCAGCAAGCCGCCCTCCGGCTCCGGTGCAAGTTTCAGCACGATCGGACACCGGGTGACTGCTGCAGAGCGAGGCGTCAGCGACAACGGCAGATTGACGGAGCGCTGAGTGGACCCATCAGCGGTAGGAGTGGATACGCGAGCCCGCGGCCTCACACAAGGTTACTGGGCCACAACTCCTAAGAACAAAACGGCGCTGAGGCTCTGCAGTTCTAAACAGATTGGGCACTTAACGTGTGTGGAACCATTCCGAGAGTGCTGCTGTGTTGTGGAACAGACATAGACATTTACAGGGCATTTGTTGCCTGGGTGCAAAAATACGGTGAGTGAGGCGGCCACGTGCAAGGTTGACAGCAGCGCCTCTGGACGAGGGGCTGTAGGCGCACACACTGCGCTGACCATATGGAGCGGGACTGGTCTCCTTGAAAGACTTTCTACAGCGGGGCAGACACGCCAGAGTCCCTGCAATAACAGAGCCTCGCGGGAGCCGGACACAAGCGGCCGGCGGTGAATTGGGGGAGCGGAGGGCGACCTCTGCGTGGCCCTCTTGCCGCCATTTTGTGGGCGGGACGTTGTGCTGTTTGAGCGCGATCACTGCCATCACACCGCTCCCCTGGCCCCCTTCGAAGTGCAGGGATTGCACCATTTGAACAACAGCAGCCGCACTTCCCTTATATTCAGGAGCAGGTGGCAGACAGGGCGGGGAGGCTCCCCATTGAAGTGGATTCACGGCAGGTAATGCAGCAAGCAGAAATAGATAAGGACTCAGCTGTCAGCACTGTGCAAAAGTGAGGTAGTGGCAGCTAATGACTTTCACATAGCGCTTCTCCTGGTGCACTCGCTTGGCTGCCCTCAACGATCGAGAGGCTGCTTGTTGCCTAATAGCGCACAGTGACTGCGCCCCAGTTGAACTGCGGTCATCTTGAAACGGTGTGGGGGGAACACAGGAGATCTCTCATATTGGGGTCTTCAAGCGGCCGGTCACGTAGTTACTGCCTGCCACACATGTCAGCCCATTGGACACTGGGAGCACCCACGCGGTGAGAAGAGGCTGTCAATAAGAGGGGAAACACAACGACTGCTATCCTCTGTAATACAGGCAGCTGCACGGGCTGGAGTCAGGCATCTGGATTAATTCATCTGCACTTTTCCTGCCTCTCACTCACCGCAGCCCCAATAATTGGACTCCATTCACACTGTGCCGTAGACCACACAACTGATAGTATCCTACCTAGTGAGGATCCATCCCACTAGCCAGAATACTGACTAATGCTTGCATCCAGTAGACGGCTAGGACGACGTTTTTAAAGGGCTAGGATTGGAGGCCCCCTCCTGAGGCCACTGTGCTACCTCCCCTAGCTGCAATGAGTACAGCATACTCAGACGCGGGGGCCCACTCAGCCTTACCGATACATCATGGGGAAGCTGGACAGTCGGCAGACTTGCGTTTGAAGCAAAAAAGACATTCACCCGCTCCAGTAGAGAGGAACAAGCTCAAACTATAGAAGGCTCATCCCAAGCACAATCCTCTGCGCCAGATGATGAAGTGAAAACACTGCTACCAGCAATGCAGCAGAGTCTTACCACTCTGTCGGGCAAGATGGATACAATGAACAGTCGCCTGAACTTCTTGGTGCTAAAAGTTGATAAACATGATGAACAGATTAAGGACGCAGAATGGAGGATATCCGACTCTGAAGACGTAACGGCACAAATACAGCAGCAACTGGCCCAAATGGACAAAATCCTGAAAGTAATCTCCTCCAGAATGAAGACCTTGAAGCTAGGAGTCGAAGAAACAACATAAGGATCCTAGGTATTTCGGAATCCACGAACATGGGCCGTATGGAGGACAACGTTGAACGTCTCCTGCGTGACACATTTGGAGAGCACGCCTTCTTCCCGCATCTGACCGTGGAAGGAGCACATTGGTCCCTGGGCCCTCGCCCCCCCTCCGGGCAGTGTTCCATGCCCAATCATCACCCGGATCCTTAACTATCGTGACCAGGACACTGCACTTCACCTGGCTCGTGAGAAGAAGATACTGACATATGGCGGCATGGATTTTACCATATATCCTGACTTTACAGTTGCGGTGCAGGAAGCCCGTCGTAAGTTTCTTCCGGTAAAGAAGAAGCGTCGTAAGGCGAAGATTGACTTTGCGCTTATGTATCCAGCGCGCCTAAGAATCACACACCAAGGCAAACAAAAGATGTTTGCAAATTCACACCAAGCTGAAGAGTTTCTCAAAAGTATTAATCAACAATCGCCTAGACGGAATACTGATGATCATTCCCCCCCGCCCTGCGCTCCAAAGACAGAGGGCCCATTGTAAGGATGGGGGCATAAGGTTGGTTCTACCTGACGCAACCATATCTACACAAACACTGCCTGTGGTCTGCTGGCATCTGACAATTAGCCTACAAAGCAATAGGACAACATTCAGGATCGGCTGGTGACTGGGTCCATTACCCACCAGGAAATGGCAGATAAGTGATTCTGACAAATTTGATACTAGTTCCATAATATACTGTGATACTTTTAAGACTTGGACACAACTGATTTTCTCCACGGCACAGTGCCGAGCACCCTCCCACCAAATGTCTCACCTGCTGCTACTGCGGCGGTCTCCGGACATTGAAAACAGGGAAGTGAATGTGACACACCGGCGGTTCCCCCATTATGGGTGATCCCCCACAAGACTTTCTTCATAGTTGGTCTTGTTAAACTGAATTGATTAGTTGGGGTAACGCTGGGTTTGGGGAGGGAAATGACATTCCGACACCATTGGGGTGCTGTTGTGGGAGGGAAGGGAGAAGGGGAGGGAAAGGCATTCCTTGCTGGTTCTCGCTACATGTTATGCAGCATAGTGGCAGAACAGCATATGGTATTTTGGTGAATATGTCACACAGCGTAGAGATGACACACCATCACTCAGAACACACCTCTGACTCAAATCGCTGACTTGTCCACTCAGCAGAGACTACAGATAGTGACATGGAATGTGCGGGGACTAGAGGATCCGCGAAAGCGTCGCCAGCTTTTGGCGTTTTTTGCTCCAGGAAACACACATTCGACCAATGCACCCCTCTACATTTGCTACAAAATGGGCAGACCATCGGCTATTTTCTTCATACTCATCCTATGCCAGAGGCACGGCAATCCTTATTAAAAAGCAAACGCCGTTTGCCCTAGCGGGGTCGTCACTTGATCATGACGGTAGGTACACTATTGCGTGGGGACGCCTGGGTGCGGATTCGGTCACCTTTGTGAGTTGTTATGACCCAAACGTGGACGCTCCTGAGGTCTTTACTGAGCTATGGGGGAAGATAATTGACATAGGGTCTACGCATATAAAATGGGGGGGGGGGGGATTTCAATGTAGCTCCTAACCCAGCAGAAGGCAGATCCAATCCCGCACCCCACCATTACAATAGGTCCCACCAAGCATTACAGGGAATTAGAACGGAGGCTGGATTACTTGATGCATGGTGTCACTATCCATGTGCTCGAGAGGGCACACATTTTACAGCACAGGCTGCCTCCTGGGCACGGTTGGATTATCTCTTGCTGTTTAGAGAATTAGGCCCTCAAATAAAAGATGTCACGCACCTGGCCAGGACATATTCGGACCATTCCCCAGTGAAGCTCACTATAGTCCCACCTGGGTATAATAAACCGCGCCGCACTTGGAGATTGCAGCCCTTAATGTTTCTGGACGCAGTATTCCAGAGCGAATTAGAGGACGAAATTCAAGACTTTTTCCACAGGAATGAAGGCTCCGTAGATAATGTAGAAACAATCTGGGAGGCTTTTAAGGTGACAGTGCGAGGGATCTGTATCTCCAAAGGCTCTGGAGTACTAAGAGATATACAGGGCACTATCGGATGACTAGGAAAACTCACTGAATACATGGAGGCTGCAGAGCGGGAAACTAAATTTAAAGGGAAATATATTGAGGCCCCAAGGTACGGTGAGGGTGAGAGGCCTGAGAAGGCGTTAGCTCAGGTCAAACGGCACTCACATTCATCCACCTGTGTATTAGAAATCATGGGCTCAGGAGGGACATTACAACAATACACGGCTGATATCCTAGCCACATTCACAGGGCACTATACGACACTCTATACCTTGCAACGTAAGGATTATTTTGAACTAGATGGCTTCCTTGGAGACACAGCCCTGGGGTGGCTGGGTGACTCTCAGAGGGAATTCTTGAGTGCTCCCTTTGAAATAGACAAAATAAGAGAAGCCATTATGCAAAGGCAGTCAGGGAAGGCCCCTGGTCTTGACGGACTGCCTGCTGAGTTTTATAAAACTTACATAGATCTGATGGCTCCAATCCTCAAGGAGATATAGGAGGAGTTACTGGATCTGGTACACTCCCCCCTTCCATGAGGGAAGCACTTATCACATCACTGCTTAAACCGGGAAAGTCACCACTACAATGTGATTCTTATCGGCCGCTATCCCTTATTAATTGCGATGCAAAAATTCTTGCGAAGGTTATTGTGAATCGGCTTGCGCTGTTAATGGACAAGTTAGTACTCCCCGATCAGGCAGGGTTCGTCCCTGGCAGAGCCACCACACATAACCTTCGTACCCTATTCTCTATAATGCAGAATGTCGCTCCGGAGCTGCCGCTGGCGGCAGTCTTCTTGGACGCCACTAAAGCATTTGACTCGGTCGAATGGGACTACCTCCTAGGGATACTGCAGCAAATGGGGTTTCCTCCCGTATTCTTGTCCTGGATAAGGCTGCTATATCAGCTACCAACGGCAAGAGTATTAATTAATGGCAATCTGTCAGAAGCGTTCTCAGTCTCCAGAGGCACACGGCAAGGATGCCCACTCTCACCATTATTATTTGCGTTCGCAATTGAACCTTTAGCGTGCAAATTGCGGCACCATCACCAAGACAAAGCCCTGCGATGCAATCTAAGACAAATCCTTGTCTCTTTATATGCGGACGACATAACGTTATACGTTAGGCACCCACAAGATAACCTGAACCCTCTCTTGCGGGAATTCCTAGTGTTCGGCAAACTTTCAGGAATACATATAAATTGGGGAAAGTCACACATCTTTCCTTTGACTCCTACAGCCTTAAGATTCCCTTGGACTTTCCTCTGGAGTGATGCGACTCGGACCTACGTTATCTGGGGATAGTGCTAGCTAGAGATAGAGAGGAGCTGATGCGCCTCAACTACGGTACCGCTATACATCGGATCACAGTAAATGTTACCCGGTGGATCTCCTTGCCACTGACCTTAGCAGGGTGTGCGGCATTGATTAAAATGGTGGTTTTGCCACAAATACTGTACCTTTTTCTAAATATCCCATTCCATCCCGGGCGGTATTTCTTCCAAAGGCTCAGGTCAGAAATGATAAGACTATTTGGTGGGGGGGGGAGGGGGGAAGCAGTAACGTTTGCAATGGAAAGTTCTCACGCAACCATATGCTCAAGGGGGTCTGATGTGCCAGATTTTGAACTCTATTATATAAGTGCACAGGCCCACTATGCGTTTTATTGGTTTCATCCCCATAGATACATGCCACAGATTGCAGCAGAACACTGGCTGGTGGACCCTATCCCATTGGACGGCATTCTACATACACCTCCCCACACGCGAGATATTGAACCAACCACTATCACATGCACGGGAGACACCTGTAGACGCATTCTGGCTCTCCTTCAATGCCCAATGTTATACTCGCCGCTTCTTCCACTCACCTATCATCCACGCAAGCCACTACTGCAAGAAACAGGGTTCCTTAAACGATGTGAACGTATCAAAATTAACACGAGGGGACCTCTATCAAAATGGGAAATTTCGCACCTCTGAGAGCCTTTTTCACGATATCCAGCTTCATCGATTGACATATTCCTCTATGTCCAACTTCGACAAGGTCTACGATCTATCACTCCTGAATTCCCTCAGGAACCCCCAACATTCACTCCCTTACATAGGCTATTATGTGCCACATCGCCGGGACACTTGGTCTCTATACTCTATCGCACTATTCGCACACAACAAGCAGAGTCTCCCAACTCTTATCGTGCCAAGTGGAATCAGGAATTGGGATATGAAATAACTGATGACCAATGGGAATACTGAAGCCTTCAAACAGAGCAGATATCTGCCAGTTCTAGGCTTCGCATCACACGCTATAAATTTCTGCAATGCCTCTATTACACTCCTGTTAAAATGTTTAGATTCAACCTTAGAGCAACAGATAACTGTGATAGATGTGGTAGCCCAGGGGTTGATTTTTTACATCTGGCCTGGGAACGTCCTTGGGAGAGTGAATATTGGTCTCAGGTGTTCGAGGCTCTGCGCCAGATGGTGCCCATTGTTTTGGAATGCACGCCGTTACTAGCATTGTTAAGTTATACTAAACTCATGCCAAAGTCCTGTCGCAAATTCCTTGCTATTACTTTACTGTTAGCTAAGCGTAGAGTGGCTTGCAGATGGGGCAGAGGGCAGGCCCCAAAATTCAAGGAATGGTTGGAGGACTTGATTTATTGCCAAGACCAATTAACTTTACATGCTGAACTGTTGCCCAGGACCTCGAAGCCTAAAAATATATGGAGGCCACTACAGAGCTACCTCTTGGCTCGAACTGCGGAATCCCGAACCGACGTTCTGGAGACAATGGTGCAGTAAAGACCCTTGTCCATCAGATCTATATTCAATGTGGGGAATCAAGGTAGAACTTAAAACCTAATGGACGTGACGCTGCTCTGGTGCGTCCCCCGTGATGTGTATTGAGTCTTCTTATCCACATGTGTTTGTGCTGAGGATGCTCCTGTACTATTGTCTCCGCAAATTAGAGCCTGTAATCAGCTCATTTTCTGGCGTAATTGTATTTGATAGAGTTGGAACCTGAACTGCAGGGAGAACTGAGCGTGCCAGTTTGGATCGCTGTCTTATTGGACTGCCATTGTACTGTATACTGTGTGTTCATCTTTTGTGAAACTGCCACTGATACTATCTTATATCAATATGTCTACTGAATGTTATCGAGAACTTGCATTGTTAAATCTTGTACTTTGGAAAAACAATTAAAAAAAATGTTTAAAAAAAAAAAAAAAGAAGGTTGGCAGGCACATGCACATCTACTAAAGTTGTTTAATCAAAAGTACATATTGGGGAGGGGGGTGGGGGATGTGGATTAAGACCATTATGTAAAGCTCAGATATGCACACCATTTTGTGAATCACGCTCCTAATGAGTCTTGGTATCACTAAACATTACATTAACATTGGCCCTTTACATATAAATATTTTTTATGATGCTTCAACAGAACAAATAAAACATTTTTTGCTGTTGTGTAGGTTTTTAAAAAGCTCAACAAAAAGTCACCAGTGGTTTCTTTGACACCTGGAAGCACAGAAACCTGTAACAAATGTTCAAAATAATCCCTACTGCATTACGTCCTGGTGAATTATTTATCAAATGATTTTTCTCTAATCACAGAATTGTGTTATTCCTGCGATAAATCAGGTTTTATTGTGCTTGGCTCTGGGGCTTTTAAAGCCAGCAAACTACCCCTGTGGTGCAAAAACCTGCACTGAATGCAGCTCATCAAGTCTTGCTTGAAGTTAGCACAAGTGCTGCCTGTGACCCTGAGCAGGTCAAACCGCAGGAGGATCTGATGAAGGGAAGCAAGCACTCAAGCAGCAGTAGAGGCAGCAAGCACATATTCATCTAGTTAACACATGAAGGCCCTGCGCGTGCTGGTTAACCACCAGAAAAAACAGCTAGAGGCCTAGAGGCTGAGAAATAACATTAAATAGCCACAGTGAATAACAAGGAATACAAGGGTCTACTGAATACCCTCACGGGTGACTTGCAGCGCTTTATAAATCCTGATTGATCGATTGAATATTACTCGCCTTCAATCTAATGGCTCTGAGCAATTCCCGCCTATCGCCAGCTTGTTCCCTAGTCCATTGAACATGAAGGTTGCCTTTTCTTGTCCTGTGGGCCGCAGTTAGCAAGTGGCGCGTCTGCTTTCTTCTCTTGCTTATACACGTTTTTAGTCAGCACAGCGGGGAGATGTGTCCTAACAGCCAGAACTGTTGGCCTTGGAACTAGGAACCGGGTTTCAGTACCAGTGTCAGCTCAACAGCCTGTGGTTCAGGACAAATCATTTACCCACCTCGTCCCTAATATTATGATATATATATATGTACACATATATACATTATTATGTTTTTTAAGTCTAAACTTGTGTAATCTGGTGCTATAAAAAACTGGAAAAAATAGGCAAATAAATAAAAAGACAATAGCCACTTATGTATGTACTTATAAGAGGGGTTTTCTCTAGCACCAGCTATGTTGCTTTCTGCTTACTCTGTGGCGCCTATACAGCTGCAAACAAGGCACAGAGACCCTCATTCCTATTGGCCGTGATTGAAGGGCTTTTAATAACGTTACCAAAAGATGGGCTATCATAATACTGGGTCAACATATTTCACAGTATCACAATTTGATCCCCTACAGCAGAGTATGCAATGAGGAATAATATGCGGGAATTTGTGCTTCCACACATATAAACCCGTAATTGTGAGCTTTTTACAAGGCACCAAATCCTCTAGGAAGGACCTAGAAGATTTGTCCCCACTAACACGTGTCAATATTGCACTCAGGATACCGATCACAAGGGATCAAGTCATTCTGGATCACTTGTGATTCTTGTTGGAGTTGGCAACTCCTGTTAGAGGCCCAGGCAGGCATTCCGATCGATCCCTTGTGGTGAGGAACTTTAGTTCACCCATACAAGCCGGGATGAGCCCAAGTGTTTTAGGAATAAGAAACTATCTGGGGACTCTGGCTTGAGTGGGTTTGTGGGAAGTCTAGCCTCAACCTGAACTTTACTTCTTGGACTAAGTGCCAGATGTACGACCTTAAATTGCATGCAGAAAACGGGTTTGCAACCTGTTTGCGCATGCAAAATTTCACAGGGCCATGTACAATTCCTAAATAGCGAGTCGCAATTTATTTGCGACTCGCTATTTAGGAATTGCGAGTCGCTATTAGCAAGGGGCGTTCCCTTCATAATAGTGACCCCAAAGCCATGTATGAATGATTTGCGATGGCAAAACACTAGCAAATGACCACCCTCTACAAAGGGTGGTAATGCACTCGCAAAAGGGAAGGGGTCCCCTTTGAAAATGCAGGGGGAAATATTTTTTGGGGGAAGGCAGTGGTCCACCACTGCCTGACCTTAAAAAATTAAACAAAAACGTTTCGTTTTTTTTTTTTTTTTAAATGCATCCCGTTTTCCTTTAAGGAAAACAGGCTGCATTTAAAAAAACAAAACTGCTTGATTGAAAAGCAGTCCCAGACATGGAGGTCAGCTGAGCCCAACAGGCCACTATCCCTGGGAGGCCCAGGCATTCCCAATGGGGTCGCAAATTGCTAATGGCTCATTAACATTCATGAGTATCACATTTTGCAACCCCATTGGGAATCGCTAACAGTATCAGAGAGACTGTTGTACATTGTGATTTGCGACTCACAAATCAACAATGGTCGTACATCTGGCCCCTAAGTGAAGAAAGAAGAAAACAAAGAACAAATCTACAGGAGAGGAAACGTCAGGAGACGCCCAAGGTGACCTTAAACGCAGTGAGAGCTCATCCCATGTCTGGAGATGAAGTCAAGGTCGTGTTCAAGGACTTACAGGAATACACACTGACCTACATGTGCTGCCTAGATATTCAGATCCTGAACACAGAATTTGTGAATAACGAGTTACAGAGACTGGGGTCAAACTCCACCCTGCCATCCGCAGTGTACATGCTGGCCATGCAGATACATATTAACATTCGTTAAATATGGAAAACTGTCCGACTTGTGAGCAGTAAATAAACTAAATGTTTATTTCTAGAAGTAAAGTGTCTATATGGCCGAGGTGGCAACTTCAACGGCATCAGCAGCACATTGCACCAGTTGAGCATAGGAAGTGAGCCTGGCCCTCTCCAGGCACATGAGCTAAGCATCCTTATGATTTCAGGGCAGTATTAAAGGTAATAATGACATTATAATATTTGAGGGTCTGCCACAGTGTTCACAAGCACCATTTGTCCAGTCATAGCACTGTGTCAAGTTAACACGCGCAAGTACACACAGTGATCGCAGAGCGGTCACAGGGGCAGAACAGTAGTTGTAAACTCAAGCCACGATTTTAAGTTGTACAGCACTAGACGAGGTAATATTGCATGGGATTTTATCATTTCCTTGTGGTAATTTCAGACCAGCTCTGTGCAATTAAGAGTAAGTTCCCATGGAATAGGGAATTATCGTGTGTGCCCGGTTTTTCCAGTTGTAAAACCACACAGAACTCTCCACTGCTCGGTTTTACTGCATACAGTTGGTAGAGTAGGTGGTAAATGTATGCGTGGGCCTGTGGATGCGGTGGAAGGTAAGTTGAGGCAGATGTGGGCTGCAGTAGAAGGGGGGAGGATGAATACAAGGTTATTCTATCCACATGTTCCTCTCCCTACAAAAACAAGCATTGGCATAGCCAATAGGTCTCGCTTTTAGGACCTTATAAGTATTTAGTTATGCAGCACAATATCCTTGGTGCAACAACATCAACTGTTGCATGGCTAAACACGTATAAGGTCCCAAAGGCGAGACCTATTGGCAATGCCAATGCTTGTTATCTGAGGAAGGGGTTCAGGAGAGGAGCACTACAGATGAATTTACAATCAACAGCGTCCCAGTCAGTCTATGCTTTACCTGTAAACTTTCAGTCTCTAAGACTATTCAGTTTAGCATTTGGGAAGGAGAGAGAATATCGCTATTAACTTAATCTCCACTTCTCATAATTAAGTGATTTTTTTTTTCCCCCATTAAACCTACAGCCTCATCCTTCTTTGGATAATTTAAACTTGCTTTTCACCATACCTCATATAAATATGTTGTCAGTATTTTTTACACAGGTGATTCGCTGCTGCAGGCAATGAGAAACACATGCCATGTAAGCATGATACCTGGTGGCGGACACCCATATGTCGCAGCTCATGCATTCTGCAAGCAATCTCTTTCAAGATCAGCTAAATGAATGGTTTGTGGAACTTTCTGTTTAGAGGAGCGAATCATTTTAACAAGAATTCAATGCAAATTAATTTGAATAAGAAGTAAAGTAAACAGAAAAGGAAGGTTCCACCACGGAATGCGCAAGGTAAACATCTATGTGAGCAACGGATACAACTCAATGCCTATCTTCAGCCTTTTCATGCAAGTTTGTATCAATGGTCTTGAGACTCCAACAATCGTAGAGAAATCTTTGCGTATGGGAAATGTTAAAGAAGGGCCCTAAGGAACACTCTCAGGAAGAAGTAGCATTGAATCAATTCCACAATCTACTCAAATAATGTAATTCTTTCCGATAACAATCACCCCGCAGAGGACTTTAGTTTCAGACTCTGGCAATTAAAAGGTGACATTTATTTTCTATGAAATTCCTATTTGGGATCACCAGCGAGGCTGACGTTTTCCCAGGCCAACTGGAATTAAAATTTATATTGGAGTTAAAAATAAATTTAAACCCAGTTGATGATCAGAAATGATTACAAAACACGTGTCAGCAGAATACTCCTGCCAATGGTGACTGTGACCAATATACCTAAATAGAAGCTGAAAGTCTAACTGAATGAGAGTGAATGCAGTGGAGGAGTCATTTAGTGTCAAGACCTGTCAAACTTCCAAATGTTTTAAAATGAAAATGAAAACAATCAGTTTGGAAGCGGGCGTTTTTCCCTCCTCCCTGTCGTTAGTTCAAAGTGACTATTTTCTTGTTGCATTTTTAAGCACTATTACCAACTCTACAGGAAGAGTGCAGCTAGAAACCGTGCAGCAAGTGCTTCTGTGCTTAAGTACAGCGAGTAGCGGGAATAAGTGTTGTACATTGGGAAAAGCGCTTCAGAAATAGCGCACTTACAAGCAGCTCAAGAAAAGACGTCTACCTCACAAGTGAGAGGGTGGCTTTTCAGCGCACTTAAAAATAGAATACACGTTGGTGTTCAAGAATCAATTTGGCAGGAGAGGGGGTTTGACCCTGGATACACCCCACGACTCCGGTGAACAGAACTCCCGTGACCCAAGAGAGCTCCAAAAGTATACACCACGCGAAGGATAGCCGGGAACGTGTAAGTGAGGGGCGGGAAGTGTTTTTAACATGTTAGCAAATACACAGTGAATGATGATGCCAGGGTCACAATACTGCCCACAAAAGAAGAAAAGAGCAGTTACATCTCTGAAACATGGCTGTATGAAGGCCTAACACACTAGCACAGTTAACGCATGTGAGGTGATTGTATTACAGTGAACATAGCACTGTTACAGCGATAATAGGATTGGGATAGTTCAGTGGGTTAATGTAGCTTCTGCAGAGAATTGTGCATAATGTGTATATAACAGACTCCAGTAATAAAACAAGAGGGAGTTGTGTGCGTGCACTAAAAGAGAAAAATAGAAAGGCCGCTAGTGGTGCGCGCAAGCGCGATGGCAAAAGTGAAAGCAGACTGACAAGTGGTGTGCGATGTGCGCGCACCATGACGAGAGAGGAAAGCCAGATGGCGCCTCTGCTCATCATTGTGCACGTAACCGCACGCTCTATGCCAGCCAAAAACCTGTGGTCGGCTTTTTAAAGCCCACACACTAAATGTCTCGTCAGAGCAGCGCATGCGCTGGCTCAGGCAAGACCTAAAAACGAGACTTGGTTGCTGCTGCACTCAAAGCCTCATGTGATTTTTGCAGCAGGAATTGCTGGCCAGAAAAATAGGGTATGGTTCTTCCACACCTGGTAATATCGGTTGTGGAAAAATGGGCTCAGTGGTAATCAGGAGAGGAATTCGAAGAGGTAATTCTGCTCTGCTTAACTTGTAATCAGCCCCTCAGTGTGCGTATATACACACACACACACACACACACACACACACTCGCACACACACAAAAACATAATGTCTGGTGAAAATCAGCTTTTCTCTTATACTTTTTCTGTGAATTACACAAAAGCGGTTTCATGGATAGATGCACAATGGGGTAATCATGTATAATTTCCTTTGATGCTCTTTAAAAGCAGAGTGGCTCAGCCTTACTGAAACTTGCAACACCTTTGATGTTTTTTAAGCCATGCCCGGGACAATGCAACTTGTTCGCAGGTTCCAAAAATGACATTGTAAAATTAATAAATAAACAAATTCTTCCCACACGAGAAAATGTTTTGAAAACGTGCTATTGTCCTCAATCAGCATTTCTAAATTGCACAATATGCCATTAGTCACTATGGAGCCGTAGCACGTTTCTTTAGTACAGAGTAATTGTAATTTACATAGCGCTTACTACCCATGACAAGGCGTCAAAGCACTTTTTGGGGAAACATCCTTTACCACGAAACCATTACAACGCGGTATGGTTACATCGTGGTTTTAACAATGAAAGTCGTTATGTCGACTTGCACTGGAGGGCGCTCTAGACTAAGGAATAGTGTGAATTACTATTCCAACACCTTCCCTACTGTACGTAAACTGGAGTTGGAATAGTAATTCACACTATTCCAAAGTCCACCGCCCTCCACAGCGTAAGTCGATGTAACGACTTGTGTTGTTAAAACCGCGATGTAACATACCGCGTTGTGATTGTACGTGTTGTATCATCATACATCCACTTTTTGTTGAATAGCATGCTACTCTGGAACCCAAAAAGGAATGGTGGTGGGTTAGTATATGGAAATATGTGTCTATTGAGAAGTGGACATGTCAGTCTATCAGTTGGATTGAACAGCATAATGGAGGGATAGAAGAGGGAAGAGTCTAGAAAGCGTTATTTGGGAGATCATAGTCGTAAGACCACTGATGAAGCACCATAAATGTCTAAAAGTTTATATCGCAGACCAGAGTCTCACTCAGTTTTGCGAGGCAAGAGATGAGTATAACAGTTTGTGTCCACAAACAAATTTTATTTATATTCCTAGGTATCCTTGTGGTCTATGCCTAAATGTACAAATAACAGGAAACACGTGCAGACTGCTGTATTGCTGAGCTGCAAAAAGAAATTAACTAGTCAATTACTTCCTAATAAATAGACACTTTGTTGACACTATTCTACACAGGCTTAGCTCAAGTGGAGTTAATAAAAAAAAAAAAGCTTTGGCAAACCAAATCTGTTTGACCTTTGTATGGCGTGTGGATCAGGCATGCACACGACATACATCAAACATTCTGTACCAAAGCACAGAAAAAAGCATCTGGAAAATGGGATTTCTGCAGAAAGAAAGGGTGTTTTATTTTCTGTAGCATCAATTGTTATGGTCTGGCTTGACAACGCAGCTATCGCAAAACATTATGTGATCATCACTAGAGAGGGGCTTTGGCTCCGCCCACATGTTGGGAGCCAGGAGTACAAGTTTTGATATGGCAGAAGCTGTATGCTTCCTTCCAGAAAAAAAGTGCCTGCCCTTCACACAGCTGTGAACATATTGTTTATGTATCCAGTTATCTAAGCTTGAACTTTCAGGGACACACACATGACACTGGAATGCTTTTCAAGTGTCTTAGATAACTAGATCATTGATGTTGTTTTTTCCAGACAGCAGCACAGATGGGAAGAGGGCAGTCATTTAACCTACATGGATTTTTAGGTCTGGCTTAACAGTGCAATTGTCACCTAAACTTTTAAACTGCATCAATCCAGGTTTCAGTGCACTCTCTAAAGCATTTGTAATAACCAGTAGGAAAGCGTATGATGCAACAGTTCTAAAACACTATTAACATAGTTTGTAATAGTAAGAGTCGGAGATCTACTGAATGCAAACAATTTCAGAGCACTGTACAAAAGAATATGTTCAAACTGTATTGGTGACAAAGAACGTTAAAGTTATGGGTGACGACCAAGTAGGTCTGAAAACCAGATGGTAACAGGGCGCCACAACTAGGAGCAGACAAGGCTCCATGATCAAGTGAGAAGAAGGGGTGGAACCAGCAACCAGGACAAGGAACTGAGGCACGCAGGAAGAGGAGCCATTAGGCGGATGGCTACAGAAGAGAGCAGTGCATTTCCTGTGTACAAGAGAAGACTAAAAGCATTTGCAAATAACTGCACAGTGTATTTTCCTCATCAGGAATCACATAGCAACACAAAAACTGGTGATGAAGGATCCACAAAACAAGACTAAGTACAGCCACGTGATCCACCTGAGAGCTGTGAGTAAACCACTGTACACTACCACTACAAAAATGTCCTATTTCTTTTTGATCCTAAGAAGTAGGAAAAAGGCCCCTGTAATTGCATGCCTGGGAGAGAAAGAGGCATGGACAGTGCAGCATACATAGTGGGAGAGGTGTGGCGCAGTTGCCAGAACGGTTGACTCTGGAGCGCAGGGCTCACTGTTCGATCCCCAGCAGCAGGCATGTTCAGCATAATGTAACTCTGAGCAGAAGTTTACTTAATCTTCCCAACTGTCCTCAGCTCCTAGATACCCTTAGGGGTGAAAAGTTGTGCCATACAAATCTGGAATTATTATCATAGAAGGGGGCACACGTAGCGGTGTATGAACAGCTGAAGGCAATAGACCAGGAGAAGCTATGGCCTCTGGCAAGCATGAGGAAGAATAGGGGTAGTACTGTGATGCACTACACATTGAAGAACATATACTGTCGAGGATGAGGAGAGTAAACAAATGTGTGAATGTATTCTGCTGGAAAGCAGCACTGCAGCAAGCTGCTCAAACACAAGCTGTGTCCGATGGTGTTGGCCATCTCATACTTAGCCCACCTGAAATCACATAAGAACTCCAAACTGGCAGGCATTTTAACAAGCATTTGCAATGCAATAGGTCTCGCATTCGTGTCTGAGCAATTGGCATTGCAAATGAAAAAATGCGTTAGATTTATTTTTGTGTCGAAAAATATCCTAGCAGTAGCATAAGTAATGAAAGAAATTGCGAGAAGCAAGGATATGGTGTAATACCACAGGCTGTTACTAGGTGTCCCTGTGGAGTTGTGAAGCGACCTCTATTAGCCACATAAGGTACTGCACCCTTAATGCAATTATAAAGAGAAAGATTTGTTTTCATTGTTTGTATTGGAAGTGAGATTTTTGTTAGCCTGCGTTTAAAAAATGCAATAATGTTTATTTAGCTTTCTTTGTTAAATAAAGCTAAATAAACAACAATGGTTCATATTTAAACCACAAGCTAACAAAAATCTTATTTCTAATACAAACCAATGGAAACGTATGCTCAGCTGCAATCTTTCTGTTTATGAATTGCATTAACGGTACAGTACCTTATGTGGCTAATAGCGGTCCCTTTACAACACCACAGGTACAACTAGTAATAGCCTGTGGTACTGCGCCCTTAACTGGCTTAGTGCATTTGTGTCCGCCATTGAAAAAGATAATGTGCGGCGTGCCCTGCTGCTGATAAACACTTTAAACATTGATAAAAATATAGTTGGGTGAGCCATGTAATATAAAGGAAAGGTGAGCGGCTGCCTTTAATAATAATGATGAAGCGTGCCGTATGCCGCGCTGCTTCTTAAATGTAAATAAAAGAGTTGGGCGAGCTGCGCAAAAGAAAACAAAGTCATGTGGCCACCACTGATGGCTATGAAGCACGGAGTGTAAAACATGTAATATTTACAAAATGTACTTGTTTGAGACACGCAAAATAAAAGAAAATCTCACATCTGCTAGAAGATTAAGAGTTTTGCACGCTGCGCTGCTTAGCCATTCATGATGCTGAAGTTTGGCAGGCCACGTTTTTGAAATAAACATTTAGGGCCCGATTACGAGTTTGGCGGTTCAGTGCCATGTCCACCCGCCACAGCACCGCCCACCCTGTTGTCGTGACAAACCCCCAGATTACGAGTGATTCTGGCAGGCTTTTTTTTTAAGTTCCAACGACGGCGCCCTGAAAATGGGCACTGCAATGGGAACATCAAAGACAGTTCCTTCGTGGCATGGACAAAGTCCAAGCCATGCAGGAACTGTGGTGCATGCACACAGGGGGGCACATGGTGTGCCCCCCTGCATGCATCCCATGGCGCAGAGGGACAAGGGGGCCCTGTAGGGTATCCTTTGTTTCCTCTCCGCGACGGGTTTCATGAAGGAGAGAAAACTTGTAAAACGCTTGGCGGGACCACGATGGTCCCACCAAGCATATTGTAACCTCCTGACCACCGCAACACCGCCAGGGAACGGCGGTTCCCTGGAGGCTGCTGTGGGGCAATAGCGGTCCAACTGCCCTAATAGTAATAGAGCGTCAGAAGACCACTGATGCAGAGTTTCTCTATTACTGATGATATCTCTGGACTATGGCCTACTATAGGTTGGCGGCAGAAAACTGGAGTCCCTGGACCCAGAGGAGATGTTACCAAACCATAAATGTCTATATTTTGCAGACTGTAAGAAATTGATTAAAAGGCAACAGACGCAACCAGCCCTGATTTATTGTCTTGAAGACTGCGGAAATGACCATTTTGAGAATTTTTGAAATGATGACAACTCCCTATAGCCCCCTCACCTCGGTGCATGTGCGCACTGAAGGTCTACAAATCGGAGTACCCCTGTTGCTCCTTTGTTGTGTTATGTGGATTTGTAGAGTGCACTATCACCCCGAAGGGACATTAAGCAGGTGAGAGTCTAGCCTCGCCTACGGCGGGTGCGGCTTTTCGAAGAGACAGGTCTTTAGTTTCTTGCAAAATTCAAACGGAGAAGGAGGAGGAGGCTCTAGGAGAAGGCCAGGCCTCCGGATCCATTTCTGTGTATGCGTGGGAGTCCAGCTGAGCGAAGGTGTCTGGAGGTTTTGTGGAAGAAGATACAACTGTTGAGTTAGGCAGGGATGATGTTGTGCAGTGCCAGGAAAGTCTGAGTGAGGGGTTTGAACTGGGAATGCTTGTGTATTGGGAGCCAGTGGAGCTCCATGAGGTGTGGTGTGATGTGGGTTCTGCGTGGGAGGTTGAGGGTTAGTATGACTGCCATGTTCTGGATGTTTTGAAGTCTTCTGGTGAGTTGCCTGCTGATTCCTGCATAGAGGGCGTTCACATAGTCTAGCTTGATGGTGACTGTGGTGTGTGTGACAGTCTTTCGCGTGTTGCTCCAGGGCAATTTGAAGATTTCCTTCAGCATCTTAAGGGTATGGAAGCTGGATGCTATGATGGCATTGACTTGCGTGGTCATGTCCAGTTTTGTCAATGAACTTCCTGTAGTTCCTGATGTGGATGCTGGGAGTGGGTGTAGGCCCAAAGTCACCAAGCCACCAAGTGGAGTGTCATGGTGAGGTGTTCTGGCCAAAAATCACTACTTCTGTCTTCTGAATGTTTAGTTTGAGATAGTTGGACTTCATCCAGTTGGTGATTTCAGTCATGCAAGCGTGGGAACTATGTTCCTTGTGTTTGGGGTCTTCTCCGAGAGACAGTATGAGTTGCATGTCGTTGGTGCAGAAGAGGATGATGAGGTGGGCATGGATGACCCTGGTTAGAGTGATCATGTAAGCTTTGAATAGGGTGGGGCTGAGGGCATAGACTTGTGGTGCTCCACATATAATTTTGTGGGTTTCATATGAGTATGGGACTAGACTGACCGCTTGTGTTCTGCCTGTCAGGAAGGAACATATTCACTAGAGATCGGGGTCCTTGTATGCCAATATCCCCCAGGCATTGGATCATTATGGGGCAATGAAACCATGTCAAATGCTGCAGGGTTCGAGGAGGATGAGGGTCGCTGAGTCTCCTCTGTTCGGGATCATGCATTAGTCATCTGTGGTGGAGATTAGTGTTGTTTCTGTGCTGTGGTAATTTGTGGTGCAATGTGGCACGCATAGGTTTTCATTGGTCAGTGGTTGCGTGCAGAGACTACATGCAGGGTTGGTGGCAATTTCGGAATACATCAAAAAGGTATTGTGGGTTGTGGCTCTTGTCTTGTGGTAAAGAAGCATTGTCCCATAAGAGTTCTCTTTGGTGTCTGGAGCCTGATCTCTGGGTAGACTGAGAGATAGCTTGGTTATGTGAATGTTGGATGTTTAAGATATATGTGTAACTTGATGCATAAACTCTGCTGCCTAATGCAAGAACCTTAATGGTCAGTTTCTCATATTGCAAGCAGATGCAGAATTTGCTGGTATTTTTATCTAAGGAGAGGCAGTATAGCATAACAACAGCACTTCCTTTGTATAGGTACTGTGTCTAAACCAAGGCCTGTCAAATGCAGCATAACTCAGAGCATAACAAGTTACCAATACAAAAGCATTACACAAGAAAAACACACTTTGAGCACAACATGTCTGGTTCAAAAATAAGTGTGTACGGCATACTTTTCCCTATAATTAGTATAGATGCTTAGGACCACCATAACCGAGAATGCTGACAGTTTTCCTGAAAGCGGTTTGAAGAAATTAGTAACAAAAATATGCATTTTATAAAGAACATTCACCATCCAACATTTAACCCAAATTCTTTTAGAGGTTTTAACACTGTTTGTGCTGTGGGTCTTAGAAAATAATTAAAAGCTGGTTGTTAAAATGTATATTATTACGAGGTATTGTTACAGTTTCTTTCGGAGTGACGTCATCACAAGACAAAGCACCATATTGGTGGTTTCCTTAATGGATGTAGCTCAATCATGCATTGCATAAGAGAACTGCTCAACTTGGGGTGCTCACATCAACTATGTTGTTTTTAAGATAGCTCAGATTCAGAGCAAAGCAATTAAAATGTTATAATATTGCCAACTGAGTGGCATTCATTCAATCTGAGGAGGAATGAACGATGAATGTGAAATCAAACCTACCACTTGGCCCATCGTTCACCCCAACTAGGTGTGTAAACCCACTGAGCTCAGTTGTTTACGCCGTGTGCATGAGTGCAGCCTTAAACAAGTTTATGTTGCAGCAACCTGATTAGCAGACTGTAATCATACCTTTGGTCAACAATCAGGCAAGAGCACCGTCTGGACATGCAATAATAAATACTTAATGATCGTGTTATCCTGCCAAGAAAAAATTGAACGAGAATTGGCCAAAAAAAAGGTCAACATTTTTAAATAACTTTATGAAAAACTGGTGTAATGTGCTTTGCACTGAAAACGGTTCAAACTGCTTGTTACTTTGTTTCTTTTAAACCCGCCTTTAAGGTTCTCTGTAAGTAGCCCCTAAACGTAAAATCCACAGAAACATGTTGGTTCTAATAGCATTTGGTTTGTCCAATATATTTAAAATGCACAGTTTGTGACTATTTTGGATAACTCTGCCCCAACTGTTTGAAGTATTTGCTCCGCCTCCATTGCTCTGGGTTTGTCCGCCCCCACCCCAAAGTTCTGGTCTAGTTGAGCCCCTTGTTGCAGCAATTGGGACATTTGGTTTTGTTAAAGAAAATGTTTTTGTTTGATTCGTTGTAAATTTCCACCGGTGCGCTAAACTTAGGTAATTACTGTCATTTTGTTTGCACTGTGTGCTAATGTGCACAGAGTACTATAGCTTGCAAAAACAGGGTTCAACAACCTGACCAAACAAATGGCATGTCCCTGAAGTTAGCGAACATTTCCAACACAGTTAAATTGGGCAATACCGCTTCTTAACAGCCCTGCTGAGTACCATGCATCAGGCGTTGGACTAACGCATTTTAATGTGGTGGTCTGCATCACCGCATTAAAATGCATTAATCACGCATTTTTTGGCATGACCACCTGTGCGCTGAGTGTGAACCAGGTAATGTGACTGCAACCCATGGAGCTGCATTTACAGCAGTGCAGCATCCGAGTGCGCAAAGACGGCTGGGGCAGCCGGCTCCTGAGGCACAGCGGCTCTGGTATCATGACAGGAGCATTACTGAATTTGTGAGTCAGCCTGTTGGGATTGAGCAAACCCATCGAAACTAAACTGTTCTCTGAGCAGGGAAGGTGTAAGTACATACATCGTGGAGGTGGACTGCAGAAACACGCAAGAAGTCCCAAGCCTGCACTTTATGCCACACATGCCCCTCTGATCGAGCCTACCGCGGTTTCCTTCTCCACAGAGGCATGCAGCAAACCCACGGCAAGGCTGGGATCTCGGAGGAGGAGCGTCACGAGGCTTGCAGCAGCCGGAGCCCACACGTCTAGCACTTTCCCAGGGTTAAGTGCACTGGGAGGGGATCCAGTGATCTGGAACTTCTGGGATTGTTCTTCGAAAATGAACTAAAGTGTTGTATTAACGAAACAAATGAACATATGGTACTTAAACAAAGACTGAAATGTAAAACGTATGTATCTTCATGTTTTCAGACTAGATAAGTCACATGGATTCATGGTTACTCACTGGCAATGCCTGCAAACCACTAAGTAAGGAGATGAAACGTTTGTAATCTTAAATGTAACAAGTGTTTTCGCTTCGGCAAACCGGTCTCGCTCGGTTTTTCTAGTCATAAACAGTGTGGTGTTCTTTAACACAGTAATATATGTTCAGTGGAGTGTATGGGTGACACACTATATAAGTGGTACAAAAGGGGGTGGTAATGGACGGAGCATCAGAACCAATCAAACACTCACACCCAGTCAACAGATCTGGGTTTGATCCATCACCGTTCTTTAGCCCACTCTGCCACCCCAGTTCAGACATGACCATATGCAAATCAGTCTGACCCTGTGCCTCATGGGAACAGTACAGCCCGAGCTGCCAAGCCATGCCTTCCCTGGACCGGAAACAAGCTTCCTAGGACCGGATTCTGGCATTTCAGCCGTCTTCAGCCAGGCTTGCTTGAATCCAGTGGCAAAGTGAGCAAGGGACTCACGTCTGAGCATACCCTGCCAACTTATGGCGAACAAAGCGGTACAAAAGGGGGTGGTGATGGACGGAGCATCAGAACCAATCAAACACTCACACCCAGTCAACAGATCTGGGTTTGATCCATCACCGTTCTTTAGCCCACTCTGCCACCCCAGTTCAGACATGGCCATATGCAAATCAGTCTGACCCTGTGCCTCATGGGAACAGTACAGCCCGAACTGCCAAGCCATGCCTTCCCTGGACCGGAAACAAGCTTCCTAGGACCGGTTTCTGGCATTTCAACCGTCTTCAGCCATGCTTGCTTGAATCCAGTGGCAAAGTGAGCAAGGGACTCACGTCTGAGCATACCCTGCCAACTTATGGCAAACAAAGCATGGCATGGCTTGGCAGTTGGGGCTGGACTGTTCCCATGAGGCACAGGGTCAGACTGATTTGCATATGGCCATGTCTGAACTGGGGTGGCAGAGTGGGCTAAAGAACGGTGATGGATCAAACCCAGATCTGTTGACTGGGTGTGAGTGTTTGATTGGTTCTGATACTCCGTCCATCACCACCCCCTTTTGTACTGCTTTGTTCGCCATAAGTTGGCAGGGTATGCTCAGACGTGAGTCCCTTGCTCACATTGCCACTGGATTCAAGCAAGCCTGGCTGACGACGGTTGAAATGCCAGAAACCGGTCCTAGGAAGCTTGTTTCCGGTCCAGGGAAGGCATGGCTTGGCAGTTCGGGCTGGACTGTTCCCATGTGGCACAGGGTCAGACTGATTTGCATATGGCCATGTCTGAACTGGGGTGGCAGAGTGGGCTAAAGAACGTAGATGGATCAAACCCAGATCTGTTGACTGGGTGTGAGTGTTTGATTGGTTCTGATGCTCCGTCCATCACCACCCCCTTTTGTACCACACTATATAAGTAGCCTGCAGATAAAACATTCCAAATGCATCAAAATATATCAGAGGCGCATCAGACATGATCTTATTAACTGTGTCACAGACAGTCTCAGTGCTGTGTGTGCAAGCGAAGCTCACTCGTAGTAACTGTCTGCTGGCCGCATGTCTCTGCACAGTATGATTGATTAATAATGTCTTACTTCTAAAGATTCATATAGCACCAAGTGGGGGGACATGTCTGATATTTATTTTAACCGGGATTTTTTGGGAATGGTTTTAATTGCAATTAGCTTTCACACAGTGTCACACATAAAGCATGGAATGTCACACATGAAGGCACTTAAACCATGGTAATGTCACACATAAGCAGTCTGAAACTTGACAGCTATGTCTTAACAGAGGAAAAGAAGAGTTGTTGTAATTTTTCAATAACCATGCAGCAATGTTTAAAATTGAGGTACAACCTCTATGATAAGGAGTGTGAGAAACAGAAGGAGGATGGTTGGACTGAAATGGTGTCCACCCGAACTCCATCCTTCAAACTAGATTTAATGGGTAGACTCGCTTCCCTTGTGGAGCGTTGCATGATGCTGAAGGGAAACAGCGGCAAGGCTGCAGATGGGGGTACACGTTGGGGACCTCTAGAAGAGACGCCGATTTTCTAGCGCTGAGAAAGCTGTAAGATGGGCTGGCTCTTCCTTCCAACTCCATAGTTCATGGACCGGGCATCCGGGAAGGAAGGAGGGTGCGTTGTGGGCAGGGCCGGACTGGGTACCCAAAGCAGCCCTGGCAATTTTATCGGACGAGGGGGGTGCAAGTGTGAAGTGCTGCTGCTTGACAAAACCGACCCCTAGCGCTACTGCATTTGTTAAAGGGGGCTGATATAACTGCAGAACTAGCCCCCAGTAACAAAAGCCCCCACCCTTCCAGCCGCCCGGGCAAATCCCTGATGCCCGCTACGGCCAGTCCGGCCTTGGTTGTGGGCGGGGTGAGGAGTGGTTTAGTGTTTTTAACGCCCAGGGTAGAGGAGGAGGTCTGCATGAGGTGTGCACAAGATGAACAACTAGAGACAACGAATGTGCACAGCCTCTCGAAAACATCACATTAGCAGACAAATCAAAACGAACTACTGTCCCACTTTCAATGATCAAGACCTAAACAGCGAGGCAACATTTGAAAATGTATTTATTTGCATACATGTTATGCTATATTACTAACCTGCAGGAGTTAAAAATAATTACAAATTTTACGATTTTTGCAAAAGTTATCTCTACATTACATCAGAGTTGATGTACGAGCAGATGTAGCCTTTAAAGAGCGGTTTGTTATTCAACTAAAAATTCCAGTGTAAAATCTAGAATTGCAATAATGTCTAGGCCGAGACGTGCCGTGCTGGAAACAGAAGCGTAGCCACTGTGTCTCGCGTGCCCTAGTGCAAGGAAGGAAATAGGTCCCTTTGCTACTGTTTGAATCCTAAAATGCAGCAATAATCAAGTTTCAGTGAGCCCCTCGTGCCTCTGGGCCCCTGTGCCACTGCACCTTACGCACCAAAGGAAGAAACCTACGCTCCTCACTGGAAAAGAAAAACGTGCTCACGTCCCCAGAGCATCGACCAGCACGTAATTACCCCCTGCGTTCGTTGAGGCTACGTCAGGGTGACAGCCATATCATTAACAGTGTTAGGCGCGAAGTTCGGACGAGCCGCGGCCTGGTGAAATCTCCTGACGGCGCCCCGAGAATGCAGAGATAGTAATTACGACCGGGCCTGCCCCGCCATCCTTTACTGAGAGGAAATCATCCCCGGGCCTGGGGCAGTGCTCATTTGCTGAATTAATCTTTTATGCAGGTCACTCACTTCCTGTGCTGCGACTGTTCCTGCCTGAAAGAACCCAAAGGCAAGCCGCTATGAAATGACCTGCGCGGGCTGCACACAAGCAGCCACTGTTCGACTTCTGCGTTTATTATTCGATTTGTATTTCACCCTCCTTGTGCAATAAGACATTTCTCTAGTACACGTGCCTCCAACCGTTTCTGTAATAAGACCCACTTATGCAGAATGAAAATCATCCCGCACTGCTAATATTGCTTCTGTTTTAATAGTGGCCACAGTAGACAAGATTGCATTAGTGAGACCATATGCAAGATATGAGTAGTAATTACCTCAGTGCAGCAGGCAAAGTTGCCAGCAGTAAAGTAAATAAACAAGCATTTGCAATGCAATAGGTCTCGCATTAATTAAGTTTGAGCTATTGGCATTGCTAAATATTGCAACACCAATTGCAGCAAAAGTCTATAAATTGTAGGCCAAAAAAATGTGTATTTATTTTTGTAGCAATGGTGGCATGCTGCGCTTTAGATGAATATGTTTAAAAGTAAAGTGCGCCATACTGCGATTGCTACAATAGTTAATTGTGGATGCGTTAACAATTGATGTGTGCACTGATGGCTGGTGGTGTGTGTGCCTGTAGAAATTGTGCACTGATGGCTGGTGGTGTGTATGCCTGGTGGAAGTGTGCACTGCCGGCTGGTGATGTGTGTGCCTGGTGGACGCGTGCACTGACGGCTGGTGGTGTGTGTGTGCCTGGTGGACGCGTGCACTGACGGCTGGTGGTGTGTGTGCCTGGTGAAAGTGTGCACTGATGGTGTGGTTGTGTGTGTGTGTGTGGTTGTGTGTGTGGTTGTGTGTGTGTGTGTGGTTGTGTGTGTGTGGTTGTGTGTGTGTGGTTGTGTGGTTGAGGTTGTGTGTGGGGTTGTGTGTGGTTGTGTGTGTGGTTGTGTGTGGGGTTATGTGTGTGGTTGTGTGTGGTTGTGTGTGTGGTTGTGTGTGTGTGGTTGTGTGAGTTTGTGTGGTTGTGTGTGTGTGAGGCAGCCAGCAACCCTGCACCGGCTGCTGAAGGCAGCTAGTCACTCTGCTTCTCTGCACTGGCACGATGAGATGCCTGCTGGTGAAGGCGACCAGTCACCTTGCTTCTCTGCACTGGAATGATGTAGGTTCACAAATGATATCACTTTATTCATCCCTGGTGTCCCCTCAAGTCTTTCTTCCATCCCCATCCTCACCATGAGAGACTGAAAGACTGAGATGAAATGAGTGACTGGTTTAGAAAAGGACAGCCTCTGCTGAAAGGAGGGACAGAATGACGAGGGGAGAGATAGCCCGTGTAGTGCAGGATGGCAGTGCCACTAGAAGACAGTGGCAGGAGGAGTCCACTAAGAAGCCGAGAGCTTCTGGTGAAAGGAGGAAAGGAGTGACTCGGAGAGGGAGAGACAGCCCATAGGGAGGGCAATTAGGAGAGACTGAAGGGGTGAAGTGAATGGAGGAGACCGGTAAGAAGCAGAGACTCTAGTGAAGGAAGGGACAGGGTGACCAGGAGAGCGCAGAGACAGCCTGGAGTGGTGGTGGGGAGTGCCACAAGGATAGACTGAAAGGCTGAGATGAAATAAGTGACCGGGTTAGAAACAGAGAGCCTCTGGTGAAAGGAGGGGCAGGGTTACAAGGAGACGGGAGAGACATCCGCGAATAACCGGTGGGCAGCATCCCCAGCTTCCCAGCCACAGATCATAGATCTATTGCATTGACATTGTGAACCCCCCACTTTAGCAGCAAGAGCGGGGTGGGGCTCTATATGTACCTCTTCTGTCTGCAACTCGGCAGATAAACGGACAACATTAACGCAATAAAGAAGAAAAAAGATGGGCTAGTAGTAGAAAAGCGGAAAAAGGATGGATGGATGAGCTGGTGAAAGAATGGGTTGATAAAAGGATATATGGATGAGTGGGTCCATGAAATCATGGATACATTTGTGAGAGGATGGGTGTATGAGTGGGTGAAAAGATGGATGGATGGATGGATGGATGAATGGGTGAAAGGATGAACACTGAGTGGGTAAAAGATGAATGGGTGGCTAGAAGGATGCATTTGTGGGTGGGTGAAAGATGGATGGTTGGGTGGGTAGAATAATGAATGAGTGAGAGGATGGTTGAATAAGTGGGTGAAAGGATGGATAAATGGATGAGAGGATGGTGATATGAGTGGGTGGTTAGATGTGTGGGTGAGAGATGGATGGGTGGGTGAGAATAGATAGATGGGTGGGTGAGAATAGATGAATGGGTGGGTGAAAGAATGGCAGAGTAAAAGGAAATGAGAGGATGAATTGATGTGTGAAAGGATGACAGAGTACATGGAAATCTGGGAGAATAGATAGATAGATAGATAGATAAAATGGACAAAAACACAATCTAACCTTAAAGCTCAGCATGCTACAGTTGCCTGTTTCGAGACAAACAGCAGAGCAAAAGCTGAAACAAAGTTCTCAACCTTGTAGAGTTGTGCGATACGCAACATTTTAACACGAATATGTTGGTTTAGCTAAAACTTTGCCCTGGATGGCCTGAGCGCGCTGTTGGCTCGTCGCAGGAAAGTGGTTTTCCGTAATCAGACATTCCAGCGATAAGGAAGCCCGACTCTCCTATGACAACTCGCTGAGAGATGCGTTTCACACATTTTCTTTAAAAACAGTAACAACGCAGAGGAACAGAAATGGTGACAGGAATTATTTGCTTTCAGTTTGACTGCGACTTGGTATGAAGACAGGAGGCAATGAATGCTCGGTTTCCGCATCAGTGCTAAAACTCTGGCCCGGCTTCTGGTGGGGGAAGGCAGGAAAGTGGCATGCGCAGCATGGGCACTGCTTGGGGGTGGGCGGGGGGTGGAGGGGCAGATCAGAAAATCCTTTTTTAAAGCCGCTGCTCCAGATAGTACAGCACAGCGCGGGGTTGTCAGCTGTAAGTAACAACGCAGGGCACGAGCACTAAAAAGGGAATGCAAAAAGAAACAAGAAGATATACAATGTGAACGGAGGCTCTGGTTTAAAAAAACAGCAGGAAGTGGGATAAGGGAGGGGGGTAGGGCACGTCGCGCGCACTAAGGCAGAGAGAGGCACGCAGGCTGGCAAATGGTGTGCATTTTCGCGGCCGCTTTGATGTTCTCAGTGGCCGCGCGGCTCACTGAGAACATCAAAGCGGCCGCGAAAGTGATCACGCAGGCTGACAAATGGTGCGCGCGCCCGGCACACATGCACTGTACCTGATCCGCCTGCAGCCTTTGGGAGCACTTTCAAAAGCCCCTTACTAAATGTCTCACAGAGCATTGCTTACGCGATAGCTCAGGCGAGACCTAAAAAGGCTTGGTCTGTGTGAAATGCCTCCACATGGATAGCACAAAAAAAGCCACAGCTAGCTGGAGAGCTACCAGCAGCTTGGAGAGGCCTGCCCTAGTACAATGCAGAAATACTGTACGGAGCTCTAATGTGACCAGCTACAAGTGGACATATTGTATGCACCTATGTAAGCACAGGTGTTTCTATAGCGCCAACCGAGCTGATAGGCAAAGGAGCACTACACAAGGGCAAACCCAGAGAATGATGCAGCTGTGTACAAGAGGCGGGCGACAGGTAATTCTAGAGTGATGGGGCACTCAAACCTTGAATAGATTAATTTTCAGTAGGGCAGGAGCCATTAGGATGTCAGTGAGGATATTGTTCCAGATCCTTGAAGCAAGGTGGTGAGGCCCTTCTGTTTTTTTCCTTCGTTCACCTTTCGTTCTACAGCCTGGCAGTGCCCTGGCTCATGTGCTGGTGCTGCCCATCAGAGGTCTGGTATGTGGGGACGTTATGTCTGATGGCCATGTAAGTGATGTAGAAATCCAACCAAAACTAAGCCTTAAACTTAAGGCAAATATTGAGCCTTTGGGGCATAATTGACATGTCACATTCATCTGGGTTGCCCCTAGTCAGACCTTGAGGTACATACAGTGGTCGGCCCTTTCCTGTGGTGTCAAGTCCATGAGTGACATGACTGACTGACTGACGGTATTTGTGGAGCGCACTTATGGCGAGGCGTCTTGGCGCTAGGTAGAATGATCTGAGAGTTGCACTGTGGTTAGCATTGTGTAAAGAGCCTGGTTTTAATAGCTTTCCTGAAAATGGTCCGTGATGGCTGAAGTTGGAGCAAGACGGGGAGGCAGTTCCATAATTTGGCTAATATCTGATCATTATCACTAGCTGCTTCCTGGATGTATGCAGGCACAGAATACAAAATCTGATATCATTACCAGGCCAAATACACAATTTTTGTGTGGAATTTGGGTATTATTTACCCTTGCGTAACATGCTCTCATTCCCCCTGGGGTTACTACACACGGGCCAAAGCAAAATATTTTTGCACGGCAGCATTTTCAAGACTCTTGCAAGCACAATAGATTCCACATGACCAGCAGAGACAAAACTCTCAGTACTCTTGGCCCATATGAATGTAGAAGGAGCAAGGACAGTACTCTGGACTCTGAATAGCATAATAGGGTTTCCTAAGATCTCTACTCGAGTCCGATGCCCATCTGGATATAACTAACAGAAGACCTATACCTGAAATTAATACTTCTAAAATTGATTTAACAAGTTCCTAAAAATTACAAATATATCCAAAAATATTGAACAGAAAGGCATCAATTTGCTAATTTTTCTGGTTTCACGCATATATAGTGTAAATCTGTCCAACAGTTTGGAAATCAGTGGACAGCCCCAATTACCAAGGGGGCTTTGTAGACATTCCCAGATGTGCTTTTACAGATTAACCTTTTATCCCCTTTACAAATGACAAGTTTAGAGCATACAACCAAATGTAAATAGACTAAGTGTCTATCTAATTTGGAAAATATTAGTCAAACACCTCAAAGGTTGTTCATGAAAGAAAAAGGGGTTTTCCAAGTAAAGCTTGATCCATTCTTAACTTTTTTTTTAAAACATTTTCTTTTACCTTGGAGTAGGGGTTATGAAAACTCACAACAATATACCAGTTTCACAATCACTGATGCATTCTATGGAGCCCACCCAGGCTCTCCAAATCTTAAAATATTCATTGGAGAAAAACTTACAAATGGTATATTTTGTTTCACTTTTTAAGTCATTTTTATTGCATTCTTATTGAGACGATGATTGCTGGGGCAAACTTTATAGGAGAAACAACAACCAGTTAAAGTGCGCACACATAAACCCAGATCTAATATAAGATTAGAGGACTCTACTTTTCTAGATGCAAAATATTTTAAAGAACACAGACATTGTATCCCAACTAACAGTGCAATTTGTTGATCATGACCTTATACTGATTAAAGGCGGGGCAGGCACAATCAACTACCAAGGAAAGAAACTTAGTGGATCCATAAACTCAAAACAAGACCCAGAAGAAAGGAAATGAAAGAATAGAAGGATTACAACTGCTACTTATAGTGTAATGTCTGTAAGATCTTTTTTTAAAGGCGTACATAAATGTATTCCCCTATAAGGAAAAGAGATTCACGTACCTGCTTTTTACTGATGGAATAACAGGATACCCCTAGCGATGTGAACAGTTTATATAGAAAACAAGAATTATTAACATTAAGTGGATCTCATTAAAAGAAACATCCAGACTTTGGACAAAAGGAATAAATACTAAATTGCTACCATTTTTAGAAATGAAATCCAAAATGGACGCTATGAAGAAAACCAATACAAATAATGATAGCTCAAATAAATGATAATGAGCAATGGCATGTGAACATGAACCTGAAGACTGAGCTTGAATAGCCTGCTTAATCATGATTACATTTACACAAGGGAGATTCCTATGTACCTCAAGCTACAGTGGTGGTTGTCACTACAGACAAGGTTCCCACGCATCACAGAGCACCGCTCTGACACTGAACCAGCACTCACATCCCCTCAAACTAGCAATCTCACACTACTAACAGCACACTCCCACAGACACAATACAAACAGCACCATAACAACCCTCATAGACTAGCAGTCACAGAGTTGCAGTTCCACACCACTGACAGTGCTCTCAGACCCCTTATACACTGGCAACAGTACAACACTGGAAGCACTTTCACATCCCTTACACAGTAGCTATTTCACACTACCAACAGCACACTCACACCCATCGCCGACTAGCAGTCACATATGATAGACAGGACTAGCATTTACTACTGACAGAACTGTCACATCCCTCATATACTGGCAGTAACACACCACTTCAAGCACTTTCACACTCCTGAAACAGTGGCAGCCTCACACCACCAGCACCCTCCCCAACACTAACACCCCTGACAAACTAGCAATCTCGCACAACTGACAATAGTCACACCCCTCAAAGACTAATGGTTTCACCCAACTGACAGCACTCTCCCACTCTTCAAAGTGTAGCGGTGTCACACCACCACATGTATTCAAACAAGTCACAAAATCCCACACCCGAAAGTACTCTCACCCTAGCAACAAGCTTGTAGGATGGGCAATTAAATGAAACTGCCTCTTCATTGACTTAGTATGTATGTGGGTGAATCTAACAAAGTCAAAAGGTTGATCAACATACACTTAAGCGCATGGATGAGTGGCTGCATGTATGGACAATTGAGCGACTGTTCGGATGAAAGCACTTAGGCGCTTTCATTTTTAAGCCAGACAAAATGGTGTTGCCAGTGCTTGCTTAAACATGGGTCCCTCCACAGAAAACTCTAAAAAGGAAATAGCTCACAACTGCCTGCATCACATATCGCACCTAGAAACTATTTGGACAATGGAAATATTTAAAAAATCGTGAAAAAGTTTCACACTGAACTAAATTTGGATTTATAGATAAATCAGGTCAAAGAACTAAATCATATTTGGGTGGCATCCGGAAAACAGAACTTGTGCAGTACTCAATACAGCCATTAGCAATGTCCGCTTGATTATCTTAGTATGTACGCTCCATTGTTAAATAAACCAGAGTGAAGAACGCTTTATTAATTAACTGCAAATCATGGAAATTAGCTCAAATACGTTTTCTGGCGCCAACAAAAGTCCATTAATACCTCTATATGTATGAGATACCTAAGGCCCACCCCATGAAAATTTGGACCAACGAATGCACATCGCAATAAGTTATTATTACTATATCTGCAAAACAACCCTTTCACAGTCAATTAATTATGCATGTGAGAAAAAAAGCTAATTACATGGGAAAATAGAACACCCATAACTTGTTATGCAGCACTAAACACACTGCTTACATTTTAAGTTGTGGCTGTTCGACTTACTGTGCTCGCTATTTAAATTAAGCATTAAAAAGATAAATATTTCGGACACACAGCAATGCACAAAGAAATTTTTGGTGTTCAAAATTATAATAAATAATAAAATAACATTAACTCGTCCATAAAATGTCATCCTAACACACCAAAAAGTCGTAATATAATAGGATACATGATTTCATTTCAATTTATATTGCTTTTTTAAAACCTTTGTATGAGTTTTCAAGAAGTACGTTAAATGGTGCGTCTCTGATCTCATACAGACAGATTGCACAGTAAAAAGACGATCTGAGCGGGCGCAAAAGGCAGTTTCATTATTTATTGGGGGCAGCAGGGTTACTGCAAGATTCTACCCTCCCCCCCACCCCTCCCCCCCCTTTAAAGAATGGATCGGGTCAGGCAGATCTCATATTCGATGTACATGTGTGAATTCTGGCCTTCGTGCTGCATTTTAAAAGAAGCTCGAAAGGCGAAATATGTATTTTAAACAGAGGGCCCCGAAAATACAAGAAGTGAAGATGTTTTAGGATTCCAAAATGTACCTTCTGCAGCTGCTGCTCATTTCCATGCATTTTTGCCGGCGATGCGACGTGAAGTTGTCCTGTCACTCACTTAAACCCCAAATTAGCTATGTTTCATAAAGTCTTTCAGGGCATTGCGCTGGCCATGTAAACAACACTTAGGAAGGAAGAGAAGAAGGCTCGTGGCTTGAGGCAGCCTGTCATTGCCACAAGAGACGCAGAAAGCAGGGTGACGGCATCGATGTGACAACTGCTCTCCTCGGAGGGAGACATGTGCGCCCCATCTGCGAGATATCACCCTGGACTTCTCGCCAGTACAGCGGCGACTATGATTCATGAGCAGGACGAGGCTCATCCTTGCATATTTGTCAAGGTCACATTTCTGAAGCTTTCCCTCCCACCAAACGTGACAGGAGCTAACCTTGTGGAGCAAAAAGAATAGGTGCTTGCAGAGTAAAGACTAATTGAGAAAAAAAAAAACACAAAAATTAAACGCAAGAGTTTTTTAGAGTATTTTAAAGCAAGGTGCCCGAGTCCCTATAATCACATTTGCAAGTCAGCCAGAAAAGGCACAAAAATGGCAGCATAGATTAATCAAAACAGTATCCGGGTCGTTAAAGCATACCAGAGTTTGAGTGCCGAAGCCTACAAGAGGAAACAGCACACCACCGGCAAGAGAAAGGAGATCGCCTTATCAAAGTGTTATATATGAGAAATAGGGGTGTGTGAAATTGCATAACCCCCCCCCCCCCCCACTGAAATTTTGCAGAAAGTCATGCACAGTTATGCTAAATGTGTTTTTCCGGTATGTCGAGAGAAAAGTTCTTGCAAAGGAATACTTTGAGTGAAAAAAGTCAGAAGAGAGATTGGCAGGACACAGGTTCAGGCAGAAACTGACTTGAGAGGGAAGTTCTCAGCGTGAATCAGTCAATGTGGCACACAGTCAGTTTATATAAATGCTTGCAATGTAGAATTACAGGAAATTTTCCATTAGAACTTTACAAATTTGCCACATTTTGCAGGCGTGTTATGTAGGGATGTACCCATGTCCTGAGTGCCTCATTTCATGAGAAACCGGCATCCTAACTTTTTGTTTGGCACTGGCACCATGCTAATGTAAAGTGTGCGCAAAGGTCCTTGACTGTCCCTGGTAATGCGAGGTCCAGACAATGTTCTGTGACTTGGAAGTACGCACAAAGTGTTCCCTCGTAGCGGGCAAAGAACTACTGTGCATGCCTCGGGCAAGTTGCATAAATGGGTGTTCGTAAAACTAGTGGCAGGCAGTTGCTTTGGTCTCCTACGCGGCCTGAGGCCACTGCTCGGGTTCTTTGACCTTCACACTCGTCAAGTTATCGTCCAGTCCACCATCCTCTCTAGACTGGACTACTGTAACTCCTTATATCTGGGTGCCAACAAGGCCAGCATTTCCCGATTACAGAGGGTGCAAAATGCCGCAGCTTGCTCCATCTTTGCCTACCGCGGTCCTGCTCTACATCTAAGTACCTGCGGAAATTGCATTGGCTCCCGGTGGAAAAAAGAGTCAAGTTCAAATCCCTGTGCATTGCTCACAGAATCTTTCATGCCAGGCCATTCCTAGTCTAACCAACCTTCTTACTCCCTGTAGACCTGAACGTGACCTCCGCTCATCATACCTACTTCTGGTATGCACCCCCGTGTTAAAAGAGCACGGGCGGAAGGACGATCCTTCTGTGTTCTAGCTGCGTCCCTCGGAAACGCTCTCCCTAGCACCATCAGGAACCTCCAGGATCTCAGGGTGTTTAGGAAGGCCGTCGAGACCTGGCTTTTCCCCTGATTTCCCCCGTGTCGCAGTCTTCCCCCTTTCTGACTTTTTGCTGAGATTTAGCACTGGAACACCCTGTCGCTGGGGCAGCCATGCGCTTTACAAATCTGATAATATAGCATAACCCAGTTTTGTGAGCAAGGTCTACTGACTTCTCTCACCTAAAGTTCAGCTTTAATGTGAACTCTGGCATTCTGTGTGTGTGTGTCCAATGCAGGTATGTACAGTGAGTGTGTGGCACATGCATGGTAGTGGAACTCTGTATACAGCAAGTCTGAGGCCGAGGTCTCCAACCTCTCCTGTAGTGAGAGCTACTTCTGACCAGTGATAATCATTGTGAGCTACCAAAGGTCAAGCAAATGCTGCCCACCACTCACCATTGGTTTCTCCCATCCCTGGAGCGTGGCTCTATTACTTGCATCTTTCCACTGCTAGCGCTTTTGAAACAATTTTTTTATCTCTTTTGAAGCATTCCATAATCGTATATGTCTTTGCAGGCCATCTCCCCCATGTGCTTTTCTCCCCCTCAGCGTGTCGCTTTCTCTTACCCTTGTGCTTTAGTCCCCTCTCAGTGTTGTTGGTTGCCCTCTCCTGCAGTCTGTGTTGTTGCTTGCCCCTACCTTCTCCATGTAGTTGCTTACCCGTAAAGGGTTGTTGCCTGCCTCCACTCGCTGTCCATGTTGCTGCCAGACCCCTCCCTGCCCCCTTCATGTTGTTGCTTGCCCCCTACCCACCGTCCGTCTTGTTGCTTGTCCCTCCTGTCCTCCTCCTACTGTGTCTCTTGTTACTTACCCTCTCATGCTGTCCGTCTTACTGCTTGGGGCAAGCATTCATTGGTCGTGTTGCCCCCATCTCCGCTTGCCATAACAAATAAAAGCGCTATGACTTGACCAGCACTGGCCACGTCACAAAACTTAAAAAAAAAATCTTTCATCCCTCCCTCCCCTTGTCGTTGCTACGCCCCCACTACACTCCACTGTCATTGCTTGCTCCCTTCTCCCTGCCATAACAAAAAGTGCTATTACACAGACACCGCTGGCAGAGTCATAGCAGATTTCTTCTCCAACACCCTCCGGCATGGCTCCTGCCCCCCTCTCCACTTATGCTTGGGTTTCAACCGGGCAGATTATTAGCAACAGGAGTTTAAAATCAGGTCCAGTGGCTGTAAATGAGATTGAATCACTTATTGGTCATCCTGAAAAGGCTGTCACGATCACATTTTTCGAGGACTTAAAGTCATGAACCCAGTTTTAAGAAAGTATCCATTTTTTAAGGAAATGAGAAACTGGGCCAATGGCTGGTACAGCATATCCCCAGGTGAGCACCATTAATGTAAGTAGAGAAGCTGTGGCTAAGAAACAGGCCTCAGGGTTCCATTGCTGGCATCCTGCCAAAGACCCCCCCTTAGATTGTATTGTTACATATAGAAGTGTGCGAAGCATTTATTGTTCAGGCATGCAGATAGCACAATTTCTTCGGAGCTTTCATTTCATGTGATGTGTGGATTTTAGCATTCCCTCAGATTTGAAATCTTGACTTACTGATAAATATGAAAAATGCGTTACATGCCCCTTAGAACGTGTGTGACGCTAACTTGAGAAGGACAATTACAAATGGCGTGCCCTCTGAGGACTAGTGGTGGCTCGCTCAAGTGTGATGGAAAACAACCAAGTGTTGCTACATCAGTCTCATGTGCACTTCCTCTAGCAACATTTCCCAACACCAAGAAAAGTGGCCTGGTGTCTTCAAGTCTAATCTTGCAAACTGTAGACTTGTGTTTGCATCACAGCTTTACACTTAACCAAAAATGGGGAGATTCTGGGCGAATTCCAATACTTCCATATTCATTCAAATGTAAATGGGAGAGGAGTTGGCCTAATGGCTAGGGCAGCCGACCTCGAATCTGGGGAACTGGGTTCGAGTCTCGGCAATGACTCTGAAGATCCTGTGACTCTGGGCAAATCACTTAATCTCCCCGTGCCTAACAAAAATGAATGTGTCCTCATGTAACCCAACTGGTGCTGCTTGCTTATAAAACTCTGTAAAAAATAAAAAAATAAGTACGGACCCTGCAGGTGCACAGTGCAATTTAATGATGTGAAAATGATTTGGTAAGCTCACGTGCAATACTGTTCTAATTGCATGTCTCCATTCTCTATTGGACTGTACCCCTCCACATGCACTATTAAGTGTATAAAACCCAAGCAGGGTTCTTGTTCCAAATAATGCTGTTTCATGTAAAGTGCTCGTCTAGCTTAGTAGGACACCTCAATTGGCTGAGGTTCTGCCCCAAGATCTACAGGAACAGGTTTGAATTCTAGCATGGCCTACTTTGCCCGTCATCCTTAAAAGGTCCACAACATGTTTTGTCCTCTAACCATAACCTGTCCTTCAAGTGCCTGGAGGCGGTCTGTTCATTGAGACATCCAAATGAATAGCCATGCAATTCTACATTTTATCTACATGTGTTCTGAGAGCTTTCGGTCCTAACGTTCACTAGGTTTTCGGAATGTGTGCCACTAAAGAACTAGTCTCCATTTTAGAACACGTTTCATTTGATAGATCTCAGTGTGACACTACTGGTTTGTGTTTGCGAGTCTAGATGTCAATTGCCACATTGTGCATTGGAATATGCTACAGGTAACATAAAAAGCAAGGGTCACACCAACATTTTGTAAGAGTCAAGCAAGCCATCAAAACCTTCTGGTGCTCTGGTTTTGAAAACCTTGCAAGGTGTGATCTAGTCGAGTCAAGGGTGTTTATGATGGCTCTCAATGGCAGCATGTATGAAGCGCGTCAGAGGACAGAGCAGTTTACTTGGAAAGCCAGAGAGAAAGCTTAGTGCAGCCCTGCCTTGAGCGTGCTGACTACAAACAGCCAGAAGCTGCAAGCCGTAATAAAAGTAGCAATTCACAGGGAAACTTTTTTTTAAAAAAGTAAACAAAGTACTGCTCGCATTTCCCCATCTTCTCACCATTGAAACAACAAAACAGTATATCACATGGATTTCTTTTTAAATAAAGTATCTCTTGAAAGTAAGCCATAAGCATGAGTCAGGCAGAGACATTTCAATGGCATGGGCAAAGTGAACTCTTGCCCAGGGCCCCAGATTTTCAGGGGGCCCCTGAAACAGCCAGCTCTGTTCTGCCGAGTATTGCCCTGATGAACTTGAATAGTTCTTAAACAGATTATTTGAAATACCATTTTCCGTTATTTTTAACTTGAGTGATGTGTGAGAGTCTATTACAGACGTTTTACAGTGCAATGTTCGGTTTCTTTTTAATGCAAAGTCCATAAAAAAAGTTTCTTTTAGATCAAAAATAGGATCAAAGATATATATATATTTTTTTTTGTCCTCATCTCACCTATAAACTACTTGCAGGACTAATCCGGTCTTAGTTATTAACGGGGCGCCCTCCGACCGCCTGCACTTGTTTAGGTTATCCAACCAATCCCCTTTTATCATCCGCGATTTAGGTGTTAATCATAGGACCATGTTATTTATCAACCCTAAGTATCAACATAGTCTCAATTCCTTACCCATTCTTATGAATGGTGCCCAGAGATTAGGGGAGCTGGGACTAGCTCTTATTATTTCTAGTCGAGCCATAGCAAGTGCGGACTTTAACCAATCTTCAGTTTTCGGGGGGAGGGGGTCTTTCCATTTGAAACAAATTTCCCTGCGGGCCAACAAAATCAGACATAACAATAAACCTGTATGGGACTGTTCCAGACATGCGGTGGACACCTGATCATTGGCAAAAAAGATCAAGGATGAATTCAAAACAATATCAGTTCCAAAAGTTTTACATAGATACCTACACACCCCTTTCCAATATATTTCTAATTTGGGACATTCATAGAAGATGTGTATATCATTAGCCTTGGGAAGCAAACACCTGGGGCATCTCAGTTCGGGGATTGGGGCAAATTTCGAGATTTTGTCCAGGGGTATAATATATTCGATTGGTGACAAAGAAATGGTTTTTCTTGAGGCTAGCAGAGTTGGTATATTTATAAAGCAGGTTCATGGAAGGTTCCAAAAGATACCCAATATCGGCTTCAAAAGGAGAGTCATTCCATACTGACACCTGATGTGGAATACCTACATCATCTGCATTTATCAAAAACCTATACCAAATTGAAATTTCCTTCTTCAGATGTTGAGTGATTTTAAGCACAGCTTCCACCTCTCCATTGCCCCTGAAATTCTCCTTTTCCATTTCAAACCATGATTTTAATTGGATAAACTTAAATCTTGATAGCCCCGAGCCTATTCTTACTTTTAATACCTCCCAAGGGTGTATGCCATTTTCATCCCCCAGATCGGACCATATGGAGACTCCCGCTCTTTTTATGGGGAGAGCCATACTGTCCTGAAGACAGAGGGGGGTCCCAGGGGAGTCCCAGATCGGAGTAATAACCTATCCCACATCTAGTACGGATGTTATACCAGACTTCCAAGGCATTTTTGACGACCTTTAACCTTACTCTTTTAAAGAATTTTGGTGAACCAAACTTGTAAAGAAACCCGGCCTTACACCCCCCTCCTTCAGTGATGGCCAACTCCCCCAACAGTTTGCCCCAGGCGCTTGCTGTTGGTTCGGCAAGAGCATCCTAATAGCCTTGAATTGGAAAGCAGCCAAATACCAGCGGATATCGGGAAGGGCCAATCCCCCTTTGGCTAGACGGCGCCTCAGTTTTTTCCATGATAACCTAACGCCCTTCTCCCCCCCCCCCCCCCCCAAATAAAACTCCCGATTTTACTTTGCGCCTTGGAAATAGAATGCTTGGGAAAACCCAAAGGGACCGCATTAAACAAATATGTTAACTTCGGGAGGATGATCATTTTTACTAGATTCACCCTCCCGAAGATGGTCAGAGGAAGGTTCCTCCACCTTGCAAAAAGCTGATCTATTTCTTTTAAGATTTTTTCCAAATTGATTAATGGAATTTTTTCAAGATCTTTCACAATTATGATCCCAAGATATTTAAATGTATTGCTGGTGACCCCGCTCCACTGGTTGGTGTTCCAACACATAACCTCCGTCTTGGTAGAATTAGCCAAGTACCCGGAGATTAAACCAAAATCATCCAGCAGGAGCCCAACCTTTAGCATTGTTATCTCGGGATTATTTGTGTATATAATTATATCGTCCGCATATAGTGCAATTTTGGACTGATATTGCTGAGTCTTAAACGGGGTAAGAGACTCGTCTAACCTTATAGCCTGAGCCAGAGGCTCAATATGCAAATCGAATAGCAGGGGTGAAATAGGACAACCCTGCCTGGTCCCTCTTTGAATTTCAAAGCTAGAAGTAAGTGAGCCATTGATTAGAATTTTAGCTGAGGCATCCTGATAGCATCCTCTCAGGGTGTGAATGAAGATTGGACCGAAACCCATCTCTTCTAATATAAATCCGAAAATAGAGTAAGCATGGAATTTTGTATATCGCCTATATCGGTCGATCTAACCCCTTGACTATTTATCTCCAGCTCGGCGATATCTGGTTCTGTAGTACGATCTTTGTCCGACATATTGATCGCCATGAAGAAGGAGATGCTAAGTGGGTTCAAGGTGTCGGAGTTAAATCAGGCTGACCTCGCCGGTAGGTTCTCGGTCTCTGAAGCCAATCAGGCGGCAATTAAGGCATCCTGTGAAGTTTTGTCTCAGAGGCTCGATGAGGTGGTGGTATGGACTGACCTCCTAGAAGCAGAAATTCCCGGTATCAAAGAAGCTATAAGTGAGGCTTCAAGGGATGTGGGGAAGTTAACTTTGCAACAAAAGGCTCTGCAGGATGACATCGAAAGGTTGGAAAATCATTCTAGAAAGAACAATCTAAGACTCCTTAATGTCCCCGAGAATTTAGAAGGATCTGATTTAAAGGGGTTTGTTATTTCCATATTAAAGGGGTCGGTTTTGAAGGATCTGCCAGATATTGATTTGGTATCAGAAATTCAAAGAATTCACCGAGATCCCTATAGGAAAAATCCGAAAAAACAGAAACCCCGGAAGATACTGGTCAATTTCCTTTCTTATTAAGTAAAGGAACAAGTATTGTCTATGGTACTCAAGGAGGGGTCTGTGACTTTTTCTCTCAATGGTCCGGATCCATTCACTTTTCAGATTAGGTCAGACATATCTCATATAACGGCCACAAGGCAGTGGGAGATGGGAAGTAGATTGGAGGAATTAAAGAGCCTGGGAGTCAAGACGCAATTGAAATTTCCGGCACAGCTGCGGGCTATGTATAATAATCAGTTGCACCTATTCCATACAGTTGAAGAGGTGGATTCCTTTATGGCCGGGTTAAGGAAAGCAATGTAAGCAAAGTGAATTAAACCATGATGCGTCTGTAGCAGTGTAAAACATATTTTTTGTAAACTTTCTTGGCCTCATTCCATTCTCCATTTTCTCCATTACTTTTTAGTTTAAAGCCCGAGGTGAGGGCGACCAAATGGGTTCGCCCATCTCAAAGGGAGGGTTCCTCAAGGGGTAAGGGACACACATGGGAATGTGGGAGGGAAGGGGGGGTTGGCGGGGTGCACTGGGTGGGGTACACCAGGGGTGGGCAGGAAATAAAAAAGGGAAAAAAATTACCTTACCTCACTTTATGTATTTAATGTATTTAATAAATGACTGGACAACCAGGGGAAAGGGCTTGGTGAACGGATGGCAGGTGCAGTAATAGGTCAGGTTGGTTTGGGTCTTATCTCCTGGAATGTAAATGGTTTAAGATGTATTCGAGGCAAAGGTTAATAATGAAATATCTGGCCACCCCCTATGCACCATCACTCATTGGTTTGTTTAAAGCACAAACTGGTTGTACTCTCCCTGACTCCACACATCTCCAGGGTTTTGATATCCAAGTTAAGCTGGACTCAAAGGCAACAAAATAGAAATAGATGAACTGATAGTCCAATGTTTTTATCGGACTATAAGATCCAGCACGTATAAATACGTCTGCTAAAACTTTAATTACCCTCTCCAGAACCTCAATCTACTAATATCATTGCTATACTCATGGAAAGGAAATGATCATCCACAGCAGAGCATTAAACTAAATCAAGGCAATCAAGGACAATTCTGCACCCTGTCCCTGTTCAAATGAATCAAAAGTCAATTACACTGGAGTACGAGACAGCAGCACACCCAGCACAACGTCACTGTGGTTTAGAAGAACTTGAAAACCTCTGCTTACCTCTGATGTGCGAATTGAGGCAGTTTTGAACTTGTAAAATGACACGGTGCATGAGAGTGGTGCAAGGTATCGAAGACTGCGTGGATTGGAGCATCTTGCAGGCACTGTTTGTTTTAATATCACGGAAATCAAGAGCGAACAGCAGCCCAGCAGACCATAAATCAGGTCCACAGACAGCCAAGAAACAGCTCACACACTTTTTGTCAGAGCAGATCCCCCGGGGCACTGCCTTATTGCCCTAGAGGCCAGTCAGACCCAGAGCTCAGCTCAACTCAACTCTCCAGCTTGAGTCATCTGTTGGATTTCTGGTGCGGCTTTCCAGTACTGCTCACATGTCAACCATCACAGGTGCTTTGGTGAGATACATCGCCGTGTAGGCCAAGATAAAATGAATTGGAAGACAGACACACCCAACGCCTGCAGCATCAAGGCATACCAAACTGCAGGGAATGGAGTGGCAATCCAGATACATAAGGATTTCCTAATATAATCTGCGAATGCATTCAGTGTAAAATACGTACTCCTGAAAAAGAAAGTGGGGCTCGTAAATTGTGCATGGACAGGACTTTGGCCTTTCGTTTTTTATTTCAGTCTTTGGTGCTCAAAGGGATGCACAATAGAAATTTACTGCACCCAACCCACCTTTAATGGTTTGCCTCTTTTATCTGTGAATATGACCAGGACACTGGTTAAGTTTGCTAATATCTTGGGAAACTATGGGCTACACTCGGCCTAATGGTTGCGAAACGTAATATTGCAAGACATTGGGAAGAGGATATGGACTGGTGAAGGCAGGCGGAGAGTAGGGGATGTCCCCACAAGTGTCCAAAATCTGGAATATTGACATAGGGATGTTGTGCCCACCCATCCGGACAACCGCCCAGCTTGAAGAAGAGCGACTCCGTGTGGAGAAGGCGGAGCCTACACCATGCCAATTATTATTCTGCATTTTTTGAGGATGTATGTAAATAACTGTCAATCATGTATGTATTGCCACAATTGTTCATCTGTGAGAATTAAACTCCTGCTGTTCTGCTTTCTGTCTCTAATAAAAAAAAGACACATTAAGAAAAAAGTTAGCTAATATCTTTTCATTGTTTCTTGATTGGCCAGCACCACAGGAAATAATCCTGAGCTGATGGCTGCAACTGAATTAGCTGAGAACAGAAGTAATCGAACTGGATGTCCTGTCATTAGTGATGGGATTTACTCAATATTTGTATGGTTCTTGGGGAGATCTATCAATTGCACTCCAAAAATGAGGGAGCCAGGACTCAGCCCTATGCAAGACTATTCTTAGTAATTTTTTCTAAGTAAAGCATCATCTTCATTATTACTTTACTTGCCATAAAGTTCCCAATCTCGCACCTACACATTGTTCTCTAAGAGTCGGTTTAGCAATACAATAAATTTGTAGATTTAGGTAGCGCTGCCTATCACCCATGAGGTTATCCAGGCGCTGTCCATGGCCATTGGGAGATTAAGGGATTTGCCCAGCATCACAGGATGTTGAGCGGCCGCTGAGACCCGAACCTGGATACCATTTCCTGAATCAGCTGCTCTGACCACTGTGCCACATCCTCTCCTCAATAAAAAGCTAAACTGAAATAACCAAGCACAACGAAAGATCTCTTTCCCTACCTGTCTTATGAATGTCAAGAGCAACTGCTCACTACTAGACAGTTCAGTACTAGACACTGATTCTGAGTAGAGCGACTCTTCCTAAAGTCTGCCTGTTCGTCAGCAAGAAAACTTCTGTCCAAGACGCTGTTCCAAAGTTCTGCCACCAAAATATTTGTATAGGTTTTATCCAGGCAATCTGGAAGGGATAATAGTCAAAAAGACAGGGAAGGATTCCGTCCAAGCGCATAGCTTCAAGGGGGCGGTTTGGGATGGAACACCCTCCTCCCCATATATTTTCCTAATTCAGGACACTGGTTGGAGTGTTCAGGTCCCTGCAGACGTCACACTCACTGACTAAACGGTAACTGTTAGGGAGCGGTCGAAGTGCATTAAAAAAAGCATGGGAATTGTAATATGAGTCCAATGGGGGCGGGGTCAGTCACCAAGGAGGCGGGATCAATGGGGTGGATAAAAATAACAAAATATTCTGTAACCATTTGGTTGGTCTTTTACCTTCAAGTAACTGCAGATAATACTACAAAATAACATACACCATCAATGAAAAATAAATGCAAGTTAAACTAATTGTTGAGAGAGGCACTATTTTACGCTGTGACACCTCTAAAGGGGGGGGGGGTGGTGTGGTGTGTGTGTGTGTGTGTGTGTGTCAGTGTGTGTGTGTCAGTGTCACCAGGGAGTTATAACGACCCAGCCTGTGAAAGGAATCACTGTGAATATGTAAGTAATTATTTTAAACTTGCTTTACACACAGTATAAGATCGGCTGCCACAAACTGCAAAAAAAGGTTTAGGGTTTAAGATAAAAAAGAAAGTGCTTCCAAAATATAGATCTGAGGAATATGCAGAGTGTAGCTAGAGCAAACATTCTTTAGAAATGTACATTAAAAGCATGCACTGCACAGCTTACCAGGTCATCTTTTTCAAAACGATTACTCTTCAAATGACTCCATGCATTAAAGTCAGTATCGAACCAAGCAGACTCTACATTTGCAGATTCCCAATGGCACACATTCACATTTGCTTCACGTAGCAGACACCCTGGGAAGCAGGCTTGCTTCCTGTTCAGCCGTCTGTCCCTCCCTCGGCTTCTCAGCACACTAGACCTTCCACATCAGCTGATGCAACTCAAATGTCAGAATTAACCATCTGGGAAGGTTGCTTTTTCGGTAGAGCCTGAGTAGCGCATGCGCTGCTCTGCGAGGCATGCTGTATTCAGGTAGGGACTTGAAGCTCCGCCCTAGTCCCATCCAGTTTTTAATTGGCTCCTGTTACTGTCCTTTCTAAATTGTTGTTTTTCATTCATGAATAGGCTTAGTAGTCCCTCCTTGGTACCACCTTGTCTGCATTTGTAACCTCCCATGAGGACTGGACTGTTTACTTGTGTTGTTACATGGTCTGCTTTATCTAGGCTGTGAGCACTATTTTCTTCAAAGATTTGCCACTATTCCATACACTACATGCTTTCCTACAAGCAACATGCTGGCCCCTTTTATTTTAATTACTAATGGTGGTCCTCTTTAACTATATCGGCTGGGTTTCTTTATTTTTTTACTTAGCAGCGCGGTCCACTTTAACTTTAGCGGGCACTACGAAACATTTTTGCTTTCCATTGAAAGCTCCATACCATGTTTTCACTTACATAGTGGCCGCACTCCTTTCTTTAGACACGGCTGCTGTATTCAGGCTACAGCGAGCCGTGTCTAAAGAAAGGGTGTGCACACCATTAAAGTTAAAAAAAATCTAAAAAACATTTGTTTGTGAACAAATTTTTTTTTTTAGGAGTAACAGCGCCCCATGACGTGCTTTCACTTTAATGGTGGCCTTTCTTTAGACGCGGCTCGCTGTAACCTGAATACGGTGGGCAGAGTCTAAAGAAAGTGGTCTCACATTTGCGAGAGTTTGAGCTATTCCATTTAGAAATGGCAATGTCTTTTTATATATGTGTTGGCTTTGAAAACACATATATAAAAGGCATTGTCATTTACAATTTCAATGGCTTAAAATCTCGCAAATGCTAGACCTATTGCATTGCAAATGCTTGTTAAGATTAACTAGGGGAACTGTTGTGCCCCTCAGAACCCGACCATTAAGAGCTCTGTTGTTCGGTGCAGCACAGTGTATGCGCTGACAGGGCTCAGGCCTTGTCTTTCTGATTTGAAAGTGTGTGCATAAGCTCATCAGCAAATTTCATGTCTGCATGTAGCACGCTGAATAACCCGATGCACAATGTCTCTCCACAATAGAGGCAACATTTGTGCCACCTTTTCCACTGCCTTTCAGGTGTGGGGTATGCTCAATGTCGGGTCACAGGAAACACTAGGAGCATTCTCAATGCTTAATTTGTAAAAACAAGTGCCAGGGCCCTGACCAGGAGGCCACTGCAGCTTGCACCACCCATTGCCCTGGTCATCGCTGTCAAAGGCGGCACCAAAGCAACTACTAACCATCTCTCTCTCTCTCTCTCTTGCCTGCAAGTGAGACAGTGCAGATTATCCCAGGTCCCAAAACTGAAGGAATGTCTGGGGAGGCAGGTATTAGTAATTTTTTAAGTATATTGTATTGATAAACATACGTTCTGCTCATCTCTAAATTAGATGAGCAGTGCCTCCATGTGGCAGACTGTCATAAGTGTGGTGTTGAAAATTAAGTGCCAGTGCTGAGCGCCAGAAACAAATTAAGTGGCAAGCACCAGAATCCAGTGGCTCAAATTAAGCAGTGCATGTCCTATTGCGTGCTGGCAACTGGTTCCGTACCAAGAGTCAGACACTCAGACAGATGCCATGTCTGACCGAAGTTTCCAAGACCATCATTCACTGTAGAGTCTAGTCTGCTGCATGCCATCTGTCCCTGCTGAGATTCAGCAGCAGCCACTGGGCCTGCATGCAATGGGAATTATCATCTGAGCACTTACAATGTATCAAACGCAATACATGAAGTGCAAATTTAATGTTAACTTTGGCTGCTGCTTTTTTCTAAATAGTATCCCTGCCTGAGAGAATAAAGGAAGTAGTCTTAAAGTGGGTCCTCCCCAGACCAGGCTTCTCCAACAAGTAGCTCATGAGCTACTGGTAGCTTTCCAGCTAACTACAAGTAGCTCTCCTGTGTCCATCCCAGCCAACTACATTAGAAGCTGTTGGTTGGCAAAACTAATATATACATACCAAAATTGAAAATTGTGCATTAAAAACGAAACTTGGTATGTTCAGAACTCATAAGCTGATGTTTGGAGAAAAATGTTTTCATTCCTAAAATATATTTAAAGCTTAAGAATAGTATTGTCTTGGTGCTAGTGCCATTCAAGCTATAGCTATTATGTATTACCCAAGTAAAGGCATTCCAAACTGCCAAAGCCTTTTTTTTATTACATCACTGTTGGCTACCCTGTCCAATGCACTGAGGTGATGGTGATCATGGCTAGTAATCTTGAATGCAGCGGTCACTATTACAACACTAATATTATTAGTAGCTCGGCATGGTTTTCATTGTTGATAAGAAGCTCTTATTACAGAAATGGCTGGAGATTCCTGCCCCAGAGGGTAGAACAGAAGGTATTCTTCTACTTTGTTGGGTTTATTACTTTCACTTGAGATATGCAGTTTATCTCATCTTCTTTTTTGGGGCGAGGGTGTGGTCTAACGGGAACCGGGTTCAAGTCTCGACAGGGACGCTCAACATCCTGTGATTCTGGGTAAATCACCTAATCTTACTGTGCCTAACAAAATGAATGTGTCAGTCTGTAACGTAACTGGTGATCATGTAAAGAGCTCTGATACCTTCGGGTTGAGTTCGCGCTATACAAAACTCCCCCAAAAAAACATTAAAAATCTGCAGACGTCACCTGTCCTCATACCGCTATTGCCATTGGTTGAATGTTAGATTGTTGCATTTACACTCTCGCAATGCTGGCTAGTGTTCCTTTATTGCTTATATTGGTGCTTTTTCTTTGCGACTGGGCATGATTCTACTCCCTTCTGTATCCATCCTAATTTAATTGTTTTCTTGATTTTTGCTGTGTGTGAAGTGTGTCACGTGCACTGCGCTCTTCGTGTGCCTATGTTTCACTGCTCACCGTGAAGTGGTCATGCAGCATGGAGTGTTGGCTATGTCAGTTTGGTGACCTAGAAAGAGCGTGAAGTTGGATCACTTTAGAGCTGGGGCTAAGCTGTCTGGTATGTGGTTGTGGGAGGTGTACATACTTCCTGCCTGTGTACTGCCCATTTTCAAACAGAAAAGATAACCTTCTCTATATATGGCCTGATCCTTTTCACCCTGAACTTATATGTGAGGCAGTAACAATTTGTCAATTTCTGACAAATACTACTGACCCAGTCTGTCTAGGAGTGCATTTTAGACACGTCCTTTTTCACACATTTCCCCACGTCACCATTGAAAACTAATAACCTAAGAAGATGAACAGACATTGCAAGTGGCTGAAAGAAGCCCATTTCTATTCACAGTAGAACGCCGGACCAGGAGCATGACACGCAAGTCTCGTTACTCTGAAAAGTTCCTGCCAATGACTTTCTCAGCAATCCAGCTATGCACACAGGACTCAATATTTTGACAGCTCACAAACCTTATCCAAATGTTGGAAAACCTCTCCGAGGTCACCACACACACTCACTCTTTGTTAACCAAGAATGAAGAAGAAAAACAGAAGCCAAAGAAGGGGGCATTTCTCTTTGAAAAGTAGGGCAGACCCAACAAAATTCAACACACTCATCTAGTCTCCTTTTGCGTCCACTCAAAGACCTGTTCAGAACCACTCTAATCTCTCAAAATGAAGCTTCCTTCACTACAATCTTCACTTCGTCATCAGTGGCATCTCCCACCACAACACCTTGACCATTAAAGTGCGGTACCAATTGTACTCATCAGCCATACACTGGTCACGCCGCCTCACATATCTGTAAGCAGTATAATATCGGAGAATATGTAAATCTCCTCTCGCTCATGTGCATAATGCCAATTTGTTACATGCTACCTTGCTGACACGTATTGTTTAATAAAAAGATTTATAAATAAAAAAAAAAGTTTTAAATCTCCTCTCTCACCATTCCAAGCAGGCCTGTGCTTACCAGAACACACTTTCCCACAACTGTTGTCCTACCTCGCACACACTAAGCTTGCTCTTCGATAAAGATTGCATCTGTTCCTTCACTGAGTCAATGGTATCTTGTCCTCTACAATCCTGACTCAAGCAGCCATAAGGCACTCAAGTATTTGGATCTGGACCAGAAAATAACTCAAAACAAACGTTTCAGTAATGGAATGCGTGCTGCCGGACACCTGAAGGTGCATTTGACCAGGAACTTGTGGGCAATGAGTGATTATCAATTGGTCAGAGGGAGATGGGTTGAGCAGTCTTTGGTGTTTTCTCTTTTGTTCACCAATAAAATACCATACAAACCATGAGGATGTGGTCTCACGGCTAGACTGCTGACCTTGGAGCTGAGAAACCAAGGTTCGAGCCTCCACTTCACATCTTGTGATTCTGGGCAAATCACTTAATCTCGTCGTGCCTACCAAAAAAATGAATGTGTCCTTGTGTAACATAACCGGTGCTCATGTAAAGCGCTCCAATACCTTCGGGTCGAGTTCGCGCTATATAAATCTGCAAAAAACTAAACAAAAACCCGATAACTAGATGTTTTCACCTTAAAATGAGGGTAAAGGCAGACTCCTTGAAACTACCAAGCGGCCTACTCAGAGTTGACCCATCTGTTGAATTCTTTCAACGTCTACTTGAGAAGTATAGGGTGAAAGCCTGAGGAGGCCAGTAAAGTGGATTACCACAGACCATCCCTGCATGGAAACTGATTTACAGTATCATTCATTGCTCCCTTGCACCACAAGCACGTGTGCTTTCAACTCATTTGAACTGAGTCTGTATAGTTTTTGGTGGACTTATCACACTAGAGCGATGGGGCTAGGCAGGGATGTTACACAGGCCCGCAGCCCCTGCGGTGCAGGAGGGCCCCCCCAGCACCAGGGGGCCCCCTCAGCACAATACTCTGGCTGGAGAGCTCCTGATAGAGTCCGGAGGGGGGCCCTCCACGTACCTTGCAGGGGGCCCCCCTCCACATACCTTGCAGGGGGCCCCCTCAAGTTTCATTACGCCAGTAGGACTAGGAACCGTGGGCAGAAGGCCATCTACGATTCCAGGTGTATCACCAGTTACATGTGTCTCTAGTACATCGTTCAAGAGTTCGCTTTTCTAGTGAGAGCCAATGCAAGTCACTTGTCTATCAGTTAGGAACCCAAACGTATGTGACTCACAACTGCAAGCCCCCCTCCACTGGTGAACACTGGCTCAAAAAGCACTGTTCTGAACATGGGAGTGTCCTCCAGGAGCTCTCACATTGTTCACCAGCTGTCGCATCATCAGAGTGCTGCGTTCTGACAGAGAGATGGCATTGACCCACAACAAACCTATGTTAGGTGCCTTGTTAACTTAATTCCAGGATGTTGTGATGGATTCTACAATACAAGGCCCAAATGTTTTCTGGCTTTGGACCAAGATCTTCTAATTAACTGCTTCAAATTCATCAGGAAATCATTTCACCATGTATGGCAATGGGGACTACTTCAATAGTTTTTGCTAATTTTCATCTTGCCAAAGGTACATTAACCACCAATTTATCTTTCTGCCATGGGAACCTGTGACCTGTGGGGTTATATACAGATGGTTGCAACCGACATTCAGTTGTTCAAGCTATCTCATTCAGAGCGTAAGCTTTAATGGGGGAGGGGGGATGAAACGCTATTACCCCCCCCCCCCCAACCCAATCATTGGACCATTTTTTTAGTTGGTTCGCTATGTCAATTGTTGGGAAATCGTGGACTCACATTGCCCGAATTTCATTTACTAAGATACGCCCTTGGTTCTGGCATCCATCCTTAAGGCTCAGAGTAATGCTACTTCCTTTCCATGTTTTAGGGATTAGACCGGTTAACAAATTACAGCTAAACTCAATATTTTGACAGCTCACAAAGCTTATTCAATGTTGGAAAACAGCTGAAATGAGAAGGGGGGGGGGGGGGAGAGGAACCACCCACTGTTTACAATTCTGTTAAATCAATTCAGTGGATACCCCATCTTGCCCATGGGCTTTTGTTTGCTTTGACAATTCAAATGATTTGTGTTTGTCACAGAGCAGGCTGACTAGCCAGTCAGTACAGGAAAAAGACCATAAACTGGTAGTCACCTGCATGAAAGTTACTGCAACCAACCAACACCAGCTCATGCCTCACAATCACCCAAAAAACCCTCATCATTGCTCTTTTAAGGCATAGAGCCGATAGATGGTGGACAAGGCACAAGGCGTGCCATAAATGTATCAGTTATCTAGGGCATTTCCTTCCCAGCTGGAAACGGAACAGTGCTCAGTTGTGGGGTCACTACCTAACAAGGTGTATGATGCCCAGGCTACTGTGCAACACGTATGGATGGAAGTCTTTCACATTAGTCCTGTTCTAGGGCTCTAGGGAGATACCCTCTTGCACACCACTCTACATGGTTTATTAAAAGGGAATACAAGGTTTCCCCTTCATCGAGACTGACTGGCCTTTCCAAGACACTGTACAAGCCCAGGTTTGATGCCGTATCTCCATCCTGGACACTTGTAGGTACAAATTGGGGCTCTTGTGTTTATACTTCCTGCAATGAGTGTGCAAACCTCTTGCTGTGCAGGTGCTCAGGGACGTTGGTGGCCCTTCTGGCTGGTGTTGCTCCACTGAACACAGCCAACAGTGCTTGCACAGAAACACCCCACCGCCGCTTTGGTCGGCCAGCACATTGATTCTGCTGCCAACTGGGATCTTTGGGGGATGTCCTACAAGTCGGTCTATGTCATCTTTTAAGTAAAGGACAGGACAAGCGGCTTAGCAAAACGACCCATGCCTGGAGCTAGCTTTCCACACACGCCTAATGCACATTTAGTGGCGTGGGCTATACAACATACTCCCATTATTCAACATACACGCTCCAACTTTGTAACTCCTCTGCTACTGAGAAAAACCTGCTTACTTACAGGATACATATATTTTAGATAATGCTTCTAGAAATAAAACAAAAGAAGAATGGCGCCCTTTCATCGCCTCACCGGCAGTGTAATAGTCATCCAACAGAAAGGCGGCGCAGAGGCGAGTGGGCCAGTCTCAGCTTCTGGCTGCCTCCTCTCTCCATAGCCATTCAAGGGACTCCTGCAGTCTAGTGTCGTCGCTCCCACCCTCCTCCCGCCACCAGGACTCCTCTTCGACGGAGCTGATCATGAGGCAAAGAGACAGGCCGGCTCGATGGCCGGCGAGCAGCCCAGAGGCAGAGCGGGCTTCTAAAAATACCCAAGAACCCTCTGCTGTGAACGCACAGACCTCTGGACGGGAGGCGCGCGGGGAGCCTTCTAACAACTGGCACACCCATGATCCGAACAGGCGGCTTTTGGGAAGAGAACGCGACATGTCAACAACTATTAATCTCCGAAGCACATAGGATGTTTGCTTCACGAGGGCTGGCTCAGAGTTTCGTTTACATTCCAGCCTGGCTGTTGTGACACTGACTGGAAAGGTTTCTGCGCCGCAGACAAATGCCTCAACTGAAGGTTCCATTTGCATCAGGAGAAAAGCTTTTTTCACTTCGAGAGCCTCCTAACAGACTTAATTGATTTGTTCTGCGTGAAGGTAACTCTCAGGGAGTGCAAGAACCAGGAAAACAGAATCTCTAAGGCAAGCCGACTTCTTACACCCGCGCCACAACTGGCCGGATTTGTCACGCTGCGGCGTCTCACACCTTAGGAAGGAGCAGACTTTGGCTCCCTTTCAAATCCCACACATGGGGCACAAAAAGTACTGTTACGGCAGTGCCTTACTGCATCAAAGTGAGCTTCCACCATTAGATTTTCATCTTCCAGGACTCAGCCCCTGGCATCCTTCACATTATTTCCACCATATAAGAGAAAAAGAACAAGTATGGGCAAAGCCAAAAGGTCTTGCCTTTGTGACCTATTTATTGGTGCTGCCAGTGGTTTTGCTGATGGGCTGCAGCATTGAAAAAGAAAACTAAATAGTTTTGCTGATGCCATGCAGCATTGGCAAAAAGAGAAACAAGCATTTACAATGCAATGGTCTCGGCATTGTTAAAGTTAGAGCTATTGGCATTGCTCATGACATTATTTTTGTTTTTGTTTTTAAAACATTTAAAGAAACGGCATTGTTATTTACAATGTCAATAGCTTAAATCACTCTCAAATGCCAGACATATTGCATTTGCACCCACACACATAGCTACACACACAAAGCCACCCACACACACAGAGCCACTCACATAGCCACCTACACACACACACACACACACACACACACACACACACACACACACACACACACACAGAGAGTTACCCACACACAGACAAAGCCACCACGCATAGAGCCACCTACAAAAAAAGCCAGCCACACACACAGAGCCTCCCACACGCACACGCGCACACACACACAGAGCCACACACACGCAGCCATCTGCGCTCCCTCAGCCGGCTTGTGAGTGTAACGTCCCATGTGCTTGTGCTGTTGTCACTAGGATAAGCTAGTCCCCATTGTTTGGTTTGCTGCGCACGTTAATGACAGCTTTGCAGTAATTGTTCATTGTATGTAAGACATCAGGCCAATCTGAGCTGTCAATCTAAGGAACAGGGCCTGGATGCTCGCGTTGGCCCCTATACTATGAACATCTTATCGTGTAACTATATAGCAAGCTGCTGCCGTGCGCATTCGCATCATCGTCTTTATGAAGTCTGCAAAGGGAGATGTTGAATTTGCTTATGCAACTGAATGAAAGGCTGCAGTGGGTTCAGAGCTCGTATATAAAGAGGTGTACATATTTTCTATTAGCTGTGTTGTGGGGCTTTTTCTGCGTCTGACCAGCGATAAACTGATCGACGCACTCCCATGTCAATTCCTTGTGATGCTAGGAGTCTCCTTCACGTGCTCTTTGAAATGACGCGGTGAAACGCCCGCCATGTTGTATTACTGAAGGATGGGGCGTAATATCTAAAACCACGAGGCCAGCCAAGCAGTGTGGCTAGAAACCTCCTTGTGACGCCAGCTCGGGTGCTTGAGCGGCACAACTTTTGGCAGTTTTTCACTCGGAAGACTTTTGGAGAGCTTCATTGCAGATATGTTTGATGTAGTTATTCCATCTAAACAGAGCGCAGGTATAAGGCGAACCTCCAGCCCCTGGTACACAGAGGAGCTTAGAAAGGAAAAAGCCAACTGTAGGCGTTTGGAGAGACTTTGGCGGACCAATAAGGAATGTCAATCTAGACTTCTATTTAGACGATCTCTGGCCATCTATCACCTAAACTTGAAAGACGCAAGACGTGCCTCAATCATCAAACAAATAGAACAAGCTAGTAATTCCTCGAAAGTATTGTTCTCTATAGTCAAAGACTTTACATCTCCCAGAGTGTGTGCACAACCATCTATCGAATCTCAGAATCTCTGTGATTCATTAGCATCGTTCTTAGGGATAAGATATCCACAATTTATAACAACTTCCCTCCAGGGATTCCTTTAACCCTAGATCTGTTGTCTGAACCCATGGGTGAAGCACCAACAGCAAAGGAGGCCTGTCTGGAACAGTTCGCATTGGCCACTATTAAAGAGGTTATAAATGGCCTTTCTAAAGCAAAATCAGGCTCCCCCAAGGATTTATGTCCCCCAAAAACTATGGCACTCATAGCCATCAGCTGTGCTCCAGCTATCAGCTTCAATTCCTCCTTAACCACGGGCATCATCCCTACAGCTTGGAAAGAGGCAACTGTCCGGCCTATCTTAAAGAAACCTTCAGCGGACCCGTCCATTCTCTCCAACTACCGCCCTATCTCCCTATTACCATTATTGGGTAAACAACTTGAAGGCATTGTAAATAAACAACTTTGCTCCTATCTTGAACAGAATGGTATTCTAGACCCCTCACAATCGGGCTTTCGGAAAGGTTTCAGTACAGAAACAGCGGTACTGGCAGTAACTGACTCACTTAGACAAACAGTTGATGCAGGGGGTTCAGTAATACTGATTCTTCTAGATCTCTCCGCGGCTTTTGATACCATCTCGCACAAAAAGCTGGCGGAGAGACTAGTCGATGGGGGCATCAAAGGAACGGCTCTGAAGTGGTTAACACACTTCTTGTCTGAAAGATCTCAAATAATTACGGTGGGGCCTTACTCCTCGCCGAAAATGCTGTTAAAGAGGGGTGTTCCGCAAGGTTCCAGTTTAAGTCCGACCCTCTTTAATATCTATAGGTCTCCTCTGGCGAAGATAATTGAACCGCTGGGTTTTGACATCATCTCATATGCAGATGATACGCAGCTCATTTTCTCTATTGGAGATAATTTAGAGAATGAGAAAATCCGTTTTGCTAACGGCCTAAAGACAATATATGACTGGATGACGGCCAATTATCTTCAATTAAACCCAGACAAATCAGAGATCATGCTACTAGGCAGAGCAACGGAGGTCTGGACAAATGATTGGTGGCCCACCCAATTGGGTGCTGCCCCTATTCCTAAGGCTTCAGTCAATGATCTGGGAATAAAAAAATCGATGGGGCTCTGTCGATGAAAGAACATATCATCAACACATCTGCCGCATGTTATTACAGTCTACGGCTTCTGAGGAAAATTCTTCCTTATATACCTACTAACCATCGTAGGACCTTAGTACAGGCTTTGGTTACAAGCCGTTTGGACTACGGCAATGCCCTGATGGCAGAAGTAGGTGTGACCCTCCTAGCCAAATTACAGGTAGTTCAGAATACTGCTGCAAGGATGATTTTAAACCGACCTGCAGTAACTCCTTCTCTACCGTTACTTAGAGAACTACATTGGCTTACGGTGAAAAAGAGATCCTTTTTAAAGATCTGCTGCTTCACCTACGTCGCATACAACAATAGAGGGCCTCTCTATCTACAAAAAAAATTGTTTAAATATTCTCCCTCAAGGAACCTTAGATCTAGCTTTCAGGGTTTATTGCTAGTCCCCCGTTTCCGCCTTTCCCGAACGGGAGGCAGATCTTTCTCATATCTGGCCCCAAAATACTGGAATCAGCTTCCCTATACTCTACGATCCATCTCCAGATACGAGTTATTTAAGAAAAAACTGAAAGCCTTTTTATTCTGATCCTTCTGCTAGTCCTCCTTGTTGGCTTTCTGTTCTGGATTGTTAGTCTATTATGCAGCGCCGAGATGCCCCAGGGTGATTTGAGCGCTTTACAAACTAAATAACATAACATAACATATGTGACCGGGTCGCCTCTGTTCAAATCACTGTCGCTATGTAACCCACTTTTTACTGTGCTGTACAGTACGGGGGGGAGGGGCGGGGGGCTGCACGTAGCGGACTTTCCTGCACACCGCGCTTCTGCCATTTCTAATCTCTATAAACCAGTTTACTGTATCCTGCAAGCGTTTCAACGTTGGTGATTGCCAGGAAGTACGTAGCACATCGGGGGCTTGATGGCAAGCAGTGTGTGCCAGTGGTATTTAGCCAGCAGATAGACCCATAATTAAAGCATGAGTTGTTTGACTAGCAGGAGCGGCAACTCTAATGGTGTTTTTAGTGCTTTGTGTAGTTTTCCTAGTTACTGTTGTCTGTGTGAGTGATGTTGTGAAGCCTGGGCAGTCAGTGAAATGATGAGCGAGGGGGCGGAGAGACGGAAAGGTTCTCTCGAACACCAGACGGCGAGCCGTCCGCGGAAAGGCGGGACCGTCCAAGTTGGAGGGACCGTGTTTAGACCGAGGAGCACCGAGGGAGCCAAGAGCAGGGGGAGTGGTGGACGGGGATGACGCCATGAACACCACCGCCTTTCTCCGAGGTAAAGCAGAAATGCCTCGGAGAAACGCAGTGGCATTTTTGGATTGGGGGGGGCGTGTTTTTCTTTCTCTCCTCTTCCCATTGGCTGGAATGTTTACATTCCAGAGGAGAGAAAGAAAGTAAAAAACACGCCCCCGAATCCGAAAAAGACGGGGCTTAAACGGACAGACGCCCCTCTCCTCCAATGGCTTGCCTCCGTTTAGGAAGCCAGCCAATGGAGAAGAGGGGCGGGTTCAAGCACCGTACTAAAAAACATTAAATCTCGCGAGCGAGACTGCGCAAGCGCAGCCTTCGCTAGCCGAGACCTAAAAAAGATGCGATGAAGTATCGAAACATCATGTCTCTGCATCATTCAGTAGGCATGCGCATGTGTGATGATGCATGTGTACACCTATGAATGATGTGGTGCCAATTTAATTTATTTACTAATCCAAAATGGCAGACGCTGCTTGGAGCAGTAAAGATGACCATTTGTTTATTTATTTATTTTAAAGAGGGGAGGCCTGGCAGCAAAGAGGAACTGCCGGGCCTTCTAAAAATACCCCCAAAATAATTTTAAGGACTTCAAATGATGGGGGAACAATGAAGGGAGGGGGTGGAGAGCAAAGGTGATTGCGTAGGGGGAGCATCAAGCAAACTTTAGGCAGTGGTGGGCGATTAGAAATAAAAAGACAAAAACTGGAGTAGGAGAGAAGGAAACAACATGGAGAATGCGTGGTGGGGCTGGCATCCAATGGGAAAGCAACACATAAGGGAGAAAGAAAGTGGAGGGGAGGAGCAGAGAGAGGGCATCTATGTGAGGGAGGAGTAGCACACAAGGGAGAGAACTAGAAAACATGCACACTCCTTGAGTGCTGGAAGGCAAAGAAACAAGTAATTCCCTAAATGACAGCACTGAAGAAATTAAATCAACCAATCAAAGGGATGGTTAAGAGGCTGTGCTCCTGGGATGGATAAACACAAGAAGAGGATGGGACGCTATTGAGTAAGAAGCAAGGAAATAGGGTGGCAATAAAACCAGCCAATGGAATGGTTGGGCAAGCTCTAAGTTCTAGGTTTTTAGTATAGACCACAAAATGTTTTTGGAGCAATGGAGGGCTCAAAGCCCCACAACCACCTTCTTGGCTACAAGCCCTTCAATCCCTTTTTAGCTCACCCCTACCGGACAGTATAAGCTGTCTGCTTGGAAAATACATTTCCAAGGAGTTTAAAACTGATTTGTAGCTGAAAAGATTTGTTCATGTTGTTACATGTATAGATGATTATCATATTACAATCATGTTTCTGTATCATGAGATGTGCACATACTCTGTATCCAGTCAGGTTTGTCTTGTATGAAATTAGGGTAGTTTTAGGAACCTTATGAAGGTTGACTGGTGACTCCATTTTTCATACCACTTGCACCAAAGATATATATAGAACTAACCCCCCCATTCCTCAGTTTATCTAATTTTGATTCTTTCAGATTTTTCTTGCATTCATCAAATATCCATCTTCATAATCTTTTAGTGTGTCACATTGTCTGCCTTCGGACTGGCGGGACTGTAGAGTCCTGTTATCCCCTATGATAATATAAGCAGATTCAAATCAATAGAATATGTAATATCATTCGTGACCAGATTTTGATACTGAGAATCATGGAAGAAATCCAATCTGGAGGATCCTCACAGTCTACAAGATTTAAATCCAATAAGGTCGCTGGAAGCAATAAAATGGCAAATAAGGAAAGGCAGGAGGATAAATGTGTACATCTGTAGGGTGAGGTATATTCAACACAAAGATTAGCGGAGCCAACTGGATATGTACTTACTAGGAGCAGAGGGAGGTAATCCCAATTACTTATGAAATGGCAAATTAATTTAGATATGAAAAAATAGGATTGATAATCTTTATATATTTGTATACAGGGGCGTAGCTTGGGGGGTGTTTGGGGTGTTATACGCCCATAAAAAATGTATTGGTACAGGTGCTTTTAGTTGGGTATTGTGAAGTATATATCGGATTTCACTCTGTATTTTTACATGCCCACACTGACCAAAAAAACAAACACACACTCTCTCTCATCTTTGCCTTAAAATGTGGTTAGTTTGAAAACTATTGTGTTTTAAGTGCCCCTGACAATACTCACTCCTCTCTTTTTCCACTGTCTCTTAAATCCCCCTCGTGTTTTGCTTCTCACAGTGTATTTTAACATGATATGATAGCGTGATTGTTGGGAAAGCTGAAGCTTACACCTCCCCAATCTTACTGACCAAACGACGCCCATTTGTATGCACAGTGTGGGTGAAAGAAGCAGATTTAACTAAAATGTTAAAGTTAAATGACATTTTGCACTTTGGGATGTTGGGTGTGTCCGTCTCTTCCAATTCAATGGAATTAAGGAATCTCTTTGGATGGATCCTCAGGCTCAACATGCAATTAATTCTTCAATGTATACGAGGTTTTAAATTGAAAATATGGAGCCATATCTATGGTCCAGAAAGCAAAGGTGAAATTGGCTGTGGATGCAAACAAGTATCCTAGCCCTTTTGATATCCAACCGTGTATCAGAAGAAAATATCAGAAGTGTGTGAAGCAACTCGGCCGTAGAGTCAAGCTACAAAAGAGCCGCTTTTCTCTTGGAAAACAGATTTACAGATTGGAAAGGTATTAATATGGTAGACACAACTAATCAATACTAGACCAAGCGAGTTTTGAAATCAATGCATTCACTCCCTGTGGGACACTGGCTCTCAATATAGTGCACTAAAATGTAGTACACTGTGCAGAGAGTCCCGCGAGACCCAGATTGCTATACAGAGGCAAAAGTAGATAATACTAACCCGCCATTTGTGGTAGTGTGGGCGGCAGTCAGGCTTATCAGAGGATAGTGCTAAGCATTTGTTGTACTCATAGAGGCATTAAAAGAGAAACACTCAAAAATAAATCTAACTCCAATTTATAAAAATAACACTAATTTATATGTAATCTTTCAGACCAAGAACTTCAATCCTCAGTAAGTGCTTTTCAGGATTTGTATTTTCAAAGTTCTCAAAATGAATTACTTTTGTGCACAATTACGCACCATTGAAGTCAATGGGAGAAAAGAGAAAAATGCACATAAAATCACACAGTTTGATTTCAAGGTTCACCTTAGGAATTAAACTCGGTAGCAAGGCCAGGCCCAATGTTCCACCAGCGGATTCTCGGGTGCGTCCCGGATTCAGCCGGGAGCAGGGTGCGGCGGTCGTTGGTAGCTGGTGCGCTATGAAGAAGGGGGCCACTTAAAAACACACTGCACAATGGGACTTAAAGGAAAGTCTGTGGGGTGCCACTCGAGGGAACAGGCCACAAGGGCCTCTGGACTATGGTAGTTCAGCTGGATCATCGCTGTCAAGGTCGGACGGGCCAGGTGCACGTCAAGATGTCCTCACGGTCAGGAGCAGGCAGCTTGGAGAGGCGATCTCGGGACAGCTGGGCCACTCACAAAGTGGGTCTCAGGAGTCTCAATGTCCCTTGATGGGTGCTTGCTTCCTGAGCAGTTGGAGTCCGGATTGGACTCTGCGATTAGGGGATGCTGCAATGGGTCTGGTAGTACGGGTATTCGTGTGGCATGGCTCCAGTAGGTACTAGTTTCTCCAAACTTGGCAGATCTGCTCCTCCGGAGCTGGTGTACCACTTTTGGTTCAGGTGATGCATTGGAGCTGCCGGGGAGCAGCAAGTCGGTACAACCAGATTCTGTGGTTCCGTGCCTGTGGGCTGCAGGGGAGTGGTATCTCAACTTCAAGGGAGTTCTGTGGCGCTTTGTAGAAGGCTAGAGGAGCTCCAGGGTTCTTGGAGGCCTCACAGTTGCAGGATGAGACAGCATACCATGATTGTGGAGTCCTTAAGGCAGCAGGCTTGGTTTAGTGCCAATTTTCTGCAGCAGGGCTTCAGTCCTCAGATCAGCAACTATTCTTTGTCCTTTTCCTCTCTGTGTCCATCAAATCCAAGGTCAGGGTCCGGGATGCCATCTATATACTAAATTTAGGGGCGTTAAAGGGAGTGACAGGTAGTAGCCAATGGGCTACCTACCTTAATGGTGTCTACACCTCTAAGTGACCACTTCATGTGGTAAGGGGCACTACCCTGACTCCAATTGGCTAATTCCCTCATAAACAAAGATGGAGGGAAATTAAAAGTGGGGTCCACTTCGCCTGCCTCACCTTCAGGTGGTGCTGGCTAAATGGAGACCTGCCTCCTAATTTATCTAATTTTCCTGCCTGTCCTCCTGCCAAATGTGAGGCAGGAAAGGGGGTTGTCATCCTCCACTAGCTGGAGCTGCCTGGGTCACATTTCAGGGGCCTTTGAAGCTTCCCGCCTTGTAAGGCATACTGTCCTGGGGAGGTTTGAAGCACCTCTGCCCAAAGCAGGCTTTGTCCCTGGCCACTGAGATCGCTAGCCCTCACACCATGAGGTCAGAAACATGTCTGGTGGTAGCAGGCTTGCTAAGACCATTAAAAGACCACACCAGTGCTTTGTAGGTTTTCAGGGGACCCTCTGAAGAGTCTCCTGTGTGCATTTATTAATAAATCCAACACTGGCATCAGTGAGTATTTATTACGACAAGATGTTTGCTACCAAACATCTAATTGGGTACAGTGAAGCCATCATGGAGCTAGGAAACTAGTAATGACAAGTCTCCAGTCCATGTACCCTCTATGGCTTCCCTCTCTTACAATATCCAAGAATGGCTAAGATATTGTAGGGTCATACCTGCTCATGCAGATATCTCCACGCATGGGATATAGTGTACCCTGTCTTCGGGCCATAAGGCCTGCAGTAGGGGTGACTTGCATATACCGCATGCAGTGTATGGGGGTATGGCACACAGGGATGTGTGCCATGTCAACTCTTCAGTTTTCTCTGCACCAAGACACAGTCTGCAAAGACAGTTTGCAAGGTTTTGGTGAAGGGTCTGTAGGGTGGCACAATTTGTGCTGCTGCTCAAGTGGGCCCTCTTCAGTTCCAATGCCTTAGGTGCCAGGGGTACCTTCTACTAGGAACCTGTAGGGGTTGTTGAAGTTGTGCCAACTGTGGTGCAGTTTTACGGAAAGAACACAAGTACTGGGAACCTGGTTAGCAGGGACCCAGTACACCTCAGTCAAAGTTGCATCAAAACCAGGCAAAAAGTGTGTGTGTGTGGGCACTGCAGCAAGAACCCAGTTTCTCACACTTCCTCACTCCCCCAAAAGTGTCATATGATAGCCTTGGCAGCATCAGAGGGTATTCCAGTAGGTGTTTCTGGATTAATATCTATGGATTACTTCAGGTTCTAACAAAACAACCACCATAAGCAATTGCCTTACTCGATGCATTGGAACACATATTTATGTGGGATGAATGTTGAAATACAAGCCTCCTTTTAGTATATTAGCTTGAAAATAACTCCTCACTGTCCATGCCAGTTCCACTTCATTCCAGATTGAATGGTCGCAATACTCAAGTTCCTAAGAAAATTCTACAAAATGTATTCCTTTGAAAAATAGTTAGCACAGCGTTGACAGAGGGGCTTCCTTTTGTATATAATTATAATTCTGGTACTTTGACTAAATTCACCTGAAAACTTTGCTGAAGGCAATATCTCAAATTAATGTCCTCTGTTGACAATTGCTTCTTCGGACCATTGCAGTTTGCATCACTAGAATAAAAGGTTTTTATGGGGTTCATTCTATTTCAAATCCAACTACCATTATAGATGCAGATAGGAGGTTCAACTTTTGAAGATTAATAGATTGTGTGAGTGAAGTAGATTGAAGATCTTCCTCTCTGCTGGCTTTGATGTGTCACAATCTTGCTAATGATTTTGTAGATTCTAACAATGGATGCTATTGAAGGCCATTACTTTAAAATGCCATAGCTTGTTAGAATCACCAGCATTAAATAAGTAAATAAATACATTTACTCAAACAAGATATGACTGTATTTTGATGGCCTTCATAGTTTTAGTACTAATACGGGTGAGTACAAGTACATGTGTTAATGCTAAACACTAAATTATCTGCCAACACAGGTAGGAATACCATATTTTTTATGAGGCCTGTAGTCATCATATTTTGTGTGTGGTCAGCTGCTTATGAGGTTCAGCACTTGCTAACACTTAGTGTCAGATGGGAAAACCGATTTCTTGATCAATCTAAACAATAACATAAGAAATGCAAAGTGAAACTGATCTGATCAGTTTTTAAACCAAAAACTATTATAGCCTTGGAGCCCCCCTAGCGGGCTTTACCGGCCATTAAAGGCCCGCTCTAGCGTTAAAGGCCAGAGGCGAGGGCCTTTAACAAGACTGTGGGCCTTTAATGCCCGGTAGAGCCCACTAGGAGGGCCCTAAGGCTATTAGAACATTCCGACCCCTAGAGGGCAGAATGTTCTAGTTAGTAAAAACAAAAGGCCTCTCGGAGCCCGAGGGGGTTTAAATCCCCTTGTGCTTCGAGAGGCCTTTGTTCACAGTAGCAGCTGTGAAAGGAAAACCGCATTGGAATGTTGCTCTCCAGGCTTCTACCAGCCATTAGAAGCCCGTAGCACTCCACTGTCTACAATGGAGCGCTCAACATTCCAATGTTCTAATAATAGTTAGACAAGATGAGCAGAGTAACTCCATGATGTATTTTTAGGTCTCGCCTGACCCAGCGCATGCGCTGGTCTGGCGAGACTTATTGAGAGGGCTCCAAAAAGTGCTACCAGGCCAGCCTAAAGCTACAGTGCATGTGCGCAGGCGCGCGCGCCACTTTTACCGCGGTACTTTCACTTTCGACATAGCCAATAGGTCTCGCTTTTGGGACCTTATAAGTGTTTAGTTATGCTGTTGCATGGCTAAACACTTATAAGGTCCCAAAGGCGAGACCTATTGGCTATGCCAATGCTTGTTAATAATGCCTCACTACCCAGGCAAAGCTATGTGAAATTCATTAAATATGATACAGACAATTATTAACATTATAATACAGATTCCACTGATATTTTGATATCATAATGTCATTTAAGTGTACATAAGCATTTTTTAATCCACACAACTACCAAAAGGTCACAAATTAAAAGAACTTTGACATATAAATGTAGGTTGTTGCAGGCTTATAAGAATGATTTTAAACTTACTACATCGTGGCAGTACAGCCAACACCGTCAGCTAGCACATACGAAAACCTGAAGAAAGGAAAAAAAAAATGAACATCCTTAAATTCAAGTATTTGTTTTTTTCAAACTTTATTATAGCATAAACCTTAGTTTTCTTAAGGCAATTTCTCTGGTACAAAGGAATGAAAACCATGGATACATGAGCCATTAACTCTCCGAGGGAGGGAACACAAAATTATAAATATGAATAGATTATAAAGAAAATTCAAGCAATCAAGTTTATCAATTGGGGTTTCAACAAATTTATGTATGTGAACATTTGTAATGACCAGGGTAGGCGATGTAGAGGGTTGTCTGCAAAGGATTGAACACAACACTGCTGTAAATTTAGGAATCAAATGGAAGGTGGGGACAGAAAAGAATGGCACTTGTGCCATTTCTACACAAGAGTAGGAATGAGTCCAGACTGATAATTCCCAAGACTTGTTGCATTTACCCAAAAAGTTTAGCTGCGTGTCTTATTTTTTTGGAATGTTGTAATCACCCATCCGAATGTTGGTGTGAATACCATTATCGGTTTATAAGAAACGAAAATGGAGAACAGGAATTTGGCTGTGTGCAAGCAACAAGAATGTCCATGAAAGAACGCACCAACAGGTCCTCCATTACCACCACAGTACAAGAACTTCAGACTGATGCGCACTTCTCATGCCGCACCACTCGGTACGAACTCCCCGTCTGCCACAGATGCACATTTCCAGTGCTGGCAGGGGAGAATCGAGCAAGGAGCACAGCAGCTGCCAAGACGGCAACCAGTGCCTCAAGAGGCTCACCAGATGGCGACTAGGCCGCTAGTGTGGGCTGCCATGCAAACTCTCCTTCCCCGGAGACGACGCAACCTTTTCCTCACCCAGTGCTACAGATATGGCATGCCCCTGCTCACAGGAGGCACTGGGAGCATCAGGAAGAGGATGTTTGCACTTCCCAATTGAAGATTGAAGGGAGATTGGAGGGTGGTCCTTTCCTCCCAAACTAAGATGGTGGCAGAAGTCTGCTTCTTGTTCCTCTGCTACAAAAGGTGGAGCAGGAGTTTTCTGCCACATTGCGTCAGAAGCTTGTTTTCATCATGTGCTTCACTCTCTGGCTTTTCCCAGGATTTTCCCTTGAATTTTGCTCCAGTCCATCTGATCCAGTCCATCTGCTCTAGTTCTTCTGCTCCAATCCTCAGCACCAGGTCTTTTTCTCCAGTTCTTCTGCTCCGATTCTCCTTCAAGCCCTCCAGCTTTGTTGTCATGTAGCTGGCTTTTTCCTCCCTGCGGATCATTTTTGTGGGCAGTCGCTGACAGACGCTATTTGGCAACAGCAGCATTGTGGTTACTGGAAGGGGTTGCCCACATCTCGTTCAGTCCTGAACTAGGAAGTTGGTTCTAGAGGAGTATTCATAATCCTCGGCTTGACAGCACTAAATCATAAGATAGCATGCAGATGTCTTACATCATTGACAAGGTTGACAAAGCCACAGTTGTAGGGGCATTGCCTGTACAGAACGATGATAATCTGAGTTGTTTGGCATGACGTAAGCTAGAAAGCGCGTTTATCTATCTAAATTTTATACAAATAGCATTTGCTGGTTGGAAGAAACAAGATGTTAACTCAGGGGACTGTAGCATGATGTGAGCTTGGAGGAGCAGGGGAGTTCCCACAGACTTAATTTAGCATCTGAAGGTCGTGGATTGCTGTGAGGCAACCTATGAAGTGAAGAATGTTATTAGCATCTAAACAACATTCAAGTTAAAACATCAATCAAAAAGTTCATACAGAAATTTATTAAAAAGAAGAAAAATGTAATGATAAAAACAAGACCAACATTCCAAAATGCATTTACAGAATCAGTCACTATGATTTTAGAAACAAAGTGTCATAAAGAACCCATAAAAACGACGAGGAGATATGTATGGACAAGCTTTACAGTTGGAAATTACCCATTTAATGTACACAGCTTACAATGCTCCTATACTGTATTGGTTGTTGTTATTATTTGCTTTTTTTCATTAAAAGAGGTTTGAAAAAAACATAAAAATCTTATTGGGTCAAATATCCATTGTAACTGAAGGGTAAAAGGTAAGTTAGGTAAGCCTAAATATCAAACAGGCCAGTTGGGGTTGACGATCATACATCATGTTTTAGGGTAGAGAGCATTCAGCGGAAAACTGCTTAACAGTGTACCACCGTCCAGAGTTCAAATATGCCAGATAGTCTGTAAAAACATGGGGGACCTATGTAAAAAAAAAAAAATCACTTTCCTACACCTGTCCTTATATTTTGTGCTGAAAAATCCTATACATTGCGTAGTGTAAAGAATATCATTAGAAATGTATCCTTTCTACTGCAAATTTGAGTGGGTGTGTTTTTTCGGCATTGTTTCACTCACTGTATTCCTAGATTGTTTACTAATAGACATCAAACACAGAAAAGGTGATGGGAGGAATGCTTGCAATTTGTCTAGCCACTGGCAATCGTTCAGGGTAGCATTCCAACCTATTGTTCTTTTGCTCACCATGCCACCTCAGATTAGGCCCAGCCATAGGTAAATCAGTCTTGACCATGCCCAGCTGAAACTGCCAAGCCAAGTTCCTCTCTGCACCAAAACACAACCAACCCAAGGCAGGTTTTCACCATGACTGGGGCTTGTCAGTCGGTGCAGCTTAGTTCCAATGGCACAGTGAGCAAGGGACCCACGTGTGGGTATACCCTTGCCACTTAGGGCGTTACATCAAACACACAAAAGGTGGAGGGAGGATGCTTGTAATTTGGCTAACCAGTGGCAATCTCTCGGCGTAGCATTCCCACCAATAGTAGTAATGCTCATCCTCATCCCTTTTTTACTAAAACAAAATACAAAAACACATCAGCACCATCACATTAGAAAGTCCAGGGCTAAATGTTCCTTTGAACACCCTACTTATCTATAGCACTTCCTTTATTTTTATTTAGGCTTTCTTATATCAGGTTTCTTTCAGGTTTTCGACAGCTTTTGTCTGCTAACTGACCAGGTGCCTAGACGAGGGGGAAGGACTCTATTTTTCATTACTTAGTCAGCAACTAATGCCTGTTTAGGTTGTTTAAACTGTGGAACCTACCAACACTGTCAATGTGTTTGAAACTAACTGCCACATTGTTCAGATTTGATGCAAAAACACACCTGGGAAAAGGCTGTGATTTTAGGAAAATTATTTTGTGCTTCAATAGGAAATATTTCCATCTGCTGCCTACAAACTTAATAGTAGGCAACATGAAAACAATGCAACTGGTGGAACTACGATGTTATTAAACAAGAAGGTTATTTTGATGGTAATGGCTGAAGTGTCTAGTAATGGAAGAGCATACAAATAAATACATTTTGAACAATAACATTTATGTGGCTTTTATGTGGGAAGATCTCTCGTACAACCACCTCATCCTCATCAAACAATTGAGATATTGCATAGACAAGTGTTTTAGACTCCATCCGCTCAATAGGGCATCTGTCCATTTATTGATCACAATAATGCAGCCAGTGAGTTTTGAATGCATAAAGGGGCAAAAGAAAGGAAAGATGAAAGAGGGGACGAAGGAGGTAAAGAGAAAAAAATAACCTGGTTTGGAGAATTTGACCATCCATTTAGGTACGAAAGGCTCATTTTAAATATGGTATTTATTTGAAAGTAGCCTTATACCACTTTTAAAAACAGTCAACTCTAATGCATTACAAAGTAAGGAAAAAAAATACATTTTTGACTTCCAAACTGAAGCCATTTTCAGATTGCTCTGGGTGCAGGAGAAAGCAGCACATGGAGGAAGGACCCCAGGAAAACGGGAAAATACAGAATAAAATAAGAGTGAAAAAGTCCAGACTTTACTAGCTTGGCCTCGGACACCCTCCTTCTGCCCTCGACCAGCTATTTGCCCAGCATTCACGACAGCAAAGCACCACAACATGTCCATTTTAGTCTAATCACACTCCATGTAGCCCCGTCTTAAACTGTCCTATGTACAGGTACAGATGCCCAGAAAAAGTGAATTCTCAACTATGCAGAATATGCTTCATGATCCTGCAGCACAGCTGAAGGTAGAGACCACTGGAGTGCTTCGCCCCTTCAGCGGACCCTATGATAAAGGGTTAGCCCATCAGCGACTTCATGAAGGCAGAAAACCCAGCCTCCTAACAGCACCACCAAGGTGTCTGCAAACATAGGATTTGCAGACTCCGCAGACGTACTAAAGCACAAGACCAGCATATGGGACATGTGCATAGTTCGGTCAACCTCAACCGAATGATCCCTGTTCTCCCACTATCTTTTGGCAAAATCAGAATGGAAGTCTGTACACTGAACTAGTGACACGATTGAGGTTTTGTTCTTAGATGGATAAAAGGCTAATAACATATGTAGTCTTAATTTCCTGAGTCATATGAAAGATACCATGACCATCAATTTTGGAACAGTTGTTGAAAAATCACATCAATATTATGATTCAAAATGGTGACCCACATTCTTGTCCTTGTGGGGATATGTACAGGCCATGAAAATGACATTAAAACCAATTGCATAATTCTTATGTCTACTGGATAATTAATAAATTCATTTGGGTCAACAAAAAGCACAAAACTGCAGTAGACAAATTCAGGTTAAACAGGGGCCACGGGGGAATACGAATTGATACCTTTTCTGCTACCAGGCAGCACTTCTGCCAGTCAAGGTATGATATACAAAGCTCTTGTTTTTCCCTCTTACATGGCTAGCTTTAGAGGTAGATCTCTTTCAACAGTCTGCCCCTTTCTCCATCCTCTTGAGTGGCCCTAGAAGTAGAATCGGTCTATCGAAAATCCTACCAGACACGGCTGATGCGCTTATGATAACTGCTCAAGTCAAAATAAGATTTAGAACAATGGGATAGAACTATAACAAAACCAAATTAGCAGCATTGCTCTGAATCGGATAATGTAGATGAAAGATGGTCTCTTGGGTGTTAAAATCTGTTTGAGAACAAAATATCCTTTATCCTTTTCCTACATACAGGACAAATCAGGCCTTCCAAACATTGAGTTTTTATGTCTTGAAATTTAACGTGCCTAATCAAAAACACAACTGGGACACATGACATCATGTAAACACAAGTCACTATGCCCCCGTATAAATAGAGACCACACAACATCTTAAATTTACAGAATGATTAACAGGCATGCCGTATCACTACTGCATAAGGCAATGACGGAATGCTCACAAGATGGCGTGACGATTCAAGTGGAGCACTCATGTATATGATGCTTGAACTCGGTAAAATAAGGTCATTCTGGAATGAGATTGTATCAGAGTTGGGTGGCATCTTCAATTTCCACGTCAATATATAGTCAGAGAGGGTAAGTCTGCGAGTGCTAGCGTACCCACCACAGCAATCGTAAGGCAAAGTGGACATCCTCCTCCCTGATTTTCTGCTAGCTGTAGCGACTAAAACTGGATTGTGTCATTAAAAAGCGAAGGTTGAGCTACTGCAATGTGAAAGGGGGTCACTGTGCATTAGTGGGCTATACTTACAGAAGAGATTCCAATGAAAGTGGCAAGACGCCTTTAAATGAATAGAGACAAACTGTGGAACAGATTTGATTTTCATTTGCAACTTCAAGAATTCTGTGGATTTGAGTAAATGAGTAGGTTACATCTTAGACTCTAATGCTTTCTATGCATTAACGTCAATAAGAGATCTTATAGTGTACAGTCGAGGTTAAATGGAATTCCATGGAAACTTGTGTATATTATTCCGGCGAGGAGAGGTGGGTGGATGGCAGTATTTCCCTCTCTTTTCCCTTTTGCTCTCTCTTCTGTTAATCCCTCATCAGACATTTCTTATCATATTTCTTTTCTATGGCTGTCTTCGTCTCCTTTGCTTCAATCTATTGGTACTTCTGCACATAATACGCTCTATTTTTAATGGATGAATGGGTGCGTGATGACCTAAAACAAGAAAAACAAAAGTGGACAAAGATGCAAGTTCAGAAAACTGGTTAGAGAGCGTCTTAAGTTGTGTTCGGTTCCCACTTGTGCGGCATTAACTTCTAATATCGAAGACTAATCACCGTGAAAGGCCTCCACTAGCACGGATTCGTGCTCATTAAGCTTTTACCAGAGAAGAACATTAAGTACTCAAGCGGACACCAAATATTTAGCCTGTGTTGATTGACATTTTCAAATCGTGTAAGCAAAAAGGATGAGGGAACAGCTCAAACTGATCTAGCTAGAATTCAAATTTCTTTTAGTTCAAAATATCTCTTCCATGAGCAGGGCACGCCTCTCCAGTCAATTCAGGGAAACAGACACAAGTAAATTAAGGACCACCTTCCATGCCAACAATCCCCACTCCAAGATCAATTGCATACGTACCAAAGCAGTTTCAAGGCTATGCCATGCCACAACACTTGCCGAAAGTCTTACCAATCAGAACCTCAACGCTAGCCTTCAAAGAGGGGTCTGCCTAAACAGCCCTTTGCCTCCCATATCTTCACTGCAGAGCCCAACCACCGAAGTTGCAGTACATTGATGACTGGTCCTACTCTGGAGCAATCACTCATTTGGAATGCATGTGAATGAATGAAGGGCATTTAAATGAATGAAGAGCATTTATAAAGTGCAAACAATTACCCCAAGGGGGATCTTGGTGCTACCGTCTAAGAGTAGAGAACACTTGTCTACCCACTACAGAAAGAAAAGAAAGGAAGAGATACAATTAACACTTGGAGAAAAGTCATGTTTTCAGACGCTTTCTTAAACCTTGAAGGTTAGGAGCTAATTTGACCATAAGCGGGAAATCATTCCAAGCTCTCTCCACCAGAACGGAGAAAGATCTACCCCCTCTGGTTTGTAACCTGAACTTGGGAATCCGAGGCAACTTATTTTTGGCAGATCTTAAATCTAAGTGAGGGAATAAAGTTCAAAGCGATCTGACAGAAGCCTTGTTCTCCATTTGATGAACTGCCTTATAAACAAAAGTTAAGGATTTAAATAAAATCCGTTTTTCAACAGGAAGGCTATGAGGGTGCCGAAGACCCTCACTGGTAGAGCGGGTACAGGGGAGTTTTGAGTCAATCTGACTGATGCATGTTGAACCGCTTGCAGCGTCTTGGTTAGATATTTGGACAGCCCCAAATAAAACATTTACAATAGTCGAGTCTGATATGCTGATCAAGGTGGAAAAATGTGCTAAGTTATGGGTGTTACTTTCCTTGCTCCATTCTGATGTAGGTGCTCTTCCTGTTGACTCAAGCTTTATTGAGCAGAATTCCGCCCCTTGGGTTTCCATGTAGAAATCCCAAGGAACGAACAGCCTACAGCGATTGTTAAAAATCTAGATTCACTACAGCTCATTAATCTCCTCCCATAACCATACAGCAAGTCATATTGCTGAATCTGGTTTTCTCATTCAACAGCAACTCATCAGGCAAAGTAATTCCTCGCAAATTCTCAATTTATCACTTGTTGCATAAATTAATCACAGATCTTAATCAATCACTCAAGACGTAAATCTTCCTGCATGGTCACTGCAAACCAGCTCCGACACAGAAGAAAGTCTTATTCAGCCAGATTCCACAAAGTTTTCACAATCTTTTCAGCATTTTTGAAACACCACCAATACATTCTCCTTGATTGGCTTCATTCCATAATGTTCTGTACCCTTGACGCAGTGGCACTCTAAATGTTAAGAAAACAAAAAAAGCTGCTTCGGCCCTGAACAAGTGGAGCTGTCCAACCAAGAAGAAAAGGTCCGAAAATGTAAAATGTAGAAAAAAAAAAAATCAAGATACAGCTGACAAAGAGGTCTCTAAGGCCTATGAGGAAATACCACACGGCAACCCAGAAGGCAAAGAAGGATCATGCAACCGTAACTGATCAGGCCAAGCAAAAAACTAGGGCACTGTACTGGACATATCCTAGCCGAAGGCGTTAATGAATGTCTACGTAATGCTGGGAAACGTCGTGAAAATCTGATGAAATTTGAAAATAAGATTTTAAGGTTTATTCCCACATCAAAGAAAATGTGGAGACTTCGACTTACTACCCGATCAAACATTTCAAAACACATATGTTGTTATCAGCATTCACTATAGAGAGTCTTGAGAAAGTGAGCAACGCAGATAGTAAGCTGAAACCCCGAGAGCCTAGAACATACGATTTGAGACTTGCCTGACTTGCAGTAAAAATGCCACGCTACAACAAGGACTAGACCCAAACGTCATGAAACAGGTAATAATATGTCACTTGCTAAGGCAACCACAGGCCAATCTACTGGAAGCAGAGAACTACTGACTCATTCGCTACTTTATTCATAAAATGATAGAGGGTGAGGTAACCCACCATTTACAGGAATTTGTAGACCAGCAATATGCAACTCAATAGACAAATAGGTTTCATATTGGGGTGGAAAACTGAAAACAAAATACCCAACATCAGGAAAGACTTGCTTTACTCACTCAATACAGGACAACCAGAAATCCGAATCCCGTTCCATCATTCCACAGCATTCAATTATTCATGAACACAGAAGGCCATCAAATAATGCCGTGCCTGGAAAATTGGTCCTGGATCACCAAGACAGCCCTCTTGATGCCCTTTTGTCATGATAATCAAAGCAAGAGAATCTGAATTGGCTCCTCGTGTCCAACAGTGAACCAGATCCCATGAGTGGTCCCAGAGGGATATTCTCAGTTTCATATTTTTTTTTTTTTAATATCTACACAAGACCACTGGCTTAGATGAATGCACAACATTTCTACAGTTCACACTATGCTGAGACAATATGCCTAGCTGGGAGGCACCTGTAAACGAACTCTTTTGACGTCCTTGTTCTTCATTCCCTTTGAATGCTGGAAGCCAAACTTATGAAAGGGCCAGAAAAGAGACAACCTTCCCCTCCAGTGCTCATGATGGATTCCGTTGTAGCATCACCACCGAAAACTCATGTCCACAAGCCATTATCAAGGCTCATGGAAAGTCGAAGGGCTAGCTGGCAGTGCACTGTCACCAAACCCCAGAGATGGCACAGATCCAGCAAGTGCTTGTGAACATCAGACAAAAGCAAGTCATATCCAAAGAGGGCCACCCCCTCATGACTTTGTGGACAGAGATACCCACATACTCATCCTAAGGGTAATTAAGCTAGCACATCTGGGTGGCAGGCCTAATGAAGCAAGAGGCTGCTAGCTGTTCGATGCATCAGTCCTTACGGAAGGCCAAGATACCAGAGCCCTTGCAGTGAGAGGATCTCAGTATTACTCAGAGGGAAACGCTCAGTCTGGACTTTTGATGCACTACTGAAAGATCTCGGGCAGTGACCCTGGTGGACAAATTAAACTGTTGCTTTAGGCAGTGATCCTTAAAGGACCGAGGTCACAGGCCCTCATGGCAGCCCTCATGAAATCAAGACAATGTGAATTTCCTTTCCACGACTGAGAATTTTAGCGATATCCTGAATCTCTTGGTATCCTCCATAGAGGAATCACTCCATCTAGTGGCTCCCCTGTGAAGAAATTCATATGAACCCTCAATCATTATATGAACCATAGGAGACCAGGAGACCAACTTTGAGGTAGGACTCGGACAGTTCCTACTCATAGTACATTGCCCAATCCTCTACCAAAAAGGTCCTCCTGATACAAACTGAAATTAATAACATTCCCATCCTTCACGATTCCCTACTCCTCTACGCATTATCTTGTGAAAGTCACCTAATCGAGCAAAAATGGTTCTCTGAACCTCTAATGCAGTGTCAAAAAGTCAACCGTCATGCCAGTTTAGTACCATAAACTGATTGGCAAGTTTAAAATACCATTTGAACCTCGACCAATGAATGTTACCGCAGTAATCAAAAACATGGTGACCACCAATTAGGATAAGTCGACATCACTAGAAATTTGTCAGCTTTCACAATATTCCGGTTGACTTCCTTATGCAAAGCTGGAGAATCTACTCAACTTGGCTGTGGACGAGTTGGGGAAGATTTGCATCTAGATGAGACAAGACAATCCCAGCAGGCTCCTGACCAGGGGTAAGCCTCGACCCCAGATCTGTTCTGCAAGCCCTGAACCATCGGCCATACTTGGGATAACTTTCCCCGCTCAAGAACTCAAAGGCATGGGTCGTATCAAGCAGCCCTTGTTCCTGCGGATCCCGGTCAGCTGAAGGACTAAGTAGTGTGACCCCAGGGAACTAAGATTATCCCAGTTGCCAAATTTAATTACCTGTTCTGTTAGTGACTCAGTTGTATTTCTCAGGCTTCGGAGGGATATTATGTTCTAGAACTTCCTAGACTGGGCTCACAGCTACCTTGTAAGCCTACAAGCACACAGAGACAGCACCAAGGTCTATCTGATGCCACCTCGAACACACAACACAGCCTACCATGTCCTAAATGTTAGTGTGCTGCCCCTTCTAAAATGTTGATGTACTCTGGTGATGGTCAAGTGGTTCCCATTATGCGGTTAATGAAAGCAGACTGTCTCCCCTTTCAAGAACAGCCCAATAGACAGAGCTGGTGTTATCATAACACAACCTAGTTAAGGAGACAACCTTTACAAATTAAGCATAGGATACATCTACTCCATGCTCAAACATGCAAGAGAACAAGCGCAGAACGCATACTAGCGTCGAAAGCGTAAAACTACGCCATGCTCCACATGGATGAGAAAAAGCACAGAACGCATAGTAGCGTCGAAAGCGTAATACTACTCCATGCTGAACATGGAAGAGAACAAGCACAGAACGCATAGTAGCATTAAAAGTGTAAAGCTACTCCACGCTCAAACATGGATGAGAACTCCTCCATGCTCAAACATGCATGAGAACAAGCACAGAACGCATACTAGTTTCAAAAGCGTAAAACCACTCCATGGTCGAACATGCATGAGAACAAGCACAGAAGGCATACTAGTGTTAAAAGCGTAAAATTACTCCATGCTCAAACATGGATGAGAACAAGCACAGAACGCATACTAGCAACGAAAGCATAAAACTACTCCATGCTCAAACAGGGATGAGAACAAGCAAAGAATACATACTAGCCTCGAAATGTAAAGCTACTCCATGCTCAAACATGTATGAGAACAAGCACAGAATGCATACTAGCTTCGAACGCGTAATACTACTCCATGCTCAACATGGAAGAGAACAAGCACCGAACGCATAGTAGCGTTGAAAGTGTAAAACTACTCCATGCTCACACATGGATGAGAACTACTCCATGCTCAAACATGCATAAGACCAAGCACAGAACGCACACTAGCATCGAAATGTAAAACTACTCCATGCTCAAACATGCATGAGAACAAGCACAGAGCGCATACTAGCGTTAAAAGCGTAAAATTACTCCATGCTCAAACATTCATAAGAACAAGCACAGAACGCATACTAGTGTCGAAAGCGTAAAACTACTCCATGCTCAGCATGGATGAGAACAAGCACAGAACATATAGTAGCGTCGAAAGCGTAAAACTGCTCCATGCACAACATGGATGAAAACAAGCACAGAACACACAGTAGCATTGAAAGCGTAAAACTACTCCACGCACAAGCATGGATGAGAACAAGCACAGAACGCAAAGTAGTGTAGAAAGCGTAACACTACTCCATGCTCAACATAGAAGAGAACAAGCACAGAACCCATAGTAGCATTGAAAGCGTAAAACTACTCCATGCTCACACATGGATGAGAACTACTCCATGATCAAACATGCATGAGAACAAGCACAGAAAGCAATCTAGCTTTGAAAGCGTAAAACTACTCCATGCTCAACATGGAAGAGAATAAGCACAGAATGCATACTAGCATCGAAATGTAAAACTACTCCATGCTCAAACATGCATGAGAACAAGCTCAGAATGCATACTAGCGTCGAAAAGTAAAACTACTCCATGCTCAAACATGGATGAGAACAAGCTCAAAACGCATACTAGCGTCGAAAGCGTAAAACTACTCCATGCTCAAACATGCATGGCAACAAGCACAGAATGCATACTTGCGTCCAAAGCGTAAAACTACTCCATGCTCAAACATGCGTGAGAACAAGCACAGAAAGCATACTAGCGTCGAAAGCGTTAAACTACTCCATGCTCAACATGGATGAGAACAAACAAAGAACGCATACTAGAGTCGAAAGCGTAAAACTACTCTGTTAGACCCGTCAGCCCTGGGTTGGTCTTCCCCTACATTTTTCCCCTTTTTGCCTCTTATCTGACCGCCATTTTTGTTGGACATAGGACTCTGGGTGCCTTACCACTGCTAAACAGTACTGAGGTGCAGGTGCTCCCTCCTAAAAACATGGTGACAGACATGTCTGCCACCGGTCCCTGCCACTGCGGTGAGGCCACCGTCCTGTCTGCGCATTAGTATTTGGAATAGGCTGGGACTGGATGCTACTGTAACCCTGACGGCCCCGCCTCTTGTCACCATAGACAGACAGGACAGAGGAGATAGGGAACACCCCATAGCTCCTAGATTCTTCCAGAGACTTCCAAACCCCCTAGTTGCCACCAGAAATTGCTCGAGGGAGTCCCCAGCGGCGGCCAGAGTGCCACGCTGGGATTGATGCGGCAGAGAGAGAGAGCGTCGCCTGGCAACCGGGACTACAGCCTGCAGCGCCATCGGCGGCATTCCAAGGAAGCCGCACACGGATTGGCTCCCGAGCGGAGTGCTGCCAGGCAACCCGGGGCTCGCCCAGGTGCAGTTGCGAGGAGCCCCCAGGCAGCGCGAGAGCTCACCGAACCTTCCGGACCGGTGTTCCCCTGCTGTAGGGAGCCCCACGGGCTACGTCGACTTCATCCTCCTCCCCAGGTAACAGCCCCGCAGGAAGTGTGGAGGGGGCTGACTGGGGGAGGGGTTGCATGGAGGCTGGTTCAAGGAGGGCTTGCACGAAGGTGCCCTGCGCATACCTTCCCCTACGCCTCATCGCTTTCTTAACCCCAAAGTGACTGAATTGGTGAGTCGTTGGAACTGTGGTTTACTCTGACATGAAGACTCACTCATTTTGCATCAGGGTTAGCCCCAGGGGCTCCTGGGGCCTGAATATTTCGTTAGGGTGGTCAGGCACGAGTAGAAGCTGTATTCTAAGTGCATTATGCTGCAGTGCTTTCCCTGAAACTGTACTGAATTTCTGTATGAGAATTGCTTCCTTTAGTTTTAGTAAATTGATGTTACTAGAACCACTTCTCTCTGCGAGAACCTTTACCTTGTGTACTGTGGGATTCTTTCCGCTTTGGAACTTGACAAGAAGTTAGATAAAGACACTTGTTCTTCTGCATAAAGTTGGAGTGGTGTCACCTTCTTGTGTGTGCTTTACTGTGTCAGTGTGGATGTGTGCTGCACAATCACTTTACACATTGCCTCGTGCGTGGCTACTTGGACTAAGGTGCAGACTCTGGCCAACTGGAGACCCCGGTTCTAACATACTCCATGCTCAAACATGCATGAGAACAAGCACAGAACGCATACTAGCGTCGAAAGCATACAACTACTCCATGCTCAAACATGCATGAGAACAATTACAGAACACAGAGTAGCGTCAAAAGCGTAAAACTACTCCATGCTCAACATGGATGAGAACAAGCACAGAACGCATACTAGCGTCGAAAGCATACAACTACTCCATGCTCAAACATGCATGAGAACAAGTACAGAACACAGAGTAGCGTCAAAAGCGTAAAACGACTCCAGGCTCAACATGGATAAGAACAAGCACAAAACACATAGCGCCGAAAGCGTGAAACTACTCCATGCTCAACATGGAAGAGAACAAGCACAGAATACATACTAGCGTCGAAATGTAAAACTACTCCATGCTCAACATGGAAGAGAACAAGCACAAAATACATACTAGCGTCGAAATGTAAAACTACTCCATGCTCAAACATGCATGAGAACAAGCACAGAATGCATACTAGCGTCCGAAGCATAAAACTACTGCATGCTCAAACATGCATGAGAGCAAGCACAGAACGCATACTAGCGTTGAAGGATGCTTGTTTACATAGCTCTGGACATGCAGTTCATATAGCCCAGCTTGCTGAGTAATGAAGGCCTCAAGCTTTAATTCCTATGAGGTATTCCGTCTGCAGTCTATGATAATGTTATGCAATCGCACATCTGGAGCAATACAGTGGTCATGTCGTTCTCTGTGAGCCATTTTCCTAGTGTGTTGCAGCAAGATATAGGCTGAAAGCACGAAAAGGCAATCAAGCTCTGTATTATTTACTAAAATTGAGTTTCATATTCAGAGGGTCAGAGATTCATAAAAGCCACTGCAGTAAAAGTGCACTGCCCACGCTGTCGGAGAGATTTGTGCAGAAGCCAAACACCCTTTTCAATTTTCTATAAGTATCCCAAATCGGGCTGTTCTTTAAGTGTCCCCCCCCCCCCGAGCCCACCGGACTCCTTACAAAACAGGACAACCTCCTCCCGGGTGCACATACAGTCCAGGCTGGCTTTCATGCTGTAAATACTAGGATGTGGTCCTGTGGGCATTGTGTGTCCAATGAACCTGCATGTCTAAACGTATCCCTCTAACCAAGGGTCGCCTCCAACGTCTTCACCCTACGTGTCCAAACTCTGTCCGCTCCCAAAAAAAATGTGTGAAAAATTAGCCTCTCCTCTTCCACTGATATTAATTATATCTAGCTAGCCTCACTGGTTACTTGGAAAACCCTATCTTGTACTTATTTTTGTAAGAATGGGTGAACCTTTCTCCTCCATCCTGTGCTGTCCTACACTGCAACGTCTGTTTTCATCCTCTCACTTCCTGTTAGTCCTCACTCACAGGAAGTGGTGTCTCGAGTTCACTGCGAGGCCTGTGGTCTGCAGGGTCCCAACTCGACATACAAGATAAAATGCACACACATGCACACTACCATTGGCAAAAAACATGTTACCTTTGTAACCAATTGACTTTGCCAATGCTTTTTGTTAATACTTCATAGCATTGGGAAAAATAAATGCTTTTGCTAAAGCTGTGCAGCATTGGCAAAACAAAAAAGAATGTAAAACTAGTGTGATAACATGCAAGTGTGCATGTACGTGTATGAGATATGATACTATGGTGGCCCAGCTCGATGATGAGTAGGTGTGCATGCTCCACCATGCATTAGCGTGCCCCAAGAATGAGATGGCTGCCATTTTGTTTATTTTTTTTGTACCATTCTCCGAGCGCGGTAAGAATAAAAAAATTATAGCATGTGGGAAAGTGCTTACTTGAACTCAAAAAGAATGGTAAAGAAGCTATGTTCCAGGACAGGGACAAACACAAGTGGAACGAAAGCCATCAAATAAAAAGCACGCAAATAAAAGAGGCCAGTAAGCCAACCAATGGTACCAACAGGCTGGTCCACAAGAGGTTTTTCAATAACAAACAGCTAACAACTGTCTGTAGGCAAGACCCAAGCATCACAACTTGCCCTCTGAATAAACATTAATTAGCTTCAAAATGGAATACACATTTTGAAATTAGAAAATTAAGATATAACGTCAAGCAAGAAAAGCATGACTTGCTAGACTGCCCAAACCGCTTGCTCGGACCCAGCAGCTGCGTTTCCATAATTGCACACTGAGTATACATTTTCAGAGCAGTGCTGTTCACTTTGCTTCCTCGCTCCTCTGTTTGCTTACACAGTCAATGGGCGAAGCAGACAGGCCAGGCAACACACAAAGCACAAGGCATTATGGTAAGTAGAAGGCGTGAGAAAACACTTTCAGCACTCACCAGGCTATGTTTTGGGAGCGGTTTAGAGTTCCTTTACCCACAGACAATCTCCCCAATATTTGACATGAGACAGGTTTGTCTCTGTTGATCGTGGCGCCTCTCATAAAAACAGAATGGGTATCTTGGCGGGATTCTGTATCATGCCAGCATTATAATCACTAGGCAGACTCACAGTTATCTGACCACTAAATTATATGTGCTCTCTCCTACACCCCTTTCTCGAAGTTTGCTTGTTGAAAGCGGCCATGGCTGGCCGACAGTCATGTTGTTCCAAAACACTTTTCCGGTGTTAGAAACTTGATGTGAGCGTATGGCATAAAATTATACAAAACACCACCTTTCACACAGCATGCAGTTGGGTAATTTATTGCTACGATAGAACCAGACCGACCCAACTGCCGCCTGTGGTGTCTTGGGCCCTAGGCCCACATGACGGGTAAATAACTGAACGGACACTTCGAGTGTGGTCCGTGAACTGGTCCAGGGCACATGTGCCCGGACCCTTTTATTAGCAGGGTCACCTGACCGGTGACGACTGTGATGGGTGGGTGTAAAGTGGGGTTACAGCACAAAGCTGAACACTAGAACGTGTCCAGCAGGACACTACATCCCTCCCAAACTTTATTGGAAATTAAACAAACAAAAGTCCAACATGTGGGAAACAAACATCAATGCACAGCACCGTTGAGTCTCGTCAGGCCATCTGCCGGGCAGTGCTGGAGCTCTGGACCACACAGTCAGGAGGCTTTAGTCCACCTCGGCGATGTAGTTCAGACCGGCCTCGTCTCACGGTGTTAGAGACTATTTACACAGTTCAAATAGGGGTGCATATGGAGCAGTGGTGGAGTCCATTTCGGAGATTTCTTGAAAACACTCAGGCTCCGGTGGACGGCAAGCCTGCAAACACTGAGGATGACCTTGGTGTATAAGTGCCTTCCTCGACGGAGATGATGCTTTCCCATTGTCTTGGCAGAGCAGCTTCAGACTTTCCTCTCCTGCCTGGACTGCCCTCTCACAGAAGTCTCCTTGGGGCCCTTTCCGCCAGGCTGCTACAGGACCGTGTGTACTGTGCAGAGTCGCTCATAGGCTGTGCAAAGGCATCGCTGAGGAACTGCCAACAGGACCACAAACAAGTCGCTCTTGCACCCACCGAGGATGATGTCTCCGGATCTGCGTGCTCTGACTGTCTTCAGATAGCTGTTGGGTGACAAGTCTCCCTCTGCGACCTCCATGCTTCCCGGTGACTGTCATGGAGCTGCTGCAGACGCATCTCTCTTATTGGGATTCCCCTCACCGGAATTCCGTTGGGGCCCTTGCCCCTGGATTGCCACGTGTCTGCGTGGGCTGTGCAGGGCCTCTCATAGGCTGCACTGAGGGGTCGCTGTGGAAGTCCCAACAGGGCCATGGCCAAGCCTCGTGCAACTCCAAGGGTGGAAGGTCCAATTCTCGAGTATGCTCTCTTCGGCAGGCCTCAGGTTCAAGGGGTCACACAGAAGGTTTCTGGGTGGCTAGCCTCCCATGGCACCAGGAGTGTCTCGTTGGCCTCCGGATGTTTCAGGCGTCTTGATCCACTCTGGTGGTGCAATGCTACTTAAGTGTTTCTGGTGATGCACTTGGGTAAGAAGTACGATACCTTTCTTACGCATGGGCGACAGGCGGCGCTATCTTGCTTGAGTTGATATGTTGGAGTGAGGAGGACTGGAGGGACTTCGTGGCCACTTATTGTTATCATTTGGTAGGAGCACGTGCTAGCCGTGATGCCATCGATGCCAAGCAGCTGGTGTCAGGAGACTTGATGGTCGCACTGTGAAGTGAGGGGCCTGGATGTAGATCGCGTTGCTAGCAGCTTACGGTTGGTCCTCCTGTGGAGCTGTCTCCAGTGATGTCTCTGCATCCCGGTGGCTGGCTTGTGTTGATGAACACCTTCTCCGGTGCTGGCATGAGTCCTCTGTCTTGTCAATCTCTTCCCTCTTCTCTTGCGCATCTGTGGTTGTTGTTCGCCCTGTGACATCGTGCCACTCTCTTCTCTTTTGGTATGTGGCTTCCTGCCGCGTTCTTCTTTACTTCCGACCAGGTTACTCACTCTGATGTGGCGTCATGACACATGTCTCATGTTCGCGCCACATGGACATCTCACTGGTCGCATCCTTTTCTTAGGACTGTGTCTTTCCTTTGCTGCAGGCCTGTTGCAGGTCAGTACTGTCAGTAGGCCCTCCTACTCCTCGTGGATCTCTCGCAGGCTCCAACCCCTCCTCAGGAATTTTCACGGTGCTCCTCTGCCAGGATGGCAGGTCACCTTCGCATGAGGGCGTCGTGCTTGTGCCTCAAGTCTGCGCCGTCGTGGTGCTTAGTCCTGCTGCCGCTCAGGCATGCTTGGCAGGGTCAGTCTCTTCGTGTGACACGCTCCTTTTTTTGTGTGAAATGCCGTTCGGCCACGTGTTGCATGTATTCAGTGCACATGATGTGGTGGCAGCTTGCCACTTGGAGTGTGCGACTATACTCTGCCTGTCTTGGGCCACTGGCGACTCCATCTTGAGGTAGTGTGAGGGAGGACACTCTGTGCTGTCTTTGGCCCACTGAGGGGCTTCACTGGGGCAGTAGAGAAGTCAAGGCTTTTCCCTGCTGTCTTCAGCATCTCTTCTTCTCTGTGCAGAGGCCTCACTCTCCTGGGTGCATGCCCGTGCTGTGAATCTTCTGGGTGCCTGTGTTAGCATACCTCAGACTCCGCGCTCTTGGTCCATCTTCAAGGGTCCATCTTCAAGGCGCCCTCTTCTGGTGCTTGGCGTGCTTGCTCTCCTTTTTTGAGGTGATGGTTGTTCACCACCAGGGTTGTGTGGCACAGTTTCCTTGCTTGTGGTGGCCTCAGACAGCCACTGGGGAAGTGCATGCAGTGCACGTTCTCCTTGCTCTTGTGGCCTTGGGTGTGTGTGTGTGTGTTGCGCTCAGGGATACTTGTATTTGGCTAGCTGTCCAATTGGGCTTGTGCCTTGGGGCTCTCGCTTGCTCTGCAGGGGTTCACAGTCTCTCCCCTCAAAACACTATACAGCCCACCGGAGGCGTGTGGTGCCTACGTGGTCTTCTCTTCCCTCTCCCCGCCAGGTACGGAGATGCAGTGCCGGTTTTCCTTAAGGGAAACGTCCGCTTGCACTGTCCTTGATTTTCTTTTTTTTCTTTCAGTGCTGGGTTTCTGAGTGGTCTCTTGAGGTACTGCAGCCTAAATGGGTAAGCAGTCCTTACTTCCCCGATGCTCTGGGCGCTGGTTGCTCACTTGCTAGTACGGGGGCCACGCAATGCCTTATGGCGGCCTCAATGGTCATGACTGCTGCAGACACCGGCGTCAATAATCAGGGCCACTGGCGTAACGAACCTTGAGGGGGCCTCCCTACAAGGCACCTGGGGGGCAGCCCTCCGGGCTCAATCAGGAGCCCTGCAGCCAGGGTGCTGTGCTGAGGGGGCCCCCTGGAGCTTGGAGCCCCCCGCACCGCGTGGGCTGTGGGGGCCTTTGTTACACCCCTGATCAGGGCAGGTAAACTGCCTCATTCTCTCTGGCTTTTGTGTAGGTGAGGGAAGCCTTTCTTCTCCACGGCTCTCTCTCACTGGCTTTTGGCCACACAGACAGCAGACACGGGCATGGGGGTCACGCAATGCAGGAAAGGCCGGGCAACTCATCTACTTCCCAAGTCTGCTCCGGTTAAGGCCTTAGCAGGCAGCCGACGTCCCTCTTGTCCTGTTGCCTGGCTGGTGCGGTTTTCTCTCTTCTCTTGGTCGCTGGCACTTGGGTTCAGTCAGCTCGCTCTGCATGGGTGTTTTAGGTGCAGGAGTCGTGGTCCACCTCTCACGATGCCGGTCACTTCTCCTGCGCTGGGACCAGTAGTGTGTGTAGGCGTCTTGAGCATTGAGGGCCCACGGAGCTACCTGACGCACTTTATCTTCTCTAGCCTTCTGTCCCCACAGCTGGTGAGCACAACGGGGATTGCGGAGCATGCAGGTGGGGGTTACGGAACATTTCTGGTGGACACCGGCGTGTTTACTCTCCGGGAGGCTTTACTCTTTCTTTACGTCGACTGCTGTCATGCTGGCAGTAGATGCCTTATGATCTGGCTACTCTTTTCCCCACCAGGAACAGCTGCTGGCACACATGTCTGGCCGCCAATCTCTTCGCCATTGTGGTGTCTTGGGTCCTACACCCACATTCCGGATAAATAACTGCACGGACACTTAAAGTATGGTAATGGAACTGGCCCAGGGCATGTGCGCCCCGCCCCTTTTATTAGCAGGGCCACCTGACCGGTGATGTCTGTGATGGGTGGGTGCAAAGTGGGGTTACAGCACAAAGCTGAACACTAGAACGTGTCCAGCAGGACACTACACCACCAACAGACCGCGCATGCGCTGTCTAATAGGCTTGACCTAAACGATGTCTGCCTCAGTGAAAGTGAGCATTCTCACATCTGTATGCATTTAGATTATTAGATACAGTCGCTGTGTAAGGGCTGCTTCAGCTTCTCTCCTGCTGCATACCTAAGACCCCGAAGCGTGCTCTTCAGCATTGTTATACCCGGGGAAACACACCATGTCAATGTAGAGCCCCACTTATGCCAAGCTTATAGAGCTGTAGTGGGACTTCACTATGCTTTCCTAACTAAGAGGCAGAGATGTAAGTTGATACTCTCGTTAGATCGCCATAAAATAACTGTGTTCACCATATTCCAAATATAGTTTAGCAATGGAATCATTGTGCAGGGCATGGATTTCAATATTTCTTACTGAATGATAAATTGCTTGGTGCCACGTGACCTCATATGATTTATCACTGTTGACGTCACCGCAGAAATCCATGGACAAGGCTTGCAGGCAGCTTATTTTACTCCTAAATTCGAAATGGGAAATAAATTCTGAAAAAATCACCCGATTCACCACACTGATCGGTTCTTTTGCTGCCATTTTAAAATAGAGAATATTTTTGGTAAAAGAAATAATTTGCTCAGGAATCATTTACGGTCCAAAGTCCACGTAATTCATTTATGAGAAAAATAGTTTGTCTCAGTAACTAATTATCAGGCCATTGATGTTACAGGCTGTGATGTCATCAGAAATGCTGTGGGGTACTGAGGTTTGCATGGATCCTCAAGGGTTGCGTTACAATTTATTAATTTAGATGACAATCTTCTTTAACACACCCTTTCAAATAACACTACTAAAAATGTCATCAGTAATTAATAAATGAATTGATTCATGTAAAGTTACACTGGATAATTTAAAAAAATATATTTTATTGCCCACCCTACAACTTCTACATAGCATTTCTAACCCAAACACTATAATAACAAGCATCTGCAAAGCCAAAGGATCTCGCATTGGGGGACCCATTGACTTTACCTACGGATTTTAGCAATTGCTGTACAGCATCCCCGGTGCTCTGCACCATGACTAAAGAAGGAGGAAAAAGGCCTATGATGGAGCATTCCGGTTCATTTTGAAGGTGCCACCACGCGCCTACTAAATGAAGTGAGCCTTTTTTTCCCTTTTATTTACTGATGCAAGTTGTTAAGCAAATAAAAAAAATGTAGGGGGAAGTGTTTTTATTTTACAGCGTGCAGTGGAAGGCAACAGCCCATACAATGAAGTACCTATACCACGCAGCAAAGGGCCATGCTGGTAAGTAGCTTTGTGGCTTCCTAGGAAGCTTGTTTCTGGTCCAGGGAAGACATGGCTTGGCAGTTCGGGCTGGACTGTTCCCATGAGACACAGGGTCAGACTGATTTGCATATGGCCATGTCTGAACTGGGGTGGCAGAGTGGGCTAAAGAACGGTGATGGATTAAACCCAGATCTGTTGACTGGGTGTGAGTGTTTGATTGGTTCTGATGCTCCGTCCATCACCACCCCCTTTTGTACCGCTTTGTTCGCCATAAGTTGGCAGGGTATGCTCAGACGCGAGTCCCTTGCTCACTTTGCCACTGGATTCAAGCAAGCCTGGCTGAAGACGGCTGAAATGCCAGAAACCGGTCCTAGGAAGCTTGTTTCCGGTCCAGGGAAGACATGGCTTGGCAGTTCGGGCTGGACTGTTCCCATGAGGCACAGGGTCAGACTGATTTGCATATGGCCATGTCTGAACTGGGGTGGCAGAGTGGGCTAAAGAACGGTGATGGATTAAACCCAGATCTGTTGACTGGGTGTGAGTGTTTGATTGGTTCTGATGCTCCGTCCATCACCACCCCCTTTTGTACCGCTTTGTTCGCCATAAGTTGGCAGGGTATGCTCAGACGCGAGTCCCTTGCTCACTTTGCCACTGGATTCAAGCAAGCCTGGCTGAAGACGGCTGAAATGCCAGAAACCGGTCCTAGGAAGCTTGTTTCCGGTCCAGGGAATACGTGGCTTGGCAGTTCGGGCTGGACTGTTCCCATGAGGCACAGGGTCAGACTGATTTGCATATGGCCATGTCTGAACTGGGGTGGCAGAGTGGGCTAAAGAACGGTGATGGATTAAACCCAGATCTGTTGACTGGGGGGAGTGTTTGATTGGTTCTGATGCTCCGTCCATCACCACCCCCTTTTGTACCGCTTTGTTCGCCATAAGTTGGCAGGGTATGCTCAGACGTGAGTCCCTTGCTCACTTTGCCACTGGATTCAAGCAAGCCTGGCTGAAGACGGCTTAAATGCCAGAAACCGGCCCTAGGAAGCTTGTTTCCGGTCCAGGGAAGACATGGCTTGGCAGTTCGGGCTGGACTGTTCCCATGAGGCACAGGGTCAGACTGATTTGCATATGGCCATGTCTGAACTGGGGTGGCAGAGTGGGCTAAAGAACGGTGATGGATTAAACCCAGATCTGTTGACTGGGTGGGAGTGTTTGATTGGTTCTGATGCTCCGTCCATCACCACCCCCTTTTGTACCGCTTTTTTTAGGTTTTAACCTGTACTATGTAGTATTTTACCACCCAGGTAACTGTGTTTTTTAAATTTATGATTTTTTAAGTTATTTAAAAAAAGGTGTAAAGGTGCGGGTAGGGGTAAAGAGAGGTAAGGGTGAATTTGAGGTTATGGGCAGAGGAGAGGTAATGGGAGATAAGAGTATTTTTAGGGTCTAGGGTGGGTAGATGTAATGGAAGTAAGGGTAATTGCAAGGTTTATGGGTGGGTAGAGGTAAAGCGAGGTAAGGCTAATTTAAGGGTTTCGGGGTAGGTAGAGGTAAAGGGAGTTCAAGTTAATTTTAAGGTTTAGGGGTGGGTGGAGGTAAAGGGAGGTAAGGCTTATTTTAGGGTTTAGGAGTAGGTAGAGGTAAACGTAATTTTAGGCTTCTTCAGGGTGGATAGAGCTAAAGAAAGATATAGGTGATTTTAGGGTTTAGAGATGAGTAGAGTAAAAGGGAGGTAAGAGTACATTTAGGATTAGAGGAGATTAGGAGTTACAAAACAAAGGGGGGGGGGTTTTGGTGGGTCCGCCAAAAAATACATTAAAAAAAAACTAATGGTTAGTTATAGATAGGACCTAATTTCCAAACGAAAAGTGTTTTTGTTTTGCTAATAACTTTAGTGCCGTTTGACAAATCTTCACGAATTGTTCAAGACTAGTTTGCCTCTCAGTTCAGCTGTTTTGGGATGATTCGTCAAACGGGTGCTGAGAAAAATGGGGGGTCCCAAAACTTGTTTTTCCCATGCAATTTTCCCTTGGGATTTTACATACAACTACAGGCCAAACCGCTGAACGGAATTACACCAAATTTGGCAGTAAGCTAGATCTTGGTCCAGAAAGAATGTTTCCTTTATAATTTGTTATAAAGCTATTCAGTAGTTTTAGAGCTATCAAAATATTTTTTTAATGCATATCTAGGGATGCAGATCCACCAAGATGGATCCGCAGATCCATGCGCCAACAGCAATGCCGTGATTGGTTGACCTTAACCTTAGAGAAAAGGTGCGGCCACCAAGTAACTATAACCCATGCCCTAAACTAACTATCATTTGCGCTCTCACCATGCACAGCAAACTATGTATTACATTGCTCATTATATCTTCTATGACATCATTGATATCACTGCAACATTTGCAGTGAAAATATTGATGAGAAAACAGTGCATGGCGGGGGCGCGAGTTATAATTACATTAGGGCACGAGTTATAGTTACTTGAGATAATAACTATATCTGCTGAATGTCTATGGTTTTGTATTTTTAAAATCTAAACCTAACTATAACATCCCTGTACCCTTTGTTTTTTTTAGTGAATTTCGAAGTTTTAAAAAAATGTGTTTCCGAACTATAATGCCCCTATAACATTTGTTTTTTTCATTGAATATATGTGTATATATATGTCTAAATATGTCATATAATATCTATATGTATATATGTGTGTATTACTCAGTGTCAGTCTCCACCAGGTAGTTATAGTTAGGATAATGTTTCCAAAGGAAATGCATTTTTTGTGTAAAACTGTGGTGCTGTTTGACAAATCTCGACAAAACTAAAATAAAAGCTACTATTTCACTAATTTGCACATGGAAAGTTTCGGGGTGATCCATCAAGCACAGACGAGAAAAAAAAGGGGATGCCAAAACGCATTTTCTCCATTCATTTTCCCATATGAACTTTAGACACAGCTTCAGCCTAAACTGCTGAACAGATTAACTGCAAATTTGGCAGAAAACTAGATCTATGTAAAGAAAGAGTGCTTTTTATGTTTAGGTGTAACTCCATTCAGAAGTTTTGATCAATTGCGGCCCCCTTCCCTTTATTTAAAGGAGTGGCCTGGGGGAATATGTTCCCCAGGGCCTAACAAGGCTTGTGTAAGGGAGGCACATAGCTCCCTTCCCTTTCCCCTTCCCCTTTAATTACAAAAAAAGGGCCCTGGGAGATTGGGTCCCCAGGGCCTAACAAGGCTCGGGGGGAGATTGCCTCCTACTCTTTAATTTTAGTAATTACCCTAGGGGATGGGGTTCCCAGGGTCCAATAAGGCTCATGGAGGGGGCAAAGCAGCCCCTCTCCCCTTTCCTAAAAAAGGCCCTGGCGGATGGTGTCTCCAGGGTCTATCAAGGCTCGGGGAGGAGGGCCACTTGTCACTTGGCCCTCCTTACCTTTAAAAAATATAAGTCCCTGGGGTACCCAGGACCTAATGGGCTAAATTTAAAAACATAAGTCCCGGCTGTGCGCAGCAGGGGGTTGGCTTTACGTATGGAAATACAATATTACTTTACGTAGAAAAAATTAACTGAAAACGCCAAAGGTTAAAGTAATGTTATAGTCAAGTTTCATAAAAAGATCTGTTTTTGTTTTAAAAAAGAAACCTTAGGAATTCACTGAAAAAAACAAAGGTTATAGTAACTTTATAGTTAGGTGAATTTGTCAGTGACAACATTAACGTTTTGAATTAAAAAAACACAGAAATTCACCAGTAATAGTTTGCAGAGCTAACTATAACTTGCGCCCCCCCTGCCCCTTCCAAGCACTGCTTATGACATCACATATCACATAACCCATAACATAATTTATGACTTCACTGATGACATCTCAAATTACATCATTGATGACACGACCGAAGGCCCTGTGCAGTGTGGGACTGGCTGGCTAAAATAAATATGTGGATGTTTTTACGTGTGCTAACGTTGTACAACTGAAACAACACAGGGCGACAGAAGCAAGATGGGAGACCGTAGGGGTGTGAAAGCAACATGGAGGGCATTTGGAAAAGAGTAAATGAATGATAGAGAGAAAAGCACCATGGAGTGTGTTGGGAGAAAATCAAACGAGAGCGCGAGCAACTTGGAGCTGCAGGGGGAGAAGCACACAGATGAGAAAGATTCAAACGGAAGAAGCACACAAAGACGAGCAAGAGCAATAAAGAGTGTGTGAGTAAAGAGAAGCACACTAGAGAGATAGCTAGAAAACACATGTGGAGAGCTTAAGACAAAAAAACGTAGATCCTTAAAAGTAAGCAGTGAAAAGACATGTAAATTAGTAATGCTCCAAGGGAGGGACAGACACAAGATGGACAAGGCAAGTAATTGTATAAAAAGTAAGCAAATGAGAGTGACCGTAAAACCCACCAATAGTAAGCAATTGGCAGGCAATAAGCCCCTCTATGTTCTTGGTGAGCTTACAATGTGTCTTGCACTGTCTGGTTGGTTGACCTAACCAGGGCTAGACATTAGGCCAACATAATAGCCCATGACAGGGTAATGGCAGGAAGAAACAGGTTGTTGTTCATACTTAAGGTGTCATAAATAAGACTTTGAAATGTGACACAATCACAGTAGAAAAATTGAGTTCACACAAGCACACAGACATTGAGAACTTGACAACTATGCCCAAGCTTCTGACACTGTAAGACACCTACCTCTCCCTCAGCCACCACACCGCCCTTTCAACCACAAGAGCTACTTTGTGCCCTGCCACTAAAATAAAGCATCATATCCACTTCAGGAAGGGCCTTCTAGCGACTCTCCGCAGCACACAGGCAGCCGCCACATTTCACACAGACCCAGCCATTAAACTGGCCAATAAAATACACAGACAGTGGTCGTGTGAGTCCGGATATGATGTTTCATGCACCTTTAGATCTGTAGTTTCATGGCTCAGTGCAGCACACTGGCAGCCTGTGTTTACAGACTGAGGTAAAGCAGGCTGAAACCAAGTATTTTTTGAAAATACCCAACATTCACTGCCCTGTCCCAGCAATGTGTCGAATTAAATTAAGGAGCCTGGGCTCTGCTCCATTGCAATGTGCGTCACTCAGCACAAGGGACGGGAAGGGACTTGAAACCTTACGTTGTGTTCACTGGCAATTCTGCCAGACAAAGCGTAGCCAGCAGCGGTGATCAGTGGAACATTTACTCATGTGTAAGGCACCTTAATAACAGTAAAGTATAAGCACATTCTTGCTGAGCAGCCTTAAAAGATTACTGTATAAAACCCTGCTTGTGAGTGGCTCTTAAGACTGTCTTCAGTTGGTCATAGAGCAAAGTTCTGAAGCAGGCACCATAATGGACACTATATGCAACCATGTGAGCCTGGGGGGCTTGACAAGAACCGATCTTCCATTCAAGGCATTTAAGGGGGTCAACAGAAACACACAATGCTTGAAAGAAGCCTGTGGGGGGAGTTGGGGGGGGGGGGGGAGAAGCATACTAGGGAACATCTGAAGCACACACACTCATGGAGTGCTACAAGAAAAGAAAAAAAAAAGTTCCTGAAAAGAGAGCACTCAAGAAAGATAGAAGGGGCCAATCAGAGAGGAGGTAAACAGGCTATATTTCACAGGAGGGACAAAGACATGCTGGATAGGCTAAAACAAAGCGAACGGAAAGCAAGCAATTGTGAATGACAAAACACAAGGACAATAAGCAATGGTCAGAATGAATTGCTAGGTAAGCTGTCAGCATTTCTCCAATATGTCTTTGCAACCAGACAGCTGCGCTGTCTCATTGACTTCAACATAAACACTACTAATTGCTCCAACTAAATTTCAACGAGTTTTATTTAACAAATCGACTACAAACTTCGAGCTCAGTTAGACGTTTTTAAACATTTGCATGTAAATAGGCACATACATTGTTGTTGATCCTGAACAACCGATTCCCTGAAAAAGCAATTGAAGCGACCAGAGGTATAGAAGGATCAGCTTTACATTGAAGTACTTGGAGAGTACAAGAGTAATCTTTGAGACACATTCAAAGGAGCTATTGGTTATGGATTACCAACTGAGAAGTAACTGTAAAAAGAAGTGAGGCCAGAAATCAAAGTTTGCAAGAAAACAATGACACAAGCTTGGATAACACATTCATCAAAGAGAAGGTCTTTGGTCTGAAAGCACAGAGTGGACAATAAGTGCAGCTTCTCCCTCAGTTGGACACCGGCAGGAGCATGCTTCAGATCACTAAGCCTGGGTTTGCAAGGCAAAACAATCAATTTTAAGGAACTCATGCTGAACCTATGAACCATGATAAAGAGGGGGGATGTAATCTTAACTAGTGGTGAAAGGTTTTCTCATGGTCAGGGCTTTAAGGGTGTATCACACCTGAATTCTACAATTTGAAGACAGCTTGGATTTTAACTGGATGACCAAATCGTCTGGGAGCCTAAAACCACCCACGGGTCAATAGGATTATGGCGGTAGAGGAACCACAGATCAGCCAATTTAAGTTGAAGTAAATTCCACATCACCCAATCTCTTCATCCAACAACTGTCATGAGCTGCCACAACTTCTCAAATTTTGCTGGAATTGATCTGCATCGAAAACCATCTATTGGGAATGTTCACAAATAATCTTTAGGGTGCAAACTGGAAGGATGCCTATCACAGAACCAAGGACTATGATCAATAATGTTTAGGATGAAAATCAAAGACCCGAGCTTAAATCACCACCTTGAATTAGATGAAAAAGAAGTAAATTGTCCAGAAAAAAAAGAACAAGTGACAGAAGGCCTGCTATCAATAGTGAAAAAGGACTAGATACATTCATGCACGCAGAGGCGTGTAGAGACAAGTCGAAGAGTTGTGAATGAGTAGTGGAATACACAGGTTTAAGAATGACTACCAGAGGGAATATTTACCAACTAAATGGAGGACTGAAGAAGTTAGATAATGGTATGCGTTGGATAATATGTTGGAGAAAGGTGTAATTTACACATTTAAGAGATTTCTCCAGCTTACTTGGCTCAGGAGGAGAATTAGGTTTCTGCTGGTTGGCACAAACAGAGAAGTTTGATTTTTTTCCCATTATTATGAAAAGTGAGCCACATAAACTTAAACAAGTTAAACTTAAAGTGGCGTGGGTAAGCATTTTCTCTTCAGATTTGAAACAGGAGTTTTGATGACGAGCTCATAATCTGTGATTTGATCAAGAGGTTTGTTTTCTCTTCGGCCTACATTTGTTGTGAGGTACTTGCGGCCTCACGTGCACTCATGATGGTAAATGCTGATATTTGCAAAATGCTTATTAAAACACTTTCTGTTTTGTTGTTTTACAAGCAGGTTCTGCAGAAGTTACGAATGTATACATGCTCTGGTATTTTTGAGTAATTTTGTCTCCGAAATGCATATGCCGGGCCACGGCCTCGACTGTACCATGGAAATTCAATAAAATGTGTTATTAAAATAAAAAAACACTTTGTTTGTCGCTGACCAGAAGCATGTTCCTGATTTTTTTGGATTCCCTGCTTTTGTCCTTGAGACCTATTTACTTCATTAAAAGATGATTTCATTATCAGGATTCAACAGCCATGTTGTAATAAAGCATCCACAAAGAGCAGAACTGCTGGCTCACAAATGCAAATATGATTATATGTCAAAATAGGTAACAGTTATTTACCTTAGTGACTATTTTTTACTAATAGCCCTTTAGGCCCCTTTCTTCCAGGCTAATGGGATGCCCTGACCACAAGGCAAGTACTGAAACATGTCTTGACTAGAACGAATTTGAATGGGATGGGCCCGTGTTCACCTCCAGGTACTACCACTTTCAGATGCCGTTCACAAAGGAGGCACACTTGTTCAGTATCACCTTTAGAAGAGTATCGACAGGACGATGTTACAAGTACATCCAGTCCATCTTGGTCAAGACTCATAGGGGAACAGAATATTTATAAAGGGGAGGAAGGTAATCTTAACAGTAGTAGCTCATAAAACAAATTCTTAAGAATGCTCTAGTCCAAGAAGGCAGTGATCAGTGAGGTAAATGCAGAATGTATGTCCCCAGTAGTCCATGTGGCTGTCTTGCAGACAACATCCTAGAAGACAATGCATTGGAAAGCGACAGCTACCTCCGTGGCTCTCACCATATGGGCATTGGTACTCTTCTTATGAATGAGACAAGAAGTTTGTAACATTCTAAAATGTGTGGTTTTACATATGAAAGGAGTCATTGATCAAGGCCATCTGCTCCAAGATTAGATATTTTAATGGCATTCTCTCATACAATTAACCACACACAATTTCTCACAATCATGGAAGAAAGGGAAAAAAATGGATTCCGACATAGTCTTAGTTCTCTTCCATATGTCGAAATAAACACCTTCTGATGAATGGAACCTGTTATAAACTTCAAGGGCATTAATGCAATCAAAGTCTCTGATGCCCGTTTCTCCAGCGAGGGGCCTCCAAAGAAGAGCCTGTCTTGGCACCCGTATGTTTAGCCTTTGCCCATGAAAAATCTGAAGGACCACCTCATGTCCTTAGAACATAAAATCCTCTGTGCATCCCATGGCAGGCTTGGAATGAAGGAAGGGAGAAAAGTCTCTTGCTTGCATGAAAGTCTAACAGTTTTGGAATGAATGAGAAGTGGCCACAGATTCTGGCCTTGCTTGTGTCAATTATTTGTTCAGCTTAGAAAAAGAAAATGCCTACAACGGTATCTGCAATTAGACTAAATGCAATTAGAAAATAACTTTCTATGTTACCTGTACAAAACAGAGGTACCAAACAGAGTGAGAATTCTAGACAAGAGGAAACGGTTCAAACTAATCAGAAAATGTTGCACAGCAGTATTTTGTTGGTGAACATGCTTCTCAGTTTCTGTAGCGCCTGCGATAGGCAAGGAAGACTTACAGGATTCAACTTGTAATTGTCATAGAACAATATTAGAGGCAAAACGAAGCACATCACCCACAGTGAAGCGTGAGGGTTGATGTTCTTAACCAGGCCCGCAGTGGCTAAACATCAGCTACTTACAGTTATTGGGTGTTGGTAGAATGACAAGGAGTCTAATTTGCTTCCTGACCTAGGAGTGGCAATGTGGAACAGGAAATCTCCTAAAACACCACCACCTGGCATCAAGGAGTCCCTCAAAACATAAAGTTGAGGTAATATTCCCTGCAATGGAAACATGCTATGTTAACCATGTTGATCGAGGAACTAACGGCTGGCCCAGAGGATGTAACTGGCTGCGGGCAAATCTCTCCCCCTCCCCCCCAATCCAATATCAAGGTTATTTGGACAAGAACTCATCCGATTCCAAGAATTTGAAGAGGCCAACGGCATTCTCCAGAATCATCACCCTGGGTTTGGACCAGCTGCAGGAACACAATCCCTCTATACAGCCACTTATACAGGCATGGCCCTGGAGAACCAATAAACATATCTAATCTTCGCTTATGCACGTGACATTGTAGTTCATCAAATTCACATCATCCGCTTGAGGCAACGGCTTGGAATCACCTGCTATGCTGTCAAGTTGATCAAAGATCACACACACATTTAAACCAAGAAAGGAACACCTGGCACTCTGCGAAACATTGCCTCCTCTGTAGTTTAAAGTAGTGTTGTGGTACTTATAACCAATCATTAATCGACACGGCCTTGGATTCCAATTGTTCACATATGATGCACAGATCTTCTGTCCGGCGGGAGAGGGAGATCAACGTTTCTGCCTCACAATCCAATTTGTTTGGATGGAGGACAGTTTCTTTGGCATAAATGGATTAAAATCTCACTTACATTGGGACAAGCCAAATGATCTGCTGTAAGGATCCCACGTGCTCAGAGAGCCTCGATACATCTTAAAAAGGCAAATATCACTTTAGAATACTCTTCAGTGCTAATCTCCCCTTCAATCCAAAACCAACCACCAACTAAACATCCTTGGAAAGACCCTCCTTAGCTTCACACAACAAATCAAACAACCTGTGTAAATGGTATGCACCCTCCATGTACAGACTGTGGCAATACTGTCTAGGCGTGTTCCAAAAGGCAAAAAGTGTGCAAAACAGGGCAGCCAAAATGTGCTTCAATCTCTGGAAGCAGGAGTAAGCTGCCCCCGTCTCTTAAGGCCCTGCAGTGTGTTCTATTGAAACAATGTATTTAAAAATTCAGTGCTCCTTTTCGCAAAGTCTTTTGTAAGTAAAGCCCACTTTATTTATTTGGAGGGCGTACCCACACTCCAGAGAGTTAAGGAACTGCAACCGCTATCATAATCCTAAAGAAAAAACATAGAACAAACCACAAAGATAGTGTCTTGAACTGGATTTGCTCTTTTAAAGGCAACCAGTCAAGCTCCTTCCTGAAGTCAGACATGATCATATTTATTCAGTCCTACAGCTTTCCTAATTGCAAAGATTTTCTGGAGTCACATCCATTATATTCGCAATTCACAACAGTGTACACGGAGAGATGAATCTGGGGTGGTGTGACTTGGGTATTAAAGGAAGGTCATTACTTAGCAGGGCCAAAACATGGACGTGCACAAATGGCACAGTACCTACAATGCCTTGAATGAAGATCCTTGTCGATGCTCACTCCCGTGACTTCACCATGGCTACTAGCAAGGGTGCAGTGTCTCGCAATATGGCCCAGATAGCATCTTACCAGCAATGGTCGCTGTTATGGCGGAACAGCAATTTGCTGTTACTATCATTCAATAGTTCAAATCTAGCATTGCTGCCATCCCGCTGCATTGCCGCAAGGCAATCTCCCAGCTTAAACAGAAAGGCTTCTGCATTCTGGTCAAGACGCAGGTCATAGCCGAACACCCTCAAGACCTCAATAACAAGATCAAAGCTTAAACATAAATGTTGAAAAACATGTGGAACAGTGAGCAGCCCACCCACCTGCAATCACTAGAACCCCACTATCATGTCAGCACAACATAAAATGAAGACATTCTGCCTTAATCCACCATCCAAAGAAGAGGTGGAAGAAACTAAGGAAGCGCAGTTAAGGCTTAACATGCTACACTTTGGAATAATCTTGCCCATCTTCTCAGGGACCAACAAAACTACCAGCAATATGAGGAGAAAAATGACAACTTCTCTTCAGACAACACTGGACCAGACTGACAAAGCACAGGAAGGGCAGGGACGACTCTGATTGAAAATTGCACAAGGTGGACAATCTAATCTGAATAGGGAGAGCCTTCCACTTCCACTTCAGGGAGGTGAGTCAGCGTGCTCTCTCATTTAATGCAATTCAAGATGGGCATTGGTGTCTTAACAGTTCCAGAATTCAAGTGTCGCCACTGTCAACACCAGCTTTTCAGACCTATCAAAATGTAGCTGTTGAAACGAAGAACTTCTAATATAGAGAAATATAAAGAAAATTAAGGTAACCATATCCAGTTGTAAGGGCCAGCTGAAATCAAATGGAGTTTCTAGGAAAGAAGGACAGCAGAGCCCTCACCCTGACTATAGTTCATGCTTCTATGGCCTATACAGCCCAGAGGTCCTGTCTGGAAGCAATGAAATATACATGGTAGAATGTGAAAAAGCAGCGGGTGGCAGTGTTGAGAGAGAACGTGTATATATACGCAAACAAAATGATGTGTTGGTCACTTTCCACAGACATCCCATTGGTGAGAACCTCCGTGTTTTCAACAGATAACATTACAAGAAAAACAAGCATTTGCAATGCAATAGGTCTCGCATTTGATAGAGAGTTTAAGCTATTGGCACTGTAAATGACAATGCTTTTTATTTATGTTTGAAAAACCAACACATACATAAAAGGCATTGCCATTTACAATGTCAATAGCTCAAACTCTCGCAAATGCGAGACCTATTGCACTGCCACAGTGTGCATGGCGCGCTGGTCATATAAAGAAGCGGCCGCCATTGCCGGCGTTCCGCAAGTGCTGGGGGGCAGCCACAGAGAAAGCACACATGGCACGCTGGTTATACATAGAAGCACCCGCCATTGCCGGCGTCCCGCGAGTGCAGGGGGAGAGCCACAGTGAAAGTGCGCATGGCACACTGCTAATACATAGAAGCGGCCGTCATTGCTGGCGTCCCATGAGTCCTGTCTATATCAAAATATACAACATAAAATAGTTCTCCAAACTTCTAATGTAAGCTCCCAAGTTAGGACACATGTAAAAGGGCCAGTCCTAATGGGGGGTAACAACAGAAGACAGGGAGGTACTAAGGAGGGACTAATAATCCTATCAACAAATCAGAAGCCAACATTTACAAAAGGACAGTGACACAAGCGAATGAAAAATATGGGCAGAGAGTGGGTGGAGTTTCAAGTCCATACCTGAATATAGCATGTCTTGCAGAGCAGCGCATGTACTGCCCAGACTCGACCTAAATGGGTATAGACTGATATAGGTGAATCAGTGGAACACAATAGTGACTCAATAAGAATTTACTCCGTTAAAAGACTTTCATCTCTGGGTACCTTGTTTCGATCATGATTCCTGTCAGTAATTCTTTATCAGTATGAATACATAAATATACAAAGGAATCATGATCTTAGCCCATGGCCCAGTTTGGGTAATGTCTATTCGACATGAATGTCCCACTCCCTGATAGACCAGAGACTGGTCAACACGACTTCCTGAAGGGACTAAGGACAAGACAGGATATGCCCAATGATGAGGCCGACCCATGAAGAAGAGAGAGACGCCCTGGCCTGTAGGAGAATAGCTCTACCATGTGTGGACCCTCATAAGTGCATTTAGGATAAGCCATGTTCAACTAACTAAATATTTCAGCAGTACCGAGTGTGCTTCAGCCTTCCGTCCATGACACCACATGACCACAGGCACTATGCCTGTTTGGCTAACTGTACAGCAAAATCAGCAAGTATTAGCAAAGCCAATAGGTCTTGCTTTAAGGTACATGCCTCTGTTTCCATATATTACCACACTCAATCCAGGCTTAATGGAGTTTTTGGGTAATGATGGTTTTGTTTTAAGCAGTTGACTCGTATGCCCCAATGTATGTGCACTTGTGTGTATATACTTCTGTGTGACTTGAATACAACTTCTTACCACAACTTTTAAAAAAGCATTCAGCAGCGAAAATGTAATAAAAAGAGGATTGTTTTCTGCATACATAGCATGTAAGTGATGATTCAGTGCATTTTTTAGATGTAAAGTGGCCCCTCGTGCATTGCAATTTTGCGTTGCCAGCACTCCATAGAAGGGGAAATGATACATCTGATAGCCAGTACCATGAGGTTAGAGTAAAAAAATGCTCTAGGCATAGCCAAATCCCACGCTTAAGGAGTTGACAACCATAGATCATGAAGACAGCTGTGCTATCAAGCCAGACCTAAAATACACTTACTAATTTGGAACATCTGGACAATGTATAGTTTTGTGATTGAGAGGGAAGGATACGGAGCGCTGACACTAACAGTGGTCAGTTATCTCTTTAGGGAGCGAGTCCCTCCATACCCAGGGTCGGACTGGGACAAAATATAGGCCCTGGCACCAAAATGAAACTGGCTCCTATTTGTTGATTAGAAAGCTTAAAAAAAAAAAAGAAAAAGTGGCCCATGTTTGCATACTGAGGCAGTTTTGAACTTGTTAAGAGATGCTGTATAATTGTTTTGCAAGGTAAGGAAGACTGCGTGGATTTGAGTTTGCTAAGGCAAGGTTTGATTTAATATCTGGAAAACCAACAGTAAAACCAGGCCCAGCTGACCATAAAACAGGCCCACAAACAGTCAAAAATTCGACCCACTCACTGACCTGACAGGCCAACCCATCAGGCACTGCCTGCCCTATAGACCAGTTAGACCCTGTCCATGCCAAGGACCCCAAAGCAAGGAAGCGGCAAATGGGAGTAAATTGTATGTGATGTCTGTGCTCAGCTTCTCCCCAGCGCTAGGAAGAAAAAAAATTGTAATCAAGTAATCTGAGTTGGTTTAGGTAAAATTTCTTCCAAACTTCTACTTCAGAGTAACTGCGCTTTATTATTATTCGCATTCGCTGAAAACCCTAAATAAAACCGATTTTAGATCCATGCCGGATTACCTCTGTGCTTGAATTGATACTCGGTGACATTATTCCCAGGTATGTTATGAGAGGATTTGTAAAAAAAAAACACTACACACAAAGAACCATCAATGTGCAAAAGAAAATTAAAAGCAGTTCTCTTTAGGGGTTTCAACAACTGTTTAACTGTATAAAATGAAAAGTATTTTTCTAAGGCACAGAAGGTAAACGATCGGAAGCAGTAGAATAAACTCGTCACTAAACCACCTAATCATACATTTATTTTCTTCGTCAAAATAAAGTTAGAAAGGCTCAGTTGAAAAAAAAATCCTGCTGTGCTTCACCAGCAGAAGCTATTATTCTGTGCTGCTATGACCACGAGGTACAGTGTTGCTACAAACCATGAGTTAGAAAAAAGTGCGCTAGTCGCTCCTTTTACAGGTCCATAATACGGGATAATTTTAAACAAAAAGAATCCGTGAATTCTTATTACTACTAACCGATGCAAAGGGACTAAATTTGATGGGTGGCACTTTCACAATAAAACAAAAAATACTGTAATTCAGTGTCCATCTAAACCGGTGTCCCCTGGTGTAAGACAGGTGATTTTAATGAGATCAGCCCATTTACCTCCTAATCATGGGGCCGCCTGGGACTGAAGGTTGCAACTAAATTCACCTGGAAAGAGGCAAATGTACAGCAATCAGCTGACCCAGCAGACAGCCCGAGTCCAAATGAACTGTACAAAGTAACAGCTGTGGGTGGCAGCGCCCGTCATTCTAAATCTGCACCGGCAATACCGCTTGCAAATTCCTAAGCCTTCCAGATCATTGGAGTGTAGGAAGTGTGACATTGCAACACCCTGGTAGGTAACAGTTATTAGACATTCACACCGTAACACGCCAGGGGTGGTTACGTTATCTGGCCACCAGAGGATACAGTTTAGAGAAAGTGGGAGTAAGCAACTGAGTTTTAAAAAAAAATGTTAAAGGTTTTATATAGCGCTGGCTAGACCCGGAGGTATCAGAGCGCTTTACATGAGTATCAGATAATAGTTGCTGGTTACATCGTTACAAAGGTTACACAGTTATTAGAGCATGGCAACATAGTTGCATGTAAGGTCGAGATAAACAATAAGCACATATACTTAAGGGAAAAAGCAGGCAAGGGGAGAGAATATGGGGAGGTGGGGTAGGAGCAGGGGAAGTAGACAGAGAATGAAGGAGGGAAAGAGGAGGGGGGTGAGAGACACAGCATGGAAAGAGGAGGGAGAGGGCAACGGGGACACAAGCCGGTAGACGAGTCAAAGCTGCGTCCAAAGTCCAGTAAGCTGTGATCATAGGGGAGGTGGGAGCATTTCCCCATCTCTGTTGCGAGAGGCTCCCTTTACACAATGTACTCTCTCAGAGGGGCCTCTGAAACTCCAAGGCCTACATACTGGATCCTTCCCCAAAAAGGGGAGAGGGAGTGCTTTGGCAAGGGGTGCCATACCATACCTCAGCTGTGAGTGGCTCCCTTGGCGCTGTGGACTCTCTCAGCGGGTTCGCTGAGACTCCAGGGTATAAATATTGGATCTTTCCCCAACAAGGGGAGAAGGAGTGCTTAGTCAAAGGGCACAAAGGACAGGGGGCTAGGCGGTGTAGCAGGCAAGGGAAGAGATTCAGGGGAGAGGGGATAGGAGCAAGGGAAGTAAACAAAGAGAAAGAGTACTAAATGGGAACAAACAGCATCAGTTTAGGGAACAGACTGTTTTCTCTCTGTGGCCATGAGTTTGCCCCATCTGAAGGTAAAAACCTAGCACAGGCCATTCCAGAAGCTTTGCCATCCAGGACAAGAAGCACACAGTTTGTAATCCTTCTATTTCTAGTGGTGGTAGAAGAAGCTCAAAATGGGTGTTAGCCACCGGGAAATTCAAAATGGGTGCCAGTTCAAAGTCAATATTTAAAAGTTCAGAAAAATGGAGACCCCGCAAAGGCAATTAGGAGCATACCACTGTGTCAAGATCAGCCATAAGAGACTTCTGGCTATCGTCTCCCGCACCCGAAATCCTTTGTTGTCCTGCCCCTCGCTGCTATCTTGGTCGTGTGAGGGCGGTGTAGGAAGGTGGAATCTGACTGCATGGTTGCCCCCACATTTTTCCTGGTGTTTGAATGGTTTTTGACTAGTCTGGCTGGGATCCCGCTATCCAGGACCCCCACCTATCTGCTTACTCCCTTAAATGACTGGTGTGCATATTAGATGCACTAGTGATTGGATACTGTGGTACCTTTTGAGCCCCTAGTATATGGTACCTTCGGTACCAAGGGCATAGGTACTTCACAGGCCTACCAGGGGCTGAAGCATGTATTATGCCACCCCTGGGAAGCAGACTAAATCTGACACCACAGGCCTGCTACTGCAGCCTGGGTGAGGTAGTGTTAGCACTCCTCACTGAGGTATAGGTTCCTATATCTCACCATACACACACATATAAACCTATCAGTCACCCCTATGGCAGGCCCTATCAATCCTGAGGGCAGGGTGGTTGGTTTACAATGTGAGGGGGTGCCTCTGCATGAGCAGGGCCCCTCTGCAACTGGCAGAGTCTATTCTTTGTGGCTGTTTGTGGCTGCGGTTAAACCATATACTCTTAAGTGCATTATAAATGCTAACTTTGGAATGACTGCATCAAAACATGTCATGTGTGGTGTCAAACAACTTGGAATCATACCCCCACATCAGTCCATGATGTGGGAGTATGATCCCACCCTTCTAGAGGGGACGACATGTACCTACTGTGGTAACACGGTAGAAATCTGAAAGAGCCCAGGCATCACAAAATGGATGCCACCAGCACAGACACTGGGCTGCCCTCCTGCTGCTGACTGAAACTCGCAGTGGAGGAGGCCCAACAATAGGCATCCTGTCACAGGGAGGTGTCACCACCTTCCAGACAGGATTTAGTGTATTGGGGCTGGGTGGGTGCACTTCTAGAGTGCTTTGAAGTCCTGCACTGGGGGAGCAGTAGGCTCCTCTGTGCATAGACCAGCTCAAACCGGCTCAGGGGCTACCTGTCCCTGCTCTGGCGCGAAACTGGACAAAGGGAAGTGGGTGTAACCACTCCCTACCCAGAACCTCCCAGAGGAGTGGTCCTAGAGCTAGTCCCTCCCCTATCTTCAGTATAAGATAGGAAACCTTGCCATTGCAAAGTAGATAACCCTGGACGACGCTTTACAAGAAGAATCCTGGTCCTTCAACGTTCCACTACCTTTGGAAGACGGAAGAATCTCCCTTAGAGTCAAGGAGTGACTCTCCTGCTTGGCAGGCACCAAAACTTGAATCAATGGTCGCAAACTTTCCCGCTCCCGCCGGAGTCCGAAGTCCCTGCAGCCCCGGAAGTGGATTTCCTGACTTCTCGACGGCCATTGTGAGTCCCCAGTAGAGCTGAGGCGAGTGGACCCCACGAGTGACGAGGAACCGCAATACCTAGGAACTGTGCCCTATTGTCAAGTGCAACCCCTTCACGACATTCTACGAACTTGTGCTTTGGACCACTTGTGGCCCAAGCCTCCAGGAGGTTTTGCAGCAAAAATCAGAGGCTTACCCCGTTCCGAGTGACTGTGGGCTCCTGTGAAGCATTTCCTCAAGAGGCGTATTCGCGATCCCTTGCCCATTGGCTTGTGGGTCCCCCGAAGACTTTATCGACTCAAAGGGCTCCCCTGGTTGCTCCAAGCCTGCCCTCACTCACCCTCGCTGGGTGAGTCCCTCAGATCTTGCTGGTCTGCACCATTGACTAAATTCACTTTCCACGAGACTTGCTGTTGCCAAGACTTGTTGGCTCCAATCCGGTTGCCGACACCGCAGTCAGCTGCAGACGTCGTAGGACACCCCGAATCCAGCTGCTGGTCATCGTTGATCTCTCCTGGACCTCGTGAGCGAAGAGTCAAAACACCCTTGATCACCTGAAATCACCCGACATCCGTGGGCATGCATCTTCCTGGCCCCGGGTCACTGGCAAGTGACTGTGAATACTGTCCCTTCAATTTTCAGGTCATCTACATCTTGAATCCAGCCTTGGATTCCACCGGACACTTCTACAGTCTTCGCAAGCAGCAAATCTTCTTTGGTCTCCATAGAAAACAGCGACGCGACCCGACACCAAAAGACACCTATGCACCCGGCTTCCCTAGGTGAGGTAACTCGTGCACTCCGGTGCCCTAGTGTGTGTTGGCCCTCGAATTACTTACCTTTTAAGTGGCTTGCTTGTAGACTTCCTCGAAGTACCCTAAAACTTTAAAAATCCAACCGCGACTTGCTCCATTGAAATCAATAAGGAACCCGCGGCTGTGTTCTCACACTGAATGCGTCTCCCGTGGGTCTGTTACTTACCTGCTTTTACTGCATTAGTGAAGCCCCAGCGATTCTACAGGCCCTAGGCCTGGTCATTCTGCAAGTCGACATTCCTAAACCTCTTTTTTAGTATATGGTCTGGTACGCCTCTAGGGCCCCAGCCATATTTGTGCTTAACTTATTGTGAAACGTTGATATTTGACTGTGTTCCTGGCTTCTAATCTCATAAAGAGATTAGTGGAGTGTGTCTAGAAATAAATACATATATATTTGATATATATACCTGTGTGGTGTCTTTTCATTTGGTAATTCAAGAGATTATATGGTAAAACAAGCTGATTTACATTTCTCTGAGACTTAGCCCGAAGGCTGCTCTCCACAGCTACTACTAGGATAGCTTTCTTTAAAAGGTTGTCTTAAACCTATCTACCATAAGAGTCGAATTGGACTGGTGCAAGGTGGCCACTATAAATAGTGACCAGCATTTGCCAGGCCAACTTCTCACAGGCGGGCTCTGGACGGATACACATTTACTCGCACAGACTGCGAGCGGACGTGACTGAATACGGCATCGGGAAGGCCACTGGAAAGGGACTCCTGATGAGCGCAGGACCACTTCCCCACAAGCGGCTCGATCCCCGACTACGGCACACATTCTATCTGCTGAACCCGGGGATGGAGCCCTCCATGTTGGTCTGAGGGGAGCTGACTGCTGAGCGGCATGCATTGTTCCCTAGGTCCTGGGTGTGCAGAGACGGCGTGCACTGCAAACTAACACTAATGAGCTATAGTCTTTAAATGACGCATTGCTCCAGCTTCTATTTGATAATCAGCTCCCCTAGACCAGAAGAAAGTATAATTGGTGAAAAACGATCTAGAGCACAAGCCCTAATCTGATGCTTAAAAAAGTTCATGCTGCATTCTCAGTGATCGAGTTGCATCGCGGTAACGGCCGCCATTACACAGTCAGGCATCAGTCATCCATAAAACGCCAGGAAGTTGGTATTGGCCCCGCTTCACTTCACTTTATTCCTCAGTCCGCATAGAAATGAAGGCAGATTGTATGTTTTCTCGCTAGTTTCATGACCCGCCAATTTATATCTACGGTGCGCCGATCACAGCCAAACCATTGGCGATGTTTTTCTTTATAAAGTGCATCTCTTAAGTAGTGAACATAGCCACTACGAGTGCAGCACTTGATCCGAAGTAGAAATCACCCTTCTCTGATAATGTACAGGGTGTATAGAAAGTCTACACCCCATTAAAATGATTCACTTTTCATGGCATAGCAGCCTGGAATTAACATGCATGGGTCTTTTTTTAATTGTCTACACAACTAACCCCACATCGTCCAATTAAACATAATATTCTGGAAAAGGACCAAAAATTACTTATAAATAAAAACGTAGATATCTTGTTTCGACAGATATCCTCGCTCTTTGTAATATAAATCCTAAAATAGTGTAGGCATAACAGCCATCTTCTAATTCACACACAAAGATAATGGCCCTCAGCCACCCATTCAACTGTAGCAATTTAGATTATTTTATAATGATTTTAATATAAATAATAAATAAATGTAATATAAATAAATCTCATCTTTTTACCACGCTAACATTAGCCAACTGAACCTTACACCAATACACTCACACCTCCTCTCCACAAATATGTAACACACATTGATTATGAGATATACTGTTGTTTTTCACACAGCTTGTTGGGATCACTCTTTATGTAGAATGCTTTAGCTGTACTTTCTTACCAGTATTTCCTGTCTGCATAAAATCCTAATAAGACTTTTCTAAAGTAAAATAAAAAAAGAAAAAAAATTAGTAGCTCCTGTAGGTTAATTTTTTCTGGATAGTGAACTCCAAAGCAAAGACTTAGCCATGAAAAGACACAAGCTTTCAAGCAAATTCTAGGACACTGGTGCAGAAAAGCACAGCTTGGAAGACAAGCATAAACAAATTTCAAACGCCTTGTAGCGTCCAATGGAGCAAGGTCTAGTTGAATTAATAACCACTAATAAAGCACAGCGCCAAGAAAACCGCACCTTGTTCAGGCACTCCTGCAAGAAAGCTGGATGAGTAGGACAAGTAGGATTAGAAAGGCTACAAGAGGGTATGTGTAATGTTGAGCCGGGGTACAATGTCCAAGGCTAGCTAAAGAGTACACAAAGAGAATGTGACAAAAGTACCCGACGTACTCTGCAAATGTGGCCTGAATACAAGGAAGCAATTACTCAAGGCAAATCACCTGAAATACCAAGTGGAGTGTGAAAAAAGAATCTGCAAATTCTGCTAAAAAGAGGTGTAGTCTGATTAAACTAAAACTGAACTTTTTACTTACATTAAAATTGTTAAATTTAGCATTATTCGACACAGTATATCCCACAGCCCAAAGAAAGTCAATCGTACTGTGAAGCATAGCGGTGGCAACATCCCCTTATTAACATGTACCTCACTGGAAGTGACTGGGGCATATGTTGGGTAGGGTGGAATATCAATAGAGCAAAGTAGAGAAAAGTCTGAGGTAAACCTACTGCCCTTCGGTAGATGGCGTAACTGGGATGGAGGTTCACTTTTAACAATGACAATCAATAAAATCACACAGCCAAAGTTACAGTGGAGTGACTACGGGGAACAATAAGATGTACCTCAGTAGCCAGGCCCAAGCCTTAGCCTAGATTAAACAGAAGTCTGTGGCCTAGGCTGAAGATTGCTATTTCTGAATGTTTGTGATCAGCCTGAGAGCTTTAACACTTCAAAAGAAGACTGGTCAAATATTGTAAAATCTAGGCGATGAAAGTTGATACAGACCTATCCCAACAAGGTTTATTTGCTTCCGTAAAGCATTAACTCAACTGATGGTGTCTTATATAATCATAGGCGGAATTTGCATAGTTGCGCTACTCATTGCTCCGCGAAACGGTAAAAAATCTTTGCGAGCACGCAGGATTCTGCGAACACGCGCAATTGCTTGTTCCGCCCGTTTGCGATGCTTTTTTCCTGTTCGCAAACGCTGTTTGCATGCTCAAGGGGAAATATCTCGCAAACACGCATTTTGAAAGCGCGAACAAGCTAAAAATTCCGCGAAGCCACGCATCGCAGAATTTTTGGCAATTCCACGTTCTCCGCGGAACGTGAAATTACCCTAATTTCGCAAATTCCGCGAGCGGAACGGAATTTGCCACCCAAGCCTAGTTTGTAATAGTTTGTTTTAACAACATAAATATGGTGTGTTGGTAAATGGAGGTGGATGCTAGCCAACCACTTAGGCTAGTATATAGTCGGACAGTGTTAAAGCGAAAGAGAGCATCTCAGAGAGGAATAACCAAGTTAGGGTATATCAAAGGACATCTGGTGATTGACTCTGCTGAGCATCTACTCTTTTGAACGAAGAAACACACAGTTGTTGTTGGCGTATGCAGAGACAAAGTTATGTTTTAAAGTCTTTAAAGAATATATCGCAGGACTCTCAAAAGGTATTGAGATTAAAAACCAACAGTTGCAGTGGGTCAACCGTGTTTCAATATCTTCCTCAAAGCCTCATGCAATAGGTGGCCTGTTTAACCACACAGTATAGTAAATGTGGCCCCTACATCCACTTGCACACAATGGAGGATAGCCAAAACAGAAGTGCCATTATCAAGTCCTTTAGCGCCACAAATTAAGCACGAGTTTGCACTGCAGACAAAATGTGGCTTACACAGATGCTATTTACAGAGGCCTATACAGAAGGCATTCCAGTAGGCAATCTGACTCAGTGGCGTAAAACAGGCCTCCGCAGCCCCTGCGATGCAGGGGGCCCCAAGCTCTTGGGGCCCTCTCAGCACAGAACTCTGGCCGGAGAGCTCCCAATTTAGTCCGGAGTGGGCCCCTCCCTGTACCCTCCAGGGGGTCCCCATCAAGTTTTGTTACGCCAGTGTACCACACAATCTCAGCAATGGACATCCTTCAATTACAATTAAATACACAGCATTTTCTGATTAAAAAATTTAAGGTGAAGAATCAGACACAGGTACAACATTCACCTAGGTTTTAAGAGTGTCAGCTGCCCAGCAAACACGGGCACAAATTAAACACTGGGGGCGTGGCCATGTTTTCTTGATCATGCTTTGTCTCAATGGCTGCGCCCATCTACAACAATTTAAGGGCCTCGCTTTCACAATCTTGGCTCTCTAGATGAGAAAAGTATTAATTCGCTTACAGCCAACATGGTATGTTCTTGAAATGTTCATAGAACATCTCCCACTTATGATCTCTGACTTCTTCACCTGCAATGTTCTCTTTAACAAGGTCATACAAGCTGCTTTGAAAACCTGTTTGTTTTTCTACTTGTGTTTGCTTCTGGAGCTTACTCATCTTTATCGTTCAGGTGGACCCTCGGTCAGACATATATTTTTCTTTTTGTTAATAAATATTTTAAGTCTTTTAATGGTATATGTGCGGATTTTTCTTTACCAATCCTGATGTGTTGGTGCCAGAAAGTGCCTATGCTTGACTGGGGGTGGGGAGCAGAGCTGGTGCCAAAGATAAGACAGAGCATTCTACAGGGAGACTTGAATGGAGGACAACCCAGCCCGAGCAGATTAAACAGCTTTAGAGACCTTCTACATTTACTAAATATTAAGTCTGATTGTGTTTATTAACTGTATACATTTAAAGAATTCAGATTCTGAAATTGTTATCAGGGTTGGGGGAAGACTGGATAATCTGGGTTGGATAGGTACAGGGGAGTCCCTGGCTATCCGGAGTAAGATGTATGCAAGGGAGTGGAAAGCAAGAGCAAAGGAGTGCCGAAACCCTCTAGCACAGATCCTAAGAGATGAATGTGTCAAGGAAAGAAGTGCATTAATCTATTGACCGTGGAACCTCTGTGAGACCTAAAGGGCAAGGGCCATAGATTTCCAAACGAAAGGTGGTCAGTATACAGATGCGCCTCTCCATGAGAAAAGATAGGAAAGAACTGTTAGACTTACCCTAATCATTTTTAGATCTCGCCTGACCCAGCGCATGTGCTGGTCTGGCGAGACTTATTGAGAGGGCTCCAAAAAGTGCTACAAGGCTAGCCTAGAGCTACAGTGCATGTGCGCGGGCGCGCGCGCCGCGCTTGACCGCAATTACTTTCACTTTCGCGGCCGCATGGCCGCTTTGATATTTGATCGCGATCACTTTCGTGGCTGCTTGGCATAGCCAATAGGTCTCGCTTTTGGGACCTTATAAGTATTTAGTTATGCAACTGTTGCATGGCTAAACACTTATAAGGTCCCAAAGGCGAGACCTATTGGCTATGCCAATGCTTGTTTCCCTTGTACCCACTCCCTCCATGGGATAAGCTGTGGTCCAGGGTAAGTAGACCCCTGATTGCTAGTGAGGTGCAGCAAGGGAACGGTGGCAGAAATATCTAAAGGTAAAAAAAAAACAGCAAGAGAGACTCCTGCTCATGTGATGTACCACCAACCATGCGCATGTTCATTAATGACTGGTTCAAGTGCAGTAGCTGTGTGGGTAAAAAGTATTTGCTAGAACAAGGTACTCTTTGACCATGAACACTTAGAAAAACCAAAAGAAATGATTGAAGGACTAAAAAACCATATCAAGCCCATAACAAAGGACAATATTCCTAAATTGTAATGAAGAAGCTATGAAAAGTACAGAAGATTCTCAGGGCAGGGGACTGAAAGGCCCCGGCGAGAAACGGCTGACTTGAGGGAGGAGGGCTTGTGCCCCATTCTGCACCCCCTCCTTCCTTAGGTTTCCCTGAATTACTAGTGACAACTCAGAAGCGGTAGAAGAAAAGCAGGAGGATCTACCGGAGGTTTTGCTTTTGCCCATGCCAAGGAAAAATACTAGGGGTGCACCACATGGTGTCCCTGGCAAACATATTGAAAATGCTCAAGAAGGTACACTTCTAAAGGGCCTGTGACCCCAAGAATAGGAACAACTAACACGCATCTGCACTGTATGGCAGGACGAAGGTCTCTCTGAATTGGCTTCTGTTCCTAATCAATGTGTTGCTGGGCAGGAAAGAACTGAATCATCTAATGAATCTCAGCTAATGTTATTGCAAATGCCGTCTTTCCAGCAAATGCTGAGAGAGAGTGGCCAGGAAGCAATGGGAAGACAAAATGACAGTGGTGAACAGAGGAAAGAAAGCCTCGAACAAACCAAGGGAGGGGAAGGAGAGATTCCGTTAGAACTAATGGGTCCTTGTGCGTTGGGGGCCAGTTGGGGCCCTGGAAATAAAACTGCCCTAATTTGCCCCAAACCTCACAAAGGCAATCTGAACTAACTGAGTTCACACAGATTTCACAAAACCAACACCCCAACTGTTAGGTCAGCCCAAAAGAAGCCAAATGCTCTGTGAATGGTGCAACTTCTGTAAACCAACAGGGTCCATACAGACGTGTCGTTAATGGGAAGCTAGCTCCATGCCTTATTGATATGTTGCTAGTAGATCTACATTGAAGATATCTGAAATATTCTTATTACATCTTGCGGGCAAAACTATAGATGCAGTCGACATTTCTAACACACAGATATTAGATATACTACTGATCCTGTACCTATTTATTTGGGTCGATTATGGGCATATTAAAATAAATAAATCGATAACAATGTACGCTGTACAGATGGCCATTCCTTCAAGCTCGCTGCTGAGAACAATACAGGCTGTTCACTGTTTGAAGTATCTCTGGTGACAAGTGGATGCTCCGACACTCGCTCCAACATCTTCCGAATACCCACAGCCATGACCATGACCAGAGTGTGACAGGCCTTGAGGTGGGCCAGGTCTGCTGAGCACTGCTGTGCAAGGTGATCTGCACCTAATCCACCAGCACGAGTCAATCAGCAGTCCGGGCTGTAACTGCACTGGGCCACCGACCCACCTGCCGTGACACCAGGACTCCCGAACGGCCCCGTCTTTGTCACCCTGAACTCCTCTGCAGGGCCGGCTAAGGGCAGTGCAACTGGTGCCACCACACTAGGTGCTAACTTCCGGTGGGAGAGCCTTTTTTGCAAGCATATTATGCTTTTAAAGCTCCTGCTGCCAGATTCCTGGTCTCCAGCAATTTTCAAGCAACAACAAAAATTTCAAGATAACGCCGGTGATTAATGTTCTTCCTGGAGAGAGATCGGAGTTTTTCCCAGTGGAAGTTTTGACTCATCATCGCCGTGAAAGGTATTAAACCTTATATATTTGGCAGTCTACTTGGCACCCCGCATACAGACCTGCTCCCTGCTGACGAGAGGCAACTACCTCGAAACACATGTCCAGGGATGGCATTTTATTTTACACTCGTAGCATAGGTGTACTCGACGCTGCTACTTCATTCTCCAGAATCCTATGGGGCTACTTGCTAGTATGACTAGCGGTGTGCGACCCACTTGGTTGTATTTAAAAAGCTCCCTCGAGCTATTGGCTGACGAGTCAGGATCCCGCACCCGCGCGCCGTGAAAGTTATTAAACCTTATATATTTGGCAGTCTACTTGGCACCCCGCATACAGACCTGCTCCCTGCTGACGAGAGGCAACTACCTCGAAACACGTGTCCAGGGATGGCATTTTATTTTACACTCGTAGCATAGGTGTACTCGCCGCTGCTACTTCATTCTCCAGAATCCTATGGGGCTACTTGCTAGTATGACGAGCGGTGTGCGACCCACTTGGTTGTATTTAAAAAGCTCCCTCGAGCTATTGGCTGACGAGTCAGGATCCCGCACCCGCGCGCCGTGAAAGGTATTAAACCTTATATATTTGCCAGTCTACTTGGCACCCCGCATACAGACCTGCTCCCTGCTGACGAGAGGCAACTACCTCGAAACACGTGTCCAGGGATGGCATTTTATTTTACACTCGTAGCATAGGTGTACTCGCCGCTGCTACTTCATTCTCTAGAATCCTATGGGGCTACTTGCTAGTATGACGAGCGGTGTGCGACCCACTTGGTTGTATTTAAAAAGCTCCCTCGAGCTATTGGCTGACGAGTCAGGATCCCGCACCCGCGCGCCGTGAAAGGTATTAAACCTTATATATTTGGCAGTCTACTTGGCACCCCGCATACAGACCTGCTCCCTGCTGACGAGAGGCAACTACCTCGAAACACGTGTCCAGGGATGGCATTTTATTTTACACTCGTAGCATAGGTGTACTCGCCGCTGCTACTTCATTCTCCAGAATCCTATGGGGCTACTTGCTAGTATGACGAGCGGTGTGCGACCCACTTAGTTGTCATCATAAGGTAGCACAGAGGGTTAATATGCCTTCTGCAAAGAACATGTGCCATGCAGATCACAAAGTGCACAGAATGTAAATAGGTCAGAGGGTTACTGCTTTTGTCAGAGCCATTCTTTTGTTACTTTCAGTTTATAAGTTGAAATCCAAATACAGAACAGTGAGCTATGCACTGTCAAAGAGCTGCATGCAAACTGCAAGGTATAAGATTAGAGCTTATGACTTTCCCCCCAAGCTTTCATTATCCATGTTGGAAGAAGAGTTCACTTGGGTAAAAATCAATTCTTATTATTAAAGAGAACCCCCAACCATGATGTTACGTTTTAAATGCTGAGTTTGTGCCTCTCCAGACCAAGCACTCTTGAACTATACTGCCTACCAGTATGGATGACATGTGACTCCTACACCTTGTAGTCTTCTGTAACATTTCCAATATGTTGATTTACACATATATGATCGATTGACTGTGCAATGTATGTGTGATATAAAGTGCTCTGACACCCTACACTGGTAGCACTATAAAACAAATCAAATGCATCTGAGCGAGAGTGTGGTTATGGAGACTTGAGGGGCACTGTCAAAGGGTGGTAGTGAGAGAATCCATGGTGGAGGTGGTCATTAGGAAAGCGCCAACAAACACTGTCACACTGGGCGCCATCAACGCTAAAGCTGGCACTGCTTCTCCGGCCCCAAAACACACAAGACGATGGACGGAATGTTGCCCATTGGCAAAACATTCACCCCCAGTCACAGATCTGGGTTTAATCCATCGTTATTTTGCTCACCACGCCACCACAGTTCAGACACTGCTTCTCCGGCCCCCACACAAGAAACGCAGGATGTCGAGAGTCTAGGTAAGGGTAGGGGAGCTGTTGTGTCAGAACTCTACTGAGCCCTGCGGTGGCTGCTGGTTAGTAGAGGGCACATCCCCGCAGCACTGAGCACCATCACTTCGAACTGCCAGCAGTTAACCTGCTCCTGGCCTATGGGTGCCTTTTCAATAGCTCTGCTAAACCACTTAAGTAACTGAGTCCCAGACAGGGTGGCGGAACACAGCACTCTGGGTCTGGCAGCAGTAGAGTATAGAAGGATTCTTTCTTTCTTCACGACTTCCTCATTCTGGCGGTCAGTAGTAGGTATGGGATATACCCCCTAACACCACCCAGTCCCGGATTTTGGATCAGAGAAGAACCGTCCAGTTAAGCAACTTGTCTCTGTCCAGCCAAGGTCCCGGGCCCAGCAGCAGGGGTTAAAGCCACACACTGCAACATCCCACAGCGCTCCACTGGTCCACATGAGGCCAATCACTGGCCTTCTCCGCTCACTATCAGCACTGGCGGGCAGCCCCGCCAGCCTGACATATGAACAAGCCCCTGGCTCAGACTGACTTGCTGTTCTCAAGTTAACAGCAGTGCATGGTCACACTGGCTGGAAGCGTCTGATGAGCGTGTGGTTGGGCAATCACTATTCGTACTTAGAGGTGAACAAGCCATCACATTAACCGGGATAGCCGAGCTAGAGCCGAGCTATTAGGTCCGGCTTGGCTAAAACAGCCCGTGCACAAGTTGAGCCCTGAAAATATTTTTGTCATGTAAATCATGCAACAAACATCATGTGAGAACCATTTTCTAAAAGTGAAAGATTTTAAAAATGAACTTAGAAACATTCATGCCCCTGATAAGATGACAATGCCGCTGGTAAGCTGAAAGGCGTGTCTGTTGTCATGTGCACCCTATAGTTGGCCTAGGTTCTTATACATGATACAACGTTATAATCTGTCAAATCCAACACAGAGAGGTTTTTGTGCCACGCACATCCTTAATGCACATATTTGAAGGTACTCTCATTGATAATGAGGCAAATGGATGGTCTGTGAAATAAAATATTCACCAGGGATTCCAGAGTTTAGAGAAGAGGGGAAGCCGAGACTGGCTTCCTGGTTTACATGTGCAAGTCAGTCACTAGATGGTATCTCTAGCTCTCTCCCGTTTCCCATCACAGGTTAATGCTTAATCTTCAGTTCTTGGGGCATGATTTTACAGTGTGGGTGGCGGACAGAAACCATAGGAAAGCGGGACTTGTTTTGGGCTCAAAGGTCCAACAGGCAGTGCTTAATTTGAGCCAGAGCTTTCCGGTGCTGAGCACCGGCACTTAATTGGTTTCCGGTGCTCGGCACCGGCACCTAATTCTCAACATCACACTTAGGGCAGTCTGCCACAAGGTGGCGCTGCTCATGTAATTTATAGATGAGCAGTATAACAGTTGTTTAAGAAAACAATGTACATAAAAAAATTACTAATACCTGCCTCCCCAGCCATTTCTTTAGCTTTGGGGACCTGGAATAATCTGAACTGTCGCATTTACATGCGCGAGAGATGGTTAGAAGTTGTTTTGGCAGGGGTTATAGGGGCGATGGGTGGTGCAAGCTGCAGTGGCCTCCTGGTCAGAGCCCTGGCACTTAATATTTTACAAATTAAGCACTGCCAACAGGGTGTCGAGCTGAGCCAGAGCCAGGCATCTGGCTCAAGTTTACAGAGGCTCGCTCACGTCTACCGAGCTCCACACTATACCAGAGGCCCTGGCCTGCCTCTTCTACCAGCCTCATCTGAAGAGAGCAGGCAGTCAGTGCGGCTGACAGAGTCCGAATTGAAGTCAGTTGCCAGGGCTTGGCACAGACAAGTAGGTTACTGACCTTCAGTGTTTAATTTGAGCCAGTGGTTTCCGGTGCTGAAATCCAGCACTTAATTGTCAACACCAGTGCTTGTGACAGTCTGCTACTAGGTGGCGCTGTCTAACTAATTTAGAGATGACAACAACAGTTAATTACAATTTCAATATACATTACAAGTGATTATTACATGCTGCCAAAGCCATTCGTATAGCGTTGGGGGCCTGAAATAGTCCGAATTGTCACACTTCTAGGAGGGTGATGGCTAGCAGTTGTGCGGTCACTATCATCGGCAGCATGGCAGGGGCGATGAGTGATGCCAGCTGCAGCCGCCTCCTAACGAGAGCCCCGGCAGTTTTTTTTTTAATAAATCAAGCACTGCTGACCTCCCATTATAGTTGAAGGCTTTTGAGAGCTTCATCTTCCTCAAAAGGGGGCACTTTCTGATACTTATCTCTTTAACGGAATTTATTTGCTTAGTTTTACCTGCAAGAAAGCGTCATTCGTTTGGCCGCACAGTCGCCCATTCGTACACTGAAACCATGGAGAAGTCAGACATAAGAAATTTGAAAAATTGGCAGCTATGCATCTGCGCCGTGGTTGATGTGTTTTCCAGTCCGGCCCTGCATGGGACTGTAGTTGTGGGAAAGAAAACCAAAGGGGGCGGCAGAGCAACGAGAACTGGAATAGCAGGCGAGGCCGGGCCTAGTACACGATGCTCTCGGCGCTGCTTCTGCACTGGGAGCGCGCGGGCTCAGAGCTGCACGGAGGCGAGCCAGTAAAGCTCGCGAGCTCAAGTGTGCAGCCAAGCAGGGTGAGGCGCACTGCACAGCTCCGACGTTACATAACCGCAGTATTTGTACAGTGCACGTCCACTCAAGGGCGTCCGTCGGTGCTGCTGACACAGAACAGATGTTACGGCGAGGTTTGTGACGTTCGACCTCCTGGAACAGGGGGACGTGCGGAGGAACAGGACGGCGAGAAACTCGACAGCTGTGCGTAACAGCGAGAAGCGGGAGGGCTGCAGACGCCAAAGCAATATGTTTCCACCTATATTTCATGGACAAGCAGAAGGGTTAGATGCAACTTACAATTTTAGCAGAAAAAGAAAAGGTGGCACACTTCTACGAACCCTTCTCTGACCTGAGGTGTATAGTACATTTGAAAACCAAATTGAAAAGTTATTTTCCATAATGAATTTCATAATGTATTGCACAACTGAAGTTAAAAGAGAAACATAAAATACACTAAACTGAAGGGTGATCACTGACACGCAGCTCCGCAGCCAAAACAGCGAGTGCGTAAAGTCAACTACAGCAGTCTCCTAAAACATATATTGTGCAGTGGCCTTTATTTATGTGTTTATGTTTACAAATTATGTGCTGGACTTAAGTACCAAGACTATACATCGTTCATTTGATTTGCTAATGTAGTGTGCGGCAGTATATAAATTGGAAATATCGGTGACTTCTCTACTACGCTACTTTCCCCCCAAGTGAAAATAAATTGGTGTCCTCGCATAAAGTTCTGAAAACCTGCAATCTAGCAGATATGCCAGAAAGAAAAACCAGGCTTGAAATTAAATGCAAGTGACCCATCAAGCTCAAAAGAGTTAACATATGCTCTCTCCTGAAGATTAAACTAGAAAATAACCTCATTTTGAGATGCAATAAATGGCATGGACCCACACCCACAAGTTAATAGAAACATAAACAAATCTGGTTTAGTATTTTAGTCCAGTACAGTCATAAAAGAACTTACAAGCTATTAATGGGAGCCATGTGTGGAACACAGCCCTGTGTCACAAGGGAGTATTATAAAGGCAGAATGTGCACAGTTACTCAGCTGCAAATGGCCTCCACCGCTCCTGAAACACAAAGGTTGATGGGCTTCCAGATGCTCCATGATGCAGGCTTTAGCAGCACCACAGACGTGTTCCAGCTGAGCCGCTGAGCCTTAAAGGGCCGAGCATACAATGGAGCCCAATAGTAATGTGGGTGATGAATGTTTAGAGGGGCCTTGGCTTGTACAGAAGAAAACTGGTCTCTGTGCCAAGTTCTGCTTCGCTTGCAATCACCAACAAAAATCATTCCAGAATGTTCCTCTGCTTCCTAGCCTCTGTTTGGGTTTGGAGACCCAGTACGAGCTTATTTATCGGAGGCCCTTTTAAAGGGTTTCACTGCACAGACATACCTTTTGTACAGGGATATGGCTTAAACAGGTGCGTTTATTCCCTATATAATTGAGAAGAGTACATTTCTTGCAGCTGAAAATGGTTTCATTTACTTCCTTTTCTCTGTAATATTTGCTTAGCCCTCATCATCAATATTTGATTATATAACCTTTCGTGCCGATAGCTGGGCATATGAACAAACAGAGCCAGGAATAAACTGCAAGTGTGTTGACTCCAGACTGATACATGAAATAAGACATAAGAATAAAGGAAGACAAACAATACGCCAAGAACCTAGAAAAACACACATCTAAAGAGAAAAGCAGGCCTACCTAATTTGCTTTGTTGCTCAGTGAAAAAATGATAATTGATCACTCATTGATATGATAAACAGAAACAGGCACTGTTAACGCCAATATGTCTAGGCCGAGTTATTTGCTTTGCCAATTGCACATGTGCTCATGCATCAAGATGCATGTGCTTGCATGGCTGGCAACCCTGAAATACATTTTGTATTAAACACAACCCATTCCATGGTTGGCTGACAAAGTGCACGCATGTATTATGTATGATGCAGGCACCCATTTTAAATTATCCATAATAACATGGCAGACGGTTTGTTTAAATAGTAAATAAAAAAAAATAGATGCTAGCGGCCCAGCAGCTCTTTGCTGCTGCTGGGTCCTCTTAAAAATAGATTTCATTAATGATCAATACAAGAAGCTGGATGAGAGCGGGGTAGGAAAAATTGGGAAGCAGATAGGGATGAAATGAAGGAACCGCGCGGAGAGAGACAGGCAAAACTGGGAGAGAGAGCAAGGAAATACAGGCATTCCGAGTGCTTAAAGAGCTCATCCTATCAGAACACCGTGAGACTGAAATACTCCTTGACAGACATCACAAGAAATAGTAGGAAAGCCATCAAACAGGGAGCACACAAGTGAGATAGACAACAATGCCATTCACTAGTGAGGTGTCGACCCAAAACCCACTCAGTTACATTGGAAGCCATAGGTCTTCATGAAAGCTGTCTGTAGAAGAGATGTAAAAAAAAAAAAAAAGATATGTGATAACACATTAACCCGAGTGAAATAATAGCCTGGTAAGTCAGCAAAGATTCCTAAGGAAGTGCTTAAGTAAGCAAAAGTAGTTTGTTTCTCTGCAAGTAAATTCAGCAGTATATGTTTGCACAAATGGTTATGGATATTTTTGTAGATAATGCTTTATTTTGTATTTTTTAAACAATATATCTATCAGGAAATACGGATTCTAAAATCTGCAAAAATTCTCCAAAATATCAAACTCAGAAAATCAAAAAACTAAAAGCTCAAGCCAAATACTTTTGATTACTGGAGAGAACTCTGCATGACAACGAATTTTCATTTGTATAATCCATAGATTTTGGGTGAAGGTGTGCGTCTGCAGCAGCTGATGGGCGGTGCTTAGCCTCAATAAGCGAAGATGTCAACTCACCAACTCAAACATTTTACAGAAAACTGAAGATTCAGTTTGTCGCAAAGAATACATATTTGTAGATATTATGAAACTATTTCCAACATAAATCAGAAAAGAAGAACCTGAAGTAGAAATATAACAACATCCAAAGCATATGTGAACCATTGTTGGTGACCCTCATGCAGTAGTGCCTCACCAAAAGTTGTGAGTCTCTATTTTACAGGTATTTTAATCTACTTTAATTTCTAATATACTCTATTTTACAGGTGTTTTAATCTACTGCAGGACAGACTGGAAAAGGGTAACCAAGTCCTGTTGTTTTACTGTCTAAATGTAGTGATTATCAATTAGTTAAAATAATCACTCTTCATGGCTCAAATATCTACATAACCATTCTACATTGCAAATGTAAATGTCAAGATTAAGCGTTCATGTTTGTTTACCAGCCTCGTGATGGTGAAATATGCGCAGTGGATTTTTGCAGGATCATGTCTGATGATTTCGGCTAGATTATTCCAATGCTCTGCTTAGTTTCCATGCTCACAGCAGCTCCAAAATTAGTGATTGAAACTCAGACAGAAAGGAAATGATTCAGGGTCTTTGAAGTAGCTTTTATTATTTTTAAGGTTTCTCTGTAAAAGCCAAGAAAACAGTGAAACACGTTTTTTTCCTTATTCCGACAACGTGCTTTGTAGGTGAAAGCCTACAAGACAGCGCAGCTGTCTGGTCTGCTAAAGACATCTGGGGGGGGGGGGGGGGGGCATTCTAACGCTTCCATGGGAATGCATTCTGCCCATTGCTTACCACAGGCTTGGTGGTTTATAACTCACATTTGCTTACTTTCTATTTGCTGGCTTTATTTGTTTTAGGCTGTCCAGCTTTAGTTTGTTGCTGGTGTAGAGCATTGCTTATTTACTGTATCCTTCTGTCCTTCTGTATGCACCCTTTCTGCAAACAATCCTTTAAATCTTATTTTAATTTTTTCACATGTGCTGTGCATTCAAAGACAGAGGTCAGGCTCTGTCTTCCGATGGCGCTTGGTATTTACTTTTCTTTCTCTGACTCCAAAGTGAGAAGACTTTTGCGATACTCTTGCTGTGAAAGAAAAGCTCTTTTCTAGCACACAACATTTAAATGTCTGTAAATAAACTGTGCATATATTTCAGAATTTATCAGAGTTAGGAAAGCACAAATAATGCATGTTTTGGTAATTTGAAGCAAACAAATATTTGAATACGAACGTAAGACAAAAGACACAAAAAAAGAGTCCGGTTATAGAGAGGGGCATAAAGGCCATTGAGACTAGAGTGGTGACAGGGAGGATGACCTGTGCCACCAGTTTACATCAACGTAAAAACAGGACCTGGAGATCCTGGCGGAAAAGTCAGCACACTCCCATGCACTGGCAATGCAACACCAGCTGTATGATGTAGGCAATAAGGCCAACAAACTCGTTGCTTGGCTTGAAAAGAGAGACAGAGACCGCTCATGGGTGTTGGGAGTCGTTGATGGGGAGGGAGTTCTACAGACTACATGCAAGGTGATAGCCAATACTTTTGCAGCCTACTATAAGTAACTTTACACTTCCTTGAGTACTAGGATGAGAAATAACTGTGAGGAACTATTACAAGATATTTCCTTGTCCACACTTGTGAGTGAAGCAGTGGAGGCCTTGCAGGCAGACCTGACGGAGGACGAATTGGCAACCGCCATTCGGGGCCTACAGTCTGGCAAGGCTGTTAGGCCTAATGGCCTGCCCACTGAACTGTTCAAGGGGTTGGCGGACCAAGTAGCTAAGCCGATGCTGGATATGTTTCAGACAGCATTGACCCATGGCCGACTGCCAGACGACCAACGTATGGCCACGATTATAGTCTTACACAAAAAAGGAAAACCCCCAACCGACTGTAGTTCCTACAGGCCCATATCTTTACTGAATGCGGAGGCCAAGGTGTTGGCTAATACTCTTGCGACGTGCTTAAGTAAAGTCATTACTACCATTGTATATCAGGCTTTATGCCACACCTGAGTACTGGCCTTAATTTGAGGAGACCCTATGGCATGCTTCACATGACTGGCCTGCCGGACACAGATCAGGCACTGTTGATGGCACTGGATGCCAAAATGGTGTTCAACAGTATCGAATAGCCTTACCTGTTCACTGCGTTGGCCAGGCTTTGGACCAAAATTCTGTGGATGGGTAAAACTTCTCTATCGGGCCCTATGGCCAGGGTACGGATCAATGGAACGACGTCCCGCAGTTTTTGAGTTGCGGAAGGGAACCAGACATGGGTGCCTTCTCTCGCCCATGATCCTTGCCCTGGTGCTTGAGCCACTTGCAGCGTGGATCCGACAGGACACACTGGCATGGGGGAATCCGAGTCACCAGCGTCTGGGAAGAACACATCTCCCTATATGCCAACAATATCCTACTGAATGTTACAAGACCATTACGGTGGCCAGGATATTGAATATCTTGGATCTCTTCTGTGGTTACTCCAGTTACCTTATTAACTGGTCCAAATCCATCATTTTTCCCTTGTTGGGGCTGTTGCCACAGCTCCCTCCTGAATGCATGGTGCCGGTGGTAACTGAGGGCTTCCAGTACCTCTGGATCTACATCACCGGTGGTCCGTACACATTTATTCAGAGTAACTTGTTACCCCAACTGGAACGATTCCACAATAACGTGATACACTGGGATACCTTTCTTTTGTCTCTAATGGGCTGGGTCATGCTCTATAAAATGATGACCCTCCTACACTTTCTATACGTGCTACAAAATACACCCTACTCGATTCCAGTGGAGTTCTTCAGTAAAATAGACCAAGAACTCCGTCTACACTTAAGGAACGGCAGTGCGTCGCACATCGTGCTAGAAAAACTACAAAGAGGGATATATGATGGAGGGCTAGCTACCCTGGATGTTAGGAAATAATATTAGACATCCCAGTTACTGCTGGTAAATGAGGGGGTTTTCTCCGATAGAGAAGAACTGGCCCATCGGGTTGACAAAAAAGTGATGGGGAATGGGGGCATTAGGCAATCCTCTATTGTAAACGACTGGAAAAGAGATTGCCATCACACATGGGGACTGTTATCTGAATCTAGAGGGAAACCCTGGGCTGCCTGGGTTGGAAGGACAGGCTCACAGCTCTGACTACTTTATGGAATAGTGATCTGCTATGTGAGGTGGGCAACCTGATGGGCTTTTCTCGGTGGGTGACAAAAGGCATAGAACATCTGGGCAATGTGCGGAGAGATTGGTCTCTGATAAGGTTCGAGGTCCTCCGTCTGGAGTAGGAGATGGCAGAGACTGAGCATTATCGATACCTCCAACTGGGACATGCTCTGTGGGTGCATGTCCTTGAAGGCAAGACTTGCCAGAAGCTTTGCCTTCAGAGGACTCGTTGCTCTCCGAACCTATACTCAAAAATTGAATCCTCACTATTTACCGGAAGTTAGTCAACAACTCCCCAGATCTATTGGGTGCCATAAGACACGCATGGACTGATGATTTGGGTGACATTGACGATGATGATGAAGACTGGATGGATTCTCTTCAGGGACCACGCAAAATAGCTATTCGAGCCAGGTTTAGGTTGGTCCAACTTAAGATCCTGCATAGGACGTATTATTCACGACCCCTCCTGCATACAATTGGAAAGACTGATATGCTACTATGTACTAGAGGCTTTGCTCAGGATGGGACCTTTTTTCATACCCTATGGGACTGTCTAGTGATTATGGGGTTCTGGCGCTGGGTGATGTCCCGGGTCACGCCTATACAGGTGGCTCTTGATACTAAATGGTTACTACTTATGGTGGTGGTGGGGGGAAAACTGGCCTAGATACCAGAAGATATGGCTAGCGATGGCGACTGGTGTCACAAAACACAATATTGCAAGGACATGGGGAGCATCAACTTCCCCAAGTGTCATAGACAACAACAAGTTGCTTCAGTACAGATTTTTACTTTGCATTCTTGGACTTGAAGTATGGGTGTTTTAATGGATGAACATGGCTACAGGTTCCAGAATGAAGAGACTCATGCAGCATCAAATCTCGGCTCAGCAGAAGGAGCACCAGCTAAAGACAACTTTTGCAACACATGCAAGCATTTCTCGTCTACAGCCCATCTCTCCCAATCCAAGCAAAATGTTTCCCATTTACTGCTGCACACACTGGTGAAGTAAACAAAGCTGCCTGCACCTTAAAAGACGTATAGAAGAGAAAGGATCCTCTCAAAAAATAAAGGGAACTACACCTTAATCCAATATAATACCTGCTGCTTCTGTCAAGAATAGTACTCACACATACTGATGGCCCCGTTCAAAGTGCCACGAGTGTTGCCTTTGCAAGAACCATGAAGATGAGGAGTAGGTACACATACAGCCTACCTCAAGTGCCTGTCTCTGTAGCTAAGCGCATTGATATTAACAGCATGCGCTGGGAGGGCACTACTTGGGCAGTTTTAACTACCTTGCATTCACATCTCCAACCTCGTTTCTGATGTTTCCTGTGCTTGCTCTGTTAAGTAGGTAGGTGCCAAGGTACCTGCTATTGGTGCATAAGTACAGAGGTGCACATTCACCCTAAAACTAGCTCCCAAAAAACAAACGGGCAACATTGCAAATTGCTGCAAGGCCACGTAACTGCACCACCACTACAGGAGACTGAAAGCAGACTCCTATGGACCGAAACCGGCCTCCAGGGGTCCAGCCTCCAGGGGGTTTGCCTGCTTGCCCAGCTGGCCAGTCCAGCCATGATGCCAATTTACTCTATACCACTCTTGGCCAGTGCACTCTACACTACTATAATCTAGGCACTCCACTCTGCACAACTCCACAGCACTGCACTCTATGCCAATGCACTTTACACCAATGCACTCTACTCTGTACTGCTCCAGTCTACACCACTGCACTCTATGCCAATCCACTCTACACCACTCTAATCTACTGTGCACCGCTGCACTCTACACTGCACCACTCCACTCTGACAAAATCCACTCAATGCCACTCTGCACCACTCTACTCACCTGCACTCTACTGTAATCTATTTTGCACCGCTGCATTTTATGCCGCTATACTCTATGCACTGCACTCTACACAATCGCACTCTATTCTACTCTGCACCACTGCACTCTATGACACTCTACTCTGCAACACTGCACTCTGCCACTGAACTCTATGGCACAATACTCTGCACCACTGCACTCTACACCACTGCACTCTACTTTGCACCAATGTTCTCCACTCTGCACCACTCCACTATAATCTATGCATTCCACAATGCTGCAACACTCCAATCTATGCTACTCCATGCCACAAACATTTATCCCTGCTAAACGTATCGCTAATAAACTCTCATGTGAAAAAGACTAACACAAGATTGAAAAAACATCACACTCACCTTACTCTGAAAACATTGTCCCAATTGTAGACCAACTTGATAACTCAAAAGATGTTGACAGAGTGACTCAGGAAAATGAGCACCTCATCTCAATTAAACTTGATTATTTTCCCTCGCTTCGTTCGTTAAAAATCCATCCCAGACCTGGACGTAGAGCAGATTTCCACTGAAAGAAAGACACAGAGGAAAACTGATGAGGAATGATGAAAAATAAACTCTCCCTGAAGACCTTACTTAGATAAAGAGGCTCAGAAAAAAATATACAGCCCTCTTTCATGGGGCAAAACCCAAGTTCATACAAGATCAAATAATGTCTTCTCCATATGTATCCTGGTTTCCTCACCAAATGTATCCTGATCTCTTCTAACACACATCAAAAAGATCGCAACACCTTGCATGGAACAATACCCAGATAATCAAAAGACCTTCACAACTCCAATTTAATGAAAAAAATGTAAAATGTGCGAAATAAGAGACAAATTCAAAGGGAAGTCTATGCCTCAATCAAAAAGTCTCAAAAATGATGTGAAATGTTCCCAACAGTATCTTCTGATGATCTAGAAAACTCAACATAAAATGCTGAGGCCTACAAGTTACTTCAGAGTTTCCCTCTTGGCCAGAATCAAATATATCCTTCCCATTTTCTGGGAGCTCGGGGAAAGCTAATAAATGCATCCCTCACCCAAAGAACTTTTCCATCATCACAAAAACAAAAGTTGCCACTCCAAACAGCCAACTTTTGCCCAATATGAAACCCCCCATGGCTTGGGAAAACACTGAAAGCATTGCAGCTCACTAAATACAATCTCACACTGTCAGGGAAGGGCTACTATCTAGTCATAAATCTGGTATTAGGGCTGGCTACAGCATGGAATCCACTCCCCTAAAAGTACAGAACAATGTACACTGCATCCTTGGTAAGGTTAAGAATTATTGGATCCATCGATCTGTCTGCTGCATTTGACATGCTTGATCATGGCAGACTAATACAGTCCTTGAACATCACATGGAGCTCAATGATTGAGCTCTTTACTGGTTCTCATCCTTCTTGATAAACCTCCTGTTCCTTGTAAGAATTGGGATCACGCTTCTGATCCAGCCACAACATCATGTAGAGTTCCTCATGGTTCGATTCAAGTTCCTCCTCTCTTCAACATCTGTATGAAACCAGATATTTCGGTATGAAACTATTTGGGTTGATGCAGAGTTGTACCCGAAAGTGTTCAACATAAAAGACCTTGCTATTGGAAGAAATCGGCTCCATGTCCAAGCATGGGTGAAATACACTTTCCTGCTACGAAACAGAGAAACACAAATGTTTGTGATGCTCAACAGCAGCAAAAAGGGGGGGGGGGTCCATCACTCCAGAATTCATTCAATCTGGAAGGCTTATGCCCTCACTAGCTTCTACTGCCATATCTCTGGACGTTCACAATCATTACAACTCTCACTTTCTTCCATAAGATCACAAAACCTGTAATGGTGGCATAAAGAAAATCTGGCACCCAATCCTAGATGAACTTCTGAAAATATTGGTGCATGCTATCATAATCTCACAACTGGACTTTGGAAAAGCCATGTTGGCAGGGGCCTCCCTATCTAACATATGCCTTCTGAAAGCCATCCTCCATCAAGCCTCAAGTCTAGTTCACACGTTAAAAACACAAACAATCACATCACACCCATCCTTCAGAATCCTTCACTAGCTACCCATACCAGCCAAGATCATGTTGCCCTCCATTACACACAAGGCTATACACGAAAACACTCCTCCCTCACTGGCTGAACTCCTGACCATCTGAGGAGATTCTGGAACTCGGAGAAGCAAAGACTTGAAGATCCCAAGTTCAAATCAGCTACTTCCAGCAAAGAGTTGTTATTAGGGGCTGCTTTGTGTGCCTGGAGCTAGCAAGTCCTAGCCTTAGAAAAGTAACTCTACTCTTAGCCTTCAAAAACCACTGAAAAATTATCTCTTCGAACAATTCCCGTGTCTATTACCTACTGATATACACCTTCAAAGACACAATTTAAAACTCATCTCTTAAAACAATTCTTTAGCCTCTGGCCTACTGTTGTTTAAAATGTTGTTGACTGACCATGAATAATGACCCATAGTAGTAGAACACCATGCTGAATGTTGGTACCACCTTATCTTGGATGTTGTAGATTGTTCTCTTTTCTGCCCAAAGATTAGCCTTTTCCAACTATATCTTGTTACCAATAGTATTGCAACCACCCCCACTCACTCTGCTTTCTGATTGGAAGGCACCCTCACACCTCCATAGTACTGGCTAAGTCATATAAAGATTTAAATACATTCAACAAATAAAATGTTTCTTTAGAGGGTCACGGTTTTTATGTGCACGAGGGGCCACAATATGCATCCTGGCCACTGATCATGTTGGCGCTCCCAGGGCACTTTGTGTATAATGGCCCCAGGTCTCGGTTTTTCAGTCCCCTTGAATAGGATTCCTATGAGAGAAATGAACAAATGCTGCAAAGGGGGTAGTCTTGTGACGAGATGAATCAATTTCAAGTTACAGGCAACTTAATAGTGCTGAAAACTGAGGTCGTGTGTTTCAAGACAATTGCATCAGCCATCGTCTCCCATCCTTCAAACTGTTGTAATGGGATTGTACATGTCTTCTGTAAGGGCCTTGCACTGCCAGAGAGGGCCCTCAATGCAGTTGCATTAGTGCTGCTGTCTAGTAATCTGCCCTTTCTAAAGCACTTGGCTACTTATAGAATAGTGGTCCAGTCCACAAAAATATCAGTGCTAAAAACTAACCGTAAAGTGACTAAAATCCTTACATTCAACCTACGCATCTATGTAAATGTATTGATAAGGCTGTGCTGCGTTACAGCTTTCCGTCTGACCTTTTCAGAAGCTTTAGCATTACCGGGTCACTGCAGAGTGTCACTGGAGCCAGTCTCCAAGTAAAATATTGGTCTTCATCTTTTGCTTTCAATGAATCGACTACATAAAATCGTGATAGGACATTTCCTATCAGGAAAAGTTGTGCTATGGGAAGAAATTACAGGGCATTGCAGTGCACTGCCCGAGTTCAAGGACAGGCCTGCCATGGGCTCAAATCTCTCTGTTCCTCGAATTTGTTGTGCAAAACGAGCACTGTCGAAACAGTGCAAGTGGCCAAAAAGCTGAACCGTTCCCTGTAACAAGTATTTGGCACGGGGAGGGGGTTGGAGGGGGTGGGGAGGGACACTGCAATTAATGAATTTAGCATATGGGAGAGAACATTATTTCCACCTACAGATGTGACAATTTGATGGCCCGAGTTGCTACTTGTACAACAAGCATTTCCAACGCATTAAGTCTGGCATTTGCGAGAGTTTGAGCTATTGGCATTGTAAATGCAATGCCTTTTATGTATGTGTTTTGAAAACATGCAAGCGGTGCGTAAACACGCACTTTGTACTTATAGCCCTTGCTTACGCAAGCGAGGCTGACTGTAAAAGAGGCGCAGTGACTACCAGCCTTTCTTCTCGTAGTTGTCTGGTAGGCTGCGACCTAAAAAGACAGCAAATGCACTTGTTGTAAACCTAACGTCAGGGCCACTGGAATTATTTAGTTTTGCGGCTGCAACGATTTACGCATAATTATGGATTTGCCGCAGTTGCCACATAAGCCATATCCTGCTGGATAAACTGCAGATTTTAACAAAAAAGTTTTTCCACCTCAAATGGATCAAAAGTAACTCAAAAAGCAGCAACGCGTGTTGCTGCACAGTAGAAGACCCTTCATAAAAGATGGACTCATCTTTCTGTTGCTTATTGCTGCACGTAGGTGCCAAATTGGTACTAATGAGGTGAAACCTTTGCCCAGACAGTGTTAACAAGTGTAAAAATGACACAATAATAAGGTAATAATGCCACAAAATGAACCACATTATGCTGAATTATTTATCTTTCCTTACCACATAATTTCTTCCTCTCCTGATGCATAATTTGGTCTTCCCCTGACCCACATAATTCCAGTGACTCTGCCTAAAGTCCATCAAACCAATCACTTTTAAAGTCAAGCATGATTTCTCATATACAATACCAAATTGCACAATGTTTCAAATGGAAAAAGGAAACACTGAAATTCATCAGTTATTCTTTACTGACCTAACTATAAGCATGCACTGCTTATGACATCACATATTTAATCACTCATGACATCACTCATGACGTGTTAACAGACATAATTGATGACATCACTAATGACATCACAAATGACAACATTCGGGGGCGTGGCCTGCAGCCAAGGAAGATGGCCGCACACTAGGAAAGCTGCGCTAGCAGATCGCAGCAAAACACCCGCAATCCAACACTATCCGACATAGAAAGGATACCTACCGCCTCGTGTAACTGAGGGGAGTTGGCGGGCAGCATTTGAAGCCGACAGGAACCGAGTGCAAGTGTTCTCCGGCCGCTGGTTGGTAATCCGGGCCGCGCGTCCTGAAGTAAGAAAATGGCGCCCGCCGCCGCTACTAAAGAGCCGCGACTGACGGCGAGGCCTGGGGAGCTGCTGGCGGGTGGCTGCAGCGCGGAACTATTACCGCTGCGGACGGGGGGGGGGCTGCGGCTTGCCCCGGGGAAAGCCCCGTGTCCTGGGGGCTCAAGACGCCCGTACACTACGGCCTGCTGTGCGACCTGGGGGACTTACTGCGAGCCTGCAACGACGGGGGGCCGAGGTGAGCCAGGCACAGCAGAGGTAGGAGTGCCGCGGCTGGCCTCGCGGGCGGCGCAGAGGTCCTGCTGCCTGCGGCGTCCATTGGTACCGCAGAGAGACTGGCAGAGCGGCAGCGGTGACACAATACAGCCACCGGCCTCAGAGCCCAAGGAGCCAGAGTTAGCTGGTGCCGTTGAGCATACGAACCCCGTGAGTTGACGGTCTAGCATTGGCGCTCCCCCCACCTGGGGTAAGTGGTGCATGGGCGGCGCTCCTCAGACTCGGAGCCCTGGTTCAATCCAGCCCGACCTAAGACAGCAGTGGGCCCTGGGAAGGGGTGCGTGGCCCTGAGAGTGGCACAGGGTTGCGTCCAGCGCTTGAGGAAGACCGACCCGGGAGGCACGGTGGAGGGTGAGCTGTGGCCTGTCCAGCGGGCGGCCCTGGGACCCCGCACTGCATAAACCACACCAGACAGGAACAGCAATATCGGGCACAGTGAAGGACCGCATTGTAATCAGCGGGCCAGAGCGAGGTGGTGGCGCCACAGCGGGCGGGCCAATACGCGGCGCACACCGGGACACCGGGGACCCACCCGGCTGCGACTGGGCCCGAATTGCACGCAAGACCGCACAAACGTGAGGGTGAGCCCCTAGAGGCCGGCAGGGGCGCACTGCGGGCTGTCCGGCTATTACCCGAACTAGGAGTCAGACACGAAACAAGAGGCTATTACCCGAACTAGGAGCCAGACATGAACTAGGTGCCAGACACGAAACAAGAGGTTCGAAGACACCGCAATCGGCAGGTGATTCTGGTAGGCCCGCGAGAGTGGGGATTCCTCACTGGGTGACCCGTGGACCGATTCGACTACTGAGGCATAACTTAAGGTCATGGGCCGCAACAGACCGACAGCACAAGGCCAAACAAACCACATTGACAAATACACAGTCACCATGGGCAAGGAGGAGGGCCACCAAGGTGGGAGCCAGCAACGCGGGGCAGATGATGACGGGCCTGACCCATCGCTCAGAGACATTATGATGGCCATAAAGGAGATGCGTGGCACTATGGAACCCAAGTTGGACTCGGTAACTGAGGAAGTCAACCTACTCCACGCAGAAAGGAAAATGTCAGACAAGGTAGCGGAGGCGGAAAGCGGCATTGGGAACCTACAGTCCAAAACGAAGAGACTCGAGGAGCAGGTCGCCAAACTTACAAAAAACAAAACGGACATTGCAGCTCGCCTGGAAGATCAGGAAGGTCGGGCGCGGCGTAACAATATCCGCATCGTGGGGGTCCCGGAGGGAATGGTGTGCCCGTCCACAGACTGCTTCGTGGAGGCTCTGATACTTAAACACCTTAAGCCGAAGCGCCTATCAAACTTCTTCTCAGTGGAGAGGGCTCATCGCTCGTTGGTGGGGAGGCCCAAGCTGGGGGCCCCTCCACGCACCATCATTGCCCGGATCCTGAACTACAGGGATCGGGATGCCATCCTGCAGGCATTGCGGGTGTCTGGAGATCTGCAGTTGGAAAAAGCCACAATTCGCTTCTTCCCGGACTTCACGCTAAATGTCCAACGACTGCGCAGATCTTTCGAAGGGGTCAAGAGAGCCCTCAGAGACCAAGGAGTGAAGTATATGATGTTGTACCCGGCGCGACTCAAAATTCTGGATGGTGAAAAGGCATTTTTCTTGGACTCACCAGAAGAGGCGAACGACTGGATGGAGGGCTGGCGGACCGTGGGCCGACAGAGTGGTTTGCGATGATCAACCCACAACCGCACTGGTCAGGAGGCTCAGAATAAAAACATGCCTTCACAAGAGAACCAAGAGAGCGAGCAGCCTTCACCTAAATTACTATAGTAGTAAGGGGTGCATGGGGTGATTTCTATATGAGAGGACGGGGGCGACATGCTTCCTGAGTCCTTGAATTTCCTTGGGAGCCGGGCAAGACACTCCGGGACTGTGGTCCTCTCCAAAGTTGTAATTTCGGGGCCTCATAGTTACTAAATGTGAACGCACAAGGATTTCAGCACTAGCTAATGGGACTATAGGGGGGGGGGTGGCCTGGGGTGGGGAGGTGGGGTCCTTCAATATGATCCATCCATGGGGTGTGCACTCCGGCAACCAGGTATGTCTTTCTGCGGATTGTAGGCTTATGCTCCCTGGTTCAGTTGATATGGGGATGATGGGGATGATGGGGCGACAGGCACTCTGCGAGTTTAATTGGTGGGTGGTTGAGGGCCCACTTAGCAGGGAGGCAGGGAGGGGAGTTTGGGTTCTGGAGGGGGGTCTGGTTTGAGGAGAAGTTTATGTTTGGCTCTTGGCGACTCAAATTCAAATGTATTGTTGTTTAATCTTGAAAACATGCAAGGTAATGGGAAAGATCCAAGGAATTACCGGCCCCTGTACAGGAATGGGTGAACAGCCACAAATAAAGATATGGACGTGGAACGTCAATGGTTTGGGCAACAAGGTGAAGCGGACACTAGTACTGCAGCACGTGAAACGCCACTCCCCTGACGTAGTGCTCCTACAGGAGACACATCTTCGTGGGAACAGATGCAGGGCCTTAGACCGATTTGGTTATAAGATGGTGGCCCACTCGGGGTTCACGTCTGGCTCTAGGGGAGTGGGAATTCTAGTCCGTAATACCCTGCCGATGGTAACCACAGGCACATGGACGGAGGAATCTGGGTGTATGGCGGCCGTGGCGGCCAGATGGGAGGGGCGAACGATAGTCTTTAGCTCGTGCTACATCCCAACCGGCCTGCATGCCCCTAGATTTAAAAAACTGGGAACACACTTGGCGGACCTTCCCCGGGAACGCTTGTAGTGGGAGGAGACACCAATGCGGTCATGGATGCCGAATTAGATCGCTCAGGTGAGAGACAGGGTAACAGGGGGGAAATGGGCCTACGGGGCTTTGTTACAGCAATGGGTCTTAGCGACATATGACACACATATCACCCCTCCCAAAGGCACTACACTTTCTACTCGGCTAGACATGGGTCCTTCTCCAGGTTAGATCACATTTTCAAGCGGGGAGACCAACTGGGTGACTTTGCGGAACCCTGCATTATGGTCCGGGGAATCTTTGACCACTCCCCGGTTGGCGTCATCCTCAAAGGGGCGACAACTGCCAGGGCGGCCTTCCCTAGGATAGACCCATGGCGCCTCAAAGACAACTCCATAACCGACAAGTTAAGAGAGTGCTCCCAACAATACTTCGCTGAGAAACAGGGCTCGGTTGATTCCCAGCTAACCCTTTGGGAAGCTTATAAAACGGTCCTGAGAGGCCAGGCCCAAGCGCTGATTGGAGCCCAGAAAAAGGAGGAATCGCTTCAGATCATGCAGTTGGAAAGGGAAATTGAGTCTTTGGAGCAACGGGCCAGAGAGACGCCCTCGCTGGACCACTACCATGATCTCGCCCTCAAGCAAAAGGAACTTCGTTTGCTGGCGGAGGGCGAGGCGCGTGCCAACTCCCTCGCCACGCAACATCGGATATACGACGCGGGGGACAAGTGCATGAAACTACTGGCGTGGCTCGAACGCTGGGATAGGGAGCGATCCTGGGTGACCGAGGTAAGGGATGAGTCGGAATCCTTGGCATCCACCAGCACCGACATAGCGGAGGCCTTTGCGTCATACTATGAGAGTGTCTACACCCCAGTATGCACCACGACAGAGCAGGATTGAGAGGAGTTCCAACGGGACTTTGCGTTGCCCACACTGTCTCAGGAACAAACAGACAGTCTAGAGGCTGAACTCACGGGGTTGGAACTAGGATAAGCCCTGAACTCCCTTCAGGCTGGGAAAGCGCAGGGACCCAATGGGCTCCCAGTGGAAATATATAAGAGTCAGGCCAACGTTGTCATTGACCCTCTAAGACAGATGTTCCTTGAAGCACGGAAAGTGGGGAAGCTCCCATCTGATCAGCGAGAAGCCACGATTGTGGTCATCCACAAGACTGGGAAGCCGGCTGACCAATGTTCGTCTTATCGGCCCATCTCGCTACTCAACGTGGAGGCAAAGGTCTTGGCCAAAGCCTTGGCGACGAGACTGCTATCGGTTCTACCAGACTTGATCCACGTCGACCAGTCAGGTTTCATGCCTCATAGGAGCACTCGACACAATCTGCGACGGTTATACGGGGTCCTCTACATGACGGAAGACGTGGGCAGTACTCAAACGGCTTGGACGCCTAAATGGCCTTTGATAGCATCGAATGACCATATTTGTTCATGGTTCTCCAGCGACTGGGCTTCGGTCCAGTTTTTTGTAGCTGGGTGCGCCTGCTGTATGAACAGCCGGTAGCGAGGGTGAGAGTTAATGGAGCGAAGTCCCGAGCAATTCCCCCTGTCCCCTCTCCTCTTCGCCCTGGCCCTTGAGCCACTGGTGAACTGGATTCGGAGGGACAGGTCTTTCTGGGGCCTGGCACTCACTGATGAGTGGGAGGAGCATATATCTCTATACGCAGATGACATTGTCCTCTACATGACCAGACCCAGACCCAGGCGCTTCACCTTTTCGAACTGTTTGGTAGCTATTCCGGCTACGCGATCAACTGGGCCAAATCTCTGATTTATCCCCTCTCGGGCCCTTCCCCGCGGATCCAGTCGAGGTGCTCTGCCTCGATAGCGATAGATGGATTCAAATACCTGGGGGTGTATGTCACCAGGGACAGGGCGGAGTTCTTCACCAAAAATCTTGAGCCCCACCTGGCGCGGCTAGCATCGGATGTGACCCACTGGAGGTCCTTGCCTCTCTCCCTAATGGGACGTGCCGTGCTATTTAAGATGCTGGCATTGCCGCGACTCCTATATATCCTACATAACACACCATACCCGGTTCCAGGCAGGGTGTTCAGGCGTATATCCCAGGCATTGCGAACGCTGCTCTGGGAGGGTGGGAACCCGAGGATAGCGCTGCGAAAGCTCACAAGAGGGGTGTATGACGGGGGGCTGGCCCTCCCGGATGTCCAATTGTATTATTGGGCTTCCCAGCTGCAAGTGGTCAACGACTGGGTATACGTGACAGGCTCTGAACCAGCTTACAGAGTGGATAGGTATGTTATGCCGAGAGGCAAATGCGAGCCGCTTCTATATTCATGAAGGCAGCGCAGGGATCTACCTTCGCACACGGGGGTCGTGCTTCAGTACTGGCGGGAGGCCAATAAATTTCTGGGGTGGGCAGGCACCTTAACAGGTAGGACCCCATTATGGTTCGGAGACCAGCTAACGGAGGTGACAAGACTAACAGGCTTCAAGGGATGAAAATTAATTGGGATTGACTATCTGGGCGATGTATGGAAAGGGAATGCCCCTAGATCCTTTGACTACCTTAAAAAAATGAGTACCAACTACACGACTCCCAACACTATCACTAGCTGCGCCTTACACACACCCTGCGCTCTCACATACACAGACACTTCGATCCCAGAATATTCTCCCATGGAGGACAGGCTCCTCCTCGATCCCATTCTCAGAAAACCCACGTCCACTATCTACCGCAAGCTCATAAATAACATGCCTGACCAATTGGTGTCCCTGCGGGAGAGATGGGAGGGAGACATTGGAGACCTGGAGGATAGACAGGATGCCCTGCAAAGCCCCTGTGAAATTGCAATCCGGACTAGGTTCCGCCTCGGGTGTATTACCCACGAACACACCTGTTCTCATGGGGCAAGAGCCTGTCCCCCCTGTGTGTGAGGGGATGTCAGGGGGAAGGGACATTCTACCATATTCTATGGGAATGCCCGAACATAGTGCCCTTCTGGACCAAAGTAGCACACACGATGGCAACAGTTGTGGGATCGCCGGTCCCGGTGGAGCCCAGGTGGCTTTTACTTATGATTAAAGGACCCACAGACTGGTCCAGGTATAATGAGATTTGGTTGGCCATGGCAGCCGAGGTGGCAAAATGCAATATTGCTAGTTGCTGGGGGGCGCAGGCGTCCCCACAATGGGACCAATGGCTACGAGACCTGGACTGGTGTCAGAGGGCAGAGGAAACGATCTACAAGTCCAGGGGCTGTATAAAGAAATGGAAGAGGGTATGGGGGCCTTGGCGGAGGTATCGAGCCACACAGGGTGGGGTTGGGCAGGGGGTACATGTGTAATCAAACCATTGTACTGCCCAGTTTGCCTTCGATTGTACCAAGAAATGTTGTTATCCTTCATGCCAATTGAACACAGCTGTATAATGAATAAGATCATGAGCTAAGTTAATAAAAAGATTTTCAAAAAAAATAAAAAATGACAACATCCAAGTTACTGTCCCGCAAAAAGAATCAGTGAAGCACTGGAGACAAGTCTCATTCAGTATGGTAAACGTTATATGATGGACACTTTAGCTACCAGTGAACATTTAAGTGTAAGCATTAATTCATTATAACAAGTTAGATACTGACTACAACGAGAGTGAGTTACATTTGTATGTTTCAAATAGCTTGTGCCTTTATTCAAAGGCCTGTTATTAAAAATATGAGGAAAACTAAAGATTCTCCTCACAATACATTATTCACCTGTAAACTTCTGTGTACATGATGTCATTAAAGAGTTGTCATGTAGATCTACAGATAATGTCTATACAAACTGGAGGCTTATAAAGTGCAGATATGTATTTCCAAAAGTTCAGTGAAAATACTGACGCATTCATTGTTGTATAATGTATGGGTGACTCTCAGATGGTTCAAATCACAGTATGATTGTAAGCATTGTTAAACTGGTGTACACCATTGTGCTCACTTCTTGAATGTGTGTATGTTATCTTTCCATACTAAGGAGGGCTGTCCATAGGGCCTGGTAGTGCATGCCTTAACATTGGCTAATGTCTATATGTGAAGCTGTTGACTTCAAACTCTAGGTCAGATGAGGCATTTAACAGACACCTCTCATTAAGTTTAATAATAACTAAAAACTGTTGGAACTGGTCAGCTGGGCAGCTGCAGGGAGAGAAGCCCCTAGAAGCGTGTTGTGTGCCTGTAGCTTAAACAGGTGGTTAGTCAACTGACCCGTGGAGTCACTTCTTGGGGTCTTAGATCCAAGGAAAGCACCTCCAGTCTTCCTTCATGTTCTTCAGACAGCAGGGCAGTCCTTCTTCAGATTCTTAACAGGTCCAGGAATGTTCTGAGGAGAGGTCTGTGTGGTCTACTTTTATGCCTAGGGCCAGCATGTGGGTGGTGGGAAAGCATTTGTCCACCTCCTAAACCGGTTCTGGTCACTTCCACTTTCACTGGGTTTGGTGCCAGCCTGAATATTAACCACGAGGAGGCAGAACAAGGTTTGAGCTTCCTCTGCAAATGACAAGGTAGGCATCATTTAAAGCTCAGGAAGTGGCTGGGCAGAGCCCCATGGATCATCCTGTCAAAGGATGAGTCCCCTTCCCATTCCCAGAGCCCCTTGTCCACTGTCTGGGAGCAATACACATCACGCCACAGGGAAGCCATCAAGTGACAGCTGAGCACTTGCAGGAAAGCATTTTGGTTTTATGCAGGAAAATGACAACTTACTAATAGTGGCTCTTCCAACATAGTGAAATCAAATCCAAATTGACTAATGAGTTGGAATTTAAATTAGTAATAAAACAAGTGCTTGATTCATTTTTCTAGCTGTTCCTAAAGAGGATTTAGCACTTATTAAGGGTAATAATGTAAACCAGGACTAACCTATGGGAGAGCCAGCCTTGCCACAATGAAGAATTACTTTGTAGGTTTTTCTCTATCAGGACATGTAAAACAAATTATACATGTCCTACATTTTAACTACCATGCACAATGCTCTATAGGCATTTAGGGGTTGCCTTATGGGTGACTTGTAAGTATTAACAAGCATTGGCATAGCCAATAGGTCTCGCCTTTGGGGCCTTATAAGTGTTTAGCCATGCAACAGTTGCATAACTAAATACTTATGAGGTTCCAAAAGCGAGACCTATTGGCTATGCAAAGTGGCCCTAAGGCCGCGAAAGTGAAAGTGATCGCGATCAAACATCAAAGCGGCCGCGAAAGTGAAGGTAATCGCGGTAAAGCGCGCGCGCGCCCGCGCACTTGCACTGTAGCTCTAGGCTGGCCTGGTAGCACTTTTTGGAGCCCTCTAAATAAGTCTCGCCAGACCAGTGCATGCGCTGGGTCAGGCGAGACCTAAAAAGGAAGGTTTAGGTGTGGCAAAAGGTTTGTTTTACAAGGTTAAAATGGCAGTTTTAAAACTGCATACCCACACTACAACAGCAGGCCTGGAGACATGTTTTACAGTACTACTTTAGTGGGTGGCACAATAAATGCTGATGCCCACTAGTAGCATTCAAGTTACAGGCCAGGGTACATGTAGTACTATATACCAAGGACTTATAAGTAAATTAAATGTGGCAATTAGGTACATGCTAATTTTCCCATGTTGAAAAGGGAGAGTACAAGCACTTTATCACCGCTTAGCAGTACAGTCCCGTAGCCAACAAGAATGGGTTCAGCAAAAATTGGGGGGGGGGGGCTGCCATGCAAAAGATATATAGATATAGATATATATATATATATATATATATATACTCCTGCATTACAAACGGAGAACGCCGTACGTTGGTGTATAGGATGTGCTTTATTTCATTCCATTATGGCAGGATACCACAGACTCAACACATTTCTGGGGATACGGGGATCACGGTTCGATCCCTGGCACCGGCGGCAGATTAGCCCAGCACCATGCGACTCTGGGCAATAGCTTGCTTAATCTTCCCGACGGCCCCCAGCGCCTAGAGACCCTTACGGGTGATTGTTCGCGCTTTACAAATGTGGATATATATTTCAGCTCCTTTCTCAGAGCCTTGCTCATGGATGGGCATTACCCTTAGAACCTCAAATGTAAAGTTATCATGTGATTACATAAACAACATAGAAAACAAATTATGTTGACATTCTTTCTTGTATTTTTCACATTTCATCATTATTTATCATTTCTTTAAAACTGGGTTTTCCTTTACTATAGGTCTGGGGGGCCAAATTGTTGCAAATTATAAACCCTAAAGGGCATTACCATCCTCTAAAATGAAAACAATGTTTAAAATGCATCATGCCAATTTGGTAATATATTATATCAATTAACATGGCTGTAATACATTTCAGATTTTCTTTAGAACATTTGGGCCCTTCCAATCAATGACTGCCCCATCACCAACACTTTAGGTAACTTGTGACAATAAAGTCCTAGTGTAATTCAATCATTCATCAAATATACATTTCAAATGTGCAGTCGAAAAAACTGCTTTTAATACAACTTTTAAGTACATCCCACTTGGGAAAACCCTGAATCATTTATATATAGAAAGAATTATATGAAAAAAGAAATAGATCATAGGACATTTCTTTGTTCTTTAAAAAAAAAGCTGGGAACTTCCCTAAGCTCCCACTTCATTATAGCTACAGACAATTCATTGCTCAATGGTTAGGGCAAAGCAGGAGAAAAAACATTCCATGTTCTTGGCATTTATATATCCAGATGCACGGTTAGATCTTCGCTCATGTTATGACCCCCTTGTTCCATGGTCTTCAGGTTATTAATATATTTTGATTTTAACCTGCGTAGCCTTAAACACCAGTCCCCTTCTCTTTGGTGTTCCTTCACTCTGTCTAAACCAAAAAGGTCCTTACTGTCCGATCACTACTATAGTTAGTTAGTCTGAAAATAGTGTGCCATTGGGTACTTTGGGTCATTATTTTTGCTGTCCCTCACATGCTCTAAGATACGTTTTTTCACGTGGAAAATAGTGCTGTCCAGGTATCTGCACAGGCAGGGACACTCTATGCAGTACACTATGTAGTCTGCCTTACATGTACTGTATTGTCTGATTTTGCATGGTTTATCTTGGAAGGGAACACTATAGGTTGTTCTGGGTGGACTATGCTTGCATGCCTTGCAATACCCCTAACCCAGAAGGAAAACCTCCGATGCCATGGCCTCTGACCATGTGCAGCGTGGTCTGGTTGTATAACCTGAAGACCCTGAAAGTGTCTGGTACTGAGACCTTGTATAGAATGGTAGAATATAAAAATGTTTTTTTATGCACATGCCCAACTCACTGTGACGCTAACCCACCAGTGTGTAGTTGCCCTGTTTGTTGCTGCACAGAATGGTGCTTTTACATTTTAATGACGTCCACAAACACGCTGGCCCATCAGAGCGTTGGGGACCCTGTAGTTCAATTTAGTGCCTGTGGACCATGCTCTGAAAAAAGATTAAACAAAATGGTGTGTACACTATATTTCCCTTTGCCAACAACCTCTATCCCCAACAAGTGGTCCCTGGGCTTGGGGGAGCCTCATCCTGCCACCTTATATTCCCAATTAAACCTTTACTTGCAACTCTAGCTCACGAGCTTACATTGTGACACAGCGGCCAATCAGATTGCTTTGCGGATCATGTTGGTGGGTACACAGAACTCACATAGGATGATGGAAAATACTCTACGATTTATTTTGCATATTTGAGCGCATGGCCGATCAGCGGACCCAGGTCCACCAAAGGACTAAATTAATAAACAAGATGTCTCTAAATTATTTTTTCCCGAGATCAGGATCCTTGAATTTGGGCCTATATTCAAAGGTTCGAACTCTAGGATCAAATTGTGTATTCAAGAATCAGGATTTGCGGATCTGAGATCCAGATCCTCAAATTAAAAATAGCAGCTCCACAAATAGTACATCAACAATGCAGATTGTTTTATTTTGGAGGGAAATATGCTGCCCTCCGACTTACTCCCTGGATGAAGGAAGCCCCCTATGCTCCCTTAATACCCACCAACACTTTTTGATAAGGATGCAGGCTTTGGTGACTGCCATCTCACAGAAGCTGTTGCAACAAATATTTTCATGTGGGTTCAGTCAATGAGATCCTCTGGATTTACAAATCCTTCAAGTACTCATGAATCCTACCATGGACAAAAAGAAACATTCCCTGGTTCAAAAGGATTTGTTGATGAATTTATTTTTAATTTAAAAAAAGATGAGCACAGCAGGTGCTGGGAGGGAAGGGAGGAAAGTTGTGTAAAGGGTCTTGCCAAATGCCATGGCATCAGGTGCGCGCCACAAGGATGGTTAGGTGAAGTGAAATTTAAGCAGGTGGGCACAAAATGTACTGTATCCAAAAAATGCAATGACAGAACTTTATAATATGTAAATTATGGTAAATGTATCTCATAACCTATTAATATTTGTTTATAAAAGCCTCATCAACGGAATACTGTGAAGTGAAAAACCATAACCTTGATGAAGAAATGCATTTACACTTAAGAAAAATAATTAGTATTTTATAGTGTGTTATTGGGTATCTTTTTTTGAAGAAGGGAGTTTTTCACCTTCAGATTTAGAATCTAATGAACCTAATAAACTCAACTGGGGGTTGAAAATAAAATGCGGAATGGCTTACTATGAAATGCTGCACTGCATGGATTAACCCAACTTAATGATTAATGGATCCCGGGGAGGAGATGTAAAATCATGAATTGCTGTGTAATACTAATAGCAGCCAAGTTACTGAACTGAGCCGATAGTATTCCGTACTGAGCGATTTTTTAAACACAAGATGTTTATATGTTACTATACATCTCACAATCAACATAGGGGTGGGAAAACAGGATATCACTATGGAAGGTCAACGCTTTAAAAGTCTGACTAGCCAAGATTAAGCACAGTTGTTGGATGAAACGCACTGGGCCTAAGCTTCAGCTGTATGTTTTTATTATCTTGTAAACTAATGTATTCAGTAATTAAACCACTGTTTGGTGAACCCTCATTCGATCTATCCCATTGGCTCGCTGGTTGATTTCGCACACGTGAATTTAGTTCTTCTTTGTGAGAACGGGATGGGAGGGTGAGGTGGATTACAGTAGATTTATACTAGGCTCACTCTTAAGAAACCCAACCAGTGCACTGCTGTGTCTCAAAGTTGGAAAGAATGATGCGAGATCACCACGTGTGAACGATAACCCACCCATCTTCAAACGAGACCTTCTGGATTCTACAAGTGGCTTGGTGTGATAGAACAGTAAAAGCCATTTCTGTGGCCAATCATTCCTGCCTACGGCAGCACAGCCCTTGGAGAAGTAGATACACCTCTGATCCTTCGCAGTATCAACAGATAGGACCTGGGTCATGCAGGATTCAATCACATTATCATCTGGCATGTCCACATCTTTCCAATGAAAGCAATGCTCTCTCAAGTCGTGAGCTATGGCCACGCAATGTGGGAAATCTGAGGCGCTGCACAGATATCAAGTTGTGACTGGCCGCGTCCTGTGGAGGCCTAGCCCGACAGCTTTGTTAGTAAATAATTTGCAGGAACAGCTTAGCTGCACTACTGACCTACAGCTCCTTTCAAGGCACTGTTCTCCTTCGCTCGGCTGGTAGCCCCCTTCATCTCATTCAAGCCCTTCACACGGAAGATCTGCCACAGACATGAACGGCATGACCAGCCCATCGTTTTAATTGGCCAGGCAGGCTTTTTTCTTTGCCCAGAGCCAGCCTAACGCACAATTACTACAAATGAATGCGAGCCACTGCCTTCGGGCACCATGGAGGCTAGAAATGCCTTCTATATATCATTTTTAATTAATTGCCCATCTCTACCATGTGAGGACAAACCTAAAACCCAACAAGAAAGGTTCTTTTACACAATAAACCAGAAGTGGATAATACTATTGAAGAAAGGGTTGATCACAGAGGACAGTTCAAGACTTAAGAAAAGTAGATCGCTTCAAAATCATAACGTTGATGTACATATAGTCACCGTTCAATGCAAAGCAAGCCGGTGATAAGTGCAAAGGTGGAATGTACAGTGGCAAAGACTGGTGGTAAGCTTCAGATCAGAAAAGGACATTAAATCACTTCTAGCACTGTTTCCTACCCAGTGTGAAGCTGCTGTACTGAATGATGGTTTGCTCTTCAAATAGAAGTGTGAACAGGCGCAGCCGGTACAGGTAAGTGGGCAGGAGGGGGGCGACATTCAACGGGATAGGGAAAATAAAAATATCCCAGCGAGCGCAAGGTAAGAGGCTTTATTTATTTGTTTTATTTTCCCTATCCCGTCATATGTCCACTCCTCCCCCACCCCGCCCCTGCCGCCCCACCGCTCTAACCCTGTACCGGCCACACCTGAGTGTGAAACCTGAAGATCACAGCCCACCAAAGTAAACATTTAACAGAGGGAGGCGAGAATCTATGGGGAGTGAGACAGAGATCATGCTTCTGTGGGGGATGGACTGGTGGGCATACGGAAGAGTCATCAGTCAAAATAGGCGTGCCTGAAAGAGGCCGAGAAAATATACTGCGACTGTGAGAGACTAGCCCAGACAGTGGACACAAATTCTAGGATCCCGAGGACCTCTTGCGTGACAGATGTTATGCGCTATTGGTTCAAGTCAGGAAACCTACTCAACATCTCACTGAACACCTAGGATATATGGCTTGCCACGGACTGTGCATACAAGAGAAAATCCTTCCAAAAGAGGTACTGACTGAGTCCATAATGGCAGATCAAATATTGTGAATGATAAGTCTTCAGCCTGCATCCAATAAGTTACATATGTTTGCAAGACCAATGGGGTTAGCCAGTTGGGAGGTTCTGTAGTTCAGAATAGGTATGTTGATGCAAATTTATGCTGAAAACTATAACAATACCCAAATTTCCCCCTTCCATCCTGTATGTATCCACATATATTCTAACCCCTTACACACATTAGTTACAACCCACCAACCCAGAAGTATAGTTGCCACCTCCACCGCCACTCCTCCAACGTCTCTTTTATGCCACCATACATTGACATATTTTGTGAGAGCAACTTTAGGACCGAACTCTGCATCAAAAACAGCCAGATTTTAACTTCTAGCCCCTTCACAATGCCCCTTTATTGACAAAGATTAACACACTGGCTTCCGTCCCACAGCTTTTCAACCTGCCCTTCTAACTGCGTTTAACACTTGACTTGAATCCAGTCAATTAGAATCCACCCAAATCTTGTTCATCGCATCTCAATAATCCAATTCGCTGCTCACCCGAAACCCAATAAAATTATTATTCGCAATCCCTTGGTTTCAAGACACTTATGTATTCCTTTTGTGAAAGGACTTCTTGTCCTCATTCCATTTATTTAAATCAATCAGACTGCACAGTTGCCCGTCTCTGCACTGTTCCCACTTTTATTAAGTTATATTATTAAGTAGGGCTTCATCTGCTCTTCTCCCAGTTGTTAATTTGTAAAAAAAGAAAAGAAAAAAAAAAAGAAGTAGTGCCGGGGCTCTTGTCAGAAGGCAGCTCTCACAGCCCATTTCTCCTGTTAGTGCCGCCTAAAACAGAACCAACTACTAACCACGAAAGTGGGGAGAGGATGCGGTGTAATAGCCAGAGCGGACGACTTCGTTGCTGGGGAACCAGGTTAGAGTCTCGGTGTTGGCTCAACATCCTGTGTCTTTAATTGGTGCTCATGAAACATGCCGGCGTTGATGATTAAGTGCCAGTGCTGAGCACTGGAAACCACCGGCTCTAATTAAGCCCTGTCTTCTCCAGTCCTTCAGAACATTTCTGGTCATTAATAAAGGACTGATAGATGGCGATGGATATGCTGTTGCCCGAGTTTTAATTTCTTTCAATATCCTAGGAGAATACCATCTCCTGGCTGACACTGGCAGGCCTGACAAAAAAGGTTAGTACCAGCTCAATACTGCACCACTGAGCAGGCAAGCACAGCAACAAAGCCCAACCCTCTCAAAAGGAGTTTGAGGAGTTGATACTCCTCAAATAAATCTTTGGGTACAATGGTGAATTTAACAACAAGGCATTCAAAAGATGGTGGTGCAGCAAAAGAAAATGTTTCCACCACAGGAGGTCCACTCTCTGCTAGTATCCAAAAATATTGATCCTAAAACCTGATCCAGGAGAAATCACATAATTGTTTCCAATGACATAATTTTCCTAACAGCTAGTTTGCCAGTGAATGCCCAGTTACAATAATTGCCTCATTAATTTATGCGCCATCAGAACTGACTTCGTTTGTGATGTATACCTCCACACTCACTGGATTATTCCAGAGTGCTTCTAATATTACGGCACTGCGCTATTAAGCCAAGGGGTAGGTACCCTTTTCAATTCTGCCAGTGTTATTTTAGTCAATCATGCCAGTTCCACTTAAAAAAGTTAACATGGGAGTGTGCCAGGTGCCACAATGCTGCTGCTTTTAGAAGAGTAGTGCGAGCGGGGCATTCCAAGCCTTCTTTTCAGTGCACCTGGGGTGATACGAGATTTGCCATTAAGGAAAGGGTCCCTTGTGCCACAGTGCTGCTCATACAATTGGGCACTTGAAGACACTCACCTTGCAACACCACCCACTCCTCTACCACACCCTGGAACATTTCCTAGGGGGGTCACCGTCCCCTAAAACACACCCCACTCAACACACACACGCCATGTACTTTAAGCCACTTCAGTAGTTGTGGACTGGGATGGTTTGGGAAGGTGGAAGAGCCCTATTTTTTAGTTCTGCATTTTTAGCCCGATGCATGAGCAGTTACCAGATGCCTCTCCCCTACGCCTAGAGCCTCGAGCTAGAAGTAACCCTGGGCGTAGTACTACACTACGCTCGTGGAGCATGCGTAGTTTGCGCTACTACGCACTATGCGAATTGCACGTAGCACAGTGCAAAAACGTGTAGCGTAGCGGCCATTTTTTGCTTGCTCGCGGTCCTCAACGTCAAGTTGGCGACCACGAGCAAGCAACATCAACATCCCGGCGAGACTTTTTCCTCGTTCGCGATCAGCAACATCAAGTTGCCGATCGTGAGCATGGAAAATAAACCTCCCTACGAGATTCTCAACACGGGGAGGTCAGGTTTCTCTTTGCAAGTGGTCGCGTATGCTCGCGACCGCTCGCGATGAGAAACTACCAGTCTGCGTTGAGAAAGCTGCCGCTCGAGTACAAATCTACTTGAGCGTCAGAAAACGACCGCTTGCACCGTGCAAGATGCCGTTTGCAATGATTGCACAGTGTGGACAAGCATCCGGCACTGTGCAATCAGTGCGAACAGCATTTCCCTACCGCACTACGCGTAACGCTACTACGCAAAATACGCGCAGGGTTAGCTAGAAGCATTTCTGGTACTTAATTAAGCTTCCATGTGCAGGCAGCAGAGGGCTCTACCAGCCAGTGTCTGTCCTGTTTGAGGGAGAGCAGCGAAAGAGGAAGGAATGAGGTGAATGTTACTGTCAGGAGAGGTTGTCTTGGTGGGCCTCTATGTAAAAAAAAAACCAAAATTACAGCAGAAAACCAAAAGCTACTTGTGCTAAGTGTTAAGAGCAGTCAATCTTTTGGTATCTCAGAAAAGTGTGTCTTGAAGATGTAAAAGTTTCACATAGATGGTCCTTTACTAAGTTCATTGGCAGGACGCAGAGACAAATGCTTGGCTTCATTACTGAAATACAGTGTGCGCAAGATGTTTATGACCAGGACAGAGCATCCGAACTGAAATATATTAGTTTCAATTGTCAAAGTGAGTGAGCACCCATTGTAAACGGAAGGATAATCAGAAACTACATAAGACAAACGGGAAGGTGAAAAACAAACAATTTGATAAAAATGTACATCGGTTTATCGGCTAGGCAATTTATTTTCACATGTTAAATAAACACAGACATTAAATTCGATTTTACTTGGGCATACAAACAGTCTACAATTACCTCGGAAAATCCATGTTAAGCCTAGCTAAGATTTATTCCCTTTATGCATTGGTCTGGTCACACGATAGGTTGGCTTTAAGGGACAAAGAGGTGCATCTTTTGTTCTATAATGAAATCCAGGAAGCTTATCACAGTAGCTAAAAGTCTACTAAAATCTGTGGGAGCACTAAATCCAGTCTTGCATGCCACAAGTTCCACACTAAGCTGCCTCCTCCGAGACAAACGTTAGAATGACTTCGGAGGGTTCTAATGCGTGCCAAAATTATACTTGGGGCTGCTCTGTTTCCTAGGAACATTAAATGCTTAGACCACTCCCTCTGTGAAATAACAGCTGAGGATGTGATGCCCAAGTCATTTCTCAAAAGAGAAATATTATAATAAAAAGGATGTTAATTATTATTTAGGGCCTTATTTAGAGTGTGGTGACTGTCAGAGCAGCAGAGTATTTTACTCTGTCACCCTGATGGAGTCACTGCACCCCAAATTTAGAGATGGCCACTTCCTCAGTCGAGATCTCTAACATTGGCAGGAACCGCTGTCACTGCAGTTCCTGTCAATGCATTGAAAATGCAGCTCTGTCAACATGATGGAGCATTACTGAACACTTCAGCTTAAATTTTTTATTTTCGAAAGGAAAACTCGAAGCAAGATTTTCTTTGGGAATATTAAAAAAACAACAATGACCGCCCCTTCGCCATGAGAGTTTTCGCCCATGACGAGGAAGGGGTGGGTGGGAGGGGGAAACATTGAAATGTTTTTAGTTTCACTTACCATAATGTTTTGGATGGCGGCAAGCGGATGTAAAATTTGCCCAATCGAAATAGAGCTGGTGAACAAATAGAAAAAACCTCCGACAGACCTTGCTCTGGCCACCAGAGGTGTATGCCAGCGGCCGACACAGAGCGGCAATGCCAGTAGGTCTAGTTTTAAAGGAATGTTGTATGGTAATGTGAAGCATTCCAAGTAAATAACACATGAATGGATATGAATTGGTCTGGAAGCAAAGAACTGTAGAATAATATAGGTGTAAGTTAAAAGACTTAGTGGCAGTTGCACTTGCAAGCCAGAACTAAAATTCCATGGGGGTTAGTGACTGCCTTCCTGCCATCTGTGCTGCTGCCAGAGAAAGACAAACACCATAAATTATTTAGTTACCTAAGACACTTTTACAGCATTACAATGTCATGAGAGTGCCCCTCAAAGTTGAAGCTCAGCCAGCTGGATAAATAGACAAAATGATCACAGCTCTGTGGATGGAAAGCACTTTTTTAAGGAAGCACACAACTTCTACCCAACAGCTTCCCTGTCAAGCCAGACAATAAAATAAAAAGAACATCAACACTAAATATACATATGCTGCAGATTGAACATTAGTTCTGCCAACATCCACGAGCTGCTCAATGTCTGAATAAAAGACGCACTTATTACATGTGGCACTTTCAACCAATTCTATAATTTTAGGCAGCATAACCTTACCTTTGGGTTCTTGCATTTCTCTGGCGATCAGCCACCAAAGTGATGCAGTCTAAAAAGCCAGTGCAGGTGTCACTCAAGAGTGGCTGTTCCAGCCCTGCCTTGCTTTGAATATTTGTAGTGTGGTACTTGAACTTCCTTGCCATACGACAAGCACAGACTAGCATATCCAAAAAAGCAATAGGTATCGCATTTGCGAGAGTTTAAGCTATTGTCATTTACAATGCCAATAGATCAAATTCTTCTAAATGCGAGACCTATGGCATTCTAAAAAAAGTAGCTGCCATTGTCCCGGCTGCTTGGAAAGTGAATGCGTGCATGATGCGCTGAATGTTGCTGCAAAGCATGTCGTGCCTTCATTAAGACAAAACTCACTAAAGAAATAGTGCTTACAGACTACATAAGACGTACTGTGCAACAACAGAAGTAAAAGGGCCAGCCCTCATGGGAGGTTACAAATGAAGACAAGGTGGTACTAACAAGCCGATTCCCGAATCAGAAGTCAGCATTCACAAAGGACAAAGACACAAGCCAGTGAAAAATATGGGAGGAGAGTGGGCGGAGCTTTAGGTGCATACTCTAATAAAGCATGCCTCACAGAGCAGCACATGCGCATGCGATGCCCAGGCTCGACCTAAAAAAAAACCTTATGACTAGATCTACCAGTCTTACGAACCACAATCCCTTCATGGTACTAAGATTAAAAAATCCTTAAACGGTCACACACTTACAGTATCGCACTCTTGAGAATCCTAAACATTTGTGCCTTTCTGTAAGATGGTCCGATCCACAACATTTCTTTTTTATATCCCTCCAATCTTTTTGGAAGAAACAACTGCTCCTCTTAGCAAGGACTTATTGGTAACTTTCTATGATGTTACACAGAGTAGACCAAACAAGTATGTTGTTTGCATGTACTAACACTGTAGGAGAGATCACAGGCAGAATTTCTGACAACACGCAAACACTGCTCATGACTACAATATACAGTGCACGCTGCTCAAGGGCAAAATGGTTAAGAATAGTTTTAATCTAGATATGCAACGGATGTACCCTGAAATGGGCATCAGGCTCAGAAATAGATGGACTTTTAAGTAATTCTATAAATCAGTATGAAATCTGTAATCTGGTGCTACACTGGTTTAACTGGAATACTGCATAAAGATGACACACTGCAGCGGTAACTGAACTACAGTTAGTAGTAAGAAGAGTAAACGTGATTGACTCCAGAGTAAGGCTAACAGTTTAACAAAACAGAGTTCAGCAGCTTCTAAAATAATTAGGTGCTTTACCGACTAGTTTGGAATGGGAGCCCCCGAGCCACGTATTAGAGTTCAGTAAGAGGGAAGGACAGGAGGCCACCTCACAATGGAGGCATTGAGGGGTCCTGTGGGCCATCAGTCCCACCCGGCCTGGCACAAAGATGTGAAACTAAATGCTGACATAGGGATTGCAGGTGGAAAATGTTTACAGCCTGACCCCACGCCATACATGGAGATGTAGTGATAACCTCAGTTGTGAGCTGGGGGTCACTCGGGAACAATGCACCCCCTCAATGCAGCAGGCCCGGACACAGAGATGTGACGATAGCCTCAGTGATGACGTCGGTGGTCACTGGGGAACAGTAAATGCCCTCTGACTGTCCTGGCTCAAAGATGCGACGATAGCCTCCGCTCTGACGTGGGTCACTTGTGAACATTAGCCTCCGCTCTGACGTGGGTCACTTGTGAACAATGTCTCCACTCTGCCCAGTTGTCTTGATTTCGGGCCTTCCAGTGGTTGCTTGGACGATGGGCTGAGCGGTCTCTGAGCACGCCCTTTTGGCAGACGCGGGGATTCGGCGTCGCTCTGAGCCAAGCCCCTTCACTTAAAAAAAAAAAAACGCTCATTCCAGACTTGTGTGAATGGAATAATTCATAGTGCCCGGTAGAGCTACGCTGGCAGCCCCTGAATAAATGACAGAAGTGAGAGCAGGGGGCACAGAGAGCATCCTACAGTAATTGTGTGGCCCTGCGTGACGAAGGCATGCAAATGAAGTATGAGGTCGCTACAAACATTGAGCTTTGCCTGGTCCGAGAGAAGGTTTCTTTCAGATTATCTGCTTCCGGATCGGAAAGTGAAAGCGCGCCATGTGCATCGTGCCTGCCTGCAGTATGACAAGAAGTAAGAGCTGGGGGCTCAGGGAGCATCCTACAGGCATCGGGTGGCCCTGCGTGACGAAGGCATGCAAATGAAGTATGGGGTCGCCACAAACATTGAGCACTGCCTGGTCCGAGAAAAGGTTTCTTTTAGATTATCTGCCTCCGGATCGGAAAGTGAAAGCGCGCCATGCACGTTGTGCAACAGCCGTTAAGCAAACAATCCAGTCCGGGTGGGCGGGGCCTAAAGGAGACAGGGCGGTCACCCAAAATCCTCACTTTCTATCAGAGGCCAGCGTTTACCATAAAGGATGAAGCCGGCCAATAGAAAGCATGGGCGGAGCTTCTACCCCACTTCCGAAAGCAACCAGACGACAATAGATCTCGCAGAGCGAGCAGCGCATGCGCTGCAACGCTAGGCGAGACATAAAAAGCAAGGAAAAGGTTGGGACCAAATAAGGTACTCAATCTCAACATGGGACAACTTGAAATTCCCATGATTTCCACCACAAGTAAATTGCGCTGTGTAAAAGCAATGAAATAATCCAAATTACCAAATCTCAAGTCTGCAAAATATTATAACCTACATCCTGCATACCCGCAGATCAGCACTTTTCAGCTATTTGTTCCAACAGCTCAGATACGAGCTGCAGTCACTGGTCAGGCTAGAAATAGATTCTCAATTTTCTCCCAACACAAACATCCTCACAAACTCACACAAGTGGCTTGTACAACAGCCTCAGTATCAAGCAGCAGGCATGGTTTCCTTACTGGCACTCAGCTCTGTACCCACAGATCCACTGAAATTCTAGTGCTTGGAAAGTAAGAGCAAAAGACCCACTGACTGAAATCCATGCACTGAGGGCACAAGTCATAGCTAAATAGTGTGCCCTGAAACCAGCAAGCACTATGAGGAAGGAAGACTACTCGGGAGAGGGTGTGGTCAAAAGGGATATACTCTGGAGGCTGCTGGAAAGGGCATAGGGCCAGGTAAGAGGGTATTGCTTCTTCCCAAAGCGTGACTAAATGTCATCCCAAGCATGGTCTATGACAAGGGTCTTCTCTGCTAGAACCATGGCAGAGCCTGCCGGATGTGTGGCAGCAGGAGTGGGCAGAGGGCTCCAGTTCTGAAGACGGTGCCTGGAGACCTCCAAGGGCACAGGGTGTTGTACCCTGCGGACTGAGGGGTAGGCCCAGTGGGCAATGGGCATGAGCGACGGCCATGGTCATCAGGCTCTGGGGCCAGATGAATGAACACCGCACACATCCTTAGCCTTGTGCGTTTGGGGCAGTCAGCACAAGTTGTGGCCTTTGGCTGCTGGGCATGCCTGCAGGTGACATTTGCGGGGTCACGAGCATGTTCATGTGTGATGCAATGAGCTGTGCTCTGGGGCACGCAATGGCTGCCTGGCTAATCTGTCGGCATAATTCCATACTTTAATCACCACACCGATTGTTTTTTCAGGCATTTGTTTTTACTACACTGATTAATACCCAATCGTTAACAACCATAATAGAAACCCACCTTTTTTCACTGAAAATGAACAAAAAAAAGAATGAATACTGTTATTTTGCCAACATACACTAGGGTCAGTGAAAACCGATTGACAGAAATGATGTTCACGGGAGTGGCTGCAACCCAAGGTGATACAGAGTTGCAATGCTTACACCTCAACATTTTCACAAAATGCTAGGCACGTACTGAATCAAAAAAAGAAAACACCAGTTTACATTTAAAGTAAAATAAATTAAAAACATCTAGAACATATGCAGGTCATCTTTGAGAACACTGTCTACATAAAGAATACAACTTGTGATCACGTAGAGCATAGGACACTAAACTCCTCAGTACTTTACATCTTTATAATATACAGCTAGGCGTAGCTTCTGTGCATATAAAACGCATGCCTATGGCATTTCACGTATCAATCACTTGTGCAGGAAGTGAGGGACCGATGAAGACCTCAAGCTGTTACACTACCGGAGCATTACCCAACACACAATGTTCTACGGCAAGCGTGCATCATTCAGAGAGACGAGTGGTTGCCTTCGATATTTGGATGAGCAAATCCCTTGGCAAAGATGCTCTTCAGTACAGATTGGCATATATTTTGGACACTCAACTGTAGTTATTCTATGAATAAATTCTACACTATTTCTTGGAAACCCAACAGTTGCTTTAGGTGTTTGAGCAAATTCTGCTACTTTCATGTTCAGCAATAATCTGTCTACCTACAGCCTCTGCTCAAAGGCTGTGAGGCATCTGCCACTCACTTTACATACATGGCATCAACTATTGTTTTATCACACGACAATGTACGTGCCCTAGTTTATACCATTACATATTGAGCATAGGCTCTTACCTAACACGCTTTTATTGTTTTGCATGAGACAAACGCCTTCTTTATATTTTCCAACACAGAGGTGGGACTAGGCTAAACATGACTACTGATGGTTAGCCCTTTAAGCCATCTGTGCATCGAGCTAAAGAAGATGTCGCCTGTTATCAGAATGTGTTGAAGGAGGGGTCGCCAAGCTCCTGGCGATAATGCACACATTTGCTTTCTGAGTTTGCTGTAGGCAGTGTGCACAGGTTCGCCCTTACAGCAAACATGGATCCAGCCTGGCTATTTTTACACCTGGGCTAGCCCTCTGTTCTCATGAGTACATAGGGCTAGCCCAAGTGTAAACTACTCGTAAGGTATACATGGACATATGCTTTTCCACCTCCTCACCTGGCCGAAATTTGGATACATTGGTAACCCCAACTTTAGGCATTTAGATTGTGTTGTCAAGGTGACTGGTGTAACTTCTCATGTTTATTGAACCATGTGAGGGAACTCAGTCAATTACCACTCTGTCAGTTTTCAGTGTTTCAGCCTCTTTGAAAGACTATGCTTTCTGTAGGACAAGAGGCATCAGTTTAATTGAGCATATTCTGAATAACACAAGCAGAGATAATTAAGGTCTAATGTTGGTCACACAATTCCTGGGGGTTTGGTTGGCGGTAAGTAACTGAAGAGTTAGCTTGAAATGTACAATTTACAGAGCCTACCATAAGGTTTCATTTCAGGAGTGCGAGCCCAGGGAGGTAGGTCTCTGAGAGGATGCACAATGTGAAATTCTAGCTGAAAAAAGAAAGACTACATGGGTTCAGAGCCGCAAAATAGTCTAAGGGGCTTAAAATTACATTTGGGCTTAGCAAAGAAGTTAAGGGCTAGTTGATCTGGGGTTACTGGTTGACTTTGATTAACTGAACACAACTTAATTCTTTGCTGCTAAGGTCTCTTGGAATAATAGGATCTTCAACATAGCTCTATCTACAATTCCTACAAATATACCATCTTACTTTTTCAAGAAAATTAATTCCTTACCCACATCTTTTTTGTGGAATGAAGGAAATAACATGTATGTCCTTACTGAAGTTATACAGGGATAAACAGCATGGTGGAGTTAACTTTCTGGATTTTCAAACTTATCACAATGTGTTTTGTTTAAAACAATCCACATATTGGCTATTATATAACATTTATGATGATTGTCCTCTATGAGCTCAGGTAAAAAAAAAATGATTTCTCCTTCATTTAAATAATTTATATCTGTTTTCCAATTACCCTCATTTATGTTGCAACCCATTCTTATAAAACGCATGCAGATTATTGTACCCCATACTATTTCCATGTCTCAATGATCAAGATCATTTCTTACATTTGTCTATCTGGCGCAATAAACTAATTAAAATTAAAAATAGAAATGTATTTGCAACCATGGTGAGAGAAAGCGTTAATATGGGCTCATCAATTATTTAAGGACAATACAGTACTATCATTGCCTTCAAAGTTCTAAGAAACAAACTTACAGGTTGTTCTACAGGACACTTGCTAAAAGCCATCACAGCAAATTCCTACCTTCTATCTCATATGGCTCTGAAATTTTAAATCTTAAAAATGTCACCTTTTTAAATACAGTACAATCAACCTTTTTTAAGAACTTGTTCTCGATCCCCTAACACATATCACAATCCCAAATCCGATTAGAATACGGACTAAGAAACCAGATTCCTGAGAGACAAGGGGCACTTGTCAAGTGCTACTGGAGAATTATGGATGCAGAGGACAACACTCTAGCGCATCACTGTTTGGTGGAAATTGAAACTCAAGCCAGGCTAAAGAATTCAACGTTCAGATCTTTGAAGGAATCCCTCGCGGCATTGCAGCTAGAGGAGGCCTGGCTTCCTCTTCCCACCTTCTCAGGCTTTAAAACTGTACTCAACAAAGCAATCAAACTGACATCTTTACTAATGGACAAAACAGCCTTTTTTAAAAAAAAAAAAAAACATGCTTGGCCAGTGATTCAAGCCTACCAGCGGCTGAAACCTCAACCATATCTCCTAGAACACTTCTCCCATCAGAAAAAGCACTACCTGATGTTATTGCGGCTGGGGTCATTTCCATCAAAGGACCTGACGCCGAAATGAAAACATTCTTGGCAATCCAAGGAATGCCACCTTTGTGGAGGAGGGGACAAGTCTTTTTTGCACTTTTTATGCATCTGCCCCTTACTGGCAGAAACCCGAAGAGTGGTCCTTCGGGAAGCAATAAATAAGGACCTGCAGAGTAGCCGTAATCCAATGCCTTGGAGGTCCATCAATCCAATTGTCCTGTAGAGCTGTACATTTCCTGAAAATTGTGGCAAAAGAAGTGAAAAAAAAGAAAGCGCTAACTGATTTATTACGTTTTAGTACAACCAGTATTGACATCCTTATGGTATCAATCGTATGTTTTACACTTTTTAATTTAATCGTTGTAGAACGTACTTTGTGTGCTTTCATTTTTATAAGTCTTAAAATGTATATTTTACGTATGGTGATATCTCCACCCTTTTATGATTTGTTTTATGAAATCAAATAAAAGTATCTATCTCTCTCAGTACTATCTTTCTCTGATTAACAACATATATGTCAGTTTCCAAATGTATTTGAATACAAATTGAGCATTTTAGCACAAATTGTAACTGATATATATATATATATATATATATATTATCTACTGGCGGTCGCCAGTAGATAGTTATAGTTAGGACCGTGTTTCCATAGGAAATCCGCAACATTCTATTTTGAAAAACTTTGGCACCGATTGACGAATCCTCGCGAAATTTTAAAAATAGGTGGGGCGCTCCGCTCTGCTCCTTCCCTGAAAGTCTCGGGGGGATTCGTCAAGCGGGGGCTGAGAAAAAGGGGGGGTCCCAAAACGCGTTTTCCCCATGCATTTTTCCATAGGACCTTTAGTCCAAGCTGCAGCCCGAACGGCTGAACAGAACTACTTGAAATTTGGCAGAGAGGTAGTCCTCAGGTCAGGGATGTGCCTTTTGCAGGTCTGGTGTAAATCTGTTCAGTATTTCCTGAGAAAATAGCATTTAAATCAATATATATATCTATAGGCGCGCTCCGAGCGCGTACCGTAAGATTACCGTACGTGCACGCTGCTGTGCGCGAGCGCGATTCTTATTGGTTGTTAGATCTTAGTAAACATTCGAATCGGTCGAAACCAGGAACTGTCGGCCGCCATTTTGTCTCTCGCAGTCTGAGGGGGTGAAAAACAAAGGTGGATAACGTGAAAAGGGGGCAGGCTGGACAGTTCCTGACCCCCTAGCCTTGGTCAGGGGGTCCCAGAAGGACCCCCAAGGGCAAAAATGTATTTTAATTTTTTTCCGAAGAAATCGCAGAGTGCGCGTTGCGTACGCGCACGGTAGAAACGGAAAAATTCCGCGAACTACGTAACGTGGGCGTGCGGTGCACGAAGCGCACCGCACACCCACAGCGCGCGCAATTTGCGTGAAGCGCACCGTGCGCGCACGGTGAAACAACTTTTAATAAATAAATAAATTAGCATTTAAAAAAACGTACAAATTCACTGAAAAAAACCATAGGTTTCACACACGTTATAGTTAGGAATTAGCATTTAAAAAACCTTGCAAATTCAATTAAAAAACCATAGGTTTCACACATGTTATAGTTAGCTGGGCATTTCACTCGTGAAAAACCAATGAAATTCCCCTGTTATAGTTAGGTCAGATAACTATAACTCGCGCGACTGCCACTCTATCACAAGGATGATGTCATCGGTGATGTCATGAGTAATGCCACTGACCATGTCATGAGTGATGTAATATGTGACGTCATGAGCACTGGATTGCGGGCGCGCGAGTTATAATGGCAATGTCTCCACTCTGCCCAGTTGTCTTGATTTCGGGCCTTCCAGTGGTTGCTTGGACGATGGGCTGAGCGGTCTTTGGGCACGCCCTTTTGGCATGCTCAGACGCGGGGATTCGGCGTCGCTCTGAGCCGAGCCCCTTCACTTTATAAAAAAAACGCTCATTCCAGACTTGTGTGAATGGAATAATTCATAGTACCCGGTAGAGCTACGCTGGCAGCCCCTGAATAAATGACAGAAGTGAGAGCAGGGGGCACAGAGAGCATCCTACAGTAATTGTGTGGCCCTGCGTGACGAAGGCATGCAAATGAAGTATGAGGTCGCTACAAACATTGAGCTTTGCCTGGTCCGAGAGAAGGTTTCTTTCAGATTATCTGCTTAAGGATCGGAAAGTGAAAGCGCGCCATGTGCATTGTGCCTGCCTGCAGTATGACCAGAAGTAAGAGCTGGGGGCACAGGGAGCATCCTACAGGCATCGGGTGGCCCTGCGTGACGAAGGCATGCAAATGAAGTATGGGGTCGCCACAAACATTGAGCACTGCCTGGTCCGAGAGAAGGTTTCTTTCAGATTATCTGCTTAAGGATCGGAAAGTGAAAGCGCGCCATGTGCATTGTGCCTGCCTGCAGTATGACCAGAAGTAAGAGCTGGGGCACAGGGAGCATCCTACAGGCATCGGGTGGCCCTACGTGACGAAGGCATGCAAATGAAGTATGGGGTCGCCACAAACATTGAGCACTGCCTGGTCCGAGAAAAGTTTTTTTTTAGATTATATGCCTCCGGATCGGAAAGTGAAAGCGCGCCATGCACGTTGTGCAACAGCCGTTAAGCAAACAATCCAGTCCGGGTGGGCGGGGCCTAAAGGAGACAGGGCGGTCACCCAAAAGCCTCACTTTCTATCAGAGGCCAGCGTTTACCATAAAGGATGAAGCCGGCCAATAGAAAGCATGGGCGGAGCTTCTACCCCACTTCCGAAAGCAACCAGACGACAATAGATCTCGCAGAGCGAGCACCGTAGGCGCTGCAACGCTAGGCGAGACATAAAAAGCAAGGAAATGGTTGGGACCAAATAAGGTACTCAATCTCAACATGGGACAACTTGAAATTCCCATGATTTCCACCACAAGTAAATTGCGCTGTGTAAAAGCAATGAAATAATCCAAATTACCAAGTCTCAAGTCTGCAAAATATTATAACCTATATCTTGCATACCCGTTCGTAAAAGAATGAAACAGATCAGCACTTTTCAGCTATTTGTTCCAACAGCTCAGATACGAGCTGCAGTCACTGGTCAGGCTGGAAATAGATTCTCAATTTTCTCCCAACACAAACATCCTCACAAACTCACACAAGTGGCTTGTACAACAGCCTCAGTATCAAGCAGCAGGCATGGTTTCCTCACTGGCACTCAGCTCTGTACCCACAGATCCACTGAAATTCCAGTGCTTGGAAAGTAAGAGCAAAAGACCCACTGACTGAAATCCATGCACTGAGGGCACAAGTCATAGCTAAATAGTGTGCCCTGAAACCAGCAAGCACTATGAGGAAGGAAGACTACTCGGGAGAGGGTGTGGTCAAAAGGGATATACTCTGGAGGCTGCTGGAAAGGGCATAGTGCCAGGTAAGAGGGTATTGCTTCTTCCCAAAGCGTGACTAAATGCCATCCCAAGCATGGTCTATGACAAGGGTCTTCTCTGCTAGAACCAAGGCAGAGCCTGGCGGATGTGTGGCAGCAGGAGTGGGCAGAGGGCTTCAGTTCTGAAGACGGTGCCTGGAGACCTCCAAGGGCACAGGGTGTTGTACCCTGCGGACTGAGGGGTAGGCCCAGTGGGCAATGGGCATGAGCGACGGCCATGGTCATCAGGCTCTGGGGCCAGATGAATGAACACCGCACACATCCTTAGCCTTGTGCGTTTGGGGCAGTCAGCACAAGTTGTGGCCTTTGGCTGCTGGGCATGCCTGCAGGTGACATTTGCGGGGTCACGAGCATGTTCATGTGTGATGCAATGAGCTGTGCTCTGGGGCACGCAATGGCTGCCTGGCTAATCTGTCGGCATAATTCCATACTTTAATCACCACACCGATTGTTTTTTCAGGCATTTGTTTTTACTACACTGATTAATACCCAATCGTTAACAAACATAATAGAAACCCACCTTTTTTCACTGAAAATGAACGGAAAAAGAATGAATACTGTTCTTTTGCCAACATATACTAGGGTCAGTGAAAACCGATTGACAGAAATGATGTTCACGGGAGTGGCTGCAAACCAAGGTGATACAGAGTTGCAATGCTTACACCTCAACATTTTTACAAAATGCTAGGCACGTACTAAATTAAAAAAAGAAAACACCCGTTTACATTTAAATTAAAATAAATTAAAAACATCTAGAACATATGCAGGTCATCTTTGAGAACACTGTCTACATAAAGAATAGAGCATAGGACACTAAACTCCTCAGTAATTTACATCTTTATAATATACAGCTAGGCGTAGCTTCTGTGCATATAAAACGCATGCCTATGGCATTTCACGTATCAGTCACTTGTGCAGGAAGTGAGGGACCGATGAAGACCTCAAGCTGTTACACTGCCGGAGCATTACCCAACACACAATGTTCTACGGCAAGCGTGCATCATTCAGAGAGACGAGTGGTTGCCTTCGATATTTGGATGAGCAAATCCCTTGGCAAAGATGCTCTTCAGTACAGATTGGCATATATTTTGGACACTCAACTGTAGTTATTCTATGAATAAATTCTACACTATTTCTTGGAAACCCAACAGTTGCTTTAGGTGTTTGAGCAAATTCTGCTACTTTCATGTTCAGCAATAATCTGTCTACCTACAGCCTCTGCTCAAAGGCTGTGAGGCATCTGCCACTCACTTTACATACATGGCATCAACTATTGTTTTATCACACGACAATGTACGTGCCCTAGTTTATACGATTACATATTGAGCATAGGCTCTAACCTAACACGCTTTTATTGTTTTGCATGAGACAAACGCCTTCTTTATATTTTCCAACAAATAAGTGGGACTAGGCTGAACATGACTACTGATGGTTAACCCTTTAAGTAACGAGCAGCCATCTGTGCATCGAGCTAAAGAAGATGTCGCCTGTTATCAGAATGTGTTGAAGGAGGTGTCGCCAAGCTCCTGGCGATAATGCACACATTTGCTTTCTGAGTTTACTGTAGGCAGTGTGCACAGGTTCGCCCTTACAGCAAACATGGATCCAGCCTGGCTATTTTTACACCTGGGCTAGCCCTCTATTCTCATGAGTACATAGGGCTAGCCCAAGTGTAAACTACTCGTAAGGTATACATGGACATATGCTTTTCCACCTCCTCACCTGGCCGAAATTTGGATACATTGGTAACCCCAACTTTAGGCATTTAGATTGTGTTGTCAAGGTGACTGGTGTAACTTCTCATGTTTATTGAACCATGTGAGGGAACTCAGTCAATTACCACTCTGTCTGTTTTCAGTGTTTCAGCCTCTTTGAAAGACTATGCCTTCTGTAGGACAAGAGGCATCAGTTTAATTGAGCATATTCTGAATAACACAAGCAGAGATAATTAAGGTCTAATGTTGGTCACACAATTCCTGGGGGTTTGGTTGGCGGTAAGTAACTGAAGAGTTAGCTTGAAATATACAATTTACAGAGCCTACCATAAGGTTTAATTTCAGGAGTGCGAGCCCAGGGAGGTAGGTCTCTGAGAGGATGCACAATGTGAAATTCTAGCTGAAAAAAGAAAGAAAGACTACATGGGTTCACAGCCGCAAAATAGTCTGAGGGGCTTAAAATTACATTTGGGCTCAGCAAAGAAGTTAAGGGCTAGTTGATCTGGGGTTACTGGTTGACTTTGATGAACTGAACACAACTTAATTCTTTGCTGCTAAGGTCTCTTGGAATAATAGGATCTTCAACATAGCTCTATCTACAATTCCTACCATCTTACTTTTTCAAGAAAATTTATTCCTTACCCACATCTTTTTTTGTGGAATGAAGGAAATAACATGTATGTCCTTCCTGAAGTTATACAGGGATAAACAGCATGGTGGAGTTAACTTTCTGGATTTTCAAACTTATCACAATGCGTTTTGTTTAAAACAATCCACATATTGGCTATTATATAACATTTATGATGATTGTCCTCTATGAGCTCAGGTAAAAAAAAAAAAATTATTTCTCCTTCATTTAAATAATTTATATCTGTTTTCCAATTACCCTCATTTATGTTGCAACCCATTCTTATAAAACGCATGCAGATTATTGTACCCCATACAATTTCCATGTCTCAATGATCAAGATTATTTCTTACATTTGTCTATCTGGCGCAATAAACTTATTAAAATTAAAAATAGAAATGTATTTGCAACCATGGTGAGAGAAAGCGTTAATATGGGCTCATCAATTATTTAAGGACTATACAGTACTATCTTTGCCTTCAAAGTTCTAAGAAACAAACTTACAGGTTGTTCTACAGGACACTTGCTAAAAGCCATCACAGCAAATTCCTACCTTCTATCTCAAATGGCTCTGAAATTTTAAATCTTAAAAATGTCACCTTTTTAAATACAGTACAATCAACCTTTAAGAACTTGTTCTCGATCCCCTAACCCATATCACAATCCCAAATCCGATTAGAATACGGACTAAGAAACCAGATTCCTGAGAGACAAGGAGCACTAGTCAAGTACTAGAGGAGAATTATGGATGCAGAGGACAACACTCTAGCGCATCACTGTTGGGTGGAAATTGAAACTCAAGCCAGGCTAAAGAATTCAACTTTCAGATCTTTGAAGGAATCCCTCGCGGCATTGCAGCTAGAGGAGGCCTGGCTTCCTCTTCCCACCTTCTCAGGCTTTAAAACTGTAGTCAACAAAGCAATCAAACGGACATCTTTACTAATAGACAAAACAGCCTTTTTTTAAAAAACAAAACATGCTTGGCCAGTGATTCAAGCCTACCAGCGGCTGAAACCTCAACCATATCTCCTAGAACACTTCTCCCATCAGAAAAAGCACTACCTGATGTTATTGCGGCTGGGGTCATTTCCATCAAAGGACCTGACGCCGAAATGGAAACATTCTTTGCAATCCAAGGAATGCCACCTTTGTGGAGGAGGGGACGAGTCTTTTTTGCACTTTTTATGCATCTGCCCCTTCCTGGCAGAAACCCGAAGAGCGGTCCTTCGGGAAGCCTTTAGGAAGGAATAAATAAGGACCTGCAGAGTAGCCGTAATCCAATGCCTTGGAGGTCCATCAATCCAATTGTCCTGTAGAGCTCTACATTTCCTGAAAATTGTGGCAAAAGAACTGAAAAAAAAGAAAACGCTAACTGATTTATTACGTTTTAGTACAACCAGTATTGACATCCTTATGGTATCAATCGTATGTTTTACACTTTTTAATTTAATCGTTGTAGAACGTACTTTGTGTGCTTTCATTTTTATAAGTCTTAAAATGTATATTTTACGTATGGTGATTTCTCCACCCTTTTATGATTTGTTTTATGAAATCAAATAAAAGTATCTATCTCTCTCAGTACTATCTTTCGCTGATGAACAACATATATGTCAGTTTCCAAATGTATTTGAATACAAATTGAGCACTTTAGCACAAATTGTATCTGAGATATATATATATATATATATATATATATATATATATATATATATATATATATATATAGATAGATAGATAGATAGATAGATAGATAGATAGATAGATAGATAGATAGATAGATAGATAGATAGATAGATAGATAGATAGATAGATAGATAGATAGATAGATAGATAGATAGATAGATAGATAGATAGATAGATAGATAGATAGATAGATAGATAGATAGATATGCTAAAATTCCGCTCACTAATGTATTCACAATATTGGATAATTACCTTTTCGATACTCTTGTTTCAAGACCATCAGCTCTCACTATATAAAATTATTAGCTCTTCTGATACTGAGAGGCAAAAATCACAGGTGGAGCTGAGGTGAGAAGAAGATCAACGTTAACTAGTCTGTTGATCTGTGGAATACAATTTGGCTCAAGATTCAAAAATCTTCAAGAGCATCAAACACTACCCAATTCTTATTTTTTGCCTATAATAAAGGTCTTATAACTCCTCAAATTTTGACTAATTAACTCCCAACATACCTACCACATGCTGGTCCTGTGATGAATGTAACGCAGGCTACAAACACTTAATAGTTAGTGGTCATTATACTCACCAGTTTTCGATACATTTTTGGGAACAGATACATTCTGTACTTCAATCAAATGTACTTTTTTTCCCCTGGACAATCTGCTCCCAGGCAGCATATCAGAAGACTGGATGATAGCATGTTAAATGTTAAAATAACTGACCTTATGGTAGTAGTTGCATTACAACAAATTACCAAAAAACTGGAAGAACTAAAAAACATTCAGTTTTAAGCTTGGTGGTGCAGAATATGTTATTAGGATAGACTTGACAGAGCTTATATTGCACCTCTCACTTGCTATGAAAAGGGAAGCTTTATGGTCTCCTGCTACAATTCACCTAACTACTACTGCTATTTCGTATGCTTTACATCAACCTTTGATTGCATCTTTATTAATTTTATGTTATGTACAATTTATAAATAATTACTACAATTATCTATAGGCTAATATAATAATTCTAAATGATTGTTGTTTTCTATATAATGCTCCATGTTTATTATTACATATGCTTCACTTCTAATTTACTTCTTAAAATGTATAACTTTTAATTAATTACCCACTATTCACTCATTTTTCTCTTCAATTTCCTTTCCTTTTAACTTTATTTTTCCAAATTATTTATTGATCATACGATCATACGTGGATTTTTGTATCCATTCCTTTCTTTTCTGTGCTGAATCATTCATAGGTCTACATGTATTATTCTAGATATGAAGTTCTATTTTACACTATATTCTCTGTTAAAGCATGTCTTTTGTTCATTACAGAAAGTTTAGTATCTTATATTTCAGATAACAATGATCAATAAAGTCTGTCTAAAACGTTAAAAAAGAAACACCATGGCAATTTTGTGATTGCATGGCATATGGTGAAACTATCATGGGTAGAACTGAATATGGTTTCCAGCTAAGGATTTTCCAAATAGCAAAGAATCGTGACTGAAAAATAAGAGACAGAAAAAGTACAGCATAGAAAGTGCAGTTCCAGCTCCTTCCATTAAGGTGTGGGACAGAAATACTTTCTTGTTGGAGAGTTTGACATTCCGAAAACAGCAAGAATAAAACGAGAGGGAAAGGAAAACAATATTTTTACCATTACACTTACTATTTGAGTTTTATATAGCACTACAGAGCAAGAAGGTTGGTGCAGCACTGCTCCTCAATATTCGTATCCCCCTAAATAGTACATAGCACTGGGAGGCTGCAGTAAAGGAACAGTGGGGTACACTGTTTGCTTGCAAATATATAATGGGAGTAAACAGCCATGTGACTGTGGGTAGCAGAGAGAGTGGCTGGATACAGGAACTAGACAAGAGGACTAGGGCCATTTGCATGGCTGTTTTAGGAATCTAGAGGAAGAAAGAAAGCCAGTTGTGTAGGTGTGGTACAGAAGGAGTGATCTCCAGAGGTTAGGGTCGAGCGTGGGGGGGGGGGGGAACAGAAGGCACTTTCAAACACCACTCCTATAATTAGGGGAGCCGGGAGTTCAGAACGGCCAGCCACATCTCTGTGCGGTATACGAAGGTTGCTTTTGTCCAGGGAGCACTCATTTTCTTCTAAATAAATAGTTTTCAGTGTGAGGGGCTTTGTATGTAACATTTTGAGATTATCTCTGGTTGTACCAGGAGAATCAGTGGTGTTGAGGTGTGACCAGTGTGATGTGCTACCTACCAGCCCCTTTGTCCAGCTCTGGTGAGTGGCAAAGCATCTAGTTAGGAGCAGTGCAAGCCCAGAACCAGTGAATTAAAGTAATCCAGTCAAGATAGAGTAAGGGCTTGAATGACTGCTTTGAAGGACTTGGGAATCTTCATGGCTTCAGACTGCCACAGTAAGGGAAATTATTTTCAAATATGAAGGTGTTAGGAGAGCTGTGGACAAAGTAACACTGGTGGTCAATGTTGTAGATGGGGCCTGCTGAAGGCGCTTAGCTTTGTGGTCATTCAGTCAAAACCTCTTGGTAGAGACAATCGAGACAGGTAAAGTGATACTGGGCAGAGGCCACCGAGACGGAATAGGTCATCATCGGAGGCTTACTTGGCAATGGAGTTTAGAGATTGGTTTAGCCAAAGCCCAGCCAAGAGCGAATTATAGCTCTACAAATGGTATATGATTTCAACAGAACTAAATTGTTATTTGTTCAATGATGACACATTGGGATAATAAAACATTTGGAGAAGATTCTAGAGAATTAAAGAAGTCCAAGGGCAGACAATGACTATTTATAGGTAAGTGCACGAGGTAACCACTTAAAGAAGGATCGAGGTAATGTTTGGTAAGTGTCTGTAGTATTAATAGGATAACGAGAAAGTGATCGATGGAAATACATCTGGAAGTTTTCATGCAGAGGCACATTTGGTAACAGTTGGGCTAGAGTGCGCCTTAAGAGGAATGTCCAAGACCGACTTGAATTTGATTGGTCACCTTCTGTAATATCACAGGTGAGCTATAATGAGGGAATGGACTGCTCCCCAAATGAAGAACCTGTGCTTATGAGATGTTGGTATAAGTATTTTCCTCCATCACCTTGTGGCCCATGCACCAAAAGAAGGTGCAGTTTCACAAAATGTAGACAGTTTATTGTAGGAAAACACGAGCCAAAGATCTCACTTTAGGGGCTTTCCCGGTAGATTCCTTATAAGCAGTGGCTTAATTGTGATGTAATATATAGGGGGTGGCTGGTATTCCAAATGCAAAACGTCGCATTGGTATCAAGAAACCCAAGGTCCAGTGCGACATCTTCAGCAGGTCATCAGCTTTTAATCCATCATTACTTTTTTAATCGTTTTTTGTTATTTCACAACAACAAATGGACGCCATTTAAGTGGCGTGCATCACAGATACGTAAAAATACTGTTCACAGTCATGGCAATAACCACATTCAAAGTACTTACAGTGATATAGGAGCATTTCCCATTATATCTCGGTTACAGTGGTTCTTGTGTGGGCCAGTGGGTGATGGAGTTGTCAATAGGCAGTGTGAGGGTGCACAGGGAGAAACAAGCATAAACATACTGAGTGCGGGAGCAGGTGTCAACGACCATGAGGTGCAAGGCCTGGTATATAATTCTAAAGTCCCTCGCACATTGGGCTACAGCTGTGTGGGAGACCCGTGGGATACTTATGTTGCCCCGTGGCAGTGGTAGCCCTGTAGTCGCAGGGTATTCTCTTCATAGTGGGCATGTATTGTTTTTGGCGTTGATGTTCACAATGCAAGTGCCCCAATTCTCACCTCCCATCTTTGCCATTCTCTTAGCACGCAGGGAGCGCAGCACACTCAATTCCGCACGTACCCATTCTGGTAGCATAGCCAGCCATTTAGTAGTGTCAGGGGCCAAGGGCGCTTTCCACTGCATTGCAATCTGCCGTTTGAAGAGAACAAATGCCAGGTCAATAAATCAGTGTAGGTGTTTGTCCACTTTGGCTTTAGGACAAAGGCCGAGGAGGCAGGATTCGGGGGTGAATCTCAGTGCGTGATCCGCTAATTCTGCTGTGGTGGTTGTGATTTCCACCCACGTCAGTTGTACCGGGGGACATTGCCAAAACATGTGATAGAACCCATCATCTGTAAGCTTGTATCTTGGGCATTCTGATGTGGATGCAGGGTATTTAGGCTTGATATGTCGAGAGGAGAGGTATGCCTGGTGTGTGTAATTAAACTGCGTAAATCTGAACCTAGGATTCCGAGACCCTCTTTGACGTGTTGAAGAACTCATGTGTAAGCCTTAACCGTCAATGGTTGGGGAAACACTTCATTCCACCAAGTCAACGCCTTCCCCACGTCCACCAAAGCACTAGTCATCAGTGCCACATATAATGTTGAGATGGTGTGACGCATTCCCCAATGTGTGAGGAGCACATGTAAGATGGGCCATTGAGGCAGTTTCACCTCTCCAGCTCCCCATGTAGCTCTCACCATGAGCTTAGTAGCGTGATTAGTTAGAAAGTGCCCTGCGGACATCGTAATTGTATCCATTATGTCCTTGAAGGACATGAGGGACCCTTCAGGTAAGAAATCCCCCAAGTTGTCAATCCCTGCCGTTTTCCAAGGTGTTTGTCAGGCAGCCTCTGCATGCCCGGCAACTGATCCTAGGTAATCAATGGTGAGTAGGGGATAATGGGGACTCGTCCATGCACAAACCAATGCCAGCACGTCCTCACAGTCATCGTCAGGCTCAATCCCCACTGAGGTGGGCAAGTACAGTCTGTTAGCCAAGTGCAGACACTTGTTTTTCCAAGCCTAGAGCAGACAGCTGCCAACTCAGCACCTGAATTCAAATTCAGCCAGCGCAGCACCCACTGCAGTTGTGCCACTGCATAATACAATTCAAAATTAGTGCGACTATACCCCCCTCGAGAAGTGGGTGCTGTGCTATGGTTAGAGCCATACGTCTGCATCCTGGTCCCCATATCAAAGACATATGGAGGCCATTGAGGTCCTGGGGAAAAACACTTAGGGAGCACTATGAGCAGTGCAGCAACAATTATCGTAGTCTAGGGAGCACTAGCATCTTGGGTAATGCCACCCGCCCCAGTGGAGACCAGGGAAGCAAGCACCAGAAGGGGAGGGAACCATGTGCCGAATGTACTGCTCTATCCACATTGCCTTCTACGAGAGCCCGATGAATGTGGTATATTTGGACACATAGATATTTAAACGTATCATAACACCATTTGATTCAGCGTTCAGGGAAAGCATTGGTGTGTGGTTCCGGGGTGAGAGTGAAAGGGAACAAGCAAGATTTGGGCCAATTCCCTCGGAGGTCTGAGACAGCCCTGAAGTCGTCCAGTAAGCACATCAGGTCTGGCAGAAAAGTCCAAACATCGCACAGGTAGACTAGTGCATCAACCATGTAGAGGGATATTATAAAATGGACGTTGAGTTCCTGAATCCCCAGTCCTTTTTTTTTTATAAATCTTTTTATTCAAAGATAAAACATATAAAACAAAAACAGCAAAAACCAAAAGGCAATACATTACATTAGCCTAGTCTTCCAAAAAGCACAATACACGGTACAAATACATATATATATGTTGGGCAATGTTACAAAAGACACTCATCATCGATCCATATTAAGAGCATTTAAATATCTTCATCATTCATCACTAGGAAGGAAGGACAACAGGAGTGCATAACAGACTTCTACTTTCGTTCCAAGGGCCCCATATTTTGGTCCATTTTTGTGGGCAACCCCTACTTTCATAAACCACCCTCTCAGCCTGCATGCACCAATCCATGTCTGACTCCCAATCCTTATAACTCAACTGTACTTCACCCCTCCATGTTCTAGCTATATAGCGTTTCGCCACCATACAGCCCAAGGTAACCCACATCTTCTCGGTACGTGACAGATCTGTGGCATCCCAAATATTAAGGAGACACAGCCGAGGGGAGCTGGCTATAGATGAAGTACAAACGCGAGACATACCAGCGACAACTTTTTCCCAATACCCCCGAAGGACAGGGAATGCCACCATTGATGTATATAGGTGCCATCCCGGCCACATCCACGGGGGCAGGCAGGGGAATCCTTCACACCCATCTTGACCAGTACAGAGCTGGTATAATACGTTCGGTGCAGCAATTTGAGCTGTACGAGTCTGAATCGTGATCGGATCGCTACTTTGCAGTGGGGATGCCAATGCCCCTCTCCAATCGTCATCATCCAGATCCCCAATATCATCAGCCCACTTAGCACGCATTTTCTCCTGGGCGTCTGGAGTATGATTGAGGATTTTCCAGTAAGTCAATGAGATGGCTTTCTCAGGGAGATAATCATCCAACAATCTATCCTCCAGAGCCGAGGAAACCGGCACCTCCGAATCCTTGGGAATGGATCTGTACAATGCGTTCCTGGCCTGGAGGTAACGGAAGGTTTCTCATTCATGCAATTGGTAGTCCCTTTGTAGATCAGAAACAGGAATCACCCTACCCTTCGCCCACAAATCCCAGACTGTCGAGAGACCGATCAAGTCCCATTTATCAAATCTTGGCTGCCTGGAAAGCATACCCAAGCGGCCTGTTTCCAATAGAAGAGTAACTTGTGTTATTTTATCTTTCCACCCCAGACCCCGCGTCGCTTTGTGCCATAAATCTACCGTGGATGACGTAGGAGTGAACCTAGATGTGTATTGTGCACCCCCGTAGAGTGCCCTGAGATAGGTGCCAGGGAGCATATTGTGCCGATCCATTCTGTAAGCGGGGTCTGAAATGGGTCGATGGACCCATCGGTTTAAAACAACTAGATGCGAGACCCAATAGTAAGACTTGATGTCGGGTAGGGCAATACCAATATTATACCAGCTCTTTGTCAATTTTGTGGGGCGATACGGGGGGCATCCTGGTCCCAGAGCAGTGTCCTGACTTCCGAGTCAATTACTGAATCCCCAGTCTTGTGCCCGCAGTCGACATGCAAGTGGCTTCAGGGCGATTGCAAAGAGCAAGGGTGACAGTGGGCATCCTTGCATAGTGCCTCTCAGAATTGGGAAGCTGTCCGATCTCAATTGACCTGTTCGGACTCCTGCCGTCAGCTTGGAGTACAAGATACAAATCCATCCCATAAACCCCACCCCAAATCCCATAAGTTGCAGCATTGCCAGTAAGAATTCTCAACTCAGTGTATCAAAGGCTTTCTCGATGTCGAGAGCTACCACAACCCTATCATATGCCTTCAGATGGGTCATGTATAATCCTGGTATAGATCAGATTGATCGTCATGAACCAATGTACCGATCAACGGGAGCAGCCTGTTTGCGAGCACCATTCCCACAACCTCCCAGTCAAGGTTCAGGGAGGACAGTGGGTGGTATGATCGTACATCTAAGGGATCTTATCCAGGTTTAAGGAGGACCGCTATGAGCACTTTACGTTGCAAGCCCGAAAGCTGACCAAATCCATCATTACTTTACAATGCACATACATAGAGTAAACAAAGTTAAACTGCAAGTCCCAGAATGCAAAATGTTTAACGCTTATGCATCCCACCTAACAAGAAAGTGCTTGGCAGGTAAATGTTTAACACATGACGGAAAGCATGAGGCGTATTCATGGAGTGAAGGATGGAAGGGGCCCCCTTCATGATACAAAGGAAGCAAGCATTTATTTTATGAGCTGACTAGGCCCCTTAATTTCCAAATCTGGTTGTGCTGGCCACAGAAGGCGAAGGAATGAAAGAGGCAGACAGGTTCATCCATTAACTCAGTGTCACCTTGTAAAAAGTAATTTAACGGCCTGCACATTTTCCAGCTGGAAAACTTGAAAATATTAATCCACTCAATAAATCATAAAGTAATCTTTCATTCAGCAGCAACCTTTACTGCTCACTTATAAAAAAAAAAAATGAAAGACGCAAAGCGATAGTCTGTTGTCTACGTTAACCAAGCATGCTGCCCAGAATGGCTAGGGCCCACTAATAGACGTCATCTCTCGGAATGGATCAAATTCAGTCAGCTGTGACCCGCTCTAAATATTGTACTTTAAATTGCAGTTGCGTCAATGTATGTATCCAAGTTACTTCTTATACCGTTCACGCCTATCCCATTTTACTAGATATGTTTTGTGTTTCTATCGCATTAACTACGTTCATTCAAACTGAGCTTATTGCATTGCATTGCTAATCTTTTGGTCACCCGCACTATAACATTTAGAGCCGTGTTAAATTACTCTGGGTCCAGAGACGACCGGTTCCGTATGTAACTTGAAACCTTCTTCCAGTCTAAAGTTTGTGTTTATAATCACCCACCCAGTGGTAGTACTTTACCAACAATAGCAACTCCAACGCTAGTTTTTACGCCCCTCCTGTTTTTTGTTTGGATCACTGCACTGCATCAAAATGCTTCACTGAAAAATAGTGCTGATGTCTACTCCATAACACCCACAATAAACTATGAAAACATATTTTACTATGCCATAATACACTCAATATATTAGAGTAGAGGAATGTTTATATTCAAGATATTCATAAAGAGAAATGCGTGAAAATATAGTACCCCACTATGCATGTACACACTGTGCAGAAGTTAGAAGACAATTGTTTCTTTCTGATTTAAAGCTTTGCACTGTACGGTGTTAACTGAGAGAACTTTGTTAGGCCCCGGTAGGGCCAGGAGCCATGACGTTTCATGCTGTACATTGCACATTTTAGCAAGTGTAATCATGTTTTCAAACCTGGCAAGGGAAGCGGGGTTTTGAGCAAAGAATATTCAGGATTTGTGAACATGAATTCTCTCTTCCCTTCCAGGATGTTCAGAGCTTCCTCAGAGGAAAAGTTCAGTAAAACAACTTTCTGCTGAAACTAATTAATTGTTGTCACATGACACTGAATTCTATTAGGCGATAATGTACATATACAAGAACGAAAATTGCATGTTTTAGCAGATTGCTCCAACAGACCATTTTCTAGCGTGACTCTCCGCCATTGATATGCATGCTTTGCTGCTGTTTTTATTTTATTTTTTTGCATTAAACAATGCTTGGCGTCACTGCGTGTTGTATTTCATTTTTAACAGTCCCTGGAGAAGGAATTTTGGGCTGTAGTGACGCAACTGGTTCTTGTAATGTCGTAACCTGGGGCCTAGGAATAATCGTAGATGCCACACGTGTTCTTGAGTAGTGGCTAAAACACTGCTTGCCACGCCCAGCACTCCGGGCTATTTATTATTATACATCACGTGCTTCTCGTGTGGACGTCAGGCACGTCCACGGTGGGCACGCTCAGGGGGGGGGGGGGGGGGGGGGGAGTTACTTTCACAATGGCCAGGGACCCCCGTGATAGTGGTCGGGTCCACTAGGCAAAACACTACATTCCTCCTTTACCCACAAATGCAAAAACTAAACAAACATTTGGCTTAGCGACACAAAGTTTCTTTTTCCAGTCTCAAACTCAGTCTCTGCAGATTTCCTGAACAAACAAAAAGAACAGTCTTACTTGGTCTTGGTGCAGCTCACTTCGGCTTCGGGAGCTGACAGAGGGCCAGAAAGTCCCGGTACCTCTGGGATGGCTGCGGGCATGGGCGTAGGTGGTACCTGCTCTGGCTGCGCCCTTCTGGAGGGGTTGGAAACATGTCCTCAGAACAGTCTGTACCCACCAAGCTGGGGCGGCTCGGTGTCCCTTGTGACTCCCGCTCTCCTTGGGCTGGTGTTGTCGAGGCGCTCTCCGCGTCTTCAGTCGTGCGGGGAGTCTCTCCTGCCGTGGCCTCTCTGGGACTCGGGATGCCACTGACCGGTAGTCTTCTCGCTCGGAAGCTCTTCCTCTCCTTCATCTGAGACTTTCCTAAAGAACGACACATTCCTTGTGACCTCTTCTCCATTCCTGACCGCCGTGATCAGTGTTCCGCGGACTCTCGTGACCGTCCAGGGTTCCAGCTCGAAGGGCAGGCGGAACTTTGCCCCTGGGTGGCGGTCTTTCACCAGCACTCGGTCACCCACTTGGATGGGGCTGTCAGCAGCTCTCCTCTTCCGGGATGCTTCGTGGTTGGTTCGTGTCCTGTACTCCATGGACCGGTTAGGCGGGGTCGGTGCTGACGCCCACCTGGGATGGTGTGGGATAGTATCGGTGACTGTTCTGCCAAAACAGAGGCGGCTTGGAGAAACCCCCGTGGTGCAGTGGGGCGTCAACCTGTACTCCCGTAGGAACTGATAGAGGGCTAACTCTATGCCCTGGCCGTCCGCCAGTGCGATCTGAATGGTCTTGTTTAGAGTTCTCATTAATCTCTCGACTTCCCCGTTAGCTTGAGGCCACCTCGGGGTTATGCGTCGGTGCTTAATACTGTGTGACTGCAGGTATTCTGCTAGCTCGGTGCCATTGAAAGGGGGACCATTGTCCGTGCGCAGCTCCCCAATGAGGCCGTGGGTGGCGATTACCTTTTCCAACCTGGGAATTACTTCAGATGCGGCTGTCGAGGACAGGAACTCCACTTCGGGGTATCGTGAGAAATGGTCCACCACTACCAGCATGTACTTTCGTCCGGGGAGACTGCCAAAGTCTGCGCTGGCTCGCACCCATGGAGACGTTGGTCCTTCTTCGGTGATTATTGGCGCCGGAGGGTTGGGTAGGCTGGTCGCTAAACACACTGGACATCGCTGGACGATTGTCTCCACCATCTTGTCGAGGCCAGGGAACCAGAGCTTGCTCCGAAGGCGGGTCTTCGACTTCACAATGCCTTGGTGCGCGCCATGCGCCAGGAGGGCTGCCTGTTGGGTGAGGCAATGAGGTAGCACCAGGCGGGGCCCTCTCAGGCAATCTGTAGGCAGTCGTCATCTTTAGTGGCTCGCGCCACTTCCTCCAAAGAGATCGGTAGCGGCCGTGACCTCTCCACGATCATCCTGACGTATTCCTCCGTGACCGCGGCTTCTGCGGCTTCCGAGTCAGTGGCAGGGCGTGCGTGCCTCGACAAAAAGTTGGCAGGGTTCCGGGTGCCCGGCCGATACTCCACCGTGAGCTGGAATTCTTGGAATTGGAGCACCCATTTTTCGATCCGAGAAGGGGGGCGCATGGAGGAACCTTGGAACAGCGGGACAAGAGGTTTGTGGTCGGTGATGACCACAAAAGGGTGCCCATACAGGTAGATGTGGAAATGCCGGCACCCCCACAGGATGGCGATGGCCTCTCGTTCTATCTGCGAGTACCGCTGTTCCGTCGGGGTGAGGGTTCTGCTCGCTTATGCGATGGGGGCCCATTCTCCGCGTGCTTGTTGTTGGGTTAGCACGGCCCCCAGGCCTGTCGGGCTGGCGTCCACCACAAGTTGTGATTCGTTGCGGGGATCGAAATTGGCCAAGGTCGTGTCAGCCGATAGTGCCGCTTTCGTCCTCTGGAATGCCTCTTGCTGTGCCGGGCCCCACTCCCAGGCGGCAGCCGCCTTTGTGAGGTCCCGGAGGGGGCCGGTGAGGTCAGACAGATCCTTGATGAACCTCCCGCAGTAGGTGACCATCCCGAGGAAGCTGAGAACTGCTGTCACCGACGTGGGGGCGGGGGCCGCGTGAATATCCTTGACCTTTTCTGGGTCCCGGCCAATTCCTTGGTCTGAAAACCGGTAGCCAAAAAAACTGATGTCCTTGCGTAGGAAGTCGCATTTTTCTCAGTGGAGGGTCAGCCCTTGCTCTTGAAGCCGGGTGAACACTGCCTGGAGGCACTGGATGTGCTCGTCCAAAGTTGGTGCGTGGACCAGAATGTCATCACTGACATTTAAGACTCCCTCAAGCCCTTGTAGTACATTCTGAATGATATTTTGAAACACCTCCGCCGCACTCGATATTCCAAAGTTGAGCCGGGTGTAGCGCCAGAGGCCCGCATGCGTGGAGAAGGTGGTAATCGGGCGCAAATCCGGGTGCAGGGGAATTTGGTGGTATCCAGACCTCAGGTCCATCTTGGAGAACCACCTCAAACCAGACAGCTCTCCGACTATTTCGTCTATGGTTGGCGTCAGGTGGCGCTCGCGCTTGATAGCAAGGTTGGGAATGCGCATATCCATGCAGATTCGCACCGCGTCCGGCTGTTTCGGCTTCTTGGCCACTACGATGGGTGACACCCACGGGGTGGGCCCGCTTACCCTCTCAATGATTCCAGCTCGCTTGAGTACCCTCAGCTCTGCTTCAACTTTGGGTCGTAGGTGGAACGCAATGCATCGGTGATGGAGGGCTACCGGGGCGACCGACTTGTCTATGTGGAGGTGGATGGCGGGTCCCTTCAAACAGCCGATCCCTTCGAACAGAGATGTGTGGTTTTGAACCAGATGGTCGAGGCTGTGGGCTTGGACTGTGAGCGCGAAATGGATCAGCCCGAGATCTTGGGCTGTTCGGCAACCAAGTAAGAATCCCGATCTCTCTTGCGACACATAGATCTTGGTCTGCAGGCGAGTGGTGTCGTGGGACAGATCCGTTCGGAACATCCCGCACAGGCGGAGTGGGCGACTGGTGCCGTAGGCGTATACTTGTACCCTCGTGGGATGGAGAGCCGGGGCATTTTCTAGCATCCGGTATACGCTGGCAGCCATCAGGTTGATTGATGCGCCCGTGTCGATCAAGGCTGCCACTGCCTGGTCTCGCACGTTGACTGTGCACATGGGTTCTGCGGATGGTGTAGCCGCCAGCGTGTGGAGCACTCTCACGACATGAACGGAGGCCAAGTCCGCTTCGTTGTCATCCATGTCGCTGCTGGTGGATGTACTGGGTAGCGGCTCTACCTGTCTTACCCTCCTGGGTGGGCCACTCTGTTTCTTCTTGGGTGCCGACAGACATACGCTCGCGAAATGGTTGGCCTTTCCACACGCGCTGCATACTTTGCCTTGTGCCGGGCACGCTCCTCTGTGGGGTGTCGCGCCACCACACCACGTGCGGCCGGGAGGGGCTTGCGCCGGTCTTGGGTTTCTCCGCCGGAATTGTTTCGTGTGATTCTCGGCGGCATCGGTCTTGAGGGCGCACACTGGCTCTGTCTTGATTGCGACCACCGGCTTTGGCTCCATGTGCGCAGCCCTGGCTTTCGACAGCTCCTTTGACCGCCCGAGTACGAGGATGTCGCGCATGGGCATGTTGTCCGCTTCCAACACCCTCTCGCGCAACTTCGACGACGCACAGCCCTGGATAAATTGGGCGCGGATTTCGTCGTCCACGTCGGGAAGGGTGCACGTGCTGGCCAGCTTCTTTAGTCTTGCGGAAAAGACGTCTACTGACTCCTCCGGGAGTTGGCGGGCTTGGCGGAGTAGGAATCTCTCATAGTCGGTGCTAGCGAAAGGTTCAAAGTACACGGTGATGGCGTCGCGCAGCGTGTCATATGTCCTGGGCGGGCCAGCCTCCGTTACGTCCTTCGAAATGTCATGGATGGCTTCTCCGCCTAGGTGTAGAAGCATGGCGCGCCGCCGCTCGGCCGCGATCTCCACCACCACAAAGTAGTTCTCGAGCCTCTTCACCCACTTCTTCCACCATGCCGCCTGCGACGGGCGGTGCCGGTGACAGAAAATGGCTCCAAAGGGGGTACGTTGGCCATGGCCGTTGGGGATGGGCACAGCAGCAGGGGCGGGCTCACCTTCACTCTTCTGGGGGCGGTGCTCTACTCTTCCAGGCGTCGTGCGCTGGTCCTGAGGGGCCGCCTCGGTGTCCAGGAGCGTCCAGGGAAGCAGGAGGGACGACCCAGGGCCTCAGAATGGCTAGATTCGCATCTCACGCAAGATGCGTGAGAAACGGCAAGTCCGGACCACGCGTTATTATTATTATTTATTATTATTATTATTGAGTTTTATATAGCGCGTGGTTACCCTTAGGCATCCCGGCGCTCTGCCAGAAGTAACAAAACACACTATCAGCGCGACTAAGCGGGGAACAAGTGCGTCTTTAGGAGTTTGCGGAATCGCAAAGTACACGTTTCTGCACGAATAGCATACGGAAGCGAGTTCCAAAGTGCTGCCACGTTGACAGAAAATCTTCTTCCGCCAATTTTGGCTTTTTTTACTTTCGCCTTTTGAAGAAGATGTTGGTGGTCTGATCGGAGAGCACGAGAGGCCTTGTAGGGTTGAACCAGATTCCGCAAAATCGGAGGCCCTTTTCCCTGGAGAAGTTTATGGGCCATACAAAGTGCCTTGAACTTCACCCTCTCTTTAACTGGGAGCCAGTGAAGCGCCTTCAGCGCCGGTCGAGCTGACTGCCACCTAGGAAGGTCCATCAGAAGCCTGGCGGCAGCATTTTGCACTTGTTGCAATTTCTTAAGAGTTGACTCAGGGGCCCCCAGAAACAACGCATTACTATAATCCAGCCTGGAGATAATAAGGCCCTGAATAAGTAACCTCCTGGAGGCCATCGGGAGGAGAGGTAGGATCTTCCGGGCTGAGCGAAGCAGGCCAAAGCACACGCCGGCGGTCTTCTTTGCGTGTGTCTTGAAGGATAAATCCTGCTCAAGCCACACCCCCAAACTCTTGATCTCCTGTTTTGGGGTAGGAGGCATACCCAGACAGCTGGGCCAGCTACCAAGAGGGAGAGAAGGGGAAGAATTCCCCAGCATCATTAGTTCGGTTTTAGAACCATTACGTTTGAGTGCTGAATTACACATCCAGGTAAAAATCCTGGTTAAACATGTATGCAGCACGTCGGGTTGATTCACCGGCTGGGGAAGGCCAACCACCAACTGGGTGTCATCAGCATAACTGATGATCCTAATGCCCAGTGGGAGTACTACGCTCTCCAGTGGGGCCATATAGATATTAAATAGTGTGGGGCTCAATGATGAGCCCTGTGGCACACCACACTGGAGGGGAGTCGAGGTTGATTTCTCGAGTCCTTCCCAAACCTCAAACGTCCGATCCTTCAAAAAGAACGTGAGCCATTTCAGGGCCAGTCCGGAAATCCCCACTCCCGACAGTCTCTGGAGTAACACCCGATGGTCTACGGTGTCAAACGCCGCACTAAGGTCCAGGAGGATCACTGCCACCGATCCCCCTGAGTCCAAAATGCTCCTGGCACTCTCCACAACTGCCAGTAGGGCAGTATCCGTCCCCTGACCCGGGCGGAATCCCGTCTGGGAGTCACCTAGGAGGGAGTTGGATTCCAAGAAGCCCGAAAGGCGCCTATTCACCAATTTCTCTGCCATCTTGCTAAGGCCCGGGAGCAGGGAGATGGGCCTGAAATTAGCAAGGTCGGCAGGGTCCAGGCTGGGCTTCTTCAGGAGGGCCTGGACTACCGCTCCTTTCCAACTGGGAGGCACAATTCCTTGAGAAAAGGATAAATTCAAAAGATCCGTCACTGGGCCGCCGATGACAGAAGATACTTGCTTCAAATATTTCACCGGTACCGGGTCTCGTGGGGATCCACTCTTCAAAGTTAACAAGACCTCAAGAGTCTCGTCCACAGTGACCGGGCCAAAAGAATCCAATCCAACTGTCCTCTCACTAATCTGAGGGCCAAGATTACAATCAACCGATGCATCTTGTACTAACCGAGGGAGGGACCCCAAGATGTTCTCTATTTTAGATTTAAAAAACGTAGCTAGTTCTAAACATTTTTCACGCGGGTTATCATGCGTGACCGGAGGTTCAGGAACATACAACAGTTCACTTATGACCTTAAAAGACTCTTTCGATGACATAGAAGAAAGGCTTATTCTCTCCTCGTAAAACTTGCATTTTGCTGCCCTAATGGCAGTTTTGTAGGAGTTAAGTAAGGTCCGATATTCTCTCCGGCTAGCTTCATCCCAGTCGCTCCTCCAAATCCGTTCCTGTCTCTTACAGCCCTTCCTCAAGGCTCTCAGCTCTAGCGTATACCAAGGTGCTGAGCCCACCCTCTTACCCCTAGTGAGTAATCTTTTCTTAGGGAGGACAACATCGAGCGAGTTGATCAGCCAGATGTTTAGATTTGTGTCGGCGGCTAACGTGTCACACACAGGAGGGGGACGAGTCGCCTCCAAGTGAGCTGCCCATGTGTCCACTGGGAGCCTAGACCAGGCTCTTGCAACTATATGGGTTCTGGCAGTGGGTGCTGCTGGAACATCAAACTGCCATAGGGCCGGGACCATAAAATGATCTGTCCAGGGCAATGGCAGCGCAGGCTGAGCTATAAGATGGTCCGAGTTCGAAAAAATCGGGTCAAGCAAGTGGCCCTTCTCGTGCGTTGCACATGAGTTGATCAAATTAATCTCAAATGCTTTCAAATCACATAGAAAGTCCACTGCCAAAGAGTCCAAGGGGTCATCAAAATGGATGTTAAAGTCCCCCAATGCCACAAAGTTAATTGTGGAAGAGGCAAGAAGCGCAACCGTTTCAAAGAAGGAACTGCAAAAGTTGCCCAAAGTCCCTGGAGAACGATAGATAAGGAGGCCTGCCAAAGAAGCGGTGTGCGAAAGCCGTTTAGAAAATTGGCAGCTCTCACAATCACTTATCCCTCCCTCCTGGACCTTACAGGATAACATATCCCTATACAGAATGGCCACTCCACCTCCCCGCCCTGTTGGTCTATCTAAATGAGATATGAGGAAACCTGGTGGAAGTGCTCTAACTATATCAGGCCCAGAACTGGACGAAATCCAAGTTTCTGTTAGAAACAAGATGTCCAGTTTATGGTCGAGTATGAGAGTATGAATTTCTATCGCATGACTGGGGAGGTATCGACAATTCAACAAAGCTATTCCCAGCGCACAATAGTCGTTGGTTGGTACCCGACCCCTATTACATACCCCACAGGGCCGGACCAAATGCCCTCCCTTATGCACGTACCTACATGTAGCATGTTTCGGTGGCCGCCTGAGCAAGAGCTCATCCCTCGAGTACCTCAGGTGAGCCGGAGATAACCGTGATTGGGGCAGCAGGACCGGCCCTAGGCCCGTCTGGGCCCGGACGGGCACAGACGGGCTGAACTCTGGCGTAACTCCGGCGTAACTCCGGCGTAACTCCGGCGTAACTCCGGCGTACCTCCGGCGTACCTCCGGCGTACCTCCGGCGTGACCGCTAAGCGCCGACATGACTACCTATAAGCGTGCGAGGCGAAAGAGAAACGGGACTACAGCACGAGAAGGATCACCCACCCCAAAATGGCCGCCACGAGTCAGGGGCAAAGGACCCGCCAAGTGCGGTGATTTAAACAATTATAATGCGAGTAAGGTGTCAGAGGTGCGTGTATGCGAAGCCGGAATTAAAAACAAGAAATAAGTGACCCAACTTAAATCAAAGTAAACAGTGCAAAACGGGAGATTAAAATCACACACTTCCACACACAGGCGCTGCAGGTGTAATGAAACTGCTGGAATAGGGCAGACTGCCGGGATTTACCTACCTATAAGCGTGCGAGGCGAAAGAGAAACGGGACTACAGCACGAGAAGGATCACCCACCCCAAAATGGCCGCCACGAGTCGGGGGCAAAGGACCCGCCAAGTGCGGCGATTTAAACAATTATAATGCGAGTAAGGTGTCAGAGGTGCGTGTATGCGAAGCCGGAATTAAAAACAAGGAATAAGTGACCCAACTTAAATCAAAGTAAACAGTGCAAAACGGGAGATTAAAATCACACACTTACACACACAGGCGCTGCAGGTGTAATGAAACTGCTGGAATATATACACATACAGTGCGAAAATCAATTTAGATTCAACTTGCATGTTACAAAAAGTAAAATGTTGCGTTGCACGCGAGATGCGTGAGAAACGGCAGGCGGGTCACGTTGTTCCGCGGGTGCAGGCTCCGCAGGCACAGAAGCTTCCCGGGCAGGCAGGAGGTGGTCGCTGGAGGCCGAGGGCGCAGCGGTGGGCCGGCCAGGCGGGGAAATGCACACAGCACGGCTGGGCACGAGGTAGGCAGCCTGGCGCCGGCTGGGGCCACACAGGGGCGGTGCACAGCCACACGAGGAGGGGAATCGATCTGCAAGAGCGAGAGGCGGCAATGCACGCGATGGGGTGGTTAGACCACCTCGTCGCCAGTGTAATGTCGTAACCTGGGGCCTAGGAATAATCGTAGATGCCACACGTGTTCTTGAGTAGTGGCTAGAACACTGCTTGCCACGCCCAGCACTCCGGGCTATTTATTATTATACATCACGTGCTTCTCGTGTGGACGTCAGGCACGTCCACGGTGGGCACGCTCAAGGGGGAGTTACTTTCACAATGGCCAGGGACCCCCGTGATAGTGGTCGGGTCCACTAGGCAAAACACTACAGTTCTGTTCAACGGATTATTCTTCTACTTATCTCCCAGGATGCTTTTCGGGATTAAGTGCTCTAACCAGTATTTGCAGGGTCTCTGCTTTATTCTCCTGACTGCTTCTGTACATAAACATTTCACTTCACCTCTCTCAAGCTATGACCCAAACAGATGCGTTAGGGCTTTGCAATGACCTCTCCTCAAAGTTCCGAGGAAGTATAGCGTGTTGATTATCCGATCCAGCTGTTTTACATGTGTTAGACGTTTTTAGACATTCCTTTTCTTTCTCTTGCCTCCTTGAACTTTTGTTTCTTCGTTCCATGTTCATTGGGCCAGCCTTGGGCACATTCATCTCCACGAGTAAAATGCTGAAGAAGAACTTAGTTCCACTTCCAAATTCATGTCAATGAGTTATTTTGCTCCTTTCGGTTTCCTCTTGTGGTTCATGTACTTGCTGATGTCATTATCGTTTGCCTTTATCCAATAGCTTAGAGTTACCTCATTGCATTTTTCAGCTCTGAGAATTTTGCTGCTCTATTTCACAACTGTCTCACTAGTTTTTTCACAATACAAGTCTTGCTTCCACATTTTACTTTTTGTAACATGCAAGTTGAATCTAAATTGATTTTCGCACTGTATGTGTATATTTTCAGTGGAATAAGCTTCTTTTAATACATTATAATACACGAAAGCCTGCAATCCCAGTACCAGTCTTTAATTTCCTAATTACAGTCTAGTTGTGACGTCTATAGCCACCTGTAATGACAAAATGACAACTACTTAACAGTAATAAATTATTACAAGTAAGTTATGGCATCACAATGTCATCAGAGAAGGCGAAAGGCAAGTCAAGGAGAATTACTACATCTGCGATTTAAAAAATGAAAAACGAGAACTGGCTTTTCGTTATGATCTCTTTTTCTAAAATGAATAATGATCAGAAGAAAGGAGTACCAGGGGGGTGGGAGAAGAGTAAAATGGGTGTATACTAAGTGTTCAACATTGTTTAAGGCTCCTACAATATCTGTTATGTAGGAAATGTTTTCAATAAAAGATCCCCCCCAAAAAAAAATATCAAAAGAAAGGAGAGATTTATCATGGTTTATGTTTTTGCACATATTTCATTACTGGAAAGAAAATCTCTTGGCATGTTACTACTATTTTAATACGATTTACATTAAACTTACTCCAACATGTTTTTGCAACAAGCTTAACTGTTTTGTGGTGTGTTTAATTGCGCTCTACAGATTCCACGTTAATTCATCAGGTCTGCAACATACTGTCTCTTATAATATGGAGTACGACCCCTAGAATTTAACAGGTTTTCAAGAAGAGTGATGGTGTGACATGTTTTATAACAAATAAAATGTCATAAGTGAAAAGGACATTGTAAGAATTTCGTGACCTTATAAAGGAACTCTGCCTTCGGCCTCATTCTGCTATGTGTCACGGAACACCTCGGTGACTTGCACTATCCTCATAATATACAGTAGGGGGCATGTTATCCCATATATTAAACACTTCAGTTAGGTCATATAAAATACCTTAGCCCTCCAAGTTGTCCGTCACTTTAAGCATATTATTGCAGGGGATCATTTCTCAGCCACCGTCCTAGTCTGCCAAAACTTAATTTTGGATATCTCAGCCATCCTAATCAAGAGTTTGGCAACTAGACAGAGTTGATAATGAAGGCTCCCGAGCACCTTTCACTGCTGCATGGATAGTGGGTTATTCTTTTCTTGTGTTTGTAAGGTCTGAAGGCTACTAGCTCCTTCATCTCTACACTGATAGAGGTTTATTGTGTCTTTTTTTTGTAAGGTCCGAAGGCTCAGTAACTCTACTCACTTCTACACTGGTAGTCGTTTAGTAGTGTTTGTTAAGGTCTGAAGGTACATCCCTGCCTCTACCTAGTCAAGTAAGTAAAGGCCCCTTCTCGAGAAGCGCTGGGATTGGCCATAGGGAAGTCTGGGATGCTGTGCTCATGGGAACTGCAGTTCCTTGAGGAGAAGAGCACCGAGGCGCGGGAGGAGAGGATCATGGAGATGGCGGCTGGCAGCAGGAAGGTGAGTGTACTTTTATTTATTTTTATATTGTCAAGGGACAATTTATATACCCAGTATTCAGGAGAGCTTGTTCTCCAGAAACACATAGGGACTGCTACCAAAATTATTTTTAAACCCTACTACTGCTCCTGCTTGCTGGCCTGTAAGACACCCATATTGTGCTCCATATTTTTGGGGATGATGACCTCTTATACCCCCAGCTTCCTCCCTCCAACAAGTATTTCCCTGAAAGACAATAAGCATCATAGGTTTTGTTTCCCCAAGAGAGTGAAAATCTCAGCTAGCGATGCTCGAACAAGGGATTAATATAATATTGACACTTCGCTGGTGTACATACAACCCTGTACTCTTAGTGTACCTTAATGCTTCCATGTTTTCTTCTTCTCTGTTGCTATAAACAAAAGTTTAAAAAACATAATATTAAACACACCTCTCGCTCACTACGAAGAGACATGTAGGGGAGCGCACCTCAGGCGACGAAGTGCACCACAGCGGGATTCACCACATGTGCAATAATTTAAATACACAGCCAGACACTCATGATGAGAAAACAAACAAATATCAGTTCCCCACAAATGCACCTGTAACCCTACATTTGTCATACCAAAGCACCTATAACCCTACATCTGTGATACCAAAGCACCTATAACCCTACATCTGTGATACCAAAGCACCTATAACCCTACATCTGTGATACAAATGCACCTATAACCCTACATCTATGATACCAAAGCACCTATAACCCCACATCTGATACCAAAGCACCTATAACCCTACATCTGTGATACAAATGCACCGTTAACCCTACATCTATGATACCAAAGCACCTATAACCCCACATCTGTGATATCAAAGCACCTATGACCCTACATCTGTGATACCAAAGCACCTATAACCATACATCTGTGATACCAAAGCACCTACAACCCTACATAAGTGATACAAAAGCACCTACAACCCTACATCTGTGATATCAAAGCACCTATAACCCTACATCGACGATACAAAGGCACCTATAACTAGGGATGGGCGGAATTTGTGTAGTCGCCCTACGCAAAGCTCCGGGAACGGTAAAAAATCTCCGCGAGTACGCAAAAGTTCCGCCAACACGCGAAATGGCTTGTTCCGCCCATTCGCGATGCTTTTTTCCTGTTCGCGAACGCAGTTTGCGTGCTCGGGGAGAAATATCTTGCAAACACGCATTTTGAAAGCACGAACAAGCAAAAAATTCCACGGATGGCGAAATTTTTGGCAATTCCACGTTCTCTGCGGAACGGGAAATTACCCAAATTCTGCAAGTGGAACAGAATTTACCGCCCAGGCCTATCTATAACCCTACCAGGAAATTACCCAAATTCTGCAAGTGGAACAGAATTTACCGCCCAGGCCTATCTATAACCCTACATCTGTGATACCAAAGCACCTATAATCTTACAGCGATGACACAAAAGCACCTATAACCCTACATCAGTGATACAAATGCACCTATAACCCTATATCTGTGATACCTAAGCACCTATAACCCTACATCTGTGATATCAATGCACCTTTAATCTTACATATGTGATACCAAAGCACCTTTAACCCTACATCTGTGATACCAATGCACCTATAACCCCACATATGTGATACAAATGCACCTACAACCCTACATCTGTGATACCAATGCACCTATAACCCTACATCTGTGATATCAATACACCTATAACCCTACACATGTGATACAAATGCACCTACAACCCTACATCTGTGATATCAATGCACCTTTAATCTTACATATGTGATACCAAAGCACCTTTAACCCTACATCTGTGATACCAATGCACCTATAACCCCACATATGTGATACAAATGCACCTACAACCCTACATCTGTGATACCAATACACCTATAACCCTACATCTGTGATATCAATACACCTATAACCCTACACATGTGATACAAATGCACCCACAACCCTACATCTGTGATACCAATACACCTATAACCCTACATTTGTGATACAAATGCACCTATAATCCTACATCTGCGATACCAATGCACCTACAACCCTACATTGGTGATACAAATGTACCTATAACCCTACATCAGTGATACAAATGCACCTATAACCCTACATCTGTGATACCTAAGCACCTATAACCCTACATCTGTGATACCAAAGCACCTATAACCCTACATCCGTGATACAAATGCACCTATAATCCTACATCTGTGATACCAAAGCATCTATAACCCTGTGATACAAATGCACCTATAACCTCACATTGGTCATTCCTGAAATGCGAGCGTAAAGGCAGCGTACTGCAGAATTCCTCCATTCACAAATGTCTTTTGCAAGAGTACACTTCTACCATCTCTAACTCTGTGAGCCAAGACGTCGTTTGAGAGGTAAAATCTCCATCCTGATTCACAGAATTAGGATCGGGAATTTACCTCGCAAGTCGCTTTTTTCCACGCACCTATCCTGAACATGCATGTACAAAATGTTATGCGAGTCAGACCCAGAGTTTCAGAATCCCATACTTTAATATGTAAATAACATTCACACAGCATAAATGGATTAAAAGCGTATGGCTGGTCCTGTGTTTTTGTAGATCAGTTCTCAAGGTTCTATGTCAATATTACAAACATGCTATGCTTAATTTGTGGTGGAGACTGCTGGTGCTCAGCAATTTAGTTATAGGTATGGGCCTTTATCCAAAAGGGCTAGCATTCAGTTTTTGCGGTAGGCAGAGATGGGGCTGTACTTTTCAATGAACTGGAAGGAAAAGAGAAGGCTTGGGATCCAGGGACTGCACAGTGCAGAATGCAGCGCAGAGTGCATTACAGGCACAATTGTTCTATGGAGATCAAAGGTCCGTTTCACTGGTTCAATGCAGTCATCGCGACAGTGACTTTCAACATTTCTCTCTCTGGCCCTGCTATTAACCCAACCGGCAAAGCCACTTGCCTCTCCACAGACCATCCAACGTACACCCCCAGTCCTGGCACCGCAAGCAACCCGTTTAACTGTTGCATGTGGACAGGATGGAACTTTGCAGCTCGTCACTGGCACAGCAGTAGGAGACTGCAGTTTAGAGACAGCTCTCATCACCAAGATGGAGGAGACAGAATGAAGATGCAGACAAACAATGTCTTGAGCACCACAGTCTCCCTTCAGGCTGCCCCCTTCGCAGTGCGTTCAGTCTTCAGCCATAGACCAGATCAGCCACAGCCTCCGCTTGCCCGGACTGATTCAAACTTGGCTGAATGAAGCTGCCCTCATCGGAGAGGGGGACAGTGGCTCCAGATAACTTTCCAGCCTGAGCCAACCAAATACTTCCACTGTAGACCAAGACCAGACAGGACAGCATGCATGCAGGCAGGCAGGCCTACACATCTGTGCACGCCATACTGTGCCACCCACACAGGCAAGGCCATGTTGAGAAAGTGTGGATGCTGCAGGCCGCCCGTTGGCTGGTTTGATAGTTGGGGCCAAGTCTGCTGCAGAAGGGACGAAGCAGCAGCTCATTGCGAGAGACTTACTGGTACAAATGAACTTGTGCCAGAGACTATACATCAAGTAGAGTGAGGTGGAAGGACAGGGCTGCATGGGTGCTTTAGTGGAAAGCTGATGCTTGTGTGACGCAATCTAGACATGGGAAACCCAGACGAGTCAGACACTGCACTGTGAAGTGAAAACACATAGGTGCCTGGAATACATGGCCAGCAGTATTAGTCGCAGGAAGGGCAGGCAGTAATGTCACGAAGGTGATCCAGTGTTGCATGGGGCCAAAACTCTGATGAGAAGGTAGACAACGCTCCCTCGTGGACGTCAATTCACCAAAATGCCATCTCATGTCATTTGGCCACAATGACTTTACAAGAAGGGATTTGTTATGACCTTTGCCCGCTGTCACTCTCCCTTCTACCGTCTGTTTTTCGACATTCTTATTTGTTTATTATCTGTCTCGCCTGTCTTTCTCACCTGTTGCTGTCTCTTTCTCACCTAGTCTCCTCGATCTCAACTGAGTCTTTCTTACTGATCTCCTTAAATTTCACATGCCTTCCCCTCTCACTTGACTTTCTCACCTGTCTCTTTTACACCTCTCTCTCACCTGTCTCCCACCTCGCTTACTTGGTCTTTTTCTCATCTGTCTGTCTGAATATCACCTTTTTATATCTCCCTTTTCCCCCTCACCAGCTTTTCCTGAGCTGTCTTTTTCTAACCTACTTGTATTATTTTTTTTTTTTTTAAATAAATCTTTTTATTGCAGTAAATAAACACGACAGTTTGGCAATTACACTTCACGTATAGCATAGCTTGGTACAACTTAACAAACATCAAGTCATTCATACCCCTCTTAGCGTTCAGCCTACTCATCCCCCTCCCGCCATTCCTCATGGGGAGGAACTGTCCAACATTCGCACTTACTCCTCCTCCGTCGGGTCTACGCTGGCAACCAGTGCGCAAAGCATTCCCCCATGTTCATTCCGACTCCCCCAGATCCCTGTCCATATCTGTGAGCACCCTCTGTCCTCATAAACTACCCTTTCCACTTGCATACACCAATCCATGTCTGCCTTCCAGTCACTCAGTGTTGGTGCTGAGCAGTGGCGGCTACTCCGCTAAGGTGGAGGAGCGTTGCCCCATTACTGCAAAGCAGTAAAAGAAAGAACAAATTCAATGATAATAACTCAAGGTTATTATCATTGTAATTGTTCCTGCTGTACAGCTTTGAGGGGTGGGGCTACTCTCAGAGTAGAGGCGTAGTGGTTTGCCCACTCCAAGTGCACAAAGACTGTTTGGCCTGCTCTCTCGGGCCGATCAAACTGTCTTGTGCACTTTGCATGTTCTCAATGCAGGCTGCATTAGAGCCTGCTTGGAGAAAATGCCCGGGCCCTAATTCCCTGGCTGAGCGCTGATCCACAGCACTCAGACTAATCACAATGTTGCATTGCAGCCTTGTGATTGGCTTAGGGGAGGGAGCTTGGCTGCTTCCTGTTCCAGCCCTGGAGAGGAGAAACTAAGACGAAGTGGGAGAGAGCGGAGATGAGGTAAGTTTTTCTCTCATTTTTTTTTTTACATACCCCCACCAACACCCTAATCCTGGCCCCCCCCCTCCGGCCCGCCCCGCCACTCCTGATCCATGCGAGCCACTACTGGTGCTGAGCAGCCCTCCACATCCTGGGGATGTTACGTTTAGCTACCATGCGGCCTAGTGCGACCGATAGTCTTTCCCCTGCTGTTAAGTCAGTTGCTTCCCAGACATTCAACAAGCACCACTGAGGTGAGGTCTCTATATCTTCTTTACACAATGCCATCATACATGCTATCACTGCCCTCCAGTATTCCTGAAACCCCGGACAGTCCCACTACAGGTTAAGAAAGGTGCCCTCTTGGCCACATCCCCCTGGGCATACTGGTGACTCAAATCTACCCATCTTAACCAGTGTTGTGCATGCATAATACACCTTATGTCTAAAGCGGGAAAGAATGGCCACCTCCCTAGGGAACGCCAGCACCTCCTGCCACTCATCATCCTAGAATTACCCCCAGGTCTGCCATCCATTTGTCACGTACCTTCGCTATGGTGCACAGGCATTATTTAATATTTTTCGATAAGATAGGGAGATTGCTTTTACCTGCATGAAATCATCTAGTAGCAGGTCTTCAACGGGGACGACTCTGGGAGGTCCTCCCCTTTGGAATTGCCCTCCGTAGCATGTGTCTTATCTGTAGGTATCGGAAGGTTTCTGTGGGTGCTAACTGGTATTCCCCCTGCAAGTCAGAAAAAGATTTCACCTTCCCATTTGCCCAAAGGTCCCCAACACTCAATAGGACTGTAAGGTCCCATTTAGCAAATCCCTGGTGTTTCCCTAGGAGGCCCAACTGTGCTGTGTCCCACAATCGCGTGGCTTGTGTGCTCTTACCATGCCATCCAAGCGCCATTGTTGCCGCGTGCCAGAGTTTGATTATCACTGAAGATGGGGGGGAGCAGCGGTGTGTCAGGTTTCCCGCCATCGATGGCCCTGAGATAGCTCCCTATTAGCATGTTACGCCAGTCTATTCTGGGAAACATCCTGAACATGACTCCGGAACAACGAGTTCCAGGGTCACACAAGCAAATGACTTGCCCGAACAACAACTTAGCCTGAACCACGCTAAGTGGGTCTAGTGTTCGGGATGGGCGTAGTGGAGAGGAGCGTCAGAGGAATAGGACAGGTAAGAGGGGTTTGGGGTAGATTTTAAGGGGTGGGAGGGGTTAGAGTTAGTTTTAAGGGGGTGAGGGCATCGTGTTAGTTTATAGGGGTTGGGGGGATTTGTGATCGTTTTTGGGGGTGGGAGGTATTTGTGTTAGATTTTAGGGGTGGGAGGGGTTCGTATTAGTTTTTATGGGTTGGGGGCTTTGTGATCATTTTTAGGGGGTGGGAGGGGTTTGTGTTAGTTTTAAGGGGTGGGAGGGGTTAGTGTTCGATTTTAGGAGGTTGGAGGTGGGGGGGTACGGGGTAATGTTTAGGGAGGGGGAGGGGGTCGGTTTAAATTTTAGGTGGTGAGTTTACCATGCATTTCTTTACCACGAAAATTTGTGGTACAAGAATGCGTGGTAAAATAAATTGCAGTGGAGACTAGGTCGTACTACAGACCGCGTGGTTTAGGGAGTCGTTGTTGAGGAACTTGTTGTTCCAACATACAAGCGTCTATTCTATATGCCAGTTCATCTTGTGGTAGGTGTACCCAGTAGTTAATCACTGTGAGTTGGGCTGCCAGTCTTAGCCCTGATGGGCCGGGAGTGCAATCCCCCCTTTGTACCAGCTCCTCGTCAGTTTTTGTAAGGCTACCCCGTCCCAAAGGAGCTTTTCTCACCACAGCTTCGACCGGCCAAAAACATGAAAGCGGGACTAAGTATGGTTTATTGTGAAGGATATATAACAAGCACTGGCATAGCCAATAGGTCTAGTCTTTGGGACCTTATAAGTGTTTAGCAATGCAGTACATTATCCCCCACTGGCATGTCCACACACTGCGAGCCTTAAATAATATAGCGCCACATACCTCGGAAGAGCGCCACAAAGAATGTTTTTTGCCTCCGCTAGGCTCGACCTAAAAACGGCATTTGAGGGAAGGAGACTGACAGGATGTAGACAGCATCAAGTTAAGTTATGCTGAGTGCTGAGGATGATGTGTTCGCGGAAGTAATTTAGGCGAAATTCATTTCAAGAGAATGCATCACAAGGGGGCGCTTCTCAAGACAACGCAAAACTGGGCCGCAGTCAGTCATGTGTCAGATTACACAAGACTTATTCTATCCCAAGCCTGCCGCTAAACCTACGGGCCTGCCAGGTATGTACATTAACTCTGCAGGCAAGGCGACTACACGTGTACAAAGCTATGAAAAGATATTTAAAATTAAAAGAGAGGAAAGGAAGAGTCAGTCACCAGCGCAATGGTATATCGAGTGACTGGATTTGAGAGAGGGTCAGCGCGGTGGGCAGGCACACGCCTGGGGGTGACGCAGACACTGGAACGAGCTCCATCTTGTATAAGGCAAGTGGTGGGCGGGGAAAGATTCCAAGGCCCATGGAGGAAGAGACAGGGTACTGAGTATCAGATCCAGGGCTGGCACGTGACGAGCCTCCTCGCGCCACTACACAAACACCCGCTCAGTGTAGCTCCTGTCAGCCGAATGGAGTGACAGTGCACATGAACATATCCTGCCTTCACGGGCCTCGGAGCATTCTTTTCTCTGCTTCAGATGCAAGCTTGCATGGGATCTGCACACAGGATTTTGTTCAAACTAAAGATCAGTGGCGGGATTGCGGCTAAATCCAGTCAAGTCGCTTGGAAGGAGCAGAGGCCTTAAACTGGCATTATTTTGGGAAGTCTGTGGCAGTCAATCTCAGCATGTGTGCCTCCTTACTCTAGTATTCTAGAGTTTCAGTCAAAATCTCTAAAGCACCTTCAAAAGGCACTGCAGCTGCTCGCTCCCGCAGGCAAAACACCGTGGGATGCGAGGAATGCAGCTGCAGAGTCCCGCGAGTGGTGCGCGCACGCTCGTGTGAAATCTCACACATAACAGATGGCACACTGCGCGCCGCTGCTCGTAACCACAAGCCGTAGGCCGTGGGCGGATACATTTCCTGGGAAAGGTGGGAATGACATCCGCCTTTGCCCAATTGCTTGCTGTCTTTTTACAAAGACGCACGCAAAGCTCAATAGAAAAAATGCTCCAAAAAAACCTCGCGCACGAGCATGTGAAAAGTCCAGAGTGATTCCAAGAGGTCGTTTTCCTAGAGCAGCACATGCGCACTGAGCTAGGCTCGACCTAAAAATCAGGGTAGTGCCATCATTTTATAGAGGGCCGCCTTTCCCAACAGAGACAGTGGATGGGTCTTCTAGTGATGTATATCTTCTCTTACACATTGCGGGTGGGGGTTCTAAATTATGGTCATAGAAAAAAATCTGGGTCACCAGTAACATACACCCAGATATTGAAATCCCTCTGCCACCACCCATGCTGTACATGATCTAGGCAGTTGCAGAACCATTCCATGGAGGACATATATTAATGATTTATCCTAATTTATAGTACAGCCCAAATATTGCCGGTATAGGTCAAATATTTAAAGTATCCTGTGCAGTGTGGAATACGGGTTTGCCACCTAGAGGAGGATGTCTTCCGCATACAGGGAGATCCTATCTTTCCAGTCTTCGGTCCACCTTAGCCCCCTGATCAGTGGGTCTCCCCGTATCCATACCGCCAATGGTTCCAAAACCAAGGGAAAGATCAACAGGGAAAGGGGGCACCCTGTCTCATGCCTCGTTGCACAGGATGATCACCGATCTTGCACCATTCACAGACACTTGTGCCAAGGGGTCCGTATATAAGAGGTGTACCCAAGATAAGAATTTTGGCCCGACCCCCTGCTTTCCAGGACTGCGAACATGAAGGGCCAATCTATCATGTCAAAGGGCATTCGGGCATCCAGCTACATCACTACGGCATCCTCCAGGACACAGCTCACCCACCCCAGTACCCCACGTAGGCATCGCAAATTAAGTGTGGTATTTCTACCAGGCATAAAGCCTGACTGATCAGGATGGATCAATTTGCCAATCACTTCCGTCAATCAGGTTGGCATCAATTTGGCCAAGATTTTGACCTCTGTGTTTAGTATGGAGATCGGCCTATAAGACGTACATAGTATCTGCGGTTTGCCTGCTTTATGTATTACCACAATTGTGCAAAAACCAAAGGAAATGATGGACGGAGTGTTGAACATTGCAAGCACTCACCCCCAGTCAACCGATCTGGGTTTAATCCATCACCGTTCTTTAGCCCACTCTGCCACCCCAGTTCAGACATGGCCATATGCAAATCAGTCTGACCCTGTGCCTCATGGGAACAGTCCAGCCCGAACTGCCAAGCCATGTCTTCCCTGGACCGGAAACAAGCTTCCTAGGACCGGTTTCTGGCAATGTTCAACACTCCGTCCATCATTTCCTTTGGTTTTTACCACAATTGTGGCCAGTCTCTGGTCCTCTAGTAGCCTCCCCTCTTCCCTACTCTCCTGAAACATTTTCACTAGGTAGGGGCCGATTTTAGATTTTGTGAGCTTATACAGTTCAGTCGGAAGGCCGTTCAACCGGATATCTGCCTCTATCTTTATTACTCTCTGTCGCACCCTCTAACCTTTATATCATCTCTATCTGCCATTCTGCTTTGTCACTTTATCGCTACATTCTCAACTGTCTCCCTTCTTTTAGCGGTCACTTTCTCATTTGTTCATATCCCCACCTCTCCACCTGCCTATTTAACACGTTTCTTATTTCACCTCTCTCTCACACCTGCCCCCTGTTCTCTGTGCGGTAGCTGATCATTTTCTCTATCACTGGTCTGCCTCACTTGTTTCCCTCTACCCTCTCCATCCCCTTCTCTCTGAACAGACTCTCTGACCAGTCTCCCACCCCTCCACGCAATGGCGTAAGGCAAAATGATGGGAAGAGGGGCCGTTAGTCTCCCATATTTCACAGTTATTCATTGGTCTTGGGCTAAATGGGGCCCCCTGAAAAGTTCAAAAGTCCCTGAATGGCTGGGAGTCCCCCTGCACCGCATGGGCTGCAGGGGTCCAAGTTGCTCTCACGTCTCTCCTTGTTTCAGCTCCCTCTTTCTTATTTGTCTCCTAGTTGTCCACCTCTGAGCGGTTTCCTTCTAATAAGCCTCACCTACCTCCCTTAGCCTCTCAGTCGTTTACCGCACATCTGTGTCTATATAAATTTACTCATACCTGCCTCTACCCCTCTCCCTGTGGCCATTAGCTATCTCTTCCTTATATGTCTATCTATATCACATCTCTCCTACTGTCATACCCTCTCACCTGTCTTCAGGGCCGGACTGGCCGTAGCGGGCCCCGGGCAATCCCCGTTACGGGCCGTTTTTACAGCATAGCTGCAAAATCGGCCCTGTAACAAAATTGGCCGAAAACCGGCCCAGGTAAAGAGCTCGGCGGCACCCCTCCCCCCGGGTGTGAGGGGGCCGGCCTAGCACTTTGCCAGGGCCGGTTGAGGTTCCCAGTCCGGCCCTGCCGGTCTTCCCCTCTAACTCTCATCTGTTTGTCTCATTTCTATCACCTATACCTCTCAACTGTGTCACATTCTTTCACATATGTCTATATCCGTGTCACACCTGTTACCTCTCTCTGCTGTCTTTATTCCCTTTTTCTCTTCCACACCTCTGTGTTTGTCTCTCACTTATCTCCCTGTGGTGCCCTCTTTCTTGCATTATTACCCCCACCTCAGATTCTTTCCACTCGAACCTTTCTCGTTCCTGTATTTCTTGCCCCCTTCACATGATCAGGAGAAGTATGAGGCGCAAGGATGCCTTTTACAGGGGTTCACTCTTCATGCAAAATAAATATTTCTTCTGTAAGTGTGTTACTTTGCTTTATCTGGCTGGTGCGGAGAGTTTTCATCCCCCTCATGCATGCGACATAGCCGAGGGGGACAGGAAGCAAACAAGGTTCACTACAGCCTGGTTTAGCTTCTTTTTCTGCCACTGCCCTTACCGGGTTTAAGGCCAGGGGTCGCAAAGACAGTGCCAGAGGTTGCTGGAGACAAGCCAGAGATCGCAAATGTGACTCCTGGCGAGCCCATAAATGACGTCCATACTGACTCCCTTTTTTATTCTCTCTCTCTCCTTCTGAACTACACAATTTGCAATTCTAGTATCTGGAACTTGCCTGGAGTCACAGTTTCGAAACGCTCCCAGAGTAGAAGTAAATACGAAGCAATTGCAAATAACTACAGACTAGGTTCAGGATGAAAGTTAACCAAGCCTGACCCTGCTAAACCGCCTTCTGCGCAAAAGTGTGTGGATTGGTTACTTTCTGGAAGTGGCCACTCTACTCTCAGCATCTACATATTTCGCCCTATTTTTCCAATCTAGCGAATCTTGGCTGCTCAACAAATACTTTTAAATGATATCTTGTTGGATTCTGTGTTGCTCCCTGAGGATTCTGCGATCGTTTCAATACCTTTTATCAGACCACTACCAATTACAAAGAGCACACATATGATGCAGTGTATTTTAGCTTCACAAATCACACTGTTTTGCCACATCTACCTGCTCACCAAGGAGGTCCCACTGCCACAGTGGGTCAGTACCGGGTGAGGGCTGTGGCGTGTGGGAGGTACTGGGCGGCTCTTGAGTTTGCAGCTGCAAGTGGGCCCACACCCAGGCCAGGGGCGCCCGCCACCGTACTTGCTGTTGCCACAATTTGGGTCCTTGCAGCAGGAGAGGTTCACGATTCCCTGAACTGAGCACTACAAGGTAGTGATAAGGGGCCACTGCATACATACCACTCACGGTAATAAAAAGGGGCTTCGACAAGATCTCAACGCATTTGAACAGGCATCTCAAGATGCAGGGCATTGAGTTGCCACGAACCTGATGCACATCCCGTGACTGGTAGCCGTGAGACGCACCTACAATGCCAACTTCATCCCATTTCACAGGGGGCTCAAACAAACCCAGGCTGAAATTAAGGATGCCTTTGTGCAATACTACAGTCCCTATATGCTCCTTCTGCGATTTACACAGAGTCAGAGGCAAACTGATACCTGGCGACCATACATCTACCAACACCCAGAGGATGGCTCTGGAAGCCCCAATGACACTGGAGGAACTTGTGACCGGGGATGTGCAGCGGGAACTGGCGTGTACGATTGAACCTAGCTCTCTCTGAGGAGGTTGCCCCCCCGACCCACTGCGACCACGAGGAAGATGAACATGGCGAGAGGATGCTGTCACGATGCATGCAACAGACACAGGTATGTGCATCAGACACTCCAGAAAACCCACTCTGACTCCTCCCGCGATTCAAAGCACTGACCATGTACCACAATCACTGCACATGGACAGATATGGGAGTTCTCACAGTGGAAGACTGGTTCCCCAGTGACACTCTACACACTTATGATACCCTGGTCGATATTTGGGAGGTAGGGACATGCCTTTTTCTGAGTCACAACCGCCATTTTGGTGCCATTAGAGACACTCAGGGTAATGGGAAGATTGAATCACCAATGAATCAAACCGTACACTCCAGACAGCCCACTCTGGCTAACCCTACGCTTCAAAGCACTGACCATGCACCACAATCACCGCGAGCGGGCAGACACTAAAAGCGTAACAAGGAACCCCCGCTTCAAATAGATCCAATTCAACTACTTACATCATATGTACCCAACACCGAAGCGGGTGGCCCGGATGTTTCCTGGCGCATCCAACACTAGACCACGCTTCCTAACATTTTGATAGAAAGAACTTCACACATATAGTGTGGACATGCATTGCGATCACGGGCTACTGGCCAAATGTCACAACTATGCTCCAACCTCTCATGGGCAGGCCACTTACTCCAGACATCAAGCCCTGCCTACTCGGTCCCATGCCTTGCTCACCGAAACTCAAACACACTGTGAAATTTATAAACTTAAGACTGGTCCTGGATAAATGTGCCATAGCAAAAACATGGAAGTCGCAATAACCTCCAGGCACCACACAATGGCTGAAGGACATAGAGAAATGGACCAGAGCAGAGATTGAGTCACTTGGCAAACAATAGGGGGTCAACATGGAGCTACCGGGCTTGACCGCTGGGAAGCTCTCTTGGCGGTGGTGCAGGCAAAAAGACCCTCCTAGGGGATATGCACCAGTCATAAATCTTAGATATCTGTCCAGAGGGTGCCAACTCTCCCAAGCAACTGCGCCCCGTGGGATGTACCCAACACTCTAACCCTACAAGGCGCCCACTTGGAGACTCTAATTTCCACTGCACAGGGCACAACAGGTCCACCACCCGGCACGCAAAGGGCCGGCCCAAAGCCCTCAGTGCAGTTGACTCTCTCTTTCTCTCCCACCCCCAATTCCCACAAGATTAGCACACATATACTTCCAAATTTTGTCTCAGTACTGTTATTATGTTTTTACAGTTCACATTAACTAAGACCATAATGTGAAGAACAAGGCTATTGTGGAGCCGGAAGATCTACACCTACGATAGGCACAGGGAGTTGTAAAGATTAGCTACACTCAAGTGAGATGGACTTCTAGGCCTTTTCGGGCCCTTTTAAATGCATTTTAATTTATTGCTGATGAATCTTTAATATTTTAGTTTCCATAGGGGGATTAAACAATAGTGTGGGGACTATTCCTTACCGGTATTGAGGTCTGCTGTAGATAGCTGCTGTTCTTCACTCCTACCGGTCCACCGTAGCACTCGCATGCTGATTGAGTGGAGGGAGGATTAATAATTTGTATTTCCTCCCCTCCTCCCACTTAGAGACACCATCTTGGAATGGGAGCGGTATAGTTGCTCGGCCACACCACTTCCTCTCTGGATAAAAGCGGATGATGGGGCCAACGTGCAGCGGATGTGCGTAGTCGGGGCGCCACAAGCAAGCCCGTCTGTGCTTGTCTGCACCTGGATGCAGCCGGTCCCCCTGGCTGTTTTGGCACAGATTTTCCTCAGCAGCTGAAATATTCACGAGAAGTTCTACTCCATCTTAATACCGTGAATGGATGAGCCACCTTTCTCCATTGAGTCTCTCAGACCGGTCAGAATCAGCACCCATCGTTTGTCTCACTTGTAACAGAATCTTCCATAAGTTGTGCTCGCCTGGTGAGGGCACTATCTGCAAAGCCTCTGTTAATAGCACTGACCCTCGAGCCGATGGCTCAGCGTTTTCTTGTACCCTCAGTAATTCAAGATCGGTAGTAAAGCACCACGCTGAGGTTTCAGATCGAATTTCTAATCAGCATTTAGATCTGCGATTTGTAACAGAAACATGGGCAGATGACTTCTCAGGCCCTGAAATCATTACTGCTACACCTGTTAGCTACTCTGTATTCCGTCTTGATAGACCTATTAAAAGGGGTGGGGGGCTTGCGATATTCTACAGAAAACATTTGCAAGCAGTGTTCACTCCAGTCATCATAGAAGGCACGGAGGCAGTGATCTTTAACATCGAAGTCTCAAAAATCCAATCACTCAATGGCCTACTTATATATCGCCTGCCGAGTACTAGAGCACGTTATGTGGGCAAAATTAGCCATGTATTGGAATCATTGCTTTTGAAATCTGATTTTATCATTTTTGGGGATTTCAATTTCCATCTGGAAAACCGGTCTGACACTGATACAGAACATCTTCTTCGGTATAGCCCAGAAAGTGGAGGGACCCACTCATACTGCGGCCATCTGCTGGATGGGATTTCCACTAATAACCCCCAATATTAATTACACTCATAATTTTGCCATTAATCTGGACAGATCACTTTGCTGTAATGTGGTATTTAAAATTACATAACTCTCCCCCCAGGACTCAGAACCTTCACCAGATGAAGCTGGAATGGCAAAAAATCCAGACCCCTGACCTTGACTCTCGACTCCCTCAATCTCTTTTCATCCAGGAAACGAGTCGAGATCAGATGGCAGAGGATTACCATAACTGGATTATCTCAACCCTTAATGTTGTTGCTCCTGCCAGAAGCTCAAATACAAACTATAGAAAGTTATCTCAGCCCTGGTTTACTGACTCCCTTAGAACAATCAAACAGGAATGCCAAAGACAAGGGCGCAAATGGCGGTCTAATTATAACAGAGAGGAGAGAGACAAGTATGAATCCTGTATAAGCAGGTACCAACAATAAACCTTGAATGCTAAATCCTTATATTTTACATCACAAATAAATTCAGCCAACAACATCTCCAAAACTCTTTTCTAAACAATAAAAAAACCTGACTATCCCAATGGAAGCTGAATCGGCAATCATTAATCAGGATTTCTGCAACTCCATAGCCAATACCTTTTAGGAAAAAGTTTTGAATATTTTTAACGAGTTCACTAATAGCTGTTCGTCAAACAGTTCTACAAACCCAAACACCAAGCTAGCTAATCTCAGACACTTTAGTACCCCCTCAGTGGCACAGATTGCTGAACTTATTCCAAAGATCAAAGCAGGATCACCCGATGACCCATGTCCCCCTAAGATTGTTCACATGGTCCCTGAAGTCATAGCACAACACCTTCTTGTCATTTTTTCTACCATGTTCCAGACTGGTTTTTTCCCCACCACCTTGAAAGCAGTACCAGTGCTTCCGCTGCTAAAGAAATCCACTCTTAACTATCTAGACCCCAACAACTACCGACCCATTGCAAGACTTCCCTTGCCGGCTAAATTAGCAGCAAAATTATGAATCTCCAACTCTCCTCCTTTTTGGAGGTTAATCATCTCTTGGATGATACGCAGTTCAGGTTCAGAGAAAATCACAGCACCGAATCTGCTCTGCTCACAGCTACAGGGGAAATTAGATCATCTCTAGACAGTGGGGGTAATGCAGTCCTGAAACCTGCTGGACCTCTCTGCAGCTTTTGATACGGTCAATAATGACCGTCTGCAGGATCGAGGGATAAGTGATTCAGCACTGGTGCTGCTTAAATCTTTTCTTTCAGGACGCTAACAAGTGGGGTCACTGGGTACGTTTTACTCAGGGTCTTGCTGCTTGCCCTGTGGCGTTCCTCAGGGGTCTTCTTTGTCCCCCACGCTGTTTAACTTTACGTTACACTACTTGCTGCTTTGATTAAATCCTTTGGTCTGTCCTTGGCGTCTTATGCCGATGACACACAAATCATAGTCTCATTGGCAAGAAATGAAAGTTATTCTTTCAACACGTTTTACAACTGCACGAGTGCAGTGAGTAGTTGGATGGCCAACACATGCCTGAAGCTGAACTCCTCCAAAACACAGGTTATTCAGTTCGGCAATAATCCAGCTTTTTGGTCGTCTAGCTGGTGGCCTTCCGACCTGGACACTGCTCCCACGCCAACCTCCGAAGTAAAAAAACTTGGGGTTTCTGCTGGATAGTGAGCTAAAATATAAAGAACAAGTTAACTTGATTACTTCCTCCTCCTTTTTCTGGCTTAGAACTGTAAAGAAAATCGAAACATTTCTTCCGGCTGATCCATTGAAAGCAGTGGTTATCGCCTTAGTTCTATAGTGACTGGACGATTGTAACAATCTTCATGTCAGCCTTCCGAAGGGTTTACTTAAGAAACTGCAGACCATTCAAAATGTGGCCGCTCGATTGCTCCTAAAAATTCCCATATATCAGTCAGTCAGGATCTTTATTAGACAACTGCACTGGCTTCCGGTTTGCCATCGCACTACCTTCAAGGCTCTTTGTCTGGCCGACAAAACACTTCATGGAAATACCCCACCATACCTCAAGAAAACCTTGTGTGGTACATTCCGAGCAGAACATTGCGTTCTTGTTCAGCTAGTCTGCTGAGGGTTGCTTCCTTCAAACGCGCCACCTGTGGGGGAAGAAGTTTCTTCAGAATTACAGCCCTCCATTGGAACCGCTTGCCACTTGAACGGAAAACGGCGCCTTCACTCTTGGTTTTTAGGAAGAGCCTCAAAACCTGGTTATTTAATCAATGATCCTCATGGACACCACTCAGTTCTCGTCTTCTTCCTTCTGATCTGTACAGTGGCAAGATGCCTCCGGGTATTCATGCGCTTTATAAGTTGTTTCATTCATTCATTCATTCATTCATTCTATTTGTATTCCTGCCTAACACTCATGAAATGTAAAATAGGTAATAAAACGTAGGTAAACAAAAAAAAGAAACAGCATATGAGCAGCGCGAAGAACTACATAAAACGTGTTCCTGTTCTTTTTTATGATGTGTTATCTATGCACCTTGCATCAGAATTTCCATTGCATCTCTGGCACCACACCCAGTATGATAAGCTTCATTACCCCACATGAAAAGCAGTAAAATACCCATTTCTATTCCGATACGAAAAAAACACGATTAACCCGGAAACCGTGGAAAGAAAGCACCTGGCTAATCAACAAAATCAATAGAGCACAGTTAACGCTCACGTAATGTATGCTCTGAAAAATTCAGTATCTTACAACCAATAATTGTGAATCACACCCAAGGAAGGGTTCAAGGGTCTGCGTCATAATTATGAAACAAAGGGAGAGATCACTTCCGCATGGTTATTGACAAGTGAAGCAGTAGGCCCGAGCATCAAATCGAGTCCCCAATCTCCTCTCCCGGCCTATAACTACCCCAGAGGGCCAGCCCCATTGCAGATTATTTACTGGAATTGTGTCTCGAGTTTCCTACGATATCACCCATGTGTATAATATGGTGGTATCTTCACATCGCTCACCTTTGCCCCCTTAGATTAGATCAGTGAATTCGTTCAAGGCTGCTTCTACCAAGGAAAGAACGAATCCTGTGTTGACCTAAACTACCCTCTTATTCATCAAAGTTTTAATCTTATATGTGCGTGATTTTCACATATTCTGTATAAAAAGCACATAATTTTAACATTTTCTATACAAAAAACTTACTGCGAACTGCAATCAGGCCCTCTTACGCCAACCAGAGCCTCGCTGCTTGTTAAAGTGCATACACTTGGTTTCAGAATCATTGCATTTTTGGTTTAGAAACATCATACTTAAAACAACGAGTCAAGATGAATAGCGGAGTAAGAATCTATTATAAGCGCCAAGAGGCGGCTTTAGCTCTGAACCGATGGTTCGGTTATAGAAAACCAGCTTTCTATAATGCGCCTCTGCATACTACACTGAAAACAAGTCGTCGAAACTGAATGTATGTGGACTTGGTCAGTGCTTTTCATTTACACTCACACCGACTTCTAAACCTCCACGATCAGAAATCTGTAACTCTGGAGAATGAGGATACAAAGTTTCTGGTTCGTCCTGGAATCAACAAAAAAGAAAACATACTTATTAGGAAGTATATTGAAAGACTGGGTGGCTGGAATATAGGGTTACTTTTATGTTCGTTCATTAGCAGTCTTTGTGTCAAAGAAAAATGTACACAAAATGATCATGTCTTAAAATTATTGTTCCATTCGGCGCAGATTTTGTATCATTAACTCCAATGGTGCGAAATGTTTGCAAACCATGCATAGAGCACACTGTTTGTGTCAGACCATATTCTTACAACGGTGTTCTAGTACCACGCTTTGCCTTTTGTATAGCACTTTTTTTTTTTACCATTAGTAGGGCCTCGAAGTGCTTTATTCATCTGGCCACCTTTACGTGCAGATGGCCACTGCTCAATCGTGTATGTTGTTCCCGGTAGTTGATTGGGTGCTGTTGGTAGATTATTTTTTGAATTTCCTTTCATAGCCCTTTACTCATTTTCTAATTTATCACATTACTAGAAACTGTATTCCTGTATTTTACAATCCACTTCCAATCTTACCCAGTGATATAAGTAGATGAGCTTTTGTATGTACTTTCATCCCTTAACTAGTCAAGCAATAAAACACCCATGTCTGGGTGTAGTCACTTTCCACAGTACCTCATTACAATCAAAAAAGAGAGATCTGCAAGCCGATACATGATAACATACCATCCTCATAATGGGTGTGGATCAAGGGACAAAGACCCATCGTATACAAGTATCACTCTTGATAAGGAGTTTGGACTAAAAATATGAACGAAAGACATAACGACATAAGCAGGCAGTAGGAGGTCAGTACGCATCAGGCTTCCATAATACCTCACATCAGCTTGTAATGCTGCTGCCGTCACCAGCCCGAAAAACTGCATGTTCACCATAGTCCCGCGTTCAAGTGTGTATTGATGGGTGTGCCATAGGAATGTTCCATTTCTTCATTGGACTGTGTGGCTAGGTGTTTATTCCCCAACCAATGCAAAGGGCTTTCTAAATAAGCATTACAATCCAGGTAGCGATGTTGGTGCTTGAGGATATGACATTTATGTAAGGTGTATGCAAGTACAGAAGCCTTTTTCCCAGTATATATATATATATATATATATATATATATATATATATATGGTCATTTTGAATGTATTCATTGTATTATTTTCATTCATGCCTCCACATCGTGGCACTTACAAGATGGCGGCTGCAGTTATACACATAGTCCTGTTTCGACTCTGTTGCCTAAAATGTCATGTCCGGAGCATTTAGATGCACGTTGTTTTGTAACTGCACGGTTTCATGTGAGCAAGACTGCGGAGGCAGTCGAAACGCGTAGTGGAATAAACCGGGTTACTATCACATTCTGGATCTGTCGTTTGTTGGCCTGAGAGCGCACGTATCTTTGAATTTGTGGAATTTTGACTGCCTGCTTCTCCGCTGGCGTGTACGCCACTTTCCAAGGGGCTAGCTGTCCAGAAGGAGCTGTTGCAACAAACAAATGATGGACGGAATGCTGACAATGCAGACATTCTCCCCCAGTCAAGAGATCTGGGTTAAATCCATCGTTCTTTTGCCCACTACGCCACCCCAGTTCAGACATGGCCATATGCAAATCAGTCTTGACCCTGTGCCTCATGGGAACAGTCCAGCCTGAACTGCAAAGCCATGTCTTCCCTGGACCGGAATCAAGCATCCTAGGACCGGTTTCTGGCTATCAGCCGTCATCAGCCAGGATAGCTGGACTCCAGTGGCGTAGTGAGCACGGGTCCCACGTCTGGGAATACCCATCCCACTTAGGGCGAAAAGCGTTACAACAAACAAATGATGGACGGAATGCTGACAATGCAGACATTCTCCCCCAGTCAAGAGATCTGGGTTAAATCCATCGTTCTTTTGCCCACTACGCCACCCCAGTTCAGACATGGCCATATGCAAATCAGTCTTGACCCTGTGCCTCATGGGAACAGTCCAGCCTGAACTGCAAAGCCATGTCTTCCCTGGACCGGAATCAAGCATCCTAGGACCGGTTTCTGGCTATCAGCCGTCATCAGCCAGGATAGCTTGACTCCAGTGGCAATATATATATATATATATATATATATATATATATATATATATATATATATATATATTTTAATTTTGTTATTGTTATGAAACAAAACCTCAAACCAAGCATGAATACACAATACACAGTGAATATCCGTCCATATCAGCATAGCAAGGCACACAATAGGGTATATTGTCCTCATCCAGCAAGGTGGCCACGTTTGGGTAGCCTGGGCACAGCAGATGTACAAAGTCTTAATTACAATGCTTGTGTGTCTTGACAGAGGACCGACATCATATTATTCAAGGCTACCTCCCTGGCCTTTCCAGTAGTAGGTCTCCATTCACTTCCTCCCCTCCCACTTTTAAGTTTTAATATTTTATCCATGGTGCCCATATTTTACGAAATTTCCGTGGACAACCCCTAGCCTTGTAGGTTACTTGTTCCACCACCATGTAGAAGTCAAGACTCGCCCTCCATTCATTCAAGGTGGGAAGTCGCGGGCCCCCTTAGTACTTGGCTATGTCCAGTCTGGCCACCACCAACCCCAGGTTGGCGAGGACAAGCTTGCGTCTCGGGATGTCCACCTCCGTAGGAATCCGCAGAAGGAGAAACTTGGGTTCCAACTCTAGTTGGACTTCTAATATATTATTCCCAGCCTATATTTTTGTGCAATAAATATAAATATTTTTTATGTTGGAGCCGATACATAGCTGATGAGTTAATATGATTACAGGTGAAACAAGTTTAACATGATGTGTGGAAGTGTGTTTATTAATTTGATTTAGTTATGCCACCCACATTTAAATGAGAACATCATCTTAAATAGCATGGATGCTGTTTCGGTAATTCACTCCTGTATCCACTCCTCCCATCTAAAACCCTCTGTGCATCTTCTTTCCTCACAGGCTCCACAGTGCAAAGACACCCGATGTAATGGTTTATTCCTACAGTTATGAATACAAAGCATTCAATTAATTTCTTGTTTTTCTGATATGTTGCGGCTTCCAAGGTTTTTCCAATGTAGTTCTGCTGCATAGTCAGGTCCTATTCATTTGTGTGAAGTGATATTGTTGGAATGTTTCATATTATGTTCAAGCATCTCTGAATGGAAGGACCACGTAAGATCCTCGATGCTTTCTTAAAATGCGATAGTGTTCATGTGCTAAAGTTATGACATTTACGTTTCAAATTTGCTAAAGAATTGTTCATTACGATCATACCATGATGACCTCACGGTTTTAACTAATTTGCTATACATAAATTGTGTATACGAACCACTGGATTTGGGGGGTGAGCCATAAGACTTTCCCTTTCTAATACGGGTGCTGTCTGACACTTTTCTAATTTTGCTGCTCATTTGGGTTTTAGAAAGTTTTCTGAATTTTAATCGTAATAGCATTTATTCTTTATCACTGATTTTGGAGATTTTCGTAATAAAACCCTTTAACTTTTCCATAATCTATAACTCAAATAAGGAGTGGTTCTAGATCATTGTTTTTGTTACTCTGCTAAATTGATATAAAGGAGGGTGGCTTTTTGCACAATTATTTCCAGTGGGAGAACCACATGAGGGAAAATGTTGGGGTCCCTGCATTTTGGGGTGTCTTGAGTATTGGGGGTACTGTTTTGTACCCAAACATTGTTAGCAGAAAACGGTTGCATACTAAACACTTCTACTGTCCACTTTCTAAGGGGTCCCCAAAGAGTTCTCTTATTCCCTAATGCCCATTCTTAGACAATAGTGGATTTTTCTGGAACTCCACCAGACATTCCTGATGTCGGAGCTTCACAGAAGGTCTAACTTGCACTGCGTTCCTAAATGATTTGAAGCGCAAGTATGAATAGAATGAATTGATTAATGTATGGTGTGTGCATTTGTAAAGTGTGTTCGAAGTATACGTTTGTGAAATGGATTCCTATGCTTTTAGTGAGCAGTTTCGATATGGAATGTTGATCTTGGTTTCAGTTGGTGGATTTATCACTGTATTGTTGATGTATTATTCATATTTGTGAATTTAATGTGTTCAATAATGGTTGGTTTGATTATTAGATTCGTCAAAATACAAGATCTCCAGACATTGTTGTCTTACTTGTCTATATAAGGTAGTGTGTAGTGCGAGGCACACCCACATAGGGGATTTTCTCCCACATAAACAGGCCTTGACAAATCTACTCACCCACTCGCTAGGTCAAGTCAGATTTTATCAGAGCAAGTTATATACTCACCCCCTCTGGTGAGCTAACACACAGGTGTTCTGTTCACTCACAAAGTGAAGGAGCTTTAAAGATGCCTTTTAATCTTGGTTTTATCTTGGCACATTTATAATTTCTTCAGAGACAGAGGTCAAAAATCAGTTTACATCTACAATTACTTTTCTTTCTCGGACTACAAAGTTTGAAGATTTTGTATAGTGAACTGTCTGATAAGCGTGCTGTACAAAAAGTGTGAAATGAAAAGCTGTAGCACCGCTTGTTTTATTCTAACACAATTAAATAGCTAAAAAGTGAACTGTAAACACATTTCAAAATAAATGTCAGTAGTTATAAACACCTTTGTTTTGCAATTCTCTGTGATGAAAACAAATATTTTAATAGGATCAAAACAAACAGAACACTTTACTTGGTGATGTGCAAATGATAAATATGTCTACTGCAACCCAATTTCTACAGATTATTGTTTATACACTATATAGTTTTATAAGTAAAACTGAATTTTTGGGGAAACGTTATTGGCCATTTCAATGGAAAATGCTCTGTGTGTAATCGACAGTGCACTACCGCCTCATGCTTTAGTAATATATTTACTAAAAGTGAGTTTTTAAAGCTGAACTCAGAAACATTCCTGCCCCTGCCCTGGTGGCAATGCTATTAGTGAACTAAGAGACAAGTCATGGGCATGTGTACACTACATGCGGGCTAGATTCTTATTATGCATGGATCAAATGTTTAGTCTATTAAATCAAACCAAATAGTTTTTTTTTCGAGACCTGATTAATAAGGTGGAAAACAAGCCGATGTCTTGGAAGTGCACTTCCAGCTGTATGACGTTGGTGTCGACGTGTGCTGACAAAGTATGACCACTAATGTGACTAAAACAGTGATGTTGGGTGGAAAGTGCTCTTGGATGTCCAATGAAAGCCAGTTACGGGATAGTGATTTTTAGTGGGTGTGCATGGCAAAGAGTACATATAACTTACTGATTTAGTGATGGTGTGATGTGTCTTAGATTTGGGCGATACATGCATCATTAACACTATTTTCCAAACCGTACAATATCTTAAGTACAGTCTCCTGATGTGTGAATAGTCACTCCTGTAAAAGTGAAACCAGGTAAGCAGGACAGGCAAAGAACATTAAACTGTGGCTTTTTAGAAGCACTGCTCCATAGGTAGAAGAGGTACAGCAAATGGTGCCAGTAGCGCACAATTAAGAACCAAACTTACAAAGTTTGTAGTACAGTCACTGAGTATGGTCAAAAACAGATAATGAGTAAGAGAACTAAGAAAAAACAGACTGTTTCAAGTTCGAGGTAGTCTGTATTTGTAATGCAATGTGTTGTGGTGAGGTGAGGTGAGGTCTTGAATCTGACTTTGTTAAAATAAGTACTGGAGGTTTCCTGAGGTTGCTTGTGAATAAATTCGAAAAATAGAGGCTCACCCAATGGCCCATTAAGCATTTGAAACATACAGCCGATAAAAAGAGAACTGGCAAAAATTCTCGCTAACAAAAACAAGCATTTACAATGCAATGGTCTCGGCATTGTTAAAGATGGAGCTATTGGCATTGCTCATGACATTTTTGTTTACGTTTTTAAAACATTTAAAGAAACGGCATTGTTATTTACAATGTCAATAACTTAATCACTCTCGGACAGCTTTATGGGCCATGAGATTATAACAACCCCCAGAAGCTAAGTCAATTTTGGAGCCAGTGCTGCAGCTTCGTGCGAATAAAGATAAAGTATATAGGTACCAACTGCCCAATCCTATAAACTGAAGTCGAATAAAGTTATCATGATGTCCGTTTGACGCATTAACGGTCCTTCCCTCTTTTTCAACGCGATCCCTGGAAGCAGGCAGGCAGGCTCACGTTTCACCTGCTCACTGCCTCTACCCAATCAAGAGGTCCATCACACGACACTGGGTTGAAAAGCATGGCATTGTTGCTTCACCTCACGTGCACCTTGTGTATCCTACCTGCCCCAGGCAACAACACAGTCTTAGAAGCCAAATAGCGAATTGCAAGGAAATTAAATTCAATCAACATACACAAACGTTTCCTGCATAACAAGGAACAGTGGGTCCGTGGAGAGATCGGTTCTCGATCCACCTTAACCCCATTTAAGGGTTGTTGTTTTCATTACCGGTTCCCCCTCCATGCACAAATAAATGGTTTACCCCGCCTCGCGCTGGGAGAGGAAAGGTTCACAGGGGCCGGATTCTGTTTCGTTTCCTAATAGAATGGAGCACCCACAATGTTAAGGAGTGGGCGTTGTTGGCGCGGAAGGGGGGGGGGGGGGGGGGACTAGGGAATCCGTGTCTGCGAGTTAATGCCACCGCCATGAGGGTGGTCCCTGGGACTCCAAGAGGAAATCTTTTCCGAGAGGCTTGCTGCGGTTTAGGTTTTAACGAATTATTAAAAGGCGATGGGTGCTTTTCAGGGGAATGTTTACTAGAATCACGTCATTTCCCGGTCACTGGGGCTGGCTAGTAATCCCCGTTAAGACCCGCAGAGGACGCAACGCCACAGGATCCTCTGTGGCCATTTTCTTAACAGCAGAAAAACGGTGATGGTTGTGCTGGGGTCCGGAGAAGGGCCTAATGGTTCAACAGCTGGTTCCAATCTTTGTATGAAGGTTGCGGAGCCAATTACCGACTTTCTCACCCCACCCCCATGCCTGCCAGAATTGGTTCTGGGGTTCCACGGTACCCCCAATTTAATCGTCCAGACCGGCGCGAGTATGCACTGCCCCTTTTAAAAGACGGAGTGAGGCTGTCACAGAACAGCACCCCTCTTCTGTGATCAAGCGCACACCACGAGTGAACGCCCCCTACAGTTAATAAAGTTGAGGTGGGTGGGGCACTTGGTGTTCTTTAAGCATTACAGATTTAGCCAACACATTGAAGGAACGCTTTCGGTTATCAGGGTGGGGCCCGCGGGCCCCACACGGAGCGTAGGCTGCAGCGATGGCCAGGGGTCAGTAGCTGCACCACGCTACCTGCCGTGCACCTGGTGTGCAGCTGGAATGGCAGGAGGATTGTGAGTGTCCTGAATCCGGCATAGCAGAACCCTCAAGTAAGCAATCAAGGGGCACAGAAATAGACTTTTCCTGAGACGCAGTGTTATTGCAACAGTGATCTACTTAGCATAGAAGTGAGGACAGGCACTGTTTGCCTACTGTTGACGCAATCATGGCACTTCGGCGGGGTCGATCCAGTGAAGGTAACGCTACACCAGTAGTAGAAAGGCCTGTTCCACAGCAGTAGAGAAGTAGAGGAAACATCTGAACACCGCCGCCTTTCTCCGAGGTCAAGCAGAAATGCCTCGGAGAAAGGCAGCGGCATTTTCAGATTCGGGGGCGTGTTTTTCTTTCTCTCCTCTTGCCATTGGCTGGAATGTTTACATTCCAGAGGAGAGAAAGAAAGAAAGTAAAAAACACGCCCCGTATCGGAAAAAGACGGGGCTTGTTTGGAGAGACAAAGCTCTTCTCCAATGGCTGACCAGCATTTAAGAGGCCAGCCAATGGAGAAGAGGGAAGAAGAGGGGCGGGTTCAAGCCCCACTTCTGAAATCATTAAATCTCGCGAGCGAGACTGCGCAAGCGCAGCCTTCGCTAGCCGAGACCTAAAGAAGAGTTTTTAGAACTTTTGTAAAAGGAAGATGAGGGGAAATAGTTGCTAACCCCACAAGCAGAGAATTCCACTATTGGGGGCCAAGAACAGAAAGAATCCTTGCAGCCACCGTGGATCTTTTGAACCTTGGGATGACAACAGGAGTGAGCTACTGAAGCGTAACCATCCCAACCTTTTTGTAAAGTGGAATCTCTGAAGGGATTTCGCCAATTCATATGTGCTAAAGACTGAGGGCTTTGAAGACAATCCTTTCCGTCACAGGAAGCCAATGCAATTCAATTTGCGCCTGAGAAATGTGATCTCTTTTCCTCAGGTCACAAGTGACACAAACTGCTACGCTGCGAATTTCTGCACTCTGCATTTGATTCACAGCATGACCTGAGCAACCCAGATAAGGAAGGTCACAACAATCCAACATTTACATGCCCCAATGGCTTGACCACAAAGCTGTTGGAGAAAGAAAGTAAAAACATTTAAACTGAAAAAAACAAGACAAGACCCCTGCCTTGCTCAAGAGTGCCATAGTATGTTGGGAGTTGAAGTAAACTCCAAGAAAATTCACGGTGGTTGCCTGCCATGGTGCCATACCCAAGGATAATGGCGATAGGGATTTATGTCACGTATCCTGATTCCTGCCGACTTGTTAGAGTCGCTCTTATTAGCGTTAAGTCGCAAGAAGTTTAAAGACATCCAACGCTGAACAGAAAAGACACTTTAAAAACTGTATAAGCAGAACTGGGCGTATGATGGTTCAGAGAATGATTATTAGAGTATTGTCTGCATACAAGAGGACAAAGTAGCAATTGGATTTTATGAGAGCCATCATAGATAGGGTGTAAATGTTGGAAAGCATGGGAGAGAGGGATGTGACCTGAGGAACTCCACAAGTGTTCCCCTGAACGTGGGGCAGGAGGATGGTAAAGGACCATCTCCGAGCCACTGTTCAAAAAAAGAAGCAAACCAAGGAGGTAAATGACCACTCAAGCGGAGCTATGCCAACTGTGCCAACAAGTTATCATGGGCTGCAGTGTCAAAATATGAGGACAGATCAAGTAGGATGAAGGTCGCAGAATCGCCTTAGTCAACAAACTACCTCAATTCTTCTAAAGTAAGTACCATAGCTGTTTCAGTGCCCATAACAAGGTAGAAGCCCAATTGCAGAGGTACAAAAGGAAGGAGTCTTCCAAATAGTAGGTTAACTATCTGCAAACAATCTTCTCTGTAATATTTCTCAGAATTGGCAGCAGTGATAGTTCAACAATGTAGAACATTACTGCGGTCAAGGTTGATTTTTTTTAGAAGCCTCCTTATCACTCCTCTTTTGCAGTCGTTAGGAAGGGTTCCAGTCACAAGAGACAGATTGATAACCTCAAAAAGACCTTTCAAATTTACGGCAGAAATAGGTCTTGTAAACAAGCCACAGGTCTTCAACAAACCCAAAACTTCATTCTTTAGCAAGTATTCCATATTTTCAATCTCAGGTGAGCAGAATGAGAACCAAGTTGTTGACCAAATCACTGAGATCTTAACTTGAATCAAATCAATGTTTAGTTCTGATATAGCCATAAAACACTACATACTCAGTGATATAAATACACAACGTTACATTTCATTGGACAATGGATTAAGACGATCTAAATTAATCAAAAGCACATCATGGTGAAAAAGAAGAAAATGAATACAAGCTTAAAATGTAATGCAATCCTACACTTGTCAAAATAGAGCATACAGTTAAAGTGCAATATAATTAGGGATCCCAGTTTTATGGTTTGTTTTTCAACATGTCCTTCTGTATTCATGCATATTTAGTCTTGGTCAACTTTATTCAATCAGATTTAAAAACATAGATCATAAAAGTATACATAAAACAAGCATTTGCAATGCAATAGGTCTCGCATTTATACGAGTTTGAGCTATTGGCATTGTAAAAGACAATGCTTTTTATTTAAGTTTGGTTTTTTTAAAACAGAAATAAAAGGCACTGTCATTTACAATGCTAATAGCTCAAACTCTCGCAAATGCGAGACCTATTGCATTGCAAATGCTTGTTTCCGTAGGCATGTGGGTTGCAGCTGGTGCTATTTCTTTGCAAACATAATAGTCTGCTTCTGTAATGTATTTTTTCTTTTCAGAAATGTGACTTCATTCTTGTTTAAAGGATAAGATTTCATTGCACCTAAAGGATGGAGACATGCATTTAGGTGTTATGGGCCAGTTTTGTAGATAACTTGTTTCTAATTGTACATATTTGCTGGATAAGGGACGTAGGCATGGGTGATATGGTGATGTGCAAAGGATCACACACTTTTTAAAAATTGGAAGCTGTAGGTAAAATGCGGATATTCTGATTCTTCAGATAATTAATTACAATAACCACTTTTTTAAAGTTGACCATAAGCCATAGCATTGTACTACATTGCTAGCAAACTGCATTACATCACATAAATGCCATCAACATATCTATCATGAAAAGGAGACGGTTGGAATACATACTGGTAAGAGAGCTCAGTGGAATGTGCACCCGCCACATAGGTTTTTGTTCATCTCCAGCTTTAAACGAAACCCCGAATGGAAGACTTGGCCTTTCACTTTGGGGAAACGGCTTTCATTGGTAAAAAGCGACACGAGGTAGCTCAGAGTGTGGTGCGGCGCTATACAACTCTCATGGCTGTTGGAAATATAAAAGACAGCAGCGGTGTGGCCAAACATAAACGCCCTCAGCCGCCTCCCCCAGCAGGCAACCGCTGTGGCCCCCGACCCTCTGTGCTACAGCTAGACCACCGTCGCGGCCACCGACAAAGTTGGCGCGTTCCCTGGAGCGGCGTCCCCCCTCCCGGGAGGTTGCGACCCGCGAGCACAGAGGCACCTCAGCTCCGGCGGCGAAAAGGCACGAAGCGAGCGAGAAAAGCCGCTGCTCTCGCCGCTCGTGCCAACCACGCGCCCCGCAAGCGTGCACTTAATTAACACCGAAAAACAGAAAAAGCACGCACCAACACTATAACAGAAGCCTCTGACTGAGAGGCGCCAAACTTCGGAGGACCGCATTTTACACCTCCCCCGTCGCGTTGTCCACGCTCCGAGGTGCCGTCTCACAACCTCGTGTGACAACACCTCACATGTCTGACGAGATTGTCATGTACCGAGCAAGTGCAGTTACTGCCGCGCTGCTACACTAATGCAGTTGTGTATGTGTGCAAGGGAGGTGAGTGTCTTTAAACGGAATAAAGAGATAGGGAGAACTGTATTTGTGTTTAAGAGCGGTGTATACCTAAGGGATGTGCAAAAGTAAGGGAAATGTTTGCTTTTTGAAGCAATGTGTGCTTGTGAGTGAGATGTGCGTGCATGTGTGTGTCTGTTGTGTAAGGATGTTATGTGGTAAGGAGATGCCTGTTTACTAGCGGTCTGAGTGGAACGGGGGTCTGTGCAAGTGAGATATATATGTGTTTAAGAGTAATGTGAGCCACTAAGCGCTACACGTCTAAATGGAGACTATGTAAGAGAGTGTTGTGTCGGAAATAGATGCATGTGTGTATGTTGTGTGGATATACAATGCGTGGTAGAAAATGTGTAAAGAAGATATGTGGCCGGGTAAGCTGTTTGTAAATGAAGTGTGAGAGTGAGGGAGAGGTGCCTACGGCGGAGTGACCCAGAAGTGCATTTTAGGGGTTGTGTTTCTTAGGGCAAGACTTGACATGCACTTGTAAGAGAGATCTGTACGTGTGGTTCTGTATGTGTGTTTCAAGAGAGAGAGTGAGTGCGGTGTAGGGGGCGTGTTGGTGTAGCTGTGATAGGTGGGTGTTTAAAGAGATGTACGAACGTTAAAGAATGACGTAGGATAGAAGTTAAGAGGGGCGCCAGAGAGGAGGGGTGTGTTTGTGAGATAGAAAGAGAAAAGTGGCCAGGAGAGGGAGTTGTGAAGAATAAGAAAAGTGAAGCACGTGAGTTAAAACGGAAAGGAACAGAAATAGAGAGACGATAGAGTAAAGGGTAAATGTGGGGAAAAGGTCACTAAAAGGAGAACAAGACACAAAGAAAACGAGAGAGTGTAAATCAAGAGTGTGTGTGGTTGTGAGTGGACGGGAGATAAAGGGATGGGGCGGATAGATGGATTGGGACACAGAACGCGGGAATGAGTTTAGACAATGATATGGAGAAAGAGAGGAAGAAAGAGTAGCGGAAGACGACGGAGGAGAATAGTGGGCAAGAGAAGGCACGGAAGAAAGAGTGAACGGAAATGAAAGGAGGGGGAGGTGTGAAATCAGGAAAGCGAAAGAGGCTCGAGAGGGATAATTTAAGGACGAATAAGAAGGATGGATACGCAAATAAAGAAAAAGTGAAAGCAAATTTGTGACGCGGCGGAGCGTGGCGCGCGCACTTGGCGGGTGCGGGGGAGCGCATTCCAGGTGGGGGAGCGGACCCTTTGAAGTTTGATGCCGAGGGCGCCAGTGGGCTGAAGCGCTTCCCCAAACGGATTGCATGGCGGCACGATGCACGTGATTGTGCGCGTGCTCGCCATGCAATCCACTTTTGGAAGCACTTTGAAATGCCCCTTTACTAGAGTCTCGCATAGCGATTGCGTAAACGCAAAAGCTAGGCGAGACCTAAACAGTAAATCATCTTTCTTGATACAATAAAAATGTATTGAAACCAGTGGGTAAAAACGGGTGTTACAAAGCCCGGGTCAGAGCAACTCCGTGGTTAACAGAATAATAAAGTTCAATGTTTCACAAGTTCACTCTTAAGTACTTTGTGCAAAACACATAATAAAGGGCCCAAGTAAGATGCAAAACACAGCCCATTAGTAAGCTGATTATAAGATAGCTAAAAATGTAATAAAATAAAAAGCCTGGCCTCAGATCATATTACAAGTCATTACATTTTGTATTAATACCTGTACAAATACTATGTAATATCGTGCCTGATTCAGTTAAGTGATTTCTTAAGAGGTTAAAAACTCAGTTGACGAGACACTTTAAGATTCATATCATTATTTGTTATATGAAATGTCTCCTACGCTTACAGGCCCAGAGAAATGAGACTACACCAAAGCAAACATTAGAGTCACAAAGCTTCTTAAGAAAAAACAAGGCAGTATGGTATTTGTTAAATTGGTGGTGCTTTAAGAGAGGCAAAATGTATTTAGTTCTCTGTTCTATGTAAAAATGACAAAAGAAAAAGAGGTGAAGGTCAGACTGTACGGATAAAGCATCACATGGGCATGGATACAGGTCCTTAAGAGGGAAAGCCCAACATCAGATGTATTAGGTTGGTGTGAAACCTTAAAAGAATGAACCTATGCTGTAGGTTTCTAACACTGTCCAGATACAGATAATCTCCCTTCATTAGAGGAGGAATCAGATTATAAAGTTTAACTGCCGTGCTAGAACGGTGGAGTTTCTTCCTCTCATAGATAGCCTTTGTTAGAAAAAGATCTTTTAGCCTCTTTTTTGGAAGGCTAGAGCAGGAACTCTGGTTCGTAAATAACTCAGGTACGCCTAGGGAGTACAAAGTAGATTTAACGTACTCTAAACAAGGAATTTTATGTGCGTTGTCCAGTGACAGGCAATTTTGTATGATGGACCGGTTGAGGTCCACTGTATCTCGTTTCCAAATTGACAGCCACAGCATTATCAGGGCTAATCTCACCAAGTCAGTATCCATATTTCATTTTTGGCTATTTTATCTGTATTTATCCATTTTTATTTTTTGGTCATTTTATTTGTATTTATCCATATTTATTTTGTGTTTTTCAGATAAATGAAGTTGTAAGATAGTACATTTTCTTAGTTATTTAACTGATAGACGTGAACTCATACTTTGATGTATGTGCGTTTTAGCTATTTAAGCTGCCAAATATTACATAATACATTCACTGGAAAATATTTTCATTATACCACAAATGTATGTTGACATATGCTTTTAACTAAAGACATTTCATTCTGTTTTTATAATTTCCCATGCTGTGGTTTTGCTCATCTGTTGGCCTATTATTCATGAAAGACAGCACAGTGAGTCACTTAAAAGAAGCTCAATTTTCTGTATTTATCCGCTTTTAAAAATTAAATGCAGATGGAAACCACATTGTATTCGGTCAGTATTTATCTGTACAAATCAGTAAAAACGGAAAACTGGGAGACTAAATTCTAATTGACTAAGATATCTCCACTGGCATAAAAAGTCTATTTCATAATATCCACATAGAGGTCAGAAACCTGGCCACATTATATGCTATAAAATCATCTGTGTTTGTTCTAAGGATTCTCAGAGCTTCTAGGCGTTGTGCAACCCCCCCCCCCCCAGCTGGTGAAAACTAGTAAAATCAATTTTCTTCACGAGGCATTATAGACATCGCAGAAGAAAATCAGATGGGGAACCATTTCAGGAGCTTTCCTAGAAGCTGCACAATCATCGCTTCCATTGCTGCCCCTATTCCAGACATTCATAAAAACTTCGGGCCTGATCTGATCTCTGCAGACGTGTTACTCCGTTACAACAGTGACGGACATCCCGTCCGCCGAAATATTAATCCCATTATATCCTATGGGATTTATTATTTTGGTGGACGGGACATCCATCACCGATGTGACGGAGTAACCCGTCCACCAAGATCCAAATCAGGTCCTTTGTCACCAAGGTTCAGTGCCTAAATATGACACAAGCTGTTGGACATAGATAATGTAAGGTTGTCTAAAAGGGTTCAAATGAAAGCAAGCACTTAAGATCCACAAATTTATCAGTAAGTGAACCCTGTTTACAGTTACTCATTTCCCTCTCCCATAGAAAATGATAGAATCTTTTTTTAAGAACAGCCTCTGTTACCCAGGTTGCCTCTGTCTCGTTTTTCCAAAGCTCTCCCAGCCTAGTTGGTGCAGGGATTTTTTTTATATGTGTACAAGTTATTGTCTGATGATTAGCTAGATTTCGAAAATCTGCAAGGGCTAACCCATAGCGAGCGAATTCAGGTGTATAATGTAATCTAAGCCAGAAGAACAAAGGTCTCCGTTAAAAACATGTGCAACAGGGCAATGACCCAATTCAATGAATAATAGTAAAATCTTGGGAAGGCTCAATAGGGCCCATTAAAAAAAGTTACAGTAATTTTACTCATTTTTTCATTTTCCCACAGTTTCGCCCCATATCTTAGTGAATTACAATGCACTTTAACCGTACGCGGTATTTTAAGAATTCATTACATTTTAATCTTGTATTAATTTTAATCTTTTTAATCATGATGTACTTCAATGAATTTGGATCCTGGTAATCCATTGTCAAACGAAATGTAACATTGTGTACTTATAGCATTGATTATGCAGTGTTTTATGGATCCTAAATAAACATTGAATCAAATTGAAAAAGTTCAGGAGTTTAAATAAAGCTCTGGCAGTGTTTTATTGACGAAAAACAAATGGTGGCCACAATACATGAGGATTTTACCTAAAACATCTCCTTCTACTGCTTTAATTGTAGTTTATACTTGTGAAAATTATTATTGCACGATAATCGCCATTTCCATCCATACTGTTAAAACTAGAAGTAGGATTTCTTAAGGCCTCCATAAATGTATTGCAGAGTTTACCTGCACAGATTTGATAGACCTGCAAGGTTGAAGTTGATCTAGCACCTCCAGCAGAGCATATAAAAGTATGGTGAGGCCTCAGTAGCAATGAGAATTGTTTTGGGGTGGGGGGTGTTGTAAGGGTGAAGTGGAAAAGTAAGGCCTCGAGTCACTAAGCACCTGAGTGAATGCTCTGCCCTGCAAAGTTTCTACTGAAAAAATAAAAGTAATCAGCTTATGATCAGATCAAGGGAAAGAAGAAAGATCATAGAGCTGAACGGGCAGGACAGCCACCCATATGTGATCAAGCAAATGACCGATGATATGAGCGGGGGTCTAAACTACTTGAGAGAGGCCGGACAGACCCAGGGTCTCCCACAGTTGTCAATATTTAGGATTTCCTTAGACATGAGCATTAAAATCTCCTAAAAGTCCTAATCTTCTGATCCTATCAAGTATAACAGCTTTGAAGGAGCACTAAAATCCTATTTAGGCAGGCTGTAAGTGAAAGTAGATAACGATCTCCACAGATAAAAGTGCATGCACAAATTATTGAATCCAAATTATTATCCACATGAGAGTCAACAATGGTGCACAGACAGTACTCGCGGTGGATAGGAGCAATATCCCTGCTACCGCTATGGTTCGCTACTGGGTATCTGGAATAGGCATAGCCACCTCTGGAGCGGAGAACCCATTTCACAATGTTTCAGTAAAAAAAAAAAAAAAAAAAAAAAAGGAGATCCTAATCACTCCCCTGAGGGATCGCAAAAACATGGTTTTCATGAGGGGGCACGGCATGAGTATTTAAGAGCCTGGCTATGAGCATTTGGTATGTGGCAGCGTGACATAAATTATCTTGTGGGCGAGGGCTAGACGGCATCCAAGAGAGCTTCTGTCGATATATGTCTGTTTAGTGATTTCTCGTAGTCAAGTGTATGGTGGGGGATGCACAAGGGATAGAAGACTGGAATTAGCTTATAAACCATGGCTGGACCGCATCGGGAACAATATAAAGTCTTCTATAGCTGGTTCTAACAGAAGCACAGGTGGAGCCATGCATTATGACTACTAGCAATGGTCATCTCTCCCACCAATTTCTTTCTCTGTATTTATTGCTATGAAATTCCAAGAAGTGAGCAAGGCCTCTGACTACTACTGTGATTGACCTCCTGAAATTGTTGCAGTTCCTGGGTTCTTACTAAATGCATCATTAAGAAATATGTGTCAATTAGAAGTATAGGTTTTGACTTCACATTAGTAGGAATAAGATAATAGTTCAGGGGTTTGATGACTGGATCCTACCTGTTATAGGGAAGGAGTTTTAAGGTCTTATCCTGAGAATGTGTGTCATTCTTAGAAAACAAACACAATAGGCAAAGTAGTGACATGAATGGCTAGTTTCTATAGGATGGGATGACCTCTAGGCATAGATTGTTCTTGTGTAGCTTGACATTTCGAGGCAGGATTTTCTGGACAGGGTATTGTGTAAACAAGATGTTCAATCCTTCCTAGAGATACTACTCGTTTTAGAGTTGGGCACAGTGTATGGCTTCTACAATGACTTGGAGAAGATTCATACAGAACTTCAATGGGAGTATGGATAGCTCTGAAGCCGAGGCCAATAGAGAGGATGGGGGTCTTTGTTGGTGCCTACTGCTTGAGTTTCAGATCTGTGAAATAGGTGAACAGTGGGTTTCAGTTAGCAAGAGGTTGGACAAAGCGGTGGAAAAGGGCATATTTATTTAAAGGATGGATTATGAATTTGAGTTTTCTAGCACAATTAATTCACGTTTCCCAATCTCATTTCTTTCTTAGGATATTCAAACTTCGGCCTTAGGCAGAATGATAGATATTCTATGGGCAATTTTAAACTAGGAGTAAATCTTGCCAGCATGTTTGCGGGTATGGCTAGAGTACTAGGGCCCAATCACTGTATGCATAGATATTTCCATGGTGGAAGGTGTGGTTCATAATGTTCCATCTGGGATTGATGTGAAAAGCCAATATTTTAGTGATCTGTATAGAGGGAGGTGTCAATCTATGTTGCAAATGTATGTGTCCTCTGTTCCATAGTTTGACTGTCTTGGGCAAAAAGATCTCCCGCCTAACCATGCTCTCTTCTAAAGAGGGATAATGGGGAGATATACAGTTGATGATCGTATGTTTCACTTAGGTTTGTACATGGTAATGTTAGCCATAGGGAATTCAGGATAATTTTAGGTATTGCCAGTGCTTAATTTGTGCTTGTGGTTTCCGGTGCTCTGTACCGGCACTTAATTGTCAACACCAGCACTTATGACAGTCTGCCACAATGTGGTGCTGTCTGCCTACGTTAGAGAGGAGCACAACTACAGCTTATTCTTAACAAAATATACATTAAAATGAGAAATGCCTGCTACCCAAGCCATTTTTAGAGCTTTGAGGGCAAAGAATAGTATACACTGTCACACGTGTAAGTGTGTGAAGGTCAGTAGTTGTGGAGGTTTGACATTGGCACCTTTGGCAGGGGCAACGGGTAGTGCATGCTGCAGTGGCCTGCTAACGAGAGCCTGCCACTAATTAACTGGTAGTAGTATTTATGGCAAGGATTGGCTAGGAAATTGGTAGTAGTGTTCATGGCAAGGGCCAAAAAGTTGGCGAAGTTGCGTGCTCCCAACAAAATAATGCCGTAGGTTTACTTCTCACATAATCTAACTAAAGCATTCCAACTATGTTAACCCTTCTTAATACCTAAAGTAACGCAATACTTCCTTGTTGGGTTGAGCTGGTAGGGTAAACCAGATTTGATGCAAGAATATTAAAGAGCCTAAGGACAACTACAGGGTGACAAGACTTGTGGGATGAAGGGATTTTCTAACTTTCCATCTCCATGTTACTCCTTTCATATCAGAATACGTGTAAAATGTGCTACCTGTTTAAAAATAATTCTTTCGAATTACCTGCAAGCCAACTTTCTTAAATGCCAAGGATTCTGCACCGTTACACAGCACCAATGTTTGCTTGGTGGTCATGAATACTTGCTTTTTTCCATAAAATGTACCACAGAAATTAATTCAGCTATTCATGTTTATCAACAGTTTCTTTTTTATAATTTTAGAGTCCCACTCTGAATTAATGTAAACAACAGTGGTCCCCACATGTATTTATCTAAAGTAGACCATTATTTGGGGAATGCTATTAACACCATCATCACAACTCTACAATGGATTTTAATTGACTTGTGGTTATAGGTTTTGGTACTTACTACACTATTCTTTAAGTCCTATATCAAGTAAACAAACTGCTGGCTCACCAACCCATGCAAAAAGAACAATTAATGGACGGTGTGCTAAACAATGTCAAACACTCACCCCCAGTTTGAGATCTGGGCCTAAATCCATCTTTTTTTGTTTTGCTCACCATGCCAGTCCAGCCCGAACTGACAGGCCAGGTCCTCCCTGGACCCGAAACAAGCATCCTAGGACCGGTTTCGGGGTATCACCCCTCATCAACCAGGATAGCCTGAATCCAGTTGCAAGACGACCGGTTCAGGGAGGGCCTAGCCTGGCAGTTCGGGCAGGACTATTCCCATGAACAGCAGACTCAAGACTGATTTGCACATGCATGTCTGGGTCCAAACTGAGGTGGCATGGTGGGCAAAAAACGATGGATTGGGATGTGGCCAAGAGTGATTGCCAGTGGCTGAGATTAATTCATGCCCAGACGTGGGTCCCGGGTTCACTGTGCCAAAGAAACTAAGCTATACCCGGCTGAACGGCCCTAACTAGGCTGCTTGTGTTCCTGTTCAGGAAGGACCTGGCCTGGCAGTTCATGCTGGACTGTTCCCATGAGGAGTAGGGTCGAGGCTGATTTGCATATGGATGGGTTCAAACTCAGGTGGCATGGTGGGCACAAAACGATGGACTGTGCTGCGGCCCAGATCGATTGCCAGAGGCTGAGATTTATTCAAGCATTCCATCCATCACCTTGTTGTTTTTGCTTGGCTTGCTAACCAATGGCTTTATCCTTAAGGTATCATTACATTATCGAGGATCATGTAAAATAAGCAGCTGAAAGAAACATTGTCTAGAGTAAAATTCAGTAAAGTTAGCTGCAAACGTTGAAGTGGCAAGATACACAATTACAAAGTAATTACTTAAAATGGCTAAATGTCTACTCCCAGACTTCAAGGAAGTAAGCAATTGATTTATTTTCAAAGGGGCCCAGATGAAATACACAACCACAGCAAGCCAAGATCTATTCTTGTGAGACCGGGCACATCTTGCTACACTGTACAATTCGTACAAATTAGCTCTACCTGGTCTGTCTAAAGCCTTAGGATTGGAATACGGGGTCAGGGCTGAGGGTGGGTATATGGTTGTCCCTGCAACTCCGCTGGACAAGCAATCAGCGACGAGTAAGCATGCCAGGGTTGCATCATCATTCTATTATCCTATAGCTTCACTCACTCAGAAAATGAGAGCAGGTATGGAAGTTATTTTGACTCTTGCATCATAAAGTAGGGCCGGCTTTAGGGTGGTGCTACCGCTCTAGGTGCTGAACTCGCTGGGGGGGGAGGGGGGTGCTGTGTTCAGCAATAACTAGGATTTAAAAGCACCTGCTGCAGAGGTTCTTGTGCGTCTAGCTTTCAGGCAGCAATAAAATGTCATGTTAACTCTTCTGATTAATGTTCCTGATGGAGAGAGAGAGAGAGATCATTGTTTTGTCTAGTGGCAGTTTTGACTCGCCATAAAGTAGCGCAGAGGCATAGGACTGCTGCAAAGAACAGATCTGTATTTTATGTGGATAGCGGAGTAGATTAGTAAATCCAGTCTTTACTTGCACTTTAAAACAAACTAAATGTATTTGAGAGACTGCTATGGAGAGATGATGGGGACTTTAGCTCGATCGTAGTGAGGAAATTATAGGAGGAGGTCCTTTGGGAGGGCACGGGGGGCGGCGCCAAAAAAGATTGTCACACCGGGTGCCACCAGCACTAAAGCAGGCTTTGTCATAAAGTCATGGGGTCACCAGGCTCACATAATATCTAATAAAGAAATCCAATCATACTTGTGCAACAGCAAACACAAAAAAGTCAGGGGGAAAACATTACCATATGGCAGGGATACATTCACATGCAAAATAGTTAACTCAGAGGATACACAAATCCAGGCAATTTGGAAACACAAGTTACACAAAATCAGAAGCTATGCTGAAAATACTACCACTGCCAGGAAACTAGAATTCCCTCTTGTGTCCCAATAGTCCTCTTCAAAGAGAGAGAGAGAGAGGGCGAGCGAAAGAGCGATAGACACAAATAACTATGCAGGGCTCAGAAAAGAACCAGAAGCACAAAAAGCAAACTCCTGTGCGAAATCATTTCAAACATAGATAGATTTACAAAGATCATCATACCTTACGCAGCAGAGGGCTCACCTAGATCGATTTAGAGAGGATGGTGGAAAAGAAATACAGAAACTCCAAAAACAGTGACATTCACTCCATTAACGTGCATTAATGTCACAATCAAACTATGAATGTCCATGAGTCACCCTCAGCCACAATCACGATTATCATCTCTTTTGGGGGGCATATCTGAACAGTCATAAATGGAAGATGGATATGCGGGCAATCAATTTCATGACATGAAGATAGTTGCGAGTGGCTTTGTGCACTGGGTAAAGAGTGATTGGGCGCAAGCTGAAGTCAGCTTCAGCAGAAACTAAATGGGCACCTTCGTTTCTCATTCTCTATATTTTGAGAACATTCTGAAATGTCTTTCACATCTTGATACCATACAAGAAATCAGGGTTCTCCAGAGTCGGCCCTGGAGGACCTGATCCATGCTGGATTTTTGGCATATCCCCATTTAGATAAATGGAGTTATCTTAAAATCTGGCATGGATCCGGCACTCCAGGACCGACTTTGGAGACGCCTGCAATAAATTAAGACAAACCAATAATTGTATCGGTGCCACCACTATTACACTGTGAATACCCATCAGACATCTTCAGAAGCGAGCTGCAATTTAATCACGGTTAGCTTTTTGTGCGGGAGGCGGCATTCGAGCTGTCATATACAATCTCATGTCATGGGAGAGGTTGTGCAGTGTTTACAGCGCTTAGAAGAGTCAGCGGTCACAAGCCGGAGTTAAGTTCCACACAGATCCAAAGGACACTCCCTCATTTCCCAGTGCCTCTCATTTCTGAACACACAGAATTCTGAAGTATGGTTTCACATCTGGACAGAATACATACAAATAAAAACTGGCCAATAAAAGGTAAACACTTTAGAATGTTATTTTCTTCCCTACTCTCACTGGCTCATTAGCAGCAATTTAAACAACATGCTGTACGGATTGTTTTTGTTACCTCCTTTTCGGCTTCTAAAATCTACAGTGCAGTGTTCTTTTTTTCTTTTCTTAAGGTCTCCAAAGCACACACTGCGTTCTGACACAGGATCGTGGGTAAAAGTCAACTGTGTTTCCATGAAATCAACAAACATTTCAAAGTCTCGGCTTGGAAGGCCTTGACATCTGGTTCATTACTTTAGCAAGCTTGAGAAAGGCCCTAAAACTTCAAATCAAACCAACCAACAGTCTTTTCTAGGTAAGAGGTCTATTTTGATTTACAGGCTCCAGATCTACTCCATCAAATCAAGGCGCTAGACGCTACTGTCTCTTCATAAGAGTGTAGTTTAGTTAACCTCACATCAAATGGAAAATCACATTAGAAAACAGATAGGTGTAAAATGTTTAGAATGTAGAAAGTTTACATGTTACATTAATGCCCATCTCACACGAAAAGGGATTCAATCAATGGACAAACAAGAACCACCCTTCAATTACTCATACCCACAAATAAAAACAAGTCTTGGATCTTTTACGCCAAAAGCCAACAAATACTGTAGAAAACACCTAAACAGGTAAACTAAAGTAAAGGCTCAAACACCACCAAACAGGCATAATGCCCTACACCTATTGCCACCTGAAAATACACACTGCCTGTCAGGTCAGTTATCATTATTGTCCAGGAGGCTGCTGGACACCTGAATAGCTGTGAAGACCACACATAAACGTCATGGGAAAGCATGCGAACATTTAGGGACACAACATTTCGGATGTTGTGTTATTTCCTTAGCACGATAGGGCTGCTGCTTCTACAGTTGTTGCATCATTACTCAGATGGAGGCACTGAGGGCTACTGTCTGAGGCCCAGGCGTATAAGAAGTTTGTGACCCAAGGGTATGATGTGGTTTGAACCTGTATCATTTCTGTAACTTGAGTGCCAGCTCTGCTGCTTTAGCCTACCAGATCAATGGCTGCCTCTGCTGTCCAAGGCCTGGGACGGTGAGATCTGTGCGACTCTTCAGTTCCCCATCCGGCCACCTTAAAGTGGATGGTCAGTGGCATATTCGGAAGAGCAGGATTGGAAAACAAAAGCTGCTGGAACAGAGATGTGAAACAAGATGCTTGGTGCATTTTCAGAAAATGATGGGTTGCATGTTCAGTTGCAATCCCGGATTATTCGGATTTATCAGCCTAAACACACTGTTGTCTCTGTGGTGTGTGCAAAACAAATCATTTCTCTAACTCTTTTTTTTTTTTTTAATTGAGCAGAGCAGAGCAACGTCATAGCATCTATATACAGAATACAATTTATGATGACAAGATGTGATAAATACAAAAATACAATAATTGAAAGCTCTAAAAAGTGTTATATAGCCTTCCCAACTAAATTCCTTCCTTTATGTTACTAAAAGTAATAATCAGAGATCTCATCCATATTAAGGAAGTGACATAATATACTAAACAGCAAACAATAAAGTGCTATAGGGAGAGATATAAAATCCGTAATTCGTGAGCAGCAATTGTATATAGAAAAGTGCTAGTGCTTCTCAAGTATAGTCATTTGGAGACAAAAAAGTGCGAGTGCGTCCATTTATAAAATATAGGATAGCCTTCCCAGGCAAGTTCCTTCATTCCTTCCCTTATATTACAAAAAAATCGGAAGAGCAGGATTGGAAAACAAAAGCTGCTGGAACAGTGATGTGAAACAAGATGCTTTGTGCATTTTCAGAAAATGATGGGTTGCATGTTCAGTTGCAATCCCGGATTATTCGGATTTATCAGCCTAAACACACTGTTGTCTCTGTGGTGTGTGCAAAACAAATCATTTCTCTAACTCGTCAGTAATTCTGGCCGACTGTCAGGAAAATTAAGCTAGAAAACGATGAATGTCCAAGTATTCGCAATGTCATCCATTCAAAGCGCTCAAAGACCCCAATGGAGGGTCGGGCTTGTTGAAACTCATAGAATTTTCTCTAAGTCTTGTAGTAGTCAGTCATTACTCAGCAGTATTCGTAGTAGGTAATGATATCTACCATTGGTGTCCCAAAGGCCCACATGGCATTACTCTCAAATTGGATATCCAAGTTAACCCCCCTCCATGGTTAAGAAGTCCAACGGTCGAAAAATACTCACTGTGGTGTTAAAGAGGGTTTAGAAATTCAGATACTATGAGATTCAAGAAAGTACAATCTACAGTCCCAATATTCAGTGACAGCTGCATCTTTCACCGCCAACAAACCTTTAGTTCATAGGCAGGCAACTGGGGCAGTTAAAATAAGGAACAGTACAAAACAAAACACACAGAAGGCCCTATACAAACTGGCACAGGGACAAAACCAGAAATATAATTATGGTGCAGATGTAAGGGGTTATAAAGCAAACTAACTGGTGTCTTGTGGCCACTGTTACTCTATCAGAAAGCTGGGTGCCCCCAGCAAGTGTGACATGTAAACAAAATAAATGAGAATGAAGAAGGACATCTTCAGGGCCAATCAATGCAAAGGGAAAGCATGCACACAATAGCAGTTCTCCGCCCCCTCTTCCACACCATCAGCCCTATGTAAAATCCCAAATGATCCCTGGCAAACAGTGTCTTCCTGTGCAAATAGAGTGGGAAGCTGAGCTGTACCCTGCTGCGTTTGAATCCCGTCCCACTGTACCGCCACATTATCCTGCTCTCGTAGCTTTGATGCGAGGCATTGCTGCCAGTCAGTTTGGGATTTGCCAGCACAAAGCATCTTAGCCCTGGGGCAACCAGCTCCAAGAAATTGTTTTGATGCCGTGTTGCCCTATTGTGGCCATCTGTGGTGACTCTATACGGCTGCTGTCTGCAGTGGAATCAATGCAGCAGAGCCCTGCAGACAGAGCTCAGGTGATGCCAAGAACACGAGGCTGGGCGGTGGGGGAGGCTCACTAGGCATCAAAGGGTCAAGCACCAACAGCAATGGCTACTACCCGTTCTTCACGGCCCACCACAGGTTGGCTCTTTTACCATCAGTAAGAATGCAGAATCTATTTTTAAGTGAACCAGACCTGACAACTTTTTTACTTTTTCCATGGTGTGGGGAGGAGGAGGGACTTTGGAGCGGGCGGTGCTTAGAGTCAGTCACTGCCTTACTAGCCTTGGAGGGGCAACTCGCTGCCGGTGCCAAGAGGAGGGGCGCGGCTTAGAGCCCTGCACTCACCGGAGCAGTCTCTTCTGATGTTGCCCAAAAACACTAACAAAAGATTCTAAAATAACACCCATGCCGGGGGAAGGTGCAAACACCTTAGTCTGCATCAGCTATGCAGAGCCGCCACAAGAGCTGGAAACCCTCTCCATACATGGGTTTCCAGCTCATCTTTTTTTTGTGGGATGTCGGCTCTTCGCCAGGAGACCGTGTGAGGAGATGATGTTACACACGGTGGCATCATGTGTGCTGGCAGGCTTGGGCCAACTTTTTAGGCAGGAAAAAACGCAGCAAAAAATCCTTGAATCTTGAAGAATGTCCACTATTTGAACCTGTGCAAAATAGGTTGAGGGGGAGGCACACTGAATCAGGGTCGGACTGGGCGGCGCAACTGGCCCTGGCAAAGTGCTCGCCCCCCCCTCTGGCAGGCAGGGGAGGGGTGTTGCCGCCGAGCTCTTTGCCAGGGCCGGTTGTGCTTCCCAGTCCGGCCCTGTAGGTGAGGGCCCAAACTACTATGGGTCACCCTGCCTCCTTGTACTCTGATGACATGTATGTGTATGTAATGTATGCTGCAAAAACTGGCCTGTAACAAAAACGGCCCTCAGGGGCCCAAAACCGGCCCAACCCTTGCTGCGTACCGGGGGATTGCCCGGTGCCCGCTACGGCCAGTCTGGCCCTGCACTGGATCATAAAGTACATTTCAGCTAGTGAAGAAGGCAGCTTTGAACTTGGAGGAAGCATGCGGATGCAAAGATCACAGCTAAAGTACACCGACCAGTGTTTATTTAGAAACAATGGTGGCGCTCGGTCTGTCCGCGCTGTCCCCTCGTGTGCTCTCGCTGCATGGTCGAGTTTTTCAAGGACGTTGCTTGAACGCGAAGAACATTTAAATACAGAATGTTTTCAACCTGCAAAGTAGCAAATCATTTTTGACCTCGACAGCTGTGACGTTTTGCAGCCTTACTCATTCATGTTAACGAGAAACAATTGTGGAAAAGCCCAGGGACAGCCGGCCAGGCTCCATGATGCCACTGACGGGCCTGTGCAGCTTAAAACCCAACTCAGACGAGTTTGGAACTAAACGGATAATAATACGAGAACCTCTCATAAAATCAAACGAGAATACAGCAGAGAAGACGCGTTTCGAGCATGACGTACAACAGTGGGACAAGCACGGAGCCCAAAGGAAGTTCTGACAAGAGAGCGAGATTGGTAAAGACGCGTGGGCTGCGGAGAAACACTGCAATGCAACTCGAAAGGCCTGGAACAAACACAACCGAATAATGTTAGCATAAGAGTCAAAGTTCGAGACGAAAGCATTCTTTACATTCTTTGACAAACAAACACACGTGTATACGCCATGCAGAACTTATCGCTAGGCGTAGCTAAGGTTTACTAATGTTTCCCGACTCTTAAACATCTCTGCAACACGTGTTCTTAAACTAAACATATGAAATGTAGATGGAGAAGCGTACAGATCATATACAATGCTGATTCGTGCACGTTTGCTTGCCCTATTACCGTAGGCATGCAAATGCTCAGAATTGTTGTTGAATGCTTCATTCTTATTGTTGGTTTTCTTTCAATTAAAACATTTTTCTGGTGGTCATTATCTTTTCCTCACATAAGTTAGAAATATTAGTGCACTTTCCCATGAGTTCGGCACCAGTTATGAGACGGTAGGAGTGGAAAATGAAATGCAGAACCGCTGTGAATATTATTAAAATATTACAACTGTGCAGGTGTTCACCTCACATCCATAGCATAAGGTACGAGTAGCAATTAAATAATGCACGATTCACAGGTGGGTTTTCTGTACTAAACTTAACTTTCTGAATACATATTAAGTGACAAGCACGCACCCCAAAAATACACGTTCCATTACATGCACTGCAGTTGTTCCTTGTATGTATGCAGGGTGCATCACCTTCACCATCTCACATAGAACATTGTGAAAAACAACAGCTTTACTAGGGAATTTGCTCATCACTAAATGAAAATAAAGTACACTCTCTTAAAGAAGGCTTGATCCATCTTTGATTCAAGCATGTGCACTGAAGGTAGATTAAAAAACAAAACAAAAAGAACAGTGGTAATGCATCGGTTTTGCCTATCTAATGAATAAAGTGCTGGTTTCATCAATCATTTTCTGGAAGAAGGAAAGAGCTCCCTGACAGATAACAGGGGAGTGGAGAGGATGTAGCACAGCAGCCAGAGCTGCTAACTCGAGAGCAGGGGGATCACGGTTGGAGCCTCGCACAACATCCTGCGATTCTATGCAAATCACTTAATCTCTTTGGGTGATAAATTGTTATATAAATATGCTGCAAGAGTAAAAGGCAAAATGTTATGAAAATATAGTTCCACCAAAGCAGATGATATCGGTGGTGCGAAACTGATAAGAGAAGCAGACTAGGAACAAGCATTGGTAAATGCAGGAAAATATGCTACAGCTAATAGAAATGGAGAAAAGGTAATTGCCACGCACAGGTACCGATGAGAAGCCAGGAAAGAGAGGAGGCGGGATGCACGTCCCATTTAAGTTTATATTAAAAACATTACATTTCTCAAGCACAGCGCAAGCGCTGTGCAGGCGAAACCTATCCAGTGACCTGCTGCCTGCTCAGCCCATTCCACTCTCAGTAGTGACGGCGTCCCTCATGCTCCACTCCTTTCATACCTTGTTTGCAACATGTATACCTTAAATTTTCGCTTATTCGTCCAAGTTGGGAAAAACAACCCTGTGGATGATATTTAGAAATGGGTCCCATTATCACAACACATGCCACATGAATGGCACCCCAGCTACGCTCTGCAGAGAGATATAGTGGTCACGTCCTGTGAGAAAAGGAATGTAGTGAGGGCCAGTGGAGGGCCTGGCACTATGAGGAGGGTGAATGTGAGCTTGGTGCCCTCTCTTGATGATCCCCTTGGCTGGGCCGCCACTTGCTGGGAGTCATATGTGAGGTAGCTGCGAGGGTGTGCAGTCACCTCCAATGAGGCAGGTGCCGTGGGACCTACAGGTTGCGCTCCTGTTGAATGCCCCGGCCTGGGAAGGGCCACCAAGACAGGCCCTGAGGAGGGTCCCAGGCATACGACTAGTAGGCACTAAACGTATCCCCCTCCTCTTGCACATCATTCCTCGGGATGGACTGCTACATCAGCCCATGCAGCAGGACAGAATGACACCAGGCCTGACCATGGACACAGCACAGAGGAGGCCAAGAGAACTACGATTGGGCCACAGGGCCCCCAAACGCACTGTGAGCGGGACTGGCACTGGGTCGGACCGATTTGTCCTGGGTAGTGGTATCTCTTGCCAGGTGTCGGGCTGGGTGCGAGCTGCAAGCCTGGACCACCACTGGTCAGACATCTAGGGTAGGAGTGCTCCCCGCTGCCTGACTGCAGGCTGTTAACACCCCCCTAGCTAGCCTTTGAGCCCCCAGACTATGGATGCCACAGGGGGTGGGTGTGGACAGCCCTGGAAGTCCAGCGAGAAAAGACCCTCTGGAGTTAGACGTCATCTTGATCCCACAAACCGAATATCTCATGCACGTGGAAGTCAACAGGGCTGCAGGGAAGTGTCTGTGAGTGCCTCGCAGGGCCCCTGCTGAGACGTCTGAGAAGACACCCTCTGCTGGGCTCACCTTTGTCACCACAGACCATGCCCACAGAAGTAAGCCCCGACAGAGGAAATACTTGCGCAGTTACTGGGCGAGTGGTTCTGGGAGTGGGAAGATGATCCATGCCCAAACGGGAAGCAGCGTCTGCCAGGGTAAAGAAATAAGAGCACAAGGGGCAAACGTGAGCCGAGGAGAAAAACATCACCTCCCCGAGAGACCTCAAACTGCCCCGGCACAGCACAGCAGCGGGATGCAAAACGATGCTGTCAGTCAGAGTGTGGTAAAGGGCCCTTGAGATACCCATATTTCGCTGGTCTTAGGCTGAATGAGGGGCCCTGCAGAGTGCCCCCCTGCGCTACGCATTACCCGGGAGCTCACGTGGGCCCCTGTCTGCCATGCGTTGCTCAGACGGTCTTTTTTTGCTTTCTGTGCATTCTGGCAGTGGTGGTTATACAGTCCTGAATTTAAAATTGGAAAAGCAAAACTACAAGAATGCAACAAAACTGGCAATAGGAGGGCACAACAGCCAAACATCAGCCTGCGACCTCTGCCAGTGTTGGGGTGCCGGCAGCTCGCCCACTCCCGCTTCATGCATCGCATCAATGGCAAGTCTCTGAATTGCAGGACTACAAATACCAGCATGCAGCGGAAACCGCCCACTGGAGGAGAACTTGAGGAGTGAAACCCGTAGATTTCTGGATCCACAAATCTTGAAGTGCTCTCCTCTTATACACTGTACCACTTTGTGTGGCTGCCCGCCGCTAGAAAACGCAGCCTTGCCCGCTGCTGCCCAAATACACGACATTTCTCCGCTGCACAGCAGTCCAGTGATAATAATGCCATCCCGTGCCCTGCAGAAATCCACGGCTGAGTTCTCACCCGCTGCAAACCCGGAGCCCTGCACGGCGCTCCCGCTGCCAGTCCAGGGCACCGACGCTCTGAGGGCCAGGGAGGGAACTGTTTGTTTTACATCCACCGCAGAGCAGCAGGCGCTGCCGCCCTACTCCCAGAAACTTACCTGCTGTACGCAGACAGCGGTTTACAATGGAGCAGAGATACTTTGTGACTGTTCTCTCAAAAATAAAAATACACGCACACAAACGGTCGGCTGCTTGCCAATGGAAAGAGGAAAGTATTTTTTTTTACATCAGAAACTGGGATTGTAAACAGAAAGCTATGGATATAAACTAATGAGAAAAAGTTGGCCCCGGTATTTCCACCCGCGACGGCGCGACCCAGCTGTAGTGGGTTTACTACTTCATGCTTGGAGATGGGCGCCTATTAGAAAAGTTGATACCATTCACCAGCCAAGAAAAACGCAGTCCAAGTAGTTGCAGGCTTTGCTTTGCTGAAAAGTGAGAGTGCCCTGCACCCCAAAAACCACAAGCTGAGAGGCTGCACGCAGCGCCGCTGGCCTCTTACCGTGACCATCCCTCTGCTGAAGGGCACTTAATCCTGGCAGTGCCCGCGGCGCCCGCCTCAGACCCCTTCAACGCGCTGCTCGCATGCCCACTGACAGCCGTTCAGCCAGTCTCTCCCCGGCTCCGCCTACCTTCAGAGCAGCGCCGCCCACTGGGCTTACACAGGAGACCGACAGGGGGGAGGGCGACGGCCGTGCAAGGAGCCGGAGCAGCGCCCGGCTTCCAGGACATCATCTCAGCGCCCAAAATTCCTCTAGGAAAACGTTTAGACGTTTAACTATTAACGTGTGCTAATAAAGCAAGCACGCCCACCCCCACCCAAAAAAGCTACTAAACTATTTCTGTGTCTTTTTTATCTTATGTCAGCTCCGCTTCTTGATGCTTGCTATTACATTTTCATTTTTATAAATGCATCTCGTTGGTGGACATTCTATTTGATGTTACAAATGGTTTTGCAATTGTCCTGTACTCTCAAGTTTTCAAGGTCAGGCCTTGAGAAGCTAAAGTCGTCAGGTTTTTCCGTTCTTGGACTTGTAATCATGTTTATCGTTTACCGCAGTTAGGACTACACAATTACCAGAATACAAAGAACACGCATTGGCAAAGCCAATTGGTCTCGCTTTTGCGAGAGTTAATCTATCGGCGAGGTAAATAGACATTGGGCCTGATTATGAGTTTGGCGGTCCCACAGCAGATGGTGCAAACCCGTGGTGCGACTGCCCTCACATCAGGAGTTTTTTCCTGGTCTGGCGAGCGGTCCTGCAGCAGTCTGAGAGAGGTGGTATGTCAGGCTTATAAAAGAGCCTAACAGGCAGACCACCGCTATCAGAGTGCCGACTGCACCTTCCTGCAAGGTGTGCCATACATGGAATGGAAATGTGTGGAGTTGAATTGTGTGCTGTGAACTGTGTGGCGTTGAGTGGATTTAGGCTGATTGGAATTATGTGGCATGGTCTGGAGTGTATCTATGTGGATTGTTGCTATGTGACATAGAGTGGTTTTATGTGGGGTGTATTTACACGGTATTGAATAGAGTGTAATTATGTGGAGTCGAATCATGTTGCTTTGAGTGGTATTATGTGGAGCGTAATTATGTTGGGTGGTGCTGAATTGTGTGGTGTGGAATTATGTGGTGTTGTGTGTCACACTAAACATCCAGGTACACTACACAGAACTGGAAGCTTTGGATCAACCTACGGAAAAAGCAATCACCAAGAATAAAAAAATTAAAAAAAATCTGTCTGTTCCCTAAAACAAACAGGTTAGCTGTCCCATGTCATCATGGCTCATGAGATATGCTGCATTTATCTGGAACTCCTAATTGTTTATTATAAAAACATATTTAATTAAGCGAGGCATTTTCAATATTTATTATTCCTTCAGGGAATGGGAAACATATTTTGATCGTTCTTCATAATGAAACAAAGACTATTCCCTACCAAGGAGTATATATAATTCTATGTTGTTGGGAGAGAAGCTTTAACCATAGCGAGCTGAACATTGGCTGTGCCCATGAGTGCCACCCATTTTATTACTTAAGGAGTCAAGAATAAACCAGCACATACATAATCAATCACATCACAGGCAGTTACCATGTCACTTTAACTCTTTATAACACTTTCTAACAAGCTTTAACAAGGAAGGAGTGCTCAGTGAGCTTGAGTATGACGATCGAAGCGGGCAGAGTGAGGGCTAGGAGGGTGCACTGGGGGTCAGAGAGGGACAGAGAGGACTGAGGCGGGTGCGGTTAGAGCTGAGGTGTGCCAGTGCAGAGATGTATCTAGAGGTTGCAGTGAAATATTTAGTGCGTTTTGGAGGGGAGTGTGTTGTAGTGAGAGGTTTAGTGAGTGCTGGAGAGTATGTTGCAGTGAGTGCTGTAATGATTATTGAAGTGGTAGGTGTCACAGTGAGGGTTTTAGTTAGTGGTGAAGTGGGAGTGTGTTTCAGTGAGGGTTGTAGTGAGTGCCGGACTGGAAGTGTGATGCAGTGAGTAGTTTAGTAAGTGCAGGAGGGTGAGTGTGTTGCAGTGAGGGTTTAGTAAGTGCTGAAGTGGCAGGGTGCTGCAGTGAGGGGTTTAGTGAGTGCTGGAGAGTATGTTGCAGTGAGTGCTGTAATGATTATTGAAGTGGTAGGTGTCACAGTGAGGGTTTTAGTTAGTGGTGAAGTGGGAGTGTGTTTCAGTGAGGGTTGTGGTGAGTGCCGGACTGGAAGTGTGATGCAGTGAGTAGTTTAGTAAGTGCAGGAGGGCGAGTGTGTTGCAGTGAGGGTTTAGTAAGTGCTGAAGTGGCAGGGTGCTGCAGTGAGGGTTTTAGTGAGTGCTGGTGGAGGAGTGTGTTGCAGTTGTAGTGGGTTCTGGAGTGGGAGTGTGTTTCAGTGAGGGTTTTAGTGAGTGCTATAGTGGGAAGGTGTTGCAATGAGGGCTGTAGTGAGTTCTTGAGTGGGAGTGTGCCGCAGTGAGGGCGTTAGTGAGTGGTAAGGCGTTGCAGTGAGTCTGTAGTGAGTACTGGAGAGTTAGTAAGTCATGGTGAGGGCATTACTGTGGCCTGACTTGATCACGATCGGTTTCACTGATGCCTTGTTGCATTCAGTAATGTGCACATCATAACCGGGCAAAAGTTTGGAGAGAAATTGATTTGTTGTTTTTTTCTATAGAACAGCGTTCACCTCCCCCTCATGTCAATAAAGATATTGCAGTTAGTAAATAGCTCTGGAGGATTGTCTCTATAGCACTCAATCTCCACAGATTTAAGGAACAAAGCCAGTCCCAATGTGATGTAGGCTCTCACCCCACCACACCTGGGAAACTGTAATGAGAAAATGGTCTCCAAACCATCAGCAATAAGGAGGAGGTGGAACATCCTCGACTCCCATGGAAGCCCTGAATATTTATCACCAAAAACAAGCCCATAATAAATGACTGTTAGTGCTGCACATACACACTTTCAATGTCAAATCATGAGGTACAAAACAGTACTCCATTGTGTGGTACAATATAAAAAGTCTTGCCACTGGCACCTCCGTAGGCACAATAAATAGCAAAAGTAAGAGAAAAAATTATGGCCTGCGTTCTGAGGATTTGCAAGCGCCAGAGCTGAATTTCAACTTTCCAACACTGCATATATATTTTACTGTGGCACAGTAATGGATTTTGTATGACATGTGCTTCCAGTATCCGGAGAGGGGTCGTATGTGTGGTCGCTCGGGTGCTGCTGTGTTCTGTGCACCTTGTGATTTTCTCTGTCTAGGCGGTTTCTCTCCTCAGGCCACTGAATGGAATGCGCAGATTTGCATAAAGCACTCGTACCATGCCTTGCTAACACTGGACGGCAGTGAATAAAAATTGAAGCACTCTTTGACAGAGCCAACAATATTTGAAGGTTACCCCAGCTGCCTGTCTGAGTGCCAGTTTCATCACAATACGATGGCCACCACTCCCCGGTCATGTCAAAACAAACCGACAAGATGGGCGGCACTGCTTTGAAATGCATAATAATTGTGCGATCCAAAGGAGTGGCAGCCAAGTTAAATACTGATCTTGAGGATGAGGCATAAGAGATTCAGCGGCTGACCACGGGCTAGAGCGGGTCGAGTATTTGCGGGAGGCTCTGCATAAAGCACTCCTATACCTTGGAGTGGAGTTTGTGATATTTAAAATTTTGTATTTCTCAAACGCTCATACATTAAAAATACAGGAAAACCTTTCTGGGGGATGGGGGCGCAATTTCTCTATTTGTATGGACAGATTGTGAGGCGACTGTTAAATGATAATGCTTTCAGGGGGCACGGTATCTCCCGTTGTGTGGACGCAAGGCGATTGTTAAATGAAAATCCTGTCACCTAAGTGCAACACAACATTCTGAAAAGACGATCCGACACCAACTGAAAAAAAAAATGGTGCGCCGTAAGTAACAGAATTAAACTGAAGGGAACTACTACATGTAATAGGGCCAGTAGTCATGGGAGTCAACTAAATATCAAAAGGTAGGACAAATAAATCAAATGGACCTATGAAAACTAAGGATTTATGAAGTGCACACCAAAGAGCAAATGAAAAACAATGGGCATGCTCGAAGCCCACACAATAGATACAGCATGTTTCAAGAGACAGTGCATGCCCTGCCTAGACTCGACCTAAAAATCATTGTGGACTAGTTAAGCTACTCATTCATAGACTTGGGAAACCATGGGCCAGATGTACGACCCACCAATTTGCGACTCGCAAATTGCGACTCGCAAATTGGGATGTACAACAGTGTCTCAATCACTGTTTGCGATTCTCAACGGGGTAGCAAATTGCATGCCTCATTAATATTCATGAGGCAGTCGCAATTGCGACGCCATTGGGAATGGCTAGCACTCACAGGGATGGTGGCCTGCTGGGGTCAGCAGACCACCATGTCTGTGACTGCTTTTAAAATAAAGCAGTTTTTAAAAAAAAATGCAGCCCATTTTTCTTAAAGGAATTGCCACTGCCTGCTCTTAAAAAATATTTTCACTCATACTCACAAAGGGGAAGGGGTGCCCTGGGGACCCCTTCCTGTTTGCGAGTGGTTTACCACCTACTTGAAGTAGGTGTTAAACTGCGAGTGTTTTGGGCCGCAAATGCGGTCGCAAAACAATAGTACATGGCATGGTGACTCGCTATTAGGAAGGGACGCCCCTTCCTAATAGTGGGAGTCGCAAATGCTATTTTGTGAGTCTGTGACTCGTAAAATAGCATTTGTACATGCCATTACCCTTTTTTGCAGTCGCAAACAGGAGGATTTCCCATTTGCAGCCGCAAAAAAGGGTCGTACATCTGGCCCCAAGAGGGTTGACTGAGATATAGGAGTTTTGAACATTGACTGCATACATCACTCAAATTACTTTCATATTTCACTATACTAATTCACCACTAATCCTTTATGGGTTCCGGGGTAGCGTGCTTCTTGCCAAAAAAGCGCTTCAACGCCTCATCAGGGGTAGTAAACGCTATATAAATGCAATTACAATACAATACAATAGATAAGTCAAGAGGAGAAACCCCATGAAAATTCTGGTACATCTACCCAGAGGACATTTTTCAGAGAGGCGGCAAAGTTATAGGTTTCAAGATGGAACTAGCAGAGGCTCTGCCAGCAGAAACCTAATGGTTTATTCATTTAACAAAATAAGATCCTTTTCTTTCTCCTTTTGCAGTTTCACACAGCGTAACCTCGACCGAAGGTACTGGGCAACTTTAAATGAGCACCAGTTACATTACACAATGTCACATTCACTTTTTAGGCACAGGGAGATTAAGTGATTTGACCAAGATGTGTCATAATGAGCTGGTCATCTTTAAATTCTTTTAACCGTCATGGTCCTGAGGATGGTCTCACGGTCTCACGCACTGCTGAAGTTCAAGACCGAAGCATCGACAAAGAGTCCACTTTGTTCATATACATTTCTGTATCTTCGCTCAGGAATAAACTAACATAAATAATGGACAGATACCAATCAGACAAAGAGTGAACTGTACATACATTGATCTAAGGGTTTGAAATATTGATTCTTGATTATATTCAGAGCCACATGATTAATGTATAATGGGATTTGATTGTTTTGCACCCTTTATCATATGTTTAGCATATAAGATCCTTGTTAACTCTCTTAACGTGTACGCAAATTTATTTTGGACTAATCCATAATCATAATCATGTTATTCAGAAATATCACTGGCTCCCTGTGAAGAATCGTATAATGTTCAAGGCCTTGTGCATTGCGTACAAGACTTCTCGCAACATTGGACCTCAGTTTCTGATCAGAGAACTAGCAATTTATATTCCAACTCGGGCTCTTCGCTCATCTACTGCATCTGCCAGAGAGCCATGCACTAAAACTGCTTCATGGGGCGATAAACATTTCATTGTCGAAACTGCTAAACTTTGGAACTCGCTCCCATTAAAGATCAGAGCATGCCAAACTTTATTAACCTTCAGGAAAATGACGAAAACATGGCTGTTTACTCAATAAGCCCCTCGGTATAGGGTACAAGCTGGCTGTCCTCAGCGCAGAGACATCCACGGGTAGTTGAGCGCTTTATAAATCTCATAAACATAAACATAAATATAAGTCATTACAGACTCATGCCTTATGTTTAGTTCTAACTGTCATCTTTAGGACAGATAATCTACTTTAAATTCCCGAATCACACATTTAAATGACTCACTTGTTGGCCAATTACTTTTACTGTGGTTCATACCCAAGCCACAAAGGGTTATGGGTTGCTCTTATTTTTGTTAAATTCTAGGGCAATCCAGCAGTGCTAGCAGGGGCGTAGCTTAGTCAGTGAGATTTGGGAGATGGAATCTCAAAATTCCCAACTAAAAAGCAGTGGGCCACAGGGTGAATGTGTGAAGAGACTGAGGTTCGGGTGGATGGTTCCCATGAGGAGGACGGTCAGTACTGATTTGTGTTAGGTGTGCCTCAAAGGCTATTATAGAGGTTGGCAGACAGGTATTCTGTTGCAACAGAGTCGGTCAGACCACATATTTTAAGCTGATGGAGTAAAATGTATTTTCTCAATGTAAAACTTTCTTCTAAGGCTCAATGAAGTATGTGCCATCAGAAGTATGCCATCCACCTGTCCGCCCTATTTAGAGTGGCCAGTCAGATGGCTTTTTTTTTTTACTGTCCGTCACCTCTAGGTATATCCTGGCATTGAGGGTCAGTAAAACAAAGAAAAATGATCCCCATGAGATGGAAGAAAAACTGATAAATAAAAACTTCTGGAAAAGTTTGGCAGTCAGCCGTAATGTTTGCCAGAACCGTCTGTTAAATTTTTTTCTACATTGACAGGAACAGCAATGATGGCAGTTCTTGCCAATGTGTAGAGATGCAGGGTGCCATCTCTAAATTTGGTGGGAAGGCAGTAAAATCCACTGCCATCTATCTGCCTTTACGCTGTCTGGTAATTCCTAAATTAGGCCTTTGGAGTCTAGAGTGACACACTGGGCGAAAAACAGTTGTTTGGAGTGCTACCCTGAGGGATTGCCTGTGATAGACTATTTGCAAGCATTCATCCCATCACCTTTTGGCTAGGATTGTCCCTGGAAACTTGAGACTGGTTTACCTTTCAAAGCCGACTACTGCCAATGTTTGAAAAATCTAAAAATTAGTACATTTGCATACATTCAAGGCGAGTTCTTCTATGGGTGCAGATTTACTACTTTTTTGGTAAACCGGTCACTAAGTGACATATTTACAAAGAACTGGCACAACTCAGCACAGCAAGCAAAGTTGCTGCATTGCGTGTGTCACCTGAAGAGAGCAGACCTGGGCAATATCTTCAAAGAAAAGGCGCAATATTGCTCTTTCCATGTGCTTGCACACTTTGGGCTGCCTCGAGCCAATGCTGGCACCCTTGCGCCATAGTGTAAGTGTGTCTGAGTCATGGTCAGAATAGTTTTGTGTTTCCCTTCCTAAACAAAAACTATCCTTAGAGGATTTTTCCTCTTTGCATGTGTGCTGAAGAATGCAGCGCACATGCAAAGAGGAATTATCAAGGAGAAATAAAGATATTTTATTACCATTTTAGAGCAAACCCATATATACAACACTTTGTAAATATGGGTTTCTTCAAAATCCATTGGAGGGTGCACCGGAACACCCATGCACCACCCATGGAATGCCTACCTGATTTAAAGTAGCCCAAGGCAGGGCAATGTGCCACCTTGCATTACTTTTTCTTACAAAGCCATGCAAATCGACATTTGTATGGCTTTGCATATATCAAAAAGAACTTTGCATCAGGCTGCATCAAAAAAATGTCACAACCTCAACGCAAAATCTTTGTAAATCTGGACCAAAATATATTTAGGTTCCTAGTTCTAAAAAACACAAGTTAAAATCTCTTAGTGATATCAGGATGACAAGAAAAACCGGCAAAGACATAGCAGATCAAACTCAGAGCCCCCAGACCCAACCACCAAGCCAAGAATGTATTTATTTGGGGGTGTCACACCCCAAATAATCCCTCTAAAGCTTTTCTCCTAAGTGTCAGAAGGGCCAGTCTGATTGATCAGTGCATGGCCGGTTTGTTGAAGGTTTGTGGGCCTATTTTGTTGTCCTGTAGGCCAGTTTTTACTGGTGATTTCTCTGATATTACCCTAAACATTGCCTGCAACAAGCTCAAATCCAGACAGTCTCTCATACCTTGCAAAGCACCTATACAGCATGTCTTTACAGGTTCAAAACTGCCTGGAATTGCATAATGTGTACTCTTTTTTATAGCTGTCTGATTAGCTAATGGGGGACACTTTTCTTTTGATGCCAGGGCGTATTTTCTGCCCCAGTTGGACACTGATATCAAACAAATGTGGGCTGCACCTCTTGACATCTCGAGGAATACCTGGAAACATAGCCTGCCATGGCTTCTCATTCCTCCTACGGTGTCTAGGTTTCATCTTGCAGCCCTCGTTGCCTCCCCGGCCATGACCAGGTGCTCTAGGAGTTGAGCAGTCTTGTGTCAGCACTGGCTAGAGATATTTATTCATGCTGTAGATGCTACGGTACTTTATACTTTAGCAGGGTACTCTTACTGAGCCAACATTCCTTGTCAAGATGGAGGAGGGGCGTAGACACTCCATGATGTCAATCAAGGGGGAAAGAATCAGGGAGTATTAACCCCAGTTTACCATTCATGGAAATACCTCCATGCCAGTGGATGGTTGCCAGGTCTAAGTTGCCAAGTATGTGAGGAGAAAGATGACTGCCGAGTAGAACGAACCATGATACACATCATAGCTACACCTGCATGTTGTTGACTTCTTCTGAAGACTAAAGGCACTGCGGAGGAGCTGATTGGCTGCCTGGGGCACATCGAGTCTTTGAACAGTGTTCAAATGAGGCACTGGTGGTGGCACCCAAATCCATTCTTCCCAATCCAGTCTCCCCATTTTGGACTTTTTTAGGTCTCGCCTACGCAGCGCACATGCGCTGCGTAGGAGGACCTTTAGCCGTTGCTCTGCTCTTTTTGGAAGCACACACTCGTGCTTGTGGCGGCATCCAGCCTGCGGGAGTGAGCAGGCGGCGCGCCACAAGCACGAGTATGTGCTTCCAAGAAGTGCAGACTGCGCAGGCACGCACGCACCACTCCCGGGCTCTCTCTCTCTCTCGCTCTCTCTCGCTCTCCCTCTCCTCTCGCTTTCTCTCTCTCTCTCTTTCTCTCTGTCTCTCCTGCTCTCTCTTTCTCTCTCTCTCGCTCTCTCTCCCCCTCTCGCTCTCTCTCTCCCCTCTCTCTCTTTCCCTTTCACTCTCTCTCTCCCTCCCGCCCCCCCATGTGTTCCATAATGTCGACCTCCTCTTTCCCCATCCCGGATGCATATTGCTTTTCGTTGACCTCATTCCAACACATTTTCTGCTGCTCCTTGCATGCAGCACAACCTGCTATCTTGCACTGACACAAGGGAGTAGGTTACATGATCATATTGCCTCAGACAACGACAGGTTCTAAGATCTTCGGGTGCAGTGATTATGGCTTAGCACAGACAAATAATTTGTTACTTCGCTATTAGTATGGGTGTCTTGTGAGAGGGCTGCCTGAGATGAATTCCACAGTGGTTGTTTTTCAAGTGAGGAGGATCATGCACTTGTGAGATTTCAAGTTTTTTAATTACTTTTTGGGACTTGTGCGTATGCTGAGCTGGGTTTTGCAGCGAAGGTTCAGCAGCTTCATTTTTTGCAGAAATCACACAGAGAATTAGGGAATGATTGAAATGGTGCATTCAGCTGCTACCAGGTTCGCCATTTTCTTTTTACTAAGCGAAGTGATTGGGGGTGTTAAATTGACACATCCTGGTAGATACAGTTGCATCTCAAATGCAACATATAAAGGAACACCAGTTGTCTCACACTTCACCTTGCACAACTGGTGCACACACTTTTCTGTGGATGTATTCAGTGGATAGGGATGGTGCTGGATATGGGTTGAATACTCTCAAACGAAAGAGTCTGCTTGACATCAGAAGAGAGAAAATGGACGGACAAGCAGATCTAGGAGTAGTTAATGCGCTGTCAGTGAGAGAAGTCAAAATGGGGACACCTGACCTATCTGTGTTTATTGCTACTATTTAATTCAACAGTTTTCAGAACCCCTTTTAGTGTGATGAATTGTTGTTTTTCAGTCTTCTGAAGTTCGAGAGTATTGTGGACTGTTTATATCTTAAGATATTGGCATTAATGCATAGCTTTAAAGCACATGATACGAGGGTTCTACAAAAGCAGGAGTTTATTTAAATAAGCATTGGCATAGCCAATAGGTCTCGCCTTTGGGACCTTATAAGTGTTTAGCTATGCAACAGTTGATGTTGTTGCACCAATGATATTGTGCTGGATAACTAAACACTTATAAGGTCCCAAAGGCGAGACCTATTGGCTATGCCAATGCTTGTTCCTTTAGATAATTGCATGCAGCATATGCCCCCAGGGCATAAAACCCACAAGCAACATATAGAATAAGAGAAGGGTAACAGTGAATTACCATGATGCTTTTCACTGAGGGGCTCTGAATGACGTCAAATAGACAAGAACAAAGCTCGAGTTGTCTATGAAGTCACTCAGAACCCTGAGGTGAAAAACATCCCCGTATTTCACTTTTTACCCATCTATAATTTTATGTAATGTACGGCCCCCAAAATCATATGCCCCTGCTCTCAACTACTGCACAGGGGCAGAGGATAATGGGAGAGCTATACATAACATGCCATGTCGCAATGCGAAAAATAAATATCTTACCTGCTATCCTTATTCGAAATCCACTCCCTTCCCTGCCTTCCCTCCCCTCCTGCAGCTGAGCTCCCACTTTCAGTCAAAGCAGACAAGCAGCGCATTGATGACAGGATCTTAGAGAGCGCGGTCACCTGGCCTGGAAGGACTTTATGACATCACATCAGTTGATCGGCAGTTTTGTCATCAACTCTTGTGATGTCATAGAATGGAGTTATGACTTTAATAAACTGAAATAAATGATAGAGGCTCGCTATGGAAGCCATAGATCACAACAGGCGGGGGAGGGAAGAATGAGCAAATACTCATATAACTGTAGCACCGCCTTCTTCATCTAGTGTGCACTGCATATACTTCAGGAATACATTGCAAGTTACACTACTGCCAACTTAGGGCCTTATTTAAAAGATTTTGACACACGGCAGCGCTGCAAGCCTTCCTGCTGCGCTGCTTTGTGTCAAAATAAAAGGGCAGGAATGCGCCGTAACTACACGATACGGCACATTTCTGTCCTACCCTGCGCCTGCACACAAACAGCAGCCGTGAGCCAGCGCCAGACACCCTTGCGTAATTTTGCAAGGGTGCCTGCTCTGAGGGGATGATTGTTTTTGTGCAGGAAGGGACACCTTCCTGCACAAAATGAATCAATAAAGGCATTTTCCTCTATCTATGCGTGCTGCAGCATGCATAGAAAGAGGAAAAAACATGAAGTAATAAAAGTATTTCTCCTCGCTGCACCTTCTTATGCCTCCCCTGGGGAGGCGTAGGATTCTGACCCTTTCCCAGGTTTACAAAATGTTGTAAATCCGGGCATGTATCACGTCCCATGGATGCTGCGTGGGAACACACACAGCAACACCCATGGAATGCCCCATTCATGCAGTTATGCATGAAAGGGAAACATATTTACAAGGCCATGAAAAGTCCCGCAGGGTGACTTTACGTGGCCTTCGAAATATGGAGAAGCCCATTGCGGTGCCGGTGAGTCAATAAAAGTGACGCACCGGCGACGCAATGGGCTTGTAAATAGTATTTAACTGTATTCGCATATTGCATATATGATTGTGACGTAAACAGGAGATGGCCTCAGACTTTCTTATACTTGCTTGACATGAGGAGGCCTGATGAAAACGTATTTAAATGTATAGTTCTTTCTTCTAAAACTCTCATTGTCTCTCCAATTCTTTTAACAGTTTTTTAGCATGGATGTGAAGTTTCCTAGCACTCACTCATGCTTACAGAATAGCCAAGCCCTGTACACTTGACTGTAAGCATTATGTACTTTATTAGATACAATAAATGTAAGAAACTGCATTAAAAATCAACGGTGTATCCATAGCACAATATTCATTGCTTGATCAATAAATTCATATAAACAGGGAACATGATCAAGTCTATAAAAAAGAGCTTTCAGGCTTGTAATTGACCTTGTGGCACCCGTAGGAATAAAGACAGTATGGTTTCCGTTATAATTATTTACATTTTACTAACTACAGGTTGCTGATGTACCAATGACAGTCGAGTGAATTTCATGTATTCTGCAAGCAGGTAGAATACAGCGATAAATTGTGCACATAAGGCGTTCTTCCTTTGACCTTTAAAGCTCAGCACGAGTCATGTTCAGTAATTATTTCACCCCTGGCCATGATGATGTAGCTGTGCTTCATTATGTAACTAGGTGACTTCGCTGCAAACTACTTTCATAAGAGTATCTTACTCAACTGGCCAATATAACAAACACGCTAATGACCACGTGAGCTGGAAACCTGTAAGGAAATATTCCTTACCGGGCAGCATAAGGGTTACAGTAGCTGTCAGGTGTCCTCGTGTGATTTTTAGCCTCTCATTCTTTTAGTTCTTCTTAGCCAAGCACGGCCTTTTTAGGTCTCGCCTACGCAGCGCGCATGCGCTGCATAGGAGGAGACCTTTAGCCATCGGTCCCCTTTTTCACCCACAACCGTGCACACGTTACATTGCCTTCAATGTGTGGAGAGTCACTTGCGGGAGCGAGCACCACCATATGGTAGCAAAAATCGCGCAGGCCCCCCTCCTCCTCCCTGCTGCTGCGCGAGCTGGTGCTTGTTGTTTGGGGTGGGGGCGCCCGGCGGCTCGTTCTATGGTCCCCGGGCGTGCTGCCTCGCTGTGGCCCACACTGTTTTAATCCCAAGGGGCTGGCAAGACCAGTAGGCTATGTCTGCGGGGCTCCGCTTCCTCGGTTCGAGGGTCAGTCCCGTTCGCATTGACATTGTGAAGATCCCGATTGTGAAGCAGGCATTACCTCGCGCAGTCTGCTGGCTGTGAGTGGTCTCGGCGGTACAAGGTTTGGATCCATTCTGCTCCCTCGCCCGGTCCGGGGTTGGCGCGCGAGCTGTCTGAGGCCGCGCTGATCGGCATACAGCCTAGGGCCACAGGGCTACCGAGGTCTCGGCCATTCCCAGTCCCATAAGGAGCCTCACTCTAACCCGTTCCTCAGTCCTGCCGGCGTTCAGCTTGTGAACTACCAGGGGTCCTTCGGGTGGCGCCTGTCCTTCATATATTTCCTGTTGGGGACTTTTTTACTACCTTGCGTACTGTGTTGGTGTTCTCTCTCCTTCACTCACAAACCTTTCGGGGGGCCAAGTTTGGTAGGATGTCTTGCTCACACGCTTGGGCACTACGTTTTTCTCCCGTTTTCTCCCGCAGCGAAACTGATAGTCTGATTTTCAGTGGGCGGAGAAAGTAAGCAGTTGATTTTAGGAGCTCTCGAATTGGCTCTACTCTGCTGCTGTTTCGGCCTCTAGCATTATTTTCGTGCTGACACAGAGCAGTTTTAAGGGACTGTCATGATTTGGGAGTGTGTTTTCTATATTTATATATAGGTGTGTTTCCTGAAATGGTTTTGTCACCTGTTGCAGCTGTGTGTTTGTGTGGCCTATCTGCCTTCATTAGTTCATGGTGTTTTCTCCTTTCGGGGTGTAGATGTGTCATTTGATTTCCCCTTTATTACCTGGTGTTGCCAGGCCTGCTTCTTTGCGCAGTGTGTTAATGGACAAATGAGCTGTTGCTCATGGGTTGGTCTTCTGCCTCTGGTGGCACCAGCTCACACTGGTCAAGTGTTCGAAACCTGCCTATGCTCCACATTACGGATCTGTGTTTCTGTACGTGGCTCTCCTACATGCTACTTTTGTTGCATGTGATGTTTGTGTTTCTTACTTGCTGGTCGTCATTTTTGTATTTATCCTGCCGTTAGTGCACTATATCATGTGCTGCGGGATGCAGCATTGGGGCCTTCCAGGTGTTTTCTCGATTTCTCTTTATTCTGGGATTGCCATATGGGGGTCCATCTGGTTGTGATATTCAAGTACTGGTGAAGCTGTAATATGTGACATTGTTGTCCGTCCTGATGGTGGCACATTCATCAAGGCTTGGGGCCTCTAATTTAACATGACGCAGTGCGCTACTCAAGTTGGTAAAAAGTTTTATACATTGATGTAGTTGTTTACAGTAAAACAGAGTATTTATTGGCATTGAACATGTGATAGTATGCCAAGAAGCAGGAAATGAGATCCAATTCGATGGTCTTCCTTTGAATGGAGCAATAAGAATGCTCTCATTGCCGGAAATAGGCAAAGATGCCGGAAGTAAACATTGTTGTGCTCTGGGTCTGCGGGTGTGCAATTAGCAGACACGGATTCACCAATGGACGGATGAAGCCTAGTGGGTGAATGAAGGCTAGGGAGGGAACAACAAATAGAAAGATGGGTGGATGGATGGTTAACTTCTAGGCTGGAAGTAGAGCCAGGTCAGATCAGTACATTCATAAACAGATGGGTGGGCAGGTGATGGACAGATGTAAGGATTTATGGACAGACAAATACATTAAAGTGTTATTGGGGACAGAGTAGCAGATACTTTGAGTAACCAGGTAAGTGGTACTTTCAGACCATGCCATTGTTAGAGATCGACAGATAAATGCAGCCAGTCAATAAAATAGAAACAATGAAAAAGCAAACATACAATTTTCAAATATCCAAATGTGAAGCATTCCTTTAGAAACACATTTTAACTGTTCACAGTGAGTGAAATTAACATCTAATGCATACAGATGTAGCAATTAAGAATGCTGTCAAATAAAGTCTGTTTATATATCAATTTCATGATTTGCAGTGAACGCGAACTTTGTGTAAAAAATTAACTAGGAACATATATTGCATCCTGAAAAATGCCCTTGGCGCGGAATCATTTCTAAAGATAAATGTCCATTTTGAAACTAGAAATCCAGACAGTGGGTATAGGAGAAAACACTTTCTGTCTAGTAGGGCAAGTGGTGCAGCAAACTTCGTCCCAGTTGCATGCCCTAGTTTACTTACCTTCTTCGAAAGTTTACAGGAGACAGACAATCAACAAAGCAAAACAAGCATTGGCATAGCCAATAGGTCTCGCCTTTGGGACCTTGTAAGTTAAAAAAAACCTGAAGTAAAGACTTCACGTTTACATTTACTTCGTATTTAGGATGCAGTAAATGTAAACATGAAGTCTTACACTTCAGTTTTTTTTTTTACTTACAGGGTCCCAAAGGCAAGACCTATTGGTTATGCCAATGCTTGTTACCAATTTGTTCGGGGGAACGGGGTCACTCAAACTTTCACTCACACTGACAGTCGATGTTGCCTTACCAGACAACGTCTTTATTCTGTCAGGTTGTCAGTGTCACCAAATACTGTCACTGAACCAAAATGGATGCTGGAGCTCACCTCACTGGTAAACGAGAGTTCATCAACCTCTCGTGAGGCCTCAGTTACAACAATCTACAATGAGGGAAATGCATAATTATTTAAGGGCATGGTCTCATGCAAATAAAGCACATCTTTGTCCCCACTGCTTATTACAGAAGCGGGCACATGGAAAAACAGCCCTGAGGGTATACATTAACTGATCAAATGAATGAAGGAAGGAATGAATGTTTGAATGAATGAAGGAAGGAATGAATGTTTGAATGAAGGAAGGAATGAATGTTTGGATGAATGAAGGAAGGAATGAATGTGTCAGAGGCTATAAGAGAATGTCTGGATGCAGGCGGCAGAGCGGCTCTGATTTTTTGGGATCTCTCTGCCGCCTTTGATACGGTGCCCCACCGCCAATTACTAGCCCGTCTCTCAAGCATCGGTGTCTCGGGTCTGGCATAGGATTGCCTTAAATCATTCCTAGAGGACAGAACACAGCAGGTATGGTTGCCTCCGTTCTCCTCGGCCCCAAGAAAGGTGACCATGGGAGTTCCGCAGGGCTCCACTTTGAGTCCTCTTCTTTTCAATATATATGTTACTCCCCTCATCTATCTAGCAGAGGAGCTGGGAGCTAAGATTATAGTTTATGCAGATGATACACAGCTCCTCTTTACTTGGAAGGAAAACAACCTGTCCCCGGATCGAGCTAAAGACTGTCTTTCAGCCATCTTTAAATGGCTCGCATTGGCTCAGCTTAAATGTAACAAGGACAAGTTGGAGGTTCTTCTGCATAGGTCCTTTCCTCCACAATTTAGGGAGGCACTCTGGCCCTCAGAGTACCTCCTAACTAATTTGGTAGGCCATCCTGTTAAGAATCTGTGGGTCTGGTTTAGTGAGGACCTCCGGTTTACCACGCAGATAAAAAAAACTTGCTGGATTGTGCTTTGGCACATTGAAATCGCTCAGGAAGTTCCTTCCACTGCTACCCAGGCCAGCCAAGGAAATGGTTACTCGCACCCTTATTCTGTCACGCATTGACTATGCTAATGTGCTGTATATTGGCTTGCCAGGGTACCAGTTGAAAAAATTGCAAATAATACAAAATGCTGTAGCCAGAGCTTTGCTCGGCATCCCAGGAAGATCAAGCATAAAACAACATCTGCAGGACTTTCATTGGCTTCCTGTGGCTCAACGTGTACAATTTAAAGCCCTCACTCTTGCCCATGGAGCTCTTCATGGATCTGGTCCGCCGTATCTCAGGAGACAATTTAACTTTTACGTTACTCGAAGACAACTGCGTTCAGCCTCGCAGCGTCTTGCAGTGATACCGCGCTTTCGCCTTACACAAATGGGGGGCAGTGCCTTATCTTTTAAGGCAGCAGAAGCCTGGAATTCCTTTCCATATGAATTGCGGAATACGCAAGACCCCATGGCTGTTTAAGAAGCAGCTAAAGACCCTGCTTTTCAATTAATCTACAGTTCTTCTCAGCTCCGTTGCATTTGCATTTGGCTCCCGCGCCGGAAGACTCTTGAGTATCCGTGTGCGATATAAGTGCTAAAAACATAACATAACATATAAAGCACACAGCTACTCCTAGGAGTATCCCGATGTGAGACCTGCACGTACAATCAAAAACAAAAGAACCTAAGCACCAGAATAATGAGAAGAGAACAGCCAAGTTTTCAGTCGACTGCAGAATACAAATTCAGAGCTCAAGGTCCAAAGTTCTTGGAGAAGCTGTTTGAAGACCTTAGCCGCCAAGAAGGAAAAAGAGCGACCTCCCTTCCTCATGCGCATTACCCGCGGCACTACCACGAATGAGGCCGTGGCCAAGCACAGTGCTCTTGATGGACAATAGGGTAAGAATCTGTCCGCCAGAAAGGAAAAGTGCATGCTGGAACAATTCTAAATATAAAAAAGAATCCGCTTCTTAATAGGCAGCCAATGAAGAGATCTTAGAAGGGAGATAATAGAGGTACGCCATGGAAGCCTCAAAATGAGATAAGTGGAGCCATTCTGGATATCCTGGATTTGACCAAGCAAGGCTTCTGAAAACCCTATATAGAGGGCATTGGCATAGCCAAAACTGGAAGTAAACAAAGCGTGAATCACTGTCTTCCTAGAAAGAAGAGGCCACAGGAACAGAAATGTCTTAAGAGTGCGAAGCAACCCGAAATAACTCAAAGATTCTTTTCCACTAAAGATGGAGGTGGGGGGGGGGGCATTAAAAATTTAGGCCAGCCCACCTTCCACTAGGGAGCCAAATAGAAGAACTTCTGTTTTATCTGAATTGCATTTAAGCTGACTCCTGTGTACCCAGTCAGAAATAGCATGCATACAGGCTTTAAAAGGTTTCTCTGCAGATATGAGATCACTCTCAAATATGAGTAGCAACTGTTTTTTAGCACCCAAAAGATGTCATCAAAGGGGCCAGAAGAGCCAGAAATGCATTGAATAAGGTAGGTCTCAAAGAAGAGCCCTATGGTGCCCTCTGCTTGAGAGATTTGAGAGCGGAATGGAAGGGTTCCAACCAGGCCGACTGCCCCCTTGAATCTAGGAACGATTTAATTCAATCCCACACTATGCCGCCAACCCCATACTAGCGAGGCAGGAGGACGGCATATGGGACAGTTTGGAATGCAGAGAAAGATTGAGTAAAATCAAAGCGGTATTCTTGCCTTGACTTAAAGACAGTTTAATATGATCTGATACTTCTAGTAACGCTGTCTCTGAACTGTGCCCAGGACAAAACCCAAATTGACTGGGATGCAGAGGCTTGCGCTGCTCCAAGAATCCAGAAAGTTGCAAATGGACCATTTGTTTGAGCAACATAGAGAGCACTTGAAGTAGGGAGATAGGCCAAAAGTTGGAGAAAACCCTAGGATCTAAACAAGGTGTTTTTTAATAAGGGCATAACTTTAGACAGCTTTCAAAGAGCAGGCACCTTGCAGAGAGATAGTGAAAGATTAAAACCCTATTCAAGTCAGCAGGCACCGCACAGTTACTACAATCACAACAGTAATATTTGGAAGTGGGCATGGAGGGTCAGAGGGAGCCAGCACAACCGTGACGGGTCCCCATGCACCATCAAAATGCATAACATGGATGCTCCTTCAGACTCATTCAGACAGTATCATGGGCCACCTGTGCAGGTATACCTTGCACTTTGGATTGGTAGGCTGGTCCTGAAAGACAATACAATGCAGCGTGCATTCTGTGACTCCATTAATTCCTGTAGGGTCTTCATGGCTATGACAGGGGTATGGGAGGCATGTGCATGGAACACGTAATAGCAGGTTACTTACTGCTTCATTTTGCTCCTATGCACTGACTGCAGTGCATATACTAACCAGAAATAATAACAACTGTGGATAGCCCTTTTTAGGTCTAAAGCTCTATAATTGCAAAGAAAGATCTATTGTCAACTTACAGTGGGTATAGAGCCCACCTCTTGCTTACAATTGGTTGCCTTTATTGTCACTATCATTTACTTGCTTTTTATTGGCTAGCTCATGTATGCTTTCTTTCCTCTTCTTGTGTTTGTCCCTACTCTGGAACAGGGCCTCATTACATGTGCTCCTACTTTTCAGGAACTACTTTTTTCCTCTTGGTTAAGCACTCAATGAGAGTGCATGTTTTTCCATCTGCTTCCATAGTGTACTTCTACCTCCCCCCAGGCTCTGTGTTGCTCTCTGTAAAAAAATTGGAATAATATTTGGAGAGGGTAACTACCCACAGGGAATAATCACAGCTTTTGTCAGGGTGAGCCCTCAAAGGCACCATAGTAACCTGATCTCAACACCCCTAGCAGCTATGACACAGAGCAGACAGGATTAATTTAGGGCAATCTATATATGCAGGACCAAAACAGTAATAAATTAAATCTCCAAATTAAAAAAAATCCCAAACTGAAATAGAACAACAGAGTAAAATTCAATAAACAAAAAGATACAAAGATGACAAAAATCCAATAAAGGACCCCAGACATATGAAATGTTAAATTGTAAGTAATAGCACCAAAAGGCACAAAACAACAGTGATCGCAGTAGATTGGGACCTATGTGCAATTTGAGGCTGACTGCGATGAAGTGCAGGTCTGATACACTGATACGGTTCATCCCGGTCAAAGATTTTACCTTATGTTTTGGTATACGGAGTAATCTCCATTGGCCTGGCCAAAAATGTCAAGATAACTTTGGTGATTGATGGACCTGTTGGAGAGAGACTGAGTTTTGTCTAGTGGAAGTTTTGACTCATCATAAAGTAGCCCGGGTGCAGGAAGATCATGTTTTACCTGTGGTTATTTGCAACACTGGAAGAGAGCCTGCCCTACCACTGTTTCAAATGTACTTGGTCTTGCTAACTTACCCGAATTTAACCAAATTATGAAGACCTTTTTTCCTGAATTTTAGAACAACTTGAGAGGTTCCAACTGTGCCCAGAATACCATGATTCCTGTAGATCAGAAAGGACCCTATGTTGATTGTAAGATAAATAGTAAACACACTACCTGCCTTATTGATACTGGTGCAAGCCTCTCTGCTTGGAAACCTCCAAATTCCCTTCATTACTTCTCTCAGGCTTGTCCGTAGATGTAGTTGGTATTGCAAATACACTTCCACATTTTTGGCACCGTCTCCCTCACCCTTGACCCAATCACTGATAAGCATGCGTTCTTACTAGGTCATACCTCACCAGCCAATCTGTTGAGTGAAGACACATTGTGCAAATTTAACTGCACTGTGTTTTGTGCACATGGTGGAGTCTACCTCAACATACCCTAGCTGTATGAGAATAAGTTGCTTTGTGCTAACACAGATTTTCAACCTAGTCTAAATAATACTGAATTAACTCCTGACCTAAATGATTTATTTTTCAGGTGCATTCCACGTTGTGATCCAAAGGGGCCAACGATGTGGGATATATTTCTTGCATGAAGCCTGCAAAAATCAGGATCAACCCACAAAAGAAACTGAAAAGTATCCTTCAGTACCCCTGTAGACCTGAGGCTGAGGCAATAACTCGTCCTGTCATTGCAGAACTCATAGTTCCGGGGTTTCGGTGCAGATTGTTTGCAGGTGTACTACCCCAATTCTTCCCAAAAAGAATACGGAAAAAGACCACTGGGCACAGATTTGTCCAGGATCTCGGTGCAATCAATGATGTGGTTATCCCTAGCTTCCCTATGGTCTTCAACCCGGCTAACATCTTTTCTAGTATCCCTGTAAATGCCCAATAATTTATTGTGGTGGAACTTTGTTCTGCCTTCTTCTGCATCCCTATACATGAAGAAACTCGGCTCCTCTTCTCATTCTCATTTGGCAAATCTCAATTTCATAGAGAAGACTCTCTCAAGGATTTACAGACTACCTTTCAATCTTTTCCCAAGCTTTAAAGAAAGATTCGGACACTTTGGTCTTTTCCAAAAGTTCTGTTTTGGTGCAATATCTTGTTGATTTGCTATTGGCTTTTGTTACTTTAGATCACTGCAGGATTGCTCTCTTTATCTCATCACTGAATTGACTAAGAAGGGACATAATGCTTCAAAGGATAAACTGCAGTTTTGCCTTTCCTAAGTGCGATATCTTGGTCATAAAATCTCAGCTGATGAGAGCTACTTGTCGGATTAAGGAATTGAAGCCATCCATAAATTGTCCCATCCAGGGACTGTCTCACAGGTACAAACTTTCTTGAACATGGTTGAGTATTGTTGACAATAGATCTTGGACTATGCCACAATGGCAAACCCTTGCAAAATTATGCCAGCAAAGACTTCCTGAACAATTGCAGTGGTCTAAAGAGTCCAAAAAGGTATTTGTACAAACAAAATAAGTCCTGACCTCTGCACCCGTTTTGAGGCTCCCTGATTATGCTAAACCCTTTACTCTGAATTGTCATGAAAGTAACGGTTTTGCCCTTGGGGTATTGTGAAGGATCATGTAGACAGAAAAAGTCCAGAGCATACTATTCTTCTGTTCTAGGCCCTGTAACAGATAGGCTCCATCCATGTCTCAGCTCTGTAGCTGCTACTGCCCATCTTGTTGAACCCTCTGACAATATTGTATTGAGTCCCACCCTGATTGTTGCTGTACCATATGAAATATTGTTATCCGCTTCTCATATTACCCGCGTCCTCCGTCCCACTTTAAAACCCAGCATCTTTGATGCCTAACTGTGTGGAGGAATAACCTCATGATTGTCTTGTTATAGCTGCACATACAACTAAGCCCCATATTGAGTTAGCTAATACACTGATACCAAATTGTGAATTAATATATTTTGTGGATGGTTCACGTCTTATAAATCACAAAGGTGTCCTGTGGGCGTAGTTCGCGTAGTAGCGCTATGCGAAGTGCACTTCGCACTACGCGAGATACACGTAGCACTACGCGAACTGCGTAGTGCGCTGTTCATGATGATTGCACAGTGCCGGATGCTTGTCCGCACTGTGCAATCATTGAAAACGGCATCTTGCACAGTGCGAGCTGTCGTTTTCTGCCGCTCGAGTAGATTTTTACTCAAGCGGCAGCATTCTCAACGCGGACTGGTAGTTTCTCATCGCGAGCGGTCGTGAGCATACACGACCACTCGCAATGAGAAACCTGACCTCCCCGCATTGAGAATCTCGCCGGGAGGTTTATTTTCCACGCTCGCGATCGGCAACTTAATGTTGCTGATCGCGAACAAGGAAAAAGTCTCGCCGGGATCTCATTTTGCTCACTCGCGGTCGCCAACTTGATGTTGAGGACCGCGAGCGAGCAAAAAATGCCAACTACACTACGCGATTTTGCACTGTGCTACGTGCAATTCGTGTTGCGCGAAGTAGCACAAACTACGCAAACTTCGCGAGCGTAGCGTAGTTGTCCGCCCAGGGTTATGCTGTATGTGCTGTGTTTCAAATTGTTGAAAGCCACTGACTGCCTTACGGTTGCCGAACTCATTTCACGCACTCAAGTCTGTATCCTGGCAGTCACCATGTACACAGGATAGGGGTGGGCGGAATTTGCATAGTCGCGCTAGGCAAAGCTCCACGAAACGGTAAAATATCTCAGCGAGCACGCATACTTCCGCGAAGACGCGGAATTGCTTGTTCTGCCTGTTCACGATGCTTTTTTCCTGTTTGCGAACGCTGTTTGCATGCTCGGGGGGAAATATCTCGCGAACTTGCCAATACGATCGCCAATTGGAGCGGCCATCTTCTTTCACTTGTCCCGCCCGCTCGCGATGCGTGTTTCCTGTTTGCGGGAGCGTCTGAATGACGTGTTCACGATCACACACTCTCGCGGGATCGTGCGGCCGGCTACCAAAATCTCGTGGCGCACGCAAACGGATAGGAAAACTCATCGGCGAATGCAGGGATCCCGGTAAGTCGCTCTTGCATGCGCAAACACGCATTTTGAAAGTGCAAACAAGGGAAAAATTCCGCAACACCGCGGATCGCAGAATTTTGATTCTTCCGCGTTCTCTGCGGAACACGGAATTGCCCAAATTCCGGAATTTTCCGCCAGCGAACCTGAATTTACCACACAGGCCTACTTGAGATATGCTATGAGTGCCGCATAACTTCAGGCTTCTCTGGATGCAAAGGGGATTTTTGACATCAACTTGAACCACTATAAATAATGACTTGTATGTACATACTTTTGAACGCTTTATTGTTGCGCAAAAGGTTGTGCCCATCAACACCCACATAACAAAGTGTCTCGAGGGAATGATGTTACTGATTCAGTCGCCAGAAAAAGCAGCCTTGTTGCACACCACTGATGCTGCTATGTTTGTTGCACAGACTGATTTATTTCCAGCACCATCTCTAAAGGATTTGTCTATGTAACAGAAACAAGCTTCTGGGACTGAGAAACAGTAATGGATCAAGTAGAACTGACCAAGGGACCCCGAGGGAGTGTGGAGAAACAGCTCGTGGGGTGTGATTGCACATATATTTCCACTCCCAATTGTGCACGGCTGTATCATAGAGCTGTACATTGTTAGGGGTGTTATGAGTCATGCAGCAACAGCCTACTTCTATTCACGCCCCTTCTATTGCCCAAAATCATTGACATTCCTGTGTCACTTGTCATTCTCATAATACTAGGAAAGGGGTTAAGACCACCACCACTTCTCACCCTCCCTCTAGGGGCCTTTTCGTCCACCTCCAGATGGATTTTATCCAAATGCCTAGGTGTGCATCTATTCCTTTATGCTGGTAATTATCTGTATGTTCTAAGGGCGGGACGAAGCTTATCTCTGTGCATGGATAGATGCCATTACAGTTGCAGAGCACTTACTTAGACACTTCCTTCTACACCTCTCAAAGGACCGAGGAATGCACTTCACCTGAAGTTCAAGCTGCCTTAACTGAGTGTCCAACAGAAGTCAGTGGCATAACGAAACTTAAGGGCCCCCCTGCAAGGTACATGGAGGGGCGCCCCTCTGGACTCAATCAGGAGCTCTCAGGCCAGGGTACTGTGCTGAGGGGGGCCCTAGTAGCTTGGGCCCCCACACACCACAAGGACTGCATGGGCCTATGTTACGCCACTGCAGAAGTCTGTCATTTACTCCAGCCCAGGGAATGGATCTGCATTCAGGTTCATCAGAGGAATTCCACTCTGCAGCCTCACTCCAATGATCCCTACGTGGTGCTGCTCATCACCAACACGGCCATCAAGTTTCTTACTTTGGTGAAGTGCATCGATTTCTTGAAAAGTGTCCCACACATTCCTGAGACGCCGTCCCACCAGTGTCTACTTATGGGCTTGCCTCAAGCTCAGGCTGGGACCCACTACTGGAGCTGTTCTTGTTACTACCCTACGTCCTACCAGTGGGTCAGATATTCAGAGGCCACTCCCTTCATCTGGACCATCACAGCCACGCAATGTTGCACCCATCATCATTTATTGTTACCACCCCCGCCAAGATAAGAAGCCATCTCTTGATTTCTAGATCCCTCAGTGGATCAGACCTCTTATCTTCGCCCCTGCCCTCAGTCTTCGACTCTTGTTTGGATACATCTTTGCTGTGGAATGCGGAGCTATCCAGAAACCTAGTTGTATTGCTCTTCTCCTTGAGTGGAGCCGCTGCTCTGTATATGAAAATAAAACCTACTTGTTATTGATCGAGAAATATTTTAAAACAATCAATCTTTCTTTCTGTTGGATATGCACGCACTTGCCGCCGATGTTCTGTGCAGGTGTACTTTTGATCGGTGTGCCCCTAGGCAAAGACAAATCTTGCCTTGATCCATTCTATCAGGGGCATGGACTGTCTGAATATGCCTGCATCTCCCCTTAGCCTTTCCAGGGCTTCAAAGAATCCACAATCCCACTGGCCGCTATTAACCTGATTTTACTCATCTTGGCTTTTGTGAGAAGGGGTTTGTTGTACGAGAAACCACTAACTGGAGCATCTTTACAGGCCCAAATGAAAATGTCAATGTCACAACAACACTATACAATCTGATTCAGTATGTGCCTCACCCAACATGCTTGCAGTAAAAAATGCATTGCCCCAGCTTGTCCGTTTAATACACCTGAGAATGAAGAGGGATAAGATAATGAAGAATTTAAAACTGAAAATATTTGACGGAATGCACAGGATTTGTTGTAGGGATTTCACCTTGGGTCTTGAGAATGCTTTAATAATTATGTATATATTATAAGGCTGCAATTCCACATATGTGCCTTCACATGTGCTGATATATTTTACTAATCCATTGCCATTTTGGTTTTGTACCTGCTTGAAGTCCACTGAAGCCTTAGCATTATTGCACACTTGCATGCATTTAAAACAAGTTTCCATTTTGGTCATCTGTGTTGTTCTCTGCACATTTTAGCTAACCCGTTCTAGTGTTCATAGCCTCGTTCTGATGTCAGCACATAGACGTAAGGACTTCAGAAAATAGCAGTGCTAGCTTTTTGTCTGAGAAATATCTTCTCAAGGAGTTCTCAAATTCTTCTCATGAGAAGAGCCTGGTACCTGCTCGTTAGTGTCTATCTGTAGGTTTCTGTGTACCATGTCTTCTCCATTCCATTCACTTGTATTGAGAAAAAGTGTATGAATGTAACTTCAAATGCTTAGGACTTTAGCGTTACCTGATCCAACCGATTGAAGGCGAACCTCTGGTCTGTTAATTATGGAATCTCCTAGCTTATTTTGAAAGATTTCTGACTATTTTTGCGTTAAACACATTAGATGTCAGACCGTCAGCATTACCCCCAACATGTTGCAGGCAGCATATCGGCCTCCTCCTGCGGCAGTCAAGCCTACAGTAATGCACACAGATTATTCTGGCGTTTAACACTGTAAATAAACAGTGCAGTGCAAGCTTGTGGACTAGATACATGTGATTATCCAAGGAGAACTAGAGAGAAAAGCTAGTTAGAATATGATGACTGATATTTTAAAGGTCAAATATATAATACTTAAGTAATTAGATATAAAGTCTCAAATAGTTGTCAGTTTCAATATCAACACATTCAATACAATAATACAATTATAAACCCAAATGTTAATCGATTAGAAGGTAGACAGATTACCGGTATAATAAAATGCAGACAATCCAGATGAAGGTCCGTACAAAGTTATTATATTTGCCATTTTATATCATTTATATATGAGTAGTGCAATTAAAGAATTAATACTCTGTAGGTTGTTAGTGGCTCTATTCTTTAAATAGGAGAGCTTCGATAAATAAATGAAAACTTTGCCCTAAATGTCTAAAGGAAAAATAGTGCTTCAATCCCTGACTCAAGGCAGCCAAAAATGCAATTAAGCTACGTTTTTAGCTTGACTCTGCTCGCACCCCCATCTAGTGTCACACTGTTCTGACCCACCATGAAAATGTATTTGCTACGGCCCTTGTCAGTAATAAACAAGTGAGTGTTCCCAAGTGGAAAGCTAAACGTAAAATGCATGTGAACAAACCCGTACCAAAAATGTTGCGGTGGGTCACCGATTGTGCAGGTTAGACCATCCAGGAAAACCTACAAATCTACCCCACTCCCTAAATTTGCAACTGCCGAAATTCCACCTTACTGCCATAATTTTTATTATTTGGAAATATATAGAAAACCGTAGGAAACCCCTACAGCAAACTGTATATCAGTGAACACCTTTTAGCGCCGAGACACCTTTCTGGTAGCTGTATGCTGTATAAATGGTTCATTCATTCATTCAGTCATTTGTTCAATGACGAAACCTGGCACGCATTTTGGATGCTCATGAGTCCTATGCCAACAATTTTATTTTCAATGTTTATATTGTTTGCCATATTATTTTCAACACTTCAGCGACCACCAGGAAATTTCTGAAATGCCTCCCCCTGTCGTCCAGATGGCAGGTGTCGCCCCTTCGAGTGCCTCGCTGGTCCTGGTGGTAGTCTCTGTTGAAAAGAAGATATTCCATTGAATTGAATGTTATTCTTTGCCTCTTAAATGCATTTTCCCACCATTAGCTGTTCTTGTAATGACCAAAACCCCAAGCAGGCGCAGTGGCAAGAGTTTGTCAGTAGTATTCAATTGGCGATTAAGAACTTCAGTAAAGTGTAGTGATGATAATGACCTCAGAAAAGCACGAGTCACTAATTGTGCAAACGCACCTGTGTAATGTGTGTGGGTGGAGTGATCTACGAGATGAAGAATGAAGAAGATGAGGCGACTTCCCTGAAGACAGCAAGTGACTTTACTGGAATTGGGAGACACCAACAGAAACGTTCCAGCTCTGTGTGTGTATTGTCAATAGCTGCTCCTTGTGAACATTCACAGTGCAGCACAGGAAAACAAGACTGTGTAGAAACAAGCTGCATATAGCATATCATGCCATCCATACAATGACACTAACCCACAGCAAAGGGGATACTCATAACTAACATAATGATGTGACTTCTGAAAACTAAAGAAGCATGTGTGCATTCTGGGCCCGAGTCAAACAGCATCACATGCCAGGCAAGGATGCTCGTGATACTTTTTTGTTCAAAATATTTAATTGAATTTAGTATATCAACAGCAAAGACGTACATAAAACAGTGCCATAGCTGTAAGAATAGATAAGAATTAGGTTATGCAAGAAAACCAATATTATCTTACATAAAGGTGTAAAAAACATGAGAAGTAGTGACCTAAAATAACATTTAAAAAGAGCTTTCCTGAGGAAAATGATGCGGTTTATAATGAGAAGGAATCAGATGTGCCTTATCTATTTAAAACTTATCTGGGAATTTTATGTTCAGAAGCTTTCGTTTCATAAACTCTAGATAAAGACAGCAGTTTTTTAGTTAAGTAGTTTTTATTGAAGTTATAAATGCACAGAGTTACAAACATGTTTTAAGCCACTTAGGAGCAAGGGAACAAAAATGAAAGCATATAAGCATATAAAAATAATGATAAGACGGTAAGTGAAATCTATAGAGAAAATAGTATCAGGGAGTAAAAAACAGGGCATAATATACTATAATAAAGACAAAAAATCCTAAGTAGGAATTAAAACCTAACATAACATTAAAATAGGGGAATAATATTTTTTTTTATCAAAAAGGAAAAAGGAAACAGAAAGAAGGAGAAAATAAGAGGGGAAAGAGAGAGCAGAGAAGGAAAAGAAGAGATAGGATAGAAAGACAGAGAAGAAGAACAAGATAATGAGAATAGATAGAGATTATGATGATGATGAAAGAAAAGATGTAAAGGGTAGCCAAAGTAAGTCGGATTTAATTTGCAGATGAATGGAGGATTGAGGAATAGAAGCAATTCTATGTTCATCACATATATAGTTCCACCAATGAAGAAAGGATAATTTAGAATTGTCTTTCCAGCAAGTGAGGATAACTTTAAAAGCCACAGCAAGAAATAAATCCAGTAATGGAGAAACAGGGGCAACAAGAACAAAATCTGGCGAAACAGTGCCAAAAAATACATTTTGAATACTAAGTTGTACATTATGAGAAAATATCAGTGAACATTTTGACCATATATCATTCCAAAAACCATAAACCTTAGGACAATAAAATAATAGGTGTATTAAAGAACCTTCGGCATTAAGATAGGACCAACAAGATGACGTGACAGAGTGGTTGAATTTATGTAACATAAGGGGAGTAATAACGACTCTATTAAAAATAAAAAATAGGGACTGTGTGAGATTAGCAGCTTTGGAAGTCTTGAATAGTTTCTGCCAAACTTTATCCCATTGTGGTACCGATATAGTAATGGAGAGGTCAGGTTCCCATTCCAGTTCCACCTTATTTTTGACCCGAGTGCAGATAGGCATAGACAAAGATTTATATATAAAGGAGGCACTCGGAACAGTATCGGGAGAAATTTGGAATAATGGAGAGTCAGAAAGACAGGAAGTAGGAGTTGGTAAAGAGAGAAATTTCTGTAAACACCCCTGTAAAATAGGAAGTAAAGTATCATATTGCTGACTACAGGCATCAGGAAGTTGAAAAGATTCTTGCAACTGATGGAAAGAAAGAATCTCATTATTAACAATCAGTTGATGCACATAAAAAAGGCACTTTTCTTTCCATTGTTTGTAGTAGAATGATTTGTGGCGAAATTTAATGAACTTATTAAACCAAAGTGATGACGCCAGAAGGGATTGATAACAAGTCAAATTTTTAAAAAACAGTGTGCGTAACAAAATTTGTGAATGTTTCAAAATAGGGTATTTGGAAATAAAAGTACAGTTAGTCATATGAACAACATCACGCATTGAAAAATCATTTAACAATGAGCATTCAACATTAACCCAAGAAGGTTTAGGTAAATCCTGATAATCTTTAGATAAAGCAAAAAATTTACGAACCAAAAATGCATTATGATATAAATTAAAATCAGGGAATCTTACCCCCCCTTCATGTTTAGGACGAATCAGTTTAGATAAAGCAATACGTGCATGTTTATTATTCCATAGAAATTTGGTGCATAATGAATTAATCTGAGAGAAATAATAATTAGGAATCTTAAACGGCAACATAGATAATATAAACAGAATCTGAGGGACAATCATCATTTTAATGGTATCCAGTTTGCCCCACCAGGAGAGAAATAGGGGAGACCAGAGAGTTAACAAGTTAGTAACTTTAAGCTTTAAGGCAGAAAAATTCTGAGCTAATGTGTCACGGATGCTGGGGGCAAACCATGTGCCAAGATATTTTATCTTTTGAGGACACCATGTGAAATTAGACGATTCAAACATATACCTGTAACAGGCAGGATTTAAAGGTAAACACTCAGTTTTAGAGAAATTCAATTTGTAACCAGAGACCTTAGCAAATGATGCAATTTCCTGTAAAAATGGGGGTAGGGAAGATGTAGGATTAGACATATAAATAAGAACATCATCAGCATATGCAGATAACTTAATGTGGTGCGTTTTAAGATTAAAACCAGTAATTAACGGATTACTTCTGATACGTTCCAGAAACGGCTCTAAACATAACAGGAAGAGGAGGGGTGAAAGGGGGCAGCCCTGACGTGTACCCCTTTGAAGGGAGAAATAAGGGGAAAATAGACCATTAACAAAAATACAGGCTTTAGGGTTGGTGTATAGTAATTTAACATATGACATAAATTTTGGACCAAAACCAAACCATCGTAACGTATTATGTAAAAATTCCCAGTTTACACGGTCAAAGGCTTTTTCAGCATCCAAGGATAAAGCAGCTAATGGGGAGGGATACTTTTTACTGAGAGCAATGATGTTGGAAAACATTCTGGCATTATCAGAGGCCAAACGACCTTTAACAAAACCAACTTGGTCTGGGTTAATGAGTAAAGGGATAATTTTCTCTAAACGAGAAGCTAATATTTTTGCAAAAATCTTACAATCATAATTTATTAGTGAGATGGGACGATAATTTTTACAATAGGAGGGATCTTTATCAGGTTTGGGAATTACAATGATAAGGGCTTCCAAAAAAGAACCACAGGCTTGGGAGTTAGAGATAAAAGAATTAAAAAGGTCTAATAATTTGGGCGCAAAAATTGAGGAGAAAGCAGAGAGTAATTAAATTGAAAAGCCATCTGGGCCAGGCGCTTTTGCTTTCTTCATAGATTTAATAGCATCAGATAATTCTTGAAGGGAAATGTCGTTTTCAAGGGGTTGGAATTGATCTTGGGGAGTTTTGGCTTAGGGATATCACGAAAAAAAGAAGCAATATCATCTTCAGAGGGCTTGGCAGTTTCGGTATAAAGGAGCCTATAATATGATTGAAATGTGGCAATAATGTCAGAATCAGATGAAAGGAGTGTATCATTTGATTCAGAATGAATGGGGCCAATAGCTTTACGTTCCGATTTAATTTTTAGATAGTTTGCTAACATTTTTCCGGCTTTGTTTTGGCCTCCGTGATATTTCGACTTAATCTTGAGGAGAATATTACAGGCGTCCCTTGTAACAATCTTATTCAGATTAGATTTAGCTTTGATTAATTCTTGTAATGAAGAGGGAGATTTGGAAGAGTAATACTTGTGTTCTAACGATTTTATAACAGTTAAAGTTTCCTTATATTTAGTATGCATCAATTTTTTCTGCTTAGAGGAATAGGCAATAGTAAAAGCTCTGAAAGATGCTTTAAAGGCGTCCCAATTGTTATGTAAGGAGGTGTCTGAAGGATTATTGAAAGAAAAGAACTCTTTAATAAAAGAGGTCGCTTCTAAAATAAAAGTACGGTCAGATAAAAGGAAATTATTGAAACGCCATCTACCTTGTTTGCACGTAGTAAGAGAAAAATCAATATTGGTGGAGACAGGAGCATGGTCAGATATAAAAATGGAACCAATGTCAGAAGACTGGAGACAAGGTAACAGTGACTTGGAGACAAGAATATAATCAATACGAGATCTAGTATGATGTACAGGAGAAAAGAATGTAAATTCGGAGGAATCAGGGTTACATGTTTTCCAGGTATCGAAAAGAGGGCGAGAAGAAATGGCAGCCTGAAATGATTTGTGGGACTTGTCAGGTTTGAACTTGCATTTAGATTGTCTATCAGTGAACGGGTACAACCAATTATTAAAATCACCACCAATCACAATATCAGAATTAGTAATAGACAATAGTTTCAGTTTTATAGAATGCCAAAATTCAATATCAGGTTTAACAGGCCCATAAATATTTTAAAAAGTCACTTGTCTTTTATTTATGATAACCTCAGACAATACCCAACGACCATTCGGATCACACTCAGATGATAAAATTTGTGCATTAACGGATTTGTGAAACAGAATAGCAACACCACCATGACGATCAATAGCAGGAGAAAAAACTATCTGATTGACCCATTGACGTTTAAGTTTAAGTGATTCCTTATCATTACAGTGGGTTTCCTGCAAAAAAGCAACCTGAGTGTTAAGTTTAGCAAGATGAGACAATACCTTCTGACGCTTGACGGGGTGACCCAGACCACGAACATTCCACGAAACGACATTAACCATATTTCTGGATGCAGGGGAACGTATAGACATAGGACCATAAAACTGCGGGGATGACAAGAAAAAATAAGAAAAGACATTTTTCAGTAAGGGATACGAAAGAACAATTTATGGGAAAGACATCAGAGCAAGAACACCAAAGTAGAAACAAGTAATAATGGTGAACAGAAAAGTAGAAAAAAAGAAGAAAGGGAGAACAGAGAGATAAAAGAGAAGACAGGAGAAAAGTAAACAGATCAAGGAAAAACATCCAGATCTGTAAAGAAGTAGAAGAACTAAGAGCGGGGGACATGGTAACACCAAAGGACGCGGACCACAAAGAACGCAGATGCAGAAAACAGGAAGTGAAATCAGAGCCTCACAAAGGTAAGGAGGGAATGAAAAACAACATGAGAAAACATGCAAATCGATATAGCAAAAAAAGAAGAAATAATCCAGCAATAAGATTGAAGTCAAGAACCAGTATCCATGCCATGAGAGGAGAAGTTATGAATAAACAGCTTGAGTTTATCCGGATCCTCAAAGGAACGTGTGCGACCTTCATGCGTGATTTTGCAAAGGCATGGATGGAGAATGCCATATTGAATATTGAGATGACGCAGCTGCGGTCGAAGAGCAAGGAATTATTTTCGTCTGGCGTTTGTGGCATTGGAGACATCTTGGGATATGAAAATGTTATGACCAGACCAATTAAGCCGACGTTTGAGTCTAACAGCCTTCAAAACTTGCATGAGTTCGGTGAATTCCAAGAACAACATAATAATACCACGAGGTTTATTAGCAGATGGATGAAGTCGACCCAATCGGTGCGCTCTTTGTATGTTAAGAGGAGTGGACGAAGCCTGAAGGTCCAGAAGCTCTGGAAGGAATTTCTGTAGGAATGAAATTAAGTCAGACCCTTCAATATTTTCCGGCAGGCCAAAAAGGCGTAGATTATTTCTACAATTGCGATTTTCAAGATCCTCAGTGTGGAGTTTTAGTTTAAGGATTTCTTGTTCAAGGAGAGGAATCTTTGTCGAAACGTCTTGTATGTCGCTGACCCGTTGCTCAAGATCCAGAACCTTACTTTCCATGACAATCCATCTTTCCTCTATTTGTTTAAGTTTATCGTTGGTCGCGGACATGAAGGACTGAAGACCTCTGACCTCATCTAAGATGGAATCCAGGACCGGATTTGGTGATGATAGAATTGGCGAAGGCGGATCATTTTTGTGCCTTTTCGGTTTTGTGCCAGAAACCGATGGTCTGGACGTGTGAGGATCGTTAGCCATCATCAAAAGCAACAAAAAGTCGAATAGTGAAGGAAAACTCAAAGCAGCAGGTATTTGACGACACTGCAATGGAGGAAAGTAGGCACGTCACTCACGCAGCTGCACTACATCAACGTAGAAAAAGTCGACTGGATATGGACGTGAGCTTAGGCAAGTACACAGCAGAGGTACCCCAAGGTCAAAGCATCGATGACCAAATTAAGAAAAACCAGGGGGGCCAAACCTTGAATCAAAGCAGACCAGCAGTATCAGTTAGAAAGCACCCGGCAGAGCAGCAGAACTGAAGAGGCCAATAACGGTATGGGCACCTCATGTATTACATACCATGCGATGAGAAGCAATGTGTATTGAGCCAGGAGGCAGACCAGGGCATTGTAGAACCAGGAAGGTGGTGGAAAGCGGTCAATAATAACATTAATATTGCCAGCAGTGGGCCCCAGACATCACCAAAGCTCGTTGGAGGCAGCAAAACCTCAGTTCCGAAGGCACCATGTGAAAACGAAAGCAGGAGAAGGAGATGCGAGCGCCGCTGAAAAACGCAACAAAATGGCGGCCGCTCGCATCTCTGAGGAAAAGAAACTGCCGTTGCAGAGACGGACCGGCAAAGGTGAAGTAGGTCAACAAAGAGGCGGCCAAAAAACTCACCGCGCTGTCACCATTGTGAGGCAAGTCATTTTAGCAGCGAAACTGCAAAGTTGAAGGGAAAAAGGACGAACCGAGTCCCGCGGTGAAGTGGAGCTCAAGCGGGATCCGCCATGTCGCTTCGGCGCTAAAGCCACGCCCCCAAAGACAGCAGTTTTGACCTTCAATATTTCCAGGAACATTAAAAATGCGCAAATTGTATTGTTGGTTTCTGTTTTGTAGGTCCAATAAAGTTTTTTGCATGGGGGATATTTGATGGACTAAAGGTGTCAAAGTTGTAATGGATTTATGATTATCTCTGATTTTTATCTCCTTATCAGAGACCTTCATTGACAGGGTAGCCATGTCTCTTTGAATATGCTTAATGCCTGTACATATAGAGTCAGTATTTATATGTATGGCTTGTATCTCCTCTAATATTTTAGTGAAGGATAATTCCTGTGAATCTAATGCGTTAGATTTTGTAGGTGGAGAAGAGACAGTTTGCTTCCGTTTGTTAGAGTGACTAGAAGATGTCTTAGTTTCCATTTTAGAACATAAATAAAGAACTTAGCAGTGAAGAAAGACCCAACGTGCAAAATTAATATCCTGGTGAAGAAAAATAAGTCACTGTATTATGTTTTTTTTTTGCTTTGTTTTTGAGGTAATAGAGCAATGAGCCAGATTATGCAGAAGAAAAGGGCTCTCAGGGGTTAAACAACCAGCAATCCAGCAATGAGTAAAAATCCCTTTAAACAAGCATTGGCATAGCCAATAGGTCTCGCCTTTGGGACCTTATAAGTGTTTAGCCATACAACAGTTAATGTTGTTGCAGTAAGGATATTGTGCTGCATAACTAAATACTTATAAGGTCCCAAAGGCGAGACCTACTGTTATCCGGTAGGAGTAAAGTACTTTCTTTTTATTGAAGTAGTGTGTTAAAAAAATATAAGGACCGATCCCTCCTTCTCATGCTTCGAGAGTAAGTTTAAGGTTCTCCTCCTCAACTGATATCTCAACTAGTGGATCATCATTCACCCAACGAGACAGCATCTTCACCCTCTGCTCTCCCTGGATCCCCTCTGCTATTTCTCCTCCACTATGCGCAACCACTGTTTGGACTTGATCTGACTTTCTTCATTTGATTAGCCTCATTATCTTGATGCAGACATATACAGATGTAAAGCGCTATGATACCCTCGGGTCTTGCGAGCACTATATAAAACTCAAATAAATAAAAAAGAAGTGTGAGGCAAGTGACCGTATCATAGTGTGACTAGGGCTTTAGGGATCTTCCAGGCATGATGTTAGTTCAGAACACTAGTTATTAAACCCTCCGAGACCTCCATCGAAGCTGGAAGCTAGTGTGGGCTGTACATCAGGATTTTGACTGGTGCTGGGTCTCTTCGTAGGAAACCGGTCTTAGAGAAAGGTGGTAGGGGGTCTAAGCCTCTATAGGAAGGCTCTTAATTTTATACATTTCTACCGTCCAACACACGGTTTGGATTTAGGCACCAAAGTCAATCTATATTCATTTAAATATTCTTGGAGCTGGTTTTGGAAGGTTTCTGTGAAGCCACCGTGATGTGCACACTTCAAGGTATGGAAACCACGCAAGCGTGATCACAGTTGAGGGACCGCATGGCTCTTGCTGCAGTGTTTTACTTCTATGCTTTGCCGGCCGGTTTCCTGTTTCTTTAGCTTCCAAAGTCACTTTGAGGTACATTATATGAACTCGTTTGTAGTGTAACTGAGGCACTTCGATCACAGAATGTGTCACGTGTGGCTCAGTATGTTCACGAGAAATATGTTTTATTCCCCATGCTTCACCCCGTGACTGTGTCCCAGAGCAGGGGGGGCCCCCTTCGGTTATCCTCAGAGGATAAAATGGTTCAGTCTGTCACTGACAGTGTAGAAAGACTGCTTCCGGGCCTCATGACTAAACTGTGAGATTACATGTTTTAATTTCAAATTTGGATGCCTTTTAGAAAACAAGCTCTGAATGCTAATAAGTCTGTTTTGCATTTTGAGTACTGACAAAAATATTACAAAAGACTGCTGCAGTATAAGAAAAACCCGTTTTAATTACAATACTTCTTTGAGATAAAGCATTTAAAGGGTACTGAGTCAATGTACTGTTGAAGACACTCCATAGGAGGTGGGGTGATACAACGATAAAATTAGCACGAGATGAGAGAGAAATACTCAGAGTGAAGCCAACGCTTACTGTATATAAGTTGTAACAAATTAATTACAGTAAATCAGGCAGACTCCTGCGCTGCCCAAGCCAGACCTAAAACAACACCATAGTAATGCTCAATGCAATCCATCAGACGGTCAGAAGTGACTATGACCAGAGCGTTTTCTTAAAGATAGCTACTTAGTATCATAGAGTCCAAAACGAAATACATGAATATGTCAAAGCTGCAGGCGCAGAGGCGTCTGAAAAGGTGGAGTAATTAATAAAGCCCTGTCAGTGTGTGATTGATATTACAGATAGCGTAAAAACTGTGCCAAGAAGCACAGATCACCCTTCCAGAGTGTCTGCGTCCTTCACAGTTGTAGCCAGTGCTTTAAATGGGTCGGTACCGGCACTTTCTCATTTTGAGAGGGAGAGTGCCAGCCCTTCTCAAGAGAGACATAATACTTGTAATCGGCGTACCGGCTCTCCTCAGAAACAAGCAGGTACTCTGATACAGAGTACCTTCAATTCTATGTTTCCATTTCAAGCACTGGTTGTAGCAGCATAGATGGAACTGGCATACAGGGGATGTGTGGGGGGAGACAGGAACTGGACGTCTGATTTGCGGGCTGCACGTGTTCCCGCTATGCAAGGCTGCCCGGGGGGGTTGCGCGGCCGCCTTAGTGCCGCATGATGGCACTGTGGGCAGCCGGTCTAGTTCCTGGCTTGGGCCAGGGAAGACGTCCGGCATGGGATCTTCCGGCGGAAGGGGGAGGGGGCAGGGGTATATAGGCTGTCCCCGCCCCCTCCTCGCCCTCTTGTCCCTCTCGTCTCGCCTTGAAGGGCTTGCGTCGTCTCGTCGCTGGTATCTCCGGGCCTGGTCGTGACTCGCGCGCCTTGGCCCGACTTGCCGTCCGTGGTTTGCTCGCGAGGTTCCACGGGGTGGCCCGCTGGTCTGGCTGGTGCCCCTCTTCTGTGTGCGGTGAGTCGTGGAGCTTGTAGCTCGGAGGTTGTGTTGTTGGTTTGGCCGTCTCGCATGCCCTGCCCCTGGTGGGGATTTTGGTGGCGGGGGTGTAGCAATCCAGCATAGTCCGAGTAGTCCGGGTGTGTTTTGCCCCTTTCGCAGAGCCTCCACGCCGTGTCGTTTTACGTGGTTCGTTGGTACCACAGGTGTCCAGGTTTTGCGTGAGGCCGGGTAGGATGAATTTTGAGCGACCCTCCCCTGTGACTGGTTGGTATTGGGGATGCTGCGTTTCTTTCCGCGGCAATTACCAGGCCTCACATAAATGTCAGATAACTCGTGTGATTCATTATCTTCCTGGAGAGCGAGCAGGATTTTGTATAGTTGAGGTTTTGACTTCGGTGAAGTTCGTGCAGAGGGTCAATGTGCCTGCTGCAAAGAACGTGTACCAAGTAGATTACAGAGTGCGTATGGTGTGAATAGGTCAGCTGGTTACTATTTTCAAAAGAGGCATCCTTTTGTTACTTGCAATTTATAACTTAAAGTCCTAATATTCAACAGTGAGCTACAAACGTTCATCTAGAACTGCATACACACCGCAATGCATACATTATTAGAACATTGATGAATGTTTCAAAAAGGGTTATTTGGCTAGAAATCGACTGTGAGCTTGTGATTCTTCACACCAAGCAACCTTTAACTATACTGCCTACCAGTAGGGATGACATGAGATGGCCGCACTTATCTCCGTGGATGGGCCGCACCCCGTAGATGTACGTTTTCCAGATGTCGGCTGAAATAGGCTTTCACTTATCTCACCAGACTTTATTGATTATGCACGATTCAGGTTCTCGTCCCCCCCAGCGTTATTTGCCCGACCGCGTGATTATTAAAAAAGTGATTCTTAGTTCCGGCCCGATGCCGCAGGTTGCGCTGCCGCCTAGGGTGCGGGAATCAAGGGTTCGAGTCGCGAGGCCGCATCTTCCCCCGTGAACCTGGGCATATCACTATTCTCCGCCACCGGTGCCAGGCCGCGTCTTCACCCGGTGATCCTGGACTAATCTCTTACATCTACCAGGAGCTTGCTCTAAGTCTTGTGCCTGTCGATTTCAAACTCTTCCTTCGTATGCCGGTGCAACACTGTTCCGGCTCGGAGCCCACCGGCGGCGCTTCCGCCCACGGTGCGGGAAACCAGGGTCGAGCCGCGAGGTCGCGTCTTCAGCCTGTGATCCTGGGCAACTCACTTAACCTCTGCATGCCGGTGCGATGCATTTCTGGCGCCATGTTGAGCGAGACTGGTTAGCGCAGTTTGTTAGAGAGTGGGGCTAATGACATCACGGGCGCGTGTTCGATCCCCTTATGGGTCAAAAATGTCATCTCTTTCGGGGCGAGTACGCGCAATATAATTGGGACAGTCCACCACCGTGGACTTGCTTCACTGTCCATGATGTGAGTGCATGCAGGTCGTGGTATGTCTCTTGTAGAACCTGCGCTGGTATCAGCACGAGGGGGAAACATGCATCACCGCAGTCAGCATCGGGGCTGAGAACAATTAGATTTGCGTGCTGGGTGCCCAGGCTATTGTGCCTGCATATATGAGCTGCTGGCAGGCAGGCAATTCGCTTATGCCCGTAGGTTGCATTGTTTTCATGCGCTAACGGCTATTGTGACGCCATAGATGAGCAGTTAGGGAGGCGGGTAAGTTATTTGTGCCCATATGAAGATTTGTTGTCTCATTGGTGACATAGCCCAAGCGTGTAGAGTTTAGGAACCCAGGTTCACGAGGTGGTCCGACCCCTGAGGGGCCTGGGGACGATAATTGGCATAAGGATCGCACATCTGAGCAACGGCATAATGCGGTGTTCAGGACAGCTTGTCGCAAGGCTGCCCCGAGTACATGGCGTATTGGGTGCTTCTGTTGATGTTCACAGGAGCTATGAAGTGAGTAGCGGGTTTTCAAGGCTAAGTGCTTATTTGGTTATACATAGAGCGCTAAGATGGGGCTACGTGTTAACAGCTGCCGACCGCTGCTTGAATGAGTCGTAGTACGTGGTTGGAGGGACGAGTTGATCATATGTCGTCTAGCATACCGATTGTAAGTGAACGGAGGTAATTGCCTTGCCTATGTACTAGGTAGGACAGAGCATGCGGCGTCACGTTACAAGCTATTGGCGCTGTACCATTGGCCAACTGCATATCCCGAGTGGGAGGGTTGGCAGTGCGGCTCGACAGGCACAATGAGTTCTCTAATGCCAATGTTTATTTCAACCCGCACGGTGTAGGGCATTTTGGCGGCCCCAGGCAGCTTGCCTATGCAAGCGCGGCACTAGGGTAGGTCACTGGGAGGTAGCGCTGCTCTGCTTGACTAATATTAGAACTGAAGGTTGTGGAGCACTAGGAACATTACTTGGACCTCGAGTGCTCCTCTGTTTTGACTAATTTAGGCGGCCGTAATTGAGAGAGGAGGTGGTCCGTCGGCGCTGTCGCTTCTGGTGCAGGAAACCAGGGTTCGAGCCTCGAGCTCGCGTCCACATCCCGTGAGTCTGGGCAAATCACCCAATCTCCCCGTGCATGAGTGTGTAATCTAATTACGGTTCTATGTTTAGCGCTCCAATAACTTTGGGTTGAGTTCGCGCGATATACATATGGTGTGCAGTAACGCACAGCCAGTCTGGATCATTGTGGTGTAAGGAAGGCGGTGCTTCAGGGCCGCCCAGGCATAGAAGGGTCTCTTAGCGGCAGCCGGCTAAAAGGTGGTCGGCTTCATCGCCAGCGCTAGGTGCACATCGCCAGTCCGCCTCCATTATGGCTGCTGCTTTCCAGTTCGGGCACGCGCGCTGTGACCCTGTTTTTCATTCGCCTCTGCTGGTCTCAGCTGGGTAGTCAATAGTTGGCCTTGTGGTAGGTGGTGCTATTTGTAGTAAATATAGGGAATAAGTGATATGTGCTCAGTATGGCATGAAGCTGGAGCTCATGTTTAAACGTGTCCGTTGTGTGCACATACATTTACTTGTATAACATGTAATTCTCAATGTGCGTTAGATTAACGCTATGAGGGGTGATCAGGCAGGCCTTTCATCGAGCGGGACAACTAGCAAATTTACGGTGTGCTGGTGGCCGGGCTGCATGCCATAGTCATTGCTTGAGCTAGTTAGGGAGCCCTGCAGACCAGTTTTTAACTTTTATTCCAGACTTGAAGCTTGCGCAGGGCGCACCCGGCTCTGTTGGTGTCTTTAATGGAGAATAGCGGTTTACTGGTGTGGGGGGATAGCCCAGCTGTCGTATTAGCAGGCTGGCTGACATGAGGTACAATAGCTCTCGGTGGGCCTTGCAACTGAGCTAGGATGGGTACTTATTTCACTATATGCAATCATAAGCACTGATCAGCCAATAGATGGGCTTGGGGTAGGTAGTGCTCCTCGCGTTGTAAATATAGAGATGCGATGATATGTGCGCAGTATGTCAGGCAACTGGAGCTCATGTTTATCGTTTCAACACCTTTGCGCTCACATACACGGACATTTGTATAATCAAATGTATTTCTCAATGCACATTAGAGTAACGCTATGAATGGTGATCATGCAGTCTTCCAAGGAGCGGGACACTTGTCAGGCGTCATATGGCTGTTGCCTTCCAGTGGGCCCACGGCACGTGCATGTTTGACCCTGTTTTAATACGCTTCTGTTGGTTGGCTGGTTAGCCAATAGATGGGCTTGTTGTAGGGAGTGCTTATTTTGTAGTTAAAATAGGGACGCATGACATGGGCTCAGTATCCCACGTAACGGGGGGCTCTGGTTTCACGTTTCTACACGTGCGTCACATCATTGACACTTGAACACTGAGATGTATTCGCAATGCGCGGAGATTAACGCCATCTATAGTGATCAGTCAGGATTTTCAGTGCGCGCAACACCTAGTAACGGCGCGGTGTGCTAGTGGCCGGTCTGCTTGCCAGGGTGATCGCCTGAGCAAGCTGTGTAGCCCTGCAGATTAGTTAACTCTTAAACGATCCTTGAACTCTACGCAGGGCTTCCTCTGCGCCGCTGGTGTCTTTATGTCAGCCGTTCACTTAGGGTGACCGGTATTTCAAGAGTAAGGCAGTGGAACCTATCCATTAGGGCTATCATGACGGTCTTTTAAGGGATCCTGTGGAAGACATGAGTGCTCATTTTCGCAGTAACTGTGTGCTCCCCTTGGTAGGATTGGCTCGTCGGTTACATTCAGCTTCCCGCCTGCCCAATCTATCCTTCTAGCCTTGGGGGGGGGGAGAGGGGGGGGGTTGCCTCTGTTGGCCTCTTGGGGTTCAAAGGGAATAGAGGCGGGTCAGCTCCCCAAGCTTGTTTGCCACGCTGCTGCGCTTCTTGGCACATGTGTATGTCTCCAAAAAGTGCTGCTTGCAAGGTTAGTTTACATTGGTTTGGTGAACACTTTATCATTTTGCTTGCGGTCGGAGAACGTAGATTGTGTTGGATTTAGCATTTCATGTCATGGGACAGTGAGTGGTAAGCCGGCTAGCAGTAGGACGAATGCTCCGTTAGTAAGGGAACACCCCTGGGTTAGGCGTGCACGGCTAGGATCTGAGGGCAACCAGCAAGGGCTTGCTTCCAAGGTTTGTGAAGTGGATCAGATGGGCCATGCGGTGCGGCAGGGCACCACGCATATTCTATAGGTCTCAGTTTGAATTCTAGGTCCTTGCTCAGGCACGGGTAGGTTCGGATTCTTATATGCCGGCACACCTTTGCGGACATTTACATTCCGGACGCATGGTATACGTTCCACCGACCCCCCCCCCCCACGAGAGGTGATCTCACAATTTCAGCGTTCTAATGTCCAACGGGCCTAGGGGGCGAATTGTGGGGTAGCAAGATTTTGGCAGCAGGGAGCGCCGCCAGGCGGCAAGGACTTTGAGAGTATCTCGGATTTGAAGGTCCCGCTGGGTGCCTGTCAGGGTGATCTCCCAGGGCTTAGGAGGGTTCATGACATTAGTCACCGGGGATGATTCTCATGCGGGACGGTGGTCCCGACCTCATTTCGTATGATGCTCCCTGTCGGGTCTGTCTAATGTTCAGCCAAAAAGGTTTTTAAATCATCAGCCTCTCTTCTCAGCCTTATGGTGAGCAGTATGCAGGCGGTCTGGGGATCAGTAGGTTGGGGGGTGCGCGTCCGTTCCGGGGGTTGTGACTGTGAGTCCGGGTGTGACGCTTTGAGTCCTAGTCCGGCTTGCTGCAGGGCCGGATGAGGGTTGATTCTTAATTGGTTGCGATGGATGAGGAGGCAGAACCCAGCAGCACACTCTGCTAAGCTATGTTTTTGACGAATTGTTGACCTAAGGCCGAGGTGGGCGCTTCTAGAGCAGGGCCAGAATGATTTGGCCGGGCAGCAGGACAAAGGTCTTTTCGGCACTGGCAGACTGGTGCAGGCTGCACGTAGTGCCATTGCAGAACATAGATTTCTCATAGATTATATGTATTATATCTATTATCTATTGATATCTTTTGGGGACATAGATTGTACCATGGTGACCAACTGGTTGTGGGTTCGTGCCCAACAGGAGTAAGGGAATTGCATTCTGTTCCATCAGGCGACGGGTACCGTCGGTAGCACCAGCAGCTGTAAAGCTTCGATTTTCACCCGGGTCTGGGGCTGGCAATGTCATCTAACTTTGCAGCCAGACACCGAATAGGCAAAGACAGACTTGCGATGGTGCAACGGGCACTCAGCAGTAGAGTCAGCTGAGTTTCATCATACCCTGGTATCTGTCTGTGATAAACGTAAGGTTGTGGCTACACACGAACAGGCACTCTAGGGCAGCTGGGGCGGGAGCGTGCCAGTGCCAAGAGGGGGCGGGTTGCCTGGTTAGGGCTGCCTGTTGCGAGGGAGCACTAATACGGATAGCCTCAATAGCTCGTTTGCATTCATAGAAGGCTAAGTTGGTACTTTTATGGCAGGGTGCCAGTTGCTTCAGTTATGTGCGTGTTCCTTGGCAGTGTCAGGAACATTCAGAAGGCATTATTGGTGGTTAGCCTGTTTTCCTGCTTTTCAGAGGTGTTTTAGCTCAGGCATGGCCAAGCATGGGTTAGATGCCGGGGTCTGCCCTGGGATTCGTGTTAACATGCAGGTGAAGCAGCAGAACTTAGAGGGGCTTGGGTCTGACCTTTGGTTCCAAGGGCAGAGCCTGGTCAGCTCACTTAGTAGCCCGCCCTTTAGTTCGACAAAACAGGTACAATTATAGTGAGTAACAGGTAACTTCCCCTGCCCTCTAGCACCGGCTGGCAGCTATGCAGGTTGTGGAAGTGGCCTTCCCACGGGGGCGATTGGGTCCATATGATTGGGGAAAACTTCTAGGAAGCATATTTGGGCTGCAAAGTAGCAGGAGAACCATTGGCATTCCCAGTATTAACATAGTGAGGTATTTATGCTTTGGTTCCCCCGGGGTCACGCTGTCCTGACGGCTCCCTGGTATGCGGGCAGAAGTTTTGGGAGGGCAAGGCTCCACATAGGGGGTGACTGTCGGAAGGTGATGGTCATACTCCGATTAGTGCTAGACTCAGATAACGGAGGTAAGAGGAAGTAGAGCGGGTTTGTCAACTCTTACCTCCAACCGCGGGCACTTCCTGGCAGGAGTGGCTTGTCATAGGTATTGTTCTTCAGCATGCAAAGGTAACATTGGACCTACGCCTATTATTGGTTTCAGGTCATATCAGTCAAAATTCACGGGGAGTTTTGGAAGAATGGGGGCATTTGTCCTGAGGGGGCATGCTGGCTCCGGTCCTGCATGGGCTAAGACTTGTTTGGCTGGACCTGGGGAAGCCCGGTTATCAGCATGTTGTAAGTTAAAAGGCAAAGAGGTTTTGGCTTCATCAGGCAAGGTCTTATACACGCCGAGTCCACAGGGTGCCTGGAGGAGCTTTGGGCTGCATCAGGTTGTAAGGAAATAAGGCTACCTTGGTGGGGGGCCCTGGTAGTGACGGTGCCACTCCCAAGGCTGTGGAGGAGTTACAGGACGATCCAGAGTCTGCAGATACCAAGGGGTACTTCATGCAGCAGCACAGCGTGGTGCTAAGCCAGGATACCCAGGGATGTCTAGAGTTGTCCCCTGGAAGAACTACAGCGCCCCGTTAGTCCTACGGGTGGTTGTGGGTCTGAGCAACCGGGGGCTGCCAGCATACGCTCCGCCCACCTCTTTCGGGGGGGGGGGGGGGCGTGAGTAAGCACGTGGACTGGTGGTCCACGAATGGGAAGGGTGGCCCCTCCCAAGTTTTGGTATGCACCAATCGGCGACTGCCATGGTGTAATTTAGGCTTATCAGACGGGCAGGCTGCTAGGGGTTGGCCTGCCCTGGGATCGGATCGCCCGTAAAATAACCCACCATGTTTGCATATTGGTTATGCTAATAAACCTGCAGCAATATTTCTCCACTTACAATAAGTGTTGTGTGGTTTATTTATGTAATTACTATGTGTAATGTGACAACAGTTGCCGATATTGGCACTATGCAAGGCTGCCCGGGGGGGTTGCGCAGCAACCCCCCTAAAAGGGCGGCCGCCTTAGTGCCGCATGATGGCACTGTGGGCAGCCGGTCTAGTTCCTGGCTTGGGCCAGGGAAGACGTCCGGCATGGGATCTTCCGGCGGAAGGGGGAGGGGGCAGGGGTATATAGGCTGTCCCCGCCTCCTCCTCGCCCTCTTGTCCCACTCGTCTCGCCTTGCCCGCCCCTCCACTTACCCAGCAGACGGAGGTACTAAGGAGGGGGTGTTACGCTTCTAACATGTTATTTTGTGTTGCAGGAGGAGTTACAGGGCGATCCAGAGTCTGCAGATACCAAGGGGTACTTCATGCAGCAGCACAGCGTGGTGCTAAGCCAGGATACCGAGGGATGTCTAGAGTTGTCCCCTGGAAGAACTACGGCGCCCCGTTAGTCCTACGGGCGGTTGTGGGTCTGAGCAACCGGGGGCTGCCAGCATACGCTCCGCCCACCTCTTTCGGGGGGGGGGGCGTGAGTAAGCACGTGGACTGGTGGTCCACGAATGGGAGGGGTGGCCCCTCCCAAGTTTTGGTATGCACTAACCGGCGACAGCCATGGTGTAATTTAGGCTTATCAGACGGGCAGGCTGCTAGGGGTTGGCCTGCCCTGGGATCGGATCGCCAGTAAGATAACCCAACATGTTTGCATATTGGTTATGCTAATAAACCTGCAGCAATATTTCTCCACTTACAATAAGTGTCGTGTGGTTTATTTATGTAATTACTATGTGTAATGTGACAACAGTTGCCGATATTGGCCCTAAAGATGGACGCCGTAACCCACTGGCTATCTTACCTGCATGCACGATTGCACGTCTTGGCAGCCCAGCAGGAAGTGGCAGAGGGGTAAAACAGAAAAGTCGTGAATCCTTACGGTAACTGAAATAATCCCTTTCCTGGTCGCTCAGCCCTGCGGCTTTACTGTGCTGTGGGTCACAGGGGTGCTTCGCACGTCACTCGGTGGTTCCGGTTCTGGCAGCCTTTGACCTCGAGACTTGCTGCAGAAGCTTTTTGATTGGATGTGCTCCAGCTCATAAGAAACACCTCAGTGCTTTAGAGGGGCATATTGTGACCTGTGCTCTCTGCTTCAGGAGAATCTCTCCCTGAGGCTGGGGTAGGAGGGTGGGGGGGTGGCCTCCTCCGTTCTTCGGGTGACGGGGATTCATTTTAAAGCCAGCCTGCCCAGACCTATAGGAATGTCAGAGTGAGATGCAGGACAGAGGGGCAGAGGACGGACCTGCGGGTCCTCCGTGTGATTAGGAAGCTGCTATTATATTTCAGTTTGGGACCTGGCCCTTGAAGCTGATCATGTTTGGGGTCGCAGGAGAGAGAGGGACAGGCAGGGGACGCCGAGAACTGCCAGAACCACAGTGGACTTCCCACTTAGAGCATTCGCTAGACTGAGGCACGTGTTGCCCTCCTATTTTGTAGAGTGACGAACGAATGCACTGACAGACTGCGCTGCTGCTGTGAGGTTTTAGGTTGATGTAAATGATATAATTACCTTTGAACTTCATTACACTACCACGCTGTATTAAGTTATTACATGCAGCACTGCCAGGATGTGCATTCAGATGCTGTGTGTTACAGAATTCAAGGAATGCAGCGTCCCGCGAAGCATGCGAGTGGTGCGCGCGCCACAGCAAGACATCTGTTTTGCATTATCGCTCATGCATCTGTGCTCGATAATTCAAAACAGATGTGGCCTGTGTGGATATCCGCAAGCAATAGGCCGTGGGTGGAGCAAAGGCGGGACATGAACCCGCCTTTGCCCAATTGCATGCTGTCTTTCTCAGACAGCAAAAAGAAGTATTGATGGACAGAATGCAGAACAATGTCATGCATTCACCCGAGTACAGAGATCTGGGCCTAAATCCATCGTTTTTTTGCTCACAATGCCATTCCAGTTTGGACCCAGCCATATGCAAATCAGTCTTGACCCTGTGCCCAATGGGAACAGTCCAGCCCGAACTGCCATTCCGATGGGCTTGGTCGGAAAGGAATCCGACACGGATTTACGGATTGCAGACGACAGGCTCGGAGAGCCCGTCCGCCATCCGGAAATCTCCCAATACTCCCCCGGCCGCCTCTTTGCGACCGAGGGAGTACAATGGCAGCTTTTCACTGCCTTTTCATGCCCGTTTTTCCGGCATGAAAAGGCAGTCGGACACTGTCTTTGGGGGCCCCCAGTAGGGCCCCCATGGGTGCGAGGCTGCCGAATGGCAGCCTGGGGGCACCTATGGTGCCCCTCTGTGGATCCCTGCACCTGGTGGCAGGCACCTTGAAGTGCTGCCTACATGGTGCAGGGATAAACTGCACCCCTGCTTTCAAGGATGCAGGCATGCATTCCGCTCGGAATGCATGCCTGCATTGTCTTGTATACGAGTGTGACCGAACCCCGTTCGGTCGCATCGTACTAGCAGGGCCGTAACCGACAACAGCAGGTCGGTCGGTTACGGCTCCTGACCGATATCGGACGGACCTGAGTCCGTCCGACATCGGAATGGGCCCCTAAGAAGTAAAGAAGCAGGTGGGGCTGAGAAAGCTGTCTCCTCCTCACAAGGAAGGAATCTGTTTGACGACGTTGTTAGAGGTGCTACTGAGGAGGCTGTGTTCTACCTCACAAAAACAGCACAGAGAAACCACCGAAAGTGCCTCATAAATGAGCAACCAACATCCCCAGCAGAAACGCCACAGAAGTGCAAAACTCTCCTCACATCAATTAAGGATCATTGTTTATGCAGGTGAGATGACTGAGCTAAGGTCGCAGCGGCCATCTAGGGATGTGCGTTACCATATGTATGTATGTATGTATAATAGTTTTTGTAGAGCGCAACAGTCACTCTGAGGAACATCATGGAGCTATGACGGGCCGAGACAGAAAGCAGCAGAAGTTCTACGGGATCAGATGAGAGAGAGAACTAGGACGTCTGGGGCTCTGAAGATCCAGGTTTTCAGGGATTTCCTGAAGATTGGTTCAGTTTGAGAGAACCAAAGATGGATCGGTAGAAAATTCCAGGCTTTAGTTCCTAGTACTGCTACAGATTTGCCACCTTTGGAGATGTAGTTGAAACTGGGGTGGTGAAAGAAGGTTGGCTGAAGAAGTGTGCTGCGTCACATATGGTTTGACTCTGGCCCTCAGATACTTGGGTCCTGCTGATCTAAAGGCTCTGTAGGTAATTATTAATATCTTGAAAAGGATTATTTTATGAATGGGCAGACAGTGTAAAGATTTAAAAGCTGCTGAGGAGCCTCGAGGCAGTTTTAGAGCTAGGGGAGCAGGAGCATGTTGGACTATCTGCAATTTCTTCAGGACAGACGTATTGGTCCCTGCGTATAAGCTGTTACAGTACTCCAGTCCGGATGTAATCACGGCCACTGCTACTGACTTTCTTGCCACTCAGGGTAGTAAGTCAGAAAACCTTTATAAGGTGGAAACAGGTGCCGGCCACCGAGAACACTTGTTTACAGAAGGACAGTGAGTTGTCAAATTTTACTCCCAGATTCCTCACTACGTCTACTGTCTTGGGAGGTTGGGGAATATCTTCAGGCCGCCAAAGGCTGGGTGAGAATGTGTGTGTTTTTTCAAGCAGCATGATCTCGGTTTTTGGGGTGTTACACTTCAGGTGATTGGATTTCATCCAGTGGAACACGGCTGTGAGGCAGTGTTGGAGATTTTCTTCCGCTATAGTAGAGTTTTTATCTAGTACTAAGAATAACTGAGTATCATCTGCATAGGAGATGGTTTCAATATTGAACGATGATATCAGGTTTATCAGGGGAGCCATGTAGATGTTAAAAGGTACTGGGCTTAAGGTGGAGCCCTGTGGGACCCAGAGGTTATGGGTTTCTCTGCTGGTTGATAATGGTTGAGGGTGACTATTTGTCTTCAATTGGAAAGGAAGGATTTCAGGCACGCTAGGGCCAGATGGGCAATGCCATAGGTTTTTAGCCGGTCCCCCAGGATGTCATGGGAGACCGTATCAAATGCGGTCGAAAGGTCCATTAAAATCAATACCGCGTTTTTCCCCTGATCTAAGGCAAATTTAAAAGTTTCAGTGGTGTGTAGTAATACCGATTCTGCGGAGTACATGGGCCCAAAACCTGATTGATTTGGATGCAAGATATTAGCCGCTTCTAAGAAGAAAGTCAGTTGCATGTTTACCAATTTTGGGGTATTTTTGCTGTGGCAGGGTAGGAAGGAGATGGGGGGGAGGTTAGAAAGGATCTTGGGATCGGATAGTGGTACCATCTCCCAGTACTGGTGCCAGTATTCACAAGGTCTGCTCACAGTCAGTAATTCTTCTGCCAGAAGTCACAGCCGGAGCTCATGGTTTGGGCATTCATCCTGTCTCAGTGTGAGCATTAGGGAAGGCACAAAGTTCAAGGAGAAGGTCACAGTGGTAATGGGGAGGGTGAGGAATGGGAAGTGCTGAAGACCACGTGAGGACTGGTTGTAGAAGGTAGGTAGGTGGGGCAAGCAGGCATAATGAGAGCGTCTATGTCCTTTAACTAGTGGAGGGGTAGCAGGCTCAAAGGAGGGACCAGAGCTTGTTCTCATGGCAGGACCAGGTAGGTTGGGCCCAGTCGGAAGAACCCACTCTCAGGCCATTCACAGCTTGACATCACTTATTTACCTTGTTGTTTAATTCTTCCTAAGGACTTGCATATCTAATCACTTTACTAGCAAGATAACCAGCAAGGACTTGGGCTACATAAATTGGATGGGGATACATGTGAAGCCAGCAGCGATAAAAGCTGCTAACATTTCTGTCCCCATCAACTAAAATTCAGCAGGGGATATGGCAATACCCAGGCTACAACAAATCACAGAGAATGTAAGATCCAATCTTTAGGTAATTTAGTGATAGAGGGTGTGTTTGGGCTGAATCTAGGAAGGATTTTTTCTTCCAAGAATAAGTAACTAACAAGCATTGGCAACACCAGTAGTTCTGGCTTTAATGTGCCAATTAATGCAAACACAGGAACATATGAGTGTGCACTGACTTTTTGTGCAGTATATCAGTACAACATGGCTCTTTCTGTGCCTCCTATTTTGTGCCATATTATTATTCTTCAAGCCTTCTATGGTAGTGGTGGCAATATTAGGATCACACACAACTCATTCTCTGCCTTACGGACAAAAAGCCCAGTACCTGGATCCAGTTCAATACCTGCATGACTAAAATCACCCACTGGATGAAGACCAACTGTCTAAAGCTGAAATCATGATCTTCGGGAACAGCACATCACCGTGGGACACCACATGGTGGACAACAGTACTAGGACTGACCCACGCCAAGAAGCTCTGGATCATTATCAACTGCTCATGCTTCTTTACCCTGAAGATACTGAGGAAGCATTTCAAATGGCTCCCAATCAGCATCCGTCATGAATGCCCTGGTCACAAGCAAGCAGGACTTTGGGAACACCCTCTATGCCGGGAACAACAAAAAGCTCACCAGAAGGCTGTGGACTATTCAGAACTCGGTAGCCAGAGTCACTCTCAACCTCCCACATTGCATTTACATTACACCACACCTGAAGGACCAACACTGGCTTCCCATTCACAAATGAGCACAACTCAAACTCCTCACCCACACTTTCAAGGCACTACATAACACTGGCCCAGCATACCTCAACAATCGCATCTGCTTTCACAAACCTTCAAAACACCTCTGCTCATCTGTACTCTACTTGTACAAATCCCACGCATATAGAAAACCAGAACTGGCAGTAGAGCCTTCTCCTACATCCCTCCTAAAGGATGGAACGACCTGCTGCTGCTACACATAAGAGCCTCCTCCTCACTTCTTGAATTCTGCAAAACGTTGAGGGCCTGGCTTTTCGAGTAGTCACACTAGACCGTAGGTGTGGCTAGACTCACACCTGCTCAGTGCCAGGATCCCTCCCGAGTTGATAGTGCTCTCTACAAATCTGCATAACATAACATAAGCACAAAACATGTACCGACTAATAATCTGCAGAAAGAGAATCAGTCTGGGAAAGCCACAATATGAAGCCATGGTGCATTACTCAAGAAAAATATATATATACGTATGTATGTCTTGACATTTGGTTGACAGTACATTGAGGTGCAAAATCACCCCAGGAACATTATCAATATTCGTGTAGAAAAGCCTCAGTTGATAAATCACAATTATATGCCAATTTAAATATTGGTGTAAACATTATTTTAAGTGTAAAATCACTTGCAGGAGCAATATGGCTCGTGGTGAAAACTAAGCAGGAATGTTGCTTCTCATTTAGGACCAATAATTTAGGCCCTGAAGTGCAAAATAATTCTTGATGCAACATTATCAGGAGTGTGAAAACCCTTTTAGGAGCATAAATCCCAGGGGGGGGGGGGGATAACACATTTAGGTGCAAAATGACAGTTATTGCTTCATAAACAGGAGTGACAGAACACTTATAGGAGAAAAAATAAATTTAGGTACCAGTAACCACCAGCTGTACCGTGAAATACCTCATTAAAATCAAAAGGCATCCGTAATGGATTCATAGGTTCTCAAGTCCATTGAAAAATACAGAGCAGAAAATGCCAGCATGATGTAGGGTGGTGGAGGTTCCACAGCCATGTGATTCCTCTTGTGTCTCAATGTGCCCCGACTGGATCAGACATACAGGGATCATTCCTGTCCAGGATCCTTGCCATCTGATTGTGATAGGTACTTGTGATAGGTTCCTCAAAGAAGTAAATCCCTTGGATAACAATTTTGAGCTTCTCATGCCAAGGGCCTCCAACAGGATCAAAGTTCCAATATCAAGCAGGATCCTCACCAGGCATCAGTCAAGTGCTCAAGCAGCAAAAAATGCAAGTCGACCCTGTGGGGAAATGATAGGTGGATAGAGCATGCTCCGGCACACTCCTTTCTTGGCAAACAGGACATAGAGATGATAATCCATGTATTACTGAGGCATCAAGGAAGGCAATTTAGACTATACCTCGATGGTGGGAGAACCTTCCATGCCCCTCTCCCTGGAATCTCAAATGCTGCATAATGTGCCAAGCCAGTGATGGATTCTGGAAAGATGAGACAAGAACAGAAATACATCCAAAAGTGTAATATCTGATGGAGGGCAGTGTTGCAGGATGCCATATTGCAAAGGTAATCAAGGGAAGTCCAGTACTCCTAAAATATACCCCAAGGACAGAAACCTCTGCTGTGAAGTCATACTGGGGAATTGGAAATCATGGATTGCCAGCATCGTCTTGCACACCACCGCCATCTTGCTTTGGGAATAATAAAATAGAACTATTTTGGGGAAGGGGAAGGTCTCCTTTAGCTCAAGGTTCAGAAAGACTGGGCCCTGTTTGTTACTGTCGTCTGGCTCTGTGCTGTGTATGCTACGAGAAGCCTTCTGGTGACATACCACAGCAAGTGGATGAAGAAGCAAGGCAGCAATAACTGGAAAGGGACAGAGACTAAGGGGCATATGTATCAACATCACCATTTGCGATTCTCAAATAGCGATTTTTAAAGAATCGCTATTTGAGTCTTGCAAAACGGGATGTATTTAAAAAATTGCAAAATTTTTGCGATTTCTTAAAATTCCTTAATTGCGATTAGCAAATTGCGAAATCGCAATTAAGGAATACCTGCCCATTCATTTCTATGGGCCAGGAGACCCATAGGAATGAATGGGAAGTAATTCTCAAATAGCGATTCGCAATTTGCTAATCGCAATTTGAGAATTATTTCAAAGGTGCAAGGGTGTCATGATGACACCCTGATGTACCCCTGAAATGAGCATGTGTGTGCATATGGCGCACATACATGCCCTAAGGGCATGTATGAGCGCCACGTGGCACTTTGTAAAATTCAAAAAAGTGCATTTTGAAAGGAAATCGCAAATTACCACCAACTAGAAGTTGGTGGTAATTTGCGATTTCTTAAGGATAATTCGCACAACTTGGGTGCTTTTTACATATCATTTAAGAAATCGCAATTTGCGATTTCTTAAATGCTTACGCAAAATTAAGAAATCGCTAAATTAGCAATTCCTTAATTTTGCGATGGGATATTGGCTCATACATCCCGATTAGCGATTTTTTAATCGCAAACGCTGTAATTTTGCGAATCGCAGCGTTTGCAATTAAAAAATCGTTTGATACATATGCCCCCAGGTCTTTTCTTCTCCATTCGAGTTTGAGCAAAAGGGAAAAAGTCACAGAAATGATCAAGGACGAAGAGAAGGACAGAAATGTGACAAAACGAGAAATCAGTGATGAAAAGGAACCTGCAATAAATAGATGGGTGTGGAATAAAGAGGGGTGAAGTGGAAGCAGGAGTAGGGCAGCACTGGCGGCGTACTCGAAGAAAAGCTTTGGATCCCTAAGCACTGTTTGGGCAGCCGGCACCTCTGCCCCTGCTGATGACAGTGCCCCGGTGAGCTTTTCTCTGCCTGCTTTTCCTCGTTTGTGCGACTCGGTGAGAGCAGCAGGTCTTCCCTAATAAACTATTTTAGAAGTTGATGTCTACTGCATGTCTAATCGTAAATAGACAATATTTCCTCGTGAGTGGTGCTGCAAAGGAACGTGCGGTTTTCTGCATGTTAACTTTAAAGCCATTTTCCTCACAACTTGTGAAAACATAGATATGGGCGATCTTTTATCTTGACAACAACTTAAAAGGAGCGCGAAATTTATGAATACTCACGCGCATACAGCTTTGCAAACCATTGGTCTAATTCGTAGTATTTGAGAGTTATGGTTAAATTCGCGCCAGAAGAACTTTGTAACTTCTCACCAGGAAACCCTAAAACGCAGAGAGCGCAGAATGACTTTTGGGTTGTTCGCCGACAACTTTCTCGTTAGAACGCTTCCCCTCCCCTCTGGCGTCTCCATTTTGCATCCGTGGGCCTGCAGGCCCGGACACTTCAAGGGCTCGTCGCCTGGTAATGATTTGGAGAGTGTGTACCGCATGTAGCCGAGCTCCAGACAAGCCCGAAAGCCCTCATTCACAAAGAGTGCAGACTCGCTCTTTGTTTCTGTCAATGGATGCTAGGCAGCTGTTAGTAATGGGACGGGGTCACACATGCTGAACTACACGCTGAAAGGATGGCAGTTCTGCCTTGATTAACTGAGCCATTCACACAGCTGGCTTCCTGCTGAGAGGGGAACATTTTTCCTTTCAAAATCGCTTTTTTCATATTCTTACATTTTCCTTCTCAGGCTTTGCGAAAATCACGGATTCTATGTTGTACTTTGTTGTTTTTGTGTAAAATTTGTCTCAGGAGGGCCTAATAAGGCTCAACGACTCGCCCCAATTAGAGCCCCAAATATCCCATCTGGAACTCATGGAGCGCTGGTAGGCATTTTCAGTGGAACAAGTCTTTTTTTCTCCCCAATGCCCACAGAAAGCAGCACCATAGGGCTTGCTATGAATGCATTTGCTGGAACGGAGCGCAGGCCTTGCTGGCGCAGCCGGCCTTTTGGAGGCTGAGCTTTACACTCCAAAGGGCACCGGGGGCGACCACTGGAGATTGTTGGGAGCAAAGGATGTTGCCCCCTCGTATCCCTCCCCACAGTTCAATCCCACAACTCTTGGTGGGCAGGAGGAAGGCAGGAGAGCAGGAAGGGGGTGAGCGAAGTGTCCGCAAGAATCCTGCCGTCCAGGTTAGGGCACAAAATCACACTTGCACGATTGGCCCCGTGGCGTCTTTCCCAGTCCTGAAGCATGCAGATGAAGCATGTCATGCGGGAGCTGCGGTTAATCATTACTTTATTCCTCAGCATACACTCACACACGGCGCATTACATCATACTTCCCATTAACTACACCCTGAAACGGCCTTGCATATTACATACTTCCTGTTCAGAGCCCACCCAGAACCATGAATGTCCTAGTGCTCGTAACATCAATATGCTATATATCCCCTTTGTTAAATTAAAAGATGGCAGACATCATTAAAAATCACATTTCCTCAATTAGTCGGCAAGGCACTCGCACTTTTCTGCTGGCTCGGGTGATCCAAGATGACTGAGGTCCACACTGATCAGGTAACGGCAACATAGGCTCAGGCACTTGATCCGTATCTGCTGGCAGGGTCACCTCAAGCGTAGTTTCAGGACTCAACAATTGTTGTGGCAGGTGTTTGAAATGTGATGTGTCCCGAGTGATGGATTGTCCGGGACACAGCACTGAAAAGGCCCTACTAGAAGTGGTGGATAGCATCAGATTATCTCTGGATAACCGTAACTCTGCCATCCAGGTCCTCCTGGATTTGTCGGCTGCCTTCGACACCATCTCCCACGGCATCCTTCTGGAGCGCCTACGGGAGTCGGGTGTCGGAGGCTCCGCATTAGCCTGGCTTAAGTGCTATATAAGTGACCGTTCCTCCAGAGTCCAAATTGGTGCCTATACTTCCAAGAGTCAATCCATTAACAGGGGTGTCCCTCAGGGATCCATCCTGAGCCCCACGCTTTTTAACTTATATGTATCCCCCCTGGCCAAAGTCATTAAGGCCCACGGCTTTAACACTTTGTCGTACGCTGATGATACGCAGTTGTTAATTACTCTCGGTCCAGACATTGCTGACATCAAACATAGATTCAGGCAATGTATGCTGGACATAAACAACTGGATGCTAACTAATAACCTCCAACTAAACGTAAATAAAACAGAAATTGTTTCTTTTTGGTGATGCCGAATCAATATGGACAAACGACTGGTGGCCCACGACCTTAGGTACCTGCCCCTCTCCGAAGGAAACAGCTCGCAACCTTGGAATAATGATTGATAATAAACTCTCCATGCGGGAGCACGTCAATCACGTTGTGCCCACTTGCTATGGGCTAATGCGTACCCTCCTCAAAAATTTTAAATGGGTCCCATTGCCATCCCGTATGCCACTGATCCAGGGCTTAATTATGAGCCGATTAGACTATGGCAATGCTCTACTCGCGTCCATTAACGAAGAACACCTCTCTAAGCTCCAGGTTCTTCAGAACACAGCAGCTAGACTGGTTTTAAACCTTCCTTTTCGCTCCCCCTCTGCTCATAGTCTAAAAGTCCTTCACTGGTTACCTATTAAGAAGCGGATTGATTTTAAAATCTGTTGTCTTGTCCATAAAACTCTCAATGGACAGGGCCATCAGTATCTGGTAAATAAATTAAAAATATATCAACCAGCTAGTACTCTTCGTTCCGCAAATAAACATCTTTTAATAACGCCTAAGGTTCGCACAGTCAGAAATGGTGGCAGATCATTTTCAAAACTGGCTCCTACTCTTTGGAACTCCTTGCCACTTCACCTTCGGACTGAGATTGAACACCAAAAGTTCCGTAAGTCCCTGAAGACGTGGCTCTTTTAATTTATCTCCTTCCCTCTAGTTCTCCTTTGTCAGTTCTGAGTCTAGGCAAAGAGCTATGAGACCTCTGGGTGAAATATGAGCTCAACAAGAATCATTTTACATTACATTACATTATATTACAATGTGCTGTCACCACTTGTCCCTTGTGTGTTACATCCTGTAAAGGATCAGCAGCAAAAGGAGTGTCAGTTTTCCATTTTCATCTCTGTTTAACCAGTATCCAGTCTCCATTGTCAAAGACTGCCTCCTGAGCATGGCAACGCTGATCTGCATATGTTTCCATTTTTCTTTTTGTGAGTCACGTCATTGTCTCAAACTTTGTCCGCATTCACTGATTGATCCAGGGCCCATTGAGGTAGTTTTGTTCTGATGGCTCTGCCAAATAGCAAGGTGGCTGAACTCTTATCATTTGTGGAGTGAGGAGTTGATCAGTAGGTCCGGAGGGCCTCGCACATGGCTTGATTCAGATCGATTCCCTCCACAGATGCTTGTTGAATGACCCTGTTGAGGGTGCCCATAAATAGTTCAACTACACCATTGGCTTGGAGCCAGAAGGGTGTACTCTTTTGGTGTTCGATATTGAGTTGAACAAGAAATTCTTTGAAATCTTTGCTGCTGAAGGGATGGCCATTATCACACTTGAGGATTTTGGGGATACCCTTTGTTACTCATCTAGCCCAGGGAATCACACTCGATCTCGTAGGGCTCTTTTGGTGGCTACGATACCATGATGTCCTTCATGGGCCGGCTCAATGACCCTCCCTGTCTCAGGCTTTTAGGTACGATGATTTTCACGCCTCTCAGTATTACACCCTCTTGTCTGACCGCCAACTCATCCTGTACTTTTTTTACCTTCTGTATTTCAACATTTTCGGCAAGTGGCCAGGTACTTCTTTTCCATGATTGCGTAGTAATAAGTTGTTTTATTATGGTCATGTCTTTATCTGCATTGGTGGCAGCAATGATTTTTCCACAGACAGATCAGTTGGTGTGCTGGATCTCAAAATAAAGTTGAGATGCTCTTAAGCTGTCTTGGATGTCGTACTGTGACCATGTAGCGGCACTCGTGAGAAATAATTGCTGGGTTTTGATCTTTCCAAGGTTTATGCACAAGCTCATGGTCATAATCTTGTAGTCTTAACCCCCCATCTCTCGATGTCAGGGGGCATCTTAGCCTTCAGGATTCCAAAAATTGTGAGAAACTCCTGGTGATCTGTGATGATGGTGAATCGTTTCCCGTACAGAAATGCATGAAAATGTTTGCAGGCCCACACCACAGCCAGACTCTCCTCCTCTGGCTGAAAGTAGAGACGTTTTGTTTCAGACAGGCTTCAACTGGAATAAGCCACAGTGTGTCTCTGAGCATTCTGATGGGCATTGTGTTGAGCAAGGATAGCCCCTAGCCCTACTGGGCTCGCATCAACTACTGTCTCGGTATGTAACTTGGGATCGAAGTTGCATTCTCAATCGCATCTTTTGATTTCTTTGAAATTCTGGTCACATTTAGGGGACCAATGAAATGGGACATTTCGTTTTGTCAGCTCTCTCAATGGGACACTCACTTTAGCAAAGTTGCAAATGAATCTTGACCAATAATTGCCCATGCCTATTTAGGATAGCTGCATGGTAACATCCTGCGGTGGGTGGGGGGGGGGGCAACTGGGTGACAGTGCTTGACCTTGTGTGGGTCTGGAGTCATTCCCCCATCAAAGAATATGTGCCCAAAAACTTGAGTTTGTTTTTGTGAAAGTCACTCTTTCTGGCATTAAAAGTGAGACCTGCATCAGCAAGTAACTGGCACACTTGGGTAAGGGCTTTGTCGTGTTCTTTCTGTGTTGTCCTAAAAACCAGTAAGTCATCACTGTAATTGAAAACATGTGTAACAGGTTGGATTACTCGGCGAATAACATCCTGAAATATCTCAGCAGCCGAAGATACTCCTAATCTCAGTCTCTTATATCAGAACAAACCAACATGAGTCAAAAAGGTAGTAATGCACCAGCAGTTCTCCTCCAATTCGAGTTGATAGTATCCTTTATTCAGGTCAAAATGGGAAAACACTTTAGCTCCATTCAATTGCATGATGATGATGTCCGCTATGTGAGGACCAGGGTGTCTCCCCCTCTCAATGGCTTTGTGTGCCTGGCGCATATCAATGCAAATGCGGACCGCTCCCCTACTGTTCTTTTTTGGTACTACTACTATGGGCGAAACCCATGGCATAGGGCCTGTGGAGCGCACAGTGATGTCATGTTTTAGGAGTGCTTCCAACTCTTTCTCTACAGCTTCTTCTAGATGAAAAGCAACTGTACAATGCCTCTGAGCAACAGGGCGAACGTCTTAATTGATATGAAGCTGTAATTTCATTTTCTTGAGTTTCCCCAGGCCATGGAACAACAATGACGGGAATCGACTTGTGACCTCAGACCGAGCACAGAGGTTGTAGTTGAGGAATATCAATCCCATGCCAGCAGCTGTGGCAAAAACTGAGTAAACAGGCACTCGATGAAGTCCCTTTTAAGACATGAAGGGTGGCTTGCACGAATGTCTTTTTGTGTCACATTGTTGCTGTGAATAACCCTTGGCTTTGCCATGGCTCAGAAGCAGCCCAGGTATATACCTTCTTAAGCTGTTAAACTTTTCCACTGGCATGATATTAATCGGCGCACTACTGTCTATGATGCAAGCTATTGGTGATCATTCCCATTTAATATGATTTTGGGACAGTGTCAAAAATTTTCTTTGAACTGCGATCTTCTTTACAAACAGCTAACCTCACATAAGCATGCCGTCCTTTGGTAGATATAATTTGTGCATACCCATCTTCTTCGCTGGTACTTGATAGTGACATCAAAGAACCTTTGTACAATGAGCTTGATTACGATTGATTTTGCCTGGTTTCTAATTGCCGTAGCTGATGTTGCTTTTTGGTTCTAGGGGTGTGACTACAATGTTTCTGGAACTTTCTTGCGCACATTTTTCCTTGCCGTTGTAACGCCTTTGATTTTTTTTTAGCCTGGCACACAGTTATGAAATGGTTCTGTTTCCCACAACCTTTGCAGACTTGTCCTATGACTGGACATTTACCTTTGTGGGGAAACGAAAATACACAATGGAAGCAGAACAATGTTTTCTTTGGAGATGTTGACTTACCTGTTTCTTGTTTAAGCTTGTGCTTGCTTTTCACGGTCAATGCCGACTCGTGTGCCGTTCCAGCTTCCATGTCAGCAGCTTTTTGATCAGCTCGTTCTTCTGCTCTCGCACCCATCAGCATTTTCTCTAGACTATGTGTTTCTCTCAGCGTGTCAAACACAAGGAGATGATGGACGGAGTGCCGGAACTTTTCAGACACTCCCCCCAGTCACAGATCTGGGTTGAATTCATCATCATTCTTTAGCTCACTTCGCCACCCCAGTTCAGACCCAGCTATATGCACATCAGTCTTGACCCTGTGCCTCATGGGAACAGTCCAGCCCGAACTGCCAGGCCAGGCCTTCCCTGGACAAGAAACAAGCATCCTGGGACTAGTTTCAGGGTAACACCCCTCATCAGCCAGGCTAGCTTGAATCCAGTGGCAAAGTGAGCAAGGGACCCACGTCTGGGCATACCCTGCCAACTTAGGGCGAACAAAGCATGTAACAGTCAAGTGTAACATCTCAAACACTATCTTAGGGAAAGTGTTCACCTGGCTCGCTGCTTCACTTTGCCTGGGCATGATTTTGTTAGACACAAGATGTGATCCTATAGGATCACTTCTCATTCAGTGATGTGTAGCAGTCCTTCTGCCCAGAGAGAAGCTTTCTTCATCCCAGTATTGTCCTTGGCAGGTAATAAAACAACTTTCCACTGATCCAGGGAGTATCAAGTGAGCCGAAAGCTGATGAAAGGAGCATGGTTTTTCTCCAACCCCTTGAGTCCAAACATAGGCATAATGGTAGGAACACAGGCAAGGAGTCAAGCATTGAAGGTGGAAATTGATGACAAATTCTCCTTTCAAGGTTGTCAAGGTTGATAAAGGGTGTGCAGTAACACAGGGCAGCAAATACAGGAGTACCTCACCAACTTGATTCCAACGAAGTGGGTGGTTTACATGTATGTGATGAATAGTCTTTCATCTATGTTCATGATTTGAATCGTGAAAGGTGCTATGAGTTACCATTGTGCAATAGTGAATCGATATCTGATAGAAACAAAGGTTCTACTAGATTGCATTAACCATCCTCTTGAATAACTCAAGAGTTATCTGTATCTGATTGGGTTGTCATTACTATTAACTTATTGTACATTTTCACATGCCATTATTTTTTTTATATTATATGTTATTATTTGTCCAAGGGGAAGAGATGGGTTGTACAGTTCCCCTGCTATGCTTTTCTCTCCTTGGCCGTTCTTCCCTGTCCCATTTTCCTCTCTCCCCTCTGACTTGCTTTGTTCCTTTGGCTCGTGCCGCCTATCCTCGAGTGCTGATCTTAGAATGTTCAGCCCTAATCATTCTGTGTGAGCCGTTAAGGCTTTCCTCCAGTCACATGCCAGCCCCACTGGCTGAGTTACGACACACTCTTACCTTCCTCAAAAATTCTTCCTTTTATCTGTTAGATCAGAATCACTTAATTGCTACAACAGTCCTTTCTATTTTCCTAGATGTATCAACTCAGCAAGAACTGACAAGGGTCGTGTGACAAGGGCCTTTGAATCAGCCACCAAGTCATGTGTGTGTTGAAACTTTCAAATGGTGACACGCCACGAGCACTCCCTGTAGAATGCACTAGCCATGTTGGGGCTAGGCACATGAACAAGTCCTAAAATGGCTGCCACTCTAGCTATTAGTCTGTGAGACTACCCATCATCTAGCTGCCACATCTGAGATGGAGATCTGTCTGTGTGATGAATGCCTGCAAAGAGCAAGATTAAATCATACCTCTCAGAATGTCAAAGAGCAACGGACAATTGCAAAGCCAGGAATGCAAAAGTCTCAAATGGAGTGGGATCATTGAAAAGCTTGATACGCAGCAGAGTCTCTTTAGCCATACCAAAAAACAGCTGACATTGTCATTACTGTCCCAGTTCCTTGCGCCCAGTCCTGACATGTCAGTCCATAAGACTCTTCTTCTTGCTGGAGCCTAAAGAAGGCTCTTTGTCAATGGGGAAACCCCACTGTCGACCCCGGACTTCTCTTTAACAAATCCGTGCATTGTGGGATTTGTAGTCTTTGTTTTAATTAACCCACACGACTGTAGCAATGATTTGTAAAATAAAACTGTATATTGGAATAGTGGTGTATTTCACATTGTCTTTGGGTCATCCTACCTAACCATAATCTCAATTAGAAAATGATAAGGTGCTTACGGCTAAAAAGACAAGATTGCGGAAGGTGTTACTATTTTAAATGTGTGCACGCTCCCAATTGCAGTCAGCTCCTGCTAGACACGCAATCAGTAGTCACCATGTTGACCTTTGAACTTAAAAGGGACGACTGATGGTGAGGCTGGGGTCAGGTCAAAAGCACCTTCGTCGCTGGAAGGAAGCATACAGAGGCCTGCTACAGACTAACCCAGCAGTTTGAGGAGGCCTTCTAAAGCTTTGTCCTTTCTTCAGCCCCACAGAGCCAAATGAACTCTCCTCCTCTTCCTCCCTAGAGAAGGACGTGCAGGTATCAGACAATGACCATGGCACGAGGGAAACGCGCAGCAAAGATTAGAACTATAAGTTTTAAAACTCCTCTTCTACTGGTCAGTAGAGACAAGACTTTAACTGGAAAATTCTGCAGATGTTGTCAGTCAGTCACACGCTTTCTGGGAAACACAAACATCTGACTTTCACAAATATTACTTGGAAGTAAGCAAAAGGTAAACTACTCAAATTGCACGCACGAAATGACTGTTCTTGTGTGAGTTAAATAAATAACTTGTGTTGCACACAACGGGGAGGATTCCTAGGAATGGTACAAAAACGTATTCAGGATAGATTTTGTGTGAAAATTCAGATCATACACGTAGTAAAATCCTTGTGAATCCGGCCCACAAAGGTTTATAAATGTGTATATTGCAGCAAGAAGGGAGCCAATACAAATCAGTGCGCTTTACGACCTGGTCAGGGGTATCAAGCACTCTATAAATAACGCACTCTGACCACCCAGAAAGTGCTTCAGGTCTCACAGAGGTTATCGAAGGCGCTACATAAACATCAATGCAATACAAATCCATTATAGTGCGACTCGCAGTGGACACGTTAAAAGATTCTGATAAAGCAAATAAAACAGTTTACGATACACAGTGAAGAGCTCGCATCCTATTCCATGCGCACCCCGTCGCTCAGTCCAGAATAGCACTCATCTTTCATCCTGTATCGTGGGAAGGAGTGCTCTAGTGCCACCGGGTCTCACCTGATCCCCCACAGCCGCCTGCCCCCGTGTCCCTCGCGGCCCGTCGAGCCCTGGTCAGCACTCCATCGCCTCGGGGGTATCTGACCCCGCCCCTGGTTTCTCTGACTGGAGCCTACTGGCGCCCTCTCTTCCTGGCAAGCACTGCTTGCCCTCCTCGTTGGCAATGGCCTCGATGGCCTGGTAGAGCTGGTGGGCCAGGTGCTGTCTGTCTGCGGGCTTGCGGCGCCTCCGGACGTCCCGGCGGAGGTCGTAGACGGTGTCTGCGGTGTCCAGGAGCAGGGCCTCCTCGTAGCGCCCCAGCAGCAGCAACAGTTGGAGCATGCGCACCCTGAAAACCTCTTCGGGGTCTACCACCCCTGCCTGGGCACACTCGAGAGCCAGGCGCACCCTCTCCATCAGCGCCGCGAGCCTCATGACCGCCAGCTGGTGTCGCTGGGAAGGGGATTCGCCTTCGCCCTCTCCCTCCGTGGTGAGGGTTCACAGCTCAGCTAGAGGGGGAAAGAAGCCGTGTGATGCTGGGCAGTGCAATACGATGCCAACCCTCGGGTATGGGTGGCGTTTTCAGGAAGTATTCATAAATGATGCTGTACTGACCACAAAACAGTGAAGGGCGACACCCTCAGGAAGGGCAAGAGGAGAGAAACGCACGGGCACCAGAGGGTAGAAATTGATGTGGGATGGCCAGCCAGTCACTGGAGAGCCACGCCCGGCTTCTGACTAGAGTTCGCTGAGGTCACACATGGCCCTTTGTGACTTCATGAGAAGATGGAAGGGACATTCAGTAGGAGGCACAATATTCTGGCAATATTCACACTTATACATATGTTCACTGAAAAACAGACGTTTGTGGGTAAAGACGATTCCATACACTATCAAAGTTTGTAGTTTCTTTATTGGTAACTACCAACACACGTATGTGTAGGCAAAGCCAGGATGAAGTCATGCCGCGGCTGTTCAGGTCAGTCATCAGCTGTCATCTGTCAACATTCCAGAATGCACCGCTGATGACTTGACAGAGATCAGGAGCTACGGTGTCTCTAAGCGGACACTCAAGGATCAATCACAACATCATATCGTTTTGGAAGCAGTGGCATTCAGGTTGTGGGCGCGCTGTACCCCTAGGTAATCTATCATTCAATAGCACGTCCAGATGTTGGGTGGATCGGGGATGGTGTTAACCTCAAATCATGTAGCAATGTGTCCCAGAGACAAGGTTCAAAAAAGCATTTAAATAGACAGTCAATAAAGAAAAGACTGACTTAAAAAGTGAGTTCTACAGTGAAATTTAGGGAAACCATGAGGACAGCCGTGACCTGTGCAGGTGAGAGCGGTGTGGCCAGGTTGTGGGGGGATTCGACAGACCACCACAAGGAAAAATTAAATAAAAAATTAATTTTTCCTCATCGTCGTTCGAAATATCCTCCATCCGGCCCCAGCGCCCCACCGCTCTTACCTGCCTGGACCGCAGCTGCATGACAATTTATTACAAAATTCAAAATTACAATACAAATGCAGATGCAGCAATAGTCTCATCTAAATGCATAAAGTAATTTCCATAAAGGCTCATAGGAATAGGAACAATGTAGAATAATAGGCAAAATTAGAAATAGACAATATCTCCAATGTGCAGCAAAATCAGTAAGAAATTGGGCAGCATGCCTAGTAGGAGGCAAAAGGTCAAATTTGAGCGTTTTTATAGCCATTCTTTCTGTAAGAACAGTGGTGGATGCTGTGACATGTAAGTGGGGGAGGGCAGCGCGGGGGGGCATGCACAGGGGAAAATAATTACAAGAAATAATGATTACCTGCATTCTGCAGCGTCGGTGATCTTCTGGCCTCTGCTCCTCTTCAACCTCGACTTCCGGCGTGCCACAGGGTCCCCTATGCCAATCCAGATGCTTCTCCCATGCTGGTACTAACCAGCATTAGAGCAGTGCCGTGATTGGTGTGAGCGCCATAGTTAGGCGCTATCTAAGGTCCTCTGCTTGTTCTCCACCCGAGCTGTAAAGCACAGCTCGGGTGGAGAGTTCAAAGTGCTCATGATGGTTTGGCCGACCTTAGACGGCCGCCAAACTGTCATGTGCACTTGAAGCAGTGCACCACTCCTCCTCCTTCCTGCGACTCTGTCGACGTGTGGGAATTGACTGCCCTGCCCTCGGCACAACTGCAGGAAGAGAGGAAAAATAAAATGATGATAACCTTTGTTATAATCATTTTATTTTTAGTGTTTCACCGCTCAAAAGCAGTGGGGTGACGCTCACCTTAGCGGAGGACCCGCCGCTGCATCAGAAACCTTTGAAACTGCATAGTCAGCATGGTATGAGCAAAGCATTACATTTGTAACAAATCATATTACAGTGTTATGAATCATCATATTACCCTTTCACTTAAGCAGTAGTCCACTACGTGAAATTGATTTGGCCCTTCTGAGCTAATGTCATCTGGAGGTGTCAGAACACTACATAAATAAAGGTCTGGCACAGAACGCATACCCGGCGCTGAACTCGGATCCTAGCGTACTCGCTTCAGATCGCGCAAAATATTTTTGCTGACTTTACACATTCTATCCACATATCGGCACGGAGTAACCACCGACCATTAAATACTAAGGTTGAATTCACGACCAGCCGGGTTAGAATTACAACCGGCGGAGTGATTACTCGACATAAAATACGAAGACCTAAACAGCCCTGAAGAAGTCGGGGGGTAATCCCCAAGCGACGAAACACGTGTTGGCTGGACATTTGTTTGTTTGAATAAAAAGACAAAGAAAATAATTTATGAGACTTTACTAGCATCGGTGCTCCGATTACATGATGAACTGTCACGGAACACTTACAGCGTGTGTATAGGATCTTTTGTTACAGTGACATGTAGGATTTTTGCTCCTTCACAATTTAGGGGTTGCAGGGTGTTTTCCCCCTACCTCTTGCACCGCATAATCTATCAGACCAACATATTACACAGAGATATTGACAGGCGCCCTCACTTCCTATACAACTAACACCCCCACATCACTAAGCGTATAAACAAAAGTAACCCATTGTGAATGGATGTAATATCGCAAGCAAGCAGGAGGCCCTAGGAAAATGTTACAAAAGCTTGCTCTAGCATGTTCTCTTCGAGAACAGTGTCATTCAGAAATAAACAATCACTTCTTGCTGCACGTAGTGTCAGGTATAAATATAAACGGAGAATACACATAATGATACAGCATCCACTTTAAACACGATGGCATTGAGGCCTAACTGAGGCCTAGTTAGTTTAAGCCAGGACAACATACTTTTACATGTCGTAGCAAATTTGTTTAAATTGTAATATCTCAAAGTCAGTATGCATATGTGAATTCAAGTGTAGATTAATTGCACTGCACACTATTATTTTTGCACATTTTGATTTAAATGCACAAAAGCTGTAAAAACTTAAATTAATACAAAAAAATGAAATTCACCCTGGAAACCTTGATAAAAATGACGTTTTGGTTAAGATCCAAAACTTCTTAAATGGTGGGTGAGGATAGGAGTTAGCAGGGGAGCGAATGATTTTATGACTGGTCTGCCCCTTTCATGAATAAATTAGACTTAAATATTAACCATACTTAGTAATTTGTTATGACCATGGACTGAAAGCAGCCAAGACTAGAACTCAATACATAGGAAACATTATGCTAGAGAGAGTTACCAGTTTTAGGTGTCCCATTCTTTATAACTGCAGATTGGAAACGTCTGCCTACGCTGAGAACATATTTGTTCGGAAATTCCATTGAGGCAGTACACAGATATTCTGCAAAGATGGGGGACAGTTCATTGCAAACCATTCTACAGATATATCATGTCAAGTGTATCTTGGTGGGTTCAGTTGAGTCTAGGTATTGGGGATATATTAATCTAGAGCCCTGAAGCTGCCGTCTTTTGCAAGTGCCAAAATCTATCTTGAATGCTATTTGCCATGCTGAAATGGGTCAGCCCTATAATACTGATTTTATTAACCCCCCAGTTTAGCTGTAGGTTTCCATATGGGCCAAGAAAAAAACAGCTTTTTCTAAAGCTATTATTAAGGACTGTCTGTCGTCAGATAAAATGAAAGCTATTCCATGGCTCATTTATGTTAAGCAAACCCTTGATATATTGGGGGCTCCTGAATTATTTGCAGATCCTAAACGCATATGTAGCATCCTCTCCAGCATGGTAGCATGCAAATGACTAGGCCACACAGGGAGCCCTGTAGTGCACATCTTTATTCTTCAGAGTGCAACTGTTAAATAGCTGCACGCATTGTGTCATGAACTTTATTAACCACACCTAGATACACCCAAACGATTATATCATTCTATAGAGTCCATCAGGGACCAGAAGTGTCCCGCTATACATATTTACAAGACATAACATCTCCCTCTCCGTTAAATAAAAAGTACAAATATTACACATACACGTCATAGTTCCTACATGAGTCGGTGAGGTGCGTGAACCAGTCTTCCAGATCTAGTCATGTAAGCTTGAAGAAGCGGAGGAGCAGGTCCTGCCTCAGGCACTATAGCGGTAGGCAAAGAAGGTGAAATCTCCGTACTCTTAGGTGGACAGGTCTCACTTCTGACAGCTGGAGCCAATGAACATCGAGGTAGGTGCTTGAAATGTGACAGATCTCTTGTTATGGGGTTTCCAGGATGTTGAGCAGTAACCATATGTCCTTTGCTCGTGACAACCCTCAGGGTACTGTGACACTGTATTGGCACTCATGAAGAGTAGTCAGCGGGATTTGTATATTTTCTTGGCCTGTACACAATAGTGTTATCATACTCTTAGAATTTTAACCCCCACCTCTCGATGCAAGGGAACATCTTGGCTTTCAGATTCCCAAAAATGGTCAGTAAAACTTGGTGGTCAGTGACAAGGTCAAGTGTTTTCTATAGAGAAACACATGGAAGTGTTCACAAGCCCACACCAAAGCTAGACTTTCTTTCTCAGATTGGGGATAAGCTTGTCCGGTCTGCAACAGACTCCGGCTCGCATAAGACACAATGTGCCTTTGAGCATTGTCGTGCCGACTGTACTGGGAAAAAATTGCACCCAATACCACTGGGCCGGCATCTACTACAATCTTAGTGGCAGATTTACAAGCCCCTTGCTTCATCGTTATGACACCGTTGCGTCACTTCTGTGATGCAGTGGCGTCGTAAACAATGCGCCACTATGCGACATATTTACAACGTGACGTATCAAGGCAGATGCGTCACGTTGTAAAGCCCTGCGCTTCATTATGCCTGTGCCAGGTATAATGTATGCCGGGTGATCGTTCCGTCACAAGGAAGCCTCGTAAAAGTGACGCAGTGAAATCTACAAGATTTCACTGAGTCACTTTTATAACCCCACTGCGTCAAAACCTTACTCCTGCTACAAGCAGGCGTAAGGAGTGACGCAGCACAACAAGTATAGGCTACCCCTGAGCAGTGCTGGAGTTGGGTCGCGCTTGCGACACGACTTCAGCACTGCATCACCTTTTCGCCGACAGATGTGTCATGCATCTGTCTATCCTTGCACCACGGTGCACCGCATTGTAAATGCGGCACATCCATGGTGGCGCAAGTTTTTTTTTTACGTCACGCAAAATAACTGGTGCATCCCTGCTAATATGCAGGGATGCGCCAGTTTTTGTAAATCTGCCCCTTAGTGTGAAGTTTTGGATCAAAATAGGCCATTTCAGTAGCGTTCTCAATTGCATGTTTGATTTTCTTAAAGCTGCTATCATATTCAGGTGACCACTGGAACACATCATTCTTTGTTGTCATGTCTTTAAACTGGGCACTGACTGTAGCAAAATCAGAGATATATCTGGAACAGTAACTGGCTATGCCAAGTAAGGATTTCAACATCGTCAAATCTTGTGGTGAAGTAGTGGAAGACAAGGCTTGTACTTTAGCTGGATCTGGTGTCATCCCCTTTTCAGAGAAAATATGCACAAAGAATTTGAGTTTTGTTTGGTGAAGCTCACTCTTTTCTGCATTCAAAGAGAGACCAGCATCAGCCAGCAAGCGACATACTTGTGTAAGGTCTTCGTCATGTTCTTTGCCTTAAATACCAATATATCATTACTATAATTAAAAGTATATGTGACAGACTGTGTTATGCGGTGAATGACATTTTGAAAGGTTTCTGCAGCTGACGACACCCCAAAATGTACTCTTTTATATCTGAACAAGAGAATATGGGTCGAAAAGTTGGTAATGTACCTGCGGTTTTCCTCCAGTTCAAGTTGATGATACCCCTTGTTTAGATCGAGATGAGAAAATACTTTGGCACCATTCAGCTATGTAATCTTATCTGCAATGTGTGGACTGGGATGCCGTTCTCTCTTGATTGCCTTGTTAGCTTGGAGCATATCAACGCAGATGCGCATAACACCTCCACTGTTCTATTTGGGCACTACCACTATGGGTGAAACCCATAGTGTTGGACCTGTACAGCGTTCAATGATATTATGTTTTAACAGCGTTTCCAGTTCTTTCTCAACAGCTTCCTGCAAGTGAAAAGCAATTCGACAATGCTGCTAAGTAACAAAGTGAATGTTCTCATTGATGTGAAGTTGCACGTTCATGGTCTTAAGCTTTCCTAGTCCATGAAACAATGATTGGAACTGACTTACGAAGTCTGCATGTTCATTTATCTTGTAGTTGACGAAAATCAGATCCATGTCTGCAGCAGTACTGAAACTGAGTAACCATGCACTTGACGAAGTACATTTTAGAACATGCACTCGATGAAGTACCTTTAAGAACATGAATCAGTGCTTGTACCTTCGTCTTCTTATGTTGCAAAACTGCTGCAAGTGATCCTTGACTTTGCAATGGCGTGGAGGCAGCCCACGTGTATACCTTTGCTTTTGAAGGTGTGAGACAGGACACCTGCGACAGTTCGTTGTTCTTCTCTGGCGGAATGATGTTTTCAGATGCTCCACTATTGACTATAAAAGGTATGGAACAACCACTCACCATTAATGTGATCTTGGAACAATGTCCAAAGGAATGTGTGTTTTTCAAGCGGCGATCTCGCTTAGACTAGGACTCTTCTCTGGATGGAGCCAAACCCAAGTCTGGAAGAGAAAGGATCTTAATTAACGCCTTAGTCTCCCTGGCTGTATGAATGTCAAAATAGATATGGTATGACAGAGCTCTTTATTTTTTTTAACACTGCTCTGCTAATGCCACTACCTGTGTATAGAATGGTCATTTTTCTTTTTTTCTTTAATACCACTAACATCTGAATACTATTTTCTCATGACATCACGTAAAAACCCTTAGGCAAATAATGAAAATCGAAGTAGAACTGATTATTAAAAACAAATATAGCTAATTTAATTCGCATTTTTTAAGCTGAACAAATCCCCTAGCCTCTTTCGTCATCGTGCGAAATTCAGATGCGTAATTAATACTATATATATGTGACTTTGATGCCATGTTAGTGTGATTAATACCCCTGGTTCTTAGTAATGTGTCACTTTCGTATTTCTAAATCACACATCATGGAACTCATTCAGGATACAGCGCACACAGTCAACCTCGGCCAGGTGTTCTACTCCCTCCTTAAAAATAAAGAAATTGAAAGTGTGGAAGCAGTGATCTGTGTGGGACCGGAAACCAACAAACAAGAAAGACAATGTTAGAGTGATCAAAAGGTTTCTGATTTATTATTGTGTGTGTGTATTGGTATAAATATGTTCGCACTAAAATACAATTGCTGCATCTACTTGATTCAACGAGGCCCGAACAAGGCCTCGACTCTGAATTGATTTCTTTAGCAGCCATGACGTGACTTTCTATTTCTCATCTCATTGCAAGTGGCGCAATGAGCCCTGTTATAATGCTCTGTGTTGACGTCAATGACGTACTGGCTGGTCTTGAAGAACTCCCGAGGAAGCATTTTGCTACTTTCAAGGCATTTCCTCTCTATATTTAGGCAGGATCTTTCATTATGTGACACTGTCATTGTTTTGAGTGTAACCAGATTTGTATTAACACATCCGATGACTTTAGGTCAAATGGGTTGTTCTGATTTACATGTAGGGGTTGGTTTTGGAATGGTGCGAGATGATGCTGTATTACATTTTGCAGTTCTATTTGTCAATTCATGAAATTATGTATGTTCACCTTATGCTGACATTGTGATTTTCACTGTGTGCTTAAGACCTGTTTTTGGAAGTGAGCCCGAAATTGGTTTGCCCCAATTTTGGGAGCGTACATGCCTTAATTTGTCACTTGATTAGAATTGCAAAAAAAAATCCACTCTGAAGTTTGACTTCTTGTTGTTCTTTGCTGCATTTTATTGAGCATTGGGCCTTCTACTAATTCCCCATATTGATTCGCTGTGCATTCTGAATATAATATTTTTTTGCCTTCTATAATTCACTGTAATTATTTAATAAACCATCATGATGTTGAACTTAAGGAAGGCTTCAAGTCTCTTTTGCTTCAATATTTATGTTATTGACTATGCTGATTTATATGCTGGTAATCTTTTATCTGTAGAGACACATTGCCTCATTCAACTTGAGGTTATCATCATCTCCCATCCTGAGTAGGTGCTTTATCTTAGGTTATCAGATAAGATAGCGTCAACAACAAGAGGTGGAATGTAGCTTTGTATGTGTGTGCACGTACGCTTGCACGCCTGCATGCAAGTGTGTGTGTGTGCGCGTGTGTGCATGTACCCCACATAGATGACAACTTTTCAAAGTTGTCATGACGGTCATTTCTCAAATTTTTCTATTGCAAGACACTGGTTTAGTTCAATAATTTGGGAAGGGGGGGGGGGCAAAACAAGGCTATGCAGTGATATATAAAGTGTGAGCCAAATAAAGGCCAGGCAATGTTTTGACGAGCCCATTGACTTCTGTTATTGGAGGAGGTCAGTCACAGTATGTGTTATTACCCAAATTGTACACAGCAACTGAGATATTTCCCTACTCTCGTCAAAGGGGCCCATTACGATGGCGGGCGGACCGTAACGGTAAACGGGACCGACCGCCAGAGGTGCGGCGGTCCCGCTGTGCCCATTAGGATGCAGCCGCCACCCTGGCGGCTGCATCCTGCATATTTCACATTGCGGCGGGCGGTATTGTGAGCAGCACCCGCCACAATGTCAAATATGCATGTTGTGCATTGGCATGCACAACGTGACAGGCACCGCGCGGTGCCTGCCATCTTGTGCATGCCAATGAAGGGGTGAAGCCCCCACCCCCACGGGGGCCCGCAATGGGCCCCCAAAGCTAAAGTCTGCATGCCTTTCCGTGGCGGCATCACCGCCATGGAAAGGCCAAAATCCCCACACATCATAATATAGCGGGCGGTGCCACCATATTATGGCCCAGGACTGCACGGCAGGCAGTCGGAACGATTGCCTGCCTACGGAAATGCTGTGGACAGTCTTTCCGTCCGTCGCTGTCCCCACCGCCATTGTAATGTGGCGGGGGTAAATGGAGGGCGGGCGGGGAAAGATGTCGGGCGGATCGCCACCTCCGGTCAGGCAGTGGCGAACCACCCGACATCATAATGACCCCATTTAGTGTTTGCAACTCCATCCACCATATTGGATAGGTGTTAGATTACTTATACCCTGAACGGTGCCCATGACCATTGACAATGAGCACAGCACATAAAATGGAAGACTTCACACAAATAAAATGTCCTTACTCATTTCATCTTAAGCCACAAAAGGTTGATGAATAATGGGAAGTCACCTGCCCAGCACGACAAAAACACACTTGTGCCCTAGAAGTGTGAAGACATGTTCTTCCTCGCTGACAAAGGAGGCAAGAACCAATCATAACCTGCATGTCTCCTGCCACCACTCAAGCTTTCTTCAACTGTACTCTTAAGGCGTGTTTGTCCGTGCATCCACAGCAGGGGGTGGGGGAAAATAAATGTGGTCCTCTTTGGTCATGTTCATGTCAGGATGGGTGGGCTTGAACTCACCTGTTAGGCTACAAGTAGTCTCTATCATGTGTGTGCTTAAACACTAGCCTTGAATGGTCACCAACATGATCAGCACAAACAAGCATCTCGCTAATACCAATTACACATGCACCTTCCATCCCAAACAAAAACATATTTTAAATTAATACCTACTGTCAGAACCCCTTTCAGAGGCCCAAGTAGAGGTTACTGGGCCCCAACCATGAGGGTTGAGGCCTTTTCTCCTAGTGTCTGGGGCATGACCTATTTTGGAGTCTGAGTAACCGGGCCAAGTGCAGCTTCAGCACTTGACTCTCACGGATAACGTGGTCTGAGCAGTCCAAGGTTCCCTTGGGGGGAAGTGTGGATACAGGGGAGTGAACATAGGCTCACAACTCAAAATGCACACAGCAGCAGCAATAAATTATTGTCCAGCCAAATACTCACGTTTATGAAAAAAGAGAAATATTTTATTTTTACTGCTAACAACACAAAGGTAAATGCACAGAATTCACAAGCAACTACACAATCCTCCTGAGGTCAGGGCTCTGGTGTTTCCTTGACAGTTCCCTGTCCCACTTTCTTCTCACTCTAGGAACTAAATTGCTGACGTGGATCACCATAACGTTTTAGGTTACATTCATTGATCAGTGTTTTTTACCAGTAAAGCTAAGGACATGCATATATGGCCCAATAGGGCACTTTTTCGATGTCTGTTTTTAACTACTACTAGGTCTCAGAACCGGGGGGACCCGGTCTACCTAAAGCCCTACAGTAGTGGGCACTAGGAAATGGATTTTGCAACAGTCATCGACTCTCCCTTTGTAGCTTGATGGCATCTGTTTGGGAGCTGTAACTGTAAAGAGTAGTCTCTATATTTCACCAGTACTTCACAGTCATTCTACAATTTCAGTGGTGCACCTTGCCGTCCTATCACTGACATGGTGGACTAGTGTTAACCAATGCATGCAATATAGCGCAGTTAAAATCCTGCATTTCTGCTATGTGCTGGGAAAGCCCTAACTTGCCCTCAAACCCTTACTAGAAACAGTAACTCACAGTCTGACCAGAGAGGTAAATGAAGTCTCTTTAATCTGAACAAGTAGGGCTTTATGATCACCAGGGAGGAACCGCCGTCAGGGCTGGCAGCAATCTATCGCGATCACACACCAGCTGTTTTTAATTCTGCCTCTGCAGAGAGGCTAGAAGCAGTGCTGTTGAACATTGAGCTAAATAAAACTCAATCATTCAATGGAATCCTCGTTTATCCGCCCTCCAGGGCCAAGAGCAACCTTTGTTGATAAGATCAGCCATCTCCTGGGATCCCCTATGTTGAAGTCTGATTTTACAGTAATTGGTGACTTTAACTTCCATCTAGAAAATAACTCAGACTCTGATACAGAAAAACTATTAGATACCCTCTCTCGCAGATAGTAAATGGACCCATGTATCTGGCAGGCCACTTGTTGGACGGGATATTCACTAAAAACCCCAACATTGTATATTCCCACTCTCTCCCCCTGACCTGGTCGGATCACCATGTGGTGAATTGACAGATAAGACTACAAGAAAGGCTTGCCCCAACAGTGCATAACAAGGATTCTGCCAGTCGTGCTTGGCATAAAATGCAAGCTGCTGAACTAAACCATGTACTTTTAAACTCACTGCCTGGGTTAGGGACTGATTTAGATCAGGTGGCAGAGTACTACTCCAACTTGATCAGTTCTATCCTCAATGACATTGCCCCTGCCAAATTTAGAGCTAACAATAAAAAAAAGTATCCCAACCCTGGTTTGATGAAACACTCCGGGCCGCCAAAGAGGGTTGCAGGAGACAAGAGCGCAAATGGCGTAGAGAATATAAAGAGGAGGAGAAAGAAAATATAAACTCTGTCTAGCAAATTACAAAAAGCTTCTATTCGCTGCCAAGTCAGGATTCTACCCAAATCAAATATAAATATTAAGCGATTCTAACCAGGGACATCTTAAGGATTTTGGGGGCCCTGGGCCAAACATATTTTGGGGCCCCCTGTTCAGAACAGCTTTGAATTTATGATCCAATTTGAGCCCCTGTTTCCCACGCAGTTTCCGCTTCCTCAGCTGCATTAGCGATCCAGTTTGCATCATAGGCATTAGCCTACATATTCCTGATGCAAACAGACGCGTGCAGCTGACAGCAGTAGGATTTAGTGTTTCCTGCCCTGCTACTAGGTTTTTAATACTTTTTAAAATTGTATATTGTGGCTGAATTACTCCTTGCTTTTTAACAATTTCTTCTACCTACGCGCACTTGCACTTTACTTGATTCTGCTTGCCTGCACCTCCTTAGCTGCTCCGATTCTCCATTTCTGGTCCGCCGTGGCTGATACGCCGATTGTGCGAAGGGCTGGGGGTACTATCGGGCTCCTCACTTCCGCCCACGTAGTTTCCGCTTCCTCAGCTGCGTTAGCGGTCCAGTTTCATCAAAGGCATTAGCCTATATCTTCCCGATGCAAACGGACGCGTGCCTTCGGCGCGCCGCTGGTGTGCCAAAGGCGCAAGGCCCTCTGCGCCCGTCACCATCCCGGAGGCGTCTGGCTCTGGCCATGCTGCCCAGTTCCCCTCCGGTGAGTTTCTTCCACTATATTACAATAGGGAAAAACTGCTTAGCCATAGGCGGCTACCATTATGTCAGTGTACAGCCGCTGATCCGAGCTTGGAGGTAGACTTTCGATGCAATAAGTCTCTCCTCCAGCCTAGGAAACTTGCACCCAAGATCCTCCCACACAACAATAAGTGTAAAAACAATAAGAAAACAGAGGACTTAAAGGCCACTCTGTTAAATTGTCGCTCTATGCAAATGCATGAACCACACATTTATGACCTACTTTTAGACAAACAGCCTGATCTTTTATTTCTCACTGAGACCTGGCTGGCTGTAGCCTCCAACCCTACTATCACCTTGGCCATCCCTACGGATTATAAAATCTTTAGGAGAGACCGACAAAGTGGAAAGGGGGGCGGTGTCACCATAATTTACAATTAAAAACTAGACTGCTCTCCCATACCAATGGAAAACATCGAGGGTGCAGAGTCCTTAGGCTTCTGCTGTACCTTATCCCCCATCATAGCATAGCTGTTTTTCTGATTTACAGACCTCTCATTGCAATTGGAAATGTTATTACTACGCTTAATACAGCCACCACCTCCCTGGCCTTAAAATACAACAACTGCCTTATTCTGGGAGAATTCAATATGTATATGGACAATGGAAAAGACCCTCAAACAATTTCCTTGTTGGGGACGCTGCAGGCCTGCAACATGTTTCCATCTATTTCTTCTGCCACCCATGAGAAGGGCCATACCCTAGACCAAATCTTTCACAACTTTGACATATAAGCAAGCCTACCTCTTCCCATTACCTGGTCTGACCACCTACTATTAAAATGTGTCCTTCCCAACTCTGCCACAGCCCCTCGGGCTAACACAAGGCACAGGGTCCCTAATTACAGGACGTTCCATAAAATATCCATCCCGATGTTAGCAGATGCCCTCGGTTGTTCCTCACCGGAGCTGTCTGGCTGCCCCGACTCTGACACCCTCTCAATAGATTCCTGTCTCCGTACCAACATTGGTACAGTGGTACCGGTTGTTTCCCGCTCCTCAAAGAGGTCGGCCTCACCAGCTCCATGGTTTAACGGTTCCCTCAGATCTAGCAAAAGAAATTGTAGAAAAATGGAACGGAAATGGCATAAATCCTATCTACCTGCGGACAGGAAGGTGTATAAAGACACCTTAAAAGCTCATTACATTCTTGAGAAGGCAGCCAAGAAAAATTTCTTTCAAACCAAAATAGAAAATGCCCAAAATAAGAGTAAGGAAATCTTTAGCATAGTTAAATCCTTTACCGTCCCGAAAGCAGGCACAAAGGAAGGGCCATGTACGGAAGAATGGTCTAAGCAATTAGCTCAATTCTTCCACAAAAAGATCTCCGTGATCCAACAAGCCATCAGTAACATCTCAGAGGAAGAACTGACCTTCTACCTTAGTTCCAATAGCAAATTTCACCTCTTGGATCCTCCATCTTTACTAGTTTTCCCTGAGATTTAGCTTGAAGAGTCACTGACCCTTCTCCAAAGCATTAAGTCTGGCTCTCCTACCGACCCATGTCCAGCGAATATCCTGAACCTATTAGCTCCCACCATAAACCAGATCTTTAATGCTTCCCTCTCCTCAGGCAACATGCCAAAACTATTTAAGAATGCTAAGATTCTTCCACTGATAAAAAAGGCTAACGCCAAACTGACGGACCCTGCCAACTACAGGCCAATCTCCCTTCTTCCTGCCCTCTCCAAAGTATTAGAAAAGCATGTAAACAAGGCCCTCCAAAAACACATTGATGATGAGAAGCTCCTTCATGAGTCCCAATCCGGTTCTAGGGCTAACTACAGTACGAAGTACTCTCTCCTGGATGTGACTGAATTTCTCAAGGGTAAGCTGGACCAGGGAGGCAAGTCTGTTCTGATAGTGCTCGATCTGTCGGCGGCCTTCGATACGGTCCCACATGAGAGGCTCCTGGAGAGACTTGCTAACATCAACCTGGGGGGGCGCCTTAACATGGATGTCATCCTTCTTGGCAAATAGATCTCAGGACATCTGGCTCCCACCTTTCTCATCCCCGGTTCCGGCCATGAATGTAGGTGTCCCTCAGGGCTCCATTCTCAGTCCTACCCTTTTTAATATATATCTATCCCCCTTTGCATTTATGATAGAGGAAGAGAGCGTCAAAATTGGTTCCTATGCTGATGACACTCAGCTGATTTTTACATGTGAAAAAGGAACCAACTTTGACGGTGCAATGATTAGGTCTTGCTTCACAAAGGTTTTTAACTGGCTTAAGATCAATCAGCTGAAGTGCAATCCTGACAAAACTGAAGTTATTTTCTTTGGTAATCCAGAAACACCTGACTGGAGCTCTTGGTGGCCAAAAGATCTGCTGCCCCCGCCCGCGGAAAAGGAGAAAGTCAAAAACGTAGGAATTGTCATAGACAAGACACTCTCCATGCGCTTTCCAATCCAAACTCTAACTGAAGCTTGCTTTGGCATACTCCGGATGCTAAAAAAATTCCTGCTACTGTTACCGCATGAGAGTCGAAAGATCGTGGTGCAGGCTCTGGTGACATCAAAGCTTGACTATGTCAACAGCTTGTACCTCGGTCTTCCCAAAGCCCTTATCCAGCACCTACAAGTAGTACAAAACGCGGCGGCCAGAGCCATCCTGAAACCTAAACCCAGATCTAGTATGAACCCTATTCTTAAGTCTCTACACTGGCTCCGCATAAAAGAACGGATCAACTTCAAAGAGATGACCATCTTCTTTAAAGCTTTCCACAGCTTAGGAGCCAGCTACCTAAATAAGCGCGTTAATCACTGCACAACATCTAGACACCTAAGATCTTCCAATGCCTACCTGGCCAGCATGCCTAAAATATGCCGTGCCCGCACTGGAGGCAGATCACTCTGCTTTCTAGGCGCAAAATTGTGGAATAGACTCCCTGAGTCTCTGAGACTAACCACAGACCTACTCACTTTCAGGAAGAACTTAAAAACCTGGCTTTTTAATAACTGACGGGTCTTTTACGCACGTTCTCCTCCCGCTGTCATGTGCCAGGACACTCTAGTCTGAGTGGCTGCGCGCTTTAATAAATACATTATTTCATTTAATTTCATTAGGTCCCTGACAGTGCAAAGGAACACTCGTCCAAATTCTAAGGGCCTTATTTATGAGGCCTTGTTTCACTTTTATGCCGCCGGTGCGTCGCTTTTTGTGACGCACCGGCAGCGAAAAAAATGTGCCATGTTGCGCCCTATTTACAAAGTGACGCATCTAGGCAGATGCGTCACTTTGTAAACCCCTGCACCACATTATACCTGCGCCAGGTATAATGTATGCAGAGTGGGTGTTCCCCCGCAAAAAGCCTCGTAAAAGTGGCACATTGAATTCTATGAGAACTCAGTCCGCCACTTCTAGGAGGCCATTGCGTCCATATCTTACACCTGCCTCACAGCAGGTGTAAGACTGATGCAGGCCCTTTCACATGGGGCTTGCCCCATGTGAAAGGACACATAGCTGGCTTTGCGCCTATTTTCAGACACACCCCAGCAATGCATCACTTTTGCGCCTACAGATACGCCAGAAATACTGATGTATCTGTAATTCCTTGCAACATGATGCGACATACAGTAAATATGACGCATCCGTCATGTCGCAAGGAGGGTGCACTAAGAAGTGACGCATCCCTGTTTTCACACAGCGATGCATCACTTCTCATAAATAAGGCCCTAAATGTGTTTACATCTAATATTCAGGGATAGGTATGTGTTTTCAATATTGTAACACAGCAGCAGCTCACCAATATTACTGCAAATAATCTCTGTGACGCCTTCCCATTTCTTATATGTTAGGCCTTGTTTTGATCTAAAAGAAACTTTTTTTCTGTATATGGCATGAAACATAAACACATCAGGCACATAAAACATAAATTAAAGGAAAACAGTATTTAAAACAATCCGTTTAAGAAATAATCAAGGTCATTAGGGCAAAACTCTGGAGAATGGAGCTGACTCTGTCAGGGGGCCCCCTGAAAGGCTTGGGCCCTGGGCCAGAGCCCACTTTGCCCATGCATTAAAACGTCTCTGATTCTAACAAGACTCTCTTTCAATTAATAAAAAAACAGACTCTCTCCACAACAAGCAACGCAGCCGTCAATAATCAAGTTTTCAGTGATTATTTTGATGTTTTTTTCCAGGAGAAAGTCATAAACATTTTTAACAAATTCACTGCCAGCAGACGTGACAATAACCACGCTTAAAGAGGTGGGTCTCAAAACTTCGAGCCTTATGCAATTTGCGGCCCTTTCAGCAAATCAACTCGTGGAGATTATTCCCAGCATCCATGCTCTCAAGGTGAGTAAGAAAATTGAAAAATGTTTACCCTTCGATCTTCTAAAAATAGTAGTCATTACACTTGTGTCAGCAAGACATGACTATTGTAATAGCCTGTATCTAAATCTGCACAAGGGTTCGTTAAAGAAATTACGAACTCCTCAGAACGCCGCTGCTTGATTCCTCTTGAAGATTCCAAAATTTCAGGTGGCCATTTGTCAACTTCACTGGCTCCCAGTTAGGGAGCGCACTATCTTCAAGGCTTTGTGCTTGGCCAATAAGACCCTTCACGGACAGGCACCACGATGATGGCGGGAGTACTCTCCGTTATATGACATAATACTACTTACAATTGTCCGGACCAGATTATAAGTCCGATCGAGATATTTATTAACAAAACACGTCAGACCGTTAAAGGATATGTATCGTACATAAAATATATATTTCTTAGACCCATACTGTATGGGATCACACACAGGTTTTACCTGGAATGTGGTGAGCTCGATATTAGAGATTTGCGCTTGCCCTGAGGAAGTCATCAGGTGATTTTCCCCGAGACGAAACACGTGTCGGCTATTGGCTACATTTGGTGATATCATCTATACCAACTCACCATCATGAACTAATGTATAATACATCTACGGTTGTGATAAGGATAAAGGAAACAAGAAAATAAAGAAGAAAGCTATTTGAGAATACCTTGAATTCGGAAACTTTATTGGACTGATGATTTGATATGGCTCAAATTTAAATGTCAATTTGTCCTTTGCTCAGGAGCGATATTTTGTGTACTGTTTATCCGCTGTGTACTTTTAGTTACAGAGGATTATTGTCCGTCTCCTGTCTCTCCGTGACCACAGGAGATGCTGCATGAGAGAGAGAGATGTAGGGTCAGGTCAGTGGCAGCAATAGAACAAACATATGCAAGCTATGCATAACAAAAGATGACCAAATCTACATGTTGCACACCACCCTGTGCAATCACATTGTGCCATCTCACTATATATACTCAAACAGTACGTGGAAACTGGAAATTCGGACATGAGTGAGCCATGTGATGACCACACAGCACAAAACCCTGCTTGTGGCTCTGTTCAGCCAGACACACAACTAGCTCTGAGCACACCTAGGGACATGATGGGGGCACACTACTTGTTGCCACTGACAGATCTGGATGGAACAGGAGGGGACAACACAGACACAGACTACAACATGACAGTCCACAATGGCCATTAGCCCATGCCACCCACAATGTCGTACTTTTGGGCCCACCCAAAGACTGGTGCACATTGTTGTCAGATGTCTAGGCCTCCCCAATCTGGGTGCATGCAATGGACGCACTGATGAAGGCACAGTCAGATCGGACACACTGCCGTTCCCTCCCATGGGATTCCCAAGACTACCCCAATGCAGAAGAAACCTGAAGAATGCAATGGGAACGCACAGCGTCCAAATCACCTTTGTAAGTACAGGTAGGGCAAATGCATGACACCGGCACCCAGCCCAGCAGCCACTTACATGCCACTGCTTCACACTACCAACATCACATAGGCCAGCCCTGGCACAGGCTCTGTACACATGCAGCCACTCCCAACCGAAGTCACCCTCCCCAAATGCTCACCCCTGGCTTGCTGCTGATGCTCCTTCAAAACGTGCATACAGCTCAGGCTGTGTCACCGCCAAGATGCGCCCCATTAGTGGTGTCATGCTGTGCCGTGCCAAACGCCCAGTGCGAGGAAGCAGCCCCAAGGTCATCTCCGCCACGTTCCTTGCCAGCCGGATGATGTCGTCCCACCTCTTGTGGCAGTGGGTGCGGCCGTCGGTTTGAGACATCCAGAGCATGCACCTTCACTGCAATGGCCCTCCACACGGCCTTACGCTGGTGTACCTTGAGCTGCAGGCATGGGAGACAAGAGGGGGAAATGATCAGTGACACAGTGTTATGTACCGACATCTCTCAGTATAGCAGCAAGATAGAAACTCATCACATATCCAACGATATGTCTATCAGAGACTAGAGTACATCTCACATGGTACATCTGCATGGCAAAAGCTGATGTAAATGCATGCAGGTGTGAGGGGGAACACAGTTCCTGCACATCTCACACACATGCAGGATGCCAGCACTGAAACACCTATGTAGCCTGCCCACATCTCCAGTCCATTGTTGGGTTGAGCAACACATACGTCACATATCAACCTGTGTTTTAGGGTAGACTCACTGTGTCCAAGACTGCGCAGCCCTCAATTTACCTGCCCTGTGAATAGATAACTGTGTCATGGATCTCACATTGAGGGACATGATCTCACAAATCCAAAATCCTCTTCACAAGGCCGGTTGTGTGCAATCTACAGTGCTGAGATGGCCCATAGCTGGAGTGCATTGTGAAAAGACTGATGTAATACTCTGTAAGTGAAGTGATGTGTCCTTGTCTTTGTGGGAGGGGACTGTGCTGGCCAGGTGGGCTCACACTGAGATGGACTACAGGGGCACACACAGCCATTCAGCCAAGATATCTCTGTCCTGACTCCTGCATGAACAAACTTCTGCGTCACTGTATGGCTGACAACACAACACAGGTCACTCATAAATACATGTGCAGGCAGGGAAACCTGTGGCAGTGGGTACACACACCTTCCCCCTGGAGACAGCATGTCAGGCAGTGCATGACAGAACCCCACACTCCCAGGCACATACTGCATCAGTCCAACTACATGTGTGCCCCCCCTGCCCTACCCCCCACTGTTGAGGACTTACCATGACATATGGGGCACCATATAGCCTTGGGTACTGTGTGAGCAACTCGTCCACCAGGACCTCCAGCTCCTCGCTCGTGAAGGGACTGGCACGGATCTTCTCTGTCCTTGCCATCACTGTGGAGATGAGACAACAGAGGTGGAATTGGGTGGTGAGGGGTCTCTGGCAGCAGTCCCTGGAGGCAGCAGGAGGTGAGGGGTCTCTGGCAGCAGTCCCTGGAGGCAGCAGCAGGTGAGGGGTCTCTGGCAGCAGTCCCTGGAGGCAGCAGCAAGTGAGGGGTCTCAGGCAGCAGTCCCTGGAGGCAGCAGCAGGTGAGGGGGCTCAGGCAGCAGTCCCTGGAGGCAGCAGCAGGTGAGTGGTCTCTGGCAGCAGTCCCTGGAGGCAGCAGCAGGTGAGGGGTCTCAGGCAGCAGTCCCTGGAGTCAGCAGCAGGTGAGGGGTCTCTGGCAGCAGTCCCTGGAGGCAGCAGCAGGTGAGGGGTCTCAGGCAGCAGTCCCTGGAGGCAGCAGCAGGTGAGGGGTCTCTGTCAGCAGGCTCTGGGAGCAGTGGTAATGACAGGCTCACTCCCACACATATATAGCCCCCTGGTGTTGTTTCAAAGGTGCCAAGCTGCAGCAATTGGTGGTCCAGGTCTGCCTCTTTCAAATGCATTCAATGACAGCCTCTGCGGTGGCGGAGCACGCCTACAGCGATCTTCAAAATTGCATCATGCCACCGCAATCAAGGTTCCCATTGGCTCTAGGGCAAGCTCCATGGCGGTGACATACCGCAGGTGCCCGGTGTGCGCTAGCGCGATGATGCATCTTTCAAATGCATCCAATGACCACCTCCGTGGTGGCGGAGCACGCCTACCGTGATCTTCAAAATTGCATCATGCCACCGCAATCAAGGTTCCTATTGGCTCTAGGGCAAGCTCCATGGCGGTGACACTCCGCAGGGGCCCGGTGTGCGCTAGCGCGATGGCACATCTTTCAAATGCATCCAATGACCGCCTCTGCGGTCGCGGAGCACACCTACCGCGATCTTCAAGATTGCATCATGCCACCGCAATCAAGGTTCCCATTGGCTCTAGGGCAAGCTCCATGGTGGTGACACACTGCAGGGACCTGGTGTGCCCGCAATTTTGGCAGTGGAGCATGCCAACCGCCATTTCCCCATATCTCCTTGCCTATCATTACCGCACTTGTGTGAATGGGGGGTGCTGGTGACACACCGCTGGGGCCAGGTGTTAGCTACCGCGATATGGGTGCCATACATTGTTACGAAAACACACAAGATGATGGACGAAATGTTGCACATTGGCAAAAAATTCACCCCAGTCACAGATCTGGGTTTAATCCATCGTTATTTTGCTCACCACGCCACCCCAGTTCAGACATGGCCATATGCAAATCAGTCTTGACCCTGTGCCTCATGGGAACAGTCCAGCCCGAACTGCCAAGCCATGTCTTCCCTGGACCGGAATCAAGCATCCTAGGACCGGTTTCGGGGTTTCACCCCTCTTCAGCAAGGATAGCTTGACTCCAGTGGCATAGTGAGCACGGGACCCACATCTGGGCATACCCTTCCCACATAGGGCGAACAGCAAAACACACAAGATGATGGACGGAATGTTGCACATTGGCAAAACATTCACCCCAGTCACAGATCTGGGTTTAATCCATTCTTATTATGCTCACCACGCCACCCCAGTTCAGACATGGTCATATGCAAATCAGTCTTGACCCTGTGCCTCATGGGAACACTCGAGCCCGAACTGCTAAGCCATGTCTTCCCTGGACCGGAATCAAGCATCCTAGAACCGGTTTCGGGGTTTCACCCCTCTTCAGCCAGGATAGCTTGACTCCAGTGGCATAGTGAGCACGGGATCAACGTCTGGGCATACCCTTCCCACATAGGGCGAACAGCAAAACACACAAGATGATGGACGGAATGTTGCACATTGGCAAAACATTCACCCCAGTCACAGATCTGGGTTTAATCCATCGTTATTTTGCTCACCACACCACCTCAGTTCAGACATGGCCATATGCAAATCAGTCTTGACCCTGTGCCTCATGGGAACAGTCCAGCCTGAACTGCCAGGCCATGTCTTCCCTGGACCGGAATCAAGCATCCTAGGACCGGTTTTGGAGTTTCACCTCTCTTCAGCCAAGATAGCTTGACTCCAGTGGCGTAGTGAGCACGGGACCCATGTCTGGGCATACCCTTCCCACATAGGGCGAACAGCAAAACACATAAGATGATGGACGGAATGTTGCACATTGGCAAAACATTCACCCCCGTCACAGATCTGGGTTTAATCCATCGTTATTTTGCTCACCACGCCACCCCAGTTCAGACAAGGCCATATGCAAATCAGTCTTGACCCTGTGCCTCATGAGAACAGTCCAGCCCAAACTGCCAAGACATGTCTTCCCTGGACCGAAATCAAGCATCCTAGGACCGGTTTCGGGGTGTACTGGGGTGAATGTATGACATTGTTCTGCATTCTGTCCATCAACTGTTGTTTTTGCATTTGTCACCCCGAGTGGAAAGGGTATACTCAGACGTGGGTCCCATGCTCTCCATGCCACTGGAATCAAACTATCCTGGCTGAAGAGGGGTGAAACCCCAAAACCGGTCCTAGGATGCTTGTTTCCAGTCCAGGGAGGACCTGGCTTGGCAGTTCAGGCTGGACTGTACCCATGAGGCACAGGGTCAAGACTGATTTGCATATGGCTGGGTTCAAACTGGAACGGCATGGTGAGCAAAAAAACGATGGATTTAGGCCCAGATCTCTGTACTAGGGTGAATGTATGACATTGTTCTGCATTCTGTCCATCAACTGTTGTTTTTGCATTTGTCGCCTCGAGTGGGAAGGGTAGGCCCGACGTGGGTCCCGTGCTCTCCATGCCACTGGAATCAAGCTATCCTGGCTGAAGAGGGGTGAAACCCCGAAACCGGTCCTAGGATGCTTGTTTCCAGTCCAGGGAGGACGTGGCTCGGCAGTTTGGGCTGGACTGTACCCATGAGGCACAGGGTCAAGACTGATTTGCATATGGCTGGGTTCAAACTGGAACGGCATGGTGAGCAAAAAAACAATGGATTTAGGCCCAGATCTCTGTACTGGGGTGAATGTATGACATTGTTCTGCATTCTGGCCATCAACTGTTGTTTTTGCATACATTGACACGAGGCACTGTGATTCAGGCGGCGGAGCATGCCAACTGCCATTTCCCCATGTCTCCATGCCTATCACTACCGCACTTGTGTGAATGGGGGTGCTGGTGACACACCGCTGGAGCCAGGCGGTAGCTACCGTGATACGGGTGCCATACATTGCCACGAGGCACTGCGATTCAGGCGGCGGAGCATGCCAACTGCCATTTCCCCATGTCTCCATGCCTATCACTACCACACTTGTGTGAATGGGGGTGCTGGTGACACACCGCCGGGGCCTGGCGGTAGCTACCACGATATGGATGGTGGAGCATGCCTACCGCCATTTCCCCATGTCTCCATGCCTATCACTACTGCACTTGTGTGAATAGGGGTGCTGGTGACACACCGCCGGGGCCAGGCGGTAGCTACCGCGATATCAATGGCGGAGCTTGCCAACCGCCATTTCCCCATGTCTCCATGCCTATCACTACCGCACTTGTGTGAATGGGGGTGCTGGTGACACACCGCTGGGGCCAGGCGGTAGCTACCGCGATATGGGTGCCATACAATGGCAATGGCCATCTGGCAAACATCAACAGTACACAGTGCCCACATTGTCAATGGCACATCATTGTGCACACAATGCCAATGTTCCATTTACTCCACTGGTGACTACACATGCCATGCTTGTGTATGTGATTTCGTAGATTGGCCTGTACTCCCTCACATGTCACTTATGGATTTGATGGTCGGGTAGGCAGGACAGTGTTGTCCTGGACTCTACAATGTGTACACATGTCAATGTGTTGAGGTGCAGTGACAATCACAGCAATTCTCGTCTCAATGAATGATGATCTTTTTTGCATGGCCTCTTATGTCTGCTCATGCACACATTCGTCATTTCTGCGCTGACTCTGGTCATTGTGTTGTGATTGTGTGCCAGGTTGAAATGAGGCATGAAGGTGTGACAGGTACAGCAGCTAGGTAGGAGACAGTGGGGTTGATTTGTTACACACATGCTGGATGCTATACTCCCAGGCGTGCCCATGTGAAATGTGGCCATATCCCTATGTGCATTCACATTGACCAAGGTGGTGTTTGAGGTACTTGTTTTGTGTAAGTTGACAGGTGTGCCCTTTGTGTAGCTGAAGGTGTCCCTACATGTAAGCTGGTCTGTAACTCAATTTTGATGGCAGTCATTGTTGTCGTTGTGTCATCCAGAACGTGAGATGCTATGCCCATCTCATGATGTATTGCATTGACATGTGTCCACTTTTATCTCAACTAGGAGGAGCCCAAATCTGATTCGTCACTTGACGGTGCTAGAGGACATGGAGGATGTGGCGATCATCCGGAAATGCCGTCTGGATAGAGCCACCCTAAAAACCCTTTGTGATCTGTTGGAGCCCCACCTGCAGCCTCGCCAGACATATCCAACAGCTTTCACCCCTACTTATAAGGTGATGGCGGCCCTGCATTTTTTTGCCACTGGATCATTCCAAGAGACAGTGGCCAGCGCTGGTGGGATGTCACAACCGATGTTCAGCATGGTGCTGCGTGATATACTGTCCGCCATGATGATATACAAGGACAGATACATCCATTTCCCCAGGGGTGCTGAATTGCCTACTGTGAAGGGAGACTTCTATCCCCTTGGACACATCCCCCATGTTGTTGGTGCCATTGATTGCACCCATTTCGGGCTTGTGCCACCACAGGCAAGTGAGCACATTTACAGGAATCGCAAACATTACCACTCCATAAATGTGCAATTGGTATGCCTGGCAGATATGATCATCTCCCACCTGTGTGCCAAATTCCCAGGCTTGGCCCATGACTCCTACATCCTGCGGAACAGCATTGTGCCCCAGATGATGGCTAATCTGCTTCCCGAGCGTGCATGTATTGTGGGTGAGTATGCCTAGTCATATGGCGTGCTAGGTGTGTGACCTGCTGCCCTCTGCCTCAGCAACATTGCAATGTCTATTTCTGTTTGTCATACCTAGGTGACTCTACATATCCCAACCGTCCCTGATTGCTGAGCCCATTGCGGAATCCCAGGACCCCAGCTGAAGTCCGCTACAATGAGGCACATGGGAGGACACGTCGTGTGGTGGAGCATACTTTTGGTCTGCTCAAGTCACGTTTCCGCTGCCTGGACAAGACCGGATGTGCACTGGCATACTCGCCCGGGAAGGTGTGTCAGATTGTAGTGGCATGCTGCATGCCCCATAACCTAGCCATTCGCAAGGAGATCCCCCTACTCCTGGATGATGATGAGGACCCAAGGCCCCCGCCTGCAAACCAACCCGTGCCCAGTGATGAGGACAGTGGAGAGGAGGAAGGGGTTGACCTGCGTGAACAGCTCATCACCCGCTACTTCACTTGAAGGTGGATGACAATGTACAACATACCCATTGTCTGCTGATATTGCTGTTGTCATGAAGGGTTATGTGAGAATTATAACAGCAGCCAGTTGTAGACTCGGCAGTGGTTGGCAATGTTTCTGGGACAGGTCATTTGGGAACCTCTACGGGACGTGTATGTTGACACATGTTTCCCATTGTGACGTGTACATGTTGGGTTATCTTGATGGTAGGTGTTGTGTGATGTCTGTGATGCCACGCCCAGACCAGTGAATGTTGTTCTGTTGTGTTTCCCTAGGTGCCTTCAACTTCTCCTTGCCTACATACAGCCCATACTCCTGGTACATTGTGATCATGTTGAAGACTGTACATCCTGCAATAAAGACGGAGCAGACACGACAACATGTGTGTAAGGATTTTATATTTGCAATGGTGACATGTGAGGGGGGTGTACATTTCCATTGAGGTGGTGGTGGAGCAGTGAGTTGACAGTTATGGTAAATTAGATAATCGAGTAGTCACCACATTGATGTGGTGACCCAATCCAACAGACAGATGCCATTCACAAGGCAGTGTGGGGAAGGACAGTCCAAAAAGTCAATGCAGTGGTGAAGAGGGTTGCCATCAGGGCGGGCTCCGTGCCTGTCGTTTGGCAGGTGCTTTGCCTCCAGATACTCCCAGGGTCTTCTTAGGACAGCCCCTTCGTCATTTGGCAGTGGGTGCCCTGCTGCAGGACCAGTGGGGTCTGAGGACTCACCCGTCTCTGCTGGCGCAGGGGAGGATGGTGAACTGTCATCCTGCAGCCCACCAGAGGGAAGTGGAGGTGTTGTTTGTGGCGCAGGCCTGTCCCTCAGTACCACCACTTGCTGACCAAAGATGTCCACAATTTGTCCCATGCGGGTGTTGATGGACCTTATCAGCAGGATGAGCTTGTGTAACAGGTCGTCCGACCGGCCTGTTCGTCCCTGGGCCTGTTCATATGCACCAAGGACTCTGGTGATGTGTTCCAGGGATTGGGTCCCAGCCTCCTGGTGTCTGTGGGTGACCCTGTCCCTCCCACCTACCCTGCTGCCACGGACCTGTTGCCTCACCACTGTAGGCACCCGCATCCTCTCCCTGCCCTCCTCCATCAGTGGTGTGGGGTGGTCATCCTCTGGGACAGGGAGGGTGTTGCAGGCAGCACTGGTGGTGGTGGTGGCCGCACAGACCATAACAGAAGGGGTCTGCAGTGAAGTTGTTATTGCCGCAGATGTGGTGGGGGGGATGATGGGGTCTTGAGACCTGTTGCTCCCTGGCACACCAGATGGCCCGGCTTCAAGCTCATCGTCCAGAGAATCCTGGGAGTCAACATCCGAGAGTCCATGTGCCGGGAGGGGAGACTGGCTCTACAGGTTGCTGGTGTTGTCCTCTGCAGTGAGATCTTGGTCACCTATGGATCAGATGGGAAATAGTCATTGTAGTGCACCCCACAAGCTTTGTGTTAGCTGTGTGTCATTCACTGTTTGTACACTGCACAATTGACTGATCATCACATTGTTTCCTATGTGCACTACTGTGCTTTCTGACATGATGCAGTGGTACATGCATTACTTGTCCATGGTGTGAGGTGTCAAGGCATACCATGTGACCCGTGCATAATTTATGATTACATGGACCTGTTACCATCTAGGGACTGGCACAACATGTTTTTCATTGAGGACTCTTTGTTGATTTGTCTGACCTGGCAGGCGTCACATCTGGCCATGGACTGGCCATTGTCATCTCCTGCATACCTTTGTCCTGTCATGTGCATATCTTGATTTTTACCACCGCACATGCTTTCTTATTTCTTGAATGGTCCTTGTTGCACTTGCCCCATGGCTATTCTGTGCATGATTGTGCCCAGACTTTCTTCTACATGTGCATTGGTGTGTCACACTTTGGTAGCTGTGACAGTTTCCTAGCTTCCTAGGATCAATTCTCTTTCAGCATCAGCAATGACAGTGTTGCGAGACCCAGTAGCTTGTGCCCACTCTACTTGATTCTCTGTCTGTTCAGGTCCTCTTCCTTCTCTTCGTTCACCTTCAAATGACTCTATGCTTTCAAGTGGACATGGGACTCTACGAGAGTGACTTACATGGATGAAATTAGGCAAACCACCACATTTAACTGCTGTTGTTGTCACAAGTATCACTTGATATCGCCCACGCCAACGAGGTTCCAAACAATACTTCCTCGCAATCTTCTTGATGAGCACCCACCCTTCAGGGCTCAACTCATGTGCTTGTTCTTGTTGAACTGTAGTTGCGACTTCTCCAACCTGGTGAGACACAGAACGCACTACATCAGCCAATCCTTTGTAATAATCGAGCACTAAATCATCAGTTATGTTCACAAGTTGATTTGCTGGGACTGTTGGCTGTCTCGTAGCCCTTCCCATCACAATCTCATGTGGAGACAGTCCAGTTCTTCTGTCTGGGATACTTCTCAAACTCATCAACACCAATGGTAATGCATCAGGCTATTTCAGTGTTGTGGATGCACAAACCTTGGTTAGTCTTGATTTTAATGTGCCATTGATTTGTTCGACCACACCGGATGCCTCAGGTCGATAAGCACAATGCCATTTTTGCTCGATTTGTAATGCAGCACAAATCATTCGAATTACCTCATTATTAAAATGAGTTCCTCAATCTGATTCTAATGAGACCGGAAATCCAAATCTAGGAATTATCTCTCTAAGAAGCAATTTAGCAACAGTTAGGCTGTTATTACGTCTTGTTGGATATGCCTCTACCCAATGAGAAAACAGACACACAATTACTAACACATACTTTAGACCATGGCAAGGAGGCATGTCAATAAAATCAACTTGCATATGCATAAATGGATCTGCTGCTTTTCTAATTCGACCCAAACTAACAACTGTTTTCCTCCCTGCATTCTGTTGTTGACAAGACTGTCTGCAATGACTCTAAACTTGGGAGTATACCATGTCTGTTGAAAGAGTCTAATCATAGCATCTCTACCCACGTGTGTTGGACCATGGAAAACTCTAGCCATTTGCGATAACAGACTGTCTGGCAATATTGGTCTCCTATCAGTGTAAATCCACGCTTCATCATCTGCCCTTCGTGTACATCCTGCTTTGATCCACCCATCTCTTTCTGTTTCACTAGCTGCATCTTGTAATTCTCTGATTTCTTCCCATGTTTCAACAGATGAGAACATGAATCTGCATTCTGTTTGATCAGATTGTTCTTTCAAATGCTCCACATGATTGTATATGACTTTTGAGCACAAAAACATGTAAGTTTGTTGGCATATCCGTTGCCAACCCTGACATAGTCACATCCAGATTCATGTTTTGAACATTTCACCACCCCAATTTGGGCTAGCAACTGTAGTGCCATCAATAGATCTCTTACACAATCTCTGTTTCGTATTGGTGAACCTGAAGAGGTCAAGAATTTACGTTGAGACCACAACTGCCCAAAATCATGAACAACCCCAAAACCATATTGACTATCTGTAAATATGGTTACTCCCATTTGCTTTGTAAGACAACGTGCTCTTGTCAGAGCAACTAGTTCTGCCACTTGTGCTGAACTCACTCCTTTTTAACCATGATGCTTCAATGACACTCGCCACTGCACAAATCGCATATGCAGCTCGCAAGGCACCTTCTGAATCTCTCAAGCATGACCCTTCTACAAACAACACAAAATCAGATTCAGGCAACGGATGTCTTGTATGTCAGGTCTTGGTTTGGTACACAATTCAGACACATCCAGACAATCATAATCTGCTTCATCCACCACCACTTCACAACTTGGAATCTGTAATAAAGTAGCTGGATTCAAACTTGTACATCTTGTCACTGTAAAACTCTCAGCTCCCAAAATTACTTGCTCATATTTTGTTAACCGACTACTTGTTAGGTGCTGTGTACGAGTTCGTGTTAGCAAAATCTCAACTGAATGTGGCACATATACATTCAACGGCTGTCCCATTACAATCGTTTCACTCTGCTCCAAACTTATACACGTAACAGCAACCTCTTTTAAACAACCAGGTAAAGCTGCAGCTACGGGATCCAAAGTAGCTGAAAAATATGCCACTGAATGGCATACTGTTACATGCATTTGTATTAGAACTGAAAGTGCGCAACCATCGAGTTCACTACAAAATGATGTAAAGTCCTTATTGAAGTCTGGCATCCCCAATGCGGGTGCTCGACACAAACTGTCTCGCAGTTCAAGAAATACTTTCATGCATTTATCGTTAAGATGTACAGGATCTGACACATCTTTGTGCGTCAATCTTTGTAATGGCTTGGCTATCAGTGAAAAACCAACAATCAACTGCCTGCAATATCCAACCATTCCCAGGAACATTTGAACTTCTTTTTGCGTTCTCGGTGGATTTATTTGCAAAATGCCATTGATCCGATCTTGAGACACTTTCCTGATTCCTTTCTCAATGTTGTGAACCAAGTAAAGAACTTCTTTTTGACAAAATGGTAATTTTGCTGGTGACTCTTTATTCCCACCTACTGCCAAATGGTTCAGTAAAGCAATTGTATCGGTCACACTAGCCTCTTTAGTTTTCGATGCAACCAACAAGTCATCTATGTAGTGCACTAAAACTGAATCATTAGCCATTACCAATGACTCCAAACATTTCTTCAATACCTGATTGAAGATTTAGGGGCTCTCTGTATACCCTTGAGGAAGTCGGCACCATGCCAAAACACGGTTTCCAAATCGGAAAGCAAACAAATATTGGCTATCCGGATGCAGGGGTATCAAGAAAAAAACCTGACATAAATCAATCATCGAAATTAATTTTGCTTCATAAGGAATTTGATACAGACTCACAGCTGGATTTGGCACAATTGGACAACAAGGTTATACTATCTGATTACATTTACACAAATCCTGAACTATTCTGTACTTTCCATTAGGTTTGCAAATTCCCATGATCGGGGAATTACATGGACTCCTTAGAATCTTTTTTTAGGATTCTTTGTTCAATTAACATTTAAATTATTTCAATTACAGGTGTTATCCCTGCAATGGTTTCAGGACTTATTTTATAAGCTGGTGTTCTTGGAAATTCTGCATCTGGTTTAACTGTGATCTGTATTGGAGCTACTCCTTTCATCAATCAAATATCTTCCCCTGAAAAATCCCACACATCAGACAACACTGTATCTCTCAATTCAACAGGCACATCATTTGCTGTAAATAGAGGATATAAATCATTCACTTCTGTTTCCTGCCTTGGCATTTTAAAAACCACATGCTTATCTGGTGTACAATAGATTGAACAATTCTTCTTGAACAACAAGTCCCTTCCTAATAGATGAACTGGACTTGTGTCAATCAACACAAGTCTGTGTAAATCTTAAAATCTTGCAATCTGCACTTTCATTGGTTTGGTCACTGGGGTCTTAATCAGTTTGTTTGAAACTCCTATAACTTGGATACTTTCTCCTGAGAGGGGTAGGTTGGGAATTTCCACAGTTTTCACAGTGGAACGGGTAGAATCAGTATCTACGAGGAATGTAATTGAATTTCTGTCAACCTCGCCATCCACATAGGGACCCCACTGATCTACCTCTAAGGATGCGCCAAGCATTAACTCCTCCTACCCCCTCAGGCACTGTCATTGAGATGTATCTGAATCATTTTCATTCCACTGCATCAAATACTGTGAAGACACCTGCATATTTGAATTCAATTGTTCATTTGTATGGAAACCCACATTTACATTGCACTTTTGTGCTTGACCATTCACATTCTGACTCTGCATTGGAGCTCGAGGTATCTACTGACCTTGTCGGCTGACAACTGTCATCTGCAGATTCTGATTCTGCTGATTTATCTGCATCTGATTAATTCCATGTACTCCTGTATCACTTGTGTTTATCTGTATACTTCTAAATTCGCGCTTCCAATGCCCCACGCATGACAAGGAAATTTCTTTTTCTATACATCCATATTATGTCTACCTCTTCCTTGTGGAATTGGTATCATTTGCGTCACGGTATTTCCATTTGACACTACACCTCTCATACCAGTAGTAGTCTGACCATTTCCTTGGTAAGCTTCTGTAAGGTCTGTATTTAAAAACCCTCCTTTCTTAGCCGCTTTTATCTGTGGTAACATTAGTTTCTCCTTTAGCTTTTTATGTCTCATCTCAATTTCATCACCACAATACTTTGCATAACGAAGAATTTCCTCAATCGACTTACTCTGCCAACAAATTAAATGTTGCTGAACCATGGCACTTATTTCTGGTCTCAATCCATACATAAACCTATATACAAAATGTCCCATATCTTTCCCAGTGATGTTCTCAATACCACAGTACTGTTTAAACACCTATAGAAGCCTTTCATAATATGCATGTACTGATGCAATTCCTGAGTAGTCCTGTCTATTCTCACCCAATCTGGTTCTTTTGGTGAAATCTTCCCTTTCAAATATGTAATGATTTGATTATACTTTTTCATGACTTCTTCAGATGGTGCTTCTTGGATATTCTTCCTTCGGCCAATCTACAGCAATTTTACACTTAACCCACAAATCAGCTGGAACTACAATATCAAACAAGCCATCCAAATCTTTCCACAAAACTTTTGAAACTTTCACAAATCTTTCCACTTGTTTGTACTATTCCACTGGTTTTTCTCTCAATCTTGGGAAATCATTTGTAAATTATAATATATACTGCCTTGACCATGGCACATGAACAAACCAACCTCCTGGTACTTCTCTCATAGGATATATTGTCACATCAGCTGCTTCTGCTCCTGTCTCCCTCACAGGATACAAAGGTAAAGCTACTGAAGTCACTATGGTATCTTCCTTCTTTTTAGCTCATCTTTCTTTCCATCGATCCAATTCACTCCAACGTTTTAGTGTGTTGATTTACTCTTTAATTTGCAAACGCCTTCCTGAAACATTCAAAGTCTCTAAATCTTTGTCACTGAAATCTAATCTGTATGTCTTTTGTAAAGCTTTAGACTTCTCTAAGTCAACTTCATATGTTTGTGCAATTTCAGCAAACTTCTCATGTAGGTTTCTTGCCTTCCTTGTAATAGTTTTACACATAAAGCAATTCTTCATCCCGATATTTACCTAGTATCTCTGGGCTAATCGTACCTAAAATCAATTCTTCCAAATCTGCTTTTAACTTGCTCACATCTATACTTGAATTATTATTCTTTATGCCACAACCAGATGCTATTTCTGTTATCCATTCATCAAATTCTTCCGGAGAAGGACCTAATGATCTTTGAGTATCCTCACCTATTTCACTTCTGGACCCTCCTCGTATAAGTGTCACTCTTTTCTCGAACTGAAATAACATTTTTTGATCTATATTTACTTTGTTTTAGAGTTTCAACTGATCTTTCTGAAATACTAATTAATGGGTCTGATTCTTCTCCTGTAACTACAGTCACATCTGCTCCACTATTTTCAATCAACCCTTGATTAACCTCATTTATTTTTCTGTAAACTATATCAACTCCACTCATATTTCTATCTCGTATCCTTAAAGCATGCACACGAAAAACTCCTTGTCCATCACTATACAATGGAACAATTGGACCAATAGTCACTGGGACTGACAAAACATCTGGGTTTAGTGGCGGTACTGTTCTCAGTAACTCCTCTCTAACTGGATTTTGATTTTGTTTTACAGGTGTTTTTTCTTGAGGTACATCTACTTGAATTAATGGAGCACTTGGTAAAGATTTTGTCTCTACTCTGTTATGTTCCTCTTGATAAGGTGGAGGTTTATTCATCAATAACTCATTTAAACTTTCATCATCTACGTCATCGATTGCCTCAACAAATTCAGTATTTCTAGAATTCTGTTTTACAACATTCTTCTTTTTCTCCTTACATTTTGTTCCCTCATTAACCTCAGCTACCATAACTGGAAACATCCTTGCTCCTTCTGCTATGTCTCTTCTCCACAATTTCTTTTGAGCATCCCATTTTTCTTCTGAATATCGACTCACAGTATTCTTATATCTAGTCTGATACCTTTCTCTTTCTCTTTTGTATGCATCAGGTTCTCATTCTTCTAGAGCTTGTATTGCATAAGTCTTGGATTAGGTCTCAAATTATTCATTTGTCTTCTTAAATTCTCTAAAATTCTAGGATTAAAAGTCCCATTCTCTGGAAATGCTAGATCACCATCTTGCTCAGTATATTTCATCCAATATTCTAACCATGTACATGTATGGTAACCCCTTTCTAATAAATGTAGGTATCAGCACATCCTGGGTGGCGATGTGTCCCCCTGGGCACTACTGGTGGTCTATGGCAAGCTCCTCAAATTAAATTCCACTCTTGTTTGGGATTCAATTCATGCTTTATTGAAATCCTTGTATTAGATATATTTTCATTTCAATAGTTCATTCCATTTATTGAAGTTATAATGACTGGATATTGGTGTTAATCCAATGCATTTCGGGTATTCACCCTTCGTCAAGGAAACAATCCTGAAAGTAACGTATAATACAATGAGGGGACGGAAAAAAACCTAATAATGATATATCAACGCATTCATAATGATGTCTTATGAAAGGTGGCATTAATGTCCGTGAATAGTAATCTTCCGGTGGATGTCGGCAGGTGTTTAAATTAGTATGTGAAGGTAAAAGTGTACGATAGTGAGACCATGCTGTTAGTACTCGTGATAGTATTCTTAAAAACCGTAGTATCCGGGTTTACACACTGCTTGTTAGAACCATGATGTTTCAAATGGGTGACTGCTCTTGGCGATGGGCTAGTGCTGTATTCTTTTGCGTGCTGAGGAATAACAAACGATCATTGTAGTTACATCAGAAAAAATCGGCATAGGTTTAAGTGCTCGGAGTGTTAATAGAGTGAATTACGGGGTCAGGTAACGTGAAACTCGCTGCGGGCTTTGGCACGTGTATTATTTGTAGCGTTTCAATTGTCGGTTTAGTGACTAAAACTCATTCTCTTGCAAAATCGTGCTCTTAAAAAAAGGTCCATTACTTGAAGAAAGATAAAAATAGACTTACAATCCAGTCGACAGGCTATGCAAAGCCTTTCCTTCATTCTCGACACGGGTAACCGTTGGATTGTATGTGGAGCGGGAGTTTAAAGGTGTCCGGATATAAGAATAAATATAGAAATAGGACTAAAGGTGTATTCGTGTTAGATTTGGCAGCCATCTTAAAGTGTAGTAGTGAGAAATACGGTGAATGTTAGTACTCCGATCGTGTAAGTGACTGTGTTAACTAATGTTGCGACTGAAAATATGCAGCTAAACGATAGCAACGCTAATAGACAATGTAAAAGCAATGAAAAAACAATGACTGTGTCATATGGTTTATGTGGCTGAAGTTCCAGTGGTACGGTAATTAATGATCAAACGAACAAAAGCAGAACTCTGCACCTCGACGAGGTGTTATCAAGGTTAAATCAGTACTCTAGAGATAATAAAACAGGTATCAATGTAAACATATGATATAAGAAATGAGTTCATTATATAAATATAACCCGACATGGTTATAGATAGCAGGAATACTCAATACAATCATTCATCCCGTATGGTTTTAGGCTGTCCAGTCTTTTGATCCAGTAATTCTCCCTGTGGAGTAGATATTTTCTCGTATCTTGACCCTCTTTTCTGTTCACAGTTTCTAAGATCAAGAAATTAAGTTGGCTTATGTTGTGGTGTTGTTCATTGAAGTGACTGGCGACAAGCGACTTCAGATTTTTTGTCCGTATGTTGGATTTATGTTCATTAATTCTGACTTTGATCTTGCATCCTGTTTTTCCTATGTACACATGTCCACATGGGCATTTAAGTAGATAGACAACGTTCATTGTGTCACATGTGGCTGTTACACGTAGTTTGATGTTGTGTCCTTTTCTTGGGTGGGTAATAACTGCTCCGGGTATGATATTGTGACAATTATTACAATTGTGACTAGCAATTGTTCCTTGGTAGTTCTCTTTAATGTCCTCTAGGGCATTTTTCAACATTTCTTCCACGAGTAATCACATCATGGTCTCATTATCGTACACGTTTAACTTCACAAACTAATTTAAACACCTGCCGACATCCACCGGAAGATTACTATTCACGGACATGAATGCCACCTTTCATAAGACATCATTATGAATGCTTTGATATATCATTATTAGTTTTTTTTTGTCCCCTCATTGTATTATACGTTACTTTCAGGATTGTTTCCCTGACGAAGGGTGAATACCCGAAATGCATTGGATTAACACCAATATCCAGTCATTATAACTTCAATAAATGGAATGAACTATTGAAATGAAAATATATCTAATACAAGGATTTCAATAAAGCATGAATTGAATCCCAAACAGGAGTGGAATTTAATTTGAGGAGCTTGCCATAGACCACCAGTAGTGCCCAGGGGGACACATCGCCATCCATGATGTGCTGATACCTACATTTACTAGACTCTCTTGACCGGAGGACGCCACCCCGAGGAGCACAACGAATATCATCAGAGAAATACCAATCATCATTTAAACTAGTTGTTGCATGTATAAACATTCTCTCAACCCCTTTCTAATGACATGAATGAAGCAGGAGTTCCTTCAGAAGCTACTGGAATTCCTTCTCTCGTAGGTATTGGCTCATCTTTACTAAATAAAGTTTTTCACAACTGTAATAGCTTCATGATTCCTTACGCTAAAAGTAAAACTATATAAGTAAATCTTCAACAATACTTCTTCAGTGTTATGATTCTCTGCTACCAATCAGAATTATTCACGCTGTCCAATCTCAGCACGACTCACAGCAACCAACCTATACCAGTGCGACACTTTGTGCCGATTTCTCAGCAACTGACCAATACCAGCACTGCTCTTTGTGATGTCGGTTTAACTCTTGCAACTGACCCTCCCTTTACAAAATCAGCGTCAGCATCTTTTTAAAGTCTTTAACAAAACAAACAACATGAAACAACTTGTCTGCCCCACTAAAAGAAAAATCAATAGACCATACACTCTGAGAATTCTTTTACTTCCAGCAAAATCTTAACCAACACGATTTTACCCTCACTCGAATGAAAACTCTTGGGACTTCTCCAGATGCGCTTTCTGAAGTGACCTAAATAAGCCTCACTATTCACACATCAAGTGTCCCTGTACAAGTACTGACAATTCTACCATTGCTCAGCACTGCATCAACAGCAGACAACACAACTAAGGGGTCGATTCCGATCTCGCTCAGAAGGCCTCCGAATCGGATTTGGCTTTACCGGATCTGATTCATGGCCCTTGTTTACGGCCGAATCGTACACAGGTCCGAACTACCAAGTACGATGCAAAGTTCGCTTACGCGCTGACCGAATCGTTTCCGGGACCTAAACCTGTCCGTACGACTCGTATGTAGACAAAACATGCCACACAATTGAGCCGGATTTCAACCGAGCGATAACCCTACCAGAAACTGATCCAGTGGGAGCGGTGTAAAATTTTAATACAACTTGACTATAACACCACTATAACAATGAACAGAAACTTTCATAACTAAGAGCTTGGGCCCACAGAAACTCAATAACTACTTCAATACATCTGGTCCTCCAATAGATCTTTGGAGAGCTAATAGGGACTCAGATAATGAGAGACGGATGCTATTTCCTTCATGATGACCTATAATGAAGGAAAAGCCTTACCAAACATAAAAGTCACAGTATGCAATAATGTTGAATGATTCACTAATAAAGACAAACTCTTTATACTTATCAAGTCACTTTTATCTAAATCATCAAAATATGAATAGGTCAATACACAAGTACATTAATTAATGTCAATTCTGTATTATTTCAATGTTACAGGTGAAATCACAATAAAGAAATAAAGTTCATGGCAAATACATCATAATTCAATAACAAGTGTGAGAGGAGAGAGAGAGAAACACAAGAAATACATTGCAATATCAATAAGCATTTCAGGATTTATACAAACCTAGGATCAATGAACTAATACACAGCATGCAATAGTCAGAAATAGCTAACCCTTCAGCTGAAAAGGTATAGCTTGAGCAACATCACTAGCCGTTGATGGGCAAGGTAATCAGGATAGTTTCAGGTCACAGAAAGTCAGATTCGGACTGACAGCATGTCACACCCAGTATTTGCAAGGATAATAGCCAGCCAGAGTAGCATAGAGAGAATACAGCAGCAAAAGGCTCTCTTCTCATAGAAACAGCTACTGCCAAATTATTTTCCCACAGAAATATTTATACCCGAAGATGTTCATGATCCAACCCCTAAATGTTTCATTTTTACAGTTCTACACAATTCCATTGGTTAAGTTCATGAGGTGATAATTCTCCATGCTATGCCATCCGGAACTTCAGCAAAACAGTTCATTGTTAAAAATGAAAGATGTCATCACTGAAGAAAATACATAAGGAAATGAAAATTAAGGATTCATTATTCTGATTAGACTCACAAGTATAACTTAATTTCAAAATGTGAATTAATACTTAATCAATTATGTTCTTGTTATAAAGAAGAAAACATAATCATGAAACATTTTATTCTAAGCATTTTCATTATTATTATTTTCAAAACTCTACTTATAAGTTTTATTTGGCACATTTATCAACATTCCCTCTCATATCATTTTAGTTGAGGTAAAAACATATTTTCCAAGCTTTCTGCACGTTTATTCATTACAGCTTCTGTTTATTAAATGTGTCATGTCTTTCTTGCACATTTTTCACATTGTACCTTTAAAGTTTCACATGTTAATAATTTTCGCACTGTTAATTATGTATATTAATAACATACTTATGAGCAGACTTGATCAAACATGATTATTCTCAAAAATCATGCTCCATCACTATCGACTCATTCTGATCCTTATCAGCCTTCTTGAAATATGGCAGCAACTGTCCCCACTTGTTCCTCAAGGGCACTCCATTCAGTTCTTCCCGTGGGATCATGAACCTTCTTGGATTGAGAAATGAGACTAGATTTGTATTCTTATTCTTGAGGCCTGAATTTGACTTCTCATACATGAATGATCGTCAAAGCCCTCACTAGAGCATTGGAAGGATGTGGAACCAATGTTCGCACTGAAGAACAATGAGGACTGCTTCTGGTTGGTATTTTGTCTTCGACTCAATAGACGGCCTCAGATTTGTATATCCGTAGGTTTAAATGGAATATGATAGTCATGGTACTGAACATGGTACCAGAAGATTTGAGGAACTTGAACCCTTTTCTTTCTTTGGCCAACTGAGGTTAGGGATTGCACAAGGGACAAGGGATTTGTGCTGCACCTCTGGAGCTACTGGTACTGATGTTCAGGTTTAACAGATTTAGTTAAGCCTGATTGTGCAAATGATCCCTATGGTTTTAATACCCAGGTCCCAGTTATCCTTACCAGTGTTATATTGAGATTGTCAGGAGATCAAACACTATTCCAGACACCAGGGTTCACAACCTTGGACTTAAATGCTTTCCCAGCAAGAGTTACTCTCACATGCATGAGCTTGTCAGAGACACCTTTAAAATAAACAGAGGTAGAATAATGACTAATGTACCAATAGAGGCAGCTCCTGCCTGTTGCTCATTTCCATGTTGTATCGATCTATGATAAAGTACAGCATTGTTTTCATTCTAGTCTTCTGCGATTAGGATAAGATAACACAAGCAGGTTTTGAGAGACATTGTTCAGACTCATTTGCTGCAGCCACCAGAGACATATTCAATAAAGATCTATTGTGCTCTGAACAGGCCACTGAATATGGAATTTTATTTGGCATGTGATCCATGCCTTGAATACTGCCTTGGTGCATTCCTGGTAAACAAGGCAAGGAAAAGTGTGGTATCTTGCAGTAATGCAAAGTGGTGAAGTAACCGGTAACTTCAAGGACAAGGAAATGGAACTGCTGAACTAAGACGTCCTTTCAGTCAAAAAAGAAAGCACCTTTCTTCTGGCACATGTAGTGGAAAGTACTTTACCAATGGCAGAACCGGAGCCACAATGCAAGCAGGGCTACGGGCCGCAAATGTGATGGTTGCTGTCATTTGCCACTGGTGTCTTGGGGTCCATCCTACCCCTCTTCTGTACTTGACTCTCAGGGTAGAGACAACAAACAGTCAAAGACCTCTCAGGGAGGTAGTCGGGTTTACAGACTGAAAACTCAACCAGCCTAACAACAGACACAGCAATTTATTGTCTAGCCCAGTGTTTTCATTTTAACAAAAAAATAAGTACTTTAATCATAACAAAACGAGATGCTACACAAAAGAGTTAATCAAGTCAAGGTTGAATACTACAGAGGCCACAGGAGTTCATTATCTACACAGAAATTGGTGGACTACGATAAAGTGCTGGCGGGGGCTCAATACCTGGCTTCTTGCATGCTTAGATCAGTCCATATTTCTTTTACTAGACAGTTTTTTTTAAAGCTGTTGTTCAAGTATTGATTCTGCATAAATCTGTAGGAAAGCTCACAGCAAATGTTTAGTTCAGGTGATGGATTTACCTGAGATGTTGAGGCCTTGTTAGATTTGTGTACAAGTGTGCAGACTAAAGCTGTGTAGACGTGCAGACGAGCTAGTGGGTGCAGTTACTTGACGAGGCTTCCCTGCCTCCTTCTCTTTGCGCTGGGCCTGGTGCAGGGGCAGTGAGCCTGGGGAAGTCAACTCCTAGAGGTTGTCACTCCATCCTATGGTCTGGTTTGTAGGTTTTGGTCTCAGTGCACAGAAGGCGAAGTCTGTTATCCTCCCCTGTTGGTGGTCACTGAAGTTGGGCATGCTTTTAGTGGTGTCGGCGGGGGCAGTGAGCTGGTTTGGCTCATGTTGCTTGATCATAGAAACACTTGCAGAGGCTGAGAGACCGTGAGGCAGTCTCAGGTCAACCACAGTTACTGTCTCGCAAACAGTCTGGTCTTCTGGGGTGCCCCTCTCCTGGGATTGGCTGCTGGACTTCTCCTTCAGTGGCTATCAGCTGCTGGAAGGTCAGACCCACAGCTACCACTTATCAGCAGCTCACCTTTCATGAACAGCAAGCCAATGAAGTTTCCTATGACATATTGAAATTCTATCGATTTTGCCCAGGCTAAAGATATGTCTAGCTGCTGCATTCAGAATTAGATGGAATTTTTGTATCAGATATCTTGGAGGACCAACATACAGTGCATTACAGTAGTTCAGCCTGCTTAAAATCAAGGCTTGAATCAAAGGTTGTCTAGGCTGCTGCAGTATGAAAGTGAGAATCTTTTGAAGTTTCTTCATGATTAAGAAACAGGTAGTTGTATGTTTTTTGACGTGAGATTCACAAGATAATTTAGTATCAAATACCACACCTAAGATGTGAGTGGTGGTTGCCCGGTCAGGGCAGGCCTCTAATGATTTTAATTTTTTTTTAATTAAAAAAATAAATAAAAAATCTTCTTATTAACATGCTCAGTATTCAACAATTCACGTAGGTTTTTATTGAAGCATAGTACAAGTTACATGTTTTTGTTTTACGTTTCATTGTAGACATAAACATAGACATAGAACATTGATTTTAGCCTCGGTATATACACCAGGGCCCCCATATTTTCTACCATTTTTTCGGGCACCCTCTGCTTTGATAGATCATGTGCTCTGCTTGCTGACACCAGTCGAGGTCCGAAATCCATTTTGCCACCTCAGGCGGGGCCACCGTCCCCCATTGTTTAGCAATATTGCGTTTAGCGACTACTGTAGCTAGTTTTAACCACATCTTCGTGTAGTTGGGCCACAATTGCTCATTTGATATCAGCAGTAGGAGCCATTTGGGATCAATCAAAACCTCTGTCCCCACCACCTCTGTCATAATTTTCCAGGCCTCTAATGATTGAGGTCACTATGCGGCGGACCAAGAGGAAGAATTGGCAAACACCAATATTTCAGTTTTTTCCAAATTTAGGGGCTAATTATGATGGCGGGCGGACATCAGTCCGCCCACCATCATAACGGGGATAGGACTGACCGCCAGACGTGCGATAGTCCCACCGGCCCAATTAGGATGCACCCGCCATACTGGCGGGCGCATCCTGTCCTTTTACCATTGCGGATGGTGCTGCTGGCTGCAGCACCGTTCGCAATGGTGAAAGTGTATGCACAGCATTTCCGTGCACCACGTGGCAGGCACCACGTGGTGCCTGCCACTTGGTGCAGGGAACTGCTGGGGGGTACCATGGGTACCCCCCAAGTGCAAGGGGCCTGCAACGGGCCCCCAAAGCCAATCCCCGCCAGCCTCTCCATGGCGGGATCACTGCCATGAAAAGGCCTGTCCGCAAGCCACATCATAATATGGCTGGCGGTGCCTGCTAGGCACCGCACCATATTGCTGGCCCAGCTCCGCCCGGCCGGCAATCGTAACGATTGCCGACCGGCGGAAAAGAGGCGGACGGACTTTGGGTCCGCTGCGATACCCACCGACATTGTAATATGGTGGGGGTATTTCACGTTACGATGGCGTAACAGTCGCCACCACCGGCTCGGTGGTGGCGATCGTTATGCCATCGTAATCACCCCCTTACCATCAGAAGCACTGCTACAGCCAGAACCTTTAAACTGCACTCAAAAGACATAGACAAAGAGAAAATACAAAGGGTATCGACGGACCTTTCCCACTCAAAAATGGCTGCTGATCATGCGTAGAAAATAAAATTATTTTCTAAAACGTGCCATATATATATTTGCTAGAGACATTCCCAGAAAGCACAGCGATTATTCTGTAACCGTTATCACAATCATGAAGGCAGAGCAAGCGAACCAGGTGGTGAGCATCAAGATGTAATCGCTGGTGTACATCTAGGAAAGCTCAAGTAAACATGGCAACTGTTCTATAAAGGGCAACGAAGAACTACATTTGTGTGCGGCTGTGGAGCGTGCAGGAACAAGCGGGAGAGGGTTGGGGGACATTACAAGCCCTTGGAAAACAGCAAATGTGACGTGATAAGGACAAGATTTACAAAGCTGTTTACAGAAACAGCGTTAGGAGCGAGTGCTCGAGTAAAGTGCTCAAAATCAATTTATAAAGTAATTCCAAAACCAGTTGCTTTACTGGGAGCTCTTCATGGATAGTAGTATTTGGTCCTTGCTCTCGGGGAGGGCTAAACACAGGAAGTGGTATGACTTATGCATGGTGTGGACAAATGGGGAGAAAGGATAGGAAAGTGATGATGGACCCAGCAAATGGGAAGCCTATGGATGGGCTTAAGCCCACAAAGTACATACAGCATGTAACTTCGAGGCAGCACTTGGGGAAAGGGGAAAGGAGAAAATCTACAATGTTGGGGATTTGGTGTGGCTATCTAAACAACATCTAAAATAAAAAGGCCTCATGGTCTGCAACCCACTTTATAGGGCCATGTATGACTGACCAACTGGTGAATCCAGTTTCTGTACGATTTAAATTACCACAGATGTTAAAAATTAGGCTGATATTTCATGTTTTCTTGCTCAAGACAACTCAGCCTCAGCTGTGTCGAAGTACTACCAATTATGTTGGGCCATCAAGAAGAATATGTGATTAAAAGTATTGTGAATGCCAAGAAAATCCGAGGTCTAATTTGTTATTTGATTGACTGGAAAGGGTATGGCCCTGAGGGGAGGTCCTAGAAAGGATAGTCTGATACTCATGCCTTTCAACTCATTTCATTATTCTATTAACGCAAAACCAAAGGAAATGATGGACGGAGTGTTGAACATTGCAAGCACTCACCCCCAGTCAACTGATCTGGGTTTAATCCATCACCGTTCTTTAGCCCACTCTGCCACCCCAGTTCAGACATGGCCATATGCAAATCAGTCTGACCCTGTGCCTCATGGGAACAGTCCAGCCCGAACTGCCAAGCCATGTCTTCCCTGGACCGGAAACAAGCTTCCTAGGACCGGTTTCTGGCATTTCAGCCGTCTTCAGCCAGGCTTGCTTGAATCCAGTGGCAAAGTGAGCAAGGGACTCACGTCTGAGCATATCCTGCCAAATTAACAGCAACCTAAAGCCGGTGGACTGGCCATTTAGAGGAGTACTGTCAGATGAGTCACTCATCTATCTATTACAGATAAGGCACCCTCATATATTTGCGCGGGAACAGGCCATCCTTGCAGGACATCTTCTAAATGGCACAAATGCAGTTTGAGGCTGCGGCCAAAGAATGTAATCAGGGCCCGTGGTTTTAAGGGTAAGTTAAAGTTGAAGCCAGATTCTGCCCTAGGCTCTAGTAGCCACCGGTGCTGTGCGGGGTCTAAAATATAGACCTGCAGAAACAGGCACGCTGCACACTACAACAGTGTTTTAGATCGGAGCAGCAGTGTAGAAAGGAAGCTGTGCTCTCTTGAGTCAGAGCTGGCGAGTCTTCACACACTTCCTGATTTTCTTTGAGGTAATTTGTCTGTGCTTGATCTCCGATCGATTTGAGCAGTGGAGAGAAAATAAAAGAAAACAAGTCTTGTTAAATCATGAATTAAAAGATTTTCAGTACAGGTGTTTACAGAAACCTGGCATAGAGCACAATGGACTATTCAGAGGAAAGCATTCAGATTTAAGTCAATTTCGTGCCATGGCACGAGACTATTTCAAGTTGGATTGGTAATTGAATATTTTCCTGTATAAAAGTTAAATATCGTGTGTGTGATTTACTATTTAATGTGGAGATTGTTGGAACTAAACTAAACATTTTAAAAACTAACCCTGAGAGCAAATAACTGGAGTTAAGACCTGATATGTTTAACAATTACAACATTCAAAGCTGAAACTCAGAATGAAAACTCTGCAGTTGAGAGGACATCCTTTATAAGGATAACGTGGAAGAACAAGAGATATTTATGTCTTTGATTGAACCTTAAGTGGCCTCGAGTTTATGTTTGTTAAGTGAAGATCCAGGAGGCAAGTATAAGAAAAAGAATGATTTATTCCAGTAAGAAGTTCACCCACGGCCACGACGTCCTGCTGCCACGGATTCCAGCACAAAACTAACAGTTGCTTGGAAAACCGGTAAGCAGTGAACGGCGCGGAGCGTGGACATATTTTAATCAATAACATATTGACACATGAGATGATCGTACGCAAGAGCCTCGTTAAAGGCTCCATGCGCAGCGATCATCTCGTGCATGTAACTATGACATCACTACAACATCTTTCCACTTAACAATTGAAAATAAGAATTACATATCTATTAAAGTAGCAATCTATATTAAGTGGAAGTAAGATCACAATAAGCAAAGCGATTTTTTTACATAATAAGGATGAGTAAAATGAACATTGAATTATTCTAAAATATAATCTTTGTACTTCTCTGGTAACCTTCTTGTGCAAGTAATGTTTTTCCCGCACATTGATACCTCTTTGTCACTCAAATGTGTAGTTGGAGGGCTAACTGAAGAGTGTGCTTGACACATAAGAGAAGGGGGTGTAACTAAAGTTTCTACATTTTGAGCTTTTGCAGGAACCACGTCTTGTAACCAATTGTAGGATTGTGAATGACCTGCATTTAACCCATAATGGTTAGAAATGATGTCAGCTTGAGAATTGGAAATTAAAACTAAATTTCTTTTGTTCCACCACCCTTTGTTGAATAAGAAGGCTGAACCCTTAGATACTTTGCAAACTTGAACTGGAGAGGAAAATTTAGAAGAACCCTTCACCACCTTCTTGGGCTTTTTAATTAACACCCAATCGCCGGGTTTCAATGAATCTCCACTAAAATGTTTGTTTGAGTCAAATTGACTTTTCATCTTTTCTTGGATGTTCTTCACCCTGTGTCTGATCACATCTACTGAATCCATTTTCCGTTCTGATTTGTTAGACAACCATGTGGGAAATAAATTTGAATGTACAATTCTACCTCTCTCTCAGTAGTGTGAAAGGTGCAACCCCAGTGGTGGAATGGGGAGTGGTGTTGTACGACCAAACCTTATCTTTCAAATAGTCATCAACATTTAGATTTGATGCAATAGCAGTTTGGATACCTTCCTTGATTAGCCTGTTACCTCTTTCAACTAGGCCATTTGAAGATGGGGAATAAAGTGCGACTTTCAAATGTTGTATGTCGTGAGATTCTAGAAATTTGCACATACGTTGTGATGAAAAGTGCGTACCATTGTCAGTGACTATGGACTTTGGTGAACCCTCTAGTTTAAACACATGTTCTAGGAACTTAATGGTGTTTTCGGTAGTAGCTCCATCACAAAACCAGTAAAACATCCACTTAGAAAAATAATCAATTGACAAGATTAAAAATGTGTGCGTGGGGAGTAATTCGTATGGCCCAGAAAAGTCCATACCTACTTTGTTCCAAGGCCCGCTTGGGAAAGGTACAGGGTGTAAAGGAGTTTGTAAAGTCTTCCATTTTTTATCAGATAAAAGGCATTCTGGGCATGTTTCTATGGTGGATTTGACTTTAGCTTCAATGGAAGGCCACCAATAAAACTCCTTAATTCTTTTACAGGTTTTAGAAATACCAAGGTGGCCTTGATGTGCTAATTGGATGATATTCTTGCACAACTTTTCAGGGGGAACAAACAAATCATGACGCATGATGATTTCACCCACAATAGAGAGCTCATCAGCAACATGAGCACATTTCTTCAAGTCACAATATAGTGTCCTAGTTGCTGGCCAACCCTGAGTAATAAATTGATTAACTTTTTGTAGGTTGTGATCTTTGTCACATTCTACCTTCCAAGTATGTTCAGAAATAGAGGGAAACCCCACAACAGCATCTATAGTTGCGACCACACACTCAGAAATATTATTGTCATCTTCCTTCTGAACATTTTCTAAAGACATTCTGGAGGAGGCAATCTGCTCTAAAGTTTTTTACTCCCGGTAAATGTTTAATTATAAAATGGTATTCTTGCAAGGTAGATAGTAAACGTATGAGTCTAGCAGATGCTTTGTTGGGGCCAGAACTTGAAAGCATATAAACTAAGGGTTTGTGGTCAGTGAAGATATCAAATTCTCGCCCCCAAATGTAGGATCTAAACTTTTGAATAGCCCAGACACACGCGAATGCTTCTCTTTCAATTGTGCTATAACGTGTTTCTGGAGGTAGTAATGACCTAGAAGCTAATGCAATTGTATGTTCCTCATTTCCCACCCACTGACAAAGAACAGCTCCTAAGCCAGACAAACTGGCGTCAACATTTAGGAAACATCTACAATTATCTTGAAATGGACGGAGAGCAGGGGCACGTTCAATAATGACTTTTACCTTATTAAAAGTGTCTTGCAGATCATCACTCCATGAGAATTTTGCACCTTTCCTAAGTAATGCTCGAAGAGGTTAAACTATCTGAGCATAACCATGTACGAATCGAGCATAGTACTCAGCCAAGCCAAGAAAAGAACGTAGAGCGTCTCTATCCTTTGGAGGTGACGCTTCACGTACTGCTTGTATTAGTGAAAGTTTAGGTTTGATGCCTTCTGGTGACAGTGTGTGACCCAAATAATCAAGAGTTTGAACACCGAATTTACATTTCTCGTGTATGATGGTCATGCCAGAGGAGGACAAAATTTGTAAAACTTTGGTCAAGGTTGAATTATGTGCTTCACGGCTGCTAGTGTGGACCAAAATGTAATCTTGATATGCCTGGACTCCTGAAATGTTTTTGAAAAGAGAATCCATGAGCTTTTGGAATACACTAGCAGCGGATGCAAGTCCAAATGGTAGCCCAAGGTATTTGAATGCCACAAAGGGAGTAATAAAAGTGGTGAGTTCTTGAGAATCTACACTGAGGGGAATTTGGTGATATGCAGATCGTAGGTCAATTAGTGAAAAGTACTTAGAATCCCCTATGCCAGATAAAAGATCATGAATTTTTGGAAGGGGGTGACAATCTTTAATGATGTTCTTATTTAATGAGCACAAGTCAGCACAGAGCCTCACCTCTCCTGTTTTGTTTTGCAAACGCCGATGGGAGAAACCCATTGAGATGAATCACAAGGAACAATTATGAGTTCAGAACAAAGATTGTCTAATACTTTCTTAAGATCATCTCTGGCACTAAGGGGTAAGGGTCTAACTTTGTGTACAACTGGTTGGGCATTTGGTTTGAGTCTTATCTGATGTTCAAAACCCAACACGGTACCAATTTTGTTAGTAAGGACCAAAGGGAACTGCTTGATGATGTCATTAATATCAGTGGAAAGATCTGAAAAAGAAGAAGAGTTAATGGCTAATGTGTTATGTAGGAGAGTAGGGTCTGCTATCCTATGGTCACCCCAAATTTTTGCTTTTTGCTTCACTGGTTTTTGACATATTGAGGCTGTGGGCCTGCCAATCAGACCCCCAGCCTGCTGTTCTCTCTACTAAATTAAAACTATGCACCCTAGGTGCATAACCAATTGGAAGTGGATCACCCTGTCAGCCCCTGTACCAGTGTACACTAGGTACCCAGGGCATTGGTGTACCCAAGGCCTGCCAAGGGCTGAAGCATGTATTATGCCACCCCAGGCTTGGCCTAACAATTTGACACAACTGGCTGATCACTCAGCTGGGGTAAGTTGGTGTAATCACCTCTTACTTAGGTGTAGTATACCTATACCTAACCTTAAAATGGGACACCTGGTAACCTATAAGTCACTCCTATGGCAGGCCTTAACAATCCTGAAGGCAGAGTGCTTGGTTCCATGTGAGATGGTGCTCTGGCATGAGCTGAGCCTGTCTGCAGTGGTCGGAACAACTTCCTTCTACTGTTTCCAGATATCGTCATACCATATACTCTTAAGTGCATTATGAACCTCGCGGTTAAATGCTATCTTTGGTTTGGCTTTATCAAAACATGTCGAGTAAGGTGTCATACGAATTGGAATACTAACCCCTCGCCAATTCTGGCGACGGGGTTAGCATTCCACCCTTCTAGAGGGACACGACATGTACAGTACCTGAAACCCGGGTAAAATCAGACATAGCCTCAGCTCCACAAAATGGATGCTGCCACCACAGACACAAGTCTGCCCTCCTGCTGCTGGGAGTCCTTCCAGCTTGGGAGGTGTGGACAAAGGGTTTCCTGCCAGGGGAGGTGCGTGCACCACCCCAGACAGGATTTTGTGTATTGGTCAGGTAGGGCTTGAAAGAAACCAGACATGCCTGTGGCTCACAAGGAGCCTCGGTGCATATGCCAGTTCAAACCGGTCCTGGGGCACACCAGTCCCGGGCCTGGGGCGAGCTGGACAAAGGATTGGGGGTGTAACCACCCCCCTTCCTGGTCCCACCCATAGGGAGGGACCTAGCAGGTAGTCCGGCCCCTAGAATCCGCTTAAAGGTAGGAGCTGTGTCCTAAGACTTCAGACATCCTGAAATCAACTTAACACTAAGAAGAAGACGGGAACTTCGACGCTTTGCTGCACAGAGGACTGAAGCCAATCTCCCCTGTGGTCAGGGAGTGACCACCTTGCTAACGCAAGCACCATCCAGCGAATCAACATCTGCTTTGCCGCCGCCTCCCGCCGGAGCCCGAGCCCAGAGACTGACAAGACCTGGACCTCCAGACCTCTCACCGCCCGATCCACAGTCCCTGAAAAGAGGAGACCCGTGGAGGCACCGAGACACGTGGAGCCAGCCATCTTGGATCGACTACGACAAGCTGACAAGTGCAACAACCGAGGCCCCCTCCAAGTTGTGCTTTGGGATCTGAGAAGCCCAACTCTCGAGCAGCATTTGCACCAAAGGTGAGCCCTCCAGCATCTCCACGATCTGCGTGGGGCCCTTCTGCATTTTGCCACTCGACGCGCCTAACCGGTTGCTGGCCCGCTGGCTAGTGGCCATCTTGGCGACGAACTCTACGAAAAACACCGCTGGTCTGGTTGCTCCAGACTGGCCCTTGCTCCTCTCCAAAGGAGCAATCCCTCTGACCTTGCTGGTCAGAACCAACAGCTGATTTCCGAATCCTCCTACAATTGCTTTTGCCAAGGCTTGTTTGCTTCGACCAAGTCGCCGACACCGCCGACAGCGAGAGCCTGCGTGGGACAGCTCGTGAGCCGACTCCTGGACGTCGTCGACCTTCAGGGACCACGTGGCTGCGGAGACAAGCTACCCCTCACCACCTGTTTGCACCCGACATCGCCTGGTACCTACCTGGTGCCACGCCGGTCACTGGCTAGTGACTGTGAACACTGTCCCCTCTGCTTTCAGGTCTTCTGCAACTCCGATCCACCCTTGGATCCACCGCATCTCTCCCGGACCGACCGCCTGCAGCATCTTTGTCTTCAAGCTCCACGGAACAGATAGAAGAAACCCGACGCACTTCGAGGCCTATGCACCCGCTTCCTGTGGGTGAGGTAAAGCTGGCACACCTGTGCCCAAGTGTAGTATTACATCTCTAGTGCCTGTGTTCCAAATCTTGAGTTCCTAGTCCATCCGGAAGATCCTCTTTGCAGTAACTTTGTACTTTTTACGCACCCATTGAAACCTATGGGAGCACGCGTGTGACTATTTGCTCTGCACACGCCACCCGTGGACCTCCTGGTCACTAACTGACGTTAGCTCCTTGTAGGCCCAGCGATTCTAGAGGCCCTAGGCCTTTTCCCTTTTCTGTTCGTGGTACTTATACCACTATTTTAGTATATGGTTCGAGTGGCCACCAGGGCCTATCCATATAAAGTGCAACTTCTGTGTATTCTGTGATAATCTTGTTTGACGATTTGTGCTCCTGTGCTCATAAAGAGACTAGGGGTTACTTTGAGAAATAAATACATATATATTTTGAATATATATCTGTGTGGTGTCCTTTCATTGGTATAAAAGGGGGTTGCATTTGGTAAAACAGCTGGCTTAACACGCATCACGAGTTTAGCCTCAAAGACTGCTTAGCCTACGCTACCACTAGGGCAGCTAGTCCGAAAAGGTTGACTTACAACCACACCATAAGGGTTGCTTGGCATGGTACAAGGTGGTCACTTTAACTAGTGAACATCATATACCAGGCCAACTTCTCACATTGGTGAGCAGCGGTTGGATTTGAGCTTGCTGTGTTTTACCATTGTAATCTCTTGGTTACCAATTGAAAGATCACATAGGTACCTGTAGGTACATATAAAACAAGATTAGATATACATAAGTTCTACTGAACTTAGTTGTTGTAGAGCAAAGGGAGTAGCACACCCTGACTACAACTACTAGATAGGTTTAGTAGGTAAACCCAAGTGTAGGTAGATTGCAACACACCCACCCACACTTAAGAGCAATGGCCGGGGCAGAGGGGTCCACTGTACCCATCTCTGTTGAGAGTGACCCCCAGAGGGCACCATCCAGCTTTGCTACCCTTAACCAGAATGAGCTCAGGCATTTGGCAACTCTTAGAGGCCTTAAACAGCCCAAGAACCCTACCTCTGCTGAGCTCAGAGAACTCTTACAGAATGATGAGAATCAGAGAGAACTCAGGAAAGCTTCCCAGTTAGCCCCCTTAGGGTCAGGAACAGGAGGCCCCCCTTCTGAAGATGCTACAGAGGTACCCAGTTCCAATAGCCATCCCTTAGATGAGAATCATACTACAGGGGAGGAAAGTGGTGAGGATACAGAAAGTAGTGATGATGAAGGGAGAACTAGCCCAGTGCCAAGTATTATACTTGGCCCAGCTAAACTAAGGCTATTGGGGACTGACAATGGGTTCACCCCATTGGATCTCCCCAGTGGACTTAACACAGGGCTTGGGAGGCAAAGGAATCGCTCAGGTGACTCCAATGCTTCTCATGGCTCTAGAGGCTCTCAAGGTCACTCCAGGAAAAGGATGACCACCCCTCAGAGGAGGGAACATGAGGCCAGAATGCAGGAAGCCCAGCTGAGGATCAGGAAGCAGGAGCTAGAAGTGGCCCTGATGGAAGAAAAACTGAACAAGGCTAGGCAACCTAGAGAGAGTGGGTCTATACCCACTGGTGGCAGCATTGTCCCTAAGGACAAAGATAGGGTCTTTGATAATAGGAACCTGTCTAAGGTTGTGCCCCCCTACAAAAGTGGGGATGACATCCACAAATGGATAACTGCTCTTGAGAGAGCCTGCAAATTTAAGGTTTGCTGAAAGTAGGTTGTAAGTTCTGTAGGTAGTTAGGGGAGCAGAGGGACAGCGATCAAAAGCGGGCAGCGGGGTTCTTCACCGGAAGTATGCTCCTGACAGTTTCGTATTAATGTGCCATGTTTCTATATGACGCCGCCCGGCCTCTGGGATGTGGGCAGTACGGCTGTGTATACTACACGGATTAATGATTAAGGGGAGGATGGGAAACCTGCATTATTGACATGCATCCTGGTTGCTGTAAGCTGTACTTGGTCCTGCAATAAAAATGGTTTGACAAAAAAAAATTGAGAGAGCCTGCAAAGTACAGCAGGTTCCTGAAGACCAGTGGGCAGCAATCCTCTGGCTCTCCTTTGAAGGAAGAGGCAGAGACAGACTCCTCACTGTTAGAGAAGAGGATGTCAGAAATTACAGAGTCCTGAAGAGTGTTCTGGTAGATGGGTTAGGCTTAACCACTGAACAGTACAGGTTAATGTTCAGAGACACCCAAAAGACACAGACTCAGGATTGGTCTGAATATGTTGAATGTGCCACTAAGGCTTTGGAGGGTTGGTTGCTGGGAAGTAAGGTATCTGATTTTACAGGATTGTATAATTTGATGATGAGAGAACAGATTTTAAATAACTATCAAAACCAGCAACTGCATCAACACTTGGTTGACTCTGATCTGACCTCTCCCCAAGAATTGGGAAAGAAGGCAGACAAATGGGTCAGAACCAGGGTTAAGCAAAAGAACCAGAACCAGGGCCAAGGGGGTGATCAGAAGAAAACAGACCAAAAGGGTGGAGATCAGAAACCTAAAGACCAGAAGTCTTCAACAGGGCCCCAAACTACTGCTAAGGAGGGTGGGTCCCAACAACAGTCCAAAAAGAAGAAAGAAGGTCAAAAGAAACCCTGGTGCAATTATTGCAAGAATACAACTCACTGGACTAGTGATTGCAAAAAGGGTGGAGCCCCCAACACTGTTGCCCCTAAGGCACCTGCTCCCAGTACTACTGTTAGCATTGTTGGTCCCCAGACAAAGGGTGTAGTGGGAATCACTATGGGAACTGAAGGAGATTCTGACTTAGACAGAACCCTTACACAGGCAGTCTTGATCTGTGATGGGGACATTGATTTGTCCCTGACTGTGAGCCCCAGTAACCTGGGCAAGTACAGACAGACTCCTTTAATTAATGACAAAGTGGCTCAAGCCTACAGGGACACATGTGCCAGTGTCACTATGGTGACACCAGGCTTTGTGGACCCTGGACAGTACATACCAGGTGAGAACTACCTGGTGACCAATGCCAGCAATGCCACTACTTCACATAGTGTGGCAGTTGTTAACTTCTCATGGGGAGGGGTAACTGGCCTCAAAAGGGTTGTGGTTAGTGCAGACCTCCCAGTAGAATGTTTGTTGGGCAATGACCTAGAGAGTTCTCTATGGTCAGAAGTGGAGTACAGGACTCATGCAGAGATGTTAGGTATATCATCACATGTCCTTGCTGTGACCAGGTCACAGGCCAAAAAGTGCCTCACTGAACCTCAGGTCTTGGATCCTGGAACAATGGACCAAGCACCTACCAAGAAGAAGAACAGGAGGGTCAAGGCTGTGCCTTCCCCCCTGCCTCAGAGTGATGATCAGCCTTCCCAGGAAGCTGATCTAGAGGACCCTGAAGGAACTGTCCCTGAAGAGCTTGAACCTGATCAGGTTGAGTTTCTGGGGACAGGGGGACCTTCAAGGGCTGACTTGAGGCAGGCTCAGTTATCCTGTCCCTCTCTTGAACCCCTCAGACAGCTGGCTGCTGCTGAGGCTGCTGGGAATGCTCAAGGTACCCATAAAGTGTATTGGGATGAAGGGCTCCTTTATTCAGAGGCTAGAGACCCCAAGCCTGGTGCTACCAGGAGGTTGGTTATACCTCTGCAATTTAGGGGCTTCCTTCTTACCTTGGCCCATGACATTCCTTTAGCAGGACACTTAGGCCAGAACAAGACTTGGGACAGACTTGTCCCTCACTTTCACTGGCCTCACATGAATGAAGATACAAAGGAGTTTTGTCGCTCCTGTGTTACCTGCCAAGCCAGTGGCAAATCAGGTGGCACAACAAAGGCCCCCCTAATACCACTACCTGTGGTGGGGGTCCCCTTTGAAAGAGTGGGAATAGACATAGTGGGTCCCATGGATCCTCCCACTGCATCTGGGCACAGATTTATACTGGTGGTAGTGGATCATGCCACCAGGTACCCAGAGGCAATTCCCCTTAGGACCACTACAGCACCTGTTGTGGCCAGGGCCCTGCTGGGAGTATTCTCCAGAGTGGGGTTTCCTAAGGAGGTAGTATCTGACAGAGATACCAACTTTATGTCAGGATACTTAACAGCTATGTGGAAGGAATGTGGTGTCAACTACAAGTTCACCACCCCTTATCACCCACAATGCAATGGGCTTGTTGAGAGATTCAACAAGACCCTAAAGGGTATGATCAAAGGATTACCTGAAAAGCTCAGGCGAAGATGGGACATCCTTCTACCCTGCCTTCTGTTTGCTTACAGAGAGGTCCCACAAAAAGGAGTTGGCTACAGCCCCTTTGAATTGTTGTTTGGGCACCCTGTGAGAGGCCCACTGTGTTTGGTGAAGGAAGGCTGGGAGTTACCTCTCAAAAAGCCTAAGCTAGACATAGTGGACTATGTACTTGGTCTCCGCTCCAGGATGGCTGAGTATATGGAGAAGGCATCCAAAAACCTTGAGGCAAGCCAGGCCTTACAGAAAGCTTGGCATGACCAAAAGGCTGTCTTGGTTGAGTTTCAGCCAGGACAGAAGGTATGGGTGTTGGAGCCAGTGGCCCCAGCAGCACTCCAAGACAAATGGTCGGGACCCCATACAATCCTGGAAAAGAAGGGAGAGGTCACCTACTTGGTCGACCTAGGAACTCCCAGGAGTCCCCACAGGGTACTCCATGTTAACAGGCTTAAAGCATATGTTGACAGGGCAGACATGGGCTTGCTCATGGCTACAGATGAGGGACAGGAGGAAGAGAGTGACCCTCTCCCAGACCTGTTGTCTCAGAACCCTGAAGATGGCTCAGTTGAAGGAGTGACCCTTGGAGGCAACCTCACTGCCCATCAGCAGACTGAATGTAGACAGGTTCTACAATCATTTTCACATATGTTTTCCTTGATACCTAGCCAAACTGACTGGTGTACCCATGTGGTGGACACTGGTGACAGTCTGCCTGTAAAGAACAAGCTTTACAGACAACCTGACCACGTCAGGGACTGTATAAAGGCTGAGGTACATAAAATGCTGGAATTAGGTGTCATTGAACCCTCAGAGAGCCCCTGGGCTAGCCCAGTGGTTCTGGTCCCCAAACCTCACACCAAAGATGGCAAGAGAGAGATGAGGTTCTGTGTGGATTACAGAGGACTCAATGCTGTCACCAGGACAGATGCACACCCTATTCCAAGGGCAGATGAGCTCATAGACAAACTAGCTTCTGCAAAGTTTTTGAGCACATTTGACTTAACAGCTGGCTATTGGCAAATCAGATTAGCTGAGGAGTCTAAGGCCAAAACAGCATTCTCAACCCCAGGTGGGCACTACCAGTTTGTGGTGATGCCCTTTGGTCTGAAGAATGCACCTGCCACCTTCCAAAGGCTGGTGAACCAAGTCCTTACTGGGTTGGATGACTTTTGCGCAGCATATCTGGATGACATTGCTGTCTTTAGCTCCACCTGGGAGGATCACCTGATCCACCTGAAGAAGGCTCTTGAGGCTCTGCAAAGGGCAGGCCTCACTATCAAGGCTACAAAGTGCCAGATAGGGCAGAGTAAGGTTGTATATTTGGGCCACCTTGTAGGTGGAGGCCAAGTTCAACCACTGGAGAGTAAGATACAATCCATCAAGGACTGGTCCCCTCCAACCACCCAGACTCAAGTTCGAGCTTTCTTGGGCTTGACTGGGTACTACAGGAAGTTTGTTAAGAACTATGGGTCCATTGTGACTCCTCTTAATGATCTGACATCCAAGAAGATGCCCAAAAAGGTTCAGTGGACAGTAAGCTGTCAAAAGGCATTTGATGACCTGAAGGAGGCCATGTGCTCTGCACCTATCCTGAAAAGTCCTGACTACTCCAAAGAGGTTATTGTCCAAACAGATGCTTCTGAGTTGGGTGTGGGAGCTGTGCTGTCACAACTTAATGTAGATGGTCAAGACCAACCCATTGCTTTTATTAGCAGAAGGTTGACCCCCAGAGAGAAGAATTGGTCAGCTATTGAGAGGGAGGCCTTTGCTGTGGTGTGGGCCCTGAAGAAGCTGAGGCCATACTTGTTTGGCACTCACTTCAAGATTCAGACCGACCATAAGCCCCTCTTGTGGCTAAATCAGATGAAGGGTGAAAACCCCAAACTGCTTAGGTGGTCCATTTCCCTACAGGGGATGGACTTTACAGTGGAGCACCGGCCAAGTACTGACCATGGGAATGCAGATGGTCTCTCCAGGTACTTCCACTTAGGACATGAAGACGAGACTGGTCAAGGCTAGTTTAATGTCCCAGCGTTTGGGGGGGGGGGTTGTGTAGGAGAGTAGGGTCTGCTATCCTATGGTCACCCCAAATTTTTGCTTTTTGCTTCACTGGTTTTTGACATATTGAGGCTGTGGGCCTGCCAATCAGACCCCCAGCCTGCTGTTCTCTCTACTAAATTAAAACTATGCACCCTAGGTGCATAACCAATTGGAAGTGGATCACCCTGTCAGCCCCTGTACCAGTGTACACTAGGTACCCAGGGCATTGGTGTACCCAAGGCCTGCCAAGGGCTGAAGCATGTATTATGCCACCCCAGGCTTGGCCTAACAATTTGACACAACTGGCTGATCACTCAGCTGGGGTAAGTTGGTGTAATCACCTCTTACTTAGGTGTAGTATACCTATACCTAACCTTAAAATGGGACACCTGGTAACCTATAAGTCACTCCTATGGCAGGCCTTAACAATCCTGAAGGCAGAGTGCTTGGTTCCATGTGAGATGGTGCTCTGGCATGAGCTGAGCCTGTCTGCAGTGGTCGGAACAACTTCCTTCTACTGTTTCCAGATATCGTCATACCATATACTCTTAAGTGCATTATGAACCTCGCGGTTAAATGCTATCTTTGGTTTGGCTTTATCAAAACATGTCGAGTAAGGTGTCATACGAATTGGAATACTAACCCCTCGCCAATTCTGGCGACGGGGTTAGCATTCCACCCTTCTAGAGGGACACGACATGTACAGTACCTGAAACCCGGGTAAAATCAGACATAGCCTCAGCTCCACAAAATGGATGCTGCCACCACAGACACAAGTCTGCCCTCCTGCTGCTGGGAGTCCTTCCAGCTTGGGAGGTGTGGACAAAGGGTTTCCTGCCAGGGGAGGTGCGTGCACCACCCCAGACAGGATTTTGTGTATTGGTCAGGTAGGGCTTGAAAGAAACCAGACATGCCTGTGGCTCACAAGGAGCCTCGGTGCATATGCCAGTTCAAACCGGTCCTGGGGCACACCAGTCCCGGGCCTGGGGCGAGCTGGACAAAGGATTGGGGGTGTAACCACCCCCCTTCCTGGTCCCACCCATAGGGAGGGACCTAGCAGGTAGTCCGGCCCCTAGAATCCGCTTAAAGGTAGGAGCTGTGTCCTAAGACTTCAGACATCCTGAAATCAACTTAACACTAAGAAGAAGACGGGAACTTCGACGCTCTGCTGCACAGAGGACTGAAGCCAATCTCCCCTGTGGTCAGGGAGGGACCACCTTGCTAACGCAAGCACCATCCAGCGAATCAACGTCTGCTTTGCCGCCGCCTCCCGCCGGAGCCCGAGCCCAGAGACTGACAAGACCTGGACCTCCAGACCTCTCACCGCCCGATCCACAGTCCCTGAAAAGAGGAGACCCGTGGAGGCACCGAGACACGTGGAGCCAGCCATCTTGGATCGACTACGACAAGCTGACAAGTGCAACAACCGAGGCCCCCTCCAAGTTGTGCTTTGGGATCTGAGAAGCCCAACTCTCGAGCAGCTTTTGCACCAAAGGTGAGCCCTCCAGCATCTCCACGATCTGAGTGGGGCCCTTCTGCATTTTGCCACTCGATGCGCCTAACCGGTTGCTGGCCCGCTGGCTAGTGGCCATCTTGGCGACGAACTCTACGAAAAACACCGCTGGTCTGGTTGCTCCAGACTGGCCCTTGCTCCTCTCCAAAGGAGCAATCCCTCTGACCTTGCTGGTCAGAACCAACAGCTGATTTCCGAATCCTCCTACAATTGCTTTTGCCAAGGCTTGTTTGCTTCGACCAAGTCGCCGACACCGCCGACAGCGAGAGCCTGCGTGGGACAGCTCGTGAGCCGACTCCTGGACGTCGTCGACCTTCAGGGACCACGTGGCTGCGGAGACAAGCTACCCCTCACCACCTGTTTGCACCCGACATCGCCTGGTACCTACCTGGTGCCACGCCGGTCACTGGCTAGTGACTGTGAACACTGTCCCCTCTGCTTTCAGGTCTTCTGCAACTCCGATCCACCCTTGGATCCACCGCATCTCTCCCGGACCGACCGCCTGCAGCATCTTTGTCTTCAAGCTCCACGGAACAGATAGAAGAAACCCGACGCACTTCGAGGCCTATGCACCCGCTTCCTGTGGGTGAGGTAAAGCTGGCACACCTGTGCCCAAGTGTAGTATTACATCTCTAGTGCCTGTGTTCCAAATCTTGAGTTCCTAGTCCATCCGGAAGATCCTCTTTGCAGTAACTTTGTACTTTTTACGCACCCATTGAAACCTATGGGAGCACGCGTGTGACTATTTGCTCTGCACACGCCACCCGTGGACCTCCTGGTCACTAACTGACGTTAGCTCCTTGTAGGCCCAGCGATTCTAGAGGCCCTAGGCCTTTTCCCTTTTCTGTTCGTGGTACTTATACCACTATTTTAGTATATGGTTCGAGTGGCCACCAGGGCCTATCCATATAAAGTGCAACTTCTGTGTATTCTGTGATAATCTTGTTTGACGATTTGTGCTCCTGTGCTCATAAAGAGACTAGGGGTTACTTTGAGAAATAAATACATATATATTTTGAATATATATCTGTGTGGTGTCCTTTCATTGGTATAAAACGGGGTTGCATTTGGTAAAACAGCTGGCTTAACACGCATCACGAGTTTAGCCTCAAAGACTGCTTAGCCTACGCTACCACTAGGGCAGCTAGTCCGAAAAGGTTGACTTACAACCACACCATAAGGGTTGCTTGGCATGGTACAAGGTGGTCACTTTAACTAGTGAACATCATATACCAGGCCAACTTCTCACATGTTAATACTATCAGCATCCTCTGCAATGTATCCTTCTGGTAAATCACCAAGAACAATAGGGTTGTCAGAACCTGGTTTGAGATAGATTCCCATTTTTGCAAGATCCTGCCACCCCACAATGTCCCTACCCTTGATTGCAACATAGATCGTTGTAAAGACATGACTGCCCAAGCATTTTAAATTAGACTTGAAATATCCAAGCTTATCAATTTCATTTTCCCCAAATGCCTTAGGGCTGATTTCTGTTGGAGTGAGTGGTATGGAAGTATCCCAAGTGTTTACGAATGAGATCTCTGAAAGGATAGTGATAGGAGATCCCGAATCAGCCATGGCTCTAAATGGAAGATCTGCAATAAAAATATCACCCCATGGACCTTTAGCAGTACCAACATCACAAATTGCATTGCATTCAATTGTCACAACAACATTAGTACGTTTTTCTGAAATGGTTTGTACATCTTCCGTTAGGTCTATGTTGTTAATTTTGATTGGTCTCCTTGCTCTGCATACTCCTTGAAAGTGTCCAATTTTTTTACAAACAGTGCACTTCTTGCCTATTGCTGGACATAATGGAGAATTCCCAATATGTGACTTGGAACCACATCTGTAGCATATTAAGTTTTTTCTTTGAAAGTTCCTTCCAGAATTGTAAGTTGAAATAGCAGAGACACTTTTTTCAGGTTGACTGGTAACAGAATTTATGGAATGTCCATCGAGAATGGCCTTAGATGAGACCATAGAACGTTCAATTGATTTAGCGATATCAATAGTTTCAGATAGTGTTGGATTTCTGCAACTTAACAATCTTTCTTGGATTTTGTGCGAGGAACAACTGAATACGAACCTGGTCTCGTATTGCGCAATCTGTATTTTCACCAAATTCACATGTGGATGCCAGTATTCTAAATTCTGCAATGTATTCTTCCACTGTTTCTTCAACATTTTGCTTTCTTTTAAAGAAATTGTGTCGTTCTAACATAATACTAGGTTCCTCATCATATTATTTGGATAAGCGAGCAAGTGCCTCCTTATAAGTGTCCCAGTCATCACCAGAACCTGTGCGAGCGATGTGGGGTAAATTATCAAAGACTTTTTGTGCTGCAAGGCCAATGCAACTATATATGATGGCTGCTTTACGAACAGCTGGATATTTTGTAGCGTCAATTGCTACTAAATAATTGTCAAAAATGTTGAACCATTGACGCCATCTAACACTAGGTTTACCAGGGGACTGAAGAAAAGGAGGAGGGGTTGTAATTTGTTGAGATGACGCCATGTTGTCACAAGATCTGAGATTAGCACAATCTTAATTAAATAACTTTTTTAATCTTGAATAGTTTGTGAAGGCACAGCGTAAAAAAAAATTACAAGAAGATAAGGTGCCCAAAAATTAAGAGTGTGTCTATAAAGGCAGTTTAAAAATGCTTACAAGCAAGTTTGACTGTAAATAATCAAGTGGCTAAAAAAAGAAATTATTTCTCTTTTTTTAACAGTCTTCCTGTAAGATTCAACATGTTAAAGTACGTAACATATGGTTGCTGCAGCTGTAAATACCTGAAATATGGACGATCGGTTGAGTCTTGGTGCTGTGCCTTTAAATACTTGAAATATGACAAGCCGGTAGCAATGAAAACCGCTTGGAAATGGTGTGCTGTATCTTTAAAATTTGGATTGTGGAGAAGACATAAACGTTGGAGCGCGACGTGCGCGATCTCGTTTTGGAGAGAGGCGGCACTTCCCTTGCAAATGCTCAGATAACCAATGCGGAAATCGTAGGTCCGTGATGCTACTCAAGTCGAAACGAGGACAAATGCGTCTCGTCCAGCTTTCACAAAGAGGAACACGAAGAAGCTAGAGTCCGACGCGTGTCTCTCGACCTTCTGTTGAAAACGAGTTGGGAAGTAAATCCAAAGAAATTGATGAAAGTGGCAGGTGGGTGAAACATCAAATTGTCGCCAAGATGTTAAGTGAAGATCCAGGAGGCAAGTATAAGAAAAATAATGATTTATTCCAGTAAGAAGTTCACCCACGACCACGACGTCCTGCTGCCACGGATTCCAGCACAAAACTAACAGTTGCTTGGAAAACCAGTAAGCAGTGAACGGTGCGGAGCGTGGACATATTTTAATCAATAACATGTTGACACACGAGATGATCGTACGCAAGAGCCTTGTTAAAGGCTCCATGCGCAGCGATCATCTCGTGCATGTAACTATGACATCACTACAATGTTGTTATAGTTTACAGATTGTGTCTGAGAAATAATTTTTCAGCAAAGCGTGTTGCTCCTTCTCTTGTGCTCTCGCTTTCTTGTCGCTCCTTCTCTTGTGCTCTCGCTTTGTTGAGCGAGGCTTTGGAGGGATGGATGCACTTTCAGGGATTTGATTTAGGGCCTGCTGTTTGCCTGTCCCACATATGCTTTACTTCAGCATCTTCTAAAGAGTATCAGGAGGAGGCAGCAGCTATGACAGTAGTCACCCCGCTGTAGATGAGAAGGTGTGGCCTTATAAAGCAGGTGATCATAGAGTCTCAATGTCAACATTCTGTAGTGAACTACCTCATACAGGATGAAAGGTCCGAATAGAACATTTGGAGGTGAGAAGGAGAACTAAACTATGAGCCTAGGTGAAGATCAATTACGTACCATCCTTACGAGATTTGTTATTGAATATCTAATTTGTGAACGTGCACATTTTGTACAATGCTCCGAAATTTGTTAAGGAGTATACATGTGCAGAGGGCATAGGACACAGAGGGGCCGATTCCGATCCTGGAGAAACCGGGTACGAACAGTCGGTCGGAGCGATTTCTCCGTCCGACTCGTACCTGGGATATAAACATTACAAACATGCAAGTACGATTCGCACGGAAACACCATTTCCATACGAACCGTAAAAAACACCGACCGAGGAAAAAATACATACCAATGTGATCCGAGACAGCGCCGACGTGACGTCGGGACGCATTCAGGCTGCGTTTCACGAACCAGGAAGTACGATCCGCACCGACGTCACCCCGCACGGATAAAATTCTCCGGCTGCCAAAAACTGCCGGGAAATCAGGACGACGCGCACAAGGAGCACATGTACGCGACGGACAGCCATGGACCCGAACCTACGTGTCATCCCAGCACTCATAGCAGTCCACCTGCTCTACAGGAACCGACGCAGACGCCGCAGAAGGTCAGAACAACACCCAGGGGCAAAGGGGGGGCAGGGGCAGGACACATAACCCCCACCCAAGTCACAAATCACACATGCCCTGGACATACCTGACCTGCAGGACCTGGTCACCTCGAAGGGGTGGGGGCATGTCCAGCAACGCAAGCGTCCGCCACAACGGAAGTGGATGGTGATGCGAACCGGCAACACAACAATACCGGTACGTACCGTACCCACGCCTTAAGAGCGTGGGTACGGGTCGTACCACGCCCACCCCTACGTCACCCCAACAATGGCGGTACGGCCAGTACCCACGTTCCAAAGGCCTGGGTACAGGCCGTACCAGCATTGTTCGGCCCGTACCCAGGCCTTTAGAATGTGGGTACGGGCCGTACCGCCATTGTTGGGGTGACGTAGGGGTGGGCGTGGTACAACCCGTACACACGCTCCTAAGGCATGGGTACGGGACGTACCCAGGCCTGCAGATCGTGGGTACGGGAATGTACGGAGCGTACCCCCACCCATGTATGAATGGAGCATACCCACACCCCACCAGTGTATGTACGGAGCGTACCCCCACCCTTGTATGAATGGAGCGCACCCACACCTGTGTATGAATGGAGCGTACCCCCACCCGTGTATGAATGGAGCGTACCCACACCCCACCAGTGTATGTACGGAGCGTACCCACACCCGTGTATGAATGGAGCGCACCCACACCCGTGTATGAATGGAGCGTACCCACACCCCACCAGTGTATGTACGGAGTGTACCCACACCCGTGTATGAATGGAGCGTACCCACACCCCACCAGTGTATGTACGGAGCGTACACCCACCCGTGTATGACTGGAGTGTACCCACACCCCTGTATGTCCCGAGCGTACATGCCCAGACACAGGAGGGGTGGGTGCAGAGTCCTCCCAGCAGTGCCCAGACATAGGAGGGGTGGGTGCAGAGTCCCCCCAGCAGTGCCCAGACACAGGAGGGGTGGGTGCCTATCACTCCCAGCAGTGCCCAGACATAGGAGGGGTGGGTGCAGAGTCCCCCCAGCAGTGCCCAGACATAGGAGGGGTGGGTGCAGAGTCCCCCCAGCAGTGCCCAGACATAGGAGGGGTGGGTGCCTATCACTCCCAGCAGTGCCCAGACATAGGAGGGGTGGGTGCAGAGTCCCCCCAGCAGTGCCCAGACATAGGAGGGGTGGGTGCAGTGCCCAGACATAGGAGGGGTGGGTGCCTATCACTCCCAGCAGTGCCCAGACATAGGAGGGGTGGGTGCAGAGTCCCCCCAGCAGTGCCCAGACACAGGAGGGGTGGGTGCCTATCACTCCCAGCAGTGCCCAGACATAGGAGGGGGGGTGCAGAGTCCCCCCAGCAGTGCCCAGACACAGGAGTGGTGGGTGCCTATCACTCCCAGCAGTGCCCAGACATAGGAGGGGTGGGTGCAGAGTCCCCCCAGCAGTGTCCAGACATAGGAGGGGTGGGTGCAGAGTCCCCCCAGCAGTGCCCAGACATAGGAGGGGTGGGTGCAGAGTCCTCCCAGCAGTGCCCAGACACAGGAGGGGTGGGTGCCTATCACTCCCAGCAGTGCCCAGACATAGGAGGGGTGGGTGCAGAGTCCCCCCAGCAGTGCCCAGACATAGGAGGGGTGGGTGCAGAGTCCCCCCAGCAGTGCCCAGACATAGGAGGGGTGGGTGCAGAGTCCCCCCAGCAGTGCCCAGACATAGGAGGGGTGGGTGCAGAGTCCCCCCAGCAGTGCCCAGACATAGGAGGGGTGGGTGCCTATCACTCCCAGCAGTGCCCAGACATAGGAGGGGTGGGTGCAGAGTCCCCCCAGCAGTGCCCAGACACAGGAGGGGTGGGTGCCTATCACTCCCAGCAGTGCCCAGACATAGGAGGGGTGGGTGCAGAGTCCCCCCAGCAGTGCCCAGACATAGGAGGGGTGGGTGCAGAGTCCCCCCAGCAGTGCCCAGACATAGGAGGGGTGGGTGCCTATCACTCCCAGCAGAGCCCAGACATAGGATAGGTGGGTGCAGAGTCCCCCCAGCAGTGCCCAGACACAGGGGAGGTGAGTGCCTATCACTCCCAGCAGTGCCCAGACATAGGAGGGGTGGGTGCAGAGTCCCCCCAGCAGTGCCCAGACATAGGAGGGGTGGGTGCAGAGTCCTCCCAGCAGTGCCCATGGAAAGAAAAGGGTGCAGCACCCACAGATACAATGCCCACAATTGTCAGTCAGGTGCTCAAAGACCCTGCAGAACACGTAACATGTGTGCGAGGCTGGGAGTACACACATGCATAGTGTGTAAAAGGGAACATGTCCACATGAAGTAACTTCAATATACTCCACACACAAGTACAGTGTCCACCAAGGATGCCACAAATGATGCAGGTGTAGACATTCCCCAGCATGCATGGCTAAAGTAGAACGGATCCGTCACACACCAAGGATATGTAGACACAGCTCAGCACAACATTTAGGAAACACCCTGCAGGGAAGATGTCAGGGTCCACAGAGGAAGGAACACACCTTGGGACAATGTCACCATGCAGTAAGAGCATACATGAACAAAGTAATTTTGCAAATACCTTGTGATGGCACACAGATACCAGGGTCCATCCCATGAGCAGCACACTACTACATTTGCCAGACACCTAACACATTATCCCCACCCCAAACATGGAGCAGCACCACCAACAGCAATACCAGAAAAGCAGTAGTGTGCAAAGGAAAAAAAACATAGCTTTATTCAGCCTTAAAAAAGATTTGTCATTAAAAGTTGATTATGTAAAAGGCCCATAGGGCAGTCCATAGTCCAATTCCTGGTGGGGGACACATAGGGACGCATGTGCCCTAGCTTGCCTGCACAGTTCATACCTCCTTTGCTTCCACAGGGGGGGGGCATCATGTGGGGGGGAAGGACCAGGCACCGCAGGGACAGGAGGGGCAAGGGTAGGTGTTGTGGGTGCAGGGATGGAGGACTCCACCACAGGGGGTGGGGCAGCGCCAAAGGTGGAGGTGAGAAGGGCGCTGCACACGGTTGCAAGGTCCTCCAGCGTCTCCCCTACACCCGAAGGAACCACAGGCCCCAAGGAGGGGGGGGTCGGAGGGATGGGTCGCAGCGCTACTGGGGGAGGGTGTGGACAGGGGGGGGGGACTCAACCACCCTGACCGGGGACTCCTTTGACCGCTTGCGGGGTGGTGTCACTTTGGGGCTCAGGGACAGAGCGGCCATGAAGGATTCTTTGGTGGAATCCTGGCCAGGAGAGCTGAGGGGAGTGGATTTGGAGGTAGTGGGTTGTGATGAATGTGGACTCCCATTGTGGCTGTGTGTCTTCCGTTTGCCCCCCGACCCAGTGGGTGTGCCTACTTCACCTTGTGTGTGCGTGACAGGAGGTGTGCGTTTGGCCTTCCCTGGTGGTGTGGTGCCTGTGTCTGGTGGGGTGCGTGCATGGGTACGTCTGGGTGTGCTTTGGACAAGCATGGGAGTGGGAAGTGTGGATGGTGCAGGGGTAGGGGGGACGTAGCGCTGCAGGAGACCCACTGCTGCAGTCAGTGTCGAGTCAATGGACCTCAGCAACTGGCGTTGGTCAGACTGCACAGCTGAGATGCCCTCCATGTATGCCTCCATCTGGGTGAGCACTCGTGTGTGGCCATGGAGGACATTAAGCATCGCAGTCTGACCAACCTGCAACTGGCGCAGGATGTCCACAGACTCGGCATTGGCGGCAGCAGTGGAGACAGGGGCAGGCGGTGCGGTGCCTGGCAAGAAGGAGACATGTGGTGACCTAGCACGGCGGGAAGGGACCAGAGGAAGTGGGAGGCCGGTGATGGGAATCGAGGGGGCGGGTAGAGATCGAGTGCTGCTGTCAGCTGTGGGAGCAGCCTCCGCCCCCTCTGGGAGATCAGCCTCGGACCCGTCAGCGTCATAGTCGGTGGAGTTACTGGACAGGTCCTCCGCCTCACTCCCCTCGGCCTCCGTGCCACCCGATGCGCCAGACAAGACAGCACTGCTGCCACTGGTGCCTGCTCCCTCCTCACGGTCCATGCCAGTGTCTCCCTCGGAGTCCCCCGACGATGCTGTGGGCAAGGTGAAGAGACAGGAAATAATCAGACACCTGTATACATATGTCACATGAGTCAAATCTACATAGGTCACAGTGCATAGCCTGAAAAGCAACATGAGTAACATCTACAACACAAGGTACATATGTAGGGCCTGCAACACACAGCTGGTTGACCCACCATGCCACTGAGAAACAATGGAGAGCATGACCCAACAGCAAATTACTTGATATCAAATAGGACAGAGGAGCCAGGCTCTGGGGACAATCGTGCACAGCATCTGTACCACACAGCGTTGACAAAAAAGGGATGAGCAGGAACCATGTCTATTATCTTTTTGCACATGCTGCAAAGCTAATACATTAAAACATGCCCAACATGACTGGGTCACTGCACCTTGAGTGTATGTCCAGACAAAAATCACACACAGGCCAGACCTAGCAGGGAGACTTCAGATTTGGACATGTAGGCCTTTCACGCACAAAGCATCCCCTACCTGAGACAATGTGATTGAGACAGAGGAAGTACTTACACCTCTTACTCTGGGATAAAAACACATGGCCTGCACTAAATCCTGATTGTACACAAACTACCCCTGGTGCGCCTGTCCACATATATCATTGACAATCAACCATCATCAGATTGTCGTTCCAAGACACACAGGCACTGCCCACTGTGAGTATGCACAAGCAAAATTGGGTCACACTGTACAGTGGACACATGTAGCACAGTTTACGTCAATACAGATGAGGCCAGGGTACAATGCCACAGAGCCCAACCTATGCCGAAGACACAGAGAATGTCCACATAGTTGGATGACACACATGATACCTAGGAAAAGGTGCCCCAGGGCACAGTAGTGGCCACACACCTCCATGGTCCTGGATGGATATGACTGCAACTGAAGCAACCGTCCCTGCACTATGCATTACTCCCACTCATGGACATCATGTCAGAGGGCACAACATTGGACATGCATGCTGGAAGGCAGTACACTTTAAAGACACACTCCTATGTTGGGACTCAGCATCAGTGCCAACTGACATGGACCCCACAATGACTGAACTGGCCAGGGCACAGCGAAGGTCCCAAAACCTGTTACACTCCACCCCCACACATGATGCTGCAAGCATTGGGCACTTGGATTAACTGCCAGCCTAGATTACCTTGCGCAAGAGTGACTACACACAGACCAGGGAACACATGGCAAGGAGGGGAAGGGAGGAAGAACAGCACCGGTTTACTTTGGGGAACTGGTTATGCACTGCACATGTAAACCCTGGCAGTGTATCCATGCAACTGCGCACTTCCAAAAGCTGGTGACACACAACAAACACACATGTACCTACCCCCTTCCTGCTGCTGCTTCTCCTGTAAGCGCCTATCCAAGTCGGGGAAGACCACCGCCAGCACACGCTTAAGGATGTGGGTCAGACGCCGGTGCCCACGGTTCTTCTGGCTCTCAGGTGAGTCTCCCAGCAGGACCCGTGCAATCCTCCTCGTCCAGCACCGGATATCCTGCCAGCGTTTCCTCACCTGGGCTAGGCGCCGCTTCCGACCCTCCGTATTCCTCACGGCACTGACGGCTTGCTTCCATATCTCCCCCTTGGCATGGACGCCTAATCCTACCCTGCACTCTACGGACATGTGCGTTACAACTCCCATGATACTTGTCCACATCCAGGGTGCATCTGCACAGCTCTGCTTCTACATCCGGCGACCAAGCCACATCAACGTCCAACAGAGATGGGGGGAATGGATCACTGCCAGCTGCAGGATGACCTTCTCAATCCACGCACACACTCAGGATGCAGCCCACAACCACAACACAACCTTGTGGCACTGTGATCCAACACCCCATTGTGCCATCTCCATGCATCCAACCTTGGCCGGCCCACCATTCTCCACATCCACCTGACTCAAGCATGCAGGACATGGTTCTGCCACGTGCCCACACATACCTGGGACTCCCACCCCAGGACACTCCACATGATCCCTGACCTCTGCGCATGACTGTTGCTCTTGAGTATGGTGCTCCTTGTCTGTATTGGATGATACATTGTGACCCATGTGTGTCCTGTGCCAGACTCAGACCCCAGGGTATGGATGGTTGGAGTAACTTCTGAAATCAGGCATGGTTTGACTTTCCAACACACACATGTAGTGGAATAATGCAAAATGACGGCATCATCTCGTGATTGTGACAAATTATATTAGTGGTGGGGCACGTGTTGGGGGGGATGACAAGAGGTGCTTGGCGGGAGTGTAGAATCCAAAGTTCACAGAGGGAGTTGGTATCCTTGCCATTGAAAGTCATCAGAGTCTATGCCACAGTCTTTGTCAACATTGGTCAGACAGTGACCAGCAAGGTCATGTGGCAGAGAATGTCATTTGCTGATGTGCTGCCGTTGGGCCAGAGGGCCAGGTGCCAGGCCAGGTGACCTGGGAGATGGTGATGTTCCGCTGACTCTCACGGTCTTTTGCATGGACGACCCACCCTCCTGCGGGGACCCTCAGAAGCAGGCCGTGACGATGCTTGTGATGCTCCGTCGGATGAATCCTCCTCCTCCTGATCCCTCCCTGTGGGTGGTGATATTCTTCGCCTGGTGGCACAGGGAGGGTTGCCCATGTTTTCGGCAATCCGAGGGAGTACACGGGTCATGTCCGTTTGCACCGCCACGAGCTCAGCCAGTCTTGCCTCCATCCGTCCTTGGTGTCGCTGTTGACTGGCATGTTGCTCGGCCTGCAGGGTCTTCATCTCCTCGAGGGTGGACACAACCTGGCTGATGCCCCTGTTGTCACGCCGGTATGTGTCGAGGATGTTGCTGACGTGTGACATTACCGGTTCCTGAGCCAACTAGTCAGGTTCGCGCCTCCGCCGTCCTCCACTCCCACCACCCCTGCCCACTTGCGCCTGGCCTGCCATTGTGGGCACATCGGGTCTCCGGGACCCCTGAGGGATGGCATTTGCGGTGTCGCCTGCCTCCTCCTGGGTGCCCGGAGAACCATATCCCTCCTGGACAGACTGGCTGTGTTGTTGTGTGCGGGCAGGGCTCCTGGGTGTCTCCTGGGATGTGGCAGGAATGGGGGTGGTGGTTGGCACAGTGGTACCTGACGCAGGTGCTGCAGGTGGTTGGACACCAGAGGAGCCAGGTTGGTCTGGGTCATCCACGGAGTGGTGAGAGTCGTCACTGCCGGTGGGGTCCTCTTCACGCAGAGCCTGGTCCTGTGAGTCTTCCCCCCCAGTGTTGGGGGGAGATCGACGACGTTGACCTGTGTGTGAGAGAGACAGTGTTAATTGTGTTACATGCGACATCCATGTTTCATTCATTTTTGAGTTGGCACTGTTCCTCTGGGTGGTTGGATTTGGCTAGCATTCCTCTCACAGTGCACTTGTGCATGGGTATGTCCCTTGGCCACAGCTTTCGACACTTTACCTATGTGTGACACAATCTTAGTTGATGCATCTTTTGGGAACGCAGTCAGCAGTGTAGTGAGCGGGCTTAGCAAGCCATGCAGAGCCGCCTTACGTGTTGCACTGTACGTGGCCAAATGGTGTTTTTTCCATGCTATTTGAGGATGCAGGTAGGTAACTTGAGCATTTGGGACAGGGTTCTGACAAACACAGTGGGTGGGTATACTGGGTGTAAGGTTATGTTTGTGCCTGCAAAACGGATGTACTCGTGCACAGATTGTCACATGGCCCAGTGTTTATCAAAGGTTGAAGGGGGTGTTCACGCACTGCCAAACCTTGTCTACATGCACACAGTCCACCCGCTGACAAGCGGACATGGCCACACCACCCAAGGGTTATTTGTTCTCCCTCTGTCTCCCTTTCTCCCTCCCTCTGTCAGCCTCCTCCCACTGTCCCGTCTCCCTTTCTCCCTCCCTCTGTCACCCTCCTCCCACTGTCCGTCTCCCTCTGTCTCCCTTTCTCCCTCCCCTGTCAGCCTCCTCCCTCTGTCCGTCTCCCTCTGTCTCCCTTTCTCCCTCCCTCTGTCAGCCTCCTCCCTCCCTCTGTCTGTCTCCCTGTGTCCACCTCTGTCTCCGTCCCTCTCTCTCCCCCTCTCCCTCCCTCTGTGTGTCACCCTCTGTCACCTCAGCCCAGCTTCCTGGGCACACACAGTTTGCAGGTCTTTCAAAGGCCATTGGCTTGTTCATGTGGGTTTGTTTCTTATCTCCGGGCACCCATTGGGCGGAGTGTCTGAGTCTGCGCTGCTGCTGTGGCGGTGTGTGCTGACACTCTTTCAGGGTGATGCGTCTTCATTAGCTGCTGTTATGTGCAAATTGTGCCTTCAGACCCATGTCATCCTGCAACGCGGCCACCATTAGCAGGCAACACAGTAATGTGTGGGGACACACTGTTTGTTTGGCTGTGCCCTAGGCCATATGGGCTGAGGGCATTGTTGTGTGCTTCAGAGTTGCTCTATGTTAGTTTTGAGGCCCACCATCCCGGCATCGGGGACATCCTGTCTTGTGTTGGTGTTTTGTGTGGCCTGTGACTTGGCATGGCCTTGCTTGGGGCATGGGGCATGGAGGCGCTAGTGGCATGTGTGTGTTTTTGGAGTGTGGTTGTGTCCGGTGCTGGCTTTGTGGGGATTGCGTGCATTATTGGTATTTGGGTTGTGTATGGCGTTCCCCCCATGTGAGGTGAGTTGTTTGTGTACTCACCAGGCTCTCGGACTCCTTCTACTCCGTCTACTCCCACCGGCGGCAGCGTGGCCATCACCTTCTCCTCCCAGGGATGGTACTGTGCCAGTCTGCGGGGCGGCGCTCCTCCAGTGATGTTGGCCTGGTTGTGCTCGTCCGTCATTTTGCGGCGGACCGTCCTCCGCAGATCGTACCACCTGGCTTGGCACTCATGCCTGGTCCTTCTGGTGGACCCAACAGCATTCACAGAATTGACAATCCTCTCCCACGTGGCTGATTTTTCGGCTATGCTGGTCCGTCTGACCAATGAGCTGTGGCTCGACTCTGACGATTTCGTCGACAAGGACCTCCAGCTCCTTCTTGGTGAACTTTGGATTCTTGTTAGTGGGCATGGTGTGGGGTGTGGATGTGGATGCTTGTGGGGGTGTGGGTGTGGATGGTTGTGGGGGTGTGAGTGTGGTTGTGCAGGTGTATGTGTGTGAATGTGATGAGGGTGTGTTTGTGATGGTGGTTGTGTGAAGGAGTGCAAGTGTAAGGTGTATTGATGTATGTAGTATGGTGCAGTGCGTTGTCTCTGTGGTCTGGCAGTAGTGGATCTGTTGCAAAGGATCATGGTTCGTGTGTGCTGGGCCTTTTTATTGGTCCATTTGTGGGTGTGGCTGTGTTTGAACTTTGGGTGGGTGTGTTATAAGAAGTGGTAGTGTTTTGGCCCTCTGATTAGCTGTTTGTCAGTTGCAGGTCAGTGTATAGGATGTATTTGGGCTTGTTGGACATGTTTTGTGGTGTTGTGTGCATCGAATTGACTCTCCTTGTGTTGTTTTGGTTTGTCCTGGTTCAGTACGAGTGTTTTTTGCGTCTGTACGGTGCGTACATGGGCCATTTTGTTCTACAGTGCTGTCCTTTGCTATGGCTTAGTACGACTCGTACATGCGCGATGTTGGGTGAGGGTGCTGGTGTGGGGGCCTGGGGTAGGGTGCGTACAGACACGGCCAGGGTGTTGGTCCGCACCATCCATCGGTGGTGGTGTTTCGCACCGTACATACAGGGGGGGCTGGGTGTACGGTCCGTACATACACTGGTGGGGTGTTGGTACGCTCCATTCATACACGGGTGGGGTACGGTCCGCACATACACTGGTGGGGTGTTGGTACGCTCCATGCATACATGGGTGGGGGTACGGTCCGTACATACACGGGTGGGGAGTTGGTACGCTCCATGCATACACGGGTGGGGGTACGGTCCGTACATACACGGGTGGGGGTACGGTCCATACATACACTGGTGGGGTGTTGGTACGCTCCATGCATACACGGGTGGGGGTACGGTCCGTACATACACGGGTGGGGGTACGGTCCGTACATACACTGGTGGGGTGTTGGTACGCTCCATTCATACACGGGTGGAGGTATGGTCCGTACATACACGGGTGGGGGTACGGTCCGTACATACACTGGTGGGGTGTTGGTATGCTCCATGCATACACGGGTGGGGGTATGGTCCGTACATACACGGGTGGGGGTACGGTCCGTACATACACTGGTGCAGTGTTGGTACGCTCCATTCATACACGGGTGGAGGTACGGTCCGTACATACACAGGTGGGGGTACGGTCCGTACATACACTGGTGGGGTGTTGGTACGCTCCATTCATACACGGGTGGAGGTACGGTCCGTACATACACGGGTGGGGGTACGGTCCGTACATACACTGGTGGGGTGTTGGTACGCTCCATGCATACACAGGTGGGGGTACGGTCCGTACATACACGGGTGGGGGTACGGTCCGTGCATACACTGGTGGGGTGTTGGTACGCTCCATTCATACATGGGTGGGGGTACGGTCCGTACATACACTGGTGGGGTGTTGGTACGCTCCATTCATACACGGGTGGGGGTACGGTCCGTACATACACGGGTGGGGAGTTGGTACGCTCCATGCATACACGGGTGGGGGTACGGTCCGTACATACATGGGTGGGGGTACGCTCCGTACATACACTGGTGGGGTGTTGGTACGCTCCATTCATACACGGGTGGGGGTACGGTCCATACATACACGGGTGGGGAGTTGGTACGCTCCATGCATATACGGGTGGGGGTACGGTCCGTCATACACGGGTGGGGGTACGGTCCGTACATACACTGGTGGGGTGTTGGTACGCTCCATGCATACACGGGTGGGGGTACGGTCCGTACATACACAGGTGGGGGTACGGTCCGTACATACACTGGTGGGGTGTTGGTACGCTCCATTCGTACACGGGTGGAGGTACGGTCCGTACATACACGGGTGGGGGTACGCTCCGTACATACATTGGTGGGGTGTGGGTACGCTCCATACATACAAGGGTGGGGGTACGCTCCATACATACACTGTGTCAGGCCAGGCTCCGCAGGATGCAGTCGCGTTGAGAGAGAGTCCACCTCCTGATATTACCAAGTCCCTGAAGTGTTAAAAAACAGGGCCTTCGAATTATCAGGCAAGGGAAAGGAAAGGGACGGGACAGCGGGGAAGGGATCCTGACACGACAAAGGCACAGAGTAAGATATGGGAAATGCAGGCTACACTACACCCCTCTCGCTATAGCTAACATGTCTATACCTGTAAATGAATAAGCCTGGGGTCCTGGGGTGAAAACATGCCCTCCCAGCAAGCAAGTATCTGAAATGATAGGAAAACACAAGTATCACCACCTGATATGTTTGTGGTTAGCATACACGAAAGACTGTTCCCATTCCCTCCTCCAACATGAGTACCATTACCCTTCCTTGTGCTGTGATAGGGATGGTATGGTTTCCTCGGATATCCGTAGACTCTTTCCCAGCAAGGTTACCTCCACCTCACTTAGAGTTTTCAGAGAACACAGAACAGGAAATTCACCGGAAATCCGGGCAAGGTTCAAAAGACATAAACAAGGAAATTCACCGGAAATCCGGGCACGGTTCAAAATACATAAACAAAGTCGCAGGTCGCATAGAAAGCAAGTTAACTGCAAAGTTTAGCAACCCCTCTCCCTGGGACCTGTAGTTACTGAGTGCAAGTTGAAATGCAAAAATGAAAGGGGGCGATCGGAAATACGCGGTTGCGACCGCCGCTGTATTCCGCCGCCTTTTTCCGACCGCAGGTCGGACACCCAGTTGTAAGAGAAAGCAAAGGGGAAGTGTACCTCCGGGTTGGCAGCGCTCGGAATCGTTTTCTTCCAAGTGGCTGCCTACGAGAAAACAAAGTGTGTCCGTGCTGATTGCGGACACCGCCACAGAACGTTTCACAGACTCACCGTCTGTTTCAGGGAATCGGGACGAGCGGTTGACTTCTCCGCCTCGGCCCACGGGACTCGAGAAATCACGGCCAGGAACCTCCGGTTAGAAGCGACTCCCGGCTTCTAACTGCTGAATCAGAGTTCTCGCCGTCGCGAGAGGTCAGGGTGACTTCAGATTACGCGCGCCGTGTCGAGCGCCCCTGGCGCTTAAATCCTTACTTCCAGACTCTGGCCTTCTGGGAGACGTAGTCCGCTGAAGGCTGGGTAGGCGCTTCGGCGCCACGGGGGAATCCTGACAGTAGGTCCCTCCCCCTAGCGCCTCCTAGGCCCAGGTTTGTGCGGGAAACGGCGATGAAATGACCGGACAGCGGCTGGGGCATGCACATTAGTAGAGGGCTCCCATGAGTCATCCTCAGCTGAATAGCCCTTCCAGGACACCAGATACCACAGCACTCCCCTCCTGATCTTGGAGTCCACGAGTTTGCGGACCTCGTACTCCATGCCGTCTTCTGTCACCACGGGAGGCAGGGATTTTCTGCGTGCCCCGATGGCTGGTTTCAACAGGTTACAGTGAAACACTGGGTGGATGCGGAGAGTACCGGGCAGTTTTAATTTATAGGTCACCGGGTTTATTTGTCTCAGGACGGTGTAGGGGCCGATGAACTTGGGATGAAAGATGCTGCGCAATTTAAAACGTATGTTTTTCGTGGAGAGCCACACCTTGTCCTCTAATTGGTACTGCGGCCCCTCTTTACGGTGGCGATCCTCCCACCGTTTGTAATCCTGTTTGGCTTTACTAAGATGTTTTTGTATCTAGCGTTGCAGACCGTGGAGTCTTTTCACTTGAGTTTCAACCAAAGGTTGTGAGTCGATGTCCTTAGGAATGTTAACAGGTAAGATTCTGGCGTGGTACCCATAGGTTGCATAGAAAGGGGACTGTCCAGTAGACGTGTGCCAAGCGTTGTTGTAGGCCAGTTCGGCCATCCATAACAAGTCTATCCAAGAGTTCTGGGCGTGTTCAGCGTAGCATCTGAGATAGGTCTTTAAGGTTTGATTCAATCTTTCCGATTGTCCGTCTGTCTGGGGATGGAAACTTTTCGACAAGGCGGGTTCTATGTGCAATGCCTTGCACCATGCCTTCCAGAATCTGGCCACGAACTGGGGGCCCCTATCCGATACAATGACTTTGGGCAATCCATGTAATCTTGCTATGTTCGTTGCCAGCAACTGAGCGGTTTGGTTGGCCGTTGGTAAGTTGCTACAGGGGATGAAGTGTCCCATCTTAGTGAGCCCATCGATCACTACCAGTACGGCGGAATATCCTTTTTCCTTTGGAAACCCCGTGACAAAGTCCAAGCTTATGTTTTGCCAGGGATACCTTGGAGTGGGCAAAGGGATGAGTTTGCCTTTCTTTTTCCCTGTTTCGTGTTTTGCTCGGGCACATTCTTCACATCTAGACACCCAGGTGGTAACGTCCGAGGGTAACGAGGGCCACCAGAAGTACCGTTGTAGGAGGTGGATTGATTTCAGAGTTCCTGGATGTCCTGCTAGTGGGGCTTCGTGGCACCAGGTAAAAGCTCTTCGTTTCAGTGCCGTGGTGGGAAGGAACAATTTCCCCCCATAGAAGGGTAGCCCTTGCTTCAGGGAGCGCTCCACTCCTTCACTGGCCCAATTTTCCCAGACGGTCCGGGGAGAGTGGTTTCTAATCTCTTCCAAAAAGGCTTCTGCTCTAAGGACACACACCACCTTCATAGGGCTGATGATGGCCTCTTCTTTGGATTCCTGGCCAGGGAAGTCGCTCAATCCTAGACGAGACAATGAATCTGCCTTGCGGTTTTCGGTTCCGGGTCTGAATGTGACAACAAAATCATATTCGGCAAAAAACAACATCCACCTCATTTGTCTCTGAGATAAATGTCTGGCGTCCTTCATATATTGCAGATTTCGATGGTCTGTGTAAACGGTGATGGAGTGTCTGCCCCCCCACAGGTAGTGTCTCCACTCCTCAAAGGCTTTCTTTATTGCTAAAAGCTCTTTTTCAGCCACGGTGTAGTTCTTTTCAGCGGAGTTCAACTTTTTTGAGAGATAAGCCACGGGGTGCAGTTGACCAGTCTCAGGATTTCGTTGGGACAGGACGGCTCCAACAGCCTCATCCGAGGCATCTGCTTCTACGATAAAGGGATGCTCCGGCCTGGGATGTGCTAACACCGGAGAGGCCGTAAAAGCAGCCTTCAGGATCTCAAAGGCCTCCTCTGTCTCTGGGGTCCACAGAAAGGTATGTCCTTTTCGAAGCAGTCGTGTGAGAGGTACCGCAATTTGCGAAAAATGGAGGATGAATCGCCTGTAGTAATTTGCGAAGCCCAGAAAACACTGCACTTCTTTCACGTTGGTAGGGGTTGGCCATTGTTGGACGGCCAATACCTTTCGGTCGGACATGTGCAACCCCTCTGGATACAGTATTACCCCTAGGAACTCTACGCTTCTTACCCCAAATTCACATTTGCTTAATTTGCAAAAAAGCTTGTGAGTGCGCAACCGGGAAAGAACCTGGAGAACATGAGTGTCGTGTTCATCTTTAGAGCCGGAATAGATGAGGATGTCATCTATATAGACGACCACAAAGATGTCTATAAAGTCACGCAATACGTCGTTGAGAAAATACTGGAATGCCGCCGGGGCGTTGCAGAGGCCGAACGGCATTACAGTATACTCAAAGAGGCCATACCGCGTTTTGAAAGCCGTGTTCCACTCATCTCTGCTCCTAACACGCACTAGGTGGTACGCCGCCCGTAAGTCCAACCTCGTGTATATTTGGGCCTCTCACTTGATCGAGTAATACAGAGATAAGTGGCAAAGGATATCTATTTCTGACAGTGTTTTTATTCAATACTCTATAATCCACACAAGCCCTCAGATCTCCATTGGCTTTAGTTATGAAAAAGAGGGGGGAGGCAGCGGGTGATCTAGAAGGTCTGATGAATCCTATGGCCACATAGTGATCTATATATTCCCTTAGATGCTTAGTTTCGGGATCGGATAGAGCATACACTCTACAGGCTGGTATAGTGGCTCCGTCCACTAAATCTATGCGGCAATCGTATTCCCTATGAGGGGGTATCTGTTCGGCCTGTTTCTCGCTGAACACATCCTCATAGTGGGCGAATTGCCGGGGTAGGGCCACTTCCTTTTCGGCGGCCGTGGCCACTACATAAGAGGGTTTCGATGCCATTTCCTGTGCCGAATGGCTCAGTTCTAGATGTCCTGGACATTCTTCCGAGGGGAAACTGACTGTTCGTGCTCGCCAATCTATGACGGGGTTATGGTGACTTAACCAAGGCATATCCAATATCACCTCATATTGGGGAGCTTGAATTATATTAAGAGACATCTTCTCTCTGTGCTGTCCCTTTGCTAACTGATAGGTCAATTCTATGCACTCAGTCTGTTCCACCACCCGTCCTGACTTCAAAGGTTTCCCGTCTACTGTTAAGACTTCTTCAGCTATGGGCTTACGGACCTTTTGCAGCCCTAAGCGGATCACTAGGTCGTGGTCTATAAAATTACTTGTCGCTCCTGAATCTAGCATGACTTGAACGGGGCTTTGCTGTAAGTTGCGATCAAGATGTATAGGTAGCATGAGCTGTGTTTCTGTGTCTTTTGGCGGAAACACAGCTAATGAGGGGAGCTGTAAACCCTTCCTCCCTTCATTATCTTCTTTGGTTAAGCCCGGGGGGACTGGATTAGAAGAGACGGACACCGCCACCCTCTTTGTCCGGGACCAGGCGTCCGAAGCCTTGGGTTTCACCGGGCATTCTCGCACATAGTGCCCCCTCTTGCCGCAATACATGCATAACCCCTGGAGTCGTCGGGTGTCACGTTCATCTTTGAACAATGGGGGACGAACGGCTCCTAGCTCCATGGGTTCAGCCGCAGTATCGGGAATGGGCATAGGTCTACGGGGAGGTCTGTCTGCTCTAGAGCTCCCTTTCTCCCACTTCTTTCTTTCTCCCCCCCCCGTTCCAACATTCTCCCATCTAATCGTAACGTCAGACTAATCATGTCGGCACAAGAGGTCGGCTGTGGGTCTATTTGGGCCACCACATCTTTTAGTTCGTCTCGTAGACCTTGATAGTAGAGGGACATCCTCTTTTCCTCCGGCCAGGAGGTTTCGGCAATGAGACGATTGAAAGAGGTCAAATAGGTGACCAAATCCCCTCTCAAAAATGTGAGCTGCAGAAGCTCTCGGTCTGCGCTAAAGGTCGAGGCTCTTCTGTCAAATACTTTTTCAAATTCTGCTCGAAAAGCCCCCCAGTCCGGTAACACAGCGTCATCGTTTCGAACCAACGGGACCGCCCAACTGGCTGCGTCCCCTATCATGTATGAAATGGCGAACGCCACACGGGAGTGATGGTTGGGAAAGGAGGCCGGTTTGCACGAAAAGTGCAACATTACTTGGTTTAAGAAGATCTGGACCTTGGAGGGATCCCCGGCGAATCTTTCTGGGCTAGCCAATGGAATAGGTGGGGGCACGGTGACCTGTATTTGGGAGGGTCCTGGGTTGACATCAAAAGGGTTTCTCGTTAGTCTCTCTACCTTATCTCTTAAGGCGGCTGTTTCCGCTTTGGAAGAGGCTAGTTCTTGTTGCACCAAAATGAGTGCCTGAAGAACTTCCTCCATGGACGCCATTCTCTACCCGTCTGCACCGGGCGGAGCCAAATACGTGGGCGCGTAATTCTGTCAGGCCAGGCTCCGCAGGATGCAGTCGCGTTGAGAGAGAGTCCACCTCCTGATATTACCAAGTCCCTGAAGTGTTAAAAAACAGGGCCTTCAAATTATCAGGCGAGGGAAAGGAAAGGGACGGGACAGCGGGGAAGGGATCCTGAAACGACAGAGTAAGATATGGGAAATGCAGGCTACACTACACCCCTCTCGCTATAGCTAACATGTCTATACCTGTAAATGAATAAGCCTGGGGTCCTGGGGTGAAAACATGTCCTCCCAGCAAGCAAGTATCTGAAATGATAGGAAAACACAAGTATCACCACCTGATATGTTTGTGGTTAGCATACACGAAAGACTGTTCCCATTCCCTCCTCCAACATGTGTACCATTACCCTTCCTTGTGCTGTGATAGGGATGGTATGGTTTCCTCGGATATCCGTAGACTCTTTCCCAGCAAGGTTACCTCCACCTCACTTAGAGTTTTCAGAGAACACAGAACAGGAAATTCACCGGAAATCCGGGCAAGGTTCAAAAGACATAAACAAGGAAATTCACCGGAAATCCGGGCACGGTTCAAAATACATAAACAAAGTCGCAGGTCGCATAGAAAGCAAGTTAACTGCAAAGTTTAGCAACCCCTCTCCCTGGGACCTGTAGTTACTGAGTGCAAGTTGAAATGCAAAAATGAAAGGGGGCGATCGGAAATACGCGGTTGCGACCGCCGCTGTATTCCGCCGCCTTTTTCCGACCGCAGGTCGGACACCCAGTTGTAAGAGAAAGCAAAGGGGAAGTGTACCTCCGAGTTGGCAGCACTCGGAATCGTTTTCTTCCAAGTGGCTGCCTACGAGAAAACAAAGTGTGTCCGTGCTGATTGCGGACACCGCCACAGAACGTTTCACAGACTCACCGTCTGTTTCAGGGAATCGGGACGAGCGGTTGACTTCTCCGCCTCGGCCCACGGGACTCGAGAAATCACGGCCAGGAACCTCCGGTTAGAAGCGACTCCCGGCTTCTAACTGCTGAATCAGAGTTCTCGCCATCGCGAGAGGTCAGGGTGACTTCAGATTACGCGCGCCGTGTCGAGCGCCCCTGGCGCTTAAATCCTTACTTCCAGACTCTGGCCTTCTGGGAGACGTAGTCCGCTGAAGGCTCAGTAGGCGCTTCGGCGCCACGGGGGAATCATGACACACTGGTGGGGGTTCGGCGCGTACATCCGCGGCCGGGGGGCGTTTGGCGCGTACATGCGGGGGATGGGGGGGGTTGGGCGCGTACATACGAGGGCTGGGGGGGTGTTCTGCGCGTACATACGGGGTCTGGGGTGGGGTGTTCGGCGCGTATGCGGGCACATGTCTCCATGGTTGCTATAGGAGTTGGGTCCGTATGGTGTTTTCTCCATACAGTTGTAAAATCGAAAGGACGGGAGTGATCATACTTGCGCGGTCGGACTTCATTTTTCTGAATCGTACGGTAAATCGTCCGGGGATGTGTCGGACACATTTTCTGACCCGAGGACGTGTGGGGAAATGTTCCGGATGTGAATCGTATGGAGTTTTTCCCATGCGAATCGTACTTGGCAGTTTGTACGCTACTTGTACGATTCGTACGGAAAAAAATCCGGATACAATTCGTACGGGGGAAATTTTCCCAGGATCGGAATCGGCACCAGAGAAGGACCTTCACCTATGTATGTTATCGGAGAATGATCTTGAAAAAATAGTGCAATTAACATACCGAGCACTAAACCTGTGTGCTACTATCCTTACAAAGAGTTCCTTGACACTGTGGGGCTTATTTATGAGCCCCTGCGTCACTTTTGCGCCGCCGTTGCTTCACTTTTTGTGACTCAGCAGCGGCGTAAATAATGCGCCATATTTACGAAGTGAAGCATCTAGGGAGATGCGTCACTTCGTAACCCCCTGCGCTAAATTATACCTGCATCAGGTATAATGTATGCAGGGTGGGGTTCCCTCGCAAGAAAGTGTCGTAGAGTAGCGCAGTCAATCTATAAGATTTCACTGCACCACTTTGAGGACGCCAATGTGTCCATTTCTTACGCCTGCTTCATGGCAGGCGTAAGGGTGACGCAGGCCCTTTCACATGGGGCTTGCCCAATGTGAAAGGAACATTGCTGGAGTTGTGTCACGCTTCCAACACAACTCCAGCAATGCGCCACTTTTGCGCCGACAGATATATCAGTAATACTGACGTATCTGTCATTCCTTGTGACATGATGCATCATACAGTAAATATGACGCATTCATCATGTCGCAAGGAGAGCGCACTGAGAAGTGTTACATCACTGCTTTCACGCAGCGATGCGACACTTCTCATAAATGAGGCCCTAAGTAACTCATTAATGGACATATACAATGATTTTCTGTTTCTGCCCATTACAGTTTAATGAATATAGGCCTAGCAGTGTTGATTGGAATTTATTGCAATGCCCTCATGCTACTCTCCTCGCGGCCCATATTGCACTGATTAGCTTTGCAGCTTCTTACAACCTATCTTGCGCTGATCAACTCTGTGGCTGATACTGGTGTGCATCACATCTCACACTGGCTAATCCTCCCTCTGCTAACTGCTGTCTTTCTGCATCTTTGCACATCTATTTTTTAAGTAAAGTTTCCTTACCCAAGAGCTCCGGAAAACCCAACTAGGTATTGTCTCTGCTTTCTTTTATATTTGGAATAGTCTTGACATCAATTGATTGTTTGTTTTGGCTGTTTGTAGGAGTTTCTCGAAAAGACAATCCCTCATGGTCCCAGCTTTGGTGATGCTATGTAGAACTCAGTGACATAGGGCCACATGTATGAATGATTTTTGACTCGCAAATCGGTCGCAAATCATTTTGCGAATGCAAAACTGACCATACGCGATGTACGACAAGGATTTGTAAAACAAGAATACTGATGGGACCGATTTGCGACGGGTATTTTTTGCAACAAAAATTTGCGAGTCACAATTAGGCAATCCCTAATTATGAGTCGCAAACTGCATGTACAAGCGAGTCGCAAATTGCGAACACTCGAAAAATGACCCATTTAGGCATGCAATTTACCACCAATTCCAATCAGGTGGTAACTGAGCCCAAAGTATACAGCAGCCCCAGAAAGCATCGGGGGCTTCGACAATGGCTTCTGTGTATGTGATAGTGAGGAGGATGCGCATACTGGCTACTCAGCAGAGGAGGCGGCGTCAGGAGCGGATATTCCAAGTCAGGTTGACCATGTTTGAGACGACAGAGGAAGAGATCTATGAACAATATAGGCTGAGTAGCAATGTTATCTTGGACCTAATAGCAACCTTAAAGCTGCACCTTGAAAGCAGTACACAGCGCAGCAATGCAATCCCAATGCAATCCACCTATTGGCCGGTGACATTTAACAAAATGTGATTGCTAAGGCCTGCAGGGTGTCGCAGAGTGCACTTTCACGTTTCTTTAGCAATTTACTAGACACCATGCTCCTCTACATCCACCAACACATTTATCGGCCCAGGAATGATGTTGAAATGAAAAGGCAAAATTGCAATTCTACTAGACAGGCAGATTCACACAGGTCATAGGGTCGCTGAGCAGTCAAAATATCGAAAATAAAATATCTACCTACACTAATATCGAGTTTTAAATATCGAAGGGACAGAATATCGATGTCAATAATATCTATGGACAGAATATCGACCCTAAGGTAAGTATTTTTATATCGATGTTAGTAATATCGAAGTTAGTAATATCGATATCAAATATATCGATGTTACTAATATTGATGTTACTAATATCGATATTTATATTATTGTTATGTATTTTATTATGTATTTAATATGCATGTGTTATATGTTTTTTGTTAAGTGTTCTACTGATTTTAAAATATATGTATACAATTTTTATATGTTAATAATGGTTTTTTAAGTCAATTTTGTGTTTTAGTACTGTAGCGGGTTGTGGGTTTATAGGGGAATAGGGTGGGAAGTAATTTAATTATATGAAATTAATTATACATTTTTAGGAATTATAAATTAATTTTAAATAATTTTTGCGTTTAAGTTCTGTAGCGGGTTGTGGGTTTATAGGGGAATAGGGTGGGAAGTAATTTAATTGTTATTAAGTAATAATTTATTTTCATTTATTGGTATTGATAATTATATTATTGTTAATTAAGTATTAATTGGTAATTAATTTTTATTAATTGGTAATTAGTTTTTCTTAATTGATTAATTGATAATTATGTTAAGTGTATTATTTTATTATTGGAGTGTGTCGTGCGTTTATAGGGGAATAGTGTTGGAAGTAATTGAAATCTAATTAAGTAATTATTAAATTTGTTGTTGGGTATTGATAATTAATTAATTGGACATTAATTATTAATTGGTAAATATTTTAAATTATAATATTTTGGTTATGAAAAATAATTTATTGTTGATTAATCATTAATTGTGAATTAAATATTATGGTGCCGATTCCGATCCTGGAGAAACAGGGTACGAACCGTCGGACGGAGCAATTTCTCCGTCCGACTCGAACCAGGTTCAAAAACATTACAAACATGCAAGTACGATTCGCACGGAAACACCATTCCCGTACGAATCGTAAAAAACACCTACCGACGAAAAAATACATACCATTGTGATCCGAGACAGCGCCGACGTGACGTCGGGACGCATTCAGCCTGCGGTCCATGAACCAGGAAGTACGATCCGCACCGACGTCACCCCGCACGGATAATATTTTCCGGCTGCCAAAAACTGCCGGGAAATCAGGACGACGCGCACAAGGAGCACCTGTACGCGACGGACAGCCATGGACCTGAACCTACGTGTCATCCCTGCCCTCATAGCAGTCCACCTGCTCTACAGGTACCGACGCAGACGCCGCAGAAGGTCAGAACCACACCCAGGGGCAAAGGGGGGGCATGGGCAGGAAACCAAACCCCCACCCATGTCACAAGTCATACATGCCCTGCACATACCTGACCTCCAGGGCCTGGTCACCTCAAGGGGGTGGGGGCGTGTCCAGCAACGCCAGCGTCCGCCACAACGGAAGTGGGTGATGACGCGAACCGCCAACACAACAAATCCAGTACGTACCGTACACACGCCTTAAGAGCGTGGGTACGGGTCGTACCACGCACACATCTACGTGACCCCAACAATGGCGGTATGACCCGTACCCACGTTCGAAAGGCCTGGGTACGGGCCGTACCAGCATTGTTGGGGTGATGTAGGGGTACGCGTGGTCCGACCCGTACCCACGCCCAGAAGGCCTGGGTACGGTGCGCACCCCTACGGCACCCCATTGGGGGTCCGCACTGTACCCATGCTTTAAGAGCGTGGGTACGGTGCGGACCCCCAATGTTGGGGTGCCGTAGGGGTCCGCGCCGTACCCAGGCCATCAGAGCGTGGGCACGGGTCGGACCACGCGTACCCCTACATCACCCCAACAATGCTGGTACGGCCCGTACCCAGGCCTTCCGAACGTGGGTACGGGTCGTACCGCCATTGTTGGGGTGACGTAGGTGTGTGCGTGGTACGGCCCGTACCTACGCTCTGAAGTGCTGGGTACGGCGCGGACCCCTACAGCACCCCAACATTGTGGGTCCGCACCGTACCCATGTTCCAAAGGCATGGGTACGGCCTGTACCCAGGCCCACAGAGCGTGGGTACGGGTATGTACGAAGCGTACCCCCACACATGTATGAATGGAGCGTACTGCCACCCCACCAGTGTATGTCCGGAGCGTACCCCCACCCATGTATGCATGGAGCATACATGGCCAGACATAGGACGGGTGGTTGCCTATCACTCCCAGCAGTGCCCAGGCACAGGAAGGGTGGGTGCCTATCACTCCCAGAAGTGCCCAGACACAGGAGGGGTGGGTGAGAGTCCTCCCAGCAGTGCCCAGACATAGGAGGGGTGGGTGCAGAGTCCCCCCAGCAGTGCTCAGACACAGGAGGGGTGGGTGCAGAGTCCTCCCAGCAGTGCCCAGACACAGGAGGGGTGGGTGCAGAGTCCTCCCAGCAGTGCCCAGACACAGGAGGGGTGGGTGCAGAGTCCTCCCAGCAGTGCCCAGACATGGGAGGGGTGGGCGCAGAGTCCCCCCAGCAGTGCCCAGACACAGGAGGGGTGGGTGCAGAGTCCTCCCGGCAGTGCCCAGACACAGGAGGGGTGGGTGCAGAGTCCTCCCAGCAGTGCCCAGACATAGGAGGGGTGGGTGCCTATCACTCCCAGCAGTGCCAAGACACAGGAGGGGTGGGTGCAGAGTCCTCCCAGCAGTGCCCAGACACAAGAGGGGTGGGTGCAGAGTCCTCCCAGCAGTGCCCAGACACAGGAGGGGTGGGTGCAGAGTCCTCCCAGCAGTGCCCAGACACGGGAGGGGTGGGCGCAGAGTCCCCCCAGCAGTGCCCAGACACAGGAGGGGTGGGTGCAGAGTCCTCCCAGCAGTGCCCAGACACAGGAGGGGTGGGTGCAGAGTCCTCCCAGCAGTGCCCAGACACAGGAGGGGTGGGTGCAGAGTCCTCCCAGCAGTGCCCAGACATAGGAGGGGTGGGTGCCTATCACTCCCAGCAGTGCCCAGACTCAGGAGGGGTGGGTGCAGAGTCCTCCCAGCAGTGCCCAGACACAGGAGGGGTGGGTGCAGAGTCCTCCCAGCAGTGCCCAGACATGGGAGGGGTGGATGCAGAGTCCCCCCAGCAGTGCCCAGACACAGTAGGGGTGGGTGAGAGTCCTCCCAGCAGTGCCCAGACATAGGAGGGGTGGGTGAGAGTCCTCCCAGCAGTGCCCAGACATAGGAGGGGTGGGTGCAGAGTCCCCCCAGCAGTGCCCAGACACAGGAGGGGTGGGTGCAGAGTCCCCCCAGCAGTGCCCAGACATAGGAGGGGTGGGTGCCGATCACTCCCAGCAGTGCCCAGACATAGGAGGGGTGGGTGCCTATCACTCCCAGCAGTGCCCAGACACAGGAGGGGTGGGTGAGAGTACTCCCAGCAGTGCCCAGACATGGGAGGGGTGGGTGCAGAGTCCCCCCAGCAGTGCCCAGACATAGGAGGGGTGGGTGCCTATCACTCCCAGCAGTGCCCAGACATAGGAGGGGTGGGTGCAGAGTCCCCCCAGCAGTGCCCAGACATAAGAGGGGTGGGTGAGAGTCCTCCCAGCAGTGCCAAGACATAGGAGGGGTGGGTGAGAGTCCTCCCAGCAGTGCCCGGACATAGGAGGGGTGGGTGCAGAGTCCCCCCAGCAGTGCCCAGACACAGGAGGGGTGGGTGAGAGTCCTCCCAGCAGTGCCCAGACACAGGAGGGGTGGGTGCAGAGTCCCCCCAGCAGTGCCAAGACATAGGAGGGGTGGGTGAGAGTCCTCCCAGCAGTGCCCAAACATAGGAGGGGTGGGTGCAGAGTTCTCCCAGCTGTGCCCATGGAAAGAAAGGGGTGGAGTACCCACAGATACAATGCCCACAATTGTCAGTCAGGTGCTCAAAGACCCAGCAGAACACGAAACACATGTGTGCGAGGCTGGGAGTACACACATGCATAGAGGCGCAAAAGGTAACATGTACACATGAAGTCATGTCAATTTACTCCAGTCACAAGTACAGTGACCCCCAAGGATGCCACAAATGATGCAGGTGGAGACCTTGCCCAGCATGCATGGCCAAAGTTGAAGGTGTCCGTCACACACCCAACAAATGTAGACACAGCACTGCACAAATGTCTTCACAACACCCTGCAGGGAAGATGTCTGGGTCCACAGAGCAAGGTACACACCTTGGGACAATGTCGCCATGCAGTAACAGCTTACATGAGCAAAGTTTGATAGCAAATACCGTGTGATGGCACACAGATAACAGGGTCCACCCCACCACCAGCACACTTCAACATATCCCAGACACCTAACACATTATCGCCACCCCAAATCATGGAGCAGCACCACCAACAGCAATGCCAGAAAAGCAGTAGTGTGCCAAGGAAAATAAAATAGCTTTATTCAGCAATGTTCTAAAATGTATTGTATGAAAATGTCCATATGCACAAGGTCCATAGCGCAGTCCAGAGTTCCAATCCAGGTGGGGGACACATTGGGATGCGTGTCCCCTAGCTTGCCTGCACAGTTCAGACTACCTTGTCATCCACAGGGGGGGGCATCATGTGGGGGGGAAGGACCAGGCACCGCAGGGACAGGAGGGGCAAGGGTAGGTGTTGTGGGTGCAGGGACGGACGACTCCAACACAGGGGGTGGGGCAGCGCTAAAGGTGAATTCGAGCACGGCGCTGCACACTACTGCCAGGTCGCACAGCGTCTCCCCTGCACCCGAAAGAACCACAGGCCCCAAGGAGGGGGGGGGCGGAGGGATAGGTCGCAGCGCCACTGGTGGAGGGTGTGGACAGGGGGGGGCTTCAACTCCCCTGCCGGTGTCCTGCCTCCACCGCTTGCGGGGTGGTGCCACACTGGGGCTGATGGACAGACTCGGCAGGACTGACCCTGTGTCCGACTCTTGGCCAGGAGAGCTGAGGGGAGTGGATTTGGAGGGTGGTGGTCGTGAGGAATGTGGACTCCCACTCTGGCTGGGTGTCTTCCGTTTCCCCCCCGACCCAGTGGGTGTGCCTACTTCACCCTGTGTGTGCGTGCCAGGAGGTGTGCGCTTTGCCTTCCCTGGTGGTGTGGTGCCTGTGTCTGGTGGGGTGCGTGCATGGGGACATCTGGGTGTGCTTTGGACAGGCATGGGAGTGGGAAGTGTGGATCGTTCAGGGGTAGGGGGAGGACGTAGCGCTGCAGGAGACCCACTGCTGCAGTCAGTGTCGAGTCTATGGGCCTCAGCAAGTTGCGTTGGTCAGACTGCACAGCTGAAATGCCCTCCATGTATGCCTCCATCTGGTTGAGCACTCGGCTGTGGCCATGGAGGACATTAAGCATCGCAGTCTGACCAACCTGCAACTGCCGCAGGATGTCCACAGACTCGGCATTGGTGGCAGCAGTGGAGACAGGGGCAGGGGGTGCGGTGCCTGGCAAGAAGGAGACACGTGGTGACCTAGCACAGCGGGAAGGGACACGAGCAAGTGGGAGGCCGGTGATCAGAATGGAGGGGGCGGGTAGTGATGGAGTGCTGATGTCAGCTGTGTGAGCAGCCTCCGCCCCCTCGGAGAGCTCAGCCTCGGACCCGTCAGCATCATAGTCGGTGGTGGTTTGACTGGACAGGTCCTCCGCTGCACTCCCGTCTGCCTCCGTGCCACTCGATGTGCCAGCCAACTCAGCACTGCTGGCACTGGTGCTCGCTCCCTCCTCACAGTCCGTGCCAGTGTCTCCCTCGTAGTCCCCCGACGATGCTGTGGGCAAGGTGAAGAGACAGGAGAAATCAGACACCTGTATACATATGTCACATGAGTCAACTCTACATAGGTCACAGTGCATAGCCTGAAAAGCAACAAGAGTAACATCTACAATACAAGGTACATATGTAGTCCCTGCAACACACAGTTTGTTGACCCACCATGCCACTGTTAAAATATGGAGAGCATGACACAATAGCAAATAACTTGATATCAAATTGTACAGAGGAGCCAGGCTCTGGGGACAATCTAGCACAGCATCTGCGACACACAGCGTAGCCAAGAAAGGGATGAGCAGGAACCATGTCTATCAACTCTTGGGACATGCTGCAAAGGTAATACTGAAAACCATGGCCAACATGACTGGGTCACTGCACCTTGAGTGTTTGTCCACACAAACATCACACACTGGCCAGACCGAGCAAGGAGACTTCAGGTTTGGACATGTAGGCCTTGCCCGCACCAACCCCCCCCCCCTACCTGAGACAATGTGATTGAGACAGAGGAAGTACTTACACCTCTTAGTCTGGGATGAAAACACATGGCCTGCAATAAATCCTGATCGTACACAAACTACCCCTGGTGCGCCTGTCCACATATATCACTGACAAACAACCATCATCAGATAGTTGTACCAAGACACACAGGCACTGGCCCCTGTGAGTATGCACCAGCTAAATTAGGTCACCCTGTACAGTGGACACATGTAGCACAGTATACGTGAATACAAATGAGGCCAGGGTACTATGCCACAGGGCCCAAACTATGCTGAAGACACAGAGAATGTCCACATTGTCTGATGACACACATGATACCTAGGAAAAGGTGCCCCAGGGGACTGTAGTGGCCACACTACTCCATGGCCCTGGATGGATATGACTGGAACACAAGCCAACATCCCTGCACTATGCATATCTCACACTCAAGCACATCATGTCAGAGGGCACAACATTCGACATGCAGGCAGTAAGGCAGTACACATGAAACACACACTCCCATGTCGGGACTCAGCATCAGTGCCAACTAACATGGACCCCACAATGACAGAACTGGCCAGGGCACAGGCAACATCCAAAAACCTGTTACACACCACCCCCACACATGATGCTGCAAGCATTGGGCACTTGGATTAACTGCCAGCCTAGATTACCTTGTGTAAGAGTGACTACACACAGACCAGGGAACACATGGCAAGGAGGGGAAGGGAGGAAGAACAGCACCGGCTTACTTTGGGGAACAGGTTATGCACTGCACATTTAAACCCTGTCAGTGTATCCATGCAGCTGCGCACTTCCAAAAGCAGGTGACACACAACAAACACACATGTACCTACCCCCTTCCTGCTGCTGCTTCTCCTGTAAGCGCCTGTCCAAGTCGGGGAAGACCACCGCCAGCACACGCTTATGGATGTGGGTCAGACGCCGGCGCCCACGGTTCTTGTGGCTCTCAGGTGAGTCCCCCAGCAGGACCCGTGCAATCCTCCTCGTCCAGCACCGGATATCCTGCCAGCGTTTCCTCACCTGGGCTAGGCGCCGCTTCCGACCCTCCGTCCTCCTCACGGCACTGACGGCTTGCTTCCAGATCTCTCCCTTGGCACAGACGCCTACCTGTGAGGATGCAAAAGTGACAATACATCAATCCACCTTATCAATGATACAGAGACACACATATTGCAAATTATGCATGTTTGAACTGGCCATAGTATGCATAGTCATAGTGACATCATCCTCCTTGGAATGGGCAAATGCAGTAGGTGCCATTGAAAGTACACAGGTGGCATGAGGGGTGCAACACAATCAATGATGCAGGCTCACACTGTGCATCCCAAGCTACACCAGGAATCTGAACAGTACCCCTAGGCAGTCACATGCCCCAGCCCACTTACGCTACCTCAGCAGAGAACACAGACACACACAGGCACTGAACAATCACCTGTCATTGGCAACTGCCGCTACAAACCTCACTCTGCACATGTGCCACTAGACTGGGGGTGTCACAGATGTGGGGCTGTCTCAGCACGGCAGACATCCAGCATAGCTCCCTGCTCACATCAGATGGGCAGGGTATATCCATCCCACATGCAGCTGGGGTGCAACACTCCACATATGCACACACCCACATGACAGGGGACTCACACACACACACACACCAATGTCCAGGGGACGACCACATCATTTGGACACTCTCACCACAGGTACACTGAACAGACACACATCTGTGGGTACTGGCACCTGTCACCCTGGGGGGAGCACAGACTCACATCAGGACTGTAGAAACAACATTTCCAGGAGGATTAGGCAGTCCGAAAGCGGCATGCACCATGCAGTGATCGTCACAGTAAGCACTATGCAAGTGCGTTGTGCACACTGGAACTACAGCATGCTCTGCATGGGAGACATGAGCCCTTCCCCCCCTGGGACCCACTATGAAGAACCCTGCATGTCTGTCACACCTGGGCACAATGCCAGAAGTCACAGTCACAAAAAGGGGCACAGTTTAAGCTAGTGGAGTCTGCACTCACCTGCTCCCCTGGTCGACCATACAGCATGGTGTACTGTGGGAGGATCACATCCACCAACGCCATATTCTCCTCCATGGTGAATGGCTGGGCCCTCTCCACAGACCTGGACATGGTGCCAGAGGAATCACAAGCAGCAGTAGTGTTGTGGAATGAAAGGATGTGCAGGCAAGTGCTCTCTCAAGGGACCTGGCTGCCTTATATCTTCCTTGCTGGCCTGTTTCATTTACAGGAGTGCAGAGTGATTGGCTCAGTCACATTTTCATCCTACGTGTCCTCCAATCACTTTAAAACTACCCCAGTGACAGGCATTGCATGGTTTAAAAATTGAGCATGATGTAATGTCAACAACCACATTGCAACAAAGTATATTGTCTCCAACCGACTTCTGCTGGCCACATGATGCAAAATTCAAACATGAAACTCGGTCTCCATGACAACCAGCATGCATTTAGGCCCTTATACTTGTCCCTCATGTGTCCCCTATGGCAATCCTATGTTAAAACACAGGTACGGTGCGTTCCACAGCCCTAGGGCACCCCAAATGCATTGCAACGGACCGTACACGCGTGTGTACGGTCCCCATCACTATGGGAGTGCTCGCGTATGCGTACGCCATAGTGATACAGACTGACCCTACACGTGTGTGTACGGTCCGAACTATTATGGCGTACACGTACGAGAGCACCACCATAGTGATAGGGACCGTACACACGCGTGTGTACGGTCCGAACTACTATGGCGTACACGTACGCGAGCACCCCCATAGTGATAGGGACCGTACAGACGCGTGTGTACGGTCCGAACTACTATGGCGTACACGTACGCGAGCACCACCATAGTGATAGGGACCGTACACACGCGTGTGTACGGTCCGAACTACTATGGCGTACACGTACGCGAGCACCACCATAGTGATAGGGACCGTACACACGCGTGTGTACGGTCCGAACTACTATGGCGTACACGTACGCGAGCACCCCCATAGTGATAGGGACCGTACACACGCGTGTGTACGGTCCGAATACTATGGCATACACGTACGCGAGCACCACCATAGTGATAGGGGCCGTACACACGCGTGTGTACGGTCCGAATCACTATGGCGTACGCATACGCCAGCACTCCCATAGTGAGCGCCGCGAAGACCAAAAGCCTAGTCAATTACTTGCCAAAATCTACTGAATTATTGCATTGCGCGAATAACAATTGATTACTAATTGTGTTCTGTTGTGAGTTCACTCGCCGTTCGTTTTTAACAAACACCTTTTATCTGCACTTGTGTTGTCGTACTCACCCTCGCACTGCCATCAGTAACTTGAGGTATCCAGGGAGTCCATTGTCCCCCGGTCCGTCACGGCTGTTGTGCCGATTGAACGGAGGGGACGTGGCTCCTCCCCCTGCACCTCCCCTCACTTCCTGCCGCCTGCCCTGACCCGCATAAAGCTGAGGAGGTCACGGCCGCGCAGCAGAGAAACCGTGAGCGCCGCGAAAACCAAAAGCCTAGTCAATTACTTGCCAAAATCTACTGAATTATTGCATTGCGCGAATTACAATTGATTACTAATTGTGTTCTGTTGTGAGTTCACTCGCCGTTCGTTTTTAACAAACACCTTTTATCTGCACTTGTGTTGTCGTACTCACCCTCGCACTGCCATCAGAAACTTGAGGTATCCAGGGAGTCCATTGTCCCCCGGTCCGTCACGGCTGTTGTGCCGATTGAACGGAGGGGACGTGGCTCCTCCCCCTGCACCTCCCCTCACTTCCTGCCGCCTGCCCTGACCCGCATAAAGCTGAGGAGGTCACGGCCGCGCAGCAGAGAAACCGTGAGCGCCGCGAAAACCAAAAGCCTAGTCAATTACTTGCCAAAATCTACTGAATTATTGCATTGCGCGAATTACAATTGATTACTAATTGTGTTCTGTTGTGAGTTCACTCGCCGTTCGTTTTTAACAAACACCTTTTATCTGCACTTGTGTTGTCGTACTCACCCTCGCACTGCCATCAGAAACTTGAGGTATCCAGGGAGTCCATTGTCCCCCGGTCCGTCACGGCTGTTGTGCCGATTGAACGGAGGGGACGTGGCTCCTCCCCCTGCACCTCCCCTCACTTCCTGCCGCCTGCCCTGACCCGCATAAAGCTGAGGAGGTCACGGCCGCGCAGCAGAGAAACCGTGAGCGCCGCGAAAACCAAAAGCCTAGTCAATTACTTGCCAAAATCTACTGAATTATTGCATTGCGCGAATTACAATTGATTACTAATTGTGTTCTGTTGTGAGTTCACTCGCCGTTCGTTTTTAACAAACACCTTTTATCTGCACTTGTGTTGTCGTACTCACCCTCGCACTGCCATCAGTAACTTGAGGTATCCAAGGAGTCCATTGTCCCCCGGTCCGTCACGGCTGTTGTGCCGATTGAACGGAGGGGACGCGGCTCCTCCCCCTGCACCTCCCCTCACTTCCTGCCGCCTGCCCTGACCCGCATAAAGCTGAGGAGGTCACGGCCGCGCAGCAGAGAAACCGTGAGCGCCGCGAAAACCAAAAGCCTAGTCAATTACTTGCCAAAATCTACTGAATTATTGCATTGCGCGAATTACAATTGATTGCTAATTGTGTTCTGTTGTGAGTTCACTCGCCGTTCGTTTTTAACAAACACCTTTTATCTGCACTTGTGTTGTCGTACTCACCCTCACTTCCTGCCGCCTGCCCTGACCCGCATAAAACCAGATGGGACTAAGACCGCGCAGCGGACGCGCGCAGCGGGCGCGCCGCCGGCGCGCCGAAGGGGCGCCAAAGGCAAGCCCGTCGGCGCCCGTCCGCGGCCGATCGGGCCCAGGGGCCAGTTCCCCTGCCCCTCCCCGAATATATGCATCGTCCATACTCAGAGAGCTGCATGGGAAACGGAAGATCGCTACCCCTACCCGCCTTTGTTTGGCTGAAGCAGGTATCTTATGCAATAGATCTTCATTTCCTGAAGTCCTCCTCATTCACGATTCTGACACCCCTACAAACAGCATCTCGCCCCATACTTTTAGCACTCAAAGCCTAGGGGGCCTCTCTGTTATATACTTAAATACTCGCTCTATGGTGAAACACCAACTTGAGATCCTCCAACTCTTACAGTTGGAGAGGCCTGATCTACTGCTCCTTACGGAAACGTGGCTTACGGATGAATCTACACCGGACATTCTGGCAGCTCTGCCAGATAATTATTACATTTTGCAAACTAACCGCCCCTCAGGGAAAGCGGGTGGCGGGGTTGCCGCCATTATCCTTAAGGACCATCAATTCAAAACTATGGAGATTAAGGGCATATCTTCTGTCGATAGTCTAGTCATTAAACTAGAATCCCAAAAATCGTCCTTTACCTGCGCCCTTTTTTACAGACCCCCCTGCTGTATGCCCACTTTTCCCCAGGCCCTAGGAGAAATGATCTCTCACCTGGCGATTATTCATGCTAGACTCCTTATTATAGGGGACTTCAATTATTGGCCCTCAGATGCTATGGAGAGCGCCAGCTCTATTGAATTTTCAGATCTCTTGTTGGGTATGAACTGCACCCAACACGTGCAGGCACCTACCCACACCAAGGGACATATTTTAGACCAGGTTTTGGACAACGAACATTACTCCCTCGTCCCTTTAGATCTATCCGTGCACCTGGTCGGATCATCATTTTGTGTCCTTCACCTTACCGGAAGTTCAACTCCCCAGACCCAAACCGACCAAAAACCTTAAGTCAAGGAGCTGGAAAAATGTTAACATTGACCTTCTCTGTTCCCATCTTACTCTTACGGCCCCTATTGACTCGGTGTCAATTCACGATCAGGCCATAAACCTCAAGTCTTGGCTTGAATCCGCAAGTGAGCACGTCGCTCCGCTCAAGTACATTAAAACCTGTAGACCACATGACGCTCAGCGGTGGCTTTCTACGGACCTAAAAACTAAGAAACTTACTCTCAGACAAGCTGAGCGTAAGTGGAGACTCCACTATCACTCAGTAGACAAAAATCTTTACATCACCCTATTAAAGGAATATAAAAGTGCCATCCTCCAAACCAAAACAGACTACTTTTCAAAAAAGGTGTTAGACTCAGCCAATAAAGCTAAAGACATTTTTTCTATAGTCAGTGAGCTGTCTAAACCTGACAGAATAGTGCCTAAGCTTATTCCCTCTCAATCTCTTTGCGATTCACTTAATTCCTACTTTATGGATAAGATTACTGACATTAAAGCCAGTATCCCGCCCTTTTGCACCCCCTCACTCCTCCCAAAACCAAGGACCTGCCACCTCCGATGATCCAGCTTCCTCTTATATCCTTGGAAACCTTCTTGGGGTTACTAAAAAGAGTCAGCTCAGGGTCCCCAACAGACTGCTGCCCCCCCCACATCTTTCAGCAGACCCTCTCCAGGTGTCCTGACCATTCTCTCTCCCTCTTAAACAAATCACTCCAAGAGGGTATAGTCCCCAACCTTTTTAAGCATGCGGAAATTATCCCTATACTGAAGAAGCCAGGTGCTGACCCCTCCATCCCCGGCAACTACCGTCCCATATCGCTCCTACCATACCTTAGCAAAGTCCTTGAGGCCCATGTCTCCTCACAGCTAAGCTCTTTTGTGGAGCTGCATTATATTCTGGACCCTCACCAAGCCGGCTTCCGTCGCTTTCATTCCACCGAATCTGTCATTTTGACAGTGATGGATGAGCTTAGAGGGAGTGCTGACAAAGGGCTTACTCAGGCTCTGGTCCTCCTGGATCTGTCCGCGGCTTTTGACACGGTCGATCATAACATCCTTTTGGACCGTTTCAATAATGCCGGGTTCCAGGGGCGGGCTCTGGATTGGATCTCCTCTTTCCTTAGCAATAGATTTCAATCAGTTCGTCTTGCCAATTTCTCGTCTAAAAAGAAGAAACTCCCCTGTGGAGTCCCTCAGGGCTCCTCCCTTTCCCCGCTTCTGTTTAATCTTTATCTTCTCCCATTAATCTCTTCTCTTCGGGACAGGGAAGTTGTAACCTACAATTATGCGGATGACCTTCAGCTGATTTTCAATATCAGCATCCTCCCTTCTTCGTTAAACCACTTTCAGGGTACTATGACATTTATCAGCGAATGGATGAATGGAAACCAGCTGAAACTTAACCCTGATAAAACGGAGTTAATTCTCACGGGTGGCCCTGCTAACCCATGGAACTCTAACTTTTGGCCTCCCCACTTAGGCAATCCCCCCACCCCAGTTAGCTCCGCTAAGAGCCTTGGAATACTAGTCAGCAACGACCTATCGTTGAAGGCCCAGATCAGCTCCGTGGTCTCAGCCGGCTTCTTCCAATTGCGCCGAATCAAAAAGATTAGTAGATTCCTTTCTCAAGAAGCCTTGACCTTGGTAATCCTAGCCCTGGTCATCTCCCGACTGGACTTCTCTAATTGCCTTTACGTAGGCATCCCAGCTTATCAGCTTAGACGCCTCCAACTTGTCCAGAATCAGGCGGCCAGGTTGATCTTCCATCAGCCTAGATGGCATCACATCCAGCCTCTTTTGAAGGAACTTCACTGGCTACCTGTGGCCAAACGAGGTCTTTTTAAACTGGGGTGCACCATTTTCAAATCCCTGTACGGAAGCTCACCAGCTTTCATTTCATCTAAAATCATACGCTATGTTCCTAACCGGCTTCTCCGGTCCCTCCATCACAACCTGCTAGTCATCCCTACTTTCAAACGTAAAAAAATGGGCGGCGCTCGTCTTGGAGTACTGGCACCGCAGTTCTGGAATTCACTCCCGCTGGAGATAAGAACTGCCTCCACCTATGCCTTATTCAGGAAACTTTTGAAGACTCTGCTTTTTTCTCAGGCTTATGACAACTAGTTCCTGTCCCTCAGCCGCCTCATGTCTCTCCTAGCGCCAATAAACCGTTTGGTGAACGTGCGCTCTACAAATTCTATGTAACATAACATAGGGACCCTACACACGCCCTCAGAGCGTATGTACGGTGCGTTTCACACCTGACAGTGGTGACACAGGAAGGAATTGAGCTGTCATACTTGGCCAAGGCTGGACATCAAGGCATTGTCTGTGCAGTACTACATGTGTCGGGCACAGGTGGGTCAGGCTGTGATGTGGCACCATACTCCTGAGGTGTGAAGCAAATTAAAGTATGATGAGCTGTGTACACATGTCACGTGTGATGGTGCCCTATGTGCCACACATCTCCTTCACTCCTTTGACATGTGTGCATGTAGTACAGACTTGGTGGGCCATGCGTCACTGGCATGGCACAGTCACCGACACCCGCAAATGTCCCCTGATGCCAGGTACACGGAATGTTACCCCTGACAAGTAAATGCCCGCGTTGCACGCTGTAGCTATGTCATGTGTGTGTCATGTGTTCCCATAGGTTTGCAGTAGGTGTTTGGTCAAATGCATCTGCAGTTGCTGCAACCAACATGTGTCTGTGTGTAGATGGGCATGGCACACTGTTACGCACACCAGCACACATGTGTAATCCGACGTAAGGTGTGTATGTATGCCTCGACACGGAGTTCCAAAACAAGAACATATCTGCATATTCTCAATGTATGTGTGATCAGTCTTGACATGTAATCCTTCATGGCAAGGTGTGTGGTCTGTCCTTATTCTATGACATGTGACCTGTGCCTCTAGTGTTCCGCAACCTGTCTGTACAATAAACATCCTTCTTCTGCACATATTTGGATGTCTGTAACTCCTGTAATGCGTCTGCCTGCTCACTTACACTGGCCCACAGGTAGTTTCATGGCATGGCATATTGAGGTTGGGAATCAACGTTTGTAGCTGGCTCTTGGTAGGAGTGTCACATGCCTGGCATACGTGTCCAGGGCATATTGCACAGACCTGACACTGTATGTAGCATATGTGTATTGCCTGTTGAGCATGTGCTCAGTACATTGACATTGGTGGTGTACTGTACTCACTCTTCATTGTCCCTTCTAATTCACTGCAGGGCCCCGCCTCTCCCTCGAGCAATTCCGGACTTGGCTGACCTGAGGGAACATGACTGTATACGCCGCTACCGCTTCCCCCAACCTTTGATTGAGGACTTGACGACACGGCTGGCACCACACCTCCAACCGCTACACAGGTATCCTACTGCACTGACACCCAAGATGAAGGTGATGGCAGCCCTACATTTCTTGGCCACGGGTACCTTTCAACATACCATTGCCCATGTCGGTGGCATGTCCCAAACCATGTTCAGCCGTGTTCTGCATGATTTTTTAGAGGCCATGTTGGAGCACCTGGATGAGTTCATAAAATTCCCAACTCCTGAGCAGTTGACAGGTGTCAAGCGTGAGTTCTATGCCCTGGGAGGGATGCCCCATGTCATTGGGTCCATAGATGGAACACGTGTGGCTTTGGTACCACCACAGGCACAGGAGGTAGCGTATAGGAACCGCAAGCATTACCACTCCATTAATGCCCTTGTGGTGTGTCTTGCCAAGATGGTGATTTCACATGTCTGTGCTCGTTTTCCAGGATCAGCACACGATGCCTACATCATGAGGCGTAGCAGGGTGCCTGAAATGATGCTGCAGCTGCGCAACGAACGAGCATGTATTGTTGGTGGGTATACTCTGGCAGTCCTGTATTTAACGTCATCTTCCTGTCTTACTGCTTCTCCTGACCCACTCTTGTCCATGATGTTTCCATGTAGGGGACGCTGGCTATCCCAACATGCCATGGCTGATCACACCTCTCCGCAACCCCAGCACGGCTGCCGATCACCGCTACAACAACGCCCATGGGCGGACCAGGCGAGTGATAGAGAGGACGTTTGGCCTCCTGAAGAGCCGATTCCGTTGCCTCCACAAGACCGGTGGCGCACTCCCATATGCACCGGTGAAGGTCTGCAAGATATTCCTCGTGTGCTGCATGCTGCACAACATGGCAGTGGAGAAAGCTGTGCCACTCATCCTGGATCCAGATGAGCAGGACCATCCACCCGTGGAGGATGAAGGGCTTGGTCACAAGGCAAGTGATGTGGAGGAGGAGGAGGCGGAAGAGGACATGCGTAGTCGGCTCATACGCAACTTCTTTGCTTAGTGGTGAGTTCCAGTGTCTGAGTGTGCACGCATTGGGCCGTGTGTGGCAAGTGTTGCAATGTGTGTGTCCATCTGCATGTCTGCCAAGTGAGTCAGAGGTGTGTTTGGATGTGTCACTCGAGTGATGGTGCAATAGAAGAATGTTTTTCCAGAGTCATCATTGTCACCTAGCATGTTGACAACCTTATACGTGTCGAGTACATGCACATGCATGCGGATGTGCTTCTTTTGGCTGACTTCTGGTGTGTCTCCCACCCACAGGTACTTGCGCATGCTGTCTGCTGGTGGCATTGTTGTGCTCCTGCTATTCCTCATGAACACAGCAACATGTGCTGAATCAGCGTTACATGCACGGACAAGTTCGAAAATCTCCTTCGGGTAAGGGATGCAGCACGGCTTTTTGGGAGTGGTATTTGTTTTGAATGTGTGTGCACTGCTTCTGTTCATGTTTGGATACTTCACATACATGTAGAATCACCATGGGGCACATGACATGGAGCTGAATTCACCTGAATTGATGGTCAGACTTGGTGACACTCATCTGTAATGGGATTGTGGATTGTGATGGAGCCATCAATGTGTGTAACACTGCCCTTGGAAACATACGGGTTGCACCGGGTTGACATGGTGTGTGAATTCCCCATTAGGGGCTCAATGGTGCATAGCAGCCTCTCCGTGAGCAGCAGGGGGTGTTTAGCTGTAACCCGTCACTTGTGTGCCAGTGCCATGGATTTCCAGCATCTGTGGTGGGCATGGGGCATGGAGGCGCTAGTGGCATGTGTGTGTTTTTGGAGTGTGGTTGTGTACGGAGCTGGCTTTGGGGGGGTTGCATGCATGATTGGTATTTGGGTTGTATATGGCGTTCCCCCCATGTGAGGTGAGTTGTTTGTGTACTCACCAGGCTCTCGGACTCCTTCTAGTCCGTTTACTCCCACCGGCGGCAGCGTGACCATCACCTTCTCCTCCCAGGGATTGTAGTGTACCGGTCTGCGGGACGGACCTCCTCCAGTGATGTTGGCCTGGTTGTGGTCGTCCGTCATTTTGTGGCGGACCGTCCTCCGCAGATCATACCACCTGGCTTGGCACTCATGCCTGGTCCTACTGGTGGCCCCAACAGCATTCACGGAATTGACTATCCTCTCCCACATGGCAGATTTTTCGGATATGCTGGTCCGTCTGACCAATGTTCCAAAGAGCTGTGGCTCGACTCTGACGATTTCGTCGATAAGGACCTCCAGCTCCTCCTTTGTGAACTTTGGATTCTTGTTAGTGGGCATGGTGTGGGGTGTGGGTGTGGATGGTTGTGGGGGTGTGGGTGTGGATGGTTGTGGGTGTGTGAGTGTGGTTGTGCAGGTGTGTGTGGGTGAATTTGATGAGGGTGTGTTTGTGATGGTGGTTGTGTGAAGGAGTGCAAGTGTAAGGTGTATTGATGTATGTAGTATGGTGCAGTGCGTTGTCTCTGTGGTCTGGCAGTAGGGGATCTGTTGCAAAGGATCATGGTTTGTGTGTGCTGGGCCTTTTTATTGGTCCATTTGTGGGTGTGGCTGTGTTTGAACTTTGGGTGGGTGTGTTATAAGGAGTGGTAGTGGTTTGGGCCTCTGTTTAGCTGTTTGTCAGTTGCAGGTCAGTGTATAGGATGTATTTGGCCTTGTTGGATATGTTTTGTGGTGTTGTGTGCCTCGAATTGACTCTCCATGTGTTTTTTTGGTTTGTCCTGGTTCAGTACGACTGTTTTCTGCGTCTGTACGGTGCGTACATGGGCCATGTTGTTGTACAGTGCTGTCCTTTGCTATGGCTTAGTACGACTCGTACATGCGCGATGTTGGGTGAGGGTGCTGGTGTGTGGGCCTGGGGTAGGGTGCGTACGAACACAGGTGGGGGTACAGTCCGTACATACACGGGTGGGGGTACGGTCCGTACATACACTGGTGGGGTGGGGGTACGGTCCGTACACGGGTGGGGAGTTGGTACGCTCCATGCATACACGGGTGGGGGTACGGTCCGTACATACACGGGTGGGGTGTGGGTACAGTCCGTACATACACGGGTGGGGTGTGGGTACGGTCCGTACATACACGGGTGGGGAGTTGGTACGCTCCATGCATACACGGGTGGGGGTACGGTCCATACATACATGGGTGGGGGTACGGTCCGTACATACACGGGTGGGGTGTGGGTATGGTCCATACATACACGGGTGGGGAGTTGGTATGCTCCATGCATACACGGGTGGGGGTACGGTCCGTACATACACGGGTGGGGGTACGGTCCGTACATACATTGGTGGGGTGGGGGTACGGTCCGTACATACACGGGTGGGGAGTTGGTACGCTCCATGCATACACGGGTGGGGGTACGGTCCGTACATACACGGGTGGGGGTACGGTCCGTACATACACGGGTGGGGTGGGGGTACGGTCCGTACATACACAGGTGGGGTGGGGGTACGGTCCGTACATACACGGGTGGGGTGTGGGTACGGTCCGTACATACACGGGTGGGGTGTGGGTATGCTCCATGCATACACAGGTGGGGGTACGGTCCGTACATACACGGGTAGGGGTACGGTCCATACATACACGGGTGGGGTGTGGGTACGGTCCGTACATACATGGGTGGGGAGTTGGTACGCTCCATGCATACACGGGTGGGGGTACGGTCCGTACATACACGGGTGGGGGTACGGTCCGTACATACACTGGTGGGGTGGGGGTATGGTCAAAACACGGGTGGGGAGTTGGTACGCTCCATGCATACACGGGTGGGGGTACGGTCCGTACATACACGGGTGTGGGTACGGTCTGTACATACACGGGTGGGCTGTGGGTACGGTCCGTACATACACGGGTGGGGAGTTGGTACGCTCCATGCATACACGGGTGGGGGTACGGTCCGTACATACACGGGTGGGGGTACGGTCGTACATACACGGGTGGGGGTACGGTCCGTACATACACAGGTGGGGTGTGGGTACGGTCCGTACATACATGGGTGGGGTGGGGGTACGGTCCGTAAATACACGGGTGGGGTGTGGGTACGGTCCGTACATACACGGGTGGGGAGTTGGTACGCTCCATGCATACACGGGTGGGGGTACGGTCCGTACATACACGGGTGGGGGTACGGTCCGTACATACACGGGTGGGGTGGGGGTACGGTCCGTACATACACGGGTTGGGAGTTGGTATGCTCCATGCATACATGGGTGGGGGTACGCTCCATGCATACACTGGTGGGGGTTCGGCGCGTACATCCGCGGCCGGGGGGCGGTTTGCTCGTACATGCGGGGTCTGTGGTGGGGTGTTCGGAGCGTATGCGGGCACATGTCTCCATCGTTGCTATGGGAGTTCGGTCCGTACGGTGTTTTTTCCATACAGTTGTAAAATCGAAAGGACGGGAGTGATCGTACTTGCGCGGTTGGACTTCATTTTTCCGATTCGTACGGTAAATCGTCCGGGGATGTGTCGGACACAATTTCCGACCCGAGGACGTGTGGGGAAATGTTCCCGATGTGATTCGTATGGAGTTTTTCCCATGCGAATCGTACTTGGCAGTTTGTACGCTACTTGTACGATTCGTACGGAAAAAAATCCGGATTCAATTCGGACGGGGGACATTTTTCCAGGATCGGAATCGGCCCCTATGTATTGATATTTCGAATTAATATAATAATAAGTAATTATTAATTGGTAATTAATGTTTAATAATTATTATTTTGGGGTATACAAAATATTTAATAGTTCAATATTTTTTAATTGGTAATTAATGTTTCATAATTATTATGTTGTGGTATAATTTATTTTTAATTGTTCAATATTTTTTAATTGGTAATTATTTTTTAATAATTCATATGTTTTTGGTCATGAAAAATATTTAATTGTTTAATATTTATTATTTGTTAATTAATATTGATTAATTATTATTTATTGGTATTATTATTAATTTATTGTTAATTAATTATTCATTGGTAGTTATGTTTGTAATAAATATTTATTGGTATTTGTAAATAATTTTGAGTTATTTAATAATTACATCACTAATTATTTTAAATAATTATTTTATTTATAAGCATGTTATTTATAACTTTTACGCTATCCAACACTTTCCCTACTGTTGCACTCTCTGGAGTTGGAATAGTAATTTGTATCCCTACGCTATCCAACACTTTCTGTACTGTTGCACTCTCTGGAGTTCGAATAGTAATTTTGACCCTTACGCTATCCAACACTTTCCCTACTGTTGCACTCTGTGGAGTTGGAATAGTAATTTTTACCCGTACGCTATCCAACACTTTCCCTACTGTTGCACTCTCTGGAGTGGGAATAGTAATTTTTACCCCTACGCTATCCAACACTTTCCCTACTGTTGCACTCTCTGGAGTTGGAATAGTAATTTTTACCCCTACGCTATCCAACACATTCCCTACTGTTGCACCCTCTGGAGTGGGAATGGTAATTTCTTTCCCTACGCTATCCAACACTTTCTCTACAGTTGCACTCTCTGGAGTTGGAATAGTAATTTTTACCCCTACGCTATCCAACACTTTCCCTACTGTTGCACTCTTTGGAGTTGGAATAGTAATTTTGACCCTTACGCTTTCCAACACTTTCCCTACTGTTGCACTCTCTGGAGTTGGAATAGTAATTTTTACCCCTACGCTATCCAACACTTTCCCTACTGTTGCACTCTCTGGAGTGGGAATAGTAATTTTTACCCCTTCGCTATCCAACACTTTCCCTACTGTTGCACTCTATGGAGTTGGAATAGTAATTTTTACCCCTACGCTATCCAACACTTTCCCTACTGTTGCACTCTCTGGAGTGGGAATAGTAATTTTTACCCCTACGCTATCCAACGCTTTCCCTACTGTTGCACTCTCTGGAGTTGGAATAGTAATTTTTACCCCTACGCTCTCCAACACTTTCCCTACTGTTGCACTCTCTGGAGTGGGAAAAGTAATTTTTACCCCTTCGCTATCCAACACTTTCCCTACTGTTGCACTCTATGGAGTTGGAATAGTAATTTTTACCCCTACGCTATCCAACACTTTCCCTACTGTTGCACTCTCTGGAGTGGGAATAGTAATTTTTACCCCTACGCTATCCAACACTTTCCCTACTGTTGCACTCTCTGGAGTTGGAATAGTAATTTTTACCCCTACGCTCTCCAACACTTTCCCTAATGATGCAGTCTCTGGAGTGGGAATAGTAATTTTTACCCCTACGCTATCCAGCACTTTCTCTACTGTTGCACTCTCTGGAGTTGGAATAGTAATTTTTACCCCTACGCTATCTAACACTTTCCCTATTGTTGCACTGTCTGGAGTGGGAATTGTAATTTTTACCCCTACGCTGTCCAACACTTTCCCTACTGTTGCACTCTCTGGAGTTGGAATAGTAATTTTTAGCCCTACGCTATCCAACATTTTCCTTACTGTTGTTTTTTTTGGAGCTGGAGTAGTAGTTTTATTGTCTGTGCTATTTAATATTTTTTGTAATATTTTAGCTAATGTAATATATAAATAATTTTAACAATATTTAAATTAAATGTCATTTTTTTAATGTGTTATACATAAATATTTAATTTTTATTCATGTTATTGTTTTATGTGTATGATGTATTTGTCATTTATAATAATTTTTTAATAATTTAGAAGTTATTAAAACAATTATTAAAACTGATTATTAAGGTGCCGATTCCGATCCGGTAAAAATAATTTGCGTACGACCCGTATCCGTATTTGTTTACGTACGAGTCGTACAAGCACAGTACAAACTGGCAAGTACGATCCGTCCGTGACAAATAACTACGAATAGCGTCGGGAAAAGTCTACGAGAGTGCGTCGGAAAGTGTTCACGTCCGAATATCGTCGGAAAAAGTGTACGAAAGTGATCCGGACAGTTTCACGTGCAAATCGTAAAACACTAGTCCGAGCGCGCAAGTACGATCCCGACCGTCCATCCGAATACACAATCGCACGTAAAAAGGCCCGTACGGAGCCAACGCAGTAGCACACATGTACACGGCTAAACTAATGCCCGTGTACGAGCCGTACAGCCCCCCCACCCCCAAATATGTCAGCACCGTACACCACCCTGTCCGCACTGCACCCCAGCCCCGCAACTGTACATGCCGTACCCCCCATGTACGCGCAGCACCCCCTCATGTACGCGCCGTACCTCTGCATGTATGCGCCTTTCCCCAGGGCCGCACGTGTACGCACCGTACCCCCACCGCATGTACGCACTGTACCCCAAGCCCCCCCACCGCATGTACGCACCGTACCCCCACTGCATGTACGCACTGTACCCCCAGCCCCCCCACCGCATGTATGCAACGTACCCCAGCACCGCATGTACGCACCGCACCCCCCCACAGCATGTACGCACTGCACCCCCAGCCCCCCAACCGCATGTACGCACCTCACCCCAGCAGCGCATGTACGCACCACACACCAACACCGTACCCCAGCACCCTCACCCAGCATCGCGTATGTACGGATCGTACCTACGCAAAAAAGACTCATACAGAACCAGGACACTGCAAAACAGCACAAGGAGGGTCAAATCGACTCGCACAACAACACAAAACACGTCTACACGACAAAATACATCTCAATGACTGACCTGCCACATCCAAACAGGCCAACAGAGGCCCCAAACACAACCACCTCTTATAACACACCCACCAAAATTCAAACACAGCCACACCCAAAAATTGACCAATAAAAAGGGCCCACACACACAAACCATGAGCCTTTGCAACAGACCCACTGCTGACAGAGCCCACACACAAACAACCCCACATTACTCATACCTTCGCTACACCTTCACTCACACACCTTCACACAACCTCCTCCACAAACATCCCCCTCTTCACATTCACACACACACACTCACATTCACACCCACACACCCACAACCATCCACACCCACACCCACACCCCACACCATGCCCACAGACAAGAATCCAAAGTTCACAACGGCGGAGCTGGACCTCCTTGTCAACGAAGTCATCAGAGTCAAGCCACAGCTGTTTGGAACATTGGTCAGACAGACCAGCATATCTGCAAAATCTGCCATGTGGCAGAGGATTGTCGACAAGGTGAATGCTGTTGCGCCCATCCGAAGGACCAGGCATGAATGCCAAGCCAGGTGGTACGATCTGCGCACGGCGGTCAAGAGGAAAATGAATGAAGAATATGCCCAGACCAACATCACTGGAGGTGGGCCGCCCCGCGACCCGTACACTACCATCCCTGGGAGGAGAAGGTGATGGCCCTGCTACCGCCGGTGGGAGTACACGGAGTCGAAGGAGTCGCAGAGCCTGGTGAGTACACAAACAACGTACGTAACATGGGGGGGATGGCATCCACACCCCAACTACAACAAATGCACGCACCTACCCCCAACTACCCACCGCACACAACCACACCCAAAAACCACGCCCATGCCACTAACGTCACCATGCACCCTGCACACAAATCAAGGCAAGGCCATGTCCAAGGCTACAACAACCACAACATAAGACTGGATGTCCGGGAGGCTGGGAGGGTGGGCCCCACACAACACATTGTGAAAATGAGACGCAGACAACAATGCCCTGAGCCCACATGGCATAGGTACATACCCATGTACAATGCACAGGGACTGGCAAACTACTGACAAGGTAGCTGACACTGGGCCCTGCTGTATGCAGCACAAGGCCCTCCTGGGACCACTGTACACTCAGACACCAACTCCACAATCACAGGTATCTAGCACAGGAACTCACACTCACTGTCATGCCAGCATGCACCATGAGGGGACAGACACATCACCTGGGAGACCCAATGACAACTCACACTACACACAACAGCACGCCCGGTCACACACCCCCCCCTAACACAAGCACACACCCCCGGGGCAGGCAACGGATTCACACACTCCCACAATGGACATGTGACACAACAAGACCAATCCAGAGCCAAGTAAGCATCAGAGCCAACAATCTACAGGTCACACACTCAAGAGAACATCCCAATCTGTCCCCCGCAACATACCCATCCCCAAGTGGACACTGAGAGGAATGCTAGGGACATCCAACTACCTGGAGGAACTGTGTCAACTTGAATATGTATGAAACATGGATGTGGCATGAAACAGCATTAACATGGTCTCCCTCTCACACACAGGACAACGTAGACGATCTCCCCCCAGAATCACAGTCCCAGGCACCGCGTGAAGACGATCCCACCGGCAGCGACGACTCTCACCACTCCGTGGATGACCCCGACCAACCTGGCCCCTCTGGTGCCCAAGCCCCTGCAGCACCTGCGTCAGGTACATCTGTGCCAACCCTCAGCCCCATTCCTGCCACATCCCAGGAGACACCCAGGAGCCCTGCTCGCACTGAACAACAGAGCCAGTCTGACCAGGAGGGACAAGGTTCTGCGGGAACCCAGGAGGAGGCAGACAACCCTGCAAATGCCATCCCTCAGGGGTCCCGTAGACCCGATGTGCCCACAACGGCAGGCCAGGCTCGTGTGGGCAGGGGTGGTGGGAGTGGAGGCAGGCGGAGGCGCGAACCTGACCAGCCAGCTCAGGACCCCGGTATGTCACACATACGCAACATCCTGGACTCATACCGGCGTGACACCAGAGGCATCGACCAGGTCGTGTCCCGACTTTCCGGGATGCAGGGGACCCTCGATGAGATTAAGGACCTGCAGGTCGAGCATCATGCCAGTCATCAACAACACCAAGGACGGATGGAGGCAAGACTGGCTGAGCTCCTGGCGGTGCATAGGGACGTGAGCCAATCACTCTGTCAGATCGCCCAAAGCCTGGCAAACCCTCCCTGTACCACCAGGCGTAGACCAGCACCAGACACAGGGAGGGAGGAGGAGGAGGAGGATTCATCTGACGGAGCATCCCTAGCATCGTCAAGGCCTGCATCTGAGGGTCCCCGGATGAAGGTGGGTCGTCCACGGAAAAGACCGTGAGAGTCAGCGGACCATCCCCATCTCCCAGGTCACCTGGCCTGGCACCTGGCCCTCTGGCGCAACAGCAGCACCTCATCCAATTACATTCTCTGCCACATGGACTTGCTGGTCACAGTCTGACCAATGATGACCAACACTGTGGTCTGGACTCTGATGACTCCAACTGACAAGGATGCCATCTCCCCCTGTGAACTTTGGATTCTATGCACCCGGTAGAGCACCTTAGCACATCTACCAAAAGACTCACCCCACAAAAAATAAATTCTTATTGTTCTGCACATGAGATGTTGCTGTCATTTGGCATTATTCAACGACATATGTGTGTGGAAATGTCTAACTATGCCTGAGTGTTGAACTAACTCCAGCCATCCATACCCTGGGATCAGAGTCTGGTACAGGACACACATGGGTCAGAAGGTATCATTCAATGTAGGCATGGAGCACAACACTCACCTGTGATGGCCTCTGGCTGCTGAGGGGGTTTGCTAAACTGGGCGGAGAGACCTATTTGGGAGATCATCATCAAGGCGTAGAGGTCATGGCTCATGTGGAGGTACCCGGGGAGGGAGTCCCAGGTATGTGTGACCAGGTGGGAGAACAATGTCCTGTATGCTGGAGTACAGTGGATGTGAAGAACGGTGGCCAGGGCAAGATTGGATGCACGGAGATGGACCAACGGGTTCTAGGATGACAGACGTACAAGGTTGGTGTGTGGTCGGGTTTGTGGACTGCCTCCTGAGTGTGGGTGGGGAGTGTGGAGGTCATCCTGCAGCAGACAGTGATCCATTGCAGCTATCTGTGCTGGACGGTGAGGTGGCTGGGGCGCAGGGTGTTGAAGCTGAGGTGTGCAGATGCCCCCTGGAAGTGGACCAGTTTCCTTGGAGTTTGGATGTACTTGCTCCGTAGAGGGCAGGGCAGTATATGAGACGGATGTTGTCATGGACCTGGGGGATGGTCTGTCTTATCTTGGAGTGGATCTATCTGTGGATCATGTGCATAATGCAGAGGGCGTTGCAGCATGAGGTCCAGATGCTGTGGACTAGCATGGCATCTGTTAGCGAGCCAAACATGATGCACACCATCTTGTGTCTGTGGCCACTGGGTGATTGTGCAGGGCCCGCAGCAGCAGGCGCCATCTCCCTGCAAAATACCCCATTTTGCACACAAAGACTAGGATGTCAGAAGGACAACTGCAACAGGCGCGTGTGTAAAGTAAGGAGTGTCCAGTGTCACATGGCACACCCAGAGACAATGCATGCACAATCACCAAAGAGCCATTACACCGGATCAGGAAACTGAAGGGCGACCTGCGCACAGGAAACACACCCTCAGCAGCTGTTGATGGCCCATTGTGTGGTCGACCTTGCTAAAAGAACATACACGACCATGTACTTCATGCCCAATAGGGAGCCTAATCCATGAGCAACTGCATGCATGTCGCTAAACTACACATGGCCTCCTATGCATTATCTACAGCAAGTATGCCAGAGATGCCGCATGCAAAGTGGCAAGAGACCTCCATTGACAGAGATGAGGCACCTTGGAGTGTGACGAACACCTTTATTACTCAGCCTCACACTAATGGAAATGCATCCATTGGAACAGACTCACAGGTCATTTGGCTGAACATGTGTGACCTACACTGGACACCCCCTTCAACACACAGATGTGGTAAATCCTACTGAGCTGGCACACAAGTGAAGGGGTTGAGCCTCACACCCCTTGCTGCACACCGAGAGGCTGCAATTCCCCATTGAGGCTGTCATGGGGATGTCCCACACCATGTCCACCATTAGCATCCCGTATGTTCCTGAGGGACGTTATACACACATTGATGCCTTCATCAGAATCCACAATCCATGACAGATGACTGTCAGGAAGGGTGACCATCAATTCATGGGAGCCATGCAACACGTCATGTGGCCCATGGTGAGTGGACATGTATGCATGGTAACACAACATGCACAGGAGCAGTCCCCACATATCATAAGCACGTACCACCCACAAAACACCTTGCTGCACTCCTTACCCAAAATGACTTTTCACCATGTCTGGGCATGTAACTCTGATCCAGCACACGTTGCAATACTCATGGGGAATAGCAGGAGGGCAATGATGATATGAGCAGACGACAGCCGCAGGAACCTGGGGAGGACAGACACACAACAAGTCAGCGAAGAGCTAGTAATCCGCAGACATGTACATGTACTCTACAGGAATAATGTTGTCACCATGCTATTAATGAATTTTCTGTTCCCGCAAAAATTTGTGGAATGACATCATCACTTGAATGACACATCAGAACACACCTCCAAGTCACTTAGCACACAGTCAGCTCGACACACACATTGCAACACATGCCACACAAGGCTCTAAACGTGCACACTCAGACACAGGGAATCACCATCATGAGAAGAAGTTGCGGATAAGCTGACTCCAGATGTCCTCATCCTCATCCTCCTCGTCATCCTCACTTGCCCCGTGCCCAAGCCCTTCATCGTCCACGGGTGGATGATCTTGCTCATCGGGATCCAGGATGAGTGGCACGGCCTTCTCCACTGCCATGTTGTGCAGCATGCAGCACACAAGGAAGATTTTGCAGACATTCACCGGGGCATATGGGAGTGCGCCGCCGGTCTTGTGGAGGCACCGGAATCTGCTCTTCAGGAGTCCAAACGTCCTCTCAATCACGCGCCTCGTCTGCCCATGGGTGTCGTTGTACCGGTGTTCTGCGGCTGTTCTGGGGTTGCGGAGAGGCGTCATCAGCCATGGCATGTTGGGATAGCCAGAGTCCCCTACATGGAAACATCATGGACAGAAGTGGGTCAGGAGAAGCAGTAAGATATTAAGATACTGCTAAATACAGGACTAACAGAGTATACCCACCAACAAGACATGCACGTTCGTTGCGCAGCTGCAGCATCATTTCAGGCACCCTGCTACGCCTCATGATGTAGGCATCGTGTGCTGATCCTGGAAAACGGGCACAGACATGGGATATCAGCATGTTAGCAAGACATACCACAAGGGCATTGATGGAGTGGTAATGTTTGCGGTTACGGAAGGCCACCTCCTGTGCCTGTGGTGGTACCAAAGCCACATGTGTCCCATCAATGGCCCCAATGACATGGGGCATCCCTCCCAGGGCATAGAACTCACCCTTGACACCTGTCAACTGCTCACGAGTTGGAAAATGTATAAATTCATCCAGGTGTACCAACATGGCCTCTAACACATCATGCAGGACACGGCTGAACATGGTCTGGGACATGCCACCTACATCAGCTATGGTCAATTGAAACGTACCCGTGGCAAAGAAATATAGGGCCGCCATCACCTTCATCTTGGGTGTCAGTGCAGTAGGATACCTGTGTAGCGGTTGGAGGTGTGGTGCCAGCCTTGCGGTCAAGTTGTCAATCAACGGTTGGGAAAAGCGGTAGCGGCGTATACAGTCACGTTCCTTCATGGCAGCCAAGTCTGGCATTGGTCGGGGGAGAGGCAGTGCCCTGCAGAAATTTGGAAGGAATAACGAAGATTGAGTACAGCACTACACCAATGCCAATGAACTGAGCACATGTTCAACAGCTAATACACATATGCTACATACAGAGTCAGTTCTGTGCAATGCATCCAGGACACGTATGCCAGCCAGGTGATACTCCTACCAAGAGTCAGCTACACATGTGGGTGCTCAAGGTCAACATGACATGCCATGAAACTAGCTGTGGGCCAGTGTAAGTGAACAGGCAGACGCATTACAGGAGTGACAGACATCCACATATGTGCAGAAGAAGGATGTTTTATCATACAGACAGGTTGCGGAACACTAGAGGCACAGGTCACATGTCCTTGAAATAGGACAGTCCACACACCTTGCCATGAAGGGGTACATGTCAAGACTGATCACACATACATTGCGACTACGCAGATATGTCCTTGTCTCGCAAGTCCATGTGCGATGCATACATACACCCGTTACGTCTGATTCCACATGTGGCCTGGTGTGCGTAATAGTGTGCCATGCCCATCAACACGCAGACACATGTTGGATGCAGCAACTGCAGATGCATGTCACGGAACAACTACAGCAAGCTCATGGGAACACATGACACACACATGACATAGTCACATCGTGCAACGCCAGTAGTTACATGTCAGGTGTCATTATCGTGTACCTGGCATCAGGGGACAGTTGCGGGTGTAGGTGACTGTGCCATGCCAGTGATGCAGTGCTCGACTGTCCCCAGAGAGTAGCTCCTCTGTATGAATTGATATCAAGTAATTTGCTGTTGTGTCATGCTCCCCATTGTTTCCCAGTGGCATGGTGGGTAAACCAACTGTGTGGTGCAGGGCCTACATATGTTTGGAGTATTGTAGATGTTACTCATGTTGCTGTTCATGCTATGCACTGTGACCTATGTAGTTTGGACTCATGTGTCATATGTATACAGGTGTCTGATCATTTCATGTCTCTTCACCTTGCCCACAGCATCGTCGGGGGAAACCGAGGAAGACACTGGCACGGACGTGGGGGAGGGATCCAGCACCGGGGCCACCAGTGCTGGGGAGTCTGGCGCAGCAAGTGGCACGGAGGCCGAGGGGAGTCAGCCGGAGGACCTGTCCAGTCCCAACACCGACTATGACGCTGACGGGTCCGAGGCAGAGCTCCCAGAGGGGACGGAGACTGCTCCCAGAGCTGAAAGCAGCACTCCATCTCTCGCCGCACCCTCCATTCCCATCACCGCCCTCCCACTTGCTCGGGTCCCTTGTGTCCGTGCTAGGCGACAACAGGTGCGTGAGAGACGGCAAGGAGGCGTATTTAAAAGGTGAAGGGTGCACTTCCACTCCGGATCATTCTGTGGTGTGTAGGCACATTCAATTGCATGGTGCTTGTAATATACACGCTCATAATTTAGCTTGTATTCTGAAAGGGATTCGTGTGCCAGTTATGACACCATCTTGTACGCTGCTTGCTAACGGTAGTTATGTGCTATTCAATGATGAAGCTTGCTGTGGGATGCTGGTGGGAATTCCTCACATCGTGACTGTATCACTACGAGTGGTTTTCTGTATTAACGTCCTTTTCCCACCCACGCATGGCCGGCTCGATGTATCCATCTGGCCTTCCATTCCAACCTTGAAAGCAGAGTTTAACAAGATGAGCAGAATAAGGGCTCTATTGTCTCCAAAACAAGTCGTGTTGACTTCATCCCGAGAAACATTTGTCCTTCACGTAGCTAACACGCGCACAGAGGTGCAAGCGCTTTTGAACACTGATCTCCCACTAAATTTTGGGACTCTGATTCAGACTATCTTACATGCCTCGTCAACAAGTGGCCTGGCTGATTTTTTCTAAATTGTGGGCTCCGGCCTCGTGACCTCCTTCCAAACTATGTTTGGTGTGATCCCCGCATTTAATCATTCGATTTTTTCTAGCATCTTCGGAGGTCTCCCTTTGCTTCTCGCCCTCGTAGCTGGGGTGCTATTATTGATCTGCGTTCTACGCTATGGCTGCACAACTTGCGTTACAAGACAGCATGCCCCGGCTGCTCCATCTTCGGAAACAGATGCTTGAATTCTACGGCACTCTGCCGCTGGAGACCTTAAGCATTGCCTATGGATTGTCCTTCCGGTTTCCCTTCTTTACCTGCGTGCAACCTGTCTTTCATTGCCTAGATTGTCCATTCGAATGGGCTCTGGATTTGTGCCTGTCTAACTCGGTGTCTCCTGCCCCGGATTATGATCGACTGATGAGCCCCTTAGTGGCTCATGAGTTGGACTGTTCTGGCGTCAGGATCATGGCCTGTGCTGCAGCACATGGAGTCCTAGGGAATTGGGACATCGGAACGGCTGCAACTGAATTCTTATCCAGGAGTTATCTTGATGTCCCCACCTGTTGTCCACAAATGGTGCTGGATGCCCCGATTGTTGAGGAACACGTGTGTTCTTTCCCCCTGCTGAACTGGATGGCAGATAATTTTGCGGGACGTTCAAATGATTTCCTCCTGGAAGCTGTTGCAACTTATTGTGCTTATACCTTGATGGATTGACTTTAGCCCTGCTCATTTCATGGTGCATCCATCGATGTTATATTTTTCCCCTTTTACATGGTTAATTTCCCTGCAACATCGTTCATTATTGAAATTTCTTTTCTGACTTTTTCGCTTCCCTTCTATGGACTTCCAGTTCATGCCCTTGGTTCCGTTCTATCAAACTTGAACTCTGCGTTCTAGAATTTGCGCCCCTAGTGGTTAGTGGTACGAACAAGGGGGGGTGTAGTGATGATTCCTATCTCCCTATGTACAATGCTAAGTTGGCACCACCGCGTTAGTTGTTAGTAAGCCATCTTGCCAATTTTGCTGCTTTTGCACGCGACACTGTGGTTGCGTGTTATTAATTGAAAAATGCCTACTCGAGTTTGCTTCACATGAGAACTGTCTGTTGTTTGACATTCTTCACAGTGGGCAGCGAGGTTGTACTGTACATTGTGTACACAAACAGTCTGGGTGACTAGATGGTGCATGTTGTTGTGTGCAGGTTGATCGTCCCACTATTTAGCCATTACATGCACGCAGCTGCAGATACCTGATAGACGAGTGCTTGCCATATTGCAGTGCAGCACGTTTTAGTTTCATTGTGATGGAGAACTTTCGCAGGAGAAGAGACTAGATGATCCTGTGATGTGATTCCACTGAGCTGATCTGTACGGTGGGGGGTCCCCCATTCAAGCCTAGAGACCTTCTATTAGTCTAATGATACTACTATTGGTTTACTGGCGACAGGAAGGTTGCGGTTTCCACTGTCATTTTCTTATGATTGCGCCTTTCATTGTCTATGATATTGCAACAATGCTGATGCTTCTGAACTTAACCATTTGTCTGCTTATGTTAGCCACAGTACTGCATCTTAGGATGCGAGGTTCATTGAATGAACTCTTTCAACTTTACCGTGTCTTTGTCTATTCTGTTGTGGACTGATCTGAGAATAATGACGAACAGGTGTTTCTGATTCCCACCATTCCTGAGAATATTGTAAGTCGCTTGTTCAGGGTTGTCTATACATTGGGACCGCCGAGCTCAACCTCGGCTAACGAATGGGACACTAAGCTAGTCGGATAAGGGGTTCTGGGTTCTGAGGGGAGTTTGTGGTACACCAAACATGTCTCCTTCGTGCCAGGCACCGCACCCCCTGCCCCTGTCTCCCCTGCTGCCGTCAATGCAGAGTCTGTGGACATTCAGCGCCAGTTGCAGGTTGGTCAGACATCGCTGCTGCGTGTCCTCCATGGCCACACCAGACTGCTGACACGGATGGTGTCGTACATAGAGGGCATGTCATCAGCGATGTCTGACCAACGGATGTTGCTGAGGTCCATGGACTTGTCACTGATGGCAGCAGTGGGTCTCCTGCAGCGCTCCGTCCCCCCCCTACCCCGGCACCATCGGCACTTCCCACTCCCATGCCTGTCCCATACACACCCAGACGTCCCCATGCACGCACCCCACCAGACACAGGCAGCACACCACCAGGGAAGGCCAAGCGCACACCTCCTGTCACGCACACACAGGGGGGAGAAGGCACAGCCACTGGGTCGGGGGGCAAACAGCAGCCACGCTGTCACAGTAGGAGTCCGCAGTCCTCACGACCCACTACCTCCAAAACCACTCCCCTTGGCTCTCCTGCCCAACAGTCGGACAGAGAGTCCTTCATGGCCAGTCTGTCCCTCAGCCCCAGTGTGACACCACCCCGCAAGCGTTTGAGGGATTCCCCGGGCAGGGAGTTGAGTCCCCCCCCCTGTCCACACCCTCCCCCAGTTGCGCTGCAACCCATCCCTCCGACCCCCCCCCTCCTTGGGGCCTGTGGTTCCTTCGGGTGCAGGGGAGACACTGGAAGAGCTTGCGGCCGTGTGCAGCGCCATACTGACCTCCTCCTTTGGCGCTGCCCCACCCCCTGTGGTGGAGTCGTCCGTCCCTGCACCCACGACACCCACCCGTGCCCCTCCTGTCCCTGCGGTGCCTGGTTCTTCCCCCCCACATGATGCCCCCCCTTCTGTGGATGATATGGTACAGTGAACTGTGCAGGCAAGCTAGGGGAGACGCGTCCCAACGTGTCCCCCACCAGGACTTCGCATCTGGCGTGGCCTATGGGCTTGGTGAATAGTGTACTGTAGCTAATTTTCTTCGAAATGCTGAATGTGGTTTTTGGTTTTTCGTTTGCACACTATTGCTTTTCTGGTATTGCTGTTGGTGCTGCTGCTCCCTGAGTTGGGGTGGTGATAATGTGTTGGGTGTCTGGGAAATGTTGTAGTGTGCTGCTCATGGGGTGGACCCTGGTATCTGCATGCCGTCACAGGGTGTCTGCATATATTCTTAGGTCATGTTAGCTCATACTGCATGGTGACATTGTCCCAAGGTGTGTTCCTTCCTCTGTGGCACCTGACATCTTCCCTGCAGGGTGTTTCCCAATTGTTGTGCTGAGCTGTTTCAACATTTCCTCGGTGTGTGACACATCCCTTCAACTTTGGCCATGCATGCTCTGCAATGTTTCCGCCTGCATCGTTTGTGCCATCCTTGGTAGTCACTGTACTTGTGTATGGAGTATGTTGCCATGGCTTAATGTGGACATGGTCCCTTTTCCGCACTATGCATGTGTGTACTCCCAGCCTAGCACACATGTGTTACTTGTTCTGCATAGTATTTGGGCACCTGACTGACAATTGTGGGCATTGTATCTGTGTGTACTCCACCCTTTTCCTTCCATGGGAGGCAACAACTTGTTGGCTGCCCCGGCACCTGTACATTCCTATCGGCCCTGGAATGTGGGTGACAGTGTGTGTTCCCTTAGGCTCTCTTAGTTTAGTGGTGTTTAACATGAGGATACAGTCTTGTTGCATGATCTCAGTGTGTGTATTGTGCTGCCTCCGCCAGGGGTGGGTATGCATGTGTAATTTGTCATCACACCCACATGTGGTGTGTCATGCAGTGGGGGAAGGACATCCTCTTGGGAGTGGGACACTGCTGTCAATGATGTGTTGTCATGGCACTCTCAACATTGTCGCACATTGTGGATGCCTTCATGCACCCATGGAGTTTTGCGCATCGGAGGGTGATGTACACACCCCGATGTCTCTGTCCACTGCTGGGGGTCCTCTGCACCCACCCCCATATGTCTGTCCGCTTCTGGGGGTCCTCTACACCCACCCCTCATTTGTCTGGGCACTGCTGGTCGTGATAGGCACCCACCCCTCATTTGTCTGGGCACTGCTGGTCGTGATAGGCACCCACCCCTCATTTGTCTGGGCACTGCTGGGAGTGATAGGCACACACCCCTATGTATCTGTCCACTGTCGTGGTACGAGCCGTACCCACGCGCTGATGGCCTGGGTACGGCCTGTACCCCTACGGCACCCCAGCTTTGGCGGTGCGGCCCGTACCCATGCCTTTGGGACGTGGGTACAGGCCGTACTGCCATTGTTGGTGTGACGTAGGGGTAGGCGTGGTATGTGCCGTACCCACGCGCTGATGGCCTGGGTACGGCCCGTACCCCTACGGCACCCCAACTTTGGGGGTGCGGGCCGTACCCATGCCTTTGGGACGTGGGTACAGGCCGTATCGCCATTGTTGGTGTGACGTAGGGGTAGGCATGGTACGGCCCGTACCCACGCTCTGAGGGGCGTGGGTACGTCCCGTACCACCATTGTGGTGGTGATGGGTACGCGTCCACGTCCACTTCCGTTGTGGCGGGACGTGGGATTGGTGGACACGCCCCCCGAAGTGACCAGACCATGGAGGTGATTGTTGTGCAGGATATCTTTGTTGTTTGTGGGGTGTGTGTTGTGTTTCCTGCCCCTTGCACACACCCCCCCCTTTGCCCCTGGGTGTTGTTCTGACCTTCTGCGGCGTCTGCGTCGGTTTCGGAACATGAGGTGGTAGGCTATGAGGGCCGGGATGACGCGTAGGTTGGGATCCATGGCTGTCCGTCGCGTACCGGTGCTCCTTGTTCGCGTCGGCCTCAATTTCCCGGCAGTTTTTGGCTCCCGTAAAAATTGCTACATGCGGAGTGACGTCGGCACGAATCGTACTTGCTGGTCCGTGAAACGCTGCCTGACTCCGTCCGGACGTCGCGTATGCGCCGCCCAGATTCAGATTTGTATGTATTTTTTTGCCGGTCGGTGTTTTTTATGACTCGTACGGAAATGGTGTTTCTGTGCTCTTGCGAGTTTGTAAGGTGTTTTTCCCGCATATGAGTCGGACGGAAAAAACGCTCCGTACGACCATTCGTACCCGGGTTTTACAGGATCGGAATCGGCACCTAAGTAAGTATATATATTATATGTATCTGTTTAATTAATGTTTTATTAAATTATATATATTAATTATTAATTTTAAACATTATAAAATATATTTAATTATGTTTATTTTATTTATAAGTATTATTTGGTTTATTTTACATATTTTTTTTTACTAAAAAATACCCTATATTTTTAGTAACGATATTTTTGACATTCTATATTTTATTTTCGATATTTTTGTACTTACCATGTTGTAGATAGGATGTCGATATTCTTGACATCGATATTTTTGCTCAGTGATCCCATAGGGTCTATAGACGGGACCCATGTGCTCATATATCCCCTATCCCAACTAGAATACCTATTCAGGAACCACAAGAAAAACACCCATTCCCTGAACATCCATGTTGTCTGCAATGCACACAATATTATCACAGATATTGCGGCACATAGGCGCACCAGGTCGGTGATCGAACAGACATTCGGGCTCCTCAAATCCCACTTTAGGTGCCTGCAAAAGAGCGGTGAACCTTGCAGTATGCGCCTGAGACTGCTTGCAAGATTGTGGCAACCTGTGCCATACTCCACAACATTGCCTGCAGGAGAGGTTTACCCATTTAGGTGACCAGATTAGACTTCGAGAATGAGGATCCTTGCCCACCTGCCCAGCAGCCAACCAAGGCAAGCAGAGCAGCTAGGAGGAGTAGGTGCTAGGAGCACATAGCCAGACATTACTCTGCACAGTAAGATATGTCCATATACAAAATGCTGTCAGAAAAAGCCACAACAAGTAATTGATTGTTCAAAATTAAGCTCCCTTTAATGGCAGGGTTCAACAAACATTGACAGACAACCTGTTTGTCACACAAAAGCATATATACATTGAGTGCACATGTTGGTTGGTTACATCACTGCCAACTGAAAGGGAAGAACCGAAAAAGCAATGCCTGACTTTCACCCAGCACTAATTTCTGTGTTCAGTATGCGAGCTTGTGCCATGAGGAGGTGCTGGAGAGCGGCTGCTAGTCTGTCACAGCATACGAGTGTCAGAGGCAGATACACTGCTGTGGCTTGACACCTCACTGTATGAAGCCTCAGCATCCACCCCGCTGGTAATGTGGGCAGTTTGGATGGCTTCCACAGCTGCTGTGATCTGGACTAGGCCCCGTGAGACAACCTCACTATATTGGCCCATCTCCACCTGTAGGGACACTGTGCGCTTCGACAGGGTAGTGGTAGCCTGTGCCAGCCTCCCTATAGCCCCTGTCATGGCATCCATCCTGGCACCTCTGCTCCTCTCCCTGTGCCTTTGCAGGCTCCTGTCCTCTGGCATCTCGATGCAGAGTTGGCTAACAGCACCTGCTAGTGCATCCATTTTGGAGTCCACGCGGGCCTGATTGCCAACTGCTTCGTCAATCTGTTGAAGCCCAGTGTCAATTTCCGGTTAATCAACCACATTTGTTTTTGCTTTAGGCACTGAACCTGCAGCATCGTCTCCTCCAGCCCGCCATACACCGCCTGTTGGCCGGACGTCACCTGAGACCCAGATGCCTGCCTTGTCTGATGGCACCTACGTCCAAGTAAAGTGGAGCGCTGCTGTTGGACCCTGCTGCCTGGATGGTGACTAGGGGTGGGTGACTGTCTGGGATCTTGCACCTCTACTGCTGCTGGATGTGCGGGGATCGACCCAGTGCTGGACTGGCCATGCAATGTGGTAGACACACTCTCAGGCACTCCACTTGGGTCTTCCTCCATCTGGCCCTGCCTTCTCCCTCATCTGCCGACCCTTCGAGTACTTCCAGAGGTGTATCTAACTGGATAGTGGGAATATCTAAAATGTTACGTGTGACACACTATCTCATTGGTCGTGGAACATCATTCTACAAATATCTGACACTGACTACACAGTTTATGTCTATGACTATATTTCCCATCATGTGTGATTTTTTTCTACATGTACATGAACCATCCAGATATGTCTGTGTAAGGCTGTGTTACATGCATGTAGACACCAGGTTAAAAGGCAGAAAAGGTGGCATAGTAGATGTTTTGCACTTACTTGGTGATTGAGACGTGTCCAGGGTCCCAAATCCTGCTACTGCCTCTGGCTCAAGGGTCGTCACCACCATTGCTTCCATTGTTGAGTTTGGGGGTGAGGTTGAGGGACCACCTCTTGTTGCCCAGGTGTGTTGGTACACTCTTTCTTTAGCATGAGACCGTAGGTCGTAACACCTCTTTTTTATTTCCTCGACTGAGCGTTTTGCCACTCCCAACAGAATTTTCCCTCTGCTGCATGTCCTTCCATAGTTTTCTTTTCTATGACTCGGGCACAGTCATGGAGGCATGACCAAAAACCTGGTCTTGATTATTGCAGCACTCGTCCATCAAAATTTCAAGTTCTCTTTTTGAAAATGTTCATTTTCATTTTCTCAGCGATGCCTCTTGCTCTCCCAGTTGGCTGGCCATTTCTGGTGGTGTAGTGACTGCTTTTTGGGCTCCTCAGCTCTCTTTGGGGGTGCAGCAGTTCTCTCCTCCTCACTCTGCCTGCCTGCTCTCCTGCCTTCTCCTGGGCAGCACTTTCTGTGTTTGGGGTCCTTTTCCTGACCCAGGAAGCAGAAAGGCAATTTTTTAACAATGCAGTCGCTAATTGCGATCACAATTTGCGACCGCATTCACAGATTGTGACTGAATAGGAAATCACAATTTGCGATTTCCTATTTTGCACTGCAACTCATTAAAGAGTAGCTAGATAGGGCCCCATTTGGACTGTACATATGATTTTGCCATTTCCTAATTGTGAGTCGCAAAAAGTTGCAATTGGGAAGTCACAAAATCTGGCGATCGTACATGTGGCCCATAGTTAGGTTTAGCAAACTGTTCACTCTTCCCTAAAAGAAAGTCATGTTTTATTTGCTTGAACGATGTTATGTCTCCCTTATGGAACAGATCCCTCACCTTTATGCACCCATTCATTTTTCAGTGTCAAAATTTCTCTATCTCTTACCATGACTTAATTCTTCGTTCACAAAACAGGAAGTGAAGGGAGGTGGGTAATTATTTAAACTTTCTTAGTGGCAATGCTGTCTCAACCACTCAAGGTCACTCCCAACACCACAGAGCCCATGACCACTTTAGTTCTATCTTTTTTCCCGGTCCATAGGAGTTCCCATGGTGACCATCTGGCTAACCTATGGTTCAGAAAAACGAATTGCTTTTTTTATTCTGCTCTATATAAGTTGCCCCTGTACCTTAATTAAGCAGCTTTGCAGTAGGAGGAAAAGTCGGGGACTCCAGCTCACTTAATTTAGGGTGGAGAAAGAATTACCTGTGCCCTATTCATTCTGAGCAATGTTTTCTATCTAGTTTAGATTACTCGACCGCCACACATCCATCAGGCCAATTTCAGACAGCCATTGCAACCCAGGCCTTGAGAGTACTGTTCTGCTCCTGTCCCGTCCTATCACTATTGTCAACTACTACCAAGTAGCCCTAGCCCTGTCATCAGATCGCCATTAACAATGACAAGAGTTCTAATTTCTGATCTGAGGAAATGTTTCTGACTTGTTGAGAACATACACCTACGTGAATGAAACCTACGTGCCCGCAGGTGGGCCAGTGGCGTAACGAAACTTGAGGGGGCCCCCCTGCAAAGTACATGGAGGGGGGCCCCCATTCTCCTCCCCAGTCAAGAGCCCTCAGGCCAGCGACCCACCATACTGCAGGGGCTCACCCCAGCCATAAAAAAAGGATTCTGGTTCCTCTATTGGTCACATCCGCCCTCTCATCGAGCGATTTACATACATCAGTAAATGCTGCTGCGCCCTCCAGCAAAGTTACATAACACTGCCTCCAGCCGGCCCACCAAACACATCCTCCAACTTGTTGACCCACCTTCAAGTGAAGACCGCTCAGTTAACCACCTCCAAACGCAGGTCACTTCCGTCGTGCCTGCTACTAACGCATCCATTACACTCTACCCTCACCCCTATGAAACCCGCAATTATGCTTTTCTGCCCGCCTTTAAAACCACCCCTCGGATGTCACTGCAAACCTGTGACCGCCGCCTACTGCTCCCCTGTCCATCACCCACAGAAAGACTGATGACCGGTCACCATCTAACCACTGCCTACCAGTAAAGACAGAGCCTTTCAGCTGCTGGCCTCCCCAATGCCACTATGGAAGTTTTAAAAATGTTGAACAATCTCTGCAACTGACCACCTCAAAACATCTCTTCCTGCTAGCCTATACGGCATCAAAGCCGTTCCTGCTACTTTTCATCCTCTGCATGATGCACACAATAATATCAAATGTACAAAGTGTCCGATTTTTGTTTCCTCACGCCAACATTAATTTACACTATGTACCCCACTAAACCATACCTGCTGTCAAAGGCAAACCAGATCCCATATGTAGCACCAGTCAACAAGTACCCCAAGGACAAACACCAGAGAGAATGAGCGATTCATGAATTAAACCTACAATGACAACGTAGCATTTCCCCACCAACTGTCAGCCCAGCGAAGTCTGCAACCGCACAGTAGCCATCAATACCAGCAACGTCTAAAGCGCATTTCCACTTCCTTTCTTTGGCAGCTCCTGATACATATACGTATGCCTTCTGGGCGCCATCTACCACAGACCACAGCATTCTTTGTCTCCCTAAGACTAACCGAATGCTGTCGGTGAACGCTTCTCTTCCCCCTTCCTTACTAATAACTAATGGAGGATAACGAAAAAAATATATAGTATTTTCTTATGCAAATAGCGTATCAAGCACTTGCTGCCGGCAGTCCTCACCAGATCCACACAAATCAATATTCTGCTATCGCACCATCCTGTCACCCCTATTATTATCTGAAGATATTTTTTTATCCCTTCCTTGAACTGGGAAAAACAATACTTTGCACAAAAACAAGTCCCTTTAAAACCTTTGCTACTTACAGACTCGCAAAGCACTTCCTTGTTTTACTAACTGTTGTAAAACGGATAACTCATTCTAGGATTGGGATTGTTGTTTAGAGGTGTGGAAGTTAGTACTGAGACATAGGATGATTTTTTGCATACACTCGTTCTTCCCTGCATGCGCACACAAAGCAACATTACAATTTAGCTAAACAAATTGTTCAGAAATGTACCGCAAGGTAAAGAAACAGCCCAAATTATTTTTACAAAGAAAAATAGACAATCGTCAACTTTATACCCCATAAAAGCCTTAGCGTGCACAGCTTGCTCAAATCCACGCTACCTAATTCTACTAAACTCAGCACATTTGAACCTCTCATAATTCCATGCCACACTATTCAACTATAAATAATTTAACCCTACATTCCATACCACATAATTACAATCCTAAATATGAAAAAACATATATTTCTACTTCACTCCATACCTCATAATTCCACATCACATAATAACATTCCACACAACTTAATAGCACTCCAAACCACATAATTACACTCCACACTACACAATTCAAGTACACATAATTCCACTTCAACCTATATAATTATACGTCACACAACATATTTACACGCAACTCCAAAACACAGAATTACCCTCCACAAAATACAACTCTGCAAAATGCTACATAATTCCACTCCGCACAATTATACACCACACCATGCCACATAATTCCACACATCACAATTCCACAATTCATCCCCACACAATTCATCACACATAATTACTCCACATAATACCACTCAGCACCACATAATTAACCTCCACATAATTATGCTCTCATCCATATTGCATAAATACACTCCACATAAATCCAGTCTGTCACGTAGCAACATTCCACATAACTACACTTCACACCATGCCTCATAATACCACTCAACATAATTTTCACCCAGCAGCGAACACTTCCACGTCACACATTTCAACTCTACACATTTCCATTCCACACCACATAATTCAACAACAAACTACATAATTCAAACCAACAACAGAATTACATACCACACCACATACATCCAATCTACACCACAAAATTCCACATCATGCTATAATATTTAACAGCACACCACATAAGTAAACTCCACTACATACCACTCCACAACGCAAAATACCATTCCAGATAATCTCACTCCAAGACACACAATCCCACTCCATGACACACAATCCCACTCCACATAATTCCAGTACACTCAATACCACACAATTACTATACACATAATTACATTATTTCGCTACACAGATCCAATCCACACAACACAATTCCACAACTAACAATTCCAATCCAAACCACATATGTCCACTTGACACCACACACATTCACTCCACTCCAAGCAGAAAACACATAGGTAAAATACACTGTCCTTTACAATGTCAATATCTCTAACTCTCACAAATGCGAGACCAATTGCATTGCAAATGCTTGTTTACCTTCCAATGCGACCGAGCAGATCCTGTTCATTTTTTTAATTTTTATTTATTTTATGGAGTTTTATATAGCTCGAACTTGACCCGTATCGGGTATCGTAGCGCTTTACATGAGCACCAGTTGCGTTACATGAGGACACATTCATATTTGTTAGGCACAGGGAGATTAAGAGATTTGCCCAGAATCACAGGATGTTCAGCGTCATTGCTGAGACTTGAACCCAGTTCCCCAGATTCGAGGTCAACCGCCCTAGCCGTTAGGCCAACTCCTCTCCCAAGTATGAGTAAGAATAGGCATTCGAAGGGCTAAGCAGAAGAGCTGAAGTATGTAGATGTAAAAGTAGCGGAAGGTAGGTTCAAGTAGGAGTATGCAGGAGTAAGAGTGCAAGTAGGAGTAGGTAGGACTAAGTTAATGGTAATAAGGGCATTGGTAAATACGGTAGCAAAAGTAAGAATAGCAGTTAGAAGACGTAATAGGAGTAAGAGGAGAAATGAGTAAGAGCAGGAGGAAATAGGCGTAATAAATTGTAAGTGGAAGCAAGAGTATGTTGGAATAATAAAACGTAAGAGTGGGAACAAATATGAGGTGTAAGAAAAAGGTAAAATTAAGAGGTTACGTAGCACAGTAAGACGAAGTATGAAACCTATGAGTAGAAACAAAAATCAGCAGTAGGCATAAGTAGGAAAAGTTAGTAAATTAAGTGCAAGATTAATGAAAGTAAGATTGAAAGAGACCAAGATGAGAAAAGAAAGACGAAGACAGCAAATCCTTCCATATTCTTCTACGACTCCAGTACTAACAAAGCGTGACATGCTTTTCAATTTATGCACACATCAGATGAAGAGCAAGGACCTTCCATTAAGCGCTATTGTAACACGCTTCAGTTGGTAACTTGCGTGCAGCTGAAATAGGTACAATTTATGTGTTTTATAGCGCTCACAAACAGCATAAGCGTGTTTCTTGGCACTATTTCAACAAAAGTTAACACTATGCCACTGGCAGAGGTGCAATTTGTTTTATTAATGGGTTGCACACAGACCGGTCTCTGTGACGTGCTGTTCGACGAAAAAGTGCAAGAAAAGACTTCTTAATACCACGTGAGCAGCACTTCAGAACTGTTTGGATAAAGCTTAGCCGATGCCCGGGAGCCGAATAGTGATTTTTGTGTGTCTCTGGCGCCCAGTAGCAGTGCGTTTACCCCGAGGGCCACATTTGGCATGTTCTGATTTGAACTCACCATTATAGAGAGAATGTAATACTAGGTCATTTATTGTCACATGCAACAAGGGTAGTCAATCCCGGCCCCCTTTCTCTGTAGTCCCCGGCACCTGTTTAGAGGTGGACAGGAAGGAGCACTCTCTCCTTCCAGCACAGCAAGCAATACCACAGAACAGCACCAAGACCAACACAAACGGCTCCCAGTAGCTCAGCTCATGTGCCCCGGTAGATGTGAGGCTGTGAGCTGATGAGTAAGAGGTTTAGGAGCAGGGTGAGGAGCTGGCAGCCTACACCAGGGTGGAGCAACAGCACCAAGGCGTCTACAGCAACAGGGGACGGGTCTCCTCAGCTACGAAGTGTGAGGCCAGCACGTGGGAGCCATGCAGCGGCAGCCAATGCTTGTGAAGCAAGTAATCAAGCATTGGCAAAGGTAAAATAAAACCAAGCTAGTGCCAACTAACACGAAGGGTGGGACGGGGAATGGTAAAATTGGGGGCAGGAGGCAGGCCCGGCTCCGGGAATTTTTATTTGGGTGGGCCAAGGGTACATTCGGGTGGGCCACTGCTGGCCCGATTTATCGCTTATATATCTAGCCAGGCCTGCTTCTGGGCCCTCCTTTATCTCTCCTTACTCTTACAAGGCACAGTAAAACGCACTCTTTTCAAAGTCTCTTTCTAAATGTTATCACTCTCAAAAAGTGCTTTTCTTCCATGCAATGTCACTTTGATGGGAAGAGGAAGTTTCTAAGGTGGGAGTATCTAGCAAGTGACACTACCCGGGCTTCCTCTGTGCGAGCCTTCAGGGAGAAACCCTCTTCATTACTACCTCCACCTGACCTCTGACTCTGCAGCGCACTCTCTTACAGGCTTGATTATCCACTTTTCTACCACCCTTCTCCATCACACCTTATCTCACACCTGACCTTGGGCCCTAGCCCCATATCAGCCACCATTCAGTTCCACTTTCACTATTCCCAGTAAAAAACAATAGTAAAATCACCTTCAAACTTGAAACATTGAATATAGCAGTAAAAATAATTAGCATGCATGATAAAGTATGCTCCACAGTTGTCCTAATCACCTGACTGTTAATTAAATAAATGAAAACAGAAAGGCCATGACAGGGCCGGCTTTATTGCTGGTGCAAACGTCTTTTTGACCTCTTTGTTGACCTCTTTCTCTGTAGATAGCTTAACTACCACCCTCCAACAGTACCCTTCATCTCGCCATAGCCACTCCCCCTCATGGCCTCCACCTCAGACTCCCTAACTACCACCCTCCACCAGTGTCCCCCATCTTTCTGTAGCTCCCCCACACCCCATGACCTCCTCCTCAGATTCTCTCACTGCCACCCTCCACCAGCGCCCCTCATAGCTTCGTATTTCCCCCCACCCCATGACCTCCTCCTCAGATTCCCTGCCACCCTCCACCAGTGCCCCTCATCTCTCTGTAGTCCCCCCCCCCCCCCATGACCCCCTCATCAGATTCCTTCACTGCCACCCTCCACTAGTGCCCCTCATCTCTCTATAGTTCCCCCCACCCCATGACCTCCTCCTCGGCTTCCCTCGCTGCCATCCTTCACTAGTGCCTCTCATTTCTCTGTAGCCCCCCCACCCCATGACCTGCTCCTCAGATTCCCTCACTGCTCCCTCAACCAGCGCCCCTCATCTCTCTGTAGTTCCCCCCCACCCCAGACCTCCTCCTCAGATTCCCTCACTGCCACCCTCCACCAGTGCCCCTCATTTCTCCATAATTCCCCCCACCCCCATAACCTCCTCCTCAGATTCCTTCACTGCCACCCTCCACCAGCACCCCTCATCTCTCCGTAGATCCCCCCACCCGTGACCTCCTCTTTGGATTCCCGCACTGCCACCCCCCACTAGTGCCCCTCAGGTCTCTGTAGTTCCCCCACCTCATGACCTCCTCCTCCGCTTCCCTCACTGCCAACCTCCACTAGTGTCCCTCATTTCTACATAGCCCCCACCCCATGACCTCCTCCTCAGATTCCCTCACTGCTCCCTCCACCAGCGCCCCTCATCTCTCTGTAGTTCCCCCCCACCCCATGACCTCCTCCTCAGATTTCTTCACTGCCGCCCTCCACCAGTACCCCTCATCTCTCTGTAGTTCCCCACCACCCTGTGACCTCCTCCTCGGATTCCCTCACTGCCACCCTCCACCAGTGCTCCTCATCTCACTGTAGCTCCCCACCCCATTACCTCTTCCTCGTTTTCCCTCACTGCCACCCTCCACTAGTGCCCCTCATCTTTCCGCAGCTCCACCCCCACTCCAGGACCTCCTCCTCGGCTTCCCTCACTGCCACTCTCCACTAGTGCCCCTCATCTCTCTGTAGTTCCCCCCACCCCGTGACCTCCTCCTCTGACTCCCTCACTGCCACCCTCCACCAGCGCCCCTCATCTTTCCGCAGCTCCACCCCCACTCCAGGACCTCCTCCTCGGCTTCCCTCACTGCCACTCTCCACTAGTGCCCCTCATCTCTCTGCTGTTCCCCCACCCCGTGACCACCTCCTCTGACTCCCTCACTGCCACCCTCCACCAGTGCTCCTCATCTCACTGTAGCTCCCCACCCCATTACCTCTTCCTCGTTTTCCCTCACTGCCACCCTCCACTAGTGCCCCTCATCTTTCCGCAGCTCCACCCCCACTCCAGGACCTCCTCCTCGGCTTCGCTCACTGCCACTCTCCACTAGTGCCCCTCATCTCTCTGTAGTTCCCCCCACCCCGTGACCTCCTCCTCTGACTCCCTCACTGCCACCCTCCACCAGCGCCCCTCATCTCTTCGTAGCTCCCCACCCCATGACCTCTTCCTCGGATTCCCTCACTGCCACCCTCCACTTGTGCCCCTCATCTCTCCGTTGCCCCTCATATCCATTCCATTTGTTGTACAGCGCTACTCATATGAGTGTAGGGTGTCACAGTACTTTACATAACAGCACGCATTATACAGAGACAATAAATCAGTCTATGGGGAATGTCACATAAGCCAATGAGGATTACAAGGTGTAGAAATCACGTCATCCATACTAGTGGGCAATATATTTTACGAGGGTTTGGACTGGAGAAGCACAAACTCAGGATTTAAAGAGTATTCCAGTGGTTGGGTGTTGGCTTTACTGATAAAAATGTAATAACTTCCCAAACAAACTCTTTTTGGCAATATTAGAATAATGAAGGAATGGAGAAGTTCTAACTATATCACAATACAAAAAAGCGAAGTTTGTATGCAGCTCTTTAAAGACAGTTCATAGGTCACTGTCCTATGTTAGGATAGTAACTTCTGAACTGCAAGTAACACAAGGATATCTGTGACAGAGGTAGTAACCCACTGAGCTATTCCCATAAAATTCAGTTTATCAGCATTTAAAAACTACCAACAGACAAATGGTTACTCTGCAGCAGGATCGTAAATCACCAGTTATCTGCACAGTTTTTATGTAGTTGTACATCGGTGGCAGATTCACTGGGAGGGCCATGGCTCATGTTTGGGTGGGCCTGGCCCACCCGGCCCACCCCACCCTCTAGAACCGGGCCTGGCAGGAGGTAACATATCCTGCACTTGTTAGTGGTGTGAGACAAAGAAAAGGGTCAGCGACAGGAGGATATTTACAGCTGGGACTAATTAAAGTCCCAGATAACCTATCTGTAGAAATGTAAATGCAGCATTTTAAAACATATTAGGCATTTGTTCTCAACCCACAACATAGCATGTTTTTGAAGGTGCACACAATTAAAACTTCACAATTAAAACTGCTAGACTTACCGACAACGCTGCAGAATGTTATCTGTCCTGCTCTTTACAAGTCTAACCTCTCTCCCCGAAAGCCCCGGTGTTTCTGAAGAGTGCAGGGCCCCATCCTTTCTCCGGCCGGGCTCTGACTGAAGAGAAACAATGTAACTTGTTTCTCTTCAGTCCTGCCTGGGTCTATGGGAGGAGCTCTGAGCAGGCTGCAGACTGCACCTGCTTTTTAGAGCAAGCCTTTTCACTCACAGAGCTGAGGGGGCCCCCTTCACCTACCGAAGACTGGGGGCCCCCCCGCACCGCGGGGGCTGCGGGGGCGTTTGTTACGCCCCTGAGGTGGGCCATTTGAAAGGAGCCATTTGCTTTCCTGTCCTCAAAGAGAACTCTTGGGTGAGTTGCAAAAAGAAAACTCACCTCTGCTGTCTTGATTTTGGCAAATTTGAAGGAACTGTATGTGATAGTTCCATGAATATATTGCCGCTATATGGCTAGTTATGATTTTTCATCAGGGATTGGTTAATGTTTTCTGTTGCAGGCAAAGCAAATCTGCATGCAGTGCGGTTGGCCTTGATGTATCTTCTCCAGGCTTTTCCTCAATGAATAGTACTTTACTGCTTCTTTGAAGGAATTTGCCATGATATAGCTGCATCTTGACTTGACTATGATTTGAAAAGGATGACCTGTGAAAGGTTGAAAGGTTTTCTGCTTCTTTGGTGTCTGAGAGTCTTGATAGAATATAATTTTGAAGCCTCAAATTGAAAATTTGCAGCTGCCATGGTGGACTCTTTTCAGGATGTATGGTGACCTGCTGCCTCGGCTCAGTCGTTCTGCACATTCTGTCCAATTCTATTGCTTCAAATTTGCTCTTCTTTAGAAGGTCTTTCTTTAAGCCATAATCAACTGTTCCATAAACAGTCTTTGTCACCCTCCAAGGAGATATTTGTAGCCGCAACAGATGTGTACTGGTGTGTACAGGGGAAATTGCAGGCTCAGTTTATCTCTGCCACTGAATCTCCTTCTGCTTGCTCCTTAACCTCCTCTCTAACAAATGTCCTGTGGTGGCACCTGGAACCCCTAGGACTATCAGGTGTGGCCTGGCAGTTTGGGCTGGACTATTCCTACTGGAGCAGGGTCAACACTGATTTGCATATGGTTGAATCCAAACTGAGGTGGCTCGGTGTGCAAAATAATGATGGATTCGGATGTGGCTTGAGAAATTACCAGTGGCTGAGATTATTTCAAGCATTCCATCCATCACTTTTTGTATAAGAGGTCCCATTGGCATGTCGGTCACAGTAGTCACTTGGATGTCCCCAATTCTTTTAAGGTCAGCACAGATGAAACAGAAATCTTGATAGTCAGTAAGTTTGCTTCTGAAGATGCTTCAGCATGGTGGCCTCTGTCACTAGCTCCTCAACCTACATGTATCCAAGAAGTACACGACCTTGGAATATGACTTGATCAATCTCTCTTGTACCCTCACAAATCAATAAAATGTTGTCCTCCTATTTTTCTCAATTATTTCTAAAATCTTTCCATTTCTGCCTGTATTACTTTCTTGTCTCCTGTAATTCTTTCTGACCTGGTCTTCCAGATACCTTCTCTATTGTTTTCCGCATTCAACATGCGGCCGTACAGCTCATAATTAATCTACCCAAAAATGCCAATTTGTACACTATTTGTGTTTTCTTCAATGGCTGCCAATTTTGTATTTTGTTCAAATCCCTTTGTCTGGTACACTTTCTTAAATCAGGCCTGCTGTTTCTGTTTCTTCAGAATACATTCCATCATTACTGCCCTCAATGATCTTTTCTCTCCTCATCGCTCAGTTTATTGTGTCTAATATTCACCATTTTTGTCCAGGTTAGCATCACTTCTCTCGCGTCATGGTCAAACACTGGACCTTGCACCACTCACACCAATGCTGCGCCACTCACACCAATGCTGCGCCACTCACACCAATGCTGCACCACTCACACCAATGCGCTTAGATCATGCAATCGCCCTTAGCCTTCAGCCCTTAGTTTTCTGGATGCGCATATGAGTTAATGACTCACCATTGCCATTGAAAGAGTCGCTCCAAGATATATTATTATTATTATTATTATTATTATTATTATCACTGGATACCAAAGGGAGCATTGAGTGGTTCAACTATATTAAGCCATGGATGGGTAAACGTGGCATGTTTGACCTATGGCTAACCCCCAGTAATATTCTGAAAAGCTCTGTAAATCATCTTAAAAAGAGGTATTGTAACTACGTGAAGGATAGCTGGCTCAATAGGAGCACTGCAGGGGAACTTACATGTAGGTTCCTCAATATTAAAGATAATTTGCAGCAAGATGACTTCTTGAATCGAATAGAACCGCCCTTCGCAAAATCATTATATTTAAAATGTAGGTATGGCATCCTCCAAATTAATAGTTTTGTTAGTAAGTGGATTGGTATTGACATCTCGCCCTGCTGCCCAATGTGTGAGGCAGCACTTGAATCAGAAACACACTTTTTATTTTTTTGCCCCATGGTTAATTCCAATTTGTCGGATTCTAGCAGAAAACCGCTTAACGGAGATTATCAAAATCCTGAAAAGTGATACCTCAGAATATTTGGTTTTGGGTTGTCTAGATAGCTGCTTTATGCATGGTCTACAAGAAGTAGGACACTGAAAACCTTGAATAAAAAATAACTTGTCCAGGGCTGCAAGCAAATATAGTGAACGGAAGATGAGACGAGTGTGTAGATAGGCATCTCTTATGGCATCATAATCAATGGGATTAGTGACTCGTAAATGTTATTATTAGTAACCCGATTAAAATATGTTAGAGATGTAATATAAAACGTTAACAGGAGCAAGGTATGTGTAGGTTAAAGTGGCAATATACCATATCAACAAATGAAACTTTATACTTCTATATATTTTTATTTCAGCACAATTTTATTGTAGATGTTTAAATGTCATTAGCACTAGGCACTTTATCATACTAACATATGTACGGTTGCCACTGGAATGATATTATTTGTTCCCGGTTGTACTACTAATGAAATAGTTGCTTGGGGACGATATTGTGACTTGTGATTAAGATAGAGGTGTTAGATCCTACATGTTTAGTAGTATATCCAATTAAGACCCCGACGAGAGATTGTTTTATTTGTTTTCCTTCTTTCATCTTTAGAAAAAAAAAAAGAATTGTGTATGATGTGCTTTTATGATTTTTATGAAAAAATCAAATAAAGATACCTACTACCACTGGACCTTGTTGCCACTTTCTATTCACTTGATTGATGACCAGCTTCTTTAAAGAAAGTACTTGAAAAAGTTGCTTTTTGCCAGGCTCTGCTAATTTCAGCCTTGCTTCCTGACAGTGTATCCTCTTTTGCCTGAATAGCTTATGGAGTGACAGCTGTGCTTCATAAATACCTATCATTATCATCATCATCACCTATGGAGAAAGTGACATATAGATTCAAAGGGCATATGAAGCCCCTAATGGAACAGCCATTTTAGAGACTGCGAGGAGAATTGTCATGGTGCAAGGGGGCCTGCGTTGGCCCTAGGCTATCGAAAGGGCACTAGTGCAGGGGGGAAGGACAGGCATGCACCATATGCCATAGATGCGGCACATTACTACCCTTTCACTTTGAAGCAGGGCAGCGCAACAAGGTGACTTGCCCGCTGCCCTGCACCACATCCCCATAAATATGTCTCTGTATGCACAAATCCCGTGTGCCCTAGCACACAAGATTTGTCCCATGTGCTCAGTACTCCTCAATGAAAAGCTGCAAGGGTGCTCCTGAGCCTCATGCAAAGGTGACCTTTCAGAAGCAGTGGCGGCCGACACTAAAAAATACCCGTGGGCGGTTGGAGGGTGTGCGGGAGAGGGGGCCAGTTGGAAGCACGCAGGGGGGGTAATAATAAAAATATACACTTGGTGGAGTCCCTGGGAGAGCATCACGACTCCCATCCAATCCCCGCACTGCTCTCGTATGAGAGCAGGGTGGTGATTGGCCTGGGCAGGCAGAAAAGACACTCTGCTCAGGACAGGGAGTCTGTGGGTTTTCTCCAGCTTGGCTCTTCAATACAGAAACCTAAGTGGGCATGTGTGTTTGGCTGGCTTGAGATGGCCGACCAAACACAGATGCACACTTAAAAGTGCACATAGCACTCCTCCTCCCCTCTCCCATGCACCGGCCTAGCCCCTCCCTGCACAAGCTAGCTCAGAGCTGGTAAATGAAAAATATGACGATACTAAGATATCGTTTTATTTTTCACTTGCTGGCTCAGATGCAGTGGGGCGACGCTCCTCCGCCATTGCGGAGGAGCCGCCACTGTGGATATTGCTTCTTGGTGAAAAGTATAAGGCGCACAGTAAACCGAAGCCAGGTCTCCAGTAAGCTTCATTTCTTTATTAAAGATATCTGTATATTGTAAGCCTAGTAAGGGGTAGCGGAGTACTTCCTATGAAAACAACATGCGCTCTGCGTTATCACTGCGCCTAACATTTCTGCTCTAGTTAGTAATGATGCGCTGTCGTTAGGACTGGGCCATTAGGGAACTGGTGTCTCTCAATGGCCATAGAGCGAGGGTACTTCTTGTATTTATTGTTGTCTTTAAATGGCACTACTAATCCCTGGCGAGTGGGTACACCCGCGTGGGATGCTTTCCGTCATATCTCCGACATGGGTGTACAGAATGGTTACAGTAAGTAAACACTGACGAAGGACTCTTTAGCTGCTTACGTCTGACTTTGAACAGAATCCAAGCCTTGTTTGTGTGTTGGAGCTTCTTATCTGTTGCAGAAGGATTTGGGGGCTTTATTTGCAGCCCCCCTTGAAAATAGCTGCTACTCTGAAGTTGTTCTGATGTCGACGGTACAGTTTACCTAGCTTTGTCTCATTTTTGTGGGTTGAGTACGGCAAAAAGAGGCCCACAGGGGGTCTGTGCATTTCACTTTGCAGGTTGACAGTGAAGGAACATGATGTTCTGCTTGATGAAGAACTGCCCGTGCCACACTTTGCAAAGGAAGTGACCTGATTACTCCCCCCCCCCCCACACACCCCACTCTGCGAGCTCAAAGGTCTGTCAGTCTTGGCCTACAAGAAGAAGGAGAAAGCTTGTTGGGGCCAAAGTTGCAGGCTTGATTGTTTTGCTGAGCGCTTTGTTTAGTGCTCTAGTCCTACTGATGTTTGTACATCTGTAAATTCACATTGCGTTAAAAGTTAAGTTTTAAAAGCCCATACGCGCTGGAAGCAAGGATCTCTTTAGTTAGTATAGAGTATTATCACATGATGTTTGTTGTATGAGTTACAGCACAAACATGTGAGGGCTAGGCTCGGGCATTGTCTCGAAGATTCGAGTCACAGCTTGATTGCTGATCATGATTTACAGCCAAAGCTTACCTATGACGTTTCTTAGGGTGAGGTCAGGACGTTCTTAGCTGGAAGCAAGGAGACGCGGTTTCAAGTATACTACATTTCTCATTTTGTGGTGGCAAATGCCATTGCCTGGATGGCCCTGACCCCATCATAGAATCCATATATCTGGCTTCCTTTGAGCTCCATGAATCCGTCATGTCCTGGCGGGCAGACCAAAGGGGACTCGTTCAGCTTCTCAGTAGCCGTAGTAGAGAAGGTTGAGGAATGTGTCCTGTTACTCCAAAAGTCAACCACAGTATCTGTGCCGCTAGTCCGTCAGGAAATCAAGCCGAATGCATTTAGGTTCTCTCCAGGAGTTTCTGGGTCTCTTGCCACTTTTCCGGGTGTTTCGGTATGGCAGTAACAAGTGCTGTCACGTAAATTTGAGAACCATTTGTTTGAGGGGGTTAGCTGGCATCCGGCGCGCAACGCCCATAGGGCTAAAAGGGCTTCAGCCCCCCCTTCCCGTCGTGCGTCTCAGATCGGGCTGCTGCACCTCGAGCTGCTGTGGGCTCGGCTGGGCAGTGTGTGGAGTCTTAGTGCCAATATCGGCAACACTCCACATCCCTCCCACAGCAATCACTTAGAGAAATCATCAGACATGACACATTTTTAGTGGAGAAAATTGCTGCAGGTTTATTTGCATAACAGATATGCCAACATGGTGGGTTATCTTACGGGCGATCCCAGAGCAGGCAGCCCCTCGCCGCCTGCCCACCTGATGAGCCAAAATACACAGTGGCCCTAGCCAACCGGTGTTTGTTAGATTTGGGGGAGGGGTTAGCCCCTCCCACCAGTGGACAACCAGTCCACCCCCTTACTCACGCCCCCCCCTGCTAAGGGGGCGGAGCGCTGCAGGCAACCCCCGGTTGCTCAGGTCCACAACCGCCCATAGGACTAACGGGGCGCCGTCGCTCCACCAGGGTCCAACGCGAGGACCTTCCTGGGGATATTTGGCTTTAGCACCCTTACTGTGCTCCTGCAGAGGGTACGCTTCTGTACCTTACAGCCTCTGGATCGCCCTGTAACTACGCCTGCAACACAAAATAATAAGTTAGATAAACCCCCCCCCCCTGCCTGTATGCCGGGTAAGCAGTGGGGAGGGAAACGGCGTCCAGGCAGAAGAAGAAAGAGGGCGATCAGTGGGCGGGAGAGGTATAAGTACCTCTCCCCCCCACCCCCTCCTGCCCGGAAGTGACGTGGGCATGGGGGACCCTCGAGGGTCCCAGACACTGGGAGGCTGACTCGTCGTGTGCCATCCTGTGGCACTAAGGGGGGCCGCCCTCTTAGGAGGGCCCCCTGCGTGGGCCCGGGGCAGCCCTGCATAGTGCCAATATCGGCAACACTCCCCATCCCTCCCACAGCAATCACTTAGAGAAATAATCAGACAAGACACATTTTTAGTGGAGAAAATTGCTGCTGGTTTATTTGCATAACAGATATGCCAACATGGTGGGTTATCTTACGGGCGATCCCAGGGCAGGCAGCCCCTCGCCGCCTGCCCACCTGATGAGCCAAAATACACCGTGGCCCTAGCCAACCGGTGTTTGTTAGATTTGGGGGAGGGGTTAGCCCCTCCCACCGGTGGACAACCAGTCCACCCCCTTACTCACGCCCCCCTAGCTAAGGGGGCCGAGCGTTGCAGGCAACCCCCGGTTGCTCAGGTCCACAACCGCCCGTAGGACTAACGGGGCGCCGTCGCTCCTCCAGGGTCCAACGTGAGGACCTCCCTGGGGATATTTGGCTTTAGCACCCTTACTGTGCTCCTGCAGAGGGTACGCTTCTGTACCTTACAGCCTCTGGATCGCCCTGTAACTCCGCCACAGCACTGGGTGTGGCCACCGTCACCCCAGGGTCCCCCACCAAGGTAGGCATCTATTACCTCTATCCTCCTGATTCCCAGGCCTCTTCCCGGTACAAGGTCCCTGGACAGGTGAACCCCTCATAATCAAAACACCCTGTGTACCTGGCCTGCTAAAATCCATGCCTGATAAAGCCAACACACCTCTGTTCCGTGAATTTTACGCACAGCACTGTTAACTACATGCACAAGGATTCCTGGCCTCCCCTGGCCGGACTCCTCGCCATACTAAACGAGGGTTTATCTCTGACCCCTAAAACTCATACGCTCAATTAGCTGCTCATCTTGCGCATGGAGGACCTCACATCTTCCAGCAGGGCCTTCCTACCCCGGAAAGTCAACTCATGCCTCCCCTATTGTATGACCAACTGATGGGAGGGGAGAACACCCCCCCCCCCAGACTGTCGCAGCTTCTACAGCAAGATGTTGCAGCGCATGCCTGGGACCCCCGCCAAGTTATCTCAACAGTGTGTTGCACCTTCTACCCCCAGTTGTGCTCGCGCATGCATGGGCCCCCCTAATCCAGGTAAGTAAGTGGTGGAAAACCCATGCCTCCATTTATTGGATTCTGCCCATTGCGTCACACACTGGACGCATGGCCGGCCCTAGCCCAGACCATAGATCCTGGCAAAATAATACTTAGTTGCTAGCATCCTATGAGCACTGCACACCATATTGTACAACTAATACAGCTTGCACCTAGTTGCACAAAAACACTGCACCCCATCACCTCATCCCTTCCAACTGTCACTCCGGCCACTCCCCTGGGTGGCCACTGACAGCTGTACTTATAAAACCTTGGGATTCCCATCATCCCACCTGCATGGTGCGCTCTGCTGCCAAGCCCGCCCAGAACACTGTGTCTGCTGCCCCTGCTAAAGAAAGGACTGTAAAAGCACCTGTCAGGGCCCGCATTGCCTGCCCGAAAATCATGCCAGGAATACCCGTTCAGCCTGAAACTAGTAGGGGGCATGCTGTCCACATGAACCAGAGAATACCCCTCTTCCGAAGGGCCAGGTAAGCGGCGACCCGACCCACTGGGCCATACAGCTATCTTTCAGCCGGGTGTAGCAGAATTCCCTTCGGCCAAACCTGGTTTGCATGTGTCCTTCTCCTTATTCCTTGTAAGGGGGGCACTACACCCGCCCGTCCTCCTAAGCCAAAATTGGGACATTAGTCCCCTAGTTGGCTGACCACTCCCCGGAAATATTGCTTTAACAGAAGCAACCTGTATCATGCCGCTGTGGATTGGAGGACCTGTGGTAAACCTATGGTCAGAGTACCTGTGCCTATACCCAAGTCTGTCATGTTCCCTAGTGGTATCCGTGGCTAGCCAGTAGGGAGCTCTGCCCAGTAACTGCCCACCCATAGCAAACGATAAGTGCATAACTTGTGGTGAAATGAATGCCAGGCGGCGTCAGGCGGCCTCTCTAGTTTGCACCACACCCTGCTCATGCCGGTCATAGTAACATCCCAACATGACCCCCCCAAGACTGATGTTTCTAGGTTCCTGACCCCACAAATGTACATGGCGGCAGCATACCGATGGGAAGGCCTAAAGTATGAATGCCCCTCTGCCATCTGGTAAAATTACCAGAGCGATTGGATGCATCTGCCCAGTGTTGCAACCCTTGTGGTTTACTGCCAAAGACTTACTATTGAAAGACTGTGCCACTGGCTGTGATGGGCTTCAAAAAGTCTGAGATGGGAGTATGGCTATGACTGCATTAGTGTTGCAAAGATATAATGCCTTGATAGAGTAGAAAGTAGATCTTGTGTGCGGAGAACTATATGCATCCTGTTTTAAGGAAAGCGGACCCCTTCTACTGTGTAAAAGCCACATCAATGCTTAGTAAAACTGCTCTGTTTGTATATGCTTGTTGCACTTCAAACACTCCTCGCATCTTTCCAATTCACACCCCACCATGCCCAACAGTCCTGAATTTTAGGGTACATTTCGGCTCCATGTAATGGAAATAAAAGATACATTTCCTTTGCCGTGTAGTCTTAAGGGAGGTGTGGGGACGTATGCCCCAGCCTATAAACACCTCCATGCTGTCACTGTGTCTTATTACCAGACTTGACGTGGCAATGAAAGATGTTCTTTCTGTATGTAAAGGACATGGGGTAAGCGATGTAAGGGAAAATAGCGTCATGTCCCTGGTCAACGGGGAACTCTTGCAGCATCCCAAGTTGCTGGATTCCTTTACTGGGTTAGGCTGAAAGCTCTGTGTCAGCTTTGCTGTGACCCTATATCTAACACTATGCATGCCTAGTCCAAAGAGCTGCCTAGTGTTATGACAGAATGCCAAATCTGGAAAGTGAGTACCACTATGCTTTATATTGGCAGGGGTGAAAATGATTGAGTCACTCCCCCTGGTGCAGTTCAGAACACAAAATCTCCTCCTTCTTCCACGGACGGAATGATTCCTCAGTCGCACACACATACACACATCACACGCTGGTGGAGCCCATAACACCAACATTCATTCACATCAAACTATCCGTGCCTTTACAGAGGAGAGATTTTCCTGATCCCGAACTACAGCTATTCTCTTGGGATAGAGGAAACACAATCTATTGACTTACTATAACAGTTCCTCCATCCGGAGGTCGAATAGATCATTTAGTTGGTTTGGAATTTGATGGAAAACTCTTAACTTCTCATATTAATCAATAAAATATTACAAGAAATAGTCACCCAACACAGTTCTTCAAATAATGATTTTTCTTTATCTAATTAAATTGCAGATTAAATCCTAACAATGACATATAGGTGCCGATTCGGATCCTGGAGAAACCGGGTACGAACCGTCGGTCGGAGCGTTTTCTCCCTCCGACTCGTACCCGGGAAATAAACATTACAAACATGGAAGTACGATTCGTAAAAAACACCGACCGACGAAAAAATACATACCAATGTGAGCCGGGAATGCTCCGACGTGACGTCGGGACGCATGCAGGCTGCGGTTCACGAACCAGGAAGTACGATCCGCACCGACGTCACCCCGCACGGGTCATATTTTCCGGCTGCCAAAAACTGCCGGGAAATCAGGACGATGCGCACAAGGAGCACCTGTACGCAACGGACAGCCATGGACCCGAACCTACGTGTCATCCCAGCCCTCATAGCAGTCCACCTGCTCTACAGGCACCGACGCAGACGCCGCAGAAGGTCAGAATAACACCCAGGGGCAAAGGGGGGGCAGGGGCAGGACACATAACCCCCACACAAGTCACAAATCAAACATGCCCTGGACATACCTGACCTGCAGGACCTGGTCACCTCGAGGGGGTGGGGTCGTGTCCAGCAACGCAAGCGTCCGCCACAACGGAAGTGGATGTTGACGCGAACCGGCAACACAACAATACCGGTACGTACCGTACCCACGCCTTAAGAGCATGGGTACGGGCCGTACCACGCCCACCACTACGTCACCCCAACAATGGTGGTACGGCCCGTACCCACGTACTAAAGGCCTGGGGACGGGCCGTACCAGCATTGTTGGGGTGATGTAGGGGTACGCGTGGTACGACCCGTACCCATGCTCTGAAGGGCTGGGGACGGTGCGTACCCCTACGGCACCCCATTGGGGGTCTGCACCGTACCCAGGCCCTCAGAGCGTTGGTACGGTTCGTACCACGCGTACCCCCACATCACCCCAACAATGCTGGTACAGCCCTTACCCAGGCCATTCGAACGTGGGTACGGGCCGTACCGCCATTGTCCGGGTGACGTAGTGGTGGGCGTGGTACGGCCCGTACCCACGCTCTGAAGGCCTGGGGACGGTACGTTCCCAGGCCTGCAAACCGTGGGTACGGGAATGTACGGAGCGTACCCCCACCCGTGTATGAATGGAGCGTACCCCCACCCCACCAGTGTATGTACGGACCGTACCCCCACCCCACCAGTGTATGTACGGACCATACCCCCACCCGTGTATGCATGCAGCGTACCAACTCCCCACCCGTGTATGTACGGACCGTACCCACACCCGTGTATGAATGGAGCGTACCCCCACCCCACCAGTGTATGTACGGAGCGTACCCACACCCGTGTGTGAATGGAGCGTACCCCCACCCGTGTATGAATGGACCATACCCCCACCCGTGTATGCATGCAGCGTACCAACTCCCCACCCGTGTATGTACGGACCATACCCCCACCCCACCAGTGTATGTACGGACCGTACCCCCACCCCACCAGTGTATGTACGGACCGTACCCACACCCGTGTATGAATGGAGCGTACCCACACCCGTGTATGTCCCGACCGTACATGCCCAGACATAGGAGGGGTGTGTGCAGAGTCCTCCCAGCAGTGCCCAGACATAGGAGGGGTGTGTGCCTATCACTCCCAGCAGTGCCCAGACACAGGAGGGGTGTGTGCAGAGTCCCCCCAGCAGTGCCCAGACATAGGAGGGGTGTGTGCAGAGTCCTCCCAGCAGTGCCCAGACATAGGAGGGGTGTGTGCCTATCACTCCCAGCAGTGCCCAGACACAGGAGGGGTGTGTGCAGAGTCCTCCCAGCAGTGCCCAGACACAGGAGGGGTGTGTGCAGAGTCCTCCCAGCAGTGCCCAGACATAGGAGGGGTGTGTGCCTATCACTCCCAGCAGTGCCCAGACACAGGAGGGGTGTGTGCAGAGTCCTCCCAGCAGTGCCCAGACATAGGAGGGGTGTGTGCCTATCACTCCCAGCAGTGCCCAGACACAGGAGGGGTGTGTGCAGAGTCCCCCCAGCAGTGCCGAGACATAGGAGGGGTGTGTGCCTATCACTCCCAGCAGTGCCCAGACATAGGAGGGGTGTGTGCCTATCACTCCCAGCAGTGCCCAGACACAGGAGGGGTGTGTGCAGAGTCCTCCCAGCAGTGCCCAGACACAGGAGGGGTGTGTGCAGAGTCCTCCCAGCAGTGCCCAGACACAGGAGGGGTGTGTGCAGAGTCCTCCCAGCAGTGCCCAGACATAGGAGGGGTGTGTGCCTATCACTCCCAGCAGTGCCCAGACACAGGAGGGGTGTGTGCAGAGTCCCCCCAGCAGTGCCCAGACATAGGAGGGGTGTGTGCCTATCACTCCCAGCAGTGCCCAGACACAGGAGGGGTGTGGGCAGAGTCCTCCCAGCAGTGCCCAGACACAGGAGGGGTGTGTGCAGAGTCCTCCCAGCAGTGCCCAGACACAGGAGGGGTGTGTGCAGAGTCCTCCCAGCAGTGCCCAGACACAGGAGGGGTGTGTGCAGAGTCCCCCCAGCAGTGCCCAGACATAGGAGGGGTGTGTGCAGAGTCCTCCCAGCAGTGCCCAGACATAGGAGGGGTGTGTGCAGAGTCCTCCCAGCAGTGCCCATGGAAAGAAAGGGGTTGAGTACACACAGATACAATGGCCACAATTGACAGTCAGGTGCTCAAAGACCCAGCAGAACACGAAACACATGTGTGCGAGGCTGGGAGTACACACATGCAAAGTGCGGAAAAGGGAACATGTACACATGAAGTCCTGTCAATATACTCCACTCACAAGTACAGTGACTCCCAAGGATGACACAAATGATGCAGGTGGAGGCCTTGGCCAGCATGCATGGCCAAAGTTGAAAGGGTCCGTCACACACCCAGCAAATGTAGACACAGCACTGCACAAATGTCTTCACAACACCCTGCAGGGAAGATGTCAGGGTCCACAGAGGAAGGTACACACCTTGGGACAATGTCGCCATGCAGTAACAGCTTACATGAGCAAAGTTTGATAGCAAATACCGTGTGATGGCACACAGATAACAGGGTCCACCCCACGAACAGCACACTACAACATATCCCAGACACCTAACACATTATCGCCACCCCAAATCATGGAGCAGCACCACCAACAGCAATGCCAGAAAAGCAGTAGTGTGCCAAGGAAAATAAAAAAGCTTTATTCAGCAATGTTCTAAAATGAATTGTACGAAGAGTTCAAAATGCACAAGGCCCATAGGGCAGTCCATAGTTCCAATCCAGGTGGGGGACACATTGGGATGCGTGTCCCCTAGCTTGCCTGCACAGTTCAGACTACCTTGTCATCCACAGTGTGAGTATGCACCAGCTAATTTAGGTCACCCTGTACAGTGGACACATGTAGCACAGTATACGTGAATACAAATGAGGCCATGGTACTATGCCACAGGGCCCAAACTATGCTGAAGACACAGAGAATGTCCACATTGTCTGATGACACACATGATACCTAGGAAAAGGTGCCCCAGGGGACTGTAGTGGCCACACTACTCCATGGCCCTGGATGGATATGACTGGAACACAAGCCACCATCCCTGCACTATGCACATCTCACACTCAAGCACATCATGTCAGAGGGCACAACATTCGACATGCAGGCAGTAAGGCAGTACACATGAAACACACACTTCCATGTCGGGACTCAGCATCAGTGCCAACTAACATGGACCCCACAATGACAGAACTGGCCAGGGCACAGGCAACGTGCAAAAACCTGTTACACACCACCCCCACACATGATGCTGCAAGCATTGGGCACTTGGAGTAACTGCCAGCCTAGATGACCTTGTGCAAGAGTGACTACACACAGACCAGGGAACACATGGCAAGGAGGGGAAGGGAGGAAGAACAGCACCGCTTTACTTTGGGGAACAGGATATGCACTGCACATTTAAACCCTGGCAGTGTATCCATGCAACTGCGCACTTCCAAAAGCTGGTCACACACAACAAACACACATGTACCTACCCCCTTCCTGCTGCTGCTTCTCCAGTAAGCGCCTGTCCAAGTCGGGGAAGACCACCGCCAGCACACGCTTATGGATGTGGGTCAGACGCCGGCGCCCACGGTTTTTGTGGCTCACAGGTGAGTCCCCCAGCAGGACCCGTGCGATCCTCCGCATCCAGCACCGGATGTCCTGCAAGCGTTTCCTCACCTGGGCTAGGCACCGCTTCCGACCCTCCGTCCTCCTCACGGCACTGACGGCTTGCTTCCAGATCTCCCCCTTGGCACAGACACCTACCTGTGAGGATGCAAAAGTGACAATACATCAATCCACCTTATCAATGATACAGAGATACACATATTACAAATTATGCATGTTTGAACTGGCCATAGTATGCAGCCAACTCATTGCACCTTTGCCATAGTGACATCATCCTCCTGGGAATGGGCGAATGCAGTAGGTACCATTGAAAGTACACAGGTGGCATGAGGGGTGCAACACAATCAATGATGCAGGCTCACACTGTGCATCCCAAGCTACAACAGGAATCTGAACAGTACCCCTAAGCAGTCACATGCCCCAGCCCACTTACGCTACCTCAGCAGAGTACACAGACACACACAGGCACTGAACAATCACCTGGCATAGACAACTGCCGCTACAAACCTCACTCTGCACATGTGCCACTAGACTGGGGGTGTCACAGATGTGGGGCTGTCTCAGCACGGCAGACATCCAGCACAGCTCCCTGCTCACATCAGAAGGCCAGGGTGTATCCATCCCACATGCAGCTGGGGTGCAACACTCCACATATGCACACACCCACATGACAGGGGACTCACACACACACACACCAATGTCCAGGGGACGACCACATCATTTGGACACTCTCACCACAGGTACACTGAACAGACACACATCAGTGGGTCCTGGCACCTGTCACCATGGGGGGAGCACAGACTCACATCAGGACTGTAGAAACAACATTTCCAGGAGGATTAGGCAGTCCGAAAGCGGCATGCATCATGCAGTGATCGTCACAGTAAGCACCATGCTAGTGCGTTGTGCACACAGAAACTACAGCATGCTCTGCATGGGAGACATAAGCCCTTCCCCCCCCTGGGATCCACTATGAAGAACCCTGCATGTCTGTCACACCTGGACACAATGCCAGAAGTCACAGTCACAAAAAGGGGCACAGTTTAAGCTAGTGGAGTCTGCACTCACCTGCTCCCCTGGTCGACCATACAGCATGGTGTACTGTGGGAGGATCACATCCACCAACGCCATATTCTCCTCCATGGTGAATGGCTGGGCCCTCTCCACAGACCTGGACATGGTGCCAGAGGAATCACAAGTAGCAGCAGTGTTGTGGAATGCAAGGATGTGCAGGCAAGTGCTCTCTCAAGGGACCTGGCTGCCTTATATCTTCCTTGCTGGCCTGTTTCATTTGCAGGAGTACAGAGTGATTGGCTCAGTCACATTTGCATCCTACGTGTCGTCCAATCATTTTAAAACTACCCCAGTGACAGGCTTTGCATGGTCTTAAAATTGAGCATGATGTAATGTCAACAACCACATTGCAACAAAGTTAATTGTCTCCAACCGACTTCTGCTGGCCACATGATGCAAAATTCAAACCTGAAACTCGGTCTCCATGACAACCAGCATGCATTTAGGCCCCTATACTTGTCCCTCATGTGTCCCCTATGGCAATCCTATGTCACAACACAGGTACGGTGCGTCCCACAGCCCTAGGGCACCCCAAATGCATTGCAACGGACCGTACACGCGTGTGTACGGTCCCTATCACTATGGTGGTGCTGACGTATGCGTACGCCATAGTGATAGGGACCGTACACACGCGTGTGTACGGTCCCTATCACTATGGGGGTTCTGGCGTACGTGTACGCCTTAGTAGTCCGGACCGTACACACGCGTGTACGGTCCGTATCACTATGGTGGTGCTGGCGTACGTGTACGCCTTAGTAGTCCGGACCGTACACACGCGTGTGTACGGTCCCTATCACTATGGGGGTGCTGGCGTACGTGTACGCCTTAGTAGTCCAGACCGTACACACGCGTGTACGGTCCGTATCACTATGGTGGTGCTGGCGTACGTGTATGCCCTAGTAGTCCGGACCGTACACACGCGTGTGTATGGTCCCTATCACTATGGGGGTGCTAGCGTACGTGTACGCCTTAGTAGTCCGGACCGTACACACGCGTGTACGGTCCGTATCACTATGGTGGTGCTGGCGTACGTGTACGCCTTAGTAGTCCGGACCGTACACACGCGTGTGTACGGTCCCTATCACTATGGAGGTGCTGGCGTACGTGTACGCCTTAGTAGTCCGGACCATACACACGCGTGTACGGTCCGTATCACTATGGTGGTGCTGGCGTACGTGTACGCCTTAGTAGTCCGGACCGTACACACGCGTGTGTACGGTCCCTATCACTATGGGGGTGCTGGCGTATGTGTACGCCATAGTAATACGGATCGTACACGCGTGTGTACGGTCCGGACTACTAAGGCGTACATGTACGCCAGCACCCCCATAGTGATAGGGACCATACACGTGTGTGTACGGTCCGGACTACTAAGGCGTACACGTACGCGTGCACCCCCATAGTGATAGGGACCGTACACGCGTGTGTACGGTCCGGACTACTAAGGCGTACACGTACGCGAGCACCCCCATAGTAGTCCGGACCGTACACACGCGTGTGTACGGTCCGTATCACTATGGCGTACGCATACGCCAGCACCACCATAGTGATAGGGACCCTACACACGCCTTCGGAGCGTATGTACGGTGGGATTCACACCTGACAGTGGTGACAGGCGGCACACAGGAATGAATTGAGCTGTCATACATGGCCAAGGCTGGACATCAAGGCATCGTCTGTGCAGTACTACATGTGTCGGGCACAGGTGGGTCAGGCTGTGATGTGGCACCATACTCCTGAGGTGTGAAGCTAATTACAGTATGATGGGCTGTGTACACATGTCACGTGTGATGGTGCCCTATGTGCCACACACCCCCTTCACTCCTTTGACATGTGTGCATGTAGTACTGACTTGGTGGGCCATGCGTCACTGGCATGGCACAGTCACCGACACCCGTAAATGTCCCCTGATGCCAGGTACACGGAATGTTACCCCTGACAAGTGAATGCCCGCGTTGCACGCTGTAGCTATGTCATGTGTGTGTCATGTGTTCCCATAGGTTTGCTGTAGGTGTTTGGTCAAATGAATCTGCTGTTGCTGCAACCAACATGTGTCTGTGTGTAGATGGGCATGGCACACTGTTACGCACACCAGCACACATGTGTAATCCGACGTAAGGTGTGTATGTCTGCATCGATACGGAGTTTCAAAACAAGGACATATCTGCATACTCTCAATGTATGTGTGATCAGTCTTGACATGTAATCCTTCATGGCAAGGTGTGTGGTCTGTCCTTTTTCTATGACATGTGACCTGTGCCTCTAGTGTTCCGCAACCTGTCTGTACAATAAACATCCTTCCCCTGCACATATTTGGATGTCTGTAACTCCTGTAATGCGTCTGCCTGCTCACTTACACTGGCCCACAGCTAGTTTCATGGCATGGCATAATGAGGTTTAGAATCAACGTTTGTAGCTGGCTCTTGGTAGGAGTGTCACATGCCTGGCATACGTGTCCAGGGCATATTGCACAGACCTGACTCTGTATGTAGCATATGTGTATTGCCTGTTGAGCATGTGCTCAGTTCATTGACATTGGTGGTGTACTGTACTCACTCTTCGTTGTCCCTTCTAATTCACTGCAGGGCTCCGCCTCTCCTTCGACCAATTCCGGACTTGGCTGACATGCGGGAAAATGACTGTATACGCCACTACCGCTTCCCCCAACGTTTGATTGTGGACTTGACGACACGGCTGGCAGCACACCTCCAACTGCTACACAGGTATCCTGGTGCACTGACACCCAAGATGAAGGTGATGGCAGCCCTACATTTCTTGGCCACGGGTACCTTTCAACATACCATTGCCCATGTCGGTGGGATGTCCCAAACCATGTTAAGCCGTGTTCTGCATGATTTTTTAGAGGCCATGTTGGAGCACCTTGATGAGTTCATTAAATTCCCAACTCCTGAGCAGTTGACAGCTGTCAATCGTGAGTTCTATGCCCTGGGAGGGATGCCCCACGTCATTGGGTCCATAGATGGAACACATGTGGCTTTGGTACCACCACAGGCACAGGAGGTAGCCTTCCGTAACCGCAAGCATTACCACTCCATTAATGCCCTTGCGGTGTGTCTTGCCAACATGGTGATTTCACATGTCTGTGCTCGTTTCCCAGGATCAGCACACGATGCGTACATCATGAGGCGTAGCAGGGTGCCTGAAATGATGCTGCAGCTGCGCAACGAACGAGCATGTATTGTTGGTGGGTATACTCTGGCAGTCCTGTATTTAATGTCATCTTCCTGTCTTACTGCTTCTCCTGACCCACTCTTGTCCATGATGTTTCCATGTAGGGGACGCTGGCTATCCCAACATGCCATGGCTGATCACGCCTCTCCGCAACCCCAGCACGGCTGCCGATCACCACTACAACAACGCCCATGGGCGGACCAGGCGAGTGATAGAGAGGACGTTTGGCCTCCTGAAGAGCCGATTCCGTTGCCTCCACAAGACCGGTGGCGCACTCCCATATGCACCGGTGAAGGTCTGCAAGATATTCCTCGTGTGCTGCATGCTGCACAACATGGCAGTGGAGAAAGCTGTGCCACTCATCCTGGATCCAGATGAGCAGGACCATCCACCCGTGGAGGATGAAGGGCTTGGGCACGAGGCAAGTGATGTGAAGGAAGAGGAGGCGGTAGAGGACATGCGAAGTCGGCTCATACGCGACTTCTTTGCTTAGTGGTGAGTTCCAGTGTCTGAGTGTGCACGCATTTGGCTGTGTGTGGCATGTGTTGCAATGTGTGTGTCCATCTGCATGTCTTCCAAGTGAGTCAGAGGTGTGTTCGGATGTGTCACTCGAGGGATGGTGCAATAGAAGAATGTTATTCCAGAGTCATCATTGTCACCTCGCATGTTGACAACCTAATACGTGCCGAGTACATGCACATGCATGCGGATGTGCTTCTTTTGGCTGACTTCTGGTGTGTCTCCCATCCACAGGTACTTGCGCATGCTGTCTGCTGGTGGCATTGTTGTGCTCCTGATATTCCTCATGAACACAGCAACATGTGCTGAATCAGCTTTACATGCACGGACAAGTTCGAAAATCTCCTTCGGGTAAGGGATGCAGCACGGCTTTTTGGGAGTGGTATTTGTTTTGAATGTGTGTGCACTGCTCCTGTTCATGTTTGGATACTTCACATACATGTAGATTCACCATGGGGCACATGACCTGGAGCAGAATTCACCTGAATTGATGGTCAGACTTGGTGACAGTCATCTGTAATGGGATTGTGATGGAGCCATCAATGTGTGTAACACTGGCCTCGGAAACATACGGGTTGCACCGGGTTGACATGGTGTGTGAATTCCCCATTAAGGGCTCAATGGTGTATAGCAGGCTCTCCGTGAGCAGCAGGGGGTGTTTAGCTGTAACCCGTCACTTGTGTGCCAGTGCCATGGATTTCCAGCATCTGTGGTGGTAAGGGGGGTGCCAGTGTTGGTCCCACGTGTTCATCCACATGACCTGTGTATGTGTTGACAGAGTTGCATTAGCATTCCGACACACATGAGTAATAAAGGTGTCCCTCTGCCTCCAAGGTGCCTCATCTCTGTCAATGGTGGTCTGTTGCCACTGTGCATGCGGCATGTCTGGCATTGTTCTCAGAGATGGTGCATATGAGTCTATGTGTAGAGTAGCAAGATGCAAGCTGTTTGTCAGGGATTAGATTCTGTATTGTGCATGATGTCCATGGCTGTGTAGGTATTGTGGCATGTCAGTCTCCACGACGGCCACTGTGCCGCATGTGAATCCATTGTGTGTGTGTGTGCCATGTTGAACCAGACATTCCTTCTTTGACATACACCTTTTGCATGGTTCCTTCCTGAGATCCTTGTCTTTGTGTGCTACTTGTGGCATTGTTTCCTTGACATGGCGCATGCTGCTGCAGGCCCTGCTGCAAGGGCACCCAGTGTCCAGGCAAACGAGCTGGTGTTCATCATGGATTGCTTGCTGACATGTGCTATGCTGATCAGCAGCATCTGTGCCTCATGCGGCAGCACACTCTGCATTATGCACAAGATCCCCAGTTCCATCCACCTCAAGGCAAGAGGGAGACCATCCCCCAGGTCAACTACGACATCCGTGTCTACTCCTACCCTGCACTCTACGGACATGTGCGTTAGAAATCCCATGATACTTGTCCACATCCAGGGTGCATCTGCACAGCTCTGCTACTACATCCGGCGACCAGGCCACATCAACGTCCAACAGAGATGGGGGGAGTGGATCACTGCCAGCTGCAGGATGACCTTCTCAATCCACGCACACACTCAGGATGCAGCCCACAACCACAACACAACCTTGTGGCACTGTGATCCAACACCCAATTGTGCCATCTACATGCATCCAACCTTGGCTGGCCCACCATTCTCCACATTCACCTGACTCAAGCATGCAGGACATGGTTCTGCCACGTGTCTACACATACCTGGGACTCCCACCCCAGGACACTCCACATGATCCCTGACCTCTGCGCATGACTGTTGCTCTTCTAAATAGGTCTGTAGGCACAGTTGTGCGGGCACCCCCTCAGCTGGTTGGGCCCATCACGGGTGAGTATGGTGCTCCATGTCTGTGTTGGATGGTACGTTGTGACCCATGTGTGTCCTGTGCCAGACTCAGACCCCAGGGTATGGATGTTTGGAGTTAATTCAGAAATCAGGCATGGTTTGACTTTTCAACACACACATGTAGTGGAATAATGCAAAATGACGGCATCATCTTGTGATTGTGATGAATTTTATTTGTGCTGGGGTACGTGTTTGGGGGGGTGACAAGAGGTGCTTGGCAGGAGTGTAGAATCCAAAGTTCACAGGGGGAGTTGGTGTCCTTGCCATTGACAGTCATCAGAGTCTGTGCCACAGTCTTTGTCAACATTGGTCAGACAGTGACCAGCAAGGCCATGTGGCAGAGAATGTCCTTTGCTGCTGTGCTGCTGTTGGGCCAGAGGGCCAGGTGCCAGGCCAGGTGACCTGGGAGATGGTGATGTTCCGCTGACTCTCACGGTCTTTTTCGTGGATGACCCACCTTCCTGCGGGGACCCTCAGATGCCTGCCTTGACGATGCAAGGGACGCTCCGTCAGATGAATCCCCCTCCTCCTCCCTCCCTGTGTCTGGTGCTGCTCTACACCTGGTGGCACAGGGAGGGTTTGCCAGGCTTTGGGCGATCTGACGGAGCGATTGGCTCACGTCCCTGTGCACCGCATAGAGCTCTGCCAGTCTTGCCTCCATCCTGGCATGATGCTCAACCTGCAGGGTCTTCATTTCATTGAGGGTCCCCACTACCTGGGCGATGCCTCTGGAGTCACGCCGGTATGCGTCCAGGATGGTTCTGACGTGTGCCATAGCCGGGTCCTGAGCCAACTGGTCAGGTTCGCACCTCCGCCGTCCTCCACTCCCACCACCCCTGCCCACGTGTGCCTGGCCTGCTGTTGTGGGCACATCGGTCTCCGGGACCCCTGAGGGATGGCATTTGCGGTGTCGCCTGCCTCCTCCCGGGTGCCCGGAGAACCTTGTCCCTCCTGGACAGACTGGCTGTGTTGTTGTGTGCGGGCAGGGCTCCTGGGTGTCTCCTGGGATGTCGCAGGAATGGGGGTGGTGGTTGGCACAGTTGTACCTGACGCAGGTGCTGCAGGTGGTTGGACACCAGAGGGGCCAGGTTGGTCTGGGTCATCCACGGAGTGGTGAGAGTCGTCGCTGCTGGTGGGGTCCTCTTCACGCAGAGCCTGGTCCTGTGAGTCTTTCCCCCCAGTGTTGGGGGGAGATCGATGACGTTGACCTGTGTGTGAGAGAGACAGTGTTAATTGTGTTACATGCGACATCCATGTTTCATTCTTTTTTGATTTGGCACAGTTCCTCTGGGTGGTTAGATTTGGCTGGCATTCCTCACACAGTGCACTTGTGCATGGGTATGTCCCTTGGCCACAGCTTTTGACACTTTACCTATGTGTGACACAATCTTAGTTGATGCATATTTTGGGAACGCAGTCAGCAGTGTAGTGAGCGGGCGTAGCAAGCCATGCAGAGCCGCCTTACGTGTTGCACTGTACGTGGCCAAATGGTGTTTATTCCATGCTATTTGAGAATGTAGGTAGGTAACTTAACAATTTGTGACAGGGTTCTGACGAACACAGTGGGTAGGTATACTGGGTGTAAGGTTCTGTTTGTGCCTGCATCAGGGATGTACTCGTGCACAGATTGACACATGGCCTAGTGTTTTTCAAAGGTTGAAGGGGGGGTTAAGGCACTGCCAAACCTTGTCTACATGCACACAGTCCACCTGCTGACGAGCGGACATGGCCACACCACCCAAGGGTGATTTGGTCTCCCTCTGTCTCCCTTACTCCCTCCCTCTGTCAGCCTCCTCCCACTGTCCATCTCCCTCTGTCTCCCTTTCTCCCTCCCTCTGTCAGCCTCCTCCCACTGTCCGTCTCCCTCTGTCTCCCTTTCTCCCTCCCTCTATCAGCCTCCTCCCTCTGTCCGTCTCCCTTTCTCCCTCCCTCTATCAGCCTCCTCCCTCTGTCCGTCTCCCTCTGTCTCCCTTTCTCCCTCCCTCTATCAGCCTCCTCCCTCTGTCCGTCTCCCTTTCTCCCTCCCTCTGTTAGCCTCCTCCCTCTGTCCGTCTCCCTCTGTCTCCCCTTCTCCCTCCCTCTGTCAGCCTCCTCCCACTGTCCGTCTCCCTCTGTCTCCCTTTCTCCCTCCCTCTATCAGCCTCCTCCCTCTGTCCGTCTCCCTTCCTCCCTCCCTCTATCAGCCTCCTCCCTCTGTCCGTCTCCCTCTGTCTCCCCTTCTCCCTCCCTCTGTCAGCCTCCTCCCTCCCTCTGTCTGTCTCCCTGTGTCCACCTCTGTCTCTGTCCCTCTCTCTGCCCCTCTCCCTCCCTCTGTGTGTCACCCTCTGTCACCTCAGCCCAGCTTCCTGGGCACACACAGTTTGCAGGTCTTGCAAAGGCCATTGGCTTATTCATGTGGGTTTGTTTCTTCTCTGCCGGCACCCATTGGGCGTAGTGTCTGAGTCTGCACTGCTGCTGTGGCGGTGTGTGCTGACACTCTTTCAGTGTGCTGCGTCTTCATTGGCTGCTGTTATGTGCAAATTGTGCCTTCATACCCATGTCGTCCTGCAACGCGGCCACCATTAGCAGGCAAAACAGTACTGTGTGGGGACACACTGTTGGTATGGCTGTGCCCTAAGCCATATGGGCTGAGGGCATTATTATGTGCTTCAGAGTTGCTCTATGTTAGTTTTGAGGCCCACCCTCCCGGCATCGGGGACATCCTGTCTTGTGTTGGTGTTTTGTGTGGCCTGTGACTTGGCATGGCCTTGCTTGGGGCATGGGGCATGGAGGCGCTAGTGGCATGTGTGTGTTTTTGGAGTGTGGTTGTGTCCAGTGCTGGCTTTGGGGGGGTTGCGTGCATGATTGGTATTTGGGTTGTATATGGCGTTCCCCCCATGTGAGGTGAGTTGTTTGTGTACTCACCAGGCTCTCGGACTCCTTCTAGTCCGTCTACTACCAACGGCGGCAGCGTGGCCATCACCTTCTCCTCCCAGGGATGGTAGTGTACCGGTCTGCGGGGCGGCCCTCCTCCAGTTATGTTGGCCTGGTTGTGCTCGTCCGTCATTTTGCGGCGGACCGTCCTCCGCAGATCGTACCACCTGGCTTGGCACTCATGCCTGGTCCTTCTGGTGGCCCCAACAGCATTCACGGAATTGACTATCCTCTCCCACATGGCAGTTTTTTCTGATATGCTGGTCCGTCTGACCAATGTTCCAAAGAGCTGTGGCTCGACTCTGATGGTTTCGTCGACAAGGGACTCCAGCTCGTCCTTTGTGAACTTTGGATTCTTGTTGGTGGACATGGTGTGGGGTGTGGGTGTGGATGGTTGTGGGGGTGGGGGTGTGGATGGGTGTGGGTGTGGATGGTTGTGGGTGTGCAGGTGTGTGTGTGTGAATGTGATGAGGGTGTGTTTGTGATGGTGGTTGTGTGAAGGAGTGCAAGTGTAAGGTGTATTGATGGTTGAAGTATGGTGCAGTGCGTTGTCTCTGGGGTCTGGCAGCAGTGGATCTGTTGCAAAGGATCATGGTTTGTGTGTGTTGAGCCTTTTTATTGGTCCATTTGTGGGTGTGGCTGTGTTTGAACTTTGGGTGGGTGTGTTATAAGGAGTGGTAGTGGTTTGGGCCTCTGTTTATCTGTTTGTCAGTTGCAGGTCAGTGTATAGGATGTATTTGGCCTTGTTGGATATGTTTTGTGGTGTTGTGTGCCTCGGATTGACTCTCCTTGTGTTTTTTTGGTTTGTCCTGGTTCAGTTGGAATGTTTTTAGCGTCTGTACGGTGCGTACATGGGCCATGTTGTTGTACAGTGCTGTCCTTTGCTATGGCTTTGTACGACTCGTACATGCCCGATGTTGGGTGGGGGTGCTGGTGTGTGGGCCTAGGTAGGGTGCGTACGAACACGGGCAGGGTGTTGGTCCGCACCGTCCATCGGTGGTGGTGTTTCGCACCGTACATACGGGGGGGCTGGGTGTAGGGTCCGTACATACACGGGTGGGGTGGGGGTACGGTCCGTACATACACGGGTGGGGCGTTGGTACGCTGCATGCATACACGGGTGGGGGTACGGTCCGTACATACACTGGTGGGGTGGGGGTACGGTCCGTACATACACTGGTGGGGGTACGGTCCGTACATACACGGGTGGGGAGTTGGTACGCTCCATGCATGCACTGTTGGGGGTTCGGCGCGTGCATCCGCGGCCGGGGGGCGTTTTGCGCATACATGCGGGGTCTGTGGTGGGGTGTTCGGCGCGTGTGCGGGCACGTGTCTCCATGCTTGTTATGGGAGTTCGGTCCGTACGGTGTTATTTCCATACAGTTGTGAAATCGAAAGGAGGGGAGTGATCGTACTTGCGTGGTCGGACTTCATTTTTCCGAATCGTACGGTCAATCGTCCGGGGATGTGTCGGACACAATTTCCGACCCGAGGACGTGTGGGGACATTTTCCGGATGTGATTCGTATGGAGTTTTTCCCATGCGAATCGTACTTGGCAGTTTGTACGCTACTTGTACGATTCGGACGGAAAAAAGTCCAGACTCAATTCGGACGGGGGAAAATTTTCCAGGATCCGAATCTTCACCATTATCTTTTGTCATTTTTACCTATTCTGGCTATTTGTCGTTTTCTAAGTCAGAACCGGTCCTCAGAAAGATCATCAGTATTCTAACGTCCCGTCCTCTTCTGTCAGCATGGAGTGTCGCATAGAGTAGCATCGATCAGGGTGCGTCTCAAGCTTCAGGGGTGGTAACTAACTCCCTCTCTAAGCTACTAATATTTGCACCAAAATTTACATATAATAGTGTCATTTTCTTTATTTCCAGGCCGCTGATTGGCTGAATTCAGCCCCGTCCCAATACTTTAAGAAACATTCTCAAATTTTCACATACGGATGATGAATAAACTAGACGCATGGGAAAGGCTGTTCCCAGGTCAGGAGGTATCAGTCTATTGTGAATAGGTGGCTTTTGGTTCCCAGATGGCAACATTTGCTCCATGTTCAGGGACATTGGCATCTCGCCCAGAGTAGTCTTCATGGACCTGGTTCGTTAGTTCATGGAAAGGCCACGACGAAGTCAGTGCAGGCGCCTTCCTCCATTGCTCAATGTATGAAGTCATGTACTTTAGTGAGGATTCAGTCGGCAGCCATCTTTTAGTAGGCCGAAATAGTCAACTTGAGTAAAAGAAACACAAATCGTAATTAATACATAGAAATGATTAAAACAGTGTTATTCCCTTACTAATACCCTTATGTGTAAGCATTTATCTAGCCATAGGCAACATTTAAAGCCGTTAATGCTGGTTTATTTAGGCGCAAATCACATTAACACCGCTTAAGCCATCATATAACATTTAATATGCGTACAAACTTAGTTCACTTATTATTTTTAGCCATGCAAATGCGTTCCCACGTGTATTCTCTTGGTTAATAAGGTTGATTAGTTTAATGTCACAACACTCCATTATTCATTAAAAAAATAATATTTATTCATTTTAATATGACATACATAAATGGATTAGGTATACTAAAAAATGTTATTTTACCCGCTCCATCAATCCCCCCATTGGTGATTTTATCACCACAAAACCCACAAAAATTTCAATTTATTTCCCCTTGTTGCAGAAATTTGAAATGTCTTCTTGCTTAATTAAAATTCTGTTTCCCTCTCGTCTTCTCTTTTTGTTTTGTCATGCATACTCTCCTTCCATTCTTCTAATTCTATTTCATTGAGATCTTTTTCTGGTTTCTTTTCCCTCCTTTTGTAAATTTCTCGTTTAACCTTCTTTTTATTTCTTCTATATCTACAACACATACATCCTAGTCTAAGTATTAATAATACGAAAATCACACAAGTCAATGGAAATAATATTTTCCCTAGTATAGTACTACCTAATTTACCTAAGAAAGCTTTAATAGCAGCCATTTTATTACTAATTCTAGTCCAGATACTTTCAACCTCCAGTGATTTTATTTCATCATGCAATTCTGTAATATTCTTTATATAGACTTTTAGATCTCTGCTTTCGTCAGGAATGTAAGTGCAACAATGTTGAACTTTCAGCATTCCACAGACTCCACCCTCTTTTGCCAATAAAATATCAAGGGCAAGTCGATTTTGCATAATCATAGCACGCATGGCAACCAGCTCAGTGTTTACCAAGAGAAATCCTCCAGCGGTGCTTGTTGACAAGCGATCCACTATGGTGGACAACTTCCGAATATTATTTGCATTCAAAGATATTCCCACTGCTGGTATCAAGGCTCCAAAAATATCACCTACAATTTCTAACCAAGTTTCTCTTCTGCTACGCATTAGTAGGTTATTTGGTCCACTATTTTCTACTCTATCCATGTGAAAGATCTTTGGAAAGACCAGGCCAACATAACATGTGCCATACCAATGGTCGGGCAACCTGTAGTAAGCCTTGTTCCCACAAATATAATACAGTCCAGGGAAAACTGGATCTTCTCCACCTCTAAATCCCCATCCGGATGCAATGAAATATGTATCATGACACTCACTTGTCCCTATATAAATATAGTCATATTGGGACCTTTCCCTCATGATGCATAATTTGCCTTTCTGGGGTGAGTCTATAGCTATTGTCGGTTTAACTCCACCCGGTGTCTCCTTTTTCCCATCTATTTCCCAAATGTTTTCCCCTTCCTTATGTCCCTCTGCATTCTTGTGTATTTTCAATCTTCTCTCTTCAACCATATCCAAAAATGTTTTCTCTTCTGTTTTCAAACTGCAAGTTAAATTGTTCTTAAAAATATATTCTAGAGTTAGTCCTTTAGTTTCTATAAAAATTTCTCCTAACACTTTAGCATCTTTAGCTGGATTTAATTCTTTATTCATGGGCAATCGTCCAAGAATATTATCTATATTAGACAAATTATACTCTAATTTTCCTATTTGATAAAATATACTAGTTAAAACGCTACATGTTATTCCATAAGTTGCTGGGAGGTGATGATAAGTCACCCCTTCTGAAACAGATGCAGGTAATTGCATACATACGTAGCAATCCCTTACGTCCATTGTTTTCACATATTCATACAATAATTTTGAAAACACATTGCTAGAAAAATCAGTTATTGACCTATCTTGATGCACATGCTCGGTGCTTGTTCTAACTGGTATTACTTTTTGTGAGCTTTTCACTATATTAGTCATAGTCTCAGTATGTCCTGCTAGTGTATATAAAGTTACTTTGAAAGAGATCAAAAGAGTGAGTACGCTCCAAAGAAGCATTAATAGTCCTGTACAACAACAACATGTCTTGCACCATCTTCTCATGAAGGTACATCTACTCTTGTTATCATCTATGTTAGCCATCTTGTTAGAATTAACCATGTCTTTTGACTTAGCCTCTTCTACTCCTCCTCTTGTAGCTTTCCTACAAGATCTAAGACCTTATCAGGTGATCCAAATACTTCAATTTCTTATTCAATCCTGTGTATTCCTACAAGGATCGATGTAAATTACTCAGCCGCACCAGCCCGTGGCCCCGCCCCCCCGCCAGCCGATTGGCTCGCGCTCCCGCCTCCCCGCAGACCCTCCCGACCGGCTCCCTTCTTATGACGTCCCCAGAGCGACCGCGCAGCGGACGCGCACAGCGGGAGCACCGATTGAGCGCCGAAGGTGCGCCAAAGGTAAGCGCGTCTACGCCCGTCCGCGCCTGGACCGCGCCCAGCGCCAGGACCCCTGGCCCCCGCAGACCCCAGCCCACCCGCCGGACGTACGACGCCGCCACCCTCAACGCACTCAACGCCGGCCGAAGCCCAGGATGCTACCGAGCCACCCCGAGACGCACCCACGGACCCTTCTGCTGCAACTCCTGCAAGTTCACCTGCATCAGGACCTGCACTACTCCAGCACCAACCAAGACCAAGACGAGCAACAGCAGCAGCCACCTGAAATGCATCCTGCTCAACACCCGCTCCGTCCACAGACACGCCGTCGAGCTCTGGAACCTGCTCGACACCACAGCCCCAGACGTCGCCTTCCTCACGGAAACCTGGATGAACGCCTCTTCAACGCCCGACATTGCCATCGCCATCCCAGACGGCTACAAGATCATCCGAAGGGACCGCATCAACCACACCGGAGGAGGCATCGCCATCATCCACAGGAACACCATCCGCATCACGACCAACACCGACGACACCCTCGCACCCGCCGAGCACCTGCACTTCCAGGTCCACATCAACCCCAAGACCACCCTCAGAGGCACCCTCATCTACAGACCCCCGGGACCACGCACACAATTCAGCGAAGACATCGCCGACTTCATCAGCCCGCACGCCCTCCCCTCCACTGACTACATCCTCCTCGGGGACCTCAACTTCCACCTGGAGAACAACAACGACCGCAACACCACCACCCTGCTGGACAACCTCGCCAACCTCGGACTCAAGCAGCTGGTCACCACCCCCACCCACTACGCCGGACACACACTCGACCCCGTCTTCTCATCCAGCAAGGACATCGCCTTCAGCCACGCCACCGGACTCCACTGGACGGACCACAGCTGCGTCCACTTCAGCTTCAGAAGGACCACGATCCACCACCACCAGCAACAGGTTGCACGCAGAAGCTGGAACAAGATCACAGCCGACCAGCTCGCAACCGCCCTGAGCAAGAACCCACCCACCAGCGCAACGAACCCCAGCCAAGCGGCCACCAACCTCACGAAGTGGATCAGCGACTGCGCAGACGACCTCGCCCCTCTGAAGACCCCGACTAGCAGACCCGGTAGCAAGAAAGCCCCATGGTTCACCGACGAACTCAAGAGCTCCAAGAAGAACTGCCGAGCCCTCGAGAGAACCTGGCGCAGAGACCCAACACCGGACAACATGACTGCCCTCAAGCTCGCCACCCGAAAACACCACCAACTCATCCACGCCACCAAGAAAACCTCATTCAAGGAACGACTGGACAACAACGCACACAACAGCAAGGAACTCTTCAACATCGTCAAAGAGCTCTCCAACCCCAATGCCGGTAACAACGACATCACCCCTTCACAAGACCTCTGCAACTCCCTCGCCTCCTACTTCCACAACAAGATCGCGGACATACACAACAGCTTCAGCACTCAACTGACGCACGCCACGACCGAACCACCGCCCCCCACCACCACCCTCCGCGCCTGGACCCCGATCAGCACCAAAGACACCGTCCGCACGATGAACTCCATCCACTCCGGATCTCCTGCCGACCCCTGCCCTCACCACGTCTTCAACAAGGCCGACGCTGTCATCGCACCCCACCTGCGGGACATCATCAACACCTCCTTCGACACCGCTACCTTCCCGGAGAGCTGGAAGCACGCCGAACTCAGCGCTCTATTAAAGAAGCCATCAGCCGACCCCACCGACCTCAAGAACTACCGCCCCATCTCGCTGCTCCCGTTTCCTGCAAAAGTCATCGAGAAGGCTTCCGGGCCAACCACAGCACCGAGACCGCCCTGATCGCAGCCACCGATGACATCCGAGCTCTGCTTGACAACGGAGAAACAGCGGCCCTCATCCTCCTAGACCTCTCCGCGGCCTTCGACACTGTCTGCCACCATACACTAGTGCAGCGACTCAGCAACTTCGGAATCCAGGAGAAGGCACTGGAGTGGATCATCTCCTTCCTCGCCGGAAGGACACAGAGAGTCCGCCTCCCCCCGTTCAGATCTGAAGCCACCGAAGTCATCTGCGGCGTTCCTCAAGGCTCCTCGCTCAGTCCAACCCTCTTCAACGTGTACATGAGCCCCCTCGCAGACATCGCACGCCAGCACAACCTCAACATCATCTCCTACGCCGACGACACCCAGCTGATTCTCTCCCTCACCAACGACCCCACCACCGCCAGAGCCAACCTCCACGAAGGGATGAAAGAGGTAGCCGAATGGATGAAGAACAGCCGCCTGAAACTGAACTCGGACAAGACGGAAGTCCTCATCCTGGGATCCTCACCCTCCGCCTGGGACGACTCCTGGTGGCCCCCCGCCCTAGGCAGCGCACCCAAACCAACAGACCACGCACGCAACCTGGGCTTCATCCTGGACTCCACCCTCTCCATGACCAGACAAGTCAACGCCGTCTCCTCGTCGTGCTTCAACATCCTGCGCATGCTACGAAAGATCTTCCGGTGGATCCCCACCGAGACCAGGAAGACGGTCACCCAGGCCCTCGTCACCAGCCGTCTGGACTACGGCAACTCCCTCTACGCCGGAACCACCGCCAAACTCCAGAAAAGACTTCAGCGGATCCAGAACGCCTCAGCACGACTCATCCTGGACATCCCCCGTCGCAGCCACATCTCCTGGACACCTGAGAGACCTGCACTGGCTCCCGGTCACCAAGAGAATCACCTTCCGACTCCTCACCCACGCACACAAAGCCCTACACAACCAAGGCCCAGGATACCTCAACAGCCGCCTCAACTTCTACGCTCCCAAACGCCAGCTTCGATCGACCGGCCACGCCCTCGCCACCGTCCCTCGCATCCGAAGAGCCACCACAGGGGGACGGTCCTTCTCCTTCCTCGCCGCCAGGACGTGGAACTCCCTCCCGACCCACCTCCGCCTGACCCAGGACCACCTCGCCTTCAGGAAGCAACTCAAGACCTGGCTGTTCGAGCAGTAGCGGACCCCCCTCCCCTAGCGCCTTGAGACCCTCTGGGTGAGTAGTGCGCTATATAAATGCTTTGATTGATTGATTGATTGAGCTCGGCCTTTCGTCGTTTTTCACTTCTTTCTCGTCATCCACATGCAGGATTTCCTGATCTTCCGCTTCTTCTCCGATGTTGGATAAGATAACTCTCAAGATTTCCCCCGTTTCTTCTTCTTTTATCAATCTCAGCAAAGTCTCCTCTGGATTTCCTTGACTATCTGCCTCTTCCCTTTGTTCAGGCAGTGCCACATACGTCCATTCAGGTGACTTATACTTCTGGTTTGGTTTTCTTGCTCGTTTGTTTGCTTCTGACACTTCTGTTTCTCCCTCTTTCTCTGGATGCTGACTGGTTACTTCATTCACTTGTTCAGCCTCTGAGGGTTTAACTCGTGTCAATCGATATCTCAGCTTCTTAATTTTGTTTGGCCAAAGATCACCTTTAGCATTTCTTCTTGGTTTGCCGTTTCTTTCCTCAATCCAAGTTCTCTTTCTCAGAACTCGACCCTCTGGTATTTCAGTTTCACTGTCCTCAGATTCTGTCTCATTTGATTTTTCCTTTTCAGAAGTCTCCTTTTCCACCTCTTGTGTTGGCCCTACTTCTGTCCCTCCTCGGGTCTCCGGCACGCAATCTCCCTGCTGACTACTTGTCCCTTCACCTAGCTGGGTGTTGCAGTTCCCTACACCTCCTTGGGGTTTTTCCGCAATCTGTCCCTCTCTTTCTGTGACTGTCCCTTCTTCTTCTTCCAGTATTTTCGCAGGTGGAACTTCTTCTACTCTCTCATTTGGTGTAAATGTTACTTCTGACTGGACGCTCTTTTCTTCTTTCTGTGTTCACCATTGGCGTTTTGCTCATCTCCAGAATCTGAACCATCTGAAATCTGCAATCTTTTCCTCAAAATGTCCTCTCTGGGGGTCTGAACTAGTCTTGGCTCATTTTCCCCCCTTCCAGGATTTTCTTTTGACTTTATATTCTCATTGCTTGACTCAGCACTTGATTCTGATTCGTCAAAGTATTCTTTTCCAATGCCGTCTGCTGGATTTGGAACTCTCAAAGTGTGACTTGCATGCATCCAGTTTTTCAGTCCAGCACACTTCACAGCAGTTGTTGTGGTCAAGATGACCTGTCTTGGCCTTCCCCACATTGGAACCAGGCAATTTCTTCTTCTGTGGACTTTTATCCTCACCCAGTCCCCTGGGCTCAAATCATGGGCTGGTTTCTTTTCAAATGTGGTGACAAACTACCACCAACACATACCTCAGTTTGTTAAAAGGGGGCATTTCAATGAAATCTACTTGCATTCTGGTGGAAGGTCCTCCCTCCCGGCCTATGGTGCCTAGACTCACCACCGTCTTCCTTCCAGGGTTGTACTGCTGACATGTCAGGCATCTCTGACAGAGACTTTCTGCTATCAACCTGAATTTTGGATTGTACCAGGTCTGCTTAAAAGCCCTTATCATGGCATCCCTTCCCAGATGTCCTTGCCCATGATACATCCGTGCCATGGTTGAAATCATGCTATCAGGCATTACTGGTCTTCCATCCCGATAGACCCACACATGATCCTTTTCCCTGGGTGCACATCCTGCTTTTACCCACTGCCTCATTTCTTCATCCACTGCCTCATCCTGCAACTGCCTCACTTCATCCCATGTTGCCACAATGTTAGTAAACATTATGGAGCAAGAAGACATTTCCCTTTCTTTTGACCGATTAATTGAGTATTTGTTTCGGGCACAATACTGAGCCATGTCGTTTGCAAAACGGTTTCCGGTAGTGATGTAATCACTACCTTGTCCATGAGCAGCACATTTTACCACAGCCAATTCTTTGGGCATTTGTATTGCCTCAAGCAATTTTCCAACCACTTCTGCATTCCTTATGGGAGTTCCACTTGAGGTCAGGAAACCTCTTTGCAGCCATAATTGGCCGAAGTCGTGGACAACTCCGAAGCCATACTGGCTATCAGTCATCACAGTCACTCTCGCATTTCTCCCAATTTTGCATGCCTTGGTTAATGCCACTATTTCTGCTACTTGAGCGAATTTAACTCCTTTCAAGGGTGATGCTTCTATAACTGCTGAAACTGTGCATACTGCATAGGCTGCGCTCGATGCTCCTTCCTCCGTTCTCAAACAGGATCCATCCACAAAAAACACATAATCACTTTCTGGCAGTGGTAGATCTCTTATATCAGGACGAGGTTTTGTGCAGTAATCAAGCACATCCAGACAATCATGATCAACCTCTTCTCTTATCTCCACTCTCTCTGCATCAGGCAAAAGTGTAGCTGGATTCACATTCACACATCTTTCCAGACTCACATTGTTTGCACCTAGAATGACCTTTTCATACTTAGTCAGCCGACTATGTGACATGAACTGTGTTCGACTCCTTGTTAAAAGGATTGCCACACTATGGGGTACAAACACTCTTACTGGATACCCTATCACGATTCCCTCACTCTGCTCTAGGCTTCGGCATGTAGCCGCAACTGCTTTCAGACATCCTGGCAGACCTATCGCCACTGGATCTAACATTGACGAAAAATATGCCACTGGTCTCCTTTGCCTTCCATGTTTCTGTATTAACACTGAAAGTGCGCATCCGTTTCGCTCACTACAGTATAGCTCAAACTCCTTTTCATAGTCTGGCATACCCAGCGCAGGGGCTTCACAAAGACTGTTCTTCAACTGTTTAAATGCTACCAATTCTTCTTTGTTCAGTTCAAGGGGGTCTTTTACCTCACTTTTTGTCAATTTCACCAATGGTTTGGCAATCAGGGAAAAATTACTTATCCACTGACGACAGTAACCAACCATTCCTAGGAACATTCTCACCTCTCTTTGGGTCATTGGAGCTCTCATTCCTCTAATGATTCTGATCCTGTCTATGGTTACTTTTCTCAGGCCCTTTTCGATAGTATGACCCAAGTATGTCACTTCCTTTTTACAGTATTGCAATTTTGTTGGAGATACCTTCAGTCCTCCATCTGCCAAATGACTTAATAAAGCTATGGTGTCTGTTTCACAGGCCTCACGTGTCTTTGACGCCACCAATAGGTCGTCAATGTACTGGACTAAAACTGAACTCTCAGGCATAGTAAGACTTTCCAGAGATTTCTTTAACAACTGGTTGAAAATGGAGGGGCTCTCTGTGTACCCCTGTGGGATTCGGCACCATGCCAAAATACGGTTTCCAAACCGAAATGCAAAAAGCGGCTGGCTGTAATGATGCAACGGAATGGAAAAGAAAGCATGACACAAATCAATTACCGTGTACCATTCTGCATCATGCGGGATCTGATACAAGATTACTGAGGGATTTGGAACAATTGGACAACAATAGACGACAATCTTGTTAATCTTTCTGAAATCTTGCACAATCCTGAATTATCCACTTGGCTTTTTCAGTCCCATGATAGGCGAATTACATGGACTGCTCATTATCTCCCTCAACACTCCTTGCTGGATCATTTTCTCAATCAAAGATTATTTGATTATTTCAGGTGTCAGTCTGTATTGTGGAATGTTTGGGTAAATGGCTCCTTCCTTTACAGCAGTTCTCACTGGGTCTACATTTCTCATCAGGCCTACATCTTCCCCAGTGAAGTCCCAGACTGCTGCTTTCACTGTCTGTTTCAGTTCTGGGGGCAGTTCATCTGGGTTGAATACTGCATAGGTTCCAGCAACCTCACACTCTCAGTTAGCTATGGTCATTTTATATAGAACATCTTCATCTGGTGTTTCAAAGGCTATTCCGTCTGGTGTACAGAATATGGTGCAATTCATCTTGCACAACAAATCCCTTCCTAGTAAATTCACAGGACTGGTGTCACACACCACAAATCGATGCATGTCTGAAAATTTCCCTATTCTGACCTTTACAGGATCAGCAAGGTACGTTTTAATCTGGGTATTAGACACACCAACTACTTGGATTGTTTCATCCGAAAGAGGAAGATTTTTCACATCTGCTGATCTGACAGTGGATCGTGTAGCTCCAGTGTCTACTAGAAAAGTAATGTTTTCATCATTAACTTTCCCATCCACAAATGGTCCTGTCTGATCTATTTCTAGAGATGCGCCAAGTACGCATCCTGCTACCTCTTTTCGGCACCGTCAATAAATCTCTTCTGGCTCACTTTCGTCATTTTGCAGCCAATACTGTGACACAGCGCTCGCGCGTTGCGGTTTGTTTACCTGTTCTTCATTGTAGAATCCCGTTTCTTTACTATACTTCTGTGTGCTCCGGCTCTGTGGTAAGGGCGGTTTTGGCACCTGATTCTGTAGATTAACAGCCTTCTGCTGTTGCGGCGGTGGGCCACTCCCCTCACACTGCACCTGTGGATTCAATGAGGGATTTTTATCATTAGTACCTGGTGGATATTTACACTCGGATTTCCAGTGCCCTAATCTTCCGCACTTGTGACAAGGGAACTTTTTCTTGGCTTCTTCTATATTACCCTTTCCCTTTCCTGGACCAAATTTTGATTTAATGCCTGGATTATTAGCTTGTTCTATCAGCTGAGCTTCCTGTCTCTCCGCAACCTTCACTTGAGCCCACATTGCCTTTTCTTTTAGTTTTCGCTGCTTTGCCTCAATCTCATCACTAAAGTATTTAGCATGCCTCAGGATCTCATCTATTTTCTTGCTCTGCCAGTCCAGGGTATGCTGCTTAATCATGTCCCCAATCTCGGGACGCAGACCATACACAAATCTGTACACAAAATGACTCAGGTCCTTTTCTCCCAGACTGTCATCCCCACTAAACTGTTTGAAAGCCAAAATTAGCCTCTCATAGTATGCGTGGACTGACTCTTTCGCTTCCTGATGTGTTCGATCTATTTTAACCCAATCTGTTTCTTTTGGAGGCACCTTGTTTTTCAAGAATGCCATGACCTGTTCGTATTTCTTCATTACCTCTGGGTCTGGGGCTCCTGTTTTGGGATCTCTCGGGTATTCTTTGGTGGGCCAACCTATGACTATCTTACATTCTGCCCACAAATCTGCTGGCACTATTATATCAAACAGACTATTCAAATCAATCCACAGCACCTTTGACAATTTCACAAGTCTGTCTACCTGTCTGTACCACTCGACTGGCTTTTCCCGTAATCGAGGGAAGTCATTTGTAAATGACAAAATGTCCTGTCTGGTCCATGGGACATGCACATATCCCCCTCCTGGAATCTCTCTCATAGGGAACTCCATCACCACCTTCTCCTTTTCTCTCACAGGAAACGCTGGAAATGTTCTGTCTGAGGTGTCATCCCGCTTCCTATACCACCTGCTCTTCCATTTGTCCACATCTCCCCATTTCCTCAATACTGTGATTATATCCCTAATCTGCCCTATTCGCCCTGCAGCGTTCAGATTCTCGATGTCTTTTTCTGTAAAATCCACTCGGTATGGCTTCTATAAAGCTTTTACCTTATCCATGTCAATTCCCATTTCACTCGCTATTTCTGCTAGTCTGTCATGTAAATTCTTTGCTCTCCACGTGACGCTTTTGCATAGAAACAGCAGTTCCTCATCTTGGTAATTTTTCAGCTTTTCTGTGGGGATTGTCCCTACAATCAACTCTTCCAATACCATCCGTAATTTTGCCACATCAACGGTATGAGATTCTTTTTCTTTATCCTGCAAGCCTTTCAGCCATTCATTCAATTCTTCAGTAGTTATGCTCACTGATTTCTCTACATTCCCCGGTTCTGTCAATCTCTGTGGTTCTAATATTGATCCTCCTACCATTCTGCTTCTTTCAGCAGTATCAGGACTATAAAATGGGTTCTTTGACACATGCAATTCCCCTTTACCCATAGTAGGTCCCCAGGAATTCTCTTTTGCTCTCATCAGGGGCTGTTCTTCCTGTCTACTGTTTACATACGGGACTGTTAGTCCGTGCTCACTGTCTTTCTGCTTCTCAAAAATAGGCATAACAGGACCTATGGTCACAGGGACTGTAACTGCTTCTAGATTTTTCGTCAATTCTCTTATTTTCTCCGTCAGTTCTAATGTGGTTTTTGCTAGTTCCCTAGAATTTTCACTCTCTGCCCTATTTTCCTTTCCCTTTTCCTTAAGAGAATTTCTTCTTCTTACTTCTGGGGTCACAACTTCTGTTTTAATGATTCTCAGAGTTTCCCTCACTGGTGTATCTGCGGTTGGCGTTTCTGGTTCCTGCCTGTATGGAGGTGGACTTTTGTAAAACATTTCATCTAGGACATCGTCGTCCGTTTCGTTAGCCCCATACCTCCGGGTTTCTACATGATTTCTCTTTTCTAGGCATTTCCTTCCTCCACTTTCTCCTTCTGTTCTAACGGGAAACAATCCTTCAGTCATACTCGCATGTCGCCACCTTCTCATCCGATCACAATGAGTTTCGCGATCTTTTGGCCGTCCAAACGTATACCGGTACCTACTGCCATTTCTCTGTTTCTCTCGCTCATGCATCTCATCTTCCCACTCTGTTAATGCCTCAAATTGCGTAGGCCTAGGTCGCGGATCTAAGCTCATCATCCTCTCCCGTAAGTTCCTCAATATTGCCAAATTAAAGGACCCATCCTCTGGAAACGCTAAAACTCCGTCTTCCTTTGTATATTTCGCCCAATTGTCTAACCAGATGCACGTATGGTACCCATATTTCGCAACCATGAAGGATGCGGGGGTTTTCGCTGGGGGAAGTAACTGTCCTTCCCTAGTCACAATCTCTTTGTCTTTTACAAACCAATTCCGCATTTTACTAAATAAAGATTTCTTCTTCTTTTCGGGTGAATGATAATACATTTTTCTTTCTTTCGTGAACCCTTTAGTCCAACGGTACGACCTTTAGTCCAATAGCAACGCGACTCTTACTCCTGTACCTATCCTGGCGCGTCTACGTCACTGTCACAATTTCCAATCCTTGCGCGGCTCACACCAACGCACCAATCCTGGAGCGTCTACGTCACTGACTAACTGTCCAATGCCAGCGCGGTCCACCTGACGTCAACAGTCGCTGCAGCAGCTCCTGCTCCTGTCTCCTGTCTACAGTCTACTCCTCCTTTACAAGACTACTCGGTAGACTTTGTTTCGATTTCACAATACTTGTTAGTTACAACATACAAACATCTCCATTGTCTGTCCCGCTAACCACAGAATAGCAAAAGATCTTTCCCACAAGAACTCTGTCTTCCCGAGAGCAGCGCTTACCTCTGCCCTACTACAGAATCATTACGTTCGTTGGCAAAGTAGCGCATCCCTCTACTTTACCCTTCTATCAAGCATTAATTAACTGTTTTTCTCCGGAATTAAAACACATAGGTGGAAACGCAATGCTCCTGAGAGATAAAACCAGAGTTCCGCAATCAATCCAAATGCTATTTTCATTCACACTCTTCCACGCAAGAAAATATAGTTCATTCACACAGAATCCTGCCTTTTCCGAGAACAGCGAACAGTCTGTCCTGCTACAGAATTATAACATACGTTAACAAAGCAGCGCTTACCTCTACTTTGTCCTTCTAACAAGCTCAGAGAACACCTGCTACCTTTTTAGTGATAGGCGTTATCGGCATACCAATTGGTTTCCTGGTACTCAAGACCAAAATTTCACAGGTAACCCTTTGCTATCATACACACTTCTCTCACACAGAAATTGTCTCTAATGGCAACACACAGCGATGTCACCAAATCGAACCCAGACAATGCAACGCGCAACTTCAATTGTCACACATTTTCCCCGTATACCTACGGGCAACCACAATCCCGTTTTTCCCGAGAGCAGGCTTATCTCCGCCCTACTACGGAACTGTCACCGACTTCTTACATCCCAGAAGCCGTACAGACTACATAAAACTCAACACGACTTCAACATATAGTGTTAGTACATATATCAATACCAATCAATAATCGATAAGCTATATACATGCCAAATCATCAAACCAAAACAATAAAAACCATCTCTTGCTACCAGAAATACTGGTGCAGTTCAGAACACAAAATCTCCTCCTGCTTCCACGGACGGAATGATTCCTCAGTCGCACACACATACACACATCACACGCTGGTGGGGCCCATAACACCAACATTCATTCACATCAAACTATCCGTGCCTTTACAGAGGAGAGATTTTCCTGATCCCGAACTACAGCTATTCTCTTTGGATAGAGGAAACAATCTATTGACTTACTCTAACAGTTCCTCCATCCGGAGGTCGAATAGATCATTTAGTTGGTTTGAAATTTGATGGAAAACTCTTAACTTCTCATATTAATCAATAAAATATTACAAGAAATAATCACCCGACACAGTTCTTCAAATAATGATTTTTCTTTATCTAATTAAATTGCAGATTAAATCCTAACAATGACATATTATCTTTTGTCATATTTACCTATTCTGGCTATTTGTCGTTTTCTAAGTCAGAACCGGTCCTCAGGAAGATCATCAGTATTCTAACGACCCGTCCTCTTCTGTCAGCATGGAGTGTCGCATAGAGTAGCATCGATCAGGGTGCGCCTCAAGCTTCAGGGGTGGTAACTAACTCCCTCTCTAAGCTACTAATATTTATACCAAAATTTACATATAATAGTGTCATTTTCTTTATTTCCAGGCCGCTGATTGGCTGAATTCAGCCCCGTCCCAATACTTCACATACGGATGATGAATAAACTAGGCGCATGGAAAAGGCTGTTCCCAGGTCAGGAAGTATCAGTCTATTGTGAATAGGTGGCTTTTGGTTCCCAGATGGCAACATTTGCTCCATGTTCAGGGACATTGGCATCTCGCCCAGAGTAGTCTTCATGGACCTGGTTCGTTAGTTCATGGAAAGGCCACGACGAAGTCAGTGCAGGCGCCTTCCTCCATTGCTCAATGTATGAAGTCATGTACTTTAGTGAGGATTCAGTCGGCAGCTCTCTTTTAGTAGGCTGAAATAGTCAACTTAAGTAAAAGAAACACAAATCGTAATTAATACATAGAAATGATTAAAACAGTGTTATTCCCTTACTAATACCCTTATGTGTATGCATTTATGTAGCCATAGGCAACATTTAAAGCCGTTAATGCTGGTTTATTTAGGCGCAAATCACATTAACACCGCTTAAGCCATCATATAAAATTTAATATGCGTACAAACTTAGTTCACTTATTATTTTTAGCCATGCAAATGCGTTCCCACGTGTATTCTCTTGGTTAATAAGGTTGATTAGTTTAATGTCACAACACTCCATTATTCATTAAAAAATTAATATTTATTCATTTTATTATGACATACATAAATGGATTGGGTATACTAAAAATGTGTATTATACCCGCTCCATCACCCCAACCAATAGTATATTATTTATACAGAGCTGTAGATAAATTAATTAAATAGTCATCCTAGTACCTCCTTGTACCTTCCCATGTAAATCAAATCAGGTGCAGGATACCTTTACCTACCTATGGATTGTTGGGGCTTTCCTTTGTGTTTTTCTTCCCTACATAGCTAGTACGGACATCCCCCTGAATGAAAAGGTCTGGATTTCTGACAGCCCCACAAGTTAACCAACCATCTATCACTAAATGACCTATGTTTTGTAGACATAATCAAGAATTCTATTTTTGTCTGCACTCTAGAGCATTGTAAGTTGGGGTTACGCAGGGACCGCATGAGTTATAGTCAAGGATATTGGAGTGTTCCTAGTATCCTTATTTGTGCTCCAACAGTGAAAATAAAAGTGGCCCACTAGCCTGTATGCATATTGCAGGTCATTGTTTTATGTCGTGCCTTCCTAAAACTCATATTAATTTCATGATCAGAATACAAGAGACATGATGTCAGCGGGGCCAACCTGCCTCGCTCCCTTCTCCCCCACCCACAGCTGCATCGCGGCGAAGCAAGCACATCGACTGCATGCTCACCGGCACAGATACCGGCATCAGGGGAACGCACTCAAAATTCCCACAGGCGTCATCAGCAGTCTTGCCCAGTGCGCTCCGAGCAATGGTGGCCGTAATGGTAGGAAGCGGAGACGCTCCATCAGCAGTCTTGCCCAGTGCGCTCCGAGCAATGGTGGCCGTAATGGTAGGAAGCGGAGACGCTCCCATTGGCTCTGTGCCTTTGCCTCACCCAGGCTGACTGGGCCCACAAAACCCACTGCCAAATCCCTCTGAGGAGGAGGGGGTCCAAAGCATGTGCCAGCAGAAGACTCCTGAAGGGTGCTGCGAAAGGCCCGGATTGACCAATAGAGCACCGGCAGCAAAACGCTGAGATGCCCAGAGTCGGTCTGAGCCCAAAACATATCTGTTAAACAAAATGCCCTCTTTACCGTAGGTTTGTCAGGCCAGTGTCGCCAGAAGCCAGACCCCTCAGACCAAACCAAAACCAACGAGGCGATAGAGCGGTCTGCCGTAATGCAACTGCCGGCGGTGCATTGGGCCACCCACCCCGCCGCTCAATTGTACCTCCCACTCACAACCCCCGCCACTCCCTTCATTTCCAGACTGCAGAAGGGGGGACAATTGGGGGTAGGGGTGAGAGATATGCTCCTGCACTCCGGACAAGACTGATGCCAAACCAAGGACACAACCGCGTGCCCAGCGGAGGCCAAAAGGGCACAAATGGCGCCGCCCCCCGAGGGGCTCAAACCGCCCCTCGCTGTGCACCCTTAATGCTCCCAATAAAACCAAAGAGTCACCAGGGGACACTGAGCATGCCCCTGTAGACACTGTGCCGAACAGTGTGATATCCCTTTGATACTGCAAAACAAAGATGCCTCACACTTGCCGCTCCTGTCCAGAAAGTATGCCACTTCGTTTGTTCCCCCGCTGATCGCGCCCGGCCATGCATGCCCCGGGCCCACAGAGTCAGAGGCAGCCAGCCCAAAAGTCACTGCCAGGGCCCTGAGAAACTAGCCCGATGTTTCTAATTAATATAAATATAATATTTAAATGTAAACTGCTAACATGCAGCTTTGTTTCCTCGGTTAGTTACCAAGAATTGCCGAAGGCAAATTGGCACTGGTGCACCACAATGCAAGCTTGCCTGTATCACAAGAAACCCTTCCCAACTTGGACATACACACAACCGCCTCTAGTGTCCTGCAATATCAGCTATTCCGAATCTGGCTAACGAAAACTACCATTGGCCAAAAGCTAAAACTAGTAAAAACTAGACCCATTGTGTTTCCCAATGCTTGTCATGCCTAAATTGCAACAGCAGAGGTTAGAAATCGGCCGCCAGGCACTGTATAATTATGCGAGAGCCCCACCACAATGTCTGAATATTCCTGGCCGCCCCACAAGGAAGAATTGCACAGGAGATGCACATTGGAAATGCTCTAGGACGAAGGAATGCTGTCTGCCTGCAGCCCTGGCTAGCCATATGTTTCTCAAACGCTTACCATAAACCGTAATGAGTACAGACTCATCATAGATCACCTTGGCCCCCCAAACCTTTCCCAGGGAACTGGAGAGAAATTAACTCATTTGCGCAGGGCAAGAAATACCAAAAGTTAATAATGCGCTCAAAAACTGAACAGAAAGACTGACCAGGAGAGTCAAGCAAGGTCTCTCACTCGGCAATCAGCGGGACTTAACTGAGCACTTGAGCTAGTCCCGCCAACTGAGACAACCAACTGCTCGTGGGGGCAACCGGTTTCCTCAAAAACCACCGATTCTAGGAGGTAGTCGCGTGGGCGAGACAACACATTACTGGTCATGTGGAGTCCTCATGTACTTACTCTCTCATACCTTGGACTGGAGACTGGTCACGATGCCACGCAACGCGTGTGGTGACCTCTCCAAAATTCCCCGCCAGCTCGAGGCCTCTAGTACCGGAGATGCCTATCACGAAACAAACCAAATAAAAGGCTGTGACCATCTGTCCCCCCCCCCGACTCAACTTGTACTACTCAGTCTATAGACTGGCTCACCGCAGCCTACCAGCCTCTACCATTCTGCATGCTGCATACAGCGCCATTCAAATGGTGCTGAGCAGCATCGCAGGCACTGTATGAAGACTGTAGAACTACGTGCGTATACTACAGCCAATAAGCACGTCGGGAAAGTAATTCAGTACTTGGATAGGCTGAGGAACAAAGAGTCCTCCACCACTAGCCGGCCCCATACAATGCGACTCACCCCAGCGTAAGTGGTAGGCATGGATTGTCTGAATACGAACCAAAAGTGGAGTGCGAGTGGAAACCCCACGCTAACCCAGCAGAGCCCTGCCTCTGGGGCCGCCCCCCCCGGGTGGTAACCCGCGCTCAAGTCGTTATCCACTACCACACCTGCGCGGGAGGACCCTGGCACCCGGACGTGTGGGACCGCCAGCCCTGCTACCGGCCCGCCACCCAGCGACCCCGCTCCACGTGCGCACCAGGCCGCCCCACCTCAAAAACAATATGCCTAAATAACTAATTTCAGGAGATTTACATAAGGATTGTGACAACATCACACGCTGCTGGCAATCGCGTTCAAAACAATTACAATTACAATTATAAGGGCGGCCCTGTGTCATTTTCCGCCTGCCGTGTGCAAACCAATTTGTAGAGCCCCCGAATATGTAGGACACATGCATATTCCACCTTAAGATATAGGGACGATGTCAATATGGAACACTTCTACAAGACTAGTGAACGCTCTCGTTCATAAACACCACCTACGATGGACATCGGAGTCCATCACATGAGCTTGCAACAGCCGTGCGCACTACCCGGATCTAAAACAGACCAGCAAGAGAAGCAGTCTGCTGGACAGCCCGAGTGCGGATCATTAAGGATAATGACAACCCAGAGACGAACTAAAGAACACAGGGCGGTTTGAGGCCTACTCTTTGACTGCCGCAGTCCTGCCCCTTCTCTCCTATAGTCCTCCGATCGCTTCTTCCACCCTCAAACTTAACCCCCGGTCACTTCCATAAAAGTGCAAGGCCCAGGAGCCCTTCTGGCGCCATCTCGGTAAGATCCCGGCTCACGCAGTTACTCACAGGCATGTTTGCGCAGACACAGCCGCTGCTAGCAACGACGTCAGGGCAGCGCGGTCGCTCATTCAGGCAAGGGCTTAATTAACAATTTTATAAGAAACTCTGGCATGACCTAAGTAATTTTCAAAATCGAGACACTAATACAATTCACAGATCGTAGGCGGCGCGTCGGCTGCTTACTTAAAATATGGTCAGGGTTCGGATGTGCCCTCGCAGCCAAGGATCCCACATGGGCAATCAGGGAAGCACTCACTGCAAAACCCAACCCCTACTCCTCATGGGGCCTGGGGACAACTGCCACAGCGCCCGACTGTCCCCCGCACAGCCCTATACTGCTGGTGAAAGACTATGTGGGAGGGGGGTTAACAATACCCCTGCACTCACCGGGAAATGCTGACGCGAGGACCCGACAGCGGAAGAACCGACGCCAGACAATGGACCCATCAGAACACCAAGTAAACGGCGTCCAGGCAGAAGAAGAAAGAGGGCGATCAGTGGGCGGGAGAGGTATAAGTACCTCTCCCCCCCATCCCCTCCTGCCCGGAAGTGACGTGGGCATGGGGGACCCTCGAGGGTCCCAGACACTGGGAGGCTGACTCGTCGTGTACCATCCTGTGGCACTAAGGGGGGCTGCCCTCTTAGGAGGGCCCCCTGCGTGGGCCCGGGGCAGCCCTGCATATCTCTGGCACGCCCAAGTTTTTCACAGGTCTTTAAAGACCATTTGCATATTTACATACCTTTGAAAACTGGTTACGAGGCTTAGTTTTTTTTCTAGATCCAGTATCCCCTGGGCCCCCACTCTGCCTATTCCTTACATTTGCATTTTACATTTACTGCCGTAGTGTGAGAATGCATTTCAGTAGTGTGAGAATGCATTTCATGAAAAGAAATATAAAGTAGGGTTGCCAAAGAAAAATGCCAGCCATAGGTTGTTTAAAGAGCCAACAAAGACCATGTCTTGATACTAAATAGGGTTATAAATAAAAAAGTATGCATTAATTTGTAATGTGACTTTTCTCTCTTTGCTCCCTTTAATTATCAGTCCTGGATCAATCAGGCAGCCCTAGAACACAAAAGTGCTTTCTAATTATATTTGCTGTTCGAAGTATACACAGATAAGTGCTGAAAATATGGCTAGGTGACTGCTTATTTTTGTACCGTCTGGGACATTAAGATAATGAGCTGGCAATTCTTATCATAAGCCTGGAAGTTTTTTGCAGGATCAGCACATTGTTTATTTCCACCACCCTCGATCCCTGATTAATGCCATAATAACAACAGTATAACTGATATCTGAAATCCTACGCCACCGTCAATATCATGCTGAGTTACTTCAAGTGTCTGGGAATGCACCATGCATTCAGACATCTCACTCCTAATTCACGTTCTTCACTTTGACGCTCACCCTGCGCTCACAGCGATCACAATGCACTCACACTGATCACGATGCACACACCTCTCACCCGCTCACCCTGCACTCACAGTGATCACTCTGCACTCACAATGCACTTGCGCTGTTCACCCTGTACCTCATCCTGAAGTCACACAAGCACACTACTCATCCTGCACTCATGTGACACTTCACTCACCTGTCCCCCTCACTGCTCAATCTGCAATCTCACTCAAACAAGCCCATCACTAACCATGCATTCATTTGTACCACTCTGTACTTACATCCGCACCCAAATTCATATGGTCACCTCACTCACCCTGCAGTCACTCTTCTTACTCTACTCTCACACTGTTGCATCGCTCACCGTGCACTGACATGGGCACTCCTGCCACCCACACAGAGGTTAATGTGCCTGCTACAAATAACATGTACCATGCAGATCACAGAACTGAGTGAGAGTAAACTATGAGTAGCGTTATAAAAATATGAAACGTTTGCCAGAAAGGTGCTAAAGAGAGATGAGGTGCATTGTTGGTGAGTGGTAGGGAGGGAATTCATGAAAAAGGAGGAAATGGGGGAGGGACACCAAAAAAAGACTGATGCGCCGTGTGTGACCAGTGCTAGGGCAGCCCTTGCTGGGAGTGTTAGCCCCCCCCAAAAGTACGGGTCTAGTTGCGCCTCTGGCTGGCATACATGGATGCGTGTATATCGCGGCATTCTCTTTCTTGGCTAAACGTCGGACATGGTTTGGAGTGGTTAGCGCTGCAAACTTAGTCCCATCGCAGGCGGGCACTTGGGATTGTAATGCCATCTGGGTACTGCTCAGCCAAGTGTATTACGTTTAGAGACGGTGTCTCGTTGGTGATTTAGAGTGGCCTGAACTGCAAGAATCCTAGCTGCTGCTCAGGCAGGCTCAAGCTCCTGCTGACATGTAAGGCACGAAGCAGAGTTAGTAACATGCCAAAGTGTCACGTCACATAGCAAAGGGTTGTACCTTCATCTGGCTACTGGTGATTAGGCTGGTCACATGTCAGGACATAGACACTATTTAATTGCGTATTGGGCCACAAAGGGTGGCAAGAACTTTAGCAGATAAGTGTCTGGGAGTCCTGCCACATCAGGGCGACAGGTCTGTGGCAGAGCCAGGAATATTGGGCTCTCATGCCAAGAGCGAGCCATTTAGTTGGCAGTATTATAAAGGGTGGCAGGTTGCAAGCACGAAGTGTAGATTCACATCAGCAGGTCATTGCTAAGGGTCAACTGATCACCCTCCAGTCTATGTTGACAGCACTTCAGTGAGATGAAGCTTGTTGGCAGCACGATTCCGGTGGCACCGCGAATAAACCATGACGTGAGACTCACGGCCACTAGTGCAGGTCGTTCCCACGTACAGATATACGAAACTCACCGCCCTTTGGCGGAGCAATACCGTTCGGAGATCACCAAATGGAAGAAATTTCAAGCCAGGCAGATGACTTTTAATTTAGTCAAAATTTCCTGATGGAAGTGCAATTAAATAATGGACGAAATATTCACCCTGTTTCCCTCCCTCAACATTTTATGACTAGTATGAGAACATTTCAATGTTCTGTACGTTTTTCCAATACAATCGTTGTAATACAGTGTGGAAATTCTAGTCACTTGCATCTGCACTGTCAAGGAGGTGGATCTATAATCTAGACAATCGATAAGTTCTGCATTGAGCCATTTCAAGCCATTTAGTTAATGTACAGCAAACGCCATCAGTCCGTACACACGTGCAGGCATTAACATACTGGCGACAACTTGATTCATCGATCCCACAGACAGCACTGCCATCTTGTCAAAACCACATAATGGATTCATTGAGTACCAAAGACATGGTCCTTAAACCTGCCAGTTGTGTTCTTCAAACCACACCACTAAGACTGATAGCTATTAATGCCATGCAGTGTCATCCCCTCTAACTTCCAGGAACTTATTTATTTATCTTGCAATCAAAGCTCACAAACTTAAAGTTACCTTTATTAATTCTTAGACTGTTTTTCTAACAGTAAGTGTTCCAAGCATTCAAGGATCTTGTTAAGCCAACAAATGTACCGCTGATTATTACTGTGTATTCCTCGTTTGGAAGAAGTCAGATTTTGGCCCCTGCAACTTCAGCCGGAAGGAGAAATTGAAGTCAAGCACCAGGCTTAAGTCAGACACATTTAAGTTAAATGGTAATGGTGCTAGGGCACATCCCTGCTTCACCCCTTTGCCTTTAAGTCATTTTCTGATATGGCTAAAGTTGGAGATAACCTTATTTACCCTTTTGTCAAAGTATAACGCTTGAGTGCTCGCAGCAGAGGCAAAGGAATGCAGCTTAGAACAAGTTGTCCTTGCTCTGGTCAGCTGACTGCAGTAAAAGCTAAGGAGCTAATATGTTACCCTTGATCCTTCTGGAATTCATTTTGATACAAGGGTATTCAATTTGGCAGACACACTTATCTTTCAATTTATTATATAAAGTTGGAAAAGCATTTACCTTGTGAGTCTAACAATGCAATTAGGTGGTGTCATGCACCCACCTGGTCCCAATCTCAGAGCCTGAACTACGACTCAGAAGACAGGGCCCATCACTCTGGGGTAGGGCATGTGGCTCACTAATCCAAGAACCCCGGGGCATTACGAGGCAGATGGGTTCACCTGACTGGGGTGGGTAAAGCAAACACAAGATGATTGACAGAGTGCTGAAACTTTTCAACCACTCACCCCCAGTCACAGATCTGGGTTGAATCCATCATCGCTCACTTCGCAACCCCAGTTCAAACCCGGCCATATGCAAATCAGTCTTGAGCCTGTTCCTCATGGGAACAGTCCAGCCCGAACTGCCAAGCCAGGTCCTCCCTGAACCAGAATCAAGCATCCTGAGACCTGTTTCGGGGTTTCACCCCTCATCAGCCAGGCTAGCATGAAACCAGTGGAACAGCAAACAAGGGTCCACATTTAGGCATATCCTTAGCCACTTAGGGCGAACATAGCCAACATTCTATTTTATTTTGTGATGTTGGTGTGGGTAAAGACCTGTTTCTATAGAATATAGAGGGAGCTCAGCTAGGACGAGCGCAATAGCCTGCAAAGAGGAGCATCTCCAGTGCGTGTTCTTGGGATGCCTAACGGCATTGGGGCCATGGGAAGCAGGCAAATGGTCAGTAAAGGGGGTCAGCACAGGGCGGACAGACACTTGCAGCCGAGACCAGGAACAAGGGCTGCCCACAACAAATCTTGGTGGCAAGGTGAAGCCTAGGGGCCACATAGGTGCTAGATTCCCACAAGAAGGTGAGGCTATCGCGCTAAGTGCTTGTCTTGACAATAGACTACAACAGAAGTAGAGTAAAAATGTTGGATGTGTGTGAAGTGTGTGTGGCATGTTCTTCCTCAAGATTGGGGGAGCTTGTGATCTATAGGCTTTTACTAGGAGAGCGGAAAGGGTAGAGCAGGAGAGGGAGCTGTCGGAGGTCAGTAAACCACATGCAGCATGGCAGAGACAGCACAGAGGGACAGCATAGGGCATGTAATAGCTAGAGGAGGAGCCGGTCTACTACGTGCCCTTAGGATGCCTTACAGCAGGCAACACGCAGAGCAGGCTATTGGTCAATAAGGGGTCAGCAGTGGGCGGACACGTCACATGCAGCCCGAGTTAGGAACAAGGGCCACCCACAATACTTGGCAGAAAGGGGTAGCCTAGAGGTCGCAGAATGGGCTAGACCCTTGCGGAAATGAGGCAGTCATTCAGGGTGCTGTCACAGGGTGCTGTTATGGACTTACCTAAGTGAACTGGAGCTAAAGACAATTTAAGCATGAATGATGTTATATGCTGGGGTAAAAATCTTGAAATACATTGTTTGATCATGTTAAGTGAATAAAAACTGCGCCCGTTTTTCACCAGCAAAGGACTTGTTACCACAGGCGAAGGTTGGGTGCATGTTGATGGCTTGGGAGCTCGCGGGCACTAGCCATCTGGGAGGGGTTAAAGGAGATGTATAGGATCTGGGATGATAATTTGGGTGTATATCCTTTTCGTGTGAAGGAAGGAGTTGGATCTCAGGAGTTGCTGTGAATACTGTGCCTGCTGTGTGTCAATTAGCTTCCTGGTTGAGCAATGTACTGTGCGAGGTGAGAGTGCAGAAGGTACCACCATGAGCCAGTCAGAGTGCTCAGCAAAAGGTGGGCTGAGCCGGAAGAATATTAGCTCCTTCTAGAGTGTGTAAATAAGGAACTTAGTGAAGAAGTTGTGTGGATCCATACACAGATAACAATGTAAGGTGTAAGTACCTGGGAAAGCATGGCCTGTAGACATTAGAAATATTTTTTAACTTGGCTTATATTAGAGGTGTGTATATATATATATATATATTCACTGAAAAAACCATAGGTTTCACACATGTTATAGTTAGCTGTACATTTCACTCGTAAAAAACCAATGAAATTCCCCCGTTATAGTTAGTGCAGGCAACTATAACTCACGCGACCGCAATCCTCTGCTGATGCTAATACTGTATTTAGACACTTATTTGCCCATGTCTTCTTCCATTAAATTTTAGCTATACATATATTACAAATATTTTTTTTTCATAAAGACACATATGTCATCAGCAGAAGATTGCGGTCGCGTGAGTTATAGTTGCCTGCACTAACTATAACGGGGGAATTTCATTGGTTTTTTACGAGTGAAATGTACAGCTAACTATAACATGTGTGAAACCTATGGTTTTTTCAGTGAATTTGCAAGGTTTTTTAAATGCTAATTCCTAACTATAACGTGTGTGAAACCTATGGTTTTTTCAGTGAATTTGTACGGTTTTTTAAATGCTAAGTTACTTTACGCCATTCGTGGCGTGCGCGCCCAGTTAACGCAGTTCGTTGCGTGCGCGCACCGTGCGCGCACAGTGAGCACGCGGTGCGCTTCGCGCACCGTGCGCCCACTTTACGCAGTTAGTGCCGTGCACGCACGGTGGTCACGCGGTGCGCTGCGCGCACCGCGTGCCCACGTTATGCGGGATGGGCCATGTACGCCAGATGCGCTTCGCGCACCGTGCGCACATGGGGGACATATTATGCGCATCTTTGAGAAATGTATTCTTATTAATTTCATATCTGTGATAAGCCAGGAACAAATGGTGCCCTTCGGGCACCATTTGCACACGGGGTGGGGAGAGTGTGGATAATTTTTTTAAAAAAATTTTTTTACCGTACGCGTACGGTAAGCGTAATCGCCGATTTTCCGAAAAAAAAAATATATATATTTTTGGGGCTTGGGGGGTTTTTGGGGACCCCTATATCATTGATGGGTGGTTAGGATCTGAAGAAACTGCCCCTTTAGACATTTTTGGGCTTCATTTTTGCTGCCCAACTCTGAGAGCGAGAGAGAAAATGGCGGCCGCCGCTTCCTGGTTTCGACCGATTCGAATGTTTACTAAGATCTAAGAGCCAATCAGAATCGCGCTCGCGCACGTCACCGTACGCGTACGGTAAGCGCACCGTAAGCGCACCGTAAGCTGGCTCAGATATATATATTGATTTAAAGGCTATTTTCTCAGAATCTACTGAACAGATTTACACCAAACCTACAAAAGGCACTTCCTTGACCTGAGCACTACCTCTCTGCCAAATTTCAAGTAATTCTGTTCAGCCGTTCGGGCTGTAGCTGTGTCTAAAGGTCCTATGGAAAAATGCATGGGAAAAAACGCGTTTTGGGACCCCCCTTTTATCTCAGCCCCCGCTTGACGAATCCCCCCGAGACTTTCAGGGTAGGAGCGGAGCGTAGCGCCCCACCTATTTTGAAAAATTTGCGAGGATTCGTCGACCGGCGCCAAAGTTATTCAAAATAGAATGTTGCGGTTTTCCTATGGAAACGTGGTCCTAACTATAACTACCTACTGGCGACCGCCAGTAGGTAATATATGTGTGTGTATATATATATATATATATATATATATATATATATATATACACATACATATATACATATATATATATATTTCCTGAAAAAAACATAGGTTTCAGGGGCGTTATAGTTAGTTGGACATTTCACTTGTACAAAACCATAGAAATTCCCCCGTTATAGTTAGCGTGCAAAATACGCAATAAGGGGTCCAAGTAAGATGTAACGCTGCAATACCTGACCAGTCTGCACTATATAAAACTGCAGAAAAACTAAAAATGAAAAGTGTTTTGCACACTTCTGTCATTGGGCTATATGTGGGCTACATCTGGGTGATATTTGTGCTACATTTGGGCTCTTTTTTCTCTGGTGGCCATCTTGGGAGACTTATTTGTTATGACGTTTCCTAATTTCCTCATTTACTGCAGTCTCCTCAGTAGAAATGCTTTCAGTTTTTTACTTTGATTCCTTCAAGAAGGCATTCAGATGTGTCACACATTTGCCACTCATTCAGAATGTTAGCACTCTAGTTGTTCATTAGATCATTGTAGTAAAGCTACTGCACACCAGGGAGTTAACTGGAAGACTACTGCTGGTATTGAAAGTTTTCAGTCTGCATGTCAGAATTTTCTAATGAAATAGAAGAGGATTTGAGATCTCACTTAAAACATGCCCTAAATTTTCTTTCTGCAGCACTAACCATAATTTCTATGACAAAATGAACCCCCTCATTTTGTTCCTTTTTAAATTAAATGTTTTAAGAGCTACCAGTTTATTCCAATCAAGATGGCTTCAGGTGTGCCATAATTTTGTCATAAGTAAGACTGTTAGCGCTCTAGTTGTTTTTAGAACACTCTGGGAAGCTGCAGTGGAACACAAATGAATCAACTAACAGTCTCTGCCCTTTTTGGATGTACATGATTTACTGAGAATGACAGACTTCATTCTCACATGACTGAGAAAGATAATGTGAATTTACAGAAAATATGCTCTAATTTTAGCTTCAGTTTTCTCTCAAACATGATTCATGATATCCCAGCAGAAGGTTTTTCACAGGGTAAAATCACCTTCAAACACACCACAATTCCTGAAATTAGTATGGTACCATCAACAAATTAATTCTAATGTAACTAAAGTCTGTTATCACCCTTTATAGTTCTCCTTTTGGTAACCCTCAAAATCTTCGATTCACTACAATGCATTTCAATGGGGTACTATCATGTATATTGGTCCCAAGATGGCTGCCAGCAATTCCAGGATGAAGAGCTGACAGCCAATCAGATCTCACGATGAGATGTGTTGTTAGACTCTGCCCAGATATTGAAACTTTTTCTTTTTCTAATTTCTCATGAACTACTGAACGGATTTACACCATTTAACAAAAAGGGATCTTTCTGAAGCAAGGGCTACCTTTTCGCCAAATTTGGTGTAATTCCGTTCATCAGTTTGCGCTGTAGCCGTGTCTAAAGTTTCCTATGGGAATTAACATGGAGAAAGCACGTTTTGGGACCCCCCTTTTTTCTCGGCGCCCGCTTGCCGAATCACCCTGAAACTTTTAAGATAGGAGCTGACCGGAGCGACCCACGAGTTTTGAAAATTTCGCGAAGATTCGTCAACCGACGCCAAAGTTATTGGGAAAAGAATGTTACGATTTTCCTATGGTTAATAGGTCCTAACTATAACTACCTACTGGCGACCGCCAGTAGGTAATATATATATATATGTATATATGTATGAATGTAGATATATGTCTGTATGTACGTGTGTGAGTATATATATATATATATATATATATTCACAGAAAAAAACATAGGTTTCAGCTATTCTGGTTCTGCTAACTATAACTCACGCGCCCACAATGCACTGCTGATGATGTCACATATTGCATCATTCATGACATGGTCAGTGACATCACTGATGACATCACTGATGACTTCTCAAATGACATCACTGGTGACATCACTGATGACATCATCCACTGAATGTGGTTTAGTTTGAAATTTAAATATGTATTATATATATACCAATCTGTATTGAAGATTGAGTGGATATATAACTGTCTGGATGGAGGATTTAGTAGCTGTCTGACTGTCTTTTTATGTGAGTAATTAAAAGTGTCTCACTTAATACATGGATTAGTAACTAAACTATGTGAATGTGTGCAGCACTGTCTCTGTTGTTGTATAACATGCTGCATCAGTTGGTCACTAACTACATGAGTGTGTAATTAGTTATTGATTAGTTGGGTGAGTATTTGTATGGGACACTGAGTTTGTGTGTGGTTGGATGGGGTGTGTGTAACTCTATGCATAGATGTGTGAATGGTTGATTGACTAGGTGTATGGGTTTAAGAGTGCATGTGGAAACAGTTGTTTGGGTGACTGAGTGTATTTATTTGTGTGTTGGTGAGCGAATATATGTTTTAGTTGTACACCTTCAACAAAGTAAAAAAATAAAAGTAATTGTATGTGAGAGTTGGTGTATATAAATAAGTATGTGTAAGAGTCAGTGATTGTGAGAGTAACTATATGAATGAGTGTATAATTGTAATGGTGCTTTTTTAACATATTAACGATGAGTTACTATGTGTTTGAATAAATGAGGTGTTGTTGGATAATTGTGTAAGTGAGTAAATTTAAGTGCGATACATTTTTTTCATGAGTGAGTAGGATGGCTGCATAACCGACTAAGATGACTGCTGATGTGTCAATGTCTATATATGTGTATAAGTGCATTTGATAGTGTTCTATTAATTAATGACTGCATGTATAGATGATTTTGTTGTTGAATGGGTAGTTGTGTGTGTAGACTTAGGAATCAGTGAGTGGGTATGTAGTAACTGGTATTGGTGTGTCAATGGTTTCAAATATGGTACTCTGTATTTTACAGTGAGTGATGAAAGGTTATACTAGTGTATGATGAGGTGTATCAGATTGTCAAGTGGATGATGTCATCAGTGATGTCATTTGAGATGTCATCAGTGATATCATCAGTGATGTCACTGACCATGTCATTATTGATACAATATGTGACATCATCAGCAGTGCATTGCGGGCGCGTGAGTTATAGTTAGCAGAACTAACTATAACGGAGGAATTTCTATGGTTTTGTATGAGTGAAATGGGCAGCTAACTATAACACCCCTGAAACCTATGTTTTTTTCTGTGAATTTCTAAGGTTTTTTAAATGCTAATTTTTAACTATAACGTCTCTGAAACCTATGTTTTTTTTCAGTGAATTTCAAAGGTTTTTTTAATGCTAACTTTTAAGTGTGATAGTAGTTATATCTATTTTTTTGTACTGATTTTGTACAGTTTTTAAACTGTTTATTTATAAATATTTTATTTATTAAATAACATATCTTTTTCTGAAAATTGCAAAAAAAAATGTTTAATTAAAACTGAAATATTGATTAATTTTCTTGTTTTCATTTTTTATTTTAATATATGTATATTATTTTTCTTTAAAAAAAAAATCAAATTTTTTTCGGAGTCGCGCACTCAAAGTGTACACATCACGGTGGGTGCGCGCATTCTAGCCGCCATTTTAGAAAAGTCATGAAGGATCCGCGTATGGTGTGTGACGGCTACGTGTTTTTCAGTTACATCATATACATTTAATATCACGTGATATGCGCGATTGGTATGCGACCAGTCTGTGACTCCTGCTCCCGCGCATTTGCGACACATGCGCATTACGGTACGAGATGCTTGCGCGGTTGCGGGTCCCGCGTGACATCATATAAGTGCTGGGGCGCGCTGGGTGCGCAACTCCCGCAAAAGAAATTTATGTTCCAAAATGATATGTATGTGTCTTTAATATACATATTAAGGCAAGAGATTATGTAAGATATTCATCAAAATAATATATTTGTACTTATAATAAACGTATATTATTTTTAAATATATTTTCGTGAAGTCGGGTGCGTGCATCGTGAGTGCAGAAAACCAGGTCAGCAGAGCTGCTGTAGAGCCAGAGAACCATGTCAGCAGAGCTGCTCTAGAGCCTAAGAACTAGGTCAGCAGAGCTGCTCTAGAGCCAGAGAACCAGGCCAGCAGAGCTGCTTTAGAGCCAGAGAACCAGGTTAGCAGAGCTGCTTTAGAACCAGAGAACCAGGTCAGCAGAGCTACTCTAGAGCCAGAGAACCAAATCAGCAGAGCTGCTTTAGAGCCATAGAACCAGGTCAGCAGAGCTGCTTTAGAGTCAGAGAACCAGGTCAGTAGAGCTGCTCTAGAGCCTAAGAACCAGGTCAACAGAGCTGCTCTAGAGCCAGAGAACCAGGTCTGCAGAGCTGCTGCAGAGCCAGAGAAAGCAGGTCAGTAGAGCTGCTTTAGAGGGAGAGAACCAGGTCAGCAGAGGTGCTCTAGAGCCAGAGAACCATGTCAGCAGAACTGCTTCAGAGAACTGGGTCAGCGGAGCTGCTTTAGAGACAGAGAACCAGGTCAGCAGAGCTGTTGTAGAGCCAGAGAACTAGATCAGCAGAGCTGCTCAGTAGCATAGGAACTAGGTCAGCAGAGCTGCTCTAGAGCCAGAGAACCAGGTCAGCAGACCTGCTGTAGAGCCAGAGAAACCAGGTCAGCAGAGCTGCTTTAGAGAGAGAGAACCAGGTCAGCAGAGCTGCTTTAGAGCCAGAGAACCAGGTCAGCAGAGCTGCTCTAGTTGACACTGACTGACTGACACTGACTGACTGACACTGACTGATTGACACTGACTGACACAGATTGACTGACACTGACTGACACTGACTGACTGACACTGATTGACTGACACTGACGGACACTGATTGACTGACACTGACTGACTACTCTCTACTAGTCTACTGCTGACTCTCTACTACTCTCTCTCTACTACTCACTCTCTACTACTCACTCTCTACTACTCTACTACTCTCTACTACTCTCTACTACTCACTCTCTACTACTCACTCTCTACTACTCACTCGCTACTACTCTCTACTACTCACTCTCTACTACTCACGCTCTACTACTCTCTACTACTCACTGTCTACTACTACTCTCTCTACTACTCACTCTCTACTACTCTCTACTATTCACTCTCTACTACTCACTCTCTACTACTCACTCTACTACTTTCTACTACTCTCTATCACTCACTCTCTACTACTCTACTACTCACTCTCTACTATTCTCTACTACTCACTCGATACTACTCTCTACTACTCACTCTCTACTACACTCTCTACTACTCTCTCTCTCTACTACTCTCTACTACTACTCTCTACTATTCACTCTCTACTACTCACTCTCTACTACTCTCTACTACTCACTCTACTACTCTCTGCTGCTCTCTACCACTCACTCTCTACTACTCTACTACTCTCTCTCTACTACTCACACTCTACTACTCACTCTACTACTCTCTACTACTCACTCTCTACTACTCTCTCTCTACTACTCACTCTCTACTATTCACTCTCTACTACTCACTCTCTACTACTTGCTCTCTACTACTCACTCTCCACTACTCACTCTCTACTACTCACTCTCTACTACTCTCTACTACTCACTCTCTACTACTCTCTCTGCTACTCACTCTCTACTACTCACTCCCTACTACTCTACTACTCTCTACTACTCGCTCTACTACTCACTATCTACTATTCTCTACTACTCACTCTACTACTCTCTACTACTCTACTACTCACTCTCTACTACTCTCTCTCTACTACTCACTCTCTACTACTCTCTACTACTCACTCTCTACTACTCACTCTCTACTACTCTCTACTGCTCACTCTCCACTACTCATTCTCTTCTACTTGCTCTCAACCACTCTCTACTACTCACTCTCTACTACTCTACTACTCTCTCTACTTCTCACTCTCTACTACTCTCTCTCTACTACTCACTCTCTACTACTCTCTACTACTCACTCTCTACTACTTGCTCTCTGCTACTCACTCTCTACTACTCTCTAGTACTCACTCTACTACTCACTCTCTACTATTCTCTACTACTCACTCTCTACTACTCCACTACTCTCTACTACTCACTCTCTACTACTCACTCTCTACTACTCTACTATGCTCTACTACTCTCTCTCTACTACTCACTCTCTACTACTCACTCTCTACTACTCTCTACTACTCACTCTCTACTACTCACTCTCTACTACTCTCTACTAATCACTCTCTACTACTCCACTACTCTCTACTACTCACTCTCTACTACTCACTCTCTACTACTCTACTATGCTCTACTACTCTCTCTCTACTACTCACTCTCTACTACTCACTCTCTACTACTCTCTACTACTCACTCTCTACTACTCTCTCTACTACTCTCTACTACTCACTCTCTACTACTCTCTCTTCTACTCTCTACTACTCACTCTCTACTACTCACTCTCTACTACTCTCTCTCTACTACTCTCTACTACTCACTCTGCTACTCACTCTCTACTACTCTTGAATACTCTCTCTCTACTACTCACTCTCTACTACTCACTCTCTACTACTCTCTACTACTCACTCTACTACTCACTCTCTACTACTCTCTACTACTCACTCTCTAATACTCACTCTCTACTACTCACTCTCTACTACTCACTCTACTACTCTCTACTACTCACTATCTGATACTTTCTCTACTACTCTGTACTACTCACTCTCTACTCTCTATTACTCGCTCTCTACTCTCTACCTCTCTACCTCTCTCTACCTCTCTCTCTATTACTCTCTATCTCTCTACCTCTACGTCTACCTCTCTACCTCTACACCTCTACCTATACACCTCTACCCCTCTACATCTCTGTACATGCACACATATGCACATATATATATGCATATATATGCATATGCATTTATATATATGTATGTGTATATATATATATACATATGTAAACATATTAATATAATCTGCATATCTATATAAATATAAATGCATGCAAACATATACATATACATATATGCATACATATGCATGGTATGTACATGAAAGTTTGAAAAACTCTAATACAAGCAAAGCTAAAAAGCCACCTAATTACAAACAGAATTGCTTTAACTTAAACGAGGGCGAGACCTATTGCATTTTCAATGCTTGTTTACTTTGATTCCATCATGAAGTCATTCAGATGTGTCACACATTTTCCATAAATTCTGAATGGTAGCACTCTAGTTGCTCATTAGATCACTGTAGTAAAGCTACTGCTCACCAGGGAAGTCTGCTGCTGGTATTCAAAGTGCATGTTTCAGTCTGCATGTCAGAATTTTTTTATGAAATGGAAGAGGATTTGAGAAGTCAAAATGTTCCCTAATCTTTCTTTATGCAGCACTAATCATAATTTCTATGGCAAAATGAACCCCCTCATTTTGTTCCTTTGCAAATTAAATGTTTTAAGTGTTACCACTTTATTCCAATCAAGATGGCATCAGGTGTGCCATACTTTTGTCATAAGTAAGAATGTTAGCGCTCTAGTTGTTCTTTAAAACACTCTGGGATTTCTGTCATTGGGCTATACTTGGGTTACATCTCGGTGATATTTGTGCTACATTTGGGCTCTTTTGTCACTGGTGGCCATCTTGGGAGACTTGTCATGAAGTTTCCTAATTTCCTCATTTACTACAGTCTCCTCAGTAGGCATACTGTCAGTTTTTTACTTTGATACAATGAAGAAGGCATTCAGATGTGTCACATATTTGCCATACATTCAGAATGTTACCACTCTAGTTGCTCATTAGATCACTGTAGTAAAGCTACTGCTCACCAGGGAAGTCTGCTGCTGGTATTGAAAGTGCATGTTTCAGTCTGCATGTCAGAATTCTTTAATTAAATAGAAGAGGATTTGAGAAGTCTCTCAAAATGTGCCCTAATTTTTCTTTCTGCAGCACTAATCATACATTCTATGGCAAAATGAACCCCCTCATTTTGTTCCTTTTTAAATTAAATGTTTTAAGAGTTACCACTTTATTCCAATCAAGATGGTTTAAGGTGTGCCATACGTTTATCATAAGTAGGAGTGTTAGCGCTCTAGTTGTTCTTCGGAACACTCTGGGAAGCTGCAGTAGAACAAAAAGGAATCAACTGACAGTCTCTGCCCTTGTTGGATGTACATGTTTTACTGAGAATGTCAGACTTCATTCTCACATGACTAAGAAAGATAATGTGAATTTACAGAAAATTTGCTTTCAGTTTAGCTTATAGATCACATTCCAAACCTCTGTGGGAAAAGCATGTGAAAATAGTTTTCTCTCAAACATGATTCATGATATCCCAGCAGAAGGCTTTTTCACATGGTAAAATCACCTTAGAACACACCACAATTCTTAAAATGAGTATGGTACCATCAACACATGATTTATAATGTAACTAAAGTCTTAAAACCTTCTATTAACTGCAATGCTTTTTAATGAGGTGCTATCATGTATATTGGTCCCAAGATGGCTGCCAACACTTCTTGGATGAAGTGCTGACAGCCAATCAGATCTCACGATGAGATGTGTGGTTAGGCTCCGCCCATATATATATGTGATTTTACTTTTGATTTTCTCAGGAACTACTGAACGGATTTACACCATTTAAGCAAAAGGCACGACTCTGAACCAAGGTCTACCTTTCTGCCAAATTTGGTGTAATTCCGTTCAGCAGTTCGGGCTGTAGCTGCGTCAACAGGTCCTATGGGAAATTGCATGGGGAAAAAGCGTTTTGGGACCCCCCTTTTTTCTCAGCCCCCGCTTGACGAATCACCACGAAAATTTCAGGATAGGAGCGGACCGAAGCTGGCCAAAAGTTTGGAAAATTTTGCGAAGATTCGTCAACCGGCGCCAGCCTTATTGGGAATAGAATGTTGCGGATTTCCTATGGAAAATAGGTCCTAACTATAACTACCTACTGGCGATCGCCAGTAGGTAATATATATATATATATATATATATATATATATATATATATATATATATATAGTTGGAATAGTAAATTATACTATTCCAACATCCAGCGCAACCCCTCCGCAAGCCGTTGTTCCGACTTGCGGAGTAATGGTATGCGGAATCACAACGCGTTCGTTGTAATGACCGCGTTGTGATTCCCTGCGGGGAAAAAGACTGACTGCGGGATAACAACATACATATATATATATATATATATATATATATATATATATATATATATATATATATATATATATATATATACATATACATATATATATATGTGTGTGTGTTCTTTATTAAATATGAATTCCAAAACATAAGGCATGCTTTAAAAAGGATAAGCTATCGTTGGGTATCAAATATGCAGGAGTCCATGGTGAGAAGTGTAATTGTATATTTTAGTATTTTGCTGCGGTTTGATTTGGATCGTTTATTACTCATAATTTCCAAGACTCTTGCATCAGTGTTCAAGGCAGCTTTCAGTATGTTTCTTGAGACCTCTCAAATCACACCTAATTCATGACAGATCTACCATCTGTGGACCGGGGAGTAGAAGGTGGCTTGTTGGCAGCTACACTCCTTTGAGAGCTTGGGAATTTATTTCGATGTCTCAAAGGCAATTTTTAGGGCCTGGTTCTAATACTTGCCATCCTACTATGTCACAGTACATGCTCAGATTTATTTTGCGTTAAACAAGCCAAGGCCCTGCAGATGCTCAGCCTGGAAGTAAGCACTCATGTTTTAGACAACATCAGGCTCCAAGTAGTCTGAAAAGCAATTAGCTGCCAGTTGAGAAACGCTGGCAAGGTTGACTTGGCCTTCCTTTGCTGAAAGCCTGAGCTAAAACCATTGCCGCCACCTCATCAAACCTACCATGACGGGGTGAAAGAAAGCTCCATGCTCGAGGGCTTGCAGATCAATGTACTGCCACTCCCAAGAGGAAGGGAATACAAATAAGAGGGCATTCCTTACAGTGCAGTAAGTGGTCGACACAGATTACCAAAGGCAAATTAGTCTGTAGTGATGAAGTGCTGTGATATTTAAACTCTGCTATCAAGTTTTAGAAAACATTAAAACTTCCTGGTGCTCAGCTACCACTGCTCTGTATGGTTCTTGTAAATTATATCCTGTTCACACTAGCGTCTCTAGAGGTGATTTTTAGAGGGGGCACACAAGGGGCCACAAGTAGAAAATGGCAGGGCCACTTACCATTAGGGATTATGAAGATTGTGGGCATGTGTGTATATGTATATATATACAATGAAAAAAATGAAAGGTTAAACCGTATTTTCAGTTAGGAAAAGTTTGTTTATTCTTTATAGAGAAACCAGACTTAAACTACATAAACATTATTTTTAAGTTATAGTTATACCTTACATTTATAATTGATAAGCCACATTTAAATTACTATAACTTTATTTATTATTTCTATACAAACCAAACTTAAACTACACAAACATTAACCATTCTAAAGTTATACTTATACCATAAATGTATAACTTATGCAACACGTTCAAATTATTATAACTCGCACACCTCCTTACACAGTGTATTGAATTCGGTAGCTACACTACATTAAGAGTGGAGTAGCATAAAGTGGAATGGCATACAGTGGAGTGGCATAGACTGGAGTGGTGTAGAGTGGAGCGGCGTACAGTGGAATAGCATACACTGCAGCGGCGTAGAGTTGAGTGGCATACAATGGAGTGGCATAAAGTGGAGTGGCGTACAGTGGAGTGGCATAAATTGGTGTACAGTTGAGTCAAGTGCAGTGAAGTAGTGTAGAGTGGAGTGGTGTAGATTGGAGTGACGTAGAGTGGAATAGGTTAGAGTGGAGTGGCATACAGTGTAGTTCTGTACAGTGGAATAGCATATAGTCAAGGCCACTGGATTTATGTGATTGTGCGGCTGCGGCGATTTTGGCATACTTGTAGATTTGCCACATAATCCATCATCTGCCGCATAATCTGCAGATGTTAACTAAATTAGTAAAAACGCGGCAACACGTGTTGCCGCACAGTGGAAGGCCCTTTGCAAACGTTGACTGGTCACCCTTCTGTATATATTTTTTGGTATTAAACTGGTACTAATGAGGTACAACTAATGCTCAGACAGTGTTAACAAGCTTAAAAAATTAAAGAACAATACTATCACAAAATGTGCTTCATAATGCCACATCATTTGCCTTTTCCTGCCGCATAATTTACTCAACCCTGCTGCACAATTTAACCCTACCCTGCCGCACAATTCCAGTGGCCCTGCATGTAGTAGAGTAATGTAGAATAATGTGTGGTAGAGTGGAGTGGCGTACAGTGTAGTGGCGTAGAGTGGAAAAGCCTTCTGTCGAGTGGTGTAGAGTGGAGTGGCGTAGAGTGGAGTGGTGTAGAGTGAAGTAGCGTAACCTGGAATAGCGTACAGTGGAGTGGAATAGATTGGAGTAGTGAGTAAAGTGTGGTAGAGTGGAGTGGTGTAGAGTGAAGTAGCGTAGCCTGGAATAGCATACAGTGGAGTGTCATTGAGTGGATTGGTATAGAGTGGAGTGGCGCAGTGTGAAATAGCGTACAGTAGAATGGAGTGATATAGAGTGGAGTGAGGTGCAATGTAGTGATGTAAAGTTGGATAACACAGTGGAGTGGCATAGAGTGAAGTGGCATGGAGTGGAATAGCATTGAGAGGAGTGGTATAAAGTGGAGTGCATCAACTGTAGTGTTGTAAAACTTTAAATGCTGCTAAGTTAGAAAGTACATGCAGACATGTTAACAAGACAGTGTCTGCATTCCTTTGAGATCATGGAATCTCCTCTATTTCTCATTTACATGTAAAATATTAAAAAGCATATATAGTCCAGATGGTGTCCATTTTACTACCTTTGGCAACCATATCTTTCTTTCATTCTGAAATGTTGGCTTATCAACTGAAAAAATCTAAAGTTAAGGGAATGTTATAGTAGGTGAAAATGTCAGTTAAAACTAAAACTTTTAAACTAACACAGCAACTGAAATTCACTAGTTATAGTTATGGCAAGAGACTAGAACTCGTGCCCTAGATTAATTATAACTCAACGATGCTGTTTCTGATGTCATTAGGGATGTTATCAATGCAGTTATTGAACATGTCATGAGTGATGTAATATGTCAGGGTTCAAGCAGTGCAATGTGAGAAAACCAAAATATTAAATACTGACCTGTTGCTTTAGCAAAGGTTCAGCGCATCAATCTAGATCAAGCAGACCTGTTGGCTTTTGTGAAGAAATCACCACAATAATGTTTCAATAACTATAAGTCATCGTCCTTCCATGTACATATGTAGCAATGATTAATAATAATTCCCCTCAAAAATATTTGCAATAAAGTATTTTTATTCAAAAGAACCATAAACATGTGTTGAGTGTTTCTTACACTCTCAAGGCCACAAAACGTAGCCATTGGACTAACCACAAAAGGTCCCCACACTCCAGCTGAAAAGCCTAAAGCTCCAGCTCGGAGTGGTTTAAAATAAATATGGTAATGTCTCCTAGGGTCATGTATTTAATGACCCAGGAGACTTACTGCAATGTTTTAAAAATGTTCCTAGTGGGCTGCTGCACTCACTGAGCCCCCCACAACATTTAAAATGCTTAGTGGTGCCCCTGCCCCTTCTAGGGTCACCACAACGATGTGCAGTTGTCCCACTCATTTCATGTTCCTGCCTGTGCTTGTTTTTGATTTTTTTCATATTTCTTGTGGTTGCTCTGGTCCCACCCATGGCACCCATGAACACTTCCATATGGCCAAGGTTCCAGTCCACAGAGGCGCCAAACTCGCCAGTGAGCGGGAGCAAACCATTCTGATTTTTTTAAGGGTGCCCCAGTCCCACCCAGGGCATCCGGTAATATACAACTGTTGGGAGCTGTGGAGGCCCATGGCCCTTGCAGCCTGCCAGCTCCCCAGCCAGCACCCATCTCTGAAGGGAGCAGATGTTAACTTATCTTAAATGTGCAATTTTGGGTGACAAATTATTTATGAATACTAATGATTGTTATGATGACTATAGTGGTAACCTATGAATTATTAATGTTGCTTTTGAAACAATTTTATTTAGACGTTTAGAAGTGTGTTTATTAATGTAGTTTAGTCATGCCGCATTTCTGCAGAGAAACCATTTTATCAAAATGGATGCTGTTTTAGTGTTCTCTTCATCTTGCGCCTGCTCATTACCCCTACCAATCAATGTCCCCCTGTGTGTCTTCTACCCCCACAGTCTCCGTAGAGCACAGTGCACTGTGACCCAATTGGTTATTTTCCTCAGAGGGCATGTATTGTGAATTAAACTCTCTCTGTGTACCTAATGTAACATTCTGAAGGACACTTCCACTGGAAGATCTGATGTAGGCTTTCTAGCAAACTTGTGTATGAGCCTTGTTTGAAAATGTTGTCATTAGTCTGAATTTGCAATTATTGCTTATTACCTATTCATAAAATGAGTATAAAAACCCCTTATTTTAGAGGTTGAGGGAGCAAGCCTTCTCTTTTTCCGCGAGGGATTCTGTCTGTTCCAGTAATGGTTTTTGCTACTTATTGGGACTTAGAATAATTTTGATTTCTGACTATGTACTCTGTAGCTGAGCCTTCATGGTATTGCAATTCTCTGTATTGCCTATTTTGATTATTTTTTTTTGTAATAAAACCCCATTAACTTTTCATTAATCTAAAACTCAGTTGTTGAGAGGTCCCAGTCACTATTTTGATCACTCTGCTATATTGTTGGTCCAAATGTCTAGGAGGGTGGTGACTCTTATCACAGGGTGCAGGAGCCAAGCTGCTGGCTGTAAATTTTGGTTTGATCAAAATATCGGGGTGCAGTAAAATATTGTGGTTCGGCACCCACACCCGCTCCATTGGTTTTCTCCCGCCTGGCAGAAGCAGCTTTTGTTTTTGATCCCGTTGGGCGGAAACAAAGCTATTCCCGGGCAAGTGCAAGCAGAGAATTAGATTTATATTCCCTGCCCTCACTCTACTGGGCAGGAAACAAGACAGTGCCCTGGAGGATGGGGTCCTGGAAGATAGGGTCTTTGGGACACGGCGTCTCTTTGGCCCTGGGGATAGGATTGCGACGCCGTTTTATGGCCCAGAGAGTGGGCCATACAATTTTTTTGTTTTAAAAAATAATGTCAGAAGGTGAGGGAAGAGACTATTACCGTAGACAATAAGGAACTAACCAATGAACCATTCTAAGACTACAATGATAGTACATTCATTTCATGTGGTTACAGTTTTCATCTGTTTCTGTTTCAGGCAATAGGGCCAACATTGAAAGTGAAGTACATTTTAATTTGGGAGAAGTGTATGAATGTTGGGTGATAGGAATTTTATGAATCTACGCAGATTTCTGAACTTTCTCACAGAAATGTGGTGAAAAATATGTGATTTTAGCCAAATTTTGAGGTTTACAGGCCATTCAGCATAAGAAACTGTAGTGGGATTCACAGATCTCACACCACCTTAGACTCCCCTAGGCATTTTGTTTTCAGAAATGCTTCGGTCTAGTAGGTTTTGCTGGGTGCAGAAAAGTCTGGGCCCGAATACCACAGCTACCCACATTGCCAGAATGGGTCCATTTTGAAGAGAAAATGATGATGTCTCTACAATTTGTTTTCGGGCCTTTTGTTTTGCAGGCGATCAGGGCCGGCTCTAGGGCGGTGCGACTGGTGCCACAGCACCTGGTGCTTGCTTCACAAGGGGGCGCCTGTTTGCTTAAAAGCAGCTGCTGCCTCATTCCAGGCCTCCAGCACTTTTCAGTCGACAATTAAAATGTGAAGGATATTCCAGTGATTAATGTTCTTCCTGGCAAGATCGGAGTTCTGTCTAGTAGAAGTTTTAACTCGTGGAAGTTTTGAAGGTAGCGCAGAGGGTTAATTTGCCTGCTGCAAGAACATGTACCATGCAGATCAAAAAATGACTGTAATGTCGACAGGTCAGTTGGTTACTGCTTTTGTCAGAGACTGCCTTTTGTTAGTTGCAGTTCACAGTGAGCTCTTAACTGTCATCAAAGAACTGCGTGCAGACTTTAAGGTATAGATTAGAGCGTATGTTTTTTTTTGCCTAGACTTTTATCAGTGTAATGTTGCAAAAAGGGTTCATTTGGGTACAAATCAGTTCTTGTTATTAAAAAGAGCCCCCAATCCATTGTGTTACATTTTAAATTCAGAGTTTGTGCTTCTCCAGACCAAGTACTCGTCAACTGTACGGCCTACCTGTATGGATGACATGTGAATCCACCCCTTGTTGTCCTCTGTCTTATGTAACATTTACTATATAATGATTTACACACCCATGGTTGAATGTCTCTGTGTAATGCGTGTGTTATCTAAAGTGCTCTGACACCATTCACTTTTATGAGTGACGCTATAAAATTAATTAAATGCATCTGAGAGAGAGGTTATGGAGAATGTTAAAGGGTGGTAGTGAGGGTATCCGTGACTGAGGTGGTCTTTGGGGCGCTAAAAAACATTGTCGCACTGGGCGCCACAAGTGCTAAAGCCAGCCCTGCAGGCGATGAACCCAGCTATACAAATGGGGTACAGTATTTATCAGGAGAATTGTGAAAAAACTTGGTGATAACAATGTTGTGTAGCCTTGCAGGTTTTGGAACTTTCTGTAATAGAAATATGAAGAAAATGTGTGTTTTTAGACTGTGTGTGAGGTTTACAGGGCATACCATATTAGAAAACACGCTGGGACCCACACAAGCTTAAATACTGTATCTACTCATATTGTCAAAATGGGTTGTTTTTTTTATGTTGAAAACTTGAGGTCTGCATGTTGTGCTTTGGGTCTATTGATTCTTTGTTGATAGGACCAGCCACACAAATAGGATACTGTTTTTATGGGTGTTCTGCTTGGGTTTTCGGATCAGATAGAACCCGCTCATCAGAGCCTCACTAACCCAGCCAGAACGTTACCCCCTCCCTAGAACCTATTTACAATCCTGCAACCACATATATCTACCACCTAAGGACAGGGGATTCCTACTATACATACCAAGACCTCTTACAATCGGCGGCCTCGCGATCCCATACGGATCCAGACCTCTCTGCCCATACGACAGTATCACAAGTGGCGGCCTCGCGGTCCCATACGAACCCAGACCTCTCTACCCAGACGGCAGTCTCAGCACAATCGGCGGCCTCGCGATCCCATACGGATCCAGACCTCTCTGCCCATACGACAGTATCACAAGTGGCGGCCTCGCGATCCCATACGAACCCAGACCTCTCTACCCAGACGGCAGTCTCAGATCACAAGTGGCGGCCTCGCGATCCCATCCGGATCCAGACCTCTCTGCCCATACGACAGTATCACAAGTGGCGGCCTCGCGGTCCCATACGAACCCAGACCTCTCTACCCAGGCGGCAGTCTCAGCACAATCGGCGGCCTCGCGATCCCCTACGAATCCAGACCTCTCTGCCCATACGACAGTATCACAAGTGGCGGCCTCGCGGTCCCATACGAACCCAGACCTCTCTGCCCAGACGGCAGTCTCAGCACAATCGGCGGCCTCGCGATCCCCTACGAATCCAGACCTCTCTGCCCATACGACAGTATCACAAGTGGCGGCCTCGCGATCCTATACGAATCCAGACCTCTCTACCTAGACGGCAGTCTCATACGACAGTCCATCCTATGATTACCATAACATACAAAAAGGGAATCAGTCTCACTATTCATCAGATCACACAAGTATTGCCAGTTCGAGCATAGCCTGTTCTCAGGTTCGAGGGGCTCCTCTTTCCCATATTCAGTTACCACTTACCTGATCAGGGTTAACATCTGTTCATGTAGCCGCAGCTGACTAGAAGAATAGGCTACCCTCTCATACAAGAACACGCAGCACATGTTGGTTCACTACAAACTGGGTACTTTATTACTCATTACATACACAATCACATAACATTACGATATAACACATAACCTGCAAAGAAAAGTGAAAGATTAAGTTGTACACTCTAATAAGAAAGGGTCGACATCACCTTAGTAGTATGTAGCCTGCACTCAGTGGTCATCTAGGTTCCCTTCTCGTCTGTGCCTCGGCTCGCCTGGAATCACCCTTCTCCGAGTCACTGGGACCTCTTCCTTATCGGCTACTCTCTCCTCTCTGGCTATTCTGCTAGGAGAGCATCTGTCTCTCGGTTCTTCTCCGCCTTCAAGATGGCGTCTGTCTTCCCTGGAATAAGTAGTAGCTTTACTGCTAACGGCTAGATGCCGCCTACGGACTGAACATGTAACTGCCTCAGACTTTCACTAATATAGAGGTGCGTTTCCTCATGGAAAATTCCGGCCCGTAACCTGCCGCCCACCAAATTCTTGTACCTCCCCGTACCAAGGACACGTTCCCAGCCGGCCGGCCTGATGTAGTGTCTTCGGCATGAAGAAAAATACAATCCTTCGATAAGGGCCGGCCTGAACCGGTTCTCTCCAAGCGAATAACACCTCATAACTAAAACATTACGTTTGACCTAGAAGCATCCCAAGCTGCCGGAGCAGAAAGAAAGATGGAGTCTCTCCCGTTTGAGGCCTAGCAGGCCTGAATTCAGCACAGCTCCGTGAAATACCCTCACTACAGGACAGGTTATCCCTAATACTAACGAATCTATCCCCTAGGCTATGTGTGCAAGCCCTGATCTATGGGGAAGAGCACAGAATCATGTCGAAGTGCCTAGTAAATAGGCTCCATTCACTACTCTAACCCTTAGACTTGAATGATAAGAGACTGAAGTCACATTACATTATTGTTCCTCACAAGAAGGCCGGGAAAATCGAGCAGAACAATGGGGACAAATGATGGGATCCTCGTGGTAGGAATTGCGCCAATCACAGCGGATTCTGGAACTCTCCCTCACAGGAATGGTGTAAATGCATGCTTTACTTAATGTTTGCTGTTTGCAGGGCTTCCTGGGTTAGAACATATAGCAGGATTCACAAACGACATACCACTCTGGAGTCCCCTGGAAACCTAGTTGTCAGAAATGCCTGGATTTAATGTATTTGGATAGATGGCTGCCGAGTCTAGGCCCAAATACCACGGCTACCCACATTGAGAAAATAGATCAATTTTCATTGTTAAATCTTGATGTCTCCCCGTAGTGTTTTTGGTCCTGTTGTGTCACAGGTGAGAGACCCAGCCATACAACTGGGGGAAGTGTGAGAATGCTGCATGGTTGGAATTTTGTGGACCCCAACAGATTCTGCAACGTTCAATTTGCAGAGCATTCTAGTTAAGAAAATGTAGTGAGATTCATAAAAGTCACACCACACTGGACTTCCCTTGGTGTCCAATGTTCGCAAATGTCTAGGTATAGTAGGTTTCTCTGGGAGGCAGTTGAGCTTGGGCCCCAATACCATAGCCAAAATGCCACAATTTTAAGACAAAAACGTTATATCTTCACGTTGCAGTTTGGGGCCCTTCCCATCGCAGCCTATTAGCTCAACCACACAAGGGGAGTACTGGTTTTATTGGGAGGTGTGGCAATACAGAATGGTAGTGCATCATCTGAATTTCTCTCCACTTTTTGCTTCCAAGTGTAATCCAGTATGCAAATAAGAACACATTTTGCAAAATGCCATGTGAATCACATGATAGTGTGAGCAACCCAAAATTTAGAATTTCACAAATAAATATTTTAAACTCAGTTTCTAGGACGCATTTCAGATTACCTAGGCTTCCTTCATATCATTTTTGCATTCATTCTATTTAATCTTATGAATTGATGCATAGTTGATACAAACTGAATTATCATTATAAGCTGCACCTCAGTTTCGGGCTCTGGGTAGCATCTGTTTTTGGACAACCAACAAACACTGTATATTCTTGCAAACAAAAAAAAGTCAGACAGATGTAAATGTATATTACGTTTGTAAACCAATAATCGGATCTAATAAATTACAGATGAAAATGTTGTCAATAATTTCTATTTTTCCTTGTCCTTTTAATTTTTTTGTTTATTTCAATGAATTAGTTTCCTTGAAAAAAATCTCTATAAATATGAAATACCAGTATTTGTAAAGCGCACAGCTACCTCTGGAGAGGTGTCCCAGCGCTGGGGACCCTCGGGAAGATTAAGCGTGCTATTGCCCAGAGTCGCATGGTGCTGGGCTAACCTCCCACCCGCGCCAGGGATCGAACTGTGAACCCCATGGTTCAGAGTCAGGCACCCTGGCCGCTGCGCCACACCTCTTCCACTATAAATGGCCCATTGCTAAATTCTTTGTGGGTTCACTCATGGGTTTCACACCAGTTTCCACCACAAACTGAGAGTAGGTAAGAACCACAACAAAAATATGAAAAATGAGCTACCACTTAGATAAATCCAAAAACAGTGTTCACATTTTTCTTTGACAAGTCTGCTAGTTCCTGAATACTGGGAAGATGGTGATGGTGGCGGGGAAAAGCATAAAAGGGGTTGTCTGAGCATCAGCAACCAAGGGGTTAAATTTGTGCCAATGGCAATTCTGGTTCCTTTTTGTCAAGGGACATTTCCATAGGTGTCACTTGGGTGTTCCAATGCTATCACCATGGATTTTGATGCAAAGTCAAATCTACAAACATTGTCAAACCTGGCTTTGCATCAAAAAATAATGCCAGTAGAAAACCGATGCTAGACAGCATGCACACACCTTTACACTGTGGTGCAAAGGTTTGTGTGTGGCAGGGGAAGAGAGTAGCATGAGGCCAAATTTAGTCAAATTGGTTCTCTCTCTCTTCATCAGTGTTCATTTGAGCCGGTGGTACCAGTTAAGGGCACACTAATTTTGGTAGGCACGGGTAGATTAAATGATTTGCTCAGAATCACAGGATGTTGAGCCGACGCCGAGATTCGAACCTGGTTCTCCAGCACCGAAATCGGAAGCTCTGGCCACTACGTCACCCCCCCCCCCCCCCCCATTTATAGGGTTTCATAGTTAGTAGTTGGTTCTGTTTCAGGCAGCACTAATAGGAGACAGGAGGATGGTGCAAGCTGCCTCCTCCGGCACTTATTTATTTACAAATTAACCACTGCCCTTCAACAACACAGTGCAGCAAGTTTTGTTGCTGAGATGCGTTGGGCCATAATTTTGTTAATGTGACCCGATGGCCCTACATCTCATAATGCTTTTCAGACAGAGAAGCCTTGTGAGAGGATAAATCACACAGCATCAGGCTCCTTACTGGGGCACAGACTGCAAAATCGATTGTCTAGGTCCACATTCATAACATTCAGTAGCACTGCCAATGTTCTGAGGGATAGTTAAGTGGTTGTGATAACTTGCAACCTTCTCTTTAAAATCCTCTACTGCTTATGTAAACTGATGCATTTTTTGTACATATTTGATTCCTAGTCTTGTACTAATTGATATAGTGGGAAAATGACCCTGATAGTCTGTAGTTTGCCAGCTGTTAGCTCTTATATTAAGGAAAATATTGTAACAGACAGTAAAGCAGGTCCAGATCATGGCACATAAAAAGCAATGGGTCTCCCTCCCACCTCTGATCTAGCCACCTTTGCTTGGCTGGGATTGTGCCCTATACCTTGCTCCCTGAATTCACTCCTTGAGCAAAAGTTGCAGTAACCTGGCTACTTCTTGAAGGAGTTCCTGCCAATGTTTCCTTGAAGGTATGCCGCTGAAACTAAAGGCACCCAGGGCTAGATATACAAAGGTTTTCAGCCGTCGCAAACACTCAAAGTCCCAAAATTGCAGTGTTTGCAATCACGAAAAAAGTAATTTTGAATGTATTAATCCCATTTTAGAAATTGCAATTTAGAAGGGGCATGTTGTGGGCATCCCTTTCAAATTGCTCTTCGGATCCCCAGTTATCAATGGTTTGCAAAACAATGATACAGACTACTAAGCTGGGGTTGCAACTCATTCACAGAAAATAAGGGGTTCCCTCTGTACCCCTTTTTGTGTGTGAATTAGGGTGGTAGCTTCAGGGCATGTAAGGACTGGTCAAGAGCAGCACTGTCAACTCTCACTGGAGTTTTTTGAAAATGAAAACTTTTTTTTTTTTTTTTTAAAGCAACCCTGTTTCGTTTATGGAAATCGAGCTGCTTGAAAAATAAAATGTGCTACTGCTGCTCCTGACCCTTGCAGGTCAATATCTCTTTGATTGTAGCCAATCGTATTGGGTTGCAAATTGCAACCTACCTACTTAATATTCATTAGACAGGTCAGTCTGTGACCCACTATGATTCATATACTGGTTGCAAAAAGAAGAGTCACACATTTGTGACTACTCTTTTCAACCAGTATCTTAGTACATCTAGCCCTCAGATGTGAAACATCAAAGCACTGAAAGTGTGGATGCCTCAGAAGTTTATTTAAAATGGCTAGAGAGAGTAGTTTATTAGTCAAATAATACTTGATTGACTGTTTCTCATTATGATCTAAAATAATAACTTTAAGTAATATTTTCAGTATGCTTTTACTCCAAGTCCACATTGGATAGATAATTGAATTAGTGCAAGAGTTAGATCAGCAGTTATTAGACCATAAGAACTTTTGAAACAAAAGTAAAATTGGCAGTGTCTCAAGGATTAGTGGAAGCAAAGCCTATGAAAGTGGCAATAGCCCACTAATACGTATAAAGGTCATGTTGCAATGCTTAATTTGAGCCGGCGGTTTCCGGTTCTCAGCACTGGTACTTAATTGTCAGCACCAGCGCTCCTGGCGGTCTGCCACAAGAGGGTGCTGTCTGGCTAATTTAGAGGTGACTACAACAACAGTTAATTATTAATTCAATATATATAAAAATTAATATTACCTGCTGCCCATCCCAATCATATAGTTTTGGGGGACTGAAATAGTCCGAATTGCCAAACTTGTAAGAGTGTGATGGTTAGTAGTTGCGTTGATACTATCATTGGCAGCATGGCAGAGACAATGGGCGATACAAGCTGCAGTGGCCTCCTGAGGAGAGACCTGGAACTTCTGTTTTTTACCAATTAAGCACTGGCCGCGTGTGGTCTGTATGTGTTTGTTTTGGAAGTAAAGATCATTTTGTAACAATACCAGTTTTGAGAGTGGGTGACCTAGGAAGTTTGGAAATTACTGTCATTCTTGTGTGAAACATATGACTAAGCCGCACGCATTAAAATTTGGAAGCACAACAAAGTAAATTTCATGTTCAAATTAGAGCTTTGCCGCCAAATTTGGAGCCGTTTCATTGACCGGTGGTCATTTTCACAGAGTACACAGTCATGGTTAGATGCTGCTAATTCAATATTTCCTGGCTCTGTTTTGCAAAGATAAAGGCAAACAGCTGCTCATCCCTGAACTCCCGAATAGGAGGAAGATCTTTTCAAGTGGTGGCCTCGCGCCTCTGGAACAGCCTATCTCTCTCTTTGAGACAGGTACCGGACCTTTCTTTCAGGAGGAAGCTTAAGACCTGGCTTTTCCAACAGTAGGATTTGCTTGATTTCTGTAGTGGAGTGATGTTCTGTGTGCCGTTATGTGGTCTTCTCTCTTAGCGCCGGGACACTCTTGGGAGTAGCCGTGCGCTTTATAAATACCAGATAACATAACATAACAGAAGACACAAATAAATCTATCTGTAAAAGGGCCTTTTTGTTCATGATGTAGCTCGTTTATCAGGCTCAGGTTGCTAGTATATGCAGGGTATTTGGCGTTCCAGTTTACATCATATTGGCAAAGCCTCGTAAATATTCTGGTTAACCTGAAATTTTCCCGCCTGCACAATAATAGCAGAAGTCTTTGAAAAAATTGGATGGATTCTTTGCTTTTGTACTTGTTGGGGGATTTATGTAAAGTAATGCTCAAATAAGGACATTTTGGACCCATATGCTAAAAGTAAGTTACCTAACCTGATATGTTTGGGTTGATCCGAAGATTACTTTACTGTACCAGTCATCCTTATGCTAAGCCACCACAAACATCTTTTGATACCTTTAGAAGGCATGATGAAATCTGGACGGCATGAAAAATTAAACGTTTTCAATCTTTCCAAAAACCTGTGATGCAGAGACGCTAGAAATATGATGAGAATCAAATCTGACAGATAGCACACTATGACTTTGTGACCTCCCAAAGAGATGATCCATTTGCAGAAGACATGAGCTTTTCTATAAAAGATTGCTCTTGATGTTACATAACGGCTAAATATAGACTTCACATGCTTGTGTACTGTAGAAACTGACAAAACCATTGTGTCACTTTGTTGACAGTGAATATAAATATCTTGCTGAACTGTATTTTGATATTACTCAGTGCTTTTCCTCTGACTGGGCACATATAGCCTGAATGAAAGCAATTTATTGAAGTAGAAATTGTAGTCTCTTGCGAGTTAACAATGACAGAACCCTTTTTTCCTTTAGAAAGTTGGGTTCAGAGAAAATAAAGACGCGTATTACTACTGTCTGTGTGTGACATAGTCATTGGCGGGTACCCCAGCTAAAAGCCGCTACAAATGCCGACGAGATAGGGGATAAGTAACCCAAAGATTTACAGTGCTCTCTCAGAGAGGTTGCCATGGTCCAAAAAAACATCTCATGCGTGACACTTGTGCCAAAGTATAGAATCAACGCTCAATGATTGTGGAGTCAAAGTGCGGTTCCAGCCGCTGTAAAGCATTTACAGAGAATCTACACATCGTTGGTCGATAACCTGTTGGTCAGTCCATACATAAAGGTACCGCACTACTACTCAACCTAGAGCTATACATAGTACAGAGTGATATCGCTGCAATTACAAGTGCTGCCAAGTAGAGATCAAACTGGTGTCAAAAAGTACAAAGCGACTACCAAGTGCTGTAAGGCAGAGATCAACCAAGTCTAAGCAAATACATAGATACGTCAAAAGCAAAGCGTAATAGATGCACGAAACAGTGAAACTAGAAATAATTAAAGAGGGTCTTCATACCGCAGCACTGGACACAGCAGCCCAAGAACAACTTGCCAGAGTTGTGCTTTGCAGCCATACATACCTGGAGAGGTAAGTCACTAAGGCCTCTGAGTGGGGCTCTGAACAACTCCACAGGTCTTTGAAGGGAGAAAGTCATTGAGGAGTCCAGAATAGTGGCAGGTTGTTGTTCAGATGGAAAGCAAGAAAAAAAAAATTCTAGTTATCATCAAGGATGATCCAGAGACCAGTATGTCACAGGGTTTCAGACTGAGCTAGAAGCAGTGGCCAAAAGACCACCACGTCCAACCTCATAAATTTCCCGATTGATCGACCACAATGCCGCTTTCTTGAAACCACCAGCATCATTCAGTACCGACAAAAAGCAAAATACTGGCAACCGATGGACTACGAAAGTAGTCAGAGTTTCGGATTCAAACAAGCCATTTCAGTAACATCTTCAATGGCTTGTTTGATTTTCTTAGAACAGTTTTCACATTCATGTGACCACTGAAATGAAACATTCTTTTTTGCCAACTCTCTCAATGGAGCACTGACAGCCACAAAGTGTCATCTATATATCTAGAACAGAAGCTGGCCATGTCAAGAAACAAATGCACCATGGAAACATCTTGTGTGGCATCAGCATTTGAAAGTGCTTGTATTTTAGCAGGATTAGGTGTAATACCCCCATCAGAAATGGCTTATTTGAATCCGAAACTTCATACAGAGGTTGTTATTGATACTAGCCCAGTTGGGTTAGGTGCTATCCTTGCATAGCACAGTGGACACCCGGATGCTTGAAGGCATATTGTGGCGTATGCAAGTAGGAGTTTGTTCCAACCAGAATGTGCTTACTCACAACCTGAGAAAGGTTTAGCTGTGGTTTGGGCATTTGAACACTTCCATGTATACCTGTATAGAAAGTATTTTACGCTGGTGATGGATTATCCAGCTTTACTAACAATATTTGGTAATCCAAAGATCAAGGTGGCTCCTCGCATTGAACATTGGGGACTACAACTGCAAGAGTACAATTACAACATTGTGCATCGTCCAGGAAAGGATCAGAACTCTGCTGGCTACCTCTCAAGAGTACCCATTCAAGATCATGGGACTCCATCCAAGTCAGCCACAAATCAAACACACCAGCTGCCATTGCGTTAGCCCAGATTATCATTGCCACAAGTCATGATAGTGACTTGCTAAGGGTGAAAGACATAATTGCACTGTAGTGGACGACACTCTACTGTACGACACTTAAATGTAGTGTATAACACGCCACTCCACTGTGCGACAGGCCCCTCCACTCGAGGGTACTCCACTCCACTAAACGACACACCATGCCACTCCACTGTATAACACTTTACTCCACTATTCGCAACTCCACTTAACAACACTCACTTAAATGACACTCAACACTACGATTTGAAACACATTTTATTAAAAAATAAAAACTGTTTTAATTCAATTAAAACACCAAAGTTTAATGATGTTATAATTAGGGAAACATTGTTTTTTTTCTTTCTATACAAACCCAAACTTAAACTATACAAACATTAGAAACTGTAAGTTATAACTTAAATTTCTAATTTGGGCATCACCTACAATTTCCTACAAGTCGCACACCTCTGTACACAGTTTTGTCAACTCACTTGCAACACTACATTAACTATAACTCACCCCTTCTCCATGCAGTTGATATACCCTTTCATATTGCATGACATATAGCATATGAAATTAAAGCATTCATAAGAACACTTATGACAACTAAAATGACAAGTTCTGAGAGCACATTGAATTATAGAGTGGTGAGTAAATTGAAGGTGGACGTAAATTAGAAATTTAAGCTATAACCATAACTTTAGAATTTCGAATGTTTGAATAGTTTGTTATATTATATACATATAATGATTGTTTGTAACACATGAGGCTGGAGAGACAGCAAAAGATGTCTCTAGTCCAGACCTAAAAAGGAGATGAGGTGATAGAAAAATTGAGATAAAATTAGAATACCAACCGAAAACAGCAAATGTACGAAATTATGTGACACTGCTGATTTACAGTGTAAGCTTGAAATGGAAATTTCTACCTTTCACCCAGACTCTCCATGCCTCAGTGAGTGCCTCGGTATGTGACACACTGAACTGGATGGGCCTCTTTCTTCAGAGATCATCAGTGGACTCAGAGCTGCCTCCTCCCATGAACCATGGAGTTTGTTGAGCTGTGTGTTTGGCTCTACCAAGAAGGTCCATTTAATACATTGGCATCCTCGGACCAGTAGACCGATGAATGCTACAGAGTCTGCTATGGATTCATCTGGTCTCATAAATCATGTTGTTACTTTCCCATGGGGGCGACCATCTCCTTCGCCTAGGGTGCACTCTGAGGCTAGATGACTTCTAGCAGGTAAAGCAGCACACTCCACGTCATGACTGAAATCTCATGAGATTAAGAGGTGGCCATCTTGGATAATCCTAATTATCCGAACTTCTATTCGACAACTCTGCTCGTACTTCAGACAGTTCACTGCAATCATGGAATACCTGAAGGCGAGATTCTCCAGGGGAATTTAGGAACTATCAGAAGCAGTCGTCTTTTGCCTACTTACAAATGCTTAGTTGTATAGCTCTCCGGCACGTAGTCTCACCCACTGTTTGCTCCTGGTCTTCACTTTTGTTGTTTTCCCCCTCCCTTTCTTGTTTTCTCCTCTCTTTAGTTGCCTACTTTGATTGGCTCATTCGCTCCTTCATCTGCTGTCCAACCAAACCTGCTACACATTAAACGTACCTGGCTGGCATGTTCCTCTGTTGTATCTTCCTGTAACATTCCGCTGACTTCACAGCTGCTGCACCACATTTCATTCGCTTCCCATGCATCAGGCTCTCTGGGTTTGCTAAATGTATTTCTGCATTTTTGACCTATTACAAGCACTTCCTTAGTGAGCACCTGGTAAGTCCTGGATCGTAGTGGAAGTTGAGGCTGGAGATGGTTCCGCCTTGTATTAACTGTCTCCTATGTTCTTTACCTAGGCAGTACTGGAGGGACATGTGCAAGTAGTTCCTTGTCTGAAGAATTACCAATACATGCACAGCTGGTATTGAATCTCTGAAGATGCGTCCAGTGTTTTTCCAACCCCTACCTCCATTTTCCCTCAATGAGAGCATGTGCTCTGAGCTTCTGTCACTCAGAACTGCATCATTCTCCAACAGCAGAGTCTTGGGTATTAGCTCTGAAATCCTCCAAACGTATCCTTCAAATCTCGATACTCACACTAGGTACACTAGCTCCAATCTCCCTCATGAAACAAGACCACATGAAGTCCAACAAATTGTATACGGACAGATTCTGCCAATTGAATGATTAAGCTCGAGCACTGGAAGGATGCTCAAACAAAACCACATTACTTCTGATTGTATAGTCTGTCATGCTCACCCTATCAGCTACAAATCTGCTTGTGCAAGATCAAAGAAGGAACATTCCAGTCTTGCATAGCAGAGTCATAAAACACAACCAAAATCTGTTCCACATCTATTAGATGGTGTCTGCCATCTCATCACCCATCATGTCGACTCACTCAACAGAACTCTTTGACAATATTATGCCATTCTATACTAATAAGATTGGCACTGTAAATCCTAGTGGGGGCCCTGTAAAATCCCAAAAGGGATAAGGATCAAAAGCCATTGTTTTCATGATTTCATTATTTCACTGTGTCAACAACAGTCCTGCATAAAGAGCCAGTGCACACAATAGAACAAATCACTTTTGCAGTGCCCACCAATGACTTAAATGCAGTATATGCTGAGTGTGCTCATGCTTAATCACCATGTGGTGGTTTGATAAAGTTGATCACAGTGGATTATTACAAGGCAACATGCCACACCAACATAAGTGTTTGTGCGTGCATATGAATCTTGTTTTGGCTCTTACTGCCACAGGTTCACTGATACTGTATCACATGAGTTCCCAGATGCCTGGGACACTCTCAGTGGAGTGATTGCATCCATGTGTTCACAATTACCTTGAGGATAACTTAAGGTATAGTTACCCACATAGGTAGTAGGGTATTTGATTTTTGGTGCTGAGGAAATGCCATTTGACGTTTATAGGAAATCATCTGTGAAACATGTAGACCAGTCAGTAGGATCAAAGAACAAATAAGATTCAATTGATCTCTTTGTTTTTATTCTTGCCGAAGATCACCATATTGAAAATAAAAGGGGAACCCCTTTGGTAATTTACAGGCATTTTTAACCTTCACCACACCCACTGTCACCTCGGTCTCATTATCACTCAAAAAGGGCGGGCAAAATATCTTCACCAAAATTTCCCCACACAAGGGACCTTGTAGGCATTACACCGCTCACTTAGCGTGGAGCAGGACCCAATGATGAAACATGTCACCTAGGTGGGCGAAAGTCCTTGCATACTGAATAGGGTATTCCTGGTACCATTGGAAAATTAAACAAAACCACTTTGTTTAGCTCTTTTCCCTCAATAAGGGTGTTGGAACAACTCAAAACATCTCATTTGTTGACATAGACCAAGAGTGAGTCTACTGGTGTACATATACTCTAGTTAACAAGGAGATGTAGAAATGTGTGTGCTAAAAATATCAGGTGGAGAGTGGATCACTGGTCCTGAAAAAACCAGGGTATGCAAGATCAGTACTGAGTACTGTTAAGAAACCCTCATTCACGTTTTTGCAGTTGGATTGAAGCAGTATGTTTCGATTCTCCGCTCTGTGGTTAACAACGTGACAGCATCATCATTGGTTTAATGAATGCTTGCTCCACCCGGAGGTTTTTATCCCACTGGTTATTTCAGTAGTGATCGTGGAAAAAAAGGTGAAGAGTGTCAATGTGTAGTGGAGTGCTGTGTAGAAAAGATATTAAAGGTGTTAAAAAACTCGTAAAACCAGTATGTAACTTTTATTAAGCTGGGTTCGAGTTTGTTAAAAAATTATTCTGTGTGCACAAACTAGACTAGTTACAGTCTAGTGCACTATAAAAATGTCCATAAAAAGGTCGACATGTTTCAGCCCTCCATAGTGCCCCGAAGGGTCACGTGGGCTTTCATCAGGACCTAGCAAAGTGAAGGAAGACCCTAATCTTAACAGGTCTCCGGTGAAAAGATGGAAAGATTATTCCACACAAATGTTCAATTTGAACCTTGTATCCCTTGTTGCGGGCTACATCGAGTTGAGAGGGAGGTCGTTCCCGCTCTTTGCGGCGATGTGCAACAAGTGCTTGCTCTGCCTCTTCTTACCCAGCTTAATAAAAGTTACATACTGGTTTTACGAGTTTTTTAACACCTTTAATATCTACACAGCACTCCACTACACATTGACACTCTTCACCTTTTTTTCCACGATCACTACTGAAATAACCAGTGGGATAAAAACCTCCGGGTGGAGGAAGCATTCATTAACCCAATGATGATGCTGTCACGTTGTTAACCACAGAGCGGAGAATCGAAACATACCGCTTCAATCCAACTGCAAAAACGTGAATGAGGGTTTCTTAACAGTACTCAGTACTGATCTTGCATACCCTGGTTTTTTCAGGACCAGTGATCCACTCTCCACCTGATATTTTTGACATTTGAGAAAAAGAAGCTGAGTGGGTCACGAGCTCTTCTTTCTCCCTCCAATTGATTATTATAGTAATGTGTGTGCTGCCAGACGCATGTCCAGCATTCCCGCTCTCAAACTTAGACCATCCAATGGACCTAAGCGCCATTCAGATGTTTTACGAACTATGAGTCCTGTCTTGTGTCTTGTGGGGGCCAAGAGCCACAGGGGGCATCTTTGACAATATACAAGTTTGAACAAAATAGGTGTGTGAGACAGATTTAAATTGGCAGATCAGACGCTGTCAATGGAATACATTTCGAAGTAAGCCTCTAGTACAAGATAGGAAATTAGGATCTTAGTATTAAGACGGCCCACTGCCGTGAGGTTCTCATATTACCGACAAGCCAACCTGAAGAGTCTGAGGAGGTAAATTTTCAATTTTCTCGAGCCATATTGATGCGTTAGTACTGTAAAAGTTAAGATAGTGTGCTAAAAATAGAGAGATCTTTTGATTTCCATTCATAACTTTCTGACCACCATCCTTCATTGAAGCATGAGAAGCAATCCTATGCATAGATTCATGAGGCGCCAGGCCTCAGATGGCCAGTGACTGCATAGTTGCAAACGTAAGTCCTGAGTGTGAATGCTTACAACACCAACTAAGGGGCATATTTACAAGCCCCTTGCACCACCGGAGCACAATTTTTTTTATGCACCAGTGGTGCAGTGTGCTGGCCCATATTTACAAGGCCACGCAAAGCCACCCTGCATGGCTTTTCATGGCCTTGTAAATATGGCCCACTTTCACACATTACTTTGTATGAAAGGGGCATTCCATCAGTGTTGCTGTGGGTGTTCCCATGCAGCACCCACAAATTCTGACGGATTCCCAGGTTTACAAGGTTTCGTAAACCTGGGAATGAGTCAGATTCTAACACCGCTGCGGGGGAGGTGTTAAAGTGGCGCAATGAAGAAATACCTTTATTTCTCGATGTTTTTTGCTCTTTCTTGAGGAAAATGCCATCAGTGATTGTTTTTGTGCAGGAAGGGGTGCCTTCCTGCACAAAAACACTCATCCCTGCAACTCATGAACCTTTGCACCATGGTGCATTTGGTGCTAGGCAGCCAATTGTGTGTCAGCGCAGAGGTAAGTACAGGGATGTGTTTTATTGTTGTAAATACAATGCATCCCTGCACTTTCCTAATGACGCAGCTCGGCGCATCAAGATGGCTTGCAGCACCGCGCTATTTTCAAGTAGATATGCTCCCTAATCTTTTAGCTCTCTGAGGTTTGTAAATTGAGTACCATTTCATTAGGTGATAGAGACACCTTCTACTTAAAGTTCTTCAAGCGGAAAAAAACTGTGTAATTAAGTGTTATATAAAATACTAAATAATTTTTTTTACATATTGCAAGTGGAGGCTGTATTTAACTCTCAACTGAGAAGTCACATGTTGTTGCAGCCATCGGAAGCTCAAAAAAAAATGAATACATGGCAACACTGGTGCAATCAGTGAATTGTAGTTGGCAAGAAATGTTTGAAGTTGGGTAAAAACCAGTGCAGAGATTATAACTGCACAGCTATATCTATGAGTAGGGCACTGGAATTATGCAGTTCAGCTGCTGAGTGGGTTTTCATATAATTAAGGAATTGCTGGAATTTTCACATAATCCAACATCTGCTGCGGGATTTGCAGTTTTTAACAAACATTGTTTACAGCTCAAATGCATCAACAGTTACTGAAAATGTAGCAACACTTGTTGCAGTGCTGTGGAAGGCCCTTCAGAAAGGTTGAATGGTCACTTTGCAGTTGCTAATTTCTGTATTTTGGGTATTAAACTGATCCTCATGAGGTGAAACATTTGACCAGACAGTATTAACATGTGTAAAAATTTCAAAATAATAAAGTAATACTATCGCAAAATGTGCTGCATTCATTGTTTTTTTCTTGCCACATAATTTAGGGCCACATGCACAGAGTTTATGGATTGCAATTTCCTAATTGTGATAATTACTGAATCAATTAGCAAATCGCAAGTCGTACTGGACAAAAACGCACACCTCTTAAATAGGGATTCTTGGTGGGTCACGAATTGATCTGCCTCATAAATATTAATGAGGTAGGTCGCAGTTTGCGACACATTAGGAATTTCAGCCATCACAGGGATCGCGGCCTGCTCGGGTTAGCAGACCACGATGTCTTTGATAGCTTTTTAATAAAGGAGTCCTTTTTTTTTAAATGCAGTCCGTTTTCCTTATAGGATAACAGGATGTGATGTTTAAGTTTCAAGAGCAGCCAGTTGTCGGCTTGATCTTAAAATATATTTGTTTCAATATTCACATTGGGGAAAGGATGCTTTTGGGACCCCCTTCCCATTTGTGAATCGTTACCACCTCCTTTGAGTTGTTAGTGACATAGAATGTTTTGTGACCATAATTCAGTCGCAAAACATTCATACATACCACTGTGATTTGGTATTGTGGAGGGACTCTCTAAACACATCCATTCCAAATACTGAATTGCTAAACCGAATTGCAATTCAGTAACAAGTTACCGAATCGCAATTTGGTATATGTACATTAGAAAATGCTTTTCTGCGGTGGCAAAGGGCCAATTCTGAGAAAAAAGTTTTGTGCATATGCCCCTTAGTCACCCCTGCAGCATGATTCCAAAGGCAAGATAGCAGTGTTGGCTCGTTGTCAGGGCCTCCAGGGCACAGCCCCCCTGCCTCCTGTGAGTCCCGAAACTGCACATCATTTAATTAAACAGTAATCTTGAAAACACAACTTTCGTGTTTTTATGAACACTGCCATTGCACAGGTCAGTTCTCTTGGCCTCATCTCCAGGCTAGTGATGGCAGGAGGAGAAGAAGGAGAGTGCTGAGGCACAATCCAGCTACAGAGTGCTCTTAAAAGACAACACTCTGTAGGTGGTTGTCTGGATTGTATATGTTTGAGGGGTGTAGTACAACTATGGCCCCCAAACACAGGCTCTCAGGTCGCTTACAGTGCATTCCTGAAGCCAACGCAAGCCACATAGGACAGCAGGAGCCCCAGCACTGCCCCAGCTCCCTATAGTGGTATGCGTCTAGTCCTATCAAGAAGGTGGGAGAGGGATTGAGGGGTGTCTTCCCATTTTCAAAGCTGCCCTTCCTGACCTGTCTGGCTCTTCATTGGGAATCATGGCTTGCTGGATCCAATGTCCAGCACTAGATTCCCGCTCTGCTGCTGCCACGGAGCCACCGAATTGCCAACAAAGCAAACAAGGTAAGTATAAAAAATGTGTTTCTCTGTTCATGTATGTACGTGTTCGTGAGTGTGTTTGGAGTGATTGGAAGTGAATAGGATTGAGTGAAAGTATGTGTGTGTGAATGTGTTTGCGAGGATCAATGAGAGTGAAAGTGAGAGAATATGAGAGTTTGTAAGAATAAGTGAAAGTGAGTATGAGTGAGTGGGTGTGGGAATGTGAGTGGGTTACAATGAGTGAGTGATTGGAGACCGTGAGAGAGAGTGGAAGTGAGTCAATAGTGTACCTATCAATGGTGCAGCAGGTGCAATTACCTCAGGGCCCAGAGTCAGTGAGTGTGAAAGGGTGAGTGTGTGTATGTGTGTTTGTATGTGAGCATGAGAACCAGTGAGTATGAGTTTGTTGGGCATGAGTAACAGTGAGTATGAGTCAGAATGCGTACGTGACAGAGTGTGAGTTAGAGTAAGTGAGGGTGAAAACAGTAAATGTGAGTGATTATGAGTGTGGCAATTTGTTTTTAAAATGGGGTGAAGTCCTGGCAGGTATTACCTCCACCACTTTCAAAGATCACCAGTCGCCACCGCAAGATAGACCAGTGGAAAGGGACGAAGGGGAAGAACAGCATGCCAGAAATATTGGGTACACAAACGTCTGTCAGGTCCAAGCAGGAGAATCTGACAGCTAGAAACACATACCTGGGTGTCAGAAAATCACCTCATCTGAAAAGATAACTGTATTGTATACTTGAAAATAAGTTCAATTTTCATGTATTCCCCAGTTAAAACAATTTGACAACTCCCCAAACTACAACAACAACAAATATTCTGCTTTGCCCTAACAAAGTCCTGTTGTGAAACAATCTTCAATAATTCTGCAGCAACTGGTTTGCGAGCAGCCCACTATGAATTACTGGTTGTTTAAGGTATTGCTGCATCCAGCTGGGGAGGACATTAGATATGTTTATAACAATTAGCCTTTGATGTCATTTGTGCACAGTGGGAGGCTCATAACCAATGGCTTCCACTCTTCCATCACCGCCTACGCGCACAGGGATGGCCAGCACATAATTCCTGTTTGCAAACACTTCTCCAGGAGCGACCCATGTAGGCAAGAGCGGTGGGGCCGGGTAGGGGGGGATTCGACAGACGACCATGAGGGAAAATTAAATAAATAATTCATTTTCCCTCATCGTTGTCTGTCGAAATCCTTTCCACCGGCCCACTGCTCTTACCTGTACTGGCCACTCCTGCACTTCTCATTCAATGTATAGTTCAAGTGAATACTAGGAAAGAAAAATATCCCTCAGTGAGGGCCAGTAATTACTTCTGCAGGTGGACACTTCAATCCTAGCCCATTCTACCGTGTGTACTAGGTGTAGAGTTTGAAGGTCCTTGGTTGGAGCCTTCAACCTACCAAATAACACTTGTTCTCATGAAAAAGTATTTGTGTCTCATGATTGCACAATTCCTTAACCATGGGGAATCTGGGGAGGAGCCTAGCGCTTGACCAAGATGGCCGCGTGAGCTTTGAGCTCCCGAGACCCTCGTGCCCTCCGTCGTCTATCCTGTATATAATCCTGTTTGTATGCATGGCATCGTGTAGATGACTTGTCAGGGAGGCAATCGATGCCACCCGAGGTCGAATCGCCCACCGGGAACCGGAGTTATGCATGGCGGAAGATTGAGGCCCATCTCCGAGGGATGCCAGGGGCTCGAGTTGGCAGGATGCCCGACCTCTAATTGAACAACAGCGGCCAGGCGAGGTGTGAACTGCCGGACGGAGGTCCCTATCCTTTCACTTTCACTTTCTCGGTCTTTGTCTGCCCAGCCCAGGGAGTGCTCGCGTCTGCTTTATTATCATTTGGACGCTCTGCATGCCACACTGGCGGCCCATCGTAAGACGGAGCACTCCTGCTCTCTCTCGCTGAGAGAGGGCAGTCCTGTTTGACCCGACCTGCTCGAGCCCACCATGTCGGGCAAAGCAGAGGTGGATCGGCCGAAGCCCAAGGCCACCAGGCGGGGAGCCTACACTCAAGCCAATAACATGGACCGCTATGCCCAGCAGAAGGGGTCACCGGGTGCACCGAGCCAGTCCCCGGATACACAGAAGACTGCTTCACCCTTGGCCCCGGAGCTCTCACTGCAGGATGTCATGGGTGCACTTGACGGGCTGCAGACTTCGATTGGGAGACAGTTTGATGCCCTGGCGCACAAAGTGGATACCATCTTGGTGGATGTTAATCTGATCCGCGCGGATTTGGGCAAAACAAATGAACGGGTCAAATCCCTGGACATCAAGACCACGGGCCTCGCCGATGATGTCTCGGACCTGCAGACCGAGGTCCGTAAGTTGCGGACCGAGCATGATCTCGCAGCCCGTCGGCTGGAGGACTTCGAGAGCCGGGCCAGGCGCAACAACGTGCGCATTATCGGGGTCCCGGAGTCCTCGGACGAGATTTCAGTGGACCTGCTCGTGGAGGACTTGGTGCTCAATCATCTGCAGCCTAAGGGTCTAGGGAAGTTCTTCGCAGTTGAGCGGGCCCATAGAGTGCCTGGTGGGCGGCCCAAGGTGGGAGCCACACCGAGGCCGATCGTCGCCCGGCTCTTTCATTTTCGAGACCGGGACGCTATCCTGCAGGCCTCGAGGGTAACGGGCCCGGTCCCCTTCCAGAACGCGTCGGTGAATTTCTATCCTGACTTCACCCAGCAGGTACAGAGGCAGCGGCAGGGCTTCCTGGGGGTGAAGAGGAGGCTTCGGGAGAGGGATCTGAAATACGCCATGCTCTTCCCTGCCAGACTACGTGTGGTGTTTAAAGACCGAACATTCTTCTTTGAGTCACCTGCCATGGCGGATGAATGGCTGGACGCTCTGCCTCGACGACGCACGGAAGAGGACACTGCCGTAGACGGGGACAGTGGCCGGGATGAACAAGGTTGATGTATTCGGAACCGGACTGACTCGGACTGACTTTAGATATATGACTTGCAGTAAACACGGAGGTTGTGGGAGGACGAGGGGAGCTCTTTCCTCCCTTAGGGTACTTTTTGTAGATTTTGGGTTTGGTAGGGCGACAGGCACACTGCAAGTTGGGGGGGCTTTGTAAGCTGCAGCAGGGGTGCAGGGTGGGGGGGGTTTCCGGGATTTTGGGGTTGTTGTTGGGGGGTTTGTTTCAGCAAGGCATAGTGATTATTTCCAGGACTGTTCCATGGGGGCTCTTCGGGTGTGGGGTGGGCCTCTTTACGTTTGGGGATGGGGGTAGGGGTTTAAGTGTTATAAGCTGGAATGTGAATGGTTTGGGGGATCGCATTAAGCGTGGGATTGTTTTGCAATTCTTGAAACGGTCATTGCCGGATGTCGCCCTGCTGCAGGAGACGCATCTTATAGGTAATACGTGCTATGCCCTGAATAGGAAGGGTTATAAATTCATAGCTCATTCGGGATTCTCCTCTGGGTCCAGGGGTGTGGGCATCCTAGTCAGAGCCTCGCTACCATTTGAGGTGGACTCCACCATTGTTGATGATAGGGGGAGGTTTGTGGCGGTGGCGGGGCGGTGGGAAGGAAGAACTTTGGTTTTAGTTTCGGTTTATGTCCCGCCGGCCCTGCAGGCCTCCACTTTCACAGATCTGGGTAGGGCCCTGCTGGATCTCCCGGGGGGTATGCTTGTAGTGGGAGGTGATTTCAACGCTGTTGGCTCCGGCCTGCTGGATAGATACCCGCCCAGAGACACGGGGGGGGCTCAGAAGTGGCTTCCAGACTTTCTAGATACGCTTGGCCTGATAGACTGCTGGAGGCTCCGGCACCCCACACAGAGCCAATACACTTTCCACTCCGGGGCGCATGGTAGCCTTTCTAGGATTGACTACTTACTCACTCTGGCTGCGCATGCCTCATTGGTGTCTGAGGCCAGGCACATGGCGCGTGGCATATCTCACCATTCGCCGGTGTGGGTCAGGCTGGATCTGGGTCGGGAGGGAGGGGGAAGGGTGGCCCCTATCAACCCTTGGTATTTCCGAGACCCCAAGACGCGCAGCGCGCTGGTAAAGACAGTAGATAATTTTTTCAAGGACAATCAGGGATCCGTGGACTCGGCAGTGTCGCTGTGGGAAGCATTTAAGACCGTGCTGCAAGGGGAAGCCCTCTCCCTTGTAGTGGCTGCCAAGCGGCGGAGAGATGGCGAGGTTTTGCAGGTTGAGGAGGAGATCGCGGCTTTGGAGGGAGCGCTGGAGGAGGAGGTTACAGAGGCCTCACTGCATGAGCTGTGCTTGAAGCAATCCGAGTATAAGGACCTGGTGACGAATGCCGCTAAGACCCTCGGTAGGGAACAGCAGGGCCGTCTGTATGATGTTGGTGACAAGGCCGGGAAACTCCTGGCTTGGCTGGACAAAAAAGAAAGAGTCAATAGAGTAGTGCCGGAGTTGACGGGAGAGGGGGGAGAGGTGATTGTGGAACCTGAGAGGATTGTGCAGTGTTTCTCGGACTATTTCCGTATGGTTTATGCCTCAGTGTCGGACAGGCCGCCCGAGGACTCGCATGACCTCCTGCGTGATATTGCATTGCCCTGTCTCTCTGATATAGATAGGGACGATCTAGATGGTGACATAACGGTCGATGAGGTGGCGGGGGCTATCCGCGCGTTGAACTCGGGCAAGGCCTCGGGTCCGAACGGCTTGCCGGTCGACCTGTACAAGCTATTTCCGGATAGGGTTGCCCCTCACCTGCGCGCCATGTTCGTGGAGGCGCGGGGGAGTGGGGCCCTCCCGTTGGATCAGCGACTGGCGACGATTGTGGTTATACACAAAGAGGGCAAACCCCGAGATAAGTGCGCCTCATATAGGCCTATCTCACTCCTTAACGCAGAGCCGAAAATTCTGGCTAAAATCCTGGCGGCCCGTTTGATCAGGGTACTCGGTGACTTGGTCCATCCGGATCAATCCGGATTCATCCCGCACCGTAACACAGCGTTAAATCTTCGGCGCCTACATGGTGTAATCGCCAGGGCGGGCACGCTGCGTGAACCAGCTATTGTGGCGTCTCTCGATGCCACGATGGCCTTTGACACGGTGGAATGGGCATATTTGTGGGCCGTGTTGACCAAGTTCGGCTTTGGCCACGGTTTTGTGAGCTGGGTGAAGTTGCTGTATGAGGGCCCTCTTGCGAGTGTGGTGGTAAATGACCGGGCGTCGACTCCGTTTCAGCTTGGGAGGGGTACTCGGCAAGGTTGTCCCCTGTCGCCATTGCTGTTCGCCCTCGCCCTTGAGCCGCTGGCTGCGTGGATACGCTGGCACCCGGATATACGGGGACTTAGATGGTCCCCTGAGCACGAGGACCGTATATCGCTCTATGCTGATGACATCCTGTTGTATCTTGCCTCACCCAAGAAATCACTTATAGTGGTCTGTGACGTACTCACATCTTTCGGTAGGAACTCGGGTCTCGTTATCAACTGGAGTAAATCGTATTTATATGTTCTTAGTGGCGAGGTTCCACCGATCCCTCGAACTTGTTCGATCCAGGTTGCTCAGCAGGGCTTCGTGTATCTGGGGATCTTTATCTCCATGGATTCTGCCGTGCGATATGAGAGGAACCTGCTCCCCCCCCTAGCACGCCTGAGGCGGGATGTGGAGGGCTGGCGGAGGCTGCCGCTCTCCCTCGTTGGGCGTGCGGCCCTGTTCAAAATGATGTCTCTTCCCCGGTTCCTCTACGCACTGCAGAATACTTTGGATTGGGTACCGGCCAACTACTTTCGGGAGGTCGAAGGCCTCCAACGAGCTTTGCTGTGGGACGGGCGGCCGCAAATAGCTATTGCAAAGTTGACGCTCCCATGGTACGACGGGGGTATTGCGCTTCCAGACATCCGACGGTACTATTGGGCCACCCAGCTGAGTGCGATTAATCATGGGTTTTATGGCCCGGCCCTCAGCCCTGGGTATGCCATGGACAGGTGGTTGCTGCGTGGTGGTAACTATTACAGGGCGTTGTATTCGCGGTCCCTGGACTCGTCCCTCACGGGGCCCACTGGTGTGGTGGTGCGTGTGTGGAAGATGGCAACTGACTCGCTGGGCTGGAAGGATAGGCTCACCCTCGTTACCCCTCTGTTTGAATCTGAGAGATTGGGTAGGCTTTGGCACACAAAAGGCTTTGACAAATGGGACTTGATCGGCATCTCCAGGGTCGGAGATGTCCTGATTAAGGGGAGGGTGAAGTCCTTTGAAGAGTTGCAGAAGGAGTATGAACTGGGGCCATCTGAGTTTTTCCGCTATATTCAGGTGCGTCACGCCCTCCGATCAGTCCTCATAGAGGGTGAGAAGGTGCCTGAGTCCTCTCCTTTGGAGGACCGGGTCCTTGATGGTCATATGCCCGAGAGCACGATCTCGCTCATCTATAAGAAACTGATAAACGTCCGGGCGGATATGCTTCTGGGGTTGAGGGACCAGTGGTCTAGGGATGGCCTCGAGTTGGATGACGAGGATTGGCAGTCTGCTGTTTCCTCTCCTAAGGAGGTTGCGATCCCGTCGCGTCTGAGGCTGGTGCAGCTTAAAATACTGCATCGAGTGTACGTGACGGGGCCAAGGTTGGTTCACATGGGATTCTCGGAGGATGGCCTATGCAGGAGGGGATGTGGTATGGTGGGTACTTTCCTGCATATCATTTGGGAATGTGGTGTCATCACGGAATTCTGGCGGAGAGTCCATGCAGTGATGGGGGAGGTGACGGGCATTGCTATGCAGCCGGAAGCGCGGTGCTGTCTCCTGAATGTCTGGGGGCCCACTGATCACAATGCGGCGCAGACCCAATGGGTGACTCTGGGCAACATGGTCGCTAAGAGAGATATAGCGCGATTGTGGGGATCCGTGGGCCCCCCCACATTGACCGCGTGGAAAGAAAATATGGACTGGAGTATGCTAAGGGAGAAGACGGTATATTGCGCTAGAGGCCGCCCTCGGAAGTGGCACGCCATCTGGGGGCGGTGGAACCAATACAGGGGGGGAATTTGTCTTGCCCCTGATCTGGATCCCCCCGAGGAACAGCTTTCCTCCTAACCTTCTTTCCAGCTCAGTATGGTTAATGGACTTCTTTGGCCCCTGCTGTCCCCCTTCTTCCTCTTTTCGCGGTACTGTAAATGGTAGATGATTGGGGTCCTGCCTCCCCTGGGGGGCTATCAACATGGGCATTCAGTGTTCTTGCCTTGCTGGGGGTTGTTGTGTGTTTTGTGTTTATTTAAAAAATGGAATCTTTGCACTCCTCCTTCACTGTACTGTGGACGCGTCTCTGTTCCTCTTTACCGAAGCTGCCGAACCTCCGGGTTGTTGGCTGAATAGCTGTGTCCAGACTTTTGAAAATAAAGGTTTTTAAAAAAAAAAAAAAAAAACATGGGGAATCTGCTCTATTGCCAAAAAGCATCTTCATTGGTTCTTTTGAGATGTTCTTACTCTATTGAAGTCATTACCTTCTTCCTATTGGCAAGTGTGCAATAAATTGCATAATTTGGCTTGATGTGGGAGTTTTGTACCTCACAGTTCTGTTATAGCATTTGTGGTCTTCACTGCCTTGTCCTTCACCAGCACTGCTGACAAATGATTTGGCCAGCTTTGTTCCGGCACTGTGTCAGGGCCTTATCTTGCATTAAAGTGCAGATTGCCTCGAGACTCCAATCATGGTAATACCACCTCCATCTCTGATCACTGAAGCAGTTCTGGACACAGTCCTGCATTTGTTTGTTGTAGGTAGTGAGAGATGGTGTCCTTCTGTTTTTGCCTCAATTACGGTCTTTCTAAAGAGTTTACTTGTGATTCAGGCCCTCATCTTCCTTTTAGTATTATACTTAGGTTTTTTTATTTTTATTTTATTTTACAGAGTTTCATATAGCGCGAACTTGACCTGAATAGGGTATCAGAGAGCTTTACATAGCACCAGTTGCGTTACATGAGGACACATTCATTTTTTTTGTTTTGTTAGGTACGGGGAGATTATGTGATTTACCCAGAATCACAGGATGTTCAGCGTCATTGCCGAGACTCGAACCCGGTTCCCTAGATTCGTGGTCGACCGCCCTAGCCGTTAGGCCAACTCCTTTAGGTTAGGTTACTTTTGCAATGTGAGCTGAGGCCAAAGGAGCGGTGTCAGATTCCCTTTCAGGTGTCAACATGGCAGACGACAGGGGCTACTAGGCCCCAACAGTGGCGATTGATGTTATTTGCCACTTGCGTTCTGGGCTCTGCAAACTGGGCCAAGTGCACCCTTTCTGCATGTGATTCTCAGGGTAGCAAGGGCAAGCAGTCAAAGGCCTCTCGGAGAGGTAGGCAAGAGCTCAGAACTTAACAATCAATTAACAGATACAAAAATATATTGTCCAGCCAGTCCGTATCTTTTGCTTAAAAGAAAGTACTTTAACCACAAAAAAAATCATGTACAGGTCTATATGTGTTTCAGAATCTGGACTGTAAACTCAACTACTTAAATACTTAAGTACTGAAATGGATATAGGCATTAATTAGGCACAGGCATAGTTCACTCTGGATTGCCCCACTGAACAGTTTCACAAATCAGTTCAATGGCTTTCACCAACTCGATTTCACCCGGGCAAACATTTCAAGTTCCTCTTGTAGATTTCACTACGCTCTCAGTCTGTGGGTCTACACAAAGTTAGTCCCTCCTTTTACCTGCTCGGTGGAGATGTAGCACTGGGGGTGCTAGTTGGTGTGTATTGCTTACCCACTCCGGTGAGGAGAGTTTCGTCAATACAGTGGCCATGGTGGTGCCCTCTCACGACATGAGCTGCTAGTCGGGATCAGCGCAGCAGGCCTACATCGTGGGCACGCATCTTCTGCATTTGTGGTCTGTGGTGTGCCAGGCCAAATGCACATAGCACTTGGTCCCAGCAGACTCTGGGCTGGATAGTCAGTGTGTGTGTGTCTTCTGGAGTTGCAGCCTTCCTGCTAATTAGTGTTTCCACATCAGTGGAGATGAGGGACTTCAGCTTGGACACCAGGTAGAGACATCATCAGTCTCTCTGACCCATGCCAGATGACACAGCAATACTTTACTTTTGTAGGTCGTAGACAAGTACGCAGTGAGAAGTTCTCAAAAGATTGGGGGACCCATTAAAACAAGGGCCACTCCGGTATTTACTCTTGATGTCCTGGTGCAGTTCATGTGGGGAACCAATTAAGACAAAACAAGCACCATGGGGTGGTCCTGGTTTCACTGCTTCTTGCAGTCAGCTTCCTCTGGGTGGCCTTCATATCGGTAAAACCTGTGTGTTTATACCGGGAAAACACTGTGCTCTCCTCCTGGAAACATCTTCCTCCTACAAAACCAGGCACTTTCCTTCCTTCTCTCAGCAGGCACACATGCTTCTAGCTGCTATGCAGATCCTTAGCTCTTTCAGCAAATAATGCAAACATAAGGTCAGACTGACTGTCAGGCACACACTAGTCCTTGTCACATATCAGTCCTTTGCGTACTCTGCGAACGACTCCTGTCTTTGGTCATGAAGAACGTGGAACTGGAACAAAGTCCGGTGAACAACACCAACTCCCTTCAACATGTTGAAATGACAAGGCTGCAGACACAAGCTAAAAGGCAGCCTCTTAAATTTGAAAGACCCTATGGATGTAATGAAAGCTGTGAGTTCCTGTGGGCAAGAGTTCAACTTCATTTGATGATATGCCACAGTCAGGTAAAGGGTGGTAAAATACTCTGCCCCTGCCAATGTAAATATTGACTCATCCATGCTGGGTTAAGAAAACCTATCCACAATGACCTCTCTGCTGAGAGTTCTCAGGTCCGCACCTAAATGTATTTCTCCACTAGACCTCTTGACAACGGCTATAGGGACCAACTACTCGGTGGCTTCAACAGGCTCTATCACCCATAAGTCCATTTGTTTTTGCAGTTTCTTATCAGTTCTGTTCTGAAAGGTTGCGTCTGGCATTGGCTACCACATCTCTGTTCTTAAAACGTACCTGATGATTGTAACCCTTAAGGCACCCAAACCCATTAACAAACAATTACTAATACTCCTTCACAAAGTGTGCTGTTGGTGAGTCTACTTGGTGAGTATCTGTACTTGAGGAGTAACACTGGGATTCAAAGTAACTCCCAGCATTGTCTGGTGTGGCCAGCCCATCAAAGTGCACCCTTCTTTGAAACATAAATCTTACCAACTATATATTTGCTGCCCAACTCCATAAAGGCATTGAAGAAACCCAACATCTTTATGTGCTGACCACACTCCCCATGCCGAATATCCATGGTACTCAATTTGGCTTTATTACCAAAAGCCAGATCATGTGTCTTCCTTGAGATTATTTCCAAATGGGAGCAGGAGTCAAACCTCAAAAGGACCTCAACACCATCAACTTTCACCACGTTGCTCGGATGATCATTGCATTTACTCTAAATTTGAAAACTAATCTCCTGTGACACCTCCTTTACTTCCTCCCTTTTCGGTTTTCTCACCTTGTTCTTGCAGCATTTTACAAAGTTACCTTTCTCTCCACAATACACATTAAGAGACAGTCACTCGCTAGCATTGGCTCTACGTTCACTCTTACCACACCTGAAACATTCAGCAATTAACTTGATTCGTACATCCCTGCTATCCTCGTTACTCTTAACTTCTCAAACCTTCTCTGGTTGAGTGTGGTGCTTATTCTTCTCACCCCTCAGTGCACTGACTTGCTCTAATCACTTTTTCTAAGGGTGGCTCATATTTAAGCCATACCTCCTCCCTCATATTATCACTCCCACTTGAGTATAAACTGAGTTTGTATTCTTTTGTTAGTTGCAGCACCAAATTTACAAGCTGATGCCATTTTCTCAAGACTACTAATATATTCCGCCACGGTTTCCTCTTTTCCTTCCTCTCTCAAGTCAAAATCACGTCCATGGTGGTACTCACTTGCAGAAGATAATGTTGTTCAAGTGGAAGCAAGCAAATTTCACACTCATTTAGATTCCTCTGCTCTTCTGCACTTAACTCTGGCAGGGTCTCCAGAACTTCTTGACCCTCACTTCTTTGACAAAGCGTCAAAAACAAGTACTTGTGTTCCATGCTGTAATTTGTTGCATAGCCCCTAGCATAATGTCCAAACATTTTCTTCCACTTGCTCTTATCTTATGGATGGATTGCAAGTGTTAAGTTCTGCATACTTACTGACTGAAATAAAAGCTGTCCCCCCCAATGTATAACACTGTGGAACAACCGTTAGTCCTCTAAATTAAAGCGCTGCGGAAAAAACACACCATAACTCTAAAATTCATGAGCACTACGTAGATAGTTCCAAACAGGAAGCAGACCATAGGAAAATCTTAATAATAAAAATTATCTATATGTATATTTGACACAGTCTATAATCCTAAAAAAATATATATATCTCCAAACTAGAGTGTACCTGTCACTGCAGCAGACCTGTCAAAATACACCAACGCATCAAAATACACCAACAAGCTAATGTACAGGTTATAAAACAGAACGAACAATACCCAGTTGACATATGCCTGTCACTGTAGTAAACAGGCAATAATACCTCCACACAGGTGTGCCTGTAGCTGTTGGCAACCACAAACTGAAACCTCCGTGTAATTCTAGTGTGCTTTTTGCCGTGCTGGACAGCTTGAAAATTCCTCCCCGACCCAACAACCTCTGGCCAGTTGTCTGACAGCTTCCCACCTGTAACAACTGTCATCCAAACTTGCATGAAGGATACTGTATTCCTGCCAATGGATGAGAGAAAAATATACACTTAAGTACTATAATGTCAAATGTGGTTTCTCCCAACCTCACAAAATGGCAGCCTGGACGTTGTGCTGCATTCTCTTGAATGGCAATTGGGCTTATTTTTACCAAAAGGGCAACAGTGAGGCTTTCCAAACCTTGAAAAATAGCTGGTTACATGCTGCAAAGGGTCGTTTCTAGATAAGATGATAGGTCACGTACCACACGCTACTCACATTCTCCAAATGTTGCTCTGTCTTCTTCTTTTTTGGCGATTGGGCATAATATTTCACTGGAAAGAGATCCAGCCACAGCCCTCCAGAAATCTTCATGCCCCTTCTCTGACAAAGCCAAATGAAATAGAGCAGCAAACCCTCACCACCAAAGTCTGCTCCAGCCACTATTTCAATCCACAGTACCATACTTGGTTAACAAACAGTCCATAGATGACTACTACCAAAGATTCCTGACATCTCAATGTTGAGATATTTGCTCTTACATCATAACCCCATCCGCTCATCATCTGGTCTCAGCGAAGAACCATCACCGACATGAAGGAAAGAGAAATACTCTTTAATGAACACCTCAACCATCTGGCCAGAGCAACTGCCAATTCCGAGAGATTCTAATTGCACCCAGCATCATCTGGCATTCTAACATAGAACCCAGATGATATGCAGATAAAAGCACTGAAGTGGAGGACACCACATGCCACATGCCCATTTACCATTGAAGGACATACCGGTCTTATCAAGCAGTGAAGTCCTAAGTGTATGTGCTTCAACATGCACTTGAGTCGGACAACGAAATGTCTGCAGGCTGCTCGCATGTTTGCAAGGTGGTCTTGATTGTTGGTACCTAATTCTTGTAGTCGATCCAAAAACAATTTGAACCTATTGATGGAGCAGGATTTTGCAAAAGAAACCTGCTCAATCGAACACCCCTATAATACATACTAACAGTAAGTAGTGTTAGAACAACTAATGTGCACATTTACACTACACGCGGGAAGCTTGCCTTGCAATATGCATGAACTAACCAGAATTAATGTGTAAATAACTGGAAATGTAATAGTCTTGTGTTTAGAATGAATTAAGAAGGTTTGCATGGCAAGGCCGCATGTGCATTCAGTAAAAGCATGACGTGTGTTGCTTTAAACGAATAAATAATGGTTGAGCTCACAGGTTGGTTTCTAATTCTTGTAAATGATCCAAAACATCTTGAACCTATGAAAAGTGGCTGAGCTCATAGTTTTCTAGGTTTTGCTAGATTATTGGGGTGAGAAGTAGAGCGCTAGCTTTCAGTGACAGTTGGTATGCTGGGCCTTTTGAGTGAGTTTAGTCCATGCTTAAGATGTGATGGATGTTCTGACATAGCAACTTTGACTCTTGCCATGACATTGCAGCTTCTTAACCCTTTGAGCTAGGATTTAATGGTGATCATGTCATATAGATTATATTGCTATTTTACATTGATTTGTGTAAGAAGATTTGTGTTGAATCACAAAATCTGAAAAGCTAGTGCTTTTCTTTATGCAAATTATATAAATTCATCCCTTAAATGATACAATTACTAAACCAAAGCATGAATTAATTCATTTGGTGAGGAAATTAAGAGTTCTGATGAATTTCTTACTGTTGTGCTAGGGGACTGCATGTGCCTCTGCAGGTGGCGTGTGGAGGTAACAGAATGAGAGGGAAAGAGGTTTAAAGATAAGGCGGAGGGTCAGAAGACGGCAGAGTCAGGCAATGTTATTGTGCCATCACTCTCACCCCTAAAGTAGCCTGGGAGTTGCAAAGCATCACTATAAACCGTGGGCGGTGTGAGGGATGCTGTTATTTATGTGCACTCCGTACACCATGAAGATTGAAGGATGGGACTATGGCTACTGATTAGATCACAGCTAAGATCAGCCATTTTAAGTTCAAGAAAGTGTATGCTGGTCCCTGCTCCATTTCTAATCCACACTCCTGCCCTGCCTGGAGGAATTTACGGGGCTCTCGGCCTTTCACTAAAATCTTTTGCTTGCTCTTGCTCATCACATCAAGCAGCACCAACAACTCATGCACACCCCTCTGAAGCATAGAGGATGCATGTTGGTCTACCCTAGGGGGGGCAATGGCCAGACAGTTGGCTAAGATGACAGCCTTTGGAGACGGCACCCTTGACTGCAGAGAAGTTCTTGCAGGAGTCATGGTGAAGCGTGCTCATGCTTGACTACCAGCTGGTCACGGGCACACTTGTCTGGCTCTTGGGCACGCTTGCTGTGCTGTTTCCAAATCCCTAACCAAGAATTCATGTGAAGAAGGAAGAAGAGAACAGGAAGAATTAAATGAAGGGAAGGGAAACATAGTAAATAGCAACAGCGATCAACCTAATTAAACATAAACAAGCAAAGATTCAGCATACCTGTGGATTCTAAAAAAAAAAAGATCATTCCCACCTGAGTTCAGAAAACTACTGAAGAATCCAGAAATGCACAGAGTCTCTTCACATTTTTTTTAAACATCTATTTCTCAGACATCAAAAAAATCTACTTCTCCTGGGTCTCATTCTCCAATCTGCATCGAGTTACTACTTTTAGGTAATTTTATAAAATCATGAGGCGAATGCATGGGAAGCTATACAAATTGTACATTTTCACTCCGACACTGAACGGAATATATTTATGGCTTTAAATTGGCAGCAGAATTGACATCTTACTGGACTATATAGAAAAAAAATGTGCTTTAGCACGTGAAACGTTTTTGTTTCATTTTTCTTAACATTTCAAGCATTTGTTCAAGTGGATACCTTTCTTCTTCATCCCTAGGCAAGATAGGGAATGGTATAGTTAGGTGACAATGAAAATGTCAGTAAAAATGTAACATTTTAATAGTTAAAAACGTATAGTTAACTCAGGATGGGGTCCCTGGGTCCTGGATGGGGTTGGGGAGGGGAAGCTGTGCGTCCCCCTCCCCTTACAAAATTTTTATTTGGGTGTCCTGAGTGAACACCGGGACACCCATAGTAATTTCTTTTTTTTTTTAAATGAATAATAAATGAGCATCAGGAGCCGCTCATTTATTATTCACTCCGCCTTTGAAGGAGCACCCCATAATGCCCTGCAAGGCACATATTTTAAAACGTTTTTGAGCTCGGTGGTGCGTCTACAATAGGGAGAGTACAAGCAAGCATTTTTTAATGTTGTTATAGGTTAAAGGGAGTCCAGCAACATTAAAAAAAACTGTAATTCTCCTGGATCATTAAATTCATGACCCCAAGAGAACTTGCCATATTTATTAAAGCACTCATTGCTGAAGTTCTATGATCTTCAGCTGGACTGCAAGGCCTTCTTGTGGTTGTTTTTATGATTGCATTTGCTTGGCTGAAAAATTTGAAAAGAAAGACTCGGAGACATATTTGTGTAATATTTAAAAATGAAATAATATGTCTGTGGGAGGGATGGATAGAAACAGAAGCGAGGAGGCCATATTGGTTTAACAATGGGGTGTTTTATTTCAACTTGATATTTACAGGTGGTCATTTTTCCAAAATAATATTGTAATGTACATCAGGTAGGAATTATTCTCCTATGAAATGTAAAGTATGCAGAAGTTCCTTCACTTTTCTTCTCCTCTGTTTTCTTCTAGGCGCTCCTGTATCCTAGAGGGGTTCCCGAGAGGCTTGCAGAGGGGTAGAACAACAAAGAAAAGGAGTGGTAAGTATGGCTGTGACGACTTGTAATAAACCTTCACCACGCCCAAGTGGAGGAAGCGGTGCCAGAGCAAAAAAGAGGGAAGATTGGAAAAAAAACATATGTAGTTTGTTGTCCTGGGCCCGTTTTAAGGCTTTTCGACGACCTAATCATCAGCTTATCACTGTTGTAATTAAAGCTGTTTGATGTATTTTGTCAGCCCTGAAAAAGCGAGTAAATCACAAAACATGTGTTGGCTATGTCAAATATTTTTTGAAACCTTTGGGATGTAGGTGTTGTTGTAGTTAGTTTTAGCTGTCATTGTTTTTGGTTTACTTTGTCACAAATGCACGGCAGCTAGTGTTTTTTTTATTCATGAGCCATTTGATTTGTTCTTGCGAAAACTCATTTTCATGCTTTAAGTGGAATGTTTCTACATTCTGGATGAGCAGAAAGAATACATACTTGCATATCCACTCTTACCCAACTTGGTGGTAAAGATCACTTATCACTTTGTAGGCATTGACCTATAATTTACTTAGGTGAATGTGTAAAAATATATCTCACACACAGACTTCTTAGTGGACATTTTTGTTTTTAGTGAAGAAAAATTATGTAGCGCCTTATTCAGAGTTGCCTGGTTTTTTAACCGACTGTTCAATATTTGAACGGACATTAAATGTGGTATTCAGTTAACACAATGAAGAAGTCAAACCTACTTTAGGGCCCACAATTTAGAATCTAAGCAACTGTTACTATGCACTCATTCCCATAAATCAACAGACACCAAACCTACCAATCTAGCACTTGCCCCAGATTATGCCTTCCATGAATTTGAGCAAAGACTCATTAACACTGAATCACATACACACAAACACAGTCTCAGTTCCCATACACACAAACACCTCCCCACAAGTGCTTCTATTTTTATGTGTGTGTGTGAGGCCACAATTCAACCCTCATTAAATCCTGCTGTACTGCTTGAATGGGGTAAGGCAGCACAGCAGGCAACTGTATATAAGTTGTGTCCCTGGTGTGATGAGAGGGTGTGGTTGAAACATGAGCCTGTACAACACTGTGATTAATGTGGACGTTCACCCGACCCTCTCTTAAAAACTGGAACATGTATTGATTGTAGGAAAATGTTTGGGATGTCCGGACAGTCCTGTCCGGTCATATCCAGGATGTCACGTCAACATACCTACAAGGCAATATGGCAGTGTCAAAGTGTGAGTCTTTTGGCTGCTTTTGGGCGTGTTTTATGGACTGGTTGGACCTTTTTAACTGTTAATTTCCCTAATATAACCACAGATATTGCCTGCACAAAGCACACATTCATTCCACCTTCCATACATTACAAAACACCATTACAGCGTGTTTTAACAACCTGAAAACTTCCTCGATTTAGAAATGTGGTCCACATTTTTAGCTGTCAGATTTGCTGATGGGTTGCACTTTTATTTTGGTGCACGGGCTTATTTTGTACCCCAGTCCAACCCTGACCAGAAGACTTACTGACGTAGCGATAGTTAAACGAGAACAATGTGGTAACAATACATTAACTATGAAGTGCCTGTTTCTACAACCATTCTGGGACAAGATCTATGATTACATAACACACACTCTTCATATCACTCCAATTAGTGAATTTTCATATATCCTGCTAGGATTCCTTGACCCACAAGTACACCAAGATAATGAACAAGACCTCCTGGACTTAATCCTTACCCTAGCATGCAAAATAATATTGGGCAACTGGAAGGACTTCAAACAAGTCAACTTTAAGAATGTAACGCCCTGAATGTCTCAGGATCGTTTAACAGACACGACAATGAGGACGCAACCACTTGTGAAGGGTTAGTTCTTTTAATGAAGGCAAATAAAATACAAAGAACAAACAAAAGTTATAGTCACTGGAATCCTCCAGGCTAAGTACGTTACCAGCCCACAGCACGGATGGTCCTAACCGTCCTCTGCATATACGCCGATCCCGGCGTATGCCAACAGAGGGCAGAAATGAAATGGCCGACAATGCCAATCGGTAGGCTGTGAGGGGCACGAAGAGTGTTGGGGAGAATCGAGGAGTCAGGGAAACACCCAGCCGGGGTCTCTACCTGAAGGGAGCAGCAGCTCAACCTCTTCCTCAGACTGCACCGGGACGCGGAGTCACCTCCTGGTGATGCGTCACCGATACCCCAATCACAAGCAAGAAGACTGAACCGAGAGCAGCCGCTCGATCGATCCTGTGGACTTCCGAGTCTGTAACACGGCAAACACCTCCTGGTGTGCGTTACAGCTGGCAGTCCCTGTGTCTCTGGTCGGGCTGGGAGTTACGACTCCAACCAGCAAAAGCGCCACTGCGCTTGGACTCAGCCGAGTCAAAAAGCGAAGCTCAATGGTTGACCGGTAGAGCTTCCGGGTCCTTCACAGGTGACGATGGGGCAAGACACGGCCCAGGGAGTAACGACTCGACCTACCTCCGTTCTTGCCTTACTGGAGCACCACTCCGGAACACTGCTCTTCACGAAGCAGGTACGTCGGTGTAAACACAATATCCGACAGCCTTGTACCTCCCGGTTCCTCCCTTTATAGGGCGTGTTTTCCTTGAGTTATGTAACAGCTCTCCTGTTTACATAAGGGCGTGTTTCCCTTGAGTTATGTAACAGCTCTCCTGTTTACATAAGGGCGTGTTTCCCTTGAGTTATGTAACAGCTCTCCTGTTTACATAAGGGCGTGTTTCCCTTGAGTTATGTAACAGCTCTCCTGTTTACATAAGGGCGTGTTTCCCTTGTATGACAGGAATTCTTGACAGTACATCCTCCCTCTCAGCGGCTCCCCACGGGTCCAGCGCTGGCAGGAAAACGCCGATGGAACAAGGAGACCAAGCGCGGAGCATGAACCCCTTCAGCCGGTTCCCATGAATGCTCCTCCGGGCCATAGCCTTTCCACGCAACCAGGTACCACAGCTTCCCCCTGCGCCATTTGGACGCCCGTATGCCCGACACTTCATACTCCACCTCCGACTCCACGCATACCGGCCTAGGTGTCCCAGACGGCTTGGAGGGTGCTGGTTTGAGCAATGATACATGAAAGACAGGGTGTATCCGCAATGACTGGGGCAAGCACACCTTCACGTTCACGGGACCCATACACTTGGTAATTCGATAGGGGCCCATGTACTTGGGATGGAACACACTGTTCTTTCGAAACCTCATGTTTCTTGTGGATATCCAGACGTAGTCTCCAGTGCGGTACAGTGGCCCGGGCCTTCTCTTCCTATCTGCCGCAGCCTTGTATCTTCTCTTGGCCTCTATTAGGACAGCCCTTGAGCGCATCAACGTGTCTTTTATGTGTGCCACCCTGTCCACTGTGGCGGGAATCCTGTCCTCTCTGAACGGATGTAGAAATGGCAAGAACCTGGGATGTTGGCCATAGTTGCTATAGAACGGAGATGACTGTGTGGAGCTGTGAGTGGCGTTGTTATAGGCTATCTCTGCAACCCATAGCAAGTCGACCCATTCTTCCCTGCCCTGGTCCACAAAACATCGCAGATACTGTTTGAGCGTTTGGTTCAGGCGCTCGGTTTGGCCGTCCGTTTGAGGGTGGTAGCTGGTGGACAGGGCGGTCTTAACATGCAGCGCAGTGCACCAAGTCTTCCAGAATTGCGCAGTAAACTGCGACCCCCGGTCCGACACGATCACCCCAGGTAATCCATGCAGTCGTACCACATTCTTTAGGAGTAGTGACGCCAATTCCCCGGCCGTAGGGACTCTCTTGCAGGGGATGAAGTGCCCCATTTTCGTCAAGTAATCCACCACCACCAGTATTGCCGTCATCCCCTGGTCTACCGGTAGGCCCACCACGAAGTCCAGTGATATGCTATCCCATGGTCTATCCGGGGTCGGAAGTGGATGTAAGAGCCCTTGGGTTCGGCCATGGTCGGCCTTCATGGTAGCACATGTAGGACACTCCTGTCCCCACCTCCTGACATCCACTCTCATGGTTGGCCACCAGAAATGCCGTCCCATGCTAGCCACCGTTTTTTCAAAGCCCAAATGACCTGCGCATGGAGAGTCATGGCACCAGATGAATGCTTGTTTCCTTAGCCTAGGCGTGGGTATCAATAGGCACCTGCCCTTCAGGGGTATCCCGTCCTTCAGCTGCCATTCTCTGTGACTGAGGAGCCACCTCCGCCATGCGAATGACCTGATCCCTCTCTTTATTCCCCTCAGGAAAGAATCCGGTTGGATAACCCCCAATACCATCCTCGGGGAAATGATGGAACGCTCGGTTGCAGGCAATGGTTCCTTAACTGCAGATTGACGGGACAGGGCGTCCGCCTTCCGGTTTTCCGTCCCCGGCCGATATGTGATGCGGAAGTTGAACCCCGCAAAGAAGATCATCCACCGCAGCTGCCTGGGAGAAAGGTGTCTAGTGGCCGTCATGAACTGAAGGTTCCGATGGTCCGTGTACACCGATACCACATGTCTTGCCCCCATCAACCAATGCCTCCATTCGGTGAAGGCGTCCTTGATTGCGAGAAGCTCCTTCTCCGCAATATGGTAGTTGCGTTCGGCGTCGTTGAGTTTGCGGGACATGTACGCAACGGGATGAAGCACCCCTGTGTCGTGGTTGCGTTGGGACAAGATAGCCCCCAGCGCCACATCCGACGCGTCCGCTTCCACCACGTAGGGGAGATCCGGATCGGGGTGAGCCAACACCGGCGCCTTACCAAAGGCGCTTTTCAGGGCCTCAAAGGCTTTGTTCGCTTCAGGGGACCAGACAAACTCCTTGGACTTCCTCAGTAGCTGTGTGATTGGGGCCACCACTCCTGAAAATCCATCTATAAACCGCCTGTAAAAGTTGGCGAAGCCAATGAAACTTTGGACGTCCTTCACGCTTTGGGGCACCGGCCATTCTTTCACCGCCTTGATCTTTCGTTCTGCCATCTCCTGTCCCTCTGGACTCAGCATTACTCCGAGGAATTCCACGGATGTGACGTGGAAGTCACACTTGCTGAGTTTACAAAACAGCATGTTTTCCCTCAGCTTTTGGAGCACAGCTTTGACGTGGTGTACGTGCTCCTCCACACTGGACGAATAGATGAGGATGTCGTCGATATATACGACCACGTAGATATCCAACTCCTCTCTGAATACCTCATTCAAAAAGTACTGAAAGGCTGCCGGGGCGTTGCACAGACCGAACGGCATGACGAGGTACTCAAAAAGGCCGAACCTGGTCTTAAAGGCGGTCTTCCACTCGTCTCCGTCCCTCATGCGCACCAGATGGTATGCCCCTTTCAAATCCAACTTGGTGTAGATACGAGCTTTCTTGACCTGTTCCAGAAGTACACTGATGAGAGGCAAGGGGTACCGATTTTTTATGGTTATCGCATTCAATGCCCTAAAGTCCACACAGGCTCTCAGCTCCCCATTAGCCTTCGGGATGAAGAAGAGTGGCGAGGCGGCCGGAGACTTGGACGGGCGGATGAATCCTAGCTTGAGGAGTTTATCCAGGTACCCCCGGAGATGCACGTTTTCAGGCTCCATCAGGGCATACAGCCTGCCGCTGGGAACGCTGGCCCCTGGCACCAGGTCGATCTGGCAGTCAAACTGTCTATGTGGTGGTAGCACTTCCGCCTTCACCTCATCAAATACATCCTCAAAACTGTGATAAGCCTGGGGGAGAGCCACATCTTTTTCTGCCGCTGTAGCCACCGTCTGACTCCCGCTCTCATCTGCGTCAAGGGATTCCGTTCTTATTCCACAATGCAGGATGCAATACGGTGACGTCATTTCGATGCGATGTGTTGGCCAATCCACAAAGGGGTTGTGTTTCTGTAGCCACGGCAATCCCAATATGACGCCATATTGGGGCGCTCGGATGATGTTAAAATCGATTTGTTCCAAATGGTTCCTCCCATATCTCATCGGAAGGACCCCCGTGTGCTGTCCGATGGGCCCCGTCACCAATCGCCTTCCGTCTACCGCATAGACGTCTTCGGGTACTGCTTTGGGAAGAAGCACTAGCCCTAGCCTGCATGCCTCGTTGTGGTCCATAAACATGCCAGTGGCCCCTGAATCCACCATGGCCACAACGGGTATCCACTGGTCATGCACTCCCACGTGCACCGTGATAAACAGGTGTCGTTGTCCCTTAGTGACCGAGTTGGAAAGTGAAGGGATGGATGAGTGACTCCGAGATGCCCCTTCTCTGGTCTTGGAGTCCTCTAGTTTTCCGCCGGTATGTCCACCACGGCTGTTACCGACCGGTTGGCCCGATAACGTGACGTCTTTGGTTTGGCAGGGCATTCACGTACGTAGTGGCCTTTTTTGCCACAATATAGGCACAATCCTTGTTTACGGCGTGACTCTTTCTCCGTGGCTGTGAGGCTCGCTCGTATTGCGCTGATGTCCATGGGTTCTCCCTTGGATGCGGTGGAAGTTTCAGGACTTCCCACCGTCACATAGGATGGAAGGGATTTTCCTTTTCTCCCATGATCCCCCTTTCTTTCACTTAGCCTATGTTCCAGCCGTAATACCAGGTTGATAAGGCCCTCACATGTCTTGGGTTGAGGGTCAATATGAGCCACGGCGTCCTTGAGCTCATCGCACAGCCCCTGATGGAAGAGCGCCGTCTGTTTAGCAACAGGCCACTTGGTTTCCGCAACCAGCCTTCGGAACGCGTTGAGATACTGCACCAGGTCGTTGGATCCCTGTCTCAACTCAAGCATTTCACGGTCCGCCGTGTACGAGTCAGCCCTTCTGTCGAATACCTTCAGGAATTCCTCGCGAAAAGCACCCCAATCACATAAGAGGGGGTCGTCCCTGCTCACCAGAGGTACGGCCCATTGTGCCGCGTTTCCAGCCAAATAGGATATAAGGAAAGCCACACGAGCCTGACTCGTGGGGAACGCCTTTGGTTTGCACGATAAATGTAGCGCCACTTGTGTGAGGAATACCTGCACTGTGTTAGGATCCCCACTGTACCTCTCTGGTGTTGCCAAGGGGATGGCTACCGGCATTTCCACTACTACCGCAGGGGTCTGGTTCGTGAGGGAGGTGCTGGGCGTGAGCGGGTCCAATTGGATAGCATCCAGTCTGGCTTTTACATCGGCTGTTTCTTGCCTAGAGGCAGCCACTTCAACTTGCATGGCCGCTAAAGCAGCCAGCACATCATCAAGTGTTGCCATGTCTGTTATCGACCGGGAGACAGTTAGTGTTATTAAGGTCGGATATTTTGTAACGCCCTGAACGTCTCAGGATCGTTTAACAGACACGACAATGAGGACGCAACCACTTGTGAAGGGTTAGTTCTTTTAATGAAGGCAAATAAAATACAAAGAACAAACAAAAGTTATAGTCACTGGAATCCTCCAGGCTAAGTACGTTACCAGCCCACAGCACGGATGGTCCTAACCGTCCTCTGCATATACGCCGATCCCGGCGTATGCCAACAGAGGGCAGAAATGAAATGGCCGACAATGCCAATCGGTAGGCTGTGAGGGGCACGAAGAGTGTTGGGGAGAATCGAGGAGTCAGGGAAACACCCAGCCGGGGTCTCTACCTGAAGGGAGCAGCCGCTCAACCTCTTCCTCAGACTGCACCGGGACGCGGAGTCACCTCCTGGTGATGCGTCACCGATACCCCAATCACAAGCAAGAAGACTGAACCGAGAGCAGCCGCTCGATCGATCCTGTGGACTTCCGAGTCTGTAACACGGCAAACACCTCCTGGTGTGCGTTACAGCTGGCAGTCCCTGTGTCTCTGGTCGGGCTGGGAGTTACGACTCCAACCAGCAAAAGCGCCACTGCGCTTGGACTCAGCCGAGTCAAAAAGCGAAGCTCAATGGTTGACCGGTAGAGCTTCCGGGTCCTTCACAGGTGACGATGGGGCAAGACACGGCCCAGGGAGTAACGACTCGACCTACCTCCGTTCTTGCCTTACTGGAGCACCACTCCGGAACACTGCTCTTCACGAAGCAGGTACGTCGGTGTAAACACAATATCCGACAGCCTTGTACCTCCCGGTTCCTCCCTTTATAGGGCGTGTTTTCCTTGAGTTATGTAACAGCTCTCCTGTTTACATAAGGGCGTGTTTCCCTTGAGTTATGTAACAGCTCTCCTGTTTACATAAGGGCGTGTTTCCCTTGAGTTATGTAACAGCTCTCCTGTTTACATAAGGGCGTGTTTCCCTTGAGTTATGTAACAGCTCTCCTGTTTACATAAGGGCGTGTTTCCCTTGTATGACAGGAATTCTTGACAAAGAAGTGGCAGAAATGGCTAATTTTCCTGAGAGGTGCAGACAACACGGTCCTACAGCTCTCCACACAGCGCTCGACACATAGAAAAATGTGGAATGCCATGGATGTTTCCTCTTTCATCTATGACCCTCCATGACCCCCCTCGTAATTAGAACTTCTCGAGACACATAATGCCTAACTCTACAGACCCACCTTGAACATATATTACAGAAGTCTCTCTTAACGTGCCCATGTAACAATACTGTGAGTAAGTGGCTTATATTTTATATTTTATTTTATTTATGGTATTTTACTTCTACTTTATTTTACTGTACTTGTCCATTCATTAATCATTTTGTTACTGATGCACTCTGTGTTAATTATGTGCCTTGTACTTTGTACTACCTAGGTGCATTGGTTGCGCTCTCTGTTTTACTTTTCAAAAATTTACAAGAAAAATTATTTGAAATAAAAACTATGAAGTGTTAAGGTAAACTTTATTGATAGCGAAAACCATTCAATATACCTCCTTGTACATAAAGAAAAAGAAAAGATTGAAAAAGATAGCAATAGTAATGTATATCTTCATCGTGAATATAGAAAAATATCCCAACTCTCTTAGCATTAACTCCGCCAGCAACCCTCAGCACAGGCTTCAACTCAGCTGTTAAAAAGTTGTCCAGTGTAGTTATAAGCTCCAGCCTGCACTCCCCTTCCCACCGCCCCGGCCTCTCCTGGGACGAGGAGGCTTTCCTGCCGCTGGCAGTTTTCTCTGGGAAAGTTCTTTGTTGTATTTGCAGCTCTCCCGACATCCCCCGCTTTGATGAAACTGCAGAGATATTTTGGCCTCTGTCCTGTTTATCTTGCATTTCATGTCTCCAGTGGCCTAAGAAACTTTCAAACTAGCTAAAGCATCACTCATTGGTAATCCCACAGGAAAACTCTATAAAGAAGAGTCCATGTGTTGTAAGTAATATTTACATCTGTATACGTCTTCATTTGTATGCCTTTTTGGGTATATTTTGATTGTTCATAATATGAAACTACCAGATATAAGAAAATATGCTGAGAAAGCGTCATCATTTTTAATGAAACCCAAGAGAGACCTTTAATGTTTTTTTTCTGCATTTTAGTGACAGAGGAGTAGGAAAAAATTTATATTTTAAAATACACACAAAACAGCTAATAAGAAGCAAGCATGGTTTGCCTTCAATTGTCACCAGCAAATAAAAAACGCCAACTTCCAGCACAGTTTCCAAAAGAAATGAGCTGATAAGACATCACACAGTCTTCAACCACCTGGTAGAAAATGTTGAGGCATACTATAATATCACTCCAAGTCTACTTGGAAGGGGAGGGGTGGGAATTCAAACAAATGACAGTGATATCAGAATCTCAGGTGGTATCAGAGCTATCCTTTGGGTAGATACACCTGTTAGTGGGCGCTGTCAATAAAGTCATTCTGTGCCTCCTGCCAATGCAAAGTTGCATTCCTACTTTTATGTTTGTGGAATGTCCCCGGTTTTTGGTTTTCAAAATCTGGTCACTCTAGATAAAAACATTGGCTGGATGTGTCAGAATGGCAGTACAGTGAGTGAGTGAGTGAGTGAGTGAGTGAGTGAGTGAGTGAGTGAGTGAGTGAGTGAGTGAGTGAGTGATTGCGATGTACATTAGAAGTGAGGCTGAGCCCCACAAAGTCTAGAAAGCATCTCATGGTGCTGCCATTGCAGGATGTGCTGCTCTTTAGAGGCTCTCTGTGTAAGTGTGTGGCATTGATTCATGGGGCATTCAAGAGAGACTAGGGTGCAATAAGAATTCCTTTAGGCTTAGGAGGTCTATTTCCTAGTTCATATAGACCTGGCCTCACTGCTCCTATGTCTTGCAGCCATTAAACATTCAGCCTCATCCTCCCACTCACAACTCGGGAGATTTGCCACAAAGTCATTCTACACTATGGGGCCAATTCACAAATGCATGTAAGAGTGCTTAAAGTAATACTTCTGATACACTAGGTCTAGTACTCCTAAATGCTTTTGTGACTATGTCCCTTAATTATGCAAGTCGGTTATTATACAGAAATCAAAAATACAGCAATTCATGTGTTTTTACTTAAGAATAAACTTTGTGCATCCCACAAAGCTTTTGCACTTTCTGAACAGTGTAAACAAGAAGTTTTACTATTACCCAATGCAATGATGGGACTCAATTTATCGACCTCATTAATTGGAACGATGAGCTTCTCCACTTGCGCTTGTGACCTGTAGGTTGCACCAGATGCACTTAATTCGATGAGCCAACTTGCCAGTAAACAGAAAACGTAATTCTTGTTGTGGAGTGACTTATTCCAGAATTAAATGTAAAATACTGGGGGATATTTCCAACAAAATGTCGGAGTGTGGTGTTTCGCTAAAATTGGTAATGCAGTGCTCTGACATTTTTAAAACACAGGGATGCGCCGTATTTACAAAAATGCGGTGCACCCCAGTGTTTCCGCTGGCGCTACTAAAGCTGCCTAGCGCCAGGGCGATTGTTTATGTGCAGGAAGGAACACAACAGCACACATGGAAAGAGCAAAAAACGAGGAGACATTATTTATTTCTCCTCGTATCGCCAGTCTAAGACCAGGTATTACCTGGCCTTAGTTTTTGGCACTGCCCCAGCCTTGTATATCGGGGCAGCCTCAAAAAGCAATGGATGTTGCAGTGGAATGCCCACTCCAACACCCATATCACGCCCCTTTAATGCTATGTGAAGCGTGAAAACAAGCCTTATTTGCAAAGTGGCGTAAAGCCATGTTAGATGGCTTAACGCCTCTTTAAAAATAAGGAGAAGGGGATATTGCCACCAGAACGTTGCTAAAAGTGACGTTCTGGTTACAATATCCCCTTGAAAATATGCCCCACTTTGTCTTGTGCTCAGAATGCTCCATAGCATTTATCTCTGTATTTACCGAATCTGGCGCACCCTTGCATTCCTCACCTCATGTATCCCAAACCAGAAACTTACAAACTGCTCTCTGAGCAGGCTGGAAGAACATAAATGTGCATTTCCTTTACACATCAGTAGATACCCACCAGAACTCGGTCCCAGGGACATTATGGCAGAAAAGGACCAGCCCTGCTTCTGAAAAAACTATCTCTCCAGACCCTAAAACTCAGACTTATTAATCAAGGGGAGTTTCTAATGCACCCCCATTCCCAATGAAACCCAGGTGAACAATTCTCAAAATGTACTATAGTAAGTAAGTAAATCTTTATTCGGTTATATAAACAATAATAACCATTAAAGTACATATAAAACACATTAAATACAGTATATACATTTCGGAAAAACTCCTTAAGACAAAAATTAAATCAGTCAAGATTTACTCTATGTGTAAAAATACATTTTAAAAACGTACTAACATATTTCGTGGTCAGTGCATTATTCAAAAATTGCAGATGCAACATGGCGGGACGACACCTTCTAAGACCAAGAGTTCTCAGCAATGGATTTAACCATAATTTACGGTATGTAGAGTAGAATTTGCAGAACAATACCGTGTGCATTGTTGACTGTTCTGACAGCTCGTCGCAAGGGCACGCCGTTAAACCGTCTTTCCAGTCATGGTTCTTTGGAAAGGCTACAAGCCTATGGAAAACATTCAACCTAAATTGTGTCAACAAAAAACGCTCAAATTGTGATTCGACGTAGGTTAAATATGGTTCCATTTCCAGTGTAGTCATGACTATCAAGGAGTGTTGAGCAGATTTTTTATTTATCTCCTTGCTCAACCGTAATTCTTCCATATGGCTGAGAGCCCTTATTTTTAGGTCTTTCTTTGAGATTTCAGCAATTTGCTCGGGGTTGACATAATATTTATTAAACCCCAAATCTTTGAGGAGGTTTTTCACGTAGCGCAGCCACTCAATTTTTTCCGCATGTTCCAAGGACATGCAATCGCCCACTATCTCTTTTGTGAGTGAGTTTTTTGTTGACGTCCAAATACGGCGCCACAACAAAAGAGGTTGAATTTTGGCCAAATCTTCAATGTGGGGAAAACCAAGTTCTGAGTGGCAAGCAAAGGTAGATGCTCGCTTAGGTGCCATCAGTAGGAATCTCATAAATGTATTCTCTGCTACCTGGAGAACATTGATGTTTTTATGTCCCCACAATCCCGCCCCATAAAGTGCAATGGAATGGCACTTTGCTTTGTAAATGCGGAGGAGCTCAACTGGTGGCCTCTTGCCGAGCTTCTGGGAGAATTTTATAATGGCAATAATTGTTCGCAAGAGTTGATGCTTGCGTGCTTCAATAGCCGCTTTCCAATTAAGTTTGTCATCTATCATGATGCCAAGATATGGATATTGTGTAGTCAGATCCACTCTCTCTTTATCAAGATAGATAGACCTTCCCCTTTTCTTCCCCTTGCCTACTTCCATCACATATGTTTTTTTGATATTTATTTTGAGGTCCAAGCTACCCATGAATTTTGAGTATCTATCTAAGGCTTTCTCCAACTCTCGCGGAGTACGTGCCAGTATTACTGCGTCATCCGCGTAGAGAAGGGCAGGGACGGGGCGATTTTTCACTCTTAATAGGTCCTGGGCCCCTTTCAACATCTCAACCTCGAGACCGTTAGTATAAAGGGAGAAGAGAAAAGGGGCCAGGACGCACCCCTGCCTCACTCCCCTCTCCACATTAAAGGGGTCAGATAATTCACCCTGCATTCCGAAGCGGACCCTAGATGACGCATTGGAGTATAGTGCCCGAAGAAGATGTGCAAGGGCTGGGTCTATGCCCATAAGAGGTAGCACTGACCACAGCTTCGAGTGGGAAACGCAGTCGAAAGCCGCAGAAAGGTCAACATAAACCATGTATAGCCTTCCTTGCTTTGCTGAAACATATTTACCCATTAATAGGGGTAGGTTCAAGGCCTGTTCAGTTGTTCCAAAACCCTCTCGGAAGCCAAACTGGATATCTGATAGTATATTACGGTCATCTACCCAGTCCTGTAGGCGCTGGAGGACCACTCTGCCCAAGGCTTTACCAAGCGAGTCCAATAATGAAATTGGCCTGTAACAGGTCACATCTTCCCTATTTCCCTTTTTAAAAATGGGAACCATAATCGATTGGGTCCAAGTTTTAATTAGACCACACTTCATTGTTGCATCAAACACTTTTTTAAAAATTGGAGCCCACAGGTCTAGTTTGGACTTAAAAAAATCGACTGGTACACCATCTGGACCAGGGGCTTTTCCGCTTTTACTCTTTTTGACCGCATTTGTGACTTCGTTTAATTCAAAATCCAGAAGGATCGGAAATAAACTTTCTTGTGGACTCTGATTGTTCTCCTCTATTAAATCTACTCCTATTTCTTTGCCAAAAACTTTAGAAAAATGGTTTGCCCATATTGGGCCCTCAATCGCTACTTCTACTCTTGGCATGTCGCTGATATCTGTCAAAAAGAGGGTCTTTACTACCTTCCAGAACTGCTCACTATTTCGGTTTCGGGAGCTCTCATATAATTGGTCCCAGAGCGCTTTTTTCAATTCTTGTTTTCTTAGTTTGCAGGCTAGACGGTAGGACCTCCTTAATCTACGTATTTCCTCCTGATCTCTTACAGATTTCATCAGCGCTTTTTTTAGGGATTTATGGGCCATAGTACACTGATGGTCAAACCACCTTTTTTTCCTAGGCTTATTCCCTTTCATATTTCGAGTTAAGAAATCTTTTGCCTTCTCCATGATTAAACTAAAATTATGTAAAAGGTCTTCGTCACTGCTATCATTATCAAGGCACTTCATGATAGCTGGATATACCGCGTGGACCACCTTGTTTGTCATGGCCACAGGGTCTATCGTTCCCCACCCAATGGTATAACTATTTGTTTTTGTAAGATAAATATTGTTCTGGGTGAGTGTGGCCATTATCGGGTGCAGTGTGTATTGTCCCTGATCAATGGCCAAATCAAAAGCCAATGCAGCATGATCGCTCAATGTATTGACTATCAGTCTAAAGCTCTGAGCTTTGTTTTCAAGTGTTGATGAGACCAACATATAGTCAATCGTTGACTCCCATCCTCTACCCAAATATGTGGCTTGTAGCTGGCCTGATGCGATGTTAGTTTCATTCAAGATTACTAGGCCTAACTCTGACAGTGTTTCGTTTAGGAGGTCACCCACTTTAGTGTGACAAAAGTGGGTCATGTATTTAAATGTACTATAGCAGGTGGCTTTTATGTCTCCTGAAATGGAACACAAACTCCTTTTACATAGTACCGGCAGTGCCGACTGCTCTTAGGGACACTCTTAGGGACGCTGACCCTTATGTGACTTAGTACCCTATGTTCAGATTGAGAAACTGGTGTACAGAAATACTGTACCCCCAAAGGAGTTTGGGGAACAGAATCTATTGTCTACGGTACTGCTAAGCGGGTGGGTGTGTCCCAGCTAGCATCTTCATACTATGCACCCCAAGAGAGAACTGGCAAGGGTATGGAGCAGTAAATATGTATAAAAGAAAACAAAACCTGGTCCTAGCATCCTGTCATATAAATTATCACAACCAATTATGCAGAGTAAATCAATAGCCTAATTTTCTGCATAGCAATGAAAGTCCCTGGCAGATAATAAAGGGGGATATACAAGAATTCTGATTCTGGGACTGGACGGCCCCCGTGGCGAGGTATGATTTATGTGGGAACTGGGCAGGCAGGAGTGGGGGCTGACCTGCTGGTGGTCCCGGGACTCTTCTGCCCTACCCCGCAATGCCAGGTTTTGAACTCTAGGGATTACGCCTGTGTTCAGGTACCCCAGTGGGCCGATGTGCTATGCGGTGCACTGTTTTTAAGTTTGTGGTTCTTCACAGGGGTTGGAGGAGTTGAAGATGTGGTGAAGTTCTCCCAATGATTTTCTTGTAAATTACCTTTAGGAATGGTGCATGGATGCCCTGGGTGGAACCTGGGGGGCTGTTGTAAGGTGGGGCCTGCCAGCACACTGCACACAGTGGATTTCACGACAATATGTGCTGGTTGTTTTTGGAATGTGAAGTATGATATTTTACTTGTGTATTCATCTTCCATCTTGCTTCTGATAACTACGAAAGGAATGTTTTCATGATGAATACCTGCCCTTTGACGCACTTCACTTACGAGCAATTTTAAATATTGATATGAATAAAAAGGCTATGCCCTGTAAACCTCAAACTGGTTCTAGTCTCTGTTCTTGAGCATTGCAGAGAGAGAATGTGAGGCGAGTTGCACGTACTATAAAAATATGGTATAAAAACTCAATTTATTGCTTCACATGGATAGACAACAAGCATAAACCGTTAGATACTGGTCTTGTCCTGGAAGCAGTGAGGACCGTGTTCCTACTCAGTTGGAAGAACATCAGTATCAGTGAACCCAACTAAAGTACAGTCTGAAAAGTACCAAAATGTGGAGTGTGTGAGTGCCTGCGATTTTGATGTGTGATACTGTAGTACTGGAGGACTGTAGATGTAGAAAAAAGGATGAGATGCATGTGCAGCAAGGACGGAGTAAGGGTAAGCTTTTCTGCACCACAAAGGACCCTGCTGTAGGATTGACTTCACCAAATAAAAATAAAGCTGATCATGCAGTTGTCTCCACTGATGGGAAAAGCAAGAGGTGACAGAGCAGCAGTTTGAGGAATGAGACCAGCCCCAAGAGTGAGTATAAAGGAGGGTTCAGGAAAGGCAAAGTGTTGTGAGGCAAGGTGCTGGAAATGAGCACAGTTTCTACAGCAATAGAGTGATCTGAAGCTATGAAGAAGGGGCTAAACACCACAGCAATAGCAAACTGTTATTTACTATTACACAGTGACCTGGGCACAAATAGTTATGACTTCACGTAAAATAAATAGTCCATGTAAACAAATCAAACTGGCAAAGTGTTCGACTCCTGACTCTTCGTGGTCTACATAGTTTCCGAAATTGGAGTGGGACTGATTAACTGTTTACACTTTTTTGGGGGGGGGGAGGGCGTGGCTAGCGCCCAAGGGAGATGGCGGCATTTCCCTGGCATTTCCCTGACTTAGCTGAGGACGGCGGGAAGACAAAAGGAATTCCCCATGCAATTCGCGGCGTGCACTGGTCATTTTAAGCGAACTGGCGTCCGAACCTCCTCTCCACAAGGTGAAGCAGGCTTCAGCATTCTTCATGACGCGTTTCACCCTCGTATCGCTTAATTCTCTATGACCGGTCTAACGGCCACCATCTTAATGTCGTCCGCGACCTGAGGGGAATCTGCCTTCACTGCGCAACCTGCTTTAAAGACTGCCTCAAGTTCTCTACTCACAAGGTGAAGAAGTTTTCAGTTTTCCTCAGCATTTCTAAGACGTGTCTTAGTCTTGTCTTTTCCAATTTTTTGGGGACTGGTTTGATGGACGTAATCTTATTACCGCCCGCGACCTGAGGGAAACTACCTTCATCGCATGACCCGCTTCAGAGTCTGCCTTAAACTTCCTCTACACAAGGTGAAGCAAGTTTATGTATCTTTCAGCACTTTTCTGAAGAGTCTCAGCCTCATATCACCCAGTTCTCTTGAATATGGCTTGACGGTCATCTCTTCAATGTCGCTTGTGACCTGAAGGAATGTGTCTCCACTATGTGACCTATTTCATTAAATGCTTCCACTTTCTACTTTTCTGCTACAAGTTGGTGTGTGAGACTGAGGCGACTCATTTCAATTTTATCACATGTTGAGCCCGCTCTTCAAGAATTCTAGCCTCATATCAGCTTTGCTCATTTTAATTGCATAGTGCTTCCTCCTCTCACCTCATACGCTCCTCAACCGCATCCTATTCTCAGCCCAGCTTTCTGACAATGTTTGCTCTAATTGTTTGAATAGCTCTGCATGGTGCTTTGTTTTTCTGCTGACATACTTTTGTTCAAAAGTCTAAAAGAATGTGCTATACTTCTCTTATATTTTAGATATCTCTATGGCCCTGTGGTTATAATTTGTATATTTTGTTTCATAGTACTTCATTGCTTTGTGTCTCAAATATACATTTTGCCCGTCAGTCCGCATATTCTCAACCAAATGACCCATGCATATCACTACTAGCTCTGTCCTTGATTTTTCTCTCCTCTGTGGGTGTTTTGAGTAAAGTACTTTGCAAGCATCTTTTAAAGCGCTCACCTCTTGTACACTCAAATGTTGTGCTCACTCTATCCAAATGGAAGTGCCTTTGACTTCATCACCTAAAATGGCGTCTTCATCTCTCGCTAATGTTTCTTCAGCAGCTACTAAAGTAACAACTAAACGTCTGAAAAAGGACCCCCCTTCTCCGCCGAAGCAAACCTCATCGGTCTCCATGGATCTTCTTTTGGAGGAGATTTGCGCCTTCAGACCATTTGTTGAAGAGACAAACTCTAAAAAATAATTTCTAATGGACGGTTGGGAGAAGTTGGAGGAAAGAGCTTTCAAAGTTGAGCATAATGTTGAAATGCTAAACTCATCATATGCCAAAACTGAGGCTCTTCAATCCCAAGTCACAGCTCTACAAAAACAGGTTGAAAACTTCGAAAACAGAAACAGGAGAAACAACCTACGCATTTATGGCCTTGCAGAAGGTTCAGAAGGGCCGGACCCAATCTCTTTCTTCCAAAAGGTCCTGCCAACAATGCTCAATCTACCTGAGGGCAGTACCCTCAATATTCAATGTGCCCATCGACTGGGCCCGACGTATTCAGCATCTTCCAGCACAAGAAAACCGAGAGGATTCATATTGTACTTTTTGGAATATACAGATCTTCTCAAAGTTTTAACAGCAGCTAAACTTATGAAATGGATCTCATTCTCAGGAAATCAACTCTTCTTCTCACAGGATTATGCAAAGTCCACAGCAGATCGTCGCAGAGAGTTCCTTGCCATGAGACTGGCGCTTTGTTCCATTGGAGCTCGGTTTGGTTTGTTTCATCCATGCATCTTCAAGGTTACTTTCAATAATAACACCATAACTTATGAGGACCCAACCCAGCTGAGAAGTTTTCTTAATACACATTGTCCAGAATGGATGGATACTTCTAGTACACGCTTTAAATAAATCCTGCTATGTGGCCTAACTATATAAAGTTTTAGATACTAATGTATAATTTCCTATATAGATACATAGCCTATTCTTTATAGAAATGTTTTGGTTTGCTTGTTTTAATTAATCTTTTGATTTTAGGTTGTAAATCTGCAGCATATACCTTCAAATTGCGAATTGTTGTAGTAAAATCTGATAATACTAATCATTTCTTCTTTTCACAGGTTCCGTCTCAGTCTGTCTGGCCTGTACGTCCTATATGTTGTTTTCATCCTGAATTTTTCCCTGCCTCACCTTGTGGAGTCTGGACGTCCCATCGTTTCATGTGGCCTCATCCCCCCCATCCCCTGCATTGTCTTGAATTTTATCTAGGTATGGTCTCTTTACTTCTACTTCTCTTCACTGTAATCATCTCTCTCCCTGTATCCCTTCTATCTTCTCTTCCTTATGTATTACTAAATTACTTGTCCCTTTTTTCCATTTCTTTATCTTCCTTTTCCTTATCTTTTCAAAAGGTTTTTACATTTACTATCTTGATACTTAATATACTGATTGTTCGAACGGTTTTACTGGTTGCTATAATTTTTGACTTCGTACTTCGAATGTTCGTCATAATGTTTAACCTCGTACCTCTTATATGTTTTTCATTTGGAATTATATATGCTATTACTGGTTCAATTGAATTTCATTTTACTTGTTTCATACATGTTCCTAAAAATTGTTACTTGGAATGTCAGAGGCTTAAATTCTCCAATTGAAAGACAACGAGTTCTTTCTCACTTATCTAAAATGGATGCTAACATAGCTTTATTACAGAAATCAAACCTCACTGAAGCGAATCATTAAAGCTTAAAAAGAATTGGGTGGGTAAAATCTTCTTCTCACCGGAAGATGGTAAAATAAATGGGGTCATAACCTTATGTCATAAAACATTGATTGCCAAACTTATCTCACAGGAATCAGACTACGAGGGTAGATGGCTGTTTACCAATCTGTTGATAGGGAAAACTCCCATATCCTTACTTAACGTGTATGCTCCCACTACTGGTGATGTCTCCTTTTGGACTAGCATGTAACAATTACTCTTACAACATCCCACAGAAAGTCTCATTTTTGCAGGTGATTGCAACCAAGTAATCGATCCCTTCCTTGATCGGAATTCCAAGGTCTCCTTTACCCAAACAAATCACACAAAGCTTTTTTGCGAACTATAGAACAGAGAAATTTGGTTGATGCCTGGAGACTCTGCAACCCCTCCTTGAGAGAATATTCTTTTTTTTCTCCACCACAACAGACACAATCTAGAATAGACCACATTTTTCTCACACGTAATATTACCCAATCTCTACTCTCGGCAGACACAGGTCCCATCCTAATTTCTGACCATGCCCTGTTATGATTCAACTAGATATCTTCCAACATTCCACAATCCCCAAGAAATGGCGTTTCAATAACTCCTTACTTCTTGATTCTAGTTTTAACGCTTCTTTTACCACTTTTATCCATGAATTCTTTCAAACCAATCAAACTGACGATCTCCCCTTTCGTACAATTTGGGATGCTTTTAAAGCTACCGCTAGAGATTTTATTATTAGGTATTCATCAAACAAATGCAAGGCTTTTATAACAACTCACAATACACTCCTTGTCTAGACATTTTGGAATCCGACATTGTACAAGATGAATTACTAGCTGCACTTAAGACTCTCAAAAAGAATAAAGCTCCGTGCCCTGACGGATTCACAGTGGATTTTTTTTTTTTTAACACTTTTCGCAATTGCTTATTCCGTACTTACATACTCTCATCTCCTCTTTCACTTCTTATTGCAACTCATCAGGTTCATTTTTAGAGGCACTGATATGTTTAATACCGAAAGATGGCAAAGAGCCCAGATATTGCAAAAACTATAGGCCTATTTCGTTAGTTAATGTGGATTATAACATTTTCTCGAAAGCACTGGCTTTACGATTAGAACCACATCTTCCTTTACTGCTTGGTAATGAGCAATCAGGCTTTGTTAAAGGTAGTAATATCACAGATAACACAAGGTTATTCTTCAGCATTTTATCTAGGATGTCTCACCATTCAGATTCACTAGCTGCAATTGCCCTTGATGCGGAGAAAGCCTTCGATAGAGTCTCATGGCCATTTATTTTTCATACCCTTAAATGGTTCGGTTTCGGTCCAAAAATTATTTCCTTGATCGCGTTACTTTATTCAGAACCAAAGGTAGCCATTTCTACCAACGGTCTTGTATCTTCTTACTTCACTCTTCACAGAGGTGTCCGCCAAGGTTGCCCTTTATCCCCTTTTCTTTTTAATTTAGCGTTAGAACCTTTTCTCTCACGAATGCAGCAGAATCACTCCATTACGGGTTTTACATCCGACTCCCAACAAATTAAATTAGCAGCCTTTGCAGATGACATATTGGTCTTCCTTTCTCAGCCACAATCCTCACTCCCTGCATTCTTACAGGAGGTTGGAGCTTATGGTCTAGTGTCAGGGTATAAATTAAACACTAATAAATGTGTGATTATGCCTTTAACTAAATACACGTTTAAGGAAGATTTTCAGATCTCCAAGTTTACATGGAACTCCAAACATATAAAATATCTCGGACTTTGGTTCTCTTACTCCATAGCCACATCTATATCTTTCAACTTAGATAAATGCAAAGACAAATTAAAAACGCTCACTGCAAGATGGCATCCACTTCATCTCTCTTGGTGGGGTCGTTTAGACACCATTAAAATGATGCTCACCCCTATAATACTCTATATCATTTCTAATATACCGTTACCTATACCAGCCAAGTACTTTCACAAGATCAATTCTATACTAGCAACCTTTTTATGGAATAACACAAAACCAAGGATGGTACTACAAAAACTAACACGACCAAAATCAGAAGGAGGCATTAATTTCCCCCATTTCTCCAGTTATCATAAAGCATTTCCACTGAAACACCTATCTCATTGGATTTCTGACCAATCGTCCAACAGGCCATTGTGGGTTGACCTTGAAGCCTCATTTATAGCACCTTTCTCATTTCAAGAATATCTTTCTTTTACTCGCAAGCTTCAGAAAAACTACACACCCGTAATCAAACATTCGTGCAAGCTATTACAAGCCACTCTTTCTCTGATTCCACACGATTTTGATACTTTCCTCAATTCCACAATTTGGCATAACAAACTTGTATTAATTAATAATAAACCTATATACTGGAAAGTATGGAGAAATAAAGGCTTAATTTGGATACAGCAGTTATTTGACCAGGGCATACCCCTTCAGTTTTCACAAGCACAGAACCTCTATTATTTACCGACTTCCTTCAAACATAAATTTTCAGCCCTACAAACTGCGATTTCTGACACATGTGCTCAACTCTCACATACCCCCTCTCCATCCTCCTCACCCAATACCATTTGGAACAGTTTTTTATGTGTACATCCTAAGGCCTCAACTATTTATTCCCACTTAACACAATCTCCTTCAAATAGAGATGCATCTAAAATAGAGCTTTCTTGGGAGACTGACTTGGCTGTTGATTGGCCTGTCTCTTTATGGAACAAGATATGGCTAAAAATAGGGAAATCCTCCAGAGCAGCAAGTACCACCCAAACCTTTTTTTTTATTTATAACAGACTGCTTTTTACACCCATACACCTGCACAAGATACATGCTGCTACTCCCAGTACATGCTAGACCTGCTGTTGTGACACTGCTGACTTTAAACACATGCTATTTATTAGCCCATATGTCTTTAAGTTTTAGGAACAGGTTTGGTCTCACATTACCACCATTTTCAACACCACAGTTCACTTGTCCTTTATCAATATTATTTTAGGTAGCTTGTCCCCTGATTGGCAGAAACATCATTCACAAATATGAATCATTGATCTACTATTAGAAGTTGCCTTTCAACAGATAACAAAGAACAGGAAAGACACTTCCAAATTGTAATTTCTTGCCTGGTGGTATGCTGTTTGCCACAATAATGGATTAGACACGATTCTTGTTCATCCAATCTCGCTCGCCACAAAGCGATTGCATCTATGGTCCCCTGTCATACAATTTTTAGATGATAGTGCGAGAAAATGTTTTATTCCCCAACCTCTACTAAAAGAAGTTGCTAAGCCTCCTTGACTTCCTTTATATTGCATTAACATTGCTCAATATCCCTATTTGGTAATATGTACATGATAATGTATTGAAATAACATTCTATCCTCCTTTTGTTATTTGCTATGTTTAACATGAACCAGACTTTCTTTGCTTTTTAATATGCATGTCTCCTAGTATGCTTTTCTTTTCAAATACAATGTAACTATGTATCATCAATATTCTTTATTTACTTTTTTCATTCTTTAATTGATTATCTGTACGAAGTATTGTTGATTCATTGCTATTCTCAATAAACCTACTTTTGGAACTTATAATAAAAACTGTTTACACTTTAAAAAAATTGCATGCAGGTTTTCCCAAAACCAGAGGTCGTGGTCATGCAGTTTGTCTGGGAAGGCAGACCACTTCTGGCTTCCCAGAGGGATGTGTGAGCCAGATGTCTTCCTGCAGTCTGAGAGGGCCTGCCCTTTTCACACATCCTCCAAAAGTGTAGCAGACGCAATGGGACCAGAGCTTGTGTAAGGATTCCTGCCTCAACTCACCTCTCTTGACTATCACAATATACCAGCATGACTAATATCATTTCTCCCAACACTTATGAATGAGCAAACGTCTTGTACCCTGACTTTTGACCTTATTACATCCTGAGATGTTTCTTTTATCTTAAAAAATGGGTTAGTGCAAAGAGTTTTAATTATTACGAAGTTGCTTTCGATTTGCCAATGCGACCTAACCATGATAATGTCATGCTGAATCTGCAGTTTTGCTAATTATTTATGCATATAATGTGAACAGAATTGCCTAGTTTTGAAGGTTAAGGGGGGAAATCTCATTTCATTTCTAGACTCTGTCCAATTCTTTTGAGACTTTCTCCTCCTCCCCTAGAATGATGTCAGTAATCTTTATCAGTTTGATACTCAGAATCTAGAAAGATTGAATTGCTTAAATAGGAATTTTTGCTATGATTTTCTGATTCTGTGTTCTATATCTGAGCCTTTTTGGCAATATATGCATTTCTATGTATCGTTATATTAACAACTCTGTAATAAATCTTTTCAATTTATATTCAATCTAGAACTCAGTTACTGAGTAGTACCAGTTCCTATTTGAATTTCACTCTGCCAACTAGTGGGCTTAATGTTGGGGAGAGTGGTGTCTCTTGCTGCTAGATCAACAAGAACAACGGAGACAGATTGCCTGAGGTAAAGATTGGGGTGCGTAAATATTGGGGTTTAGTAGATCGTTGTGGTGCGGCTTCCACACAGCAAGAGTTCAGGTTCCATGGCCTGAACTACAGAGAGAACCTAACAAGGATTATAGCATTGTAATTCCTCTACTCCCAAGGTCTATTAGAGGTGTGGAATCTTCATCAAAATCCTTGCCTAATATGGTAATACGTGACATTGCATGTAATGAAATACTAGTCTAAAGACTTTAGCACAGTGAACTAACAACTCGGCCATAACATCATATTGCTTTAAACATATGCTTTCCACAGAAAATGTCTGCTTAGTGCCTTATAACATTTCATTATTAGAAAATCAGCCATCTCATTGGCTTTTTATTATTTTTTTACGGAGTTTTATATAGCGCGAACTTGACCCCAAGGTATCGGGTATCACAGCGCTTTACATAGCACCAGCTGCGTTACATGAGGACACATTTATTTTTTTGTTAGGCATGGGGAGATTACGTGATTTGCCGAGAATCACAGGATGTTCAGCGTCATTGCCGAGACTCGAACCCGGTTCCTCAGATTCGAGGTCGACCACCCTAGCCGTTAGGGCAACTCCTCTCCCCTAAGGCTTATCACCACAATAACCCCTATGGCTTATCACCATAATCAATTCAGGTCTATACTTTAGAACTTAAACTTTACCACAAGGCAAAAAGCACAATAAAAGCACTCTTTTTACAAAACGCATACGGGCAACTTTTAGCTGTCTGTTATTGAAAGACCTGTTGTGTACAATACCAATACTTAGAGTGGGCTTAGGATCAGCTTATTGCTGACAATTGGTTGACTTTCTTGTTTATCTTATTTGCTTGCTTCTTAGTAAATGGCTTTCCTTCCTCTTCTAGTTTGTCCGTCCTGTGGAGTATAGCTTCTTTACCATTCTTCCACTGCTTACATTCAGGGAACTACAGACCAACGGTCAAGTTTCAGACCAGGCAGAGGCACAGAGTCAGTCATCATATCCATCTGGGATGATCTAAAACTCACAGCGAAAAAAACGAAGCTGCCTTATTACTTCTGGATTTATCAGCTGCATTTGAAACTGTCCACCACCACATGCGACTGCAAAGACTTCACAATGTTGCAATCTGTGAAAATGCCTGAAAATGGATTGCTTCTTATCTCACAGACAGGCAAAGTGTAGTCTGCCTCCCCACCTTTCACATGATCTCCTCACACACAATACTGTGGCGTTCCTCAGGAGTCCATCATATCCCCTCTACTATTCAATACCTACCTAACCCACTTACCATATATAATAAACTCATACAACCACACCTGTTATAACTATGTTGAAGACACCCAAATCATTTTTTAAATGGATAGGCCCGAAGACCTCTACAGTTCAAAACTCGATGACTGACTTTGTGCCATAAACACGTGGATGAGAATAACCATCAAAAGCTGAAAACCACAAAGACATATATAATGACGTATGGACAATGGCAAAACAACCAGCCTATCGCCATAAGGCCTTTGAGACTTACATCCCCTCCAACATCAAGGGAAATAAGAAATGTAGGAGTAATCATGGATTCGGATTTCTCCTTGACACCCAATGCTAACAACGTCACAAAAAGTGCCTTCCACACAGTGAAAACACTATGTTGCATCTTCCCATATCTTGCAGACCAATACAAACTGCAACCCGCCCTCACACTCGCAATCTCCAAACTTAACTATGCCAATTGCTTATACCTTGGAGCACCCATATTCACTATATTCCAAATGCAACTCATAAAAAATGCTGTTGGAAGTCTTCCTCTCCGCCTTCATCCATGAAGGAATGACTCTAGTCCTAAAATCCCTCCAATGGCTACTTATAGCTAGAAGTGCAAAGTTCAAGGCACTCTGCTTTGCAACAGAGCCTTCCAAGGAAAAGGACTGCCATACCTACAAGTTACATTCAAGCAATACAAACCAAGCAGAACACCGCACTCCAGGCTTGCACCACTTATCATGATACCACCTTAATATAATAAGTCCGTGGGAGGCGCTACTTTCTCAGTACAAGCCGACGAGAACTGTAACTCTCTACCAGCCAGTATTAGAAGCACCCAGGAGCATATACACTTGCGAAGACAATTGAAAACATGGCTTTTTCCTAGATAACTGCACTACACCCTCAAGTGCAATCCTCAGCATACAACCCACAAATTGCAAACAAACTGCTTTTGAGATATAAGATAAGAATGGATGACCTATGGTTCGCCATGCATTACTATAATGATTAATTTCCATATATAGCTGTTAACCCCCACCCCCAGTAATACTAAAACTATAATACGTACCGGTCAGCAACTAATACCTCTTAAATGTACATAAGACATGTCTGCTATGAGGGCTGTCCAGCACTGTACAGCCAACAAAAACAGCCGTCTCCAAATGAACAGGCATGAAAGGATCTGTCACACATTTCTGGACAGTTTGGCGGACTTTAATATTGGCCACCACTGCAGGTCCTAAATATATTTCCAATCTGACCACTTCTTTTCATCTCACATAGACACTCAGATATGGTAAGATAATTACAATGCCCATCCCAACAGATCACTCCACTTCTCTCTCCCTCCAACTATACACAAAATCTCACACTGGACAATTCAGTGCAGTAACCAGCTAGGCAGACTATATCATATGAAATATCAGGAAGGGATCTGCAGAGCTGTTCAAAGTTACCAGCACACTAAAAACCATAAAACTGTGAGTCGGCCTCTCACGCTTCATCATCCCGTACTGCCATGCACTGTGTCCCATAACACGATAGCCACACCTCTGTGTTAATCAAAATAGACACACTTCCCATATAGGATCAAAACAAAGACAACATCCTTTCAACAACACATCCTACACGATGTAGAGTGTTACTCGTGTAGGCAGGTGCGTCCTCACCCCACAAAGGGACAGTAAGTGCTATCTAAATGCTGCAATATAGTACAATACAATACCACAACACAGACATATGCAAAATAAATAGATGTCACATGCATATTAAATGCACTCCCTGTCTCCTGGAAGCTTGCGCGAGAGTATGAGACAGGGTGAAAAATGTGATAGTGATGGAAGTAACAGAAGTATGTAAAAGAAGGCAGCTTCAATTTCAACATCTGCAGATTAGGCATCGGAGATAAATTTATGTGGACGACTGCCCATTTGCAGAAAGAGCCCTCTTTGCCGAGGGGTTCTTATCCTTCTTTGAAAAGCAAGCTTTGTTGGATAAAAACAGACAAAAAGTGGAAATGAGGGTACCGAAGAGTTGGTATGCTACCCCAAAGCTTTCCTCCTCTTCTCTTAGTCAGACATCTATTTCCAGTCCAAGTTAACCATTACAATGCCTTTAGCACTCATTCTCTCAGACCGTGAGTCCTGCAGACAAGAGTGTTGCTTGAGTCGAAAGTACACAATCCTCCTACCTCCCACCTACAGCGGCCTACTGGGACCTCTTGTGGCCAACACAGCTGTGGCAAGTCCCACTGTCAGCATGTTCAAATCCTATCCAGTGACATTACACGCTCCGACCTGTGAAGAAAGCCCTAACCCTATCCACCAGGAGCTACTGCGCATGGATAAAAAGTAAAAAGACGAAATGTTCACCCTCAAGGAGGAACCTCCATTTTGCACATTCACAAAGGACAGACAATAAACATCTCATGGAACCCAAAGTATTCTTACACAGTCTGACTTCAAACAAAGAAAGTATCCCTAACTTTTCCGCAATTTCAACTTCACACATGGGCCTGGAGAGTTTTTATACCCCCACACAGGACGACAAACAGTGTTCTAGGGCCAAACTCAAGCTCACAACCACTTCCTGTAAGCTGCCACGGCCTTGGATTCCACCCTGTTGATAAGGCGTGTATTCTACATGGCTAGCAAGAGTAAAAAGCTTAATGACTAAAACAAAAGACAGGATGATGGTGGAGCTAGTAGGAGACAAAAGGAATATTATTATCACAAATGTCCTCAGTGCCTTTAGAAGCTATAAGAAATAAAATTCTTACCTGGTTTAGATTCAGAGTGGGACCAGGGACCAAGTAGACATTTGATTTAGGAAAACTGAAGACACTGTCCGAACCCAAATTGCGACCAGAGACAGATCCCATTGGCTGCAGAGAGAGCAACCTCCTGATATTTCTTTGGATAAATATGGACATCTTTGATCCCACAATGTCATAAGGCCTATCCCTGTAAAACACTCCATTTGAAGTGACTGAGAAATATGGTTTTGTTCATGGCTCAGTTACCTGCTTCCAAACTAAGGCCAAGGTTTATTGCTTTTCACCTGGAAAGGTATTTTTTCTTTACACAGCTTGCTAATAATATTTTTTCTCATTATCCCTTTTTGTTTAGTTTTTTGGGGCCTATGAGAATGTTTTTACCTATTATTTCATATTTCTATATCCACTTGCTGTTTGTCTGATGAACCAAAGATTTGCTGAACCAACGTGAGTTTAATACCATATAATCATAATGATATCAAAGCTTGAAAATTCGGTGGCAAACCTGCCACAAGGCACTTTCTCTGTTAAGGTGGACAACACAGGGGTTGGTGCGGATGGTCGAGGAGATGTGAGCCAATAAGTTAGTTGAATGAAAAACTTGTCATGGGGGCATATTATTATTGGCAACTCAACAGACCAAGATGCAGAATGTGTGGTACAGCTGCTGGGCTGGCTGGTTCAGGTCAGAGTGCTGGCCGGAGTTTGGCTAGCTCACTGTCTGATGTTCCATGGGACTGACTCATGTATTGTGGGCGTTCATTAATTTTCAAGGTGAGACTGCCAAAGGCGTGTCACATTACTGTTTGGTGCCCATGCTTGACTGAAAAGCTGGAGAGTCATGGATTCATGGGTTACAGGTGAGTAGAAGCGAACATCTTAGGCCTTGGCTGATGTTTTATGGAGCGAGTAGAGGGTTCAGGTGGTGAAAGGAACAATCGAAGGAAGTCAGGTTACCAATATGATGAATTTTCTTGCTTATGATCTTAATTTTTTTATAAAGATTTGTAGTTGGAACTGGACTCATTTCCACTATACAGTGTTAGGGGTTGGCTGCTTGGGTAACCTGGGGAGGGCCTGATCAGGAAGGCCCTGAACCATTGGCCTAGGTCGGAGATGGTAAAGATGAAATTCGTTACCAAGGCAAGCGTTTTAAAGACGGTTTGATGTTTATGCAGTTTAATGTATGTAGCATACATTAAACCGTCTTTAAAACCCTTGCCTTGTTAACAACTTGCTTACCCTATAGCATTTGTAACAAAGATAGTGTGATTGTGTCATATAGAATGCAACTTGTGTATGACAGACAGAGGTAAAACAAAAATGCAATGAAGGCACTTTAAAAAACATCAAGACAAGCATTTTAATAGTGGTCAGCAATAAGGGTTTCTGAATGAAAGTCAGGGTGTGGTATTTGAAACATTGTCTGGCACATTTAGACTCCAGAGAACTGGTAGAGTTTTATAACAAGGGAGGTTATCCCTCGATAAATAAGGTAGGCAAAGGAAGGGGGGGGGGTCTTACGAGTGATGGTGATTTGGAACGTCTGAACTGGTTACATGTTCTGTGCTAATAGTCAGTAAAGGAGTAAAAACACAATAAAACGGAAGGACAGGATTCCTTGGTCTACTGAAGCTTGAGACAAGCTTGTCAGTATAAAATAGCTCAAACGACTGGCTAAGCACAGTGTTTTGAAAATGTCTACCTAACATTTCTAAATTGAGCTGGTTGGAACGAGGGAAGAGGGGGGGGGGGACGGTCGGCCTTTGTGTATTTCTCTCGGCTGAACTTCGCTGCACACAGTAATCGAAGTTGCTGGCAGGGCCGAGTGGAAACATGCTAATATACTGCCCAAGTGCACGAACGAGTGTTGGCAACGCGATGGTGCTTAACGTTCTACAGTTCGTCCCCCCGGGGTCTCTGTCTGTGGTGTGTCGTTCTCTGGCCTCCAGCACGGCCTGCACGGAGCAAGGAAGACCCTGCCAGCAGGGCTGCGTTCAGCAGAGAGATGCCTGCACGCCCAACGCTGCACGGAAAGCCAAGGAACTATGTTCCTTTTATTACAAAACCAGAATACCAGATACGTGTTTTAAGCATATTTCCCAACCGACAAGGTACAATAGAGAAACTCGTGGAAACGTGTGGTAACGCACCACAGCTTTGTACTCTTCCAGGGACCGCACACCACTGTCCCCCTGCCAGGGCACCTCGTGACCTCAAAGCCACGCCCCGATCAGCTTCAGGGGTACTCGAGGGAGGGCAAGAACAGTGAGAATCTGTGCAGTCAGATTCAGTGTCGGGTCACAACCCCCTGGGACACAGTTCCAGAAGTTGCCCCCTAGCCGCAATTGTATTCCAGGCCGAGGATCAGCTAAACAGTATCTGTCAATGTGCTGTGCTTCGAGGTGCTATGGTGATCCCAGGAATTTACAGGAAGAAGGCCAAAATGCGGACAGGTGGCGCTCTAAGCAGATTGAGGAGGCTCCCTGCCAGAACCCCTTTCAGAGGGCCATGGGGCAAGCAGGGGTCATTGGGCCCAACCATGATGGTCATAGCCATTTACTTCTGATTTCCTGGGGCCTGACCTACTATACTTCCTGAGCAACTGGGCAAAGTAGTACCCCTTCAGCGCAGGTCGAGCAGTCCAAGGCTCTTCAGGGGAGGTATGTGCTGTATATGGGGATTGGTTGCCTTGACGAGAGTTTGTCCAGGCAGTGATGTAATAGAGGGGATTGGAATATTGGATTTGGTTTGTGTGTAAACTGACAGTTGCAGCCTACCTATAGCACGGGGTGGTCGCTGTCTTAATAGCTTAATAAATACATACGTAGTTTATCTATTTTTTGAGGGTTTTCTTAAAGAAAGAGGCAGTTTTAGCGGCGACGAGGGTGGAATGTGGTTGAAGACGGAACCAACCCAATACTAATATTTAAGAGACTTTTCAGCAAGTGTCACGCCGCCTCTTCATGATACTTTGAATGAAATAGTCTGAAACTGTGAAGAAAAGGAAATTGGGTCATCTGTGGAGAAGCATGCGATCCCAGTGGTATGGAAATATTTCGTAATTGGTTATTTATGTTGAAGCCAGTTACGGCGTGTCAACTTGCCTGGTGAGAGCGCAGCCATGGTGGAAAAGTGGATTTGAGAGGTGTTTGCCATACTGTGAAGTAAAAATCCCTGGTTCGGGAGTTAGAAAGAAATACGTTTACATATCGGCTGCAGGGTAAGGAGCGAAGTGCCAACCTTATGTGAGGCGCGATCGAGTATGCAATCGTCATTACTGAGTAGTTGAGAGCGTAAGAGCGACCTCCCTGTAAGCCGCTGTGTAGAGTTCGAATGCGACCCCACGGCAACTATTTCAAGGAGAAGAAAGTGCCTGCAGTATCCAATGTGTCTATAGGTTGTGTACCATCGCACCCTGTGGTGAGTAGCTGGCTCTGTGATCATTTGCAAGTGTTTCTGAGTGGGAGCCCGGGGCTGTACATCACGACTGTGTGGTAAGCAAGGAAATACCAAGAAGAAGTCGCTCTTCTTTTAAAAAGGTAAGTTTATTTCAACACCGCTTCAGCCACAACAAGGAGCAGCACACCATCAGAAGTTCGATCTGCAACTGACAGCTGCCGATCGAACTCCCAACCGCGCACACTCCAAGGACGGGGCCATAAAGAACAAAGCATCATGACAATTCTAAACAATACAAACCCACAACATCACCTCCCCCCTTTACACAAGCCAAGATAGACCCAAAGAAGCAAAAATTAATATCTACCAAAATCCTTGAACCTAGAAGGAGTTCGCCTAATACGACTCCCAAGACCATCTAAACCCACATCCAAGGAATTACCAGCAGGCCACCAATAATGTTGTTTAATTTCCATGGAAGTTGTTTTCACTCACAAATGGCCTTTGTGAGGGACCCTAATAATGGAACTTCTTATACTAACCAGAGGAACAAATTTATCCCCTCTCAACACAAATCCATCTTTCACAGAAAGTTCATCTGCCATTAAAGCAATATTCCTCAATTCACCAGTTAAACTTCTTACCTCCGGCCATTTACTTGTAGAGTATTCCAACACCTTGGACAGAATAGCATCTTTCATGCAAGCCACTTTCCATTCCGCCTCAGAAATAATTTAACTACATTTCTCAACTGCATCCAGCACAGCAACACAGTCCACCTCATCCTCCTCATCATCATTCTCCATCAACATCCTTGACAAGCAATTGGCCTGAAAATGTTTACCACCTTGAATGTGTTTCATTTCAAAATTGTACTCTTGTAACTTTGAGACTAATCTAGTCAACCTGGCAGACATGTTATTACTCACAACTTTGCTGAAAATAAAAGTCAGCGGCTTGTGCTTTGTATAGATTTCAAATCTGCGACCCCAAACACACACCAGCGCCTCACGTTCAATGGTGCTGTAATTTCGCTCAAAATGTTTGAGCAATCTCGATGCGAACGCCACAGTTTGTTCTTTGCTGTTCTCCCTTTGACTAAGGACTGCTCCCAGACCACTCATGCTCGCATCACTGTAATAATAGAAGCACAATCATCCCGAAAAGAATGAAGAGCTTTAGCAGAAACAATTAAATCTTTCACTCTTGCAAACACTCCATCCAGTTCTTGTGACCACACAAATTTCGGACCTTTCTTAAGCAAGACCCACATAGGCTCAACAATTTGAGCATAGTTGACTACAAATCTAGCGTATTACTCAGCAAGGCCCAGGAAAGAACGGAGTGTGTCCTTATCACAAGGGGGATTAGCTTCCTTAAGAGCCCTGCTAACAAAAGAATTTGGTTTGATACCTTCACTAGACTCGGTATGACCCAAATATTCCAGCTCTCTCACACCAAATTTGCATTTATCCGCCCTCACGGTCACGCCATGCTCGCCAAGGACCTATACCACTTTCTTCAATAAATCATAATGCTCTTCAGAACTTTTTTAAAAGATCAGGATATCATCCAAATAGGCTTGAACTCCTTTCATACCCTTAAAAAGAGTGTCCATCACATTCTGAAAAACGCTAAGATGCCAGACCGAAGGGAAGCCTCAGGAACTCGTAAGCGCCGAAAGGTGTAACAAATGTGGTCAATTCCTGAGACTCCCTAGCCAATGGAATCTGATAGTAGGCTGACCTTAGGTCGATTAACGAGAACCACGTAGCTCCACTCAAATCTGCTAAAAGCTCACAAATTTTGGGGAGGGGATGGCAGTCGACCATGATGCTCTTATTTAGACCTCTTAAATCATTGCAGAGCCTAATCTCGCCAGTCTTTTTGCGGGCAACGATGATGGCTGCAACCCATTGGGAAGACTCAGTGGGTTGAATAATACCTTGAGAACACAACCCATCAAGCATAGATCTTAACTCCTCTCTAGCACTCAAGGTCACAGGTCTAACCTTGTGGAGTACTGGCTGAGCATTCGGTAACAATCTGATTTTGTGCTCTATTCCTTTTACACAACCGACCTGGTCATTGATCACAGGTTTAAATTCAGCCAACAGACCCGTAAGGTCAACCGCTAACTCATTCACACTACACACAGAGATTTACCTGACCCTAACTGGATTGTCTTCACCAGGCACTAAATACAAACCCATCTGAGCAAGCTCCTTCCAGCCCACAATTTTCTTACCCTTGACAGCCACATACACTTTTATAAAAATATTGCGACCCAAAGGTTCTACATTTGCCATTAAAAAAAACAACACATCAATGTCCTTCTCTCCAAAGGCCTTTGGGTTTACATTCGTATGTGATAAAGCAACCTTTTGCCCCAGTTCTCGTAGAAATAAGAATCTCAAAGGTTTGTTATTGGTGATCCAGAATCTGCCATAACCTTGGTTTCCATTCCATCAATCAAAGCATCACACAAGGGGCATTTAATCTCCAATTGACCTTCTTTATAATCCAAAGTCAAAAGCAGATTGTTCGAGGATGTTGCGCACCTGTCCATTTCAACATTCACACTGCCCACTTGAACAGGTTTTCTTTGACTCTTGCAAACTTTTTGAAAATGTCCTATCTTTTTACAAATAGAACAGCGCTTACCCACAGCAGGACAGCCAGGGAAGTTACCAATATGGAATTTCAAACCACACCTGTAACAAAAGGTATGGCCTTTCCTTTGAACAGATTTCGGAGTCTTATCTTTCACCCCAACAGCAAGCACCCTTCCTCCGGGAACTTCTCTTGGTCGGAAACCAGGTGAACTTTAAATGAAGTGCCCGCTTGCATGGCTTTAGTTGAAATCAAAGACCTCTCAATGCTCAAGGTTAAATCTATTACCTCAGAGAGGGGAGGATTTTTACAGTTAGTATCCTTTCTTTAATTTTCTGAGCGGCACAATTAAAAATTAATTGGTCTCTGATGAAATCGTCCAACAAGGGCCCAAACCCACAAGCAGTAGCTAGGACCCTTAAAGCTAAGATGTATTCTTCCACTTTTTCCTCTTCACCCTGCTTGAGTTCATAAAAATTGTGTCTTTCTAGCATTAAATTAGGCGCTCCCGAAAACTGTTTCTTAAGTCTAGCAATTGCCTCGAAATAAATGTTTCAGTGCCTGTCACCAGATTGACCCTGAGGAGGAGGAATTGGAGGCAAACTGTCAAAAATGCGTTGCGCTGCCAAAAAGTAATCACGAGCAGGTGAGTACTCTGTTGCATCAATAGCCACCAAGTGAAGGCAAAACCACTCAGACCACAACATGGATGGCTTACTCGGTTTCCCAAGAAATGGAGGAGGCTGTGTAATTTGTCGAGGGGTAGCCAGGGCTGAACCTAAAGTTGGAAATAATACTTTAATTTACTTTTAGATCACCACCCCACAAAAAAATAAAATAAATACTACAAGGATTGAAGGCAAAGTTGGAGCTTCTGATAAGATATGTGAGACCAAGGAAATGGAATAGGTGTGCGTGTCACCGTAAAAGCCGGTTGGTCATATTAAAATAAATATATCAGGTAGGTGTGCACATCACCGTAGTGCGCGGCCCGATGGTATGCTGTTTATTGAAAATGACCTTGCCTAAAAGGTGTGCACATCACCACAATCCACTGGTACACTTGTTAAAGTAATTAACGAAGAAAGCAAGGTGTGTGCATCACCATGATGCACAATCAGCTGATTGCAATCGACATATGGCAGGCTTTCGCATGGGATGAAACCAGAGCCAAGATGGCCGCTCTAAGTCCTCACATAACGTGAGCCCATTAGAAAGTGTGTCAGAGGTTCATCTACGTGCAAAGCCTTCGATGAGCATGTCATTCATAGAACCTTCAAATTAGAGAGTCAACCCAGCTCGAGCCACCAACAGCCAACCACACAAAATCTTCTGCAAACTGACGTAAATGAAGAAAAATGGATCCTATCAGTCCCCTATTGGCACCTGGGGAAACGACCAAGCTCCGGTCGTTAGCGAGAAGATCCTGGCAGCCAGCAAACTGCAATCGACGAGTTGACCCCACCGCATGGTGTACTTCGGGTGGCTAAAGCAGGTTCCCAATCGTCGCCAAATGTGGTAAGCAAAGGAAATATCACAAAGAAGTTGTTCTTCTTTTATAAAGTCTTTTCCAATACAGCTTCAGCCATGACAAGGGGCAGCATACCATCAGAAGTTCGATCTGCAACTGACAGCTTCCGATCGAACCACTAACCGCGCACACTCCAAGCACGGGGCAGTAAAGAACAAAGCATCATGACAATTCTAAACAATACAAACCCACTACATACCGCAAAGCAAAAACCTTTGTTGCATGTGTTCAGAGAGCTTCACGGTGATTACCTGAGTGAGGAGTTTTTTAGCGCACTTGATCTGCCTATTGCTAGCGAGACTGTGTTGTGAAGGAGAGCCACAAATATAATAAAGTTGAGGTCTCACTGTCTGGAACTTGGTACCAGTGCGATCTGTACCTGATGTCTTGGGAGGAGCGTGTAAAGTAAAATATAGTAGAAATCAAAAGAGGGCTTTTATTTTCAGGTTGCATACAGGAAGGAAGGATTAACAAATGGTTGCCATTACACTTTGGGATATGAAATGAACTGCATAGAAATATGCATATAAAATTCTTCATTAGTTGCATGTCCTTTACTACTAGAACAAAGACAACGGTGACAACTTTTTTTGTTAGTTAGTTATTTTAGCTGATTGTTTTATTCAAAATAAATGCTGCATAAAGACGATGACCTCTTTTTAATTTTTTTTTAATAAGTATATTAAGTGTGGGAGTAATTGCCATTTGAAATGTAGCATTTGTGTAAACTTTGTACATGACATCAGAATTTAGTGGACTAAAGTGTGAGTGAGCACATTATTTGTTATTACATTCAAATTTAAGTAGGTATTTAAGTGTGTGTGTGTGTGCATCTTATAATCATGATGAAATCAGTTTCGCCACCACCTGCATCTTTAGCTAAGCCAGGTGATCCTGTAATGCTATGGGTGGACTGTCATGAGGCCTTTGAAATGTATTTGGAAGCAATAGTTGGTGAGGTATTTATGGCACAGAGGAAGGTAACTATGCTAAAGTATACTCTCGGAGTTGAGGGTAGAAAAGTGTTAAAAACTTTGCCAGGAGTGAGTAAATATGAGGATGTTGGAGAGAATAATTCAGACATGGAAGAATATTCTGAGGATGAGTATATGTGTACAATGAAAGCATTGGAAGAGAATTTTATTAGCAACGTGAGTGTAGCAGTGGAAAGACATCAATTCTTTTTACGTGCACAAGGTGCAAATAAATCAGTGGAGCTATATTTAGCAGAGTTACGGAATCTAGCTACTACATGCAAGTTTAAAGAAATGCAGGATGAAATAATAAGGGATCAGTTGACCAATCGGCAAATAACCCAAAAATACAAGATGAACTATTAGGGATGAAAGAGCCTTTTTTTTAGATAAAGCTATAATGGAGGCTAAGATTGTAGAAAAAACATCTAAGTTGGTCGAAGAGTTGAAATTTAGAGAGTGTGTATGTAATTTAAAAGAAACAGGGTGTAAGAGTAGGTCCAAAGAGGAAGGAAAGAAACAGAATTATTATGAAGGTAATAGGCAAACATGATATAGATGTGGAAGTATGAAACACATTGCTACATCTAGTAATTGTCCTACCATAAGAGTAAAGTGTTATAAATGTCAAAAATTAGGACACTTTGCGAGAATATATAGAAGAGGAGGAAGAGGTGGTAATAAGGCAAATTCTGACAATGTAATACGTCATGATGGTGGTAGTAGAAAATTTGAGGACAATTCTTTGGAGTCTGAAGAGAATGTGGAGGTTTTAATGTTGCAAGAATTTGTAAGCACAGTAGATAGGGAGTCTATGAGAACTAATGATGAATACTGTCCTCCCAAATGTCATGTGAATATATGCGGAATGGATGTGGGCTGATTCAAGTTCCCCTTATACATTGATTAATAAAGAAATTTGGGAGAAGCTGGGTAGTGTATGTTTATGTAAAACCAACATTGAACCGGAAGGGTATTGTGGTGGTAAGTTACCTATTACAGGTTGCATCCAAACTAATGTTGGATTCAAGAATAGAGTTACGGAATGTACAGTTCATGTGGTAGAAAAAGGGAGGTTATTGCTAGGATGGAGGTATAAACGTGCGCTTGGAATAAAGTTAGATCCCAATAAAAACAAATAGGTACTACTTACAGCAAATAATGAGGTAACAACATGGTCACGTGAATTTACTAGAGCATTTGGACAGGAACTAGGTTGCTTAAAAAAAGGTACATAAAATCATAAAAGAAAATGTTACACCAGTAGTGCATAAGGTGCTTTGAGGGCTTCATTAAGAGATGAATTGAAAAGATTATGTAAAAATCATAATATTGAACCAATTGAATCCTCAGATTGATTGAGTCCCATCGTTAGAGTATGCAAGCTGAATGGAAATATGAGGATGTGTGTGGACTTGAGGTATTTAAAGAGCAGTATTTGGGTTGATCAACATCCCTTACCGAATATGGGAAAATTGCTGCCTTTAGTGACTAAAAGCCAATATTTCTCGACAATTGATGTGTCCAGTGCCTACCACCAGGTTTTGGGTGTTGTTACACCATCTAACCTCATATGTTACACCTGAGTGGGCATATCATTTTATTAGAATGCCATTCGGTCTGGCGTTTGCATCGGCTGTGTTTCAGCATGTGAGGCATACATTTCTAGGAGAATTACATCAAGCAAGATTTTTCCAAAATGATGTTCTAATTTGGGGTTCAACAAACAATAACATGATGAAGTTGTAAGGAAACTTTTAGAAAAGTTAGATGATGCTGATTTAATGGTGGAATTTAACAAATGCAAATTTGTGGTACAAGAGGTGGAGCACTCTTGACACACTCCCTTATCCCAAGGAATCAAGTCTAATTCAAAATTAGTGAAAGGTATTGAGAATGCTCCAAGTCCAATAGACAAAGACCGACTGTGGTCATTTTTGGGTTTGGCAGAATTTCAACGCAAAATTTGTTGATCATTTTGCTGATAAAGTACAGCCAATGAGGGAGTTAATGAAAAAAGGTAGTACCTTTAATTGGTAAAGGGAGTGTCAAAATGCTTTCTGTGAAATTAAGAAATGATTAATCAATGATGTGGCACTATCTCCATTCCGTCTACAATTGCAACTGATGCAAGCATGCATGGATTGTGTGCTGTAATCACGCAGAGGAAAATAAATGGCCATGAAAGATCGATTGCATTTGCTTCCAGAACATTGAAGGGAGCAGAGTTAAATTGCTCAACTATTGAGAAAGAGACAATGGTGGTGCATACAGCATTTTAGAAATTGTGTTTGTGGCACAGAGTTCAAACTATGAACTGATCACAAACCTTTAAATGATGTATTTACAACTAAAGGTACAGGGAATGCAACTCCACAAATAGCAAATTGGTTATTCAGGTTGCAAGAGCATACATTTAAGGAGAAATATGTTCCAGGAATAAAACATGTGAATGCTGGTTTTCTGCCACTTTTACCAGTACAAGGAGTTTGTACTGAGAATAAAGAGGACTGGGTGAGAACTGATATAGAGAATGTGAGTCTTAGAGCAATTTCAGAACAAGAATGGAAGACTGACATTGAAAGAGACAAGACTTGTCAGGAAATCATTAAGTGTTTACCTATTGGTTAGAGTATGCAATGGGACAAGGTGGATGTAATTGCAAATTACTAATATGTTTGGTCAGAATTATTATGTATCAATGGCATTTTAAGGAGGGGAGACAAATTAATTGTGCCTAGAAATTTACGTGCCAAATTACTTGCTGCTGTGCATGAGGGTCACAAAGGCATCTCAGCTATGAAAATGCAAAGCACGATTGGACTTTTGGAGGCCATGGATAGTTAGATGGATAGATTGTAGAGAGGATGTATTGCTTGTGCTTGTTGCGACATGTCACATACTGTTAAAGGAACACCTGTAATAGCTATGGAGTTACCGGAACATGCATTATATAGAGTAGGGATAGATGTGAGTGGGCCATTCGAAAGTTTGGTGTACAGATAAGAGATTTGCCATAATAATAATGAATTATTATTCCAAATGCCTGAAGATTACTTTTGTTAGGGTGGTGAAAGCTAAGATGGTGATTGAATCCTGCAAAGAACAATTTAGAAGAGAAGGATATCCTTAAGAATTGATATCAGATAATGTGACACAATTTGTAACAAAATAATCTGAAGAGTTTTTGGCACAAAGTAGAATTATAAACAAGAAAACCACTGTATATCACCCACGTGAAAACTGTCTTTTTGAAAGATTTAATAGAATGGTCGGAGAAAACTTACAATTGTCTCTACTACGGAGTGGGCTGGATTGGAAAAAGGAAAGAAAAAAATTGAAAAAAATAGTTGTGGAAATATAGAACTACTCCACATTCTACGACAGAGGAAACACCATTTGTGTTATTGAAGGTAAGGAAAGCAAGTACAGTGGCTGTTCTAGCAGGGATGAATAAGGGCAAGGTCACAAATGTAAATGAAGAAACAATGAGAGAAGGTGTGTGAAGGAAACAGCGTAGGATTGTGGATTGATGAAGGGAAAAGGTGTAGAGAGTGCCTCAAAAATTGAAGTTGAGGATTTTGTAAGAGTGGTAAAATTTCATATATCCAGGAAGGGAGAATATTAATGATCAGAACCTAGAAAGGTGTAAGAGGTATTGAAATGTTTTGTTATAATGGATGATGGAAAAAGATGGAATATAAGGAAAGTGATGAAGTGTGGTGAGGCTGAAGTGGCACATTGTAATGGAGGTTTGAAACATAAAGGAGAGGAGTCAAAAGATGGGGACATTTTTTATCCGAGGTGAAATGTGCAGAGTTGAAACAAGTAAATGAAGATATAAAAAATAGTAGAACATCAATGTCAAATTTGTAGAAGCATGACGGAGAACCTGTGTGTAGGAGGAATCTTCAAAGAGTTGTTCCAAGGAAGTTCATGGACTATGTATGAGATAATGCTGCATACACTGATGTATACTTTATTTTTAGTTTCCAGAGGTTTAGAAATGAGCATGCCCATGTTACCTAAAGGTGAATTTTAGATATGTGTAGAACATGTAACAAAGTTTAGATATTTGAAGATCATATGACAAAGTTATGTAGCAAAAAGTTAATTTCGATTTGTTTATTAGAGGGAGATATGTTGTGTATGGGGATTGGTTGCCTTGACGAGAGTTCTTCAAGGCACTGATGTAATAAAGAGGGGATTGGAAGGTGGGTTCTCCTTTGTATGTAAACTGACAGTTGCGGCCTTCCTGGAGGGTTTTCTTAAAGAATGAGGACGTTTTAATAGGTGTAACGTATACACACGCTGAAGGCTCAAATAGCACCTAGTAACCACATTAACTGATTGTACAATTAAATACTATTTTATTTGTGATAAAAGTAGTCTTTAATAGAAAGGCACAAACTATAAAACACACACACACTAAATAATATCCATAGTCTCTTTTTTTATTTTAATCAGGCCTGAAACCTATGGTTTTTTCAGTGAATTTCAAAGGTTTTTTAAATGCTAATTCCTAACTATATCAGGCCTGAAACCTATGGTTTTTTCAGTGAATTTCAAAGGTTTTGTAAATGACAATTTTTAATGTATTAATTGTTATACTGATTTTTTTTATACTTATTTACTACATTGTTTAAACTGTTTATTTTTAGATATTTTACTTTTTTATTTACATTATAAATTACAATACAATACAATTACAATACAAAATGTACTTTCTCAGAATGAATTACTTTAGATTAAATACTTTGCAAATAGGCAATAGACTTTTAAGTACAGTAGTTACAATTATTGCAATGGGCAACACAATTTCAAACACAAAGCAACATTGAGCTTAATGTGAATTTCTGGTCAAATGCAATTAGTTACTTTATGGATTACTTTTCTAACCACAGGACTGGATGCTAGATTCAGTCCTTGGACATCTCCTGTAAACAGTTGAGTAAAAGCGTTTTGGTTACAGTAGTGAATTTTAAGGATTATTATTGTATTTTAAAAGTTGACACAGAAATCTTTTCACATAGAATCACCAATGTTATCCTATGGCAGAAAATTCACTTAGCAGGTAAGTAGTGTTATTGTTACTTTTTCTTACTCAGTGGTGGATCCTGTATCCAGCACAGGTGAATCTCCTGTAAACAGTTGAAAGAATGTGTTTAAGTCATACAGACGATTTTTTAGGAATATTTTTGGTTTGTGAAATTAGACACTTAGAAACTTTTCTACTTAAAAGCAAGGAAGGAAATACAAGTTACTGTTATGTATGCTTAGAATTACTTTTCAGGGTCAGTGCTGGTCTAAAAGATGCAGCCCTGGGTTCTCTCCTGATAACAGGTGAGTAAATCGTAATTCGTAGTTCGGCTGATTTTAGAGGAATATTTGTACGTTTCAAAAATGGACACTTAGAAACTTTTCTGCTGAAAACCACACAATGGATTTCTATGGAAGAAAATACAAGTTACTGGTAAGTACGCTTAGAAATACTTTTCAGGGTCAGTGCTGGTCTAAAAGATGCAGCCCTGGGTTCTCTCCTGATAACAGGTGAGTAAATCGGAATTCGTAGTTCGGCTGATTTTAGAGGAACATTTGTAAGTTTCAAAAATGGACACTTAGAAACTTTTCTGCTGAAAACCACACAATGGATTCCTATGGAAGGAAATACAAGTTACTGGTAAGTACGCTTAGAATTACTTTTCAGGGTCAGTGCTGGGCTAAAAGATGCAGCTCTGGGTTCTCTCCAGATAACAGGTGAGTAAATCGTAATTCGTAGTTCGGCTGATTTTAGAGGAATATTTGTACGTTTCAAAAATGGACACAGAATTTTTTTCTGCCGAAGACCACACAATGGATTCCTATGGAAAGAAATACAAGTTACTGGTAAGTACACTTAGAATTACTTTTCAGGGTCAGTGCTTTTCTAAAAGATGCAGCACTGGGTTCTCTCCTGATAACAGGTGAGTAAATCGGAATTCGTAGTTCGGCTGATTTTAGAGGAATATTTGTAAGTTTCAAAAATGGCCACTTAGAAACTTTTCTGCTGAAAACCACACAATGGATTCCTATGGAAGGAAATACAAGTTACTGGTAAGTACGCTTAGAATTACTTTTCAGGGTCAGTGCTGGGCTAAAAGATGCAGCCCTGGGTTTTCTCCTGATAACAGGTGAGTAAATCGTAATTCGTAGTTCGGCTGATTTTAGAGGAATATTTGTACGTTTCAAAAATGGACACAGAAACTTTTCTGCTGAAAACCACACAATGGATTCCTATGGAAAGAAATACAAGTTACTGGTAAGTACGCTTAGAATTACTTTTCAGGGTCAGTGCTGGTCTAAAAGATGCAGCCCTGGGTTCTCTCCTGATAACAGGTGAGTAAATCGGAATTCGTAGTTCAGCTGATTTTAGAGGAATATTTGTACAATGGTAAAGGAAGGGGGCGGGGCCAGTGGTGGATCCTGGATCCAGCACAGGTGAATCTCCTGTAAACAGTTGAAAGAATGTGTTTAAGTCATACAGACGATTTTTTAGGAATATTTTTAGTTTGTGAAATTAGACACTTAGAAACTTTTCTACTTAAAAGCACACAATGGATTCCTATGGAAGGAAATACAAGTTACTGTTATGTATGCTTAGAATTACTTTTCAGGGTCAGTGCTGGTCTAAAAGATGCAGCCCTGGGTTCTCTCCTGATAACAGGTGAGTAAATCGTAATTCGTATTTCGGCTGATTTTAGAGGAATATTTGTACGTTTAAAAAATGGACACTTAGAAACTTTTCTGCTGAAAACCACACAATGGATTCCTATGGAAGGAAATACAAGTTACTGGTAAGTATGCTTAGAATTACTTTTCAGGGTCAGTGCTGGGCTAAAAGATGCAGCCCTGGGTTCTCTCCTGATAACAGGTGAGTAAATCGTAATTCGTAGTTCGGCTGATTTTAGAGGAATATTTGTACGTTTCAAAAATTGACACAGAATTTTTTCTGCTGAAAACCACACAATGGATTCCTATGGAAAGAAATACAATTTACTGGTAAGTACGCTTAGAATTACTTTTCAGGGTCAGTGCTTTTCTAAAAGATGCAGCACTGGGTTCTCTCCTGATAACAGGTGAGTAAATCGGAATTCCTAGTTCGGCTGATTTTAGAGGAATATTTGTAAGTTTCAAAAATGGACACTTAGAAACTTTTCTGCTGAAAACCACACAATGGAATCCTATGGAAGGAAATACCAGTTACTGGTAGGTACGCTTAGAATTACTTTTCAGGGTCAGTGCTGGGCTAAAACATGTAGCTCTGGGTTCTCTCCTGATAACAGGTGAGTAAATCGTAATTCGTAGTTCAGCTGATTTTAGAGGAATATTTGTATGTTTCAAAAATGGACACAGAATTTTTTCTGCTGAAAACCACACAATGGATTCCTATGGAAAGAAATACAAGTTACTGGTAAGTACGCTTAGAATTACTTTTCAGGGTCAGTGCTGGTCTAAAAGATGCAGCCCTGGGTTCTCTCCTGATAACAGGTGAGTAAATCGGAATTCGTAGTTCGGCTGATTTTAGAGGAATATTTGTAAGTTTCAAAAATGGACACTTAGAAACTTTTCTGCTGAAAACCACACAATGGATTCCTATGGAAGGAAATACAAGTTACTGGTAAGTACGCTTAGAATTATTTTTCAGGGTCAGTGCTGGGGTAAAAGATACAGCCCTGGGTTCTCTCCTGATAACAGGTGAGTAAATCGGAATTCGTAGTTCGGCTGATTTTAGAGGAATATTTGTACGTTTCAAAAATGGACACTTAGAAACTTTTCTGCTGAAAACCACACAATGGATTCCTATGGAAGGAAATACAAGTTACTGGTAAGTACGCTTAGAATTACTTTTCAGGGTCAGTGCTGGGCTAAAAGATGCAGCCCTGGGTTCTCTCCTGATAACAGGTGAGTAAATCGGAATTCTAGTTCGGCTGATTTTAGAGGAATATTTGTACGTTTCAAAAATGGACACTTAGAAACTTTTCTGGTGAAAACCACACAATGGATTCCTATGGAAAGAAATAAAAGTTACTGGTAAGTACGCTTAGAATTACTTTTCAGGGTCAGTGCTGGTCTAAAAGATGCAGCCCTGGGTTCTCTCCTGATAACAGGTGAGTAAATCGGAATTCGTAGTTCGACTGATTTTAGAGGAATATTTGTACAATGGTAAAGGAAGGGGGCGGGGCCAGTGGTGGATCCTGGATCCAGCACAGGTGAATCTCCTGTAAACAGTTGAAAGAATGTGTCTAAGTCATACAGACGATTTTTTTAGGAATATTTTTAGTTTGTGAAATTAGACACTTAGAAACTTTTCTACTTAAAAGCACACAATGGATTCCTATGGAAGGAAATACAAGTTACTGTTATGTATGCTTAGAATTACTTTTCAGGGTCAGTGCTGGTCTAAAAGATGCAGCCCTGGGTTCTCTCCTGATAACAGGTGAGTAAATCGTAATTCGTAGTTCGGCTGATTTTAGAGGAATATTTGTACATTTCAAAAATGGACACTTAGAAACTTTTCTGCTGAAAACCACACAATTGATTTCTATGGAAGAAAATACAAGTTACTGGTAAGTACGCTTAGAAATACTTTTCAGGGTCAGTGCTGGTCTAAAAGATGCAGCCCTGGGTTCTCTCCTGATAACAGGTGAGTAAATCGGAATTCGTAGTTCGGCTGATTTTAGAGGAATATTTGTAAGTTTCAAAAATGGACACTTAGAAACTTTTCTGCTGAAAACCACACAATGGATTCCTATGGAAAGAAATACAATATACTGGTAAGTACGCTTAGAATTACTTTTCAGGGTCAGTGCTTTTCTAAAAGATGCAGCCCTGGGTTCTCTCCTGATAACAGGTGAGTAAATCGTAATTCATAGTTCGGCTGATTTTAGAGGAATATTTGTACGTTTCAAAAATGGACACAGAGTTTTTTCTGCTGAAAACCACACAATGGATTCCTATGGAAAGAAATACAAGTTACTGGTAAGTATGCTTAGAATTACTTTTCAGGGTCAGTGCTTTTCTAAAAGATGCAGCACTGGGTTCTCTCCTGATAACAGGTGAGTAAATCGGAATTCGTAGTTCAGCTGATTTTAGAGGAATATTTGTACAATGGTAAAGGAAGGGGGCGGGGCCTGAGGTGACGTGTGCAAACACGCCCTATGGCGTGTTTTAAGTTGGGGAATTAATTCCTCTGCAATCCTGCGGTCCCCTGGGGGCCAACTAGCCCACCAGGTACATCCAGTATGCGTCAGGGAGCTGCGTTGCAGAGCAGTGTTCAGAGGCCACGCCCCTTTTTACAACACTCTGCAACGCAGCTCCGTGGCGCTTGCTGGAGGTACCTGGTGGGCTAGTTGGCCCCTAGGGGACCTCTTGATTGAAGAGGAATGAATTCCCCAACTTAAAACGCGCCACAGGGCGTGTTTGCATAGTATCACCTCGGGCCCTGCCCCCTACCTTCACCACTGTGCAAACGCGCCCAGTGGCGCGTTTTAAGTTGGGGGATTAAGTCCCCTTGAATCCTGAGGTCCCCTAGCGGCCAACTAGGCCACCAGGTACCTCCAGTAAGCGCCAAGGAGCTGCGTTGCAGAGAGGTGTATAAAGGGGTGTGGCCTCATTACACCTCTCTGCAACACAGCCCCCTGGCGCATACCGGAGGTTCCTGGTGGACTAGATAGCCCCTAGGGACCCCCAGTATTCAAGGGGAATTAGTCCCCCCTCTGCAAACACGCCAGGGGGCGCATTTGCAGAGTGGTGTAAGGAGGGGCGTGGCCTCCGGCCCGATCCCGGTCTTTTTTTTTTTCTTTTTCCATTTTTTGGGCCCTGGGGACCCCATCCCCCAGGGCCTGCCCCCAATTTTTGTTTATAAAAAGAAAAATCGGGAAGGGGGCCGCGTGGCCCCCCTTCTGAGGCCATAATTTGCCCCGGGGACCCCATCCCCCGGGGAATGGCCATTTAAAATTTTTTTTAATGGAGGGGGGCTGCGTAGCCCCCCTCCTCTGGCCACTTTAATGCCCCGGGTACCCCGTCCCCCGGGGCCGGCCATTGGTTTTTTCATTCATTTATTTTTTAATTGGGGAGGCAGGCCGCGTGGCCCCCCTCCCAGGCCACTTATGGCCCCGGGGACCCCATCCCCTGCGGCCTGGACTCTGTTGGGGGCTGTGGGGGGGTCCCCAATCCCCCGCGGTCCCAGCCGGCTCCCCGCGTCCTGCGGGAGCCGGCATTGCTTTTCCACATGGGGAGCAACTAACATGCTGCTCCCCATGTGGAAAAGCAATCAGCTTTGCTTCATTGAAGTGAGAGCAGGTTTCCCTGCTCTCGCTTCAATGAAGCAAAGCAGTTTGCAATGACAGCCCTGTCATTGCAAACTACAGTGTCCCGGGGGGTGGGCACCCCAGGACACTGCAGGAGCCGGCCCTGGGGAGTGGCGGTCCCGAGGGCCTATTCAAGGCTCCAGGAGGGGGGCCGCGTGGCCCCTTTCCCACACTGACAAATTGCCCCGGGGGGTGGCGGTCCCCAGGGCTGGGGGGGCTGTGAGCCCCCCCACCCATTTTCAATAAGCCCCAGGGGTGGCGGTCCCCAAGGCTGCCGTGAGCTCCCCCGCATATAGTATCTTTGAGCCCCGGGGTGGCGGTCCCCGAGGCAGTGTGGGGGGATTGGGACCCCCCACACTCTTTTTTAATTCTGCCTCCGGGATTTGGCCCCCCCGGAGGCCAATTACCAAAGAAGCGCGGGAGCCCCGCGCTTCTTTTTTTTTAATTTCAGGCGAAAATAGCGCTGGGTGCGCGAATTTCGCTGATTATTTTTAAAACAAAATGCTTTTTTTGGCCCTGGGGGTCCTTGTGGGACCCCCTGAGCAGGCCTAGAGGGTCAGGGTGTTTCTACCCTGCCCCCTTGTCGCGTTTTTCGCGTTTGTTTTATAGGTTTCCTGTGCCTCAACGCTTCCTGATCTGGAGTGTTGACAGCCAATTAGAATACAGCTCGTGCACGGCAGGGTGCGCGCTGGGTGCGTGGAGGGTGCGCGGATCCTCCGAGGCCATAGATATATCTATCTTTTTAACTCTAATTTTCTCAGGAACTACTGAACGGATTTACACCATTTAAGCAAAAGGCACGAGTCTGAACTGAGAGCTACCTCTTTGCCAAATTTGGTGTAATTCCGTTCAGCAGTTCGGGCTGTAGCTGCTTCAACAGGTCCTAGGGGAAAATGCATGGGGAAAACGCGTTTTGGGACCCCCCTTTTATCTCGGCCCCCGCTTGACGAATCACCGTGAAATTTTCAGGAAAAATGTTCAGGCAAATTGCGCGCGCTGCATCGCAATTTGCGATGCAGGGCGCTCTACAAAATTTGTTTTATTTATTTAATTGTTTACTTAACCTCCAATTATCCATATTCCGGTTTTTAGTACCCCCCACCCTGCCCCTCCCCCGCCCCGCCTTTCCGCCCCACGGAACACCCTCCACGGTCCGCAGCTGGTTAATATCCAAGTAGTAACGGAGTGAGGCAGGCCTTAGCACATGCAGTCCTTTAACCATCTACACAGTTCTCTTTAATACCTTCAATTCCCCAGTCAGTATCCATACACTTCCAGCAAACACCCTATCACTCCCCTTGCACTCCTCTAGTGACCCATTCAGCACCATGTAGTAATTCATTCACTGCGCCAAAACCCAACCACTTATAAAGTCACCTCCTTGCAGTACTCTAATCAATTAATCAGTACCCAAGTACTTATACAGTGAGCCAGGCCTTAGCACATGGACTGCTTCAAACGCCTATTCACTATGCATGTAGTCCTCTAACCACCTACACATTTGTCTTTCACACCTTCAATCCCCCAGGCAATATCCATACACTTCCAGGAAACACCCTGTCACTGCCTTTGTACTACTCTACTGATCGATTCAGCACCATGTACTAATCCTTTCACTGTGCCAAAACCCAAACACTTATAAATTCACCCAGGCAGTGTCCTTGCAGTACTCTAATCACTCAGTCAGTACCCAAGTGTTCATTCAGTGACCAGGCCTTAGCACATGGACTGCTTCAAACGTCTGTCCAGTATGCATGCAGTCCTCTAACCATCTACACACTTGTTTTTCATACCTGCGATTCACCAGTCATTATCCATACACTTCCAGCAAACATCCTGTCACTCCCCTTGCACTCCTCTAGTGACTCATTCAGCACCATGTACAAATCAATTGACCGCACCAAAACCCAACCATTTATAAATTCACCGAGGCACTCTCCTTGTAGTACTCTAATGATTCAGTTAGTACCCAGGTACTTATGTAGTGAACCCGGACTTAGCACATGGACTACTTCAAATGTCTATCCACTATGCATGCCTGCCTCAAATCACCTATACAATTGTCTTTCATACCTTCAATTGCCCAGTCAGTATCTATATACTCTAATAAACATCCTGTCACTCCCCTTGCACACCTCCAGTGATTCATCCAGCACCATATACTAATCTATTCACTGCGCCAAAACCCCAAAACTTAAAAGATTCATGCAGGCACTCTCCTTGCAGTACTCTAATGATTCAGTCAGTACTCAGGTACTCATGCAGTGACCCACGCCTTAGCCCATGGAGTGCTTCAAACGTCTGTCCAGTATGCATGCAGGCCTCTAGTCACCTACACATTTGTCTTTCACTTTTTCAATTAACTAGTCAGTATCTATAAACTCCAGTAAACACTCTTTCAGTCCACTTCCACGCCTCTACTGACTCATCTGGCACTATGTAGTAATCTATTTACTGCACCAAAACACAAAAACTTAAAAAGATTAACCCAGGCACTCTCCTTGCAGTAGTGTAATGATTCAGTCAGTACCCAGGTAATCATGCAGTGTCTGAGGTCTTAGCTCATGGACTGTTTAAACATCTATCCAGTATGCATGCAGGCCTCTAGTCACCTACACACTTGTCTTTCACTTCTTTAATTAACTAGTCAGTATCTATATACTTCAATAAACACCCTGTCACTCATCTTGCACTCCCCCATTGACTGATCCAGTACCATGTACTAATCTATTCACTACGCCAAAACTGAAAAACTTAAAAGTTTTACCCAGGCACTCTACTAGCAGTAGTCTAATGATTCAGTCAGTTCCCAGGTACACATGTAGTGAACCATGCATTACCACATGGACTGCTTCAAATGTCTATGCAGTATGCATGCAGTCTTCTAACATACTATACACTTGTCTTTAACAGCTTGAATTCCCCAGTCAGTATCCATGTACTTCCAGCAAACACCCTGTCACTCCCCTTGCACTCTTCCAGTGACTTATTCAGCACCATGTAGTAATGCATTCACTGCGCCAAAACTGAAACACTTATAAATTCACCCAGGCACACTTTTTGCAATAGTCTAATCATTCAGTCAGTACCTAAGTACTAATGGAGTGAGGCAGGCCTTAGCACATGGATTGATTCAAACGTGTTTCCACTATGCATGGAGGTCTCTAAGTACCAACACAATTGTCTTTCAGACCTTCAATTTCCCAGTCAGTATCTATAAACTCCAATAAACACTCTGTCACTTCAATTGCACACCTCCACTGACTCATTTGGCACTAAGTACTAATCTATTCACTGCACCAGAACCCAAAAACTTAAAAAGATTCACCCAGTCACTCTGTTTGTAGTACTCTAATGATTCAGTCAGTACTTAGGTAGTTTTGCAGTGATCCAAGTGTTACTCTATGGACTGTTTCAAACGTCTATCCACTATGCATGTAGGTTTGTAGCCACATACACACTTGTCTTTCACACCTTCAATATCCTAGACAGTATTCATACAGTTCCCGCAAACACCCTGTCACTCCCTTTATACTTCTCTAGTGACTTATTCAGCACCATGTACTAATGTATTTACTGCACCAAAATACAAATACTTATAAATTCACCCAGGCACTCTCCTTGCAATACTCAAAATATTAAGTCAGTATCCAAGAACTATTGAACTGAGACAGGCCTTAACATATGGATGGATTCAAACACGTATCCACTAAGCATGTAGGTCTCTAATCACCTACACACTTGTCTTTCACACCATCAATATCCCAGTCAGTATCCATACACTTCTAGCAAACACCCTGTCACTCGCCCAGTGTCTCTCCTTATAGTACTGTAATCATTCAGTCAGTTAGCTTGTAGTCTTTTAGTGAGACAGGCTTTAGGGCATGAACTGCTTGAAAGAAGTATGCACTATGCATGTAGTGTTTTAACCATCGTCACACTTGTGCTTCAGGGCTATAGTTTCTTAGTCAGTATTTATATAAAATGTGTTTGTACAGTAATAAAATAGTATAAATTTGAAAGTTATTAATATACATTTATTTGTGATTATTTTTTACAGATACTGTTCTTCACCGTTAAAATAGAGAAATCATGCCAGAAAAAAAAAGAAAAAGAACAGAGACAGGAGAATTACTTGAAGAAACATCAACCACAAGTATTGAATGAACAACATAATGTGGCTAAAAAGATAAAATCTTCTGGTAAGATCACAAAGCAATTTATTAAAAATGTTTGTAGGACCAAACAGAATGTACAGAATGCTGAAACCTCTGAGAATGCTTCAACTAGAAAAAAAAATCAAAATAAGAGGAAAAGCAAAAAAGCAAATGGACAGTCAAAGGAGACAAAGTATGGTAAAAGAAGGCAAAATCAGTATAAGGAAATACGCAAAAAAATATTTTACAAGAGAGTAGTACATAATTTGCTGAAAGATGTGAAGAAATATAAAAAGAGACCTCTATTTTATAAAAAGAAAAAGCATATTGAAACCATTGTTGAAAAGGCTTTTGAAGTAAAAAGAAAACTATTCATTTTAGTATTAAACAGAATTCGATCACTAGATAAACCAATCCACTTAATGAAGGCCAAAAGTAGGAGGAAAAGAGTAATTAATAGAAAAAAAAATTGTAATGTTTTTTTGGGAGAATGGAAACAGTTCCAGTTCAGAGCCTTTCTTTAATGAAGAGAGTTATTTACAGAGCAATAAATTATTGTATGCAGTTGACACCAGTGGTCGAGGTTATGAGGTTAGAGATGGTTGTCCAATTGACGAAGAGAAAATGGTTGAAAGAAATGCAGAATAAGTGATAGCTGATGAAGTTCTAGGGAGACGTCCTAAACACCCTGTGTACACTTGGGATTGTAGTAGTATTTATAGTGTACGACAAGAATCTATTGATAAATTATGTCATTTTTTACAAGCATATAGTAAAAAAAGTGTTAAACAAAAGATTAAGGTGTTGCAAGGACGGGGGCGCTAGGTGGCGCTGGACCAAGATGGCCGCGCACCTGTGAGGCTCTGGCTGCCCGACCTTACTATATTTCATTTATTTGCCGAAATATCCCTTGCCCTTTCCCCCTGGGCGTTAGCGCCGGACCCCCCACTCACGGGGAAGACTCGCTGCCAAGATTGAGGCTTCCCGGACCTCCGCTGGACGGGAAATTGCCGTTGAAGCTCTCCCGGCTATGCGCGCCCGCCACCGCCGGAGGCCTACGGCGGTCGCGCGACCTACGTGAGTGCCGGTGCGGCCACAAGGAAAACGGGCCATCTTCCCGGCGGCGGTGTCGTGGCGCCCCGCGACGCTCTACCTGGGTCCTGGCGCTGGGGTGGACCGCCTGACGCTTCGTGCAGGGGGCGGGCTGCCCCGGCCCGGGCACGGAGGAGCCGGCGGACGTCTGGACCCTGCAACGAGCCTGGGGGAAGGAGCGAGGCCTGAGCTGTGTGCTGGTAGCTGCGGTGGGAGTCCGACTGTGCTGCGGCGCTGGCGCCCGATTACTGGGCCGCAGCGGCGTGTGCTGCCAGCGCTGCTGCTTGGGGACTGAAACGGCTGGCGGTGACTGGGCGGTGATCGGCCCAACTGAAGGTACAGAGAAGGGACCGGTCTGCCACCACTTGCCGGCTGACTGCCTGGATCTCGGCCGCTTGGATCCCGTGGCTGCCTGTGACCTCGGGGGTCCGCGGTGGTGGTGTGGTCCTGAAATACAGCTGTGGAGACGGGCTGTGGGTCGACGTGCAGCGCTGACGGTGCCACATAGCGCACTGAAGTACCACCTGGCTTCTTAAACTTTTTGGCGACCGCACTACTTGAAATGGGGTAGCGGCTCGAGATGGCCCCCTGATACGCCTACTGGAGGTGAGCTTACCTGACCGCAGCGTGGGTGGAGGTGCTGGATATTGGCGTGGCGTGGCGTGCTGCTGCTGACTGGCTTGCCCTGACCTGTCTACCGCCCGCGGCTGGCTGAGAATAACGCAATGGGGAAGGCGGAGGCGCGACAGTCCCGGTTGCCTTTCGAGCAAAAAAAGGCGAACGCACGCTCGGCCACCGCGGATCGGGACAATACTGCTGCAGAGTCATCTAGCCCCCCTGAAGCCTCCTCTTCGGAAGAACTCAAGGCCATGCTTACGACAATGCAACAAAGCCTGAATGCCCTATCGTGCAAAATGGACACCATGAACACCCGCCTTGATTTTTTGGTACTTAAAGTCGATAAGCATGATGAACAAATCAAGGCGGCGGAGAAGAGGATCTCCGATATAGAGGACCGCGCCGCTGGTGCTGCCGGGCAGCTGTCACAGATGGATAGGCTGCTAAAGGTAATTGCGGCCAAGAACGAGGATTTGGAGGCTCGTAGCCGCCGGAACAACATTCGTATAATTGGGATTCCAGAGACCACGGCCATGGGACGGATGGAAGATTACGTGGAGCGGCTTCTCACCTCCACGCTCGGAGCAGACTCCTTCTCGGCGCACTTAATAGTTGAGCGGGAGCACAGAACGCTGGGTCAGCGTCCCCCGGCTGGGGCTCCACCGAGGCCCATAGTGGCCCGACTGCTGAACTACCGAGACCGAGATGCGGCCTTGCGGAAGGCCCGAGACGTCCCGGTGCTGCAGTTCGAGGGGAACCACTTCTCCCGCTATCCTGACTTCACGTTGGCTGTCCAGGACGCGAGACGCAAATTTGCTGCAGTGAAACAGAAATTGCGTAGGGTAAACGTGGAATACGCCCTGCTCTACCCGGCCAAACTACGAATCCGCCACCAGGACCGTACGATCATTTGCACCAGCCCGCAGCAGGCGGAGGAATTCCTTAGATCCCTGCAGCGGACCTCTCCTGCGCAGGCCGGGGGAGAGGACCGTTCCGGCTCCCGTTCGCCTGTGGGAGATGATTGAGTCTGGCACGGCGCGCTTATACCCGTTTGACCTGGCTTCCCTGGGTCGGGGTGAGTGTGATTGATGCGCACAAGATGGCCCACTTCAGAATCGCGCCCGGATGGGGTGCACTTCCTGGTGCACCGCGAATTGTTGCTGCCTACCCTTCACTGAACTGCTGCTGTCTACTGATGGGAGGCCTCACATCCACGTATCCTGAGACAGATGAGTACCACAGGTGTTGGGCTGGCTAGATTTATAGTGACATTGACTGTATGAGTATCCCTCATGCCCAAACTTAGTATGAACCTTGATACTGGGGTCTGGCGGGGATGCTGAGGGGGTTGGGCTTCCGGGGATTTAATGTTCTAGGCTCGGGCACCCTCAAACCCTGACCTCCTTCGTCCAAGTTTCGTTGGGGAGGACACAGGGAGCCCCGCTGGCTAAGGGGAGCTTGAGGGTTTAAGAGGCACCACAGCGCCCCCCACTAAGGGCAGTCCCCGATACCTATAGATGGATAGCCCTGCAAAGGGTTGGGGTTTAGATTGTGTTTATTTTTCTTTTTGTTCTAAATGGTTTCAATTGGTTGGCTATACATGTTTCAGTGCCATTGTAGTATTTTTTTACCTGTGTTTCTTGGGATTACAGGGGGGGGAGGGAAGGAAGATTCCTGCGCATTTGGGGTGCTGTTTGGGAGGGTGAACTGGGAGGGAGGGACACGGGGAAGCTATATGGCAGAGTGGCACTGAGATATTGCAGGAGCACGCTTGAGCACGCTATTGAAATCGCACAACATTGTAGGCCCACTACGGGGGATTCACTGTCCTACTGGACACGCTGGGCAATTGTGGCCTTTGGTACGCCCACAGGTCTAGCTGCCATGACTTCTAGCATGCAAATATGGCAGATACCCGTCGCTCGTTGAAATTTCTATCATGGAATGTGCGAGGGCTAGGGGACCCTAGGAAGAGGAGGCAGATTCTCTCTTATCTAGACCGACATGATATCAGCATTGCCGCGCTGCAGGAAACGCGCACTGACCCTAGGGGCACTTCGACTTTTGGCTCCCGGTGGGCGGACAGTAGGGTTTTTTCCACTTACTCCACTTACGCGCGAGGCACGGCGATACTGATCAAGCGCGGGACTTCCTTCAGATGCGCAGGGACACGTAGTGATGAGAATGGCAGGTTCTGTATGATGTGGGGCTCTCTTGGTGTGCACTCAGTGGTGATTGTTAGCTATTACGGCCCTAACACGGACAGCCCCGATATTCTGCATGGCTTATGGGGTCAGATTTTGGATACTGGGGACACGCATGTGCTTTGGGCCGGGGACTTCAACACGGTATGTGATCCTGTCAGGGACCGCTCTGCACACCTGCCCCAGCACTATACGCGTAGTCAGGACGCCTTGCGGGGGTTACTGGAGGATGAGGGCCTGGTAGACCTGTGGAGACTTAGGCACGCGGAGCGGCGCGAGGGAACTTTCCACTCATCCATACATTCATCTTGGTCGAGACTAGATTATTGGTTGGGATCCCGAGGCATATGCTCCTGGGTGCAGGACATTGTTCATCTTGCCCGGACCCTGTCCGATCATGCCCCGGTGCGCCTTACCCTTGTGGTTCCCGGTTTTGCTGCTGGTGTCGGGCACTGGAGACTTGCCCCTGAGGCACTGTTGGACGAGGTTTTTAAAACGGAGCTGGGGGAGGCGATAGATGACTTTTTTTAGCAGAACAGGGGGTCGGTTGAGCGGGTTGAGACACTGTGGGAGGCATTCAAGGTGACAATGAGAGGGATCTGTATGTCCAAGAGCTGCGGGGTTTTGAAAGACATCCGGCAGCGGTTGTGCCGGCTGGAGGGAGAACTCAAAAACTTAGAGACCACTATTTGGCAGGTGGAATCTGGAGAGGGGCGGGCTCGAATGCGTGAGCTGCTGTCGGAATACTCTGACACGGCGGAAAGAGAGGTGAGGTTCCGTGGGAAATACGCTCAGGTGCGCCGCTATGGGGAGGGCGGCAGACCTGGAAGAGCCTTGGCTCAAGATATCCGCCAGCCAAGACATGCTAATTGTATCCTGGAGATTGAGGATGCGGACGGGAACTGCCACTATGGCAACGACCGGATCCTGCAGACCTTTACCGATTTCTATGCGGAGCTCTACAGGTCTAAAGTGGTCCACTCTGCCGACCACCCGGGTTTTTTCAGGGACATCACACTTGGGTACCTAGAGGAGAATCAGAGGGAGTTTCTGTGCGCGCCGTTTTCGAATGATGAGCTTCGAGAAGCTGTTATGCAGCTCCGGTCTGGGAAGGCGCCGGGACCGGACGGGTTGCTAAGCGATTTCGATAAGGCTTACCTTGATCAGCTTATCCCTGTCCTGCAGGCAGTGTACTCGGAGGCACTTCAGACGCAATCACTGCCCCCCACCATGAGGGAGGCTCTTCTTATCTCGATCCTTAAGCCAGGGAAACCGGCTAACCGGTGCGATTCCTATCGTCCTTTGTCCCTTATCAACGTAGAGAGCAAAATTCTCACCAAGCTGTTGGCTAACCGCCTGAATCTTTTGATGGACAAATTAGTCTTGCCGGATCAGGCGGGATTCATTCCCGGGAGATCCACTTCACAAAATCTTCGCACCCTCTTATCGATCATCCGACAGGTGGATCCACAGCTGCCGTTGGCGGACGTTTTTTTGGATGCCACTAAGGCGTTCGATTCTGTGGAATGGGAGTATTTGCATGCGGTACTCCGCTGTATGGGATTCCCGGTGGCTTTTTCTGCTTGGATTAGCCTGCTTTACGCTAACCCGGTAGCCCGCGTGTACGTTAATGGCCACACGTCTGCGAACATACCATTATCGCGAGGCACCAGGCAGGGCTGCCCGCTGTCGCCGTTGCTTTTTGCCCTGGCAATAGAGCCCTTGGCCGCTAAGGTACGGCAATATCATCAGGAGAAGGCTCTTAGATGCCTGCTGCGTCCTATTCTGATCTCGTTGTATGCCGACGATGTCACCCTATATGTTAAGGACCCCATACACAATCTGGGTCCGCTTCTGCGGGAGTTTGTTAGATTTGGTGGACTCTCTGGTATACAGCTCAACTGGGCGAAATCGCAGATCCTTCCTCTTACACAAGCGGTCACCCCCTTCATTCCAGACTATCCGCTCGAATGGTGTGATACGTCTGTTCGTTACTTGGGAGTTACTGTTGCGCTGGATCGGGACGAATTGCTTCGCGAAAACTATGGGCGCGCCATCGTCAAGCTCCGCGACACCATAACGAGATGGATAGCCATGCCCCTCTCTATCGCTGATCGTATTTCTCTGATCAAGATGATAGTGCTACCCAGGTTTTTGTACTACTTTCTGTGTATCCCCTATTTTCCGGGACGCCCTTTTTTCATCACTTTGCGTACGGAACTTCTGCGCTTGGTTTGGGGAGGAAAGCAGCCGAGGATCAAATGGGAGACGCTGGCCAGCCCATACGAGCTGGGCGGATTCGAGGTACCAAATTTCGAATTATATTATATGTGTGCGCAGGCACATTATGCTCATTATTGGTTTAAGGGCCCTAAATATACTGCCCACCTGGCGACTGAACACTGGCTGGCTGATCCCGTCCCGATTGAAGGAGCACTTTTGTTGCGGACTTCGCGTCACACCTGGGATCCTACGTCTGTTGACTGCACAGTGCACGCTTGGCAATGGATTGCGCGCAAGATGAGTGCCCCGGTGCTCTACTCTCCGCGCCTGCTCCTCGTTTTTCACCCCCAACTGTCCCTCATGCAGGAGGGCATCTTCAAAAAATTCCAGCGACAACGGGGTCTCCATACTTGGGGGGATATATACCACGGGGGAAGGTTTGCCACGCTGCAGCAGATTTGCGACGACCCCCCCCCCTCCGTCATGGACGCTTTCCTCTATACGCGTCTCAGAGAAGGGATCCGGGAATACACCCCGGAATACCCGCAGGAGCCTCAGACGCTCCCTCAACTGCACACACTGCTGGGATCGGGGAGCGCATCTCACTTGGTGGCCACCCTGTACTGATCCCTCTATACTGACCTTGGCGCTGCGCAGGATGACGTCAGGGCCAAATGGGCTCAAGAGCTGGGACACGACATCTCGGATCAGGAATGGCATTATTGTTGTGTGCAGACAGGCAAGGTGTCTGCTAGTAGCAGATTACGGATTACCCATTTCAAATACCTGCAGCGCTATTACTATACGCCCGCTCGCCTGCGCAGATATGGCCTGCGTCGGGATGCTAGGTGTGACAGATGCCGAGCAGAAGACGCTGACCTGTTGCATCTGGCTTGGAGCTGCCCGGTCATCCAAGACTACTGGGAAAGGGTATTCGACGCGGTCGGGAAAATGCTGGGCTCCTCGCTGCCGCCGTCTCCACTTATGGGCATATTGGGGTACACTGAACGGCTACCGGTGGCGCACAGGCAATTTGCTTCATTATGCTTCCTTCTTGCTAAATGGAGGGTGGCCTGCAGATGGGGCAGGGGAAGAGCCCCCAAGTTTAAGGATTGGTTGGAGACCATGATTTTTTGGCAGGATCAACTTGCTCTATACTCTGACCTTTTGCCTTCGGCGTCTCGGCCTCGAGACATATGGGGCCCTCTGAAGGGATATTTGCTACAGACCCCGCTGGCGACGGATGATGGCCCTCCTCCCCCCCTCCCCCTGAATGGCTGACTGGGCTGCTTGTAGGGCTATGCGAGGGATCCTGGGGCTTACCCGGATAGCGTACAGGATCTCTACTCATCGGCCTTGTGCGTCTTGGGCGCCCTGTGCTTTCGTCCCTGCTAACGGATCGATTGGCGCTTAGAACCACTGGCAGGAGGACAGGACTGACTCCCAGGATGGGTGGATTTGCTGGCGTGGCCTGTGACGTTTGGACGGTCTGGTGGCCCCCCTACCCCCCCCCCCCACCCTGCTGGGCCTGCGTGCTTGAACTGTAGACATTGACCATTTGGTGATCTCTTTTAGCCTGCAGTAATGGTTGCGGTGCGCGTTCCACTCTCGGAAAGGGACCTGCCTGAACATATTTTATGTAACTGTCCTGCTTTGTTTGTTGTTTATTACTTTTAGAGTTCAATCTCCAAATTCAAGGAGGTAGAGACTACTTTTGTCCGGTTACATGGCACAGCTATTAAAGGAGTCTTGCCCTATTTTTGACGCGGCCGGCCCTCTGGGGTTGTTGGCGACTGTCATGAACCGCCGTGGCCGCCACAGAACACTGACGACCCGCGCAGCCCCAGCGCGACGATCGCGGTAGCAAAAGAAAACTACATTTCCCATGAGTCCAGCGAGCAGGACGCCAGCGCTGACGTCAGGACGCTCGCCGGGGACTCCAGAAATACTTCCGGGTTCCCAAGGAGCGGCGCTGCTAATTCCAAGTCGGAAGGAAGAAGACGCCAAGAACTGGTAGGGGTGCGGTTGCACCGGTATAGCTCTTGGGAACGTCCTGTGTGGTATTTGTGTAACTTGGTAGTGCCTGTATGTTAGATGCTAATCGTAGCCACGCTACCTGACACTTACTTTACGCTGCTGTTTCAAGGGAGTTTACCACCTCCCTTCTATGTCTCGAATCTGTCCTTGGTATAAAGGGGGGAATCAAGGTACTTTGTTGAGGCTCTCTGAGGAAGCAACTCGCAGGCCTGTGATACGAGTCGTATTAGACTCTTGCAGGCTTGCTATACGCTCCCCCGTTCTTTGGACCAGGAAGGTCCCCACCGCTGTAGCGGAAACAATCCTTTGGTTTACATAAGAGTGTGATTTCTGGAGTTCCGTGCTGTATGAGTACAATGCCGCCTGACCCCAAACAACACATACATTGAATTTGTTTTGTTTCCAAAACCTCGCTCTTGGATTGAAAGCACCGGGTGGTGTACATGCGTGCTTTGAGAGTGAGAAACCAGGAAAGGCCATTGAAGGCTTAGTGACAGTGGAATAGTTCCTTGATTGGCTGGCACGCCAGTGTGCTTCCTCGAATGCAAAAGGGGGTAAAGCTAATGTCATTTCTACTTCTCGCCTTGTGTGTCAGGGTCTGATTGAGCTCCGCGGAAGTTAGCTCCTTACCCCAGTAACCGGTGGCTGTGGAATGCTAGGTACGCCCTGGTGGTGAAGGGTCTGTCTATATATTTCTGCCTTAATCTCATAAGTGTCAATACGGCTGTATAGAACCTGAATTAATTGTGCTCTCCCATTAATAGAACAAGATCAAGCCAATGGCTTCTCAGAGGCTACTCCCAAGCTCAAAGGGAACATTCTTTTTCTTTACAGGTACAAAGGGGCACGGCATACATTATTGTGAGGGACAGTCACTGTATGGAGTAAATAAGATATTGGTTATAGGGTATTGATCCTTATATATTTTGTCTTCACAGATCTCCCTCCCTGCTGTCCCCATCCTTTCCTTCCCTCACTTGATCACCTGATAGAGTCTGTATTTCTAATCAGGCCTTTTGAGCTATCAGGATGTGGAACCCATAGAGCATCGTACGTCTCCGAGGATCTGAGGACCTGACAGAATTAGCAGCCCAAGATTAACACATTCTCCCGGACGTACGGTGCCATGGCCACCTTAGAAGACGTGATGGCCGCTTTGGCCGTCGTTCAGAGCAAGTTAAGCGCGTCTAGGGCAGAAACCGCAGCACTTCAGGCACAAGTAGATCGGATACAGCGGAATACTTTTAGCATAGGGGCTCCTAATGGTTCGGCACTCCCTTCTGTGGTCGTGGAAGTCCCTACCCTGATTCCGTTAGCCTCTCCAGAACGATTTAATGGGGACCCTGGCAAGGTTCAGATATTCCTCACACAAGTCATATTGCACTTCTCATGCAGGCCAAAGGCTTTTGGTTCCAACCAGTACCGGGTGGCCTTCTTAATTTTATACCTAATAGGAGATGCAGCACAATGGGCAGTTCCACTAGTTAAAAGGGACGATCCGTTGATGTACGACTGGGAGGCGTTTCTGGCAGCTTTCGAAAGAACTTTCAATCGCCGAGCGGCCACTCTCGCCGCGGATCGGGAGCTGTTAAGTTTAAAGCAAGGCAATAAGGATCTGATTGCATATCTTAATGATTTCCAACGCTTGGTCACGGAGTTAGAGTGGCCTGAAGTCAAACAAGCGGCCATTTTTCATCAGGGACTAAAGGAAGAAATGAAGGATGTGTTGGCCCAAATCGACCCGCAACCTCACTCCTGTGAAGATCTTATTCAATTAGTTTTAAGATTAGATCATAGGTTGAGTGAACGTAAGGGAGAACAAAAGAAAAGAGATAGACCTGCCTATCGGGTAGAATCGGCTCGCCCATCTTACAGTACCTCGGGGTCTAAGCCGGAACCTATGGAAATTGGAGCAGTGCGTGCACCCTTGACATCAGAGGAGCGCGATTATAGGCGGAAGAAAGGGCTGTGCCTCTACTGCGGAAGGAAGGGGCACTTCCTCAAAGAATGTACTCTTCGTTCCAAATCCACGAGGGAGGATTACCGAAAGACAGCGGCAGCTATTACAGGGCCACAGTCGGAAAACTACCAAGCTTGAAGACGAAGGAAGGGGCACCTTCAAGCCAGGCAGTCATCCCTTCTCTTGACAACAAGTCTGTGGGTAAACACAACCATCTCTATATAGATATACGCTTGGAAATACAAGACAGATGGCACTTAGTACAAGCCATGGTAGATTCAGGAGCAACGGGCTGTTTCATGGATCAACACCAGGCAGCAACTATGGGGATCACCTTACTAGATAAGGACTCGCCAGAAGCAGTGTTTGCAGTCGATGGGAGACCATTAACTTCTGGACCCATTAGTCGTCTTACTGGTGACCTTAGGGTAAGGACCGGATCTGCTCATGTAGAACGCCTGAATTTCAACATCATCCAAGCCCCACAATATGGGGTGATACTCGGACTGCCCTGGATACGAACTCACAATCCTATAGTGGATTGGGAGGCAAGAACCCTTCGATTCACTTCGGAATATTGCGAAAAACACTGCAATCAACATCAAGACAATCCAGCGTCCTCGTTGGCACGATGCCACCACATTGCCACCGCCGAAGAGCATGAGGTGAGCCTTCCAGAGGAATACAAGGAATATGCAGGGGTATTCGACGAGAAGGAGGCAGAGATACTACCCCCACATCGGTCATACGACTGCCAGATCGATCTTGAACCTGGTGCCGTAGTCCCCACCGGTAGAGTGTATGCTCTTACCGAGCCAGAAACACAGCACCTTCGGGAGTACTTGGATAAGTACTTAAAGCTGGGATTTATACGGGATTCCAAGTCGCCCGCGGCCTCTCCTTTATTTTTTATCCTGAAGGCCAACGGCGAGCTCCGCGCGTGTGTGGACTATCGCTCATTAAACGCAGTAACCATTAAGAATCGATATCCATTGCCCCTTATTAATGTGTTGCTGGAGCAAGTTAAGGAGGCAGTGATTTACACGCGTTTGGACTTAAAAGGGGCATACCATTTGGTCCGCATGCGAAGTGGAGATGAGTGGAAGACAGCGTTTAAGACACGATTCGGCCTATATGAATATCTTGTTATGCCCTTCGGGTTGTGCAACGCTCCCGCTGCGTTTCAATACTTTTTGAATGATGTATTAAGGGAATACCTGGATAAATACGTTTTAGTTTATATAGATGATATCTTGATCTATTCATCTAGCGGAGAGATTCATGCTCACCACATAAAGACCGTTTTGAAGACCCTCCAGAAGCACAGCTTGTACTGCAAGATCAGCAAGTGTGAGTTCAACGTAACCTCTGTTGAATTCTTAGGAGTGATGTTGACACCAGAAGGACAGGAGATGTCGGAAAGAAAGGTGAAGGCGGTACTCGAATGGCCCCGACCCATGAACATCCGTGATATTCAATGCTTTCTCGGATTCGCCAACTTTTACCGGCGGTTCATCGATCACTTTTCAGACCTGGCGGCCCCCCTGACCCACCTACTACGAAAGAAGACAGCCTTCCAGTGGACAGACTCAGCCCAGGAGGGGTTCGATGCCCTGAAACGTGCTTTTGCGTCGGCCCCAGTCCTCATGCATGCTGATCCTGAGAAACCATTCACAGTGGAAGCGGACGCTTCGGATACAGCGGTGGGGGCAGTGCTCTCACAAAGGCATAAGGGGACTGGACAGCTGCATCCGGTGGCCTTCATGTCCAAGAAGCTGAACAACGCCGAGTGCAATTACACCATTGCGGAAAAGGAGCTGCTTGCCATTAAGGAAGCATTCACGGATTGGAGACACCATTTGCAAGGGGCCCGACACATCGTGACTGTTTACACCGATCACAGGAATCTCCAATTCATGACGGCAGCTAGACACCTCACTCCAAGACAATTGCGATGGACCCTGTTTTTTGCCGGCTTCAATTTTGTAGTGACATACAGACCTGGGCAGGATAATAAAAAGGCTGATACCTTGACCCGGCAAATCACCGCCACTTCATCTACAATCGACCCCAAAAGAGCCATCATACCCTCAAGTAATCTGATTGGGGTTACCTATACCGATGCATTTCTGCGGAGTGTGGCCAAGAACTTCCATACTGGGAAGTGGCTAGAATGGCTAAAGAAGAACCAGGATTGGAAGGTAAAAGAAGGATTACCTATTCGGGGTAGACAACTACTGCTACCTATTGCAGCACTTCGCAAACGCGTGTTTGAGTGGTGTCATTCCCTTCCCAGTGCCGGGCATAATGGTGTAACCAAAACAATCGACAGAATCTCTAGGCAATTCTGGTGGCCTTCCTTAAGAACAGACATCACAAAGTGGATAAAAGAATGCGAGGTCTGTAATCAAATGAAAACCAGCCACGTTAAACAAGCCGGGATGTTGCGCCCTCTTCCTACTCCCCTACAACCATGGGACAACATTTCCGTAGATTTTATAGTAGGGATGCCAGTGGATAAAGGACATACAGTAATAATGGTAGTGGTGGACTACCTGACTAAAATGGCCCATTTTCTCGCCTGCAAAACGATACCCTCTGCCAGTACTTTAGCCCACTTACTATTAACACATATAGTACGGTTACATGGGTTGCCAAAACATATAGTGTCAGACAGGGGGTCCCAATTCACCGCAAACTTTTGGAGAGCATGGTGCTCAACTCTGGGTATAGTCCCAAACATCTCGACCAGCTTCCACCTCCAGACAGATGGGCAAACGGAGAGGGTAAATCAAACTCTAAAACAGTACCTCCGCTGCTATGTAAACATCACAACGGAAGAGTGGGTGGACAAACTGTGGGTGGCGGAGGCGGCATACAACAGTGCAGTGCATAGCTCCACAAAACAATCCCCGTTTTTTTGCTCCTACGGTTTTCATCCAAGGTTCACCCCCCTAGTGATGCCAGTAGGGACTACATCAGTACCCGAAGTACAGGATAGAATCTCAGGTATACAAAAAACGCTGAGGGAGGTACAAAAAGAACTAAGTGCAGCTAAGCTAAAATACAAGGCATATGCGGAAAAACATAGATGACCAGGTCCGGTGTATAAAAAAGGAGATTACGTCTGGTTGTCTACTAGACATATCAGATTCAAACGATACAGTATATTTAATCCTAAGTACATTAGACCCTATCGAGTGATTAAATTGGTCAATCCTGTTGTGGTCAAGTTAGCCTTACCCTCTTCTCTCCGTATTCATCCTGCTTTTCATGTGTCCCTACTGAAGCCTTCCCAAAAAGCCCCTAAGAAGGGAACGGTTCCAGTAGTGGTCAATGAGGAACCTGAATATGAGGTACGGGGTATTTTGGACTCTAAAATACACAGGGGTAAGCTGTGGTATCTGGTTGCGTGGAAGGGGTATGGCTCTGAGGAAGACTCCTGGGAGCCTGCATCAGGAGTACACGCACCGCGATACACAAATCTTTTTCATAAAAAATTCCCTGCGAAACCTTGCCTCTGTCAGTGTTCTTCGGGGGAGGGATGTACTGTCCTGAACCACCGTGGCCGCCGCAGAACACTGACGACTCGTGCAGCCCCAGCGCGACGATCGCGGTAGCAAAAGAAAACTACATTTCCCATGAGTCCAGCGAGCAGGACGCCAGCGCTGACGTCAGGACGCTCGCCGGGGACTCCAGAAATACTTCCGGGTTCCCGAGGAGCGACGCTGCTAATTCCAAGTCGGAAGGAAGAAGACACCAAGAACTGGTAGGGGTGCGGTTGCACCGGTATAGCTCTTGGGAACGTCCTGTGTGGTGTTTGTGTAACTTGGTAGTGCCTGTATGTTAGATGCTAATCGTAGCCACGCTACCTGACACTTACTTTACGCTGCGGAGTTTACCTCCTCCCTTCTATGTCTCGAATCTGTCCTTGGTATAAACGGGGGAATCAAGGTACTTTGATGTGGCTCTCTGAGGAAGTGACTCGCAGGCCTGTTGGACGAGTCATATTCGACTCTTGCAGGCTTGCTATACGCTCCCCCGTTCTTCGGACCAGGAAGGTCCCCACCGCTGTAGCGGAAACAATCCTTTGGTTTACATAAGAGTGTGATTTCTGGAGTTCCGGGCTGTATGAGTACAATGCCGCCTGACCCCATACAACACGTACATTGAATTCGTTTTGTTTCCAAAACCTCGCTCTTGGATTGAAAGCACCGGGTGGTGTACATGCGTGCTTTGAGAGTGAGAAACCAGGAAAGGCCATTGAAGGCTTAGTGACAGTGGAATAGTTCCTTGATTGGCTGGCACGCCAGTGTGCTTCCTCGAATGCAACAGGGGGTAAAGCTAATGTCATTTCTACTTCTCGCCTTGTGTGTCAGGGTCTGATTGAGCTCCGCGGAAGTTAGCTCCTTACCCCAGTAACCGGTGGCTGTGGAATGCTAGGTACGCCCTGGTGGTGAAGGGTCTGTCTATATATTTCTGCCTTAATCTCATAAGTGTCAATACGGCAGTATAGAACCTGAATTAATTGTGCTCTCCCATTAATAGAACAAGATCAAGCCAGTGGCTTCTCAGAGGCTACTCCCAAGCTCAAAGGAAACATTCTTTTTCTTTACAGGTACAAAGGGGCACGGCATACATTATTGTGAGGGACAGTCACTGTATGGAGTAAATAAGATATTGGTTATAGGGTATTGATCCTTATATGTTTTGTCTTCACAGATCTCCCTCCCTGCTGTCCCCATCCTTTCCTTCCCTCACTTGATCACTCGATAGAGTCTGTATTTCTAATCAGGCCTTTTGAGCTATCAGGAGGTGGAACCCATAGAGCATCGTACGTCTCCGAGGATCTGAGGACCTAACAGCGACACGCTGTGTAAACTTGTGGATCCTTCATAATGTTGCACGCTGTCAGCCCAACTGGGTTGTAGGCATTATTGCTGTGCTAAGCTCTTATATGCCCAATAAAGGTTTTTGAAACAAAAAAAAAAAAGGTGTTGCAAGGACTAGACCCTTGCAGAGTGAGAAAAAATACTGGTTTGCAAGGTCATTCTCTGGCTTGTCTTTCTAGGAAAGTTTGTCAAAGTGTTTTTCACCATTTCAGGATGTTGGCAGTACATCATACTCAAATGCGGAAGTTAGTGAGAAGTGCGTGGGTCAGTATCAGATGTGAAGAAGGTTTGTGATGATATTGAGTTTTGTTACTTTGGTCCTTAGCAAGAGAGTGCAGAAACTGACATATTAGTAGAACAAAATGTTGAAGACAATGTAGAGCCCGTGATTACAAAAAATTTTGAGGATGAAATCACAAAGTTTAAGGTAATTTCAGGTGAAAGACCAAATGTTTCTTGTATTTGTTGTCGGCGAAGTCACTATAAAAATCAGACTAGGGGTTTCAATCTGTATTTAAAAAGTGAAATAGAAGATAATGATAAGTGGAAGGAATTTGCAACTTATTTGTTGGTAGAGGATTGTTTTGATTTGGGATCTGAGCAGCGTATTTGCAAATATTGGTATAACAAATTAGATGAGAATAAAATGCCTGCTAGAGCTGTTCATAATAATCTAGAGTTGGTTGCTATTCCTCCAGAGCTGATAGATTTAAATAATTATGAGTCTATTCTCATTCAATGTGTGCACCCGTTACCGGCTATTGTTCGTATGGAGCCTAAAACAGGTAAATTACCTCCATCAGAGTTACAAAGAGGATTGAAAGGATGAGTTGTGTATTTACTGTTAGATTTAAGGAAAAATATTGAAACTATTGGTGTAGACCATGCAGGAAATGAACCACTAGTCATTCTAGTTAATGGTGTTCCTACTAAGAATAAGAAAATCTGGCAAGAGTTAGTGGATGTTAGAAAAGTGCAAAAGGCATCATTGTTTCTGATAAAAAATAATGAGTACTATAGAAATGTGTTTGTAGGAGAAGAAGAAATAGATTTAGCAGAAGATATTGAAACATTAAGTGGACAAATTGAAAAAGTGGACATGTCCAGATGTGAAGAAATCTATGAACATTACAGTGTACATCCACTTCATTCCAAAGAGGTGATGGGGAATACGATTGAGTTGTTCCAAATGAAAAAAGCAAGAGGAAGTCCCATGAGTGTATGGGAAGAGAGTTTGGAAGCTCGTTGTTTCCCGCAGTTGTTTCCAACAGGAAAAGGTGGACGATATGATGAACGTCCTGTGCAGATTCCTGCATCTGAATATCGGACAACAAGATTATATGCAGAAGATCCAAGATTTCGACAATGTATCCCTTATGTGTTTCATCTTCTGTTTGAAAGTGACTTGTCTGGACTTTCATATGCAGTAAATCACATTTTAAAAACTGGAATGCATCTGCAAAATGTAACTGCAAAGGATTTTATGGATAAAGTGCATCAGAGAGATGATCATTTAGAATCTCAGTTGATTAATCTGATGGCATGTCAGCGTGGGACTAATGAATATTGGTAACGTCGTCATGGAGAACTGAAATGTATGCTACGGAACTTGGGAACTCCTACATGGTTTGTTACACTAAGCTGTGCTGAGTATGCTTGGGATGATTTACTTGAATTTCTTTGAGAGGCAAATTCCAATATAAAAAATATTGAATACAAGGCACCTGGAGAATTGTGCTCTTTGGATCCTGTTAACGTATGCAGATATTTAAATCATAGATTTGAAGCTATGATGTCTTTCATCTGCAATAAAAAGAATCCTCCCCTTGGAGAAGTTGTGGATTTCTTTTGAAGAAAGGAGTATCACGCAAGAGGTGCCCCTCATATACATATGTTGTTATGGATCAAGGACGCCCTCATATTTTAAACAGATTCAGATGAAACTGTTTTGTTTTTCATTGAAGATTATGCCACATGTGCTGTACCAAATAGCAGAGAAGATAAAAACTTAAAACAACAAGTCTTACGATTCCAAAGCCATAGGTGTGGAAAATACTGTTGACAAAAGTACAAGTCAAAGGATAAGTTCTATGCCAAATGTCGTTTTGGATTTCCACGTCCTGTATTATCCAAAGGAAGAGTGAACAGTTTTATGTCAGCTATGCTACATACCATCACAAGAAAGTCTCCAAAAAATACCTACAACTTAAGAAGAAGCGAAGAATCAAAATATATAAATGACTACAATCCAGTTATTTTATCCATGTGGAACGCTAACATGGATATTCAGTATGTTGCGGACAATTCCATTGCTGTTGCTCGATATGTAACGTCCTACATTACTAAATCAGAAAAGACGGATTTGAAAGAAATGTGGGAAGAGATTTCTCACGAGAAGACTCTAAGTAAGAAATTACACAGTTTCTGTTTGAAGATGTTATCGCATCGTGAAATTGGAGCATATGAATGCTCAGATTGGTTATCATCTGCAAGTCTATATTCCAAAAGTAGAAGAATCAGTTGGGTGAGTCTAGGTCTTGCAGCAATGCGAAATCGGGTACCTAAATCTGTTCAAGAAATTGAATATTTAGCAGAAAAAGAACCAGAAAGTACAGATATTTTGAAAACGAATATGTTGGACACATATTACCCAAACAGAAGTCATCATCTTGAGAACATGTGTCTCTATGAAGTGCTGCAAAACTACACTTTTAAAAGGAATACTACAGAGAACATCAATGATGGAAAATATGCAGTGATTGGTTCCGAAGGATGTCTGGTGAAACAAAGGAAATTTAATTAATCACAGGAAATTGAGTAGCGACACTGCTGACAAAAGGGAATTTTACTATTTAGCCCTTTTGCAAATGTTCAAACCGTGGCGTTCAGAACTGGAATTACTTGGAGATTTCCATTCATTTAATGCTTGAAAAGATAGCATACAATGCAGTGCTTTTACAAATTATGTGAAAATGATAAAATTGATCAAGAAGCTACAATTGCAGCTGAGATTGCTAGAGACAGTTCTCAAGAGAGTCAAAGTTCTGCTGCACTGAGTCAAGATCCACTAGGATAACCAATTGTTGAAAATGAAGCAGCGATTGCCATGAATGAGGTGGAAACAGCAATGTATCAAGCTCAAGAAGATGTAATACAGTTAGGAAATTCGGAAGAACAACTAAATGTTGAACAGAAACAAATATATCAACAAGTGAAAGAGCAGATTGACCATGGATTACTTCATGAAAAGAAAGGGTGCTCATGTACATCATTTCAACCTATCTGAATGTATGTGAGTGGGCAAGCTGGAACAGGAAAAAGTTTCTTAATTAAAGTAATTACAAGTTATCTGCAGACAACAACTGAGTCGCATTTGTCTTGTGCTGTCACTGCTCCAACTGGGTTGGCAGCACATAACATAAAAGGAATTATTTTACATCGTTTACTAATGCTACCAATAGGGCATGAGAACAAATTGGAATACCACAAGCTATCTGGAGAAGCTTGTTGTGAAGTTTCAAGAGTCTTGAAGAAAATGAAACTTCTCATTATTGATGAGGTAAGCATGGTCTCAAACTTGATGCTTGCCTTTGTGCATTTAAGAATGCAGCAAATTCTTAAAACAGAGTATGCCGTGTTATTTGGAGGAAAACACGTCATAGTTTTTGGAGATCTACTGCAACTGACTCCGGTAAAAGGACAACCGGTATTTAAAACACTTGCACATGAAGATACCAGAAAGTCTCTTGGTAGTGTTGGTAATGTGAACATTTGGACTTATTTTGAATACAAAGAACTGACAACAAATATGCGACAGGCAAATGATGCTGAATATGGAAGTTTTCTTCAAAATATAAGAATTGGAATTCTGACAGAACATGGCGAACAAGCTTTGGAGAGTCGATTACTTTGCAATTTGTTTCCAAATGAAAATGTAGTTCCTGAGAAAGTGTACATGAAAATTGCAGAAAATAAATCAGTGATCTGCTTAATGCCAACACTGCGCAAGTGTTCTATATTCAACGAAGAACTATTGAAACTGGAAAATGAAGAAATTATACAAATGGAAGCCATCGATAAAATAGAGCATGAAGGAATCTGTTGTACTCTGTACATGAAGACACTGGTAGTCATGTTGTAAGTTTCTAAGTCTTCTTTATTGGTTCCAGTTCCAGGTAATATCAGTCTTAGTTCAGCCATGTACCAGCTCCTACACCAGCCCCACCAGGAGCAGCCTGCCTAGCTGCTCAGCCCATCTCCAACTGTCACCACTCATCCACACAGGCACCCAGGCATTCCATTCATCACAGTCACACCAACATTCCATTACCATCTCTCACTCTGGCTGAGCAGCTAGGAAGACCTAGGCTGATTACAATTAAATGTAATACTCAGGATATAACATTATCCCTTTCCTTTTAAAATGAAAACAAAGACTACAATACTAAAGCAGAGAACTATACACAAGAGAAGCAGTAATGTTCGTAACTCAAGGATGCAACTAAAAGTAAAACATCACAAAAGAGAGAACAATGCAAATAAAGGAAAAGATGGGCAAAATACGACATATAGAAACATGCATAAAAATCCCCCATCCTCCCTCATGAAGATTAAGTCATATCAAAGCGTGAAATAAATTATCAAATCACAAACGATGTTAAAACGCAGAAAAACAGACTAACACTGGGAATTACAAACTAGCAATAACCCCATCCTTCCCAATGAACCTTTAAAAATAAAGTAGTGAAGGGTGCAAACACCCCACGACCAACACCCGAGGCCAGAAACAGACAACAAGGGTGAACCAACACTACAACCAACACTACAGATACACGTGTACCACAAAATGGACCACATAGAGGGTACACACAGTGAGGCGAAGGGCGACTTACACACGACAACACGTGATGCGCAGGGCGACTTACACACAACAACTGAAGCGCAGGGCGACTTACACAGGATAACACGTGAGGCGCAGGGCGACTTACACACAACTTCTGAAGCGCAGGGCGACTTACACAGGACAACATGGGAGGCGCAGGGCGACTTACACACAACAACATCTGAAGCGCAGGGCGACTTACACAGGACAACATGTGAGGCGCTGGCCGACTTACACACAGACAAGACGTGCAGCGCAAGGCGCAAGGCGACTTACCAACACATCAGACCAACGTGCACAAAGAAGATGGGAACCACCCACCAAGACCAGAACCACCCTCAAGTGGAGGATAACCTGTGATGTTCACCCACCAGGAGACTAGGACGTCCCAACCAATTAAACAGCATAAAACTGTGGCATCACAAAATAAAAATGCAGTAAAAGTTAAATATCTAACTTAAACTTTAAACGAAGCAACTACATTGCTAATACAGTGTAAATAGATTCTGTCATAGAACATTACGACACTACAGGAAAATCAAACACTGCAGAACACTAAGCTGCCATACTTGAGGTATCTTTGCTGTAATGTAACATGTAGAAGTCCACTAACAACACTTGCATTAGCTGCAGATAAGATACAGCGCTAGTGTCACACAACTCCACTGAAGTACGATGTAGAAGAGATTCCATTTTTATGGCACCAAGTATCTGCAAGATGTATAAGGTGACTGCCTCACAATTGTGCCCAATGTTCAGTCTTAACCTCACAACTATGCCCAATGTTTTATGTTGTTACAGCAACATCCATCACCAAGATTAAAACTACAGTCGATATTGCGAACCCGACATCCCCTGACACCTTCAAATTGCACAAAAACCAGAAATGCGCCCGACTGAAACAGTACGATGTTTCAGCTCCCATGTGTTTTGATTGAGATCGCTGAAAAGCTCCTCTGCGCCACTGACCTTTAAAAAAAAATCTTCCCTACACTGGTTGCAGAAATGAAGACTCGTGTGTCGCCACTTCAGTCCTCCCCACAAAAGTCGATGCGTCCACAACGTACAACTCGCGCTGTCCCCAGACCGCATGACGTCATGTGGAAACTTTATTGAAACTCTATCAAAACACAAACAGTGCAGCGTGGTTGGCAATTACGATCGGAAGATAACAATAATGTAGAATGTGCCAGCCCCAAGATGGCGGCACGCTTTTGGCGTTGTGTCGGGTGGCTCACGGCATGGCTGTGTACTCAATACGAGCGAAGCCAGTACAAGGAGCAGAAGCAAACAAGAACGTCACTGCTGAATATTCCAAAATCGTGAATGCAAGACGACGTCACTGAAGAGTCAACGCGCGGCACCCATATAGGTAAGAGTGCTCGTGCAGCTCATGGCTTGTGCCTCTGATTTTAAATCACGCGCGTCAGTTAAACTGGCAAAGATGCGAGGAGGCCTCAATTGAAAATAAAAGACAAAAAATGCCTCACCAGCTAGGACGTGTTGCTCCTGTTAACACTCCTTGGAAAATAAATGCGTGCCAGTAACACACCAAGTGAGCAGGTCCCCAAGCTCTCCTCAGAAAGACTCTTCAAGTAGGGCTCTTCATGTGCAGGTTAGCAAAGTAATGGTAAAAATAGGACACTTCACAACACAAAGAAGTAAAATGGCACTTCTGTTCACGTGCCAATAGGCAAACATTGCGCAGACCCATAGATGAAGACATCTGTCGCAGCGATTGTGGATTTCACGGGTCCGTTAGGTATTTCTTTGAAGAAAATAGATATCCAGGCACATTACTCCCACACTCTTAAATGAGCATACTTGTACTTTCTATGTGCCAACTGTTGGATCTGTCAGCCCTAGGGTGGTCTCTCCATCTATTTTTGATCGCGCCTAATTTTTTCCACCCTCATTTTGATGTTGGACTTAGGTCTCCGGGCGCCTTTTCATTGCCAATCAGTGTTAAGGTGCAGGTGCTCCCTTCTCCCAAGATGGCTGCCACAGGCCCCTACTACTGCAGAGTGGTCTTCATTAGTAGCACCCTAGCTGCCAGGAGCTGGCTGGAACCCCACAACAATTTTGCAACACCAGCCCGCCTTTTTTGTCCCATAGGTAGAATGGGGAAGCTCCTGGAATGTGCTGGAACCTTCTAGAAGGGAGGTGTGGTTTTACTTTTGCCGCCTTGGCTAGAGGTCACCTGACCTAGGGCTACTTAAGTGAGGGAGGGAACTTTTTCTAGTTAGTTGGCCAGTGGGGTAAAGCAGAGCTGGAGAATCCACGCAGGAGTTTTAGGCGGTAGGGCCTAGCCAGGGACTTATGCCTCTGAGAGTGACAGGATTTAGGTGCTGCCTCTTAAGTGAGTGAGGGATCCTGTAAAGCCCACTGATCTTGCCCAGCAGTAGGAGGACCCAGGGAACCTCTGCCCAGCCTGACTAGGAAGGACCTAGTCGCCAACTCAATCCCTACCCCCCAGGAACAGAACCCCCCAAGGGCGCCAGAGACATCTGCGCCATCAAGAATTCAGGTAGCAACTGAATGCAGAAACTGAATGCTGAAACCTCATGTCACGACGACATACTGAAACTGAATGCTGAGACTGCATGCCAGAACTGACAACTGAAACTTTATGTCAAAGCTGATTGCAGAAGTGCTCGGGATCAACCAGGTACCAGCGCTGAGACCACTGCGCTCCCTGACCTGGCCTGGGATCCCCGGCATCCATCCCCGTTGAGCGCGGAGCTCTCCCGCTTAATTTGACACCCCCCCACTTGGAGTGCGGGGACCAGAGCGCGCTCACCACTGCGGCCCGGAAGCCTGAAGTGTGCATCATCACCCCTCATCGTGTCGAGGCCCGCAGAGAAGCCCGGGGCCCCGTCGCTGCCGTCGCAGCTGCTGGGGAAGGTGTGTGGGGCCGTGGCTTGCCCCTGTCGCGGAAGGACCGACTGCGGAGTTCGGAGCTGGTTGGGACGCCTCAAGACGTTGAGATCAAGGTAAGCCCGGGAGGCTTGGGCCGGACCCGGTGCGCCCCCTACAGGCCGGGAGCAGCACCGCACCCTGAGACCCTGGTTCCCCTCCGTGGGAGTCCCCCCGTCCACTCAAGACTTTTGACACCCCGCCGAGGGATTGCCCCTTGTCTCCGAGACTGTTGAGCAGCGTTGTGCCCCACGAACTGCACAGAAGTACTTGAAGCTTGATTAGTGCGAGTAGCGCTATGTTCGCAGGCTGGCCTCGGAAGCGTTCAATGCTTAATTATTACGAGTAACGCTGTGTTCGTAGGCTTTGCTCTGAAGTGATTAATGCCCAATTATTACGAGTAACGCTGTGTTCGTAGGCTTTGCTCTGAAGTGTTTAATGCCCAATTATTACGAGTAACGCTGTGTTGGTAGGCTTTGCTCGGAAGTGTTCGATGCGTACTTATTACGAGTAACGCTATGTCCGCAGGCTCTGCTCACAAGGATTCACAGTGCAGTTATCGCGGGTAGCGCGGTGACCGCCCACTGAGGCACTAAGGGTACAACAGGGGCGGGAAGCCCGCAAAGTCGGCCCTGAGCCCCCACTAGACCCCAGGTGTGGTGCTACGATTCCCAGTCCGTCCAACGGATGTCAAGCTACACGAGTGTGGCCTAGGGCCTCAGAGGGAATTGCTAGTGAATATAGTGCAACAGATGCTAACTGATGTAGTGAACTGCATTTACCTCTAGTGAATTGCATTTACATATATTGAACTGCATTTACATCTGAAGAATTGCATTTACATATAATGAACTGTCTTTATGCCTATCTGCTTGGATAAACTTGAGTTATTGCATAAACCCTACAGTGTGGCATCCCTTATTGTGTGCGTTCCCTGCTTCAGAGGTTGCGTGTGTTGTATGGTCGCTTTACACGGAAGCCTTTGGGTGCCCAGCCGCTCGAGTCACGTTACCCCCTTAGGGCTTGGTGACCCCAGGTCTTACATTGTTGGCGAGCGGTGGGATAAGGACCTGTGACCATACAGCACCCTCCCGTGAAGCAGAGGGCGCCACAATTAAACGCCTATTGTTTTAAGCTCTGCAACTGTTATTGCTGCATGTATTGATTCCACTGTCCAGACTGAGGGTGTAAAATCCTGGTTAGCTTGCAACTGTCACCCATATCCTAGAAGTTTCTTCCTTAGTATCTAGGTCCCCACCTGTCACGATGGAGTTCCGGTTAGCTGACCTCGAGGGGTACACTGTAAGGCAACTGAGGGAATTTGGGCAGGGGATGGGGGTGCCTGGGGTGCGGAGGGCCAAAGGACCGGATCTCCGTACCGCCTTAAGGGCATGGGTAGAGGCCCACCCAGATGGGAGAGAGGATGAGGGACAGGAGGCGTCAGATGCACCTCAGGAGGAGAGCGCCCAGGAAGTACTAGACATACTAAACGTAGATGTGTCTGAAAATGTGCCCCCAGGGAGACGTTCTGGGGCCAGTAGTAGGACAGGGTCTAGTAGGAGCGCGTCTCCAAAGGAGTATGAGGACAGGAGGGAAGAGAGGCAGTTAAAATGGGAGCTAGTGAAATTGGAACATGAGAGAGAGAGAGAAAGAGAAAACAAGAGATGGGCAATGGAGTAAAAGAAGCTGGCGCACGAGCTTCAGCTGAAGGAGTTGGAGCTGCGCGCCCTCCAGATAAATGCGTCCAATAAGGACACTGGTGGCAGCGTACCAAGAGAGTCCCATGAGTCAAAATTTTATTTACCCAAAGAAGTCATTGCCAGCTACACAGTGGGGGACGATATTGCCAAATGGTTGGAGGCATACGAAGTGGCCTTGACCGCCCATGGGGTTCCCGAGAGCAATTGGGGAGGGGGCCTGTATCGCTATATACCTCCCAATGTCAGGGACACCCTGTTATACTTAGCCAAGGCGGATCAGGTCAGGTATGCCCCCATGAAAGAGGCCTTACTTAAGAAATTTGGTCTCAACCCCGAGAGGTATAGGCAGAAGTTCCGTGGCAGCCATAAGCTGTCCACACAGACGTGGGTGGATTTTTTTGACTATGCCCGTAAGGCACTAGATGGTTGGGTGCCTGGCAGCGAGGTTCAGGACTACCAAGGGTTGTACAATCTTTTTTTAAGGGAGCACCTCTTGGATAAGTGCTTTCCGGAGCTGCGCCAACATCTGGTGGACCGCAAGTTAACGGATCCCCATGAGCTTGCGGAGGAGGCAGATATTTGGGTGAGCACCCGGGTGTCTCACAAGGGCCCCGGGGGAGATGGCTCGAAAGGCGGACAGGGTTTCCCCCAGAAGAAAGAGGGTGGAGATAAAAAGGTGGAGTTCTCGAAAGGTCCCCAAAATAAGTTTGGGAAGGGAGTAGGAACACCACCCCCGTCCAATTCCACAAAACCCACTTACCCTGACAGGAGTCAGCAGCCAAGGATTGTGAGGTGCTACGAATGTGGGGAGATTGGACACTACAAAGGAGATCCCAAGTGTCGCAAGCGACCCCCAGCCCCACCGGGCGGGAAGAGCCCCGGGGTAAGTAGTGTAGCGCTTGGGGTGGAGCTGCCCTTAGATAGGGAAGGGGAGTGGACAGGCCTGACCCTGGTTTCACTCAGGGACAGAGAGGTGGTCCCCGTAGTGTCCCTGCCCCCGAACACTGCTAAATATTAGCAGAGGGTGAGAGTTAACGGGGAGGAGGTGGAGGCTCTGAGGGACACATGTGCCAGCATGACCACCGTAGTGAGGCGGCTGGTGTCCCAAGACCAAGTAGTCCCCGAGGAGTTCCATCCGGCCGTATTGGCTGACGGCAGTGTGAGTTACTATCCAGTGGCTCGTGTTCCATTTGAGTGGGGAGGAGTCAAAGGCCTACTAAGAGTTGCGGTGAGCCCTGCCTTGCCTGTGGGGTGCTTGCTAGGGAACGACCTGGAGCACACCAAATGGAGAGATGTAGAGTTTCGAGCTCATACTGAGATGCTGGGATTATCAGGGTGGACTTGCGTAGTCACGCGGTCCATGGCTGCCCGGCATGGAACTCGCCCCGGGTTGGAGCCTGGAAGTATGGCCCAACCCAACGCCAAGTGTGGAGAGAAGAAGGTGGTAGAGGACACGCCCCGTGAGATGGATGGGGAGTCCGCAGAGGTGCCCCCGGAGTCCACGGAGGTGGATGTCGTGCCATAGTGGTCCCTCAATGTTACCGGGCCTTCCTGCTGGAGTTAGCGCACGAGATTCCCTTAGCCGGACATCTGGGCCAGGACAAAACCTTTGCGCGGTTGGTCCCACATTTTTATTGGCCCAGGATGAGGATTGCCTCAGACACCTTTTGTAAGACCTGTAAGTCTTGTCATGCAAGTGGCAAGACGGGGACTAAATTGAAGGTCCCGTTGGAACCGCTCCCGGTGGTCGGGACCCCTTTTGAGAGGGTCGGCATAGACATTGTTGAGCCGTTGGACCCTCCAACCGCAGCGGGACACCGGTTCATTCTGGTCTTGGTGGACCACGCCACTAGGTACCCAGAGGCTATCCCTCTGAGGACCATCACTGCACCGGTGGTGGCGCGGGCACTATTGGGGATTTTTACCCGAGTGGGATTCCCCAAGTTCGTGGTGTCGGACAGGGGCACGAATTTCATGTCGGCCTATATGCAGGCAATGTGGAAGGAGTGTGGAGTGACCTACCGGTTCTCCACTCCTTACCACCCCCAGACTAACGGGCTCGTAGAGCGCTTCAACAAAACCTTGAAGGGAATGATCCGGAGCCTGCCAGAGGGCTTGAGGCGTAAATGGGACGTCCTCCTCCCCTGCTTGTTGTTCTCCTACCGGGAGGTACCGCAGAAGGGAGTCGGGTTCAGCCCGTTTGAGTTGCTCTATGGCCATCCCGTTAGGGGTCCCCTCAGTTTAGTGAAGGAGGGGTGGGAGAAGACTTCGCAGAAGCTTCCTTGTGACATTGTCAGCTACATGCTGGCGTTCCGCAGCCAGATGGCCAAGCTGTGGAAGGCGGCCTCAGAGAACCTAGAGGCTATCCAGACCATTATGGAGGAGTGGTATGACCGCAATGCTCGGACGGTCGAGTTGGACGTTGGACAGAAGGTGTGGGTCATGGAACCTGGGGAGCTTTGTGCCCTCCAGGACCGGTGGACTGGTCCGTATGACATTGTGGAGCGACGAGGCCAGACCACATACGTAGTGGATCTAAAGACCCCCCGACAGCCCCTGAGGGTATTCCACGTCAACCGCCTGAAGCCGCACCATGAGCGATCAAAGCTTGCTCTCCTTATGGTGACGGATGGGAGCGAAGAGGAAGAGAGTGAAGCTCTTCCTGACCTTCTAGCGATACAGGAGAAGGATGGCTCGGTAGAAGGTGTAGTCCTTTCCCCATCCTTGACCCCAGAGCAACAGAGGGACTGCCGCCATGTCCTGGGATAGTTCACCTCGTTGTTCTCCCTCACGCCTGGAATCACTCATCTGTGTACCCATGATGTGGACACAGGGGACAGCCCCCCGGTGAAGAACAAGTCTTACCGGCTCTCTGACCGAGTGAAGGATAGCATCCAGCGTGAGGTAGCCAAGATGTTGGAGCTGGGGGTGATAGAACCTTCCAGCAGCCCGTGGGCTAGTACGGTGGTGTTGGTGCCGAAAGCGGCCCCACCGGGTACCACACCGGAACTTCGGTTTTGTGTGGACTACAGGGGGTTGAACTCTGTCACGAAGACAGATGCTCACCCCATCCCACGAGCGGACGAGCTGGTGGACCGGCTGGGAGCAGCCCGGTACCTCAGCACCATTGACCTGACATCCGGATATTGGCAGATTGCCATGGCCGATGGAGCAAGGGAGAAGACAGCCTTCTCCACCCCCGAGGGCCACTTTCAGTTCCGAGTGATGCCCTTTAGGCTCAAAAATGCTCCGGCCACATTCCAGCGGTTAGTGAATCAGGTACTATCTGGTCTGGAGTCCTTCTCAGCGGCATACATGGATGACATAGCTGTCTTCAGCAGCACCTGGGAGGACCATCTGCAGCACCTCCAGGCCAAAATAGAAACCATCTTGGCTTGGGAGCCCCCCAAGACCCAAACAGAGGTCCGAGCTTTCCTCTGCCTCACTGGGTATTACCGCCGGTTCGTCAAGGGATATGGTACCATCGTAACCCCCTTGACGGAATTAACCTCGAAGAAGCAGCCTCGCAAGGTTATATGGACAGCTGCTTGCCAGGAGGCATTTGACACGCTGAAACATGCGATGTGTACCGCTCCAGTACTCGCAACTCCAGATTTCAGTAAGGAATTAATTGTACAGACAGACGCCTCAGAGCACGGCATAGGTGCGGTGCTCTCGCAACTCAACACCGAGGGCCAAGATCAACCTGTGGCCTTCATCTCCAGAAGACTCCTCCCTCGGGAACGGCGATGGAGCACCATTGAGAGAGAAGCCTTTGCGGTGGTCTGGGCTCTGAAGAAGTTGAGGCCATATCTCTTTGGAACTCACTTCCTCATTCAGACCGACCACCGGCCCCTTCGCTGGCTCATGCAGATGAGAGGCGAAAACCCCAAGTTGTTGAGGTGGTCCATTTCCCTACAGGGGATGGATTTTCGGGTGGAACATCGGCCCGGAGTTGACCACGCCAATGCTGACGGTCTCTCCAGGTTTTTCCGCCTTAGCGATGAGAACTCCCGGTTCTCCTACCGGGAGGTACCGCAGAAGGGAGTCGGGTTCAGCCCGTTTGAGTTGCTCTATGGCCATCCCGTTAGGGGTCCCCTCAGTTTAGTGAAGGAGGGGTGGGAGAAGACTTCGCAGAAGCTTCCCTGTGACATTGTCAGCTACATGCTGGCGTTCTGCAGCCAGATGGCCAAGCTGTGGAAGGCGGCCTCAGAGAACCTAGAGGCTATCCAGACCATTATGGAGGAGTGGTATGACCGCAATGCTCGGACGGTCGAGTTGGACGTTGGACAGAAGGTGTGGGTCATGGAACCTGGGGAGCTTTGTGCCCTCCAGGACCGGTGGACTGGTCCATATGACATTGTGGAGCGACGAGGCCAGACCACATACGTAGTGGATCTAAAGACCCCCCGACAGCCCCTGAGGGTATTCCACGTCAACCGCCTGAAGCCGCACCATGAGCGATCAAAGCTTGCTCTCCTTATGGTGACAGATGGGAGCGAAGAGGAAGAGAGTGAAGCTCTTCCTGACCTTCTAGCGATACAGGAGAAGGATGGCTCGGTAGAAGGTGTAGTCCTTTCCCCATCCTTGACCCCAGAGCAACAGAGGGACTGCCGCCATGTCCTGGGATAGTTCGCCTCATTGTTCTCCCTCACGCCTGGAATCACTCATCTGTGTACCCATGATGTGGACACAGGGGACAGCCCCCCGGTGAAGAACAAGTCTTACCGGCTCTCTGACCGAGTGAAGGATAGCATCCAGCGTGAGGTAGCCAAGATGTTGGAGCTGGGGGTGATAGAACCTTCCAGCAGCCCGTGGGCTAGTACGGTGGTGTTGGTGCCGAAAGCGGCCCCACCGGGTACCACACCGGAACTTCGGTTTTGTGTGGACTACAGGGGGTTGAACTCTGTCACGAAGACAGATGCTCACCCCATCCCACGAGCGGACGAGCTGGTGGACCGGCTGGGAGCAGCCCGGTACCTCAGCACCATTGACCTGACATCCGGATATTGGCAGATTGCCATGGCCGATGGAGCAAGGGAGAAGACAGCATTCTCCACCCCCGAGGGCCACTTTCAGTTCCGAGTGATGCCCTTTAGGCTCAAAAATGCTCCGGCCACATTCCAGCGGTTAGTGAATCAGGTACTATCTGGTCTGGAGTCCTTCTCAGCGGCATACATGGATGACATAGCTGTCTTCAGCAGCACCTGGGAGGACCATCTGCAGCACCTCCAGGCCAAAATAGAAACCATCTTGGCTTGGGAGCCCCCCAAGACCCAAACAGAGGTCCGAGCTTTCCTCTGCCTCACTGGGTATTACCGCCGGTTCGTCAAGGGATATGGTACCATCGTAACCCCCTTGACGGAATTAACCTCGAAGAAGCAGCCTCGCAAGGTTATATGGACAGCTGCTTGCCAGGAGGCATTTGACACGCTGAAACATGCGATGTGTACCGCTCCAGTACTCGCAACTCCAGATTTCAGTAAGGAATTAATTGTACAGACAGACGCCTCAGAGCACGGCATAGGTGCGGTGCTCTCGCAACTCAACACCGAGGGCCAAGATCAACCTGTGGCCTTCATCTCCAGAAGACTCCTCCCTCGGGAACGGCGATGGAGCACCATTGAGAGAGAAGCCTTTGCGGTGGTCTGGGCTCTGAAGAAGTTGAGGCCATATCTCTTTGGAACTCACTTCCTCATTCAGACCGACCACCGGCCCCTTCGCTGGCTCATGCAGATGAGAGGCGAAAACCCCAAGTTGTTGAGGTGGTCCATTTCCCTACAGGGGATGGATTTTCGGGTGGAACATCGGCCCGGAGTTGACCACGCCAATGCTGACGGTCTCTCCAGGTTTTTCCGCCTTAGCGATGAGAACTCCCGGTTCTCCTACCGGGAGGTACCGCAGAAGGGAGTCGGGTTCAGCCCGTTTGAGTTGCTCTATGGCCATCCCGTTAGGGGTCCCCTCAGTTTAGTGAAGGAGGGGTGGGAGAAGACTTCGCAGAAGCTTCCCTGTGACATTGTCAGCTACATGCTGGCGTTCCGCAGCCAGATGGCCAAGCTGTGGAAGGCGGCCTCAGAGAACCTAGAGGCTATCCAGACCATTATGGAGGAGTGGTATGACCGCAATGCTCGGACGGTCGAGTTGGACGTTGGACAGAAGGTGTGGGTCATGGAACCTGGGGAGCTTTGTGCCCTCCAGGACCGGTGGACTGGTCCGTATGACATTGTGGAGCGACGAGGCCAGACCACATACGTAGTGGATCTAAAGACCCCCCGACAGCCCCTGAGGGTATTCCACGTCAACCGCCTGAAGCCGCACCATGAGCGATCAAAGCTTGCTCTCCTTATGGTGACGGATGGGAGCGAAGAGGAAGAGAGTGAAGCTCTCCCCTCTTTCGGCTGGGGGGGACGCGTGTTGGACCTGTCAGCCCTAGGGTGGTCTCCCCATCTATTTTTGATCGCGCCTCATTTTTTCCACCCTCATTTTTATGTTGGACTTAGGTCTCCGGGCGCCTTTTCATTGCCAATCAGTGTTAAGGTGCAGGTGCTCCCTTCTCCCAAGATGGCTACCACAGGCCCCTGCTACTGCAGAGTGGTCTTCATTAGTAGCACCCTAGCTGCCAGGAGCTGGCTGGAACCCCACAACAATGTTGCAACACCAGCCCGCCTTTTTTGTCCCATAGGTAGAATGGGGAAGCTCCTGGAATGTGCTGGAACCTTCTAGAAGGGAGGTGTGGTTTTACTTTTGCCGCCTTGGGCTACTTAAGTGAGGGAGGGAACTTTTTCTAGTTAGTTGGCCAGTGGGGTGAAGCAGAGCTGGAGAATCCACGCAGGAGTTTTAGGCGGTAGGGCCTAGCCAGGGATTTATGCCTCTGAGAGTGATAGGATTTAGGTGCTGCCTCTTAAGTGAGTGAGGGATCCTGTAAAGCCCACTGATCTTGCCCAGCAGTAGGAGGACCCAGGGAACCTCTGCCCAGCCTGACTAGGAAGGACCTAGTCGCCAACTCAATCCCTACCCCCCAGGAACAGAACCCCCCAAGGGCGCCAGAGACATCTGCGCCATCAAGAATTCAGGTAGCAACTGAATGCAGAAACTGAATGCTGAAACCTCATGTCACGACGACATACTGAAACTGAATGCTGAGACTGCATGCCAGAACTGACAACTGAAACTTTATGCCAAAGCTGATTGCAGAAGTGCTCGGGATCAACCAGGTACCAGCGCTGAGACCCCTGCGCTCCCTGACCTGGCCTGGGATCCCCGGCATCCATCCCCGTTGAGCGCGGAGCTCTCCCGCTTAATTTGACCCCCCCCCTTGGAGTGCGGGGACCAGAGGGCGCTCTCCGCTGCGGCCCGGAAGCCTGAAGTGTGCATCATCACCCCTCATCGTGTCGAGGCCCGCGGAGAAGCCTGGGCCCCGTCGCTGCCATCGCAGCTGCTGGGGAAGGTGTGTGGGGCCGTGGCCTGCCCCCGTTGAGGAAGGACCGACTGCGGAGTTCGGAGATGGTTGGGACGCCTCAAGACGTTGAGATCAAGGTAAGCCCGGGAGGCTTGGGCCGGACCCGATGCGCCCCCTACAGGCCGGGAGCAGCACCGCACCCTGAGACCCTGGTTCCCCTCCGTGGGAGTCCCCCCGTCCACAGAAGACTTTTGACACCCCGCCGAGGGATTGCCCCTCGTCTCCGAGACTGTCGAGCAGCGTTGTGCCCCACGAACTGCACAGAAGTACTTGAAGCTTGATTAGTGCGAGTAGCGCTATGTTCGCAGGCTGGGCTCGGAAGCGTTCAATGCCTAATTATTACGAGTAACGCTGTGTTCGTAGGCTTTGCTCTGAAGTGTTTAATGCCCAATTATTACGAGTAACGCTGTGTTCGTAGGCTTTGCTCTGAAGTGTTCAATGCCCAATTATTACGAGTAACGCTGTGTTGGTAGGCTTTGCTCGGAAGTGTTCGATGCGTACTTATTACGAGGTCCGCTATGTCCGCAGGCTCTGCTCGCAAGGATTCACGGTGCAGTTATCGCGGGTAGCGCGGTGACCGCCCACTGAGGCACTAAGGGTACCACGGGGCGGGAAGCCCGCGAAGTCGGCCCTGAGCCCCCACTAGACCCCAGGTGTGGCGCTACGATTCCCAGTCCGTCCAACGGATGTCAAGCTACACGAGTGTGGCCTAGGGCCTCAGAGGGAATTGCTAGTGAATATAGTGCGACAGATGCTAACTGATGTAGTGAACTGCATTTACCTCTAGTGAATTGCATTTACATATAATGAACTGCATTTACCTCTAGTGAATTGCATTTACATATAATGAACTGCATTTACATCTGAATAATTGCATTTACATATAATGAACTGTCTTTATGCCTATCTGCTTGGATAAACTTGAGTTATTGCATAAACCCTACAGTGTGGCATCCCTTATTGTGTGCGTTCCCTGCTTCAGAGGTTGCGTGTGTTGTATGGTCGCTTTACACAGAAGCCTTTGGGTGCCCAGCCGCTCGAGTCACGTTACCCCCTTAGGGCTTGGTGACCCCAGGTCTTACACCAACAAACTCCAATGTCTGCAGAACCACACCGCTCCTGTGTGGTACATGTGAATACATTCACTGAGTTAGACCATAACTCATATCTTGAACAGCCACAATTCCTTTCTGCAGTGGATACATCCATACGGCAGACACTAAAGGAAGTGGTAGGGTGAAAGTCAGTCCATTCATACCCTAACATACAGACCATACCTGTGGTCAAGTCCATGGAGCAAGATCAGGCAGGACACACACGGTGGTTGGGCCCGTCCGATGACAGGACACTGGTGGGGCTGGCTTGCTTTTTACTCCATTCTGCTTCATGTATTTTCTTTCTTTTTTTTTTGTAGTTGCGCTGGTTACAATGGTTTCTTTGTAGTCTCTGGGTTACTGTTCAGTCCTTAAGTATGCTTGGGTCCAGGTCCGCTCGTCGCCAAAATTATGTTGTACTCTGTACATGAAGACACTGGTAGCCATGTTGTAAGTTTCTAAGTCTTCTTTATTGGTTCCAGTTCCAGGTAATATCAGTCTTAGTTCAGCCATGTACCAGCTCCTACACCAGCCCCACCAGGAGCAGCCTGCCTAGCTGCTCAGCCCATCTCCAACTGTCACCACTCATCCACACAGGCACCCAGGCATTCCATTCATCACAGTCACACCAACATTCCATTACCATCACTCACTCTGGCTGAGCAGCTAGGAAGACCTAGGCTGATTACAATTAAATGTAATACTCAGGATATAACAGAATCACTATTATTTTGACGGGAAAGTTGAAAACAAAAGTGGATTCTTTAGGAAAAAAATATCTAAAACAGCTGGTTTAGAAAAGACACTAAATGCATGTGTAAACTGTCGGGTAATTTTAAGGCGTAATTTGGATGTAGAAAAAGGTTTAGTTAATGGAGCAATGGGTAAAGTGGTGGATTTTGTTAATTATCAGAAAAAAGAAGGAATTGAATTTTTTTAAATTAAATTTGATCAGATTGAAGAAGTTAAAGAAATTGGTCGTTGTTCAGTTCGTTTTTTGCTTTTTAAAGATTTATATGTCCGTAGGAAACAATTTCCATTTTCTCTGGCATATGCAGTGACTATTCATAAATCTCAAGGATTAAGTGTAGACAGTGCATTGGTGAACATTGGATCTACCGTATTTAAAGAGGGTATGGCATATGTTGCTTTGTCGCGAGTCAGAACATTATCTGGTTTGTTTTTGATTGATTTTGATGAGACAAAGGTTACTGCAGATGCAAACTGTGTAAAAGAGTATAATAGGTTAAGAAGGGTGTATGCCCCCAATTTAGGTCAATATCCTGTATTTGAAAAGCGTGTGGTTGGTCGAAAAAGAAGGTTTGAGAAAATCTGTACTGAAGGTGTAGAGAAGGGAAAAGAACAAGATAATGTTGTGATTGCAAGTAAAAAGAAAAAGGACACTATTGATGAGATTGTTGGTTATCAGTTTGAAAATAGTTCAGGTGTCAACTGCTATGCTAATGTAGTGGTCAATGTTGTTTTTTATCTTGAAGGTTTGCAAGAACAAATTATGCAGAATTGCCAAAAAAGATTTTGTTCTCTGTTGCATTCTGTTTATGAAAAATTGACAACAGATACAAGTAAAATACAATCTGTTTCAGATGTTCGTAATCTTTTGGATGTGTGTTCTGGTTCTACACAATTTACACAAAATATCCAACAAGATGCTCAGGAATTTGTAATGTATATGCTTACCATTTTTGAAAATGAAGGTGTAGAAATAGAAAATATTTTTGGCCTTTCTTACAAATGGGAACATCATTGTGAAAATTGCATGTATACATGTACCACTAATGTAGACACTGAACGATTTCTGTATTTAAATCAAAACATGGAGTGTAGCCAATGTAAATCAGAAATGTTATCCACATTATTTTTAACAAAATATGGACAATACATAATTTTAATGATGCAACGTTGTACAGCTGATGGAAGAAAATTGGATACTTTAATAAAGCAATTTGTAGCAACACAACTATCAATATCAGGAACGACTTTTGTAGCAATTGCAATAATTTTCCATGATGGTCCTTCAACAACATCTGGACATTACACTGCCTATCTAGAATGTGACAAAGGCTGGACACTTTGTAATGATTCCAAGTTGGTTTTCAAACAACGTTTGCCTAGGGAATTACCAAATTCCTACCTAATATTTTTAAAGTCAAAGTTTTAGGAAGATAATTCACTCTCTGAGGAATTTATTATTATGATTTAATAGGATTATCATTGGACAATTTACATAAAAAGGAGTGCAAAAATACCATTTGGCCTCAAGGAAAGGTATATGTTTGAATTATGGACTTTTCGTGCTCATTGACTCGGTGAATATTTTAAAGTGACAACATTTGCAGTTTTTATAAGTTAAAGTTATAAAATTTGGTTAGCCATAAGCATTGCATATATGTGTGATTTGTATTTTCTGGTATTTTACTGAGAATAGCATGTTGAGTTTTTTTAAACAATCTTTTTGATTGTTTTTTTTTTGCCCGCTGTTAAGTGATGAGCGATTGAAATCACTATTTCTAGTGAAATTCAATATATTCTGAGAACAGCAAAAAAGGCAAACAAATTACTTTGTTTAAATTATGCTGTGTTGTAAAAAATTTATTATTACATGTTATAACTATTTTTTCTTTTCTTTCACAGATCCTAATTCTAAAATAAGCAATTTACCCCAATTTACATTACAAAAAAAATCTGAAAAATATGTGTACCATTTTTAATTTCTATTACTGTGAAGGTAAGTTTAACTAAGTATTAATATGCAGAATGGACAGATCTGCAAGAAGTTACAAAGTTTGAACACGTTTTTAAAAACACTCTGTTTATACCTATGTAGTTTTGAAATCTCTCTGTTATCGGATATCATGTGACCTCCAAAAAAACAGATTTGAGTGGTTCATAATATTTCCCATTGTACCTATTGAAGGACCGCAGTCATTTCAATCATTCTTCTTTGATCATCTTTGCAGACAAAACTCTGTGCTTACCTTCTATCATTCGCAAGCAATTTTAAAAACTGAAATATGTCACTTTTTGTAACATAGTTATTGCGCAAGACACTCTTTCATATTTACAAATAGAGGAAAAGGCACTCTGTGTACTTTTTCTACTCCATGTAAATACAACCTCATCATACACACCACTTTGCGTTTAAAGGGTGTTCTTTAAGTGTTGTGCGTGATTGCACTGAATACTCATAGAACAAGACACATCTCCAGATTTATCCAAAATCATAAATCTCGATATGTGTGTGAAGGCTGCACCATTCTCCAATTGGTGTAGGAAAGCACAACAAGGAGAATTGTTTTCATTTCTCCTCATTTTTTAATCTTCAATGCATGCTAAAATGTTCAGCATACATTGAAGGAGAAAAAAGTGTTTTCTGATTGTTTTTGTGCAGGAAGGTGTGTCTTCCTGCACAAAAACAAACACCACATGACACAGATATCCTTGCACCATGGTGCAAGGGTGCCTGTGTCACCACATGGCTGCAGTTTAAGCAGCCGTGCAGAGAGAAGCATAGATTTGCAACATATTTATGTACATATGTTGCATCCCTGTGCTTCGGAAGTACTACAGCACACAATAGTTAAAGAGGTTACTGTGTGATGCTGCAGCACTTCCTCATAGTTCTGCACTTATACATTCACCATACGCTACTAATGCATTCATTCAGTCAATTACATACTACACATACATTCATCTAAACTTTCACACACTAACAAACAAATATAGCTCTTTTTTTAAACCAGGAAAGTTAGTTCTTAGAAGAACTCTTTTTTTTCTTCTTTTTTCTTTTATATTTTTTGGGGGGTTTTTGAACAATTTTTAATTTTTTTGGGTTTTTCTTGAAAAAAAAAGGAAAAAACAGAACTGGAGGAACAAAACAATGAACTTCAGGGAAAAAAAAAACTAGCAATGATGACTCTCTTGCTTTTGGCAGATAAGATCAATTGATGGCTCTCCATAGCATAATACTGCATTGCATTTTATGCAGAGCACTTTTAGGTATTGAAACTGTGGACGGATGTCCAAATTTTGCACAGAAGGACCCACCTTTGAAGTGCTTGGCTGCGATGGATCTGATGGAGCAGGAACAACTCTCATTCTGCGGCATTCCTCCCGAGCAAGGTTCACCGGATGGAGGGTCCTCAGACGCTTCATCATACTCGCAGGAATATTTTTTGTACGGATGAATATCTTGGTGAGCGTGGTGGTTCTTCCAAAAAATCATCCTCAGATGAATGAGGAAATCCTGGAGATGCCTGCTGCCCTGAAGCCATTGTTTAAAAAAAAAAAAAAGTTAGAGCTAAGTGTAAACTTAGTCCAAAAAAGGTTCTTCTCTGCACAGAGATGCTCTTCCAAAGAAGGTCAAAGAAGAATGATTGAAATGGGTGGGGTCTTTCAATAGTTAGAATAGGAGGTGTAATGAACCAATCAAACCTCTTTTTATCAGGTCACATGGGATCCGCGCACCGTGCGCATAGGCAGCACGCACCGAGCACACATCCGCAAAATTGAATTTAAAAGGAATATAGGATTAGAAGTAAAAATATGTTACTTTTATGAGTAGTTTAGAGTTTGCCTTCAATTAATATTCACATGAAATACATATATATATGTTTTTATAAATGTAAAATATTTTGCGGGATTCGCGCGCCCACCACGTCATACACGCACATGACGTATCGCGGAAGCGTGCAAGCGTCGCATAACGTGCATCGTACGTGTCGTGTATAGGCTTGGAGTCGCATACCGGTCGCATTACAATCGCGCACTGAAATACGTACCCAACGCATACCGTACGCGAATGCTTTCGCGCAGGGATCGAGAAAGGTGCGCATAGGGTGCGCGAATCCCCAAAAAAATTAAAAAACAGAATAATAAAGTATTGACAATATAGTTTAACAAATATTTAAAAAAATATCTTTAAATATTTTTTTACAAATTACAATTTAAAAAAAAAAAACATTGAAAACAAATATTTTTTAATTTGTTAAAGAATTAATTGTAAAAATAAGTTAAATAAATGGTGATTAAAAATATTGTTTTAAACCATAATTAAAGGAATTGACACACTGAAATAGAAAAATTTAGAAATCCAATGAAAATCATTAAACATCATAGCTTTAGAGATAAGTTATAGATAGGAATTAGCATTTAAAAAACCTTTGAAATTCACTGAAAAAACCATAGGTTTCATGCACGTTATAGTTAGGAAGTGGCATTTAAAAAACCTTAGAAATTCACTGAAAAAACCATAGGTTTCAGGGGTGTTATAGTTAGCTGGACATTTCCCTCGAATTCCCCCGTTATAGTTAGTTCAGCTAACTATAACTCGCGCCCCCGCAATGCACTGCTGATGATGTCACATATTACATCACTGATGACATCACTGAGACATCTCAAATGACATCACTGATGACATCACTGATTATGTCATTCATGTGATCATTTGATGCTTCTTGTCACACCCTAATATAACCTTTCATACACCCACTCTATATTACATACTGCCACTCTCAAAACCATAGACAATCCAACACTAATAAGTACATAACCAATCACTGACTCTTAGGTCTAAACACTCATCCACTCACTCATCTGTACAGTCAATCATACTTATGGTCATTCAGTACAGGACTATCATATGCACTCATACACCTATATAGACACTCCCACACCGCTATTCATCCATAGAGTTACTCACACATATACTCAGTCATCCAAGTAATTCATCAGACTGCCATTTACTCACCTATACAATTATACACGTACAAGCTCAAATACTCATACAAATACTAGCACATTTTTATGGTCTTATACAATCAATGATACAAGCATACACTCATCCATACAGCCACTCACACTATCACACACTCTCAATTATAGTTATTTCTGTACTCCAACATACATATATACTGCCGTTCACACATGTAGTAAATTACACATGTACTAATGAAATATATATTCACTCACTAACACAACCATACATACACTCACCCACCCATACAGTCCATCACAGTTGCACTCTTAAAACCATGCACCCACTGAATCACCCACTCACAGATCTATGCACAGAGTCACACACACTCCACCCACTCAAACACTCAGGCACCCATACAGATACTTAGACAACCAATCAATAACCCATATAGACACTCATGTAGCTGTTCACAAACCCATGCAGCTGCTTACACACCAACAGACAGACAGATACAGACATTCACACAGTTTAGTCACTAGTCCGCAGTTACATAGATTTAATCACTCACTTATAGAGTCAGTCACGCATCTACTAAATCATCCATTCACACACTTATACACCCACTCATTCTTCCATAGGCCTTTCCCTATATATATAAAACATATTTAAACTTTACAGAAACACACAGTCACTGGATGATGTCATCAGTGATGTCATCAGTGATGTCATTAGAGATGTCATCAGTGATGTCATCAGTGATGTCACTGACCTTGTCATGAGTGATGTAATATGTGAAGTCATCAGCAGTGCATTGCGGGGGCGCGAGTTATAGTTAGCTGAACTAACTATAACGGGGGAATTTCTAGAGTTTTGTATGAGGGAAATGTCCAGCTAACTATAACACCCCTGAAACCTATGGTTTTTTCAGTGAATATATAGATAGATAGATATATACATAGATAGATAGACAGATACATATAGATACATATATATAGATTTATAATACATATTTATTATTATTCTTATCTTGGAACATCTCAATTGTCAGTACATTATGTGTCAGTGGCTAAAAGGAAGCAACCAAAGCCATAAAGCGAGGGAGAAGTAAGAAACAAGCATTGGCAAAAAAAGTAAGGCATTGACAAACTACTATGATGGTCATTTATAATTTTTTTTATTTTTTATTACAAGCATATACCACAAGAATAAGAAAAAATGCCACTGCCTAAACTTGGTGGTCACATTCTAGTAATAAAAATGTTAATATAACTATTGCACACAAATTTATTGGAACACTATGGGTGCTTCCAAAGAACAGGTATAAAAACCCTCTGAAGTGCTTGGTATTAGTGCAAAGAAAAGGTAGAAATAGTTTTGAATTACAGTAACCTGAAAACGGTTAAAAATCACAAGGATGACTAAAAAAGAATACGCGTAAAGAAGGGAAAGAATTAGCATTGGCAAGGCATTGACCCACTGGCACTGAACTGCACTTCTTTTTAGGCAAATGTGAACCTGTGATCAGGCAAAATGCCATCAATCACAGTCAGAGTCAATGGCTCAAGTGGGATGATATATGTTCAGTACTGTGTTGGTGAAAGCAAGACGTGAATTACAGTTGAATAGACCAGAGTGCCACCATATATGTACATATACCATGAGTCTATCAAGACAGTAAAAGCAGTCTCTAAAACAGACATATAAAGAAGACATAAGAGAGGAGGAAGGAGTGACTGTACCACTGATTCTTGAATTTCTGGCAATACTAATTTTCCTTTTCTACACCTGAATTGGTCTTTTAAGTCAAGCTCTTGAGGTTTGCATTTTATGATCCTTCATTTGGTTTTGAGTGTTTCCAGGATGGATGCCCGGAGACAAGTCTCAAAGTTAAAATGTAATAGCTATGTATGTATGCGGTATATGTATATTGTGAACCTAGCCAAAATGCAGCAGAGTGGTGTACATGGTCAAAGGATAAGATACAATCAAACAATAAAGAAAGGGTTCTGAAAGTTAAGGTGGCCTCTTACTTTGCTGTGATATAGTGTTCTTTAAAGAGTTTTCAGCTCTTTCTTACATTGGAGCAGGGATGGTGCAGTCCTGATGGTTTCAGGAATTCCAGATCATGGGTGCATAGATAGCGAAAACCTGTTGTTTGTTTTTTCAGTCCTGCTCTTCTTTGCCTACACTCCTATGTTGTCCTGAATGCGGGCGTGCTGAAAACTGCCACAGGTAGTGAGCTTGTCAGCTAAATGGATGGTGCAGGCTGGCAAGGAAATACAATGGAATTCCCTCAGCGTGGGGATGATGTGATCATATTTTTTAAGCTCTTGATGAGGTGTGCTGTGGTGTGCAGGATATCATTAAGGGGGGCCAGTGTGGTGTCTTGGGGGCCTTGAAGTAGAGTGTTGCCAACACCCAAAGAGAAACTATGAGGGTTTGGACTGCAATTCTGAAGTTGCTTTCTGGTAGCAATGGTTTCAGTTTCTTTAGTAGAGAGCCAGTACCAGCCATTTAGATTTTCTTCGCAATGTGATCCTTGAGGATTAGTTCAGTGTCCAGGACTTGGCATACGGTGAACATTGGGTGTCGTTGAGCCAGGTTTGGACTAGTTGTATCCTGATGTCCTTGGTGAACAGTAGGAATTTTGTATTGGCTTGAGATTTAGGCAGGTGCTAGACATCCAGGTCTGGAAGATGTGCAGGCAGTGTTTGAAGCACTAAGGGCCTTATTTATAAAAGCTTGCAACACTTTTATGCCGCAGTTGCATCACTTTTTGTGACAGAGCAGTGGCGTAAATAATGTGCCACGCTGCGCCATATTAACAAAGTGAAGTGTCTAAGCGGATGCATCACTTTGTAAATGCCTGCGCTTCATTATACCTGTGTCAGGTATAATGTATGCAGGGTGGGCGTTCCCACATGAAAAAGCCTCGCAGTAGTGTAGTGAAATCTATCATATTTAACTGCGCCACTTCTAGGACGCTACTGCGTCACAACGTTACGCCTGCCTCACAGCTGACGTAATGGTGACGCAGTGCAATGGGAATAGGCCTCCCCCATGCATTGCTGGAGTTGCGTCATGCTTATGACACAACTCCAGCAATGCATGGTTTTTCGCCGACAGATAAGTCAGGCTTCCTGACATATCTGTCATTCCTTGAGACATGGTGTGCCATACAATAAATATGGCAAATCCATTGTGTCGCAAGGAGGGCGCACTGAAAAGTGTTGCATTGCTGCCTTCTAGCAGCGATGCAACACTTTTAATAAATTAGGTCTTAAGTGTCTAGAATGTAGCAGATATTCAAGTTGATCTGTGTATCATCGGTGTATCAGTACATTTCGATGATGTTATCAACAAATAGAATCCCAAGGAGATCTATGAAAAGGTAAAAGTTGATGGGAGACAAGATGGAACTGTGAGGAACTGAGTCGCTCAGAAGGATCTTCTGGAATCTGGAGGTGCTGCTGTGAATCAACTGGTGTCAGTTAGATGGGTTTGGTGTGGATGATGGTGGGATGAACAACAGTGTTAAAGGTGGTTCAGAGGTCCATTAATATCACAATACAGGGATCTCTTATATATGTGGTCAGGAGGGCATTGCCTTGCCTAGGATCTGCAATCTAGCTGTTTCTGTGCTGCTGTGTCCTCTGAAATCATATTTGGAGTCATGCAGGAGATGGTTGTCCTTGGTGTTATCTTGTAGTTATGTGCAGACGTTCTTGCAGGTTAAGGGCAGTGAGTCATGGACCTGTAATTGGCAAGCCATCATGGTCTACTGTGGGTTTCTTCAGGAATGGGAGGATCTTGTCTGTCTTGAGAGTTTCTGGGATGACCTTGGCAAATGGTGAGAAAGTGGCAATCTTGTGATAAAATCGTAAACTTGAGTTCAGAGGATGCTTCGCACATTGTCATACATTTGGATGATAGATTGTGAAGCTTTATTGTAGGCAAGCATATGAGCACTACTCTGTCATACTATTGACGTAGAGGTTTTCACACCTATTTTGAGATTAAAACTATAATATAGTGTAATAAAAGGGTCATTTTGTCTAACAGGTGTGGTCATTTAAAGCTGTAGTACAGAAATGTGTTTGATTGGACATCAAAACTATGATTTTAGGGAGAGAATCCTCATGCGTATTTTGCAGATCAAGCATATTCTAGCAGGACCTCATTCTCAACTGACATGCAGGGTTCATTCAGGTTGTAAAATTATGCAAATGATTTTACATTTTCTCAGGTGGCTGTAAGAAACATTTATTGGAATCAAGCAGTAGTATGTTCTGGAATCGATATGTTTTTGGTTATTTATTGGCACTTTTTGTATGATTCGTTTTTAGGTCTCGCCTGACCCAGCACATGCGCTGGTCTGGCGAGACTTATTGAGAGGGCTCCAAAAAGTGCTACCAGGCCAGCCTAGAGCTACAGTGCATGTGCGCGGGCGCGCCCGCCGTGCTTTACTGCGATTAGTTTCACTTTCGCGGCCGCTTTGCATAGCCAATAGGTCTCGCTTTTGGGACCTTATAAGTATTTAGTTATGCAACTGTTGCATGGCTAAACACTTATAAGGTCCCAAAGGCGAGACCTATTGGCTATGCCAATGCTTGTTTCACTTGTTTGCGCCATGGTTATTATCATTAAGAAGGGGGTTCTTATAGCCTTTTCCGTCTAGTTAGTACTTCAAGATATTAGACCTGTAGGGTGGGATCAGAGAGGCATGTTGTTGTGAGCAGGGTGATAGCCAACTGCGTGGCAGATCTGTGCTGTGCCTGAAGCCTGACGTGCTCTGTCTACGGCGTGCTGGTTTGTGTGTTTATTGGCACCCCTACGTACATGGCACGCTCCAGTATAGCCTAATGAAGACAAATGTGTTCAGAGATAGGACGAGTGAGCCTGGTTTGAAGTTGAGTGACCATAAACACTCTAAACCTTGGAAATCACCTCTGTTTCTGTCTAGCTACTGCACGCCAATTATCCATTAGTGTCTGGCGCACAGAGACGCTCTCCCTGCTCGCCAGCCTTGGAATTCTGGGATTGCATAAACAGCCTTAGCCCTTGCATTAATTAAGTCGCCGCTGTTAAGACTGCAGATAAACTGTTGGGAATTTGTATATGCTTTCCAGCCTCTATCGTGATGTGTTGTTACATTCTGTGCAATGAGATAACATGCCAGCACACCTCATAAACTGATAGACTGTGAAAGGGCTATAGCAGATAACAGCGATAACACACGGTGGTGGCATTAACTCCTTCCTCTCCAACGCTTTATTAACATATGACATAAATCCGCATGGTATGAGAACGGAGCCACCTAGGTGATAGATTGATTAATACAGCGTTTCTACTGTCTAAACTTCCAAAAGTTAAAAAAAGGAGCAGGTTCTGTTGGCAGAGGGGGCTATGGGCATAGTTTCATCTTCATCTTTCATGCCTGGGAGAAAGCTATTGATGGAGGCAGGCAAGTAGACCCACCGTAATCTTTGGAATAAATATTTACTGTCCTCTAGGACGCTCTAGCCTCTTCTCCCTCCCACAAGAATTTAAGAGCCAAATGTACCGTCAGCTCGCCACCATGTAAGACAGAAGCGGTGCTGGCACTCAGACAAGGACATTCCAGAGCACGAGCTATAAAGCGCCACCCCGCAGTGTTGGCCTTGTTCAGAGATGTAATGTCCATTATTATTATCAAGCACACTCAAATGCATTTCATAAACTTCATAAAGAAGAACAGCAGAACTAGTCCTGACGTATTTATTTTATGCCTGTGGCCTGCACATTACACACACACACACAGCTTTACAGAAGAATTCTTAGCCAAACGGTTAATCGTTTATAAGACACAAATCCCAGAGTTATGTGCAGTAAATCATTTTGGTAAAATGTTTCCCGGTTTGAGGTTTTCAGGGAGGCGTTGCTGCACGACGTCATTAATCATTAATAAATTGACAAGAATTTGCTGGATTCCTGCCCTCACTACAATCACTTCGGTGATGGTGTGACGATACATGGCAATTCTCCAAACTGTCATATATTCTTTTGGGCGTTGCTGCGTCTGCTCTAGTGCTACATTATATGTCGTTGGAGCTTAACAGCATTTTTCAAGTCAAAATCACTTCACTCAGTTTTAGCCTTTTTGTGAGGGCTCCAAAAAGTGCTACCAGGCCAGCCTAGACCTACAGTGCATGTGCGCGGGCACGCGCGTCGCGCGTCGCGCTTTCCCGCGATTACTTTCACTTTCGCGGCCGCAGGGCCACTTTGATGTTCTCCGTGAGGCTTCAATAGATTGCAGCAGTCAAAACAGGCATTGGCATAGCCAATAGGTCTCGCTTTTGGGACCTTATAAGTGTTTAGTTATGCAACTGTTGCATGGCTAAACACTTATAAGGTCCCAAAGGCGAGACCTATTGGCTATGCCAATGCTTGTTAATAGGTATTGCCTGCACTGCACTTGCGCTGTGCTTGTGAAATCTGCTGTGTTTAATATAAATCTTATAAGGGGCTTACCTCACGCCCTCATCCTGCCCTTACTTTTTATTCATTCGGGTGCTTGCCACTTACTTTTCCCCTGCTTCTTTTGGACGTTGCACACTATTTCCTGTTGTTCCTGCATGTGCTTGCTCTTATCAGTGTCCCAAGGCCCAAGTACTCACTTTCATCTGCCTAACTTCTTTTGTTATACCACCTCTGCACACACGGTGACATCATGTAGAAGAGCAATTGTTATGAAAAGATGGAACACGTTTCTCTGATGTAATTGTGCGCATCACTTCAAAGGGTTAAGAGACACGCTTCGATGTAAGTATGCACGTCACTGCAAAGGGTTAAGAGGCATGTTTCGTTCATCTCAGTGTCCGTGTCATCATTCTAGTTGTAATACCATCTCTGCACACGCAGTGACACAATGAAGGGATGCGAAGTTGAGGAAAGAAGCTCCTTCCTTCTGGTAGCAGACATGAAGGAGAGGCAGCCAGTTGAGAATCGCCTCAGTGTTCAACAAATATTGTAGCGCAAAGAAGACATGCATGGGCTCCAGAAGACACGCACGTATCAACTTCACACACTACAGCTCACACAAAGGTAAATCACTCAGATCTAGGATATGAGGCATGCACCATATACACAAGTGCCTCGCGCTCTGGCTAAATTTTGATGAATGTGGGCACAAAGTAATCTAATTTGCGAGGACAGATCTTATTTTCACAATCAGCGAAATGAATAATTTTCTGCTTCTTTTGAGACAATGCGGGTTCTGTAAACTGTTAGAGAGGCAGAGACAAAGGCAGAGACAAAGGCAAGATTCTTCTCTGGTTTAATATGCACCTGGAGCACCAATGGAAGCTACGCTCAGTGGCGGCTGGCACAGGTAAGAGCGGTGAGTCAAGGCGGGGTGGGGAGAAATTGCTAGGCGACGGGGTAGGTAAAATAAAATAAAAAACTAAATTAAACCACTTTCCTTGTGCTTGCCGCATTGCCGAGTCGGCAGCCGCAAACTAAGTGGTTTTATTTATTTAATTTCACTACCCTTTCGTCTGTCGACTCTCCCCTCACCCCACCCCACCCTGACCCCTCTCTGCCTCATCGCTCTTACCTGTGCCGGCCACCACAGGCTAGGTTCCTGCCAAGTGATTCTTCCACTGTAAACACTGCACTCGTTGTCTTGCTTAATTCTACTTCCCACTCCCACTTATGTACTCTTTCCACTGTAATTTGCATTACCTCGTCTGGTCTCAACACCATAACCATGATTCCAAAAACGTTTAGCATTTTGGTTCTCCAGTGTGCACCTCGGCTGCACGGCACTTCATGTTTTCTCAGCCCTCCATTTTAATGCAGCAAATTCACACATACGGCAGCTGCGTTTTAAAAACTTTTTTCTAACACTTTTTCAACTACTCACAAAACTACAACTTACAACAAAAAACAGCTTATTATTAATCACATATGGGAGAAACCTACTACATTTACAAATGCTTGTTCTCCTATCTGTTTGGCTGTTTGCCTGTGCATTTTCAGGTTTCTGCACTACATTTGATAGTTTTTTTGATTACTTGTAGTGTTTTGTTGTGGGTGCCTAGCAAATAAACACATATCGACTCCTCTTTTTTTTAATTAGCCAGTGTAAATGTGCTCTTCTTGTTAACACTTTTAAATTGCCACTGTGCTTGTTTTGCCTCGTCAACATTTGGATTTTGCACGTAATTAATTTGTTAGACGCAAGAAGGACACGGCCCCTACGATTTCTGACACGATTACGGAATATTTTCCAGGTTGTTTATAATTTTGTCTCTAACAAAGCCTTCTGCTGGTTGGAAAGAAAACTGAAATAACCCAATGAAGAGGCAATCTGAACCTAGTTCTCCCCTCCAGAACTGCAGCACCAAAAGAAGACATGCTATGTATAGCTGTCCTGGAGATGCATAAGTACTGGTCTACCCTATGGCTTGTCAGGACGCCGAAGAAGCTTTTGAGTGGCAAGAAGCGATACACAAAAAGTAGAGAAATTAAAAACATTTACAGAAGTGCATTAAGAAAATCTGTTCCTTACAAAACCCTTTTTAAGTTTACCAATTTTTGTGAATGTTAGACTTGGCATCTTTTGGCGTGTTTCCCCTAAGTTTTTGCTTTCTAACCTCCCGGTTTTTGATGGCGTATTGTGTTTGCGCACTTTTCTCACTGCTGATCAGTGGTAAAGTGCAGGTGCTCCTCTGTTAAATTGTGTTATGGATTGGTGTTTCTATGATTGGATATTTGATTTACATGTTAGTCCCTAGTAAAGTGCACTGAGTGTGCCAGGGCCTGTGAATCAAATGCTACTAGTGGGCCTGCAGCACTGATTGTGCCACCCACGTGAGTAGCCCTGAAAAGGTAAATCAGACCCGTCATTGCGGAGTCTGCATGCAGTTTGTAACTGCCATGTCGACTTGGCCAGTGCACCCACTTGCCAGTCCCTCACCTTCCCTTGTCTTCCATGTCAGCCATCTCTAAGGTAGGCCCAAGGTACCCCTGTGGGCCGGGTTCAGTGTATGTGAAAGGTAGGACATGCCCTGGTGTGTGTGGCACGTCCTGATAGCGAATTACGGCCAATTTCGTTTTTCGCCATTGCAAGGTTACCTGTTTCCCATAGGACAGAATGGGGAGTTTGTTCATAATATCTTATAAACATAACTGGCCTGGGGAATTAAGTAGGAAAATAAAGTTTAGTATGCCTGAACTCAGAATCTAAAGATGCATCTATTCGTGAAGGTGATTTTTACATTCTGTGTTTGAAAATACCACTTTTAGAAAGTAGGTATTTTGTTGCTCAGTCATCCCGTGTGCCTATGCCGGAATGTGGATTGCCTGTCTGGGTTTTGAATGATAGAAGACTGGGGAGAAGGAGTGGCTCCAGATAGTCTAAGTGGGTCAGAAAAGGGCTGAATAGGCCTGGGCTGCAATTGGGGAAGGGGGAGGATATTTCCTTGCACCTCAAAAGGCCTGGTCTGCTTCTGACCATGCCGTCTCTACCTCCTGCCAGAAAGTCACACCAGATAAGGCAGAACTGGTTCTGGCTGGGCACAGACACTCTCTGCCTAAGAGATCAAAGGATTTTGGAATATAAATATTGGGGCCCAGACCCCTGAACTTTAGAACTCTTTTGGAGCAAGAAGACTGCCACGAAGAAGAGCTTGAGAAGCTGTGAGGAAGAACTACCACTTTGCTGTGTGCTTTGCTGTGTTGGCCTGCAGTGGCTTCTTCTGTCTTGGGCAGTGAAAGGACTGGACTGAACTTTCTGCAATCTACTTTTGAAAGTTTCTCCAAGGACTTGAGGTAGAGCTTGCCCCCCGTTCAAGAAGTCTCAGGAACAGCAAGCTCTTCTGCCCTCAGCACTGGAGACTGTGTTTTGTGCTGCAACAGAAGAAAAGCAACCCGACGCCATCTGTGACGCCGCTGCCGACTCCGTGTCCGAAGGCACCGCAGAGGGCACCGCCACAATGCCGTACCACGACCCTGGTCTCACCGAGGACACCTGCTGACGCCGCCACTGAGCCACTGCTCGCACTGCGACCTGTGGGCACCACACTCCGCACCACCTCGCTTCACGACAACGCCTTGGTATCCCTGACGACGATGCTCCATGCCGAAATCTATGCCTCTGCTTGCACCATGGTTCGAGGGCACCACTTGTAAAGTTCCACGAAGCACCGCCCTCAACCCGCACCGCAGCCTTGGCCTACCGACGCCGGTGCCATCGACTCCAGTTCGTCAGCCGACGACAGCACTTCAGCAACGACGAGGCCGCTGCTTGCACCGTGACCTTCCAGCACCGCGACGAGCACCGTATTTACCTCACACCGTGACCCTGGTCTCACCGATGACACCATCTGACGCTGCTCGCACCGTGACCTGAGGGCACCGCACGCCGCACCGCTGCACTTCGCACTGCAGCATCCGACGCCTGCCGACGCCAGCGCTCCTGACTCCAACAGAGAGGAGAGGGATCTGCAACGCGTGTGACTTCGAGGGCCCCGATGACTCCTGCACCGACCTCTGGAACTGACGCCTGCGGACGACGTACTTTCAGAAGCTCAACGAGAGGTCGCAGACGCCCTGCATTTCTAAAAGGTACTGTTTGCGGGTCTTCCCAACACCGTAGCTGGCCCGCTACGCCGCGGTCAGTTAGAACTGTTTGGATTTGTTTGTTCACGACGCGGTGATAGCCCCGGACGGAGCTATCGACATCAAGGAACTGTTTTTAAAGCATATTTTGATAACTGAATATTTTTAAGTACCTTATTGTGGATTTTTTTTATCGTTTTTGGTCTTGTCTTAAGTATATAAAAATATTGGATATTTTTCTAAACTGGTGTGGTGTCCTTTTGTAGTGCTTACACTGTATTACTGTTGGTTATGTGCAAATGCTTTACACACTGCCTCTAAGATAAGCCTGACTGCTCGTGCCAAGCTACCAAAGGGATGAGCAGGGGTTATTTTAGGAGTGTAACTCCCTTATCCTGACTAGAGTGGTAGTTTCTGCCTGGCTTTGGCACATGCCCTAGCCTACCAAAAATCCAATTTCTAATAGTGAACATAGCTGCATAGACTATTAACGCTATCTATATTTATACATTTATATTTTTTTTGCTGGATCAGCGTAAGATGATTCTGGTTTCCTTGGAGAATACCCTACATATTTATCTATCCCTAGAGTCCTCTAGACCACAAGGAGAAATGGAAGCCGGGGACGTAGCTCCTGGAGTCCTAAGAAGGGGAAAGTTAGGCCCATGTTTTTCAACATACTTCAGGGAAGAGTCATAGCGGAGATAGCACTGGGCCACTGTAGAAGAAGAGGTGAGGGATCTATCAGAGCCAACGTATGCACCAAAGAGACACAAAAATGTTTTTTTGGTTAAGAACATTCACCCCAAGGGTACATGTGGCATCTAGCTTCAGCGGCAGCGCAATTGTGTTGACAACTGTTAGTAGCAGTATGAAAATCCATTCCAGTGGCATCCTTCAGATCGCCCCCACCCCAGTGCCAGCTCCATTTAGTACAGTCACAAGTAGCAGGAACCGGAAATCGGGACAATGAACCTAAGCCCTCACTATACAAGCAGCTGGAACTCCAGCACTACCATATCTCTCATCCTATAGATCACCATAAAGCATATATAAGTCCCAGCCGTCGCAAATCATCATCCTCGCTTGTGACAAGCATAGAATGCCTCGTACCCAGACCCAGGACTCTCCACCAGGGCCATCGATGACTCAGACATGATGGGTGGGAGGACCTGCCATTGGAACCCTCGAACACTCAGCACCACAAACACAAAGACCTCTCAGCACACAATGTGCCCATCATGTTACAGGAGGAAAAAACTCAAAAGAATGAGGCCAGCCGAGGCTCTATCGAAAAAAGGGGGAGCTACACGCGAGACCACTACTAAGTGTTTAACCCAGACACAAATACTCCAGGGAAAATAGCAATTATAATAAAACACAATGTCAACAGAAGAGGGCACCAGCAAAGAACAGCACAGTACCAACTGCAATACAAAGTTCTACCAGTGGGCATCTGCAGCTCATCACACATCCACCACTATGTACTAGCAGTTCATACTGGACATCTGTTAGACTCCACAGCATAACAACTCATGCCAAATACTGAATGAGCAATCAATTCCCAAAACATGCATGCCATGGAAAATTGATGGAAACACATTGGCAAACACAAGAGCCGACAAAGGATAGAAGTTATCAGCACAACCAATGATACCACTAGCCCACTGCAGATGCATTCATGCTATGATCCTCTACAGCCAGCCCTGGATGGGAGGGTGCACCACAGCACATAATGATGTCACAAATTGCCACCATTGGCACATAATTGGAAGGACCAAGCCGTGACCAGGGCTATCCGAAGAATGGTTCAGAGAGGGCATTTTTTCCCTAGCCCACATTTTTTCAGTGCCCCTCTTTTATGATGCAAAATGTATTTATAGAGTATGAAGCAAGCTTGCTGGTTCATTGATGATGAGAGAGCTAGCATTGCTGTATCGCATTCCAAGTCTGCTGTTTTTCTCTTTACTTGGAGCAAACTGTTCTTTTAATTTAGAACCAGGTGTTTATTCCTTATGGAACTCCCCATGAAAGGCAGAGAAAAACGGTGAAAAACACCGGAGCTCACAGGGCGCATCGCACCAGAGGAGCGATCACTGAGGGGAGTTGATGCATCATTAACAAAGCATCGGAGTTCCAGATCGGATATGGGAACACCGTTAATGCTCTGGTTACAATCCAGAGGAGTCACCACTTGAGAACACCATTGCCTGCAACAGTACCCGGCAACAAGGCACCCCGGTAGGCCTGAGGGCACACAGAGGTGAGCTCCAGCTGAAATAATCCAAGTGCCGGATTAGTACACCTGCTAGCTGAGGAGCTTGACTGATCGGTCATCCTGCAAGATGACCCTTGAGCCAGATGCGGTGAAGTGTACTGAGACAAGGGAGAACATACAGGTGTCTACGATCTCTAGCGTGTCAGGCAAAACAATGGTGGTGATATGGCTGGAGAGAGAGGAAACGACGGAAACTAAATCACTGAAATATTTGAAGTAGGGGCACTGAAGAGCTCACTCATTTCAAGCAGCCCCCTGGAGTTCCTCTCTGTGAACTCTCCCATCTTATATAGCCAACTGCAGAAACGAACTCTGTGAAAAGCCGGGGTAAGCAGAGCAGAGGCGACGACCGGAGCAGTGGGAGCTTGTAGATGGGATGCACAAAAGCAAAGGGCACGAGGGCCTCCTCCAGGTCCTCTTCAGTCATGGGGGAGGATCAGCAGAATTCTCAAGATATGCAAGCCTCCGGACAAGGGGACAGGTTTGATGCAATACTGCAAGCAATATTAGAGAGGTATGGAATCTCTCTGGAATCCAAAATTGATAATGTAGCTACGGACCTGACGCTCCTTCATGCAGACCACAGGGAAACTAACGGCACGAGTCACCACTGCGGAGCAAACATTGAAGGAAGTACAACCACTAACGGACACACTGGGCAAACAACTAAGGGAATACGAAAGCAGACTACTCCACCTGGAGGACAGGGTAGAACACGCAGAAGGCAGGTCCAGGTGAAACAACATATGCCTTATTGGACTCCCGAAGGGAGTGGAAGGCCAAGATGCGGTAGAGTTCACAGAAAATTGGATGCGGAGCTTCTACCAGCGGCATCCTTGTCATCCTTTTTTATGGTTGAAAGAGCGCACAGAGTACCGATCAGGAGGTGCTGCACTAACGTGATAGAGACACTAAACTGAGAGAGACGAGTAAACTCAAAGAAGTGACACTAGAAAATGCTAAGGTGATGTTCTTCCCCGACTATACTGTTAAAGTGCAACGCCAATGCAGTTCCTTCTTAGCGGGTAAGCAATAGCTGCGGCAGCTAGATAGCTAATATTCCCTACATTTCCCGGCAAAACTCCGTATAGTGGCGGATGGAAAAACAACTTTTTTGATACCCCATAAGACACCTGGGACTTGCTGGAAGCAGCCAGGAAGTTCTCAGGGCCTAGACCGATGGCCAGAAATTGCGTACACAGAGACATAGCATAAATGCCAGAACGGCGTAGGCAGCGGAAAAGAACCCATGCGCCAAAGTTGGCTGCAATACCAAACTTGGAACAAATCATCAGGGAATGACAACAGGCTGTGGGAGAAGCAGAAAAGATATCAGACCTACCCAGAGACTCTGATAGAGAAGGGCTATCAGCTAGGTCTTCAGATGATGACGGATCCTCTGTCGCTTGCCCATTCGAGACAAACTCACTGACAATACCAGATGTTACCCCACAGACGGGGGAAAGAATATTATGAAGCGATGCAGAAACTATATCCTTTTGTAAATCTGTACGCCAAGATACACAGTGTCCAGTATCTGATTGCAGAGCATGCATGAGAGGTGCCTGTAAGGGGGGTGGGAGGAGGTGAGTGAGGGGGAGTGGTTCCACAGATGTTAGCACGCTTTGAGGGGTCCCTTAAACCTATAGACAAAAGAATAATAATGAAGGGTATAGATAACTTTTAAAAACGGATGTATGTGCTGTACTGTTGCATCTCACAGGCGGCGCACCCCCGAGTCCACGCCACCTGAAGGGGAGTAGTTGTCTTGTCTCAGCTACGCTCAAACTTTGGGAGGATTGCGAGGATTGCTGTTTTGGCATTACAAGATAGCCATGTTGGCTTTGAGTTTGATATATGGTTACTCCCGGACCCCATTGCATCCCAAGAACGCTACCCCTGGCGGTTACTATTTGGGGCACTAAATGGTGTATACCTAGCCAAACTCGCAAATAAACAGTGGATTTCACATCACACATGGCCACACAACGTATGTTGACCTAGAATGTCCAGGGCTTACACACTCCGTCTCGCAGATATGCAGTATATGCGTATCTTAAGAGACACAATATACAGATAGCCCTCCTCCAGGAGACTCACTTACGTCACATAGAAACAAACAGACTACAGCACAGATGGGGAAAGCATGTCTTAGCCACCATTTACTCAGTGTATGCCCGATGGGTATTAATCTTGATCCGCCCGAGTACCCCCCTCCTAGTGGAAGAAGTCATTATAGATCCTGATGGCAGATATATATTTATTAAAGGCAAGCTGGATGGGAGGTGCCTTGTGTTGGGAAATATATATGCACCCAACACAGAACAGGGACCCTTCTGGACATCGATATCATTGGTACTCTCGAGGTGGCACGGTGTACCCTGGGAATTGGGGGAGACTTTAATAATGTACTGGATGTCACTTTAGACCGCTCATTCCCCCCCCCCCCGCCCCCTGCGTAGCACAACAGCATCCAAAGGGGCTCAACTGCTGGTGGACTGGGCAGGGTGCTGGGCACTAACTGATGCGTGGAGACACCGAAATCCTAACACAAGGGTATCTTATTACTCTGCTCTGCATACCTTACATGTCCGGTTAGACAGGTTCCTAAGCACACTTAATCTATTGCTATATATACAACAGGCGGAATACCTAGGCCGCACACACTCTGACCACAACCCACACTTAATGGTGCTGGCATAGGAAGAGCTCCTGTCCCCATGGCCGACGTGGCATCTTCATCCTGCACTGCTCGAGGACTCACAATTCCGAGACTCCATTCGAGGGACCACGGAGAACTACTTCACTCGCAACACAGGGACGGCATCATCCCCACTGATAGAATGGGATGCATTTAAAGTGACGATATGGGGAGCTGTGTGGGGTTGGGGTGTGGAATGAGGAAGCAGGTGGAGGCAGAACTTAAAGAGGTAGAACGTGAGCTATTGGAACTGGAAATGCGGGAGGCTATCGGGCTAGAAGACACACTGGAACTAGCAGCAGCTAGATCGAAACTCACAGACTTGATGGAAATGTTGAGATGCATGAACTATGCAGCGCACTCAGCCAAGACACATGCGAAGGCAGACGGTTTCGGCACACTACTTGCAGGGATGGCTCGGCAATATCACAACAGTAAACCCATTACGGTACCTAGGACAGCAGACGGAGAACTGAAACACACCCAACATGAAATTCACAAAGAATTAGTGACACACTTCACATCACTGTATAGAACAGCCACAGAAGCTTTGTGTGGTGATGTCACTTAGAGTCATCAGCAGAATGGTTCTGTGTTCTGTGGAATGTTGAATGGTTGCCCAGCTGCGCCTGGGCTGGGAAGGCAGTTGGAAGTTGCTGGATGCCTTGCTCGGGTCTTGGAGCGGCTCTCTTACTTTGACAATAAACTACTTATGGAAAATCTCCAGCTGTGTGCCCATCCATCTTTTCATTGGCGACAGAGGATGGGATTTCGTTTGACCCGCTGAAGCTGTGGTTCAAGACTTATTTTTTTTTTTTCACGAAGAAAAGAACAGAAGGTATTCCTTTTTCGCAGCGTGCCTCAGCCCTTAATTCTTCTGTAAGTACTTTTTCAATTTACTTCGCAACTTGTCAGAACATCGTTCTACCGAGCGTCAAGGTTTTACGGACGAATAAGTTATTAGAGAGCCGCGTCCATTAGTTTGACATCTGACACGCGAAATGTTGCTTAAACAAGCACAACTGTAATGGTTTCTGAGACAAAGCTACTAATTGGCAATCCCGAAGTCTGGGATGTTTTTTTTAAAAAAAAAGCATAAGTCACTACGAGTCTCACCGTGTTGAAAACTGCTGGCTTTGCTCGCGCTTTGACTCACGAGCCTTACTTCACGAGCCGGGTGTTCTGCGCGCTGCCTCAGAATACTTGCCATTGTCACGCCAGACTTCCTGCATTTGCTGTTGGAACGCATACGCACGACGCTACATTGTGCCTGGAACACGTCAGAATGCGCGACTGAGACATCGACGCAACGTCGCGTTTGGGAGCATCAGCTTTAATGAGTACAGTGTTTTCTACGTAACAACAGTTCAGCGCTGACACGCTCAGCAGTTGCGTGTCGAAGAAATCTCTTATGATATTCGAAGTATCACTGACACGCACAGTTGCATATTTTATGTCTACAGTTCAGATCAATGCGCTGCCACCTTGTGTTTTAAGCGAATACTACACTACACTACAGTTTTCAATGTAGTATTTCGCAAATAACTATTATTACGAAACTTTACATTGGGTTTGCATTTATTTATTTATTTATTTATTTATTTATTTTTTCTCCCTTTTCCTCTTTTAGCTTTTTAGCAAAAAGTAAGTGTCAACATGCAAAGCGTAACTCCACCAGCACCTTTTTTACAAGATCCAGGAGATCCAGTTTTGGAGTGGAAACTATGGTTCAGGTCATTTAAAGCATACTTAGGGGCAATAGATGGTCAGAGATACAGACCAGATAGGAAAAAGAATTTAATGTACTACCATCTGGGGGTTGAGGGACAGAACGTGTTTGATCACCTACCCCCATATGAACAACCTGAAGGTGAAAATCTGGATGAATTTGAAATAGCTATAGCTCAATTGGACAAGCATTTCACTAAAACAAAGAACGTTGTTGTGCACAGATATAAATTTTTTACAAGAATGCAAAAGTCGGATGAAAGTATTGACACTTTTATCACAGCATTAAAGGTGTTAGCCTCAAAATGTGAATTTGAGAATTTCACTTCTCAACTAATAAGGGATCAACTAGTTGCACGTTGTTACTGCAAAAAAGTTCAAGAAAGGCTGCTTACATGTAAAGACCCTACTTTAGACAAGGCAGTCGACATTGCTAAGAGTATAGAAAACTCTATTGATGACGCAAAACAACTAGAATCAGCATTAGCGAATTCCTCAATTTCAGGTGCGGTTTCGACAAAACAACTTGAATCAACTTCAGGTACTGGTTCAACACGACATCCTGAGTCATCTTCTGTGAAATCTCAGGGAAATGTTTTCAGGGGTAATACTTTTCATGACAATACAAGAAGATTTGGTACTTTTAGAGGCGGAAGAACATCTATGCAAAATAGACAATTGAATTCCAGGATGTATTGTTATAGATGTGGATCATCGATGCATGTCTCATCCTTTAGAAATTGTCCAGCGGTCAACCAACAATGTGGGCAATGTGGGAAAATGGGACATTTTGCTAAAGTTTGTTTGAGTGGTAGAAGGAGGAATGTAAGATGTGTAATTAACGAGTTTGATAACATATATGATGAGAATGTTATCGATCAAGAATATGTTGTTGTGGTAAAGAATTGTCATGAGGATGAGTTACAACATATCCCTGATCCTGAAGTTGATGTCACTATTGAGAACGACAAAATTCAACTACTAGTTGACACTGGTGCTAGAATCACAATTGTCTCGCAAGACAAGTATCAAAAGTTATGGTTCAGAAAAAGTTTGTTACCTCCTGACATTCTCACGATAGCTTTTGAAGGCAGTCGCATTGAATTGTTAGGTTATTTTTGGGCCACTATTACTGTTTTAGGCGAGAGCATCAAGGGCAAGGTTTATGTGGCCAAGAGAGGTATTAATGTTCTTGGTCTTGTTCATCAAGCTCAAATTGGTTTAACGATTAAACCTGGGTTGAAGATTCCTGTTTTTATTGATAAACAAAGGTTAGATCATGAACAAATTCATTCTACTCATAACACTCTTTCACTTTCCAGCACTCTATCCACTGATAATTTGGAGGCCAAATTCAGTAAGGTTTTTGAAAATCGATTAGGAAGAATTACGGATTTTCAACATTTTATTAAACTGAAAGAAAATGTAACTCCTGTCAAACACAAGTTGCGCAATGTTCCACTAAGTATTAGAAGTGAACTTTCGCAACATCTTCAAAATTTATGTGAACAGGGTATAATTGAGAAAATTGAGTCTAGCCTCTGGCTTTCTCCCATTGTTTTGGCGAAAAAGAGGTCTGGGGACCTGAGGATGTGTGTGGACTTGAGAAGCCTCAACGAGGCTATCTGGGTTGATGGTTTTCCCCTTCCGCGTATAGAGGACCTCATTGCTAGAGTGGGGTCTTCTTCATTTTTTACTAAACTTGATCTCAAAGCGGCTTATCATCAGGTCGAGCTTCATCCTCAGTCCCGACATCTCACTGCGTTTGTTACTCCTGATGGTGTTTTCCAATTCTGCAGGCTACCTTTTGGTCTAGCTTCTGCAGCTGCGGTCTTTCAGAGAATTATGACAGAAATGTTCAAAGGTATTTCCAACGTTGTAGTCTTTCAAGATGACATCCTTATTTTCACCAAGAAAGAGGTTGAACATGATTTAGCCCTGGAACAGGTGTTTAAAATACTAGATAGTAGAGGTGTGACCTTACAAAAAGGCAAGTGTTCCTTTAAGGTGAAGGAGATTGAATACTTAGGCCACATAATTTCTGAACAAGGTATTAAGCCTAGACCAGGGTTGGTTAAAAGTATTGTAGAAGCACCTGCCCCACAAAATAAGGAACAGCTCATGTCCTTTCTAGGTCTTTGTGAGTTTTATGCAAAATTTATGAAGGATTTTGCAAAAACAACTGAGTGTTTCAGAGCTCTACTCAAAAAGGGAGCAGCGTTCATTTGGTCAGATGAGTGTGAGAAAGGATTTCAATGTATAAAAAATCACATTGTTCAGGCTCCTGCTCTACAGGCCTTTATGGAAGGTAGACAGACTGTGGTTACGGTTGATGCTTGTGAGTACGGTTTGGGTGCTGTACTCTCGCAATTTGAGGAAGGCAAGGAGTATACAGTAGGGTTTGCTTCCAGGACTCTTCGTCCAGTTGAACGGAAGTATTCCGTAATTGAAAAAGAGTTATTGGCTTGCACCTGGAGTGTTGAAAAATTCAAATCATATTTGTGGGGAAGATCTTTTGTTTTAAGAACTGATCACCGGCCCTTAGTTGATATCTTGTCTGGGAAGAATCCTAAAAGCACCACTGCTCGTTTGGCCAGGTTTGCAACAAAATTGTTAGAATTTTCATTCTCTGTGGAGTATATTGCAGGAGGGAAAAATAGCAGAGCGGACTGTCTTTCTAGGTTACCAATCAAAGATATAGAGGAACAAGATTGGGAAAATGATATAGAAGAGTGTTTTGTAGCTTGCATTAGTCGTGAAACTGTGTCTTTTGCGGAGGATGAATGGATTGTTGAAACTGAAAAAGATATCATTCTTAGTGAAGTGATTTCTTTGATAAAAAAAGGTTGGCCAAAAGAAAAATGTCTTTCGCCAGACCTACAAATGTTTTGGAAGGTAAATAGTGAGCTTTCTCTTGAGAATGGTAAGGTTGTCAGAGGTGATAAATTGGTACCTCCCACTTGTTATCGAGAGAAGATCATATTGGATGCTCACTCTGGTCATCTAGGTTCAACTATTACGAAGAGAAAGGTAAGATCGGATTTCTGGTGGCCCAGAATGGATGTCCAGGTAGACGACCTGGTCAGACGGTGTGCACGATGTAGTGCTAGTGACAAGGTTCTTGTATTAGAAGGTTCCGTTGAACATCCTGTATCTCCTCCTGCAAGGGCATGGCAAAAGTTAGGAATGGATTTTCTAGGGCCATTTCATGTTCTTCCTGCTAATTCGAAGTATTTTCTAGTTCTTGTAGATCATCTGTCTAGATGGGTTGAAGTTGAATCCATCGGTGTACCAAATTCCAAAAGTGTCATCAATTGTCTTAATAAGATTTTTCTCAGAGAGGGTTTTCCTGAGGAAATCCTCACGGATAATGGTGTCCAATTTGTCTCACAGGAAATGAATTCTTTTTTGCATTCTTGTGGTATTAAACACACAAGGACTCCCCTTTATCATCCACAGAGCAATGGTAAAACGGAAAGATTCAATAGGGTTGTTGTAGAATGTGTTCAAGCTGCTTACAAGTCTAATGCATGTGTTTTTCAGGCAGTTAAGGATCTTGTGTGGTCATACCGCACTACTCCTCATGTAACTACCAATTTCAGTCCATTTGAACTCATGAGAGGAAGAAAAGCTTCTTCGCAAGTTTATCCTTTTTGGATGGTGAAGTCTTTTCACCAGGGGTGTGACATGAGGAGTATTTGGAATTCTGCTAATAAGAAATCTTATGAAATCAGTAAGAAGAAAAGTGAATTAATTGTCAAGTATGAAGACCACAAAATTAGTATTGGGGATTGGGTAAGAATAAAGAATCCTGTTTCTGTCAGGAAAGGTTATTCAAAGTTTTTGGATCCTCAACAAGTGGTCGAGGTCAGAAGGAATGCGGTAAAGTTGAGCAATGGTAATTGGTGGAATACATCTCGGGTGGCTAAAGATCCTGGTTTTTTGCAAAAGAAGGTATTTTGTGACAAAAATGTTGTAGGAGGAGATGGTGTTGTTAGGAGAAGCTCTAGAGAACATATCAAACCGAGCTGGTTACAAGGGTATGTGTAAATGAAGCTTCTTATTGTCTTTTCATTGCAACTGTTGATTTTGTATCTCTTAGATCTGTTTATCGTTTTTTATTCCATGTTGCAAATGCTATTTTATTAAAAGAAGGGAGGTGTGTGGTGATGTCACTTAGAGTCATCAGCAGAATGGTTCTGTGTTCTGTGGAATGTTGAATGGTTGCCCAGCTGCGCCTGGGCTGGGAAGGCAGTTGGAAGTTGCTGGATGCCTTGCTCGGGTCTTGGAGCGGCTCTCTTACTTTGACAATAAACTACTTATGGAAAATCTCCAGCTGTGTGCCCATCCATCTTTTCACTTTGGACTTGAAGCAAACCAGATTCTTAGATAACATACAGTTCAGCAGCTGCTGGATGCCTTCAAGAGCTCTGTGAGATAAATCTGCTCCCTGCCTTATTATAAGATCTTTTTCACCTCACAGAGAAATCACTTTCAAGGAGCAGACAAACTATCACTTATTATAGTTTGTCCATAGTTCCGCTCTTTCACCTTCCTGTTAATTGTACTCATGTTATCTTCACAGGCTCCACGTGCAGACCTCTCAGTTCCCTATTGTCTGCCTTTTTCAAACTGCTTCAGTCCTCAGCTTCTGTTTGGCTTTCCTCCCAGCCTTCAGGTACTCTCTTGTTTATTTACCAGTGTCAGCCATGTTATTGCTTTTCTGAATTTGAGATGGTTGTTGTAAAGAAGCTGCTTCGGAATTGTAGTTTTGTAGAAGTGTTCTTTATTAGAATTAAAACCCTGACACTGCATCTGGGCATGAACAGACTGTACTCTCAGGCTGCCGCTGTAAACTGCCAGCTAGCAACTGTCATTCTGTGTCCCACAGCCCTAGGTCCTACTTTAGAACCCTCTGACCTCATAATGGTCATGGCATTGCTGCACGGTGCCTCACAGGCTCATCACAGCAATACTCCTTAACATGCTACACATCACAACTCATCCCCTTTCTTTAACAAGAACTATTAATACAACACAATTAATCATTGTTTACATTGCTACATAAATAAATAAACTGTTCAGTAAAATTCAATTTACCCTCCAATACAGATTGTTAAAACAGTTAGGCTATACGAGGACATAATATGCAACCTTACAAATTTTTCTTAAAAAGATATTATATTCAATGTAAACGTTGCACACGTTTGTAGAAACAATAATCTTAATACTTCTACTAGTAGTAGTAGATAGAATAAAATTGCATGTTCTTTAATCACAAATAAAATTTCACAATGTATTAGTTTTTTTCACTGCACACCCAAATTTACTAACTCTATGCTCAACTTGTGGATTATCACCTCTATGGAAACTGTCCTCTGTATTTAAACCCTCCATCAAGAATTCTTCTACTTCTACCCCACCTTTGCTGGACAAATTCTCAAACTTATGTTCACTTTCATCACTCTCTGTCAACTCATCTAACATATTCCTTTCCTGTCCAGTAGGGTGTTGTATAGGAGTTTGCTGCAGCGTCACTGAATCTTCTCTCTCTTCAACATCCCTACTGTACAAACTATCTCTCTCACCACACTCCGTCAACCAATCAAACTTAATCGCAAATTCTGAGGACAGTATCTTATTTACCTTCACAGCCGTGACCGGGTCACAGTGCAAGACCACCACCCAGTTCCTGATTTGGGACCCAAATCCAAACAATCAGAGTGTGTTCCAGAATGGCCAGTGGACCATGTCAAATGATTTCTCTGTGTCTAGGGATAGGACAATGTGGGGGGACACTTGGTCTTTTACCACCGCCATCCAATTGTGTGTGTGACGTAAGTTCAACCGAGTAGCTCGACCTGGCATTAAGCCAGACTGGTCATTGTGGATTAGGGGGAGATCATCCTTATGTATAACCTTAATTGTAGCTCTCCGAAGATCTGGGGGGAGGGAACCCATCTGGGGGGAGGGAACCCGATTCACTCACCTCTCGGGTTGAGGTTTAGAAAATGAGGTCCCAGGAGATCCGAGTATCGTTTATAGAACTCGGCTGGTATTCCATTTGGCCCCGGTGTTTTCCCAGTCCACAATAAAGAGATGGCAGCATGCACCTCGTTAAGGTTGAGGTCGGCTTCCAGTGCCTCCAGAGCCTATGGCCCTAGTACTGGAGTCGGTATGTCTGCCAGGCAGTGGGCGATATCAGATGGCTCCTTAAAGGGATGTGCTGCATAGAATGATTCATAATACCTGGGCAATCTATAAATCAAAGCCGTAGGGGACTCCCTCATCATCTAGTATGATCTTTACCCAACGTACTTCCATTTCTTTTTTACTAAGCCATGCAAGGAGTTTCCCAGCTTCATCAACGACTTCATATAGTCAATGTAGTGTCGCCATCATGTACTTTCTGGCATTGTCTTAGGCCAGGTCCGGATATTCTGCGCGTAGCGTTTTGAGTTGTCTAAGCATCTGAGGGTTGGTTGAGAAGAGGGACTGTCTTTCTAAATGAAGGATCCATTGCTCTAGGTCCACCAATGATCTGATCACTCTCTTCTTCTACAAGATCAGGTTCAGAGCCCTGTAACTTAGAACGGTCTTATACGCCTCCCACAGTGTAACACTGGAGGGGACAGAGTCCTTATTTTCTGCAAAATAAAGCTTGTTTTCGTATGTAATACAGTATTAATCAACATGATGCTATGTGACTACATAATTATTTTGTGTACAATCGTAAATAGCTTTGAAGTTGTTGTGTGAAGGCACCTGAATCTTTTTTTAACCATGTGGGTATTTTACAGGCTCCCTGTCTTGGTCACCTGACCTTGAAAAAAAAGTTTATGGAACTAAGTGAGACGTTGGCTGTGGTGTGGCTGTCTTTCACCAAATGTTAGTGCTTTATGGAGCACTAGTAACAGCTACTGCAGTTTGCATGGTAAATAAAATTATATTTTTGCAGCCTTTTATATTGTGGCCACACTGCCACTTTCTGTGTGAAGTTGGAGCGTATAGGATCACAGGGTAATTTCATCATCTTTGTTATTAAAGACACTGCTGTGTTTGTGCAAATTGCTATTCTGTCTCTCACATTGTTTTGCATTTCACTTTCATGAAGAAGACGCTGCTACATGGCTGCCACAACATGATTTCAGCACACCTCCAACCCTCATACATGACACCAAACATAGGCAGTACATTAACCAACGATATTCCAAACATGCATGGCAAAGTAATTGTTTGCTCGACCTTTCAGCATGTATTTTGGGACCAATGTCAAGGGTGGCAAAGCAATCCACAAAATCTACAATACTGAGCCTCCAGCTGTTATCATCCAAGGCATAGCAACATGGACAAGATATCACTCCTTCTCAGGAATGAGTGCTTCCTATGACCTCAGTCAGGAACCCGGAAAATCCTCCATACATCCTCCAAATGCCAAGAGGTGAAGTGAAAGAAGGAAGAGCTCTAGAGAGTACCTACAGCAAAACAACAAAAGTGTTACTTGGAACCATTAAGCACATCCCAGCAAAGCTGTGGTTTCCTTTGGCAATAGAAAGACAAAGTCTTTAAGAGGAGGGGTGTTATCTTCCTGTGTGAGGCCTTGTTGGACAGGCCACACGAAGGGCTTGCTCCCTCCCCGCATGACAGGGCCCAAGCCCCGGCCCGCCAGGCGTGACCCACGAGAATCACCCGCACCCCGTCTCCCGACGGAACTCCTGCCCTCGGACCTCCATGTATCACGGGCCCAAGCCACCACCGGCCCCCTCGGCCGGGTCAAGCCGCCATCTTGGGCCCTGCGCCACGAGGCCGCGTGGTCTCCACCCGACCCTAACCCTGGGCCTGGCCGGCCCCGACATCCCGGCACCACCATCCACCCAGGAGGTGAGCGGACCACTTGGCAGGTCAATGGGAGAACGAAGCGCCAAGGACTCTCCCCCGCCAGGTGCCGATCGCCTCCAGTTCCCCCAGGCACCGGCTCCACCCCCCCGCTGGGTGTCTGGACACCTTCATCCCGGAACCTCCGACCTCCAAGTGCGAGGGTCCGGACATCAAAGGGCGCCTGCCCTATAACTGGAGCAGCTCCGGAGCAGGAAGGCAGTTGTATCCTGGAGTCGAGAGACACCGAGAGAACTCAGCCTTGACGGACTACTGGCGCTGCCGTAGCCCTATCTTGTGAACTATCGTCCTGCCTGCTGGCGCTGCCGCGGCCTTCTGCAACATCCATCCTCGTCGGGACCTGCTGGCGCTGCCGCGGCCCGTTGTAACGACCATCTTCACCGGGACCTGCTGGCGCTGCCGCGGACCGTACAACGACCATCTTCACTGGGACCTGCTGGCGCTGCCGCGGACCGTGTATCGACCATCTTCACCGGGACCTGCTGGCGCTGCCGCGGCCCGTACCAACTAGACCACCAAGCTCGAGGATTGTGAGCTACCCACCATACCATCTCAACTACCAGACTGGTAACCAGACTGTCCCGCTACCCCCTTTTCCCATCTTGAGAGACTTGAATCGAGGGGACCCCTGAGTCCAGACCTCCTTGTACCTTTTCATCGTACCTTAAGAAGTGCTTATAAAGAACGCTAACTCATCTCCTTGTGTGGTATCTGTCTGTGGGGGGGAAGTTATTTGTCTGTACGATCGCTGGAGACGGCTCTCCCCGGAGACCTCTCCCCTTGTCCTCGGCCGACCCTCCCGGTCCGTCTAACATTGGTGGCCAGCGGCGCGATCCGAATCAACGCGTAATCGTACAGAGAGTAGCTCACCCCACGACAAAACCACGATGTCAGCCAAAGATAGCGGTTCCACTGAAAAGTTCCAAATGGATAAGTTGGAAGAATATAGCCACCGCGAACTTAAACAATTCTGCATGAAACTAGGCATTGCTACCACCAGCCTGAGTACCAAAGATGATTTGAAGCGCGCCCTTGAGTCGTGGGCAGAAACTGGGATCACCGGATCCTCCGACCAAAACAGTGTCGCACCAGAGGGGAACGCCACGACTCCCGAGGAGCGGGGAACGGGCTTCTCGCAGGAGGAGATCCAGGAAAGAGAAAGGACCAGATTACACGAGTTGGAAATGGCACGACTCAAGATGGACGGTGAACTAAAGTTAGCCGAGCAGAAACTAAATCTAGAGCATCTGCGGCTCCGAGAGGAACGAGAAGAAAAACAGAGACAGAGAGAGCTTGAGGAAAAAAGAATAACACTCGAACACGAGCGCAAACTGGCGGAAATAGAACTTCGGAAACAGAATAAAGAACAGGGGGTGCCTGAGCGACCGCACACCCCAGGGGCAACCGAGAAAAAAGTCCACATCCCCAAGGATGTTGTCCGAGAGTATGTCCGAGAAGACGACATACAGCAGTGGTTCAAAGCCTACGAGATCGCCATGACCTCCCACCGGATCGACCGGAGTGATTGGGGAGCCGGACTATGGGGGAGGTTCGTCAACGAAGGTCGCGATGCCCTGTTGCAGCTCCCAGATCACCAAATGTCGTCCTACGACCACATGAAGGCTGCCCTCCTCACCCGCTACGGCCTCACACCCGAGATGTACCGCCAGAGGTTCAGAGATTGCACCCGGATCCCGGGTACAACTTGGGTGGAGTACGTAAACTATTTCAGCCGAGCCTTCGAGGGTTGGATCAAGGGGAGCCATGTAACGACCTACGAACAACTCTTTAACCTTATGGTATGGGAACACCTGTCGAACAACTGTTTCGTCGAGCTCAGGCAGCACCTCCTCGACAGTAAATTGACTGACCCCCGGCAGCTCGCCGCTGAAGCTGACCGATGGGAAAGCACCCGAGTGGGCCGGAGAGGACCACACGAGCAGAACCGAAGCAACCAAGGCCAGCACCGTCCTCGGGGAGGAGGAGGAGGCCAGGGGCGAGGGAGAGACACCCTCCCGGCAACACCCGTGACCAGCACCCCGGCCCCGGCCGGCCGGGGAAACCCCCCGATGCGTCCAGGGTTCCGAGCCAATGTCACGTGCCACCGATGCCAGCGAGTCGGCCATTACGCCAATGACCCGAGCTGCCCGCAGAACCAAACGCCCAAGCCCCGCCAGGTAGCTGCCGCCGCCCTGGGGGAAGAACGACTATCAGAGGAACAGGAAGAGTATGAGCCGGCCCAGCAAGAGTGGGAACCGGCCGCCATGGTTCTAGCGTGCCTAGGGGGAAAAGACATAGTCCCGCGGGCTCCCCTACCCGCCAACACCAGGAAATACGGTCAGTGGGTGACCATTAATGGGCATCGGGCCGAGGCCTTACGTGACACAGGCGCCAGTGTGACGGCCGTCCGCTGTCACCTGGTGAAACCCGAGCAGATCCTGCCGAACATTCTCTGCCCCGTCCGCTCAGCCGACAATTCCGAAAGTCTGTGTCAAATGGCCTGCGTCCCCTTCGAGTGGGGAGGGGTCTCCGGCCTGTTGAAAGTGACGGTCCGGGATGATGCCCCCGTGGACTGCCTCCTGGGGAATGACCTTGAGAGTTCCCCGTGGGCCACCGTCGAGAGAAGAGAGCACCTGGGGATGCTGGGCCTCCCGGACTGGGCCTGCGTAACCACCCGGTCCATGGCCGCCCGTGCCGTCCCCCGACCAGAAGAACCGGAATGGCCAGCACCTCCGCCCCCGGTCGCCCCAGTAGAAGACAACGACGAGGCCAACCCCCCGGAACCAACGACCGAAAGGGACGCGCAACCCCAGGACCTCCCCGGCCTGGCTCAGTGGCGTCAAGAAGGGGGGCCCACCCAAGAACAGTTCCGCCAGGAGCAAAAGACCTGCCCCTCCCTCGAGGGACTCCGCCAACAAGCCAGCGCCCAGAGCGCAGGGGACTCCACCGGAACTCACTGGGTCTACTGGGAGAACGACCTGCTATACAGCGAACAGAGAATCGCAGAGCTAGGGGCCGGTCGAGTACTGGTGGTACCTCTCCGCTTCAGAGACTTCCTGCTCAACCTGGCCCACGATGTCCCCCTGGCTGGACACCTGGGCCAAGACAAAACTTACAGTCGCCTAGTGACCCACTTTTTCTGGCCGAAGATGCGGAACGACGTCCTGAACCACTGCCGGTCCTGCCCCACGTGCCAGGCCAGCGGGAAGAGTGGCCGTAAGCTGAAAGCCCCTCTACAACCCTTCCCAGTGGTCACCACCCCGTTCGAGAGGGTAGGAATAGACATTGTGGGGCCCCTGGACCCCCGCACGGCACAAGGACATAGGTTCATCCTGGTACTGGTGGATCACGCCACCCGCTACCCCGAGGCGGTGCCTCTACGAACTGTAACAGCTCCGGTGGTTGGCCGGGCCCTAATGGGGATCTTCTCCCGGGTGGGCTTCCCCCGAGAAGTCGTCAGCGACCGAGGCACGAACTTCATCTCCAAATACATGAAGTCCCTCTGGCAACAGTGCGGGGTCACCTACCGATTCACGACCCCCTATCACCCCCAAGGGAACGGACTAGTGGAGCGATTCAACCGCACTCTCAAGGGGATGATTGGGGGATTGGAAGAGCCCCTCCGTCGCCAGTGGGATGTACTACTCCCGTGCCTCCTCTTCGCCTACCGAGAAGTTCCCCAGAAATCCCTCGGTTTTAGCCCTTTCGAACTCCTGTACAGGCACCCTGTGCGAGGGCCCCTCAGCCTAGTCAAAGAAGGTTGGGAGATGGCCCCCCTAAAGACCCCTCCAGACGTCTTCAAGTACCTCCTGGCCCTACGCAATCAGACCCGGCGCTTCAGGGAGATGGCCAAGGCGAACCTCGAGGCCAGCCAGGAAGACATGAAGAGATGGTATGATCACAATGCCTCCTCCGTCGAGTTCGAACCTGGTCAACGAGTGTGGGTGATGTCCCCCACCGAACCATGTGCCTTGCAAGATAAGTGGACGGGGCCCTTCAAGGTGGTCGAGCGCAAAAGCCCCGTCACTTACCTCATCGACATGGGGACCCCCCGGAACCCCCTTCGGGTCCTCCACACCAACAGACTCAAACCACACTTTGTGCGCTCAGAACTCAGCCTCCTGATGGCTACGGACAGTGGGGCAGAGGAGGACTCCGAACCCCTCCCGGATCTCCTGAAGACTCAGGAGAACGACGGTTCCGTGGACGGGGTCCGGCTCTCCGATGCCCTCACCCCAGAGCAACGCCAGGGCTGCCGGGACCTCCTGCTGCGGTTCGCTTCACTGTTCTCCCTCACTCCCGGGGTCACCCCTTGGTGCCTGCACGACGTGGACACCGGGGACAGTCCCCCTATCCGACACCGGGCCTACCGCGTACCAGATCGGGTACGGGCCTGCATACAAGAGGAAGTGGCCAAAATGCTCACGATCGGGGTCATCGAGCCCTCGGACAGTCCCTGGGCCAGCCCGGTTGTATTGGTCCCCAAAGCCGCTGCCCCCGGCACCCCACCTGAACTGAGATTCTGCGTCGACTACCGGGGCTTGAACGCTGTCACCCGAACCGACGCTCATCCTATCCCCCAAGCGGATGAATTGATCGACCGGCTGGGGGCCGCCCGCTACCTCAGTATCTTCGACCTAACAGCGGGCTACTGGCAGATCGGTCTCACACCCCGGGCTCAAGAACGGTCCGCCTTCTCTACCCCCGATGGCCACTACCACTTCAAGGTCATGCCCTTCGGCATGAAGAACGCCCCCGCTACATTTCAACGTCTTGTGAACCAGGTCTTGGCGGGGCTCGAAGAGTTCAGCGCTGCCTACCTGGACGATATCGCTGTATACAGCCGCCACTGGTCCGACCACCTCCTCCACCTCCAGGAGGTCCTACAGGCCCTCCAGCGGGCCGGCCTCACGATTAAGGCCGGCAAATGCCAAATTGGTCAAGGGTCCGTGACCTACCTGGGGCACCAGGTGGGAAGCGGGCTGGTGGCCCCACTGCAACTTAAAATTGCTGCCATCCAGTCCTGGCAGCCCCCCGTCACCCAGACCGAAGTCCGAGCCTTCTTGGGGCTCACCGGCTACTACCGGCGGTTCGTGAGGGACTACGGCAGCATTGTGGGGCCCCTCACGGGTCTCACGTCCAAGAACCAACCGAAGCGGATTAACTGGACCCCCGATTGTCAAGCGGCCTTCGAAAAGCTGAAGGCCGCCCTGTGCACCGCCCCTGTGCTCCAGGCCCCCGATTACAGTCGGGAATTCGTGGTACAGACAGACGCCTCCGACCACGGCATCGGAGCGGTTCTTTCCCAAGTGAACCCCGAGGGTCATGACCAGCCGGTGGCCTTCATCAGCCGACGTCTCCTGGCCTGAGAACAGCGCTGGAGCACAATCGAGAGGGAGGCCTTCGCCGTGGTGTGGGCCCTCAAAAAGCTCCGGCCCTATCTCTTCGGTACCCACTTCCGGGTACAAACCGACCATAGACCCCTGCAGTGGCTGATGCAGATGCGGGGGGAGAACCCAAAACTATTGCGCTGGTCCATCTCCCTGCAGGGAATGGACTTCACCGTGGAGCACCGACCGGGCCAAGACCACGCCAACGCAGATGGCCTGTCACGCTTCTTCCGCCTCGACGAGGAGAGTCCCCAAGAAGATGGGTGACTCTCCCCGCCTTCAGCTGGGGGGGACGCATGTTGGACAGGCCACACGAAGGGCTTGCTCCCTCCCCGCATGACAGGGCCCAAGCCCCGGCCCGCCAGGCGTGACCCACGAGAATCACCCGCACCCCGTCTCCCGACGGAACTCCTGCCCTCGGACCTCCATGTATCACGGGCCCAAGCCACCACCGGCCCCCTCGGCCGGGTCAAGCCGCCATCTTGGGCCCTGCGCCACGAGGCCGCGTGGCCTCCACCCGACCCTAACCCTGGGCCTGGCCGGCCCCGACATCCCGGCACCACCATCCACCCAGGAGGTGAGCGGACCACTTGGCAGGTCAATGGGAGAACGAAGCGCCAAGGACTCTCCCCCGCCAGGTGCCGATCGCCTCCAGTTCCCCCAGGCACCGGCTCCACCCCCCCGCTGGGTGTCTGGACACCTTCATCCCGGAACCTCCGACCTCCAAGTGCGAGGGTCCGGACATCAAAGGGCGCCTGCCCTATAACTGGAGCAGCTCCGGAGCAGGAAGGCAGTTGTATCCTGGAGTCGAGAGACACCGAGAGAACTCAGCCTTGACGGACTACTGGCGCTGCCGTAGCCCTATCTTGTGAACTATCGTCCTGCCTGCTGGCGCTGCCGCGGCCTTCTGCAACATCCATCCTCGTCGGGACCTGCTGGCGCTGCCGCGGCCCGTTGTAACGACCATCTTCACCGGGACCTGCTGGCGCTGCCGCGGACCGTACAACGACCATCTTCACTGGGACCTGCTGGCGCTGCCGCGGACCGTGTATCGACCATCTTCACCGGGACCTGCTGGCGCTGCCGCGGCCCGTACCAACTAGACCACCAAGCTCGAGGATTGTGAGCTACCCACCATACCATCTCAACTACCAGACTGGTAACCAGACTGTCCCGCTACCCCCTTTTCCCATCTTGAGAGACTTGAATCGAGGGGACCCCTGAGTCCAGACCTCCTTGTACCTTTTCATCGTACCTTAAGAAGTGCTTATAAAGAACGCTAACTCATCTCCTTGTGTGGTATCTGTCTGTGGGGGGGAAGTTATTTGTCTGTACGATCGCTGGAGACGGCTCTCCCCGGAGACCTCTCCCCTTGTCCTCGGCCGACCCTCCCGGTCCGTCTAACAGGCCTCTTTTTAGGTCTCGCCTGGCTATCGCGTAAGCGATCGCGCAACGAGACTTACGTAGGGGCTTCAGAAAATGCTCCCAAAGGCTTCCCAGGCGGATCGGGTGGCGGTTACGCACACAACCACATTCATTCCATTTGCCACCAGCTACTTCCTGCGCGTGCGCCGCCTCACGCATTCAGAGAGATTTAGTAAGGGGCACAAGACCTTAGGAATGCGGTTTATGGCCAGTGCATGTGAGGCATTCAAGCGCAAAGCTGGCATCTGGCATCGGACTTGAAAGCAGCAGACTGCTTTCGCCAGTGCGCGCTCGGCCTCACTTCCTGCATCCCCTCTTACAACAATTAACTTTCGTTATAACTCACACCCCATATGCTCGTTCCCTCCCACCCTTCCTTTGATGTCCGCTTTTCTTGTTGTTTACAAACCACGCCACACACTGCTGCACGCCACACTGCTGCACGCCACACACTGCTGCACGTCGCACACCGCTGCACACTGCACACTACTGCACGCCACACACTGCTGCGCACACTGGTGCATTACACACTGCTGCATTACACACTGCAGCACGCCGCACACTGCTGCATGCCGTACACTGCTGCACGCTTCACACTGCTACACGAAACACTGCTGCACTCCTCACACTGCTGCTTGGCACACACTGCTGCACGCCACACACTGCTGCACGCCACACACTGCTGCACGCCTCACACTGCTGCACGCCTCACACTGCTGCACGCCAGACACTGCTGCACGCCGCACACTGCTGCACGCTGCACACTACCGCACGCCACACACTACTGCGCACACTGGTGCATTACACACTGCTGCATTACACACTGCAGCACGCCGCACACTGCTGCATGCCGTACACTGCTGCACACCTCACACTGCTACACGAAAGACTGCTGCACGCCTCACACTGCTGCTTGCCACACACTGCTGCTTGCCACAAACTGCTGCACGCCTCACACTGCTGCATGCCTCACACTGCTGCACGCCTCACACTGCTGCACGCCGCACACTGCTGCATGCTGCACACTGCTACACGTCACACACTGCTGCACGCCACACACTGCTGCACGCCACACACTGCTGCATGCCGCTGAATGCCACACACTGCTGCAAGCCACACACTGCTGCACGCCACACACTGCTGCACGCAGCACACTGCTGCACGCCGCACACTGCTACATGAAACACTGCTGCACGCCACACACTGCTGCACGCCACACACTGCTGCACGCCACACACTGCTGCATGCCGCACAGTGCTACACGAAACACTGCTGCACGCCACACACTGCTGCACGCCGCACACTGCTGCACGCCAAACACTGCTGCACACTGCTGCATTACTCACTGCTGCATGCTGCATGACACTGCTGCACGCAGCATACTGCTGCAGGCAGCACACTGCTGCACGCCGCTGCACACCACACAGTGCTGCATGCCTCACACTGCTAGACGAAACACTGCTGCATGCCACATACTGCTGCACACCGCACACTGCTGCACGCCACACACTGCTGCACGCCACACACTGCTGCACGCCTCACCCTGCTGCACGCCTCACACTGCTGCACGCCTCACACTGCTGCACGCCGCACACTGCAGCACGCCTCACACTGCTGCACGCCGCACACTGCTGCACGCCGCACACTGCTACACGGCACACACTGCTGCACGCCGCACACTGCTGCACGCCGCACACTGCTGCACGCTGCACACTACCGCATGCCACACACTGCTGCGCACACTGCTGCATTACACACTGCTGCATTACACACTGCTGCACGCCGCACACTGCGGCACGCCGCACACTGCTGCACGCCTCACACTGCTACACGAAACACTGCTGCACGTCTCACACTGCTGCACACCACACACTGCTGCATGCCTCACACTGCTGCATGCCTCACACTGCTGCATGCCTCACACTGCTGCACGCCTCACACTGCTGCACGCCGCACACTGCTGCATGCCTCACACTGCTGCATGCCGCACACTGCTGCACACCGCACACTGCTGCACGCCTCACACTGCTGCACGCCGCACACTGCTGCATGCTGCACACTGCTATACGTCACACACTGCTGCACGCCACACACTGCTGCACGCCACACACTGCTGCATGCCGCTGAATGCCACACACTGCTGCACGCCACACACTGCTGTACGGCACACACTGCTGCACGCAGCACACTGCTGCACGCCGCACACTGCTACATGAAACACTGCTGCACGCCACACACTGCTGCATGCCACACACTGCTGCACGCCACACACTGCTGCATGCCGCACAATGCTACACGAAACACTGCTGCACGCCACACACTGCTGCACGCCAAACACTGCTGCACGCCAAACACTGCTGCACACTGCTGCATTACTCACTGCTGCATGCTGCATGACACTGCTGCACGCAGCACACTGCTGCACGCAGCACACTGCTGCACGCTGCTGCACACCACACAGTGCTGCATGCCTCACACTGCTATACGAAACACTGCTGCATGCCACACACTGCTGCACGCCGCACACTGCTGCACGCCACACACTGCTGCACGCCTCACCCTGCTGCACGCCTCACACTGCTGCACGCCGCACACTGCAGCACGCCGCACACTGCAGCACGCCTCACACTGCTGCATGCCGCACACTGCTGCATGCCGCACACTGCTGCACGCCACATACTGCTGAATGCCGCACACTGCTGCACGCCGCACACTGCTGCACGCTGCACACTACCGCATGCCACACACTGCTGCGCACACTGCTGCATTACACACTGCTGCATTACACACTGCTGCACGTCGCACACTGCTGCACGCCTCACACTGCTGCACACCTCACACTGCTACACGAAACACTGCTGCACGCCTCACACTGCTGCACGCCACACACTGCTGCATGCCTCACACTGCTGCACACCTCACACTGCTGCACGCCTCACACTGCTGCACGCCTCACACTGCTGCAAGCCGCACACTGCTGCATGCCTCACACTGCTGCACGCCACACAGTGCTGCACGCCGCACACTGCTGCACGCCGCAAACTGCTGCACACCGCACACTGCCACACGCCACACACTGCTGCACGCCACACACTGCTGCATGCCGCTGCACGCCACACACTGCTGCACGCCACACACTGCTGCATGCCACACACTGCTGCACGCAGCACACTGCTGCATGCCGCACACTGCTGCACACCGCACACTGCTGCACACCGCACACTGCTACATGAAACACTGCTGCACGCCACACACTGCTGCATGCCACACACTGCTGCACACCGCACACTGCTGCACGCCGCACACTACCGCACGCCGCACACTGCTGCGCACACTGCTGCATTACACACTGCTGCATTACACACTGCTGCATTACACACTGCTGCACGCCACACACTACTGCACGCCACACACTGCTGCACGCCACACACTGCTGCACGCCGCACAATGCTACACGAAACACTGCTGCACGGCACACATTGCTGCACGCAGCACACTGCTGCACGCCGCACAATTCTGCACGCCGCTGCACGCCACACAGTGCTGCATGCCTCACACTGCTACACGCCACACACTGCTGCACGCCACACACTGCTACACGCCACACACTGCTGCACGCCACACACTGCTGCACGCCACACACTGCTGCACACAGCACACTGCTGCACGCCACACACTGCTGCACGCCGCACACTGCTGCACGCCGCACACTGCTACACGAAACACTGCTGCACGCCACACACTGCTGCACGCCACACACTGCTGCACGCCACACAATGCTACACGAAACACTGCTGCACGCCACACACTGCTGCACGGCACACACTGCTGCACACCACACACTGCTGCACACCAAACACTGCTGCACACTGATGCATTACTCACTGCTGCATGCTGCACGACACTGCTGCACGCAGCACACTGCTGCACACCGCACACTGCTGCACGCCATAGTGCTGCATGCCACACAGTGCTGCATGCCTCACACAGCTGCACGCCACACACTGCTGCACGCCGCTGCACGCCACACAGTGCTGCATGCCACACAGTGCTGCATGCCTCACACAGCTGCACGCCACACTGCTGCACGCCGCACACTGCTGCACACCGCACACTGCTGCACGCCTCACACTGCTGCACGCCGCACACTGCTGCACGCCGCACACTGCTACACGCCACACACTGCTGCACGCCTCACCCTGCTGCACGCCTCACACTGCTGCATGCCGCACACTGCAGCACACCTCACACTGCTGCACGCCGCACACTGCTGCACGCCGCACACTGCTACACGCCACACACAGCTGCACGCCGCACACTGCTGCACGCCGCACACTGCTGCACGCTGCACACTACCGCATGCCACACACTGCTGCACACACTGCTGCATTACACACTGCTGCATTACACACTGCTGCACGCCGCACACTGCGGCACGCCGCACACTGCTGCACGCCTCACACTGCTACACGAAACACTGCTGCACGTCTCACACTGCTGCACACCACACACTGCTGCAAGCCTCACACTGCTGCATGCCTCACACTGCTGCATGCCTCACACTGCTGCATACCTCACACTGCTGCACGCCGCACACTGCTGCATGCCTCACACTGCTGCACGCCGCACACTGCTGCATGCCGCACACTGCTGCACGCCTCACACTGCTGCATGCCGCACACTGCTGCATGCTGCATGCTGCACACTGCTATACGTCACACACTGCTGCACGCCACACACTGCTGCACGCCACACACTGCTGCATGCCGCTGAATGCCACACACTGCTGCACGCCACACACTGCTGCACGCAGCACACTGCTGCATGCCGCACACTGCTGCACGCCGCACACTGCTACATGAAACACTGCTGCACGCCACACACTGCTGCACGCCACACACTGCTGCATGCCGCACAATGCTACACGAAACACTGCTGCACGCCACACACTGCTGCACGCTGCACACTGCTGAACGCCAAACACTGCTGCACACTGCTGCATTACTCACTGCTGCATGCTGCATGACACTGCTGCACGCAGCATACTGCTGCACGCAGCACACTGCTGCAGGCCGCACACTGCTGCATGCCGCTGAACACCACACAGTGCTGCATGCCTCACACTGCTACACGAAACACTGCTGCATGCCACACACTGCTGCATGCCACACACTGCTGCACGCCACACACTGCTGCACGCCTCACCCTGCTGCACGCCTCACACTGCTGCACGCCGCACACTGCAGCACGCCTCACACTGCTGCATGCCGCACACTGCTGCACGCCGCACACTGCTACACGCCACATACTGCTGCACGCCGCACACTGCTGCACGCCGCACACTGCTGCACGTCGCACACTGCTGCACACTGCACACTACCGCATGCCACATACTGCTGCGCACACTGCTGCATTACACACTGCTGCATTACACACTGCTGCACGCCGCACAATGCTGCACGCCGCACACTGCTGCATGCCTCACACTGCTGCACACCTCACACTGCTACACGAAACACTGCTGCATGCCTCACACTGCTGCACGCCACACACTGCTGCATGCCTCACACTGCTGCACGCCTCACACTGCTGCACACCTCACACTGCTGCACGCCTCACACTGCTGCACGCCGCACACTGCTGCATGCCTCACAGTGCTGCATGCTGCACACTGCTGCACGCTGCACACTGCTGCACGCCGCAAACTGCTGCACGCCGCACACTGCCACACACTGCTGCACGCCACACGCTGCTGCACGCCACACACTGCTGCATGCCGCTGCACGCCACACACTGCTGCACGCCACACACTGCTGCATGCCACACACTGCTGCATGCCGCACACTGCTGCATGCAGCACACTGCTGCATGCCGCACACTGCTGCACGCCGCACACTGCTGCACACCGCACACTGCTACACGAAACACTGCTGCACGCCACACACTGCTGCACGCCACACACTGCTGCACGCTGCACACTGCTGCACGCCGCACACTACCGCACGCCACAGACTGCTGCGCACACTGCTGCATTACATACTGCTGCATTACACACTGCTGCACGCCACACACTGCTGCACGCCACACACTGCTGCACGCCGCACAATGCTACACGAAACACTGCTGCATGGCACACACTGCTGCACGCAGCACACTGCTGCACACTGCACACTGCTGCACGCCGCTGCACGCCACACAGTGCTGCATGCCTCACACTGCTACACGAAACACTGCTGCACGCCACACACTGCTGCACGCCGCACACTGCTGCATGCCACACACTGCTGCACGCCACACACTGCTGCATGCCGCACACTGCTGCACACCTCACACCTCACACTGCTGCATGCCTCACACTGCTGCATGCCGCACACTGCTGCACGCCGCACACTGCTGCACACAGCACACTGCTACACGAAACACTGCTGCACGCCACACACTGCTGCATGCCACACACTGCTGCACACCACACACTGCTGCACGCCGCACAATGCTACACGAAAAACTGCTGCACGGCACACACTGCTGCACGGCAGACACTGCTGCATGCCGCACACTGCTGCATGCCAAACACTGCTGCACACTGCTGCATTACTCACTGCTGCATGCTGCACGACACTGCTGCATGCAGCACACTGCTGCACGCAGCACACTGCTGCACGCCGCTGCACGTCGCATACTGCTGCACGCCACTGCACGCCACACAGTGATGCATGCCTCACACTGCTACATGAAACACTGCTGCATGCCACACACTGCTGCATGCCGTACATTGCTGCATGCCACACACTGCTGCACGCCACACACTGCTGCACGCCGCACACTGCTGCATGTCTCACACTGCTGTACGCCTCACACTGCTGCACGCCTCACACTGCTGCACGCCGCACATTGCTGCACACCTCACACTGCTGCACGCCACACACTGCTGCATGCCGCACACTGCTGCACGCCGCACACTGCTACACGAAACACTGCTGCATGCCACACACTGCTGCATGCCACACACTGCTGCACGCCACACACTGCTGCACGCCGCACAATGCTACACGAAACACTGCTGCACGCCACACACTGCTGCACGAAACACTGCTGCACGCCACACACTGCTGCACGGCACATACTGCTGCACACCGCACACTGCTGCACGCCAAACACTGCTGCACACTGCTGCATTACTCACTGCTGCATGCTGCACGACACTGCTGCACGCAGCACACTGCTGCACGCCGCACACTGCTGCACGCCACACACTGCTGCACGCCGCTGCACGCCATAGTGCTGCATGCCACACAGTGCTGCATGCCTCACACAGCTGCACCCCACACACTGCTGCACGCGGCTGCATGCCACACAGTGCTGCATGCCACACAGTGCTGCATGCCTCACACAGCTGCACGCCACACTGCTGCACGCCGCACACTGCTGCACGCCGCACACTGCTGCACGCCTCACACTGCTGCACGCCGCACACTGCTGCACGCCACACACTGCTGCACGCCACACACTGCTGCATGCCGCTGCACGCCACACACTGCTGCTCACCACACACTGCTGCACGCCACACACTGCTGCACGCCACACACTGCTGCACGCCGCACACTGCCGCACGCCGCACACTGCACTAGATGGAAAACATGAAAGGGGGGAGAGAGTTGGGAGGAGTGGGGGTGTTCTATCAGAGAGAGCATTGCTCACTTCCCCATACTGCTGCAAGGATCAGGCGGGCGGCTGTGCTGCTGCCCGCAGCCTGTACCACAGCAGTCAGGATAAAGGGCTGGTGTCTCCAGGAACCGAATTCTCAGGTCCTGAGTTTGCTGTTGGTCCTTTTTCCTTAAAGACTGTTTACAAGAGGTAGCGTCCATTTGCATAAAGCAGAACCACGTAGCACACTGCTGCACGCCGCACACTGCTGCACGCCGCACACTGCTGCACACCGCTGCACGCCACACAGTGCTGCATGCCACACAGTGCTGCATGCCTCACACAGCTGCACACCACACACTGCTGCACGCCGCTTCACGCCACACAGTGCTGCATGCCACACAGTGCTGCATGCCTCACACAGCTGCACGCCACACACTGCTGCACGCCGCACACTGCTGCACGCCTCACACTGCTGCACGCCTCACACTGCTGCACGCCTCACACTGCTGCACGCCGCACACTGCTGCACACCGCACACTGCTACACGCCACACACTGCTGCACGCCACACACTGCTGCACGCCACACACTGCTGCACACAGCACACTGCTGCACGCCGCACACTGCTGCACGCCGCACACTGCTACACGAAACACTGCTGCACACCACAAACTGCTGCATGCCACACACTGCTGCACGCCACACACTGCTGCACGCCACACACTGCTGCACGCCGCACAATGCTACACGAAACACTGCTGCACGCCACACACTGCTGCACGGCACACACTGCTGCACGCCGCACACTGCTGCACGCCAAACACTGCTGCACACTGCTGCATTACTCACTGCTGCATGCTGCAGGACACTGCTGCACGCCGGACACTGCTGCACGCCGCACACTGCTGCACGCCACTGCATGCCACACAGTGCTGCATGCCACACAGTGCTGCATGCCTCACACAGCTGCATGCCACACACTGCTGCACGCCGCTGCACGCTACACAGTGCTGCATGCCACACAGTGCTGCATGCCTCACACAGCTGCACGCCACACACTGCCGCATGCCGCACACTGCTGCACGCCTCACACTGCTGCACGCCTCACACTGCTGCACGCCTCATAGTGCTGCATGCCTCACACAGCTGCACGCCATACCCTGCTGCACGCCTCACACTGCTGCATGCCTCACACTGCTGCACGCCTCACACTGCTGCACGCCGCACACTGCTGCACGCTGCACACTGCTACACGCCACACACTGCTGCATGCCACACACTGCTGCTTGCCACACACTGCTGCATGCCACTGCACGCCACACACTGCTGCACATGACACACTGCTGCACGCCACACACTGCTGCACGCAGCACACTGCTGCACGCCGCACACTGCCGCATGCTGCACACTGCACTAGATGGAAAACATGAAAGGGGGGAGAGAGTTGGGAGGAGTGGGGTTGTTCTATCAGAGAGAGTATTGCCCACTCCCCCATACTGCTGCAAGGATCAGGCGGGCGGCTGTGCTGCTGCCCGCAGCCTGTACCACAGCAGTCAGGATAAAGGGCTGGTGTCTCCAGGCACCGAAATCTCAGGTCCTGAGTTTGCTGTTGGTCCTTTTTCCTTAAAGACTGTTTACAATAGGTAGCGTCCATTTGCATAAAGCAGAACCACGCAGCACACTGCTGCACGCCGCACACTGCTGCACGCCACACAGTGCTGCATGCCACACAGTGCTGCATGCCTCACACAGCTGCACGCCACACACTGCTGCACGCCACACAGTGCTGCACGCCACACAGTGCTGCAGGCCTCATACAGCTGCACGCCACACACTGCTGCACGCCGCACACTGCTGCACGCCGCACACTTCTGCACGCCGCACACTGCTGCACGCCTCACACTGCTGCACGCCTCACACTGCTACATGCCGCACACTGCTGCACGCCGCACACTGCTGCATGCCGCACACTGCTACACGGTGCACACCACACACTGCTGCACGCCACACACTGCTGCATGCCGCTGCACGCCACACACTGCTGCACACCACACACTGCTGCACACCATACACTGCACACTGCTGCACGCAGCACACTGCTGCATGCCACACACTGCTGCACGCCTCACACTGCTGCACGCCGCACACTGCTACATGAAACACTGCTGCACACCACACACTGCTGCATGCCACACACTGCTGCACGCCACACACTGCTGCACACCACACACTGCTGCACGCCGCACAATGCTACACGAAACACTGCTGCACGCCACACACTGCTGCACGCCGCACAATGCTGCACGCCAAACACTGCTGCACACTGCTGCATTACTCACTGCTGCATGCTGCACGACACTGCTGCACACTGCTGCACGCCGCACACTGCTGCACGCCGCACACTGCTACACGCCACACACTGCTACACACCACACACTGCTGCATGCCACACACTGCTGCATGCCGCTGCACGCCACACACTGCTGCACACCACACACTGCTGCACACCACACACTGCTGCATGCAGCACACTGCTGCACGCCGCACACTGCTGCACGCCTCACACTGCTGCACGCCGCACACTAATACACGAAAAACTGCTGCATGCCACACACTGCTGCATGCCACACACTGCTGCACGCCACACACTGCTGCACGCCACACACTGCTGCACGCCGCACAATGCTACACGAAACACTGCTGCACGCCACACACTGCTGCACGCCGCACAATGCTGCACGCCAAACACTGCTGCATTACTCACTGCTACATGCTGCACGACACTGCTGCACACTGCTGCACGCAGCACACTGCTGCACGCAGCACACTGCTGCATGCCGCACACTGCTGCACGCCACTGCACACCACACAGTGCTGCATGCCTCACACTGCTACACGAAACACTGCTGCACGCCACACACTGCATCACACCGCACACTGCTGCACACCACACACTGCTGCACGCCGCACACTGCTGCACGCCGCACACTGCTGCATGCCACACACTGCTGCACGCTGCACGCTGCACACTGCTGCACGCCGCACACTGCTGCACGCCGCACACCGCTGCACTCTACACACTGCTTTTATGCGAGTTTACGCTACTGACATTGTAAATGACAATTCCTTTTATTTGTTTTAAAACCAAAACATAAATAAAAGGCATTATAATTTTACAATGCCAATAGCTCAAACTCTTATAAATGCGAGACCTATTGCATTGCAAATGCTTGTATATGATTGCCACAGTTTTCACCTGAAAGCCAATTAGAGTGAAACATAATCAACATAATTCAAATGAACAGCGTAGGCGTTTGTATAGTGAAAGGTGGTGTTTTTTCAATAGTGATGTCAAAGTTTGGACTCATACATTTTTTTACAGCCAGGATCATTGATTGACTAACTCTCAATCCATCAGTTCAAAGGTCCTCATACAAGTATGCCAACATTTAGTTTGGGGACACAGGAGGACCAAAAACTCTGAATCCAGACAGCATCCCTGGAGGCACTAAATTCAGGCAATTATGACTTATCTCCATGACAAGGGGAATACCCCAAGGACCTGGTACCTTGGGATATTCCTCATTCTATGCACAATACCGGGTGCTTCTCTGTGTTGTTTACCCCAGTTTTGGGGAGAACATTGCTGACGTTGTCCACCTGGTAAGAGTAGATGGAAAACATGAAAGGGGGGAGAGAGTTGGGAGGAGTGGGGGTGTTCTATCAGAGAGAGCATTGCCCACTCCCCCATACTGCTGCGAGGATCAGGCGGGCGGCTGTGCTGCTGCCCGCAGCCTGTACCACAGCAGTCAGGATAAAGGGCTGGTGTCTCCAGGAACCGAATTCTCAGGTCCTGAGTTTGCTGTTGGTCCTTTTTCCTTAAAGACTGTTTACAATAGGTAGCGTCCATTTGCATAAAGCAGAACCATCGTGCCAGGCATACACCAGTATGCTCTGTGGCCTACTGTTTTGAAGAAGAAGTAAATAAAAAGGATGGCACTAACAGCGGCGTAGAAAGGGGGGTGCGGTGGGTGCGGCCCGCCCCGGGTGTCATCACTGAGAGGGGTGACAAAATGGAAAAAAATATGTTTTTGAAACAAAAAAAATTATGGGCTCACAACACTTTTTGGGGAAAAAATATTATTTAAAACGAGTGGTGCGTAGCAAAGAAAAAAACTGAAAGGCAAAGCTTTATGGGGCAGATTTACAAGCCCCTTGCGCCACTTTTGCGTCAGTTTTAACATGGGAAACATGACGCAAAAGTGGCGCAAGGGGCTTGTAAATCGGCCCCTAAGTATCTTAATTGTCCTTCTTTTAATAATTTCAAGGTGGGGGGGGGTGACAAGAATTTTTCCGCACCGGGTACCACCTGACCTTGGCCACTGGACACTAATTCTACTGCAATCTATAACTCCCTGGGGTGAGTAACAAAAAAGCATGGCTCCACTGTGATTGCTCTTACTAAAACGATAATGAATGCCTAATACTGGGCCTGCAGAGATGAATAATAAACATCAGTATCGCTGATTGATTGGATTATGAGCCGGACTCACTGGGGAGTGAGCTGCTGAGTTCCCTCTGTGCAGCCCTGTGTTGTGGCTGCGGCCGCGTTTGTCACGCAGACGGTGATAGATTTCTCAGCCGCACCAGAACAGATGGAGATATTGCAGATCTGACTTGAAAAAGCACAGAGTAAGCTGATCAGCGAAATTATATGTCATTAATTGCAATTCTCCTTTGTCCTCGCTAACCAGCCCTACTTATTTCTTTATAACTTTCTTCAGGATCTATGCAGCTAGAGGACATACCAAAACAAGTGCAGATTTTGGTGAAATATTTAGTTTTCTGTAGTACATAATAGTATAATTTCGGCTTTTTCTCACGAACAGACCAGAGAGATGGGGCACAGAGAGGTAAAGTGACACCCCTTTGATGCAACATGCAAGTCTGTTGAGATTCTGCCTAGCTGCCGCTAGGTGACGCTGACCATTCAGCGGTGTCAGGGACTGTGACGGGGCAGGCGGCCTAATACTTTGGGGCCGGACGACATAAGGCAAGTGACCACTCTGATTATACTCCGGCCGACAGGTCACGTGCGACCGTAGCCCGTTTATTTTATTTAGAGAGAGAGAGAGAGAGAGAGAGAGAGAGAGAGAGAGAGAGAGAGAGAGATAGAGAGAGAGATAGAGACGTAGCTCTGACATCAGTGTCCAATGTCTCAGGACGCCTCTGGTTCAGACCGCCCTGGTAGTCCTCTACTGCCATCCACTTGACAGGCGTAGTCTTTCAGTTTCTGGCTGGGAGCCGGGTTCGGCCTTAGTTGGTATCTTTGGCTCTGAGACACCGGTTCCTGCCGAGTCGGCGTGCCGCTGCCAGGCGGTCCAGCGGGACCGGACTCTTCCACGACCCCATTGTGGCTGGGGCCTCTCGGACTCTCGCCCTCACAACCGGGCTGTGACGTTGCTCGGGTGCCCGGTGCGTCGTCCACTTCGGCCTGTCTCCGTGGAGGGTCGGGCTCCCCACTGTCCTCGTCACCCTCCTGGTCGCTGCGAATCCTTGGCGCATCGTTTGGTATCACCTTGAACCATGACACATTTCTCACCACGGTATGCCGCCCCTTCTGCGCGGTGATCATTGTCCCGTTCACCCGGGTCACCACCCATCCTTCAGGCTCGTAGGGTGCCCGGAATTTCCAGCCGGGGTGCCGGTCCTTCAGGATTACTCCCGACCCCACTTGAATGTTCGGGGTCCTGGGGCCTCGGCGCGCGGAGGCCTTGTCGTTGGTCCGTTGGCGCCGTCTCTGTGTACGCACCGGGTCTCGGTCCGGCGGCGCCCAGGCAGCTGCTTCAGGGAGGAGATCTCGCGGATGTCGCTTCAGAAGGAGCGTTGCCGGGGCAAATCCTGTTGTAGCATGCGGTGTTTGCCGGTATGCAAACAGGAACTGGTGTAGGCACGTTTCGAAGTCTCTGTGTTGATCCACCCCTATGCGCATCGCTCTGTTCAGGGTCCTCATGAAACGCTCTACCTCCCCATTGGCCCGGGGCCACTGGGGCACGATTTTCCGGTGCCTGACCCCTCTGCGTAGTAGAAAGTCCTGAAACTCCTGGCCTTGAAACGGCGGGCCACTGTCCGACTTTATCTCCTCCGGCAGACCGAACGTTGCAAATATCTATTCCAGGATGGGTTGTACCTGAGTGAATGCCGTGGAGGACACCACCTCGACCACCGGGAACTTGGAGCACGAGTCAATGATGACCATCGTGTGTCGTCCGTCCGGAAAACTGCCAAAGTCGATGCTCACCTTCGTCCAGGGCATGTCGCAGGGCTCTTCCGTAATGACCGGTGCAGGAATGGGGTCAGCCCGCACTTCTTCCTCCACTAGCTTGTCCATGGCCGGGAACCATACTTTGGACCTGAGCCTCGCCTTCGTCTTTCCAGCCCCTTGGTGGCCCTGGTGGGCTAGCGTTACCAGCCGCCTCTGGAGGTCCTGTGGGACCACTATGTTCTGGCCTCTTAACACCAAGCCAGAATCGCCCGTGCTCAGCTCGTGCCGCACTTTCCACAGCTGCCTCCTTGCATTCTGCTCGTCTTCAACCAGGCCTGCCACCCCATCCAGGAACCTGTGCCATCGACCCGTGGCAAGAGCGTCTTTGACCCGTTGAAGTGTGGTATCTCGTTCCGTAGCTTCACACAGCTCCGCCTTCGTGATTGCCAACGGGCACGCATCTTCCTCCACCATCTGCACGAACGCCTCCGTCCGCAAGCTGTCTTCTGACAGGGCCTGCTCGTCCCCCGATGGTGGGTGCCTTGACAGGAAGTCCGCCGGGTTGTTGGCCCCTGGACGAAAGATCAGTTGGAACGAGTACGCCTGAAGCTGCACCGCCCATCGTTCGATCCGTGGGGGTGCCAGCCTATTCGACCCGTTGAACTGCGGCACTAGGGGCTTGTGGTCTGTTATGACTTTGAACGAGTGTCCGAACAGATACAGATGAAAATGCTGGCAGGCCCAGCGAATGGCCAGGGCCTCGCGTTCGATCTGGGCATACCTCGTTTCCGTTGGAGACAGTGCCCGACTGGCGTATGACATGGGCGCGTAGACTCCTGGCTTTGCTTCCTGCAGCAACACCGCGCCGAGCCCCACCGGGCTAGCGTCTACCACCAGCTCTGTGTTCCTTTCCGGGTGGAAGTACGCCATAGTTGTTTGGTCTAGTAGTGCCTTCTTCACCTCCTGGAACGTAGTGTCCTCCCGTGGTGTCCATGCCCACGGCGTCCTGGTCTTCGTTAACTGCCTCAGGGGCTCCGCCAGCGTGGCGAGGTTTGGCAGAAACCGGCCACAATAGGTTGCCATGCCCAGAAAGCTTCTTATCGCTGTCGGATTCTGTGGCACCGGAGCATTCCGGATCGCCGCCGCTTTACGAGGGTCCACCTTGAGCCTCTCCCTAGAGAATACATAGCCGAAAAAGTCAATTGAGCTTTGATAGAACGCACACTTCTTCCGGTGTAGCGTGAGGCCGCACTCCACCAGCCGCTGCAGGGTCGCCCGCAGTCTGGCGTGATGTTCCTCCAGACTCTTGGAATATATGAGGATGTCGTCGCTCAGATTGATCACTCCGACAAGTCCCGACAGGGTTTCCTGAATCACGTTCTGAAAAACCTCTGCCGCCGCCGACACCCCGAAGCTGAGCCGGGTGTACCTCCGCAACCCCACGTGTGTCGAGAAGGTAGTAATGTATCTGCTCTCCGGGGCCAACTCAAGCTGATGGTATCCCGAGTTGAGGTCCAATTTCGAAAACCACTGGGCCCCATTCAAGTCCGTGACGATGTCATCCATTATCAGTGTCACACGCCGCTCCCGTCGGATGGCTTGATTGGGGAGTCGCATGTCGACACGTAGGCGGATAGCACCCGGTTGCTTCGGTTTGGGCGCCACCACCAGGGGCGACACCCATGGCGTGAGCCCCGACACCTTCTCGATAACTCCCAAGTCCTCGAGCGCTTGCAGCTCCTTTTCCACCAGCGGACGGATGTGCAGGGGGATCCTCCGGTGCCAGAGTGCTCTTGGCTGGACACTTCTGTCTATGTGCAGTTTCACTTGCAGGCCCTTTAGCTTCCCTAGCCCCTTGAAAAGTTGTGGAAAGTCTTTTAGGATGTTTTCCGCATGGATGTCATGCACCTGCCTCGCAAAGAATACTAATTCGAGGTCCTCTGCCGTATGGCACCCTACCAGCGTGCCTGTTCCACCTTCCGTGACATGGAACGTCACTGTCAGCGTGTGCGTCTCGCTGGACACTTCCACCTCTATCATGCCTCGCAGGGGGAGTGGCTCCATGCCCCCGTACGTGAAGATCCTGGTTTTACTCTGGATGAGCTTTGGCTTGGGCTGTAGCTGGTCGAACTGGTGTGAGTCCATGACATTCACGGACGCCCCTGTGTCTATTAGTGCTTGTACCGGCGACCCATTGATCAGGACTTGGCACATGGGCGGTGGGCGCCTCCTCTTGCCCCCGCGACCTGTGAAAGAGATGACAAAGTCATCTTCATCATCTTCATAGTACGCCGTCTCCGGAGACGCGTCTGGTGGCACTCCAGACTCCCTGTCCTCTAACGTGAGGTGTTTTAGGCTTCCTGGGCGTCCTCGAGGGGCGCTTCCACGTGTTCGGCCTCCTCGACCCTGACATACGCTGGCGTAGTGGTTGGCTTTCCCGCACTTCGCACACGTCTGCCCTCTTGCGGGGCACCTCTGATGATCTCCGTGGTCGAAGCCGCAGTACCCGCATCTGCTGTTGGGCCTTGGGCCTGCTCCCCGTCTGGGTGCGCCTCCGGGGCGCCTCTGTATGGCTTCCACCGCTTCTTCCTTAATACGCACTGGTTTGGGGGTCGCCGCCCCCGAGGCGTTCCGCAGCCTCACTGTCTCCATCTCGTCTGCGCGTTTATCCGAGAGCTCATGCGAGCGCGCTAGAATCAGAATCTCATCTAGTGAGATACCTGGCTGTCGTAGGATCAGGAGCCTCAGTGACACGGCCTTGCATCCGGCAATCAGTTGCGCCCTGATCTCATCGCTGTGGTCTATTCCAGTGCACGTGGCCACCAGTTTCCGGAGCCGTGCATATCCATGGTCTCCGTCTCCCCTTGCCGAGCCTGCCGCAGCTTGAACCGTTCATAATCTGGGTTCATTTGGGGATCAAAGTACTTATTCAGCACGGCAATCGCGGCGTCATAATCGTCATCCTGCCCGGTGATGGGGAGCGTCTCAAACAGCTCATAGAGCTCATCGCCTCCGTAGTGCATGAGGAGGGATCTCTTCACCCTGCCGTCGTTTTCCCGAGTCCCTGTAAAGTAGTGGTTGAGGCGGCCCACCCAGCGCTTCCACCGTGGCGCCGCGGTAGCAGGATCGGCCAACTGGCTGAACAGTGGTAGGGGCGTCACCGAAGCATGCGAGTGCGGGGCGGGCGGGGTCGCCTGTTCATCCCCCATGGCATCGCGTAGCGCACTTCTGACCCTCGAGGCCTAGCGACGTGATGCGGTGCCCTGAGGGCCTGGGTGCGCAGCCGAGCTCCTTAGGTGTAACTGCCTTCGTCCCGCCGGAGCTGTCCCCTTGCCTCCACTCCAGATGGGGGTGCTATTTATTCCTTTTCTCTCTATACACCCCGGTAGGTGACAGCTGTCCTGTGCCCCTCTCCTGTGTTCCCCTTGGGCAATTGCCGCTTTCCTAGCTGCCCTCTCAGCAGCCTGGTGGTACGTGTGGCAGGATATCAGTGTCTTCGAGTCTGCGACAGGGCTCCTTACACCCTGTGTTCCCTTGTATACTTGGGAGAACCTCCGCTGTATCCAGACCTCAAACAGGGGCAGATAGAGCGCTTCCTACACTCTTGGCCCCCACCTGACCCACAATAGCAGGGCCGGGCCTCACAGCAGGCACGGGAGGCCCCTGGGGCGAGCCGACACCTGTTCGGGGCCTACGCGCGATACGCGCGGGCCGGGGTCGCTCGTAGGTGCGTGTGCGCGCTGCCGCCTCACCGTGACTTCGCCGCCGTCTCCCGAAGTCGGCACTGCATACCACGTGCGCGGACTCCTCCGGAGGCGCACTTCACCACGGGACTGCTGGGGCGCCGAGACCACGCCACGGGGATCGCGTCGATCACGCTCCTCACCGCGCACCGCTGAGAACGGGTGCACGCTTTCGCCACAGCTGCAGCAGCGAGGTCAGGACACAGGTGCAGGGTCCGCAAAGCACCCTCGTCGCCAGTGTAACAGGGACTGTGACGGGGCAGGCGGCCTAATACTTTGGGGCAGGACGAAATAAGGCAAGTGACCACTCTGATTATACTCCGGCCGACAGGTCACGTGCGACCGTGGCCCGTTTATTTTATACCCCCGTAACCGCGCCCGGTCACGAGGGGTGCGTGCTCACGCAAGGGAGCATAGAGGCCGGGTGGCCCTCTACAAGCGGCTGCAGCTTGGGAACCATCACCAGAACTCTTCCAAATCCCTCTGGCTTCTAGCTGCCTGCACTTCAATCTTTAGACAAACTGTAAAATCGACACTTCTATTCAGGCACTACAGACCCCAGAATGCACTGCCAAGTATTCCTGAAAACCTGACAACCTTCTGCATGCTTTAGAAGAACTGGACCTGCTCAACACCATATTCCCCTATCTCTCAGTCCTTGTGAGAGAATATTACACACACCTGTAATTAGTCTTGTGCTGCACAATTATGTGATTCCACCCTGCCTCAAACTGAGCATAGACTGGCAATGCGTGAAGCTCTTTCTTCAAGTGGTGTTTGAAAGTCTGTTTACTAGAACTCGTTGCCTGTTTGCTGACCCATTACTTCTTCCACCAGTGCGTGTGTCCTGTTGTTATGAAGTTTGCTGAAGAATACTCAAAGTCCTGTAATGTAGTTTGATTTCCTTTCTGACTTTAGCAAGCTGTCATCTCCATTTTGCTTCCTAGTTCTTTCTGTCCCTGCTGCCGTGCTCATTTGCTTCCTGTTGTGATTCTTTCTGTTTCTGAGCCCATGGTTCCCCTTTGCTTATTCTTTGTTTCTCATTCTTATCCTATCCTATACTTATCCCTAACTCCCACTCGGGAGGCCTCCAGTTTACCTTAGGGTCAATGTCTCCTGCTTGCTACAGCTCCCATTATCAGTGTGCTTGTCGGGCCTTGTTCCCCTTTATACCAAGCGTTTGCATGCTTGCTGTAGTTTGTTAGTTCCTTTGTGTTTGCCCTGCTCTGTGGGTTTCCAGCTGTGTCCCTTTTGTCTTGCATTTCTCACACTAGCATACCTCTTTCTTCTGCCTTACCTGCATTTGTTTCTTCAGAACAATCTTTTTGCTTGCTCTCTTTGTATTCTTCTTAGCCCCTTAGTGTTTTGTGTACTATTGTGTTCTCATACTTCGTTAATATTTTTTAATTGCGTTTTAACTATAATATGTGCATTCCATGACACAATCATTTAAGGAGAAACAGAAAACAGTCGGGATCATTCCCCGGTACAATGTGGCCATAGAGTCATTGGTTCTGGTATGGGGTCCATGGGGTGGGACAGGATGACCTGGAGTGAGATCATAAAAGTACAGATTTTCTTTCATCCTCATGGAAAGTGTGGGGCAGAGCCCCGCCAACAATTGTGTCAGTAGTGGTCACTCACAAGTGATACTGTTCAAATTCACCCCATTGTACATATAAAAAACAAAGTGCTGCACCGGCGGCATAAGGAGCTTGTAAATAGGGCCCTAAGAGTTCTGTTGGAAGAGTCAGGTTTCAAGTGTGATGGCTGATGTGATGTGCTTCTATCAAGCTAGGGCTTCCCCTGATTGGGACTCTACCCTACTGCACTCCGTGTAACATTAATGTTGGAGTTTGTGTTGGCAGCTGTGGATTCCCTGAGAGACGTCAAGTTGTTTTTCCCATCTCTGGGTGTGTTCGCCCGTGCCCACCCTCTTGTGGTTATTTCTGTGGAGTGCTCGACATCAGCCCTGTATTTTACTAGTCCCATCCATTGCTGTCTGCAGGGGCCTCTTCTGAACTTCCAGCTTGTGGCAATGTATCTTTTTGCGAATGTGAGGTATAGTTTGGTAAATCTATTTCCCATTTTGCTCTTCTCTGGGTGAGGGAACTGTCCAAGCAGGCAAATCCTGGGACCGTATAGGTTTGAATGACCTGTGGTTTTCTCTCTGGCTGGGATATTACAGGCCAGGACCAAGTGATGGAAGCCTGTATCATCTTCATTGCATCTGGGGCATGTTGTGTTTGCAGGATGGTGGATTAGAACCAGCTTCATGGGATTAAGGTAAATTCTGTGTAGAAAAAGAAATTGCTGGGTCGGAATCAAGCATTTTTGGAGACACGGGTCTGGTGCTTTAGCACTGAAGCCCATTCCTAGTCACTAGTATCTTGCCCTAGGACCAAGGTCCATTTGCCTCCGAGGTTCGAAAGCCCCCATCTAAAGCATCACGGAGGTCCTGTAGAGTAGGGTAAATGCTTTCCGCCAATGGCCCGAGTTAGTAGTCTTGACAATTACTCTCAGGTTTGGTGGTTGCCAATGGGCCCCATATGTTATGATCAGTAGCGTCCGTGGAGGGAGTTCGGTGGGGCAGTGAGGCGGGGCGGGGGAGGGGCAGGGTGGGGAAATGTAAACACCGGAATATGGATGAACTGAGGTAAGTACACATTTAAATAAATAAAACGAATTTCGTTGCACCGCTGCATCACATTTTTGACGGTTAATAGCTCACTGTTCAATGTTAGGATTTTAAATTATAAACTGCAAATACCAAAAGACTCACTCAGACAAAAGCAGTAACTCAATGACCTATTTACATGATATGCGTTTCGTGATCTGCATGGTACATGTTCTTTGCAGCAGGCCTATTACCCCACTGTGGCTACCTTACCATGAGTTAAAACTTCCACTAGACAAACCTTCGATCTCTCTCAATAAAGAACATTAATCAGCAAAGTTATCTTCACATTTTTATTGTTGTCTGAAAATTGCTGGATACCAGGAATGCAGCAGTAGGTACTTTTCAAACCATAATGCACTTGCAAACACAACGCCCCCACCCTAAGTCAGCGGCCTTTGTTTGCTTTGTGCATGAAGATGCAAGATTCATATACATGTTTTTTAAAACATTTGGTCTCATTACTATATGAATGTAAATAACAAAGCATACATGCAAACTGTGACTACATGCCTGCTTTTCTCAATATTTCACTTCGAAAGTATGCGATTGTATGTGTTTAACGGGTGGTGATTTGTATCAGGTCACTGGAAAGTCCACATGGTTGTCCCCGTCCCCCCCCAGAATTTTAGTGTCTCCTACGCCCCTGCACGGACCGACCGCTACTGGTTATGAATCTATTTTGTTCTCATATGTATATATACATGGCTCCTGGATTGTGCCACATGTAGTCTTTGAGTTAATTGTAAAGTATGATATTGACCTTTTCTTTGAACTTTCCACTGGGTTTCCGGGAGTGAGTATACAGCTTGTTTACTGTATGTAAGTATAGTCCTTCTTTGTGCCCTGGGGTCAAAATACAGATTCACCTCTGCTTGCACCCTTCTATGGGGGTAGCAGAGTGCTTCTTGGTATGAATAATCGGCATATAGGTTCTTTACATTTGGGGAGATTCTGAGTTTCATGGAACAAACCTAGTAGTATAGCAACGTATTGTTCAGTTATTGATTCCTTTCCCTGCTAGTACACATTATTGTTTTTTTTGCAGCTTTATATAGCGCGAACTCGACTCGAAGATATTGGAGCGCTTTACATGAGCACCGGTTACGTTACACATTCAGGCACGGGGAGATTAAGTGATGTTACCAGAATCACAGGATGTGGACGCGACCCCGAGGCTCGAACCCTGGTTTCCAGCACCAAAGTCGGCAGTCTACCCGACGGACCACATCTTCTCCACATTTTCTGTTCCGTTTGTACTCTATGTCTCTACCGATACGGATGTAGTGTGTGTACCGTATCGCTAAAAGTACTTCTGAGTTAGTGTGAACACATTGCCCCTCTCCTCGCTGGCGTCTGGATTAAACCCTTGCTCACGTTTATTCCCCACGTGAAGACGCATGCGCAGAGGACGCAGGAAACAGTCCCAGGTCATATTTCTTCGGCCCACGCTGTTTCTTGTAATGTAAAACGGTAGTTTTCCGCTGCTGACAGGGCAATCTGTTGCAGTAATGACCAGGAGGTAATTAGCATAGTTTATGAGGCGCGCATGAGCACGCGCAGCAGGACCAGACGACTTCTAATGGGCAGAAGTATTTATTATATCATGGAAGTTCATTAACAAAAAAAATGCAAACACTGGGATGAAGCCATTAAAGAAACTGAAAAGAGTGTGTTTGTCCGTGGAGTACCGACGTCGATCCGGTCTCCAAGTGTTAATTCTGAGGCCTGCATAAACCTACTTTCCTGGCCAGAAAAATACACTTTTTATTTTTAAAAGCAGTGTTACAATATTGAGTAGAAAATAAACGGTCACTAGCACGACAAGGAGAAAAACAAACATTGATTCGAAATGGAACGTCTTTGCAGCACTGACAAAGATATTGCGTCTGAGTGTTGTATGGTGACTGAATTTATTTACTGATTGTTGGTTTCGTGGGTGGATGGGAATGCTAGTGTGAGGATGGGTGGGCACATGAAACAATGAATGATATCTAGGGCAGTTTAATGAATGAAGTGATGGCACAGAAAGATACAGCTATACTGGCCCAAGAAAGGAAATCTACAAGTCATAATCGTTAAGCAATATTCTGTTCAGGGGATGGGGGTAGCAGTGAGGTTGCTACATAAGGTTATTTATAACATTGGAAATGTTACTGATAAAATAACTTTCTTAATGGGTGTTGGAAGGCGTTCCCCGGGGAGGCTGCGGAATGGGTTCCTGACCACCCTGAGGCCCACCTTTCCCAGAATTAGGCCGAGCAAGAGCAGGGAGGCCCTTCCTGGAAGGGTCTCGCACCTAGGATCGCACGCGCGGCGCTTACTCTCTCTTCGGATAGAGGGACACCACACAGTAGTTCGTTATAAGGCAATAAGCTTTTATCGGTAGTTGTCAGGGATCTTTATGATCCGGCAGGCAGGTGCAGAATTAATGCCACAAGCGGCAGCGATCTTGTGATGATGGGAAAAGGGGTAGCGGGACAGTCTTTCAATCAGTGTCTCTGCGAGGTATCCGGCGCACAGCTCTCAATCCTCGAGCTGAGGGAATGTTGCTTCTCTCGGCAATCTCTGCCGATTCTCTTGGAGGAGCGGGCCGCGAGTCACTCAGCAGGCACCGGAAGGTCGTAGTTCAGGGAGCCGCGACGGCGTCAGCAGGGCTCAGATGGTTCAGCGTTCGGGGAGCCACGACGGCGTCAGCAGGGCTCAGGTGGTTCAGAATTCGAGGAGCCGCGACGGCGTCAGCAGGGCTCAGATGGTTCAGCGTTCGGGGAGCCGCGACGGCGTCAGCAGGGCTCAGATGGTTCAGAATTCGAGGAGCCGCGACGGCGTCAGCAGGGCTCAGTTGGTTTCAGAGTTCGGATAGCGTTTCTTCTGTTCGGTGAGCGATCGAGCCGCGACCAGGTCCGCAGGCTCTCGTCAGTCCAGGTCTTCTCTGCCCTCGTCCCTTCAGCACCCCTTGTTATACTCCCCCTCCTCTTTGAAGTCAGGAGTCCTCGCGGAGAGGGGTCTCGTGCCTGGGGGGCGATGTGTCGGGGTTTCCTGTCGTTCAGCCCCTTGATCTATTCAGATGTGTCCGGGAGGGACCCCAGACGCCCAGCAGGAGAGGCGCCCGCTCACCGGGGGCCTGGTGGCCGATCGAAACCTCCCTCGGGAAAGAGTCCAGAGGTGTGACAGAGTCGGCGCCTCTCGGTCTGGTTTGGGGGGGGGGTTTCGTTCTCCCTCGGCCGGGCATGCGTGTTGGGGATCTGGTCGGCCCACGGGATGTTGGTCCACGGGAGCCGGAAGGCCGTGTCCACGAGGTTCGGCGTGGTTGTAGTGTACTTTGCTGGTCGGGTGGGCCCACGCCACGAGGCCGGTCTCACACGTGCCCCCCCAGCTGAAAGGCAGGGAGAACTACCCATCCACTTGGGAGTTTTCCTCGCTGAAGCGGAAGAATCGGGACAGGCCGACCGCGTTGGCGTGGTCAGTCCCGGGGCGATGTTCCACAGTGAAATCCATCCCCTGGAGGGAGATGGACCAGCGTAGCAGCTTGGGGTTTTCCCCTCGCATCTGCATCAACCACCGCAGGGGTCGATGATCTGTTTGCACTCGGAAGTGTGTTCCGAACAGGTAGGACCGTAGCTTTTTGAGAGCCCAGACTACGGCGAACGTCTCACGTTCAATCGTGCTCCACCGCTGTTCCCGGGGCAGTAACCTTCGGCTGATGAAGGCTATGGGCTGATCTATGCCTTTGTCGTCGTATTGTGAGAGGACTGCCCCGATGCCGTGTTCCGAGGCGTCCGTCTGGACCACAAACTCCTGGGCGTAGTCGGGTGCTTTGAGTACTGGAGCCGCGCACATTGCGGCCTTTAGGGTGTCGAACGCCTTCTGGCAGGCGGGAGTCCAGTGTATTTTCTTGGGGTGTTTTTTGGAGGTTAGTTCTGTGAGAGGGCCTGCGATGCTGCCATAGTTTTTAATGAACCTTCGGTAGTAGCCGGTGAGGCCCAGGAAGGCTCGGACTTCCGTTTGGGTTGTAGGGGGTTCCCAGGACAAGATGGCGTCGATCTTCGGCTGGAGGGGGGCGACCTGCCCACTCCCCACCTAGTGCCCCAGATAAGTTACGGAGCCGTGCCCAATTTGACATTTGCTAGCTTTGATGGTGAGGCCGGCTCGGCGCAGAGCCAGCAGGACTTGACGGAGGTGCTGGAGGTGCTCGGTCCATTGGGAGCTGAAGACCGCTATGTCGTCAAGGTATGCTGCGCTGAACCCCTCTAGTCCGGCCAGGACCCTGTTCACCAGCCGCTGGAAGGTGGCCGGGGCATTTTTCATTCCGAACGGCATCACCCTAAAGCGGTAGTGCCCATCCGGGGTGGAGAAGGCGGAGCGCTCCTTGGCTCCCTCGGTGAGGGCAATCTGCCAGTACCCACTGGTCAGGTCGAAGGTGCTGAGGTAGCAGGCGGCCCCAAGGCGGTCAATGAGTTCGTCGGCACGGGGGATAGGGTGAGCGTCTGCTCGGGTGACCGCATTGAAGCCTCTGTAGTCCACGCAGAATCTCAGCTCGGGGGCAACACCCGGGGTAGTCGCCTTCGGAACCAGGACTACCGGGCTGGCCCAGGGGCTGTCGGAGGGTTCAATCACCCCAAGGTCTAACATCTTTGCCACCTCGGTCTGGATGCAGGTCCGGACCCGATCAGGGACCCGGTAGGCCCGATGTCGCACTGGCGGGCTGTCTCCGGTGTCCATGTCGTTGACACACCAGCTGGTGACCCCGGGGGTCAGGGAGAAGAGATCCGCGAACTGCCCAAGTAGCTGGCGGCAGTCGTCGGTCTGTTGGGCTGTGAGGGCGGTCGACAGTCTCACTCCCTCCACCGATCCATCGGTTTCCTTCGCCCCCAGGGGGTCTGGGAGGGGCTCGGTGTCTTCTTCGGTCCCTTCGTCGGTGGCCAGGAGTAGACTTAATTCGGTCCGCACAAAGTGGGGCTTGAGGCGGTTCACGTGGAGAACCCGGAGGGGGTTCCGCGGGGACTGCACATCGATGAGATAGGTGACTTGGCTCTTCCGCTCGATCACCTTGAAGGGTCCAGTCCATTTATCCTGGAGAGCGCAGGGTCTCACCGGGGCCATGACCCAGACTTGTTGGCCTGGCTGAAACTCGACCAGCGTAGCATTCTGGTCATACCAGCGCTTCATCTCTTCTTGACTGGCCTCGAGGTTTGCTTCTGCGAGTTCCCTGAATTTTCGGGTCTGGTTGCGGAGCGCCAGGATGTATCGGAACACGTCTGGAGGGGTCCCCCGGGGGGTTGCTTCCCACCCCTCCTTGACCAGGCTCAGGGGTCCTCGGACGGGGTGTCCATATAACAGTTCGAATGGGCTGAACCCCAGGGATTTTTGGGGGACCTCCCGGTAGGCGAACAGGAGGCATGGGAGGAGTACGTCCCACCTCCGGCGTAGGGGTTCGTCGAGGCCCATGATCATCCCTTTCAGTGTCTTGTTAAAGCGCTCAACTAGGCCGTTTCCTTGGGGGTGGTACGGGGTGGTGAATTTGTACGATACTCCGCACTGCTGCCAGAGGGACTTCATATATCGGGAGATAAAGTTCGTCCCCCGGTCACTTACGACTTCGCGGGGGAACCCCATGCGGGAGAAGATCCCCATCAAGGCCCGGCCCACCACGGGGGCCGTTACGGTGCGGAGAGGGATGGCTTCGGGGTAACGGGTGGCATGGTCCACCAGGACGAGGATGAACCGGTGGCCCTGGGCGGTCTTAGGGTCCAGTGGTCCGACAATGTCGATTCCTACCCGCTCAAAAGGGGTACTGACGACGGGGAAGGGTTGGAGCGGAGCCTTGCGCTTGCCCCCACTCTTTCCGCTGGCCTGGCACGTGGGGCAGGACTTGCAGTGGGCCTCCACATTTGCTCGCATCTTGGGCCAGTAGAAGTGGGTGACGAGTCGCTGGTATGTCTTATCTTGGCCTAAGTGTCCGGCCAGGGGTACATCATGGGCCAGGCCCAGGAGGAGACTTCGGAAGCGTAGGGGTACTACTAGTACTCGGGCCGATCCCAACTCGGCCGACTTCTGTTCACTGTACAGCAGTCCGTTCTCCCAGTATACCCAGTGGGTGCCAGTCTGGTCGCCTGCTGCTTGGGCCTCGGCCTGTTGTCGGGGTCCAATGAGGGAAGGGCAGGTGGATTGTTCTTGGCAGAACTCTTCACGGGAGGGGCCCCCTTCGCAGGGCCACGGGGCCAGTTCTGGCAAGTCCCCGAGTTTGGTCAGGGTTGCGGGGTCGGAAGGCCCGGATTCTTCGCCGGGAGCGGTTGGTTCGTCCAGAAGGGGGTCGTCGGCCTTTGGTGGTGTATCCCGGCTCTCAGGGATGGTGGCGGTGTTCAGGGGCATGGCCTCTCCCCCCTCGGAGGAAGGCGCCCGGAGAGTCATCGAGCGCGTGGTGGCGCATACCCACTCGGGTAGGCCCATCATCTCGAGGTGGGCCCTTCGTTCCACTTGTCCCCACGGGGAGTTCTCCAGGTCGTTGCCCAGGAGGCAGTCCACGGGCTGGGAGGTTCGGACCGCTACTTTTAACTTGCCGGTGACTCCCCCCCATTCGAAGGGGACTAGGGCCATCCGGCAGAGGCTCTCGGAATTGTCTGATGAGATGACGGGGCAAAAGGCGTCAGGCAGGATCTGATCCTCGGAAATCAGGTGACAGTGGACCGCCGTCACACTCGCCCCCGTGTCCCGGAGCCCCTTGATGCGGTGACCGTTGACCGTCACCTGCTGTCGGTACTTCTTCGTGTTGGCGGGCAGGGGCGTGCCGGGGACCATCTCCCGGTCCCCTAGGGAGACCAAGGCCATGGCGGCTGGTTCCCCTTCTTCGGAGTCTTCCATCTCTTCCCCCAGGGCTACAGAGGCCATCTGTCGAGCCGGCGGGGTTGTGGTGGTGGTTCGCTGGTACAGGGGACACTGAGGGTCACTGGCATAGTGTCCGGTCTGCTGGCAGCGGAAACATGTGATTCTCCCTCGGGGTCCCGGCCTCCCTGGGGGCCCGGTGCTGGCCGGAGGCGGAGCTGGAAAGGGCGGAGATTGTCCTCTGGGAGGGCTGAGCGGGGATCCCCCCGGGAGCTCCCTTTGCCGGCCTTGGTTCCCTCCGCCCCTCTGGCGGGGGGGTCCCTGATGGTGGCGACCGTAGTCTCCCACGGGGCCCCGGGAGGTCACCCACCGGTCAGCCTCGACGGCCAGTTTCCGAGGGTCTGTGAGTTTGCTGTCCAGGAGGTGCTGGCGCAGCTCTACGAAGCAATTAGCGGCCAAGTGTTCCCATGCGATCAGGTCGAACAGCTCCTCAAAGGTGGAGACCTTGCTGCCCTTGATCCATCCGTCCAAGGCCCGGCTGTAAAAGTTCACGTACTCCACCCATGTGGTACCGGGTATCTTTTTGCAGTCTCTAAACCGTTGCCGGTACATTTCAAGGGTGAGCCCATATCTGGCTACCAGGGCCTCTTTCATGTGACTGTAGGAGTTCATCACGGTGGAGGGCAGGTCCAGCAGGGTATCTCTCCCCTCGCTCAGGAACCGGCCCCACAGCCCAGCCCCCCAGTCTTTCTGCGGGACTCGGTGGGAGGTCATGGCGACTTCGTAGGCCTTGAACCATTGCTGAATATCGTCGTATTTATAATATTCTTTCACCACATCCTTGGGGATGTGGACCTTCGGTTCCACGGTGGAGGAGATGGGTTGCGTTTCCGAGGGTCGGGTCTCCGCCCGCTTGGCCTTGAGCTCGATCTCCTTCAGGCTACGTTCGTGCTCTAGTTGGAGTTTCTTTTCTTCGTGTTCTCTCTGTCGTTTCTTTTCCTCTAGTTCTCCGTGTAGGCGTAACTGTTCTACTGCCAGTTTTTTCTCAGCCAGTTTTATCTCTCCTTCGATTTTTAGCTTGGTTAGTTCCAGTTCATGGTTGCGACTTCTTTCTCGGTCCGCTAGTTCCTCTGGGGATAGGCCCCCCTCGGTGGCGCCGTTCCTCCCCGGGCTGCTTCGTGGTTCGTTGGGGTGCTCTCCTTCTGCTTGTGACCGGGGAGTTTCTGCCTCGACCCAGGTTTTTAATGCCCCCTGGAAGTCCTCTTTCGTGCTTAGTCCGGTGGTAGCGATTCCAAAGTCTTTGCAAAATTGTTTCAGTTCTCGGTGCGTATACGATTCTAACTGGTCTTTTTGAAATGCCGTGCTTGGGTTGGTGCCTGCGGCACCTAGGGAAGTTTCTCCTTCCATTCTTCTCGGTGGTGCGTAAGCCGTCTACTGCACGATCTCCAGGTGTTGGCTCGGATCCCGTCGCCTGCCACCAAATGTTGGAAGGCGTTCCCCGGGGAGGCTGCGGAATGGGTTCCTGACCACCCTGAGGCCCACCTTTCCCAGAATTAGGCCGAGCAAGAGCAGGGAGGCCCTTCCTGGAAGGGTCTCGCACCTAGGATCGCACGCGCGGCGCTTACTCTCTCTTCGGATAGAGGGACATCACACAGTAGTTCGTTATAAGGCAATAAGATTTTATCGGTAGTTGTCAGGGATCTTTATGATCCGGCAGGCAGGTGCAGAATTAATGCCACAAGCGGCAGCGATCTTGTGATGATGGGAAAAGGGGTAGCGGGACAGTCTTTCAATCAGTGTCTCTGCGAGGTATCCGGCGCACAGCTCTCAATCCTCGAGCTGAGGGGATGTTGCTTCTCTCGGCAATCTCTGCCGATTCTCTTGGAGGAGCGGGCCGCGAGTCACTCAGCAGGCACCGGAGGGTCGTAGTTCAGGGAGCCGCGACGGCGTCAGCAGGGCTCAGATGGTTCAGCGTTCGGGGAGCCGCGACGGCGTCAGCAGGGCTCAGGTGGCTCAGAATTCGAGGAGCCGCGACGGCGTCAGCAGGACTCAGATGGTTCAGCGTTCGGGGAGCCGCGACGGCGTCAGCAGGGCTCAGATGGTTCAGAATTCGAGGAGCCGCGACGGCGTCAGCAGGGCTCAGTTGGTTTCAGAGTTCGGATAGCGTTTCTTCTGTTCGGTGAGCGATCGAGCCGCGACCAGGTCCGCAGGCTCTCGTCAGTCCAGGTCTTCTCTGCCCTCGTCCCTTCAGCACCCCTTGTTATACTCCCCCTCCTCTTTGAAGTCCGGAGTCCTTGCGGAGAGGGGTCGCGTGCCTGGGGGGCGATGTGTCGGGGTTTCCTGTCGCTCAGCCCCTTGATATATTCAGATGTGTCCGGGAGGGACCCCAGACGCCCAGCAGGAGAGGCGCCCGCTCACTGGGGGCCTGGTGGCCGATCGAAACCTCCCTCGGGAAAGAGTCCAGAGGTGTGACAGAGTCGGCGCCTCTCGGTCTGGTTTGGGGGGGGGTTTAGTTCTCCCTCGGCCGGGCATGCGTGTTGGGGATCTGGTCGGCCCTCGGGATGTTGGTCCACGGGAGCCGGAAGGCCGTGTCCACGAGGTTCGGCGTGGTTGTAGTGTACTTTGCTGGTCGGGAGGGCCCACGCCACGAGGCCGGTCTCACAATGGGTAAACCTAACTCTCAATACAAAAATAAATCCTCCTAAACACCACCCACATGCTCCGGCTAGCACTTTTCAGTTGTTGGGTCTCACCTGCTGACAGAGCATGCCCTGCTGCTGCGAGAGTTATTGTTTACAATAACGGGCTTGAACCGTCCATTGTTTACCATTCGTAGCATCACTGTCACTCTTTTTTGCTGCCTCCTAATTGGCCAGCACATTCTGGGAGTCACGCCCTTTTCTTCATGTGGATCATGGACCATGCACAGATTGATTCAACTTAATTAGTGTCCGTCCGCTGCTCCTGCTGCGATTGAGGTCATATTTCTTCTCCCCTTCCACCCCCCATTGTCTTTGGTGCTTCTTCCCCCTCCCATCAACCACTTCTCTATGTGCCTCCCCCACCCCAAAGTCTGAGTCTCCATAGAGCTCCCCGGTGTTTAACTATAGAATATCTTTCTTCTTACAGTCTGGTCTGTTCGACTCTTCTCAATGTGCTTGATATTCACTATCATTCACGTTTATGATTGAGTACTGAGCAAGTCTGCTACTTCTGTTTGGAAAAGGCGTTTAACATTTGTAGCTCTACAACATTGCCACCACTTGACTTCATCTCTCTTATCGCCAACTGGTACGATATATGTTGCTCCATCGCCCACTAGCCCCTCCCAATCTAAAACACATTGCTCTGTAAATAAACCAGTTTTCGTAGAAGCACTATACATATTAACAAGCTCCTGTATTAGATAAAAGGCATAAAATCTTTAAATAGATCATAGGTCGAGAGAATTGGTAACATATTGTATTATAATTGCATTTATATAATATGAGGCTTTGAAGTGCTATAGAGCAATTCAGTCGCAGCTCCGGCAACGTTCAATACCACACAATCCCACTCCACACTGCACCACATAATGCCACTCTGCACCACACAATGTTACTCCACTCTATGCCTTGCAGTGCCACTCCACATCACATAATACAATACCACTGCACACCACACAATACCTCTGCACACCACACAATGCTGCTCCACACCACACAATGCCACTCCACGCAATGCAATTCCATGTCATAAAATGCCTCTCCACTCCAATCAATGCCACAGAATGGCACTCCACTCCATACAGTGCCACTCCAAGTCATATAATGCCACTTTCATCCAAGCCACACAATGTCACTCCACTCCAATCCAAGCCACACAATGTCACTCCATGCAACACAATGCCACACCACTTTATTCCATACACTGCCACTCCACTCACCACTCCACTCCTCACCACTACCCTCCCTGCCATACAGTTCCACGCCCCACAATGCCGCTTTAATCTGTGCCACAAAATGCCACTCCACACCACACCATACAATGCCTCTCCACTCCACTTAATGACACTTCTTGCACCACACAGTGCCACTTCATATGCCACTCCATGAGTCACACAATGCTACTCCACTCTATGCAACACAAAGCCACTCACTCTATGACACACAATGTCACTCCACTTTACGACACACAATGCCCCTTCCGTCCACTCCAACAAAGGCAATAGATCTCACATAGACGAGACCTATTGACTTTATCAATGCTTGTTTTTGGTGCATTTGGTCTGCCCTTAATCTCCCTTCTTGTAGAGGCTGAAGGAGGATCATTTTTCTCTGTTTACTGCAGGCATAAATAGGGTCTTGGTTGCCTCACATACTATTCTACAAGGGAAGTTGACCATGTAGGACATTGCTCAATGTCTGCCTAAGGTTCCCAGGAGAACACTGGAATAAAAGAGGCCCTAATGACAGATTCCAGTTGCAAGTTTAAAGTTTCTCCTTCTAGCTCAGAAACATATTCATACATATGTCCAAATTCATTTACAGAGCGTTTTAAAACTTTCAATTTGGGGTTTCTATGTATTTGTATTTTATTTATCTGCTAATAATATTACATTTTTAAACAGTTGTGGACCCACTGAGTAGGCGTCGCGGAACCCTGGGTTAAAAACCACAGATTTTATTATATAAATAAAAATTTCGAGCATTGGCAAGGCCAATAGGTCCGGCCTTGAAAAGTTTTGTGTGTGTTTTTTTAATATACTTAACTGAAGTGTAATATTTTAATGACACAGAAGGAATAGGCCAGTAGGACTGGTCTTGGAAGTACATTTCCTTTTAAATTACATTGAATTGTAGTGTAATGTTTAACGACAAGAAGGAATTAGTAGTTGTTTTTATTACAAGTAGTTTATATTTTTTTAAATGGAAACATTAAAACTGACATTGTACATAGTGCAAACAATTAGAACGTGTAACTTGTTATGTAATGAACTGCGCAAACTTAGCATTGTTTTGTTAGTGAGTGTAATTTGAAAAAGTCTTGTTTTTTTATTCAGTTAAAATTAGAAAATACGTGGATTGTAACTAATACTAAAAGTTATTAGATGTAATCTATTTTACATTTATAGAGTGTTATGATTTCTAAGATTCCCGTTACATATGAAACGGTGTAGCAAGTTGTAGATGGATGGATAGATAGGCAGACAGACGAACATAGAGTGATAGAGATAGCAGATAGACAGCTAGATAGATAGCTAGAAAGATCGATCAATCGATCAATCGATAAATAAATAGATAGACAGACATTCAGATCTTAGAAAAAAGATATGAAAAGAGCAGGCAGCACCCCTTAAATGCTAATGGCAGAAGCCAATATATGAAATGGGCACAGCGAACGGAGCATAACAATTTGAATATCAAAGTTAATCAAACAAAGAAAAATACACTTCAGTATCCCACAACAGAAACCTCTCAGAAACAAATCAGCCTTGCCCCTAACCAATGAAGACAAAGAGCAGGGAAACTGTATGGAAAACACAAAGGCAGTATCTGAATCGAGTACTAAAAAACGAAAGGCACAGTTACACTAATAAATGTAATTGGCACGTTGTAGTCTATCATTGTTAAAACCACAAAAATGTTGAGAAGGGCCAGATGAAACAAAGTTAGAATAGGTTGCAAATATGCATACCACATTTCAAAGTATGAATTAAAAGTTATAGTGCAAGCAGCCAAACAACTGTGAAAGATGCGTTTCTTGTGAGGGGCTTGCCGGGGCATTGCCGAGGCCATCGGGACATCCTGTCCTGCTGTTCATCATCCTGGTGGGACCCTGCTCCCAGGGTGCAACGCTCCATCTTGCCTGGCTGACACACACCCTGGTGGGACTCCAAGTCCCAGGGTACTTTGCGTGTCTTCCCGCTACCGCAGCTGAGGGGGAGGCGCTCTCCATCGCACTCAAAAGCGCTGCCTCTCCCCCGCGGCGCGGGACGCGCCCGGGCCAAGGGCGGGCCTGTCTGCGCCCATCAGCGACCAGAAGAGGCTTTGCTGGGCCACTCCCCTTGGCTTTTTCATCGGGCTACAACACTCATGGTCCTCGGCAATGGAACAGGTTCTGTAAACATCTGGAGGGCAAGGTGGTGAGACACAACCCTTAACCCTCCATTTCCTGTTCCCATAGCCACTTGTCCTTGTGACTACTGCCCCACCAATATCGCCAAAAAACGCACAGACTGCCCAATTAGAGGGGGCAGCCTTCTGCAGGGTGGACTAAATGAAACTCCTAAATGAGGTTTTGTTTTTTAACTATTTATTGAGAGTTAATGGCCAAGTATTAGACTGCACATCTTTATTTTAGTTTTTCGGGTATTTTAGCCATATAGGACCTTCAAAGGATTTTATGGTCTACAGTCACCCGGTATTGGCAAGGTCCCTATTTTTATAAGACTGTAGGTTTTAAATTGGATCTGAATTAACCTGATTATAGTATTGAATGCCCCAGTGATTGGTATGTAGGCAGACCTCCTTACCATAGACACTCTTACCTGGTACTTCTGCCAATCCTGTGTAGATCCACAATGTAGCCTGCTTTTTCCTGTACTCCCGCACTCGCACTTTGCTTTCTGCGCTCTTGCACTCTGCGTTTTGCATATTTGCACCTGCACCTCGCACTCTGCACTTTGCGTCTGAGCACTTGCGCATTTTGCTTCTTGCGCTTGTTGCTGCCCAATCTGTATTCCCTCTACCTCGTGCGTCAACCAGTAGTGCCCCAATAAAACTATCCTTCGCACACAAGGTAAGCTGTAAAACCGAAGGACAATGGGCAAACGTGTGTGTGCTGAAAAGAAACAACAGTCACACTCCAAGCCAAAAACTAAAGCCCAACCAACCTCTATAGACAGGATGCTAGAAAAGGCATTAGGAGCGGTGGCAACTGAAATTGAGCGGACAGAGAGACGATTATCACTAACCCCTAACTTGGAGAGTTAGAAACCTCGCAAACTTCAAGAGTCCTGCCAAACGATACTTCCAGGGGCCAAACACCTATAGCTGAAGCAATTAATTCTGAACAATCCAGGGTGGAATCATCCATACAGCCCGCTACAAAAGGGAGACCCAAAACACAAGTGAAAACAGTGGCAAGAAGGAAGAAGGTTATGGGAGAGAAGATAGATGATAGGAATACTGGGATGGGAGGAAGAGCAAACAGTATTGCAATGGTCATCGAACAGCCAGTTTGGGTCACAACGTTAGTGGTGGATCTGCAAATCCAAGTAAGGGCTATAGTAAAGGACGAGCTTAAATTACTTGTAGAAAGGGTTGACAAGTTGACCTCGCTGCTCAATGATTGGACAAGTGACAGGGGGGTAGTAGATGGGAATGCTGGGCCTGACATTGGACCTAAAGACCAGGCCGCTTCCAACACCATTAGGGCTACCCCGTCCCTTATAAATAATGATCGCCCGGCTATTCACGCACCAAATTCAGAGAGACAGCAATCTTCAGCCCCCAACAGAGCCAATACAGAGAGACAACCCTCCTCAACCGCTAGCAGAGCAAATCCAACGCCTCCACACCAACAACCCATTAGGCAATGGCAGCCGAACAAACAACGGGTAGGGGTAGAATCTAATAAGCGCATAGAAGCCATTAAAGAAAACCCTCCCCTCCCAGTTATAAACCTACCACCCGCTTCAACCCCATATGTTCTCGTTCTCACAGGCATCCCTGAGCTTGGAGCAGGCCAAAACGAACCACACCAAGAATTACAAAACAAATGCATGCACTGGTTAGCCAACCATAGACACTTCCGGTATGACGATGCAGGAGAGATCTTAACAACACGTAGAGTTGATTGGCTAGGATGGAGACCCAAGGACAAGCAAGGAGACTGTATAGTGATACATTTTAGAAACCCTTGCGTTGCCCAAGAAATTTTAAATAGAGATGACGGGAGACAAACGGGTACTATCAAAGCCCTTCCATTCGGTTATATTTATCCCCCAGAGAGAATCCATCGAGACAGAAGGCAATTTGGGCGGGGTTGGAGACCCGAAAACCACAGCTACAAAATAGCTGCTCTGGATCACCATTGGCCTAGACAACCAATCTATAATATTCCCACAGCAAATAGATTTAGCAGTCTAGAAGGAGTGGATTGACTCAAGATTCAGGCCATAGGTCCCGAAGCGCAGCTGGGCGAGACTCAGGTGGAAACTGTTAAACCCAAAGAGGATGCAGGGCACTGCTCGATACGAGGGGAAGGAGAAACCTGTGGGAGCATGAGCGGCTCCCCAGTAAATAAACATGAGGGTCATAACACAACCCTGACCAGCAACCAATCCCCTCTATTGAATAGTTGGTCTGTCACGAAAGCTGATTCTGGGTTTTGCGGGACTCTGTGTCAGGTCTCAGCAGAGAGATAGCCGGAGAACACTGACAAGGCCTGTGTTCAGAGCAAAATGCCACAGACGTTAATGAAACTACATTTCCCATGACTCAATGGGGGACCACGTTACTGACGTCATCCCGTGCACGGAAGGAGAGTATTTAATCTCTTCCGGTGAAGCAGCTGGTGCCGTTTACTTTTGCCGCTGAGACGCCCGGAGCTCTTGAAGGCCTGGTAAGGGTGCATCTTGCACCGCATTCCCTTAGTTGATTATTTCTTGATGCGCTCAGCGGATGTGGCAAACTCCCAAGGATACCTTGTAGTGGTTTCGCTTGCACCGTTGGCTGAACCCAGTTCCGGGTTCTTGTGGGGGCAAATGAGCACAGCTTGTTTTGGGCTTAAGAACAGGCAAGGTGTTGTTTTTCCTGATTTACGTTCTTATGTTGGGGTCGGGAGGCGGCTGCCTTTTCCTACTCCCTTGGAGTTCTCTCGTGTTGGCGAGTTGAACAACTCATGCAGAGAGAACGCGTGCGCCTGAGGAGATTGATAGCTTTCTTGACGTTATGTCTTCATTGTTTGATTATCGTATTAGCGCTCTGATGTGGATCTTCCATTGAATCTCTTACAAGGAGGATTATTGAGAGTGCGTGATTACTGAGACAACCGTGTGAAGTTCCTTACCAATATGAGGGACCTATGACATACAACCTATTGATGTTTATTCTGAGACTTATAAGATACTGAGGTTAAACACTATCCACTAAGAAAACTTGGTTGCCAGTGAAGTAGTGTGATGAACCAATCCTGATTTGAATAACCTTCGTAATACCACCTTTTAATTAAGTGCCTATGCTTTGGGGCATTCTTTTGTGTTATTTCACCACAGGGGAACCTGAACCTACCCAAGTCAGCACTGCACCCCTGTTCAGACCCACTCAGCATATCCTTGGGTAGGTTGTATCACTGGAACAAAGGGAGGGGTATGTGATTCAGTGTGCATATACGTTTTAACTTATTGTTTCATCCTTAGATGTGTATGGAGCCTCGTTTACCAATATAAGCTGACTAGGATACGGAGGAAATATGCTTTACAGGTATATAGAAAAACCTGTAGGCTTTGCAGTGTATGTATGTATGTATCTATATTGCATTACCTGGTTGTTATTCTTGTTGCAGGTCTCCCTCCCTGCTGTTCCCATCCTTTCCTTCCCCCGCTTGATCACTCCATTGAGTCTGTACTACTAAACTAGACCGTGGTGGTATCGAGAGGTGGACCATAAAGAGCAACATACGACCCTGAGGATTCAAGGCCGCGACAGAGTAAACGGCCCAAGTATTAACATCCTCCCGGTCGCAAGTTGAATATGGCCACTTTGGAAGACGTTATCGCAGCGCTGGCCTTAGTACAGACAGAACTCACGGCCTCCAGAGCAGAAACCGCAACCTTACAGGCAGCGGTGGATACAATACAAAGGAACCCTTTTAACGCAGGCGTAGCACAGGCATCCCACATAGCACCTATGGTAGTGGAAATACCTACACCCATTCCGCTGGCCACTCCAGAGAGATTCCATGGGGAGAGTAGTAAGGTGCAGGTATTCCTTACGCAGGTGATGCTTCACTTCTCTTGCAAGATAAAGGCGTTCACAACTAACCTCATACTTGGCTGGGGACGCGGCACAATGGGCGGTGCCTCTAGTAAAAAGAGACAAACCTTTACTATAGAACTGGGATTCCTTTAATAAGGAATTCGAAAAGACTTTCAACCGCAGATTGGCTACACTCTCTGCAGACCGGGATTTACTAGAGTTAAGACAAGGAAACTGGGATCTCATCGCATATCTTAACGACTTTCGCAGGCTTATTACGGAAACAGAGTGGCCCGAGGCTAAACAGGCAGCTATCTTTCATCAAGGGCTTAGAGAAGAGATGAAAGATATTTTGGCGCAAATCGACCCACAGCCAGTGTTGTGTGAAGACTTGATAAGTCTAGTGTTAAGGCTGGATCATCTACTCAATGAACGCAAGGGAGAGCATAAAAAACGAGAGTGTATGCCCGCTTGGTTTGACTCGCTCCATCAAGCAGACAGTCAACAAGCCACCAGGGCCGAACCCATGGAGATAGGAGCCGTGCGTTCAGCGCTTTCAACTGAGGAGAGAGACCACTGAAGAAAGAAAGGACTGTGCATTTATTGTTGCAAGAAAGGACATTTTATCAGAAAGTGCACCCTGAGACCAAAGTATCCCCGTCCAGAACCTAGAAAGATGTTGCCGGTAACGTCCACGCCACCGACGGGAAACGACCGAGCTTGAGGATAGGAGAAGGGACCCCTTCAAGCCATACGTACATCCCTTCATTAGATGATGGGCCTCTCTGTAAAACAGACCATTTCTTCTTGGACATAAGCCTCCGGATACAAGACGAATGGTGCACCGTGCAAGCAATGTTGGATTCTGGAGCAACGGGCTGTTTTATCGATCTTGAACAAGCTAGGGCCTTGGGACTCAAGTTGTAGGAGAAAGACGTTCCGGATGCGGTGTATGCTGTTGATGGAAGGCGTTTGGATGCTGGTCCCATTCGATTCCACACTGACGAATTGGAAGTCCTACACGGCAAGAACCACAGTGAAAGACTAGTATTTAACGTCATACAGGCTCCCCAGTATGGAGTCATTCTGGGATTACTTTGGCCGAGAACCCACAATCCCCAGGTGTATTGGGTGGAGAAAACCCTTTCCTTTACGTCGGATTATTGCATACAAAACTGCATGCAAGCAAAGAGCAACCCGGCGACGAAGTTGGCCGGAAGACATCATATCGCTACCGCTGCAGAACATCCGGTATTGTTACCCGACAAATATGAAGAATTCGCAGATGTCTTCAACAAAACAATGGCGAAAACGTTACCGCCCCACAGACAATACGATTGTCAGATCGACTTAACACCAGGGGAAGTCATACCATCGGGGAGGGTGTATGCCTTAACTGAACCCGAGAACGTCCATCTGCGTGAGTACCTGGACAAGTACCTTGCCTTGGGTTTCATCCGGGTCTCCAAGTCATCTGCGGCTTCTCCTTTATTCTTCATTCCCAAAGCTAACAGAGAGCTACACACATGTGTAGACTTTCGATCACTCAACGCCATCACGGTAAAAAAACGGTACCCATTACCTCTCATTAACGTTCTACTGGAGCAGGTAAAGAAGGCAGTCATTTACACCCGCCTGGACTTAAAAGGAGCCTACCATCTGGTGAGGATGCGAAAGGGCGACGAGTGGAAGACGGCATTCAAAACATGCTATGGCCTGTATGAATATCTAGTGATGCCTTACGGTTTATGCAACGCTCCAGCAGCCTTCCAATATTTCCTCAACAATGTGCTAAGGGAGTTTCTGGACCAGTTTGTGGTGGTATACATAGATGATATCCTGATCGACTCGCCCAACACAGAGACCCACGGACTACATGTACGTACCATTCTACAAACACTACGGAACCATCAGCTATACTGTAAGATCAGCAAGTGTAAGTTCAACGTCACCACAGTGGAATTCCTCGGAGTCATGTTGACACCTTGGGGGCAAGAAATGTCAGAACGCAAAATAAAGGCAGTGAAGGAATGGCCTACTCCCACTACGGTTCGAGATATCCAATGCTTCCTGGGTTTTGCCAACTTCTACCGCCGGTTTATTGATCAGTTCTCCAAGCTAGCAGCGCCACTTACACATTTATTACAAAAGAAGGTGGTTTTCCATTGGAGGGAGGAAGCGCAACAAGGATTTGAGGCATTAAAGAATGCGTTTGTATCAGCCCCGGTGTTACGGCATGCAGATCCGGACCAGCCATATATAGTGGAGGCAGACGCATCCGAATATGCGGTGGGGGCGGTGCATTCCCAGCGTCACCTAGAGACAGCCCAGCTACATCCAGTGGCTTTTATGTCCTGAAAACTTAATCCCGCTGAACGCAACTATACTATAGCAGAGAAGGAACTGCTACCCATCAGGAACGCCTTCCAAGAGTGGAGACAATACCTAATGGGATCCAAACACATAGTCACTGTTTTTACCGATCACCGCAAACTGCAGTTCATGACGGCAGCGAGACACCTGACACCCCGACAGTTGCGTTGGATGTTGTTTTTTGCTGAGTACAATTTCCTTGTCACATTTCGCCCAGGAAGCGAGAACAAAAAAGCCGATGCCTTGAGTCGCCAAACCACCCCGATTACCCCTGGTATTCCTACCGTAAATACCCAGAACGTGATATGTGCTACGGTCACAGAAAAGTTCCTTAGGAGCGTCAATAATAACATAAGGCTTGGCAGATGGAAGGAATGGTTGGAGAAGAACAAAGACTGGACAGTGAAGGATGGACTACCGGCGCGTGGTAACCAGTAGTTGTTACCTATCTCTTTGTTACAAAAACAGGTGTTCGGTTGGTGTCATACCTTACCCAGCGCAGGGCACAATGGCATAGAAAAAACCACTGAGAGGGTGTTACGCCAGTTCTGGTGGCCCACGATCAAAAGGGACATAAAGACTTGGGTTGGTGAATGTGTGGTATGTTTCCAGATGAAGACGGCACACACCTGGCCGGTAGGGCTTTTACAGCTTCTCCCTACCCCTGCCCAACCCTGGGTACAAATTTCTCTCGATTTTGTGGTATAGATGCCTCCAGACAAAGGTCACACAGTCATTCTCGTAGTGGTTGATTATCTGACTAAACTAGCCCACTTCATTGCCTGCAAAAAGATTCCCACGGCTGGCGACCTGGCACAAATCCTGTTGAAGGACATAGTAAGATTACACGGGCTTCCACAAGTCGTGGTGTCAGACAGGGGTACCCAATTCACTGCTAACTTCTGGAAGAAGTGGTGTTCGGCGCTACAAATCACCTCTAACATGTCTACCAGCTTCCATCCCCAGACAGACGGCCAGACAGAAAGGGTCAACCAGACATTGAAACAGTATCTCAGATGCTATGTGGATGTTACATTTGTGGCCTGGGTAGACAGTCTGTGGTTGGCGGAAGTAGCTTACAACAGAGCGTTACATAGGTCCACTAAACACACGCCTTTTTACTGCACCTATGGGTATCACCCTTGTTTCATCCCCTTCCAGGATCCTGTGGGCCCGGGATCTGTGCCAGAGGTACAGGAACGGATAACACATATCCAAAACACTCTACAGAAAGCACGTAAGGAGTTACGGAAGTCAAAGACCCTGTATAAAGCTTATGCAGACAAACATAGACGAAAGGGGCCCACTTACAAACAAGGCGATTATGTGTGGTTATCCACTAAGAACAAAAGATTTAAAAGATACAGTGTCTTTAACCCCCGATACATCGGCCTCTATAAAATCATCAAACTGATTAATCCGGTGGTAGTAAAATTAGCTTTACCATCTTCCTTGCGCATTCATCCTGCCTTTCACGTCTCCCTGCTTAAACCCTCACGTCCCGGGATTAGGAAGATACCAGTCCCAGTCTCGGTGGACGGGGAGGTTGAACACGAAGTGAGGGGTATTCTGGATTCTAAGATCTATCGCACCAGGTTGTGGTATTTGGTTGCCTGTTAAGGGTATGGTAACGAGGAAAATTCCTGAGAACCCGCTACAGGGGTTCATGCTCCTCGATACATCCGCCTGTTCCACAACAGATTCCCTCAAAAGCCTTGCCTCTGTCAGTGTTCTTCAGGAGAGGGATGTACTGTCAGGTATCACCGGAGAGAGAGACGGAGAACACTGACGAGGCCTGTGTACAGAGCAAAACGCCACGGACGTTAATGGAACTACATTTCCCATGACTCAATGGGGAACCACGTTACTGATGTCATCCCGTGCACGGAAGGAGAGTATTTCACCTCTTCCGGTGAAGCAGCGGGTGCCGTTTACTTTTGCCGCTGAGACGCCATGAGCTCTTAAAGGCCTGGTAAGGGTGCATCTTGCACCACATTCCCTTCGTTGATTATTTCTTGATGTGCTCAGCGGATGTGGCAAACTCCCAAGGATACCTTGTAGTGGTTTCGCTTGCACCGTTGGCTGAACCCAGTTCCGGGTTCTTGTGGGGGCAAATGAGCACAGCTTGTTTTGGGCTTAAGAACAGGCAAGGTGTTGTTTTTCCTGATTTAAGTTCTTATGTTGGGGTCGGGAGGCGGCTGCCTTTTCCTACTCCCTTGGAGTTCTCTCGTGTTGGCGAGTTGAACAACTCATGCAGAGAGAACGCGTGCGCCTGAGGAGATTGATAGCTTTCTTGACGTTATGTCTTCATTGTTTGATTATCGTATTAGCGCTCTGATGTGGATCTTCCATTGAATCTCTTACAAGGAGGATTATTGAGAGTGCGTGATTACTGAGACAACCGTGTGAAGTTCCTTACCAATATGAGGGACCTATGACATACAACCTATTGATGTTTATTCTGAGACTTATAAGATACTGAGGTTAAACACTATCCACTAAGAAAACTTGGTTGCCAGTGAAGTAGTGTGATGAACCAATCCTGATTTGAATAACCTTCGTAATACCACCTTTTAATTAAGTGCCTATGCTTTGGGGCATTCTTTTGTGTTATTTCACCACAGGGGAACCTGAACCTACCCAAGTCAGCACTGCACCCCTGTTCAGACCCACTCAGCATATCCTTGGGTAGGTTGTATCACTGGAACAAAGGGAGGGGTATGTGATTCAGTGTGCATATACGTTTTAATGTATTGTTTCATCTTTAGATGTGTATGGAGCCTCGTTTTCTATTATAAGCTGACTAGGATACGGAGGAATTTTGCTTTACAGGTATATAGAAAAACCATCGGTAGCTGTAGGCTTTGCAGTGTATGTATGTATGTATCTATATTGCATTATCTGGTTGTTATTCTTGTTGCAGGTCTCCCTTCCTGCTGTTCCCATCCTTCCCTTCCCCCGCTTGATCACACCATTGAGTCTGTACTACTAAACCAGACCATGGTGGTATCGAGAAGTGGACCATAAAGAGCAACATACGACCCTGAGAATTCAAAGCCGCGACACTCTGTCCTGACCTACCCCTCGAGTTGATGCCAAAACTAACCCCCCGGATTGTCCAAGGCTGCGAGTCTTATCCTGGAACATAGCCGGCTTAAACACCAAGATAGATAACCCCGAATGGGGCTATTGTATTGACCAGCATGCGATCTGTATGTTCCAGGAGACGTGGGCAAGAGGGGACATCTCAAAATTGGGCTTTGCCATCTACATTCCTGCAGTATCAGGTGGAAAAGGGAGACCCTTGGGTGGACTAAGTACATGGGTGGGAGTTCACCTAGGCTGTACAGCCAAACAGATAGAAACATCTTCAAACGACATTCTGTGTGTTTTCCTCCACTTACCGCCTAAGACCACTATAGCCCTAATAAACGTGTACTCAAGACCAGTCAGTCAGGGCCAGGAGTCAAAAACACTTGAGGAACTAATGTCCTTCCTAGCCACCATCTCAGACAATTATATGGTGATTATAGGAGGGGACTTTAACTGCCAGTTTGAGTTATTAGAAAGTATGCCCAGGGACAGTCCCTGTAAAGAAGATAAGCATTGGGCCATCCCGGAGACTATTTTTCCATCAGTAAAAATCTGGTCCCCTCTGGTGATCCAGACGAATTGCCTTGCTCTAAAATACTCTTCAAGGGCATCTAATGGAAGAACAAAGTCTGACACATCCAGTAACTTTACTTTCATTAGAAATGGACGAGGCTCTCTACTGGATTATATTTTAATCGACGTAAAATCATGGCATAGGGTTTCCGACTTCAAGGTCATGATGTGGCATGATAGTGACCATAATGCCCTTGTATTAGAATTACATGAGTTAAACCCCGGGAGTGCCACAGGGGCACACGCTCCAACTGATGACAGGCTGTCTCTCACAAACTGCAGGAAGAGAGTACGTTGGGCAGATATAAACCAGTCACAAGACAGGCTAGGCTCCCTGTATGAAGCCATTATTCCGGTCCTCTTGACTGCAACCAAATCTGTCCCCACTAATGGCACTAGAATTGATTTTCAGATGGTTACACTGAATCATACCAGGCTAACGTCAACCATGGTAGACTTCTTCTTTCCCACAAAAAACATCAGGCCCAATAGGAAACCTCCTCACCCCTGGTATAATGACCAATGCCGAAAGGCTAAAACAGCCTTGATTACACCTATCAAGGCTAATGACCGTCCTTTAATCAAAATAACCAGAGCGGCCTACAAGGCCAGTGTCATTGAGGCGAAAAAAGGGTGGGAAAGCGATAAGTGGGAAACTTTGAGAAGTTCCTTGGGCGCCCGTAATATGAGGACTTTCTGGAAGGTGGTCAATACAGGTAGGTCTGAGGCTAAATCGGCGATAGAGCCAAACCTAGAGGCAGACGTGTGGAGGGACCACTTTGAGTCCCTTTACTCAAGGGCAGAGACACTGGACGACCCAGCCATTAAAGGCCACTCCTCATTGGTTGATTGCCCGATTGCATTCATGTTTGCCCCCAGGACCATGGACGACACCCTGACAATAACTCTCAAAGAAATAACGGGTGCCCTTTCCAAAATAGCTCCGGGTAAAGTGCCAGGATTAGACAAGATCCCAGGTGATTTATTCCGCAGCGAACCCACTATTTGGGCACCATATCGCTGGGTTTTATTCAATGCCATATTTCAAGGCATGAAGATTCCTGCCAGCTGGGCCGGAGCCGAAATAATTCCTATATATAAAAAGGGCTCCCCGCTGCTACCCACAAATCATAGGCCTATAAGTCTTATAGACATCAACTAAAAAATCTTTGCGTGGGTGTTGCTGTTCCGGTTGCAGAGTTGGATGGAGGAGCATAAGATACTTAGTCCTCTCTAGGCAGGGTTCAGAGAAAAAATCTCCACACTGGATCAAATCTTCAGGCTACAAATATTACACTGGAAGATCATGTGTTTGGAGGGTGGCAGCCTCTACTTAATATTTGTAGACCTGAAATCCGCGTTCGACCTGGTCCCAAGAGACAAGCTGTGGGCTGTACTCCATGAGATGGGGGTTCCGTCATACCTGTGCCACATCAAGAAGCGGTTACATGAGAGAAACTACGCCCAAATCAGATTTGGCAACAAAGGAAAACTCACGGCCCCCATTCCCGTAAATAGAGGCGTCCACCAGGGATGTGTCCTCGCCCCGACCCTTTTTAGCCTATTTATAAATGGGCTAGTTGATTTTTTTACTCAGTGAGAAAGATCTGGACGTCCCTAAGTTGGCATCACGCAAAATTCCAGCCATGATGTTTGCCGATGAGACCCTACTATTATCAAAATCGCCCATGGGGATACAGAGGGTACCTAATAGATTCGGTGCGTTTTGTTGAGAAAGAGGGCTTGAGATTAATCTCAAAAAAACTAAATTCATGGTGTTTAACTCAGCCAAAAATACCCGACCAAATCCAAGCTTAAATGGTAAACCCCTAGAGAGAGTATCTGCTTTGGTTTATCACAGAAACAATGGACTGGGGGGCCCAAATAAAAAAAAATCTACCTTGAAACTGACACAAACATCAGGGGGCTAAACAAAGGTTTTTCGAAAATCCAGGCATAAACCTGTGAGCCCAGCAATAGAAATTTACAAGGTCCAAGCTAGGGGTGCGGCGCAGTATGGAGCAGAAATATGGGGCATCGCAGTTCTGAGAGTCTCACAGACAGATACCACCTTTCTCAGGCAACTGTTTGGGCTCCCACGGAGCACCCCACTCACGCCGCTCCAATCGGACTTGGGGGTAAGGGCTATCACTGAAGAAGTTAATCTTAGACCCCTTTTATTCTGGCGACACCTGAACTCTTAGAATGCAGGGATGAGCTAAGAGAGGTGATGAGCCTACCGGGGGCGGGTACATTACCCTGGCCCTCTTACATTCGACACACTTCAGAGAATCTGGGATGGGGCAATCTCTGGGTTGACCCAGAAGAGGCATGTGTCACAGTGTCCAGGAAAGAGCTAAAGGACTGCTATTTGGAGTTTAAATTGGCTCAACTCCAGAGCAATCCTCTAGTAGATAAGCTAACTGCAGTTTTCTTAGAAACTAAAGACTGGTATAGCTTAGAACCGGCACTGAATGACATCAAGCCGGCAACTGCCAGAAAGCTCTATCTGCAGTTTAAATACTTGGTCTTGCCACTCAGCTCTTTTACAAATAAATGGGAGGGCTCGCAAATTCTAGGGTGTCCGGCCTGTGACTGTTCCACAGAATCAGATTTTCATGTGTTCTTTTGTTGTCCCGGATAACACAAAGCGAGAAAACGGTGGCTGGTCCAGATATGAAGAAACCTAGGTACCAGGCGCAGCTTTGAGGCCTTTAGGATACTGAAACACAATACTAGCCTCCCTATAGTATACTCGGTAGCAGGCTTCTTATTCTTTATGTGGTGCACTCGCAGAGTATTTTTAAAATCAACCCAATAAATAAGGTCTACATTCTTGTACAATAGTCGCCAAATGAGGGAATTTTAAAGGGTTTACCTGTTTTATTGTCCAATTGAGAACGGTTTCAATGATGCAGTTTATTTATATCTCGAACTTATTGTTATACTGGTTTGTTGTTTTTGAGAAATGACCGCTTTAAGCGGTGAAGATAAAGCTCTGACCTCTCAAATTTGGACAGGTGACCTGCTCACATATATTGCGCATGCACTTTGAATCGTTAATACTGTTCCGTTCTTTGACTGTTATTGCGATCTACATCAATAGACCTCCTACTTATTGAGTTGCTACCATAGATTGCACTATATTTTATACCGCTCCAGGCCATACCTGGGTATGTCTTAACCAATTGTTTACACTGTATGTACCCAACCTTTTTTTTCTTCCTTTTATATCTATCTTGATTTTAAAGTAAATGAATTGTATGTTATTTTACATGTGCTTTTAAGGTCAAACTGGCCGAAATAAAGTTATTATTGAATTGAATTGAAAGAAAGGTCACTCCTAGGATTAGAACCCACGCACTAGTTATGAGACTGCTGCTTAACCATAAGTCACATCACCAGTTTAGCAAAGTAAATGTTTTCCTTAAATTTTCAAGCAAGCTTAAAAATATGAGTTAACAGAGTTTATAATTGAAGGTGCTGAAACATTTTTACATTTATTACAAAGTTCAAAACAGCAGTATTGTAACTTTCTTGAAATTAGTGTACATCATATGTTGCATACCATAAACGTAAGCCGACAAAGTAATATGTACTCTATATGTGAAGTGAAACTCAGATAGGAAGCTACAGCCAGGTACAAGCAACAAATTGGGTCACTGTTCCTAGATAGGAGAGGAGAGCAAAATATGTTTGAACCAAGGTTAAACACATGTAGAGAGGCAGTCAACAAGACTGTTTCATGTTGCCCTCACACATCCCGAAGGATGTCATTCTTCATCATTGGGTGGTTGTTCCTCGTTGGGCTGGCGCTGCAGTCCCCTACGGGTGCCCCAAAGTGTCACTTTTGCGGAGATCTTTTGTTTTGATTGTCGTATGATGAGTGCAAGTAAAATCTACGTGGGGTGGTGTTGAATGTGTTGTGATGTGAGTTAAAACGGATTGGGGATATCATCAAAACTTTTAATAAATTGACTCCCCTGTCAGAATAAAATATGTTTTAAGGTTAATTCTACTAAAAGGGGTAATAAAGTACCCTAGTAGCTTGAAGGAACATCATCATGTCTAACCTTGGTTCAACCATCTTTTGCTCTTCTCTTCTCTCCTATCTAGGAAAAGTGACCCCATTTTTTGCATTTATCTTAACCCCAGGAGCAGGGGCACTGGACCTCTTTATAGTTCCTAATTCCCCCCTCTTGTTTTGTGATAGACTACAGCCAGGGATGGTTCTCTAACTTTGGGACCATGAGCAGAAAAGAATTGTGCGAAGCCCCTCTAATTTGCCTACGTCACACCACAGGAAATTATATTACAATAAGTGCTATCAATTGACTTGACTAGTTCTATGGCATCGTTAAAGTGACTTTGTAATGAGCAGCTTTACTGGTGCAGGTATCAGTACAACTATAACAAATTATAAAATAACCCTGATAAAATAAGTTCATATATTTTAAAGTTCTATAAAGTAGAAATACAAGTTATGTTATTAGTCACACTGGGAGGAAAGGTTTGGCCTAGGCCAGGTGAACGAGACCAGGCTTCTAAGCTGCACCTGGACAGCATTTTACAGGCATGGTATTTTAATGTCCAAACTAGAAGGAGACTTGTGTGAAAGAGCAAAAGAAGGTGCTTTTCTCTGTTTTCTTTTTAAGGAGATAAAAAAAAGTTTATACCAGGCCAACACAAATAATACCGTAGTACAAAACCAACATCTGACCATCCCAGCCACCCCCCAATAAGTTTATGTTATCAGGGACAGATTGTTTCATATAATTTAGAGCCACGTCAGGTGGCTTTTGTCTCACTCCTCTCCACATCTCGGTTTAGTGGCCTCTGACACTTTCCAAGTGTACCATATTTTGTTGCATTTACGCTGGCAGCCTGTAGCTTTATAGATTTACTTTTGCGTCTGCATACACCAGCCCATATTCATCTGCTATTGCCTTATTCCTCATTTTCTTATGTTTTCTATAGTAGGAACAAGGCTGAAATTATGTGGTTGGTCCTCGTCTGTAGAACACTAGACAAAAAATGATATCTTGCAATGTTTAAAACAATAATTAATTAAAGCACCCTTCACCTTTAACTTCTTCTCAGTGAAACTCCTAAAGTGCAATGGGTAAGCCCAGATGTGGGAAGCAAAGCTCACTGGGCCCTAAGACGTCATCTGCAGCTCACTGAGTAGGCCTAAAAGTATGATACCATTCCTGGGTTCTGTGTTTCCGTTGAGAGGAAACATGGCCTGACATGGCTAGACAGTTCCTAGCTGAAACAAACCAAGACTGATTTGCATAATATTAACCCTCGACAGTATTAACACAGTGAATAAAAAACATGAACTGGATTTAAGCCCAAGTGACGGCCTGTGTCAACATAATTGGAGCATTCCTACAATCACTTTTTGCTTTTTTCAGCAGAGCAAATGAGCCAAAATCTCAACAGTACCTTTTTAGATATAACTTAAAAGCACAAATATTCTAGGTTTTCCGAAATATTCAAATCTCTCAAATTGGAAATACAGAGTACGAAGACAATGATGTAGAAACTATGCTATAAAAGGAACATAATACATCAGTGTGGCTTAAATGTAAATTAGGGAAGTCAAGAAAAGCCTCATCTATAAGCCTATATCTCAAGCTTTGCCCATGTCCTAAGAGCTACAAGCTTCTTCAGCTTCATCATCTAACTTACAACGATCCAAACATCTATGCGAGAATCTTGCTCAATTCTTGTTCAAAACGACTAAGCAAAAAAATTCCTATGCCTTTCTATGAAAACTCACTACATCCTTACTGCTATTCCTTTAAACTCTTTCAAACCTATCAATGGAGTCAATCTTGAAGCCGCTGCTATATGTTGTTGTGTGATCGTCTCATGGACAGCTAATTTCAGATAAACTTCTTTTGCAGTTCCCTGATCTCAACAACTTTCGTCCAAGTTCCCATCTACCATTCCTTTGAAAAATTTTCCACAAATAGCCGGAGCTGTTAAGACAATAATCTTTTGGATGGGAAACAGCCACTACAAAGCAGGCATCACATCGCAATGCCATTACAACGCGATCGTTACAACGACCGCGTTGTTACCACGCAATTATTATTATTATTAAGGGTAGCTTATAAAAGCGCTTGGTTACGCCAAAGCGTGTCCCCGCGCTGCAACTGAAGAACTCTGAGCGAGGTGGAGACCAGTGATCCGTTATCTGGAGAACAGGTGTGTTTTTAGGTTCTTGCAGAAGCTGGATTTGGATGGATCCAGACGGAGATGGAGAGGGAGGGAATTCCAGCTTTTCGCTGCCAGATAGCGGAAGGAGCGTCCGCCCATATGGGCTCTTTTGACCCTAGGAACCTTAAGTAGGCCCTCATATGAGGAGCGCAGCTCGCGCGCAGGTGTATACCTTGTCACTAAGTTCTGGAGTGGAATAGGAGATTTCTTAGCCAGGATGCGGTGGCATGTACAGAGGGCTTTGAATTCCACTCTGCTTTTTACTGGCAACCAGTGGAGGGTTTTGAGAGCGGCTTTGGTGTCTGATCGTTTAGGGATTTTTAGGATGAGACGGGCTGCCGCGTTCTGTATTACCTGAAGGCGATTCATGGCTTTGCAGGTGGTACCCAGGTAAAGTAGGTTGCCGTAGTCTAGGCGTGATGTCACAAGGGCATGTACCAGTGTTTTCCGTGCTGACATAGGAAGGAGGTCAAGGACCTTCCTTATGGTTTTTAGGACACCAAAACAGACGCCTGCAACTCGGTCTATTTGGGGTCCAAAAGATAGGTCATCGTCGAGCCATACGCCTAGGTTTTTTACTCCCTGGCGGGGTATGGGAGCTTCATCCAGACATGGAGGCCACCACGCCGATGACCAAACAGATGGGTTCCCCCCCACAACGAGCACCTCGGTCTTGTTGCCGTTTAACTTAAGGCAGTTGGTGGACATCCAGGCTGCAAGTTCTTGCATGCAGTTCCTGAAACTGTCCATCGCAAGACCGGGTGCACGCGATAGGGAGATAGCCAGCTGCGTGTCATCGGCGTATGACACGATGCTCAATCCGTGACTCACGGCAATTGAAGCCACTGGAGAGACATAGAGATTAAACAAGGTTGGGCTCAGGGACGAACCCTGGGGGACGCCCTGACCCAAACCTATGTTTCTCGAGTAGTGGTCGCCCTGGCGAACCTGGAAGCTTCTCCCTGTCAGGAAGGATTGTAACCATTGGAGTGCAGCTTCGGATATACCTCCGTTGTTCAGACACTGTAGCAAGTTGTCGTGCGCCACAGTGTCGAACGCTGCACTCAGGTCCAATAGGATGAGGGCCATGGTGTGTCCCTCATCTACCCCCTGACGTAGGGTCTCAACTGCAGTAAGCAGTGCGGACTCTGTAGAGTGGCGGGGGCGGAATCCGAATTGGGTGTCGTGCAATAAGGCAGCCTTTTCCACGAAGTCCATTAGTTGTTTATTGACCGTTTTTTCGGCCACATTGGCTAGGTAGGGCAGGAGTGCCATTACTACGCAAGTCATTACCTCGACTTGCAGTAGATGGCGTGCTAACATTAGAAATAGTATGGTTTACTATTCCAACACCTCCCTACTGTTACGTAGGCTGTAGTTGGAATAGTAAATTATACATTTCTAATGTCTGCGTGCCATCTACTGCAAGTTGATGTAATGACTTGCGTAGTATGGCTTTGCGTGGTAACAACACTGTAGTGTAGTTCCTATAGTACCCTCATGCAGGACCTGCTCTTTTGGACAACATACACTGTGGGTCGGGTGGTAGACTGACTTTGTGCACCCCCACCGCGTATGTTAGCCGTGTTTTGCATTAGCTAGCTCACAGTGCCACTAGAATCTCCTTTTATCAGAGAGATTGTTTTTTGGCAACCTCAGAATACAACAAACCCTGATTCCTCAGACTTGTGGAAACAATATACTACTTTTCACCCAGTCACTCGTGCTTGCTCATTTTCTCTCAGAGAGATACACAGAAGAAACAGTCGTGAGTGTTTACAATAAGAATTTATCGTACCGTTGTTCTTCTCATGTAAAATATATGTGCTGCTACAACTGTTACACAGTAGCAGAGATATAGGATCAGCAGTACAGTGAATAAAAAGGAATAATACAGTTCGACCATTTTGCAACAGTCACGAACATATACATGAATATAAAATGCATTTATAAAATTTAGCGCATACTCCTAAAATGCCTGTCTAGATGTACCCATGTGTACCTAGCATGTGAGTAGGTGCGAAAGAGCTAATAAGCCTAGGAGCCAAGAATCCAGCTAGGATTAAGTTGAACCACATTACCTGAATAATGAGAGTGTGGGACTTCGTCCTGGACTCAAGTTGGACACCCCGCAAGAGATGTTCAGACCACTGTCAGCTGTAGCGACTGTATGTCGGAGCTTCAGCGTCTCTGGTCAGTGTGTCGGCCTTGAAGTCTCGGTTCCCTCCTGCCTACTGATAGCAAGAGGTGCTGTATTTATACAGTCCTTGTGCGTGTGTTAGCCATTGTTCAGAATGAGGATGACGTTGGGGATTAAACCTTGTGCGTAGATAGGAGAGGTGAAGTATATCCCCCGGGTAGTGTTCTCATAAATTATTCATATGTGCTAAGGATGACGTCTTAGCAATATCGATTGGGAAAACCCCCCCTCTGCATGGAACTAGGTGAAAGGTTTAGTCCAAGAAAGGCGTCAGTCCTTATCAGGCGTTCTGTCCCTATAAGGCATTCTGTCCTTATTAGGAGTTATGTCCTTATAAGGCTCGTTCATATGAAATGAAGGGGAGATGATGTAGGGAAAGTGTACGATGTTCCCTAGGCCTATATTAGGGTACCAATATGAAATATAACAACGCGATCGTTGTAACGACTGTGTTGTAATGGCACGTGTTGTGATGACTCGCGTTGTAACAAGTCATACTCCTTTTGGATACCAGCCAAGCCAAATTCAGGACAGGACACAACATAAATGGTGATCCTATTGTTTTTGGATGATTTTGATGCCTAGTTGACAATGAGGGTGCTGGGGCACTGGTACTTTTACACATGTCAGCAGTCATTCTACCCTTACAAAAATAGATAAAATGCAGTTTGGACTGGGCTTCCAAGTCATCAAACGGATTACATTATTTCTATTTGACCGTCAGCAGATCATTAAGTTACAATCACATCATTAAAACACCTAAGGAATTAAACTGTGGTGTCCTACAGTGGTCAATCATGTCACTAGTGCTTAGCCATTCACCCTCATACCACACCTAGAGGTCAGTTTCTATATGTATGTGAATGGCACTCAAATCTGAGTGCAAATATGATCCTTGCTCAAGATGAAGACTTTGACTAACTCTCTTACTTTAACATGCAAGTGTATGTCTTCTAACAACCCGAAGATAAACCCTAATAAAACGGAAGTGCTGGTAATGACCAAAGCATCTCCTTCCTGGCTCATAGCCTAAAGGCCAAGATTTATGCAATCTCCGTCCTTCCACATTGTGATCTATGCAATCTGAGAATCCAGCTCAACACCAATCTATCGCTCGAACCACACGTGGCAGAAGTGTCTGGTATGTGCTTTGGCCAAATGAAGATCTTGAAGAAACTATATCTTATATCCACAGCAACTGGTACATAACAGTAGCCAATGTCTTGATTCAAAGTAGACTGGATTATTCTAAGACCATTTATTTAACATCCCTCAAAAAACTCCTCCATCAACTTGAACTCATGCAAAATGCACCTGCCTGCCACATATTCGGCATCTCCAAATATGGCAGGATATCATCATTCCTAAGAAGTCTGCTCAGACAACCATTCAATCTACAGTTGTCTTCAAAGCCTTTATGATTGCACAGAAAAACTTGCATTACCACTGATCTACCTTTCTGACCTCCAAATTTGTACTTTTTAAGCAAATAAATCTTTTTGTTGTACCAATCAGTTCTTACTATCTGTGCCACAAGAATGGTTAAGTGCGGAGACGGATCCTTCTCCACTATTCCTGCCACTCTTTCAGCTGCTATTCACTCAGAAAATATTTGTATTAAATTTGGAAAACCCATCAAAGCCTGATTCCTAGCAAACACCTTCTATTTCTCTCTTCCAGGCACGTTACTGCTTTAGTGTCGAGAAGCTTAGCATAGCTGTGCTCTACAAATCGATATAGCACAATATAACATCTGTTTATGCTCCAGACTAGTGTGCAACAAAGTGAGAAAGCAAAGTTAAAACAGAAGACCATGTAGGCTAAGTACATTAGGAAATTGGAAACCTTGAAAGCTTTTACTTCAATGTACACAATCAACTCAACCCAGGTTACAAGCTTGGTGAAATAATTTATATAATGTACAATTTAAATCGGTTATTTCTAGTTAAAATATGTGGATTGTCTTTTAGCATAAGGAATATAATTAGTTACTTCTTCCACAAACAAAGAAGGTCTTTGTTGAATTAAGATGGCTACGTGTAATCTGAAAAGGGACTGTGCAACAAACGTTTGGAGTGGTTTTGCATTCAGGTGGCATGGGATCCGGGGATATTAACACCAGTTTGCAGACAGGAAAGTAACTGGAACAAATTATTGTTTGAACTTTAGATGTAGTCAAAAGCAAACCTAAAGCCCCTGTGGTAACAACTCTAAGGAAAAGTTAGCAGCATAAGCAGGTCTTTGTGTTCCAAAGTTCCGTGTTTAGTTAAAGATGAAAGGAACTCCATACACCTTCTAAGAAACAGCATTAAATGAATCCTATTCATGTGCAACATTCCAAATAGAGCACAAAGGGGAAAAGCAGATTTTGTGTGAAAAGTATTTCTCATAATTAGTGTTTTTTGTAATGTAGAGCGTCGTAACCAATGAACTAATGATGTTGCAATTGGAATGAATTACACAAGTCATTTTAAAAGAGTGGCTACTGAGATATGCAATTATGCCACATTTTCATGCAGAACGCCACTATTTTTTAATATAGATGTATTTTCGGATGTTCTGTTTAACTTGCTCCAGCTCATTCCCCCTCCCAATCAGTGCCCCTTGTCTCCATGGAACATTAAGTGAATGGCGTAGATGTAATAGTGATGTACAACATGGGTAGAAGGGCTGTATTGTGAATGAAGCATCCACGGTGTACCCACAGAGTCATTTTTAAGGCCTTCCACTGGAAGTGTTTGTGTGGACGTGCAGATTCTATGAGCCATTGTTAGAGGTTTGCTTCATTTTGTGTTGATTATCTCCGGCGGATGGAAGATTTCTCTTACCTTAAGAAGTGGTAGTGTTAATGTGTTTTAAAATATGTGGATGTTTCGAACATGTCAATGCGACCCTAACCATGCTCATGCTATGCTGAATTTGCAGAATCTATTTTTAGAAAGTATGGTCTGTGTATAAAAGCTCTTGGACTTTAGCTGATCAAGTTTAGTTTGAGTTAAGTCTGGGTTTAGTCTTTGGTTAGGCTTGGAGTTCTGTTGGAATTTACAGCTGTCATTAGGACACTTTGTTATTGTATGCCCATTTGACTGAGACCCTTTATGGAATGTGTCTTTACTCTTTATGAGTTTGGCACTTTGAATACTATTTGGAGTTTAGTTGACTAGGGATTCATGCGTTCTATGATTTTGAATTAATTTTGTAATTCTGTATTTCGAGCTGTTATGGCATTTCATGGATAATTTCTTTGTATCACATTTAACCTTTTATGTATTAAAAATCCACTTTTGCTTTATTGTTGGCCTAGAAGTCAATTCGTTATGCTTCCAATGTTTATATCAGGGTGTACTAACAATCACAGAGTTCATTTTGGAGGTGTTATCTTATTACATCCTGTTCTACATTAGCCCCCTAAACTTGTAAACAGTAAAGCATGTGGTATAGTGGGAAGGTTATGTGTCTTGAAATAGGCAGTCCTATGTGGCAATCTTGGGTTTCCTATATGACCAAATTGATTGATCTTGAGCAAATCCTGATCTTCCTGAGCTATTTTCTCCCCATCTGCCATTATCTCATGGGCTGACTAGTCATTATCGTTACATAACGGTGTTAGGCAATGTATCTGTCTATTTAGGGCTGTTTCATTCTTCGTTTTAATCTTTCTCATTTTTAGCACCTCTAAAGGCAAACATTTTAATAAAGTTGCCTGTGTAGGTCACCTCCTTTGCTGCAAGAGCTCCTACCAGTTACCATGTTAGCAAATGCTGGCCCCCACACACCTCTGCACAGTGTTTTTCCCCCAAAGTCAGTGTGGGAAATACCACTGTGTTGGACTTTTCAGCTGGCTGGTTTGTTTTACATCCCCTATTCATTAGCATGTTTGCCTGCAGCAGTCCCTCGGTTATCAAACAAAAGTTGGACATTTGACATCCTGCAGGAGCTAACTGCAGGATAAGCATCTGACGGGGCCCTCCAGGGCCTAGCAACACTGGACCATGGCTATGAGGCCTAGGAAAGAGGGGGCAGTAGTGTAGCATTGGTGTTGTACACCCTAGTGAAAACGAAGTAAATGGGCTACTCTCTCCGCCATTATCTACCTGTTGGACGGAAAAGGTAAAGTGGAACAATAAACCCTCTAGGCTCTGGTACCTCTGCACTTGCAGCACAAATGATAGCTACACCCTAGAAGGGCCTCACCCTCTGAGCCGTGGTCCTCTGAAATACTGCCACAATTGGGGTACATGGGGCCCCTAACGCTGCATCAGTGCCCCTGCACCTCCAGCACCTTTGATAGCTATGCCTGTGAGTTGTCCCCTAAGCCTGCTGACATGGGGTTGTGATGCGAGGCCCATAATTTGGGTGCATTGGGCCGATAAACCCACATGGCTGAAGTTCCACTGCACTTGCTCCCCTATCGGTAGCAAAGTCCCTCAAAGGGTCATCTTTCCTTGGGCCTCGCAGTCATGGTCCACTGCTGTGAGGCTCGAGAGAGAAGGCTCCCTTCATTGCCCTCTCAGCACTGGACCACGACTGCAAGATCCAGGGGAGGATGGCCTTTCCTGGGCCTCGCAACTCTGGATCATGGGCGCAAAGGCAGATAGGAGAAGAGACCAGTGGCATAGTAATAGCGTCACCATCCCAGATGCAAGTAAATGATGCTGGACAGTAAAACAAAGCCAAACCTTCGGTGCAATGAGTTCCTAACATCCCTGTACCCTAGCGCCAGTGCACCTTCTGCACTATTGATAACTAAACCCCAAGAGCACCCTTCCCATGGGCATTGCAGCCATTGCGTAGCACTGCAAAGCCCATGGGTGGTCCTCCCATCCCCTGAGCATCCAAACATAGCTGCAAGAACCCAGAGAGGAAGGACCTCTCCTGGACCCTGCGGCTCTGGAACATGGCTGCAAGGCCCATGGAAGAGAGGCAAGTATCATAGCAATGTTGTTATAGGGCCTGGTGCCAAGTAAAAGCATCCCTTCACCCTCGTCCACTGACTGCACAGTAAAGTACAGCCATAATGTTGGAAGATTGGGCACCTAATATTGCACTATTGATGGTTACCCTCCAACATGGACCCATGGACATAAGGAAGTTACAGCACGATCAGACAATAGCAATTGGGCCGAACCATGGCGCAGAGCTGCAAGGAATAGGAGAGTGGGCCCACCTCCATTAGGCCTCGCAGTGCTGAACCATGTTGGCAAGGTCCCAAGATAACTCTGGCAGGAGATTGAGTTTATAGAGTGTGATGACTATTCACAGGATCTTTGCGTTCTAATTCCTTCACCACCTCCAGGAGTAAACCTTGACTGTTCACTATTGTTCTTTTTGGATAGACTGTTTTAGAAATGAGCCTCTTTGGTATCCACCTGTGATAAACATCAGTATCTACCATGCATACTGCCCAGTGACTGCCCACTGCCACAGGAACTAGTCCAGTGGGTACACTTTAGCCATGGGACTAGGATATTTGACATCTAATCTTAGCTTTAACACTTAATCTAAATATAATGGAAATAAATACTGTATTATAAAGCAGGGCAGGGTCCACAAAACAGTGACATTTCAATGGCAAAGGCACCCCAGTTGTGGTCTAGTTGGAAATGTGGAAACAGGAGATACGGTTTTCAATCCCGGACTCCCATTTGTCCAAAGTGTGTGCTCTTGGGCAATTACTTTTCTGAACTAATTCCTCTGCTTCCTTTTTGGCGAAACACCAAGGAGGTTTAGATTAATTGTAAAAGCTGCTAAGAAGCTTGTGGTGAAAAACATCTACTTGACATTATCTGGGGGTGAGGAGGGGGAGAAGTGCCCAGTCACGTGGTATATTCGCCTAAATGTAAAATAGTGCTAAATATATAACCTTTACAGCAAGTAGCAGTGTGCTGCAGCCTTGGGCCTACTAACTTAAAAGACTGTTTGATCATGGGCAAATAATACTCCCTGCGTGTGCCCCTGTCTATTGATCTTACAATATGTCAGCACTTTGAAACACACTTAATTGCAGAAATAAACACCAAGCGCATACTCCCAGGACAGGTCCCCAGGCTGGTAATAATTAACACAGGCCGTTTGTCTGCTGGTGGCTGAATTTACATCTCGGTAGCTGAACGTGCTCCTAACACCCCCCCCCCCCCCCCAGCCACACAAGCCCCTCTTTTACAAATCGTGAAGGCCTGGAAGAGTGAGGCCTGTTTGTCGATTAGGAGGATTAAAAGTGGCTGGGCATCAAAATGCGAGACAATTGGGGTCCTGCAGGGCCTTTGTGTTGGCAGCCAAATTGAATGACCGACTGCGGGACAAACCTGCAAAATTCCAGACGGATGGCCACCCTGGGCCCACAGGAGGGGGCGTGAAGCCCTATATTGGTGGTCTGATCACAGGGCCCTAGGTAGGTGCACACACTGCTCATGCCTAGACCCACAGTTGGGCAGATGAAAAACACTACATTCAAAGGCTGCGTGTGCAGAGGTGTCATGAGGAAGATGACAGAGGGCAAAGAAAGGAGACAAGAGAAAAAGAAAGAAAATATATATGCCAGGAGGAAGGTGATAAAAGAGAGGACAACAGTCCTTAAATGCTTAAAGCAGACAGTGTTCTATGATCTGCTTACAGAAGCTGTGCAACGTCATTATTTGAAGTGAAACACACTTATGTATTATACAAAAGAAGCATCAACAATAACAGTAAACCTGCTCTCCGCCAACCATTGAAAAAAAGAAACTATTTTTCAGGCAAATGTGAACACTGCAAAGAGGCAGAGTGCAGTCCCTCAAAAGTAAAGGGAGACAAATGGGCGGATCCCTTGCCCCATACTGTATGCAGTGGTGGTCTACATCAAAATGTAAATGTCAAATTAACAAACCAATGGATGAATAGCCTCTATCATGCATGCGAGCAGACTCAATTGAGGCATTTTGTAAAGCCAAAAATGTCTTTAATTTAACTTTCTCCTACCTTAATTGCCCCATTTCAATGCATGGCAATAGGGGAAAAATAAATCCCCCAATTATTTTTCAAAACCGTCCCTCATTCCTCTTCCAAAATGTTGCCACGTATGTTCTACGTATGATTATTGTGTATGGATGTTGGGGGAAAACAATAGTCTGGTTAGATACCCAAGGCTGTTTCAAATGCCAGACCTAAAAATGATTGTTACTAATTTACAGTTAAAATAAATACAGTGCATGCAGTGCAGTGCACTATCTGCAGTAATGCAGGCTACTTGTGCACAGACTGCATCTCACCTCATCTATTAGAGATTTGTTTTGTCTGTGATAATTTGGTAAATGTGACGCCTATACCTTTAAAATAGGCACAGGAAATGCCTAGATGACAATTAATGGGGAAGGCTTCCTTCCCACACAGAAAACACCTGAAACCCAGATATGCCCAGGAGAAAGAATCCTTGAGAGAGCTTCACTTGGCAGAGGTGCCAGCTCTGCACTCGCCCAATCCAGCCCTCCTGCCCATTGTTCTTGAGTCAAGAGCATGAACATAAACAGAGACTTCAGGAGGAAAGGGTGGCGCGAACATGAAAAAGGCTCCGCAAAAGTTTGGAATTCCATAACTGCTTTCAGTATTTTGACATTTAATCAACACAAGTGTGAAAAGTTGGCCTGGTATATGATGTCCACTAATTGAAGTGGGCACCTTGCACCAGTCTAAACAACCCTTATGGTGATTTAAGAGGTCAAAGATAACCTTATAAAGCTATCCAAGTGGAAGCTGTGGAGAGCAGCTTTCAGGCTTTGTCTTGAAGGAATGTTAAGCAGCTTGTTTTACCAGAATGCAATCTTATTGTTTTGGTCAAATGAAAGGAGAACCACACAGTAGTTATACGATTATATATTTATTATTATAACACTTTAAATTCCTCACAGTATCTGCTACTTGCAGATAAACACAAAGCACACAATACTGTAGCACAGAAACAATCGTAAGTAGCACTAATACACAGTGGGCTCCAGGGGGAGACCAAACCATATACTAAAATAGTGGTATAATAACCACAAATAGAATCAAGACTGTGTTTAGAGGATGCAGATTTGGTGGGACCCCAAGGAACCCACCAAGGTGAGTAAGTAGGGACCCCATGGAGGTTGGGTGCAGTGTGAGAATACGACCGCGTGCTACGTGCAATTCAATGGGAGAGTTGCGGTTGCAATTTTAAAGTTTAAGGACCCTTCCCAGTGGATTACGAGGAAACCCTTTGGAACATAGAAGGTTGGAGAGCCACCCCACCCGTGGATACCGAAATACCAGCGTTACCTATCCCAGGGAAGCGGCGGGGTGTATAAGGCTGAAGTGGCGTCGGAAACCACTATCGTTCTCAATGGGAGTCTTCAAGGAAATACCACTTCTGGAAAGAAGAAAAGTGTCTGGCGGAATCCGCGGGTGGATTCTTGGTGGAAGGAACCTAAAAGTAGAGGGGACAGAGTCTGAGTCACTCAAGAGTGACCAGGGGCTCGGTAGACGAATGCCCACTGATATCGGGTGCTTCAGGTGTGAAGAAGGAGACTTTGACTCTACAGCTGCAGGGACCAGGAGACGTCGAGGACAAACAGGAGCTGGATGCGAGCTCTCCCACGAAGGATGTCGAGTGCTGAGGAGTCGGTATCCAGTGGGAGCACCAACAAGCCTTAGCAGCGGCAACCCATGAAGAAGGTCAAACAAGGTTACGGTCTGGCCCAGCAAGGACCAGAGGAGCAAGGGGAGTCCGGACAAGCCTGGAGCAACCAGGGGGGCCCAAGAAAAGTAGTGTTGTCCCTCACATGGACCCACAGGCCGAAGGCACAGGAGTCGCGAGGGGACCTCTAGCAGTTTCACAAAGACACAACTTGCAGGGCACAGATTGCAAGGAGGCCAAATTCCTGTGTACGAAATGTGCACAGAGGTGGGGGCTATCATTAGCCCAATGCACGAAGTTGGAGAACACGAACAAGCATATGCAATTGCAAAAGAACGCAGTGCACAGGAGTTCGAGTTATGTGGTTCCTCCGAGGGATACTGGCCTCAAACTTAGTGAGTGGGCAGCTCAACCTCAAGAAACATAGGAACCCACCTCCTGTGCTGCTGGAGCCTTCGGAGTCTGCAGGAGCTCAGGATCAGCAGACCGGTCAGTTGTATTACCGTGCCTGCAAACGCAGGGGAGTGACTCCTTCACCCCAAGGGAGATACTTCAGTTGTCTTTGATGCTCCACAGGTCCTGCACAGAGCCTGTATGGTGCACGGGCAAAGACGATACTTTGGACGGAGAGGGAGTTGAAGTCGGGCCCAGTCGAAGTCCAGCGAAGTCCAGAGTGTCCAGACGGTCGAAGGTCAGTAGTTTCTTTTTCAGAATCTTGTCCACATCGAATCTAGGGTCCTACAGCCAGGTAAGCCATTTTGTACCCAAGGGAGAGGGTTGGGCAGATTCAGGGGACCCTCCCACTGGAGGGTCAGGACAGAGGGGTGGTTACACCCATGCCCTATGTCCAGTTTCGCGCCAGAGGAGGAGCCAACGGCTCCCAGAACTGGTTTGAGCTGGACTATGCACAAGGACACCAAATGTCCCCCTCGTGCAAACTTTCAGGCACTTTGGAAGTGCACCCACGAGCTCCATTACACTAAATCCTGTCTGGGAGGTGGTCAAACCTCCCTGTGACAAGATGCCCATTCTGCTGCCTTCCTCTGCTCGAGCTTGGCTCAGCAGTAGGAGGGTAGAAATGTGTCTCAGGTCGGCAGCCGCCATTTTGTGCTGTCTGGGTCGAGAAGGCTGGTACCGGAGAGACCAGGAACCCACAAAGCTTGCTTCAGAAGTGTGAAATCATACCTTCCACACTGGTTACCAGTGTGGAGGTATGATTCCAAGGTGTTTGATACCAAACACGACATGTTTTATTTCAGCCGTTTTCGAGATAGCATTTACCGCGTGGATGTAATGCACCTCTACCTATATGTCTGGCTGTGTCACAGACAACCCAGGAGAATGGTCTCCGAAGGCTGCAGAGGGGCTATGCTCATGCAGGGGCACCCTCTCACGTAAAACCCTGGACCCTGCCTTCAGGATTATTAAAAAAGGCCTGCTATAGGGGTGACTTATAGGTTTTAAGGGTAGTGACCTTTAGATATAGTAAACCTATATCTAAAGTAAGTGGTGCATGCACCATCTTACACAGGCTGCAATGGCAGACCTGTAGTTCCGTTTTGCATGGCTTCTCATGGGTGGCATAATACATGCTTCAGCCCAGGGGAGGCCTCTGGGGTACCTATGCCCTGGGTACATGGGTACCATATACTAGGGACATATAAGGGTACTGTAATAATTTAAATGACGTCTTCCTCACAGGCATATGAAGTAGAGGAGCCAGAGATGTGATGAAGATATGGTTTCTTTATTCACAGAAGATCCCGTCCATCAATCAGCAGGGCAGTTCCCAACTGACCAGTACCTTCAAGAAAATACATTCCTTACCCATGGTAACCCCACAGCACATGACATCATAGTGGCAATCACATCTAGTGCCAGAATAGGGCCCAGCTGTGATTGCCAATAAACCCACTTTAAGGAATACCACAGATCCAATCTGGAGTGTACCTAAGTACTGTAGTGTAGTTCCTATTTCCCTTATAGGCTCTGCGCATTGGAATAATATACACTATAGTTTTCGCATAGGACTAAGGTCAGTATGCACCTATCGAGAACATTAAACTTAATTACTTTGTGTGCCAGCTAACTCAGAGGTCACTAGAAACTTCTCGAATGAACAAGAAGGGATTAATTTCTGACAACCGCATAAACAGGACAACTTTGTTTCCCTTAGAATCGGAACGTGTCTCAGAATCGTGGAAACAATAGATAACAGTTTCACTCAGTCAATCGTGCATGCTTAGTTTCTCCAGAGTTACACAGAAATAGATAGATGGGAGTTTCAATAAAAGGTTTTATTGAACAGTCTTGTTTCTCGTTTAAGAGATATGAGCTGTTACGATAATTAGACAGAAAGCAAGATATAATACGCACAGCGTAAGTAGTAAGAAGAAATAATACTGCAATAGCATTGTCTTTTAGCTATGACATATATTCATATATACATACATACATAAATAACACCGGCTAAAAAGTGAATACTCGTCTGATGCATCTAAATAGTCCTACCCTCGTGTACCTAACCCAAGTGTAGTGTGAGGTAAGAAGTAGGTGCTGTCTTCTATAGTATGGTATATACTAAGTTTAGTATGCCAAGAGTCCCTCTAGGTTCTAGTCGGCTCCATACCTTTAGAATGAGCGAGGTGGGAATCTCTATCCGGGTTTCAAACTCTAACACCCCGCAAAGGGAGTCAGAACACTGGAAGCTGGATTCTCTGCGAGCAGGGATGACAGCGTCAGGTCAGTGCGTCAGGCTGGGATATGGTCTCTTCCGAATTTGCCGTGGCGAACCGTGCAGTCAAGTCATGTTGAGTCGTGCCGTGGTCTGCCATGGTAAGGGAAGGCATATATATACACCTGGAAGGTGCTTAGGAAAGCTATCATTGACGTAAAGTCGGGCAGAGGAAGACGTCATGGATGAACCCCTAAGGAATGGTAGTTCCTGCAGAATAGATGAGTTCTTGGAGAAATCAATAATCCTAGCTAGGGAAAGTCACGTTTGGCTTAAGGGTCTGGTTTCTAAGAACTCGTTGTTACGTGGGATGGACAGATGTAGGTGACCATGCCTGTATTTGGTTAGCATGGCTAATGCCTAAATACGGGCTGGGATTCTATGCCTAAATAAGGGCAAAGCGAGTTGTGCCTATACAAGGACATGATTCAGGGAAACCTATATACGGGTATCTAAATCGAAAACCAACACCCACTCCAATGACTACTGATCGATATTACTAAATGCTAAACATTCTAAACACATAAAATTGAGCATCACATGTTCACTAAAAACATTTGTAAAAGCATACTAAAAAGTCTTTGTTAAAAGTTCGCTACACATGACATGCAGGTGCTGTACATATTAAAGCAATGTTGCATTCTAAGCATATATTTACAGTGAATGCTACATAAATGTGGAAAAAGGCGACAATGTGTCCCTGGAAGTGTTTTAAAGAAGTCTGTTCTCTATGAATAGTTCTACTGTAAGCAGAGCTTTTAGCTATTAAAAAACGTCAATATGCAAAAAGTGCGATCTTAGGAAAGTTCCAAATTTTGTCTTTTTGTTTAGAAAAATGAAGGCCGAATTCATAGATTACATGGTACACTGTGAGCCAAATCAAAAGTTATTTGAAGATGCTGGGTAAAACATGAAATCCTCTAATCCTGTAGACAAAAAATTGTCTATTGTTGTCGGTGATAGGTCGATTACCTCGTTTAGAACACTAACTGCACATAGATGTGATGCATTGTCAGTAGCAGTGTTTGATGATACCTGTGTGCCTGTGGATCCATCTTGTACCTCAGCAATAGCATGTTGCGTCTGTGAGATCTCAACGAATGCTGTCATCAGGATCGGTAGCCGCTGGTGACAACACAGAGCATGGGCCGTTATCAGGTCCAGCAGAGTATCGATATCCGTTGGCATGACTGATGGAAGTGTTAGACAGATGTCTAGCACACATTCTTCACCGCAAATCAGGCAGCGTAGAACAGGTAAGATGCAATCTTGCCAGATTGGTCTAAACGACAGAAACCATGTGGTATTTAGTTCTCGTAGACGAGGTAAACCCAATAGTTGCACTATGCGTTCACGACACTTCCTTTCCAGGAGAGCAAGCTCCAAGGTGCCAGGAGTGACGCTGGTGGATTGGCTTGCCATAGTGCAGCAGTAGGAATAAAAATAGGATTCCTGCGACAATTGCTAGAATTAGCGGCAGACCACCAAACACCGAGTGCATCAAGTATGGAATGATTCCGAGGACTGCTTGAAAAGGTGTTAACAGTCCCGAACATACGGTCTTAAATACATGCACGATACCGCTCGTATCAGACATGTTTAAGATACGTCCCAATATTTCTGTGAAATGTGTAGGGCAATTTGTCATTAACAGAGCCTGTATCTCAGCCGAAGTCCTTTCGACTTGTAGATCATAGGTTTCTTTGGCCGAGGTCAAAGGCACGGTTTGTTGTAAAAGAATGGCTTTTATTCTGCTTAAAGTATCAATTCGTATAGAAGAGATGTTCAGTGAAGGCCATAAAGGCGACTCCCTGACTGTGTCTATTTGGGGGAACAAGACTTGCATACAGCAAGTGACCATGGAAGTAACCGTTACTAGATATGGGATACCTGGCAACATGCCACAACAGCTCTGATCATTCAACATGAGGTAACTCCCATTTGAAAGTTTTCCAAACGTTGGATTAATCACAGCGGCTGGTGAACCTTGCAGGTGGCAGGATAAATTTGCAGTGGAACCGCTACAGGCCCCGTGTAAACTAATATCCCGACATATGAGAGAACCGCTCAGTGCATTTTCACAGTGAGTACCGCTATTAAACACTTCACACCCCCCACTCCAACATCTGTGTGTGTAAGGTACATCCCAGGATGTCCTGATGTATTCTTTACCCAACCTTTCATATTTGCCTACTGTCATGTGTTTAAGGCAATACTGAAAATGGAAAGTTGTAACAGGCAGAGTTATTTTGCCATGGATGATCCATTCAGTAGCTGGTTTTTCTGCTACCGTAAATGGCAATTTTTCCAGTTTTTCAATGCTCAGCTCCCCTTTGTGCCAGTTCGATCTGTTTATCCGTGAGATTGTAATCAGAAAACAAAGAAGACGTGTTGATGAAACGCCAAGGCACATAGCCTGAATGCAGGTTTTGTAGCGTCCAGCCTAATGACAGAATAGAACGTAATTGAGACTGGCCTTGATGCAGCAGGACCAAATTTTGCTCCACAATGTCTATAGCAGAGGATACAATGTTGCCCAATGAATATATCCTGGATGACAGAGTCGTTAACCCATTGTCGACCACAGCGAGAGATTTCTCTAAATTAATACGATCAATTTCTCGTATTCTTTCTGCGGCGTCTACTTGTGTCACCTTCCATATTTCATTATAAGCAGCATAGATGCCAGCATATATGAAACGTTTTTGACGCGGTTTTCTTGGACCTAGCAAGAAATCCCTAAGGTTTGCGTCTTCTTTAAGTAAAGATAAGTGTTGTTTCACATCCTCTAGTGTAGATGTCTGTAGCCAATCAAGGCATAGTTTTCCTACACTGTATGTTGTTACTACCCCTGGATTCTGTCTTTGAACATAGCGTGGGTCTGGCCTATTGATCATTAGACCTTGTGTCTTGTTCAGGAATCTTTCTTGATTTGATTTTGATTTGATTTATGAATTTATAGAGCGCGCGTTTGCCCATGGGCGTCTTGGCGCTGGGTAGATGCAGAGAATACCAGGGATCTGTCAAGACTAGGATCTATGTGGAAGAAAACAGCCAGGTTTTTACCTCTTTCCTGAATGAAAGCATAGATGGGCTATTTTTGATTGTGATTGGGAGAAGGTTCCAAGCCTTAGCTGCATGTAGCAGAAAGCTTCTCCCCCCCACCTGACCTGTTTGTATTTTGGGACCCGAATCAGTTTTGCTTGGCTAGATCGAAGATTCCTGGATGGTTCATACAATCTTAAATGAGTTTTTAAAAACGGAGAGCCCATCCCATGCAGGGCTTTATAGGCCAAACATACAGACTTAAATTTTATTCTTTGTTCCATTGGAAGCCAGTGGAGGGATCTTAGTCTGTGTGCAATCGGCTCAGACCTGGGAATGTCCAGCACCAACCTCGCTGCTGCGTTTTGCAAGCGTTGCAGTTTTGCTAAGTGCTGAACCTGTATCCCAGCATACAGAGCATTCCCATAGTCTAGCCTTGATAAGGCCAGAGGTGTTACCACCTTTTTACGGGAATCCAGGGGGATAAATGGCAGGAGCTTCCTTATCATTTTCAGGATGTACCAAATGGTCGATGCCAGTTTGTTTGACTGGGCGTCAAATGACAGTTTGTTGTCCAGTATCACACCCAGATTTTTCACTTTGTTGACTGGGGATGGGCAGTCGCCTAAACTATCTGGCCACCACTCAGGGGACCACATTTTCATATCTGTCCCTAACAGCATGACTTTGCTTTTATCTCCGTTTAACTTTAAGCAATTACTCTGCATCCATTAATTAACTTGCATCATGCAGTTTTAAAATTTTTCTGCCGTCTCTTTGACATTATTTGCAATTGATACCACTATTTGGGTGTCGTCAGCATAAGAGAGAGGTAGGAACCCACAATTCCTTATAATTGCTGCTAAAGGTGCTACATACAAATTTAAAAAAGTAGGGCTTAAAGAAGACTCCTGGAGTACACCACACGGAGAGTTGAATGGTTTTGATTTTGCCTCTCCCAGCTCCACTGTGAACGTTCTGTTAGACAAATAGGATGCTAACAGCGATCGAGCCGTTGTATGAACTCAGGCTTCGGCTAGTCGGATCAGGAGTGTATCATGGTTTACCATGTCGAAGGCCGCCGAGAGATCCTAAAGTATCAAGGCGGCCTTTCCTCCGGTATCCAGAACACTCCTGAGTTCCTCTACTGCCGTGAGCAGGGCTGTTTCTGTTCCATGTCCCTCTCGGAAACCAAATTGCGAGTGGTCTAGGGCATTTACATCCGAGAGGAATATGGCCAGCTGTTTATGCAATAGTTTCTACAGAACTTTTGCGGCGAATGGAATTCTCGCAATAGGTCTGTAGTTCCCGTGTTCCTGTGGGTCTAGATTTGGTTTCTTTAGTAGTGGCAGCACAGTGGTGGTTTTCCATGTATCTGGGAAGCGGCCTGATTTCACTATTTGTAAAAATAACCTTACTATTTGCTCGCTCAACAGCTCAGGGAATAGATGCATCACCTTCGGTGGGCAAGGGTCCGTTAGACCACCGGACTTAGTAGTCCTAACTATCTGAAGAATCTGTTCCACTGAAGGTGGCGAAAAGTGAAACCAGGGATTCTGCTTTAGTGGGAATGATTCCTCTTTAAGTTCTGAGTTTGACCGTGTGGGAAAATGCTTGTCGGTCATTTTGAAGACTCATAGACTGAGGTCACTTTACGAAAAATTGGCCTAGATTATTACAAAATTCAGAGCTAATTACTGCCTGTTTGTTGCTATCAATTTTTGTTAGTTTTTTTACAGTAGTAAAGAGTTCTTTACTAGAATTTTTTGCCTCGTCTATTTTTCGAATGAAATATTTGCTTTTTTCTTCTAATATTAATTTTTTGTAAATGGCCAGTGAGGTTTTATATTCGTCTTTCAACCGTTGATCATAGTTAGTCCTCCATCTTCTCTCAACCTTTCTGCAGTTTTGCTTTTGTGCCTTTAGTGAGTCAGTGAACCATGGTTGAAAAGGGGTTTTCCTCCTATATAAACATTCTTGACAGATGTTTGTGTCTGTGGGCCAGAGCAACCATTTTTTCCATTCAGAATCTGATCTGTTGTTTTTTAAGATAGTATGTACATCGACCACCCCCTGTGTAGTGCTATTACTTGCAGGTGTAGGTATGGACGGTGTGCTAACGTCTTTGATCTTGGCTAACCCAAGGCAAGACGTCTGTTGGACAGTGTCATTCAAAAACATTATCTGCTGTGGGATGATGCATGCTCTAAACAAAGCTTCTATCCCCTGCACTTGCCAATCTTTTTTACCCCAGACAGATTTTGTGTCAATTGTATCTTTCCAAAAGTCAAAACCCTGTCTAGACAGTTGGGCATTAAAGTCTGCAGAATAAATCTGTTTTGTATTCGTTAACATATTTTTCGTTCCTGTTTTGTTCACGTTCTTAAAGTAGAACGTTTCTGGCTTGGATATATTGTACCCTGAAAAATATGGAAACTTCATTGCAAATGTTTTTGAGGTACCCCTCGGTGGAGTAGGACAATGTTCCCATTGGTTATACATAAATACATTTCTAGGTGTTGCAGTTTTATGCAAGAAATGATGAACCATAATGGTTGTAACAAAAAAGCTGTTCATAGTCTGTTGAACCGTCTAAGTATTCATGTTTAGAGAATGCAGCAGATCTTTCTAGATCAGACATCATATTATTAACAGTCTCAAAGTCCCAATCATCAGAATAGGTACTAGAGGTAATTAAGTCACTTAATGAAATTTTAAATAAGTGTGGAATCTTCAAAAGTTCAGACGAACCGAATATATCATAATCCGTTTTGTCCCAAACTATACCATCTTGTATAGGAACGGCTGTGATGTTCACTGCTGACAAGTCTCTTGCTTCATGATGGGATGATTTGTGTGGTTTCAAAAGTAAGTTCACATTTGTACTTCCTGTGTCCAAATGAATATATCTTCCATCTATCAACATGCTCAGAGTTATTACTAAAGATAGTCAAAGCAGAAAGAAAAATATTCCAGAAATAATCCAAAGTTCAATCCATGGTGAAACCAGATAAATCGTTTTCACGAGTTGAAAACAGTCTTGTGCTTGTTCTTTGAAAGTTCTTTTGGCTGGCGTTGTTTCAGGCTCGCTGGGATCCTCAGAAAACGTATCAAAGTTAATGAAATAGCCAGAAGAAGTTCTGTCAATGGTTGAAATTGCATCAGCATTCGTTGAATTCGCTGGAACCAGTGGATCACTTGCTACGTTGGTGTAGACCGGTGTATCAGGACGAACTGTTATTTGGGTTTCAAGAGGAATGAGTTCCATAGCATTGTTGCTTAGTCCTTCATTTCTTACTGTTGGATTCTCAATGGTGATGAGTCTTTCAGTTTGAACCTCTTGGATAGTAGCTAGAGGAGTGTGTCTGTTACTTGGTTGGAGTCCACATGGCCTACTGTTTAGTATCGGCCACATAGTGTGGTTTGATGAGGTCGATGGACACAAATCTTTTCTCCTTTTTACCAGCAAGGGGCGGCAGAAGTACTGTTCTTCTTGTCCGCGATCTTTTCTCTGACTAGATCCCCAAGCTTAGGGATCCAGAAAGGCCTTGCTGGGACGGCTAGATAATCACCAGTGGTGGTTGGCTTCAGGAAGACGTTGCTTTGTTTCGATCTTAGTTCATTTAAGTCCTGTAAAACAGCCAAACGATCTTTGATATCAAATGGTTTATTTTCCACCACTGTGCCTTTACATTCGAGATCAGGAACCCACATTCTTGTGCCAAATAGGACCTCATATGGAGTGACCCCCCCCCTAGAGAACTTCATGGCAAATTGTTTAATGAGCGTTGGACCCCATAAAGATGTTTGACCCACCCATCACCCGAACCGAATACCCTAGCTGTTATAGACTGCTTTATGTCCCGGTTATTCCTTTCCACAACCGAATTTCCCTCAGGATGGAATGGAGAGGAGTAACGCAATGCAACGCCCAAACATGGCCATGGCTGTTTTGTAAGCCCGAGAGCTAAACGCAGGGCCCTGGCCAGAATGTAGTGTGCCAATTGCGTATGTGCCGATAAAGACTCGCAAATCTTTTATAACAGTTCGAGCGTCAGCCGAGCGCTGAGGCCACATCCATAGGAACCTTGAGCATGAATCCACTGCGACCATGATATATTTATAGTTACCATCCCTTTGCAAGGGACAGCAGTGATCCAGGTAAACACACGCTAATGGTTTATCTGAGATTAACAGGGGTGTCTGCGCAGGACATTTCACTGTCGAGACTTTCATCTTCTGGCATATTTCACATTCCAAAACATAGTTTTTGGTCTGTTTCCAAATGCCAGGCCACCAATATCTGTTTTAATAACGATACTGTGGCGGAAACACCTGCATGGGCAGAGGCTATCCCCTCATGTGCTGCTAGGATTAGTCCTAACCTACGTTCCGTGTTTGGAATTACCCTATCCCCCACTCCAGGGATTCGAGCAAACGGAACGTTGTTCGCATCAATTATATACGAGTATTTGAGAGGAAACTTTTTAGGTAACGCTGCACCGCTGCCTTTGCTTGAAGCATTGACAGCCAACAATATCTCATTGTCTATTCTCGTTTTTGAATGAGTGATCGCAGCTACGGAAGCCGTTTGCACAGCCCCCTTCGCGCCTTCGCCAGCCAATTAATTCCCTGCAACGTGAGCGCCATCACGTTGATGACTCAGCGTGTGTATCACATGAGTGTTTTGTAGTCCTTTTCGCAACTGAACTACTTGTTCCCAAAGCGTTTTATGCTTGATTGTTCCACCTTTTGCATCTTTGAAACCATTTTTAAGCCAATTCTGTAAATATTCATTATATGATTGAACACAGTAAAAAGAATCGCACACTATAAGTGTGGAATTCGCGATCCATAATTTCAATTGCCAATTTGAATGCTTGTAGTTCAGCTCGCTGAGCTGTACAATCTCCTAGAGATTGAATTTTAGTGACCATCGCTCGGAATTTACCATTACGCATACGACCTTTAACGATCGCGCAGGCTGCACTGTAAGCTTGCTTACTTTCCGTAGCGGGTTGTGCTGATCCGTCAGTATAAATTATGAATTCCTACTGGTCAGGAGGGAGAATCTCATTAGGTAGAGAACATTCGTGTTTGTATTGCAGGATTGCTTGTGTTTTTAAATAAGGATCAAAAACATATTCAACATCTGTTGCAGCAAGAGAATTAACCCATTTGTATCCATCTTGGATGTAAAGCTTTTGCATTTGGAATGCTAACTTTTGTAAATGCCTCTAAGGCTGGTACCGGAGTCACGACAATAAAGCGTTTCCCGTGAGCTAGAGCTCTTTTCTTTTGCGAAAGCGGTTTGAACTGCTGTCAGAATTTTTTCTGTCTAAGTGAATTGCATTTCCGCTTGTGTATACAAATGTGATTTGTATGCAATTGGTACTTTTTCACCTTCATTTAAAGTTAAGTGGGTGAATCCGCATTGACCCGAAATTATTCGGATCACTAAAATGCGTGTATTTATGCGTGTTTGTAAGTGATTTGTTGCTAACAAGTCAGCTTGTAGTGAACGCAGGATTTCTGTGTGTTCCTGTGTCCAATCTTTGATTTCTTTAAAATCAGGTTTGATTAGTTCTTAGAGACGTTTAACCCTTTCTGCGTAAGTTCTTCCAAAATTCAGGAAAGCTAGAATCGAATGTACATTTTTCAACACTTTTGGAGGTTGGAGCAGCGCACATTTTTCTAAAAAATTCGCTGCCAGGCTTTTGCCTTCACTTGAAAGTTCATATCCCAGGAAAAGGACATTGAGATGGGCAATTCTTGAAATTAAATTTGTAGCCCTCAGAGGCGAAGCCCAGTATAATGGTGTTCACCCTGTTCAAGTCCTATCCAGGTCATCGTCTGTCAGATAGATATCATCGACATATGACAATGCCTCGTCATCATAAATTTTTAGTAACTCTGTTACTCTTGCTGAGAATAACCCCGGGCTGTTCTTGAACCCTTGTGGGAGTCGACAGAAGTGACGCTGGGTCTCCATATTGAGAAAGCTATCAAGTACCTACTTTCAGGTGCTATGTTTTGACAAAAGAAACCATTTGAAATATCCAATGTGGTTTTATATTTTTTACGCACAATGTTATTCATTAATGCTGTGTGCAATTTGCACTGCAAATGTCTTAGAACAAGTGTTCAGGTGTCTGTAATCCAAAACTAGACGATATGTGTTTGGAAACAGGAAACAAAGGATTGGTCATTGATGAGGTGCATGTTTCAATCACCCCTTGGTATTCAAGTTGATCTAAGATCTCCCTGACCTGTTTTTTAGCTTCTTGCTTAATTGGGTACTGCCTTTGCGCAGTAGGTTGACATTTCAATTGGATTTTATGGTGAGATGAGTCCTCATCCCATCCTACATGATTTTTGTATAATGCAGGGGCCTGGGTTACTGCCCATTTCCTGGCATAAGTATATTTTAAATGTATAGGAACATGTTTGGAGAAGGCTGGCATAATGATGTCTTCACCATGTTGGCACTCCCTGACAAATTCCGGTGGCCAGTCTTTTTCTGCTAGAAGTTTATCATAACCCCTTGAAAGTTTCTCCCAAAAGAGTGCTTTCACTTTTCTTGGTATGTCTCCCTCCATCCGGAGTGTTATTTCATATAACTTTTGTGGAGAACTAACCCTGGTGTCTACAGTTTCAACTGTTATGTACTCATTCAAGTCCACTGTCTCAAGAAGTTCCTTCAGGTTCTGTCGAGCTATTGTTACTTCTGCTGCACTGTACAGCATTGTCTGAGCCCATTCTCCATTCTTGAGTTGTGTCCTCAGGATTTTCGGCATGTCTGATCTTCAGACCTGCTACCTTTTTCTTAGTGAATTGAGGTTTTGGTTTGTTTTTCTGAACGTGCTGATCGTCTCTGGACTTCACGCGTTCTTCTTTGTGATCTGACCGTCCTCTTCTTTCGGATGTCTGTGAAGATGTCTGAAAGGTACGAGAGGAACGTGTATCAGTATCTTGATACCTGTCAGGTTTTTTTCAAATTATCCCTATTCCTGAGGTTATACCTCCTTTCAGAGGGCTCCTTTTGAGGAGACCTACCTCTGGATTGAGAACTTTTCTCTTTTGAAAATAGTTTTTTGTTTTCCCACTTCTTTTTAGAAGATGTAGGATTGTTTTTAACTGAGTCTTTTTCATGACCCTCAGACAGTTGTGGTTTAACTGGTTTTCCACCTAAACTGTCTCTGCCTAATTCTTCATAGGATGTTTCTATTATTCTGGGTAGTTCACGTTGATGTTCTGTTACATCAAATTCCCTTAATTTCTGGCGGATCGCCACTGATGCTACCTCCCCTTTTATATTAGATAATATTATTGTTGAGAGCTGGTCGAAGTTTTTCAGTAATTTCATACCTAAGTTCAGAGCAGGCTCTGCCCCGTTTTCATTTTGAATTTGTTTCAGGACATCAGGTATTACCGCAATAGACGGAACACCATGTGTTTTAATATAGATGGCAGCAAAGACTGTGCCCCAAGTGGTGCAGTCTTCCAGATGTGGTGTGATCCCCATTGGTAAACAGATTATTAGGATTCTGTGTTTCTCATAAGGGCTAGTATTGGGAAATACTGCTTAATTTTAGTAATTTTTTGAGCTATCCAGAATGGAATTTGTTCACGTTTTGTGGGCATTTTACCCATGACTGCGTGTAAAATCTGTGGAGTAAATGTTAGTGTAATCCCCTGATGAGGGGTCTGATTTGCAATGGTTATTGGTGGTTCGACTGTTAAAGTCCTCATGACATATTGTACTAACTGTCTGTAAATTATTATAAACTCTTTTAGTTGAGTGAGTAATTCATCGTCTGACATTGCCTCAATGTCAGGATGAGGGGTGTAGCCGGCTAAATTCGGCCATGTTGCTCCTGCTGATCTCCCTAGCGGACCGAGCCTGGTTATGTGATTGTAATGTTTTAGGGCGCCTTTAAACCAGAGTGGATGCTCCTGGTATGTGAGTGGAACTTCAATATCCTCGAAGGGAATGTATTCCTCAGGTGGTTCATCTTCTTTGAAGAAGTGAAACATTTTTGTTACTGGATTTGATTCTGGGAATGTAACCCATGAATAGAATACCTCTGTCTGAAAAAATTCATGTGCCTTAAATTTGGATGGATGTTTATACACCCTCGTCGGTTTCATTTAAACCTGTAGTATTAAAGGCTGCTACGACTTGGTCAGCCGCAGCCTCTGTATTATTCCTGTTTTGGGACATTGTTTTTTGAAAAATGCAGAAAAAGTTTCAAGAAAACGAAGATAAGGTGCACAATATTTTGGAACACTGTATCCTTTAACGTTGAATAAACCAAACAGCTAATACATAGAATTCTTGTCCTACTCAGCTATGGCAATATTATCCCTACCCACTCCAGACATCTTATGGAGTATTATGAGTAGGGCTCTCTGAGAAAAGCACGACTGATTTACTTAAGTACCTAGCGTTAAATTAATGCCTTACCAAACGTTGGGCGCCATGTAGTGTAGTTCCTATTTCCCTTATAGGCTCTGCGCATTGGAATAATATACACTATAGTTTTCGCATAGGACTAAGGTCAGTATGCTCCAATCGAGTACATTAAACTTAATTAATTTGTGTGCCAGCTAACTCAGAGGTCACTAGAAACTTCTCGAAAGAACAAGAAGGGATTAGTTTCTGACAACCACATAAACATGACATCTTTGTTTCCCTTAGAATCGGAATGCGTCTCAGAATCGGGGAAACAATAGATAACAGTTTCACTCAGTCAATCGTGCATGCTTAGTTTCTCCAGAGTTACACAGAAATAGATAGACGGGCTTTTCAATGAAAGGTTTTATTGAATAGTCATGTTTCTCGTGTAAGAGATATGAGCTGTTACGATCATTAGACAGAAAGCAAGATATAATACGCACAGCGTAAGTAGTAAGAAGAAATAATACTGCAATAGCATTGTCTTTTAGCTATGACATATATTCATATATACATGCATAACACCGGCTAAAATGTGAATACTCGTCTGATGCTTCTAAATAGTCCTACCCTCGTGTACCTAACCTAAGTGTAGTGCGAGGTAAGAAGTAGGTGCTGTTTTCTATAGTATAATATATACTAAGTTTAGTATGCCAAGAGTCCCTCTAGGTTCTAGTCGGTTCCATACCTTTAGAATGAGCGAGGTGGGAATCTCTATCCGGGTCTCAAACTCTAACACCCCGCGAAGGGAGTCAGAACACTGGAAGCTGGATTCTCTGCGAGCAGGGATGACAGCGTCAGGTCAGTGCGTCAGGCTGGGATATGGTCTCTTCCGAATTTGCCGTGGCGAACCGTGCAGTCAAGTCATTTTGAGTCGTGCCGTGGTCTGCCATGGTAAGGGAAGGCATATATATACACCTGGAAGGTGCTTAGGAAAGCTATCATTGACGTAAAGTCGGGCAGAGGAAGACGTCATGGATGAACCCCTAAGGAATGGTAGTTCATGCAGAATAGATGAGTTCTTGGAGAAATCAATAATACTAGCTAGGGAAAGTCTCGTTCAGCTTAAGCGTCTGGTTTCTAAGAACTCGTTGTGACGTGGGATGGACGGATGTAGGTGACCATGCCTGTATTTGGTTAGCATACCTAATGTCTAAATAAGGGCTGGGATTCTATGCCTAAATAAGGGCAAAGCGAGTTGTGCCTATATAAGGACCTGATTCAGGGAAACCTCTGTACGGGTATCTAAATCGAAACTTAACAGTACATGTGAATACATTTAGGGAGAAAGCAGATAGAATGGGGTCCTGATTAGCAGGATCCCAGTCAGACTAGTTGAAAACAGTGTAACAGCCAGCAAAAAGTGGGGGTAACCGTAAGAAGCAGATCCTATTTTCCTACAACAAGCAAAAGGGAAAAAAGTCCTGCAGGAAGAATTAATATGAAACTAAAACCCACTCTTCTTTAATTAGGCTATGACTGACCAAAGGTCTGAGCCAGGATGTACCTGCCTTTCTGAACTGAAGATGGTGGCTGATTGCAATAAAACAGGTTTTCAGAGAATGGGGCTTTGGCTGAGAAGGCTATATGACTATAACTGTGTTAACTGAGGTCTGTCTTTTATCATAAAATCTGTGTGAGACCAAATCAAAAGGCAATTTGACATTGATGTCATCAGTAGGCATCACTAGTCAAGGATAGTTTAGTATATTGTAGTGAAAATCGAATGCTACAGGGATCAAGCTGGGGCCTATAAAACTATAGCAATGTCTCAGTCTTTGTCTATTTCCACAATTAGGTGAGCTGATGTGTCACAACCGATACAGAAGCCGCACAGACCCTTCTTCTGATTAAAAATGTCTTCTGTAGCAATATGTTTAACAGGAAATTTAAAACAGTACAACTTTCTTTCACACAATAGATCTCATAGGTACTACCCAAAGTCTCTTGAAGAAATCGATGGACTTGCAGAATAAACCCTTGCTCTACTCCCCACGTCTCCCTCTAGAGTGGTGTGAGTTTTTTGTTGGGGCAGCAAAAGGAGGTAGCGCTATGGGGGCTTTGAATACAATATATGGGTAACTTTTTTAGAATGGGGTCCTTTGTGACTGGGCTCAGGTCAGAGCATAGTGTGAAACACAAATCGTCCTTGCGCAATTCTATTATCATCAGGCGCATCAAATGATGTGGACATTACTGGATGACGTCCTGGTAAAGCCATTGGAGCCACTGGCTCTCAACTACTTCTGCAAAAAGAACAATTGATGCACAGAATGCAGAACAATGTCATACATTCACCCCAGTACAGAGATCTGGGCCTAAATCCATAGTTTTTTTGCTCACCATGCCATTACAGTTTGGACCCAGCCATATGCAAATCAGTCTTGACCCTGCGCCCAATGGGAACTGTTCAGCACGAACTGCCAGGCCAGGTCCTCCCTGGACTGGAAACAAGCATCCTACGACCGTTTTCGGGCTTTCAGCCCTTATCAGCCAGGATAGCTTGACTCCAATGGCATGGAGAGAACGGGACCTACGTCTGGGCATACCCGTCCCACTTGGGTTGACAAATGCAAAAAGAACAATTGATGGACAGAATGCAGAACAAGGTCATACATTCACCCCATTACAGAGATCTGGGCCTAAATCCATCGTTATTTTGCTCACCATGCCATTCCAGTTTGGACCCTCCATATGCAAATCAGTCTTGACCCTGCGCCCAATGGGAACAGTCCAGTCCGAACTGCCAGCCCGAATTTCCAGGCCAGATCCTCCCTGGACTGGAAACAAGCATCCTCAGACCGGTTTCGGGCTTTTAGCCCTCATCAGCCAGGATAGCTTGAATCCAGTAGCATGGAGAGCACGGGACCCACGTCTGGGCACACTCGTCCCACTCGGGGTGACAAATGCAAAAAGAACAATTGATGGACAGAATGCAGAACAATGTCATACATTCACCCCAGTACAGAAATCTGGGCCTAAATCCATCGTTTTTTTGCTCACCATGCCATTCAAGTTTGGACCCAGCCATATGCAAATCAGTCTTGACCCTGCGCCCAATGGGAACAGTCCAGCCCGAAATGCCAGGCCAGGTTCTCCCTGGACTGGAAACAACCATTCTAGGACCGGTTTCGGGCTTTCAGCCCTCAGCTTGCATATATCGCCCTAAGTGGGAAGGGTATGCCCAGACGTGGGCCTCGTACTCACTACACCACTGGAATCAAGCTAGCCTGGCTGATGAAGGGTGATGCCCTGAAACCGGTCCCAGGATGCTTGTTTCCTGTCCAGGGAGGACCTGGCTTGGCAGTTCGGGCTGGACTGTTCCCACAAGGAACAGGGTCAAGACTTATTTGCATATGGCTGGGTCCAAACTGGGGTGGTGTGGTGAGCAAAAGAATGAAGGATTATACCCAGATCCTTATGACTGGGGGTGAATGTTTGCATTGTCCAGCATTCCGTCCATCAATTGTTTCTTTTGCATATCTCACCTACTTATTACAGATGGCGTCGAAATGGCGTGCAATCGTGACATCATATGTCCGATGGCCAGGCATTAAGTCCTAGGTATAGACATAAGCAAAACACAATGGGCTTACTGCTGTTCTCTAGTTTGTTCTATCTCTCTGAATCGTCCTCATCGACTTGTGCATTTTAAATATCTCAATCGGATATACTACACCCGGGCCCGATTATTCCGCTACGTCTTGCGCAATGATTCCAGGTGCTTACGCTGTGGAGCAGATGATGCTGGCTTTGCACACATGGCGTGGCACTGCCCTGGGTTGCAGCATTACTTGCTCTTGATATTTAAGATTCTGAATGAGATCACAGGGGAGGCGTTGACTAGCACGCCACTGGCGGCTCTTCTGGGCTATGATAGAGATGTCCTGAAGACTTACAGATGACTCGTGGCCCTGGGTTTACTACTAGCACGGTGTAGATTAGTCATGTGGTGGATGAGAGGTCCCATTCCCACAGTTAAGGAGTGGCATGCTGACATGGTATACTGTAGTAACCAATTAGATGCTTACCACAACCTTATGCCACCCCGTCGCCGCCCGAGAGATATATGGGGCCCATACCAAGAGTACCTGGCACTTGAAAGGAACAATACGAATGGGGAGGGAGGGTCGAGAGATGCTGCATGATGCATTCAACACATTGGTGTCACTTAACTGTTATTCAGATGTGTGCTAACTTGTCGTATGTGGGGGGTGTTAGGGTTGCAAGTGTGGCGCCTTGCGTCCCACGTCGAGTGTCAATATATGTAAGAACGCTTTCTTAAGGCTCCCACTGGCGATTGCGTAGACAGCATGCTTCTCTGTTACGGTAACACCGGAGTTCGCTGCGACATGCAATCCGCCACCCTTTATATTCCATCTGTGCCTTAGCCTTGCTTGCAATGTACCTGAATTATTGCTGTATTTGGTTTTATGCAACTGGTCTATGTTGGAAATGTCATTCTCTATCGCCTAACTGTGTGTATTTGTCAAAATGAAAATAAAGTTTAAAAAAAAGTTCAACTTTCACCACATCCGGAGTGCTAGGCAGTGGTCCTCCCACCAATATTATTTCATCGAATAACTCAAGGCTATCTGATGGCCTCTGTAACTGAAGAAGCTCTTACGGCTGATTAGACGAAATACTTTGGGTTTCCCCAGTGAACACAGGATGCCTTTCTGGATCCCGATATTCCAATTCTAGATTTAGTGTTTCTATTGCATGACTTTAGTCAAGCTTGGGCTCTTGAAGAGCAGTGCAGGGATGCAGTGGTCTTTTATTAAAGGGATGTACTTAAGTAAACACACAGCATTGATCCTAATGAAGGCCTTGAAGAATGATGGAAATGTTAGAAATGGGATCTCTGGTTGGCTAGGGCTTGCGCCAAAGCCAGGCAGAGACCACCACTCTATGTCAGGGCTGGGGCGTTACACGCCAAAGATAACCCCTGCTCACCCCCTTGGTAGCTTGGCACGAGCAGTCAGGCTTATCCCGGAGGCAATGTGTAAAGCGTTTGCGCGCGCACACAGCAACACCATAGGCCCACCACAAAAGAAACTCCACACAAGGTTATATATGAAAAATAGCCTTTGTATTATAATAAACACATAAGATGATAATCACATAATTTACACTGTGCCAACAGGCACTGGGCAGAATTTTACAGGGGACTATTTACACAAGACAGGGCCACATGGACCACTGTCGGAATTAGCACAAATCACCAATTGTAAATGTAGAACATATACTAACTGTAACACAAATTATAACTTTAGAGCACAATCAGTAACCACTGGCGCAATATGACTTCAGCATTATCACAATAGAATCAGGTATAAAACCTATCCTGTACACATCACAGGGGCATAAACACATCATGCAATTTCTCATAAGCCTAACGCATTAGACCTTACCTCCTAAGCATAATTACACTAGGGGCGTATATCACACAGGGAAGTATAATCTCCCTAACATAAACCTAAACAGGTAAAACAACCTCCTATACAGAAATCATACCTAGAGGTTTAAAACACAGGGTGCGCAAAACATACTACACACAGTACATTCCCTAACATCATAAGCATTAACACAGGGTGCGCAAAACATACTACACACAGTACATTTCCTAACACCATAAGCATTAACCCAGGGCGCGCAAAACATACTACACACGGTACATTCCCTAACACCATAAGCATTAACACAGGGTGCGCAAAACATACTACACACAGTACATTTCCTAACACCATAAGCATTAAAACACAATAGTACTATAATCACATTGGGGTCCAGGTTGCGCCAGAGCCTAAACGTAGCTGCTTCCCACTACTTGCTGGGCAGCTGGGGACAAGAACAGGGCCTAAACGCTGCTGCTGGCACTAAGTGCTGCGCAGCTGTGGAGGTCAAATATGAGGAAACCAATGTGCCCCACGTTGGAGCCATCTGGCTCAGAAAACAAACATGTCCCCATGGAGCGCACGGGCTCCTGAAATCAATATGCGCCAACACAGCAAAAGAAGGACAGGCCCTGAGCACTGGGGCGCGTACTGGCGTTTTAAATAAATGCAATGTGCAATTGTTGGAGCCACGGAGGCTCTAAAAATAACATGCCCCCAATGCAGTCACGCACTAAAGATAACTGGACCCCCAGCGTTGGTGTGACCCCCTATCAGGCGGGGGCCACTCAGAACATAGTCCAGGACACAGAGAAAGACATGGGCCCCTCGGGGCCCTCTATAAACAATGATGCCCAGTGTTGGAGCCACTCGGGGCTCTAGAACAATAAGGAATGCCACTTTGGAGCCACGCAGGCTCAGAAATGCAGGCGCTCATCGTTGGAGCGGCCCACTGCACACACGGGCCGCTCTGACTCAGTGCCCCGTACGGGCGCCTTAACGGAACCTGCTCCCTCGAGGAGGGGGGAGCCACTGCCCATGTCCCCTGCCCAGCCCTAACTCACCGGGCTTCGGCGCAGGGGATTCTTCTATTCGGACGGCCGCCACGCTTCACCCGGTCCCCCATCTCGGGACCGGGACTTAAGGGGTGGAGCCCTCGTGGCTCCTGCAATGTTCGGGCGGCCGCCACGCTTCACCACGCTTCACCCAGTCCCCCATCTCGGGACCGGGACTTACGGAATGGAGCCCTCGCGTCTCCTGCAAGGACTCCTTTTCCGGGGCTCACTCCAGCCAATGGGAGTCCCGCAACGCTTGCCCTACTTCCTGCTTCGCTGACCCAGCCGCAGGTCCCGCCCACGTCACAGGCAGACTTGACTGACTTCCGGGCGGCCGCGGCTGGGCAGCGGCGGCAATTTCTCCGGGCACAACGAGGGGCAGGCTCCCTCGAGAGGGAAAATAAATGTAGAAGCGGGGTGGGCACCCGCATTGGACTCCAATAAGCGGGGTGGGCACCCGCATTAATTATGAAATCAAAAACGAAGACGCAGGGTGGGCACCTGCATATGATTAAAGCAAAAGAAGCGGGGTGGGCACCCGCAAGACTCACGAGGCGGGGGGATTCCCTACGAGGGGGATTCCCTCGGCAAGGGCTGCTGCTTGGCGCGGCTGAGCCCCCCAGGCTCCAAGGCGACACCAAGCCTTGGCAAAAGCAAAACAAAAGGAGGCAATGGTCCAAGAAGTCCTGGGCATAAGGAAATGGAGCAAAAAACTCCCAGCAAAGAAAAGTCCTCCAGGCATCCAGGGGCAGGGCAGGGCCCAGGGAGGCAAGCCTTCCCCTGAGCCCCAGCAGCAGCACGCCCCTGGTAGTTTCTAGTCCAAGAACAAGAACATTTTCATGGGGTCACAGCCCCTCTTTTATACACAGAATCCTTTGTCTCCAAAGGTGCAGGGAAGGGGCGGACCAGATGCAACTGGTTCCTGAGCACTTTGTTTTGCTCAGCCCCTCTCCCTATTCACAGGAGAGGCCAGGGACATTAGACGCACCACAGGGGGTGGAGCCAGCATTGTGTAGGGAAAGCCCAGCCCTATTCAGGTCCCAGGTGTACTCCTCCCTGCCATCAACATGCAGCTCTCTCCACTCACCACCGGGGCAGACCCATCCTGACTCCTGGAGACAGACACACCAGCCAATCGCAAGCCAGACAGTCACTGCACATTTATTATACAGACAGGCCAGCTTCTAGAAGAGGCACTTCTACACGAGACACCGTAACGCCGCACACATCATTGCGCAGCATTCACTCTCACGAGTTCGCACACACCAAACTCGACCCTGCACTCCTCTCACATCAGGACTTAACACGGTCACTCAGATCCCCCATGCATTCCTATGGGAGGGCAGGTCAGTCTCACTAAACATACACAGAGCGCACGCACTTTCCACTGGGACACAGTGTGAAAGCGCCTAGAGGCCTAAAACCACTAGTACAACATAGGAAAAAGGCTAAGATAATGCAAAACGTTCTGTGGGTGAACTGGCCAGAAGGGCCAAGTCCAACAATGGAGAACTGAAACCACTTCAAAATATTTGATTTTTTTATTCAATCAGGCACAGACACATCTAGTGATGTCTATAACAGTACAACTGTCGTCCCTCCTATGACCATTCATAACACACCTACATGGCAACATGTTACGACATGCTTATCCTATGAAGACAATTGCACTTCATTTTCACTAGTGAAACCTACTACCTTTGAAGTAGTCATGCTAGTGCAAAGCATGATCATTGCCTCCATAACACAAGGCTTCCTCACAGACACTGACGAATGGACAGATCCACCCATTGGTGAAGAAAGACAACCTTAACTGAGAAGGACTGACCAGTTACCAATCAATCACCCACCTTCCATTCCTAGGGAAGATCATCGAGAAGGTCATTGCATCCCTGCTACATGAGAGAACCAAGCCACCACCATTCTACGCGATTATCAGGAGTTGAGGCCACAGCATTTCAGAACAAGCCCTGAATATGTCCTACCTGTATGCGCGAAGGGAACATCCTGCTGAACGGCAATCCAGACAGCGCCTGCACCACTGAAGAGGGATCTCATTGGGAAAGCAGGGAATATCATACACAATTCAATCAACTAAGTATGTTTTAATGAAGTGTTATTTACTGTCCCTGCAATTATGGGCCAAGACGCGTAGTGTTGCCGTAAACAAGATAGCATGCACACATTGCTGTCAGTTTGGGTGTCTTGCAGAGCTCGTTTTATGTAACATTTTGCTTGCATCACCCTTACGTCACAGTTGCCTTGGTTTTTATTCCTGTGTAAGCCGTTAGACTGGCAGGGCTTTGAAGCTTTACTTTTCTCATTTACGTGCATTTCATTCTGACATATTTCTAAATTTGCTTCATCAGTTTTGAGAACATTTCTCGCATTGCAGCATTCAGATCAAATGGCCCTCTTTTAAGTCTGCTATCTATTAGGAAGACATGGTGCTTAAGCTAAGGGGCTAAGTGCCATCAATTGAAACAGGATGCAGCGTCCAATAAAAATGCATTCATGCTGGAGAGCACTTCCCATGTTCTGTGCCTTTGAGATTAATGTGATTAACTCATGTCTGTAATTTTATGTCCCTCAACAGAAAGCCTACATTGATTTGCGTGTGTTTCTGTGCCCATCGTGATGGAGTGAGTGGGCCTGGGAGTTAGATGCAAGGAGAGACAATCTAGAAGGGGGAGAGGTTGACAATGGAGCAAGGTTTGGATGGGGTCCATCTAATGAGGGGCAAATACATTACATGCTGAGGCGATAACAAGAAGGGCTGCAGGCAGTAGGAATGGGAGGACAGACGGGTGCAGCATCAGTTCACCAGGACTAGAAAGAGAAAGTTATTTTTCATGAAATCTTCACAGTCTGGACGTTTTAATCTATAGGCAGCCATCTAAATGGTTGTTTTCCTGAATAACAACTCTCATAATGACGAGACCCTGACCCGAGAATCATGGTCAAGATTCTTACTTCCTGTCCCTTCTTCTTCGACTCCTGCGAAGCAAAACTAGAACGGGTTTAATCGGAGCAATTCTATATGAGAAAAATAACAAGTCTAAGATCAGCAGAGGGAGAAGGAAGAAGTGAATAATGTATGGGCCGGAGCAGGTGATGAGCCGTTCCAAACCTATACAAGAATGCACCGACCTCCGTCCGACAGCCCTGCTAAAAAACACCTATAAATGCCATATTCGGACATGAATGGCAACACCAAATTCTAGGCCTTAAGTTGAAATAGTGTCTGGCTCTTGTGACCAGAAGCATACAGCTACTCATATTAACAAGACTTCAGAGGGAGGGTGGCAGGAACAGGGTCCCTTGTGACAGTGGGTCTAAATAAAGTTCACAAGAGCTATTCGGTTGACTTGTGAGCTTGCGATGTGGCAGAATAGTACATTTCCAGGACTGACAGAGTCAGTGTCACTGTTCTGCCTTCCCGAGCATGGCATAGTTGCACTCTAAATGACATGGACTCTGCATGGTGCACAGCAGAGGATTTACTGTCCCAGGTATAAAACGCCGAGTAGAATAAACTTGATTCCGAATCCAAGTACCTTTTACCGACATGCTTGTGTGTAGGAATATAAACTCCACCAAAAGAAAAAAGCAAACTTTTGCAAGTAAATGGATCCGGTGTTCCAACAGGCTTGGTGAATGGTGCAATTTTTTAGGTCTCGCCTGGCGTAAGACTGCGCAGACATGCGCAGTCTCGCTGGCGAGATTTAATGATTTTGAGGAGATTTCGCTAGTGGGCTTTAAGCCCCGCCCCTCTTTTCCATTGGCTGGCGTCACCGTTTAAGCTAAACGGTGGCCAGCCATTGGAAAAGAGCGTCTAGTGACGTACACTTTCTCTTTTAGAGTCGTCCCAGTTGGACTGGCTCGGTTCCTTTACGTTTGTGGTAAAGGCTTTTCTTATCTTTATGGGGCCATGTGTTTCGAACATATGGCCCCATAAAGACAAGAAAAGCTTTCATCATCTCGAGTCGGGAGTTGATGACTGTCTTTGGTCTCATTACACTGTTAGAAATGGAGTCGAGCAGGCTCAAGCTCTGGAAGGTCACACCGCTAAGTAAATATTAGTTGTTGCGGCGGGCCAAATGTATCACATTTCCCGCCTTAGCAGCTCTTTTACCGCGCGACCTACAAGAAACGTTTCCTTGAGACTTTCCATCCAATCCTCGGCTTTAAATGTCTAACATCAGATCGCGCAAGTCAGGCAGAAAGCGTCCTAGGTCTGTTTCCAAAGCAACTGTGGTGCTTCACGGCCTCCAACAATGAAGCTGTCCGGAGGATTTGAGCAGCCATCTTCTAGAAGGCGAACAGACTCCATCCTGTGGATTAGTGATTCGTCGCTGTAGGAAGTCGTTAATTTTAGTATCCATGGGAAATATCTACTTGCTGAGATGTGAAAATAGGTACACAGAATGCCGTCAGCGGAGCTGTTCCTGCCGGCTTTATTGTTCCAAGTTATGTTTTAGCCTTGTGTTAGTGTGAATGTCGATGCGGTGCCCCAGGTCAAAGCCCAGCAGCACAACTCGGCAAGCAGGGCGTTTGTTGGCCCACGCTGCGGGCCTTCTGTCACCTTGGTGAAAAGGATCCCCAGTCCACTCGGCTGTAACGATGTCTCCGGTCATGTCTTGAAGACCGTAAACTTTATTTAAAATGAACAACTTGGTTGGCAGTGATGAACTGCAAGGCAGAATGCAACAGACACTTAAAAACTTATTATGCACCGGTGGTGCCAAACACAAAATGGCAGCACGTAGCACAGCGGAGAGCCGGGTGGCTCCCAGCACGTCCATGAAGCATAGCGTGGAAGCTGCAGGACGGTGCGCAAGAAGAAAACAGAGCTCGCGCTGGCACCACATGGGACGGCGGTTAATCAGGTAAGGCAACGGTTTCCAACTGTTTATTTCAACAGGCGCAGAGGTAAAATGTTAAGTAAAAGAAATTTGAAATTACCTCAGGAGCGCCAAACACCGCATTTTAAGTCCCCCAGCCAGCTCCCAGGAATAAATGAAGGGGATAGAAAACCCCTCTTCAGTTGTTAATCTCCATACCAGTCACACCTCCCAAGCTGCCATTTCACCAACAGGCAAAGGAAAATCGTTCTACCCAAAGCCGCTCTTGACACGGCTCCAGGGACAGCTCTGGCGTGTTGCTTCACTTGAGTTAAAACAAGCATTGAAAATGCAATAGGTCTCGCCTTTGACTAAGTTAAAGCCATTTGCTTTGCTAATGGTATTACAAAGCAAAGCAAATGGCTTTAACTTAATAAAAGGCGAGGCCTATTGCATTTTCAATGCTTATTTTTTATTTAGTCCTGGACTCCATCGGGAGCCAGCAGAAGGCTCTCGGGGCCAGTTTGACACAGCGGCAGCCACAAGATTTTGTGGCTTCCTCAATCTGCCATTGGGATTCTTTGGTGTGCCCTCGTAGTAATTATTTTACCCCAGCACTAACCCAGAGACACCGTCACAAGGCTCCTCGGATTGGTGCTTTGCTGGAACAGCAGGATTTTTCTGAGCACTAACAGTTGTAGTTTGACACCTTTGAGTACCTCATTATTTTAGAGTGCCAATGATCCATCCATGTGCAATGTAATTCTGATATTTTTTGGTTATGTGATGTGGATGGGGTACTTCTTGGCACGTTAGCCATTAAAAAGGATTTTGTGGATCTCTGTTACACCCTGTTCTGGTCTAGGAAAGATTTTCTATTTCCACGGTATGTGTTAGCAACATAAGGTGAGACATCTGTTTTTCAGTCAGATGTGACTCTGAGTGCTACTAGCATATATTTCTTAATTACCCTAATGAAACTATGTGCAGAAGCAGTGCAATATTTGCCAGTAGAGGCGAAAAGGAAGATGCCTTACTCAAGCCATGCTTACTATCAACAACTCCATCAGGTGACTACCCTTGTGGAGGAAGGAGTGGATCCACCCTATCAATTCTTTGAGTTTTGCACAGTGTCTTGTTCACCTCAGTCCTGAAAGCTACTGAGAGGTAGAACAGAATCAACACAGCTTCCCTGACTTTATCAGGCATGGTGCAACAAAAAAAATTAATGATGTTAACAAGTGCTGTCTCTGTTTGAAGCTGTCTTGCAGGGGATGATCTTGCCTAACGTTTTAATCAAAACCTATTCCAAAATTTTGATGGAATAGAACAGGCCAGAATGTGGGTTGAAATAAGCCAAATATGGTGGGGTTACCATTAATTTATTCTTTAGGGGAGGGAGAATGTTGAAGTTGACAGGGCCATAAGAGCAGCTGTTAGAGAGGGATACATTGATTCTGCCTATGAATGATAAATATAAGTAACACTCACTTATTCTGAGCCTTAGGGAGAGATTCCACTTTCAAAATTGGTGCTTTTTTTTTATTGCCCAAGAGCAATGCCCCCCCCCCCCTTCCACCAGTACGATACAACCAGGAAAAGTCTTGTGTTTGGGGGAAATGGAAGATTGCACTTTTGATATTTTGATCATGAATAACATCCTGATATCTTCCCTGTGCCACCAAGGGTGCATTTAATTTCTTTACTTTCTGATAGATGGTAAAAAATATCTTTCCAGTGTCTTGTTGAAGCATTTGGCTACGCCAGTCTTTATAATCTGTTCGATAACCCCACCTATGTGTTATCCAGCATGCCTTATCTGTCTCAGACAGTGATCGGCTCCATCAGCATTCCAAATTTTGGCATTCTCATTTCAATTTGGCTAATGTTCTTTAACCACGTCAGATTTGGTCAAACCATTCCCTTTAAATGTTGAGGTGGGCCAGCATCTCTTTAGAGCAAAGCCTATCAAGAAAGCCTCAGGACTGAGCACTTTGTAGGTCCACCTGGATTGTTTTACATGTCTCTGAGAATACTTCCTAATTCAATTTGTTGTACTGCTTGCATGGGATGCATCTGGCCAACACATTACCTACACTGTTTCTGGTACAGACTTAACCTAGCCGCAAATTCCTCACCTTTTGAATATTCCCCAGGTGTCACACTGGATCCAGAACTATTTCAGCAGTACCCCCTGCACACTTGCAGGTGGTGTCAATTGGCCTGCACTGATGCCGTTCCACTCTAGATATGCTGTGCAGCGCATATATAGGCACTACTCTTGTGTGCTCACGCCAGTTGCTTTCAAGAGTGTCCGTGTCCCCAACTGCAGAGACCAAAAAGCAAATTAGAGTGACAAGTGTGTAGATTCCTAGACTTGGGATCTTAATTAATACAGCCCAACCACAGAAAGGGGAGGTCAGTTAGGAATCTGCAGCTAGAGAGAGTCTCTACAAGAAATAGAATTAGCAAAGGCGTGTAACTTGTTCTTCTGATAAAGACCCAGATTCCTCACCTTTTGAATATTTATTTGAAGCTTGGTTTATGGATGGACTCAAACCATAAAGGCCTGCAGGACCGAGAGGGCAAAATGCCCCTCTTGGCAAACCAGACTGTCCAGACAATAGTGCTTTGTGAATGTATAGAGGGACACCAACACAGGTGCATGGAAATTGTCCAGGACATGGACCCTGCGTGCCAAATGAGTGGCAGCAGCTTTGGCCCTGGTAGATTGAGCATGCAGTCCTTCTGGAGGCCACTTTTTGAAACCATTGCATAGCAGATATCAATAAAGAGCATGGTCCAGCAGGAGACAGTTTTTTTTCTGCACAGCGTTGCCTTTGTTTGCTCTAGAGAACCCCACAAAGAGCCTATTATCCTCCTGGTATTCTTTGGGATGATCAGAATAAATACTCAGTGCTCTCTTGGAGTCCAAGTGATGGAGTTTTTCCTCCACAAACATTTGTCCCAGCAGGGATATACAGTTTTTGTCGAGGGAAGCCTGGATGACATGAGTCACCTCTGGCGAAAGGTGGGAGATGTTCCGTTGTCAACGCTCAATCTCCGAGCATGAAAGGGGAGATTGAAAAGGACAGGATGTAGAACCCTACCCTGTTGCTGTGACAAAATGTCCTCCTAAAGGGGCAGCCTGACCGGAGGACAGATGCTGAAGCCCAGGAATTCTGGATACCATACTCTTTGTGCCCAACTCAGAGCCACTAGGATGACTTGTGACCGGTCAGTCCTGATCTTTTTGAGAACTCGGGCACAAGTGGTACCGGCAGAAAGGCATACTTGAGTCCTGCATTCCACTCGAACCAGAGCACATCCCAGAGCAAAAGACGCCTTGTAAACTCCAATGCGCATAAGTGCTAACATTGCAAGCTCTCAGCAGAGGTGAACAGATCGATCCAAGGTTCTCCCCTCTGGGTGTAACTGCCACAAATGATCCACTCGGTGTCGAGGCCTAAGCTGGTCTGCCCTAGCTTACAAATATCCTGAAAGGTGGTTCACCATCAGGAAAATTACTTGATGGTCCAGCCATTTCCAGTGGTCTAGGGCCTCCAGGCACAGGGTCCTTGGCCCCAAACCATCCTGTTTGCTGCAATACCACATGACGGTGGTGCTGTCCATAAGCGCCTGCACCAGCCTCCTCTTGATCAATGGAAAGAACACCAATGAGATGGCCCTTAGCTCCACAAGGTTGATATGGAGCTGGGCCTCCATCAGAGACCAGAGGACTCTGATTTCCACCTCTCTCAGATGGCCACCCCAACCTAGAAGCAATGCATTGGTCACCACTGGCAGCTCTGGGTGTGGAACGGCGCTGATCCAATGGCGGTCCAGTAGCCCCAACCGCAAAGCTTTTGCAGTCTCAGAAATCTGAACATAGTTGGAGAGGTCTACTTGATATTTGGGCCACTAAGACTTCAGATCCCACTAAAGAGCCTGCATATGCCTCTGGGTGGTCAGCCAGCAGGATGCAGGAGGCCATCAATCCCAACAGCCTCAGAATCAACCTCACTGAAATCTAGTACCAAGGATGGAAGATCGGGATCGAGCCGGAGTGTTCAGGACTCTCTTTGCCGGGGGACCGGGGTGAAATCGAACTGTGTCCAGAATGACTCTGATGAAAGGAAGCATCTGAGGCGTTAGGTGTGACTTTGCAACCTTGATAGTGAACCTCAATGATAACAGGAGGTTTGCCATAGGCTGGAGGTGGGCGTCAACTGCCTGGGGGGATGCTGCCTTTAACAGCTAGTCATCAAGGTAGAGGAAGACTCACACCCTTGACCTGCGAAGGTGTACTGCCACCAGTTATGTGAACACCTGATGATGAGACGAAAGAGGAGCACAGCAAACTGAAAATGGTTGTGTCTCACTTTAAACCGCAGGTAGCGCCAATGGGCCTGCAGGACAGGTATATGGAAATAGGCCCCCTGCAGGACCAATGCCAGAATCTAGGGTTGAGGGCAGACAAGACCTGAGCCAGAGTGAGAATTTTGTATTTCTCCTTCCAGAGGGAGGTGTTAAAAGGGCACAATGTCTAAAATAGGATGATGGCCTCAGTCCTTTTTGGGCAACAGACAGTAGCACGAATAACTACAACGTCCTACATCTGGCACGGGCACCCTCTTACAAGCCACTTAGGCCAAAAGGGCTTGTATTTCTTGCACTTGGGGGATATTACAAGGTGAAGTGGCATGGAAAAGAAGGGTAGGGGGTAGCCCTTCCGAAATATCATTTTGCAGGACTCATCTGTCGGATGCTATGGCTTGCCAATGTGGCATGAACAGTAGGATCCTGCCTCCCACCTGGTGGCTGTGCTCTGTTAAGGGCACACTCAAGGGGATTTGCAGGTAGGGCTGTGGGGAGAGGGGGGGGGATGAATGGACAGCTCATTGACCTTGGCCATGGGGCAGTGGGAGCCACAGCCTTGTCCTCGAAAGTGCATGTTGACTTGTGAAGGATGGATTGGATGGTGGTGTGGAGTACCTCTACCAAAGCCATGAAAGGAGGAGTAGGGCTGTTGCAGTTGGCAAGGTGGGACCCACAAGCCCAGGGAGAAAGCCATGGCCCTTCTCTCCTTGAACCACTCAAGGGCAGAGTCTGCCGTGTCCCCAAACTGGTGAGTCCCATCAAACATCAAGCCCATGAGAGACAACTGAACATAGCGTGAAAAACGGGTGGACCGCAGCCAAGCATGGTGGTGAATGGTGACATTGGTGCCAATTACCCACCCCATGGAAATGGTGGTGTCCAAGCTACAACGAATTGTAAACTTGGATGTGTCATGACGAACAAGTTACTCACCTTCTGTAATGCCTTATCTACTAGAGACTATCTAGCTGCAGATTCTTCACCTTAGAATTATCCCCAAGCGCCAGACTGGATCTGGAAATTTTTCATGAACAGTACACCTGTGCGCGGGTAGGTGGTGGGGTAGGTGGTGTCGGAGGCATCCACACCGGAAATTATGTGCACGGTGCCTATATAGGTGCCACCCCAGCACGCTGTTTCTTTTCCTGACTTTGATTGCCAGAAGTGCAGAGCCATGAAGAACACTGACCTCTGGTGTAGAAAACTAGGGCCCTGAATGGGGTACAGCCTTGTCACTAGGAATCCGTTCTCAGAGCATGGAGGATGGGTGAGTCAGTAAAGAATCTGCTGCTTGATAGAGTTTCTACCAGATAAGGCGTTACTGAAGGTAACTTGTTCATCTGATATAGACTGCTAGCCACAGATTTCTCACCTAAGAATAGATACCCAAGCAATACCTTCCTGTAGGTGGGTCTGCAAAACTGTTTCACACTAGAAAGTCCTGCAGGACTGAACGAGCAAAGTGCCCATCCCGATGGACCTGACTGTCCAGGCAGTAATGCTTCATAAATGTGTTTAGAGAAGCCCACGTAGCTGTTTGGCAGATACCCAGGACCAGAACTCTGCGTGCTAATGCAGTGGTTGCAGCCTTAGTTCTGGAGGAATGAGCACGCAAACCCTCAGGGGGTTGTTTCTTAGCCAATGCGTAGCAGATCTTAATGCAGAGCACGATCCATCAGGAGATGGTTTGTTTCTGTACAGCCTTTCTATTCTTCGCTCCAACATACCCCATGAAGAGTTGTTTGTCCACTCTGCACTCTTTCGTGTGGTCAATGTAAAAGAATAACACTCTTTTTAGGTCCAGTCCGTGAAATGGCTCCTCTTTCTTAGAGCGATGTAGTAGGATGTAAAAGATAGGCAGGGTGATGGACTGGCCTACATGAAAGGGAGTGACAAATTTCATCAGAAAGCAAGCTCTAGTGCAAAGAACCAGCTTGTCTGGGTAGATGTTCAGGTAGGGAGGCTTTGATCACAAAGCCTGAAGCTCACTGATCCTCTGGGCAAATGTTATTGCCACTAGGAAGGAAGTCTTGATGGTAAGGAGTCTGAGAGGACAGTTGTGCAATGGCTCAAAGGGAGTGTCTGATCGTTAGTACGAGATTGAGGTCCCACTGAGGCATGATGAAGGGTGAAGGTGGTAACTTGTAAATCTTTCAAGAACCTATTTACAACAGGGAATTTGAACAGGGACTGTAAATTTGGCAACAGCAGAAAGGCTGAGATGGCAGAAAGGTAGCCCTTCAAGGTGCCCAAAGCAGAGGCCTGCTGAGCAAGAGAAAGGATAAAGAGAAGGACCTGAGAGGGGAGCAGAAATAGGATTTCTCTGCACACCATGCCACAAACTTGCCCCAATGGCATGTGTATAAAATCTTAGTAGAGGGACGCCTTATTGTCAAGAAAACATTTCATATTTCAGGTGGAAGGTCGAAAGCTGTCAACTGTCATTGCTCAATCTCCATGCATGAAGGTGGAGCGCTGAAAGGTTCGGATGGAACATCCAACCCTGCTGCTGCTACAGAAGATCCTCCCGAAGGGCAGCCTGATCGGAGGACCGGTGGCCATGCTCTACAGCATGAGATACCAAACTTTCTGAGCCCAGTCCGGAGCCAAAAGGATGACTTGGGCCCGGTTGTTCCTGATCTTCTTGAAAACTCTGGGCAGGAGTGGTATGGTATGGGTGAAAAGGCATACAGGACTGAGCTCCACTTAAGTCGAAAAGCATCTCTGAGCGAGAGCTGCCTTGGAGTCTCCAGTGCACAAAACCACTGACATTATGTGTTCTCGGCGGCGAACAGATCTAACCAAGGCTCTACCGACTGCAGAAAGATAGAGACACCACTTTGAATCCACTAAGCATATTCGGCTGAGTTTGTCTGCCCTGGCACTCAGAGAGCCTGTCTGGTGTTGAACCACCAGGGATATGTCCTGACATTCCAACCATGTCCAGAGACTCAGGCTTTCTTGACAAAGGGTCCACGACCCCACCAGCCCGGTTTTTTGCAGTACCACATGATGGTGGTGTTATCTGTGAACACCTGCACTAACCTTCCCTTGATGAAGGGTAGAAAGGCTTTCAATCTCAGCAGGATCGCCGGGGGCTCCAATAGGTTGATGTGGAGTCTGGATTCTGCTGGAGAACAGAGGCCTCTGATCTCCCCCTCTCCCAGATGGCCACCCTATCCCCTCAGTGACGCATCTGTCACCGCTGTCAGATCTGATTGGGGAAGGGAGAGGGTTCTGCCGCTGACCCAACCACGGTCTGTTAACAACCACTGTAGATCTTTAGTAGACCCCTCAGAGATCTGGACCATGTTATAGAGATTCCCTTGATGGTGCGCTGGAACTTCAGGTCCCACATGCCAGTGGGATGTGTCACAAGCAGAATGCAGAAGGCCATTAGGTTCAGCAGCCTCAGAGTCCATCTCATCGAAATCCAGGATAGATGCTGAAATATCGGTATCGTAGCTTGAATATCCTGGACTCGCTGTTCGGGAGGAGAGGCCGGAAACTGCACTGTGTCCAGCACAGCTTTGATGAAAGGAAGAGTTTGATGTTCACTATCAATGTGCCAAAGTCACACATGACTCCGAGTGCAAGGGGTTCACGGTAGTCTGGAGGAGGGAGATGACAGCCTTGGGTAAGTTAGCCTTCACAAGCTACGGGTTGACATAGGGAAAGACTGGCACCCCTGATTTCCACAGATGAGCTGCAACCACTGCCATCACTTTGGTGAATATCCGAGGGGTGCTGGTAAGGCCAGAGGGAACACGGCAAACTGAAAGTGCTCATGGCCCACAGTGAACCGCCTGTGGGCAGGCAGGATGAGAATTTGGAAGTATGTGTACTGCAAGTCCAACGCTACCATCCGGTCTCATAGGTCCAGCGCAGACAGGACTTCAGCAAGCAAGAGTATTTTGATTTTCTCCTATTTCAGGAAGAAGGCGCACGTCTAGCATAGGGCAAAGGCTCCCATTCTTTTTGGGAACCAGAAAATAGTGGGAATAACAACCACAACCTACTTCTGGTATGTATGGCTCTCTTGGTCAAGGGAGCACCTTCTTCCTGGCGGAGCAAGGAGAGATGGTTCAGTCAGCCTGTTGCAAAAGGGTGGCATGGGTGGAGGAGAAATCACAAAGGGGAGGGAGTAGCCACACAAAAAACAGGATGGATGGAACACTGTCAAACATTCACTCCCAGTCACAGATATGGGTTAAAGCCAATGTGTTTTTGCTCACCATGCCACCTCAGTTTGGACCCAGCCATATGCAAATCAGTCTTGGCCCTGCTCTCCATGGGAACAGTCCAGCCCGAACTGCCAGCCCAGGTCCACCTGGACCAGAAAATAAGCATCCTGGGACTGGTTTCAGGGAATCACCCATCATCAGCCAGGTTAGCTTGAATCCAGTGGAATAGCAAGCACAGGACCAACGTCTGGACATACCCTTCCCATGTAGGGCAACTATAGCAACACAAAAAAAGTAGCCACTTCAGACAATCTGAAGAACCTAATGGTCCAATGATATTGACCTCCAGTGGGGCAGGTGACGGTAGGAGCACAAACTAAAGAGGCTTTCAAGTTTGCATGGGAGGGGGTGGACTGGCCCATCCTCTGGTTGCCCAACCCACAGTCTGTGGGTATCGTGTCCTTGGCCACGCAGAGGTTGAAAAGCTTTTGCGTCATGGTGGCTAGGTGAGTAAAGACGTGGCTGGAAGCCCCTTCTGTGGCCATGAAAGGAGCGAAATGTAGACTGGAGTTGGCGAGGGGCTATGGAAAGGCCCAAGGACTGGGCCATAGCTCTGCTATCCCTGAAGTACTCCAGTGCGGAGTCCGCCTTGTCTCCGAAGAGACGGGAGCCATTAAAGGCCCAAGTCCACAAGTAATGCTTGAGCATCCCCAAAAAAGCCAGCCAGTCGCCCTCAGGCAGGTGCGGCGGCACAAGGCCACTGACAATGAAATTGCTCTGTCTAGCAAGTCGGTCGGTTCCAGCCCACATAGAATCATGAACTTGGCTGCATCTCTCCCGTCTGTCATAGCTTAGGAAAGTATGGCCCGACCTCCTCCAGGACCATGGGCAGCACCTGAGCAACCAAATCCTACAGGGCATGGGCTTAACGCCCAAAAGAAATGCAGTGTTCATGGACCGCAGTGCCAGGCTGGTGGAAGAAAACCTTTTCTTTCCTAAGGTTTCCAGCCTTTTGGATTCCCTATCCAGTGGAGTGGTAGGAATGTGCCAGGATTTACATGGGAGTTGGAAGCTTGGACCACCAAGCTCTCAGGGGTAGGCTGTTACGTGAAGAAATTAGGGTCCCTTGGATCGGGGCGGGCGACCGTCCTGTTCACGGGAATCCCTGTGCAGGGTTTGGACCAAGTCCCAAGCAGGATGTCCATTAGGACTTTATTAAATTAAAGTATCTAGAGAGGTGTCCAGTCGACAGGTGTCCGCTAGTTCCTAACACCCATCCATGTTCAGGTCTAGGGGCTGGTATTCTTCAGGGTCCAGGGACCTCTCCCAATCCTCACCAAGTCCAAGCCCACAGGAATAGGGCTCAGGCTCTGGTCTGGAAGGCATGGCTCCAGTCAGCACCAAAGCCAGCGTTGGACAACGCCCTTATGGCACTGTGCCAGAGACGGGATAAGAATGGGGATGGTGATGATGGTGGATAAGTCCGCATCCATACATGGATCCAAGGAGCCCAACTGGAGCCGGGGATGGGTCTGCCAGTGGAGAACCAGTGGGGACCCCTCCCAAACCCACGGAGCCCGAAGGCGTGCCAGCAGGAACGGCTTCCCAAATATGAGGTGCATGGCCTTATTGAACTCACAAAATTGAGTGGTGGTCGCTCTGGCTCCTAGAAAATCTAGAAGGTGCAGAGCCGGCCCAGGTGCAACCGTGGAGCCAGACCTGGAATGACAACGTTCCCTCGTCTTGTCGGAGGACTTCAATGGATGGGGTGAAGTCGAAGATCTCTTCAACTTCTTACTTTTCGTTTGCTTGTGGGACCTACCCGCAGACGACTTTGAGTGTGACAAGGATCTTGGGCTCCGTGACCGATTCTGGGACCTTCCTCTCGACCCTGATCGAGACCTTTGAGGCATCGCACATTGAGTGGCAAGGAGCTTGAGAGAGTGCTCCCTCAAGGCCTTGGGGTGCAAGGCGTGGCAGTCGACGCAGGTCTTAAAGTCGTGGTGCTCAAGGCACCAGAGGAAAACAAGGTGCAAGACCGACGCCGCGGGGCTTGAAGCCGACCTTACTAGTTGACATCCTGCCACATCAGGAGAAAATCTCAAAAAAGATTGACAAAACGTCAAAAAATGACTGTGTGTAGCTCTCTCCAAATCTGTACTGACTGCCGTGGAAAGAAAAGAAATAATGTTGGCGCGCTGGGGCGGCGCCTATAAAGGCACCACATATGTCACTTCCAGTGCAGACAATGACACGTGGAGCCGAACAATGCCACCTACAGGTGTGCCGGTGTACTACTCATGAAAAATTTACAGATCCAGTCTGACGCCTGACGATTAATTCTAATGTGAGGAATCTGAGGCTAGAAATCTGACTGTCCTCTACTTCCAGGGCAATGACAGGTCAAAGATCTCCAGGGACCCCCTGGCAGGACTTGAGGAACCCAAAGGGCATGGGAATAGCATCCCAGCAGGCAGCTCGCATTCACTGATCGAAGTAACAAGCTGGAGGAAGAGTAAAAAAAACACTCCGTCAGTAATGCAGTTGGAGAAACACTTGGCTCCATGGGCCCACAGGCATGCCAGAGGGAGTTGGCAAGGATCCAAAGAGTCAGAGCACTGCCTTGTGGAACTTTTTTACCTGTTTCGGAGTAGCGTATGGCCCAGGAAACTCAGGTTAAACCTAAAGGAGTTGTAGGATCGGCTCCGAAGTCAAACAGCTTTGGGAGCAAGATTGAGATGTATGGTGCTTCCCCTGCGCCTTCCCTGGAGTGAAAGTGGCAGGAAGAGGCTGAGGCCACTGAGATTTCTTGTGTTTTTTCTTTGACTTACCTGAAGACTTTGATCAAGATGAAAAACGTCCTCTGGAAAGACTCCTGTGTCTTCTGTATTTTGAACAATATTTTTGATCGAGGTAAGGGTCTCAAAGTGATGAGAGGTAGCTCCGGAGCGGTGTCTGGTGGCGCAGAAAGAAAGGAACTGATGTCAGCGCACTAGAGCAGCATCTGTATAGGCTCTGCACATAATTTTCAGAGCAAAATGGCACAAGTGTGGAGGTGCGTGGCACCACATACCGGCGAGCAGAGGTACTGTAAAAAAGTGTCGGTATCAAGTTTGAATTCTGGGAAATATTCAAAAGGTGAGAAATCTGTGACTAGAAGTCTGTGTTAGAATTTTACGTATGTTGGTGTAGCTCATTTGAGAAAAAAGATGAATGATTCAATGATATTGTACACAATAACTCCCTATGTAGTTTGCTGACCAAGTGGCTGAACCACAGGCTATGTAAGCATTTCATAAGATCTGTAGTTGGTTTGGACTAAAATCTCAACACACTAGTTGAATTTTCAAATTAGCAAGATTTTCTGGCCCCACGTCTTCAAGTTGAATACTTGATCAAGGATTTTGTTCAGGAATATGTGAAACCTTGGATGCCGGTATATTATTGCCATGATGACGGAACGCTCACGGTTTATGGTACAGTGCATAGAAATGCAACTAAACAATGCATACAAAATGTCTATCATTTCCATGAAGGCAATCTAAATAGAGAAATACCATCCAAGCTCTGTTTGTGCCATATTTCCTTGATGCAATTGAAAACTTTGTCAAAGCAATTTGTCAGAGACATCAATTAAGCTATTACTGAACTACATGCTTGAGAAGCCCATAGTCTAACAGTCATTTTCAGCTAAGAACGTTTGTGTGTCAAAGGTGTGTTTGTGGGCAAACATTGTTGACTGGCCAGAAGTCATCCCAGGAAAGAAGACTGGTGGGGCAGATTTAACAAGCCCTTTGTGCTACTTTTGCGTCACCTTTCCCAGGTTAAAATTGACGCAAAAGTGGAGCAAGCCTGGGTGTTGAAGGCTGGGTTAACTATGGGTTCAAGATATATGAAGAGAGGGTGTTGCTGCTCAGGTCAGGCTATAATATTGATGCAGCTAAGACCTTACTACTTGGACTCAATCAAGATTCCCTTTTGCAAAGAACATTTATTTTCTTGCGAGTTTGAACGGCATTTGCGAATACCGAGAACTTCAGTATGGTATGTTGCTTATAGCTTTTAGGAATTGGAGTAATAATGCTTCAGGTCTTGTTCTTTCGAAGGAAGAATTACTTATGGAACTGGAAACTCTCTGGAAAAGAGCTCAGTCAAATCATGATTTAGCCCCTCTGGTTTTCTGCAGTCTTCACCGCGATCCTGTCACGGAAAAGATAAAGATGTGGGAGAGTTGGTGGACCTAGTACAGCAACGACGATTCCAAACTACTCCCGCTTAGTGAAATGACTGCATTTCTGGGAAGAGGTAAGCACCAAGTTGTGGCTTTCTTTAACCCCTTGTGTGCCCATGACGAGCTGGACTCGTCATGGAGCACAGTCGCGCTGTCCCCATGACGAGTCCAGCTCGTCATGAGGAATTCCCTTTTACTGCAAATAGCCTCGGGAGCTGGGGAAGAGCTTCCCCAGCTCCCGAGGCCCCCCCCCCTTTCACTGTAATGACGATCGGCACGCACGTCGCGCCGACGTCATTACAGTGAAAGTGAAACTGAAATGAGCCAAGAGGCTCATTTCAGGTTTCACTTTGTACGTACTCAGGGGCTATCTCAGCCCCCTGAGCACGTAGAAAGACGGGAGAGGTATCGTTGGAAAGGGGAGAATATCCCCTTTCCAATGGTACCCCACCCCAGTGGATCCCTGCTTGGGGATCGCCACAGGAGGGTGATCCCCAAGCAGGGATCCACCAACTAGACACCAGGGAGGGGGGAGCGGCCCCTTGGGCAAGGGCCTTTGCTCCCCCCAAATAATATGGGCATTATTTAGTCTTTTTGCCCCCCTGGGGGGCAGGCAAAAAGCCCACTAGACACCAGGGAATTTTCAAAAAAATAAAAATAGGGGTGGGGCTGCCAAAACGGGCAGGCCCATGCCCCCACCCCCCAAAAATCACACTCTTTCTGCCCCCTCAGGGGGCAGATGGGGCATTGGCCCCTAATCTGCCCCTTCAGGGGGGCAGAAAGCCCACTATACACCAGGGATTTATTTTCAGTTTTTTTTAGGGTGGGGGCTGCCCGAAACGGGCACGCCAATGCCCCCGCCCACCCACCACCATTACAGCCTTTCTGCCCCCTCTGGGGGGCAGACGGGGCATTGGCCCCCAATCTGCCCCCCCGGGGGGGCAAAAAGACCACTAGACACCAGGGAATTGTAAAAAAAAAAAAAAATAGGGGTGGGGGCTGCCCAAAACGGGCAGGCCCATGCCCCCACCTCACCCCCCAATTATCACAGTCTTTCTGCCCCCCCCGGGGGGCAGATGGGGCATTGGCCCCTAATCTGCCCCTTCGGGGGGGGCAGAAAGCCCACTATACACCAGGGATTTGTTTTCAGTTTTTTTTAGGGTGGGGGCTGCCCGAAACGGGAACGCAATGCCCCCACCCACCCGCCACCATTACAGCCTTTCTGCCCCCCCTGGGGGGCAGATGGGGCATTGGCCCCCAATCTGCCCCCCCGGGGGGGGCAAAAAGACCACTAGACATCAGGGAATTGTAAAAAAAAAAAAAATAGGGGTGGGGGCTGCCCAAAACGGGCTGGCCCATGCCGCCACTCTCCCCCCCACAAAAATGACAGTCTTTCTGCCCCCCAGGAGGCAGATGGGAGCTGTAGCCCCCAATCTGGCCCCCCCTGGGGGCGCAGAATGCCCACTTGAAACCATGTTTTTTTTTGTTTTATTAGTGATGGGGTAGGGGCTCCCCAAAATGGGCATGACAATACCCCACCCCCAGAGAAATTCCAGTATTTCTGCCCCCCCCGGGAGGGCAGATGGTGGCAGTGGCCCCTGATCTGCCCCCTGGGGGGGCAGAAAACCCACTAGGCGCCAGCGAGCACGCAGGCTTTTTTATGCGTCGGGGCTGCCCAAAATGGTCATACCAGTGCCCCCACCCCCACAAAAAATAGCCACAGTCTTTCTGCCCCTTTAGGTGCATATCAGGATGAAACCCCCTTCCCCGATTCCCCCCCAGGGCGGCAGAAAGGCCACTGGGCTCCGGATTTTTTTTAGCAATGTGCATACCTGTGGATTTTGGGCCCTAGTGCAGTTAGCACGTAGGCAAACCTAGCAAACCTGTACATTCTTTAAAACTAGACACCGAGGGGAATCCTGGATGGGGTGACTTCACTGGCTCTCACCAGGTTCTGTTACCCAGAATCCATTGCAAACCTAAAAATGTGTCCAAAATCACACATTCTCCTCACATTTCTGTGGTGGAAAGTTCTGGAATCTGCGTGGGTCCACACAATTCCACCCACCCTGCGTTCCCCAAAGTCTTCAGAGAAAAATCGTACCTCACTTGCGTGGGTAGGCCTAGTGCCCGCGTCAGGCAAGGGCCCAAAACCTATTGAGGAGACATCAAAATTACCTATCACAAAACAACCTGGTTTTGCAGAGGGGGTCCTATGAGTTTTTGGCCCCGGGCTTGGCGGCCACCTAGGGAAACCTACCAAACCCACACATTTCTGAAAACTAGACACCCAGGGGATTCCAGGGAGGTATGGCTTGCGTGGATCCCCCAACGTTTCCCTACCCAGAATGCCCTGCAAACCTCAAATTTAGCTGAAAAAATCACGTTTTTCACACATTTTTGTGTGGGAAAGTTGTGGCATCACCGGGCTGACACAAATTTCCTACCACCCAGGTTCCCCCGTGTCTCCCGATAAAAACGGTGCCTCACTCGTGTGGGAGGCCCAAGTACCTGCGACAGGCAAGGGCCCAAAACGTATTGAGGCGACATGAAAATTGCCTACCTCAAAACAACCTGGTTTTGCAAGGGGGGTCACCTGGGTTTTTGGCCCGGTGCTCCCTGGAATCCCCCGGGTGTCTAGTTTTCAGAAACGTGTGGGTTTGGTAGGTTCCCCTAGGTGGCCGCCGAGCACCGGGCCAAAAACCCAGGTGACCCCCCGTGCAAAACCAGGTCGTTTTGAGGTAGGCAATTTTTATGTCGCCTCACTACGTTGTGGGCCGTTGCCTGTTGCGGGTATTTGGGCCTCCCACACGAGTGAGGCACCGTTTTTATCGGGAGACCCGGGGGAACGCTGGGTGGTAGGAAATTTGTGTCAGCCCGCTGATGCCACAACTTTCCCACACAAAAATGTGTGAAAAAGGTGAATTTTGTGCCTAAATTTGAGGTTTGCAGGGCATTCTGGGTAAGGTTGGGGCATCCACGCAAGCCATACCTCCCTGGAATCCCCCGGGTGTCTAGTTTTCAGAAATGTGTAGGTGGCCACCGAGCACCGGGCCAAAAACCCAGGTGACCCCCCTTGCAAAACCAGGTCGTTTTGATGTAGGCAATTTTCATGTCGCCTCAATACGTTTTGGGCCCTTGTCTGTCGCGGGTACTTGGGCCTCCCACACGAGTAAAGCACCGTTTTTATCGGGAGACCCGGGGGAACGCTGGGTGGTAGGAAATTTGTGTCAGCCCGGTGATGCCACAACTTTCCCACACAAAAATGTGTGAAAAAAGTGATTTTTTGAGCTAAAATTGAGGTTTGCAGGGGATTCTGGGTAAGGAAACGTTGGGGGATCCACGCAAGCCATACCTCCATGGAATCCCCCGGGTGTCTAGTTTTCAGAAATGTGTGGGTTTGCTAGGTTTCCCTAGGTGACGGCAGAGCTATGGTTCAAAAACTACAGCTAGGCACTTTGCCAAAAAAGGGTCATTTTTCGCTGTGAAATTGAGGTGTGTCCACGTTACGTTTTGCGCCGTTTCCTGTCGCGGGCACTAGGCCGACCCACACAAGTGAGGTACCATTTTTCTCAGAAGACTTTGGGGAATGCGGGTTGGGTGGAAATTTGTGGATCCATGCAGATTCCAGAACTTTCCACCAGAGAAATGTGGGGGAAAAGTCTTTTTTTGGGCAATTTTTTAGGTTTGCAAGGGATTCTGGGTAACAGAACCTGGTGGGAGGCAGTCAAGTCACCCTATCCTGGATTTCCCTGGGTGTCTAGTTTTCAAAAATGTATAGGTTTGCTAGGTTTCCCTAGGTGCCGGCAGAGCTATGGTTAAAAAACTACAGCTAGGTACTTTGCCTAAAAAGGGTCATTTTTCGCTACAAAATTGAGGTGTGTCCACGTTACGTTTTGCGCCGTTTAATGTCGCGGGCACTAGGCCAACCCACATAAGTGAGGTACCATTTTTCTCGGAAGACTTTGGGGAACGCGGGGTGGGTGGAAATTTGTGGATCCACGCAGATTCCAGAACTTTCCACCAGAGAAATGTGGGGAAAATGCGTTTGTTTGGCAATTTTTTAGGTTTGCAAGGTATTCTGGGTAACAGAACCTGGTGGGAGGCAGTCAAGTCACCCCATCCTGGATTCCCCTGGGTGTCTAGTTTTCAAAAATGTATAGGTTTGCTAGGTTTCCCTAGGTGCCGGCAGAGCTAGGGTTAAAAAACTACAGCTAGGCACTTTGCTAAAAAAGGGTAATTTTGCATTGTGAAAATGTGGTGTGTTCACGTTGGGTTTTGAGCCATTTCCTGTTGTGGGCACTATGCTTACCGCTACAAGTGAGGTACCATTTTTATCGGGAGACTTAGGGTAATTCAGATTTGTAAAGGAACTGTTATTACCTATTGACTTTCGATGCATTTCTGCCTTCCAAATGAAAGACATTGTGTAAAAAAGAAGTCATTCTAAAAAATGACTGATAATTCTCATGCTAGTATGAGTATTCCCAAATTCGGAAATGTGCAAATATCTACTGTTTCTAAACTCTATATTTTGTTCCCATTTCAGAAATACATAGGTGTCTTTCATACCAATTTTTCCATGTACACATCTTTACAGAATAATTACTATATACCCGGTACATAATAAAAAACCATTGCAAGTTGCTGCTCAGTTTTTGTCTCTGGGTTCGTCGGGTCCTTGGTGAACCTACAAGTCCTATATATCCCCACAACCAGTAATGTCCAGCGGATGTAACGGTACATTGCTTTCAAAGAGCTGTCATAGTTACAAGAAGTTACAGGTGAAAACGTTGACACAAAAGGAGCTATTTTTCAACAAATTTTCAATTTATCCTATATTTAACTGTTAGTTTCTATAAAGAAACCTTGATGGATCTACACAAATGACCCCTTGCTGAATTCAGAATTTTGTCTTCTTCTCTAAAATGTATAGCTTCCAGGATCCATTATTGCTTTTGTACCCATTTCTACCATTAACTGGAAGGAGGTCGAAAGCACAAAAAATAGCAAAAACAGGCTATGTCCCAGAAAAATGCCAAAACTGTGTAAAAAATGTTGGGTTTCTGACAAAAGTCTGGTATCCCCTAAAAGCTGGGAAAATTGTGATTTCAGCCCCACAAACCCTTTTTTGATAACACTTGCAGGGAAAAACCCAGAAGCTTTAATTTGCAGCCCGTTTTTCCCATTTTCCCAAAAAAAACCTAAATTTTGCTGTATTTTGGCTTATTTCTGTGACCCCTCCAGGGTAATCCACAAACCCTGAGTACCTTCAGAATCCCCATGATGTTGGAAGAAAAGGACGTAAATTTGGCGTGGATACCTTATGTGGTCAAAAAGTTACAGGGGCCTCAGCGCGCACTACCCCAAATAGCCAAAAAAGGGCGTGGCACAGGAGGGGAAAAGGCCTGGCAGCGAAGGGGTTAAACAAAGTTTGCTTTCTTGGTGAACCATACATGAGGCATTATCGACCATTTATCAGAACGCTCCCCATCTTGTTGCATTCGCAGTGCTTAATTTGCAAAAAACAAAAGTAAGTGTCAGGGCCCTTCTCAGGAGGTCACTGCAGCTTGCACCACACATTGGCCCCTACCCAATGACAGTACTAACCCAACTACTAACCTTCAGAAGCCTACAAACGGGTCAATTCAGACTGTTCCTGGCCCCCAAACCTTTAACAATGGCTTGGACGGCAGATATTAGTCTTTTTTATATATATTAAATTAACACACAACGGTTGTTATGCTTATTCGTAAATTAGACAAAGAGTGCCACCTCGTGGCAGAATGCCATTAAGTGCCAGTGTTGGCAATTTACTGCCGGTGATGACCACCGAAAACCACAGGCTCAAATTAAGTACTGCATTCCTGCTACAAGGTTTAAGACCAAGGAGCGAGTGATTTATAAATTTGAGCTATGAAATTTCAGACATTCCAAACCGAAGTGCGATTTAATCTTGGATCCCATATTCATGGTGTAGTTTGAAAATTAGCCGAACCACAAAAAAAACATTTATCAAATAGTGTTGAATAGGGCAGATCACATATGGTTGTAAGAAAAAACATTAAACACAAATATGCTATTGCAGAAGGAAAAAAAAATATGCAATTGCAGAACCGATAAATACCGCTGAACATGAACTACAGATTTTACAACCCATACTACTATTTTGAGGACTGACTATTTTGCTTAAAGATAGAAGACAAGAAACAGCTTATTATGAAAGCGTGTACCATCAATAGCATGTCTGAGGGTGCTAGAATTCCCCACAAATTACTGTCTCACTGACCACAGCCTGAAACAGATCATTTTCTTCTTAAAGGGATCATGCATTGTTTAGAAAAAATAATAATTGCTCTTTACTTTTAATTATGCAACAATTGTTTGTCTCGCACTCAACCCATTTTAATCTATTCTCATTGTAAGTTTCTTTCAAATTTTGTGTCATACAGCTGTGATCCTCCAATACTTTCAACCCCTGAAACAGGAAGCTGAATAAGAGGGCAGAAAGTGCAGTCTGTAAAACGATTAGTACAACAAAGTAAACTTAATGGTGTTAAATGCTGCTACCCTGCGAGCATTCAAGCACGCACAGTAACAAACATGGGTCCCTACTTGCTACTTTGGTGCATATTACACACTAGCTTCAAATGGATGTTGCTTACAGCTTTTGGGAACTTGCACAATGCTGCCTTTTACCCCTACCTGCAGCTAAAAACTGCTCGAGACATGTCAAGAAGAGTTGCAGGCTTACCCTAAATCCAACACCCTGGAGACACGAATCGTAATGGAGGAGTTGTGTGGGAAAGGGATCCCCAAAAACATATTGCACTTTAGTGAATGGTAACCTAAACTTTATGCAAATATTGAGGGAGCAATGGGAGACTGACGTGGGCCCCTAGCAAAGGAGTGGGAGAGGCAAAGATGGACCCAACGCTTTTGCTATGCCTCGGAGACTCTGATTGAGTCAGTTTAGATATTTACACAGGGTATATTATAAATAAGGCTCCCTGTTTTCCGTTTTTACTGATTTTTACAGATAAATACAGAGAGAAGACCATTTATTTCCTTTTATGTATTTATTTTTAAATGTGAATAAAAACGGAAATTGGGTGCTTTTTGAGTGATTCTAAATACACTTTGCCATGACTGCTATGCCAATAACTGTGTGGATTGATAGGTAAGGGGTAAAAAAAAGAAAACAAAGGACTTTTAATAAAGATGATTACACAGCAGTAGATATGCACAAGGCTGATACTGAAATCTGCATATTTTCATATAAGTGCATTGATTTATCTTCTGCAGGTGTCCATATCACTGAAACCTGGCAGGCATTCAATCGAGACTGCATATTATTGGTTAAATAAATGTGGAAATATACCAGTCTCAGCTCTATTTTTTCACAAAACCCACAATAAATATGGATAAATACAGATATAGTTGACAAAAAATAAATATGGATAAATACAGACGGAAATGTCAAAAAAATGAATTACCATAAAACTAGGAGCCCTAATATTAACCCCACAATATTAAGTAAAATGGAAGGGGGCTTAGACTCCCACTGCTTACGATGCAAGGTGGAACTAGGAACATTCTGCCATATGGGAGTGTTCCATATTACAGATATTGGGGTTGCTTATGCAACATCCTTACTCGGGTCATGGGAAAACAGGCACACCAGAGCACAACATGGGGGTGCTGAGTCTGAAGGACGAATGTGGGAGGGTGCTGGGAACAGGGGGAGGTGAACCCCTAGATTACTGCTGGCCATGAGACTCTTCATTGCTAGGACAGACGCTGCGCGCCACTGGAGGTGGAAAGCGGCTACCTCTGTGGCAGAGTAGGCCTGCGGGAAAAGGTAAAAGGCTACACGTTCTTGCGGTGACGCTTAAAAGTACATGCAATCTTTACCTTGGCTCTCTGTTGCAGAAATATACCTGAAGGCCGCCCTTCAGGTCCTCCGCTGCTGTCATTTCCTGAATCCAAATAAAAGAAATAAAATACAACAGTGTGTCAAAAATAAGATAAAACAAGAGTTTTCTATTCGGCACAAATATGAAAAAGAGTAGGTTTTATTTAAAAGGGACACAAATTGTGCGTTGGACATTCACATTTGGTTTGTTTTTGAGGTTATCACAGTGCGAGATGCCGAGGCAAAGCTCTTTCTGAGAGATCAAGTTATTTCCTGCTGAGCAGCTCACTGTACAATATCAATATTCAAACGGTAAAACAACAGTTGTGACCTACAAACCTGGAAGAACACGTTGGTGACGACATTCATGAACACACGCCACCGTCACTGCCCGGAAGGCTAACTGACGTCTGTCAGCATCAGGGGGTCAAAGGTACTCACAGAAACCAAACACCCTCCCACATTCACATTCCATAGCGAGTGAGTGACAAACCAAACGTTATTTTATTTTGACATGTCAGCTGTTGCCATTCACAATTAGTGTAAATAAAATGTAATATGTTCATTAGCGTGCACAGTGGACCAAGCAATGTCAGTCTTCGCTGGTATATTCGACACCCAGCAGTGCTGTGCATTGCAGGGACATTATGCTGCCCCATGACAGATGTGAGTGGTTCATTTACATTTTTGTACTATTAGCTTTATTTCCCCATAATAAGGCCGAGTAACGGAATGTGGAAAGAAAATAGGGCTGTACAACAGGCTCACAAAAAATGTGGCAACTTGGCTTCTATGGCCCAGCAGTGTATAACTCTACCTGGCTGAAAAGTAGCCTTGAGGGCCAAGCTCATCTCTCCGCTTTACGTCCTACTGCATACAGTAGCTAAATACCCCCCTGCTGGAAATGGCCCTTTTTGCAGGGTTATCCCCAAACTTTTAGCTTCTTCCTCCTATTTTTTCCTGACCTGTTGTTGTTGGCTTTAGGACTCTGGGCTCTTTACCACTGCTGATCAGTGCTAACGTGCATATGCTCTCTGTGTAAATTGTTATTGTGATTGGTTCTCCCTGATTGCCTTTTTGTTTTACCAGTAGGTCCCTAGTAAAGTGCACGGAGTGTGCCAGGGCTGGTAAATCAAATTCTACTAGTGGGCCTGCAACACTGATAGTGCCACCCATGAGTAGCTCTGAAAAGATGTCTCAGGCCTGCCACTGTGGTGCCTGTGAGCAGTTTGTTAATTGCCATGTCGACTTAGCACATGCACCAACTTGCCAGGCCCTACCCTTCCCTTACACATTGGACATCCCTATGGTAGGCCCAAGGTACCCCCTGGGCAGGGTGCAGTATATGTGAAAGGTAGGACATGTACTGGTGTGTGTGTAACATGTCCTGATAGTGAAATACTGCCAATTTCGTTTTTCACTATTGAAAGGCTATCTTGCCCATTAGGACAGAATGGGGAATTCTTTGAAACATTTTACAAGCATAGCTTTCCATAAGGATAAGACAGAAAATTGGAGTTTGGTATCCCTTAACTCAGGATTTAATAACACATCTTTTAGTAAAGATGGTTTGTAAATTGTGTGTTTGAAAATACCACTTTTAGAAAGTGGCTATTTTCTTGTTCATCCATCCTGTGCGCCTCTGCCTGTTTGTGGAGTGACTGTCTGGCTTTGGAGTGACAGGGGCTGGGAAGGTGCAGTGGCTCCAGGTGTCTGGATGAGTCAGCACTAGGCTGAATAGGCCTGATCTGCATTTGGAGTGGTGGGAGGAGTAGCACCTGTACCTGAATAGGGCTGTGACTACCTTCCACAATGCTGGCTCCTCCCCCCTGTGGTGGGTCTGGAGCCAAGGCTCACACTGACAATGGATGTTGTTGTGCACTTGCAGAGTGCCCCCAGAACTGGTTTGAACTGACTGGGCTCAGAGCCCCTTGCACAAAGAGAACAAAGACATTTTGGGGTATTAGTATCAGACTCAAAACCCCAGGTTTTAGATCATTCCTGGAATTCAAGAGGAACCTTTGCCAAGGAGAAGAGCTGGAGAGACTGAGGAGAAGTACTGCCCTTGCTGAGTGTCTGGAGTAGGACTGTCCTGAAGTCTCAGGGACAATAAGACGTCACCCCCAGCTCCACTGAACTCTGCTGCTGTGAGTTCTAGCCTGCCAAGAGGTGTCTGTGCCAGTTTTGGGCCTCTGGAGGTTGCGGCTGCTGTTTGGGAGCTGGAAGAAAGAAGAAATTCAAAGAACTACAGAAATCAAAGCATCGTTCATCTTGCAGCTGTTTTCCCAACGCATCTCCATGGTGTGAGAAGCGTTTCCATGAATCGCCAGGTCGCTGCGGAAACCGCCGCAGTGCCTATCGCCACTGCAAGAATCGACGCATCGAGGGATCGCGTCTGAAGACGACCGACGCAGCGCCGCTCGACGCATCCCAGATTTCCACACATCGTACCTGTGCGGCAAGTTCTTCTGACGCATCACGCATGGATCGGAACCGTCACGAAGAATCGACGCATCATTCCCCGTACAGACCGGATTCGATGCAACCCTTCCTCTGCGTGCAGCGAGACTGTCGCATCACCTCCCCAAGGTCTCAAGAGTGTTGCACCTCTTTGTTTTCCGATGCTGCGGCTGTTTGGCTTGTGAACTTTTACGCATCTACAGGTACTATGGTGAAAAGTCACCCATCCATAGTTTTCTTTAGTACAAGTTCTTGAAACCTTTTGAAAGTCATATTTTTAAGTGTGTATGTTGGATTTTTGTCGTTTTGGTCTAGTTTAGTTTAAATAAAGATATTTTATTTTTCTAAACTGATGTGGTGTCCATTTGTGGTGTTTTCACTGTGTTACTGTGAATGTTGGTACAAATACTTTACACATTGCCTTTGGGATAAGCCTGTCTGCTCGTGCCAAGCTACGAAGGGGGTGAGCAGGGGATATCTAGAGTGTGTATTCCCCTTACCCTAACTAGAAGCAAGGGTCCCTATTTTGACAAAGGAACTTACCTCAGCCAACTAGAGACCCCCATCTCTAACATTGGTGGTTTGCGGTGAGGCTTTAAACCTGTATTTGTACTTGACCCACAGTGACTGGTGTACATCACTAGTTTAGTGCAGACCACTACGTAGCCACATACTGTGTTTTGTTTTTAGTTCTACTTTTGAGAGACCCTTAAAGTACCCACGCATCATGTCTCAGAAGAATAAACCAGCAAGTGAGATGGCAGGATTGGAGTTTGATTTTGAAATGTTGCATACCTACAGAGAAGATCAGCTCAAGAAATTTTGCAAACATTTTGGATGTCCCATGAAGAGCAGCTCCGGGGAGGAGGAGCTACAGAAAGCCTTGAGGGCCTGGAGGGATGCCAAAGAGGCTGGGGAGATAGGTGATGCAGAGGTGGATGAGGATGCACAAGGGTATGGTTTCAGGTCACAGGATCTGCCACTGTCAAGAGTACCCTCCAGGGCTGGCAGCAACCAATGCATGCATTGATTTCTATAGGTGAGTGATAATTGTACGTGACTTCGTGACACTCTATTTGTGTACACGTGTGAGAATTCGAGAGGTGGTAGTAGCAGATGTTTGGAGACCTTGCTCCACCACTTTGATGGAAACTATGGTTTTTTATGCTTCTTTTCGCAGAGCGGACAAACAGGATTTCTCTCCTCCCCCTCCCCCCATGGGGCAAGTAGTCCATAGAATTAGGGTAAGACTGGCGGTAGCCTCAGCTACTACCACCTCTCGAATTCTCACACATGTGTACACAAATAGTGTCACGAAGTCACGTACAATTATCACTCACCTATAGAAATCAATGCATGCATTGTTCTCTTTTCCTTTACAGGTATGTTGACCCAATTTGTTCAAAGTAACTCTGATTTCTTCCATATTCTCTTTAGGCTTCACCGTTGGAAGCCATCTAGAAAGTGGAGATTTGCCTTTGCCACACCCGCGCAGTGGTAGTATCTTGCCACCAGTTGGTAAGAACGGAGCCCCCTGTTATTTTAGGTCCTGATGAATGCCTTGGACCCAACCGGGCCGACACGGCAGAAACATGTTGACCACTCACGAGACGGTTAGGGGACACTAACTACCCCATTCACCGTTGCATATATTTTTAATATCATATAGTTATCAGTCACATTAAAAAGCACTTCTGATAACCATAATGATTTTTAAATCCACTCACAATATCACGGGCCCCCACTTAGTAATTTAGAAGTGCATCCTTGTCGTCAAGTGTATGCCCGCCCTCTATCAAACGAAGGTTTTAGAGGGCGAGGACTGGTCAATGATGAAGCATGACACCAGGTGGTGTGTGAGACCAGTCCGTAACTTTTTGTGAGATGCCCACACTCACGACGTTCTCGTAACTTATTTGGGTTATCACACTAGGAGCAGCTTTTTGTGGTAAACATTTAGTATTGGAGGCTGCTAGCTCCTAGAACCCCATGCCTCTTGTTCCCTCCTCCACACATGTAGTGGAGCCCTTTTGTGATTAGATTAGCAAAATGGTGTTATCTAGTGCTGAGGGAGAAGTACACACACCCCGAGATGTGGCGCCTGACTTGAGTGAGGGGGTTAACATACACCAGAGAGGTCAGGTTTATGAGGTAGCGCCAGTGTTGTGCAGTGTCCCTAAAGTGGATTGGGGAACTGACACAGGGAATCATATTCCTAGTGGTGGGAGGGACACTCTACTGACTCTAGATGAGAGGTGCAGGGAGAGGGGTTCCCCCATGGTAGAAGTCCTGGTGTGTGAGTGTGGAGACCGACCAGGCGAGTGTGGGTTGAGGGACAGAGACAGTCAGATACTGTCTTGCTAATCTCAGGGGAGTGGTGTAGGGTACTTGTGTGAGGCACTGGATGGTGAGGCAAAGGGTAGCGTGGTTAACAACTGGGGGGCCTGTGTGATTCAATTGTTGGAGAGCATATTTTAAGTCCCTGTTTTCCAGAGCTATGCCAACACCCGGTGGAGTGTGAGTTCTCTGATTCCAGGGAGCTTGCGCTCAAGGCAGACCTTTTGGTGAATTCCAGAGGGTCTGAAGAAGCTTTTGGGAGTGCTCCTGAAGGAAGTGGCTCAGGTTTGTCCCAAGCAAGTGAGGTAGGTGAGGTTTGTAGTAGCCCAGATCGTCCTAGTGTTGTGGGAGGGTTGTAGGGTCCCACGTCCAGTCTCAGAGGAGAAGGAGTGGACTGTGTCCCAAAGTGTCCGAAACCCAGTCCCAGGACCTGGTTGGTTCCATAAGAAAACACCAGGAGGGGGCCCTAGTCTGGCCCGGGAGTCCATTTCCTGAGGGAGATCCCAAAGTGTCAGATGGACTGGGGGTCTGCTGTAACAAGCATCCCACCAGTTCTGGTGTCTGGCAGCCCTGCTCCAGTGGGGAGGGTGCATGAGTCCAGAGAAAAGAGTGAGGGGGGGGCACAGTCCCCAGTGGAAGGACCAGTGGGCCAGGGGTTGCCAGCTCTGAGGTCAGAGCACCCCTGGACTGACCCTGGTGAGGCCACTTCTGGCCTGGGGGGTCTTCATGCTCTGTCAAGTGGACAGGAGGTTGGAGACCTGAGCCAGGCAGATTCTCGTACCACTCATGAGGAGTGTGTTTCTCTTTTGGGGGGGTGGGGGGGGGGGGGGGGGTTGGTGTACACCCCCAGAAGTCCTGGGTTGCCAGGCACAGGTCCAGCCTAAGGGTACAGACCCTGTGTTGGAGGACCAGGTTCAGAGTGCCCCCCTGACCTAGAGGAAGGGGCGACTGCTAACAGTGCCCCAACCAAATTGTCTTCTGGGGATACCGCTCCAGGTGGGAGGGTACAGAGCCCCAGGGAGGATGACAGGGTGTGAGAGAACCCACCCCAGAAACTTGTCCAGCCGCAGGGTACAGACCCTGGGCTGGTGGGCCACTGTCAGGATGCCATACCTGACTTGACAGGAGGGAAAGTGGAGAAAAGGTGCCAGGGACCTTTGGCTACTGCACCCCACTTTCTGACTCCACAGAGGTTAGACAGGCCTGAAAGCCATGAGGCCTGGCTCTCATCACTGACAGCTGTCAGTGGCCACTGTGGCTGCTTGTCCTGGTGGACAGAGTTGTCCCTGGGAGGGGGGCTGGGCCACACCTCTGTGTTGGCCATGTAGGTACTGTCTACCTGGTGGGACACATCTGTGAGCAAAGTAAGTTTAGGCGCTGCACAGATGGGGTCCCCAGGTGAGGAGAAGGGTCCCCCATGGGTTAGCCTAGTGGGCCCTGAGAGTATGGATAGAGGGATCCAACTGGGTTCAGGAAGGTGTAGAACAGGAATAGACCCCTGCTGTTTGTGCCAGGTTCCATGTTCAGTCGCTCCAAGCCGGGAAGCCCATCGAGGCATTGATTGGTCTACCCTAGCTTTAGGCTGGAAGGAGATTGTGTTGGAAATTGCCCTTTTTGCAGGGTTATACCCAAACTTTTTGCTTCTTCCTCCTATTTTATCCTGGCCTGTTGTTGTTGGCTATAGGATTCTGGGCACTTTACCACTGCTGAACAGTGCTAACGTGCATATGCTCTCATATGTAAATTGTTACTGTGATTGGTTCTCCCTGATTGGCATATTTGTTTTACCAGTAGGTCCCTAGTAAAGTGCACTGAGTGTGCCAAGGCTGGTAAATGAAATGCTACTGGTGGGCCTGCAGTACTGATTGTGCCACCCATATGAGTAGCCCTGAAAAGATGTCTCAGGCCTGCCACTGCGGTGCCTGTGCACAGTTTGTTAACTGCCATGTCGACTTGACAAGTGCACCCACTTGCCAGGCCCTACCCTTTCCATTCTCTTACACATTGGACACCCCTATGGTAGGCCCAAGGTACCCCCCTGGGCAGGGTGCAGTGTATGTGAAAGGTAGGACATGTACTGGTGTGTGTAACATGTCCTGATAGTGAAATACTGCCAATTTTGTTTTTCACTATTGAAAGGCTATCTTGCCCCACAGGACATAATGGGGAATGCTTTGTAACATTTTACAAGCATATATTCCCATACAGATAAGATGGAAAAATTGAGTTTGGTATCCCTGAAATCAGGATTTAATAACATATCTTTTAGTAAAGATGGTTTTTAAATTGTGTGTTTGAAAATACCACTTTTAGAAAGTGGCTATTTTCTTGCACAACCATCCTGTGCGCCTCTGCCTGTTTGTGGATTGACTGTCTGGCTTTGGAGTGACAGGGGCTGGAGAGGTGCAGTGGCTCCAGGAGTCTGGGTGAGTCAGCACTAGGCTGAATAGGCCTGATCTGCATTTGGAGTGGTGGGAGGAGTATCACCTGTACCTGAATAGGGCTGGACCTGCCTTACACAATGTTGGCTCCACCACCCTGTGGTGTGTCTGGAGCCAAGGCTCACACTCACAATGGATGTTGTTGTGCACTTACAGAGTGCCCCCAGAACTGGGCTCAGAGCCTCTTGCACAAAGAAAACAAAGACATTTTGGGGTATAAGTATCAGACCCAAAACCCCAGGCTTTAGATCATTCCTGTAATTCAAGAGGACCCTTTGCCAAGGAGAAGAGCTGGAGAGACTGAGGAGGAGTACTGCCCTTGCTGTGTGTCGGGGGATGGCCTGCAGTTGCTGTTTCTGCCAAGGAAAGGAGAAGGACTTTGCTGTGTGCTGTGTCCCCTGCTTGAAGGAGATTTTCCTGTGTCCCCTGCTTGAAGGAGATTTCCAAGGGCCTGAAATGTGCTGGCCTCCTGTTCTGAAGTTTCAGGGACACAAATACTTCACCCCCAGCTCCCCTGAACTCTCTAGCCTGCCAAGAGGTGTCTGTGCCAGCTTTGGGCCTATGGAGTTTGCTGCTGCTGTTTTGGGGCTGGAAGAAAGAAGAATCTCAAAGGACTACAAAAGCATCGCTCATCTTGCTTGTTTTCCCGACTTATCTCCACGGCGCGATAAGAATTTCCACACATCACCGCGCTGCTGCGGAAACCGCCGAAGCGCCTATCGCCGCTGCAAGAATCGACACATCGAGGGATCGCGGCTGAAGAAGCGCCGCTCGACACCGTTGCATCCCGGAATTCCACGCATCTTACCTGTGCGGCAAGTTCTTCTGACACATCACCCGCAGAGCGGAACCGTCACGAAGAATCGACGCATCACTCCCCAGACTGGATTCGATGCAACCCTTCCTCTGCGTGCAGAGGAGCGGGACTGTCGCATCGCCTCTCCAAGGTCTCAGGAGTGTCACATCTCTTTCTTTTCCGACGCTGCAGCTGTGTGGCTTGTGAACTTCGACGCATCTACAGGTACTTTGGTGAAAAGTCACGCAGCCATAGTTTTCTATGGTACAAGTTCTTGAAACCTTTTGAAAGTCATATTTTTAAGTGTGTATGTTAGATTTTTGTCGTTTTGGTCTTGTTTAGTTTAGATAAAGATATTTTATTTTTCTAAACTGGTGTGGTGTCCATTTGTGGTGTTTTCACTGTGTTACTGTCAATGCTGGTACAAATACTTTACACATTGCCTTTTGGATAAGCCTGTCTGCTCGTGCCAAGCTACCAAGGGGGTGAGCAGGGGATATCTAGAGTGTGTATCCCCCTTACCCTGACTAGAAGCAAGGGTCCCTATCTGGACAAAGGTACTTACCTCTGCCAACTAGAGACCCCCATTTCTAAAACTCCCCCCCCAAAAACAAAATGCACTCCATAGTACTGCCTGAATTAAACATTCGATCTGCTCTATAATTGCTGACAAGGTTCTGACAGTCTGAGTAACATAAAGGTCTGGTTATTTAAGAACTTAATTGTTGCATTTATTAAAAAAACAAAAAAAAGAGTGCAAATAGTTAAAACATAGGATCTGACCACCCTTTATTGAGTTTTTAACCAGAAAACGAAAACAGCCAAATCCCAATGGTTACAAATTGAACTTCACACACCGGGAAAGCTCTCTTGGGGTACAGGCACCGGATCTTCCAGTACTTCGCACCGGATCTTCCAGTACTTCGCTCCATGGGTTCTCAACTTTGGAGTGCTCCTACATGGTCTCATTAAATATAATGCACCAAGTGGGTAGGACTTGGCATGGCAGTGAATCTCAGTTCAGCAGATATTAGTCTTTGAATTTGATGAAACGGAACAGGATCATATAAAAAGTGATCAAAAGCTTGCCTGGATAGAAACAAGTGATTATTTGTGGCATTTGAGAGTGATAAAGACCCCTTTCCCATTTCTGTTACCCCAGGGAGGGTGGGGTTGTGAGGTCTTTTCATATTTGAAAAAATAAATGTATATTTCACATTAAATTGTACTTCACAAAGCAGATTTATCTTGTGCTTAGCAGAGTGTGGCTAAAATGATAAGCCCAGAAATCTTTGCGCACAGATCTCTTCCTACTGACTGCTTTGAAGTAATTTGTTTATTGACAAGAGCACCGAAATGTAACCACTTTAGTGTACACACACATACACACCACTAGCACTGATGCATCACTGCAGTCAAGAAACACGGTTTTAGAGTTAGATCACCAAGTTGAAATACCTTGATTAGCTCTCAGCTCCTTTAAATAAACGTTCTCTCTGAGAAGCGATCTGTCCACTCACAGCAGAAAGTGAGCAGCTCAGCAGACTTCGCTTTGCTTGAAATACTGTACAACAGATTTATGAAGGTCCTGTTGGATTCCTGAGGTTTCAAATAAGTGAACATGCTTCAAAAACAAAAAAATCCTTGCAAACACCGAATAGCTCCATCCTCTATCCACACCCCATCATGTCCCTTCAGCGGCACGTACTGAGGCACTCATTCATCCAGCACATACTTGCTCTACTCTGAGTCTTTATTAAGTGACTTCTTATCCCATCAGGGAGAAGCTGAAGGCATGGAGCATTTATGAGAAATGAATGGAACAAATTGACCACAACCCATCAGACAGTCAGAACAGGAACAAATCCATGCCTCTGATAGCACAAACCACTATGAAATGATGCTGGATGTTTTCCCATCAAAAGATGTTTGATCAGGCATCTCCACTCCAGTCCTTCATTTCCAGTTCAATCTACACAAGTCAAGAAGGAAGAAACTCCATGTCCAAGTAAAAAGACTGACAATGAACACTCTTATTTCTTTGGTTTTTGTACTGTTTCCGCAGGGGGCTGCTTCAGCGGCACAAGATTATCCTCCTTCACTTTCTTCAGCCTCTGCTTTGCTTTGGGTGGTGAAAAGGTGAGTGAGGGTTTTTGGAACTCCAAGGGGAAAACTCCTACATCTCCATCAAACCTGTTCTTTGCCACCTGCAGATATCGTTTCCCTGGGCCAGTGACCAGCTTCCTGTCCTGCAGGATCAACACATTGTCGGCCTCTTGGCTGGCCTGTGGAAGAGAGAGAAAGGTTGGAAATATTAGTGTCAGGGATGCATCAGCTTGTATCTTTAACTGCAGGGTAAAGTATGTCCTCTTATCTTACGCTAAACTGCAGCACACTATGACACCCTTCTCAATTACAACTTAAACAGAATGAGTAACAGAAGCACACTTAAACACAGTAAACTGAGACTTTGAGGCTGAACACAGTCACTCTGCTTATCACATAGATATAAATACCGGTGAGGGAGAAAATTCGATTTAACTCACTCATAACACACCTTAGGGCGTGTGCGTCCACATTTTTAGAGACATCACCAGCCCAAACACGACTGGTCCTGAAGAAAGCAACTCAGCATAAATTGATTGGCTGAAACGTGTAGAACACTTTTGGATGTGAGAGACCATTTTCCTCTCCTTCACATCCACCATTGTTTTTAATCCTACCCCAGGAACCCGCCATTAAACTCATCCTGATTACGAAGGGTATCGTGGAGGGAGTTTTAAAATCACACTCACGAAATTCACATTTTTACAAAGAAAGAACCCAGTTCCGCAGTAATCAGCATTGCAGCACACCGATGATGCAATCGGCACCCTAGGTGGGAACCCGACGATAAAGCATGTCACCAACTAGGTGGGTGAGGGTTATTTTAAAACCCTAATGGGTTTTGTTCCTATGCTCAATGCAGGCTGAATGAAATAGTAAACAGCCCGTTCCTGTTGTACGGTATGAAAATTTGATTTACCCACGTTCTTAAATAATATACATATTGGCCAAGTATGAACGCAAGGTCTCCTGGTTCTAGATCTCCAGACTCAGCTACTTGACCACATTCCCTCCCAAACTTGTTGATTAAATCATGGATATTAATATAGTGTTGACCCTGCTCCTTAAGGGAACAGGTCCTCCCTGGACCGGAAATAAGCATCCTGAGACCGGTTTTGGGGCATCCCCCCTCCCCCCCCTCCCCCCATCAGCCAGGCTAGCTTGAATCCAGTGGCGTAGTGAGCACGGGGCCCACGTTTGGACATGCCCTTCCCACTTAGGGCAACATACCCATCTGCAGATGCAAGAAAACACTGACAATGTGGCAGCCACATCAACACGACTTGGCCTCAACATCCACAGGGGCAAAACCAAGATCCTGAAGTTCAACACGGCCAGTACAGCTGAATTCACTCTTGCAGGTGATGCACAGGAAGAGGTTGATACGTCACCTATCTGGGCAGTGTCACAGACAAGCAGGGCGGCACATATGCCTATGTCAAGGCAAGAATCGGCAAAGCAAGGGTTGCCTTCATTCAGCTAAAGAAGATCTGGAGCTCCAAGGACCTAATACTGCAAACCAAGATCAGGCTTTTTAAAACCAACGTAAAATTGGTCCTTCTGTATGGGGCAGAACCTTGGAGGTCAACAGTGATCACTACCATCAAGTCCAGACCTTCATCAACACCTGTCCGAGGAAAACCCTCCAAATCCGCTGGTCAAACCCCCTCTGCAACAATGACCTATGGCAGCAGACTTTGCAACTCTCTGCTCAAGAAGAAATCATGAAAAGACGCTTGGGTGGATAGGTTACACCCTCTGCAAGCCCACATCAAACACCGCCAAGCAAGCCCTGACCCGAAACCTTAAGTAAAAAGGAAAAGAGGAAGGCCAAGAAGCATCTGGAGCCGAGGCCTCGAGGCTATTTGCAAAGAAATGGGTTACACCTGGAGTCAGATTGAAAGAAAAGCCCAGGACAGAGATGGCTGGAGAGTCCTGGTTGATGGCCTATACCTCAAGAGGGGCAGTAGGCATAAGTAAGTCAGATACCTTATAACTATTATAGCTACCTGTCACTTTTAAATATTAGGGGACAAAGGGAAACATTTAGTCTATTTATCTTCACCTTCCCCAACGCCAAGGGTGCAAGGCACATAACTCAACATTCCAACGAACAGAAATATTTTAAAATAGGTTCTCTTGAGACAGCAACTGCCACACCTGGGGAGGGGGGGGATGATGAGCGTGTGAGTGCAGACATGGAATAATTTTCACCTTTAGGAAATTCCTCAAAGCATCCTACATAACATGCTTAAGTTGTTTTGTTTGTTTCTCTCATGCAACACCCCCCCCCCACCCCCGTGGACAAATTATAGTACTCCTGCTCTTGGACATCAAGACATGCAAAGCTTGTGATATATTCGTTGGCAAGAGTGGCCTCTAGTTCTATTAAGTCTGGATAAACTCAAAACAGAAAGTTAGTAGGTGCATGGTAAAACAAATGGGTCTGTGTCAGTGTCAGGGTTGCCCTAATGCTTCTGCATGTACATTAATCAACCCGACTTCCAGCTGTATGGCCTAGACCAAAAAGATTTGCCTCCAGAGAAGAAAGATTTAAAAAAAATCTTGCTAGTTATTTTATTTCAACAACTACGTTTTCTGTGCAGAATAGTTTCTACCCCATAGAGTAAGGTTGGAGAAATTTCTGCTTTGTACACTAAGTAGACAAGGGGGTATTTCTTGTTCCCAATGCATTGTATAATCTTAGAAGACCAGCTCCCTGCCAAATAGCTTTTCTCTGCAAGTGATACATAAGGGCCTAATAAGAGAGACTCTGAAAGCCTGTCACCCCATGACAGACAGAACTCGTATCTTTCCAATTCGATGGACCCAACTGATCAGCTACATTGGTAATGATTTTTTCGTAAGTATAAGCACTTTGCTTTTATTTACATTTTTCGTCAAATTATTTTGGAATATTCAGGTAATGTTTGAAGTTCTTGTTACCAAACTGATATCTAGTCAAATACCATATCATCAACGTAAAGTAGGTTGCCTATTTTACAATCACCCAATTTTGGAGGGAACTTGATCTTTGCCTTACTAGCAATGATGCAAAATCATAAGTATAAAGAGTGTAGCAGGGGAAAACCAACCTACAACCCTGCTTAAGGCATTTCTTTATTACGATTTATTGATTCCAGTCGGCACCCAACAGAGGTTGCACCATGTATCTGTATGGAAGCAGACCAGGCATTCAGGTATTCTGTAGTTAAAACCACAATCCTGAGCAATCAACCTCATTAATGGAGGTAGAAATGTGGGCACGTGCAACATCAATTGTTTGACCACGTAGAAATGAATATTTTTCAATGATCATGTTGAGGATTGTGATGTTGATACCCATCTCTTATGAGGCAAACCAGTTTGAAATAAGCATTGCACAGAAATGATAAATGTTACTGCTGTTACAACTAAGGTTACAATCTAGGGGTGTGGACTTTTATAAAATAGATTTTTGTCTAAGGGATGAGATCCTTCAGATCTCTTCTTGCCTGGAAAAAAAAAATCAATTTGTCCAATTTGCGCCATGCAGTGCGGTGACAAATTATGTCAGTTCCCCAATACTGGAATTCTGATAACAGCCTCTCTTATTACACCAGGGCTCATATTAAGTCAATTTCTGGTGCAAGTCTGATACCTTTCTGATTATACTAAACTCTGAGCATGACACGGCTCAATATATGTCAGACTGTGACAGGGCGCGCTTGGGGGTGGACTACAGGTGCCCCAGGGTTACGGCGAAGGTGTGTTCAATGTTGGTAGAGGGAAGGAACCCGTGGCCTTGGTCGACCCCGGAAATACATGAGAGTTCACCAGGTGAAGAGAATGGGGCAACCAGAGGTGGAGAGGGAGAAGTGCAACCAGCAGTGGAGCACGGAGACCCAGCAGAGACAAGTGCGGAGTGCAAGAAGCGGACCGGAGACGAGGAGGCACGAAGCGGACCAGCGGTGTTGGTTATCCCAGGGGAAGGCACTCCAGACGAGGCAGCCGTGGTTCTGTCATCGAGCCACGGCCTCAGGCAAGTGGCCCGAACAACCGGCCGCTTAGTGGGCGGGTGTTTTTTTCACCCACGCATATCTTATTGGGCTGTAAAGGGGCCCATACAGGGCTTTGAAGGGAGGATATAGATTCCCTTTGTTTTGGGGAGGGCTGTCCCTGGTAGTGTTACTTTGTGTATTTCACTAGCCTAGGTGGTGAGAAGAACCCAGGGCTGGGAAAAGAGGGTGGAACAGAGGTGATGTGAAAGAGAACGTCACCCGGTCTTGTGCCCTACGCTTTCTTGAAGTATCCTACTTTATCCCCCCCTCCATTATCTTAAGAGGCAGTCCAGTGAATATGAGAACACCTCTGTCTGTCCCGCGACCCAACTACCTGGGGAGTGTTAGTGAAGAAACTAATACAAAAAGGGGCGGCCCGAGAACTGTTTGCTTCTCCTTTTCTCTATTTCCACGAGGGAGAACCGACCCAAGAGGCGAGGAGTGAGCTGAAGAGAGGAAAAGACACAAATTGAAATTCAGGGACATATCTACCAGGGTACCCGTGGCTCTTGGCGGACTGTTAATAAAACCTACCATCATTAAATATCCACTGTATCTCCTCATGGTTTTTCCTTAACACAGACCTTTGAAACCACACATGCTTTGCCTGTACAGAGACTCTGTACACGTATGAGCTCTATATAGTCCAGCTTATTGGTCTCAATATGTCAGAACTTTCATTATGGCGGACTTTTGATTACGGCAGAGTTCTAGATATACAATTTTTCTCACTGAACCATTTTTCTATTTCTTAATTTAATTCCTGATGAAGGGCCATGTGAATTGCTCTGGCAAGTTTACTTTTAAGCGTTTGCTCAATTTCACTCTGATAAATTTACTTTTAAGCATTCACTCAATTTCACCAAATGTTAACTATGTGAATCCAGATTATAATTGTGGTTCAGTGATTAGGCTGCCAACTGAGGATCAAAGAGACCGCCCACAGTTAGACTTTCTCCACGGGAGCAAATTGTGCAATTCTTGGGCATATCATTTAATTTCTACTGGGCCTTGTTTGCCATTACAGTGAACAAATACTAAGCAGTATATTTATGAGAGAACATTGACCAGACTTTTCATAGTTAATCCACATGTAAAATGTCAAGAATCAAAATGTTATGGGGCTGATTCTAAGTGAAACCTTTTCCGGGGTGGCAGTGAAATCCTCTCCCAATAAAATGTGATGGTATCAAAAAAAGCTTTTCTCCACAGGGGAAATTTCTTCCTCCTGGGGAAAAAAGATTAAACAAGTAAATTTGCAGCTTGTTAAGCAGATTTTTGCATGAGCAAATATATGAATGCACATTTGCTCGTGTGAAAATGGAAATCACAAAGGTCTGCTGTAAACTTGTCTGAACACAGACCTAGAGGTGGATGTCTGATTTTCTTTAGAAATGGGCCCCTAATTTATTTTTACATGTTTCTTACAAGAGTTTTACACTGTTTCACCATATAACATGTTTTATTTAATGATGCCTTGAATACATGGAATTTAAACTTGCCTTTAAAAATTGCATAATAATTTAGTAAAAATGCAACCTTTTCCAAGCATGTGTACACACTTTTACATCAGAACCACTGTCAGTAAGAAAAACTAACCCTACAGTTCACTGCATTTCCTTAAATTGCTTGCCAGAACAATAAAGGTTTGCGAATTATGAATCACATGTACAACTTTGAACATCTTATTTGTGTGGCTATGCACCTTTCCTTGCAGCACACTATCCTCTTTGGCAGCCAAAGGGTGTGTGTCGCAGGGGGTTGGGACTATTTGTGCAGTGGACAAAATGAAAATGAAACCTTGCTGTTCTTGAGCCAGCGAAAGTATGTTTTCAGCTATGGGCTTTAGAGTTCCCCACCGTTGCAATGTTAGCTATACTGTTGCTGTGCATAAACTGCAGCAGCAGAAACAAACTGTGCTAAAAAAAGAGTGCCAATCGCTAAGCAAATGTTTCAATTTTAAAGCTTCTTACTTTTGCAGACCCAAAAATTGATGCAGTTTGGAGATCTTTGTCATCTTCCTCTTTTCGGGGATGTATTACCAGGGTCACATGACAATTATTATCCGTAGCAAATTTCCTGAAGGCACCAACAATGTAATCTTGAACAGCAATCCTGTAAACCGATAAACAATTGCCATCAGTCAAGTCAACTTCTTTTGAGGAGAGCATGAGAACAGTGAACATGACACACTGAGATTGATTAAAATGCTAATTGATCATCAATATTAAACAGTGATCCACAAAAATATTTACTCACATAGGGCCACATGAACAAAAGTTTGAAATAGCGAGTTCCTAATTGAAATTTTCTGCGATTCGCAATTCGGAAATCGCTATTTCAAATATATGAAATTCTGTTGAGTTTCATTTGCGTTTCCCAGTGGGTCGAGAATAGACCTACCTCATGAATTTTAATGAGGTAGGTCTCTGTTTGTGACCCACTGCGAATCGCTAAAATCACAGGGATGGTGGCCTGCTGGGGACAGCAGTCCACCATGTCTGTGATTGCTTTTAAATAAAGCAATCTTTTTTTAAATGCAGCTCGTTTTCCTTAAAGGGTCCACTGCCTGCTCTTAAAAAATGCTTTTACAAACATTCACAAAGGGAAAGGGGTCCCTTGGGGACCCCTTCCCATCTGAGAAAGGGTTACCACAAATTGAATTTGGTGCAAAATGTGAAAAACATTCACACTCACCACTGTGATTCGGTATTAGGAAGGGATGCCCTCAACACGCCCCTTCCTAATACTGAATCGCAAACCCAAATTGCGATTCGGCAAAAGATTATCGAATGTATGTTTGGGCTTTGTACATGTCAAAAAGCCTTTTTGCGTTCGCAAACAGGCCGATACTGCAAATCAGCCCATTTGCGATCTCAAAAATGCTTCATACATGTGGGCCATAATTCTGCATGAAAGAAACTCATGTCACTTTCACCTTTTTCATTAAAAACATGAAAAAAGTAGACATTCAATAGGAAACACAGACTGTCCAAACACTAAGGGCCTTATTTGGATGTAGTTAGGAAATCGTTCTGACCGGATAGGTTTGGGAATGGTTTCTGACCGACTCGGATCAGGAGAGTCCAACCGACCGAGTACGATGCATCTGGATGCATCCAGATACGATTTGGTTGGACTACGATTGACTTCAATGGGAGCCTATGTTCTAACTGAAGGCATAGGCTCCCACTGAAGAAAGGGGTGGCTGGGGAAAATCGGGCACCATGTGGCAGGAACCTCCTGGTGCCTGCCACACTGTGCAAGGCTGTTAAGGGGGGGATCCATGGGTACCCCCACAGGCCTGATTGGAAAGGCTCTAGTTGCAGGGGAGGGGATGGGGGGGGGGGGAGGGGGGGAACTGCTACGGGCTTCCAAAGCCTGATTCCGACAGCCGATTCGAGTCGGGCGGCACGATTCGGAAAGGCTGTCTGAATCCAGCATCATAATCGGTCGTTTGGAAAAGCGGCCCGTAGAGACGTACGATTCTGCTCCGTATGGCTCGGTCATTCGGAATGCCGTCAGGTTCGGATCGGGATATTCCTAACGCCTAACCCGCATCGTACTCGGTCGGAAACCTTTCCGATTCGGTCGGAAAGACACGTTCCCAATCCGATTCGGACGGAGCAAATGCCGTTAGGAGGCCTTCCAAACCGCATCAGAATCGTGCCCCAAATCTCCTGTTCCAGAGTAATGTTATGTTAGGTAGTAGTTGTAAAGTGCCATGTCTGCCAATACCTAAGCCTCGGCGGGGTGGGCAAAGGGCTTTATGGGTTATTTCAGATTGCTGGACAGAGTGTATACATGTTTATACCTGTTGTGTTCCCTGGCTGTAAATGCCTCTCTTTTGAACTGTGTGCCTATGTATCTGTATAAAGCGACATACAAAATCACAGAGGTGTTGCTTGATAATGCTTTGATGGAAGTCTCAACATTTTTTTCACGCGACTCTTCAACTTACTCACCTTGTTTCATCCTGACTCATCTATTAAGTTGATTCGAAATTTGTCAGGTACATGAGTGATGACAAGCTTAAGACTATGCTCTCATTTTTCAAGCTGTGTAAAATCCAAAATGGAAATTAAATAATGTGTGAAAACACTGCAGTTACGCCTACCTTATATTCACAGATGTAAAAAAAGATCAGTAATAACTGCAGAATGTTGGTTGTGTTTTACTCCAGAAAATGACCCAGTATCTCAGAAGTCTGGTAATCAAAACTTCTCCGCAATCACCGAAAGAGGCCACTATTTAGCAAATGTCACTGCACATGGTTATGCACCAGTAACATTATATTATTAATGGGCAAAGCACATGTTCCTGATTCATACCCACTGACAGTCCCTGCTCCTAGCACCACCACCACTCCTACCAACTCTACATCCATAGGTGATTCCGCTCTCATAGTGTGGGGCACATCCCTCCCCTTCCTTCCAGCCACTAATGAATTGCCTGTGGTCAGGTAAGATACAGGGGGCTGTCAGAGTCTGCACATTCCCCATTCCCCTGTTAGCCTATCCCCAACTTTAGTGGTGCAGGATCTATCGAGGGGGCTGCAATGTTTCTAATGTGGCCGTCTGACTCTTTACTGAAGGTACCCATTGAAGGAGTTCATTTCCTAGCACAACGATTGTGTGGTATACTTCCATCTGTCATTGGTCAGTACTCAGTCGTACAACAGGAGAAACAAGATGACCTCATCTTCATTTGGAACAGCTCCATGCTAATGAAGGTAGACATCTGTATGAATATAGTGGTGTTACAATTGCAATTTTAAAAGTCTTAATACATGTATTTATTCGGTTTGGAGTCTGCCACTATCGCACGATGGGTGCTTCGAACTGGTCATGGACGGAAGTTGGGAAACGGGAAGAGAAAGAGGAAAACTTAATATTGAAAGTTACTTACAAATAAACACACACAAGCAAAAAGAAATGCAGAACCAAAGGCAAAGTAGTTTGTAAAGTTGAACTTTATTGTTTATTTGGCTGCAAAAAGAAAAGAAAATGTATATTTACATTGTTCGATTAGTTGAGTTTTTAATGACAACATGTTTTGCTATGTAAGTAGTACAAAGCGCCTGTTGAGGGGGCGGGGGAGGCTTTTGAATCTGCTATCTGCAAACGTCTGCTAACCAGGGAATTCGATACCAAGTAGAATGTTTAAGTTTTCCTAACCTCTCATTAATAGGAAGCCAATTAAAGATTGGAAAACGGTAAGGCGCGACAGAGTGATTTGGGGCACTTGTCATCAAAAAGCAACGCTTAGAGGCCAATTAGATTGAGTGAAAGAATCCAGGCTAGGTTCGGGTCTACCCTTGAATGAAATCAAGATTTCACAGAATAATAAATATCTAGGACTATGGAAATTATATTCACTCGTATGACAACATCCATGAGAAATACTGGTGTTGAAACCACTTGTGCAGTAAAATTATGCACATCAGCTGGTACAGTTAGATAAGTTAGGTCATAGCATAAACAGGTTTTGATTGTTGATAACAATGGTACCCACATTTCTGTTGAATGTCATGACTTAATACTCAGGATCGACTCACAAAGCCATTTGCACTTTAGTTTGCACACATATAAGGCTTCCTTTACAAGTGCAAGGTTATCACAAAAGGTGAATTTTCATCGCAAGTCTCATCTCAAAGTGTAAGGTCGTATTACATTGTTGTGGATACTTACTTGTCAGTGTTGGGCTGCTCATATCCCATCATGAACTGCAGATTGTCAATAACCACATGACTAATGTCGTACATGTAGACCGCATGGTGCATAGTGTCCATGACTGCCCTGCAATGGAAAATGCACAATTCTTTTTAGAGTCAATCTCTGAAAACTTTCCAACAGACCATATCTAAAAACTACAGAAAATGAGGATCAGGAGGGAGAGAAGGTGTTATCAGAATTTCAGTTCAGTTTATATTGACATCTTCTTATGGAGCAGACTAAATCTTGCAAAACAGAGGAAAAAAGACAGAGATGTTCCCACTCTAGAGGGATAATGTTCTCAGAAACAGTAAACAGTGATCTACCCGCAATACTAAACGGACTACTCAAATAATTGTTTTCTGTACGAGTCTTACACAAATGAATCAGTCTTATAACATACAAGTGACAACATACAGTACCATAAGCAAGCAAAATTCCAGGCAACACATTTTCATCAAATAGATTGGAAAATACACTTATATCCACCTGAAAAAAGTTAACTTCTCACTTGTGTTGCACTCTTATTGAAGAAGGCTTAAGCTAAGTGTAGCTAGTCTAGGCATAATACATTATGCAAAACGAAGAAACAATTTTGGGAATTTTCACATAATTTTAAGCATACATAATAAAAGTACACACGTACACACACACGTACACACACACGTACACACGTGTACACACACACACACACACTTTTTGGTTTTTTTAAATGTTAGTACTTGTGATAATTAGACCATCACTTTGACCTCTGTTTTTCCTAGCAAATTTGCCCAATCATTATTTTTTTTTTGTAAGGTAAGGATTTTTTCCATACCGAACTATTATGTCACTTTAAACCTTCTTGTTTTCAGTGAAAAAATAAATAACTATATATAAACACACACAACTTACTTTCCCACACAGCTCACTTACCTAATTGAAAACGGCAATGGTTAAACTTTGTTGACCTTATAGCTAAAATGAAATCTTAAAATCATAAATATTCTCTAAAATGCACAAATGTGCTTCCTGAAGTCTTACAAATGCAGAAGTGGTTGAAGACCTATAAAATTCTGCTTCCACGGAGACTATGGCATAACAAATATACAGACGTCTGTTGGGGTGGGAAGTCTTCTACATGTCTCTGGAGAGTGTGCTTTCCCTGCCTTATGCTGATCTCGAGGCAAATTACTTAAGAGTACGTTTTCTAGATGCCTACCTCAATGTGCATGACAATCATGCATGGCCACTAAAGGTTTCCCTCTTTACATGGATTGAGACCCTATAGCTTGGCTCTGAGGTCGAGGGGGTCATGCATAGTGCACCCCTATTGCACAGAGAGTAGGTAATGCCCTCGCTACCCAGGCTGTGCTAGATTGACAGTGGTGTCAACATGAAATCTATAGTCAGGGACATCTGTATCCCTGTATTCTAGGAAGGGTGGGCTACAAGTCACCCTCCTGATCAAGTCTGTGCCGTCTCCCTTGCCTGTTGTCTTTGTCTACCAGGGACGTGTGTTTGAAATCCAATAGGTGTAGTAGGTAAGGATGGTGAGGTGAGCCATTGTGCGTAATGTGAACCGAGCTGTTCTGCTGAACATTCCAACTCCTGCGTAACCCTTCCTATTCCTTGTAGAAGCATGGTGGACTGGGATAGACACTCGCTCTTTTCTGTTTTTAGCTGCACTACTTCTGCTAGGTTGGACACCCCTCCCCCTTCCCCCATCCCCATTCTGTTGGGTAATGATCAGGACCTACGGGTCGGGAATGAATGACAATTTCACTCTTGGGAATAGCCCAGGCTGGTACAATGTGATACAGAAAGTCATCCTTTGCATGCCTTGGATACTCAGTGAACATGCCACAAATGTGCCTTACAACTGGAGGGGCACCCAGGATTTTAAAGTAGCAGACCTTCTGATTGATTCAGCCTATCAATCAGAGATTATAAAAGTCTGTCCTTGGCGGTCAGTTATTGTTCAAGACTGATCTAGGACTCTATCAAGGCGGCCAAAACCGGGTCCGTCCAAGGAAGCCAGCCATGGCCCATGGAATGAAGGCAAGACAAGAAATTTGCTCACTGTGTCTGAAAACCCGACAGGGTTGAACATGAGGGACTTTTCTCTGTGACTCATGGATTATGCTACAAAGGAATTTGCCAGTTTGATGAGGAGCAAGGGCATCGGTCAGCAGCATCGGTCAGAGAACCAGCTGTCGTATGAGGCATATGGTGCTGCTGCTAGGAACAAAAGGAAACTGCAGACAGCTGCTCATGATAAGGAAGCTTGCAGCACATCAATGGAGAAAGAGGTGAGATAACTTTGCCCAGACCCCTCCCCTGTGCTGTGGGATCTGTGTGGTCCTTCCAGTTACAATCTGTAGCTGGTGAAGAGTGCACTGTGGTACAGGCCCCCCACATTTCTTTTGTGACATCTGGGGGTATCGGGGTGTACTGGCACTCTGGCCAGCCACTACTCTCCTACGGCTAGCCAGTGGCTACTGGACTAGTGGGACTCCAGTTAACTGTGCCAAGAGAGGCACCTGTGATCGGATCCCCAACGCCACTAGAGAGGTATCCTCGCTTTCCCCTAGGTTTTCCCCTAGATCAACCCCTAGACTTTCACCTCCCCCTATCTCTAGTGCTTACTAGTCCCCTGCTCTAGGATTCGGCTGATTAGGAAGGACTAACATAGCAGAGACCATGAAATTCCAGCTGAAACTCCAGGAAGCTAAGGATTTAGTATAGGAGAAAGTGAGGGATTTTTAGAGGGAGAAGCTAAGGATAGCCTGCAACGCAGGAGAGGAGCAGCGAGGAGTCAGCCAGGAAGAGTGGGCAGGGAAGGAGAGGGTGAAAGAGGCGGAGAGGCAGGAGAAAGAGCAAGATAGGGAACTAGAGAAAGAGCAGATAGCCCTGGAGAAAGAGAAGCTCAAGTCAGCAGCGTAGAGAGGGCTGAGTTCGGAGGATGGTAAATCCTCTTCAAGTCCCAGGGCAAGCAAATCAACACCAAGGTACCAAAGAATACATGTATGTCAAAGGCACTGATATTCTCAGCTGGATGCGTACCTTTGGTCTCGCATGTAAGGCTCAAAGTCTAAATGGTCAGTCCAGAGCAGCGACTCTACTGAGTTGCCTCCCATGGGAAGAGACTGAATTCATTGAAAGGATGCTTGAGAAAGACAGTCTGACATATGAGTGCATGAAAGATTGTTTCATTAGACGGTTTGGGTTGAAACAAGCCCAGTACTTGAAAAGGTTCCATGAGAACAAGAAGGTGGATAGAGTTCCTTTTGAAAATTGGGTCCATGACATAGTGAGAGACTGGAATGAGTGGGTGAGAAGAATGGAAGCAAATGAATACCAGTCCCTAAATCAAGTGAAGATAGCAGAGAGTCACTGGTGGGAGTGATCTAACCCACTCAGACAGTATTTGTCTGACCTTGCTGAGAGGGATTCTGAGAAACTTGCAGTGGTGGCTGATAAGTAGCTTGCCAACAGAGTAAACAAGGAGCAGGAGCACCAGAGTTCCAAGCCCAAGGGGGATAAGAACTCACAGCAGCCTGACCCTAAACCAGAGGGGAAGAGCCAGAACAGTTCCCAAGGCTCTTGCCAGGACAGAAGTCTTAGGGGAATGGGGTCTCTAGTCAGCACCAGAAGTGGGAAGGGTCCTTTCACTCCCAAGGTGATTAAATGCTATAATTGTCACAGAGAGGGATACTTAAAGCCTGCCCAGGGAAGGACGCGCGGCAAGTGGTACCTGTGATAGCAAGTTTGCTTTCAGTGGGGGCAGACATGAAGGGAGGCTCAACTGAGTTTAACTTAGTCACCAGGGACATCTGGGAACTCGGCCCTTAAGCATACTCACCCTAACTCGAGGGGGTATATGAGTGTGGTAAGGATCAATGGAAAGAAGGTTTCTGCCATGAGGGATACTGGTTCCTACAGGACTGTGGTTAAACAGAAATATCTCTAACTGGAGGAGAATATCCCTGGTTCCAAGGGTTATGGACTCGTAGCTAGCGGTGGCGGCAGGGAGTATCCTCTTGCAAGCGTGGACGTAGAGGTGAATGACAAGTAGGCCATGGTCAACTTGGGGGCACTGTATGCTTTCTGGGAAATTATCTGGTTGAACCAGAGTTAGTACCAGGCCCTGAGGCCTATATGGCCTGGATTTCATCTGCTGGGCTCACTAGGGCACACACTGTAAACTGATTCCTAGTGATGTGGGCACCACTCTAGCAAAAGAGAGACTAGAGGGGAATAGACCAGAACCCGAACCAAGGGCAGATTCTGAGAAGACACCTGTCCAGATCTCTGCACCTCCTGCTCCAGCGGCAGAGGAGGGTGTGCATCCAGAGGCAGATAAGGTGTTGGAGTCTGGGTCCGTGCCAGAGCTGTAGGAGCTGCTGATGGCAGGAGGACCATTGTGTGAGGAGTTTTGTAAAGCATAGGCTGAGTGTCCTACACTTCTTGGCCTGCGGAAGACTGCTCAGGAACAGGTCTCTACTGGAGTAGTCGGAAAGTACATGGTGGCTTGTGAAGATGGACCTCTTTACAGTGAGTCCAGTGACCCAGAGCCAGGAGCCAGCAACAGGTTGGTGGTTCCTCAGGTGCACAGTAATTTCCTGTTGCAGCTATCATCAAAAAGACAAAGGACAGGTTAGCACCGCTGTATTATTGGCCAGGAGTTAGTCAGTACTTGGAGAAGTTTTGCAGTACCTGTCTGGTCTGTCAGGCCAGGGGCAAGTCTGGTGGCCAGGCGAAGGCACCCTTGGTGCCCCTACATGTTGTGGAGAGTACCCTTTGAGAGGATGGGGATTGATATAGTTGATCAGTTTGACCCTACGTCATCAAATACATTCTTGTTGTGGTGGATCATGACACCAGGTACCCTGAGGTGGTGGCTTTGATGAGCACTACTGCTAAGGTGGTAGCTAGGGCTCTTTTCCAGGGTTGGATTTCTGCAGACAGTGGTTACAGATAGAGGACCGAACTTCATCTCGTCTTACATGAAGGCCATGTGGTAAGAGGCAGGTGTGCCTTACTACTTCTCCACTGTTTACCACTCCTAGACCAATGGTTTGGTGGAGCGCTTCAATAAGACCCTAAAGAGCATGAAGAGGACTCTGCCTGATCTCCTTGAAGTGGGATCTCCTTTTGCCATGCCTTTTGTTAGCTTATAGGGATATACCGCAAAAAAGGAGTACGATTCAGTCCCTTTCAACTTCTTTTTGGGTATCCTGTCCGAGGTACCCCGACTTTGGTCAAGGAGGGCTGAGAGAGCAACCCTAAATCCCCAACCGATGATATGGTGGACTATGCCCAGGGCCTCCGTACACTGATGGCCGAGCTCATGAGCAAAGCAAAGAACAATCTTCATGCCAGCCACGAGCTGACGGAGTGTTAAGACCAGAAGGCTATGCTGACTGTTTACCAGGAGGATCAGGAAGTGTGGGTCCTAAAGCCGATTCATCCCTGTCTTTAGAGGACAAGTGGTGGGACCCCTACAAAGTTGTTAGGAAGATTTCTGATGTCAACTATTTAGTTGACAAAGTTGCCGCACTAAAGCCCCAAAGGGTGTTCCATACTAATTGGCTGAAGCCGTCTTAGAAAGGATTGCAGTTTCTTTACTAGCAATGGCTGAAGAGGTGGAAGAGGAGAGTGAGCCGCTCCCTGACTAACAGCCAGGTGATGAGAAGGATGGTTCAGTTGACGGAGTTAAGCTTGCCTCTGACCTGACACCCGAACAGCAGGTGGAGTGTAAATAGCTGCTGTGGAGATATTCCCATCGTTTTTCACTTAACCCAGGGCTGACTCATGTCTGTGTCCATGACATAGACACAGGGGACACCCTGCCTGTTAAGAGCAAAACATACTGGAAGCCAGACTGGTCCAAGAGTGCATCAAGACTGAAGTGGCCAAGATGAAGGACCTGGGTGTTGTTCAGCCCTCCGGTAGCCCCTGGGCCAGCCCAGTGAGATTAGTGCATAAGCAAGTGTCAGCTGACTTGCGCTTGTGTGTGAACTTTCACGGTCTAAATACTGTGACAAAAACTGATTCCCATCTTATTCCAGAGTTGATGAGCTGGTAGATATTTTGGGTGCTGCAAAGTGCCTCAGTATTTTTGATCTAAGCAGTGGTTACTGGCAGATTGCATTAACCCCTGGTGCCAAAGAGAATACAGCATTTTCAAACCCAGGGGGCCTCTACCATTTTAAGTTATGCCTTTCAGATTGAAAACTGCTCCCGCCACTTTTCAGCGCCAGTCAACCATGTGTTGTCAGCCAATGAAGGGAAAGAACCCAAAGTTGCGCAGGTTGTTCATATCTCTGCAGGACTAGATTTCACTGTGGAACATAAAGCAGGCTTATAGTACAGTAATGCAGATGGCCTTTCCCGCCGGTTTAGTCAATCAGAAGTTCGGAATTCTACCACTGGGGAGTGAGTACCGGCCATTCTGATCTGGGGGACATATGTTGGGACGGGAAGTCTTCTGCATGTCTCTGGACAGCGTACTTCCCTTGCCTTATGCTTAAACTGTGTTTTCTGGATCCATACCTCAGTGAGCATGACAAATTGTGCATGTCCACTGAGCGTCTCACTGTTTACATGGATTGAAACCCTAGAGCTTAGCTCCGAGGTCGAGAGGGGGCCTGCATAGTGCACCCTATTTCACAGAGAGTAGTTACTGCCCTCTCTACCTAGGCTGTAGTACACGGAAAGTTCTGGCAGAAATAAATCTATAGTCAGGGATACCGGGATCCTAGGAAGGTTGGGATACCAGCCACTCTCCTGATCAAGTCTGTGCAGTCTCCATTGCCTGTGGCCCTATTGCCTTTGTCTACCTGGGACGCGTGCCCCAGGACACCAGCGGGGAACACTCCAGTTTATGCGACTGGAGCATAGTGATCCCCGAGAGCCATGGGGCCCAGAAAGCTGGGTCTAACAAAGTCTAAAACAAAATAATCCACATCAAAACGCCTTTGTAGAAACTCAATAGTAGTGGATACACAAAATCTAACTCTAGCACAAGTACTGCAGGTTATTTTTGAAAATAGTTTAGTTTTTATATAGTGCTGCACTCATCCAAGGGGTATCTTGGTTACGAGAAAAAGACAAACCAGTTCTCGAAAGTATGCAAGAGGTCTACAGATACAGGCTGAGCTAAGTCTGTAACTACCAAATAACTTGGATCAGTGAGCCAGTCCATTAATTACATTATTTCATCAACCCATACTGTGTACAGAAATTATAATTCTTCGAGCTTGCTTCCTAAGCTTGTGCTATTAAGCTAGAGCTCTTTAGTTTTAAACATCCATACATAATGAAAAAATGTAAAGGAGGTTTATAGTGACACTAACATTCTTATAGGAAATAAACTGAAGAAGTGTTACGGATTTTTCAACAGAGCAATTATAAAAGTATAGTTCTCGATAACAGCAAACTGTAGTATGTAAGAAGCAACATTAGACAATTATTGTTGTATGGAAATGGTAGTGGAAACTTACGAACACCTCTATCAGAGGTGATGAAAATAAGAGGAGACAGGGGTCTTTAGACCAATGACAAGGGATCAGACTTTAAAGCAACGAGGACATAGCCTCAGAGGCCCATTGAATGAAGAGTGTACTACGAAATAAGAAAACAGGATGACTTGCTGGGCTTAGTTTTCCATCAAATTACGTTCCTCCATCAATTTATAAACCTTGGTAAGTTACAAAGTCCACTATGGTGCATTTTGGTAGTAAACCTCACAAGCAATCGGATCGGAGTCCTAAATGTTTTAGAGGCCGTAATTGGTGTCAAATGTCACTAATGGTTTTTGTTTAGGGAGAAAGGAGCATCAGGGTGTTTGGAGCATTCTTGTAGAATTCAATAATTAGAAATGAGAGTCCGAGTCATTGGGATGGATGAGATTTTTATGTATGGGACGGCAGTATTATTTGACTAAAATGTTAGATTATTAATTTCAACAAAAGAAAATTGGGGCGTTGGGGGAATATATCCCACATTTTCCAGCACGCACACTATAATCTTGTTTGACAAAAGCTTCAAGACATTTTTAAATTCATGTATTCATTTACCACCTCACTTGTAAATGGCGTATTAGATACATACCATAAATGCACGTTTGATTACTTCGTACTATCAAACCAAAGCATCAATGAGATTTTCATTATAAATGTGATCCACAACAGACTTCAAAGCAAAGCACCGCTTTGGAAAAGTGCTACTAATAACTACACAAGCACTTTACTAAATCTGCTTTGCTATCTACCAAACGATTTTAGCTACTCTGTCTTTGCAATTCGGACGTCTGGGGCTATATTATAGTAAATTCCATGGAATACATTTCCCTCCTGCCTCATGGTTACATCTGCCACGAGAACAACACCGCTAGTGAAGGCAGGGAGACAAAGCCCACAAGAGGTGATCCAAGAAAGGTAGAACAATGAGGTGGTGCAAGCACTGGTGCTAATAGAGAATACAGAGACGGCCTGGCAGGAGTGGAATCTCTAAGTTGGAATTGTCAGCTGAGGCAATGCGGATCCACTTTGGTATGTATTGCATAGTCTCCATAAAATAGAAAGAACTAAAAAACAGGAGGGTGTTTTATCATTGGAATATCACCTTCAAGGAAGATGGAAATGCAACATTCCTGCTGTGAATTTCACCTTAAACTATTATGGGGGCTCATCTAACGAGTCCAAAATCGTAATTTTGAAGGTTGAGTTTTATGAGAGCACAGAAAGAAGTAAAAATGAATGCGTCCTCATATAACGCAACTGGTGCTCGTGTAAAGCGCTCTGATACCCGATACATTCGGGTCAAGTTTGCGCTATATAAAACTCTGTTAAAAAAAGTTTTTAAAAAAACATGAAAATTAAAAAGTAAAATTACACCCTACAGTCATAATAAGGCCCAGCAAGTTATAAATGACATACAGAGCAAAAAGGTATCTGTTGTGAATCAAGAATGGCATGGAAATACATTTTTCGTGATGGTATGCAATCGTCCTCTAACAACAATCAAAAGTGGCTTATTAAGGGAAACAGAATTGACGAGGTCAAACTCTACGTATACCCAGGAGTGAAAATAGACACAAGTGGCTCCTTTGGCTCCCAGAAGAAGGCGATAAAGGCGAAAGCGCAAGCCATTTATTATGGTGTCACGTCACTGGCCAGATCCATTCGAGGCCATGATCTAAAACCAATGGGATCAGTTATGAAAGCCAAATTGTTGCAAATCCTACATACAGATCGGAGATAATGCTAGGTGACGAGGCTCTTCTGTTAGATAAATTGATAAGAGCCTATAAACAAATCTTTAGGCTCCCTAGGTCGGCCTCTCCTGCACAGATCCGGCTAGAATTGCTGATTGGCTCCTGAGGCGGAAAGCCGGGAGCAGGGACGATTTTAAAAAATTGTATTTTGTGTAATATTCACTGTGCTTTTAAACTGCCATCCACTCTCACCTGCATCTTGGCATCTTAGAACAGCGCTTCTCGCTGCAACGACCTCTTCCCTTCAGTCGCCATTCCCGAGGGCGAGGCGAGACACGCCCCCTCGGCTGGCCACGCCCCCCCGCCACGACTACAAATAGCGCGCGCCAACGCTAGGCGCTGCATTGCTGATTGGCTCCTGAGGCGGAAAGCCGGGAGCAGGGACGATTTTAAAAAATTGTATTTTGTGTAATATTCACTGTGCTTTTAAACTGCCATCCACTCTCACCTGCATCTTGGCATCTCAAAACAGCGCTTCTCGCTGCAACGACCTCTTCCCTTCAGTCGCCATTCCCGAGGGCGAGGCGAGACACGCCCCCTCGGCTGGCCACGCCCCCCCCGCCACGACTACAAATAGCGCGCGCCAACGCTAGGCGCTGCATTGCTGATTGGCTCCTGAGGCGGAAAGCCGGGAGCAGGGACGATTTTAAAAAATTGTATTTTGTGTAATATTCACTGTGCTTTTAAACTGCCATCCACTCTCACCTGCATCTTGGCATCTTAGAACAGCGCTTCTCGCTGCAACGACCTCTTCCCTTCAGTCGCCATTCCCGAGGGCGAGGCGAGACACGCCCCCTCGGCTGGCCACGCCCCCTCCAACCTCCTCACCCACCGGCATAAAGTATGTGTCTTGGTAGGAAGCGCAGCGGACGAGCGCAGCGGGCGCGCCGTTTGCACGCCGAAGGCACGCCTAAGGCAAGCCCGTCTGCGCCCGTCCGCGGCCGGACGGGGCTAGGGGCACGACTCCATGCCAAATCTATATCCTACTCTTCTAAGGATCTTATTGCCCTTCAAGGTAAATGGCTACTTCCAGATTCCACCCGCAGATGGATTTCCTCTTTAGGCCTTGCCCCCACTTCCCCCATAGCCTCTCATCCCCCGTTACACGCTCCCCCGTTACCCTGTCCCCTTCCCCCTGACCTCCCCCCCTGTTCGCCGGCACTGTCTGTCTTTTTACTCAATACCAGATCAGCGGTCAAGCACCACCATGAGTTGTTCGTCTTACTCGATTCTGAGAAACCGGACCTACTGCTCCTGACCGAAACTTGGTACTGTGACACCTCCCTCCCCGTTCTCCTGGCCACCCTACCCTCCTCCTATGTGGCCCTTCGAGCCGACCGGCCGGCGGGCAAGGCAGGCGGTGGGGTTGCCCTGATCGCTCGGTCGGAGTTGAACTACCAACCACTTCCCTCACCTCCCATTCCCCCTGCTGACTTCCTGGTAGCCCGCTCTCTTTCATTTTCCCCCCCTATTACCTGTCTATTAATGTACCGGCCTCCCCAACCCTCGCCTGCATTTTTGCCGGCCTTTCAAGACCTATTGGCCAACTTGGCGGTCAACTACGCCTCGGTCTTGGTGCTAGGGGACTTTAATTACTGGCCCTCTGACCCACACGAGGGCTCAGCCTCAAAAGAGTTTACAGATTGCCTATCAACCCTTAATTTCGTGTCGCACAAATCCGTCCCCACTCACTCCCATGGACACACATTGGACCAGGTCTGGTCCCTCAACCTCCCCGTGGCCTCGGCCACTGTCTCGCCGTGCCCTTGGTCCGACCATGCCCTCATTTCCTTCTCTATTCCCCGCAACGTGATGCCTAAAATTCCGTATGCCAAAAACACCTGGGCACGGAATTGGAATAGATTGGATTACCCCTCCTTGACCTCCATGCTCCGCGACTCTACTCCTACTCTTACTGGCTTAACATCTACCTCTCAAGCCAAGGCCATTAACACCTGGCTGGCGGATGGCTGCGACTCTGCGGCGCCCCTACGCCGCATCTCCGTCCGCCGACCAAAGGACTCTAATAGATGGTTCAACGACCACCTAAAAGCTCTCAAACTGAGCGCCCGACAGGCTGAAAGGCAATGGAGGAAAAATTACGATCCCCTATTAAAAACCCACTTCTCATCAGCTCTGGACAAATATAAAACAGCAATCCTGGCTGCTAAGTCCGCCTACTTTTCGTCCAAAATTACTTCTGCCGAAAACAAACCCAGGGTAATCTTCGGGATAGTGAATGACCTGGCATTCTCAGACCGAACCTCGCCCATTATTCCTCCCTCCCAACTTCTCTGCGACCAGCTTAATACCTATTTCTTAGATAAAATAGCAACCATCAAGCTTAATATCCCTCCACCCTCCTCTGCCTTCGTCGATCCCGCCCCCCCTCCCCTCCCCCACCTTCTTACCTCTATCCCCCCCCTCACGCAGGACTCTTTTCTGGAGATACTCCCTAAAGTGAAGTCGGGATCTCCCGCGGACGTCTGCCCAGCACGAGTCCTGCAGCAAATATACTCCAGCTGCCCTGACCCCCCCATTGCCTTCCTCAACAGCTCCCTGGCACAGGGCGTAGTGCCCTATTCGCTTAAAGCAGCTACCATAGTGCCCATCCTGAAGAAAGCTGGCGCTGACTCTTCTATCTCGGCTAACTGTCGCCCCATCTCCCTGCTACCCTTCCTGGGCAAGGTGATGGAACGCCATGTTACCGCGGTGCTCAGCGCCCATGTGGAGGCAAACGGGGGACTGGCTTCCCGCCAAGCCGGGTTCCGTCCCAGGCATTCGACCGAGTCAGTCGTGGTCTCAGTCTTGGACAAACTCAGAAAGGGTATGGACGAAAATAAACACCAGGCACTGGTCCTCCTTGATCTTTCCGCCGCCTTTGACACGGTGGACCACACCATCCTACTCACCCGTGTCAAGGCGGCCGGTATCGGGGGATCAGCTCTGATCTGGCTCTCCTCCTTTCTGAGGGAACGCACTCAGGCGGTCCGGTTAGGCGACTTCACGGCCACTCCCCTTCCTGTCACTTGCGGTGTTCCCCAGGGATCCTCGCTCTCCCCCTTACTTTTCAACCTTTACATCTTTCCTCTCATCTTTGCACTACAGCAGCTGGAGGTCACCGTCTATAACTACGCGGATGACCTCCAGCTCATCTTTGATCTGTCCCCTTCTCCTCTCTCGGTCTCCAATTTCCAGTCAACCATGACATTCATCAGTGACTGGATGAACCACAACCACCTTAAGCTGAACCCGGATAAAACCGAGCTGGTTCTCACCGGTGGTTCATCCAGTCCCTGGAACTCTCTCTTCTGGCCCCCTTCTCTTGGCTCTGCACCGACCCCCTCCACCACGGTCAAAACACTTGGTGTCAAAATCAACAGCCAACTCACTCTCCACTCACAAATCAGTTCTGTGGTGTCCTCCTGTTTCTTTTCTCTTCGCACTATCCGCACTGTCTCCCGCTTCTTTTCCCCCCAGGCACTTAAGATTATTATGGCCGCACTCGTGATATCAAAATTGGACTACGCAAACGCTCTTTATCACGGTATCCCCGCTTTCAGCTTGCGTAGACTCCAGACCGTCCAGAATCAAGCAGCTCGGCTTGTGTACGGCCTCCCTCGTCATCACCACTCCACCCCCCTTCTTAGAGAGCTTCACTGGCTCCCCATAAAGGAACGGGCCCTATTCAAGATCGGGTGCATGGTCTTCCAGGCCCGCCAGGGCTCCGCCCCTGCCTTCATCTCCTCACTAATCACGTCCTATTTACCCACAAGAGAACTTCGATCTTCCTCCAGGTCCCTCCTCCAGATCCCTCGCTTCACTCGCAAAAAGTGGGGCGGGGCTAATTTCTCCACCCTAGCTCCAACCTTCTGGAACTCACTTCCTGACCACCTCCGGTCTGCCACCCAGTATCTCCCCTTTCGCAGAGATCTGAAAACGCTCCTTTTTAGCCAAGCCTTCCCCATTTAAACCCCTTCAAATATCCCTTTCTTCTCTCCCTGTTCTTCTTGTTTTCACCTCAGTTGCCGATCTCCCCAGCGCCAAGAAACCGTAAGGTGTATGCTGCGCTTTACAAGTATTTTAAATTAGAAATTAGAATTAGAATTCCTGCTCACAAAAGAGACACTTGCTAGGCCGGCAGCGTTCAAAAAGCTTTGTCATAACCTGCAAGCAGCAGCTGAAAGCACCCTGGCTAATTTAGTCTGGACCGAAATCAACTTGCAACTGGGCAATGGCGCTCACAAGAAATACTTCGAAAACAGCATTATGACCCTTGAACTGGGTGACTTTTGGACCTCTAATACCTCTGGGCAAACCTTTAAGCAACTAGTAAATAAATCAACTAAACTGCAAAGCTGGGTGGCAGACAAAGAAACCTTGTCTAGACGTCGGCATGGGTGGCTGGTGTTGAAATCATATTCCATTCCAAGAGAATCATCCCTGTTGGTTGCACCCTTCAACCGGAAGATCAAACAGTCATTTCTGGCCTTAAGATTCGGAAAAATACCCACACTAGACCTCATGCCAAAATGGAGGATGACCGGTCTAAGTGAAGATCGGTCCTGCCGTCTATGCCACCAGGGAAATGAAACATTTCTCAACATTGTATGTATCTGTCCTGAGTTGATGGTTCAACGAAGATCCCTATTGAGACCGGAGTTCCTTGAACAGGGAATTAGGTCGTGTAGGCCTGCACTTGTGGAGTCCATGGACCCATGCAAGACAATGCTGAACATTAGACTAACCCAGTAAACAAATATTTTCAAAAGAACGACCAGCTAACAGGTTATGTGGTGAGTAATCTGGAGGGGGCTCCCGAGTCTAATTTTAAAACGTGATAAATCTGAAGCCTCTCAGGGAAACTCGACATGAGAAGATAATTATCAAGGGCGGGCTACTAGGGATTCCCATAATCAGCTGCTCCCTATCCAGTTATGCTCGGATAACTATTTTGTCTATTCTGGTATTTTAATGATGCAAAGTTTTGCACACTTGCACCTTTACAGCGGGACTCATAGCCCATCCGGCACCGTATACATACCCGCCTCAGTCCTCCACATATGTACCATAATTACCTATATTAATCTACTTAAGGGACCTTTAGCCGCCTGTATGGCAATCTTGCACTTTATACACTAGAAAAAAGACCACCCCCGGATTAGCCACTTTTATCCACTGTATCTGTGTATTTGGCGCCTCTACTAAAAGACCTAGGAATGAGCGTTGAAGAAACTGAAGGGCTTGTGGCGCGATGCTCAGTGGCCGTAATTGCTGTATGATAAATCTCGTTTTTAATCCTTGCTGTATGGATTTTTAAATGCCTAAGTACTGTATAATCTTGTTTATGGTTTTAATTGACTAATAAACTATTCTCACTGTTGAGAATAAAAAAAAAAAAAAGAATATTTACTTGATGTTCTGCTGGCCATGAAAAGTCATGAAGTACAGAGACAAGTCTTCAAACTGGTCTGCCCACTCATCATATTTCTCCAGCTGGTCCTCCAGGCGCTGTGATGCAAACTGGGTGAGCATGATCTTGGCCAGGCGCACATTATTGATCTCAAAGCTGCCCCACAGCGTGTTCACCCCTTGGATACAGAGGTCAAGAGCATACTCGCTGATGAAAGTGGTCTTTCCACTGCCGGTTGGACCTGTTTGAGGAATAAAGAATTACAAGGAATAAATTAGTTACTGGTACATTATTTCTTCGGTAAAAATGAATCTTGCCAGTAATTACCCAACTCATAATTTTTGCACGAATTCATGAAATCATGGAACAAATATGCATTTAAATAATAAATCTTAAGGTATTTTCTAGGGGTGTGTTAAACCTGCGTAACTTTTTGTAGCACAATTCGGTGAAATTACTGCAAAATTACAAGCAATTACACCAAATGCATCTTGGACTCAAAAAATTACTGGAACGGACCGTTTGGGTAAAAACAACTCGAAAATGTAATTTTGAGTTTTTTTCCGATTGCTTGCGTTCAAAACACTGCCACCAGCGTTGTAATTTGAAGGCTTGTGAAAAAATTAATTCCCGACAGTATATCTTGCGGTAAAAGTTCCCCCTACAACTATGCAATGCAGTGTAACGGTGTGATCATGGTAATGTCATGTAAATTTCGTTACAGAAAATTATGCCAGCGTTATTACAATTTTGCCCAGGCTTAGTACTTTCCCTGCAAGTATGTAGGCTACACACCAGGGTGAGACGACACTGCGCGTGGCTGGCAAGACACTGGATCACCTCTATTTTACACGGCAGCTGGCATGGGACATAAAGGTATTATCTAAATGTCTCTCTTAAATATGGTTTGCAAATATAAAACGACATACCTATTTCAGAAGTGTATGGCAGATAAATAAACCACAAAATTAAATATGAACAGCAATGTGAACGTTTGTAGGACATTACACACCCTTGTTGAAACACAAACACCTTATGGGTCTAACTGCTGCCATACAGGTCCCAATAATCAAGGGAGTAATGCTGAAAGGAGGGGGGGGGGGTGGGGGAATGATATGGAAATTGCCGGTGGAAGAAGCACAGTAGATTTTTATAGAAACAGCCTGCATCATTGCAAGTTAACAGTTTATCAAAGTAGCATCTGGGATCTCCAGGATTGCGTGCTTTTGTAGGGGGCAGGTATGGAACAATTTTTATTAAAAAATCCATTCCTTTCCTGAATGGAAATATATTCCTGTATGTCATATTTCCTTATATCCTGGTGTAGAATGTTGGATTGCAGAAAGAGTGGCCATCTTTTCCACATAAAGATGGAATACTCTGTTCGGGCAAGAGCAAGTCTACTGACAATTGGACATTAACAAGTAGAACAAGACACAATCAACGCACGTTTCGTGGCTCTCAGACAGTAAGGTCACTCACTCTTGTTTGTACCTCAACCCTTGCTCCTCCCCAAAACACACACAACTCTCCAATTTAAGAATGTCTATATTTGTTTGACTATTTGTTTTGCAGTGAGGGTGAGATACACACAACTCTCTAATCTAAGAATTTCTATATTTGTTTGACTATTTGTTTTGCTAAGAAGGTGTGATGATCAATCTGTATGTGTGAGACACACACTCATGCACTGAGCGAATGCGGGTGGAAAAGCAATCGGTGCGCTTTTCTTGGCTTCCGCATCCTTACAAGCACAATTAAATACACAACAAAGCTTTACAGTTTACACATTTCAGCTACTTCTTCTGGGCTGCATGGACATTTGCGGAGATGTGTGTTTATGTGCAAGATTAATTTGAGAAAATTCATTTTTATTGTTAGAAATCCTCTTACAAACACACATGCACACACTTTGTCAAAATACGCTGGCAACACTCAAACATGGAGAGCCACAAACTCACAGGTCATCTTCTCTCAGAGATGCACAGACATACATTTTTCAGGGGACTCTGTGCCAAATGTTGTGAATACGAGCACATATATTTAGTTGTTTGTGGGTAAAGTGCAGGGTTTACTTTTATTTAGAAAACAGATAAAACACATGCTCAGCCATTCGTCTGAATGAACAAATATTGTATTCAAGGGAAACTACAAACCCTTTGCAAAGTTATACATGTCTGATGTTCTGGTTCTACCCTCAGGAAATACATTCTATCTCACTACTATTATCCAATGTAATTGAAGCAAAATATACTTGTCAAATTGTCCAAATGTTCAAACAATCACTTTAAGAAATGCCTACTAAACAGCCAATATGGGACGTTGCCAACCGATGATTGTGTGTAAAACCATACAAATTTAGCTAGAACAATACATTTACATTTATCTTAGTTTATAACATTTCTTATTCTGTTGCGACAGTCTCAGCTAGAATAGACTATCGAATTTACAATTATGATATGAAATTAGTAACAAAGATATGCATCATGGTAAGTTCAATTTAAAGAAAGTAGCTTTTTTCCACTATTGTATAAGAGAAATTCTGGTTGTGAGAGTGGTTGAACCCAGCTCTCCGTTTCCAAGTACAGCAGTTGATTAACTAGTCAGTTTCAACAAGATCCGGATATCATCTATATACATTCAATTGAGCTTTACCTTATATATAGAGCTTGAAAGGGATGGATGGGGGATAATGAACCTTAAGCGACTACCCACTCCTGAATTTTAGTGTGAAAATTAGGCAGTGTTATTGTTGGATCATCCACTCACACGGAAGGAGGGCCCTGAGGCTATAACAGACAGGAAAAACAAGCATTTACAATGCAATGGTCTCGGCATTGGTAAAGTTAGAGCTATTGGCATTGCTCATGACATTATTTTTGTTTATGTTTTTTGTTTTTAAAACATTTAAAGAAACGGCATTGTCATGAGCAATGCCAATAGCTCTAACTTTAACAATGCCGAGACCGTTGCATTGTAAATGCTTGTTAGCTGATGGTCACTGCTCAATACCTGGGCATGCACCCTTTTTTAGTGGGAAAAACTTAAAACATATCATTCCTGCACTGTAATATAAGGTTTAAACGTACTACTGTAACCAACTGGTTTCACCTGCCCCTACTATGTAGGCAAAAAGAGTACTTTGCAAAGGTGTCAACTAATTCATGGGACCTTAACTCCACGAACACCTACTTCACAGCAGGGCTTCGAGCTAACAAAAACAACCCTCGTGTTCGCAGTGGAGGGTGTCACATTACAAACCCTCACAACCAACTCGTTGCCTTCTACAACCAGGTAAAAGTAATCTACACATAACTCACAAGGCTGGGGTAAAAATAGTACAATTGCTAAAATATTTAAAAAATGAAAATATAGCAGCGAGTTCCTTGTACGGACTTCAAACACCGCTGTCCAGATGACCCCCAGGGATTAGCTTTCTGGCTGCAAATAAACAGAGCAGGTAAGGCGTAGGGCAAACATCCGGGCCTGTGGCGGGAGCAGGGCGCAGCCGCCCATTCCCAGCCAATTAACCACTTAGGTAGCAGCTGTGAAGGCACCCCCGGGGAGCCGCCAGCACCAGACCCCGGCCGGCCGCAGGTAGCGCTGCAGGGCGCCGAGGCGGAGACTGGCACCGACGGTGCACGCTCCAGCATGCCTCGCCCTGGGGGCGATAATGTGCCCCCCCCCCAGGGAAGCCCTCTCCCAGCCCCTTAAAGTGTACTTAGCCCTCAGAGGGGGAGCCCTGAAAACTAAACCAGGGCCCAAAAACCTTTTAAGAGCCATGCGCCTCGAAGGAACCACGCCCTCGCTGCATGTAGCGCTTTAGGGCCATTAATTTAAGCCGAAACTAGGGAACCGAGAAAACTACCATACAAAACAGTTAGCACGTTTTAAACTACATGATCTAGACGTCAGACAACCATTTATTTATTTCAAATCCCATCTGTGCAGCCAGCCACACATTAAATTATGACGTCAGCACCGTACGATAGGCTATTGGTATTGCTCATTATTTATGATTTTTGTATCCCTAAATAAATGGCATTGTCATTTCTATTGGCATTAGCTTTTTTTTTGCATATGTGATACCTATTGCATTAGTACAATTAGCCGATTTTTTTTTAGAAATGTTTTTTTAGAAAGCTGTTCAAAACTGAGCAGTGATGCTAAATGTGACAGGACAGACTTCAGAAATACTGCCTAGAATCAAATATTTTATATTGGTGACCTGTGAAGAGCTTTGCCCAAACTTAAGGACGACTCAAAGTGCTTAGCAAGTTCGGATGATGTGAGGAGGGCAGGAGCCCTCTCCCAACTCTTCGAAATATCGTTTAGACTTGCTATCCGGAGCTATCTGGTTAGCTGAGTCTTCAGGTGGCTGCCTAGAGCCAAGTCCAAGCGAGTTTTCGCATCGGGAGTCTGCTAGACGGAGGGAGTCAGGAAGTGAGAGGAGGGGAGATGAGGTGAATGCCAAGCTCTGCGTGTACTGAAACAAGGGGGAACGCATAAGATGCGCCCCAGCGAACAGAACAAAACTGCTCAGAATATACATGCAAAGAATATGAATTCTAACCCGATTCAGGCTGGAGGCTTGCTGGTACCTAGTGGCCGGCAGCTGCGAACACCTCGTCCGATGCACGAACGGAAATTCAAAGGCATCATTTGGTGAGACACCGAAATATTCCGCTCAAGGTTTCACAAGCACGATTAGAGAACATGGCAGTGGTTTCCAAGAGGAGGTTTTCATGCACTATTCAGGAATCTTGAAATCCTTTTAGTGTAATCTAAAACGGATAAATACTAGACGTGAGCTCTCCAGAGTCTGCGACGGATTGTACGCAAGGCAATCAGCTGAGCGTTCCTCGCGCTGACAGGAGAGCCCCGCGCGCCAGCAAGCACCAACCCCCGACTTAGACTCTGGGTCTTAAAACCACAAGCTTCGACGCGGTTCGCTTTGCAGAGGAGGAACAAGCACTTCTGTTTCAGACACGTCACTTGCAAATAGACGTGTAGGCGAATCACGAAGCAAAGCAGGCAGCAACTGGGCAAAGCAGGCCGCACGCCAGGCAGCCAGCCTGTTCTTACGTGCATAAACACGGAGCCACAATCGTGCACACGTCACCAAGCCCACCAAAAACTTTCACACAGCTGCTGAGGAGGCATGCACACAGCAAATGTAACATCCTGCTAAAAACGCGGACGCAGGCAGCAACTGGGCAAACCAGGCAGCACGCAAGGCAGCAAGTGGGAGGCAGCATGGTCTACGTGCACAAACACGGAGCCACAATCGTGCACACACCAAGCCCCCCAAAACAAGTGGGAGGCAGCATGGTCTACATGCACAAACACGGAGCCACAATCGTGCACACACCAAGCCCCCCCAAAAAAAATCACATAGGAAAGGAGACATCCTGCTAACAAACACACCACTGCCTTTCTCCGAGGCAGAGCAGAAATGCCTCGGAGAAAATCGCAGTGGCGGTTTCGAATTCGGGGGCGTGTTTTCCTTTACTCTCCTCTTGCCATTGGCTGGAGGAGATAATTAGACTTCTTGAAAAAAACACGCCCCCGAATCCGAAAAGGACGGGGCCTAATCGGAATGACGGACCTCTTCTCCAATGGCTGGCCAGCATTCAAGAGGCCAGCCAATGGAGAACAGGGGAGAAGAGGGGCGGGTTCAAGCCCCTCTTCTCCAAGTCATTAAATCTCGGATCGAGACTGCGCAAGCGCAGCCTTCGAGCCGAGACCTAACAAGGGAAAATAAGGAATACCATCAAAGCAAAATATCCCTGCCTGTGTACATCATCTGAAGTGGTAATCGTCACTGATAATAATAGAACATGCAACACTGTCCTTCCAACATATAATTCACAGAAACACAAATAATCAAAAAATGTATCAAATGTATTCAATAAATATACTGTTGCAATGATATGAACACATAATAGGTATTATACCATAAACAGTCCAAGCGCATCCTACACCACACACACACATTCGTTCACACCAAAGCCATACCCATACATACTGAAACATCCTGTGACAGCTGACAATAAAGTATCTACCGTCAGACAATATATTCAGCCTCCGCGTCGGTATATCCGCCCGGCACTCCCACAAGTGGTGTCAGAAGTGGGATCACACGGAGACATGGAGGCTGCCTTGGAAAAGATGGCTGAGAACCAGGAGCACCTGGGTAAGGTGATGGAACGATTTCTCACCGTGGTGGAGGAAGATCGCGACAAGATACAGAAGGTGTTAACAGGACAAGGCCAGGCACATGGGGCAGCCATGGACAAACTCACTGAGGCCCTGGGACATCAGAGGGGACCCACCTCCCTTCCCTCCATGGTGTTGCAGCGATACGTTAGCAGAGAAGATCCGGACTTCTTCTTTAATTATTTCGAGCGAAAAGCCACGGCGGCGGCCTGGCCCGCAGATAAATGGGGGCAGTATCTGGGACCCCTCCTGGCGGGTGATCTACAAGCGGCCTATCAAGCGGCAACAGTGCAAAGAACGGTCCCCTACGCCGACATTAAACAGTGCATTATGGAGAGACTGGGAGTGGATGATGAATCCTACAGGATAAAATTACGACAGATAAAAGAAGGTCCCCAGGAAACCCCTCGAGCACTATACTTCCGGGTGAAGGACATGACAGATCGATGGCTGAAGCCTGCTACCACCGATAAAGACGGCATTATGTCCAAGATCTATTTGGAACAGTATTTGACCTCCCTCCATCCGTCCATACAGAGATGGGTCCGATAACAGGCCCATCTCACTCTGGAAACCGCGGTGGAAATAGCCAGCGCATACAGCCGTGCTCAGGAAATCCCAAAAGGGAAGGATGACCCTTCATGGAAGACAGGTGGCTCGGGAACCCACAGACCACCCCGTCCCCCGATTCCGAAGAAACCAGAACGTGTAACCCTCATTCCTGGATTTGCCGGCACCCCAGTATTCATACCCCTTTCCCCAGGACCACAATGTTTTCACTGCGGCGGGATGGGTCACATCGCTCGGTTCTGTCCCCAAAAAGAATAACCTATGGTACTAGGAATGGCCCGCAATTATTACTGTTCCTCCTCCAAGAAGAGACTCCCACCGTATCACTGTAACGTGACAGTGAACGGACAACCCGCCATGGCTTTGGCCGACACAGGTTGTCGTCAAAGTGTTATCAGACCTCAGGATCTGGAACCATGGATTGGACCCAATGACGGAACCATTGCTATACGTTGTGTACATGGTGATACCAAACAATATCCTACTACCCTAGTCCAGATTCAACATCAGAATGATCCAGGCACATCCTTGAAGGTGGAACTCATTCCTAATTTACCAGAACAAGTTATTCTTGGGAACGACTATCCGAATCTTCCCCAGATGATAAAGAGTACCCCGAGTAAAAAAGAGGACTGGTGGGCCACAGCCCCATTTTCTGGGGAAGAAAAACCTGAATGGCCAGAATCCAAACCCCAGAAGAGCAGAAAACAGAGAAGGGCAGAGAAAGGGAAGGCCCCTGCAGTATTGCCTGTCTTGCCGGAGGAAAACCCTTGGGAAACGGACAGAAACTTTCGTGCCGCCCAACGAGAAGACCTCATTTTGCAAGCAGCTTGGAACACCGCTTTAGATCAAGAGGATCCCCTACATGTAGGTCCTTATTTCTGCATTAGAAATGGGTTATTGTATCGGAAGGGAAACCCCACACAGGCCTCCCAGTTATTGATCCCAGTACCCTTTAGGGAAAAGTGTTGTTTCTGGCCCATAGCCATTTGTTGGGGGGACACTTTGGAGCTGAGAAAACCGAGAAACAGATTACGGAACGATTCTATTGGCCGGGCATTGACCAACAAGTAAAAAGATACTGGAGAGAATGCCCCATATGTCAGAAGAATAGCCGGTATAGGCCTCCCCGAGCCCCCCTACATCCCCTCCCGATCATAGAAGTACCCTTCCATAGAGTAGGGATGGACATTATAGGCCCTCTGCTGCTCTCTCGAAGTGGGTGTCGATATGTTTTGGTCATTGTCGACTATGCAACCCGGTTTCCAGAAGCGATAGCCTTACGCCGCCCAGATGCCACCAATATTGCAAAGGCTATGATAGCCGTATTTTCGAGAGTAGGAGTCCCAAAATAAATTTTAACAGACCAGGGAACCCCTTTCGTATCAAAGGTTATGAGACAGGTGTGTACCCAATTGGGGATTCATCAGATATGAACCGCTGCATACCAACCCCAAACAGATGGGTTAGTCGAACGATATAATGCCACACTTAAGACCACACTCAAAAAACTCCTAGCCCTGGAAACCCAGAAATGGGAGGACATGCTACCCCTGGCAATGTTCGCTGTACGTTGCAAAGTACAGAAAAGTACTGGTTACTCGCCCTTTGAGTTATTATATGGCCATCAACCCAGAACATTGCTGGAAATGGCTCAGGAAAAATGGGAGACCGAACCAGATAACACCAAACCTTTAGTGGATTATGTATCCAATCTTAGGACACATTTAGGTCAGATCAGGTCCATTGTCCGTACTAACATGGAGGAAGCGCAATCAGCACAAAAGGCTCAATATGACAAAAAAGCCAAGGAGAGGTCATTTGACATAGGGATTCCGTTTTTCTCATGATAGCCTCTTCCGACCATAAACTATTAGGACAGTGGCAGGGCCCATACACTGTGACGGAAAAGGTAACGCCTGTTACGTATCGCATCGAAACGAATCCGGTCCAAGGCACCTCTCAAATCTATCACATTAATTTTCTGAAAAGATGGGAGGGACCCGTACCGACACTCGTTACGAAAGCGGAGGTAGCGGTTCCTTTGTTCGAGTAGTGCATGGATCCGGCGCTTTCTCCCCCTTTAAAAACCAAACTGACAGATGTTCTTCTGCCTCTGTGCGACATCTTTTCTTTGACTCCTGTGAGAATGTCCCTGGTGGAACATGCCATCAAGACCTCCCCTGGTAAACGGGTACGTCTTAGGCCTTATCGGGTACCCGAAGCACGCCGACTTATCATCCGAGAGAAAGTGCAAAAGATGTTACAGATGGACATCATAAAACTGTCCATCAGCGAATGGAATTCGCCAATAGTCCTCGTGCCGAAGCCAGACGGCTCGGTACGCTTCTGTATCGATTTTCGTGAAGTAAATAAAATCTCAGAGTTTGATACATATCCCCTCCCAAGAGTGGATGAAATGGTGGAGAGGATAGGTAGAGCCAAATACATCAGTACCCTGGACTTTTGTAAAGGGTACCGGCAAATACCCCTGCGCGCTCAAGACAAAGAAAAAACTGCGTTATCTACTCCAGACGGGTTATACCAATTCAAAGTATTACCCTTTGGGTTGCATGGAGCTCCGGCTACTTTTCAGAGAGCCATGAATCACATTCTACGGCCCCATGAAAAATATGCCGGCACGTACATAGATGACATAGTCATCTATAGCGGTAATTGGGACCAACATATGTATCATTTGTCGCAAGTAATAAAAGCTTTAGGACATCATGGTCTCAAGATCAATCCTGCCAAAAGCTGTCTAGCAGCCCAAACCGTCAAGTATCTGGGCTATTTATAGGCTGTCCGGAATTCGGTTAAAACCGACTCTGCCCGACAGTACCCTACCGGATGAAAATCAGCTGACCCGGTTGAAACCGAGTGTCACTGATTTTCATTGCGGTTGCACTACTTGTCCACTTGATGGAGCCAAAGCACTGCGGATCAAACTGCAATTTAGGCCCAAGAAGGAAGCAGCTCCGAACGTGCGTCACGGACACCCATTAAGTTCAGGGGAGACACATTGGTTGGCACGGTTGGTGGGTGTGGCCAGGTGCCATTGAAAATGTTTTAATTAGCAGGAAATTATTGGGCGACTGGGGGGGTGAGCACCGGGGAAAGTGGCGGCACGCGCAAGTGTTTTGCGTACTTTTTAAAATGTCCTTGAAACTCTTAATGCGGCCTGTGAGCAAGGGCCCCCTACCTGGCTAACATGGGGGAGAGAAGCTCAGTCCACCAGCAGGGTGGTGTATTTCAGGGCTCCGGCCAAATGGCTGCCCTGTGCCGCACTAACAGAGTAATTGCAAATGCAGAATCTGTAATGAAGCTGATCAGCATGCAGGATGGAAAGATAATGGGAAGTGGGATGCAGAAGAGCAATAAGCAGCATAACCATCAAGACCAAAACAGTAGCATTGTTTGGCTAATTGGCAAGATTTCAACTTCACAAACTCTAACACTTAAAGCATAGACTCTCCCATAAACTTTGAAAATAACAGCAGGAGAGGATGTAGTCTAATGGTTAGGGCAGTTGACCTCACATCTAGCGGGGTTCGAGTATCGGCAATGACGCTCAACATCCTGTGATTCTGGGCAAATCACCTAATCAAAAATGAATGTGCCCTTGTGTAATGCAACAGGTGCTCATGTGAAGCGCTTCAATACCTTCAAGTCGAGTTAGCCCCATATAAATCTCTGATGGGAAAAAACAGCTGTGAAAACCAGCCTAGCTTTACTCAGAGCCGTGCCATCATGCTCACTTTCATGCTCACTTTCTTCAAATGGCAACACATTGAACACAAGTGCGCTCTTACCTGTTGGCACAGCAGTCACCTGACCATGAAAATGTTGTCGTTCTCATTATTTCCTCAACAGTACGGAACCGGTTTCTAAGTGTTTTTTTTTTTATTGATCTAGTTTGCGCAGAACAAAATGCCCCGCAGAATAAAGACGACAGAAGATTATGTGCTAGAAAACAAAGATTTCATGGTCGAAGAAGTGCGTGGGCAAAAGATGTTAATCTTCAGGTTTTGCAGAGTGACTGTCCCAATAGTAACTGGGAAGACTGCAAGCCGAATTGCTGAACATCTTGTCACCAAGACCCACTTGAAATTGAAAGAGCCACCTAATTGCGACAGCCTATGCCAGATGTCTCTTGCTGAGACAATGACACGCTTCAAAAGAAAATGTGAGGAAGAAAAGGATGTGGCACAAGAATTTGTATGTGCACTAGTGCAATCTGGAACCAGCTTACACCAAGCCGATGGACCGATTGTGAATCTGTTCCGCAAACGTGCACCAGCATGCAAAACATTACCAAAAGCAACACAGATGTATGAGAAATACCTACCAGAGGTGTTCCTTGCAGACATTGAACATATTTCAGAGTTACTCCAAGGTGATGTAAAGATCTCTGTTACTATTGATGAAACTCCAGAGATGCGTGGCGACCCAGCAGTGGCAGTGCTAATCACATTTGTGATGCAAAAAATGGATGGTACAGACATACCATCATGGCAGATCTAGATGTACTGGAAACATGCAATGCAGTGTCACTTGGAATGCTGCTGCAGAGAGTTCTTACCAAGTTCAACAAAGATTGGAGTGATATTGTTTGTATTTGCAGCGATTCAGCTACGTATATGAAAAAGTTATGTGATGACCTGTCAAAAGCAATACCTGAGCTGAACTGTTTCACTGTGAGTGATCCTTGCCACTTGCTAGATGGTATGCTGAAGGCATCATTACAATCTTCTGAGCTAATGAAGAAAGCTATTGATTTTGTAGTCCATTCAAGCGCACTGTTTCGTTATGCGGGGGACCTCAAATGTAAATATTTCTCATTTTGTGTTTTGTGTGGCAGCAACGAAAGAGTCATCCCAACTGTGTCATTTAGTCAGTGGTTCTCAGTCCTAGAGGCTGTGAATGCAATATTATCTATGTGGCGACCATTTACTGAATTTTTGCTTAGTGATGATGCAAAAGGCAAGAAATGTGAGGATCATTGGCTGCATATTGATAGTGATGTCAAAAAAAGGACACTGTATTGCATCCTTAGATTTTTACAGGAAAACATGACTGCTGTAGTGGAAATAATCAAAAAACTAGAGTCAGAAAACACCCTTGTCCACCAAGTGTTCAGCATAATTGGTGTTGATGTCAAACATCTTCTCGAGAGTAGACTAGGCGACACTTTTAGTGACTTTGGCACTGCAACATGTTCCCTGTTAGAATGCTTGCCACTTGGTAAGCAAAGAAGTGTTGATGACCAATTCAGGAAATTTTATTTGACCATGCATGAGAAATGGCTAGCTATGATGCATAGAAATGTCCCTTCACCAACCATGGCATTTGAAGCCAATGAAGCCTCACTGTGGTACTCTGCATAAGTGTTAGATCCCTTCTGTAAAGGGGAATTTACTCCGGACTTTGAAAAATACAGCTTCATTTTTGACCGCTTTAATACCTCTGAGGCCATATGCACCCAGTTCAATACATATGTCGCAGAACCTGGTCCAGAGAATGTCAACCTTGAGGTGCACCAGTATTGGCATGGAAAGCTACGTCAGTGGCCAGAGTTGGCAAATTGTGTACTGGCTGTTTTGGCGTTGCCAGTCTCAAGTGCCAATGTCGAGAGGGCCTTTTCCCAAATAAAAGTGTACATGGGAAGGAAAGAGAGAGCGCGAATGACCAAAGAATCACTGAAGAAATATTGTATGGTGTACTACAATAAATTTGACTTGTAAACATTTATTTGGACGTCATATGCACTGTATGTACACTGCCTATATACCATGCATCATTGAAGAAAGCCAGCAATAATAAAAGCAAAGCGTTCCATAAACACTGGTAAAACACCGTTTCAGTTGTTTTTTCTGGCGCGAAAATTAGTAACCACTGAAAAGCACTGTTTTGACAGGTATTGAAATCACTGGAAAACACTGACAAAACACCACCAGAATTTACCAAAAATAGAAAACTGAAAACAGGGAAGCCTAGCTATTTATTAGGCAAAGGAGTAATAAGACCACAGGATTCCAAATTGACTGCCATCTCCCAAATCCCGTTACCCAAAACAAAAAAAGATCTCCGAGCCTTTCTAGGGCTACTCGGTTATTACCGACGGTTTATTCCTAACTGTTCTCAAACTGCGGCCCCTCTCACTAATTTGTTACAGAAAGCAACAAATACTGAGGCAAGGTTAGAACAACCCACACAGGAGATCCTACAGACCTTTGAATCCCTTAAAAGATCCCTTACATCTGATACGGTGCTAGCCAGTCCCGATTACTCACTCCCATCTGTCCTACAGACTGACGCACCGGAACAGGGACTAGGGGCCGTGTTATACCAAGTAACGAGGCAAGGAGAAGAGAGGCCCATTTTGTATATCAGCAGGAAGCTGTTTCCGAGGGAACGAAACTACGCTGTCATAGAGAAAGAGGTACAAAAGGGGGTGGTGATGGACGGAGCATCAGAACCAATCAAACACTCACACCCAGTCAACAGATCTGGGTTTAATCCTTCACCGTTTTTTAGCCCACTCTGCCACCCCAGTTCAGACATGGCTATATGCAAATCACTCTGACCCTGTGCCTCATGGGAACAGTGCAGCCCGAACTGCCAAACATATGGCCATGTCTGAACTGGGGTGGCAGAGTGGGCTAAAGAACGGTGATGGATCAAACCCAGATCTGATGACTGGGTGTGAGTGTTTGATTGGTTCTGATACTCCGTCCATCACCACCCCCTTTTGTACCGCTTTGTTCGCCATGGGTTGGCAGGGTATGCTCAGACGTGGGTCCCTTGCTCACTTTGCCACTGGATTCAAGCGGGCCTGGCTGGGGACGGCTGAAGTGCCAGAGGCCGGTCCTAGGAAGCTTGTTTCCGGTCCAGTGAAGGCATGGCTTGGCAGTTCGGGCTGGTCTGTTCCCATGAGGCACAGGGTCAGACTGATTTGCATATGGCCATGTCTGAACTGGGGTGGCAGAGTGGGCTAAAGAGCGGTGATGGATCAAACCCAGATCTGATGACTGGGTGTGAGTGAGTGTTTGGTTCTGATACTCCGTCCATCACCACCCCCTTTTGTACCGCTTTGTTCGCCATGGGTTGGCAGGGTATGCTCAGACGTGGGTCCCTTGCTCACTTTGCCACTGGATTCAGGCGGGCCTGGCTGGGGATGGCTGAAGTGCCAGAGGCCGGTCCTAGGAAGCTTGTTTCTGGTCCAGGGAAGGCATGGCTTGGCAGTTCGGGCTGGACTGTTCCCATGAGGCACAGGGTCAGACTGATTTGCATATGGCCATGTCTGAACTGGGGTGGCAGAGTGGGCTAAAGAACGGTGATGGATCAAACCCAGATCTGATGACTGGGTGTGAGTGTTTGATTGGTTCTGATACTCCGTCCATCACCACCCCCTTTTGTACCGCTTTGTTCGCCATGGGTTGGCAGGGTATGCTCAGACGTGGGTCCCTTGCTCATTTTGCCACTGGATTCAAGCGGGCCTGGCTGGGGACGGCTGAAGTGCCAGAGGCCGGTCCTAGGAAGCTTGTTTCCGGTCCAGGGAAGGCATGGCTTGGCAGTTCGGGCTGGACTGTTCCCATGAGGCACAGGGTCAGACTGATTTGCATATGGCCATGTCTGAACTGGGGTGGCAGAGTGGGCTAAAGAACGGTGATGGATCAAACCCAGATCTGATGACTGGGTGTGAGTGTTTGATTGGTTCTGATACTCCGTCCATCACCACCCCCTTTTGTACCGCTTTGTTCGCCATGGGTTGGCAGGGTATGCTCAGACGTGGGTCCCTTGCTCACTTTGCCACTGGATTCAAGCGGGCCTGGCTGGGGACGGCTGAAGTGCCAGAGGCCGGTCCTAGGAAGCTTGTTTCCGGTCCAGGGAAGGCATGGCTTGGCAGTTTGGGGTGGACTGTTCCCATGAGGCACAGGGTCAGACTGATTTGCATATGGCCATGTCTGAACTGGGGTGGCAGAGTGGGCTAAAGAACGGTGATGGATCAAACCCAGATCTGATGACTGGGTGGGAGTGTTTGATTAGTTCTGATACTCCGTCCATCACCACCCCCTTTTGTACCGCTTTGTTCGCCATGGGTTGGCAGGGTATGCTCAGACGTGGGTCCCTTGCTCACTTTGCCACTGGATTCAAGCGGGCCTGGCTGGGGACGGCTGAAGTGCCAGAGGCCGGTCCGAGGAAGCTTGTTTCCGGTCCAGGGAAGGCATGGCTTGGCAGTTCGGGCTGGACTGTTCCCATGAGGCACAGGGTCAGACTGATTTGCATATGGCCATGTCTGAACTGGGGTGGCAGAGTGGGCTAAAGAACAGTGATGGATCAAACCCAGATCTGATGACTGGGTGTGAGTGTTTGATTGGTTCTGATACTCCGTCCATCACCACCCCCTTTTGTACCGTCATAGAGAAAGAGGCTTTAGCTATCAAGTGGGCCATAGAAACCCTACGGTATTACCTAAAAGGGAGGGAATTCACCTTATATACCGATCAAGACCCTTTAGAATGGCTGGCACAAAATAAGGGGAACAACGACAGAGTATTGAGGTGGTTCCTGGCATTACAACCCTACAGATTCCAAACCCAACACGAAAGGGATCAGACCAAGGAAATGTGGACTTCCTGTCAAGGTATCCCCAAGGGAAAACCCCCAGTAGTAAGACAGGAAGGGGATGTGAGAGGGTGAAATCCGGGGTTCTAATGTACGCGGAACTACAACGACCAGAATCCCTCACGCATAGGAAACTGAACAGTAAGGGCAGATTCAGGCAAGACTCTACCTGGGGAAAAGACACACCCACCTTTCCTGTTTCCCCACAGCAAGGCAAGAAGGTGGAGAGGGGAGGAGTTGACCCCGGAAACGCTACGTCTCCAACAGTGAAAGAGAGGCAAACCCAGGAGGAGTGGTCGGCGACCAGCGGAAGGGAAAAGCAGTGCGAGGAGACGAGTCCAGAAATGAAGTAGAGCGCGGAGCGGAACGCCGGGCGAGAGGACGGAGACCAGAGCGGAGAAGAGGAGGAGGAGACAGATGACCACCGGACGGAAGAGTGGTGGCGACCACCGGAGGAGGCTGAAGAGCAGCCGCAACTGAGGAGAGTTGCGGCGGAGCCGGTGAGTGACGCTGGTTCTGGGGAAAGCGGGTTGGTATCGATGAGGGAGGCGGGCGAAGGCGGGGAAAAGGGCTGATTGAGCACGGGTATCACAGAGCTTTTGCAGGGAGACGCCGAGCGACCCCTGCCCGCCATTACGTGCACTGTATTTTTTTTACTCCCCACACAAAGCCCTGAGAGTCAATACCTTTCCACTGTTCTTGACTTCTCCCTCCCCCTTGTTTATCGTACCTATGGTCCCAAGTTCACAAACTACTAAAGAGCCCTAGACACTACCGGGTGTAGGTGACGGGTTATTTCCTTTGCCACAGTATCACTGACGGCCTCCATTTTTCTCCCTCTTGGCGAGCCTCCAGGTGAAGCTAGCACAACGGACGAGCCAGAACAACAACCCCTGTACCTTGGCCCTGAAGAGGAAGGAGCTGATCAGGCATCTGCATGTTTCCAAACCGGGAGAGAGAAGACCAACCCAGAGGAAGAGCAACCCAACCCTGTCGTAAAGTCTAAAACTGTGACAACTGACAATAAAGTATCTACCGTCAGACAATATATTCAGCCTCCGCGTCTGTATATGCGCCCGGCACTCCCACACACAGGCAGGGATATTTTGCTTTGATGGTATTCCTTATTGTTGGGTCATGCCAGAGAGAAATGTTTGGAATCAATCTCTCTTACTAAATGCAATGCAACAATGTTGTAGCCTACACGCATATGGAGGAAGAAGGTCTTTCTAGACTCAATTTCAAATATGATACCCGAAGCAGAATGTAAATTAGGTGGCACTGGCTTGAGCATAAGAATTTCCGTAGATGAGGAGCATGCACTGAAAGGCCCTATTGCAAGCCAAATCCTAAGCCTGCATACAAGGTTAGTTCTGAGCCAATGAGAGTTTGTTTCAGCTTATTCCTCAATAGGGATATTACCAAAGCCCAACTGTTGGACAGGCCACACAGGGGGCTTGCTCCCTCCCCGCACGACAGGGCCCGAGCTCCGGCCCACCAGGCATACCCCCGCGACAAGCACCTGTACCCCGTCTCCCGACGGATTGTCAAGCGGCCTTCGAGAAGCTGAAGGCCGCCCTGTGCACCGCCCCTGTGCTCCAGGCCCCCGATTACAGTCGGGAATTTGTGGTGCAGACCGACGCCTCCGACCACGGCATCGGGGCCGTCCTCTCTCAATTGAACCCCGAAGGTCATGACCAGCCGGTGGCCTTCATCAGTCGACGTCTCCTGGCCCGAGAACAGCGTTGGAGCACCATCGAGAGGGAGGCATTTGCAGTAGTGTGGGCCCTCAAAAAGCTCCGACCCTATCTCTTCGGTACCCACTTCCGGGTACAAACCGACCATCGACCCCTGCAATGGCTGATGCAGATGCGGGGGGAGAACCCAAAACTCTTGCGCTGGTCCATTTCCCTGCAGGGAATGGACTTCACCGTGGAGCACCGACCAGGCCAAGACCACGCCAACGCGGATGGCCTGTCCCGCTTTTTCCGCCTCGACGAAGAGAGTCCCCAAGGAGATGGGTGACTCTCCCCGCCTTCAGCTGGGGGGGACGCATGTTGGACAGGCCACACAGGGGGCTTGCTCCCTCCCCGCACGACAGGGCCCGAGCTCCGGCCCACCAGGCATACCCCCGCGACAAGCACCTGTACCCCGTCTCCCGACGGATCTTCTGCCCTCGGACCACTACTCATCACGGGGTCCAGCCCCACCGGCTTCCCCGGCCGGGTCAAGCCTCCATCTTGGGCCCTGCACCACGCGGCCGCGTGGCCTCACCCCGACCCCAACCCCGGGCCTGGCCGGCCCCGACATCCCGGCACCACCATCCACCCAGGAGGTGAGCGGACCACTTGGCAGGTCAATGGGAGAACGAGGTGTCAAAGGCTCTCCCCCGCCAGGTGCCGATCGCCCCCAGCTCCCCCAGGCACTGGCTCCACCCCCTGCTGGGTGTCTGGACACCTTCATCCCGGACCCTCCGACCTCCAAGTGCGAGGGTCCGGACATCAAAGGGCACCAGCCCTATAACTGGGGCAGCTCCGGAGCAGGAAGGCAGTTGTATCCTGGAGTCGAGAGACACCGAGTGAACTCAGCCTTGACGGTCTACTGGCGCTGCCGTAGCCCGCTCTTGTGACCCATCGTTCTGCCTGCTGGCGCTGCCGCGGCCTTCTGCAACCTCCATCCTCACCGGGACCTGCTGGCGCTGCCGCGGACCGTACATCGACCATCTTCCTGGGACCTGCTGGCGCTGCCGCGGCCCGTTGTAACAACCATCTTCACCGGGACCTGCTGGCGCTGCCGCGGACCGTACATCGACCATCTTCCTGGGACCTGCTGGCGCTGCCGCGGCCCGTTGTAACAACCATCTTCACCGGGACCTGCTGGCGCTGCCGCGGACCGTACATCGACCGTCTTCCTGGGACCTGCTGGCGCTGCCGCGGCCCGTTGTAACGACCATCATCACCGGGACCTGCTGGCGCTGCCGCGGCCTGTACCACCTAACCACCAAGCTCGAGGATTGTGAGCTCATCATCTCATCCGAACTACCTGACTGGTAAACAGACTGTCCCGCTACCCCCTTTCCTACCTTGCGAGACTCGAATCGAGGGGACCCCTGAGTCCAGACCTCCTTGTACCATTCAAACCGTACCTTAAGAAGTGCTTATAAAGAACACTGAACCTTATCCGTGTGTGGTATCTGTCTGTGGGGGGGAAGTTACTTGTCTGTACGATCGCTGGAGACGGCTCTCCCCGGAGACCTCTCCTCCTGACCCCGGCCGACCCTCCCGGTCCGTCTACCTTTTCTAACACCAACCCTCAGGGATACAGGCTGCACCCACAGCTCCCTGAGTTAACCTGAGTGTTGTAATAGCTAATAACAGAGCAGTGGAGTATAGGGGAATCCCACGGGTGGAAGAAGAACAACTAGTTTGCCCCCATGATACAGTTTTGGGACTTGCAAGAGTGGGGAAATTGGGAAAATGCGCCTTACAAGGTGGAGTCTTTTCACAGCCTGAGAATCCTGAGCTGGAATTTACATGGATTTGAGCAATTTAAGAAGGCCGGTAATTAAAGAGTTAGTTGATACCATGTAGCGTTCCTGCAGGAGTCCTTGTTGACAGAATACAAAGTCATTGAGGGCCTTGTTTCGGTCAACAGCAAAAGGCAGTCAGCAGGGAAGGGTAGAGCCTCTGTGGGAGTGCAGACTCGAATCTTCACCAAGGTAATTAAAATGTGGTCGGTCTATCTAGTTGAATACACATCTCAGTTGTAGAGTTAAGGGCGAGGAACAAGGAATGTACACAATCCATAAAGAAGAGTATTGTAGGAGAAACACATGGATTGAGGATTTTGACCAAAGTTTTCAGAAGCTGGCGGGAACATTTCCAGACTCTCTGGAAATTATGGCCAGTGACTTCAATGCATGTTTGTGTCCCAGGTAAATTGAGGACGCATTAGAGTGTTTTAATATACCTGCTGCTACTTTCTCAGTGGGCATCATTAAGAAGGAGGCTAAAGAATTAGGTCAATTGTTGGCAAAAAATGGGTTCTTATATTTAAATGGATGCTTTAAGAATGACACTCCAGCAGACTCAATGTTCTGCTATGGTTGCCAAGAGTGTCCGATTGGTTAATCCTAACTTGGCAGTAGACTTTACTGGGATTTCAGAGTAATGTATTATCAGAGTAGCAGCAACTGGGCAAATTCAGATGCTCTATGCTTTGAAGCACCTGAGGTGGGCACTAAGGTTTGGCCCCTGGGCATAAGCTCCCCTCGGAGACTTACAACACACCTTGGTCCACTGTTTCCAGTATCTGGAAGAGTTTCAGGTTGTAGAACGAATAGATGTTTTTGCAGAGGTGAATGAAAATAGAATTGTGTGGCTTAATAGGATTTTGGAAAATGTGCTGGTTTGTATTTGTGGGAACCTTAATAAACTTGTAGAGCGGCCAACAAATTTGGGTAATGAAAAAGGTTGCCTGTCAGAAAGTGAACAGTCATCTAAGAGGGTTTCAAAACAGTTCAGACTAGGATTAAGTATGGTCTCTAAAGAGGTAGTGAACTGTTTGAAAACCCGTATAGGTATCTCCTCAGAAATTACACGATAGCGGTAATACGGTTATGATTCGCAATGTACCCCAATATAGGCCTGGGTAGTCACCTAACCTTTCACCTACATTTACCCTGCCATTGTACTACATAACGTGTTTTATCCTGACCTTTTACCTAGTTAGGTGCTGCATAAAAGTCTTGTGATTTTCTCGGAAAACTAGCCTTATTTATTATGCATGAAGATTCTCAGAATCACAGCAGGATTACCATCTTCTGCATCTTTTGCATAATAACTATGTATAATGGTTATCCCTATCGTCATTCTTGGCCAACATGACAGCAAGGTAGAATGCCTGAGGGTACCTTTTGGGTATATAAGCACCATATCTTTTCTGGGGTAAGCAATGGAAAAAGACTTCCATGCAGACAGCTCTGACACGAGACACTGAGGTTCCTGCACGCAGACACTCAAGCACGCAGTGGTCTGACATCCCTCACAGGGTGTTCATCTCGAGACCAAGACTGGGGTTTCTCTTTCTCTCACATCAGGAAATGGGGTTGGTTTTATCCTAGGGGGATTCTTGGCTATACACCGACATACATTCTAGGTACATCTAGTTAGGGTTAGCATCGTAGGAGTACGCATTACTACTGTCATGTACTTCTATGCCTGCATATATCCATTGTTTTAATACTATGGTAGAATTCTACCATCTATTTACTCTGCTGGTGCTTATAACCGTATACATCTGTTTCTGTCTTATGGTTGTTGCAGCACACATATTTTACACTAGAATGACACTGGTTCCCTAAATGCTTATTGAAAACGTCCCCATCGTTTATTCTCTGTATCCCTCTGAGACAAAGTGAGCACGAGTAACTAAGCGAAAAGTACAGTACTGTTTCCACAATCCCTGAGGGCTCAAGGTTGTCATGTTCGATAGTTGCCAGAAACTATTTTCTCTGTGGTAAGAGGAGTTCATAGTGGCACTGTGAGCTAGTTGGTGTACATGCAAACATATCCGGTGGGAGTGTCTGGAATCAGTCTGGACACCAATCCCACAGTTTATGTTGTCTAAACGCGCAGATCCTATATAGATTTATAGGAACTACACGACTTGGCGCAACCAACGTTGGTTTGGTTCTTATTTAATGGTCAACTCAGAGTAGTTCAGTTGTGCGGTTCTCAGAGACCCCTACTCATATCTACCCAGAGACGTCTGGAGTGGGTAGGGAAAATCCGCCGCAGCTGAGTAGGCAGATCCTATGTATTGGCTGTAAATTTATTCAAGCTTGAAGGGTTATAATTCCCTATTGGGCATAAAACCTTATATCAGTTTCCTTGAACCTCTTTCAACAATGTCTGTCGAAGAGAACGCTGCGGCAACATTAAATGCGAATGCAGTGGGGGATGGGGAACTGGAAGGTGCTAAAAAAAATCTGAAAATGTCAGAAACGCACTAACTTTAAAAGTAGCAGAGTTTGGAGTCCCAGCATTAGGTGAGACTGAAACATTTGTGATTGAGGCACACGAGTCATTCAGGCTAGAGGTATTCTATTCATGGGTCAAATTCCCACCTGCAGACGCATGCACAAATACATTTCATTCTTACACCCCGGATGAAACATCGGAAGAATACTGTCTGTACGAGGACATTGAAGTTCCGCTCAGTTACCAGGAGCATATAAACTGGTTTAAAGGCGCCCTCCCACTCACCACAGAAAAAGTAAGACTCGGTCCGCTCAGCAGAGACGGAGCGACTTGGCCGGTCCTAGCGGCTTACACACCGCATCTAGACGTTGACACATTGCCAATCTCAGACTTACGTCCACTTCACAAAGAAATAATAAAACTTCACAGAAATCTGACACAGTTCCTTATGAGAACACTCACACTTTAACCTACAAGGGTTACCCCAGCAGGTCAACTACAAGGGACTGCAACTAAAATCACCCCACAAATGCTGAATGTGGTTATGGGAAGAATGCCCACTAAACCTGAGCAAATGCCATTCTGGATAGCACAGAAAATAGCACAGTTAGAGGCAGTGTTTCCACACACAGACCCACAAGAAAAACATAGAATACTGACAATATGATTGCCGGTGGGGATAGCTCCTCCAATAGAGGATTGTACCTTTTGGGATTCAGTCTTCGTTGCCATCTACACCAGAACTAATGGTATCCCCTCAATAACTGTGATACCAGACCTATTAAGACAAATACAGAAAAAGTAGGGAGTTAAACCTGCTCTGAACCTGGGAATTAAATTATTAGGCAATTTTTCCCAGATATCTACAATTATGTTAGCAAACATAAAAGGGGAGGCAGCAGTATTGGTTATACGCCAACGCCGAAGGGAATGCACTCCCGCACACCAAGAGCAAGAATTACTTAAAATTATCGAAGATACATACACCGAATAAGGCAGAGATCATTTGGGAGTTAGAGCTACAAAACCACAAGTAATGGGTAGTCCTGAAAAGGATAACTCCAAGCAAGCACCTGATTTTTCTAAATAGAAATGGGATAATACAAAAAAGAAAAATAGAAAGAATGAAATACCCAGGCTACTAAGGACTCAACTTCTGAACGGGGAATGGGCTCTGACGATACTAGACAGTGCAGCAGAAGTAAGAATAGCTCGCCAGGACCTGATGGATTTCTGGCGACAGCGGCGTTGAATGAACATTATCACGGTGGAGAAACCTGATACTAGGGTAAGTGTCCCACACCAGTTATACGAATTAACACTCCAAATGGAGGGCGTAAACACAGGAAAGTTAAAGGTCTCTTTTGGGAGAGCCTGAATTTTGCTTATGACATCCTTTTGGCTGAAAAAGATTGGCTACCTGAGTTCTTTATGCATTGTCCAAAAGGAGAAACTGTACTTTTACCAGCTTTCTCTGACCTTGTTCCAGAATCACTAAAACACTCATACAAGCAGGAGTGGGCACTAGCGTTAGCTCCTGCATTATACCGCAATCATGTAGGGTGGGATGCTGAGTCACCTCACCATGAAGTCCCAGTAAAAACTACTACAACTCCACAGAGACAGTACACATAAAACATCACGCGAAAAAACAATTCAGGGAGATCTTAGATCAACTTGAATACCAAGGTGTAATAGAGAAATGCACCTCTTCCATGAATAATCCTTTGTTTCCCGTAATGAAACCCGATAATTCATATCGTCTAGTTTTAGACTACAGACATTTAAACACATGCACCAAGACATTTGCAGTACAGAATGCACACAGGGCCACATTGATGAATAACCTTGTGCGGAAAATATACAAAACAACACTACCCCAATATAGGCCTGGGTAGTCACCTAACCTTTCACCTACATTTGCCCTGCCATTGTACTACATAACAGGTTTTGTGCTGACCTTATACCTAGTTAGGTGCTGCATAAACGTTGTGTGGTTTTCTTCAAAAACTAGCCTAATTTTTTCATGCATGAGGATTCTCAGAATCACAGCATGATTACCATCTTCTGCATAATAACTATGTATAAGGGTCTCACCTATCGTCATCCTCGCCTGAGGGTAACGTTTGGGTATATAAGCACCATATCGTTGCTGGGGAGGCAGAGGTGAAAAACTTCCATGCAGACACACTGACACGAGACGCTGAAGTTCTTGCACGCACACTCTCCAGCACGCAGTGGTCTGACATCCCTCGCAGCGTGTCCCTCTCGAGACCAAGACTGGGTCCTTTGTTATTGTACATCAGGTAATGGGGTAGGTTTTATCCTAGGAGGAATCTTGGCTATACACCTACATACATGCTAAGTACATTTAGGTACATCTAGTTAGGGTTAGCATTGTAGGAGTATGCATTTTACTGTCATGTACTTATATGCCTGCATATATCCATTGTTTTAGCACCATGGTAGAATTCTACTATCTATTTGCTCTATTGGTGCTTATAACCGTATACATCTGTTTCTGTCTTATGGTTGTTGCAGCACACATATTTTATGCTAGAATGACACTGGTTCAATAAATGATTATTGAAAACGTCCCCATCAGTTATTCTGTGTATCCCTCTGAGACAAAGTGAGCACGAGTGACTGAGCGAAAAGTACTGTACTGTTTCCACGATCCCTGAGGGGTTCAAAGTAAGAGGGGTTCAAAGTGGCACTGTGAGCTACCTGGTATACAGGCAAACATATCAGGTGTCTGGAATCAGTCTGGACACCAATCCCAGTTTATACTGTCTAAATGCGCAGATCCTATATGGATTTATAGGAACTACACAACAATACAGTCAGGAGAACAGAGAGCATTTTGACAGAAAGTGAATAAAGCCTGTAACCCTAATTTGGGAACGCTCACCTGTATGAGTGAGTAGGACACTTGCGTTTTGCATCTGGAAGATTTATCTTTAGGGTGACCAGATCGTCAGAATGAAAAACCAAGACACAACTAAAGAAATAGGACAATGATTTGGACAGGGCCGGATTATTGTCACAGAAGGACTCCACTATATAAGTATATATATTTTTGTTTATGTACACACACCTATACACTTTCCATTTTGAATTCTTGGATGAGACCTAGAAGAAGGCTGCTACTGATCCTGGCTTGGGGTGATCGAACACCTATTTACCCCTCATTAAATCTTCCTGTGCAGCATGACTGAAGCGAAGCAGTAAAGCAGGTGGCTTTTTAAGCAAATGAACTTTTTTTAGTGGTGTGAAGAGAGAGCTCTTTAACAGATCAACTTCTATTCTTGGTGTTAAGAGAGGGTCAGAGCAAATGTTAGCTTTCACCACACTGCGATTAATGTGTGTGCTCACCCGACCCCTTCTCAAAAACCAGGACATATCTTTGTTTCAGCAAAAAGTGTTTGGAGGCTGGAACAGTCTTTGAAAAACCGGGAGTCTCCAGGCAAATCCAGGACGTCTGGTCACCCTACTTATATGGCTCCTCGCCAAAGCTGTCCAATCTACATGTGAACACCTCTAGGAGTGTTGAACTCAGCGAGTTCCTTGTAAAAGAGATAAGATCAGTAATTGAATGTATTAAGCTAACTAGGGCTGCAGGTCCAGATAATATTCCAGCTTTCTTAATTAAGTCATTGTTAGTCTTGATTAAGACAAACAGTGACTGATGGACAAGTGTATATAGTGTCTGTTTTGCTGGATAAACACAACAGAGCCTTCGTGGAAAGGTTTCTGTTGTGAAGCCCATATTAAAACAAGCATTTGCAATGCAACCGTTCTCACATTTGCGAACGTTAGAGCTATTGGTGTTGTAAATAACAATGTTTTAACTTATTTTTTTTTGCTTTGGAGTGATCATGTAGGATAAAAGTGCACACCATACCAAATTATAGTTAAAAAAAAAAAAAAAGACACAAGCTTCACAAAAACAGGGTCAATAATTGTATGCTTTTGCATGTATTAGATAAAGTTATCTGACAAAAAGATAAACTGTGTTTTGAACCCGTTATTTTGAAATAACTGGGCTAAAAACAAGCATTATTAACCCCTTCAGTGCCATGCCCTTTTCCCCTCCTGTGCCGGGCGTTGCATTAGTGGGTGGGGTTCATGACGAGATAGTCTCGTCATGGGCACAGCGCGACCGTGCTCCATGACGAGACTATCTCGTCATGGGCACAGAAGAGGTTAAACATGTATTTTTTGCAAAGTTTTGCAAAAGAAAATAAAAGTATTTTTTTAAAAAGTTACAAAATTAAAGAAGAGATTTGCCCTAAAGCCTTGGTACTGAAGTGCACTACTTCTCACCTGTAATCTGGCAAAATGCTGTGTCTCATGGTGCAGGAAAGCCAATGGCTGAAGCAGGTTGACCCATTGCTCAATGCTTTATGCAGAGGTTTGTTGAGACAAAATATGTCACAGAGCAGTTAATGAAGGGGATGATCTAAAGCCAGTCTATATATTTATCTATGTATATATTTCTATATATGATTTTTATTGAATGCATGTGGATGGCCAGAGAGGTATAACTTTTTCTCTTTAGGCTAGATCAAAACCAGGATCTATCCTATGGAGAGGTCTAAAATCCTGACATTGTTCGATCACATGATGCTTATGAGAAGAACCACGCCTAAGAGAAGGATATGTACAAGTTAGGATGGCAGCACCATTTCTTACACCATTCCACATGTGCTTTAACAGGGCTACATGTTTGATGCATGTCTGTAACCCTCTTAAGCTACACCCAGCAATTCCTACAGAGGCCACACCCTTCCAACAAGGCACTTCAAAAGGTCTTTACAGTTACCCATTCATCACCAAAGTCCTACGCAACCTCAACAGGAGTGTGAAGAGCTATATTAATGCTGCAACACAAAAATGTACCATCAAATAAATCGAGCCTACTGTAACATACTTGCCATGAATAAAATAGTGTGGTCTTGTTGACAGACATTTGCACACTGAAATTGATTTGCAGTTATATGCCATATGAGCAAATCATTAGTTCGGACCGATGTTTATATATTGGTGAGAGACTTCGTTGTGCACACTTGGTGCTCCGAGAAGCCATCGGGAGGCAGTAAAGCGACACAGAGAGCCACATTCGCCTGCAAGGTCAGAGCTGCTGGAATGCAGGCTGAAGTACTGCAGCCACACAAAAAAATTGGGCAGCTGCTTGAAGTATGTATTTTGCAAGGACAGCCCAATTCCACGGGTTCTTCTGACAGTAGATGGCGGGAAGCTGAATCACTGCTGAAACTGTTTGGGTACCCTGGCATGGTAACAAAGTAGCTTACAGCTCCTCAGTTGTATCGCAGTGGATTACAGTCTTGTGAAGCCATTTGCACCGCACTCTCCCCGCACTCAATTTACTTAAGTGTAAGATTGAATACGCTCCCCTTTGCAGCATTTGTATGTATGGGGATGTATTTTTTTAATTTGATTTTTAGAGCTTCTACAAGGTTTGAAGAGTCAACAGAGTGCTTTATAACCCCTGCCTAGAAGTAACAATCCACAGCTTGGAAAACAAGACTAAGAGAGTGAGGGCCGTTTCAAGGGACCCATTACAGTGGCAATGCAGTTATGTCCTTGTGGGGCCCAGAGCTGCTGTCGCAGTGTTTTTGTGTGCGTTTATGTGCCCGTTTCGCGTTATTTACAGGGAATATTTGTTTAAATAAACTGTGAGTTGCATTTTAGGCATTGTTTTTAATTGCAGGTTAGTGGGATCATGCGGAAACAAACATCGCAGAGCAGCAGGAAAGAAATAATACACAAGCAGGAGGGAAGAGGAAGCTGCAGCCCGAGGAGAGGGAGCAAGCATTGTCTTTAAATGCAGGCTCGCGGGGTCATACTGATACAAGCATCGCAGAGCGAGCAGGAAATAAATCAATAAAAAAAAAAAAAGGGAGGAGGAGGCAGCTGCAGCCTGAGGAGAGGGAGCAAGCGTGGGCAAGTTCCTAAGCCTCAGCAAGCACAAAGAAAGAAAAAAAAAAGAGTGCTCACAAAACAATAGATAACATTACGAGTAAGAGCACATGTAACTGGGGCAGTCCTCATGGGAGGTTACAAAAGTAGAAAAGGAGGGACTACTGAGCATATTAACCAAAGAAAAGCAGCCATTTACGAAGGACAGCAAAAGAAGCCAATTACAAAGATGGGCAGTGTTTAAAGTCCATATTCTAAATAAAGCAAGTCTCGAAGAGTTAGAGTATGCGCTGCCTAGGTGAGACTTAAAAGGAGAATGGCACATTATAGACGTATTAGCCTCCTGGATGTTTCAGAAAAGATGTTTTCAAAGATTTTATTGCTAGATCTGGTGAGACGACTGCCTTAAACGCAACTCCGACAAGACAAAACTACTGATCTTCAGGAAGAACTCCACCGTATGGGACCGCAGCTGGTGGCCAGCAGAACTCAGACAAACACCCACACCTACAGACGCTGCATGCAACCTAGGCATCATCCTCGACAGCGAAGTGATCATGAAACGACAAGTTAACGCAGTCACCTCCTCCTGCTTCCACACCCTTTGCACGCTCTGCAGATGGATCCCAGTCAACACCAGAAACACCGTCACTCAGGCCCTCATCACCAGCCGACAAGACTATGGCAACACTCTCTATGCCATAATCTCCATCCAGCTCCTCAACAAAAGACTCTAGACCATACAGAATGCTGTAGCCAGACTGATCCTGGATCTCCCCAAACGGACCCACATTACCCCTGGCCACATAAAACTCCACTGGCTCCCCATACCGAAAGAGATACCAGTTCAAGATCCTCAAGCATGCCTATAAAGCGCTGCACAATCAAGGACCGGCCTACATCAACGATTGACTGAATTTCAACCTACATACAAGACACCTGCCCTCTTCCTCACAAGCCTGTGTGCACACCCACTGCATCTGCAGCAGCTGCAGCGGGGGCTGCTTCTTCTCCTACATCGCTGCCAAGACCTGGAACGACCTACCACTCCATCTTAGAACAGTATCCTTTCTGGCAGACTTCAAGAAGAAGCTCAAGACCTGGCTCTTCAACGGAGATGTCCCACTCACAGAGCCCAGATACCCCTGGGGTGACAGTGCTGCACTACACAAATGCTGACTGATTGGACGAATGGCAGCTTTCGACACAGCAGACAGGGACCTGCTGAGGGAAAAAACTCTACCCCTGTAAGATACCGTCCGATTTACTTAGTATGATTCAGACATTACATACTAACAATTGGGCATAGGTGGAACTTAATCTATATAAAGGAGCTAAGGGGCAGAAAGCAGGTCATCCCCCACTCAGTACATTATAAACAACAAGGACCTGCTCACAATGTGAACCAATAGTTTATACATCCGTATTGATGGCTATGAATATTAGACCCTCATTTGTAGCTTGCGATGCTATCGTCTAAGCTAATTTACGGTGTAGTTCACAAAAAGAGGACGAAAAACAAATTGTCTACGTGGTGTGTCAGAATGGCTATCTGTGTATACTAGTCCTATGTCTCCCCCACCCAAATATGGTGAAGTGAAAAATGGAAGAAAAAAGGAGTGAGAGGAGTGTTGGTGCCTCACGGTAGCGCCACCAAAGAGGGTTAAGCAGGATGGTACTCGCCTGCTACCTCAATTTCTCATCATCAGCTACCAACACTCCAAAAGCAAGAAATAGTGTCTGATACTAGTGATAAACTAAATAGGTGCTAGGGTGTATGTTTAAGAAAGAAAAAGAAACTGTGCTAGAATATGTGCACGTCTCAACCCCTTAGTGATATGTAATAATATCTAAAAGAGCTGAATCACACTGGCTTGTATACTTTATTCTCAGCTGCGTGATAGCTCATGTGTTAAAATGCCGACATGTTTCGTTACCATTGGACAACACTCACGGTAACTTCTTCAGGGCGTGGGGTCTGTTCCATTCACCCTGCACCTCAATGTTCTCGTTTAAAAACCATTCTGTGGGAGACAAAAAGAGAATATACACACACACAACAGCACAACTGGGTTGGTAACCTGTTAGAAATAGGGCGAATGTCCTATTGGTCTTATAGAACCCCCCATATGGCATATATTTACCAGGGTTTTGCCCGCGTTGGGCATACCTTTACCCTTAGGACCTTGCGGCTCTCTGTGCGCGTTCAAGGCACCGTTTGCTTCGCTCCAAACGTGAGTCTGTAATGTATAATACATGATAAAAGATACATGCTTACTCTCGTTTTTGTACTTGTATATTTTGTAATATGGATGTGTCCCCCTCCCGTTTAAAATGATGCTTCCATGTCTCCGGTAATCATTGCCTACACATTATACATCCCCTATAGAGATGCCAGTGCCCCTCCATCTCCACAACTACCTCTTTTTACATTTCAGATTCAGATCACCCCTCGTAGGCCTGTTTCGAGTCCAAATCCCCAAGATTTCCGCTTTCTAACAACACTCACCGTGCATCTGTTCGTAACTGGCGTTTACTCAGCCCAGGAACAACACGATCGTTCCACGGCGCCGTTTAAAAGCGTAATAGCGCATACCATGTGACTGTCCTACGCTGGAGAAGGAACTCGGTAGTGAAAGCGCGGCGCCATTTCGTAATGGGCAATGTAAGCTAGGCTCGCCATAGAAGTAAACTTCATAATTGATTTGCTCTAAGCCTGCCTGAACGCTTTGCGAGTTAAAACTCTTATAGTTAATCTACTTCTCATAACACCAAGGGACAGTGCTCAGTTTGATATAGATATAACTGAAGTCCGCTGGTAAGAGAGCTCGGTAGTGAAAGCGGGGCGCCATTTTGTAGTGGGCATAACCTGCTAGACTCGCCATGAGAATAGACATAATTATTGATCTACTCTAAGCCTGCCTGACCGCTTCACGAGTTAAGTCTCTTTTAGTTGATCTACTGTTCGTTCTACCAATAAACAGTGCTCTGTTTAATGTAAACAAAACTTGGTGTAGTGCAGCGGATGATGGCCATGTTACAATGGGGAGTGTCTTATTATCATAATCTGCACTCATTGGCATACTTATTTTGCTGAATTTCCCAAGTGATGTATTTCCTGGGTTGTTCCTATAAGTATATATCCGAGTCTGCTTGTCTCACCGATAAGGATGATGTATACAGAACTTCAATGTTAAGTAGTTGGCAACTGCGGTCAGTGGTCCTAGGTTGAAAATACCAAAGTAGCGTTCCCTAATGCTACATATTTACTCATTAAACTGATGGTGTAACCTCAATGGCCATAGGTTCAGATGATAAATTATGCAGTCACCTTGCCCCATTCTATAAGGTCATTAAGTCCCGTTTGATCCACTCCCTCTTGGTAAATCCATCGTGCTTCCCTATTGCTTAGTCTGGATTCAATACTGTATTGATCCCCTGTAACTCTCTCAAGAACTACCCAGCGCACTTCTTGCGCCGTATGTTTTAACGCTTGAAAATGTTGCACCAGTTTGGTGCTCAATTTTCCTGCACGGAGTGTGCTTAGGTGTTCCTGTATTCTTGTTTTTACCTTTCTGGTGGTAAGGCCGATGTAGTGGAGCTCACAGGGGCATGTCAATCTGTATATTACATGTGAGGTGTTACAATTGCTAAATTTATTTAGAAACCAGATCTTGTTGTTTTTAAGAGTGACACTTTTGGTTTGTGATGTAAGTGCGCAAACCGAGCAATTGCCACAAGGGTAATGCCCAGAGGGGATGTTGGTTTCACGTGGACTTGTTTTGGGTCTGGTGTGGACCAGTCGGTCCCGGATATTCGCAGACCTTTTGAATGCGAAACGAGGAGGAGGCATCTGCATGTTGGTGGTACTAAGCAGATGCCAGTGCCTCCGGATAATTTGCCTGATTTTTGTGGACAGTGGTCCAAAGGTAGTGACCACTGGGATGCAATCTCCTTTCTCTTTTTTGGTTTTCTCCAACAAGGCTGCGCGTGGAGTGTTAAGTGCTCGTTTTTTAGCCTGTCTTATGACCTTCCTGGGGTACGCCCGGTCCTGTAGTTTACTGGCCAAGATGTCAGATTGTGCAGAGTACTCCTGTGCGGTGGAGCAGTTTCTACGGTATCTAAGAAACTGTCCCACAGGCAAGTTGTCCCGAAGGGCCCTCGGGTGGTAGGAGCTGTAATGCAAAAGAGAATTTTTGTCCGTTGGTTTATGGTGAACCGTGGTCACCAACCTGTCGCCCTCAGATAGGATGTCTAAATCCAAATAGACTGCTCTGGTTTTACTCACTTCCCAGGTGAATTTTAAGCACTCATCCAAACCATTGAGCCAGGCCAAAAAATCATTTAGTTCTGTTTCGGTCCCTTCCCAAATACAGAGTATATCATCTATATATCCCTTCCAGAGGACAATGTTCCTCTGGAAGAGATTAGTGTCGGTATCGAGCCTAGCTTACATTGCCCATTACGAAATGGCGCCGCGCTTTCACTACCGAGTTCCTTCTCCAGCGTAGGACAGTCACATGGTATGCGCTATTACGCTTTTAAACGGCGCCGTGGAACGATCGTGTTGTTCCTGGGCTGAGTAAACGCCAGTTACGAACAGATGCACGGTGAGTGTTGTTAGAAAGCGGAAATCTTGGGGATTTGGACTCGAAACAGGCCTACGAGGGGTGATCTGAATCTGAAATGTAAAAAGAGGTAGTTGTGGAGATGGAGGGGCACTGGCATCTCTATAGGGGATGTATAATGTGTAGGCAATGATTACCGGAGACATGGAAGCATCATTTTAAACGGGAGGGGGACACATCCATATTACAAAATATACAAGTACAAAAACGAGAGTAAGCATGTATCTTTTATCATGTATTATACATTACAGACTCACGTTTGGAGCGAAGCAAACGGTGCCTTGAACGCGCACAGAGAGCCGCAAGGTCCTAAGGGTAAAGGTATGCCCAACGCGGGCAAAACCCTGGTAAATATATGCCATATGGGGGGTTCTATAAGACCAATAGGACATTCGCCCTATTTCTAACAGGTTACCAACCCAGTTGTGCTGTTGTGTGTGTGTATATTCTCTTTTTGTCTCCCACAGAATGGTTTTTAAACGAGAACATTGAGGTGCAGGGTGAATGGAACAGACCCCACGCCCTGAAGAAGTTACCGTGAGTGTTGTCCAATGGTAACGAAACATGTCGGCATTTTAACACATGAGCTATCACGCAGCTGAGAATAAAGTATACAAGCCAGTGTGATTCAGCTCTTTTAGATATTATTACATATCACTAAGGGGTTGAGACGTGCACATATTCTAGCACAGTTTCTTTTTCTTTCTTAAACATACACCCTAGCACCTATTTAGTTTATCACTAGTATCAGACACTATTTCTTGCTTTTGGAGTGTTGGTAGCTGATGATGAGAAATTGAGGTAGCAGGCGAGTACCATCCTGCTTAACCCTCTTTGGTGGCGCTACCGTGAGGCACCAACACTCCTCTCACTCCTTTTTTCTTCCATTTTTCACTTCACCATATTTGGGTGGGGGAGACATAGGACTAGTATACACAGATAGCCATTCTGACACACCACGTAGACAATTTGTTTTTCGTCCTCTTTTTGTGAACTACACCGTAAATTAGCTTAGACGATAGCATCGCAAGCTACAAATGAGGGTCTAATATTCATAGCCATCAATACGGATGTATAAACTATTGGTTCACATTGTGAGCAGGTCCTTGTTGTTTATAACATAGGTGGAACTTGACAAATCAGGGAAATTATCAAAAAGGATTCAGATTCAGAATGTGGTTTGGCCCCTTCCCTCTTTAGTTTCTTTTTGGCACATTTACCAGCAATTTTCAAACTATCAAAATATTTTTCATCTAAAGTAAGGGAAGTGCATATCCCATACCTGTGGTAAGCAGACAATTTGATCCTGCTATATTTCACCACTCTTGGCTTGCAAAGGAAACTGGATTCTCTTGACATCTATAGTAAAAAGAAAACCTTAAATAATCAACTTGGAAAAAAATAAGATGATGGTTTTTGGGAAAAGAGTAACAAGGTTGAGATTTGTTTTGAATTCCTCACTGGTTGAAGTGGTGGACTCCTACAAATATCTGGGGGCGGACTTTTTACAAGAATTTAAAATGGGATGTCCATATGGGGACTGTGATGTCTAGAGCCATCTTACAAGCAGGATGTCTAGCCAAGTTCAATCAGTCGTATGGAGGTCTGTCACTTCCCCCCATTATGAAACTTATGAAGAGAAAATACCTCCCCTCTGCCTGTATGGGGCCGAGACTACTGCATTCAACTGTTCTTGTAGTTGGGAACCTGAAGGTATGGTCCTCATGGGCTTACGGCACCTTTCATCAAGGAACTATGATATAGGGCTTAAGAAGGGAATTGAACTTGGTACCCTGGCAGTTATTGACCAATTCGTGCACATTGATGTTTTTCAACAAGCTATCGCCGGATGAAGAAGCACCTAAGGTCTCCAAGTTATGCTGGGAAGAGATTCATGTTAGTGACAGGAAGTGGGTCAGGGATGTTCAACTTAGAATAAGAGATCTGAAAACTATGCATTGGGTATGGGGAACAATAGAAGTATGGACCCCCTTTCCAAATAGGCAAGCATTGAAGAAATCATCCGAGAAGGGAAGTTCTACACTAGATACAGCCTATTTCAGGAAGAAACTTTCAACACATTTTACACTGAAGTCTCGAGGCCAGGAACATGTTTTTACCTACTGAACATGACTACCAGACCCCAGGCTATGCAAGATTTCTCAGGTCCCGAATGGCATATGGAGGTATGAGACGAAAGGGTTTATGCGAGTGCTCTCTCAATGTAAAAAGCTCATTGTGTCATGTATTGTCTTTTTTTATACTGCCATCCGTATTAGGTAATTGGGACACCTATTTTTAAAATATCAAATATACTCTAGGGTGGAAGTCATAAAAGCAGTATGTTGCAGTATGAATTGGACATTTTATGCTTTCTGTCAGGCAATGTTTTTTTAAATGGATTGTGTTATACTGGTTTTAATTGTATCTTTTTATGTTTTAGAATGTATGCATTGTTTTAGAAGGTTTTATGGACAACTGTCTGAATAAACTTGTTGTTATCTCTCTTTCCTAGACTTCTGATGGTTCTGATCACTACCATTATCCAATGAAAAATCAAAAGATCTAGTGGCAGCCACAGAGGGGTCCTTGCAAAATGACTGAAACAAACAAACTGGCCAAAGGATCCAGGTGCTGAGAAGTAGCTCTTGTGCTGCCTTAGCATGGTGCCAGAAAATTAGGTTCTTAAATAACATACCTATCTACAATTGTTGGTTGTCTTCCTATGTACCTGCGCCCAGGAACAAGCGGTCTAGGATGGATGACGCTCTCGACCATCTTGGACAAATCTCTTATCGCCTACATTTAAGGAAATGTTTGAAAACTCGTCTTTTTTGGTAATCGTCATTTTTTTCTTGCATGTGGCCACCAAGCTCTTTCTCAGTGCAAAGATACCCTCTGGGAGGATGGGGTAAATGCGCCCTGTAGTATTCAATTAAATAAAGGTCAAAATGATCGGTGCTGAGTAACACGGTGTCAAAAGTGTTTAGCTCTGAAAAACAGTATTAGCTAATCCTGCTTCACCAGCGTAGGCCACCGTAGAAAAACTGATATTCACTGAACTTGTGGTTCAATCTTTTCAAATAACAATCCTTTTAAGGATGTAGAATAGAAAAGTCAACATTTGCCATTCGTGGTCAAAGAAACGGGATTTCAGGATATGAAAAATAGTAGTGGAGAGGGTTTCTGCAAGTTAGTCGGTGGGTTGAGGCATGGACACCAAACTTATAGGAGTGAGCGAATCAGGATCACATTTGCAAGTTCGGTGACGAAATACTCTAATTTCTAATTTAAAATGCTTATAAAGCGCAGCATACACCTTGCGGTTTCTTGGCGCTGAAGGTTCAGTGGCTGAGGGGAAGGAAGACCGGGGAGAAAAATTTAGGCGGGGAAAGCCTGGCTAAATAGGAAGGTTTTCAAGTCTCCACGGAAGGAAAGGTACTGAGTTGCGGAGCGGAGGTTATCAGGGAGAGAGTTCCAGAAGGAAGGGGCCAGAGTAGAGAAATTGGATCCACCCCACTTTTTGCGCGAGAAACGGGGGATCAGAAGAAGGGACTTGGAGGAGGACCGGAGATTTCTTGCGGGGACGTAGGGTTTGATGAGTGAAGTGATGAAAGCAGGGGCAGTGCCCTGACGGACCTGGAAGACCATGCACCCGATTTTAAAGAGGGAACGTTGTTTCACGGGGAGCCAGTGGAGTTTCTTTAGGAGGGGGGTGGAGTGGTGATAACGTGGGAGGCCAAATATCAGTCTGGCCGCCTGGTTCTGGATGGCTTGGAGTCTACGCAAACTATAGGCAGGGATGCCATGAAAAAGAGCGTTGGCGTAGTCCAAACGCGAGATTACCAGGGCGGCCATGATGGTCTTGAGGGCCTGAGGGGTGAAGAAGCGGGAGACAGAGCGGATGGTTCGAAGAGTGAGGAAACAGGAGGAGACCACGGAGCTAATGTGTGAGTGAAGAGTGAGCTGATTGTTCATTTTGACACCCAGTGTTTTGACAGTGGTGGAGGGGGAGGGTGCAGGGCCGAAAGAGGGGGGCCAGAAAAGAGAGTTCCAGGGACTGGACGAACCACCAGTGAGAACCAGCTCAGTTTTATCAGGGTTCAGTTTAAGATGGTTGTGATTCATCCAGTCCCTGATAAATGTCATAGTAGACTGGAAATTGGAGACCGAGAGAGAAGAGGGGGATAGATCAAAGATGAGCTGGAGGTCATCCGCGTAGTTAAAGACGGTGACCTCCAGCTGCTGGAGAGCAAAGATGAGAGGAAAGATATAGAGGTTGAAGAGAAGAGGGGAGAGAGAGGAACCCTGGGGAACACCGCAGGTGACAAGGAGAGGAATGGAGGTGAAGTCGCCTAGACGGACCGCCTGAGTGCGGTCCCTCAGAAAGGAGGAGAGCCAGACAAGAGCTGATCCCCTGATGCCAGCCGCCTTGACACGGGTGAGTAGGATGGTATGGTCCACCGTGTCAAAGGCGGCGGAAAGATCGAGGAGGACCAGTGCCTGGTGGTTGTTGTCATCCATGCCCTTTCTGAGGTTGTCTAGGACGGCGACTACGACCGATTCTGTTGAGTGCCTGGGGCGGAATCCTGCCTGACGAGAAGCCAGCCCCCCATTAGCCTCAATGTGGGTGCTCAGAACCGCGGTAACATGGCGTTCCATCACCTTGCCCAGAAAGGGCAGCAGGGAGATGGGGCGAAAGTTGGACGAGATAGAAGGGTCCGAGCCGGGTTTCTTCAGCAGTGGTACTATGGTGGCTGCTTTTAGTACCGGGGGCACCACACCCTGTGCCAAGGCGCTGTTGAGGAAGGCAATCGGGGGATCAGGGCAGCTAGAATAGATTTGCTGTAGGATGCGAGCGGGGCAGACATCCCCCGGGGACCCTGATTTAACTTTGGGGAGAATCGACAGAAAGGATTCCTGAGTAAGGGGAGGGATGACAGTGAGATGATTTTGTACTGGGGGGGGGAGGGATCGACGAAGGTAGGCGAGGGTAAAGGGATATTGGCCTTGATATTGGTGATCTTATCCACGAAGTAATTGTTTAATTGGTCGCAGAGAAGCTGGGAGGGAGGGATTAGGGGCGAGGCTCGATCTGAGAACGCCAGGTCGTTTACGATGTCAAAGATAGCCCTGGGTTTGTTGGCGGCCGACATTATTCTCGTAGAGAAGTAGTCGGTCTTTACAGCTAGAATTGCTGATTTGTAATCAGCCAACAGTGTCAGAAAGTAGGTTTTTAATAACGGGCAGTAGTCCTTCCTCCACTGCCTCTCCGCCCTCCGGACGCCCAGTTTGAGTTCTTTTAGATGGTCGTTAAACCATCGGTTAGAGTCCTTAAGCCGGCGGATGGAGATGCGTCGTAAGGGGGCCTCTGAATCACAGGCTCCAGCCAGCCAGGTGTTAATGGCCTTGGCCTGTGAGGCCGATGATAAGCCAGAGAGGGGGGGGATGGAATTGTGAAGCAGGGAGGTCAGGGAGGGGAGATCCAACCTGTTCCAGTTCCGCGCCCAGGTGTTTTTGGCAAGCGGGGTTTTGGGGGACAAGTTGTGGGGAATGGAGAAAGAGATGAGGGCATGATCGGACCAAGGACAAGGGGAGACCGCCACCGAAGCCAGTGGGAGGTTAAGAGCCCAGACCTGATCAAGTGTGTGCCCGTGAAGATGAGTGGGGACAGAAATGTGTGGGACAAAGTTGAGGGAAGACAGAGATTCAGTAAATTCTTTTGAGGCGGAGCACTCGTGTGGGTCTGAGGGCCAGTAATTAAAATCCCCCAGCACCAAGACCGAGGCAAAGTTGACCGCCAGGTTTGCCAGCAGGTCTTGGAAGGCAGGTAGAAATGAAGGCGAGGGCTGAGGGGGGCGGTACATGAGGAGACAAGTGATGGGAGGGGCGGTCTGGAGGGAACGGGCCACCAGGAAGTCGACAGGGGCCATAGGGGAAGAGGGAAGTAACTGGAAGTGCAGATCTGACCTAGTAATTAGCGCGACCCCACCGCCCGCCCTGCCGGCCGGTCGATCGGCACGTAGGGCCACATAAGACGGTGGAAGGGTGGCCAGGAGAGCGGGAAGGGAGGTATCGCAGTACCAGGTCTCGGTCAAGAGCAGTAGGTCAGGTTTCTCGGTATCGAGTAAGACGAACAGCTCGTGGTGATGCTTGACCGCCGACCTGGTATTGAGTAGAATAACGGACAGAGCTGGGGTGGAGGGGGGTGGGTCAGGGCAGGGGAGGCAGGGTGGCAGGGGAGATTGCGGTGGGGAGTGCGGCAGTGCAGGGAGGGTGGGGGCAAGGTCCAATGAATCGACGAGTCTACGGACAGGGTTCGGAAGTGGCCAGGTGCCTTGGAGGGCGATAAGGTCTTTAGAGGAGTATGATATTATTTGAGCATAGCGTCGTGCCCCTTGCCCCGTTCGGCCGCGGACGGGCGCAGACGGGCTTGACTTATGCGCGACTTCGGCGCGAAGTCGGCGCTCCCGCTGCGCTCGTCCGCTGCGCGTTCTGTATTGACACATTAATAAGGGCGGCCGTAAAGGCGGGAAGGGGGCGTGGCCTGGATGTGGGCGTGGCCAGCCGGCAGGAGGGCGTCACGTGAGCGCTGGAACCGCTACACGGAGCCCTCGGTGTGGAAAGAGCAAATAGCAGCAAGGTACAGTTTTAAAACACAATTTTCCAGAGAAAAACACAAAGCGTCTCCCGGCTTCCGCCTCAGGAGCAAAGAACCAAGTGAGCGCTCGGTAGCTGGCGCTTAAGAAGGGCGGGAAGGGGGCGTGGCCTGGATGTGGGCGTGGCCAGCCGGCAGGAGGGCGTCACGTGAGCGCTGGAACCGCTACACGGAGCCCTCGGTGTGGAAAGAGCAAATAGCAGCAAGGTACAGTTTTAAAACACAATTTTCCAGAGTAAAACACAAAGCGTCTCCCGGCTTCCGCCTCAGGAGCAAAGAACCAAGTGAGCGCTCGGTAGCTGGCGCTTAAGAAGGGCGGGAAGGGGGCGTGGCCTGGATGTGGGCGTGGCCAGCCAGCAGGAGGGCGTCACGTGAGCGCTGGAACCGCTACACGGAGCCCTCGGTGTGGAAAGAGCAAATAGCAGCAAGGTACAGTTTTAAAACACAATTTTCCAGAGTAAAACACAAAGCGTCTCCCGGCTTCCGCCTCAGGAGCAATTGTACAACTGTCTGACAGTAAGGACATGTCTACTAAATAATATGGTTAGTGAAATAGAATACTTTTGTAATAGTTTTGTATTAATTCTTGCCAAGAAGAGGAAAGCAATACTGGGATTTTGACTCAGACCCCACAGTCAGTTTATGGAGTGGTCATGTTCATCACTTGGTATAGTGTACAGATAGGGTTTAATGAAGGGAAGGTTGTCATAATTGATACAGGATTAAGGAAACATATGGGGGAGAAGACAGTAGGGTTCAGCTTACACAAGGCCTTTCTGATATACACACTTTATAGTCTCCTTCTAATTTCAGAGGAAAAGTACTACCTCTGCATTCTGCATTGAGTACTGCTGCACCACAAGTCACTGGCTGGAAAAGTTAATTGCAACAAAATAAGTGGTGCTGAATGGATATTCACTCATCCATAACCCCTGCAGTTGTCGGAATACAGTGAATTCCAGATAAACGTCTTGCCTTAATGGTCCCTTAGTGCTTAAGAGATAGTCTTCCTCTTAGCATGTGTTATTTGTTATGGCTTTACATGTTCTAAGCAAACCAGAGATGTGAAATCTTACATACATAACAGTGAGAATGTTAGCACTAGTGTTTATTCATCCACAAACAAGCACTAGCAAAGTCAATAGACATGGCATTGGCTGCCAACATTTTGGGTTTAGTCGATGCTAATTTTGGTTTATTTATGTAAAACTTTAATAATGGGGTACCTGCAGGAACTCCCCAATATTGAAAAAAACACAACAGTGTTGAAAAGCAAAAGTATTTTTTTAAGTCTCAAAATTAACACATTGCCATAACAGTCCTTGGCACTAAAGAGCACTACTTTGTGTGTAGATGTGATACTTGTGAAAGCACATAATGCTGCCACTCACAATCAAGTTAGTCAATGGCTCAAGTCGAATGACCCACTGTCCATGCATTATGCTGTAGTTAGCGGAATAAAAAGACCAATGAATTAAAATAGCTAGGTCAAAATCCCTTAAAAATATGTCTTGATATGTTTTTACTTCAACCAAATACGGCCCGAATCAGGTTTCTTGCCCTTCTGGAAAAAGCACAGGCCCTAAAAACCAGCTTAGGAAAAGAACAAAACCACAAACACGCAGACAGACCTGCTTTGATTGGTAATTGCCCTCCATCGAGAATAATCCAAGGGATTTTCTCCTTCCTCTTGTGAGTGGCCCACCCACCATTTTGGCTCTCTCTTCTTATAAACCGGTGACTATCAGTGCTTGGTCCAATTGGGGCCAGTTTGTTGCCGTTTTTAGCGCTCTAAGACAGAATAATGTTTTCTGTGCATTCAGCGCTGGCCTGGAGAGCCTATTTTTGGAGTACCTCACTACCCTTCCAAGATTTTAATTGCTACTCCAATTTTATGTTGCCCTGAGGACGGTTTCACCACTATGAACGTGTTTCACCGAAACGCGCTTCGGAAAATTAGTTGCCGACTAAAAATGAATTGTGCGCATTAACTGCTCACTAAAATCGAATCTTAAGCTTTTTTGGATGAGATGCAACATTTCTAGAATTCGTTATACTTTGAATCATTCCAAGCAAAATTGAATTATCATGGATCTATTTAAATGTGGAGACATTTTGCCTATGCATTGTTGTTTTTAACCAAGTGGGTTGTATGAAAAAGTATGTGGTATGAGAAGTGTGTGGTGTTGGGTAGGTGATTAATTATTTTTTCTTCTAATTTAGTGAATTGTTTGCTATTTATGTAATAAGGGTTTGATATCTCAAAAAAAGAAAAAAGTGATTATGACCATAAATGAAGAAATAAAAATGAATGAGAAATTACATTTATGTAGTATGGGTTGTATTATGGCTCTATAATATTAATATCCAAGAATAGTTAGAGTTATACCCAGTATCAATATTAGGGAGTATTTAGAGGTGTTTTGTTCTTTTCTTAGTACTGTTTCCCCTGGTTCCTCGCTCCCTATCAGCCTCCAGGGGCCCTCTGTTTTGTTTAAAAGCCAGCTTACCAACATGATAAAGGATAGCTGGCGGTCTGTATCCCTCAAATCACCTATGGATTACAAGAGCGTTTTGGGGCAGCGATCAGTTCTGTGAGAATCACTGGAGTATATGTGGTTAGTTGATTCCAAACCTATTTTCATGCTGAACAGACACCCTGCAAGAACTCACACTAGACGCATTTTTATTTACCTACTCTAGTGTATATGATGTATATACTGGCAAATACAAAAATGAAATATATAGAGGCAAGGAAAGCAATTACGAAACTGAAAATTAAAATCAACTGTAACATTGTAATTGTATTGATGTTTCACAATAAAGTCTGTTCTCCAACCCTTCTCTAGTTGCCCCCAGCCGAGTTGTCGCAACACACAAAGGAATAAATAGTTTATTGTTTCCGTTAGGTATAATTGATACAATTTAATAATCACAGAAATGTATCAATATAACTTCTTAAAGTAGCCATTCCGATTCTAAGTATTTTAACTTCACTGACCACACTAAAGATCGTTGAGCCCTTTATGTGCTTCTAGAATCTGTTCCGCGCTATATTAGTTTTGTGCTGGTTATTCTTCCGACTGCTACCCTTAGAGCAGAATTTTGTATGTCAGATATGTTCCAAGGAGTTTTGGCCTTTGCCTGCTTTTTAATTATTGCTCGGTTGTTGTCCCCTTTCTCTAACACCAATGTAGTGTATCAATTAATGTGTCCCACTTTAATTGGAGCGCTTTGCCTGTTAGGAGCTCTCTGTGGCGGGGCTGTTGACTAAGGGATTGCTTTCATTTGCTAAAATCAAGCTGAAGAAACATTGACCCATTTTAATCTCCTTATTAGCGTTTTGGTTTCTTCCCCCGTTGAGGTTCTCGGTGACTTAAGCTGACAAGTACTAAGGCGTTCGAGTTTTAGTTATTATTATTATTATTTTTGGGGATTTATTGGGCGCATGGCTGCCCTAAGGCTTCCTAGCGCTAAGAGACACGTAGTTGGTTGATGTAGGATCAGCATTAAAGATATTGCTTGAACAGCCATGTTTTAATTGCCTTGCGGAACTGCAATTCTTTGTCCAGTATCCGATATTCCCGTGGTAAAGAGTTCCAGAGTTTGGGAGCAAGGTGAAGAAGGATCTTCCTCCCCACCTCTCCCTCCTGGCCTTTGTTGATTTTAGAAGTTCCTTAGAGCTTGAACGCAAATGCCTGTTTGGAATGTAAGGGGATACTAGACTCTTGATTTTCCTGGGACCCCTATTATGTAAAGCTCTGTGGGTCATGACCAGAGTCTTGAATTTGATTCTGGGCTCTACTGGGAGCCAATGTAGCCCCTTTAGGGGATTTTTTACCAACTCCTGTGTCGGAACATTGCACAGCAGCCTTGCTGCAGCGTTCTGGACCACCTACAGTCTGTGGGTCACATATTTTTGTGCCCCCAGGAATAATGAGTTTCCATAATCCAGTCGCGAGGTAACCAAGGAATGGACGGTCTTCCTGAGCTGTATAGGGATCCTATCCAGGATTTTTAGGAGACTTCTAAGTAGTCCAAAACAGGTAGCTGCGACTTTCTTAGCCTGCGACACCATAGAAAGATCCTTTTCTAGCCAGAAACCTAGATTCATAATTATTTCTTTAGGTATGGGTGGGCTGCCCAGGCATGCAGGCCAGTTTATGGAGGGCCTGGGAATGTCCTTGTTCCCGAGGATCATTAACTCTGTTTTGTCCCCATTTAATTTTAAACAGCTTTTTGTCATCCACTCCTTGACTTTTTTCAGATAATCTCTCAGCGTCCTCGCTGTTTTTTGGGTCCAAGGAGATCACCAGCTAAGTGTCGTCCGCATAGGACGTCATGGAAATGTTGCACTCTTGGACAATCTTACCAAGTGGTTCCATTTATACGTTGAATAGTGTAACAGGGGTTTAATAATAGCATGTTTCAATGAGGCTGGGACTATGCCCATCTCCACAGACTGGAGCATTCTCGATGGAAGGTGATCACTTTCAGGGTGCATTATGACCGTAAAGGCCTCTAGAGACTGCAGAAAGAGCTTGCTAACAAAAGTATAGTCGAATGTTGAACACCCCTAAATGTATCTGAAGGGTCAGGCGGCAAACCGTCTGGTGGCCGAAAAAACTGAAATGAAGTCAGATTGTAGGTATTCAAGAGTCATTCATTTTCCTAGTAAGAGAATCTGTGACAATGAGTTGTGTATCCGCTGACTGTACAGCTAACTTAGCCATGTTAAATTCTCATGTTAATATTACTTTGTGGGTTGAAAATCTGCAGAAGGGGTCATCGAGTGCCTCACAAAATCCTTCTACTGTAGATGTCTTGTCAAACCTATACCGATTTAAATAAACATTGATTAGTAGGGAGCTCAGAAGTTGCTTCAATGGTAAATGGTAAAAACTCAGCTCCCCAGAGTGTGTGGTAGAAGGTTAGTGGGAGGGGGATGAAGGACGCCTTGTCCATACTCTTGCTCTAAGCTTTTTTTCTCGCCATCATGCCTTTCGTGCCTGCTCACTGGCCCCTCCCCTCCCTGGCTCTGTGTTCCTAATAATCTAATGGCTCCTGTCTTTTATGCCTTAAAGGTTTGTTTTCGGGGCCTTCTCATCCTTGCCCCTTATGCCTCTTTTCTCAGCCAAGCAGGCCCTGAATATTCTTCACGCCCACTTGTTATGAAAATCCATTTTCTTTAAGGACAAGACCTGTTTGGGGTCCTCTCTTTGTGCGTATCGAGGACCACTATTTTTTCTGCATACTACCCAAGGTCAGCAGTCGCTCACGATAACCGACAACTGTCTGAGCGCTCCCGAAGTGCAACGTTACGCTCCATTACATAGCACAAATCATCCTTTGCTGATTATTGTTGGGTCTTACTCTGCTTCATAAAGAGAGCAGGTTACAATCAAACTACACTCTTAATAAAGATGCATAAGCGCGCTGATTCAGGCTGCGTGCCCATTTGCAACATGATATTACTTAGGGGCAGAGTCAGATGGCCATCATAATTGTGGCAGCCTGTGTGCACCCACAATATACCTCAATAATACAGAAATCCACTGTATGCCTTCAGCGTCCCTCACCTACATCAGCTCCTTTCCTTGAGAAGTAGACCATTATGGAGCAGTCCCCATGAGCACCAAGCACTGTCAAGAGTAATAAGCTCTATACAAATGTAAATAAACTGGAGCACACTTCCTTCTGTGTCGTGCCTGGCCAAAATCGGAGGAGAGGCTTCAGTATGCCCACCCTCTCCCCCGTCCCGTCTCAGCTGCTTTCATCAGCTTGCACTGCAACAAGAACTCCGAAACGGGCATAGAAAAATGTACAGGAATATTAAAATGCTTTTGGTTCAGCATGCACTGAAATGTGTTTGTACAATTTCTTTTTCAATAACTTAAAATGGGGCTAAATGATTGCTTTAGTCATCGTGTCTTCATGTCACAGCTGTAAAAAGGCTTTCAAAGTAGCAACCCTTGATAATTCACTATCATCTTTTGACATCCAATTGTATTTGAAAATGTCATCCCCGAAGACATCCGATCCTTCAATCCTATTCTTCAAAACACCCAAAATTGGCTCTCACACAACCACCTCAAACTTAACCCTCAAAAAACAAAAATTCTCATTATCGCCCCCACCCAACCAGATAAACTCTACAAGCGATTAGATCAAGCAATAAACAGCATTCAATTGCACACCACAAATCATTGAGTCAGCAAGATTGCTAGGAATAATCCTCAACAAAAACCTTAATATGTAGGAGCATATCAGTGCCACCACTAAAGGAATAAATCTACAATTGAACATACTATGAAAACTAAAACCTTTCCTCCCTCAAAACGACTTCAAGTCGGCTGTGCAAGCACTCGTGATCCCAAGATTGGAATATGGAAGCGCTACTCTCTCAGGCCTGTCTAGAGCCTCAGCAGTCCTGTTAAGGGCCTCACTCAACTCAGTGGCAAGGCTCATCACGGGGTCAAAAAGGTTCAATCACATCTCACCTGACCTGAAATCCAACAACTGGCTCTCTTATGAAGCAAAAATTCAACTAAGAATTGCATGCATGACACAAAAAGTCTGAATTTCAACACCCTAAGTTATCTCACCAACAAGCTTGAGCTGTCTGGAGGCTCTAGGTCCGCTAAAAGCGCCAGCACCTTTCTGCTAAAGCCACAATGTTCCAACAGGAAGAAAACCTACACCCGAGATTTCGCGGCATCACCCCCATAATCTGGAACTCCCTCCCCACTGAAATAAGACTGACTCCCTCCATTACCTCCTTCAAGAAATAAGTCAAACTCCTGTTAATGAACAAATTCTGGGTATAGATCATCAGAATTCCGCCTCCTGAGCTTTTTGTTCTCCGACCCGTATGTACTTTTACTATGCTTAAAGATCTGTAAGTAATTGCCTCATTTTCTTGTAAAGTGCACTGATACCCGCAAGGGTCACGTTCGCGCTATATAAAACATTTCAAATAAAATAAATGGTTTACAGAGTAGACCACAGTTCAGCTGAACACATTTAGCATGCCATGGCTTTAAGGTGCATTGGCGTTATATACAGTAGACCAATTTAGATCAAAGCATGCCTCTAACAAATCGGAAGATACTCAGAAGTACACCAGAAGAAGAACGTTTGCAATACCTCTCTCAACCTATGAGACTCAGAGTATGGAGTGGAACGCAGATAGAAATTATTGCAGGGTAAATATGTGTCATTGCAGGAGGTTGTCTCTGCAGGATTGTTGTGCACAGTGGGTATGTTTCACTTGGAAGGGCGTTTGAATTTGCAGTAGTTGTCTATGGAGGGTTGGGGTTGGTGGTGGTGGATGCATCTTTGAACATTTGTGCATCTACCCTCTTTAGAATATGAACCTCAAACAGCTGATCCAGGAAGATTCTGCTCTTCACTTCGCCAGCACCCATAAACTGATGCAGGAGCGAAAGAGGAAAGGAGAGAAAAGATAGCAAGAGGACAGACTATTAGAAATTAAAGTAGGAATTGCATAAAAGCGAGAGGAAAAGTAATGCAAGTTAAAAGTATATTATCAAAATTATATGAAATGAGAAACCACAGGCCAGGGGACAAGAGAGATGAGGGACTAGAAAAGAATAAGCATTAAAAAGTAGTAAAGAAGATAGATGACCATTTAGTATGCAAGTGATGGGCCTTAATCACAGAATTATACACAGATCGTTATGTGTTCCTTAAAATCACAGAATATGATACCATAGTAACAGCTAAGTAGGTTAAAGCACATGCTTGCAATTTTTTAATCACTGGTTGCAATCAGTGTATTGATAAGTGGGTTAATGCTCCTACTGCATGGACATTTATTAAACCTTCGTACCACGGGTTCCAATTTTAGGGCAGTACCTCCATATCAGTAGTGCACTGACAATATGATCTGTATACCAGCAACGTTCTGGGGTTAAAGCTTAAGAACAAAATACACATTGAAACGTTTATTTTCAAAATGTACAAATATCACACCCAAATGCACCTCCCCATACTGCCAACACATATTTCCAGTTGCAAATTATTCATTTTGTTAAGCAATTCAATAAAACATTTCAATAAAAAAAATAGTAATGTGTTACGACCATCTTTCTAACTGATATAGGTAGTATGTTGGACAAGTGGATTGCTTTACAGGACAAGCAGGTTTCAGTAACATTTTGCCCCATGGACAAGTACATTTATTTAAAAATTCCACACCCCTGTCCCACAATCTGGACTGGTCTCACTGCCCAGGGTTCCTGCAGGCAGGCCATGTCCCTGGTTTTTATCAATGTGAGAGAATGTGCTTTAGGCCTGCGACTTCCAGGATATTAAAGTGAGCTCACTCTTACGTAGCCAGGCACTACCTTTATTCTTGTGGCCACGTGAGAAATAGTTAGCCTTCTTTACAGTTAGTGTTGGCGCAATCCAGCCTCAATCTTCGTCTGTTTTTGGCGACTGTTGGATAGAGACAATGAATTTACCTTTTTGATTCCTTTTAAAGTTAATACACAACTGGACATTCTTGTAAGGGATCTGTTCTGATGCACCACTTACTCCCTTCAAGATGCTGGTGGTTGAAAGTTAAGTGGTGTTCATTTTATGTTATATTATTATTATGTTGATTTGTGTAGTGCATCAATCCCCCAAGAGGGTATTCAGAAGCTTGGGCAAGGTGTTTAGGTGTGTGGCCCCAAGGTGCTTATAGGAAGAGCCAGGTCTTCAGCTTCTTGTGGAACTCAATAAGTGAGGAGGAAGCTCTGATGTGTTGAGAGAGGTCGTGACAATGTCTTGGGTGCTAGGTAGGAGAATGAGCGACCTCCAGATTTGCTTTTGTGGATGCGGTGTGTGTGTGAGAGTGAGGCAGAGTGTAGGTGTCTGGTGGGTTGGTGAAAGTGTATGCTACTGTTCAGGTCTTCTTTTATTGTGTTGTGTAGGGCTTTGTATTTGTGCGTGAGAAGTTTGAATTGGCTGCGCTTGTGACTGGGGAGCCAGCGAAGCTCTGAGATGCGGTGTGATGTGTCTGAGGTGTGGGAGGTAGAGTATGATTATTGCAGCTGTGTACTGGATAGTTTGGAGTCTTTGTAGTTGTTGTTTGGAGATTACAGCGTAGAGAGTGTTGCCGTAGTCTAACCTGCTGGTGATCAGTGCTTGTATGACGGTCCGTTTGGTGTTCTGAGGCAACTATTTGAAGATCTTTTGCAGCATGTGTAGGATGTGGAAGCAGGAGGTGCACACTAGGTTGACTTGAGTTGTCATGTTGAACTTTTCATCTAGGATGATCCCTAGATTTCTTGCGTGGTCTATGGGTGTGGGAGTTGGTCCTAGCTGCGATGGCCACCAGGTGGAATCCCATGGGGAGATCTTGTTGCCGAAGACCAGTACTTCCGTCTTGTCAGAGATGAACTTCAGACAGTTGATTTGAATCCAGTCTGCTACCATGGTCTTGCAGTTGGTGAAGTTGGTTCTGGTAGTGTTTGTCTTCACCGTCAGAGAGAGGATGAGTTTTGTGTCATCGGCGCAGGAGATGAAGGTGATGTCTTGTGATCAGATGATATTGGCGAGTGGTGTCATATATATGTTGAAAAGCATGGGGCTGAGGGACGATCCTTGTGGGTCACCACATATCAGTTTGTTGGTCTCTGATGTGAAGGGTGGCAGCCTATCCTTTTGGGTTCTTTTTCATGAGAAAGGAACTGGCCGGTTTGAGAGTGGATCCTTTCGATGCCTATCTTATGGAGTCTTCTGATGAGGGTGGTGTTGGAGAAAGTATTGAAGGCTGAGGAGAGGTCAAGCAGGATGAGGGCGCTCTTTCTCCTCGGTCTAGGATGTTTTGAATGTCATCGGTGGCTACGAGGAGAGTTCTTTTGGTGCTGTGATTCTTTCTGAATCCTGATTGTGTGTTGTCTGGAAGATGGTGAAGTCCAAGGTGGGTTGTGACTTTCTTGTGAATGGCATTCTCAATCCCTTTGGCTGGATAGTGGAGCAGGGAGATGGGACGGACGTTGTTCAGTTGATTCGGGGGCAGCTGTTGGCTTCTTGAGGAGGGCGTTGATTTTTACAAGTTTCCATTCACCCATAAAGTGGCAGGCATGATGGAGGTGTTGATGATGTGGATCATGGTGGTAGTGATTGACGATGTTCCCAGGTTGTAGATGTGGTGGGGGCATGGGTCCATTGGGGTCCCTAAATGAATGGTCTGCAGGATTGCTGCGGTGTTGTTTCTGAGGAAGGTTATCCATTCGGTCAGGTGGCAGTCTTGGTTGGTCGTGGGTAGGTTAGCGAGGAGTTCATTATAGGGCTCAACAAAATTCACATGCATTGTTGAGCAAGATTTATTCAGGACACACTATTTTTAGGGACTACCAAGTTGAAAATCCTCTAACTTCAGTCACAGAATAAAAAGTACATTTTAGGAAGACAAGTTGACTTTTGACCTCTGTATCTAAAAGCAGAGCAAATGTGACAAGATAATAAAGATGCCTTTAAATCTTGTTGCTCACAAAGTGAAAGAGCAAAAAAATGCCTTTAAATCTTGTTATCTTGTCACATTTGCTGGCTTTCAGAGACAGAGGTCAAAAGTCAGCTTGTAGTTCTACATTTATTTTTCTTTCTGTGAATTATAAAATTTCACCTTTCATTGTTTCCTACTGGCGTACGTCGCAAGTACGTTTGTATCCTGTATTTCTTCACCCATTTCAAATGGGGCTTTGGATTGGAGAACAGCAGCCAATCAGCTCATAGGAACGTCACCACTGACGTTCCACCAATGAAGTGGACAGCACCATAGATGGCAGGAAGTGCCGCGAAATTTGTGTGCACAAAGCTCCTGCAAACTACTACCTTTAGGTAGTGTGGCGCTTCTTCACTCCTGCTGTTTGCCCATTCGTGCTGCCTTTTCTTCTTAGAAAGCTGTCCTTTGCGTGATGCCTCGCTGTGAAGGATTTCGCCTCGGAGCATTTTAAAATCACCAACAGGTAAGTCAGATCTGAGGTAAGAGAAAGCGAACAGACAGTCCTTCTTCCCAGGGCATCTGCTTGCCTGAAAGAAGTCTGTTCACTTTCGGTTTCACAGCATAGTGAACTTCGCATACTCCCTGTATCCTATTTTTGACGGTCTCACTTAATGTATCCCCTTTCTTTAGTACTATCATTTATTTATTTGGGAGTTTTATACCCGCCTGCTAGTAAACGTTTGTTTACTTCACTGGGCAAATATGATTTAAGCCTGGCACCCTCAGGCATAAAACACCCTAATTAAAGCCCCCTACAACATCCATTGCACAACTGGCACAGGCTTTGCATCTTCAGGTTTAGCTCCCTACTCTAACCTCAGCATCCCAGTCCCTCACCTAGATATGGTGCAAGGCTGTCCTTTTTAGAGAGGCACCTCCAAATACAGCCCCTTTCTCCAAACTTCATACTCCTGGGAGCTCCGATAGACATGGGACAGACTTGGCATCTTGCGCCAGAGCACCCCTAAATACAGCAACATACTATAATGTACCACCCAGGGCACCCTTCTACATGTTTTTTTTTTTGTTGCTTTTTTTTTTTTTGCAGAGTTTTATATAGCGTGAACTTGACCCAAATCCAATCGGGTATCAGAGCGCTTTACATAGCATCAGTTACGTTACATGTATGTATGTATATGTACTTATATAGCGCCGAATCACCCCTGGGGGTATCTCAGCGCTGTACTCATACCGCTGAAGGAACCCTTCCTGGCTTTCCGTGTGAAGTGTCCACTCCTGGGCACCCCCATGGTGAAGCCAGACATCCCAGCGCTGTTGGGGCCGTTGTGGAGATTAAGCAAGCTATTGCCCAGAGTTGCAGCGTGGGACCCATGATTAGAATAGGCACTGAGGCGAGAATATCCGGTCCGAGGAATTTATAGCCCGAGACCCTGCCGCGGCGGGAATCGAACCCTGGTCCCGGACCAGTGCTCTGCATCGAGATCTGCCCATCTAACCATTGAGCCACACTTCTCCACATGAGGACACACATTCATTTTTTGTAAGGCACGAGGAGATTAAGTGATTTGCCCAGAATCACAGGATGTTCGGCGTCATTCCCGAACCTTGAACCCAGTTCCCCAGGTCCGAGGTCGAGCGCCCTAAACGTTAGGCCAACTCCTCTCCCCTAATGTGGTACATGTGGTATACAAATGACATTTTTAGGCACGGCAGCTGGGACATTAACCTCCTAGGTCATATATCCGAGACACTGGGTATCCTTTGGCCTATTGTTATATTTTCAAACTTGTACCCTTCAGAAGCAAATCACTAGCATTATGATAAAAATGCAGGGTCTAGAGCACCACAGAAGTAGGAAGTTCCTTTTCATCGGCTGTGAAGGAGAAAGCCTTCAGCCTCAAAGTCTATCCCAGAGATGAACTCGTCACAATCACTACCCCAGAGGAGCGACCTGCTTCACCCGATCCCAGAAACCCTGGCCACTACCATTGTTCCAAAGAGGACACCTGCCTCACTCCCAGGTCCAGAGACATCTTAAGGATTTTGGGGGCCCTGGGACAAACAAATTTTGGGGGGGGGGGGGGCTGTTCAGAACAGCTTTGAATTTATGATCCAGTTTCAGCTCTTTCATGCCCTCTTCGGCCTGGCCACTGACCGTGCACCGGCACACTGGTCCATATTCTAAATGTGTTGACATTTAATATTCAGGGATAGTGACGTGTGTATTCAATATTGTAACACAGCAGCATCTCACTAATATTACTGCAAATAATCTCTGTGACACCCTCCCATTTGTCGTATGTGCAGTGCTGTTTTGTTCTAAAATAAACTTTTTTATGGGTGTTGCATGAAACTTAAACACAATTGTCTGCAAAATGTCTTTAGTAGATCTTCACACATCACCACAGTAAAAATAAATTAAAGTTAAATGCTATCTGTTTAAGAAGGATTCTAGATAGTCAGGGTAAGACTTTCTCCAGAACAGAGCTGGCTCTATCAGGGGTCCCCCTTAATGGCTGGGGCCCTGGGCCAGAGCCCACGTTGCCCATGTCTTAAAACGTCTCTACCAGGGAAGACACCTGCTAGAACCTGTGTATCAAATAAACTGCTTACCTCAATGCCTGGCAGAGGGAGTCAACCGCTTTTTTTTACACGGAGAGAGAAGCTGTGATAGGATGGACAGTGCAGGAATGGGGAGTTTTATCTGGGATGTGAGAATGGGGCAGTGCTGCTTAGGATGGCCAGAGTTGAAATTGTTTTTTTTATGCCATTGGACAGTGCTTCTCAGCGGAGAGCATGGTCTTTGAATGGTACTCATTTTATTGACCACAGAAGTTTCCTTGAGGAGGCTTTGCAAGAATTAGGTGTAGAACCAGTAACAATGTGCACACATTTTAGCTTGAAAAATTTAGTTTTGAACTGTGTAGTAAGCCTCTGTCATTTAACCGCACCAACTCGCAAACCTGCAGTTTTCTAAACACTCTTACTGTGTTTAACATTATTAGCCGGATATGGACTGGGAAATGCGGATGACGGTCGATTATGTAGAATACCAGGTTCCAGAAATTTTTGTCAGGTGGTGGTGGGCCCGACATCTAAATAAATTCAGCTAGGGGGGCTCAACCTAAAAAAGTTTGAAGACCTCTGCTATATATGGACTTGATTCTGGTTATACATGGAGCAAACATTAGGCTACTAAATAAAGAGTTTTTTGTACAGCAAAAATAGTAAACTTGCAGGTTTGAAGGTGCTCTCTTATGTAAGAATAATAAAAAAGGAGGCTTCATAAGACAACATTTTTGCCTAGGATCACACAATTTGAGACCAGTTCACGGGTCAAGTACATTACAGTTAGGTCGAATAGATTATTAGTTACTAGACCTGCAGGTCTAGTAAAAGTTTTATGATTTTTCAAGCCCTGCTTTTGGTTGGGTTGGTGTGTGAAGTTGCTGTAGATGTTTGCGATTTTGCTATTGTTTAAAATGTGGAGATTTTTCTCAGGCTCTACTGTTCTTCATTCGATATCCCACTGTGCAAATGCATACTTTTCACAGAGAACTTTTACATAGTAGACCATCTGGACAGACTGCTCCTGTTGATTATTTGCATCATGTAAGTTGTTAGACGTCTTATCTGGGACAGGTTGTTGGGGTGTGCTCAGTTGTCTATTATCAGCTCCTCCTTGGCCTGTGTTCACCTTTGGTGGACTATGAGATGATTTTCCCTGAGTCTCTGAATCCTTAGTTGTGGTGGCTTTTACTGGCTAGTCACTCTGCTGTTGTGAATTTTGTAACTCGTAAAATGTCGGTAAAGGTTTGGGATGGTTTCATTAATTTGAAACACCCTGAATTTCAGTTTACTTAATGGCTGTGTTCTTTATAAATATGTCACTCCGTGGTTGCTTCTCAAGAAATATTGAGGAAAGTTTGAGATGTGATTTGTTAGAGGTGGCCTGATTGCCTGCCTTTGAGGCTGTCTGCCAGGCAGTCAGACTGATTTGAATTTTATTAAGTCTATTTTTTCCTCTACTTTAGGGTTTACCTGTAGATGGTGTGATTTGAGGAACAGGACTGGTTGTCAGCACACTCTGTTGTGTTTGTATACATTCCTGGTGTTAGTTTGGATTGTTCCTGTGTTTTTGGAACCTGGACCCTGCGATCTTCCATTTCGGAGGGTCTTTTGATGTCTTTACCAGATTTTATTAAACCAGTGTGGTCCCTGCCATTTAATTTATCCAGCCCTGTGAACTGCTGTGTCACTAGACATTTTTGTTGAAAAATTCGATTTATTTGAATTGTCCACCAGCAGTGTCAATAGTTCAGGTACAGTGCAAAGTTTTTCCACTATGTGTGTACCTGCACCGTTATTTGTCCCACTAAGATAATGGAATGCGCTCAGTTAGATTCTACTTACCAATTTTTTATGTCAATGTTGGTAATAAAGGTTGTCAGTGATTGCATCAAATCTATCAGAAATTCCAGTATATGGGATTTTAGCGCATTTGTTGCTGCAAGAAGGGTTGAGTTAATTGATATGAGCATTGTTTCGGTTGATGCATTCCGGGTAGATTTAAGATCACTCACCAAGTTTGTGGCCCCTATTGCTGTTTTTTTTTATTGCGTATTCAAACAATTTAAACAGTTTGACATAGAAATAAAATAGGAGTGAACATACATCGTTCTAGGGTATATATACATAATCATTACAAACATGTGATGTGTCTCCAATAAGTCCTGGCACATTAATCCTACGCATAACAGTGCTCCACTGTAATCTATAAATGGGGTAATAACAGGGAAAGGGGAGGATAAGGGGGGGAAGCCCATAAACAACAAAAACAGAAAACAAGGGAGGGGTATGTGTATGTGCATACCCGCATAGGCCCGTTTGTTTGCCTCCTCTCCTACCAAGTTGGATAGGAAATGGTGTCTTCTCCAGGTCTGTGCCCTACATCCCTTCACTCCCCAGGTTGTTTGTAGAACAATGTGTCTTGCTTTGTTGGCGCCCGGTTTCTTCTAGAGGGACAACTCCAAAGACCAGTATGGGGATGACGTGTGGGTGGAGGGAGGGTCGCCGATAGGTCCCGCCGTAATGACTGACATCATATGGGTCGGTTGATGGTGGTGTGAACAACAACTATTAAGCCCTGTGGATCTAGGAGGCACGGCTTTAGCTGTGCGGGCATTAGCATGCATGTGGGTGCGGGCGTGCCAGAGGGGGAAAGGTATGGGAGAGGTGGAGGGGGTATTGCTGTTTATTTAATGTCTTCTAGTCGTTTGCATCGGAGTCATTTAACAGGAAACTTACTGAATTTGTAAACTGGTTTACTTGGTGAGAAACTGTGTGATGTGGAGGAGGGTGTTCTGTTAGGCAAAGACTTGTCTGCTATAATCTCCTCTTCTTCCCTCTTACTGTTTTTTCAGGTTTGTAAGGGTGGTTGTCAGAGTTGAGTCAGTCATTGAGTCCAGGGTTGAGGAGAGCTCAATGACTAGCCTCATGGCTACCCTCCTAGTGGTTCTTCTGGGACAAGGTTGGAGTGCCTGCTGGGGGGGGTGTGGGGGGGGGGGGTGGAGTGTTGGCTACTTCTATTAGGCTGGATGTCCTTTGGGTATTAGCGCCCGGGGTTATTAGGGATGGATCATCGGGATTCTGCTTGTTGGTTTTTAAGAAGAACTGTTTAATAGACGTCGTGTCCAACTTTAGTTTATCTTGCCCTTGCAGAACCCCGCCTTCTGCGGTTAGCAGAGTCTGTTTTACCTTAGTGAGGGCCTTTGTACTTGGGCTACACAATAGTGTAAGATTAATTTCCCCATGTTTAGCACTTTTTTTGCATTGCGTTTTTATGCCGCATAATGAAAACACTGTGAAACAGCTTCCAATTTTGTGCAAAGTTAGAGCCGGTTTTTGTCTCTCTGTGTCCTCTGGTTTATTGATGAGTGTAGTGACCTCCTAGTGTTAGTCATTAAGGCACTAAGAGCAACATGGCAAACACAAGGAGATGATAAACGGAGCGCTGAAACTTTTCAGACACTCACCCTAGTCACAGATCTGGGTTGAATCCATCATCGTTCTTTAGCTCACTTTGCCACCCCAGTTCAGATCCAGCCATATGCAAATCGTCTTGACCCTGTGCCTCATGGGAACAGTCCAGACTGAACTGCCAAGCCAGGTCTTCTTTGGACCAGAAAAAGCATCCTGGGACCGGTTACGGGGTGACACTCTGTGCACAGTAAGACCAAAATGACCATTAATATAAGCTGTAACGTGTGAGGAAGTAAAAAGGCACAAGCACAGAACGACACAAGCACAGCGCAACATTGCACAGCTCAAGCACAGCACTAATCAGCACAGCATTACACACGTGGTTGAAGGAGTGTTTCTGGTACCTGCAAGCTGCCTGATGGATCCTCTCCTTTTGGCGAGCTGCCCGTAATTTTGCCAGCAACTACTTACTGTGAGTGCTTTACTCCTACTGGGCCCCCTTCATGGTGGTGGGCAGAGCAGTAAAGGTGGATGGCTTGTTAAAACAGTAGCACTCGAGGCACTATGAAGGATCCCCTATGTTAGATGCAGTAGTAGGCTGCAGGTGGGCATTGTACGGTGGCAGTGAGGGAGGAAGGGACTGGAATTCTGAGAAACTACCCCAACTAAAGAAGAGGTGGGTTAAGGTAGAGTAAAGGTGGAATGAGGAAGAATTGGGAGCGAGGAAAAAGACAGGCAGGTCTCGACACAAGCCAAACCAGCTTCTAAGCTGGCTATTTCTGCACTCCGACAGGTGCTGCACTTTCAGTACCTATTGCACTCCTTGTGCTCCACACAGCTTTCACCTCCTTCTCTTTTGTCAACCTCCTCGACCTCTGCTGATCCAAGACCCCAAAAGTTAATGGGAGCCACTGCCAATGGGTATGCGTGCTCCGGGCGAGATGAAAGCGAAATCAGTATAGGGGAAAACCAAAGGGCTGATGCGGAACGGTTTGTATGCCCGTACCCATGCCTGCGCCATAGTCCTCAGTCTCACCTCTGCTACCTCTAACCACCCAAAGCTCCTTCCTTCCTGATCCCAAAGGAGCCTGTATGAGTTTCTAAGATGACCTCTCGATCTAATATCTTAGCTTGAACAACAGTGTGTTGTTCCTAATTGAAGAAGTTGACCTCTGCATGTCTCCATGCTCAGTAAGTTGTTGAGTCCCCAGCCAGCAGATAAGACTGGACTGATTCAATGGAACCTGTCTGTGTGCCTTCGTAAAATGCTCTGCTTTGTATGCGTCAAATCTCCAAGAAACTGATGCTCCTCTTCTCTAATACTTATCTGTACCCAACCTAAATACGTTTTTCTAATTATTTTGAAAAAGGCAGACCTCACACAGAATGATGGCATTAACAGAACATGTTCATCTTGTTGCACCTTTACAAGATTTTATAATGCAATACATGTTAAACATATATGTGAATAATAAATGCACTTAAAACTACAATAAACCAAAAGGTTACATGGTATACCAAAAAAGCTCTCAGATAAACTTTGTCTAGCTTAACCAAGAGAGTGAGATTTGCTATCATTTACACTATATTGTGATAATTTAGCATGCATGCAACTGAAAATGGCGAAGCAAAAACTTCTGTACCAGCCAGTGAGCTGGATCGGGGTAAGGAGGATGGGTTGTACTGCTACTCTTAAGCAAAAAAAAAAAAAAAAAGCTGACCTGGGTGAATACCTCACAAATATTTGCTGATTACTTCTCAAATACCACAAACATTTACTGCCTAGCCATATTCACTATCCAATTTTGAGCAAAGTCAAGTAAACAAAAAACAGCGCGCCAAATAAATGTAACCAGGAAACCACTCAGACACAAGTCACTGAACCGTGATTCAACGAGATCATGCACGAAAACATTATAATAATTTGTACTATTTGAAAGTGTCTAAACTAACTTTAGAAGGAAACTTTCAATAAATACCACATCAAACAAGACCCAACCATTACCTGTACACGGTCTAAATGACGCAAGACTGATAAAGCTATCTTAACATCGAACTCTACTGTACGATTTGAAACAATGACCTTGCATTGTGGCTGAGGAAGGACACTACACAGCAAACGCATACATTCTATTTGGAAGGAAAAACTGAAAAGTTTATATGAAAAATTTGCTAATCATCTATTCAAAAGCAAGAAAAAAAAAAACACGTGTCGAGCAGGCATCTTAAAGACGGGGACCAGATTCCCGAATACAGCCCATTAGAAGACAGGTTGTTACTGGACCCTATTCCAGGGAAGGCACTGTCCTATACATATACAAAAAAAAAAAAAACATAACTCGCCAGACTTACTAATAAAATTGCGAGAGGCGCGGGAATCCGAGGTGGGATTACTAGAGGATGATGACTGGGCAGAGACAGTGCAGAGTCCTAGAGAGGTGTCAATACGGACACGATTTAGGTCAGTCCAGCTGAGGATGCTGCACCGGTCCTATTACACCAGCACACTAATGTTTAAGATAGGGCGCATTTCCACGGAGGAATGTCAGAGGGGCTACACTCAGAGGGGAAATTTTTCCATATCCTATGGGACTGTCCGATTATCCAAGTTTACTGGAAGAAGGGGATACGGGTAATGTCGGTAGTGCTAAAACAAGAAGTCCCCCTGGATGCTAGGTGGCATATATTGTGTGCATCTGGGGAACAAAACTGGCCCAAATATTAAAAAATATGGTTACAAGCGGCGGCAATGGTCGCCATACGGAATGTGGCGAGACATGGGGGGGCACTCAATCCCCTAAAGTATCTCAATGGAAACAGACATGGACTGGTGTTGTGCGGCTGAAAGGACAATTTATGAAAGCAGGGGATGCCCCAAGAAATGGGAGAAAATTTGACAGCTATGGGTAGACTATAGGGAGTACGGGGGTACTGAATAGTTAAGTGGGGGGGCGCTGGGATGGAACCGAAGCTACAGGTGGACTCCGGCGGTATGATGACTACTATAACATGTTTACGAGTCGCAGATTGTGGAAATCATCGTGAAAACATGTACCTCAAAATATGCATATGTAACAGTTTTGAAATGCTGACACTGGTTTAATGAAAAGAAGTTTTTTTTTTTTTAAAAAGCAAGTAAAATACTGTTTGTACCTGTAAAAATAGTGAGTTCTCCTTTCCGATGACCCTTCAGTAGTTTGTTGAGGTCAACAAATCTGGTCCATTTTATTCCAGCAACTTGCTCTACATTTGCCAGCTCCCCAAAGACTTCTTCCCGCAGCTGTCGAAAAGAAATAATTGACTTGTGAGAAGCAGGAATAGCAGTCTTGAGGATTTTATTCAGATTTAAACCCTGGGATAAAGCATCCAGAGGGCAAGGCTGCGTGTCTCCAGGTCTGACAAGATTGCAACGTTTCATGTTCAGCTTTCTAGCAAATATTTTGGAGGCTTCCCATGAGCGGAGGTCACTCCCCAGCCAAAGTGTGATCCTTTTGAACTGTTCTAAGTAAGGAAGAAGAATTGGTGGCAAACAGTTCTCCCCACGGGGTAAAGCTAAGGTCGGCAATCCAGTAGCCTGGCTAAGAGCTAGACTGTCTACCTCTTTGCTAGTGATGACTACTTCATTGTCTCGTCTAGACATCAGATGCAGGCCAAATAGGTTGTGGTAGCTGCCTGGCCTTGGTAAAGTTGTATCAAAGTAATTTACTTGTTCCCCTCTGCATTCAGCAGAAAGCAGCTTTATACCCTTTAAAGTGGAGTCCCTTGCACTGTACCATGGGAAAACCAGAGTGTTTGTGGGTTTAAAATACTTGACTCCAAACTTCTTTAGTGTAGCATTTGAGATCTTGGAGATACCGAACATGATCTTGAAGAGTTGGGCCTCCTCCTCTTCCAAATCTGAGAACCAGACAGCCTTGTTGTAAATCCTGTTCACCTCCATGATGTCTAGCTCTAGATCAGAGTCATTCTCCAAATAGCCAGCCGTGGTTTGTGGGCTCAGGCATGGTAAACCTTCCTTCTGAAGCAGCTCCACGCTGTCCTGAAAGTCCTCCCAACTTCCTTCCACCAGGGTGGCCTTGCACAAGAAGCGCCCAGTGGTTTTGTCAATGAAGAGGCTGAAGAGATCTTTCTCAGCACCCTCCACAAACAGACTTGGGGTGTGCAAGCAGCTATAGCCATCATGGAATGAAATGTTCTTAGACCTCAGGTACTGGCGGATTTCAGTGATGGAGATGGGTGGTAAGGTGGAGTCCAGTACTGAGAGCCGATCCTTCTTTAAGTTCCTGCGGATGGGCTCCTGCAGATAGGAGAAACCTTTAAGAGGGCTTGAACAAGTCCGGCAAATCTGCATCATCCGACAAGGACGAAGGGAGAATGTGATCAACACACTACAAGAGGAGCCCAAAGATGGAACAATAGGATGCATCAGTCTTCTTCTCGAAAGCCGCAGCAGACTCCAAGTATTCATGGAAGGGCCCAACCATTTATACATGATTCCTATTATTCCCTGAACACCACACAAAGCGTCGTCAGTCAATACACGAATTTGCCTTGTAATTGAAATGGCTGTGTAGTAATGATAAAATAATGCAGACTGATCCCATAATGAGTGAAGCAAATATAACGTCAAAGCAACGGATTCCACAATGCTACTGATGGATGTTAAACGTACTTACATAACATATATCCTTTGATCTGCCATAATATTTAAATCAATGCGGAAAGCATAATTCAGTAAGACAAACTGGCAAGATTTTACCGCATTCCAAAATAAACGGCTCCATTCATAAAAAAATATTTTCTACTTCTTAAATTAGATTAAATTCACTCCTATAAATTATCTATTTCTTTTTCCATCTGCTGTTTTAATTTATATACATGAGCCATTTTCCTAAACGTAATGAAAATGTGGCCCCTGCCACATTCGGTCGCCTGATGTCGCCTTGGACTTCCAGCTTTCTGTCCGGTATAGTGGCAGCAGACATGAGTAGCCCCCAGGATTACAGGAGTCCTTAAACCAATGGACAGCAATTATTTTGATGGTCCTCATTTCAGATCACCTTCAAACGTCAACCGGTCGTCCCGAGAGTGTATTTGCATTTTATCCAGAATTAGCGGCACGTAACAACATTGACTTTTGGCGGGATGTACAAATACACTAACACAATCTGAAGGACGGCTTCCACTGTTGCTCACATGTGTCCAAAGCAAAAGGCATACCAGGGAAGAAAGACTACTAGTGCAGATCACCTAATGTTGACCCACACACAGCTACAGTAAAAGAAATATGCAAAGAAATTTCGTATTAGAGACACATTTTACAGCAGAACAGATGCCAACTAAAAGCCCTAGTTTTGTCCGTCAACCCACATAAAATGTATAAATCCGAAAATGGCACGTTAACAGAGTTTAATAAAAGTTTTGTCATATAGACATAAGATAAATGTGAATATGTACCAAGTCATTAAAACCTCTCCCCATGAACATTTTTGAAAGGTACTTTCAAATAAAAGAGCTAATATTGCTCTTATATTACTAAATGTTCTACTTAATACATGTTTCGATCGAAGTAACTATATAGCATTCTCTTCGAAGATGGCCGCCGCATTTGTAGCTATTTTTAAAGGTCACGTTGCAAGATTAAGCCCCTTAGTTCAATAACAATAAGTCTTGTAAACATGCAGAAAGACGCATCATCAAAAAAGGACATACATATATATATATATATATAAAGACCAGGAAAATATTTCAGTTCGCCATTATGGAGGAAAAATATGTGTTTTACTTCAAAATAAGCGACGTTAACCGTATATTACGTCTGCGACGCCAATACACTAGAATACACTATTTCAATAAAGACTCAAAAGTTTACTTTAACTTTGATTATACTTATTGAAATGAGGTTTAATATTCCTATATTGTCGTTTGTGTCGTGGAGTTGCTACTGTTTAAGATGTATAGTTTTAGAACAGAGGGAGACGATTTTCGGTAGCATTGCTTCCTCTCTGCGGGTTGCTGGTTGGTGAGTCTTTCTTCTGTGTCAATTGTGTCGCTTCCCTGCTCACTGCCGTGTGTGTGTTTTCTCCGCCACTGTCGGTGTTGTGCGGATCCCACTCTGCAGCATGACCTCACGTGGAACCCCAAGCCGGTTCCTGCAGAGCGTGCTGCGGAACGGAGTAGGACGGTACATATGCCAACTCAAGAGGCTCACCTTGGTTTTCAGCAAGGACGCACGGAATTCTCTGGGTGCCAGGTGAGGACTATTGAGGGATGGGGCGAGGAAGCAGCACCAAACTAGAAATAGGTAGACTGTTCCACAAAACTCCCTGTTTCGTGTGACTTCATTGTGTTTTGCCTTTGGAGTGAACAGTACATAGTATTACTGGAATCGGTGTTTAAAAGTTGCTAAGCGCTGTTGGCTAAAAAGTGAAGGTCACTTGCATAGTTTTTACTTGTGCAGATGAATGCTACAACGCGTTAAACATATACCATCCTCCCTGCAGCGGCTGGCTGATCGCCAAGCAAAGACAGTTCGCTTGGTCAATATCCTATTCAGCATACAAGTCGAATTTTCAATAATTTACAGTTGATGGGATTATGGGCAACTGATGAAGAAAGAACCTTTGGGTTCCACTGAAGGAGCCTGTGGGCTGCAAAGGGAACCCCCTGAGATCCATTAGAAGGAGCCCATAATGTACCGCTGATTAGTCCTGTGAATAGTAGGAAAAGAAGCCTGTGAGGTGACGAGGAAGGATCCTAGGATGTGCAAAGAAAGAACCTGTAGCTTGGTGGCAGAGCCTGTGCGGTTGAAGTTGTAGCGTCTTGTGATATTTTATGACTGATCCCTTAACGGACTCCGTAGAGCTATGACATTGGTGGCAGAGCGCAGTGCCATGAAAGCTTGTTTTAGAATGTTGAGTTTGCAGTTACACGCAGCAGAATAAAGACGTTTAATACTAAGCTCTGTGTGTGACGTGGTCATTGGTAGGTACCTTAGCTGGGAAGATGGTACAAATGGCAACAAGATAGGGGATAAGTAACCCAAAGAGTGACCCTCCTCTCCCAGAGAATTTCCCCTGGTCCAAGCAACTGCTGATGCATGCCACATGACGCTATCAAAGAATGGACTCGGCGCTTCATGCATGTGGAATCAAAGTGCAACTCCAGCCGCTGTATAGCAAGTGAAGACCACCGAAGCTTTGCAAAGAACTTACCCGTTGTTTCATTTATAAAGCACATGCACTCATTGCCGAAGGGATATCGTGGCACTAATAAGTTCCCTATCTTCTAACTGTGAGAACTGAAAATTAGGTTTTGGATCATTTGCTGAAATATCTTAATCTTTAAAAAGACAAGTTTTTATTTTTCTAAACCACAGGTGGTTATCAGTCAAGCAAAGGTCTAACGGCAAGATGTTCCAGTTGGCTGCTGCCAGATGTGAAAACGAGCGGCCACCAGTTCTAGCTTTTTTAAATTTGTTTGTCTTTGGCCAGCGCAAGGTTTCGTGACCTCAGTTCACATGTTGGCTTGTCAAATTCTACTTTAGTTTGAAATATTTTGGGCCCGGATTTATATATAGTCTGGTGTGCATGATTAAGAATTGTAAAGCTGGCCCTTTTCCTCATTGGTAGCCAGTGTAGGGTTGCCAAGCAGGCTGATGCTGAACTGTATTTATCCACATGGCAGATCAGCTTAGCAGCTGTATTTTGGATCATCTGGAGTTTGGTAAAAAGATAATCTGCTATACCCACATACAGGGCATTGCCATTGTCCAATATGCTGGTTATCAGAGTCTAGACTATTGTTTTACGCCAGTCAACCGGTATATATCGGAACAGTCGTCTCAGTAGTTTGAGGATACCATAACATTTTCCGCAAGTGGCCTTAAATTGCTCCTGCATTAAAAGTGAGCCGTCATTAATAATCCCAAGATTTTTTCTGATTTCTTGGGTATCAGTGCCTCGCCTAGAGATGTGGGATACCAAAATGAGTTATGGCATAAATATAGCAGGAAAACCTACTAGTACCATGCACTGTTAAGTTAGTTTTATCCAAAACCACTGTAGATAAGCATAAACAAAACTAGCCCAATGAATAAACAGTCATTGTATTGAGTGTCTACTCCACAATAATCATAATGGATCACATAATGACATTCATAATATAGGAACAGTGTCTCTGTTCTTGATTCAGCATAACATTAATTGCTCTTAATGATGCAGAAAACATTGGATATGACAGAATCACAGTTGTTCAGTTCTTCATCCATATTTCACATGCAGCCCAATGCATTTCGGGACCAAAATGTCCCTTCCTCAGGGGAAAACCTATAACAAAAATTCTGAAATTACTCTTGGTATCAATTTGCAAGCAGTGTACTCAGTTAGCTCAACAATACAAGGCAAAAGAGAACAGGTCATGCAAGAGATGTGCACATTACTTAAAAGTTACTTTAATGAAGAAGTAGGTTAAAAAATCACCGAAAAAGTGCTCAGTGTAAGAAATGTATAAAAAATCACATAGATGAACAAGATAGGATGAAGTAGGATTCAGTGTGCTAAACGCTAGACGCTACCCCCTTATTTTTGTGAAAATAAGAGTGAAAGCTAAGTAGAAAACAACTCCCCATGACACGAAATACAGGGGTTTATGGTGAAAAAATGCAAGGATGGCGTATATAACTGTAAAAGACAATGGATATAACCCTAAATGGCAGGGAGTTGCGGGAAATAGGTGCAAAATGCGATAGAATGATATGCGTGCACAAGAGGCTCACCTCTGATTCAATAAGTATGGTGCGTAATACATAAGGAACTTGACAACGATAGTTTTTGGAAAAATGGTAGTTGGAACCTGAGGAAAAAATGGACCTGGTATGAGGAAAGAAATACTCCGAAATATAACCGTTAGCACCAGAAGCAAAGAGTGGTAAAGGTCTTACCATTGGAAATATTCAAATGGGCTCCCAAATAATCAACTTAGGGCACGAGTTATTCAGGCAACCATTATGTGTCCGCATAATGGAGACGCGATGTATTTAAACCATAAACTGGCGGAACACAGAAGTGATCATGGTCATGTATCGATAATAGAAACAAACAATGCACTGACAGTAGTTCCAAGAGGTAAAGGAAAACTACCCGTATGGTATAAAGTATGAAAAAAAGTGTTTATAAAGGCGAAAGGGTAACAAATATAAAAGATCATGGTCTGATGATGAAGCGCTCGATAAACCTGCGTGCGATACTGATGAAATGGAACTAAAGGCCCACTAGACATGTGCGAGGATCTGTAAGACTATAATTAATAAAAACAAAAAATGGCTCCAGGCGCTTCGTTATCTGGTAGTGGGTGTAAAAACCAATGAGGGACTAGCGGTAGTTCAAAGATGAAACAGTCCTGCCTGAATATACATAATCAGGTATGGGAAATAAGTAGATAGTACCCACGAGCTGGAAATACTAAAAAACAAAAAATGTACAAATAAACAAGTCCCGTGGATGCTTAACCCCTTCCATGCTGCGCAGATTCTGCCGCTGTGCTGACGGAATCTTGCGCGGGCGTGGTCATGACGGAACGGTTCCGTCATGAGCACAGCTCAACCGTGGCTCATGACGGAACCGTTCCGTCATGAGCACCGAAGGGGTTAACAACTGCAGTTGTCGCTTAGGTGAAAGGGAGAAAAATTACATCTATGAATGCATGTAAATAGGGAAGAAGTGTATACGTAAGAATAAATGATGAAGTGATAAAGAACAAAAGAATACAAAGAATGTACATAGAGAAAGGCAAATAAGTCGGAGAGGTAGAAATAAGAGGTGGACACAGGTAAAGTGCTTCTATAAATAAAAATAGTGAAGGTAACCAAGGATAAGAGGTGTGTGATACAAAATCGAAAGGCAGAAAACCGTCATACATAATAATAAATATTGTGATATTACCAATATTGGAAGACATAATGTATGATCACAATGTGAATGTTTGACATGAGGACAACTAGATAACACATATCGTACTCCATAAGAACATTCGGAGTGAACCTAATTAGGATGACCTTAGAAAACATACTGGTGTGTGGTCACAAGAACTGTAGATCATCGAAAACAACTCCTATCTAATCTATCATTGAGCCCGGAGGGCATCATAGTATTTAGATTTTTAATCCAATATATTTCTCTTTGGAGGAGTTTTTTAGTGATGTCTACCCCGGGGTATATTGTCAAGGATTCTACAATTTGGAATATTAGTTGGGAGATAGTGTGCTTTGATTCATCCCAATGTGTTGCTAAAGATGAGGTAGAGCTATGATTCCTGATTTTGCTTTTGTGCTCAGTTATCCTTATTTTCAATTTTCTCTCCGTTTTCCCCGCATAGTCTTTTCCGCAAGGGCATTTGATGCAATATATTACGTTTTTAGAATTACAGTCGCTCGTATGTTTAAGGACAATCTTTTTGCCAGTGGATGGATGAGTAAGGACATTGCCTATGATGACATTGTTGCAATGAATACAGTTGTTGCACTTAGTTGTGCCTTTATATTCAACAGTAGTTTCTGGTTTAGAAGGGGATGACAATAAGGTTCGTAGATTATGAGCTCTTGTATATGCATATAGCGGTTTCTTTGAAAAAATGCCGTTGAAATCAGGTTCATTTTCTAGCATCTCCCATCTCGAGATAATGATTTTTTGCACTGATTTAGAAACTGTTGAATACTTGGATACAGAGACCATTCTCTCCTCCTTTTGTCTGTGTTGTGGTAATAATAAACCACAACGATTTTTCGTTTGTGCTTGTTTCAGACAGTCTTCTAAAATTTCCGCTGGATAGCCTCGTGCTTTGAAGCGTTGTATATATTCCTGTTCCTTTTCTGCTGTGGTATTAGGATTAGTACAAATTCTCCGTACTCGAATGAATTGTGAAAATGGAAGGTTCTTGAGTAAGCTTTTGGGATGAAAACTGGTATAAGCAAGTGTACTGTTGCGATCTGTCGGTTTTTGGTACACCGCTGTTTCAAATTTCTGTTGATCAATAGATTTAGTAATGAGTACATCAATAAAATGTATGCTATGGTCCTGAATGTTATGAGTAAATTAAATTCTTGGGTCAATGGTATTTAATGTATCGATCATGGACCTCAGTTTGGTGCTATTACCTGTCCATAGAAGAATAGGGGGGGGTAGCGTCTAGCGTTTAGCACACTGAATCCTACCTCATCCTATCTTCATCTACGTGATTTTTTTACATACACATTTCTTACTCTGAGCACTTTTTCGGTGATTTTTTAACCTACTTCTTCATTAAAGTACCTTTTAAGTAACGTGCACATTTCTTGCATGACCTGTTCCCTTTTGCCTTGTACTGTTGAGCTAACTGAGTTCACCGCTTGAAAATTGATACCAAGAGTAATTTCAGAATATTTGTTATAGGTTTTCCCCTGAGGAAGGGACATTTTGGTCCCGAAATGCATCGGGCTGCATGTGAAATATGGATAAAGAACTGAACTGTGATTCTGTCATGGCCAATGTTTTCTGCATTATTAAGAGCAATCAATGTTATGCTGAATCAAGAACAGAGACACTGTTCCTATATTATGAATGTCGTTATGTGATTCATTATGATTATTTTGTGTAGACACTCAATACAATGACTGTTTATTCATTCGGCCAGTTTCGTTTATGCTTATTTATCTACAGTGGTTTTGGATAAAACTAACTGAACAGTGCATGGTACGAATAGGTTTTCCTGCTATAGTTATGTCATAACTATACATTCATCCTGTTTGACAGCGGATGTAGTCCCGTGGCACCTATTATTCTACATATTAAGTTGAATATCATTAGAATTATCTTGGTGTGCACCTTCAAACCTTCTTTTTTTTTTTTTTTTTGCTTATACCAAAATGAGTCCCGTATTCGGTGGGCTTTCCGAATAGTAGAATCTCAGTTTTGTCTGCATTGAGTTTCAAACAATATTCTGTGCTCCAATCTGCTACTTCTGAGAGACAACTGGTTACAATATTTCGAGTTTCCTCATATTTCTCCCCCATGGAGATGACCAGTTAAGTATCGTCCACGTATGAGCAAATCTTAAAGCCCCATTTTCTTAACCACCTTAGCTAGCGAGGAAACATAAATATTAAAGTCAGACTCGGAGAGGAGCCCTGAGGGAGTACGCATTTGGATACATGAGGGCGGGATCGAATGGTGCTCAACTAGACTATGCTTGATTGTATTTATTTATTTGCAGAGTTTTGTAAAGCGCAAATATGACCCTTCAGGGTGTCCGAGCATTGTACATAGAGCAGTCAGGTGATCCATACAAGGAAAATAAATGCATGAAGCTTATAGGGAGCAATGGAAACACAGCAAACAAATATAGAAAACCACAGTGGCTTGGTAGATCCATGAACCAAAGGAGGCCACATGTAAGTGATCAGGCACCGTGGAAAAGAATCACTAGTAATTAATTATTCCTAGTGGAGGAGACCATTTGGCAGAAACTTTTCTACTTTATTTTTGAAGAATGAAGAGGAGGTGTTTGTCCTTGTTTGTGGTGGAAGTGCATTCCATATTCTTGGGGAAAGACTAGAGAAGGAGTGGTTGTAAGTATTCTTTTTATAGAACTTCTGTGGTTTCAGCAGTAGAGAATTGGAGCTTCTTGAGGAGCAACTACCCACAGATAGATAGTCAAGTTTTTTGGCCATGTAGACAGGTGTGTTGTAGTGCAGGACCTTATGAATCATGCAAGCTATCTTCAACTGTATTCTTATCTTCAAAGGGGAGATATTTTAAATGGATGACATCTGGGGTGATGTGGTTGAATCTTCCTGTGATGGCAGAGAACCTACTGGTCAAGCCATTCATAAAGGTACCACACTGCCACGCAAGACAAAATTGTACAATATGCTTAGTGTTATGTCAACGTTGAAAGTAGAGTCAACCTGGTTTGTGATGTGCAGCAGCTGATAAACATAACTTACCAAGTAACGCTACGAACAAAAGCGCTGCAAGTTGGAGATCAACCAGGTGTTAAAAAATGCAAATTTACATTTTTACGAAAAGAAATAAGTGACTTACTCAATGCCCTGAAGAGAGTCACCAAACTAACGCATTCGGTAAAGCTGGCTCAAGGAGAAGTGTTCGAGGTTGTGCTTACAGAGCTTGTCTGGAGCAATCCAATAAAAAAAGTTGCAGAATGGGGCTCAGAACAACCTTCCAGGTCTTCGGAAAATAAGGAACGACTCTCTGAATAGTGAAATTTTCCAGATTGCTGAAAAGATATTCACATTTCCACCTCTCATTAAATATGATTCAGAGGCCAGCACATTGCAAGGTCTCACAGATAAGTCGCAAACACTAAGTCAGAAGGAACCACCTACAGTGCCATCAAGTTCCACACTGGTCTACAACGCTGCTACTTTCCTGAAACCACCACCACCACCACCTTTCAGTACCACCAAAAAGCAAAAAGTATTGATTATAGATGGTCAGCTTGGATAGAGACATTTGACGACTTCATTGATGCACTTGAAGAGACTGATAACAAACAGATGTTCAAGTAGCTCTAAAATCTTGCTGGTAATGGTGTGAAAGAAGTCATAAAGAACTGATGAAAAACAACATATTGCTAGATCAAAGAAACGCTGAATCTAAAGTTCAATGCAGTTCCAAACGTTGATTACGAAAGATACATTTTCAGTCAAGAATGTCAAAAAGTTGGTGAAACCATTAATGAATTTGACAGACTTGATACGCTCATCAAACACTGTAAATTCAGTGAATTTAATGATGCAGAAGCTATGTGACTTAGAGTTCTTGATGGATGCTTGTCCTCTTCATTTAGATGACAAATACTGAGAGAAAGGTTTCATCTGGAGCGAGTGTTGATGGCTGCCAGAGCTGAGGAGCATGCTGAAAAACAAGCAGCTGACATGGATGCCGGAGGTGCCCACAGTGAATCAGTCATGAGCATAAAAAGTAAGCAAAAGATTAAAGGACACAAAGTGCTGTCTACTAGTAAAAAGAAGTTATGTTTTAGATGCGGATTTTCGTTTTCACTCAAAAGTAAATGTTCTGCCATTGGACATATATGTAAAGGCTGCTAGAAAAAGAACCATTTTGTGGCTGTTATTCAAGCGAAGGAAAAAGCAAGCGCATCATGGCACGAAGACAGATTGGCCGCCAGAGCATTACAGATGCACATTTCAACGCACACCCACTAGGCCAAGCAGTGACATAAGTTGATTGTCATCTAAATCATAGTTAAACAGTTAGTTTTCTTCAATATGAAGTGAAAGTGAGGAAGGCGGTTGCGCCATGTCAATGTTTACCTCAGAAAAACATGCGCATATCGGACTGGATGCCTGTGAGAAAAAATGTCAGTCAAGGTAAAGTCAACCTGCCAAAGCACCAAAGTCATACAAACATTGTCTGAAAATTATATTGAAAATAAATGATTGCTCGATACCTTTCATTATCGCCAGTGGTGTATCGATGAACATAATGCCTGATGAGAAATGCAGTGAATTGTCTCCATTGCCTCAACTTACGCCATTGAAAACCAAAGTTTATACTTGGACTGCATCAACACCCATAAAAAGTCAAGCTTAATTTCTAGCAACTCTGAAACGCAGGTGCATGCACCCATCCATGTGCTTCAAGGTACAGAGGCAATGACCTGTCTGCTCTGTTTCACTACCGCTGCTATGGGACTGATTTCTGTGAATTACAATATGAATGCTCACCCCAAAATAGTAAGTCAATTTCCTTCATTGTTTTATGGTTTGGGAAAGCCAAAGATTATGAAAGTAAAGTTACATATTAATGATAATGTCCGTCCTGTTGCTTAGAGACCTAGACAAGTTGCTTTTCATCTACACAAAGCCGTTGAAAAATAACTTGAATTGAGAGTTCAACTTGTACGACGCCTTGGGTTTCTCCCAAAAAGGACACTTAAGGAGCTGTACGCTTATGCATTGATATTTGATAAGCAATGAAGGCAATTGAATGAGAACGACATCCAGGTCCATACACTGCTGACATGATAACGCAATTAAATGGTGTAAAGGTTTTCTCTTGTCTTGATTTAAATAAAGGTTATCACTAGCTAGAACTCGAAAAAGATTGCAGGTATATTGCAACCTTTTCTACACATGTTGTTCTGTTTCTATAAAAAGGACTCGGTTTTGGTGTGTAATCGGCCGCAGAACCGTTTTCCAAGAAGTCATTCGGCGTGTCATACAGCCGGTTGTAAACGCATTCACCTATAGCGATGACATTTTGGTTTTCGGAGCTCCACAGAAGGCGCATGATAAAGCTCTCACCCAAGTATGTCGCTTACTGACTGATGCGGGGCAGATTTTGAATGCAGACAAGTGTGAGTTCCACAACAACAACAAAAAATTCTTTGGCTATTTCTTTTCTGATGGGAGTATGATACATGATCCTGCTAAAGTACAAGGGCTGTCAAATGCTGATTTAACTCCCCCACCCCCATTCCCCACAAGATGTTTCTATGATACGTTTGTTTCTTGGCATGGCCAGTTCCTGTTCAAGATACATACGAGACTGTGCTACTGTAAGAGCACCCTTATGAGAGTTAACAAAGAAAAATGTTTCATTCAAGTGGTCAAAAGAATGTGAGAAAAGTTTTCAAGAAAATCAAGCAACTTTTTGAAACTGCTACTGAAATGGCCTATTTCAATCCAAAGCTTCATACAGAGGTTGTTGTTATCCCTAGCCCCGTTGGGTTAGACGCTACCCTGGGATAGCACAGCGAACACCGCCATGCTCGAAGGCACATTGTGGCATATGCCAGTAGAAGTTTTTCTCAAACAGAATTGTGCTTATTACTCTCAACCGGAGAAAGAAAGTTTGCCCATTGTATGGGCTTGTGAACATTTCCATGTATGCCTGTATGGAAAGCCTTTTACGCTGGTAACTGATCATCAAGCTTTATTGACTATCTTTGGCAATCCAAAAGCCAAAATGCCTCCTCACATTGAACGATGGGGACTCGGATTACAAGAGTATGATTACACCATTGTACATCATCCAGGGAAGTATCAAAACCCTGCTGACTACTTTTCCAGTGTGCCTATACAAGGTCTAGGTATTCCATCCAAGATGGCTGAAGCCTGCATTAATTTCATTGTAAAGTGAAATACGCCAGCTGCCATATCTTTAGCCCCGATCATCACTGCCACGAGCCATAATAATGACATGCTGAAGTTGAAAGATATATAATTGCACATCATTCATTGAATAATTGAACCAACATGTTAGCCCTCTCACCAGTGATTCTGAATACCAAAAACATTAAAGATGAACGGTCTATCACTCAGGAAGGAGTTTTACTGCAAGCGTCGAAAATCCTAAATCCAGAGAGTTGGAGACAGAAAATAATTGAAGTGGCTCACAGAGGACATCGTGGTATTTTTATTATCGAGGGAACTTTCCAAGATCAAGTTCGGTTTCCATATTTTGATGAAAGGGTTGAAAAGGAACTTGAGGCCTGTCCTCTATGTAACTGCCTCTCTAAAAAGATTACCCAACATACTCTTACCCGTCAGAACTCCCTAAGCATGCATGGGAGAGAATAGCCATGGATTTATTTATTTATTTATTTATTTTTGGTCAGCTCAACAATGGACATCATCCAATGGTAATTGTGGATGAGTAGTCTCGATTTTCATTAATAGATAATCTCTCATCCACAATTCGTTATTGAGTCATTTAGAGACGTCATGTTTGCAAGATGGGGCCTTCCAGCCATTTTGAAGTTTGATAATGGCCCGCCGTTCAAAAGTAGAGAATTCAAGGATTTTTCTGGAGCATCTGAACGTAAAGCATCAGAAGAGTACACCACTGTGTCCGCAGACCAATGTACTTGAGCGTTTTATGAGTACTCTAAAGAAAGCAATAAAGCGTGCAACTCTTGAGAGGCTCAGTTTTTAAACTGTTTTGAATTCCACCCTACGAGCCTATCGTTCAACTCCTGCAACTTTAATGTTGGGGAGAGCATTGACAGCTAAGTTACCTAAATGGACCAACAAAAGAGAAGGAGGTGAGAATACAACTTGAGTGAAAGACTTGGATAATAATGAAAAGATGAAAGCCTATGCAGACAAGAGGTGACAAGCAAAGAACATGGAGTTTAAGACAGGAGATCTAGTGATCGCTCGCCAACTACGAAGGACAAAATCTGATGCTCCTTATGATGCTGCACCTTTCCACATGGTGTCCACCAAGGGACGTATGGTGTTTGCCCAGCGTCCTGGTAAGTCTACTACCGGAGGCTCTTCTCACTTTCGGCATTTAATTAATCGGTCTTCTGAACAAGATGATGTAAGAAAGACTGAACCTGAAATCCCAGTGACCAGTGCTACTCCTTCACAGTCTTTGAAGATCTCTGAAAGTGAAGATAACTCCCAGCTTCCAGTAACCAGATCAGGTCGAATAAATAAAGCGCCAATAAGGTTGATTGAAGTTTATTTAACAAGGGGAGATGTAGTGTCTTGCAGTATTTTATGACTGAACCCTTTCAGCTCCTAACGGATGCCTAGCGCTATGACGTAGGTGTCAGAGCGCAATGCCATGAAAGCTTGTTTTAGAATATGGAGTTCGCAGTTACATGCAGCTGAATAAAGATGTGTAATACTAAGCTCCGTGCGTGGCATGATCATTGGCGGATACCCCGACTGGTAGGATGCTACAGAAGTGAAGGAGCCCGTAAGTTGCCAGAATCAGAGGTTGTGGCTTGTGGGTAAGGAGTAATGAAGGCATCAGCTAGGGAGCCTATTGGGACCCATGAAGAAACATTTGCTTTGACAGGGAAAGATCCTGTAGGGGGAAATTGAAGGGTCTCCTGAGGCATCTAAGAAAGAAGGAAGAACCCTGTGAATTGTCGACTATGAACCCAGTGAACTGCCAAAGAGCCTCTTCTGCTCGGACTCCCTTCTGGGAGAGCATGATGTGTCTGTACGTCATTGATCATCTCTGGCAACCTTACCAGAAAGCAGTGTCTCTCTCTCTCTTACCTGGCAAAGTATATTGATAGTGCTATCACAGCACGGCGCTTGAAATGCCAGAAACTTGTAAGCGACCTTCCCGGAACATAACTGAAGCAAAACTTGACTGCTGATTGGGTCTCCAGAGAAGTCCATGGGGTTATGAAATGTTCACTCCTGTTGCACGTGGAGACTTGTACTTATTCACGTTAACTTTGCAAGGAAGGCGCCGGAAGGTTTTCTTTTAATCAGGGCTGTTTATACTGGATATCGTGCGTGGGGCTGAGGGTGTCCAATACTGCAGCCCTTGTCTTTGAGGTGCAAGGGACAACCATAGTGATCTGTGGATGTGATGTGCGGAGGTTGGGCAAACAAGCAGCTGTACTTCCTATAAACATGACTCAGGAAGGGACGGAGAACTGTACGTTTGATGTTTAGGAAACAGCCTCTGGCATATACATGGAAAGAGGCACAGAGTAGGGCAAACTTGGAATTGTTGTATTGAGGTGCAGGGACAGGAACAGTGTGCAGGTGAGGTGCAGTGGGGCAGACTGCTGTAATATGAAGTGCAAGGAGCAGAAAGACCTGCCTTTCTTCATGTTAGGTGCTGGAAACAGGCAGACACGAGAGTTGCATACTTAAAGAGCAGAGAGGGAGAAGCTCTGTATGTGATGTGCAGGGAAAGGCAGATATGACACTATGTAATGTGCAGGGCACAAACGGCGTATGTGGGATGCAGGCAAGGGGCATATATGACGCTGCACGTGAGGGGAAGGCACAAGACGCTGGGCACATGAGATGCAAGGAGCAAGCAAACATAATGAAGTTCCGTGAGGTGCAGGGTACACACTTACATAGCAATGTGAGGTGCAGACATTGGCTGTGAATATGCATTATAGAGAGATGGCCCACATGATGCTGCATGGGTGGTGTAGGTAGTAGGCAATCATGAGGCTATACATGTGAGGGACAAGCTGACATGATGCTGTGCGTGTGTGCTGAAGGGAACATAAAGACTAAATACTGCAGGTAAGGTACTAGGAACAGACATTGTACCCAGGTCCTGTGGCGTCAATCGGGTTACCCCATTAATTTGTAACCGCAACAGAATCATGGCACTGCATTTGAGGTGCAGGAAGCAGGCATGCATGAAGCTATGCGTGTGAGGTGCATGGAAATGTTTTTTTTTCCCAAACTTGTTACTCAGTAAATGCTACACTCCAAGTTATTATGTTTAATAGCATATTCAACTCAATATTTATGACAAAGCACACTTTCAGCTTCAAGGTGTTCAGAAAGAAACTTGTCGGAATGCGAGCAGTTACTATTGTAATCAGAATTAGCAATAATTGCCCCGGGACCTAGTTATCATACCAGAAATGTAGCTTTTTTTTTTTTTTGACTAGCACATGGATATAAACAAACAAATCTGCCTCAAATTGTTATGCTGCTGTTGCCTTTTCAAAGTGGTTTTACATATCGTCAATGAAGTGGTGATCTTATCTTTGTTCGCAGTGTCCTACCTCCTCTCCCCATCGCGGAGGGAGCCGTCATCTGTGACAGTCTTGTAATTGTATACATTTCATTTTCACCAACTGTGCCTTGCTGTGCATTCACTTGTTACCACAACAGCATGTTTTGTATCCTTAATGCTGCCATACTTCAGCCTCCATTGCTGCTTTTGAAGTAACCTTTTCAAATGTTGGGGTTTACTTCTGCTGGTTTAACACAGTCTGGGTGTGCCTTAAAACCAGTATGATAAATGTTTTTATGTCTACATGCTGCAGAACTAGTTTGAGTGGTTCTCCTTTCAAATGTCCTTTCCAGGGTGCTCTCCAGACACAGCCTTTGCTTAGTGATTCCCTGCGCAGCAGGGTAGTCTTCATCCTGCACCACCAATAGCAAGGGCACACAGGTGTGATATTTTGCGCTAGCTGACATTGGCACAACGGTAAGTGTGATTAGGGACGGGCCTCCCCTAAGGGTTCGTTTCACATTGCACAACAGAATCTGCGCTTCCACGCCTCACCCCTTCCATCTACCAAAAGGCAGTGCTTTAAAACGTATTCTTGGCAGACCCTTGCTAACAAATCCTTCATTGAATTTCATTGGGTGTTCACCCTCCAGCCACAGGAATGCACGCAATACACTTCCACTGTCTGTGGAAACTGTACTCGCCTCCATCTTGTGCCGCGTCAAACCAGAGGCATCAAAAATTGACTCCACCTCACTTTGGAATTAATACTGTGATCCAAACTTGGGAAGATGTCCACTCCAACATTTGCAGAATATCATTTCAAGGTTTGTACCCAGCCATTACTTTAAGTTTCAAACCCCTGAGTTGATCAGTGGTCCTTGCTGAAGCAGTGGTCCATGGGTAGCATAGCATTGCACAGATTATTCACCTAATTGTGCTGCCTATCATAAGTAACAAATATAGCACTAGCTTCATATGCAAACTGATTCGGGCAAGAGTATTGCATCCTGAAATGACATGCTCTTTAAAAAGCATCTTCTTTATTCATAAATTTGGGCATGAAAAACAAACTTGTACTTGTTCTTAAAATTTTGAATTGTTGCCTCCTTTTTTTTTTTTTTTCTTCAAATGACCCTCTTCTTCCTCTTTCCCATCCTCTGCATGTTCCTCTCCGGCCACAATCTTCTTTAAGTTATTTAATGTTTGCTTTAATCGCTAATAATGTATTTCTGCAATATCTCATTTCAAAGATCACAATCTCCTATTTTAAAAGTCTGCAACTTAACCATACCTAACCTACTGTAGGTCCTCTATTAACCTTCCAAAACACTTGAACTTCCCTGTGCCTCAATAATGCATAGCTGATATTAAATAAATCTTCCACCAAGAAACTGGAGTGAATGCATGGAATGGTTTGTTTGAGCGCACAAGACTAATCTCAAAACTGGACAAACTATGGGATCCAGAACAGCGCCCTGCCCTCCATGAAACTCTTCAATGCCTCGTTAGGGGGTAGTAAGCGTTGTATACATGTAATTACAGTTACTTAATGTAGCTCTTTCTCCCTGCCAGAATCTACTTCAGTCTGTGATGTGATTCATGAGGCACTCTTCTTTAGTAAACTGAATTAGTTTTCTTTAAAACTGAACATGCGGAATCTGTAACACTAGGGGTGCATCCATCTGGCTTTCCCTGCATGAGGACAGGGGCTTTTCTCCAAAGTCATGCTTCCTAAGTGCTTGTCTGAAAATGCCTCAAAACGCACCTTGACAATTATTCTACCATCTTAAATTCTATCAGTTCCTAATCTCATAACACCCCACAGTGATGCTGTGTTTTTGATCTCTGTATCTGAGCATAGTTATTAGCCTTGGTTTTTATTGTAAACATACCGGCGTCTGGACCAAGGATTAAAACTTCTGATAGCGCAGAAAGAGTCCAAAATCAATCTTCAACCTTTTTACTTACAAGAATGGACTCCAACTCCACGCTATAATTTCTTCTTCTCTAGGTGATAGATCTTTGCCACCGTGCTTTGAATAGAACCAGCTTACATCAAACAATACATTGACATAATATTGCATTTAAGATCAATCAATGATGAGAGATTTAGGTATGTTTAAAATCTCTATTTCTCATTAAGAGATTAGTAAGTTCTTCTTTTTATTTGTTCTTTATTCAATTAGTAAATCAACCTTCTGGTTGCAGAATGATCAAGAATATATGCTTAGTCATCAATATAATAAAATAATAGCGTGTTTCATAAAATAATTAATCCCTATACTATTCTAGAAAGCCTAACCTTCCAGAACCCATAAAGCGTTATTTGGAAAAGAGTACGATCAATGAACATCTAAATTAGGTCAAACTCCCCTTAAAGAGGAGCTGAGTCTTAACTCTCCATCAAGCATCAGTAGCCAGTTGCAAGGGAAAGAAATAGTCACCTACAAAGTGTCAGGCAACAGCACTCACCGCCAGCAGTAGCTCACAGCAAAAGGAAAGTGGCATGAATGGCATAGAATAGAATGGCGCTAGCTAACTAGAAACACGCACTATTATAAAAGACATAAAAACAAGTTATTGGATTGTTTCGTTTCCCATCTTGTCTTGTCCAATGAAAAGGCTTTTTTCACCTGTAAGCATCCTCAATCTTTCTTTCCCACTACAAACGCGTAGCTCACGTTTCCATTATCAGAAAAGTATAATCGTATACTAACATTTGTACAACTGGGGCAAGCTAGCCTTGGTTCCCAAGGAAGGATCTTGTAGGTTTCAGCCTATCTATTAATGTTTCACTGAGGAACAATGAACTATGCTAGGATTGAAACATTTACGTTGCAGATCTCCTATTAGGTAATGGTAGTCAATCTCTTATGTGCATACATCTATTCTTCAGGCACAATCCTCTCTTCATATTAAAGGAACCCATGACAAAGAATGAAGTCCATTTCTAGTTTATCAAGAATACTTTGCTGAAGAATATAATACATTTTGTAAGCGTTAAGATCAACTCTTCAATGTTTTTGTGCAGCGTTCGGCATTTTTATAAAATCATCTTTATTATGGAAACGAGACCTAGTTGAAGCTTGTCAATAGGAATGTCAGCTTAGTGCGTTCTCCACCATTTTCTGTGTGTCACTTTTTAAATGCATTTCATGTTAGAATCTGAGGCAAATTAACATTATTAGTGATCAATTTTATAGCATTCAGTTCATCACTTTTTTGGGAAATCTTTCACATTCTTGCAGTTTTCCACAAAATGAATGAATCCAAATATCACATATTATGGAGGGGCCTCTGGGGTTACAGGGGGACCTCAAACAGTTCAGAAAAGAACTAGAAAGGTGCCTTGCCATGCATGAATTTAAGGGCCATCAGTAAGACGACAGGTCTCTTCTCAACCAAGGGCTGGGCCCCTCTTTCACCATTGCCCTTCTCACCCTGATGAACGTGCTGAAAGGTATCATCAACTTGGGTTGACCAGATTCTGAGGAGTAAAAACTGGGACAGGCAGACATAGAATTAGGACTAATGACTGTAAATACTGATAGTGATCAAGGTATATATCTGACCTGTCCTGGTTTTTGCCATGCCTTAGTAAAAAAAAAAAAATATATAGCATACCTTTCAGTTCTGCTTTCAAGTGTAAGTTGACCTTTGTACCAAAAACCGGGACATGTATTTAAAATTAGTCAAAGTACCATGACGCCGGGACAGTCTTCTAAAAACCGGGGTTGTCTATGAAATCCGGGACGTCTGGTCTCCCTATGTCAACTGTATGTAGAATCCAACATCCCAAGACACCTCACAAGTTTGTCTGATCGATCTACAGCACCTGAGCTCCGAGATTCAATTCAATGATCATAATGAAGCAACCATGAGCGACCTGGTTGCCTTGTCACTGTGGGGTCCCTGGAGCAGGAGAAAAACAGTCTCTGCGAAACCATCCCATGAGAGAAGCTTTTGTTTCCTTCTGAGCTTCATGTGAGCAGCCATTGCCAGATAACCCTCACAATTCCAGATCATCCCAAGACGCCATCCATCATCCACTGTGATCTGTTGGGGCAGGTAGAATACTCTGGTATGGCTTATTTTGAGGCAGTCGCGTTTTCCTTTTCCTTTGTAATGAATATGTGCACAATGAGACGGTGAGATAATCTATTCTCTGTGATATTGCCTTTGAGTTTGGAGCAAATTGCATTTTCATCATAACGCTCTGCTTCCCTCTGTTGCTCAGTCAACCGGTGCCTGTCCCTAAGTCACAAAAACTAAGTCAGCCTTAAAATAATGCTGTTTTCTTTTATGTTCATTCTTGTAAAGCTGTAGGGAAAAAACAACGTTTTGTTTTTTTGATTGGTATTTAGAAAGTTGTCTGTTTAGACACAAGTACTTTGAAAGTGAAGCTTCACCAACACTAGTATCTCTACTTATTCCATAAGTTTGTTTGTATTATATTGGTAATTTCATTTTGATACGTGTACACCGGCGTTTGCGATGAACTTCAAATACCAGAATGCAAAGAGACTAAAGTTGTGGATGAACCAGCAATGCTTGACAGTGGGTAACCCTGCCATGCAAATGATAGCTGTTCCATGCCCGACATGAGGATTCTCTATCGTTGTGTTGTTGTGCTTTCAGCTGCTATTAGTGCTAGTTACAAAGGCATGAACGACGAAGTACATTGTGAAAAAATTAATGGAAAGGATAAATTGCTCACACACAGGTCGTGGGTTAAGATTAATCCTGCTTCAGCCTGCCCTCTAGCTGCTATGTTTAATTGAAGCATTGCTGCTTCTCGTACTGTGATTCAGAAAAGCCTGTGCTATAGTGCTGTTTCCAGATGAAGCTTGCTCAGCTGCCTAAACGGTTTGAGTGTGAGAAAAGCTCGACACTTATGCTGCCTTGCATACATCAATGTTTCATGACTCAGGTGCTCAAACTCCATGAACAAAGAAAGATGGGGCTTTTTGCTGAGAGTCTCAATAGCTATCAGTGCTATTCCATTAACAGTATCGCAATGCATCTGAGATGTTTTTATACTGTCCCTCTTACTAGTCCTGTGAAGAAATGCCTGGACTGTCCCAAATAAAGTTTGATAATCCTGCTAAGAAGTGCAGATAGCGGCTCATGAAACCTCATTTGGCTCTGCTTGTACTGTCTGATTTATAGTTTGTTAGCCCTGCAGAAAACTGCCCATACTGCACAAGGACAGTTGTCCTGTTAGGAAGTATTGATGCAAATTGACTTGAGGGACAGTAGTAAAGCTGAGATGTTATGTTTCTGTCCTATTTAAAGTACGAAAGTAACACTGAGTAGTGTTTCAATGGTCCTATTTAAAGTATGCCAGCCCTTCTTCAAATAGGAGTTAGCATCTCCTACTGCCTATCGGTGTTAATGGTGCCTGTTTTCATGGGTGTCATGCTGCTGCAACCCTTGAGTTCAGTCACCTGCATTACTATTGAGACTGCCAACAGGTTAAAGTATCATTTTCAGAGAGATAACCATACAAAACCTGACAAATAAAACATTTGCATAGGCATCCTACCAGTGCTTTTCATTGTAAAACTCTGTTGGCATGGCATGGTTCGGCATAGACAAAGCATTTCATCTGTGTTTTGGTTCACATCAAACCAATGCATTTTTAGTTTTGGCATTAGCGAATAACTTTTGATTATACTAAAATTATTTCTACATCCTTGTCGGGGCATTCGGCCTACAGTTTTCAACCCTTGATCTGTTGTGCCGTTCACGTTTTACTTCTGCCCACTGCAGCATGGGGCAGTGGGTCAATCTTCAGCAACTGGCTGACGTCACTGTGAGTTACCGTATTCTTCCCTTTCGCATGAAGCGCACACAGTAGTTTCATTCAGTGTCAGGGAGTACTATGACATTGTATGCTTTTGGAGAAAATGCGTTTAGCCTTTGTGTGTTGTGGGTTTTATTTGTATTGACAAGGGCCTTGCAGCTTTCCCAACAAAGTTTTGTCGGCTTAAAATCACCTAAGTCAAGAGTTTTTAAAATTAAGGATTGCCTCATTAGGAAGGTTCAGTTCTTTTCTTCTTATACTTTTTGATTCATCTAATAAATGATCTTCCTTACAAAATACTTTTAAAAAAAATAACAATTATTCTGCAGATCTATTTGGCTGTGTTTGATTTCCCTTCGAGGTTGTGTAACAAGCCCATCCAAGCCATGATTAAAATGTATCCAGCTAAATGTGTTGCCACTGTATTATGCAGTTGTGACGTTTGGGGTTATATCAACCTGCAAATTAGGGGGAAATAGGTTCTTTAGATGTCTTTTATGAATTGAGTAAATCATCTTTTAGATCTTGTGTACTTTGGAAACAGTACACTTGTTCGGACCTTATAATGATATTTGTGGCTAACAGCAGACATTGTTTTCTCCTGATCCGTTTTGGATATAATTTGGTGTATTGTCTTCTTGGTGTTCCCAAAGAGCGGTTGCATGTCACAACGCCACACTTTTCCTGTGCTTGAATTTATTCTCAAGATGCTGTGCATTTTAACATGCTTTATGGTTTTTAGAAAAAAAAATATGTACGTGTTACATTATTCCATTACTAAATAAATTTAACTTGAGACAATTTAACTTACGCTTATTTGCATATGTTACAGGCTTATGGTTTATGGTTGCAAGCTATTTAACAGGTACTGCCCACGTGAGATCTGTATTGCGTTGTTAGTTTTCGTGTTTTACTTCTTTGATTTACTGTGATTATTTTGGTTTCTAGAGTAGTTAGTATTGTCATTGTTTCTTTTGTATTTCATAAGGAGATGGATTTTAGAATTATGGATGCTTATTTTTATACTTTTAATTTGTCACTTTAGCATTTTTGCTTTTAAAAACAAAAGCCGAATAAAGATTTGATTGAGGAATCTTTCTACACAGCCAAAGAATGTATTGTACCTGTTTTTTTATATATAGGGTTTCAACCAACACTCTTCAAACTGAGATCTGTTGTTCCATTCATATGTTTCTTCTGCCCTCTACGCAGTGGGTCCGTCTTCTTCAGCAACCGGAAAACTTTACTGTCAGTGACCGCTTTCTACCCCTTTACACGAAGCACATTCACACACTCCATAGTTCCTTTTATTTCCAATGACTACTATGGCAATCCGTGAATATGTGCTTTTGGAGGCAAAACAATTATTTTACCCTGTTTGTGTTTTATGTTTTGACATGGTCCAGGCAGCTTGCCTAAGAAGTTTTGCAAAAAAACATAACACAACAAGCATATGCAAAGCCAAAAGGCTAGCCACCAGACCAATTGACTTTACCAGTGCTTCTTTTGAAAAATGAAGTAGAGCCCTCTGTTAAAAGCATGACGACTAGAGAAACGTTTAAGTGATTGTATAGCTTATAACCATCTGCTAAATCTCAAGCTGCGCTTGTATGGTGTAAGTTGCTATCTGCCCCTATCAAGTGGAGGCTTGATAGGGGGAGATTAGGAGGTTTGGAATGCTCTGGGTGTCCATTTTCATTGAAGTGGTCACCAAAGGTAAGTCCAAGGGCACCCAGCGGTTTGAATGTCATCATTTTTCACTAAGGCCACATGCAATAGTCGAGGAATGGCAAATATTAGTTCTGAGGTATTATTGCGGCATCTTATTTTCATTTTACCAATTCTATCCAGTGCAAGGCGACACCGCCTCCACGGTTACTTATTTAGAGTTCGCTGCTCAATTGGAGAAAACCATTATAAGGGAGTAATTGGCCAAGAAAGGGGTTTACCATATTGTTGCCATTGTTAATTGGCTCTCCATCTCCCCAACTTTTTTTCTTCTCTTTCTAGTGGGCATTCCATTTTTTTTTAAACCTTCAAATCCAATATACTTAGTTGTGTATGGAACCAGTGTGTTTTTCTAGTGCACTTCTTTGTGCAGACACTTGCCAGTATGTATTCCTCTTACAGAGTCAATACCAGACCAGTTTATTTGTCTCTTTAGTATTAAAGGGCATGGCCTATAAGGCATGCAGGGTGTTGGGCTGATGTGCTGATTTTTAATATTTTTGTTTTAATTTTAATGAGAGAGGTTTCTTGTAAATGTGGGCTCTATGGCATTGTTGATTTTCATTCCCTGGTCCTTTCTACCTACTAAATAGGTGATCCAGATCACTTTGTCACTTTCTCCTCTGCTTTTCTAAATCTTCTTTTATTAGCACAGGCTGATGCGAACAGAAAACAGATAGGATGACAAGTTAATCCAGACAAAAGATGAGGGTTGCATGAGAAAATCTGATTTAGAAGTGTGGTCTTTGTTGTCCTTGGCAGTTGTGATGACCAGTTGTTCATTTAAAAAAAAAAATAATAATCTATGTTAATAAAAACAATTGCTTTATTCAGTTTTAATTAATTAAATCACTTTGGTCTGAAAACTGTGTTTTATTGTACCTGTACTCAGCTGAAACTTTGATTGTTGAAGATAATCTTTCTCTTAATACGAAAATAGTCAAGAAGGTTGCAATGGCTAATATTCTGTGCCCCATGTACCAAGTATTTTACCTTAAGGATGCCCACTTCCTTATTCAATTTCTGGCTTTAGGCTTTCATTACCCATTTGTCCCTTACCATTTGTTTACAGGTTTTTCCGAGAAACATTCATAAGAGTTGAGGGCAGTTGCTGCCCATTTCAGGGTTCTAGGGAACAGAGTGCACAGGTTGTACTCATGCCGATAATATATAATTCAGGAATGTCTGATGAAATGGTGGTCCTAAAATCTTATCTTTGAGGTAAGCATTGAAGTGGATTCAAATTTCCTCCTTTAATAAAGAAATGTGGTGTAATCTCTAGCAGTGGTTTCCACTTAAAGGACATTTTAGACCAATGGCATTGTTGAATAATCTTCCCTCTATATAATCATTAATTTCAAGGAAGATAACAGATTGCTGCAGCAGTGGTTACACTTACATATTGCCTCCTACATATCAAGTGTGGTATAAATTCACTGTGGGGTAAAGGTGTCCTTTGACCAGTGACACCACAGTCCAAACTCTGGGAAGTCTAGCTTGTTTATGCTTCATGTCTCCTTTAGAACAGCAGAAAACAGTAATCGGTGCAAGACGTCCTGCTTATCATTCCTCCTTAAGTGATGCTCATGACTGGTGCCTTAGAATGGCTGAGGAATCACTTATGCCTCAATCTATGAGTGATGTTTAAATTGGGCTTGCACACCGTTTTGCTTTATCTGTGGCCGATATTTTAGTCTACAAGTGTCCTTCCTTTTCTGAAGGGCAAGAACTTTCTGAGTTGAACAGAAAATACCACAACAGTGACAACCCTAAAGAAGCAGGGAAATGGACAAATAAGTTGAGCAGATAAAATGAGAACCTACTGGAAAAGTTTTAAAAGCCTTTTGCAACCATCTTTTGTATTGGTCCAGTCAAGAGCTTTACTCTTTTTTCCAAAGGTCTAAAAATGTATTGTGATCTCAGGGTCTGATATGAACCTGGTGACCCCATTTTGATCAAGCTAATTCTGTCTTTCAAACCTTCACGAGCAATTGTTTTCTGTTTCAGGAAATTGTGCATTTGATACAGGCGATGGATCTTGTGCGCTAATCACCCTTTTCATCACTCATCTTGACACCTTTGTCTTTTTTGGAAAGCTTGAGCAATAATGCCCAACTTTTTAGGAGCGATCATGGATGTGGTAAGATACACCAGAAAGGGTCCAGAGAAGATTTTTTTTTTATTGGTACAGAGCTAACGGGCTTTGCATCTACAGTTTTTAAACACATTTAAATCTCTGGACTGTGGAAGTAATTTTGTTGTCTGGTCCACTCTGCATACAATCGATCACTAGGATAAATCGTTCACATTAAAAGTGATGAGAAGTTACTATGTTGGCGGTAAACGTCCAAATAAGAAATCCATTTTCACGTTGTTCATTGACACCTTAACATAGCTCTTCTCGTGCTGACTAGAGAACATATGAGCTTCTGACTCTGAACACAATGTTTATTACAGTGAAGAACTGTTTTTAACCTTTTCGGTGCTCATGACGGAACGGTTCCGTCATGAGCGTCGGTTGAGCTGTGCTCATGACGGAACCGTTCCGTCATGACCTCGCCCGCGCAAGAAACGGTCAGCGCTGAGCGGGAATCGGCGCCGCATCGAAGAGGTTAAAAAAAATCGTTTTATTACAACAGCACAACCAGCAGTACATCAGTGATACAAGTAATGTTTTGACCAGTCTGTTTACATTTAACATTTAGTCGTTTGGGAGACTATCACCAGGAGGATGGGCGAGCATTCCCACTCTTTTGAAACCCCATCACAGTCCACGGAATACCTGCCACTGTCCCCAGATTTTCTCCCATTTTTGGGACAGCCTCTATTTTAGTATATTCTTGTTCTGCTAGCCAACACCAATCTAATTCCGCTTGCTAGTCTTTCATGCTTGGGAGTGCCCTAGCCCCCCCCCAGTACCTGGCCAGGTTGCTCTTTGCCACCACCCCCACCAGTGAACCGTTTAAAAAAATTCATCCTTTTACCCAAAACGGTGTAGATAGCAAATTATCTCTAAATAAAATCTATTTTTTTTCTTTATCAGCTTAGGCTTAGTATGTCCTTCATATTTCTTCATTTGACCTTTCTAAGGTACTTTATACTTCCCTTTCATATGATCTTCAAAAGTTCAATGGGCTTTGAAATAAAATTTGCCTTCAGCGCTACTTTTAGGGCATTTGTTTGTCTTATAATGGTCAGAACCTACGGTGTAACACTATTGTTAATACTGAGCCCATTGTTTAGTTGTTTGTATTGTTGAAACCAATTACAAAGAAGTGACAATGGTGTTTAGTAGCCACACCCGCAAGTCTATCCAAGTTAGACATTATACAGTAAAACAAGAGGTTAATCCTGGATGTAAGGGTGCTGAAACCTTGAGAGGATCCTTGTCACCATAAGGTTGGTAAAATCTGTGGTCAAGGCATGTACCACGAGTAACGTACACACCACAGCAAACAAATAATAAAACGTATATAGGACACATAAAACAAACCCAAAAGTAACATTCATGGAACAATGAACAACTTTTGTTGGTGCAACAGAAAATAAGTCAATGAAATTAGGTGTTTAGTTTACTTTTTGAAATTTTATATATGAAAATTCTCCAATCAATACACATTAAAACATTTGTTTTAAATGTAGAGTTAAATCAACTGTAGTTTGATCGATTGTAGATGATGAAGGATACTTCATGTATGATTCAAGTCACTGACGAACAAGTTAAAACATCCATATAATTTTCTTAGGAAAAGTGAAGGTTCATCAACCACATTGACTAACTGCATTCATTTATTAGTCATCTATTTAATAGTAAACAGACTGTTGTCAATATATTCGACTAGCTGACAAGTTTTGATCCAGAAGGTTATTTTTCAAAGCTGAATGCTACCAGTATAATGATCTCTCTAAGTAACTTTAAAATATTACATGTATTTGGATTCCTTGTTCAGAAAACAGAGAATTTGATAAATACCTTTACCATCTTAAAAACAGATTTTTTAAAAGGAACAAATCTTGGTGGGTGATAGGAGGTGCACTAGACCTCCCCTATGAGGTCTAGTACACCATGATCTAAATAACATTTTTCATAATCTGTTTTCTCTGCTCGGAATATGGAGATTAAACCACATTTCCATCAAGCCGGTTGCCAACATTTGCTCTCTGCTTAGTTTTCCTGTGTATTTCATATACTTTGACTGCTCCTTGGCATTCTTTTCAAGGTTGACGCTGCAGGGACAATATATGAGCAAATGTTAATCTAAAAAGATGACTGTTTCCCCATACTGTATGGTTATTCATTCAGCGCACAATCATTTTCCCAGCTCCTCAAAACATACCAGTCACTTTTGGGCTTTAGGATGATCTGGTATATATTGTTCTCTGCAGAAACTTTGGAAACTGAGTTTTTTTTGTGTACTGCAGCATGAGTATTAGTGTTGTTTATGGAGACCATGGGTGTGCAATATCGGGTTTGAATTTTTTGATAAGGTCTTGCAAAGAGCCTGGGAACTTAATCGAATTGGTTATTAGATTGAATCGTGCAAAAATGTTTGTTACTGTATAAATAATCAGTTCTTGAGGTTCTAATCAGTTTTTCAGTTTTGTGATCCTGAATGACATTCACGTGTTAATCCAAGTAACTATAGCAAATTTATATTTGTACACTATGTACACACATTGTATTTTTACAGTGTGTGTTTTAGAGTTCACACACCGGACTGTTGTAATTGTTTTTTTGTTTTTTTTCCAGAGAGTTTATAGAAGAAAACGTTGTAGATTTTGCCAAACGGAACCCTGGCATTGTGATGTATGTTACACCCCAGAAATGCAGCCATCCTAAGCTCATAGCAGAATATTGTAAGTATTTGAAAACGTAAGCACTTCAGATCGTATGCTAATTATGTCAGTATTATAACTCCATGAACTAGACCAGAAGCAGACCATCTGTGGAACTGAAGAGTCTCTATGTTTCGTGGAACCCTGATACAGAAATTATACCAAATGGAGTAGATAGGAAGTGGCATGTATAGCACTCCTCCTAACTCTGTCCTTTCCTAGTACCATCCCACCCTGAGTAACGGCGTACGCAGATGCTGTGCCTCAAGAATCGACAGATTTAGCGCTAAAAATCCACCCTAATCTACTAACGAGCCAAGGAGTTGCGCATATGCTAGACACACCAGTATTGCCCTTTCTCTGTCAAACCCCACTCTACTTATTCCTGGCCTGAAAATAATGCCCCAAAGCATAACCGGTTAAATGTCTAAGTGAAATCGCTCTGTACAATAAATTCTGCAACATGTATGTTGAAGTTGGTCAATGATGGTGCCCACACTGTCATGCAACAGGTACATTTATTGGGGAGGGCATGTTAGAGGATTTGAGAAAATATTTTACTAACCCAACTACAAAAAAAAAAAAAAGTTACTGGGCCAGTATAATCTCGAGGTGTCATCCTTGTGCAGGACAGCCACGGCTGTCCAAGTAATGCAAAAGGTGGCAAGGCAGACATATTTAGAACCAATCGACCTTTTAGGCCGCCATCAAAAGAAAAGTGTGGAGTTCCATAACCTGTTGATGGGTAGTAATGGCAACACCTGCAATCCATCGATCCTCTCGGGGGCAAAGACCTGCCTGGCCTTAAACATCTCTAACTGGCAAAACACATGGGTAGCACATGGGGGTGCATAATGGAGTCGCCATGCTCGTATTGGCCCTGTTGTGAAATCTGTATTTTATGTACTAGAACTGAAGTCTCTCAGTACACCTGGCCTAATGACAATACAATTATATTAAAAGCTGTGATAAATTCCGAAATGGGCCTTAGAATAAACCTTTTAGGAGGTCTCCCTCTTGAGAATTTCTCACATTCAGGGGGTGCAGCTGGTCTGGTTCTATAAACCAAGATAAGGTGGATATTCTCTGGTTGAGACAGATCCTCACACAGGCTGTCAGCTCAGCAGTGTATTTAATTTAAAATCTTAACCCTGGTGTATAAAAGCCCCAACAAACAGTTGCGCCATATTATTAGTACGAAATTGGAAATTATTGTCTTGTGATATTCAAGATCCCCTGAGTTTTAGCTGCTTGCAGAGACAGACACCAGTCTGAGATGGAAAAGTGATCAGCACATCTGGGTTTTGGGTCCAAAAGGAGGTAAAGCCCTTCCACCAGATATAAGAGATAACTCTGCCATTCTAAACTTAAAGAAAAGTATTAAAATGTGTAAATTTTCATGCTAGTTGTTTTTTACTGTCATGCATCAGTGGTTCTACACCCTCCTTTATTTTTTAATTAATTCGACAGGCATCTAGAGAACATTTATTCTGTAGCTTCTTGCATATAAATAAATAACAAGAATGATACATGATTTATTAAGAGGACAATTAACAGTGGCAGCACACTGATGGGTCCCCGGCAACTACTACACTCTTCAAACCTAAATATTCAACACTTATCCAGCATTTCACTTCCATTCCTCACAATCACGATTCCACGTCCCACATACACCACAACACCATACCGAAGCTACCTTTCCCCTCCACACTCATTCAACAAGATTACCACACCAAATCACAAAATTAAGACAGAGTCCTACTTCAACTAAATCACTACAAAGTCTCCAACTGTAAAAGGAACATAACCCTCTCTGTTTCCTCCACACAGCATAACTTCCTGTTCTGCTGTCACTTTACCCTATCTCAAAATGTCTATTGTTGGGACGAGAATGTCCTTTGCATGGCGTACAGTTGTATTCCCCTGTCCTGAGATAAGAAGATAATGTACTGTCAGTCTGCTGAGCCTGCCTGGCCCTGCAGGAGAAGAGACTATCAAGAAAGGAGCGAGGTTCAGCGCATCCCTGGTGGCTGTGAGGCACTCAGAAGAAGCATACTATGCAAGAGAGATTCCGGAGGACCCAAGTGTCAAATGGCTCCCCCAGATTCTCCTGTTGGTTCCTGCCACGAACCGCGATTCTGTGACTAAATGATTGTCAAAGGCCCCATTGGGTCTGTGATTGCCTGTCTGCACATGGTTCATGCATGGCTGTATTTACCAAATTGCTGACTGCCCGTGCAAAGATGCAGCTACCAAGATGCTGAAGGCCTGTGTAGAGCTACATCTGGTGTCCAGCTGTCCCAGACATGGGCCACAACTTCCTTTTGCAAGGGACACTCTTGGGACTGCACTTACTGACTATCTAATAAGGAGTGAATTATCGCAGGGCTGTGGTTAGTAGTCAGGTGATCAACTGCACCAGTCACGACCGAGCTGCTTCATCCAGGCTGCCATGACCACAAAGGAAAGCATGCGCAGGCACACTGCTGAAGGCTGGCCTAAAGGAAACTTCACCAAAGACTACCAGTGTGTTCCTGCTCTCGCGAGTGTGCAGACATGCTGCCGGAGTGCCAGACCACTCTGAAATAACCCTGAGAGAACATGTTCATCCCATGAAGGAGTAAGACTTAGTACTCGAGACTGAGCACACATAGAAACAGTGGATGAATGTACTGCACCTGAGCTTTACTCATACTACACCTGAATATCTTCTATAGAGATGGGGAACCCACAACCAGAAGAGAGTCCCTAAGAGAAAGGGGTACAACGGGAGTGAGGCGGTGTGGTGCCGACAAAAGATAGCACCCGGGGTATTGACTTGCTTTTGAGTATTGTACGGTGTGGTATTGACCAGAGCTGTGTAATTACAGTAATGTCCTTCTTGCAAAGATTAGCACTAGGCTGGACATTCATGTTATTTGGGCTGTTGGTTGACTTTTGAGCTTGGAACTCGATCACCCCTACAATACCTCCCTAAAAGGTATGTGGCTACTCACCCTTGCTACCCTAAAAGTCAAGTGCAGACAGGGTTGTTCCATTTTGCAAAGCCATTGTAGGACAGGCCTTGCGATTGTGGTTGTTTGCCTATCAGTTGAGGCCCAGAAGACACTGCCTGCGGCCCCAAAACAGGGTCAAACACGTACTTAAAACATTATAAATATATTTTTTTAAGTTGATGGCATTCTACATAGCTCTCTATTGCGATGTGTTGGTGTTAAACAGGTGCCTGTGAAGCAGACTATCACAGAGTTTCTATTTTGGATGTCATCATATAATCTGTTGTGCACTTTAAGTACAAATAAGCCCGTTTGTCACAAATGTGTATGTCTTAGCAGTTGAAAAGCAGTTTATCAGGACATTAAGAAACGTATAGGGGAGTGAGGCGTTGTGGCTGCTTGGTTCCAGAGCCCTTGCTTGAGCCCGGCAAAATCCTTTGATTCTTCCATCATGAGTCTTCAGTACACTGCAGCAGAGACAGTCATGAGGCCGGAGAGGTGGTTGGGCCCTGCATGATGTTTAGAGAGCGCTGGCCTCCTCGGTGATGCCGACCTGTGCAGTTGGTTGTGCAGGGGCTGGCCCGGACACTCTGTGTCCTTGTCTTGGAGTGGTGGCCCTGGGAGAAGCTGTTTTTGGGCTGTGCCTTCCTGCACGCCCCTTGATGAGTGATTCCCCACATTCACCGGAGGGACCAGCCTGATTGCTGCTGCTGTTGGAGGCGGTGGGTCAGCCCGGGCCCTGGTCACGCACCTGTTTGCCTGACTTAAGGGAGGCGCCCCACATGCTTGGACACCCCATGTGCTTGGACACTCAGTCTTGTTCTCCTGTTGGTGGCCTGTGAGCCTACAACTGAGCAGGCGGGCCCTGGCAGCCAGCAGCTGTGGAGGCATGGCCAGTAGCAGTAGATGCACAGCCAGGTGACTTGCTGTCCTGTGCTCACTGACATCGATCCTCCTGAAGAGGGTTGACTTTTGCAGCCACATGGATAGACTTGTGAAATACAGCGAGTCTTCTAAGACCCTCAATGCTGCCTGGTGCAGGGTTCCACCTCTAATTCATTTTGGGTTCGCTATCAAAATAATGAGGCAAGCGCTGGAAACTGGAAGACAAGAAAAAGGTTTATGTTCGAGGTATATGAGCTGCAGATTACACACTTTTGCATAGATCGCCATCTGGCGTTGGACTCGGATGTTTGCAGTTTGTTTTTCCTCTTGGAAAGTCTTTGGAAGTCACGAGGTCGGTGACTCCTCCCTTGGTTCGTATTGCGCATGGGCTTCGGCTCCATCCTCAGATTGTTTTTTTCCGCCATCGGGCTCGGATGTAATACTTTGCGCTCCGGTTCCGAACATTCCAGTTCGACGATCGAAGCGGAATCCTCGCTCTCCACGGTATTGTTCAGATCCTGATCTCCTCAATCACCTTCTTCTTCGACACACCTTCGATTCCAGTCATCGACGGCGGCCTTCGGGCCTATCCAGGCTCCGGTCCCGGCTGATGGAAAGAACTCCATTTAAGAAGTGCCCTCGATGTGGGTCCAAATTCCCCCACACCGATCTTCATGAGGTGTGCAACCTCTGCCTCTCCCCTGAACACAAGGCTCGAGACTGTCCCGCCTGCAAGTCTTTTAGATCCAAAAAGACTATTCGAGATCGAAGGGCCAGACGAAAAATGGCGCACTCCTCGACTTCCGTTCCAGTCGACATCTTCGGGGACGACGTCGAAGCTCCGGGACAGCAGCACACCGAAGAGGACCTAGTCAGTGCTTCCGAAGCCGACTACTCGGATGTGGAGGACTTTACCCCGGCGCAGAGGGTCGTGAGTAAAATACCCCCTTCCACACCCGCGCAGACACCCAAAAAGGCTTCGGTCACGCCTTCGCCTCCGGGCCTAGACAAGACCAAAGACACTGCTTCGAACACCCCACCTTCGGGCCCGGTGAAGAAGCCAAGTAAGCCTTCCGGCGGCTCGGGCTCCAGCCAGCCTGCCAGCAGTGCCGAAAAACACCCTTCGGCACCGAAGACGAGATCGGCCTCTACCTCGACACCGAGCTCCGCACCAAAGCCCTCGGTGTCCAAACCCAGCCTCTCGGTGCCGACCAAACATCATAAGGCCCTCGGCACCGACACACCCGCGCCGAAGCCTGGCTCGGCACCGAACAAAAAATCGGAGGTTCCAAAAAAGCACAGCACAGACAAGCCTAAAAAGCCATCGGCCCCGACAACGTCGGCGCTGACCGAACAACCAGTGTCGCAAGAACTTTTTACACTGGATCCTTTGCAAAAGACACTTACCAAGGATCCAAAAACTGGACATTTGGCACTGTCTTCTAAAAAGAGACATTTGGACAAACCAGCTCCACCTCCACCTCCAAAGAGAAAGGACTGTGCTACCTCCCCTTTCAGAGTGCCTTCCCCACCTCCTCCACCCTCTCCACCTCCGCCCCCTCCACCTTCTCCACCCCTGCCTCATCGCTCTCCGACCCCGTCTCCAGACCATGATGATCAGGGGGACCCATACTACGACCCAGCAGATGTGCCACAAGACCCCACCCCTACAGGATCCCCAGACCCCTGGGATGATTATAATAATCCAGACATTCCAGATGTCCCACAAGATGACCTTTATCCATCCAGGCCATCTCCACCAGAAGGCTCACTAGGTTTTCACCACCTACTTCAGAGGGCGGCACATTATCACGGGGTAGAGCTACACACTGACCCAGTAGAGGAACATTTCCTCCTAGACACCTTTGATACTGCACATAGGTCTACTGCTATACTACCTATGCTCAAAGGGGTAATAAAACATGCGCCAGAGGTTTTTATAGACCCAGTCAGGGCTATGGTCCTAAACCCACGCATAGAGACCAAGTATAAAGCTGCCCCCACAGATCCTGCATACATCAAAGGGCCAGCGCCACTGGATTCCCTAGTGGTATCCACTGCAAGGAAGAGATCAAATTCCCAGGCGTCAGGCGAAGCACCACCGCCTGATAAAGAGTCAAAGCTCCTGGACGCGTCAGGAAAACGCACTGCGTCACAGGCAGCCAATATATGGCGTATCGCCAACACTCAAGCGCTATTGGCCAGATACGACAGAGCGCATTATGATGAACTAGAAACCATCATGCACCATCTCCCAGAAAAATACAAAAATAGGGCCAATGAATTAATTCAAGAGGGTAAGACCATAACTAATACCTCTATAAGCTGTGCCTTAGACGCAGCAGACACAGCCTCCAGGGCCATTAACACTAGTGTCCTCCTCCGTCGCCACGCTTGGCTGAGATTTTCAGGCTTTAAACCTGAGGTACAAGCCTCCATATTAAACCATCCATTTGACCAAGAACATTTATTCGGTCCAAAGGTAGATGATGCCCTCGAAGATGAAGAAAGATACAGATACGGCGAAATCTATGGGAGCCCTACAGTCACACCCTCCTAGGCGCTCCTTTCGCCGCTCTTCCTTTCGGGGCACGGGCATAGGCTACTCCTCCGATAGCGCGTCCACGTCCTACAAATCCCCTCCTCAGTCCACCTTCACAAGGGGTTATCAAAGAGGCGGCTATAGAGGCAATAACAATAAAGGCAGAGGCAAAACAAATACCGCCCGCTCTGCCACACCGCCTACCCAATGACTTTCCCCTGCTCCCTCCAGACCATCCCACTCCGGTCGGGGGCAGACAAATTTCCTTCACGTCTGCGAGTCCATCACATCAGACAAATGGGTGACCCAAATTATTCGTTCAGGGTACTGCCTAGAACTCACATCTACCCCCCCCCCCAACATTCCATCCAGGCAACGCCCAATGTCACAAGAACATTCCACGTTACTAAAACAGGAGGTAATCTCCCTCCTACAAAAACACGCAATAGAACAGCCCCCCCCCCCCACCCCCCCCATCAGCAAAATGTAGGGCTCTACTCCCTATATTTTCTGATACCAAAAAGAGACGAGACTCTACGACCTATCTTAGATCTCCGGCCTCTAAACACATACATACATTCGGACCATTTTCACATGGTAACACTTCAGCAGGTACTTCCGCTACTCTCCCAGAACAACTTTCTCACCACACTGGACTTGAAAGACGCATACTTTCACATTCCGGTACACCATGCCCACAGAAAGTACCTCAGATTTGTAGTGGACGGGCAACACTACCAGTTCAAGGTGCTCCCATTCGGGGTCACAACAGCACCAAGGGTATTCACCAAGGGCCTAGCAGTAGTGGCGGCACATCTCAGAAGACAGCACATTCACGTCTTCCCATATTTGGACAACTGGCTGATAAAAGCCGCGTCCTACAACCAATGTGTACACCATACCGCCACTACAATCCAACTACTTCACCAACTAGGCTTCACGGTGAACCACCAAAAGTCCCAGCTAACACCATCCCACATAAAGCAATACCTCGGTGCCACCATAGACACCTCAAAAGCCATAGCCTACCCCAATCCGGCCAGGATTGCAAGCATTCAGGCTTTGCGTCAAAAATTCATACTTCAACACTCCCTCCCAGCAAGAGTGTTTATGCAACTGATAGGGATGATGGCCTCTTGCATTTTCATAGTGCCTCATGCAAGACTCCAGATGCGTCCACTCCAAGAGTGCTTAGCGCGCCAATGGAACCAGGCCTAGGGGCAACTGACAGATCTGGTGTTAGTAGACGGTCGCACCCATCGCTATCTGCAGTGGTGGAACACCACAAATCTTTCCAGAGGTCGACCGTTCCTGGACCCGGTTCCACAAATAATCCTAACAACGGACGCATCGCTCTCCGGCTGGGGAGCTCATCTACTACATCTCACAGTGCAGGGCACATGGACGCCGCAACAAAAGTTACTCCACATCTACCATCTGGAGTTACTGGCAATCTTTCTAGCCCTAAAATCCTTTCAGACACAGATTTTAGGCAAGGCAGTCCTTATTCGCACAGACAACATGACGGCCATATACTACATTCATAAACAAGGCGGCACACACTCTCCACAGCTCTCTCAACTAGCACAGAGCATATGGAGATGGGCAATTCCACACAAAATCTTTCTCCTAGCCCAACATGTCCCAGGAGTCCAAAACACCATGGCAGATCTGCTCAGCAGACAGACGCAGCAGATCCACGAGTGGGAACTTCACCCATTCTTTCAGATGTGGGGGCATCCACAGATAGACCTTCGCCACCCACGAAAACAAAAAATGCCCAAGCTTCGCCGCCAGATACCCACACCCATTGTCCAAAGGCAATGCGATATGGATGAACTGGTCAGGCAAATTTGCGTACGCCTTTCCACTTCCATTAGTGGTGCGAAAGCTACAACAGCACTCCCTCACACTAATTCTAGTAGCTCCAACATGGGCCAGACAACCGTGGTACACCACGCTGCTGGAACTCTCGGTAATGCCACACCAAAAGTTACACCTCTCACCATGCCTCCTAACCCAGAACCATGGAGAGATCAGACACCCGGACCCAGCTCAGCTCAACCTTGCGATCTGGCTCCTGAGATCCTAGAATTCGGATACCTTAACCTTCCCCCTGACTGTATGAACGTCATCAGAGAAGTTAGACGCCCTACCACTAGAGCCTGCTACGCTGCAAAGTGGAAAAGATTTGTTGTTTATTGCCATAACAACACAATCAACCCTCTAGACGTATCTATACAGCACATCATATGCTACTTGCTCCATCTACAAAGGTGTAACCTAGCATATACATCCATTCGGCAACCCCTCGCAGCAATTGCCGCTTACCTACAAAACAGACAGCACCTATCACTTTTCAGAGTACCTGCCATTAAAGCCTTCATGGAAGGCCTAAAACGAATAATTCCCCCCAGAGTGCCACCCTCACCTGTGTGGAACTTAAATATAGTTCTCACAAGGCTAATGGGACCGCCTTTCGAACCTTTGCATAAATGCAAACTGCAATTCCTCACATGGAAAACAGCTTTCCTTGTAGCCATCGCCTCCCTTAGAAGGGTCAGTGAGATACAAACACTTACTATACAAGAACCTTTTCTCCAAATGCACCCGAACAAGGTTGTCCTCCGTACCAACCCAAAATTCCTACCCAAAGTCATCTCACCCTTTCATCTAAACCGGTGTTTTTTCTCGCAACCTCAAACTGTTGCAGAAAGGGCTCTACACACACTGGATGTTAAAAGGGCCTTGCTTTATTATATCCAGAGAACACAACCTTTCAGAAAGACAAAGCAACTGTTTGTCTCTTTCTCTCCACCTCATAAAGGCAACCCCATCTCTAAATCGGGGATAGCTAGGTGGATTGTAAAATGCATACAGATTTGCTACCACAAAGCAAAACGCACGCTATCTGTTCCCCCTAAAGCCCACTCTACAAGAAAGATAGGGGCTTCTATGGCTTTTCTAGGGAACATCCCATTAGATGATATCTGCAAGGCAGCTACATGGTCAACACTGCACACTTTCACTAAACATTACTGTGTAGATGTGCAAACCAAGCAACAAGCTAGTGTGGGCCAGGCTGTACTAAAAACACTATTTCAAACCACTGCAACAGATACCGGTGGTCGCCGCTAAGGTTGGGAACTGCTATATAGTCTATGCAAAAGTGTGTAATCTGCAGCTCATATGCCACGAACGGAATATGCTACTTACCAGTATGCATCTGTTCTTGGCATGTAGAGCTGCAGATCTACACACGCCCACCCGCCTCCCCGGCTACCTGTATCTGTTCCAGTCTATCTTATTTAGATACAACACACATGGGTTTCTTCACTGTTATTACTACGCTCCATCTTTCCCTGTTGGCGAAAAACAATCTGAGGATGGAGCCGAAGCCCATGCGCAATACGAACCAAGGGAGGAGTCACCCACCTCGTGACTTCCAAAGACTTTCCAAGAGGAAAAACAAACTGCAAACATCCGGGCCCAACACCAGATGGCGATCTATGCAAAAGTGTGTAGATCTGCAGCTCTACATGCCAAGAACAGATGCATACTGGTAAGTAGCATATTCCTTCTCATGAGGAGATCACGTCAACTGCAGACACCGGGATGTCTGAGGGAGGTGTTCTCCTGATAACTCCTTTGGCTCTTCCTTTTATACAGGTTTGACACAATGCATTTGTTTCATCAACATGGTTACACAAGCTTGGAGTCCCCGCCCCGGGCAGGTTGTCACACAAGCCCAACAGTATTTCTCTTCCCACCCAGGTCAAACAGACAATCTTATCTTGCAGCTGGACCTTGCTTCAGGGTCTAAAACATGTGAGACCGGCCAGATCTAAGAGTCCGTTCTGTTGATAAAAACAGGTCCCATTGTTGGTAAAAACAAGTCTTGCTGTTTGCAGTGCAATAAATCATGTTGCAAGAGTCTTTTTGGTGTTTGGAACCTGTTTTTGTAACTAGGTGTAGTGAGGGGTAGAGTGTCCAAAGGTTTGCCTGTAAACAGAGATGAGAGGAAAAATGAGTTTGTGGCGGCAAGTGGCGTTGAGGTTTATTGCGGTAATAGTTTCTAGCCCCCAGCACACATACCAGGTCGGTCAGAGGGATGCTAGTAAGGGCAGGGTGAAACAAAGGTGGCCAACAGAGTACAAAATGGCTGTGATAGATTAAAATGACTGTAGTTTATGTGCACATAGAAATTTCCACCAGACAAGATGGCGCAGGCAATGTTCACGATTGTCATTTTGCTTTTAAAAGTGGCCCCTTTGAGCATAACTAGCCAGCTTGTCAGTCTATTTCGATCTCCATAATGTCCTGTATCTCTTGATCATACATTACTCTCATTTTTGTTAGCTGAGTTTCCATAGTCTTAGGGTGCAAGGTAGTTATACAAAGAGAACACAAAGGTGGTATACAGTGTATACCCAAAAAACAACCACATATTGTCAATACTGGGACCAAGAGAATCATTGATATTTTCCAACCCCACTCCTTCAAGATGCCCCAAAGCCAACTTCCAATTGTCCAGGTTTCTGATCCCTGATGAATTTCTGAAGACAGTCTATGGAGATGTTTGATTGCTTCATAGACAGAAGGTGAATTATCAGGAATGTATATACAGCAGCTGGCACCGATGATGCGACATGCTCCTCCACGGTCCGCTCGTACCACGTCCAGGACCATGCAATTTTGCAGGGTAACCAGACTTGGTTGGAGCTCAGCGGTGTTGTTGGTGAGGATGCCAGCAGTGACGTTCAGGGCGGTCTCTACCGCTTGGGATAGATGTCTGATGGCTCGGCTGTTTGCCATCGGACCCCATAGCGGGATGAGCCCTTTTGCTGCGTCGAGGAACTGTGATGAGGCAGTGTCTGCTTGATCAGTGTCTTTAGATCGTTTTTCTCAATGATGCTCTGCATGGGCTGTGTAGGTTGGTGGCAAAACAAAGGCGATGTAGCACGTGCCCCTCCAGTTTCTTGGGATCCAGGTGTAGGCTTTGGTTTCGCAAATAAAGTACATATTGGGTGATGCGACAAGCGCAGGAGGGTTGGTAGTGTTCAAAGTCCTTACAATGCTACAGGTGCTGTGACCCACATTCTTAGTCCCACGGCCTTCAATGCATACAAGGCCAGAGACGTTCACCACAGATAGGGCCACAGTCAGTGTTGCAGCAATTCTTTTCTTCAGGTAGGAAAATGTGGCTCTGTTAGGATTATTGAACACTTGCATTTCCACTCGTTCTTTGGAGGGGACATTCATCGGGAATGTCGCATTGAAGGTGTGAGGGCAGAAGGGGGCGGCTGTTCTTCCTGTTTTATTTCGCCAGAACTCGTTGTAGATCTGGGCAATTGTTCCGTTGGAAGTGGCATTGTCTTTGTAACTTTCTTGTAGGAGTATCATCCAGGCAAGGCAAGATCCGTGAATAGAAAAGGGCGAAGGGATGGAATGTTCAGTGGCATGTGGTAACAGCCCACAGACCCAACAGTTGGTAGTATTGGTGGCAAGATTGTGCTGGTGCAACATCTGCACAAAAGAATTATTCCAGAATTCTTTGCGTCGTTCTCGGAGATGTGGCGGTAGTGATACCAGGTAGTGTTCTTTCTTGGTGATTGGATCGCATGGTGGGTGACAATGTTCTGTATGCAGGTGCATTCTCTTCAATGATCCAGAGTGCGACCATTAGCAGGAGACAGGTGAGAAATACGGCTGCAAGTGCAATTGTCTTTGTGCTGTGCAGGTTAGCAGTCTTGGTGTCTTTGCGGTCGCTTTGCAGGTGTTCAGTTTCTTCCATCAACTTCGAGGAGCTCAACAACTGTTAGGACCACAGACTTTTGTCTGGCGCTTTCCTGGTAGCGTTGTTTGACTGTGCTACCGATCTGAGACCTTGACTCAGTTAGTGGCCTGGTCGTTGGAGCTCCCTCCTTTTTGTCGATCTTAGGTTGTACCCTTTCTTGGATGGCACCGTGGGGTCGGGAAATTCTGATAGTTCGAGGGTGTCTTCTTGTGGGTAGCAACTCGGAGCTGGTCGGTTCTTCGCGAGTACTTCCTCTTGCATCTCCACCCCTTCACAGATTGCCAGGGTTGGAGGGACTCGCTTGTAATGATGAGCGTGCAGCCAGTTTCATTTTCCTTCCACTAGGAGGGCAGTTCGGGTGGTGATCAGGACTTGCCAGGGGCCCGTCCACCTAGGCTCCAGATTTTTCGTTCTTTGGAAGTTGCGAATCAATACCTGGTCGTCTGGCTTTATTTCATGTCCCGGGCCCCTGGATATGTCAGGCAAGGCTTGCTGCACCTGTTGGTGGATAATTGTTAGCTCGTTTGTCAATTTATGCAAATAATCCGACATTAATATGTTCGGGACATCGTTAATGGAGGTGGGTCTTGGTGCCGCCCAAATGCTCATAGGCCTGCCGAAGACCACCTCATACGGGGTCAGTCTGTTTTTGGTTGGGGGGGAGCGCATTGATAGCAATGCCAATGGAAGGGCGTCGGGCCATTTCAACCCGGTCGTGGCAACTATTTTGGCTAGTTTTAATTTCAATGTTGCATTGTGTCTCTCTACCAGGCCCGCTGATTGGGGGTGGAAAACGGCATGGAACTTTTGTTTTACCCCCAACCCTCTCAGTATGTTCTGTATCACCTCGGCTACGAAGTGGGGGGCGTTGTCGCTCCATAAAATTCTGCAAAGGCCGTATCGGGGGAAGAATTCTTTCAGCAATACTTTTGCAGTGGCTAAGGCGGTATTGTCGCGGGTGGGATATGCCTCCACCCATTTGCTAAAAGCGCTTACAACCACCAGGACATATTTTAGACCATGGCATCTCTCTAGTTGGATGTAATCCATTTGAAGGATTTCAAAGGGGTGGTCAGGGACTCCAAACCCTCCCCGTGGTACTACTGTCCCCTTCCCTGGATTGTGTTGTAGGCCGACTATACATTGTTGTACTAGGCGTTTTGCAGATTCTACTATCTTGACATTATGCCATACTCTGGTGATTAGTTCAATCATGGGGGTGGAGCCTATGTGTGCTGGTAAATGTGCCATGGTCAATATGGGGATGAGGTAGGCATTGGGTAACAGCCATTTATTTACGTCTTTAGTTCTCCAGCAATCTTCCTCGTCTTTTAGTCCCACCTTTTCCCATTCTGTCAATTCGTCTTGTGGGCATGTAGTCTGTATGTCCCTTACAGTGGTCCTAGCGTCAGTCCATTGTTCAGCTTGTGACCTGGTCACATACATTCGTGTCATAGTTCTGTCTCCTGCCATGGCTCGGGCAGTAACGTCTGCTAGTGCATTTCCCTGTCCAATGCGATCAGTCACTTTCCTATGTGCTTGGCATTTTATCACTGCTAACTTCTTGGGGAGGAGGACTGCTTGCGTCAAGGCGGAGACTACACTCCATGCAGGATGGGTGTACCGTGTGAAGTCAGAAACCCTCTTTCTTTCCATAAGATCCCAAAATGGTGAACCACCCCGAAGGCATATTGGCTGTCGGTGTATATGTTAACTGTCTTGTCAGTCGCTAGGATACATGCTCGTGTGAGGGCAATGAGTTCTGCAGCCTGTGCTAAACGTTGGGGCATACGGGCTGTTTCCAGAACGGTTCGGGCTGTGGTGACAGCGTATGCATCTGAGGTGGTGCCGTCGGGGAGTTTGATGCACGAACCATCCACCCAAAGTTCTCCTTCTGGTTCTAGAAAGGCGGTGTCTCTGAGATCTATTCTACTCTTTGTTTGTTCATTGGTTAGTGTCACACAGTTGTGTAGTGGAGTCATGCTAGGATCATTTTTGGGTAGGGGTAACAGTGTGGCTGGATTGAGGGTGGTGCGTCGCTTTAGGGTACTGTGCGGTGCTAGCAGGGTCAACTCATATCCGGTCAGTCGGGCGCTAGTCAAGTGTTGGGTTTTGGTCTGGTTTAGTAGTGTCTCGACTGCATGGGGTACTAAAACAGTGACTGGATTGGAGAGCACTATTCCTTCGCTCTGGCATATTGATACTACTGCAGCTGCCACAGCAGGCAGGCACGCTGGCAGCGCTCTGGCTACTGGATCGAGGGTGGCAGAGAAATATGCACAAGGGCGTTGTTTGTGACCAATTGATTGTGTTAGGACAGACCATGCACATCCCTCCCTCTCGTGCGTGTAGCGGAAGAATGGTTTGAAGTAATCTGGAGTTCCTAGGACAGGCGCTGAACAAAGGGCATTGCGTAGTTCTTTAAAGGCTGACTGGCATTCGGGGGTCCAGGGGAGAGGCGAGGGGATGTCTTTAGCTAGGAGGGAGAGAAGGGGTTTGACAATGAGGCTAAAGTTCGGTAACCACTGTCGTCAAAATGAGGTGAGACCTATCAAAGAGCGGACTTGCTTCTGATCTTTGGGGACAGGGGTGTCTAGAATTGTCTGGATCCTGTCAGGCGTGAGTTTCCTCCCTTCTTTTGATAAAAGGTGACCCAAATAGGTCACTTGTGATTTACAGAACTGCAACTTCTTTCGGGAGACCTTGTGACCATTCTCAGCAAGAAAATGGAGTAGTTTGATGGTGGCTGTGACGGCTTTTGGTATGGTGTCTGCTGCTAGAAGGATGTTGTCTACATATTGTATTGGTGCCACTCCATCTGGCAATAGTATGGCGTCCAACTGTCTTTTAAGCGCCTGGCTATAGATGCTTGGGCTCTCAGTGTACCCCTGAGGTGCTCTGCAAAATCTGTACGAACAGGAGTTTAGGGTGAATCCAAATAGATAGCGGCTGTCCTCGTGTATAGGTATGGAAAAGAATGCGTTTATGAGGTCAACTACAGTGAAGGTGGTGGCCGTGGAGGGGATTAAAGTCAAAATCGTTGTGTGTCGGAAACTACTGGGTATTGTGGCACTACGATTTTGTTTATCTCCCGCAAGTCAATGATGAAGGGGTAGGTTTTTCCGTCTCCGTCTCCCTGTCTCTTTACAATCAGTAGTATGGGACTGTTACAAACGTTGCTCACTACTTCCTCTACCACCCCTGCCTCTACCAAAGAGTGTATGATCTCTGTCCGTGCCTTCTCACCCACTGGCGAAATTTTGTACTGCGGTACTTTCGGTAGGCTTGCGTCCTGTCGTATTGTTACGTGTACTGGGTCAATCATCATTCGTCCTACGTCTGAATCAGCCCTAGCCCATAAGTGTGATAGCAAAGTGTCCAGTAGGGATGCGTCAGTCTCGGAGATGGGATACATGTGCTGAGAAGGGTTCTCTCTATGGCGCTGGGGGTTGTCATACAGGATGACACGCACTCCGTCTGGTGAGCATCTGATAGTCGCATGGAAGTGTTTCAGAAGGTCGAGACCCATAATGGCATCTGGGGTGTTAGAAGAGAGGAGGAATGCCGTCTCGACACTATTGTTGTCAAGGTTAAAAGGGATCGGTCGGGACAAAGGGTTGGTGCAGGGCGTACCTTCAAATCCTATTGAGGTCACATGTGAGCCTGACAAGGGTGCCCTTGGAATCAGTCGTTTGGATAGTGCACTACGTGTTGCTCCAGTGTCTACCAAAAATGGCGATTTTGTGCCCAGGACCTTAGCGGTAACATAAGGGCCTTGCTGGTCAACATGGAGCTCGACTGGATCCCTCCCTTGCCCCTGGCTGTCCTATACAAAATCGTACGTATTGTCATAATCTGTCTGTTGGTACTGATTCTGTTTGTGATAGTCAAATGCGTTCACTCTTCCTGGCCTTCGTTTGCTTCAGTCGCATACCCTCTCCCACGTCCTCTTCCTCTCTGTCCACTTGCTATTTCTCTCGCCCCCCTGCCCCTACCAGCTCCTAACAAAGCCGGGCATTGGGTTTTCCAGTGTCCATATTCTTTGCAAAATGCACATTGATCCTGGCCTAGGTCTTGGCGTCCTACATATGAAGTCGATGAATTGTTTCTAGGTGGCTGTACTCTAGGGGTATTCTGCTGGTATCCTCCCCTATATTGCTCCCTTCCTGTATTCGCCCCCTGGAGTTGTGCTATCATCACCCTTTCCTTCAAGTCCTTCTTTTTCCATTCTGTAGCCCTGTCATTTTAGTTTCTTTGATGCTCATAGTACTGGGCCATTTGGAGAATGGCCGCCGGTTTAGATGCTGCCCAACTACTTTCACTGGCTTGTAATTTCTGGGATACATCTGGCAGAAGTCCTTTGACATAGTTCTGCACAAATAAGTGGTGTCCGGTTGCTGTGGACATGTCTTGTCCACTGTAATCGGAGAACACCGTTTCAAATCTGGAGAAATACTCTGAGACATCCTCTTGTGGTTTCTGGCGGCACGCGGCTACTATGGACCAGTCTATCTTTTTCTCTGGGATCAGCGTTTTCACTTTCTGCACTATTTTGTCAGGGAGGTCCAATATTGCTTTAACCGGTTTTTGACCAGGGTTCCGCTGTTTAGATTGTGTTGAGTTGTTCCCATGTATGACCAAGCAGTTCGGTATGGTCTATTTTCCTAATCTGTTTCCACACATCTGCTGGCAAACATAACCCGAAGAACAAGTCTATGTCGGCAAGTGTCATTATTGTTGATCCCAGAGCGGTACCTAGCTCGGTGTAAAAGGCGGTGGAGTTTTTTCGTAAATCCGGTAAAGATTTACGGAACGTCAAAATGTCCTGTCTGTCCCATGGCTGATACACCCAATTGTAGACCACCCTTCTTCTAACGTCTTGATGGTTCATATCGTCATGAGTCCCTTGTCCTCTAGGAGGTACCCAATAAGGGGCAGCTTCTTTTATCGGCATCATGCTATCTGGTTTTTCCACCGGGGGTCCTACTATCTTAGATGTCCTGTCCTTATCTATCCGTCTTTGTTCCACGAGGTTACGGCATACTTCCACTGTGGATGAAAAGAGTTCTGTAACATCGTTGTCACCTTCATCTCCGGTGTCTACTTTCCTATAGAGAGCCACTAGTCGCTCAGGCCCTACATCTTGGTACTTCTCTTCATATGCAGTAAGAGTGTGGTAACAGAGACGTACAATAAAGTATCGTTTGTGATTTTCAACATAGGAGTTGCATATGTCCGGTACATGCTCTTCTGTCTCCTTCCTATCTCTGAGGGATTTAACTATTTTATCAATGCCTGCTCGCTCATTTGTACTTATTCGCGGGACCCTGGGCGCTCCTTTTTCTTTTGATCCTACCTCCACTACTGTGTCCTTTGATGAGTCATTTGGTGTGTGTGACTCGGTGGGAGCAGAGGCGGTGGAGACTGAGGCGATCGTGTCACCTCCGGCTATACTTTGGGGGTCCTGGCGTTGTACTACGTGATGAATTGGGGCGTAAGGGGGTGGCATGTATATGATTGGGGGACCTAACCATAAATCATCATCTACCCTTTGTTTTGCCGGTAACTCGGGGTAAAGAGTCGAGGGCGTTCTAACAGGGCATTGACCTGATATTTTTGATTCCTGTTCCTTTTTATCGATTTCCTTTTCTTTTAGTTTTTCTTCTAACCTTTTACAGGCTTGGTAAGCTGATTTTCGCGTTTCTTTATCTTGTCTAGCTTCGTCTCTTTTCTTTCTTTGGGCTGCCTCTTTTCGCCATAAACCAAAACTGTTAAACATGGCTGGTCTATTTTTTTTATTGTGGAGAGCTAATTCTAACGTTTCTATTTTAACGAGATCAAAAGATCCCGTCAGTGGCCACTGATTTACCCGGTCCTTTCTAGTGTATTTATGCCATAGTTTGCTATAAACTACGGTGGCTAATCCATACTTTACGTACATGTCCTTGTTAGGGGTGCCTTCCGGCGGTGCCGGCTGACTGACCTCTAACAAACGGTCCGGTCCAAAACAATTGCAATCAAACAATCTAGAGAAAACAGGCATGACGTATTTATCAGTCAAAATGAATATCTCAATCAATCAATTTAGACAAAAAGTCTGCACTACCTGTCCTTCGCTGTCTGCAAAGAGAGAGAATATTCCTATACTTCGTTGTTTGCAAGCAGGGAATGTCTCCAATAACTCAATAAAAAAGGAATACTAGTATTTCAATCAAACTATTCAATCAGTCAATTTAAGTCGTTTTTTCATGACCTTACCCGGACCGTGTGGACAGTTCTTCTTCTTCCCCTTCCAGCGCCTGGTTGTCCTCTCACTCCAACAATCAATGCGGCGTTCCTCTAAGGTCCCAGTCAGGACCGCAGGTCACTCGAGAGAGGTCTGTTCGGAACCGGTGAAGTTCAGTCGATCGGCAGCCAGACGAGGGTCTTCTCAGGCAGGTATACCCCAATCGTTTAGTCGTTCACTCCGTCGTTAGGACCTCTCTACCGGACCCACGTGTCGCTGATGGGGCCCTCACGTTGAGCGCCAATTGTGAAAGACAGCGAGTCTTCTAAGACCCTCAATGCTGCCTGGTGCAGGGTTCCAACTCGAATTCACTTTGGGTTCGCTATCAAAATAATGAGGCAAGCGCTGGAAACTGGAAGACAAGAAAAAGGTTTATTTCTCATGAGGAGATCACGTCAACTGCAGACACCGGGATGTCTGAGGGAGGTGTTCTCCTGATAACTCCTTTGGCTCTTCCTTTTATGCAGGTTTGACACAATGCATTTGTTTCATCAACATGGTTACACAAGCTTGGAGTCCCCGCCCCGGGCAGGTTGTCACACAAGCCCAACAGTATTTCTCTTCCCACCCAGGTCAAACAGACAATCTTATCTTGCAGCTGGACCTTGCTTCAGGGTCTAAAACATGTGAGACCGGCCAGATCTAAGAGTCCGTTCTGTTGATAAAAACAGGTCCCATTGTTGGTAAAAACAAGTCTTGCTGTTTGCAATGCAATAAATCATGTTGCAAGAGTTGTTTTGGTGTTTGGAACCTGTTTGTGTAACTAGGTGTAGTGAGGGGTAGAGTGTCCAAAGGTTTGCCTGTAAACAGAGATGAGAGGAAAACCGAGTTTCTAGCAGCAAGTGGCGTTGAAGTTTGTTGCGGCAATAGAGTTTCTAGCCCCCAGCACACATACCAGGTCAGTCAGAGGGCCAGAGGGATGCTAGGCAGGGTGAAACAAAGGTGGCCAACAGAGTACAAAATGGCTGTGATAGATTAAAATGACTGTAGCTTTTGTGCACATAGAAATTTCCACCAGACAAGATGGCGCAGGCAATGTTCACGATTGTTGTTTTGCTTTTAACAGACTGTCATCACTGCTGAGGCTGTCTGGGGATGGTGGCCCATGCCACATATTGGCACGCTAGGGTCTGAGCTCTCCACCACTTACAATCTGCAGTGTTCCTGGTGGGGTCAACTGTACACTTGAGTGGCTAGGATTAACTTGTCCTTTAAAAAAACAAATTACATATTTTTATTGGGTACATGAACAAATCAAATAGATCAATATGTCACAGCAGCTACAGTTCAACATTAGTAATTGTGTCTAATATATGTATCACATCCAGCTCCAGATGGAAAACATCTTGGCATCACAGTATCTATTTATCCTTACATGCATTAATTGTAGCATTTCTGATGGTGTCGGACTCTGAGGACATTACTATGGTAGCAACCCATTGGCTACCTCTGTAAACTTTCCATTGGCCCCAAATCTTCTCTCATTTGTGTGAGCAGCCTCTGCATTCATATACTACTTTCTCAGCCACCATACACCAGTCCATATTTCGTTTCCAGTCTCTGAGCAATGTTGCGGGGGCTGCCCCCACGAATGGGGTATATTTAGTTTTACAGTCATCATGCCCAGGGTGACCAAATCTGCACCATGCGGCCCAAATCGGTTTCCTCCAACACATTTAGAAGACACCATTTAGCTAAAGGGGTCAAGTCACCACCACATACTGCTGTGTCCTGTCTTGAGCCCTGCCCGGGTTTGAACACCGCCCTCCGCTAGTGAAATTACAAGAGAACTCCTCCTGGTGGGGGCCAAAGCTTCTCTCTATGGTAAACGACAAGCGTGTGCCTGCTGTCACCAACTTGAAATATATATCTCACAAGATAGTGGGACCAAATGGGTCCTGGAAGGGTAGAGAGGTCCTCAACCACGAGGTTGGAAGGGACACGTCCTCCCTAATTCATGTACTCTGAATCTAATGTGTGTCCAGTGGAAAAATGCTGCTCATTCCTCCAGAGATAGATGAGGCAGGTGGGGTGGGGGGTCGGGGGTTCCTAAGTGTTGGATGGTAAACCTCTCAAGTGGGGATTGCTGAGAGAATCTGATATGTAACCAACCCGTTGTTACGGGTGGGAAGAGAGCGAGACCCTTTTCTTTATATAGCCCTCACTCACATGCTTCTTCATCGGGCTCACCCCTACTCCTAAAGTTCGGGGTGGGCTCAACCATCTTCCAGGGATCACTTATGATAAGGTGTATGGGGGTGTACCATTAAAGATAAAATTCCTCACCCACTCCTAAAGTATCCTTTATTAATGGAGTGGGAGGGAAGATTAAAAACACTATAATCGCGTATCAAAATGTGATGGTCCTATGACCCTAGAATAGGCACCAACATGTTTCAGCCCTCCTTAATGGCCTAAATAAGTCCTGGGCTTTCGTCAGGGTGAGATGTAAAGAGGTTACTTCCCCCAGAGACGTGAGTACGTTTACGCAATTTGCATAGGGCACATCTAGGTGAAAAAGTAGGACCAAGCCTAATACTTGCCGCCGGTTTCAGATGAGGAATTACCTATATAGAAAACAAGGACAAGGAAACATAATTCAAAATTGTCGTTATGTACACTTAGAAAGAAGCTACTGACGCTGAAATACCATCATCACGTAGTTCCTTCTGGAGCCATTGCTGTGACAGTGTCGGGGTTTGTCGTTTGTCACCCCACAAAACTTAAAAGCATGCATCTACGGTGAGGTCACACGTGGGTCATGCTTTCCACATCATACGCACTTCTGTGTCTCATGGGTTGTGCATACATGCATTATTTTTTCCACAATAAACAAACATACTGTGTATCATTTCACCACATCATACATACTCCTTTCCAAAACACAGTTTTTAAGAATCTATGGCACTCACCCCATGTAATCAGGGCTTCAATTCTCGAGGGAGCACAGGAGGGAGGCCTTGTAGTCACACACTACAGATGAGAGAATAGTGGCCATATCGCTATTAGGATTGCGTAAAAGTGCGGGGAAATGCACTGAAACAAGCTCCATGGCCTACCGCAGGCCTATCGAGTGGCGCCTCATGTATGCGGAACAGAGATCACTTACTTCATCAAAGGTCCAACCCTGCCGTAACCTACTAGCTTCTCTGCTCCGCAGCTTGTCCAAAGGCTGTGTGGAGTAGTCTCTATTAAATACCAGTTTTCGCGCGCTCTTTCGGAGGTCCTGGGGAGTGGCTGGTCACGCCCTACTGTCAAAGCTCGTCTTGTGATAGGGTTTTGACGGGGATTCGGCTCATGTTGTAGCCGTTTTGTGATGACAGATTAGCTGTCAGGCGGTATGCGTCTCTCTCCCCGTTTGACAGCATGCGACTGGCCGCACGTAAGCATTCTGTTACGCGTGCCGCGTCAGGAGGCGAGGCGCGTGTAGACAGTCCTTCCTTTCTACTGCGTATTCTCGTTGACTTTCGCTCGCATTCAGCTTATGGGAAACAATTACTGATTTTCTCCCTCTGATAGTGTAATGACAGATCCAGTCTCATTTGGTCACCACAAGTTTAGAAACGGTGGGGGTTATGGTAAGGAAAGCCACCAAAGTGCTTCGGCCTAAATTATATCGTCTACCAAGAATGTAAAACCTGGTTCATATTCGCCACGTTGCACCCCTTTTCTGGTGGTTACTACTCATAGTGCTTTTGTGGACCAAGTCAGTATTGACAGTAGACAGTATTGGAATTTGAAACGACATAGTCACGAACTTATCAACAGTTTGCAATATTGCATTGCCTACCCAGTACGTTGAACCTGGTCCATAATTGCCACATCATGCTCCATGTCTGGTGGTTACTTCTCATAGTGCTTCATTTGACCAGTTCAGTATTGATAAACATTCAAATTTGAAGCGACAAAATCAAGAAATTATCAGCAATTTGCACCAGCTCTCCTTACATCATCTACTTAGGTTATTGGGCTGGTTCCAGGGTATGTCGTCATTAAAGCCTAGTATGTGGGTCTTAAGACGGTGTACCCATCTCTGCTCTTTTAGTAGTAGTATTTTTTGTGTCCCGTTTGTTGGTGTGATTTTTTTTTTCAATGATGTCCCGTTGCATGTCTGTGTGATTCTTTTCAAGAAAATTTGTTGTCAGTTTGGTTGTTGCACGCTTACACTTTATAGTGCTCCTGTGCTCGTTATTGCGGATTTTGATTTTGCGGGTGGTCATTCCGATATACTTTAGACCACAGGGGCAGATTATGATATACACAACATTTGTACTATTACAGTTCGTGTGCCATCTCTGCTCCCGTGGAGTCCTCATACCCAGGTCAATCATGTTTGTGTGGGATGTGAAGGGGCATACAGAACAATTCCCACAGGGAAAATGGCCCTGAACTGGGGGTAGGTTCCACAGTGTGTTCTGTCCCTTTGGGTGTTTTGCTGCACACATCGATGTAGATAAATCCATCTTGGATGCTTTTTTTATTTTTTTTAACGAGATCATGGGTTTCTCAAAATTCAGTTTATTCGATGCGAGTATGCGCCAGTGTTTAGCGACCGTTTGTTTCACAAAATTGGATCCTGTATTGTAGGTTGTGACCCAGATAAGGTTGGTGTTCTCAGGTCTAGTGGTGTACTCCAGGAGGGAGTCTCCTGTGATGTTATGTACTCTCTTTTTAGCCTTGTTCACAATACGGATAGGGTACTGACGGGATTGTAATTTACTAGCCAGTGAATCTGCCTCTCTTTTGTAGTCCTCTAGTTTAGAGCAATTGCGTTGTATGCGCATAAACTGTCCCACTGGTAGATTTTCCCGGAGTGCTCTTGGATGGGCACTCTCGAAGTGCAATAAGCTGTTTCTGTCTGTGGGTTTTGTGAACAGAGATGTGCTGAGTTTCCCTTCTACTATAATATTCACATCTAGAAACAATACTTTGCTGTTGTCATGGGTCATCGTGAACTTGAGTAAAGTATTTCTTCAGTTTATCCAGTTGCTAAAGGATTCAGTTGAGGTATTGTGGTCATTCCATATGACCAGGATGTCGTCAATATATCTAATTCACAACCGTATCTGGGCGGTAAGTGGGTTATTGTTCCGGATGTTGTGATCATCAAACCATCCCATTTACAGACATGCCACGCTTGGGTCAAAAGTGCTTCCTATAGAAGTGCTGTGGCGGTGCAGGTAGATCTTGTCCTCAAAACTGAAAAAGTTTTCAGTTGGAGCTAGTTTAGCTAGTTGCATGATCTAGTCTACTGGTCCGTTCCACTTCCACTCTTCGGAAAGTAGGAGGTCATGAAAAACTTTTAGGCTTTCTTCTTGGGGGATACTCGTGTAGAGAGACTCCACGTCCAGGAACATCAATGTTTCTTTTTCAGGATCGAAGGTTATGTCTCTGAGTATGGTCAGAAGATGAGTGGTGTCTTTCACATAGGATTTCGCTTTGGTGACTAGAGGTCTCGGGTACAAGTCCACAAATTGTGATAGGGGTTCCAAAATGGATCCAATTCCTGAGACTATTGGTCTTCCTCGGGGTGGGGTACGTCCCTTGTGTATCCGGTTTTATCACAATGTTGTCTCTCGCGCTCTCTATACGAGATCCTGTAACTAGCCAAACTAGCTCTAACTGAAAACTTTTTCAGATGTCGTCAATATATCTAATTCACAACCGTATATAGTCCGTTGTCCTTGGGGGCCAACTACCCCTCCTGTTACCTTCAGTAAGTCCCACACAGTGGGATTGCTAAGAGGTCTTTGTAGGCCACGCCCCCCCTTTCTCCACCATTCTGCAAACTTGCCTTCTGGCACACTATTGGTTGGGGGATGAAGTCCACTTTACTCCTGAGGAACTTTGGGGCCCAAGAAGCCCTCCTGGTACCTCCTGTAAGTCCTAAGCAGCGGAATTCCTGAGTGCTAATCCGAGGCCCAGACCCCTTTCTGCACCACTCGGCAAACGTGACTACTACGTTATAGTTAGAAATTAGCATTTTAAAAAACCTTAGAAATTCACTGAAAAAAACATAGGTTTCAGGGATATTATAGTTCTGAATTGGCATTTAAAAAACCTTTGAAATTTACTGGAAAAACCATAGGTTTCAGGGACATTATAGTTAGAAATTAGCTTTTAGAAACTCACTGAAAAACCACAGGTTTCAGGGATGTTATAGTCAGTTTGACATTTCACTCGTACAAAACCTGAGAAATTCTGCCGTTATAGTTAGTTGAGCTAACTATAACTTGCGCCCCCGCAATGCACTGCTGATGACGTCTCATATTACATCATTCGTGACATGGTCCGTGACATCACTGATGACATCTCAAATGACATCACTGATGACATCATCCAGTGACTGTGTGTTTCTGTAAAGTTTAAATATGTTTTATAAATATAAATGCGAATGTGTATTGAAGTAGGAGTGGGTGTTTGAGTGTCTAAATAGATAATTTAGTAGGTGCGTGACTGACTGTATAAGTGAGTGATTAAACGTGTCTGTCTAAATGCATGGGTTAGTGACTTAACTGTGTAAATGTCTGTATCAGTCTGTCAGTTGGTGTGTAAGTGGCTGTATGGATTGGTGAGTAGCTACATGAGTGTCTGTATGGGTTATTGATTGGTTGTCGGAGTATCTGTATGGGTGCCTGAGTGAGTGTGTGGGTGGGTGGGGTGTTTCAGGAACGTATAGATACCCCTTCGGGGGTGATTCTAGCGCTCTATAAAATATATATATTTATTTCAATTACCAAAAAGATTTGCTGCACTCCAGAGGTCCAATTTCAGAGATGTTTATTACACCACCAACGCTTTTCACCACAAGGGCTTGTTCACGGTTGGGTAAGTCTTGTTTTCATTTTATAATGCACCAACCCAATGCTGCATCCATCCCTGCGCAACCCATGTTAGATGAATAATTTTATAGTCAGACAATATTAATAACGTGCATCTAAAGCAGCATTAGTCTTTTTACTTACATTAGCCATAAAACAAGTTTTGCGGCCTACTTGTCAATTTAGTTTCCCACTTGCGCATAAGCATTTCACTCATATTAGTCTCTTTTATTAGTTTCCCTACTGCACACGTTTAGTAAATGTTAATGAGGGTTCAATCCGAGCAGGTCTTATTTTTACACGGAAACCCTGCTCCATCAATCCCCCCCCTTTGATGGCGTTTTAAGCCATCACCAAACTACCCACCAATACAGATTATCATCCTTTAGAAGGCAGATGTTCTTTCATTTTTAATCATTATACCATCTAAATCCTTAACTTCATAATAATTCCCTTTCATATCTTCTAATTCTATTTCTTCTCTCTCTTTCTTTTCCTTGTTCTTTGTTTATTATCTAAAGTATGTCTTTTGCATCTACAACATTTATAGATCAGAAAAATGATTAGTATTGCCGTAGCCATTGCAACAATAGGTGTTCGTATTCTTCCTAGAACACTATTTCCAAAAGTAGAAAACCAATAACCCATTGAGGAAACACATTTGCCAAGTTTCTCCCAAGCACCGTCAACCTTCAATTCAGACTAATCTTGAAGAAGATCTGTAATATTCTTAATATACCCCTCAAGACTTTTACTCTTATCAGGGATATAAGTGCAACATAGTTTTATTTTCAACATATTGCAAACTCCACACTCTTTAGCCAAAATTACATCAAGGGCAAGTCGATTTTGCAAAACCATTGACCTAATTGCAACCATTTCAGTATCTACTATTAAGAATCCTCCAGCAGTATCTGTTGATAAACGATCAACCACTGTGGACAATTTTGTAATTCAATGTGAATTTAGAATAACTCCAACTGAAGGTATCAATGCTCCAAAAATATCTCCAACTATTTCTGAAAAACTCGCTTTCTTATTGAATATTAATCCATACTTAACTTAATTGATTCTATGATTCTTATCCATGTGGTGTATCTTCGGAAAGATTATACCAAGATAACATCCATACCAATGTGCAGGCAACCTATAATAGGCATTCTTATCACACACATAATACATTTTTGGAAAAACAGGATCAGTTCCTCCTTTTATTCCCCATCCACAAGTAATTAGGACAGTATGATCACATTCACTAGAACCAATAAAATAATTATTATAGTTAGTCTTTTGTCTAAGCAAACAAAGCTTCCCTCTATGATACCAATCTAGAGACATTGCAGCGTAAGTCTCGCCTTTCTTGTAATTTCCTTCTCTGAAAGCCCATTGAGGTACATGAGACTTTTGCTCAGCAGCTCTTCTTTGATATTCCTGTTTTCTATCTTCTACCATATTAAAGAATTCTATTTCTTCAAAGCGTAAACTACATGTGAGATTATGTCTATGTGCATATACTGTGTCTAATGTCTTTGTAGAATGAAAAAATTCTCCCATATTTTCTGCATTTCTAACACTATTCACTTTATTCATATTCTTTCTAATTGGAATTTCTGGAAACACTAAATCCATATTTGAATAATAATATTGCAATCTCCCTGTTTTACAAAATAAACAAGTTAACACACTACAGGACACACCATATGTTAAAGGTAGGTGATGGTAGGTCACCCCCTCTTAGACAGACAAAGGTAATTGCATGCACACATAGCAATCTCTTGCATCCATTGTATCCACGTATTCATACAGTAATTTCGTGAATACATTTAACGAAAAATCATTAATTGATTTCTCATGATGATCGATACTGTAATCTTCCATCACTATATTAGTATTTGGAATTTCTTTAGAAACTTTAGTATCTACTTTTTCACTCATCACACGATTAGTATTTGTGTTATTCTTATGATTAGTTACCATTATGATAGGCATGACAACAATTTGTGCTAAACATAAAATCATTAGTAATAAGACTAAATAAGCAAGCTTTAACACATCTACGTTTAAAACTACGATTTTGATATCCAGTCTCTGCTTTTTCTGCCATTTCTAATGATTTTTTTTTTATATCAAATCTAAAAACTAAGAAAATGTATTCGGAAAAAAAAAATTTACTATCCAAAAGAGGTTTACCCTCACACTTTGACTTTCTTCTCTACCCCCTCTTTTTCTTTTTTTTTTTTTTTTAAATCTTCATCTTCAGATTCCTACTTCAATCAATGTTTTTGCAATTCTTTCAATGAATTTCAATTTTCTTGCACCTTAATTTACACAGTTCTTTTAAGGTGGCTCAAAACGGTCTCCTTCACTTTGCTCTGTACCAACTTCTTCTTGGAGAAGTGTGGCTCACTGGTTAGAGGAGGCAGACCTGGAAGCAGAGGTCAGCCTGGGACCAGGGTTCAATTCCCGGCTCGGCTGGGTCTTGAGTCCATAAATGTCCATGGACTCGATAATTCTTGCTCCAGTGCATGCTCGATTCAGGGGTTCACACTCTGCGACTCTGGGCAATAGCTTGCTTAATCTCCACATGGGCCCCTCGCGGCGGGATGCCTGGCTTTCACCTTGCGGATGCCCTGCCGGGTTATTTCACAGGGGAATACCAGGACGGGTTCCCTAAGCAAGCGCTTAGAGACCGCTTGGTGATTTGCGCTATATAAATTCCTGCACATTTACATTTACATTTGATCTGATCTTGTTCTTCAACTTCTTCTAGCACTATACATGTCCATTCTGGAGCTGTGTACTTTTTATTTGGAACCCTTATTCTTTTTGTCTTTCTAACTGTTTCTTCTTCTGACTCACTTTATTCAACTTGATCTGATACCTCTGCTATTGACTTTGGTGTTTTCTGTTTTAGAGTGTATCTCAGTCTTTTCACTCCTTTTGGCCACACATCACCTTTTCTCGATCTTTTTGCATGTAATATCTCTTTATGTCTGGTAGACAGATACCCACGTCGTATCAACCCAGGACTAACTTCTGTAGCGCAATCCGGGGCCTACCCTCCCACAGCAAGTTTCTTTCCAGGGCTTCTATCTCCCTAAAGTAGCTGGCAGGAACTAAGTTGAGGGAATTCTGTAGGGCGTATAGAAAGCGCTGCAGTGACATCATTTTGAATAATGCCGCCCTCCCCAGGAGCGAGAGCGGGAGTTGTTTCCAAGCGGAGACATCACGTTTGAGCCTCACTAGTGGGGGGAGTAGGTTACGCTCATATCCGAGCCTGGGGTCAGCCGCGATAAAGATGCCCAAATAGCGGAAACCCTCTCTTGCTATTTGCAAGGGACAGTCGCGGGGCGGGGGGGTGGTTCCCGTGAAGAACGTATATCAGAGACTTACTAAAGTTAATTCTATACCCCGAGTACCTCCCAAAGACAGTAAAAATGTTTGAGTACAACTCGTAGAGAGGACTTGGGGGAGGCTAATAAGAGGATGTCATCTGCATAAAGTGAGATACGATCCTCCCCTCCCGCTGCCCACTTGAGCCACCGAATGGAATGACTCCCAACGGATCCACGCCGGTCAGGGGCTCCAAGGACGGAGCAAAAAGGAGAGGTGAAAGAGGACACCCCTGACGGGTCCACTGGCTCAGCCCAAAGAGGATTGACTCTTTCTTGTTGACTACTACCTGCGCCAGGGGCTCAGAATACAAGAGCTGCACCCAGCCAATGAAACCGGGCCCGAAGCCTAACTTAGTCAGGACCACGAAGAGGTACGACCACTCCAGCATATCAAACGCCATTGATGTGTCCAGCGAAACCACCACCACCACCGCCTCTCGGATGGTGTCAATCTTGCCCATGACGCCATGGAGGCGCCATAAATTTAGCGCCGTATTGCGGTGAGGCATGACTCCCTATTGGTCAGGGTGTATGAGGGTACAGATTACTTGTACCAGGCAATTTGCCAGCACCTTAGCTAGGATTTTGGGTTCTGTATTTAACAGGGAGATGGGCCTATAAGAGGAGCAGTGATTCTTGGGCTTACTGTTCTTGTATATCGTCACCAGAGTTGCTACACGCTGGTCGTAGGGCAGAAGTCCCTCCTCTCAGCTCTCGTTGAACATATTGCGCAGGTGTGGAGCAATATCGTCCGGTTTCAGTTTGTACAGCTCGATCGACAATCCATTAGGACCTGATACCTTGCCAGTATGAAAGCCACGGATCACTTGCACTAGTTCGTCGTCCGTGAGTGCACTGTCAAGCGCATCTCTTTCGTCCGCCGCGAGGGCCGGCAAACGGATGTTCCGGAGGAGCTGTTCTGATTCTGTAAAGGAGAAGCTGGAAGTCGACCTATACACGGAGCTGTAGTGGTCTGCAAACATGTTTGCGATTGCTTGTGGGTCAGTTACTGTGTACCCCTCGTCCGTCAATTCCGAGACCAACCTATTAGCCAGTTCCTTCCTATCCAACCGGGCCAACAGTTTCCCGGCCTTGTCCCCCAGGTCGTAAAGTCTGCCAGCCTTTTCCCTCCCCAGTGTCTTGGCCATTTCCGTGGCAATGTTTCCATACTCATCCCGTTTGAGCTGTAGGGTGTGTAGTGTCTGTGGTGTGGAACCTTCCGCCTCCGTGTCTTCAAGATTACGGATCTCGCCCTCCACCCGGACCAGTTCTTTTACCTTATCCTTTCGAAGCCCAGCAATTGCGAACAGAGCCTGTCCCCTAAGCACCGCCTTGAATGCCTCCCACAAGACCTGTGCGGGCCGTACCCTCATTGTCGCAAAAGTAGTTGACGATTGTCTGGAGAAGTGTTTTCTTGATGGCGGGGCTACGGAGGTACCAGGGGTTAATGGGCGCAATCCTCCCAACCTGTCCACTCCCCAGGACCAGATGAGCCCAGAGCGGAGAGTTGTCTGAGATGCCCCTTGCCATGTGTCTAATCTTCTGTGTCTCTGCCAGCAGGGCCGCAGGGGCCAACAGGTAGTCGATGCGAGAGAAACTGCCGTGGGCGCCAGAATAAAACGTGTACTGAGCCGTGTTGGGGTGTAGTGTGTGCCACAAGTCCACCAGTCCCATGGCTTCAAGAAAGTCAGGGAGCCATCTCTGGGACTGTCCGTTGTCCCAAGGGGGGTGATGGGTGAGGTGCCCCGAGACCACTGAGTTAAAGTCCCCCACCCGGTACCAATCTACCCTCAGGGCGAGAGAGTATGAGAATACCTAGGTCCTTAAACGTCAGGCTCTGCAGTCCCAGTGGGACGTAGACCGTCACTAGGTTAAAGGTTGAGCCCTCCCATTGGCCAGACAACGCCACATACCTTCCCCTGTCGTAGACCCACATGCGCTGTACAGAGAATGGGAAGGATTTCTTAATCAGGATACCAACACACTGGGACCTGGTAGTAAATCCAGAGTGGACCACGAGTCTGTAACCCCACCTATCCAGCGCCCCACAGGAGTTGGCGACCAGATGTGTCTCCTGGAGGAGGACCTTCTCTGGGGAGTGGCGTTTGACATGTTGTAAGACTTTGCTACGCATGAGTTTGTCCCCCAGGCCATTGACGTTCCAACTTAACAATCTAATCTGCCTGTCTCGACGGTTCCCCATAGTAAGAGATACATTTCGCACCCTGTTGCGCCAGCTCGAAGAATAGTACAGTCGACCTGGATAAGCAAAACATGTAAAAGGAGAACATAACTACGTTCCCAAAACCCACCCAACATCCCCCCTCCCTGTTCCCCTGCAATCTGGGCCTAGAACTGCCCATCGATTAACTCTGCAGAGTGCCGGTCGCCCAAACTGAACTAACTGTAGCTGAACTTGGAGGGTGGACGGCCACTCCCTCGTGTCCTCGACCCCCCCCCCCCCTTACCCTTAAACAGAATCATTAAGGGTCCTAAAATCGAGACTGCAGGCAACAAATCTACTGTTCACCAACACATTACCCGGCATTAATTAACTGGCTCCAAATGACAAATCTACAAGATTAGAACGGTCCCACGCAGAACAAAGTCTCAATTTTGCATCAGACAGTTCAAGTCAAATTTGGGGGGTAGGCGGCCACACCCTCACGAACCCCCACTCAATCAAAGGAATTATTGAGGCTCATACACTCAAACCTGCAGGACGTTAAGCAAACACACGCTGGTGGCGCAGAGGGCCAGCCAGGCACTCAGGTGGTACCTGGACCAAGCGCATGTTAATCCGTCTGCACACCTCCTCCCCCCCCCCCCGCTACTCCAGCCCACTAACCGGGCCACCATCCCGGACACAAGATATTGTACAGGATAGGGAAAAGGGCCCCCAGGTGAAAGAATGACACGGAGCTCCACTACACTTGCCCAGGTCTTATGCGACCCCAAGCCCACCCCCCAGATGCCTCACTCCCTGAGTTACGGACCCCCCAGTTCATTTTGGAACCTGGATTGCCATTTGCTGAAACCTCTTGTAGGAGACTATGAACTAAAGACGGTCATATGGGTCGGAGAAACACGATAATCTTACCAACGATCGCTTTCGCATTCCCTCCCGGCAGCGAGGATCGGGAGGTCTCCCTCCATAGGGGGACTGATCAATTACATGCTCAATGGTCCCGCTGCTCATTGTCATGACACTGTTAATGTTGATTATAATATTACAGCAGTCAAGTATGAAGTGTGCTTACTGTATGACGTGTATGTTAATGAAATCCAATAAAAAGAATTTAAAAAAAAATAATAATAATTTAAAACCTGCAGGCAACAAATCTGCTGATTATTAACTCAGACTCCAACGTTAGAGTGACTAGCACACAAACTGAAAATAGTCCAATGCGGCCCGACCACCCCCTCTCAAGTCGCAAGCTATACATCTTACAGTTCAGCAGTGGTCAATGTTCCATGTAGCTCACGGGCGTTCATCCCCGACCGTCCTGCTCCTCTGTGCGTCTCCAGCCCTCAAGCCAGTCAGTGGCGTCTTCAGAGCCATCGAAGAAGCAAGCTTTGCCATCTGCCTTCACCCGGAGGCGCGCCGGGAACAGCATCGCATATTTCACCCCCCTTTCCCGGAGCTTCTTTTTAACTGCCAAGAACGATCGTCTCTGTTTCTGAACAGCCAGGGTAAAATCTGGAAAGGAGATCCCAGCGTTTTCGTAACGAAGTGGAGGGGCATATCTGGTCAATTGGAGGATGACATCCCGATCTCGGTAGTTTAGTAATCTGGCCAGGATTGGCCGGGGCAGCGCTCCAGGTTTCGGTCTCCCACCGGGAACCCTGTGAGCCCTTTCAACCACAAAGAATTTGGACAGTCCCTTAGGCTGGAGATGAGTAAGGATAAGGTCCTCCACAAAGAGGTCTGTCGACTACCCTTACGCTTTCCCGGGGACCCCAATAATGCGCACGTTATTGCAACGGGCGTGCCCTTCATAGTCATCGAGCTTCTCCTCTGCAGGTTTCCGAAAGGTTTGGAGGTCCTCAACCTCAGGCCATAGCTGGGACGTGTCGTCGACTAGACTAGAGGTAGTAAGCTCCAGTTGTTTCACCTTTTCCCCAGTCTTCGTGAGGTCTGCCCTAATAAGTGTCACCTCCGTTGCGATAGCGTCCATTATCTGCTCAAGGGACACCCGTACACCAGAGATGGCATCCAAAACGTCCTGGAGCGTCAGTTCAGTGGCAGCCCCCTCTGAGCTCTTTGGTGTGGTGCCCGCGTGTTGTGGATCCGGAGGTGTCGCCTTCGAGAAGGCATATTTGTCGAGTTTATTGGCCTGCACCACTTTCTGGCCCCTGGTCCCCGACATTGTCACTGCGACATGCCAGTCCCCGGTGTATCCAACACCAGTACAGGCCCCAACGCACCCCTGCCGCAGATATCACCCGAGCACCTGGGGACACAAACAACTGTGGTAACAAAGGAAGGGGCCACACAGCTGCAGTCCAGACCAAGGGAGCCCCACCCCAGACAGAGCTGGTCACCGGACACCATAGGTGATCCAGGCAGGTTGCAGGCAGCTCCGGGGCTCCAACACGAGGTGCACCCCAAGGCGCGGGCGCTTGGAGTTAAACTCCACAACTCCGGTATCACCCCCGGCGCTTTAACCAATCCAGGGCTAGGTGGACAGGTGGTCGGGGTTCAGACCGACTCTCCGCCGATGACCGACTTCAAGGGAGCAGGCTCCGCAGACGAGCGCGAGGCACAGCCCTCGGCCCCAGACACTCCCCGGGCTCGACAAGGCCGAAACTATGCCAAAGGGCCGCTCCCCTCCCTCACAAGGAGAGGCACACTCCAGGGGAGGAGGCGCACAGGTTGCGTCCCCGGTGGGTGAGTGTGAAAAAGAAGGATCTGCGCTGCTCCTGTGGGCCCGCCCAGCAGTCGATTGGATGCAGCCACACCAGGAATGGGTCCCAAGATCCGAGTCACAATACAGACTGGAGCGCTCACCTGATGTCCCAGTAGCAGGCTGGGGGCCGCGGGACCCTCCGCCTCCCAGGTCGTCCATCCGGCTGCTCGTTGTGCCCTCCGCCGGTCACGGGCCTCGCCAGGTGGGCCACAGGCCACGACCACAGCCTCACGTTGACGGCAGCCCACCAGCGTATCTCTCCACGCCCAGCGGAGCCACAATCTCCGAATGGGTGGGAGGCCTCAGACCTCCGCTGGGTGCTTCTCGATCCCCGCTGCACCCAAGCCGTCGTCACTGGACCGGGCCACGGCAGTAAGCTTGCTGGCTCGTTCCAAGCATCTTTGGAGCCGGATTTCTGCAGCGTATTGATGGGTAGAGTTCACGATTGCCGGAGCTCTACAGACTTGCTGCCATTAAGCTTCGTGGCTAGGCCACGCCCCCTTTCTTTACCGTTTTAACTCTTACCCCGACATTCAGAACGAAACCCTATGCTTTGTATTCTATAGAGAATGGTACACATACATTTATTATTTCATGAAAATGTTTTCTCTACGCACCAACCCAATGCTGCATCCATCCCTGCGCAACCCACGTTACATTAATTATTTTATATTCAGCCAATATTAATAATGTGCATCTAAAGCAGCATTAGTCTTTTTACTTACATTAGCCATAAAACAAGCTTTGCAGCCTACTTGTCAATTTAGTTTCGTGCTTGCGCATAAGCATTTCACTCATATTAGTCTCTTTCATTAGTTTTCCCACTGCACACGTTTAGTAAATGTTAATGAGGGTTCAAGCTGAGCAGGTTTTATTTTTTTACATGGAAACCCTGCTCCATCAGAGCCATACCACTCTCTAGTGAATGTTTGAGAAGATTGGTCATTTCATCTAAAATTATGTTCCCTCCTTTCCCAAGGATATCTGGAGAAGCTGTGTCTAAAGGTGACCCCGACTTAAAAGTATTGAGAATTTTGTTTGTTATCTCTGCTTGTAGTCTGGGGAATGCTGCAAGAGTATGACTGGCTAAGAAACCCAGTATATTATTAGCATGTTGATCGGTGATCGTATTTGTGGGAAGAGCAAGCAGGATATTAATCACCTTTCCTATGAAGAATACTGCTCATGAATTTCACCATTCGACTGAGGATGTTGGCTCCTGTTGAGTATGTGCTGGTTTCATAGGACTGTTTACTAGTTCAAAAAGTTCCTTTGAACTATTGGGGGTATTTTTTATATTTTATTAATAGTGTATTATCCTTCCATCTCGGATGGCGTACTGATATTTTTTGTTGCTTTTTTGTATGATGTCTTGCTTGGCTTATCATACCTTTTTCCTCCACTGTCGTTCCACCTTTTTTGCTTCTCTCTTTTTAATTCATTAAGGTTGGTGGAATACCAAGGAGCGTGGGCGACCTGCTCCTGTCATTTTACTAGGAATCGGGGTATCCAGAGAGCCTCTAAGCCAGCTCTCAGAATTTTCATCGCTCATCTAATCCACCATCCCGTATAAGTATAGAATCTATTAATGTTTTTTTTCCCCAGGTTTTGACTTCTAATCTAGACCAACATCACTTTAATTTTACCAAACACGATTGTTTTCTTGTTTCTTTTTATTTCTCTAGTAATGTTATGGGAAAAGGGTACTAAATAATGATCGGTCCAACACATGGGGATCGGAGAATCTGTAATGAGCTCTTTGATATTAGCAAAAAAATAGGATCCAACGTATGGCCCAGTTTATGGGTAGAATGTTTAACCACTTGAGTCATCTGGATTGCTGCACTGTCCTCCAAAAAGTGTTTTATACTTTCCATTTTCTCCTCATCAAAGTGAATGTTTAAGTCGCCCAATACTGAGGAATTGGATTTTTCTAGACTAAGTTCAGCAATTAATTGGAGCAGGGCTGAGCTAAAGGAGGTGGTGAGGCCTGGAGAGCGATATTTTAAGATTCCTGAAAAGGTAAAAATAGCTGAGAGTTCCAGGGAAAACCTTAGCCATTTGCTTTCCGGGAGTTTAATGGGAGAGAACTGGCCTTTTACGTTTTCTTTCAATATGATTGCATAACACCCCTTTCCCACCCCCCACCCCCCCCCCGCCACCCCACACACACACACACACCTGTTTTATACAGAAATTAAACCTCAGTAATGTGGCTGGAGTTTTTCACTTAATGCGGGAGCCATTGATTACTTGTGGACACTACATTAACTCACCCAAAAAAAGATACATGCTGCTGAATACACACAAGACCATTGGGATATAGCCTGCCCTTGCCACATCACAATAAGTATGATTTGACATTTCGTGTCTGTGAACCTCAAAGTATCTGATCACTCATTACACAAGCTGCTCTTCTCAAACGAGAAACGAAGAGGATTGCTTTAATGTTTGAAATGTTGCTGCACAGTTTCTCACTAACAAATCAACAGCAAGGTATCTGTGCACACTATCCAACCCCTTTAAGCCCAGAAAACACCTTCACAATATGCTAAAGATAAAACTGTCTGTTTTGTCAAAGCTTTTTATTTATCTCTTATTCAGACATCTATGTTATGTTAAGGCTTTTCTATTCGATTTTTCTCATTTTTGGGTCTCAACTAGACAGGGCATGCACTGTCTTGAAGAAGCATGTTGTCTATACTTTGTACGCTTCAGACCGCGCATTGGCTTTCAATTTGCTGGCTCCATTGTTGTTCTTCTATACTTTCTCCCTATTTGTCCATGGCATTCATTTGTCATGTCTCTTCCTGTGTTTATCCCTCCCCCAGAGCATGGACCAATTACACTATCCCTCCACTGCTCTCATTTTAGGATCTGTTTCAAGAACTACTTTTTTCTTTGTTAAAAGCAATTTCCACAATTGGTCCTGTTTTCGCTCGCTCCGAGCTGCTCCGTTTCTGTAAACATGCCTGTAAATGTTGTTCTTCTCGTCACATTTGCTAAGCATTCAAAGACCGAGATCAAATGCCAGATGCTGTTTTCAGAGGGTGCCTGTTCCATACCCCCTCCCCTCCCTAATGCCATGTCGCTTGCTTTTTTTTTTTTGCTCTACTCGTGTACGGCTCTCTGATTAAGCAAAACCCTTGGTTCGAGTCTGGCTCAGCACTCTCTGTTTATTTGCTGGCTTCCACCCCAAGCAATTCATTCTACGTTCTCTTGCATAGACTGATTCATCATAATATGATCGTCACGCAGTCTCAGCAGCAATTCTTTATACCATCTAGCATTAATGGATGTGATTGCTATACTGGATTAGCGGACAAGTCTGAACTTGTTCGATCAAGGAGTAGGCTTTCAGGAGATTGCTTTTTCATGTAGCCTTTAGCTTTCGTTGCAGAGTTGCAGTCTTCTTGAAAAGGTAACCTTGAGTCATACTTGTAGTTTAGTGGCTCAAAACCAAACTTAAACCTTAAGAATATGGATTTAATTATTAACCCCTTCAGTGCCCATGACGAGCTGGACTCGTCATGGGCTGCGGTGGCGCTGTGCCCATGACGAGTCCAGCTCGTCATGAACTCCGCCCGCTAATGTTAAGCGCGGCACTGGGCGGGGAAAGGGGCGGGCATGCAAGGGGTTAAATCATAATAATTTAACAACCCATTCAATATGCTTTAAAAGATTCCCATATTTATTTTGTGATTGTTTGCTTCTTTGAATAAAACCTTGAGTTTACTTATATTTGGATCATAAGACTTTGTGTTTATGACGAGGTGTAATGCAAGTGGCTCAAAAAGAGTGGCTCAAAGGCGACTTGCAGATTCCCCGGACTCGGGAGGTGCTATCTTGGCTATGACGATCGTCTTTTAATCAAGGGTTTGCTGTTTGTGCTCATACTGTGGTGTCCAGTCTGAGAGAGCCCAAAGAGTTGGGCGAATCGCTTGTGCTAGACTCTGTTTAGTCAGTAGTTGTATCTTTGTGATGTGGTTTCAATAAAGGAGATTAACAAAAAATCTCTTTGCACCCTGTTTTCCTGATGTAGATTCCAATGTCTTTGGGGAAATGAAGGTTCCACAGCTGTTTGTATCTTCTGGAACGTGTAGTCTTAGCAACTTCAGAAGGGCACGGTCTGAAAGGGAGTTTTTCCTTCATATAGGTGAGGTCATGGTTGCCAGTTTCAACACCTTGAGGAAAAGATTCTTACATTTTTTACTTCATTATCGCGCATAAAAGTGCTTGAAAATATGTAAGTTCAGAATACAGCACAGTGTACTCCTGCCCAACTATTTTATTTCAGCAAACCCTTTATACATTATCACGCATAAAAGCACTTACAAATATTTGAGTTCAGAATACAGCAGTGTGCTCTTTGCCAAATATTTTATTTCACCAAAACGTTTTTCTTCATTATCTCGCATCACGTTTTTTCTTCTTCATTATAGTGCATGAAAGCGCTTTCAAATATGTGAGTTCAGAATAAAACGCAGGCTGGGACAAAGTCATTTTTTATGACGACCCCGCTAAAAGATATTGGCATTGTCAAAAGCTCTTGGATTGCCGGATGCCACATAATTCGACTCCACACCATGCCACATAATTCCACACAATTCCACACCTCGCAACATAATTGCACTCCACATAATACTACTTAACACCACACAATTTAAATCCACATATTTCTCTACTCAATACCACATAAATACACCTCGCATAAATACGCTCCACACCAGGCGCGCAACACCCATTGGACTCACAGGGCTTCAGCCCCCGTCGTGTGTGGCAGCCCGGGATGAGACACCTTCCCGGGCAAAAAAGCAGCCGCACCCGAGCACTTCACAGGTCTTTAAAAGACCATTTGCATGTTAATGAGGCCTTGCTGTTGTTTCACCCCTTCTAAGAGCCCCTGCAGCTCCACTCTGCCTATTGCTTAAAGTTCAGCCCCCCCGAGATTTTTGCTCAGCCCCCCCCCCAAATTTGGCTCTAGTTGCGCCTCTGCTCCACACCACCCCACATAATTCCACTCAACCTAATTTCATTCAACCCCACACAGTTCCTCACTTCACAATTCAACTAAACACATTTGCATTCCACACCAAACGGCATAATTCAACCCACAACACAATTCCACTACACACAAAAAACATCCAATCCACATCACAGAATTCAACACCCCACCACATAATTCCACTTTACTACATGCCACTCCACAGCACACAATACCACTCCACAAAATTACACTCCATAAAATTACACTCCATGACACACAACCCCACTCCACATAATTCAAGTACACATAAGTATCCACATAATTCCATTGAACACCATGCCACATAATTCCACAACACTCTACACCACACAATTCCACGCCACACAATTCCAACCCAACTCACATAATTACACACCACAGCACATACGTCAACTCCATGGCAATCTACATGGCTAAAAGCAGTGATTGAAATGGAAAAATAGGAGTGAAGGCACTCTGTACCAGAGTACCTGCTTGTTTCTGAGAAGTGCAGGAACTCTCCAATTAAAAGTATTCAATTTCTCTTGAGAAGTGATTGTACTCCATACCGGACAGTACCGACCCATTTGAAGCACTGGCTAAAAGACATTGTCCAGTCCTGCCAAGTATCACGCATCATGCGTTATACTAACGCATTTCAGTGTGGTGGTCCGCATCACTGCACTGAAATGCATTGTCACGAATTTATAGCGTCTCCTCAGCGAAGCCAGAGCGCTACTTAAGACTAAGACTGTGTCTCTGCCTACGGGTGCCATTTAGCAGCATGCAAAATGCACAGGAGTGACTATTGAGTTTCAATAGCCTGCCACTTTACTTTATTCTATTATATTTAAATAGCTCTTACCCTTGTGGCCATAGATATAGAAAAAAAACGGACGCGAATATTAAAAACCCTAACAGCACATCACTTCTATGTCCGTCATTAAGAGGCATAGAATGATCCACATCGTTGTTTCTAAAGGGGGAACATTTAGGTCTTTTTCTGAAGTCAACTCGCTGGATTGAAAATACTCAAGCGCACACTGGAAAATAATTACAAATTTGCGAACAGTCGTGACAAGAATTTTCAATTCTATTAAGGACAACGGAGGCGAGGATTATGCTTCTCATTCTTTGCTTTTATTATAGCAGCCAATAAAAAACGTTCTTTTTTTTAATTACACAATGCAATGAACTACAAGTCCCATGAACACCTCATAGTCCCTAACCATAGAGACTGAGTCCATATAACACGTAACCGAGGCGCACACATCCTCTTTCTTTGCGAAACTGAAACAGGTAAGTCCCAAACTGATCACTAACAGTCTCTTGCATAAAGGCCTTGATGAAACCTTTCAATTAACGAACGAGTCCGAAGACCAACAGGAAAAACTTGGGGTGCGACGGAGCAACTCCTGCATGACAACTCCGGTGAGACAACACCACCCTCGCAGGAGAGGATCCCTCTCCATGATAGATCGAACCCAGGATGAGCGAGCTTTACTTGCCATTGGAATCTGAAACAAAAGAAGAGAAAAAAGACCCCGTAATAACGGTTATCCATGACCTATGTGCCACGTCAAACTCATGCAAAAAAAGGGGGGGGGGGGGGAGAAAACCACGTAATATCACCAAGTATAAAACATACATTATTCGTACTTTCATGGTTATGAACCACATGAGTCAAAACATAACTGCCGGGTGGGATAATCCTCGCCTCCGTTGTCCTTAATAGAATTGAAAATTCTTGTCACGACTGTTCGCAAATTTTTTATTCTATGTCAGGACCGGAGGCTCCGATTATGCTTGTTTAAAGCCGAGCCACCACTTCAGATGCAACATCCACAATAGGTTTGTAATAATAGGACTTAAAGGTAGATTCCGCTGACCAATCGGCCGCATTCATGATGTCAGAAAGGCTCACTCCCAATGCAAACGATTTGGAGGCCATTGCTCCCCTGACTGAATGGGCACCAAATCGATAAATATCAATGCCCGCTTCATTCATGAGCCAATGCACCCATCTAGATATGGTAGCAGGAGTCACAGGCCTGAAAGGCTTTTGCAATGCAATAAACAATTGACCTTGCATGTCAGAACGGAACTCAGAGGTACTCACCTCGTACGCCTTCAGGCATTGTACCACACACAGTTTGGGATTCTCCGGAAACGCTGGGTAGGATACCGAGGTGGAATTACACTTGGTACGTCTAGTATTGGTAAAAGTGACCCCTTCCGGGGAGAAACGACGTCCAACCAGGTCCAGAGCTCTGATGTCCGAAACTCTCTTGCAAGAGACGAGACATAAAAGCATAGCCAGCTTGGCCGAAAGCTGCTTACGCGACAGATACTTGTTCGCCGGCCAAGCTTCTAGGAACCGAAGAACGACTGACACGTCCCACAGGAATGAATATTTTGAACATGGTGGTTTAGCCATCCTACTACCCCTAAGCAACTTACAGACTAAGGGGTGCTCGCCCACAGGATTGCCTTCCAGCTGAGCATGCCCTGCTGAAATCGCTGATCGAAACAAATTGACTGTCCTGTAAGCAGAGCCCGTGGCGGCCAAAGAAGCTAGGAAATTTAAGACCATAGATCTGCTGAAGTGGGATCGATATCCTGTCGAACACACCAGCTACACCATCTGCCCCATGCAGATGAATACCGCTCATGGGTATTGGACGACTATCCGTGGCTGATGAATTTTGCAGCGTCTGCTGAAAGGCCAGGCCACGCCTGGCCTTTCGCCACGCCACTAGTGGTAGCTGGCCCTCTTCCATTAAAGGGTGAGGGATCTTGTGAGGGTCCAGCAACAGATTCCATCTGTGAGGGAGGAGTACCGGCACAGCACAAGACCTTCCCAAGACCATTGGGAACCATGCCTGTGCGTGCCACAAGGGCGTTATTAACACAAGTTCCGCCCGTTGTCGCCTGGCCTGTGCCAGGACCCTGGTAAGCATGAAAAAGGGCGGGAATGCATAACAAAGTAGTTCGGGCCAAGTCTGGAGGAACGCGTCCGAGGCTAGAGCCTCCGGATCTGGGCGCCAGCTGTAAAACCTCGGTAGCTGTTTGTTCAGTCGCGATGCAAAAAGGTCCAACTGACAAGGACCCCATAGGAGGTTCAGCATCCGGAACACTCTGGGTGGAGCCTCCAGTCGCTGTAGTCCCGTAGGTAAAGGGAGTGCCAATCGGCCACCTCATTCTTGCGCCCCGGGAGATACTCCACCACCACTGACAATCTGTGGTGCAGGCAATAACGCCAAAAGTCCTTGGCAATTTCCGCTAGAATACGGGACCTTGTACCCCCAGTTTGTTCACGTAGCGAACCGCCGATACGTTGTCCATTCGTAAGAGGATGCAACAATCCGTCTTCTGAGGGGAAAGACTGCGGATGGCGAAGGACCCTGCCAGCAACTCCAGGCAATTGATATGGAGGGAGAGCTCCTCCGCGGACCAACGTCCCCCCGTCGAGATCGGACCGCAGGGAGCTCCCCAGCCCCACCGGCTGGCGTCCGACTCGATCACTACCTCTGGTTTCGAGCCGAAGATGGCTCTCCCATTCCACGACTCCATGTGATCTAACCACCACAACATCTTCCACCTCGCGTCCTCCGAAAGAGGTATCTGTTGGGGGTAACCGAGGCCTTTGCGGAGATGCTGAATCTTCAAGCGCTGAAGCGCACGGTAGTGAAGGGGGCCTGGGAAGATTGCCTGAATCGAAGAGGCCAGTAACCCCACTACTCAGGCAATGGACCTCAAGGACACAGTCTGCTTGCTCACAATTGATTTCAACTCTCTCTTGATCGCTCTGATCTTGTATGAGGGTAGGAGAAGCTGGCAGCTGCAAGAGTCCACCTGGAACCCCCAGGAACTCTATGGATTGCACCGGGATCAGGACCGATTTCTGTGAATTCACCACAAAACCCAAGCTCTGGAGAAGGGTGATGGCCCATACTAGATGCGTGACCGCCAGCTGAGGGGACTGCGCCATGAGAATGTCGTCCAGGTAGACAATCCGACTCACCCCTCGCGCGCGCAGAGATTCCACTACAGGTCGCAGGAGTTTCGTGAAGCACCAGGGTGCTGACGAAAGACCAAAGGGAAGGACCGTGTATTCGTAACACAAGCCTTGCCAGAGAAACTGGAGGAAACGTCGATGCGGGGCGTAGATGGGAACGGACAAATACGCGTCCTTGAGATCCAACCGGACCATCCAGTCCCCTTCCTGCAAAAGATCGCATAACAGATGGACGCCCTCCATTTTGAAGTGGCGGCTGACGATCCACCCGTTGAACTCTTTGAGGTTGAGGACTAACCTGGACCCGCCCCCTTTCTTTTCGACCAGGAACACGTTGCTGAGGATGACAGTGAGTGATCGCAATCGCCCCTTTTTGAAGAAGAGTACCTATCTCTTCTGAGATAAAATTCTGATCTAGTTGGGAAAAACATAGAGGAGGGGGGCGAAGGGCTTGAGATGGTGTCTCGTACATCTCTAGCTTGTACCCCTGCACCGTCTCCAAGATCCAAGGATCTTGTGAGAGGGCGCGCCATTGTTGCAGAAATAATTGGACACGACTGCCCAAAACCACTTCCGAACATGGAATAATTCTCACCTGTAGATCCTGTCTTATGGTGGTGTCCGTGGTTGCCTCCAAAACGTCCCCTGCGGAACCGATTTCTGGCTCTCCGAGATGGGTAGAAGTTTGGATTGTTTGAACTGTCGTTGTATCCACCTCTGTGGTGTTGCTGGCCACGGGGGGCGCCTTGGTTGTGTCCCCGGCCGAACGAGCGCCCTCGACCTCATCCGGCCCTGGTGGTAACCGGTTTAAAGGCTTTGCGTAGCGACTCATGGGCCTTGTCCAAACCACTAAAAGTGGCTACAAACTTGGTGAGCTCTTTTAAGAACGGCTGGCCAAAGAGGAGACCCTGAGCCACCGGACCTGCCTCTGATGAGGAAAGTTCTGGCAACTTCGGGTCCAGCTTGAGGAGAATAGAGCGTCTCCTCTCGCTGGACATAGCGCAATTAGCGTTGCCTAGCAGGCACACGGCTCTTTGCGCCCAACCAATGAGGGCATCCGGACTTATTGGGGACCCCATTTCCTTGGCCTGATACCCCATCTCTAAGATTTTCGTTAGGGGCCCTAAGAGGTCCAGTAACTTATCTTGGCAGGACCGCCAGGCACGGTCTATGCCTTTCTTAGGGTCCCGTGCGTACTTTTTAAGGTACGTAAGCATCGTCGGGTCTACTTCCGGAGTATTCGCGACCCGCGCTGCCAGATCCGGTTGGGGACACTCCGAACGCAGACGGGCCCTGACCTCCTTATCAAATGGCTGGCGGAGATGGGATTGGACATAGTCCGCCACTTCCCGTGGCGGGAGCCACGCCGTGGAGTTGGGGTGGACGATGTCCGACGGTTCAAAGGTCAACACTTTGGGTGGCGAAGGTTCTACATGGTGCTCTTTTCTGAGCTGCTTCTTCTTCGCGGGCTTAGGGCACTTCTCACCCGAGTCGGTGTCGGGGGAGGGTGAGGTCTCACCTTGCTCGCCAAGTATAGGCTCCGAATGATCCGCTGTGGAGACATAGGTGTGATCATTGGCCAAAGCTTTAGAAAGCCTTGCAAAGTCCTCTGCGTGAGGATTGGCCATCTTGGCCTCTCTAGCCTTCTTTCGTCCGGACGTAGCCGGTAGCCACCCCTGCTGAATTGCATACTTATTGAGGTGCCTCTTCAGGGGAGCGATAGCCCGCACCAGGGCAGAATTCAGGGACTGCTGTACACCCGCGTCCAGGGCCTCTACAAGGTCTTGCTCAAAGGAGCCGGACGCCTCTTCATAATACTCGTCCTCCTCAAAGCAGTATTCCGCCATAGTAAACTTGACAAAAGAGGGTTGCGAAACTGCTTGAATAATCACTGAGGGGTAAGGGGGGAGAGGCACAACCCCAGGCAAGCCAGGCGAAACAGCCAAGAATAAATCAGGAGTGGAGGGAGGGCTTGCCTGTATAACAGAAGCCTCTCTAGGCAATGCCTATGCGTGATATTAATACAGCCCGTAGGATCTGCAACCTAGGGCGTCACTAGGGCACAACTGTATGGGCTGAATAATTCAAAATCTGCTCCTTTCCCACTCTGATCGTTACTACAACGTTCGCGGGGAGTTTTTGGTCCTCAAAATGGCCGCCGCGCATGCGCGGAGTCGGCCGCCCGCCAGCAATGAAAAGGGGACTGGCGCGATACTAACGCGCCGTCCTCGAGCCCCGTTACTTCCGCTCCACTGAAACAGACGCGGGCGACGCGCGCCCGGTCGGGGGAGGCTTGGAATCGCGCCTCGAGCGGAGGCGGCGCAGCGGGGGAAAAGCGAGCGAGTGGGCTCGGGCTGCGGTACCATCCAGCTCAGGTAAGAGCCCGCCCGAGCGCCGTACAATCAAGCGCAGGCAATGACAGAGTTACTGATACATAAACCCGTAATCACACAGTATTTACCCACATAGTAATGCAAAACATATCGCAGTGCCCTTCACCTGTACGCCACAAGCACACCAGTAGTAAGGGAGAAGGCACTTAACTGGCTGCGGAGCAGCAAAGAAAGAGGACGTGTGTGCCTCGGTTACGTGTTATATGGACTCAGTATCTATGGTTAGGGACTGTGAGGTGTTCATGGGACTTGTAGTTCATTGCATTGTGTTTAATAAAAAAAAGAACGTTTTTTATTGGCTGCTATAATAAAAGCAAAGAATGAGAAGCATAATCGGAGCCTCCGGTCCTGACATAGAGTTAAACAATAATGACAATTGACATGCCGGTTAAAAAACACTAAGGCCCTTCACATTGCATCCATCTTCCTGGACAGTGAGACGATTTAGGCAGAGATGCCGGGGGCTGGGATGGCGCCGCATTCAAGCAAGTAAGTGCACCCTGCATTTTACAGTACTCTTTATTTCCTTGTGATTTTCAATCCGTTGCGCAGCATATTTGCCTATCCTAATCTGTTACTGCAAACATGTGTCCCAATTGGGTGTTCGCACCTGAGGCATGTTTTACAAAATGTGTTTTAAAAGTATGCGTGTTATTCTCATACACGAGCGCAGCAGATTTACCACTAATCTTTGATTTATATCATGTTTTTTTGACGAGGAGTGCTTATTTTTGCACCTCTCAGCAGAGTCCCACCAATTGGATGAATATATTTGTAAAAAATATACCTCTAAAAACAGTTATTTCCGGTCGCCTTACACTTCCCAGTCAGACTCTGGTCTGTGTTTTGTTGTGTCCGTTGTTTAGTGCTTAGAAGCAGGCACTCTAGGTCGAGCATTATCCATGCTGCTCAGTCTTGCCATCAGGGAGGTTGAATCCTTCTTTCCCACTCAGCATGCCCCTTGCCACCTCTTTGATTCCTAAGTGCCCCTCTATGTATGGTGCTTTGCAGCAGTTTTAAAATCTTCTTAAAGTTTATCATTGCTCAAATTGGTTTAATTAATATGTTTCACTTGTCCTAATTGCTTGGCTTTTCACATGGGAAAGTGTCAATCATAGTTGCTGAAATGTCACTCATAATTACGCTGAAATTATGAAAATCTCATACATAGCAATCTGAAACCTTGGCAGCTATGATTGTCATTGACAACTCCAATATCTCTCGGATGTCGAGATCAATTGGCTTTGCCAATGCTTGTTGTATTTATCACTCTTCATCATTGCTAGGAAGTCGTTATTTATGTATTGTCTTTGTCCATCCTGTAAATCGATTGAACTTCACCCACTATTCCGTAAAAGAAACGCGCAGTGGGACTCAAAATACCATTACACGTGAGAAAAAGCAATTGCCGGTAATTCGAACAACTTTTAACATGATGCGGTCAAATTATTCAGCAGTTTGAGCGAATGATAAAGGTAGTTCCGTCTATCTGTGGTTTCATAAGAATCGAACACATACATAACACCTCTCCAAGTGCGATACTGTGAATATCACGTAATACACCGTACAAGCTACATAAGGCCTTTGGAAAGCCGTTTCTCTATTTTGCTTTTGATTACAGCTTGTAATACAATATGTCCACTGGAGGGAGCTAATGCCGTGCAAACGAACCTTTTGCTCGCTGGTTTACTGAACTGGACTGTGCGTTTAATTTGAAGCACACTGGGCTGAAAATGGCGTGTTTAATATTAGTCAGTTTTGTCTTTACATCACTGCATCATTTTCGACCCAAATTAAAACAAAAATCTTTGGCAAACTTGTTTTGTGTCGGAAACAGAACGTTATTGAAGCCGGGACCACTGTGCGGCAATGGAGAACCAAATTATGTGGCAGGGTTGAGTAAATTATACAGCAATGAAAGGCAATTTTGCCATTATGCGGTAAAGGCAAATTATACCACACGCACTGGATTACATTCTTATCCTGTGTATTTTGACAAACAACCCATATTGATACAAAATGAAACCGTTTCTATTTTTTTTTTTTTAGGTCTCGCCTGACCCAGCGCATGCACTGGTCTGGCGAGACTTTTTGAGAGGGCTCCAAAAAGTGCTACCAGGCCAGCCTAGAGCTACAGTGCATGTGCGCGGGCGCTCGCGCCGCGCTTTTCCACAATTACTTTCACTTTCGCGGGCGCTTTGATGTTTGATCGCGATCACTTTTTGATCGCGATCACTTTCACGGCCGCACAGCCGCTTGTTCATGTATGCAATGATAAACATTCTGGCTTTAGTTGCTTCTTGATCCTTCCAAGCTTTCTTGTAGGTATAATTTTGGAATGTAGTCTCTGGCTGTTGTTCTTGAATGTATTTATTTATGAATTTAGGACCCTTGCACAGTCACTTCATTTTAGCAACTTCAAAATACTGTGATAGTGTGCCCTGCTTGCAGCTTTCGTGACTGTTATCATAACGGTATGATAACTGTGTTTCATAAAATGGAGTTCCATCATGCATGTATGTGCGCAGTGTGAGTATTCCAGTCTTTTTAGGTTTGGCTTGACCTGTCATTTGCCATATGTGATGAATCGAAAAAGAGCGTTAGGAAGCTCTGCAAAGGGGCTTTGGCTCAGTCCACATATTGATTCTCTTTCCTACAACAATGTATTGGCAAGAAGTTGTTTGCTGCCACCAAAAAGTACTTGTTGCACCCCTATTTGGCTTTTGAGAGGTTTCCCCTCACCGAAGAAGACTTTAACATTCAAATAATAATAATGACACATCTGCTTCAAGAAAGCCGCAACACATCATAAGGGCAGCAGCTCATCCTTTCTTTATGTCAATGCTGTGCCTGTTGTCATTTTCCTATTCTTTGTTTTATGTTTGTGCTCCCACACCATCTAGTAGGGGCTGGTGGAAGGGTTTTCTGTGAGCTAAAGGGGGTGAGACTCTTCCCTCATCACTTTTCCGCTGGTGCTGCAGGAGCAAATCAAGAATCAGATGCAAGAGTTGCTGGAGAGTGACAATCAGTCATTATGTCAGACAGTGGCTTCTGTTGTCCCTTCCTCTTCCGCTGTGCCCTTCTCCTTTTCAGGGCCACCCTTCTCCACCTCTGTGACTTATTTTGTGCTGCCCTGGTTTTTCCTATCCATTCCTGCTGTTACCTTCTCTTCACAAAGCTGCCTTCCTCCACCTCTGGGGATCTATCAGACTCCCATCATGCTGCCACTATTTTTCTGTGTTCTCTCTGCTGCCCCTGTGTGTCTTTGTGAATATCTGAGTGGGTGAGTGTTTGAGTGAGTGCAGTATTAGCCAGGGTGAGCAGTATGACTGTGTGCTTGCATAGACCAGGGACATCTTAAGGATTTTGGGGTTTCCTGGCCAAACGTAATTGTGGACCCCCTGCTTGCAACAACCTTCAATCTATTATACATTTCAGCTCCATCCTGACCTTGGCAACTACAGTGGAATCATTGACAAACCTCTTCCTTGGCCAGCCTATCTCTGGGCACAACCATGCAACAAACTGTTTCTCTCTGGCTGGCCAGCACCAGTGAAGCAGAAGGACTAGCAGCATGAACAAGCCAGCTGCATATGGTGAAGTGGAATGGTGTCAACTTTTGGGCCTGTACGTATGGAGGGTGCATTTTAGTTTGATGAACTCCAGTCTCTGTTGCATGAGGAGTAGGGATCCTGAGTCAGCACTATGCTGGGATTGCACTTCCCTGCAGAGGTTCCACATGGACAGTGACATGTGGCCTAAAATCTTGGCCTACCCTGGGGCTCTGCCTTGTTGAAAGCAGTCTTCAGCTGCATCAGAAGAACAGAAAGACTAGTGTCATGTCCAAGCCATATACCTGCAAAGTGTGGTATAGTTTGTCTGTCGCCTCCATTCAGACATACAGTGCTAATGGGTGCTTTTGTTTACTACACTGCGTCTGCTGCGTGGGACTGGTATTTAGAGTCTGGTGGTAATAGGCTGTGATCGTACCTGTCCTGCAACAGCTAAAAAAAAAGTGATGCATTCGCAAAGTTAGCACACAATACCAGTCTCTACTGTGCTTAATCTAATAGGTATTATCGTTTAACCATTGCTCTCGATCAGGTAGGGGCCAAAATCGGTGGACAGCCTGAGCTGGCTAAAAAAACAAGCATTGACATTGCCAATAGGTCTCGCCTTTGGGACCTTATAAGTGTTTAGCCATGCAACAGTTGATGTTGTTGCACCAAGGATATTGTGCTGCATAACTAAATACTTATAAGGTCCCAAAGCGAGACCTATTGGCTATGCCAATGCTTGTTTTTTTAATTCAGATGAGTTTTAAGAATGAAAGCTATATACTTTCAGCAAAGTCTAGCCAATAAATTGTTCATAAATGATAATGTAGCGCTCTCTCGTCCCCCTACCCCGGCTCAATCCGCATACATTAATGGGCCGGCCCAGCGAGAGAAAGGGAGTGATACCTCCGCCCATCTGCCTCTAGAAAGGCCACTCAAGCACCCACCGGGCCGCTGGAGGCATCCTAACAGCACAGACAGCCCCCAGGCTGCTCAAAAAAGGAGCCCATAGCTGGAACTCACCTACCGGCCCTTCGGCCATTTCCCCGAGTGCCCGAAAGATACTGAAGGTAATTGGCTTAGAGCAGCAACGTAACAGAGACGTTTTATGTGTGTTCATTAACGATGTTCACCCGTTATATAGTAGAGGTGGGCGAGCCGCAGAAAGCTCGAGCCAGAGTCGAGCCTGGCTCTGGAACCGAGCCCACAATGAGCCGAGCTTTAATGAGGCTTCTCCCTGCCACTCCGCTCTACCCTCATGCACAAAGATGCAAAACGAGCATTACCATTTTAGATTAAAAAAAGAAAAGACAAATCGCCATTTAGTGGCTGATTTGTGGAAAGGGGAAACAGAAAACCTGGATTAATTGTGGCTTCCCCACGTAACCATAATGTGCGATTGTAGAAAAGTATTTTATTTAACCGAACCTCGTTTTTCTCCATTAACGGATATGTAAGCATCTTCATCCATGGAGTTCAGAATACCAGCTGTGCAAAAACGCCTATTGAGTTTGAATTAATGGACTATAACTGTCTTTCCTCTTAGCTCACTAGTGCCACTGTCGTCAGGGTGGGGGCGGGAGCAGGAATGGTTCCAAGTTCACGCTTAAAAGCTATCCCTTTTAATAAGTACTTCTCAGCACAGTGCTGTAACGTGACATATTCATGTCAAAGCTTCCACATGTTAAAGTTCCGCACTTTTTTGAAAATGGAAGTGGCTTTATCATATTTTACGTGCTGTTAGCGGTGTGATTTACATTGCAAACGTTTTCAGGGCTCGGCTCGTGTATGTCTCTTAGAGCCAAGCCATACCCTTAGTACGGCCTGTTCATTTGTTGGCTCTCCCACCTCTAATGCATAGTACATTTGTAAGTATGTATTAGCTAAGGTTACCATTCCGAAGTTGTTAGGAGTAGTTTTTTCTGCCCCACCAGCTGCTCCCTTGCCCTTTCTGTACAGAACTGTTTCATTATAGTATTTCCCCGCTTATGTTTGATCCTGGCAAGTTTGGCGCAGATTCATCTGGGTGCGGGGTCCAAGTTTTAGCAAGGTTTCCAAAATTGTATTTCTTCCCCATGAAATTTGCATCCATGACTTTTTGAAAAGCTGAGCACCAGAATAGATGAGTAAAATAACAATCTACATAATGTAGTGTTAAAATTGTGTTCTAGCTGCTTGGACCAGTAGACAGTTCATCCTTAAGATATACCACATACCTAAAAGTCTATCGCGTGTGCCCAGTAGTGATATCGAGTGTTGGGTTTTGCAAACTCTCCTTACACTGGATATTGTGACCATTTTGTTAGCCCCGCCCAAAAAAATAACATATGCTTTGACAGTGAATGTCATGAATATATATTAGTGTCACGCTCCCATATTTTATTTTGGGAAAATAGATAACTTATGACAATATAATTGTTTTTAAGTGCCAATGGTCCGATAGATCCAGAAATATATAGCCACGTGCAACTATCAGCCAAGTTGCAGTTAACGTAACACTTGATCATGTCTGACAGCCGGTGGGTCACATTAATTTCCAACTTTAAGGGACATTTTTGCTTGTCTTATTTAATGTGTAAAACTGTTTTAATTTCCTCTATTTGTACATGTGGAAACGTTGAGAAAATTACTCTAACATTTTACAAAACGGGGGGGGGGGGGGAGAACCCACTCCACTTGCTGGAGTATTTTTTTCCATTTGTTTATATGTTTGCATAGCTGCGAGGCATGAAGCATGTTCATTTAGGCTGCACTCTTCCTTGTGTGAAAATGGTTTAATTTAATTGATGAAGCGAAGGGGTGGCAATATTGCCTAGTGCCCAGACCAGTAGGCAGTGGATCTGCATGGCTAGGAATTGGCTGTAATTCCTCTTTCTGGACTGCTACAAGACCTGTGTTGACATAATGGATGTTGTTAATATCGAAAGTGTACAAAGCAGTCTAGAGGTAACACCACGATACCTGGTCAAAGGCTTTTCTGCCTAAGTGCCTATGTTAGAAAGAGGCGGATTCTATGAAGCCATCACAGTGAATATAATGTGTCTATTCTTGTGTCCTTTCTCTTGATGGTCAACTTGCATAAAATATGGAGTCACTCCAAAAAACAGGTGTGTGAATATTTTGGCATAAACTTTCCTTTCTTGGAAAAAATTGCGCTCCCTGAATCATGTTGTGACAGTTAACCAGGGTAGTAAACCGTTTTTGGCAACAGTTGCTGTGGGGTTGTTTTGTGTAGCTCTACAGGATGCCAACCATTCCTGGCAACTCAATCATTTGGTGGTCGGCAATAACTCGACCTGCTGCTTCTATGATGGTCACCACCTCGCACGGTTAGCTTTACATCTCAGAGGCCTGTAAGAGCGAACCAATTGCAAGCCCTGCACGACTGATTTCGCCCACTGCCCTGCTAGATTGTTAGCCATACAAATATCGAAATGATGGTTCTTAACTAGACCAGTATCCGCATCTAACATTTCTGACATGAACTCCAGAATTCTAGGAATATAATTGTTGCTGGCAAGTTCTCTAGCACTGTAAAGAGAATGACACATGCTGATTTATCTTTCATTTCATTGTGCTACCTATGGTATTTCTGTGCCACCTTTGCTGACAAATAGACTTAACTTTTCCTCTAGCCTTCTTTAAGGCTTCCATACGATGCATTGTACATATCACAGTATAGGATAGTCTCTGCTGTAACTGATGGAAGCAGGGACAGATGCCTTACTAGTTTCAGAACATGCAGAACCCACATAGTGCAAACCATTAAGAAAGTGGTCCCTGCCATGTACCTAAGGAAATTCAGAGGAAGCTGAAAGCAATCTCACGAGACCTGAGAGGATTTGGTAGGTGGTCTTGTTGTCTCATAAGCAGACCTATATAATTTGATAACTAGGGGGCACATCTTAACTCGCAGCATTATACAACTGCAACTCCAAGCTCATTGGCCCCAGGGAATTATGTAAAGCAAGCGGATCGCTGGGTCAGCACGTGGGCGCTCCAGAAAAGCCCATAGAGGATTACAAGAAAAGTGGAGCGTGCTCCCAAAAGATTAACAAGGCTGGGAGCAGCGGGCAGTGAAAACAGTGGGTTTTCAAAAATATCCCCTGGTCTTGAGTGATGAAGAAAAATCCCATGTCACTTCATCCCTTCAATGTCTTATGGCATAAGGGTTTTTCTTTTGACGGGCTTCAGGCAGCAAACAAGAGGTAAAGACAGGTATGCCTGGATGTGAGTCCCGTGCTCAATGCGTGATCGAACTCGCTCTGCATCTCCCTTTTGATGCCCACAAGGCTGAAATCGGTCTGGGGTTGATTAGGATAGGATAGGATTTAGATTTATAGAGCGCTCGAATGCCGAGGCGTCTTGGCGCTGACGTAAGAAAGAAGAGATCTAACAGTCCCGTTACTGATCAATTATGCTTGAGGGAACAGCCATGTTTACGTCTCGCCTGACCAAGCGCATGCGCTGGTCTGGCGAGACTTATTGAGAGGGCTCCAAAAAGTGCTACCAGGCCAGCCTAGAGCTACAGTGCATGTGCGCGGGCTCACGCGCCGCGCTTGACCGTGATTACTTTCACTTTCGTAGCCGCACGGCTGCTTTGATGTTTGATCGCGATCACTTTCGGGGCAGCAGGGCCGCTTGGCATAGCCAATGGGTCTCGCTTTTGGGACCTTATAAGTATTTAGTTATGCAACTGTTGCATGGCTAAACACTTATAATGTCCCAAAGGCGAGACCTATTGGCTATGCCAATGCTTGTTTTATTTGCTTTCTGAACACTGTCCTGTTCGGTTGGAGTCTAAGTGTAATAGGCAGTTGGTTCCACAACCTAACTGCACAGTGCGATATGCTCTTTTCCCCCCATCTAGGTCTGCGGACTTTAGTGGAACTGATGAGGCCAGAGTTAGCCGATCTAAGACATCTAGTAGGAATATACCAATGGAAGATTTTTCGTAGATCAGCAGCACCTCCGCCATATAATGTCTTATGTACCAGACATAAGGCCTTGAATTCCAAACGTTGCTGTATTGGAAGCCAATGTAACGACTTAATGGCAACAGAAGTGGGGTGACCTTTAGGGATATTCAATAATATTCGTGCGGCCGCATTTTGTATTGACTGCAATTTGGTCTTTTGTGCCTTGTCAATATCTATGAATAGGGCATTGCAATAGTCTAGTCGGGACAAGACTAAGGCCACTACCACTGTTTTCCTTTGCTCCTGAGGAATAAAAGGAAACACCTTCCTCAGAAGCTTCAGTATGTAGAAGCAAGTGGAGGTTACGTGGTTGATCTGGGCAGAAAACCCCAGTTGGTCATCAAAGATGATCCCCAAGTTCTTAACTTTCGTGGATGGTGTTGGGCATACAACCGCCTCTACCAGGTGTGGTTCCACCGGGACGGACCACTAACCAAACTCCATCACCTCTGTCTTATCTGTGTTTATTTTGAGGTAGTTATTACTCATCCAGCTCATGATGTGATTCAGACACTCATGGAATCTCGCGGCAACCGACTCCGACTGTTGTGAAACAGAGATGATGAACGTGTGTCGTCGGCATAAGACACAAACGAGAAATCATGCTGTCTAATGAGACTAGCGAGTGGGGTAAACAGAGTCGGTGACAGTGCCGAGCCCTGTGGGACTCCGAATGGCAGATGGAAGGTTTCGGACTGTAGACTTTCCCAGCGTAGAGTTTGTTCCCTATCCTCTAGGAATGAGGAGAGGAGGGACAGAGCCACCTCCCCAATCCCCATTGATTGAGTTTGTCTTGAGGAAAACTGGCCCTAGGGTTCAGACTGGAATGCCTTATTGGAGTAGGAACAATTCTGATTTGCAAATGGTAGTTTCTGTCTTCAGTGGCATAATGAGCAGTAAGAGTGTTCCAGGGTGTGGCCCTGAGTGGCTGAGATTATTTCAAGCGTTCCACACTTGACTTTTTTCGTTTACCTTTGTGAGGAACCATAAGTGTGAAGGGGAGGTACAGATTGGGCCATCATATTCAAGTTGCACCTCGGACACAACGGGTCTCGGGTTGCTTGTGTTCTCTGGAGGGAGCTTGACCTGGTCTTTTATACTAGACTGCTTTTTAAAGCTGGATTAGTCTAATTTGCATATGATTAAGCTCTATCAGGAGTGCAATAGAGGGAAAAAGAGATGTTGTTGCCTTAAAACATCCAAAAAACCCATCAACAAATAACACTTCCCCATTATTAGTTTTAAAAATAAATATTTCGAAAGAGGAACTCTTCCCTAAGTGTTTGTTCCCAAAATATATTATTTTAAGAACAAGTGTGAAATGGTTAAGGGTTTATGAGTTAAAAATGTAGGGTTTAAAGGTTGAGGTTGTGGGAGTAGGAGTTGGGCGTTTGGTTTGCAGGTACTGGGCATGTGGGTATAGAGGTTAGGGTAAGTGGTATGGGGTATAGGTGTTAGGGGTAAGTGGTTAAAGATTACAGGTACAAGGACATACAGTATAAATGTTAAGGATTAGGGCTAATCTGTATCATATTTACTTATCTTCGTCATTGGAAATGGTTTATTTGTTCCCCTATGGAAACGTTTAACCCCTTGGGCAGCGGCGCTGTGCTCGTGACGAGCCCAGCTCGTCATGAGGCACAGTGGAGCTGTGCTCATGACGAGCTGGGCTCGTCACGACTCCGCCCACTGATTGATTCTCCCACACGGGTGGGAAATCAATTGCGCGTGGGAGTGGCACGACCGTTATGACGAGCCCAGCTCGTCCTGAGCACAGCTCCACTGTGCCTCATGACGAGCTGGGCTCGTCATGAGCATGTAAGCAACTACAAAAAACGAAAGGCCGGAATTTTTCCAGAGTAATTATCAGCGACTGAGGTTATCTCAGTAGTCCTGGAGCATATGTATTCACTGAGCCTCTCCATGTATATTCGACTATTAAACCACTCACAACACATGCACCACATGCCAGTAAAGGCAGTACATTGACTCTTAGACAAAATCATAGTTGTGGTATAGTGTGAACTCATCCTTTTTGTTGTAAGTGGCTCAAGGTGCCAACTTCTTAGCTGTTGTAGGTGGAACATGGTACTCACTTTACTATTATTTGAACACTACAAAATGGCAATCATGTTATGAGACGCAGACTGCCCAAAATGGCAGTGACCATCAAGCCTATTGGAAGATTGGCAACATGATAGCCGTGTGGCAGGTTTGGAGTCCTCCGAAGACCAAAATTCATTGGGCAAGGCAGCCTTGGATAGGGTTGTGTTCAGAGGAAAACAGAACATCTGCTGGAAGGTGTTTGACCGGAAGAGTTACTAGTCAAAATGTTGCAACATCTATTATTTGGAGAACATGTGTTAGCACAGTACAACTTAACTCTTATTAAATATGGTTTAGCAAATATGGTGGTAATATAATAATACAACTCTGTAAACAACTAATCACACTGAAATACGTGGCCACTGCATGGTGCACGAGATTCTATGTGGATAAACAAGATGGAAGAGGGATGACGTTGGATCAATTAAACAGGTGTAATATTTTAGAGGTAATTGTTGTATGGTACTGATCATTAAGTCACTGTTAATTTCAGATAGGTTATAAGTTTGATCTGCAAAACAACTCAGTTAATGCTTTAGGAAATGGAGTTTGAGCAGTGCTAAGGCCTGACGTTAGAGAAGAAGGAAGAAGTTGTCAGAAAAATAAACTTACAGGAAAAGGATAGAGAAACGATCAGCGCACATTTTGAGAGCTAGCTAAAATTGGAGAGAAGAAAGAAAACCAAGGAGTGCAGGGAGATGATGATCGAGAAAACCTGGCACAGGCTAAAGAACCCAGAGGGGGTGTCGAGGCGGCTGCTGATGAACTCGAAGTAACACGCGTTTCACCTGAAATCTACTTTATTGGATGGAAAAATACGGAAAACATGAAACTACACTTTTCGGTGTTAAGACGTGTGGCAGCCACGCTGGAAAGATCAGGTGTCTGAAATGTTTTGGAATATTAAACTCTGCCAGTGTGTTGAAGAGACAAGCCCCGTCTTTCCGGCCTGCGTTCCAAAAAGCACAAATGGGTTAGATGCGTCTCTCATTTCCAAAGCGCAGAACAAAGCTGCCTCTAATTGGAAGCAAAGCTGGCGGACGCTGTACCGCACTGATACTGAATGAAGGAAAGGGCCGGCGGCCATGTTGGCGTCTCACTTCACTACACGCTGCAGGTGCCAGGGCACAAGGTTTCGAGGCCCAGCCACGGAAGAAGGCTTTTTTGGCAGGTCGCCACTTTTCTCACTGTAGAGTTCGTACATGCATTGCTAATATTTTGGGCTGATGTCACCTCCTGTCACAAGTAGAGTTTAATAACCTAACCTTAAAAGTCCCAATAAAATGTTTGAACCAAATGCATACTGACCAGAGGTCACCCGGGCATTATAAAGCATATTTTTATTTTTGCAGCGTGAATCTTTCTGGATTCACTATGCTGTGCATTATTCCGCGATCTTGTGGTTGGGTCCGGATTCGTAGTCTTTTCTTTGTTTTTTTTTTTTTTTTTTTTGTAGCCCAGGTGGGCGTCGACGTCCACCATTTGGTGCACCTCCCGTGACGTCGTCGTGCTTCCTGCGGAAGTCCCACCTTTGGGGCGCCATCTTCAGATTCTTTTTTCCGCCGTTGGGTCTGGATCGTCATCGGGAAGCTCCAGAAGTTCACTCGGAGGAAGAAGGAAGAAAAGCGAGTTTCATCGATAGAATCAAGAGAAGACATCAGGAAAGAACAGATTTCGACAGGAACGCGAAGAAAGAAGACCAGCGAGCCTTTTTCTTCGACAACCTTGGAGAATGCACGCTCAGAGACCCTGAGCGAAATGGACAAGACGCCATTCAAGTTCTGCCCAAACTGCCACCACAAGTTCGCGCAGAAAGACCTGCATCCGGTCTGCAACCTCTGCCTACCGGTGGATCATCAGAGTATCGACTGCAACGCCTGCTCAGTCTTCGCGCCGAAGACACTCAGGGTGAGAGAGAGGCAGAGGAGAGCCAACGCCAACATGGAGGGCCAAGGAAAACCCCCGACACTCTACGCGCTGGGCCTCGACACGGACGACGAGGACAACGTCGCCGAGGCAGCCGAAAACTTCACGGTCGTAGAGACCGACAAGAAGAAAGAAGACGAGGTAAGAGAATCGTCGAGCGCAAATCAAAAAACACCTCGAAAACACGAGGGTGACTCGAGAAAAACTGAGTCAAGGTCCACGAAGGGAGCCCCGGCGCCGAAAACTTCGACGTCCAAAGGGGGAACTTCGGACAAAAGGCCCAGCGGATCCTTACAAAAGGACTCCCTGGCGCAGAAAGACGCCGAAAGGCAAGGGTCGTCGAAATCATCCCATGAAACGGGCCGATCGACGCAGAAAGAACGTTCGACGTCGACGCAAGTTTCATCGAAAAGGCCCGCGGTCGACCCCGAAAGCATCTCCGAAATGGAGAAAAAGAAGAGGCGGCTCGAGGCCGAAATGGAGAACATCCTTCAAAGGAAGAAGGAGTTCGACGCCAGGATGAAGGAATTCAAGATTCCAACGGTTTCATCGGCGGACGTCGTCGAAGTCGAGGAGGAGTTCGACGCCGAAGGGCTGACAAGGGACCTCGAAGAGGAAGAGGAGCCCTATTATGAGGAAGAAGCCGAGGAAGAAGACCAACAATCGTTCTTCGAATCGGCGACATCTACCGGCAAGGACGTCGAATGGCAAGATCTCGACACCGAAAACCCGGAGGAGGCCGTGGACACGTACCCCTCGAGGCCTTCGCCACCAGACGACATCGGGGTGTACAATATGGTGGTGAAGAGCGCAGCAACGGCCTTCGGCGTCAAGCTCGACGAGGAGAGGCCGAAAGCAGATTTTCTCGTCGAAACACTGCTCCCCATCCAGACTAGGAGCCAGTTCCTCCCCATGCTACAAAGCGTGATGAACCAGGGGAGAGAAGCCTTCAAGGAGCCTGCCACCTGTCGGTCGATCACGCCCAGGACAGAGAAAAAGTATAAACACTCCTCCCTGGACCCACCTTACATCCAGGGTAGCGTCACCGCAGACTCCATCATTGCCTCCACGGCCAGGAGAAGGGCCAACGTGCCAGCAACCTCGGGCCCACCTCCAGATAAAGAGAGCAGGAGAATCGACCTCACAGGCAGAAAGGTCGAGAGGAACGCCGCAATGCACTGGCGCATGGCGAATTCAAATGCACTCCTAAATAGACACCAGTACCAACACTGGGATGAAATGGGGGAGCTAGTAAAGCACCTCCCTGAAGAATACCGCCAGAGAGCCTCTCACCTGGTAGATGAAGGCAAGAACATCGCCAACTCCTGTATAAAGACGGCGTTGGATGGGGCAGAGACTTCAGCAAGACTCATGGCCATAGGGGTCACAGAAAGGAGGCATGCATGGCTAAGAATCTCGGGATTCAAACCGGAAGTGCAGAACAACATCCTGGGCACTCCCTTCAACGGAGAGACACTGTTCGGAGCAACGGTGGACGAGAAGCTCACCCAGCTCAAGAAGGAGAACGAGACAGCGAGGTCCATGGGGGCCCTGCAGCTGAGGGGAATGAGACGAGGAAATCCCTCGAGGAGACCCTACGGTAGGGGTGGAAGCCAACAGGGGACGTCGCACCAGGCGTTCCAACAAGGTCAGCAGGGCGAAGGTCACGGACAAAGTCAGCAGAAGCAAAGCTGGCAATATCAACCTCGGGGCCAGTCCTTTCGAGGGAGAGGGAACGGACGTGGCCAAAGGAGGAGAGGGGGCGATCAGCCCTCCTCGAAGTGACTCAGCACGCAAGAAGACACCCACCCTCGTCAGGCCCCCAAGGGTGAGGCGCAAAAAGGTGTCATCAGGGGGAAGAGAAGATCCAAGAGCCTACGAGCATACGTCACCGGTAGGCGGAAGACTGAGGTTCTACCTTCAGGAGTGGCGGCGCATAACCACAGACAAGTGGATACGGAACATCGTGCAGTACGGATACTGCGTAGACTTGGAGAAAAGACCTCCAAACAGAAAGCCGAAGGGAAGACAGAGATCGGCCCAAGAACTGACAATACTCAGAGAAGAAACACGGAAACTCCTGCAAAAAGGAGCCATAGAGACAGTGCCGTTCAGGGAACGCAACAAAGGGGTCTACTCAAACTACTTCGTGGTTCCGAAGGTAGACGGAGGCCTCAGACCCATACTGGACCTCCGGTACCTAAACAAGTTCGTCAAAACACAAAGGTTCAAAATGACTTCACTGCAGGAGGTACTGCCACAGATAAGAGAAGGGGACTTCATGGTCACCGTGGACCTCAAGGATGCCTACCTTCACATCCCAATAAACAGAAGGCACAAGGGCCTTCTAAGATTCAACATCGAACAGGAACACTACCAGTTCACAACCCTGGCCTTCGGATTAAAATCAGCGCCAAGGGTCTTTACAAAATGCCTGTCGGCGGTAGCGGCACACCTACGAAAGCAGGGCATACACGTATACCCCTACTTGGACGACTGGCTGGTCAAGGCAAACTCACGCGAGAAGTGCGAGAGGCACGCAAAACGCGTAACGGACACCCTCACAAATCTGGGATTTTCCATCCACTGGGGAAAATCATCGCTGGAACCGGAGCAGGTAAAGATTTTCCTGGGGGCACAGATCAACTCCCTCAACAGTACAGTAGTGCCCAGCGACAGGAGGACAGATGCCTTACTGAAGGAGACGCAGCTCTACCAGAAGGGGCGAGCTCTGACAGTGAGGGCGGTGAGCAAGATGATGGGGATGATGGCGTCCTGTATCCAGCTGGTGCCGAATGTACGCCTGCACATGAGACCATTCCAGGAATGGCTGCAACAGCAATGGTCACAAGCAAACGGAAGTTGGGAGGATCTAGTGGTTGTTACGCACGCAGTGCAGGAGGAGATAACTTGGTGGAACAGAGACAACATAACAACAGGGAGAAGCCTGACACCACCAAGCCCAACAGTGACCATTACCACGGACGCATCGCAGATGGGATGGGGAGCGCACATGGACAACCTCAGAGTGAGGGGTCTATGGGCTCCGGCAGACGCGGTCCGCCACATCAACTACCTCGAGTTGAAAACAATACTGCTAGCCCTGAAGGCATTCCAGAGACACCTGTGCGGGCAGAGGGTGTTGGTGCAGACAGACAACACCACGGCGATGTTCTACATCAACAAACAAGGGGGGACACAGTCGTTTCCCCTCTCATCCCTAGCTCAGGAGATTTGGAGATGGGCCATACCTCTCAGGATAGATCTACTGGCAATTCACCTACCGGGGAAGGACAATGTGGAGGCAGACTGGCTGAGCAGGCAGACCTCAGCATCGCACGAGTGGGAGCTCAATGGCCAGGAAACGGAGAAACTCTTTCGGAGATGGGGGACTCTCACAATAGACCTTTTTGCAACACGCCACAATGCAAAATGCCAAAGCTTCGCGTCCAGGCAACCAGATCAGCAATCCAAGGGAAATGCCCTATGGATAAGCTGGTCGAGGACATTTGCCTACGCCTTTCCACCGATACCCCTGTTGCACAGAGTGCTCGACAAGTGCAGAACCAGCAACATGACTCTGATCCTGGTGGCCCCACAGTGGGCGAGGCAGACATGGTTCTCACAGATTCAAGAAATGGCGCAAGGCAATCCGTACAGGTTCGAGCGAAGAAAAGACCTGCTCTCAATGCAAAACGGGGAGGTCCTGCACCCAGAGCCAGAGACCCTCAACCTAGCAGCATGGCTCCTGAAGACCTAGAGTTCGCACACCTAAGGTTACCTCAGAGCACTATGCGAGTGCTACGGGAGGCAAGGAAACCTACTACAAGAAAGTGCTACAGCGCAAAGTGGAAGAGATTCACGGTGTGGTGCAGGAAGAAGGGCCTGCACAACAGAATGACAAGAGACTCAACGGTGCTGAGGTACCTCACACACCTTCTAAAGAGTAACCTCTGCTCGAGCTCCCTAAGGGTGCACCTAGCAGCGATCGTTGCCTACACCAGAGGTGAGAAGGGTGGAAGTTTCTTCAGCTCGCAGGTGGTGAAGAGATTCATGGAGGGAGCCAAAAGAATGGCACCCCCGAAAAGGTTGCCGCCGCCGGCATGGAATTTAAACGTGGTTCTGACGGAGCTCATGAAGGCGCCGTTTGAACCCATTCACAAGGCCAATCTACAAATGTTGACGATGAAGACTGCCTTTCTAGTGGCCATAACCTCACTACGCAGAGTGAGCGAGCTTCAAGCACTAACGCTACAGGAGCCCTACATTCAAATTCACAAGGACAGGGTAGTCCTGAGGACGGACCCACACTTCATGCCCAAGGTAGTGTCGGCGTTTCACATGAATCAGAGTATACAGATACCGAGTTTCTTCCAAAACCCGACTACAAATGCAGAAAAGGCCCTGCACACCCTCGATGCCAGAAGAGCGGTGATGCACTACATTGAAAGAACCAAAGAACTCAGGAAGTCGAAGCAGCTGTTTGTGTCCTTTGCTACTAGCTTCATGGGTAGACCAGTGACCAAGGGCACCATCGCTAGGTGGATTGCCCTCACTATCCAATTCTGTCACAAACAGGCTGGACAGGAGCTAACGGAGGGGCCACAAGCTCACTCCACAAGGAAGAAGGGGGCCACAGTTGCCTTCCTGGCAAACACGCCCATCCAAGACATTTGCCTCGCAGCAACTTGGGCATCTGTGCACACGTTCACAAAGCACTACTGCGTGGACATTCAAATGAATAAGGAAGCACAGGTCGGACAGAAGGTGCTACAACACATTTTCAACGACCAGCGATCATCTTCCACCCAGCCACCACAAAAATAGGAAAACCGCTACAAAATCTATGCACAGCATAGTGAATCCAGAAAGATTCACGCTGCAAAACGAAAAGTTTCTTACCTGTCGGTGTAGTTTTGCAGCTTGAAGATCTTTCTGGATTCACTAGCGAACCCACCCACCTCCGCCAGGAAGATGAGGCTGGAGGAAGAGGGGGTGAAATGGATAGGATCAAAAAAGTGGATACGTACAGAAATATGGACAAAAGGATTAATCAATCGCCTAGGGTTAAAAAAAAAAAAAAAAAAAAAAAGGAAAAAAAGAACCCGAAGATGGCGCCCCAAAGGTGGGACTTCCGCAGGAAGCACGACGACGTCACGGGAGGTGCACCAAATGGTGGACGTCGACGCCCACCTGGGCTACAAAAAAAAAAAAAAAAAAAACAAAGAAAAGACTACGAATCCGGACCCAACCACAAGATCGCGGAATAATGCACAGCATAGTGAATCCAGAAAGATCTTCAAGCTGCAAAACTACACCGACAGGTAAGAAACTTTTCGTTCATATGTGTGCATTGGATTCCTGTATATTTTTTATAAATGTAAACGTGTCTACTATAAGGGCATAGTATTGGGACGGACAGCAGTTAATCTGTTTATAAGCTTTAATTTTTCTGCGATTATTTGATCAAATTATTTTGTCCCCAGCTTGTTGTCAAATTCCCAAAAAGTAAACACAAGAAGCACGAGTCACTTACTTGATACTAATAGTTAATGAAGCCAACCTACTCTGCCCCATGACCAAACTCCGCGCCACCAAGCTGGCGCAAAGAACAAAGTTTATGCATACGCCCTGTTTTTACAGCCCCTGACTAAGTGCTGAATGAAATGCAGCAGTCATGGTTTCCAGAGCAGCACGCACAGGAGCACATCAATTACCACTTTTTTCTCCACCTCCGAATGATGAGGAGCTGGGTGGACTTGCTGGGATTCCAATTGCAGGCCGCGCATTCATCCACCCTGCTAATCCTGTTGGCTTCTTCTGATCTTTGTATCTGTTTAGATGTCAGGGGGTCAAAAATTAATTTTAAGAATATGTGTTCTCGCCCCCATGGTTCTTATCAAGATCTTTTCAAAGGAGTTAAGGCCGTTAAATGCGGTGGTGGAATTAGTCTTTCAGGGCAATAGATTTCTACATAGTTTGAACAAATTAAATGGTCTGTCCTTCGGATTATGACTTTGGTGAAACATTTAACCCAGAAATAATTTGTTTGGTTCCATTCTAATTTAGACCTGGATGGCTGGATTGTTTCCCTGTCTCAAGGTATTCAGCCGGAAATAGTTACCACAGCAGTGTATATATAAGGCAGAAAGTTCTTCATATTCATCAAAGCACGAGCAGGTGCATCAGGTAAAGAAGTCTATGTGTATTTTAACAAATTCTTTATTTTTCCATCATCTTTTCTTGTTTCACATACATGGTCCAGCCAACACGTTTCGTTCCATAAACAATTGGAACTTCATCAGGGCTGAAAGCAAATTATATAATAACATATCATCAAAAAGGCACAAGACACCATAAAACAAACACAAAACTATAACAATTATCAACAAGATTATTTTGTCTGCTACCATAAAACTAAACCCAACAGGTCTATATTCCTGAAAAATGCATGCCTAAAACTAACACATAAAGAATCCTATTTCACATAAAACCTAGATTTTAAGACAATATCACAATACTGAAATGAGGAAAAGAAATAAAAAAATGTGTATGTGTATGTGTATATATATATATATATATATATATATATATATATTCACTGAAAAAACCATAGGTTTCACACACGTTATAGTTACGAATTAGCATTTAAAAAACCTTGCAAATTCACTTAAAAATCATAGGTTTCACACATGTTCTAGTTAGCTGGACATTTCACTCGTAAAAAACCAATGAAATTCCCCCGTTATAGTTGGTGCAGGCAACTATAACTCACGCGACCGCAATCCTCTGCTGATGACGTCAGATATTACATCACTGTATTTAGACACTTATTTACCCATGTCTTCTTCCATTAATCTTTAGCTATACATATATTACAAATATTTATTTTTCATTAAGACACATGTCATCAGTGATGTAATATCTGACGTCATCAGCAGAGGATTGCGGTCGCGTGAGTTATAGTTGCCTGCACTAACTATAACGGGGGAATTTCATTGGTTTTTTAAGAGTGAAATGTCCAGCTAACTATAACCTGTGTGAAACCTATGTTTTTTTAAGTGAATTTGCAAGGTTTTTTAAATGCTAATTCGTAACTATACCGTGTGTGAAACCTATGGTTTTTTCAGTGAATTTGTACGTTTTTTAAATGCTAAGTTATTTATTTATGAAATTTTTTTTTTTCAGGGTTTTCACCATGCGCGCACCGCGAATTATTATTATTATTTTTGAAATCGCGAGGTGCGCGCGCTCTGTGGGCGCACCGTGCGCTTTGCGCACCGAGCGCCCACGGGTGATAGTCCATGCCGTGCGCGCTGAGTGCGCGCACCTCGCGATTTAAAAAAAAATAATAATAATTCGCGGTGCGCGCACGGTGAAAACCCTGAAAAAAAAAAAATTTCATAAATAAATAACTTAGCATTTAAAAAACGTACAAATTCACTGAAAAAACCATAGGTTTCACACACGGTATAGTTACGAATTAGCATTTAAAAAACCCCCTCAGACTGCGAGAGACAAAATGGTGGCCGACACTTCCTGGTTTCGACCGATTCGAATGTTTACCGACATCTAACAACCAATCAGAATTGCGCTCGCGCACGGCAGGGTGCGCGCACGGTGCGCGCGTATAGATATTGATATGCTTTTAAATGCTATTTTCTCAGGAAATACTGAACAGATTTACACCAGACCTGCAAAAGGAACTTCCTTGGCCTTATGGCTACCTCTCTGCCAAATTTCAAGTAACTCTGTTCAGCCGTTCGGGCTGTAGCTGTGTCTAAAGGTCCTATGGAAAAATGCATGGGGAAAACGCGTTTTGGGACCCCCCTTTTTTCTCGGCCCCCGCTTGACGAATCACCCCGAGACTTTCGGGGTAGAAGCTGAACGGAGCGCCCCATTAGTTTTGAAAATTTCGCGAGGATTCGTCAACCGGCGCCAAAGTTATTCAAAATAGAATTTTGAGATTTCCTATGGAAACTAGGTTGTAACTATATCTACTGGCGACCGCCAGTAGATTGATTTTTTATATATATATATATATATATATCACACACACACACACACACACACACACACACACACACACACACACACACACACACACACACACACACACACACACACACACACACACACACACACACACACACACACACACACACACACACACACACACACACACACACACACACACACACACACACACACACACACACACACACACACACACACACACACACACACACACACACACACACACACACACACACACACACACGAAAAACCACAATAATCAAATAAAGAAAATGAAACACAACTGTGAGAGGTTGGCCTGGCATATGCTGGTCACTAGTTCTAGTGGCCACCTTGTACCAGTCCAATTCGACTGACAACCTTTAAAGAAAGCTATCCTAGTGGTAGCTGTGGAGAGCAGCCTTCAGGCTAAGTCTTGAAGGAGTGTTAAGCTTATTGTTTTACCATAGATAACCTCTTGAATAACCAAATGAAAGAGTAGTCCACACAGGTATATATATAAAATATATGTATTTATTCTAGGAATAACCCCACTAGTCTCTTTATGAGGCTAGAGTTGAAGATACAATTCAAACAAGCATTGATAGTTACTATAAATAGCACTGGAATCACAAGGCCCCAGGGGGGGACCAAACCATATATGAAAAAAGTAGTATAAGAACCACAACAATTCTACAGACAATGCCTAGGGCATTTAGGGTCGCTTGCCCCTTGTGAAACCACCCAAAGTAGTGAGGAAGGGGACCCACGGGAGACGCGTGCAGTGACTGAAGTTACTGTCGGGATCTCTATTATAGCCTATGGAGAATGTCTCGGTTTGATTTTACAAGTTTAAAAACACTTCTAGCAGGAGTTCAGGTTCAACACTTTAGAGTTAAGCTTTTGAAGGGCCCACACCCACGAGAGTACCGAGGTACCACTGTTACCTGCCCCAGGGAAGCCGGGTGCATAGGTCGTTTTCGATGTCGGGTAGCGGGCTGATTTTCAATGGCAAACGTGATGAACTGCTGCTAGCCACAAGCGTCGTCGTTGTCGTGAAGAATGAAAATGTAGATCTTGTAGAGAAGAACCTGAAAGCAACGGGGACAGAGTCTGGGTCACGGAACAGTGACCAGGGGGCTCAAGAGAAGGAGCCCTTCAATGTCGGGTGCTTCCAGGTCGAAGAGGTGTAGCTTGGATCGTCAGCCACGGGGTCCAGGAGGCTTCAAGGAAGGCCAGCTTCTGGAGGGCGACTGTCCCACGAAGGATGAGTGTCGCTGCGGTGTTAGTGTCCGGATTGGATCCACTAAGCCTTGGCAACCGCAACCCACGCAAGAAACACAAAGCAGCTACTGGTGCAGACCCACAAGGTCTGAGCGAGGTCTCCAGCGATGAGACTGAAGAGCAGGCCTGGAGCAACCAGGGGAACTCTTGGAATCGAAGATTGTCCTCCGCTAGGACCCACAAGTCGAGAGACAAGGGACCGCGGAAGGCAGCAATTTGGCATGCGTAAAGGTGCGCCCATGGGTCGCCGGAGCGGGCTAGGGCGTCTATCTTTGGCACAGTTGCTGCAGAGAGGTTGGCTCAATAATGGGCCAAAGCACGACTTCCCCACTCGTCTGGGTCGGGTGCTATGCAAGAGGTGGCCGGTGTCCTGGGGTATTGGGGATCTCGGCACCCACGGGGTCCACGGTGCAGAGCTGTGCTGTGCACTCACTGGCCTCTGGGATGCTTGGAAACCCACCTCAAGGTAGGAAAGAGTCGTCGATGTCCGCAGGAGCAGCGAGGTTCCAACTGGGTCACTTGCAGTGTTTCAGGTGCCTGCCAAGCAGGGGGGTAACTCCTTTACCCCAAGGGAGATTTCTTCAGTTAGATGTGCGGCAGCAAGTCGAAGCTCAAGACTGTGAAGTTCAAGAATAATCTAAGGCTCTGGGGACCCAGTATTCACCTTTATCCAAAGATTAGGGGAGTGTCCAGATCAGGGTCCACCAATGAGAGGTCAGGCAGGAAAGGGTGGCTACACCCTCTCCCCTTAGTGTGTTTCCCTCCTGGGCAGGGGACAGGATGCCCCTAAACCGGTTCCAGGCGGTGTATGCAGAATGTAGGCACTGGAGAAGCCTACGTGCAACTCTGAAAGGCATCCTATGGTGCACCCACCCAGTTCCAATCCATATAGTCTGTCTGGGGAGGTGGGAACCCCTCCCTGCAACAGGATCCCTATTGTCCAGCTGCCGTGGCTGGAGTTCTGCCCAGCAACAGGCAGCCAGAGTCGTGTGGGTGGCGGTTAGCATCCATTTTGTACTTCGCGTGCACTTTTAAATTGGTGTCTAAATTCTGCCGCTTTTCCCATATCGCCCCTCTAGCAGGGGGGAATCATGCCCTCAGTCCCATGGCTGGATTGGGGGTATGATTCCTACATGTTTGACACCAAACACAATATGGTTCTGTGTAGCCATTCTCAAGTTATCACGCTATCGCAATAGACTTATAATGCGGTTAAGAGTATATGGTATGGCTACACTACAAACAACCCAGTAATGATTTTACGAAGGTTGCAGAGGGGCCCTACTCAGGTAGGGGTCCCCCCTCACACACATCTCAGCACCCTGCTTTGTAGGATTAGCAAGGCCTGCTCTAGGGGTGACCTATGAGGATATATGTGTTGTATTAAGTGGGATACAGGCTACCTATATCCCTGTAAGGGGTGCAAGCACCACCTTACCCAGACTACAGTAGTGGTCTGGTGGTGTCATTTGGTATGGCTGTCCCAGGGGTGGCACAATAAGTGCTGCAGCCCCTGGTAGGCCTCTGAGGGACCCATGCCCTGGGTACCTAGGGTACCATCTACAAGGGGCTGGTAGGGTGTCCTCAGTATCCAATTGGAAGCTACCTAGGGTACTCACATCAGTTTAGAGAAGGAGCAGATAGGCTGGGGTCCTGGATAGCAGGGCCACAGCCTGGCTAGTGTCATAAAACAGTCAAAACATCAGCAAAAAGTTGGGGGCAACTATGCAGTCGATGCCACTCTCCTACAACAACATTACACATGTTGATACAGATTTACAGTATTAAAACCGCAGTAGAAAACAATAACACCAATGGGCCAATACCTGTGGGAAAGGCTAAAAAGAAATAACGACCTTTAATACTTCTACGTTTTGCTAAAAAGCTGGGGCCCCTACATGTATTAAGAGAAGTCGAGTGCAAGATAGACCAATAACCACGAACAGAGTCACCTAAAGATAGAAATAGAATAGGGAATCGATTGCATAGAGCTACATGAGTGAATCCCCATATGGCAAAGAGTGTTATAAAAATCATAACACCTAGAGAGCTCAAACAACACCAATTATCATCTACCCACCCTAGGGTCTCATCACCATATAGTCTCATCACCATATAGTCTCACCCTAATCTCTTGTGAAAGTATGTAGTCTCCCAGTTATGTTCCACATCATAATTCCAGCTGTGTGCGCTGGCAAATATGGTTTCTAACGGAGCAATGAGGTGCCCCCTGATTGTTACCTAATATAAACAATAACATTTATGACTAGCATGTTGGTAATTATCAAGAGAAACATAATATGCGAGATGATGCACCAGACAATTTAATTATTTATTTATTTTGAGAGTTTTATGTAGCGCTGGCTAGACCCGGAGGTATCGGAGCGCTTTACATAAGGTTCCACAGAAATTACAAAATTACATCAGTTACACGTTACATCAGTTACTAGAAGTTACTAGAAGCGCTGGCTAGACCCGTGGGTATCAGAGCGCTTTACATTAGGAATCACATTATTACACAGTTAAAAACAGTTACAGGTTACATCGGTTATACGAAACACATTTAAATAGTATGGAGGAAGGATAAATAGGACGGATAGGGGGAAGGGAGATAACGGCAGGAGAGACGAAGGAAGGTCTGCCCAATGTCCGGTTGGGTAGGTGACGGCCGAGAAGGGAATTCGCAGCCCATCTCCCCTATAGCTATCAGGGTAGCTCCACCTGGCAACGGTCAGGTAGCAAGGTCTCAGCAGTCAAGGGAAAGTTCACAGGGTAAATGTCCTGAAGGGTGTGCAGGATCCAGGTCGGATAGGGGTAAGAGGGAGGGGTGTAGGGGGAAGGGGGAAGATGACGGCAGGAGAGACGAAGGAAGGTCTGCCCAATGTCCAACTGGGTAGGTGACGGCCGAGGAGGGAATCCACAGTCAATCTCCCCTATAGCTATCGGGGTAGCTCCACCGGGCATCGGTCAGGTATCAAGGTCTCATAAGCTAGTAGCCACCCCAGTCACGCTTATCTTAGTAATATCTTATAAATAAACGCGCACCCTATGCCAATTCCATATTTGGTCTCTTCTTTACCACATTATGTTGCTCCAAACAAATATGACCCCATCCCATATTCACAGAGAATAATGCCGTCCCTTTGTTAATCACTGTTTAGATGCTAACCACACGTCTTCCATCGCAATCGCGTTGCTAAACACTCAACCATTAATTCCCTTTCAATCCATTCGTTCTGACATGTACGAATCCCCATCACCATTAATAACCAATACCCAAAGACGGAACCTCAAAGAATAGTGCACTAGCGTTTTGAAGCCCCAGCCTAGCCCTCTCTGAGTTTATAGCTAAGGCATTAGTACATTCAACCCGCATTGCCCGGCTGACAGGTAAAGTAAGTAGCGCACTCCTCAGTCCCGATAACGTAAACAGTAAACATAATGGTCTTCAAGAGCCCCAGTATAACCCTCTCTCCGAGCCTCCTATTCTGACAGTTAAAATCATCCCGCACTCACCCTGATAAGTAACAAACTTCTCGATCTCATGTTGTTCTGTAAGATTATGCGCTGAAATGCCTCATGTTTAAATCCTCCACCCTACATACATTTCAGGTGTCTCCTCTCACAATTTAAAATTCGCAGAATTACAAACAACTTAACTGCAGTAAGTCAGGTAATATTGCTGCAACTCATGCCAATAAATGCAGGGTGTGTGAGCGGGTTGGTGGAAGTTCCGTCTGGTTGAGGTAGGCAGGTCCTAGATCATTAAGGGCTTTGTAGGTGTGTGTGAGGATCTTGAACTAGCATCGTTTCTGCATGGGGGAGCCAGTGGAGGGCCCTCAGGTGGGGGGGGGGGGTAATATGGGTTCTGAGTCCTTGGGTGGCCTTCTTGCCTAGCGTGTGATTCCTTCCTACCTTGGGCAATCCATCACTATCCCGGCATTCTATGCCTGTCCTAACCCCTTGATTGGACCTCAAAAGAACTTTAAGCTTTTACATCCATCGTACCAAGAACCATTGGGTGGACACCAGCTTTTTTGGTGTGGGTCTGCAGGTCGAAGAAATGGCAGGCTGTGCAGAAGAGGACTCTTGTCAAGGTGAATAGTCCTCTGCATAAAGATCTGCGCACTAGCCTAAAAGCAGCCCCTGGAAAGACTAAGAGCCCATTTTACCAGAGCTAAGGCCTCTACCACTACATTGGCACACAGAGTGCCTGCTCTTGGCATGTACCAGGGTGCAACGTAGGCTTCAGTGTACACATTCTTGAAGCCTTACTGCCTTGACAGCCAGGTCTGATAGGAAGGGCATTTGGCGTCTGAGGACATGGAAAGAGTCGAACAAAAAACTGACGTCAGCACACAAGAGTGGTACTTAAATGCTGCTCTGCTCTGTCCTTTTCTGAGGTGGCACAAAGCCAGCATGGAGCTGCACAGCACCTCTTAGTTACACACTAGAGTATTGCTGAAAAGTTCCTGGAATCAGTCTGGCTCCTGGGGAATATTCGAAGGGTGAGGAATCTGCGATTAAATCGAGGATTCACCAGAAAGAGCGTTGCAAAAGATTAGTAACTTGTTTGTTACGATTTCTCTGCAGACGCACACGCCCATCAAGATTTATCTGTGCAAGAATCTTTATAAGGACAAATGTGTGCATCTGCTGTACAGAAATAAATGTGGGAAGTCTCAAGAACCAAACAGTGTAACTCGGCCGTTAGCAGCTTGGCGTGCATAAGTCATGGCATCCTTTCCGGAATGCTTATCTGTTGCAAAAATCCAAGATCAGTTTGTTCACCCATGTATCTGTGTGGGTTCTTTAAGATAAGAAGCACATGGAATGTAGTTTTGAGGTATTTTGTTATCTTTACTGCCCACATATGCCTTTTAGTGTTCCCTGTTTTGTAATTTTAAATCTACAGATAAATACTGAACCTTCTCTTTTCTAGATACATAAGGGTAACAGTAACAGACTAAAGAATGGGGCAATGTCATCTAAGTTATAGCGTGGACGAACAATAACTACGGTGTCAAGAGGTATATATCACATTTTAGCAGATTACACGGCTGAACAGTATCGAGTTGCATATTCCGAGACACCCTTTTCAATAGCTGTGTTTTTTTGTTATCAAGCAAGAGTGTTCTTTTGGTGCATAATTTAACAAAATGATAGCAGTTTTTTTGAGCAATTAAAGAGAAAAGCGAGCACTTTGTGTTAAATAAAAATGGTCCCACTGAAATGAGAAGTTTATTTGATTCAATCCAACCAGGAGAAGGGATCTAGAACTCCTTGTGGCACACTATAAACAAACATTTAATCTGTGCAATATGTCTTCTGAATGTCCAGAACAGACCAGAATGAACATTAAAAATTGAATTTCATGTATGGTGCTTATTTTAAACATTTACACCAAGAAAATAGCAAAAGCTGTCTGATGATTTTAGTAACTGGCAATCTGCCTCAACTCAGGTAATGAATACAGACGTGCTAATGAAAACTAGTGAATTTTCCAAATGTGTTGCTGTAGCAACTATTAACCCCTTCGCTGCTAGGCCTTATCATCCTCCCCCCACCCCCCTGTGTTAACCCATTTTTTTGGCTATTTGGGATAGTTCGCGATTAGGCCCCTGTAACTGGGTAACATGGTATTTTAAAGGTACCCAGGGTTGGTTGATTCCCTTGGAGGGGACACAGAAATTAGCCAAAATACAGCTAAATGTTGGTTTTTGGGGAAAAATTGGAAAAAAGTGCTGCAGATGAAAGTGTCTGGTTTTTCCCCAGCAAATGGTATCAACAAAGGGTTTGTGGTGCTGAAATCACAATTTTCCCAGCTTTCAGGGACAGACTGACTTTGGTCAGAAAACCAACATTTTTTTACACAGTTTTGGCATTTCACTAGGACATAGCCTATTTTTGCTATTTTTTTCTGTTTTTAACCTCCTTCCAGTTAATAGTAGAACTGGGTATAAAAGCAATATTGGATCCTGGAAAGCTATACATTTTCAAAACAATTCTGAATTCAGCAAGGGGACGTTTGTGTAGATCCTTCAAGGTTTCTCTTATAGGAACTAACAGTTAAAAATATGAAAAACTGAAAATGAGTTGAAAAAACTAGCCATTTGTACCAATGTTTTCACCTGTAACTTCTTCTAAGTATGATAGATTTTTTTAAAGCAATATATTGTTACATCTGCTGGACCCTTCTGGTTGTGGGGATATATAATAGGTTCACCAAGAACCCAACGAACCGAGAGCCAATAATTGAGCAGCGCCTTGCAATGTTTTTTTTATTGTATACCGGGTATATAGCAATTCATTTGGGAAAATATAAACAGTGAAAAATCGATATGAAAGACACCTATGTATTTTTGAAATGGGAACAAAATATAGAGTTTAGAAACAGTAGCTATTTGCACATCTCCGAATTGCGGGTACCCATACTAGCATGTGAATTACAGGACATTTTTCAAATTGATTTCTTTTTTACACATTGTCTTACATTTGGAAGGCAGCAATGCATCGAAAGTCAATAGGTAATAACAGTTGCTCTACAATTCTGTGTTCCCCTAAGTCTCCCGATAAAAATGGTACCTCACTTGTGTGGGTAGGCCTAGTACCGGTGACAGGAAACGGCCCAAAACTCATTGTGGACACTCCACATTTTTACAGTAAAAACTGACCCTTTTTTTGCAAAGTGCCTAGCTCTAGATTTTGAACCCTAGCTCTGCCGGCACCTAGGGAAACCTAGCAAACCTATACATTTTTTGAAAACTTGACACCCAGGGAAATCCAGGATGGGTTGACGTGTGTGGCTTTCACCAGGTTCTCTTACCCAGAATCCCTTGCAAACCTCAAACTTTGTCCAAAAAATAAATTTTCCTCACATTTCTGAGATAGAAAGTCCTGGAATCTGCGTGGATCCACAGAATTCCACCCACCCTGCATTCTTCAAAGTCTTCCGATAGAAATGATAGTTCACTTATGTGGTTAGGCCTGGTGCCCACGACAGGAAACTGTGCAAAATGCAACATGGACACACCTCATTTTTACAGTCAAAACTGGCCCTTTTTTTTGCAAAGTCCCTAGCTGTGGATTTTGTACCCTAGCTATACCGGCACCTAGGGAAACCTAGCAAACCTATACATTTTTTAAAACTAGACACACAGGAGAGTCCAGGATGTGGTAACTTGTCTGGCTCTCACCAGGTTCTGTTATCCAGAATTCTTTGCAAACCTCAAACTTTGTAAAAAACAAAAAACATTTCCCTCACATTTCTGTGATGGAAAGTTCTGGAATCTGCGTGGATCCACACATTTCCTACCCACCAGCATTCCCCCAGGTCTCCCGATAAAAATGGTACCTCGCTCGCGTGGGTGGGCCAAGTACCCGTGACAGGCAAGGGCCCAAAACGTATTGAGGAGATATCAAAATTACCTATCACAAAACAACCTGGTTTTGCAAGGGGGTCACCTGGGTTTTCGGCCCTGGGCTCGGCGGCCATCTTCGGAAACTACCAAACCCACACCTTTCTGAAAACTAGACACCCGTGGGAGTCCAGCGAGATATGGCGTCTGTGGACCCCCCAATGTTTTCCTACCCGTAATCCCCTGCAAACCTCTAATTGATTGATTGATTGAATACTTTATTCGATAGCAATGTATCATAAAAGTAAATACAATACAACATACATAGAACCATAAAATTAATAAAAAGACATATAGAAATATGCATAGTTTTCTTAAAAAAGCTAAAAATACATAAAAAATAGAACATAAAGGGCTCAGATAAAAAACAGACATCCTAAGGCACAGCAAGGGAGAGCACATCAAATGTAGAGAGGGTATTTCATTAAGTGGAAAATTGCATAGAATTACAACCCAGAGCTACTTAGTTCAATAAGCTTAGTTCGTATTTGCCATGCTTTCCCAAGATATTTAGCCACCCCACAGATTACCAATAAGGATGTGGTATCCGTTGTTAGGATACGGAGGGCAACAGACGACTGCCTAGTTCCCAGACCTCTACAAACTGGGCTCAGCCAACGTTTTCTGGGCGTCTTATATGCTTTGCAGGCGAACAGGAAGTGGCCCAATGATTCGGTAGGGTTAGAACATCCCGGGCAAGTTGTGTGGTGGGTTTTATGGTTTTTCCAGCCTATTGTGAAAGCGTTCAGTGGTAAAGTACCTAGCCTCATTTTAAAAAACAAAACTCTATCCCTTGGTGAGGAGATAAAGTCAAAAAATGGTTCCCACTTTGGTGTTGGCTTACAAATCAAAAATGTATCAGTTAGGGGGCCCAGCTTGGGGTTTTTCAAGACCGCTGCATCTATATTTGCCCAGTATAATTTCTTGATGATGTCTTTTTGCGGAGGCTTCTGCAAGAGCCATTCTTCTTCTAGCCCCAAGCTGAGTACCAGGTCCTTTAGGTTTTTTAACCATGATATTACACCAACACCGTTTAACGCAATGAGTTCGTCAAGGACCGCGGCGTAATTACTAAGTTCCGGGGTCCTTCTAAGACGAACCCAAAATAATAGGGGGCGAAGCCCAAGGATATCTTTAATAGAATGGCGTCCCAAATCGTAAAATAAAGGTTTAAGAGGGGTAGAAAGTGGAAGGCCCACAAGCTCTCTCAAAAATTTATGTTCTGCTGTGACTAAACTAATGACTCTTTCAAACCCCCATAATTCAGAGCCGTAAGAAGCAGCAGACAATGCCTTACCCTCGTATACTACTAGCGCCGGGCTAATAGGTTTAGTAGAGGATAGACGGTGGTCTTTAGAGATTGCTCCTGTTACTCTTTTAAAATTTAAAGACATCTTAGTGATGTGAGAGTCCCATTTCATTTTGGAATTAATCCTGACCCCTAAGTAGTCAAATGCATCAACCTCCTCGAGCGGGGTGCCGTTTAGTGCGATATTGATTTTCTTGTGTTTTTTATTTCCAGTCAGTACCATCAATTTGGTCTTAGTGGTGTTAACAGTAAGACCACGATTATCGCAAAAGGCACCAAACCTATCAAGCAGTTTCTGGAGGCCCATAGGAGTTTTGGACATGAGGAGCGTGTCATCTGCAAAGAGGAGGGTAGGAGTTTTTTCCCCCGCCTGGGATGGTGCATCCGCTGAGACCTCCCTCAAATGGTCTGCCACCCCATTAATAAAGAGGGAGAACAGGGTCGGAGCCATCACACATCCCTGGCGGACCCCCCCTCTGGACAGGAATTCGATCAGTCAATTGACCTTCGGATCCCCATCTAATTCTTGCGTATGTACCATCATGCAACCTTTTAATAAACTCAAAGAGATATCGTGGTAGCCCCATTTCATGTAAGACCTGCCACAATTTAACCCGAGGAACAAGGTCGAATGCTGTTTTGAGGTCAATAAAGGCCAAGTATAAAGATCCCCCACCAATCAGAACGGTCTTCCAATAAGTGGCTACGAATCTGAACACTTGGTCCATGGTACCTACTTTCTTCCTAAAGCCAGCTTGTAGGTGAGTTAAGATGTTTCCCTCTTCCAGCCAAGTCCCCAAGCGTGAGTTAAGGACCCTGCCAACCACCTTTTGGATGACATCAATTAGACTTATCGGTCTATAGTTGGCAGGGTCCTCTCTCGCCCCCTTCTTATAGATAGTGACCACCTCAGCACCCTTCCAGGAGTCTGGGACTGTGTGGCCACACAACAAGAGGTTCATCATGTTAAAGATAAGATTTGCCCATACTAGGGGGTTATGAAGGATCAGATCTCCTGGGAGGCCATCCGGGCCTGCTGCCTTCCCAGGTGCTATGCTTTTAATAGCGGTCTGAACCTCCGTGAGGGTAAAAAAATCTGCTGGTTCAGGCTGCGATGCAGTATAGTTGTAGACAGAGTTGGCACTGACAGGGTGGTCAAGCTCTACCTCATTACAATATAGTTTGGAGAAGTGCGCAGACCACTGCTGCTCGGTTATATGGTTGGGAAGTGGGTCAGAGTCTCTTCTGGTTAGTTGAGTTATTAAAGTCCAGAAGGTACTAGAATCTTTTAAAAAGGCTGCGTTCTTTAGTGCTAGCCAATGATCCTCCTCCCAGGTCCGTTTAGCCTCTACTATAGATTTTTTGTAGGCTTGTCTAGCCAACCTGGCTGCTACAGAATCTCTTTTGCAGAGGGCGAGAGAGATCGCCTTTCTTCGGGTTCTGCATTCGGTAGTATACCATGGATTGCCTCTCTTGGTTGGGAACTTTATGCCAGCCATTGGTTTTATTTTGAAATGGGAACCTATATCCTCAATAAAGGTTTTATAAATATTGTTGAAGTCTGTACAGTGTGTCTCTACCTTCCTGCTAATAAGGAGAGCAAATTCGGCAGCCTTAGTTGCCACTTGGCTGTTTATGGAATCTAAAATACCAATGTGACATGATACTTTGTGCCATTTCAACTTTCTATTGCAGTTTGTGGGAATTACTGCTTTTGAGGATAGGTTCGAATTTAAAGCTTCTGGCCTTATATGTCATTTTAAAATTACACAAAGGGGATTGTGGTCACTATCTAGCGTCTGAACTACCTTCATATCAACCACATTGGCCCAGAATTTCACGTCAACAATGAAATAATCAATGCGCGACGGCCCATTTAGTCTGTTAAATGTCATGGACCCATGGGGATCAGAGGGGGTTCTTCCGTTTAATGCTCGGAGGTTGTGTTCCAGAGTAAGGCCAGTGATCTGTAGAGCTCTTGTTGACCATCTTTTGATGGGACTCAAATTTAAGGGCGGAATACAGTTTTTGGTGTCATCCTCATTAGAGCCCAGAAGGTCTGCGTCTCTTAGTGGTTCGTATGTACAGTTCAGATCGCCACCCAGAATTATATTAGAGAGAGGTGGAATACCTGACAGGACGTCCTCCAAAGTAGAGATAGTAGCAGAATTTTTGTTACAGGGGCCTCCCCTCGCATATACATTAAAAAGATCAATTCTAGAGCCATTCCAGGGCCGTTTAAAAGATAAGTGGAGGATGTCTGCTGACTTGGCATTATGGACTTTGATGTCCAGGTTAAGTGTAATCTTGATCCAGATATGTAGGCCACCAGAAGGGCGGCCCACACCCTGGTGCACTGCCGGTGTGTAGAAGGTAGAATAACCGGACATGTAAAGAGGGTCCAAGCTCCAGGTCTCCTGGAACATACAAATTTCATATTGGTTGACGAAGTCAATCCAAACCGTATTAGCCAAATGTTTCTTAAGGCCTGCAATGTTCCATGAGAGTATTTGGATAGTACCAGAGTTGCCCCCTCCACTAACTGGTCCAGCATTGGGCAGAGTTAAAGCACAGTAATCCCTGGCTGGTTGTACATCTGATAAGCCACAGGGGGGGTGCTGGTGATGTGCTTCTGGAATAAGTCAATCCACATCCTCTAATCCTCTAAGTGAGGAGAAACGATTAAAAGTTGGTATGTTAAACACAGGAGGGCCTGTCTTTAGCCAGGAAAGAGTGTTGGAGTGTGTTGAGTTCCTAATTAAACTTTGAGGATAAAAATAAGTTAAATCGAAGGTGCTAATGGCGCTCTGGTATTGGGGTTGAAAGTAATTGACTATATGTTTGGTTGCTCTGTGGTCTCTAAAGTTGACAACAATTACGTCGCCTTCGATGTCCTTAGGCCGTGGGCCCACCCAACCAAGCCTGCGAACATTCAGTAGTTCGCCATTTATACTGTAGGGTAAAGGTCTGTTCTTACCCAACCAATGTAAGACCTTGTTTTTAAGGTCAGAGTAACCCTCTTTCCTTCCTGCCTCTAGTACGGGGACACCTGTCATCAGAACTACATAGGGAGCTGCTTCAGGTGGTAAATGTATATGATCAAGACTCGCACCATGTATTTTGTTCAGAGGGGTGTCAGAAGATAGATTGTTTGCGGGCGGGTGGGAGCTATTGGAAGGAGAAGGAACATCAATTAACTTTCGGTTAGGTATAGGGTTAGTTACCTTTGGTAGAGTGTGTAAGGTTTTGACTTTGGGATACTCTGCACAACTGTGCCTGTCATCCAGCGCTGGGAGTAAATTAGAAGGAGAAGTACCATTTAATGGTACCAAGACCTGAGGCAGTGTATCTTTTGGTTGGACAACATTTTTCAAAACCAACTGCTCAATTACCCCAAGTTGATTCGACACCCCCTTCATCCTTTCTATTAGAGGAAGAAGAAGTGATTTTACTAATGTCTCAAGTCGGCACATAATGTCGTCGTGTGAAAAGACAAAGTTAGGAGGGTCCGAGGCTAATGTTTGTTCGACGGCTGGCTGAGAACAGTTTGCAGTGTTCTCCGCTGAATTATAATTAGCAATGCCCGGACAGTTCGTTTTGGAGGGTTTTTTCCCTCCTTTCTTCCTTTTCTTTGAAGGAGGCGGACCTGTAGTGTGACTTCTCCTTCCCATCCTTTGCGAGCTAGCATCAGTAGTAGTGGGGGGGGATCCAGCAGCTTGTAGGATCAATGACGTGGAGTCCATAGAGTGGTTTTCAACAGGATTAGAAGCAGGCGGTGTTAATTGTGAGAAAGAGTGTGGCACTGTCTTATTCACATGAGCTAGCGGAGACAGAGGACAGGCAGTCTGGCTGGAAGTAGGTATAGCCAGCGCCGGTGAAACAGCTAGTTGAATGGGGCCGAGTGAAGATCTTTTAGAATGTAAATGCTCGGCCGATAGGCGTCGTTCAACTATAGCGATCTCCTTTTCCAAAACAGAAGCAGCTCTTGTGATGAAACTGTCCAGGGTGCCTCTGACTGATCCTCCCAGCGTAGCTGGTTTGCGAAAGGGGGTTGATTTTGGCATAATTGACAGTATGAATGGCAATACCCAACAGTAAGAGTCCACAGAATCACACACCTCTGATGTGGGATACTAATACCCAATACAAAGAGCAACTATTAGGCAGGGTATAACACTGCAACAAACTTGAAGAGACACAATACCTTAGAATTAGGTCGAAGACGTTGGAGACTGGGCCCAGCCCTGCCTCGGTCTGCCACAGACGTCCCGCCCTCTGCCCGGGCTCAGCCCGGCGCTGACCGCGTGCGTCCCGTGACGCGGAGGGAGCCGCGATGTTTTTATCGCCTCCGGTCGCGTTGGCGGCGTCACCGGCCGCAAAGGAGCCTGGGGGCTGTAGTCTCCCCCCGCTCTCGGCCGCGAGGTGCTATGGCGGCGGCGGGGGAGACACACAGCAGGAGACGGCCCAAGAACAGCGGCAACAGCGGTACAGTGGCGGGTCCACAAGAGGTTCACCCAGCAGGTAGGCAGGCTCTGAATTTGACGAGTCACATGCCATCCATGATTGTCATTGTAGGCAATATAGTTTAAGTGTTGTAAGTTGGCACTGTGGGACGGCCTTTTTCATTTTAATTAATCTGCGACGGATGAGGCCTGCTGCAAGAAACCTCTAATTTAGCTGGAAAAAAAATTCCACACATTTTTATGGGGAAGCACTATGCTGGCACAAATGTCCTACCCCACAGCGTTCCCCTCAGTCTCCCGAGTAAAATGATACCTCACTTGTGTGGGTGGGGCAAGGGCCTGTGACTGGGAAGAGACAAAAACTTAGGGGTTAAGGGTATAGCACCGCAAATTTGAAGCCCTGCATCTTTAAAAAAATAAGTTTTTAGCCAATTCTGCATTGGACACCCACACTCGCCATCCGCATACCTCTTAGCAAACTCTACATCTCTTACAGGGATTGTTTTTTTGGGGCATGGGAGGAATTGAATCAGGAAAGTGGCGATCTTTCAATCTAGACACATCCTCCACCACTCCAACTCTAGGAACACTTGCCTGTCCCACTACAACAAGGCTGCCTATCACAGACTCCTGAAACAAAACAAAAGTCATCTTTGACGTAGGAGAACACTCCTTGAACACAACAAAAGCATTAAAAGTTGCTAAATTGAAGAAATGGATGGCCAACTTCTTATACCAAATGTAAGCCTCACGAACAGCAGTGCAAGGTTCCAACCTCCGATCTACTCTATTAACACCACCCATGTGCTTATTGTAGTCTAAAATGCACACAGGTTTGCGCACTTCCACAACCTGACCCAAAACAGTCACAGATGAAGTACTGTCATCATGGATGGTAGTCAGCATGTACACATTCCTCCTGCCCACAAATTTCACAGCTAGCAGTTCCTGGCAAGGCTCTGCACTGTCCCCTCTGAAGATTTTTGCAAACAAGCCCTTTTGGGTAACCTTTAAGGTTAGAGCGTATTGTGCCACAAGCAAAAGTGTTGAATTTTAACAATTCCTTAAACAATTGCACAGCAGTGTAGAAGTTATCAAGGTACACATGGAGACCTTTGGTAAACAGTCCTCTAGCAAGTTCCCACACAATTTTCTCTGAAACTCCAAAAGTGGACGGACAACCAGGGGGGTCAATAGTGGAATCCCTACCCAGTGTACACCCGGAAATTATAGACATAGCCTATCCTACTCTCATACAACATATACATATTAATTCCATAACATGCCCTCTTGCTAGGAATGTACTGCCTAAAAACCAAACTTCCCTTGAACAGGACCAAAGACTCATCAACAGCTATTTCTTTCCCTGGAGTATACATCTTTGAAAATCGATCTACAAAGTGATCAAGAACAGACTGAATCTTAAAAAGATGGTCACAGTCAGGGTGATCTCGTGGCAAATCCAAAGCATTATCAACAAAATGCAGCATCCGAAGCAAAAGTAAATACCGATCACGATAATTGCAGGAAATATGGCCGTTGCCATCAAGGGACTGGTAGACCAATTTGAAAGCAGGGACGGCTTCCTTATCAAGCCCATCAAAAAATGTCAAACCCAAAAGCTTCTTCATCTCATCCAGATTTGTGGGAGTCAACCGGGTAGCTCTAGAGCAGGACCTAAGTCTGGCACTGCTGTCCCTCAAAAAATGTTCAGCATACATATTCGTCTGCTCAACAATCTCAGCCAAAAATACATCATCCATGCACAACAGGAAAAAACTGTATAGGCAAAAAATGTTCACAATCCACTCTACACCCTGCATCACCACTAAAGGCAGGCAACACCGGCTGCACCATGTTTGGATCAACCCAGAGTCCAGCACTTCCAGTAGGAAGCCTTGCAGCCCCAGGCTGCAATCCTGATGTCTCTTGCTCCACCATCGACACATTAGTGTCCTCCTCTAAAACAGGCATTTCATCCAAACTGAGAGTAGCTTCATCATCGGATGATTCCTCGTGGACAGAAAACTCACTACCAAAATCTTGCGCTCCCTCCTCTCCCTCAGTCGCACTGTCAGTCTCATAATCCTGCTCAGAGGAAGATTCCAATCACCTGCTGAGCAGTAATTCTAAGGCTAGCCATAATCCTTATTAATAAAGGTAACTTGTCAAACAAGTCAACAACAACAAACACTTTGTAAAATAAGTAATAAACAAAATGTGGCTTTATCACAAAGACCTATATACTCCAAAACTATACCACTCATTTGCCAGAAGCAGCTAGACTCACCACCGCCTACTCTGTACAGACACAGTAAGGACCAACAATATCCCACTAAAAAAGAAAATTACACATAAGACAACGCAAAACACATTGCAAAGAATTTCATGCTCAGAACACTAACTAAATATGCTGCTATTATAACACCACTTACAAAAAATTCATTCTTGCATGACAATAATACTCATTTGGAGTAAACCGAACAAAAATGTTTTTCTTACCAAATTAATGCAACTACGCAAAGCTGCAGATCAACCACTGCCGAAACCGCAAACCAGAATCAAAAGCTTTGCACTAGAATAAAAAGGAGAAATAAAACATTACAATCACCTATGCAAATAATGCACTAGTCCACACACAATCCACCAGCCAAGCAGGAGGGGTAGGTAGGCCTAAAAGCATAAGGCCGATCTGCCCCAAGAGGGGCATAAACAGCCAATAAATTTACCCTCCTAAAGGGAGAGCAACCCTTGCCCAAGCGGTCCCTCCCCAACACCATTTTATAAACCCTGGTGTGTAATGGCTTCTGCCCCCCCTTTGGGGCAGATGGGCCTAGAATTGTGGAAATGTGGATTTTCCTGGTCAGTTATGTCCCCTATCTTGGACCCCAACGGTTCTATGTGCATGTCACAAGTACATGTATGTTCCCTCCAGTTCCAGTTATGAAGACGCAAATACATGTGCGTCCACCGTCAACATGTCCTCTGTCAGATCCGCCATGAATAGGCTGGATATTCGCTTCCTAAGTATGAAAGGCCACCGACTTTATATGGCTAAGTTACTCCATTTTTACAGTTCAGGCGAGTAGGCCCGATTCTGTCCTCAAGCCTTTCCCTGCTCTCTGCCTCTGACAGCTTCAGCTTGAGCTCGCATCTGTATCCATGAACTTTGTCCTACTCCCTGTGCGGCTAACGGTGCCTGCCTCGGCCAGTTTTGCCTGCCTGCCAAGAAACTGTATTTCACCTTCGAATTATCTGCTTCTCCCTCAGCCGATGCATTCCTGCCTAGTAGTTTAAGTAAACATTCTTCCAGTTACCAAGCAAAAAGGCCCATCTTCTCTGTCCTCATGCAAGTAATTCATAGCCCTGTCACCATGGAATATTCCCATCCCCTCGCATTCAGTGTAGACACTTAGACGCTTGTACACGCACGCACAGTCAGTATAGAATAGATTCTGTCCGAGAGTCCTTCTTTTGTGGATAACATAGTTCTTTAAACATAGGATGTTAGATATGATTTGGGATTAGGTTGACTTGACCCCCAGACTTTTCGTCTCCACATATAGAGCTAAATGTCAAGTCCTCGTCACCCCCTAGTTACACGTCAATTACACGTCATGCTGCTGCGCGCGCATCTATGTCAAGTATTATCTTATAGATCCACCTATGCATGATATCATAACCAATCATGTGTCTTTTTACTCCTTGTAAACACCCATTTTCGGTTACGCAGGTACCACGTCAAGTTCCTTATCAATTATTACGCCTACTGTATTTGCTTCATTATAACGTATGTACTATAAAAGTTACTTCTTGTCAATAAAGTATGTACTTCACTTCCTGAACCCCGTGGTGATGGAACTTGAAGCATCCGATTATAATCGATTATTGGAATAAAGCCCATTCAGAAACTCTAATATCACGGATTCTGCCTCTCATTTTTTATTGAGCTATTTTATTATGATTATGTATCAAATTCAGTCCCGGTAAAGGAATTTTTATTTACCACATGATGGCGCCCGAACAGGGACACTTTCTCATCTCACGCGCCGGCGGTGAGTAGCAGGCCCGGTCTCCTGCCACAGCTGGACGGACAATTACGCGTACCAACAGGATTTCCTGTATCTCCCTCCGGTCAAGCGGGGGCGAGTGAGACTGCGATCGACACCCAAACGAGGCGGTGAGAAGTGCGAAGTATCCCGACCAGAGCCTAGCTGAGAGAGCAAGATCCGAGGTATACAGAGACCCACCAGTTCGAAGTCAAGCCCAGTTTCCGACGAGGCGAGTCGAGTCCAGTCCGGTTCAAGTTCAAGTTACCGAGGCCTTCCGTTTCCGAAGCTACCCGGTGAGTACCATTACTGGGGAGGCATTTTCTGACGTGCACATAGGTTGTGCCGGTCAAGACGGGTTTGGGTACACAAATCCGGTCTGCACTGTTTTAGCAGTGTATCTGTACTGTTTAGCAGTATATCAAGTATTCCGAAGTGTCTAGTAAGTGTCAAGAATTAAGCATGGTGATTTAGTTATGCAGACGATCATCATTGTTGTTTCAGTTAAAGGTTTAATGTTTTAATGTTAAATGTGTTAAACGTCTTGCATATTGTGGTATGAATGGTTGTTCATTAGTGTGCTTTTTGTATTAAGTGTGTTCAAAATTAAGTATCGGATCAGTTGTCAATATGCCGCTTTTTTCGAAATTAAGACAGATCACTACTAGGAAAGGGGTACTTGAAGAAGCCGTCCCTATTCCTCCTAGGGATACTCCAGGGCACTTTATGTATCAGAAGCATGGCTTAGACGCTATATTGTTTCTTGATTTATGGGTAGATTACACCAAGGGATTACCAGAAAGTCAGAGATGGCCCGCAGCGGGGACCTGGGATGCAGAGTGCATCATGAAAGTCGAGGAAGAGTTATGGAAAAGGAAAGTCAGACAGTCACAGAAAAACGCCGTTGAGTTATGGCGTAAAGAATCTCATAGACGCACAGAAAAAGCACGTAGACAGGAAGAGAAGAGTAAAGAAAGTTCAAGCAAGGTTCAAGAAAATCTATTAATTGAGGAAGGTATCCGAGTGAAATCAGAACAAGTAGACAGACAAAGAAATGCCCTTATGAATGGTATGTATCCCCTTCTGGCCGAAGGATTACCTAAGGCTACTCCAGAGATACCGAAAGACTTGCCACCCCCATTATTTCCAATCAAGGTACATCCTAAGGGGCATCCTAGAACCGCAGAAGATGTTTTTCTTTCCTCATATTTAGATGACGCAGCTCCCGAGTATGCTAATTCCGCCCCACGTAGACCGCGTACCAGGGAGGTCCAACGCCAAGATCCAGCACCCGTATCGCTACAGCAACAAATCGAGTCACAAGTTCAGGCAAGCACACCTGTTTCTGCATCTGTTCCTACAGGTGCTTCCATAGCTGAGTCCACACCTATAGTTGCTGTGTCACGTTCGACGAATCCTTTCACACCCGACGCCCCAGATGGGGCCACGGGAGGTGCTAGCAATACTTTTACGCCACCTAGAATAAATAAACTTGTTTTTCAAGAGTCAGCGCATTCACGTACACCCAAATTCGTAAGTGAACGTGCGCTTAAGGAACTTCTTATAGATTGTAGATATGACCCGGTGGTCGGTAAAGAGGACGAAATGGTCCTGGCATCATTACGTATCAGACGAGCCGCAGGGTATTTAGCGAGGTTACCAGGAATGACTGCGCATCTAGATAAAATATATCATTTTGTTCAAACAGGGCGAGATCCAGAATGTATTAACAGAGCTATGGAATTCCAGAAAGTAGAGATACAAGGGGAACTGTTACGTTTCCTCATAAACTGTGTGATCAGAAATCAAGACCGACCGGGGGTAGATCCGGATGCAATGCATATTCTTACAAAATGGAGCCAGAATATATCAGAAGGAAGACACGATAAGCAGAATTGTATAATAGCCATGTGCCGAACGATCCGTAAAGAAATAGAACGGATACACGAAGAGAGATTACAGACCGACGAGTTCGAACAAAGCGAGGAAGAAGGGTCAGGACTGCCCGCAGGACAGCCGGACACCATAGCCTATGTAGGTAGAGGAAGATCTTGTAATAGGAATCAGACTAGATGTCATACTGACTCAATACGTCCAATATGTCTAGATAATGACAGAAATTTCCAAATACCTATAATTAACATAAGGTCTAACGAGCATTCGTTCCAAACCGCCGACAAGCTACTCCGAGAACGAAGGGGTTATCATTTTCTCGATTCTATGGATGAACAAGATTTAGCAAGGGCAGCTGTCCATTGGGTGGACAGTCCCGGAAAATATAGTGATGAGACAGTAGTACGCACATTTTTGAATCTCACCCCAGATGAGCAGAGGTTAGCTGGGATTTATATGATTCAACAACTCATTATACTATATCAGAGTCAGCATTCGGACCCTGGTCCTTTACCTGACATATTAACTGAATTGCTCATGAATAAATGGAGAGGTCCAGGTACTAAGTTAATTAAAGAAATTCTAGTATCAAGAAAGCAGTATATTCTTTTTGTATGCTCAGAGCATACCTCATTGCCTGTCAAGGAAAGAACAACGTATCACATGGATAGACAGAATCCCTTACGAGAAGTGCACCCCATAAAAGGCGAGGACGATCAATTTAAACGTGTATTTGTATATACGCCCATATCGAAAATAGAATTGTTAGACATGAAGAAAGTGGTACCCAGTCATGACAAAGACCCAGCGGGTTTTCACCGAGAAATTAAAGACATGTTACTCATGGGAGAGTATACCTACCCCGACATTATGACAATATTAAAGGTGTTGATGCCTGCTGGCATTTATGAGAAACTCAAGGAAAAAGAGTGGGAGGTAGGAGATCAAAAGATAGAATGGTCAGCATTAGAAGCAGAAGAAAGGGCCCGAGGTCCAGGTTCGGGGCTTGGGGATAAAACTAAAGCACTACCAGGTTTACTAGTACAGGTACTGCCACGTTTATTAACTACGAAAAAGGAAGATTGGGGTACAATTTCAGCCTGTAAACAGAAGCAAGATGAAGACACTAGTGATTACTATGCCCGATTTGAAAAATGTTTTGGTATAAATAGTGGCATAAAAGCAAGTAGCGAATCATACCCGCATCTGTTTGTAACAAAATTAGTGGAAAATGCCCTGCCCCCAGTAAAGAATAGAGTATTAAAATTCGAGAGTACCTGGCAAGGTAACACTCCAACACAAATGTTACAAATGTTACAGTACCATCACAATAGAATTAAAGAGGAACAGGAACATGAACACAGACGCATGAAAGACACGAAAATGAAAATGCTAGTTTCCCAGACAGTTCCAGCTGAAGGACATAAAAAGGGTATGACACATTCTGATTCAGCAGGACCTGTAAAAGGGACATGCAATTATTGTAAAAAGCCAGGTCATTACGTACACGATTGTCCAGTTTTAAAACATAATATCGCCATAGGTAAAACACAAGAAAGATCACGGCCACTCAGACAGGATCAGAATGAACAAGGAGCTATGCAGCATGCCCAGGCCATGCCAGCCGCACAACAGCCAATACAGTTTGTGCCAGCTGCACCACCGTTGCCTGCTGCTGCCACACAGACCACAACACGACAAATGTATCAGACTGCACAGTATGAATATCCTGAGTATCAGCGTTACGCATGAACTAGCCTAGAGAGGGAAGTTGACTTACCCCTTATCGAGATTCCTGTAGATCAAGAAGGACCTTATGTACATAGTGAATTATTAGGTCAAGATAGAAAATTTTTACTCGATACAGGGGCAAGTCGAACAACTATAAAACGTAGTGAAGTTCCAGGGGCACCCCTCTCAGGCTCTCAGAATATCTCCCTTGGTTTTTCAGGAAAACCTATTGTTAATGAAGTATCACAGCCTCTTCCACTTACGATAGGACCTCTGACCCGAACTACAGATTTATTGCTTACTAAATCGTGCCCAGAAAACTTGTTAGGAATAAAAACGTTGAAAGCTCTAGGAGCAATAATATGTTGTTCTCCGGAAGGAGTAAGGTTGTTTTTACGTGATTTTAAAGGTCACTATGTATCTAGAGACATGGATCCCCGACTGCAGACTTTACCTACACATCTATGGGCACAAGGCCCTACTGATGTTGGTTGCATGAATATTACACCATATCGAGTCACACTAAAGGCAGGAGTGGTGCTACCACGAATGCGACAATACAAGTTACCACCAGATGCTGTAGTGGCTTTACTACAAATCATTGACGAGCTTATTGCCCAAGGAGTAGTTGTAGAAACAGACTCCAATGTATGTAATTCACCGATAATTCCGATTCTTAAACGAACAGATCCTACAGCCCCGCCGGTATATCGATTGGTTATTGATCTGCGCGAGTTAAACAAATGCATTGTGCCACAATTTCCTGTGGTCCCAGATATCTCGTCATTATTGACAGCTATTGATTCCGAAGCAACATTCTTTACTGTAATTGATCTCAAGAATGCCTTTTTCAGTGTCCCAATAGATCCGGAAAGCCAATATTTGTTCGGATTTAGTTTAAATGGGCGTAGCTTTAAATTCTCCCGCGCACCTCAAGGATTTACAGAAAGCCCCAGCATCTATAGCCAAGCACTGAAACGAGAACTTGACAGTATCCACATGCCAGTTAACACTGCTCTGCTTCAATACGTCGATGATCTGCTGATCACCGCGAGAAGCGAACCCGAATGTGAGAAAGCATCATTGGCAGTCTTACAATTTCTAGCCGAAAAGGGGCACAAGGTGTCCCCTTCTAAGCTGCAATTCTGTGTCCAGCGAGTTATTTATCTTGGACACTCGCTGTCCAAGGAGGGAAGGCAGCTTACACCCGACCGCATTCAGTTAATAGCTAACATGCCAATACCCAAGACACAAAAGGAAGTACGAGCTTTCATAGGCCTCACTTCATATTGTAGGCAGTGGATCCCTCAATATGCATTTCTAGCAAAACCACTCATTCAGTTAACCACACAGGAGGCAGCCACATCGACTGTTCTCCCTTGGACTCAGGAACACACACAAGCTTTTGAAAACTTAAAGAAAGCTTTATGTCAAGCACCCGTTTTAGCAACGCCATGTTACAGAAAACAGTTTACACTCTTTGTTACAGAACGCGAAGGTACTGCCTTGTCAGTACTCACACAGGAACAAGCAGGATCACACAAACCATGTGCTTATTTTTCTAGTACATTAGATCCCGTAGCTCAGGCTCTGCCTGCGTGCCTGAAATCAGTAGCAGCGACAGCTTTAGCAATCAGACAAAGCGATGCCATAGTGTTAGGACATCCATTGACAGTTCAAGTACCACACGCAGTAGAGGTTCTTGTGAATAGAACGCAAACACAACACTTGACCATAGCAAGACTTACAGGATATGAACTTACATTGTTTCAGCCACATATAGAAATCAGACGCTGTAACACATTGAATCCTGCCACACTTCTACCTGTAATAGGAACAGACCCACTAGCCCATGACTGTATTGAAGTTATTACAATAACAACAAAACCCAGACAAGACTTAACCGATGTCCCATTATCAGACCCAGACCTGACATTGTATGTAGACGGTTCATGCATGAGAACAAGTACAGGAGAGTTAGTGGCCGCTTACGCAGTCACAACAGATACTGAAGTCATTGAAACTAATCGTATAAATACTTTGTCAGCTCAAGCCGCAGAGCTCATCGCTCTGACACAAGCCTGTATTCAAGCCACGAATAAAAAAGTCAACATATACACTGACTCACGTTATGCATTCGGAGTTGTACACGACTTCGGCGTGCTGTGGCGAGAGAGAGGTTATTTAACTTCCCACGGTGCCCACATTCAGCACGGACCCCTCATTCATGCCTTATTAGATGCAATACATCTACCCACTGCAATATCAATCATGAAATGTAAAGCTCATACGAAGGTTACTGATATCATTTCTCAAGGCAATGATCTAGCCGACAGAACAGCTAAACTGACCGCTCAAACTCAAATCCCCGACGTGACAAAGACAATAGTCCCGACACATTGCATGACAGTTAAAGATCCTACTCTTGACGTAATTGACATACAGACACATGCTACACCAGACGAAATAAAGAAATGGACTGAATTAGGAGGGATCCAAACGGACCAAGGATGGATGATGAAGGAAAAGTCTGTGTGGTTCCTTCCTGATTCAATGGTCCAAGTTATAATTAACACTATACATAGTCCAGCACATCTAGGAGAAAAAGCTATGCTAGACAGCATTCAACACATTTGGTTCAACAAACATTTACGAACAGCAGCAAAACAAAAGGTCCGTACCTGTATGATCTGTTGTCAGTTCAACCCAGGAAAAAGCGTCCCCGTAGAACAGGGTGGATTTCATACTCCTAATCATCCTTTTGAAGTACTCCAGATGGACTATATCTAGATGGAACGATGTCGAGGATTCAAATATGTTCTTGTAGTTGTTTGCGCTCTGTCCCGTTGGACGGAGGCATACCCGGTTTCAGATTACACTGCCCCGACTACTGCCAAACAGTTGGTTCGAGAATTTTTCCCACGATACGGTTTACCACGTGCTGTTTACTCAGATAACGGCCAGCCGTTCTCATCAGAATTAATGAAACATGTTTCACTTCTGTTAGGATATCAGTGGAAATTCCACTGTGTCCGACACCCCGAGGCAGCAGGTCTCGTAGAAAGACATAACCAGATACTGAAAATCAGAATGTCCAAAATATGCAGAGAGAAAGGTGTCGACTGGGTAGTAGCGTTACCAGTTGCACTCTTTTACATGAGAATGGTAGCACACTCTCGAACAGGGCTATCCCCGTATGAGGTGATCTTCGGTAGACCACCAAATATGTGGGGGACGCCTATACCACGCAAAATAACTGATATTGACTGTAATATGCTGACAGATTACTTGGCTTCCTTGATGTCTGCACTACAATCTTCTCGTTCACAGGTAGCTGCAGCCTTTCCCGACAACACTGAGGTGAAACCCCATGACGTTGTTCCGGGTAATCTTGTCTTTGTGAGGAATTTCGACCAAAAGACTCAGCTGGAGCCCAGGTGGAAAGCACCCAAGTTGGTCCTGTTGACCACAAGAACAGCCGTGAAGATCGAGGGCCGCAAGGGCTGGATTCATTCCAGCCATATTAAGAAATTTCACGGACTATCCTCGGATATAGACACTGTGCCCTGCACTATCTCACAGACTGATACAAAGCTTCCTTTTGTTGAACTGAACAATTCTGAAAAGTACAAACTAAAGCTTAGGCCCAACCAGTCGAGCAATTTGATTGTTTAAGTCCTCTCCAAGGTGAAGCGGTTGAATTGTCTCTGACATGTATCCCTTGGACCTGAGTAGAGGAAATACCCGTAAAATGTTGAAACGACAGGCGTATTGTAAATCACTGCGTAGCCACTGTATAGTGACATTATTAATTTTGTTTTTATTAAGTCTTTTAATAATTATTACAAGTATGTTGTTGCACATATATTACCCTATTTCTAGACATGTTTATAATGTTGTTGCTGAACATTCTTTTAGTGACTTACCTCCGCATGAATTGTCTTATAGACTTGCGCTGCGCAATAACACTTTCATTAGTATGTTACATCATTCCCATCAGACTAGTAATGCCACCAATTGTTGGGTGTGTGGCCGACTCCCTCCCTATCAGAATTATGAAGGAGTCCTGCCTTTCTTTCCACATCCATTCACACATAATGGCTCCTGTGGAGCATGGTTTAGTTTAATCAATTCCATAGACTCAGACACAGCAGTTTACCAAGATCATTGGATATGGGGAAACCTGAACCTAGTCTTACTCAAGGTCTGCTATCCTGACAAGGAGGGTCGCCCCAAAAGAACAGGAACTGATCTGGAAAATGAAGTATATGGATTAGGAAATTTTACACCTAATCTCATGATTCTAAATGTCGTATCCGAAGTTGAATTAGTCTTACCCACCATGTCAGTATTCCCAGCGAAGGGTGAATTGTGTGTAAGAAAGGTTGGTTCCATACCTATGGGCCATAGTAAATGCAATACTATAGTAGAATTCAGTGATCAAGGAAAATCTTCATTTAGAGCTTCTCGCCACTCCTACTTCATATGTGGTCAGACTGCATATATGCGTCTACCTCCAGATTGGGATGGTACCTGCTACATTGCATTCCTTTTGCCACCTGTTTTTCTAGCTCCTCCTGATTACTACAGAAATATTCATTTAGTACACAACAGAAAGCGGAGAGATCTCCCCATTGTCGATTACACTGAAACGGCATGGGACAAGTATGTAGATTTTAATAAAGGCATCTTTCCCTATATAGGTACTGTTACTAATAGTAAGCTGATACGTAGATTAACTAGAACCCTTGAAGCAGTAGTGAATGAGACTATTTCCGCCTTAGGCAATTTAACAGAAGAGCAGTCTGCTATGCGGATTGTTGTGCTTCAAAATCGTCTTGTCCTTGACGTCATCCTGGCTGATAGGGGCGGAGCTTGTAGGGTCATCGGATCAAGTTGCTGCGTATTCATACCAGAAAATTCGCCATCTGTATATAAAGCCATCCCTCGCCTTCATAAGATTGTAAGCCAGATACACCAGAACCCAGGCACTTGGACTTGGTCCAGTTGGTTTTGGAATGCGGTATCAGCCTGGGGATGGAGAGTTTTATCCTTCCTAGGTATTGGCCTTCTCATACTATTCAGTTGCTGTCTATGTCTACATTGTGGATCAGCGATTTGTGGTCTGTGTGCCACATCGTGTATTCCACCACCAAGATTTCATTCAAGATCCCGGAAGAAGAAAGAAGAACAAATGATGCTATATGAACAGATCGATGGATTGATGAAGATCGATATCTCTTGAAGGGCAAGTAGGGGGACAAGGAGGGAATGTGGAAATGTGGATTTTCCTGGTCAGTTATGTCCCCATATCTTGGACCCCAACGGTTCTATGTGCATGTCACAAGTACATGTATGTTCCCTCCAGTTCCAGTTATGAAGACGCAAATACATGTGCGTCCACCGTCAACATGTCCTCTGTCAGATCCGCCATGAATAGGCTGGATATTCGCTTCCTAAGTATGAAAGGCCACCGACTTTATATGGCTAAGTTACTCCATTTTTACAGTTCAGGCGAGTAGGCCCGATTCTGTCCTCAAGCCTTTCCCTGCTCTCTGCCTCTGACAGCTTCAGCTTGAGCTCGCATCTGTATCCATGAACTTTGTCCTACTCCCTGTGCGGCTAACGGTGCCTGCCTCGGCCAGTTTTGCCTGCCTGCCAAGAAACTGTATTTCACCTTCGAATTATCTGCTTCTCCCTCAGCCGATGCATTCCTGCCTAGTAGTTTAAGTAAACATTCTTCCAGTTACCAAGCAAAAAGGCCCATCTTCTCTGTCCTCATGCAAGTAATTCATAGCCCTGTCACCATGGAATATTCCCATCCCCTCGCATTCAGTGTAGACACTTAGACGCTTGTACACGCACGCACAGTCAGTATAGAATAGATTCTGTCCGAGAGTCCTTCTTTTGTGGATAACATAGTTCTTTAAACATAGGATGTTAGATATGATTTGGGATTAGGTTGACTTGACCCCCAGACTTTTCGTCTCCACATATAGAGCTAAATGTCAAGTCCTCGTCACCCCCTAGTTACACGTCAATTACACGTCATGCTGCTGCGCGCGCATCTATGTCAAGTATTATCTTATAGATCCACCTATGCATGATATCATAACCAATCATGTGTCTTTTTACTCCTTGTAAACACCCATTTTCGGTTACGCAGGTACCACGTCAAGTTCCTTATCAATTATTACGCCTACTGTATTTGCTTCATTATAACGTATGTACTATAAAAGTTACTTCTTGTCAATAAAGTATGTACTTCACTTCCTGAACCCCGTGGTGATGGAACTTGAAGCATCCGATTATAATCGATTATTGGAATAAAGCCCATTCAGAAACTCTAATATCACGGATTCTGCCTCTCATTTTTTATTGAGCTATTTTATTATGATTATGTATCAAATTCAGTCCCGGTAAAGGAATTTTTATTTACCACAGAATCACAAGGCCTATCTGCCCCAAAGGGGGGCAGAAACGGCAAAAATAAATGATTCCCAAAGGGGAGCGAGCCTTGCCTAAGAGGCCACTCCCCACAAACATATTTTTTTAAAAAAACAAAATCACTGGTGGCCTAGTGGGCACACAGCAATTTTTTTAAATATATTTTTTAACGATCTGCTCCCCCCCCCCCCCCCCCCCAGAACCAGCCAAACAAATTACACCCCCAAGGGGAGCGACCCTTGCCCAAGGGACAGCACCCCGACAGAAAGGGTTGTAGGAGATTAGGGTCTGCTTTCTATGTTCACCCCCACTTTTTGCTTTTGCTTTACTTGTTTTCGACTTAGATGTGGCTGTGGGTCTTCTAATCAGACCCACAGCCCTGCTGTTCTCTCTCTAAATTAATACTATGTACTTTAGGTGCATAACCCATTTGGATAGGATCACCTTATTGGCCCCTGTACAGTGTACCCTAGGTACCCAGGGCATAGGTGTACCCTAGGCCTACCAGGGGCTGCAGCATGTATTATGCCACCCCTGGCCTGGCCTTCCATTTCGACACAACTGGCTGATCACTCAGCTGGGGCAAGGTCGTGTAATCACCCCTTGCTTAGGTGTAGTATTCCTATACCTAACTTACATATAGACACATGTGTACCTATCAGTCACTCCTATGGCAGGCCTTAACAATCCTGGAGGCAGAGTGCTTGGTAACATGTGAGATGGGGCTCTAGCATGAGCTGAGCCTGTCTGCAGCTTTCGGAACCAAGTCCTTATAGCTGTTCTATGATATAGCCTACCATATACTCTTAAAGTGCCTTATAATCTTAGACGGTTATGGTAACTATGGTTTGGCTTTATCGAAACATGTTGTGTAAGGTGTCTAACACTGTGGAATAATACCCCCATGCCATTTCTGGACATGAGGATATTATTCCCCCCTTCTAGAGGGAAAGACATGTTAAAATCATACTTCACTGTTAGCCTCTGACCAAAGCCTCAGCATCACAAAATGGATGCTGCTGCCACGACACAAGTCTGACCTCCTGCAGCTGGGAGTGATCCCAGCCAGGGAGGCCTGGACAATAGGTTTCCTGCTTGGGGAGGTGCTAGCACCTCCCCAGACAGCCTTTAGTGTATTGGGGCAGGGTGGGCTGAAAGGAATGAGACATGCCTGGGGCACACAAGGTGTTCCTTGCATAGTCCAGTTCAAACCGGCGCTGGGGCACTCCAGCCCCAGCTCTGGCGCGAAACTGGACAAAGGGAAGTGGGTGTAACCACCCCCTCCCAGGTCCCACCCATAAGGCGTGACCTAGCAGGTATCCCAGCCCCCCAGATTAGTATAAGAGTGGGAGTTGGGCCTCAAGACTTTAGATTATCCTGAACCTGCAAACTTGAACAGAAACTCTGGACCTTCGACATTCGGCGAAAGAAGAAGACTGAAGAATCTCCCTTGTAGCCAAGGAGTGGCTACCCTGTGCAAACAGGCACCATCAAGAGACTACCCTTTGCTTTGCCCACGTTCTACGAGGAACCGACTGCAGAGCCCGACCAGAGCCTTGACTTCCAGACTTCTCCGACCCTGATCCACATCCACAGCAAAGCTGAGATCCGTGGAGGCGACGAGCGACGTGGGACCGGCTACCTGGGAAAAGTGGCTAGTAACTTCAAGCGCAGCTTCTGAGGCACCCTCGAAGTTGTGCACCGGGGATTGAGAAGCCCCAACCCCAAGCACCATCTGCACCGAAGATCAGCCCCCCACACTCCACGAGTCCTGCGTGGGGCCCTTCTGCATTTTCCTGCTTGCCGCGTCTGTCCGGTTGCTTGCCCGCTGGCTAGTGGCCTTTGTGACGACGCACCCTGAAATCTTCTGCGCTGGTTTGGCTCCTCCAGACTGGCTCCCGCTTCTCTGCAAAGAAGCACCCCAGACCTTCCTGGTCTGCACCAGAAGCAAGTCCTCCGTTCTTCGTGGGTTCCGCTTGCCAAGGCTTGGTGAGTCCTAGTCCAACTTCGACGCCGCGGACAGCAAGAGCCTTCGTGGGATAGCTCGCCTCCTGGTCCTGGTCGTCCTCGACGCTTCCTGGTCCTCCTGGCTGCAGCGACAAGCTTCACCTTCACCTGCAAACTTCACGACATCGCCTGGTTCCTTCCTGGTTCCACGTGGTCACTGGCTAGTGACCATGACTCTGTCCCTTCTGCTTGCAGGTCTCCTCTCTTCTTGATCCCAGCCTTGGGATCCACCGGACACTCTTCACTGACTGCCTGTCAGCATCTTTCTTCAGGCATCCATAGGAGTCGACGACGAAAACCGACGCATCTTCACCCCTATGCACCCGCAGCCTGTGGGCTAGGTAACTTGGGTACTCCGGTGCTCATCAGGATAGTGACTATCCTAGTGTCTAGTTTTCCAGTCTCGACTTCCTAGCTACTCCGGAAGTGTCCAAAATCTATCGTTTTCTAAACTGTACTATTGCTAGTGACTTTTACGCATTACGCGTGAGTGTTTCCACTCTGCACACGAATCCCGTGGGCCTCCCACTTCCTAACTAACGCTAGTGTAGTGTAGCCCCAGCGATTCCCTAGGCCTAGGCCTATTCTATTTCCGTGACAGTGGTCCTTATACCACTTACTTAGTATATGGTTTGCGTGGCCCCTAGGGCCTAACTGTATTACTTACCTGTGTGACTTAAGGTATGCATAAATAAGACTGTGTTGTACTTACCTCTAATCTCATAAAGAGTGCTGAGGGTTTGTCTAGAATAAATACACTTTATTTTATATATATATCTGTTGTGGTGTCCTTTCATTTGGTATTCAAGGGATTATATATGGTATCACAGCTGGCTTCACATGCCATTCAAAGTTTAGCCTAAGACTGCTCTTGTCCATGCTACCACTAGGATAGCTGGTCTATAAGGTTGACTTTACAACCAATCACCATAAGGGTATTCGGACTGATATAAGGTGTACACTAGAACTAGTGACATCATACATCAGGCCAACTTCTCACAAGGGTGTTTAAAAAAAAAAAATCCCTGGTATCTAGTGGGCATTCCTGCTGCACGATCGTGCCCAATGCTAGGACGACCAGGAGCCGTCTGATGCACACGCCCACTGTGACATCGGACGGCTCCCAGCCGCCTGACGCACGCAAAGGGTTAAATCGTTATTGTTAGTTAAATATGTCTGTGCCAACATAAACGTTTTGAAGAAGAAAAAACACTAATTCACCACTTGGAGTTAGCAGATCTACCTATAACTTGCAACACGCCATGCACTGCTAATGACCTCACATATTGCATCACTCTTGACCTGTTCAATGACATCATTTTAACATGACATCAATGTAATGCCATGCACAGTAGGTGTGGTCACAGGACTTTTTTTTTTTTTTTTTTTAATGGTGAGGAATCCGTGTGCCCCACTCCCCGGGCCTTATTAGGCCCCGGGAACCCAACCCCCCATGTTCTTTTTTAGAGGAAAGGGGGCCAAGTGGCTACCATCCCTGAGCTTTCTTAAGCCATGGGGACCCCACCCTCAGGGCATCTTTTTTTTATGAAAGGGGAGGATGGCCGCATTGGGGCCCCCACTCCACAGGGCCTTTTTTGTTAAAGGGGAGGGGGGTTGCGTGGGTCCCCCCTCCCCATGCATTACAAGACCCTGGGGGCGCAATCCCTCAGGGCCTTTTTTTAATTAGAGGCAGGGGGGCACATAGGCCCCCTCTCTGAGCCTTATTAGACCATTGGGACCTCATCCCCCAGGGCCACAACTTAAAATAAAGGGGGGCAGCCCCACGGCCTTGTAAAGCCAGGGGCAACCTAATCTCCCTAGGCCACTATTGCAATTAAAGGGGAGGGGAGCTGCATGGCCCACTCCCCAAGCCTTGTTAGGCCTTGGGGACCCCATCCTCCAGCGCCAATTTTTCTTTTAAGTAAAGGGTGGGGCCACGGGGCCTGTCTGATGTTTCTGCCAGCCAATCAAATAGCCTGCTCCCGCAGGAGTGACATGGCTCGCGGGTAAAAAAGCTCCCTGGGGCAAACCGAATGCTCTCTTTTTAAATTGGCACTCCCGCAACACTCTTGCAGGAGTCTATCTGACCCAACAGTCCATAGATGCAGATATATTTATACCTTCATTTCTCAATAACTACTGAACGTATTTACACCTAATCACAAAAAGCACAATCTGTGTACCAAGAGCTAGCTTCCTACCAAATTTGTTGTAATTCCGTTCAGCTGTTTTTGCTGTAACCCTTCTTAAAGAAGTCTGTGGTTTGGAACTCGCCTTTTTTCTCACATGCACAAACTAGCCAGAAAGTAGCACCTTTTTGGAAAGTTTTGTGGCAATTCCTCAAACTGCGCCAAAGTTATTAGCAACCCAAAATCGCTTTCCCTATGGGACCGCTGACCTAACTATAACAACCCAGTGGCGATGACCACTGGGTAAGATATATATATAACAGTGTCCCGAAACGCGTCGAGTTGCCGATCAGCTTGCTGTAATAAATTTACTGTTAAAGAAGCTTTTCGGAGTCCGTGGTTGCTGTTCTCTTGGGAAAGGAATATACAGCGATCCTTGTGGTGTTTTGAGGCCCGCCACCTCACCACGGACCACCGTCATAAGCGGCGAGGTCATGGCGATCAGTGGAAACACTGAACCTAGATATAGATATAGATATATATATATATATATATATATATATATATGTGTTACAGGGACGTTATAGTTGGGTTTAGACTTTATGCACAGAAAACCATGGACATTTGGCAGGCACCTAAGCTAACTATATCTTACACCCCTGCACGCACTGCTTATGACCTCACATATTACATCACTCATGACATCATCCAGTGAGTGTGTTTTGTAAAAGTTTCTTAGACTAAAAGAAATATACTAAGCTACTGCATAAGTTAAATTACTATTGTTTCTGTACTACTGAGTGATACTATTTCTAACATAGGTAATCTCAGTGTAGTAGACATTTACAACAGACTCCTCTCTCTCCTCATAGCTTTCTCCAGGATAAAGAATCCTTTTACTAGTGGTTTGTCACACAGTGGCCCATCCACTAATACCTCCCTACTGGTTGTATGTTGTAGTGGTTTGTGTAAATCTGACGTTTGCATTAAACCTCTTTCCAGGTTCATGAATGGTGGTGTTGTGGTTTGCAGAGGACTAGCCTATACGGATAGATGTTTTACTTTGGTCACTAGTGTTTACAGTAGTGGTTTAGAAAACACAGGACTACCCACTGAGAACTGTCTCTTAAGTGATATGTGAGCGTAGTAGTTGATAAGGTTTCAGTGAGCTCTGTGCCGTATGTCTCTCACCTGTTTCGTCTTTTATGAATTATATTAAAGTTTACTTTGCTGGATGATGTAATCAATGAAGTCATTTGAGATGTCATCAGTGATGTCACTGACCGTGTCATGAGTGATGTAATATGTGAGGGCATAAGCAGTGCATTGCGCAGGCATAAGTTATAGTTAGCTTAGGCAACTAGAACTGCTGAATTTCTATGGTTTTTTGTGAGTAAAACCTGAACCGAACTATAACGTCCCTGTAACCTTTGCTATTTTAGTGAATTTCTAAGTTTTATTTGTATTCCATTTCCTAACTATAAAGTCCCAGGAACCTTTGTTTTTTTCAGTGAATTTCTACTTTTTTTTATTGCTATTGCCTAGCTATAATGTTCCTGTAACCTGGGTGGGTGAGTGGTTGTGTGGGTATGTAAGTGGGTGTATGAGTGTGTGTTGGGTGTGTCTGTGCATGTGACTGGCTGTGTGGGTCTGAGAGTGGATGTGTGGTTGTGTGTGTGAATGCCTCTGTGGGTGTGTGAGTGGGTCTCTGAGTGGAATTATCAGTGACTGTATGGGTGTATGGATGTGAGAGTGGTTCAGTGTGTGTATGTGTTGGTGGGTCTGTGAGTGGGTGTATTTTTTATTGGGATCTGGATCAGTTGTGGGTTCACATGTGGTGGTGTGTGAGGGACTATGGGTTTGTGAGTGGTGGTGTGAGTGGGTGTGTTAGTGTGTAAATGGGTGTGAGTGGTTTTCTGGGTCTCTGACTGAGTGTGTGAGTGCCTGTGTGGATCTGTGATTGGGTGTGTGAGTGGTTCTCTGAGTCTGAGTGGATGTATCAGTGATTGCATGGGTGTGTCTGAGGGGGTATGAGTGGCTGTATGGATGTGCGACTAAGTGTGAGAGTATCTGTATGGGTGTTTGTATGGGTGTGCGAGTGGTTTTCTGGGTCACTGAGTGGGTGTGCGAGTGTCTGTATGGGTGTGTGAGTGGTTGTGTGAGTGTGTGATGGGTGGGTGTATGACTGGGTGGGTAAGTGGCTGTGTTGGTCTCTGTTGTTAGTGGCTGCATGGGTCTGTGGGTGGCTGTGCCAGTAGTTTTGCTGTATGAGTGCATGAATGGCTGTGTAAGTTGCTGTGTGGGTCTGTTAGTGGGTTTGTATGTGGCTGTATGGGTGTCTACATGGCTGTGTGAGTGGATGTGTGGGTCTGTGTGTAGTTCTCTGATCTGTGAGTGGGTATGCGAGTGACTGTATGAGTGGGTGTATGGATGTGTTAGTAGGTTTTTGTTTTTTTGTGTGTCTGGATCTGCGGATCTGTTGCAGAATCACACAGGGGTCACGTTGAGCGCTATCGTGGAAATGCTGATCCTCCCGCTCCCAAAAAAATGAATGTTTTTGGGCAATTTCTTGCCAATGAGGGGTCCCACACAGACCCCTCTATCCGTTTCCCATGGGTTCACGGTACCTCTATACCCTGATCCCTTCTATCAATTTTAACTTTTATTTCCCCGACCACCACCCCACTCTTCCCGGGGCCGAGTCCTAATACACAAAATAATGGCATTCAAGTTGTGGCCAACCAATCACGCCATTGCTGTTGGCTCGTTGATCCGCAGATCTACTGTAGCAGACCTGCAATGGATCCACGTCCCTAGATACACATCATTTTTTTTTTTTGTTTTTTTTTTTAATAAGTCCAAAACTACTGAATAGATTTACACCAAATTACAAAAAAGCACTCTTCCTAGACCAAGATCTAGCTTTCTGCCAGATTTGGTGTAATTCAGTCCTGTCTAAAATCACTATGGGAAGTAGCATGGGGAAAACGTAATTTGTGACCTCCCCCAACCCCTTTTTCTCAGCCCCTGCTTGAAGGATCAGCATGACACTTTCCAGAAAGCAGCTGGAGTGAGTGGAATACTAGTTTTGAACATTTTGGGAAGATTCATCTAGCAGGGCCAAAGTTATTAGCATAATAAAAAAAACACTTTCTGTGTAAATTAGGTCCTAACTAGAACTACCTACTGGTGACTGGCAGATGGCTGGATGGATGGATGGACCATAAATTGATATGTAATAAAAAAAACATATTGACATCATTTTGCTTATGCACAGGTGGGAGCACTTGGTGTTGGAACTGTGGCACTAAGTGCAGTTAATTATTAATTCTTGAAGACCACAGTGCACTTGTAGGTTGAATGTTCTTCTCCGTCAGCTATTTTCTGCTGTACTGCAAGCCAGCAGGTTGTGCTGTCTGCAGGTTTTTTACTTGTCTGGCAACCCTTGAACCTCGGTTCTAAACTTCTCACTCTTTTTTGTGTTTCAGTGAACGGAGCAGTGAAGGAAGAGCTGGTTACTAGCAAATCCGCTGAGGAAATTGTACAACTTGTTCAGAAAATGGCTAGCCAGTCTGGACTGGACATTATCCGCATACGCAAAATGTACCACACGGACAGCCCCAGCATCCAGGGGCAGTGGCACCCCTTCATTAACAAGCCAACCCTTCTGAATGTCAAAGCTTTTGACTCTGTTAACCAAACACAAAAGGAACAGCCTGAATAAAGTTAAGGAAAAGGAGTTATGTTTCGTGTTCTCCCTTGAAAGTTTTTTTTTTTCTGTGGGGTTTTTCGTACTTTCTTCGCAATATGTGTATTCATCCCATAAAAAAGGGGGCGTTTTTAGATTTACAGGCTAGAACGTCTTTACCCTAATTTTAATTACAAAGCGCACCGTAATGGCGATACAGGACACATTGTTGATGACTGGCTAATGCATTATTTTAGAGAACACAAAGCAACAACTATGCATGCACCTTGCTTTCTTTTACTTTTTATTCCTGGTTGAGATTCATGAGAGTCAGTTTAAAAAAGGTGTAAAAATGTGCACACGTAACCTTCCCCCTTCAGAATAGATTCTTCTTTCATAGTTTCACTCTGGTGGTCTTGTCTCGGTGAGGCTGTGACGAGTTGGGTCACATGTTTTCTTGCATCGAAAAACTCTTGGTGAAGCAACCCATACACTTCCTCTAGAGGGCGTCCATGGATGGTAGTGAGATCATTTGGTCCTCTGCTTCCTAGATTAACTTTTCTGCTTAATAATAATGCATTTGTGATGCCTCCTCTATATGAAGCAGTGATTGCATGACTGCAGTGATTGATTCCTCGATAAAGGGACGAAAAGCTTTCTGAGCATTAGGGTGAAAGAAGATGGGTTAGTCCTCAGCACTTCATACATGACGTCACTTCATCCATCCAACTTCTCTCTCTATCCATCCCTATTCTCCCATCCTTTACAGGGCCCTCATCACCACAGCTTATAGAAGTTGTGTGCTTGATGCTGGTCTTATCAGATGAGTTTGCAAGAAGTACACAGAGACTCTTATATGTCGGAGACAAACTACCATGTCATTTTGAGACGTGGAGTGGCATCGTCAACTCCTTCATGAGAAAAAGTGAGAGTTGGAAGAAAGTTGAGGTGACTCCTGGGTAAACAGAAATGGGTTTTCAGATGTTATATCTATTTGGAACACACACTATCACCTGCAAGGGTATCCTGTCACTAAGCAGATGTTTGTGCCTAGCCCAGCCAATGTTAGGTTGGTTAATTGAAAAGACAGGTCGTCAGCTTCTTGCAGAGTTTCAGAGGATGAGGCTCTGATGTGGAGTGGGAGATCGTTCCACAATTTAGGAGCTATGTAAGGGAATGCTTCCCCTTCTTATCTGATCCTGTGTATGTGGGATGTGTAGGAGTCCAGTGGAGTGGAGGTGTGTGTGGCACTGGAAGGAGATGCAACTGTTTAGGTAGGTGAGGCCTAAGTTGTGCAGTGCCTTGAATGTGTGTGTGAGACGTTTATGATGAGCGTGTTTCTATTCTGAGCCAAGGGATCTCACAGAGGTGTGGTGGGATGTGAGGTATTGTAGGAGGTTGAGGATGAGTTTGGCTGCCGAGTTCTGGAAGGTTTGTAGTCTTCTGGCGATTTGCATGGTGATCCTGGCGGAGCGTGTGTTCCTGTAGTCCAAATTACTGGTGACTGAAACGTGAGTGACTGATATTCTAGTGATGCTTAGAGCCATTTGAAGATCTTCCTCTGCCTCTTCAGAGTGTGGAATCATAATGTAGTGACAGCATTGACTTGTGATGTCATGTCCAGTTTCCTGTTGATGATGATCCAGGGGTTCCTGGTGTGGTTGCTGGGTGTGTGTACAGGTCTGAGTTCAGCTGGCCACCAGTTGGAGTGCCACTGTGAGGAGTCCTTGGTGAAAATGACTACTTCTGTCTTGTTGGTGTTGAGCTTGAGATAGTTTGTTTTCATTCAGTTAGCGACTTAGGTCATGCAGTCGGTGAACTTGTTTCTTGTGTTGAGGGTCTTCCTCGAGAATGAGATTATGAGTTGCATGTCTGCGTAGTAGAGGATTTTGATGTTGTGTGGGTGGATGACGTTGGCCAGAGGAATCATGTATGCATTGAAGAGGGTGAGGTTGAGCGATGAACCTTGAGGCACACTCCGCAAATGAGTTTGTGGGCTTCTAAGTAGTAATATCCCACTCTGTGCTCTATCCATTAAGAAGGAGCAGATCCAGCCGGGAGCGGGTCCTTAGATGCCAATCTTGTGCTTCTGCCTGGTGATGATGGGATGTGAGACTGTGTCAAATGCCGCAGAGTGGTCTAGGAGATCGAGGAATGAGGTTTTCCATGTCTTCTCTGTCAAGGATCATGTAGATTTAGTCTGTGGCTGAGAGGAGTGTTGTTTTTGTATTGTGGTTGGGCCTGAATCCAGGCTGCTTGGCGTCGAGGAGCTGGTGGCTGCTGAGGGGGTAATTGAAACATTGGTTGGTTTGTTTCTTTAAAATATTTGCCGGGTATGGTAGGAGAACGATAGGTCTGTAGTTGGAAGGCAGATGTTTTCTTGAGCAGGGGCGTGACAGTGGCACGTTTTAGGTGTCCAAGAATTTGGCTGAGTCGATGCAGGCATTGAAAACAGGTAGTTAGAATAGTCATTTGGAGAAGGCATAGTGAGGGCAAGGGTCAAATGGGTCCCCAGAGTGATGTTCATGGTAGCGGTGGTGACTGCGAGCCACAAGGTCAGGGTTTGTTCTTTGGCTGTGATGAGAAGTTGAGTTGCAGCGGTGACTTGGTCCAGTTGAGGGTTGAAGTTGCCATATATGGAGGTGATTTTGTTACAGAAGAATTCTGTGAGCTTGTTGCAAAGATCTTGCAAGGGGACGATGTTGCTCAAGGCAGCAAGGAGGTGCATTGAAATCTTTGATAGCAAAGATATCCTTGCTGCTGTGTGTGCAGATATTGATGCGATCTGCAAGAACTGTGTGTTTGGTTATCCGTATTTCTAGTGGTAGCATCTTAGGGTGGACTTGAAGTCTTTATATGTGGTGTCATGACTTGTTCTCCATTTACAATCCAGCTCTTGTAGTGGCATTTTGTCAGCCTTAGTTCCTCTGCACCAGTGGCTGGGCACTTGACGTTGGGTTGCGCTCGAGGGCAGCCAGGGTGTCCGCGCATGCGGACATCTAGCTTTTGAGGTTCTTGATTTTGTTCGGCAAGTTGTTGGTGTGATCAGGCTGGTGCGCGGAAGTCCACTCCTCTTCTGTGATGCTTTTCCAACTGTGGCGGGCGAGTCTGGTGGTGGTTGATATGTGGTGGTGTGGGATGGCCATGCTGAAATTGACAAGGGTGTGGTATGTCCAGATGCCCCCCCACCCAACCCACCGACAATGTGCTGTAAGTCTAATGTGAATCAATTCACATTCCTGTAATGTGGAGGCTCATTTTGTCACTGAATCAATGTAATTAATCCTTGTTGGTTTCATTGTTGTCTGTAAAACGTAATGTGTAGCTTTACATTTACTTTGGGACCCATTATATCTTTGTGCCTCATCCATTTATCCCTCTGTGATTCAGGTCTGGCTGACCTCACAGATTGGCCAATCACACCTTCCTCTGCCAGAAGGCACGTATCTGTAGACCTTTTCTGATCTAGAAAACTGGTTTCTTCAATGACACTAGCTCCAAAAACACCTCTGCTGGTGTCTTACAGCTGCTTCTGAATTCGGCGCTTGGATGGTGTTTGCCAATGGACGGAAAGAAAGGGCTACCTATGTATGTTTTTGCTCTTTGTACAGCACTCCGAAAAGGCAGATTTGTTCTAAATCGCCTTCCCACAACTTGCATTTTTCCCATGATTGCCTCAAAAGTAGTTTTTAAATGTGTTTTTCACCCTATCTTGTTGGTCCTTTATACAATACGTGATGATGGATTATATTTGGTCGCAGGGAATTGTTATTTCAAGAGATCTCGTTTGTTGTGATTACTTGTTCAATTTCCCTTGTCTCCACTAGTAATTTCTTCTCAGAGCAAGCCCCTCTAAAGAAGGGACATAGATCTTTTTATGTTGTTCCATTCAAGGAACTGGAGTGCAGTACATAACCTTTTATGCATAAAGGTGTTCATTTCAAAAGGTGTACGCTAGTGTGTTATTAGCAGTGGTCGAAGTGGGCGGGATCGGCAGGGCACGGTGTGCTCCTACTTCTTCAATTCCGAGGATTCCGTTCCCCTACTTTTTTATTTTGACAATGCGTCCCAGGACGCAAGAAATCACCATCGCCTATAAATAAAGCTCGGCGTTCCTGGCGTTCGTTGGAGGACGGGGTGGCAGAGAAGTAACAGGACTCTGTCTTTTCCTTCTTGCCCCGTGAAGAAAAATACAGTGTCCACTTATGCTCCGCCGCTTTAGCGCCCCCCCCCCCCTCCCCCCACACTTTCCTTCTTCCCTCTCTTTCTGTCTAGCAGTTCTTCTCTTACTGAAAACTATGACTTCAATAGGAGGTTCTCACTCTGTTTCCTCTCCTTTCTTTTATTTGCTCCCCTGTGAAATGCATCCAAAAAAAACCCAACATTTTTGCTGGAAATGTCGTAGTTCAATTCCAAAGTGCAGCATCTGGAATAAAAGGTTAAAAATATGAAAAATAACTAAATAAAGTGAAACAGGGTGGTAGCAAACTGGCCAGATTGATTTAATTCACACCCAAACACATTAGCGCCACTTTTACAGAATTTGCCAATGAAGCGCTATTTTTGTTTTCTTGTCTTTGTTTTCCCTGGGCTTGCAACTAGTGCACCAATCCTGGAGGTACTGCAAAGTGTGGATTGGAAAACAAAATTTGTACTGTGGCTCTGCGTCCAGGGATGTGGTCTTTTTACCATACTGCTTATGTTTTGTAAGGATATAAGCAATGGACATTGAAATGGGTCCATTCAGGGCCCTGTAGTCATGTCCTTAACTTTTCAGGCAAAAGCACTCACTGATTTCTGAATAGTGAGTGTAAAAGCGTTAAGGTAACCATGTTGTTCCTGCTTACATTTCACATGGTTTGCTAAATTTTGCATTACCATTGAAATGGGTCCGTTCAGGGCCCTGTAGTCATGTCCTTAACTTTTCAGGCAAAAGCACTCACTGATTTCTGAATAGTGAGTGTAAAAGTGTTAAGGTAACCATGTTGTTCCTGCTTACATTTCACATGGTTTGCTAAATTTTGCATTCCCTATGAGTGCTTGCTTTTTAGGTCTCGCCTACGCAGCGCGCATGAGCTACATAAGCAAAAAGACCTTTTGCAATCGCTTTGGCTTTTCAGCCAAAAACATGCACGCGTTCCATTGCCTTCAATGGCAACGCATGCACGTGTGGCGATTCACTTGCGGGAGCGCACGGCGCCATACGGTAGCAATTATCTCTCCTGGCGCTGCTCGCTCTCACCCCTCCCCCTGCTGCCTCTTTTTAGCATGAGGAACGCGCTTGTTTTTGTAGGTAGCCGGTAATATCAGCTTGCTCCTTACAGCTATAACAATTTCGGTTTTAATTTAATTCCCCTCATAAACCATAGCTTGATACGCGCGATTATGTATCGATTTATGTATAGGTATACTATTTTTATACGTTAATTATCCGGATAAGTCCTCCAGAAAATGCCTTTCAAAAATTGTGAAAAATTATTAATCACTGTCACACAAAGTACAAGTGAATATCAAATCCATGGTGGAAAGGCCCGTAACAGGTCCTTCTGGCTACAGTTCTCTTGATTTTTCTGGACATGCCAATGATTATAATCACCTATCCAGGTGAGAGTGACGTTGCAGTTTGTTGAAATAAACAATCTATAGTATAGTAGTAAACCTCAGCATATTGTAGTACATATGAATCAATAAACTATTTTCTATTACATAAGAATGAATGAGAAGTGACTTGTTGGGTTGTATGTAAATATCATGCAAAGGATTGTGGGGAATGTGGGTGTTGCGCTCACCGTCTGGTGATGCTGCTGAGTTGCCTCATCTCACAGCAGCGCAGCCCATGAAAGGCTCCTTGCATCGATCCTGGAAGGACGGAGAGCTGAGGTGCTTTTGCTATGATCCAAGCATAGGGGTACCGCCTTCACACAGGTGACACGGAGGTGGTGGGGTAACGGGGTGTGACCATGTGGGATGGCAGGGGTGTGAGAGGGAGATGGGGGAGGGGCAATGTGAGTTACTAGGTGCTTAACACGGTGCCCGGAGCATATGACAAAAAAAAATCTGAAAAGCAGTTTAGGAAGAATCACTGGAGCCGGTCAGCGGGAGGTGCTATGAACAACCTTCATGCAGACAGGTGATTGGCCCCTTTAAAGGTTGTCTCTTCCCCTCGCATGGACTTGAACCCACAACCCAAAGCAGGAGCCTCTCTCTGTACCAGTCGGCGGCACAGGGGCTGAACCCACCGTGCTGCCTGTCTGTACTGAAGGAGCCTGACCTCTAGCGACAGACCTGAGCACTGCACCCCCGGCCCTCCCCTGAGATGGGCCCTGTGTGTTTCCCTACTAGGCCGGAAGGAACAGTTTGCTCGTGGCTGCAACACCGGTCACATAGATATAAACATAATTTGTCTTCATCTCTGGAATTAGAGGATCATGTTTAAATATCCACTGACGTTTAACGGAAAATGCTTCAGGGTGTAGCTATGAAGGATGCTGATTAGAATATAATAGGTTTTCTTTCACAAAAATATCAGGCAGATAGTTCTGGAATTCCTTTCAATAATTCTGGGATTGTCTATCACACCAATGCGCAAGATTGAAACGAGCATTGGCATAGCCAATAGGTCTCGCCTTTGTGACCATATAAGTGTTTAGCCATGCAACAGTTGATGTTGTTGCACCAAGGATATTTTGCTGGATAACTAAACACATATAAGGTCCCAAAGGCGGACCTATTGGCTATGCCAATGCTTGTTCCAGGATGTTGTTACTGTTTTTGTAGGGCGCATAGGGCTCCTGTCTAGTGCATCATTTAAATTGAGCTACATACAGGTGTTTATAGCCGGCAGCAATTGAGTTGTAGTTGAAGGCAGTGTGAGTGTTTCTCAGTGGGGCAGTATGGTGCTCAGTGGGGGAGAGGCTGTGGCACTATGGCCAGAGCTGCTGAATTTGGAACTGGGGAACCAGGTTCACCCTTAATAACCAGTCCAACAGACCACTCTCATGAGAGAGCACAATCCCATGCTAGACCTTAGAAGGCTTTGCAAGAACTTAGAAGCCCTGGTGTCTTATCCCCAGCAGGTGACCCTAGCAGTGGCAAGTGTGGGTTAACCTTCAAGGTTTGTCCACCACAATCCATACTGAAGTTCACCTCCAGTCTTGCTAGCAGGCCTATGAAGCAGCACAGCCTAGAACAACAGTGACTCTGTCACTGTGGTCACAGGACTCATGAGAAGAGCCAGCTCTAGGGCAGTGCAACCAGTGTGACCGCACCGGATGCTGACTTTGGGTGGAGGCATTATGTTTGCAAGTATATTAAGGTTTTAAAAGCGCTTGCTGCCGCCTCCCTGGCCTCCAGCAATTTTCGGCAACAATAAAAATGTCTTGATTACTCTGGTGTTTAATGTTCTTCCTAGAGAGAGATCATTTTGTCTAGTGGATGTTTTGATTTATGGAAAGGTAGCTCAGAGGGTTAATGTGCCTGCTGCAAAGAACATGTACCATGCAGTTCACAAAGTGCACATAATGTAAATAGGTCAGTGGGCTACTGCTTTTGTCAGAGAGATCCTTTTGTTACTTGCAGTTTATAAGTTAAAATCCTAACCTAGAACAGTGCGCTATTAACTTTCATCTAAGAGCTGCAATCAAACTGCAAGGTATAAATTAGAGCGTTATGTTTTTCCCCCCAGTCTTTGATTATCCTAATGTTACAAAAAAGGGTTCTTTTGAACAGAAATCAATTCCGATTATTAAAGAGAACCCCCAACCATGGTATTACGTTTTAAATTCTGAGTTAGTTTCTCCAGACCAATCACTATTAAACTATGCAGCCTACTAGTATGGTTGACATGCAACTCCTACACCTTGTAGTCCTTAGTCTTATGTAACATTTTGTATACAGTGATTTACACACATATTGATTGTCTCTGTGTAATGTGTGTGATGTAAAGTGCTCCGACACCCTACACTGGTATGAGCGGCGCTGTAAATCAAATTAAATGCATCTGAGAGTGTGGTTATGGAGTCTTGAGGGGCACTGTTAAAGGGTGGTAGTGAGGGAATCCATGGCAGAGGTGGTCATTGGGGGGCAATAACAAACATTAATGCACAGGGCACCACCTTGAGGCCAGTCTGCCTCATCCATAGGTACCTCCATTTGCCTTGTTTCAGTAGTAGTAGCTGCAACTCACCAGGGATTGGCAATGCAGAATTTGCACGCCCACCAAACTAAGTTCACAAACTTCAGTCTCTCTGCTTCATTCACAAGCACTTTTAACATTTTCTGCTTGCTGTGGGGCCACTGGAATTAATTATGCAGCAAAGGAGGACAAAATTATGCCGCAGTGTTGACTAAATTATGCATTAAAAAATGGCTGCAGTACGTCTATCTGTTATGCCAATGTGATATGTTTGTGTCTTGGTCTTGCCTTTTAAGATGTATTCCTAAATGGTGCTGTGTTCTTTGTTGCAACCGAAAATCAATAAAAATTGGTCATCCAAAAAAAAACAATGGCTGCAGCGCAAAACAGTATATTTTCTGATATTTTATTATTTTGACATGTGTACACATTCTAAGAGTCTCTGGAAAGAGTTTGCCTTATTAGTACCAGTGTAACATACAAATGCAACAGTGAGAAAGGTGACCAGTCAACCTTTGCAATAAGCCATCCACTCCGCAGCAACACAAGTCACATTTTTTATTAACTTTTGATACGTTTGAGCTATAAACAATTTATTAGTTTAAATGGTCAGATCATGCAGCAGATCTTGCATTATGAGGCAAATATGGCAGAGCCGTAATTATATAAAAACATTTGCAAACTAGGATATTTTGCCATTCATGTTTGAACTGCTGTTGTGGAAAAAGGGAGAAGTGCTGATAACAAACTCCATGTCTCAGCGACAAATGGCTTGTGCTTCCACATTTCATCATATTTGGGGCATTGTGATTAGAAGCATATCCCATTTTGTGAATGTGTTTTAATGTCAATAACTCATTATAACCTTAAATAATCATTTGTATCCATTGATTGATTAAACTGGGCAGTGAAATGCCAAACAAATACTAAAAATTGGGATGTTTGCGCATTCTGGCCACACCTCCGGCTCCACCCACTGATCCAATCCTTGGGTTATTCCCGCGCTCTGATTCTCCGCCCACAGTTCCCCTACTTTTTTCCCCCCTCTTCGAGCACTGGTTATTAGTAGCCAAAATGTTTAAAATTGACTCTTGATACGTGAGTCTCTTTACAGAAAATGAACTTTGTCTCCATGGATCGGTGCTACCCAGATGTATCTGTTTCCAGGTTGAAAAATTAGGATAGAGATCAGGTTATCATGTCCTGTTTTGTATCCAATGCGTGACTAGCAAGCAAGATGTGATTTGGGGGATACGTCGGACTGTCCTCATAACAACTGCAACCCCTGTCATTAAATTGATGATCCAGCTTAATTCTTCTAGGATGGTATGGAAGCTAAAAAATGTACATGGTATTTACCTGTGTCAGAAGGAAGAATGCAAAGTTGAAAAACCATTCACCATGGTATACAAGATTTGTAATAATACTGAATTGATTAGGATTTAAATATTGGATGTTCTTCGTTTAGCGAGGTCGATGAGGCCCTATTAGGCAAACTAATATGCAGGAGTTATCCGGGTGAGCCATTAGAATCTAGGAGATCTCTAGGATGGATGTAAAAATGTCTGTCCTCCAATTCTTTCACCTTAACACAGAGTACGTTGGGTCTGGATCGCTCATGGGCTCTTTGTGTATGGCAGTGCCTGGATATTAATTGTTCTTGATGCGGCTAGAGGCCAGAAATTGTATTGGTGATATATACTATCGTAATAGCGGGGAGCCCTCCTTCATAAGCTATCCCAACCTGCTGTCAGCTACCTGCCTAGCAGTATTGGAAGACAAAGCCATGGAGGAGACCTGCAGGACAACAGCCTCCCACTGCTGTAATTTGTTATGCACTCTTGCAGGCTGGCAGTCTTCACAGTATGTGAACATTGCAGTTGTATTCTAAAACTTTGGCCTTAGATACCGTCAGATGTAGTGTCAGGTTCAACTCGGGTTATTCACGGCTAAAACTCTGTAAAGTGGTATGTTCGGAGCCATTTTATACGTCACCACTATTAATGGGTAGTATGGGATACCGCCAGAGAAGGCAAAAATTGCCTTTTTCCCCCCCCTCCTGCACTTATCCCACCCAAATGGCGAATCCTGACACTAATCGTAATTCTGTAGATCTTGCTATCCAATCGAATGTGCCCTTTGCAGCGGTGCTGCATGTGCCAAGCCCCTTCCCTACACATTCCTTTGCAGCTTCTTCTGCTTGTGTGTTGCATAGACCTCTCCAGGTCTGTGCTCCAACAGCCATGATTCTTGCAACATGCTACCCGACTACAACTGATGGGAAGGTTGTGCGCCCTCAGTTGAGAAACTAAAACTAGTGCCTATACATGCAACTGCACTCTTCGCATTTTCAGAAACACACATGCAGTAAGAATCAAGCTAGTGAACTCGCTGTGGTCAGAGTCAAAATGGCAGCTGAATTTAGCAGAGAAGAATGAGGTTAGCCGTATGAGAGAGTATTTTCTTACAGTTGGCCGCAGGGATCCCCTAACTCTTGTCAACTTTCTCTGATGCTGGAGTAAGGATTTTCACTATCATTACTTGCATGGCTTTTAAACGTAACAGCTGTTCTCGTTAACTTTCATTGGTGTCTTTTTTCCTTTTCCCATAATGTTTGTCCCACTATCAGTTTTCTTCTCTCCATTTATGGGATATTTTACTTCTATTTTCATTTTTTTGTTGCTTTTATTGAAATGGGTGTATAAGTTCTTTACTTGAAAATGGTAATCTTCTTTGCTTTGTTGTTACACCTTCATGCATAATTGTCTCAGTAACCTAGGCTAAGCTATCCAAGGTGAACCATTGATACTGGTTTGCCTCCAACAGTCTGCTTGTTTTTGCCGTTTGCAAGCTCGCTCATATCTCTAATCACACTCTCTCCCATAGCCTGACAAGCTTAGTCCGTTTGTGGTTGTTTTTGATGACCCCAGCAACTTTCAATGCATTCCAGTACTAGTTCGTAAAGAATGGCGACACCAGGATTTTGTTTTAAAATGCCCTATTTGGCCACATCTCTTCATATCAAGATTTGCAAATGGACAAGAAAGGATGACGTCTGTGGCAGTGAACCAGCACAGTCCACCTGCAGAGGAACATTGCAAGATTTGTTCTTTCCTCTTGCTTGTACTTCTCTTCCAAGCCAGGAGTAGGTTCTGAACTGCGGAAGGTGGTGTACAGATTTGTCCTCCAGGGACATTGAGTTCTGAGGCTTTTGGATGTACGATCTGTACTTCTCCCTCTTTATTTTGTCTGACATTTATTTCCAAGAAATACATTGAGTTTTGTGACAACACCTTTACTTTCCCTGCTGTTACTGAGTTGTGGCATCGCTTTGCCCACAGTAACTGAAAAATGAGTTTTAAGCAAAGTAGAATTTAATCTTAAGATTTAAAAGTAAAGCTATTGGAAAATAATTTTGATGTAAGCTTAGTTTTGCTTTAATTCATTAGTTTGAATATATTTCATTCACAATAAATATCATTTACAGCTAGGTTTAATATTGAAATAATTTACATTAAAATTAAATGTATGTCATATAATATTGGGATTAACATTATGCCTAGAATAAAGTTTATTATGTATTGTATTGATAATCTGCTCCAAATTTCCTGTTCCATCCATCCCATTAATGAGGAAGGTTTCTGACTAAAAGGTAGAGAAGATAAACGCAGCTCTAGAAACATGTCATGGCGGGAATTATCGAACCAGCCGGGAGAGAAGGCACGCTGGATTTGATGCGCTACTAGTCAGAAAACGTCCTCATTAATGGGATGGATGGAACAGGAAATTCGGAGCAGATTATCAATACATAATTTGGAGCCCTGGTGATGTCCAAGTGTGGACGAAACACGTTGGCTGATTGATTTGTTACTTTATTGTGAGGATCTAACAATTTGAAAGGTTTTTGAAATAAACCACAGAGTTTGAAATTCATCAGAGACTGCCAGTGAACCTTGTTTTTGCACTAAACCATTACTTAAATAATAGATTTGTGAACATTGTGAACCGATGCGCTCCTTTCAGGATAGTTTATGAATTCTTGTTAATTAACATGCAAATTAATTCAATTTAGAGTATGGGTAAAGTTTAGGATGCGTTTAATTGAAGGTATTAAATTACAAATAAGGTAACAATGTAATTGTAAAGTTTAGGGTTGAGGTACAGAAAAGTAAAAATAAGGAGTAAGTGTAACAAATTAAATAGTAATTTCAATTTTTTAAATAGGCTGAAAAATTAAATGGAGTCTGAATTAAGGTATGGGAAAGCAGAGGTCGTAGCACTGCTTTAAGTGGCCAAAACAATGGCCGCAGTCCCTAGTAGAGGGTGGTCCAAGAAACACAAATAAGAACCGTTTGCAAGAGGTGTGGCCTCCAACCAGATTTGTTTCATAATGCATGTGGTCTAGAATCTCTTCTGTTCCCTGTCTTCCTAGTCTACCTATATATCCATGTCCTGGTTCTCCCAATGGCCATGGTCCTCTTCCTCCTGGTGGCCCTCCTGTACCTTATGCTCCTCCCCTGTAGCATCCTCACCCCCCCCCCCCCCCCCCCGGTGGTATTGCCCTAGTCCCTTTGTGATCCCATGTCCCAGTAGTGATTTTGCTCCTTCTCCACTTCCTTCATATAGTCTTTCTCTTCATCCTGGTCCTCCTGGTGGTCATGGTCCTCCTTGCCTTCCTGGTGCTTCAGGTCGCCTCCTGCCCCTCCTGGTAATCCCCTCCATCCACATAGTCTTCCCCTTCCTGCTTGGGGCCCATGGTCCTCTTCTTCATCCTTTTGGTCCTCCTAATCCTGGTTCTTCTTGTGTTCCTGGTCATGGTGGCCTTTGGCCTCCTGTTCTTCCTGGATGTTTATCTGGTCTTTATCCTGGTCCTCTTCTATGTGGTCATCCTCCTGGTCTGCTAGGTTGTCTGCCTCCTCCCACTGACCTAGCCACCCTCACTACATCTTCCTCTCATCTGAGGTCATCTGGCTGTGGTCAGTGTAGATCAGTGGCTTAGGAAGGCTGACAAGGACACTAATACAAGCAAGGAAAATAGGCCCACTAAACCATGTTTAGGTTGTTAAAAACACTCATAATTGGGGTTCAGTGGGCCCTTCTCACCCCTGGGCCCTGGTGCCACCGCACTGGCTACACTGTTAGTAGGTATGCCACCGGTGCACACTGTGCAGAGGTTCCTGACAGGAGTAGCATCTATGAACAATGTGACAGGGTAACTAAACGGTAGAGAAGACATTCTGATAAAGGCAGCTCTAGAAACATGTTTAGCTTTAAAAATGCCAGTAAATGAAAGTGTGATTACCTGCAGTAAAAACACTCAAACATCAGGAGGGAAAGTATAACTACTCAAATTATGTTAGTGGCTAGTCTACCCTCCATCAAAGCCTGTCATTCAGATTTTGTTTTCTTTCGTTTTTTGGTTTGTAATCGATCGACCGCCGAATAATTTTTGTGAACAAGGTCCTCAAAAATGGGCCAGTTGAAACTACTCTGAACATTTTTATTTTTTTTACTGCCAGTAGCCAGACCCGACAGGACCCGGGCTACTTACAGCCATGGGGAACTTTGATCCAGGAAGCGGTTTCCTTGAAGAAGGTCCTGTGGACCAGTGGGGGATGCTGGTTTTGTATTTGATTTCCCACTTAACTGGAGCTGCTGGGAATATGTAGCAGATTGGTCTATAAGATTGTGACCTCTATAGCTTGGGACTGTTGCTTGTCTCGCTTTACTCCGATGGTACTGCACCACTGTGCCCGTCGACAGGCATGGCTTGGCAGGTGCTTTAGAAAAAAGCACAACGTGTTTTACCCTCTTAAGTCTGGGTTTGACAGCAGAGCTGTAAACAGAACTATTGCTATCAATACAGAGAGAGTAGGCTTTGGATCATCCCCTTTCAACTACTGCTATTCTTCAACCAGCCTCTTTTGCCATTGGCTTGAAATGTTGTCAATCACGTCGTGGCTCCTCTCACTCAAGTGCTCATCTCTTACATAATGCTGTTGGCTATTTGGGTGTATCCTTCCCCCTCCACTTGCACTGAATTGCATATCGTCCTCTCTGTCCACTCATGCGAGCTCGTTAGCATCTGTATCACTCCAGTATGCTGCTGCTAAATGCGGTCGCACATTAAACACAAACCTATTGGCTTTGCCAATGCTTGCTAACATTGAAGACTCCGAAGGAATTCTCTACGCCATTGCAGGTCCTAGCAAGCGTGTCCTAATGGTTTTAATAATTGTTTTAGAGAGCTTTATCGTTTCCCCTTGTTTAAGGGTCCGAAGGTTTGGGGGTCACGTGGCTGGAGTTGGCCAGAACTATCTCCTGGTAATTGCCCATATGGCGCTGTTCACCCGCGCTGTTCATTAGCATAACCTGTAAGAAAACACCAATGACCCGGTTTAAAAAAATCACTAATAAAACACTGTGTGGTGCTTCAATTTATAAAGCAGTCTGTTTTGCACATTGTTACCCCCTAAAAGCATATTTTTTTTTTAGCTTTACTCGACCTCCAAGTGGATGCTTCCTGAAGCAAAACCAGTGTCTATTTCATGTGGAAGCCCTTCAGAATCTTTGGGTAAACATGCAACGAGTGGGTTTTGCAAGACGAGATCTCAAAAAATGTGCTTCTCAAATTCTTCGTCTTTTATTTTTAACTCAAAGAAATGGATAGTAGTCAATGAGGGGATTGAACGTCACTTGGCAGATGTATATAAATTACGGATGTGTTTGTTGGAGGCTGCTTGTCCCAGCGCCAAAAGAAACAGTATCCCGGGGTGTTGGATGGTTGCTGACCTTACACCGATGAATGTATGAAGCGTAAATTGTGCCAACGTAGGCTGAAGATTCCATACGTTTTCGGGGGCTTAGAAGTGAAACGGTGTGTGTATGTTCCAAGCCATTTTAAGCGATAAATGCCACATCAAATCATGTTTTTATTTGCTCATAAAGTAAGTATTGCAAAACCCTTACAGGCAACTTAGTCCCATTACGCTGAAATGCCAGTGGCAGAAATTGCACGAGTAAAGTCAGTGTGCGTTCACTTCTCCTGGGTCAAAAGAATGAGAAGTCAAGTTAATGAAATGCCTTCAGAGGGTGCATCTAGGGGCCTGTGGGATTCATTGCCCTGAGCACTTTTTTTTTATTATTTGTAGGTTTCTGTTCTAAGTTTATATATCTTTGCATATGCATGGAGATGGAATGGGATCTGTTTGTTTTTATTTGGAAAAAATGGAAAGCCAGGGTTTTGATAGGCCCTGGGCCATGTGTAGTAAGTAGCAGCACGGATTTTGAAAAGAAAGCAAAAAATAACTTTTTATGAAGCCTGGCTCTGAAGCCATTGAAAACTGGTCCTTCATCATCCCGGCCACCATACCTTCTCCCAGCACCGCGGGGCCGGTTGGGTCCACTGACCCCTCTCCACTGCACATCCTCAGCCCAATTCACCAAATATCAGATCTGCACTCGTGGAAGCATCCTACATAGAGATGCAGATGTGCCACTTTTTTTGGACTTCACAATCATTTCCACTAGTATAGCTGGGTCAGTTGCAGGTTTCCAGGGGTACTACTGAGAATGTCCTGTCACAATTTGGGACATTCGTATTTCCACAACGCGGAATTGTACACACTGCACAAGTCCGTATTTGGTGGTATTTCACTTCCCACGCTGTAAAGGAATTTACACTAGTTCCTTGCACGGTGGTGGGAAAGGTTCGGCGAGTGCTCACAAACTTGTGAGTTTGTTGACATTCCAAATCGCATAGGACAGCATGCCTTGATCTGTCCGTTCCCCACCCCTTGCATGTGGTTTACTCCTGCATAATTGTACGCATAGTGTACAAGAATGCAGTAGTAAATGCAGTTCCCACTGTTCCTTATCGTTTTGTGGCTTCTTAGGAGTAAATACCAGCAATTTTCGTGTGTAAATGGATGGTTCCAGCCGAAAATGACATTGGTAATTGGGTCTCTGTCTGTTTCAGAAGGATGGATTCCGGTCAAGGATGAATGAGCACGGTTCCCTTGTCCAAAACTCAAAGGCGCTTCAGATACCTCTTTTTAAAGGCAGCGCTAGATTTGCTGCACAAAAACATGGCGAATTAATATTGATTAGCGTGAGAAGGTCTTGGAAATGTTAATAATAAGAGCATTTTGAATTTGAGAGTATGAAAACGCAATGAATAGTTTAACGAATAATTGTCAATAGTCACAACATTTCCACTTCGTACTGACTGCCAAGGTTTTTAAGGCAGGGAATTCGAAATGCTTTTTTTTCTCTGATGGTGTTTGTGCGTTCGGTGCAGGGGGGTGGCCTTGGGAGCAACAGTAGCTCTCTCCAAAGATGGCTGCCTTTTAGCAGAGCAGCTGTTGTGCGTTGAAAAGTTAAGCACGAGTCTATTTACCAAGGTAATTAGCAATGTTGGCTAATGAATTCTGTGTGCCATTTCCAGTGATTGCACAGCTTGATAGCGCCTGCCATTTAAAGGCAGCCAGCATGAGGGTGCATGTTTACAGATCTGTGCGGCCTCTAAAGGCACTTAATAGCCACTTAGGCCGATTTTGGTTACCAACGTGTGTGGCACTGCTGAGGTTGGGGGACCGCCCCTCTTCATGTGCACTGGGCGGGGTTTGGAACAGCCTATTTTAATGCCTTCGCTCCTGCCCTTGCAGCTCACGATAATGGGTATGGTCTGGGACTACCGAATTTCCCCCTCCCCCCTGCGCATAACCCCACATTTCTAATGATGGACATGAGAAGGGAATTACTTTTGGAGGCGGGGGTCGTTCAACCCCCGGCCGTATTTATTAAAATATGAAAACAAAATTAAAAAATTTGAAATAAACAATATTTACACAATTATACGCAGACACATAACACGACATTTGATTACAATTCATATGCACAGATATCAGATGGCTAACCTTAACATATCTCTAATACAGAGCTTTCCAAACTGTGTGTCGCGACACAGTACTGTGTCGCCTGGAAATGGTGGGTGTGTCGCGGGATGACGCCGGTACTGCAATCTTACGCCAGACATACGTGGAGAAAGGAGACCGTTAGGCGAGCGTGTGGGCGCGCCGCGCACAGCACATGAAAGTTCGGTCCGCCGAGTCATTCCAGGCAGGAGTGTGAAACGGCGGGCCCGGAGAACAATCCAGTGGCCGCGCCGCAAGGCCTTGCCTTGACATTCTTGACAAGTTCGGAGTTAGGGCATAGCGCGCGCCTTTCTACCTGATGTGCTGTTTTAATTACAAGTCTGCAGTACAGAGCCGGCTGCATTGAGAGTTCTACCCTGAACCCATAGTAAGGGGCAGCTCTCTGCTGTTTACAGCCTTTCGCTGTGATCCTTGTCTCTCTCTGTCTCAACGTAGAATGTGAGGTATTTACCGCACCCAGTAAGTACGGCACCCCGAGATTTCAGCATTGATGGGGTGAGGTAAATGCCTCCACCTGTTCTGCCCTTCTCGTAATCAGGCCTTTAGGGTTGTACCCCTTGGGGAGCAGGGTGGGCCGTTCGCTTTTCTAGCCAGACCCGGTCACCACACAGACGGCGCCACTCTTGACACCAGTCTTACACCTCTCATCCAGCCTGTGTGCACTGAACGACAGCTGGCAGAATATGTATAAGGAACAAAGCAACCTAACGAGAGAAGCAGAGCGAAGGAGACAGGCCCCTAGCGAGTTGCCCATATTTCACCTGGAAAGTGAGTAAAAACAGTACTGGATCCAAAGTAAAGCGTTCTCCAGTAATATTACTACGTTGAGACAGTGAGAAACAAGGATCGCAGCGAAAGACTGTAAACGGCAGAGAGCTGCCCCTCACCATGGGTCCAAGGTAGAACTAATGCATGTTCTTTGCATGTAGGCTCCGACGGGGTATGATTCCTTTGGCAGGGCCCTCATTCCTCTGCGCAAAACTCGTGTAGAATGAAAGGACATGTCAGTGTGAGTCTGTGAGATTCCCGGGTGCTCTCGGCATGTGAGACAAATGCATCCTTTTTCAATTTCGCCAGGTCTGCTGTACACAATACGCGAGTGCAGAGACAGGACCATTTTCTTATTCATGTTTATAATGATATACGTTTATGTGTATGGAGATGTGAATATTCACGATTGCTGGCTTCACCTGTGTCCCATGATTGTTAAAAACAGTTTTTCGCTATTGTTAAATGTGCCATACCTCTGCCTATAATTTCAAAGGTTGCCTCTCAGTTACTGTAGTTTGATTACTGAGGACATTTAACAAGTGCTTAAAACTATGGATGTTCCAAGTTAGTACCCTTGGTGGTTTGGTTGCCCAGCAGGATCTGAATAATCACTCATGCCAACTTCTCCCCTCTGAAAACTCAAAAAAACTTTTGCCTGCCTCCGAGGTTGGGGTGTGGTGATTTCAGTTGTTGTAAAAGTCGCTGGGGACGAAGATTGGTATTATTTGACCTTGGCTACCATGCACCCTGTGGTTAGTACATTTGTCCCTCCAAGAAATATTTCAGGCCAAATGGACAACATGTTTTGGGAATGTATGTGTGTTATAATATTACAAATCAATAGAAAAAAATAAAAAATCAATGAAAGGTTTTCGTGAGATATGTTGTGTCCTCATACATTTTGATATTTACAATTTCTATGACATATGTATTTGTACTTATCTCTTATATGCCGTTAATTTTACCTCAAAGTGCTGAATGGAAAAACATATGACTCGTCCTATTTTCTGTTGGTTTTTGGCGCACTGAGTTGAGGAAAGCGGTCCCACCTGAGTTCAATGCGCAGAGACCGGCTGATAAGTTGCATGATTGTTTTACCACTCACAATTCCCGCATCTTGAACAGATTTTTGTATAACTCATATTCAGCAAGGCAGTAGGCGGACTTTGTGCATGGTTGAAAGGGTTGGCAGTGCATGCACCCGCCCTTTTTGTGCCGCAAATCACTGGGGCATGTGTCAATGTATGCATGATTATATTCTTGTTTCAGGCACAAACCTAACCTTACACCCAGTTTTGCCAGTCACTGTCTTTGTTAGAACACATTCACAATTGCTTTATTAACCTTCCTGCTTTCTCAAAGTTGCTTGGAAATGCACCATTTGCCCACTATTTTTTCAAAATTTTCTCGTGGGGTGAACCCCCCGAACCCTCCTTAAGTGATTCGGCCTCGCTCGCTACTCTCGCTTGCGTTACCGTGTCGCAAAGTGAGGAATCTCTATAAAGTGTGTCACCAACATGAAAAGTTTGGAAAGCACTGCTCTAATACATAGTTTTCCTATCCGAATCTAACATAAGGATCATAATCATACATTAATTACTTTCTGCGTATCCTATTTGGGCCTACGGCAGGGTCGCTAACTGGTGTCAGATCCTTATCAATTTGCCACACCCTCCCGTAGGAGTTGCGCATGCGCAGAGGGCCCGCTTACTGAGAGGGTTCCTCCCCCCCCCCCGGTTACCCCCATACGTTCCCTGAACTCCATTCAAATTTGGGGGGTCTTGCACTCTGCGCCATTTAGTGACGTCCATGCCAGTGCGGGGTGGCCAACCAGCCTAAAGAAAGCGCGACTCCCCCCTTTCCCCGCAACCATCCAGCCAATCGGATGTACCGCCCCTGGAGTTATAGGAGAGACCCCTTGTCCCTCCCCCTGGGCGACCCCATCCGAGAATGGCGCCGCCCCCTAAGGACCTTAAATTTACTGCTCACCAGTCATGACCTTACCGCCACAGGCCAGCATAGTTGCCCGACTATCTGCCCCCCCCCCCCATCCTGTCCCTCAGAAAGGTCATGCCCCCTCTTTTAAACCACCTAGCCAAGCTATGAAATTCTCTAACATTATTTCATTACCTAACCTAGTCAAGTGGACCCCGTCTTTTAAGAAGCACGGTTCTCCCCTGACACACCCATGTGCAATGCTCTGTAATTTAGGAGATCTGAACAGTTTCCCTATTTTATTGTTGACCCTCTTTACCGAGTGATTCAACGCTCTCACAGAGTTTCCCCCCCCCCCCTCCATTTCAATCTGGGTATCATGTGCGACCAAACTATGCTGCAGCCCTGGCACGCCTTGGCTAACCAGCCGATCTCGGAGATTATGTCCTCAAACAAGACACTCCTGCCTAACATCACCAAGTCGTTGCCCTCAAATGCAAAATAACTATTGTGGGAGGAGGACTGTGTCTCTTCAGAAAATCAGTCATAAAACCCCTAAACTGACTAAGGCAAAGGCCCCCTTTTCCATGGAAAGATACTGTGAAACCACCCTGCTCTGCTCTTTGCCTGTAATTACCTGAAAGGAAAACAGATTTCATACGCCGTACATACGAATGACCCACGACCCACACATTACGTGTTCCTGTGCCCTGTAGTTTTGACCGTCGTTGAGGAGAGTCTTGATGTTGTGACGACGGCAGTTCCCCTCCTGCGTGACAGGTTTGAGAAACTGTGAAGGAAACCGACAAACAAGACGGGCATCAGTCCACAATTGTATTGTGTATTCACAACATGTGCAGCCGCACATAACGCTTATAACTATTGGAAGCCCATCGTCCAATCCTCTGTACACTACTGCAATGCAACCCCCTAGCCGTTGCCTCAGTGGCAGCCCCTATCCTGAATGAATGTGTCCCAAAAACCTTTGGATTCAGACCTGCTTTGCTGATTGCCATTGCCAATACCTTTTTAAACTGGAACATGGTAAGTGAGGTACCGTCCGCGTGTAGTAACAATGTCCCGCCTAACGCGCTGCTCCTCTGTCTGAGGTAAGTTTCTAGGTGCATTACCGGGCAAAATGGGTTATTTTGCGCCCTATGAAGTACCACCCCTTCTCCCCGAGCTTCCTGATCGGTTTTTGATTTTTTGATGGTTAAAAGCAAAATGTCACCCTGTATCTTCACGTGCTCCAGTAGAAGCCCACCCTGCCCATCCAACTTGTTGCGTGCCACCAATTCACCTACCATGAATGCCCCATAAAAAGCCAATGCAAAGGCAGCTCTGAATAATAATGTCTCCCCAATTGAACTGCAGATGACTCCCAATGCCGTCAGCAACGCACTCAGCCGCTCCAACCCTATCGGCTGCCTGGTGTCAGGAGCCGCTCCCTGGATGCGTCGCCACACCTTCAATGCCTTCCTTACAATGAAACTGTTCGTGGGATCTTTTGTTTCTCTGATCTGCGCAAAGAAAGAAACTGCCACTACATGTCGCCTGGCCGCCGCCACAGAGCGCCCCTCCCTATGTAAGTTGTCTAAAAACAAAAGGAATGCACTCGACGTATCCCATCTATCCTCCCAGTCCTGCCCCAAAAAAGTACAGTAAGACCAAAACGCCCCTTCATAAGCTTTCCTGGTCCTGGGTGCTAGGCTAGCAGCCACGAGGTTCTGTAGTTGGGGGCACCAATCTGCCAAAGTACTTCGGGGAAGTGTGCTGATGCTGTCTCTGCGGATGGTAGATGTTCCCTGAAAACCTGCATCTTGAAGCGAGAGAGTGCGTCAGCAGCATTATTCCGCACCCCCGGGACATGTTTAGCCTTAAACTGTATGTTCAGCTTCATACATAGCAGCACTATCTCTTTCAACAGGCGGAGAATCATCTTACACCTTGCCGCCTGTTGATTTATGGATTCGACCACTGTCATGTTATCTGACCAGAAAATTACAGACTGATTCTGCAGATAATGGGGCCACACCGTCCATGCCACCCAAATGGGGAATAGTTCCAAAAAACCTATGTTGGCTGTTAAACCACTCTCGACCCACCAAGCCGGCCACCGCTGGGCCACCCACTGGTTCCTGAGTATGGCACCAAATCCCACACTGCCCACTGTGTCAGTCCATAAACCCAACTCAGCAGAAGTAGTGGGGGGACCGGGCCACACTACTCTGCCATTGAAACCCTCCAGAAATGCGATCCAAATCCGCATGTCCTGGCGAACCTCAGATGACAGTCGTGTGTGATGGTGTTTTTCGTGCAGGCCTGTCATGGCCTGTGAGATGGAACGGGAGAATGGTCGAGCCATAGGTATCCCCCGTAGCGCAAAGTTCAACTGTCCTACAGCCTGCTGCAGCTGGTGTAAGGTTACTTTGTCTTTTGACAAACACTTTTGCAAAGCTGCACGAAATTTCATTATTTTTTGTTCAGGTAAACTAAAACACCCTTGTACTGAATCCACTTCAATGCCTAAAAATTAAATTGTGGTTGTTGGCACTACTGTCTTCCCCGGTGCCAGGGGGACCCCAAATGTACGCATGAGCACACAGAATTCCTCCAATGCCCCAGAACATTCCTGGGAGCCCGCCGATCCCAGAAAAAGAAAGTCATCAAGATAATGCATGACAAATTGGTGTCCCGTCACCTGCCTGAAAACCCATTCCAAAAATGAACTACATTTTTCAAAGTAAGCACAGGAAACCGAACAACCCATGGGCATGCACCTATCCATGTAGAATTTCCCTTGAAATGGAAAGCCTAGCAGGTGATGATCTAAAGGATGAACCGGCAGCAGCCGGAATGCAGATTCAACATCCGATTTAGCCAGCAAGGCCCCTGGTCCCAAAACCCTCAACATCTCTACCGCCTGATCAAAGGAAACATATTTCACATTGCAAAGTTCCTCATTGATGGCGTCATTCAATGACTTGCCTCTAGGGGCTGATAGATTATGAATCAACCTGAACTCCCCTTCTTCCTTTTTTGGGACCACCCCCAGGGGGGAGCAGACCAAGTTTGGCACAGGGGCGAAGTCAAATGGACCCGCTATTCTCCCTAAGCCCAATTCTTTATTAATTTTTTGCGCTGCCACCCCTGGGTTTGATCTTACAGACAACTGATTTTTGCACTCCGATGTCCCTGTGTAATTCCCAACTGGTATCCTGAAACCATACAAAAACCCTTCTTGCAACATCCTAGCTGTGGCATGATCTGGCTACCTATTTAACCAGGGAGTCATCGCCAATACGTCAATGGGTGAATGCGTTACCTTTTCTCCTTTTCCTTTATTCTTGCTTCTTCCCCCCCTCTATTCCCTGAAAAGGCATTCCCTTTTTTAAGGCATTTTGACTCTGGGTGAGAGGGATGGTTACATATGGAGCATGTGTGCCTGAATTTACAGGTGCCTTGGGCTCTGGTACATGACTTTCTATTAAAATCCCAGCATACTCCTTTTCGCCTCCCCTCCCTTCCCAGTACCCGGTGCCGTGCCCCCGGTTTGCGTTGGCCGAAAGGACTGATGTGGCTGAGAAGTGTGACCCTTGCCCCAATTTTGGCCTGCATTGCCCGGCTGCCCTGGGCCAAACTGGTCAAACCATGAGATAGAATCCACCCGGTCCCATGTGAGTGAAGGGTCAAACTCTTTCGCCTTCCTGAAATTCATGTCGTATTCCTTCCAACCCACGCCACCATATTTATCATGTGTCATCATTACCCTGCTCTGGTAACATGCCATTTCTGCTTGCAGATTAGGTGAACGTTCAGCTACTATGGCCATAAACACTGAAAACGCCCTTATCCAATTTGTCAATGTCTCCTCTACCCTGAATCTTGACATTTCTACCCGCCACTCACTGGGAAGCATCCAATCTTTCTGCCTCTTAGCATACTCCATTTCCTTGTTGTCAACCAGTAAAGAAAACATGTTTACATACGCACCAGACCAAATCAATTCCTGCACGTCGCGCGCTACATGCCGAGCTAAATATTCTTTCCTGGAGGGTAACACCCCCGCGCCCAACAATGGCAAAGCCAGCTCCTTACCCATTGCCCCTACTCCCGCTGGCTCCGCCGTCTTGCCTTTTTCGCTGTCGCCCTCCTGCAGCGCTGGATGGGGTTGCCTGGCCTTATCCGCGCCCAGGCTCGGCTCCCCACTCGGGTCCGCCATAATCCTTGCCACCATTCGTTGTGCCTCCGCCAGTGGGTCCTCCCCTACTTCTTTGGCGCCCACAGACAGTGGTAACATCCCCCCTTTCCTAACCAAGGAAGAACTTTCGCTATTTGAGAAGCTAATTCCAGCGGCACCTGCCCACCCCCTGCTGGTGCTAACGCCGGGGCAACAGGGTTCAAGACCGGGACACTTGGGCATGGTGGGGGCAACACTGGTATGACACTTGGTACTACCGGTTCGGCCACTGGAGGCACCGGAATTGGTGCAGATACTGGCACAAGTGTCCCTGGAACATTGGGCGCTAAATGAGGAGTTCCTTGTGGGGTCTCTGGCGCTACAGGAAGCCTAGAAGGACTGTCCCCCTCAGGTGTCTCTAAAGATTGCGCTGTTTTTGGGTCCTGATTCTTCCCCTTCTTGTTTCTAACCCGCTTGGGGAGAGCTTCCAATTCCCCCATGGGCTGTGTGGGCACTATTGTCCGCTTGGGCCTGCCTGACGGCCCGCCCTGGTCCTCCACTTTCTGCCTGAGCTCCGCTAAGCTGTGCCCCATTTGTTCTACCTTACCCCATCTCCTATCCATTGTCGCCATCCTGCGCATCATGGCCTCCAGCATATGCTCCATGCGGGAACGCTTGGCTCCCCGTTTACCCGACATGCCAAAATATCAGATAACCAACACACTGACCACTAAATATCCTGCAACTACACTGCTACTTGCTCCTTTACTGGGACCCAACGGGCCCTTACCTGACGTTGGGAGTACACAAGCTGGCCACAAGCACCACGCAACTGGGACCGCACCACACCAGCTAACCTGGGCGGTAAGGCGAGCGAACTCTCAGCCCCGCGGCCCACAGAAGCAGTGAAGTGCAGGCCTGCCTGTGCACCCTTGCTGCGACACCGTCAGTCACACTCCCTTCGTGTAGCGTGATGCGCCTCTTACAGTCTTCCTACGATGAAAAACAAGTTAGCATAGGCTTTGCTGGAATATGAAACCACAGTGTTATTCCCACACCTTACAACCTATCCTCTTAGACTGAATCAATGGTGACCACCTTTAAGCCTGTGAATAAAAGATCAACCTACACAGAATCACTGCAAAATTGAAAATTCTAATCGTAGCCTTTGCTTAAGAAGTGTAAAAAGGCGTGTAAAAAAGAAGTGTACTTTTATTTAGCACGTTATCTGAAACACCATATTACATTTCATGACAGGTGATATGAACACGCAACCTTCTGATCAGGAGTCAGGCGCGCTACCATTAGATCAGCTCTTATAAGTGCCTGCGCCCCAACTGATGTATAAACCGTCTCTCAAAGCCACACCAACTATATAAAATAATAATACCCACACCGACTGCCACAATACTCATTGAGCAATCCTTTAAATCTACTGGAACAGAGGCAGTGAGAATTGAACGTGTATCCTTAAGAATCGGAGTCTCAGGTCTTAACCATTAGGCCACCGTCACTCTGTAGAGCGCTCGCCTCGCTGCACCAGCCCCCCGGGCCCCCCCTTCTCCAATACCTTATCGCCACGTGCGCGCGCCTTACACGAGACCACCCGAGCCTCTCTGGCCGACAATCCACTCACGCCGCTGCCCGCTGATGCCTCGCAGCTGCAGGGATTCCTCCACCGACGATCCGATCTGGATTGCCTCACGCCGCTACCCGCCAGGGAGTCCTCGCCACACACGATCACCGTCGTTGGAGGGGGGACTAAAGAACGTCCCTTCGTCCACGAATCCGCCGCGCCGCGACCACGAATCCGCCGCTAAAACCTGCAATAAAACAAAACTAACAAACAGTTAGCAGCCTCCCAGAGGCTGCGTGCGGATGCCTGAGAGCGCGGGACAAAGAGTCCGAGTCCCGCGCTCCCCGGCCTTTTATTCTTTGTACTGGGGGCAGGCCAGTTCTAACTGGCCTGCCCCCTGCCCCCCCTTGACCCGGAAGCGCCTTAATCGCTTCCGGGCAAAGGGTTCGCCGTCACCAGCCAATCCCCGCCGCGGCGCGCCCACCGCGTCATGCTGACGCGGTGGAACGCGCCGGGCGAGGGGGGGGGAGGGGGTCGGTGAACCCCCCCATTTCTGCGGCGGGGCTGATCCCGGCCCCCGCCTTTCTCGAACGGAGAGGAAAGGCCCTGTTTTCCGTCTGTAACATCTTTGATCCCTTTCAGCCCAGGCTTGTCAGTAGATTTTGTGGGGCTCAGATCACAAACGTGATGCAGGGCCCAGTAGATCTTGTGGGGCTCCGATCACAAACTTGATGTGGGGCCCAGTAGATCTTGTGGGGCTCAGATCACAAACATGATGCGGGGCCCAGTAGATCTTGTGGGGCTCAGATCAAAAACGTGATGCGGGGCCCAGTAGATCTTGTGGGGCTCAGATCACAAACGTGATGCAGGGCCCAGTAGTTCTTGTGGGGCTCAGATCACAAACGTGATGCAGGGCCCAGTAGATCTTGTGGGGCTCAGATCACAAACGTGATGCGGGGCCCAGTAGATTTTGTGGGGCTCAGATCACAAACGTGCTGCGGGGCCCGTTTGAGGTCTGGTTCGACAGTGGAGCTGTTGCCATACCTTTATGTAATCAACAGAAAGCATGAGCTTTAAGAAGTGCTACTAAGAGAGGGGCTTTGGTTCCAGCCATGTTTTGGTCTTAAACCGAAGTACAGTATTTCATTGGCCAGGTGTTGTACGCTTCCATCGAAAGAGTGCTCGTATTGCACTGCTAGTGTCGCACGAGGGCTCTTCCCTCATTTAATAGGGCCACCACTTTTAAACTAAAGGACCTGGTGACATATAAGTGAAAGCTCTTCCTCAGATTTTAACTTTAAAACGATTAGGTCTCTCTCCTAGAGCAGCCTGCCTCCAGCTGTGTCACTGAGGTGCCACTGGGGCGGGAGGGCACAGCATGGTTGCAGGATCCCAGACCCACTGATCAGCAGCAGAGCCAGGCAGTGGTGAAATCTCGCTAAGGCGAACCCACAGCCATCTAGCCCCCTCCCAGCTACGGGGGATACAGAGCAGTTTCAGTGAAGTGCCAGCCATAATCCAAATAGGCCCTTGGGAGCGCTTTCTCGAAGGATTAATACATCTGCCCTTGAGCCCAGAACTTCAGTTCTGCCTGCAGCCAGCTCAAGAGTTACAGCTGCTGCCACCATTCGCTAAAATCCCGGCTCAGCACTGCAGTCAAATCGGACAGGAGCTGCTTTCATGCTAACGACAACAGCAAGCTCCGTGCACCCAGCTCCCAGTGCCGGACCGTGGAACCATAGCAGACCCGGCAAAAATGCTCAAACCAACCCAGTCCCCCTCACCTCCTCATGCAGTCTCTCTTTCCATCCATCCATTCGCTCTCCTATCTCTGCTCCCTATGTGATCATTTTCTCTCCATCTTCCCCTTCCTCCATCTCTCTCTTTTGAAGCCTCCAAGTGCCTGCTGTAACTAGCACCAGTAGTGGCCTCTGCTCTAAAAATAGGCTTTCAGGCGCTGCAGCCCACCGGGAAATGCCCAGTGAAATAAAAAGCGTGTCCGGCCCCGCCAGCTCTGTGCTGCTCCTACTTGAGTGGCCACTCAAAGAAAGTGTCCGGTCCAGGCCTTCATGCACACTTTAAGATGAAGTGCACATCCCTTTCTCTGAGATGGCATCACCTGCACTATAACACATTAGCAATCTTCCAGTGTGGGTGGTGTCTAGAACAGCTCTGAAAATATCCACCCCCAAGCCACCATTTAGCCTGGGAGAGTCACATAATGCTTCATTTTTTACCTTTTTTTCTAGATGGCTTTTTCTTTTTTTTCTCCTTTTTTTTGCATGTGTGTGAATTCCACTAGTGCAGATCCTAGAGTCACTATTTTGATTGCTGGGGACCTTCTCAGAGGGCTGCAGGGTTCAAGCTTGGGGCAGTCTGCAGCATAGTAAAGCGAGCTTGGGGCAGTCTGCAGCATAGTAAAGCGACGTCATGCACTCAAAACAGAGGTGTCTGTTGTTCACTTCATGAGTTAGGCTTTTTATGTTAGCTTGCCTGGCACAAGTATAACACCAGCTGTGAACCTAACAGCAGGGTTGGGAGCAAATTGTGCAGGGTTTAGTTCATCTGCTATTGGTCTCATAACGTCCACCCCATTCAGAGCTTTCTGAAGAACTACAGGCGCCATGCTGCCCTTATAGGTTTGCCTCCTGGCTCCGAACTGTAATTAGATTGGACAGGAGCAGTTCTTCTATGTGAGCACTTTTCTTTATGCAGATTTGAAAATCACAAAGCTCTCCCCTGGATTGACCCCTAAGAATTGTATTGCTCTACATCTGAGCCTGGTCAACAAATCAATACATTCAATATTATGTGAAACACAATAGGCTTTACAGAAATGACTGATAATATTTTAGTATCAAAGCCTGAAGGTTTATTAAAAGTTGATGATTTACAGAAGACAAAAATCAGTTTAACAGCAATTTATAATCAGACTGCTTATGCTTCAGTTAATAGGCAATCAAATTAGATAAAATCTTACGAAGCGGTGGAAGAACCAGCATGGGGTTGCCTCAAAGGAAGGACAAAGGGAAAGCCAATCCTCTCTGAGAGACCACTCTAAAATCTTCTGCTCTACTCCCCTAGACACAGAAAACTCTAACATTTTACATGACTGTAAGTAGTTCTAGAAAGACTGTCCAATCAGGTTAAAGCAAAGTGATACAATTACATACTCAAAAAGCTCTCTAGTTTTCTCACAATACAAGCTTCTCTCTGTCTTAGACCTTATTTTGTTACAGACAGTGTATGGACTAGTGCACACACTGCAGGTGTCTTTTGAATGTGCTGTTCATTAGAACATTGGAATGTTGGAAGCTCCATTGAAAACAATGGAGTGCTCCGGGCTTATAATGGCTGGTATAAGCCCGGAGCACCAACATTCCAATGCTTCTTTGTGGCTGTGAACAAAGGCTTCAAATCCCCTCGCCCTCCATGAAGCGTTTGTTTAATTTGTTAGAACATTCTGCCCTCTAGTGGCAGAATGTTCTAATAGCTTTATAGCCCTCGTAGCAGGGCTTTACCGGCTATTAAAGTCCTGCTGCCTTGTTAAAGTCCCTCGCCTTCGGCTCTGGCCTGTAACGCTGCAGCGGGCCTTTAATAGCCTTATAGCCCGCTACGGCGGGCTATAAGGCTATATTAAAACAGCATTCCACAGTAACTAAAAAGAAAATACTTATTAACATGGGAAAGGAAAGAAGAAAAAAAACATTGCACTTGACAATATTAGAACTCCAGCTTGCCTAGAAAAGAAAAGTTCATATGTCACAAAGGAAAGATGGCAACCGCAATTAACTCAATTTGATATTCAGGCCTACATAACTATAATAAAATTTAAACGTGACTAAACATAATTTCTCTCTACAAATAGCATTAGTGTGATGATTCGTTAATGTCATGTTAATGTAAAATATTTAATATTCATAAATCTCTCACATGTTAACGAGGACAGTAGTAGTAGGGGAGCCAACATCTTAACAGGAACAGCTTTGACAAGGACTGGCTTCCCTCTAAGAGCAGTTGGACAAGCCGAGCCATGAAAATATTTGGCATGTAAATTATGCTACAAACTACATGTAAAAATATGATAAAGTCTTGTAAAAATTCAACAAAAGTGTATTTCCTTGACCTGCAGAAGTGTTTTACCTAATTATATAATACATCAGTAAATCATCACATAGAGGGGAAGGAGAGGAAATCTTTAATGCGGTCCAGCACACATCCTACCCGGACACTAATTCATGAATAGTCCTGGTGTGCATTTCTGCCTTCTCACCATAGCCAAAATCAAAATGGTGGAGTCCGAGATGACGTCACTATGCCCAGCGATCACAGGTACTATCTTGTAATTATGTCTCCGGTCCCTATTAAATGTCTTGTGGTAATGGAGAACCAGGGTTTTTGTCAGTGTGAAAATAATTAATAAACCCATTTGGTGATCTTTAGTTCATACCATACTGACAATTTTGAGTCCTTGCTATTTTCTGTGCCATATTCAAACTTCACCAAAATACGGAGATGGTAAGTTTAGACAATTAACTAGCGCACACCGTAGAGTGGTTTGCTAAGAAACGTACGCCATCTTGGTGAGATGCAAAGAGGCTTGCCATTCTTGATGGCTGACAATATCAGAATGGTGCCACATTGAAGGGCAGTCACCTGTGCTTTGACAAATACCATGCCAGGTCAGAGATCAGACCTTCACCAAAGAGCCCCACTTGTGGGGACTCACTGGGTATTACAGTGCCCACCAAGCAAGGAGCTAGCTAGCCCAATGATGAAGTATGCCACATAGGTGTGTGAGGGTTTTTTCATCCATATAACTGGATTCTCCATCATCAATGGGGGACGCTGACTCCACCATTTAGGTTCCAGATATGGTGAGAAGGCGGAACAGCATACCAGGACTATTAATGAATTATCACTATTAGTTCCACGCCTTTTCAGGTTTTCCCTACCTTCAGACATAATGTGCAGTGAATGCAATGGTGGGCTTGTTATTTTCCCCGCTCTCTAGGAATATGTGAATGAAGTATGACGTAGCAGAACTCTTTGTAAGTACGTGGAGGAGGTGTGTACCTGTGTGACTGCAGGGTGATGAGAGAGCCTCTGTGACTGTATGTTAAGTGCGGTCAGTGTGCAGGATGGTAGCGATACATGTGTGAGAGCAGAGTGAGAGGCGTGTCGATATAAGTGCAGGGTGAGGAGTGTGCTTTTGTGATTGGGGGCAGGCGTGTCTATATGAGTGCAGGTTGAGTTGTGTGTTATAATCTAGGAAGTAAATGGTGCATCCTCTCTGTTGCTGTCCTTGCCTTGCTGCTCAGTCTGTGTGATGTCATTGGAATGTTGAGTGTGTTTGAGTGGAAGCAAAGATCAGTTGGCGTGGATGGGCTGAGCAGCAGGGAGGCTGCTCCTGGTGGGGCATTACTGGACACTGATCAAGGCCTAGCATGAACTTGTTGTGGATCCTAACCAAAGAATAAAGCTGTGATCTTGAACCACATCCCTGGACTACCTAGCTTTCATTTATTTGTAACACTGGCGACGAGTTATAAGAACCTGCGTGCTGATTGGACTTTTAAAAGTGAAGGAATCAATTTTTACGAACCTGCGTGCAACTTTAATGAAGATTGGACTTTTTAAATTGAAGAAACCTGGCACCCCTAATGCCCCACCAGTGACCCTGTCAACGGTCGCCCACGACGTGATGGTGCCAGTTTCTGTTTGCCTGTCTACTTCCTCCTACATTGGTCTGCTGTGATGTACCACAGAGGATGACGAATTCTCTGAAAGTGGTTTTATGGTTGTGCATTTTAGAGGAGCTCTGCTCGACTTTCAACTACCTGCTTACAGGGGCTGTCTCGAAGTACATTGGATGTAATGGTTGCAACTCCCGATGCTCTTGTCACATCAAGGTTTGGAATGCTGCTCGGTTTGCTGTCCTAAAGGCAACTGGTGTATATCTGTAGGAGGGAATTTTGAGTTGCTAGTGATCCGGCGTGTGACTGGAAAGAGAAGTGTCACATTTATACAACGAACGAACGAACCAGCGTGTGTCTAAACGGAGGAGGGTGGGATTTACTAGTGTATTTGGATCGTGACTGAGCAGAGGAGGTATTTTTTACAATATCTTAATCCTAGTTTAAAGCGTTACTTTAATCTTGTGTAGGTGTACAGTGAGTAGTATGCTTGCATGAGTGCAGAGTGAGTGGTGTGCCTCTTAGTGCCAGATGAGGGGCGTGCCAGTGTGAGTGTAGGGTGAAGGGTGTGCCTGTAGGGTTGCTGTGTGAGTGATGTTTCTGTATGGCTACAGGGTGAGTTCCAAGGTGAGCAGTGTGTCTGTGCAATTGCAAGATGGGCAGTGTGAGTGCAGGGTGATTGGTCTACATAGGTAGGGTTCTCCAAAGTTAGTCCTGGCGGCTGGATCCATGCCGGGATGTTAGCACATCCCCATTTAGAGACTTGTAGTTATCTTAAAAATCTGTCATGGGTCCGGCCCTCCAGTACTGATTTTGGAGAACCCTGAGTGATGGTTGAGAAGTGTGTCTGTGCGAGTGTACAGTGTGTCTGGATGAGAGAAGGGTAACAGGTAAAGTGTAAGGTAAGCAGTGGTCTTGTATGACTGCACAGTGAGTGGTGTACCTTTGAGTGTGGGGGAGGAGTGCCTCTGTGTGAGTGCAGGGTGACTACGTGAGGGTAGGATCAGAGCTGTGCTTGTGTGTCAGCGTTGCGCTTGTATGGGATGCAAGGTGAGAGGTGTGCCTGTGAGAGAGCAGGGAGAGGAGCCTGCCTTTGTGAGTGTACCTTGATTGGTGTGCTTGTATAAGTGCAGTGTGAGCTTTTGTGTATTGAGGTGTGTGCAAGGAAAGCACTCTCAGGGTGATGGGCGAGTGGTGTGCATAGAGTGCAGGTTTAGAGTTGTGCCTTCCCATGTGAGGGAGCATTTTGCTAGCCTTGGTGCAGAATGAGGAATGTTCCTCGGTTTTTTCAGGGAGAGGGGTATGTCTATGACTGTTAGAGAGGTATATCAAGGAGTTGTGCCTGTGTGGATGTGTAGAAAGAGCATTTTGAGTGGTGTATTCAGTGTGCAGGGCAAGTGCTTTGCCTGTGCATAAGCAGGGACAGTGATATGCCTGTAAAGGTCCAGGATGAGCGGCATGCCTGTGTAAATTCAGATCAAGATGTGGGCCTGTCTGAATACATGGTAAGAGCTGTTCCTGTGTTCGTGTAGGGGAGTGGTGTGCCAGTATAAATGCTGTGTGACCATTGTGCAGGGAGGGGTGTGTTTATGGGTGATGGGTGTATCTGTGTGAGTTCATGGGGTGGACTAAGCCTGTGTGAGTGTACCATGAGTGGTGTGACTGTTTACGTGCATGTCAGTATTGTGTATTGAGCGATGTGTTTGAATGAAGGATGAGCTGTGTGCCTGTGGAGTGCAGGGTGAGATGTGGGTGCATCACAAGCAGTGTGCCTGTGAGTGTAGGATGAGAGGTGTGTCCGTGTAGAGGGAGAGTTTTGTCTGTGTGAACAAGCTTTATGTTTGTATTGGGCTGTGTTTTTGTGAGATGGGAAGAGTTTGCATGTTTGAGTACACCATGAGTCGCACACATGTATAAGTGGAGTGTGAGTGTTGTGTACTGAGGGATGTGTTTGTGTGAATGTAGGCCGAGATGTATGCCTTTGTGAGAGCAGCTCGAGATGTGTGCCTGTGCGAGTATAAAATAAGAGATGTGCCTCTGTATGTCTTGTGTGATTGTAGTGGGAGAGGTGTCTATATGTGTGTAGAGTGAGTTGCTCTTGGGTTAGTGAACACTGTGCTTGTTTGGGTGCTAGGTGAACTGTGAGCATGTACCATTGAGTGGTATACTTGTAATATGTGCAGGGTGAGCATTGTATATTGAATGGTGTGTCTGGGGAAGGGATGTGCTTGTATGCACACAAATATATCACAAAAGCAGGCCACGCTTGCTTTTGTGATATATAATAGATTTAGTAATGACAGCTTGTGATCAGGAAATGACCGTCCCTGAAACAAATAGTCCTGGCTGCTCTCCCCTTGTGATGGTTCTTTTACAGCCTCACTGAGCACCCCTAACAGTTCAAACAAGAGGGGTTCCACCCTGGTGGAGGCTACAGTTACATGTTTTTGCATGCCTAGAAATCATTTTTGTACATATAAGGGCAACAGTGGGATGCCCAGATCAGTTTGTTAGGCTACGTAAAATGCGAATTCGCCAACGTGGACCAGACAGTTGTGATGCATTTGATCACGCTGGATTCTTATCTTATCTTACCATCTCTAAGAATCCTTGGTCGACTGGACCTTTTTACCTGCTGTGAAGTGTAAAGGGGAGAAACCAATTCATTCAATGTTAAACCAGTAAACTTATCAGTTCAACCTCGGAAGGACCACTGACTCTGAAATCAAATTTAAGGGGTTTATTACAAAGCCAAAAATAACTGAATATACAAGCACCTCATGACGGGGTTAAGGAAATACATAGGCACTAATACAAAGTTCATCCTACGCACCAGTCTGATCCGGTGAAGTATGAAGAGAATAAGCAACTCCAAAAATATTAAGCTAGTGATAACAGCACCAACATCTAAAGTAGTCTTCATTAGTTGCTGTAAAGAAATCTGTTAATCTGTCCCTACACTACCACTAAAGTGACATCCCTACTTAGCATTTCCCGGGACAAGATCAAGGAAAAGGTGTCCGCTTGTGATGACTTCCTAAGAAGTACACTCACGTTGAAGGGTCGGTAGCCAAAGCTACCAAACTTGTTCTAAGTCTCCTTCCTCAATACGATCTCTTCCTTCTACCCTCATCTGCTCCTCCTCTGCCGCTCATCTACTTCTTCTCTGACTCTCCTCCCTCGGGGCACTGTCCCTAATACAAAATGCACAACATGGAAGACACGCCTTCATTACACATCTCATCTGGCTGGACACCTCCTGGAGGTAATTTTCCATTGAAACCTGTATGGCGTCCAATAACGGTTGAAACGTCCTTGAGTCCCAGGCTCCTTCAGCGCCGAACGTATCGGCTTCTCATTATCTGCATTCCTGGAGACTCTTGTAGCAAACGCTCCTCCATACCTAACTCCTGAAACAAAAGGTTGGTCTTAGCTAACGAGGACGATGCCCTTGCACCTGCAGCAGAAGCTTGAGAACAAGAAAACCTTCCACTCACAGAAATCTGCTGACTACCTCCAAATGAGAGCCTTCCCAGGGAAAGTACATTTCAGGCCTACAATATTCAGCTAACATAAGAAACGAATAGGCCTTTCATTACAATACATGAACCTTCAATCAGGCCTTCACATATTATAAATCACACGTTAATAAACATTGCATCTACAAGCATTATTTTAATTACATTCAATATATGTGTAATCATTTCTGCACGTGCAATCTTTAATATTGTGCACGTTTGAATCAAAGGCATTACATTGCACACGAATTAAATCATTAGGCACTTTGCAATAGGCAATTACATTTAAAAGTCCTTTTACTCTTTCGACAAACATGAATTACATTCCTAACATTACACTCACATTATTTATTACTACATTTACTCTTCTAATGATCATCTATTAATACTACATAAGATACATATGTAGGTGCGGACTATACGTGATTATGATGCACCCCTACAATTTTCGAAACAACATGGCGCTCTATCACATTCTAAGTACATGAAGGTCATGTAAATGAACAAAAGTAAGTTTAAGTAATGTGGAAGTGAAAGTATAAGTACGGGAACGATCAGGGTTTTGTTCTTTTACCTCCCTCCCAGTATTTCATTTCTTGTGAAATTCAGCATTGTACAGTCATTATTTACAAACTGAACCACAGCATTTTGGTTCGTATGGATGGCTGCCCACTTATTGCAGTACCTGGTGTAGTCCTAGGTGTACATTTCTAGTACACCTCGGGCCAAATTATAGAAAGTGCTCCAGGGGCACCGAAGCCCCGGTTGTTTGTGCTACCGGGTCACTTTGGTAATACAGACGAGTCCGCAGACACTTGTGCAGTCCCTTCTGTAATACAGATCATGCCAGCGATAAATGGCGCCTGCATGATCCCAAGAGGGTGTGCCCTCGTTTACATTTTGTTTTGCCGTATGTAAATGAGGATCTATATTGTCTTTGTGTTACAGGTGCAGGCACCGAGGCAAAGAGACGATATGGAGGCTCACTGACTCTGAGTCACCTATAGGTGGCACAGTGAGTACAACCCCAAGGGTGCCTCTTGAAAGGGGGTAACATCCCATTGTGTACTGGTGAAGTCTCACTGCACCCACCTGCAGAGGGATCTCTGCCCCCCTTTTAAATGCAGACTGAGTTGACACCTTCATGGAGAGTTAGACCGGTGTCCAGTTCACCATTCACTAATTCGTTGTTGCAAGTGCAAGTGCGACTCCACCTTAGTCACCAAAACATGAGGTTGAAGTGTCAGTTTTGGTTGCTTCCTGCTGAAACTATACTGTGCCAGTCCCTTAGACATGGTTTACATTTTCATTTGTATTTTGAAAAGAGCCAAGCTTTTGCAGAGAACGGTCTGCCCTACCATCGCAGGACCTGCACTCCTTCACCGTGTCCATCAGGGCACTGCACAGCATTAGAATGATGGGGGCATGTTTGACCCTCCAACCCCCAGCCATCCTCACCCTTCCTCATAGAGGATACTCTCACTTGAACCTCAGCACATCTCCATCTCCCTTGCAGGCCGCCATCTTCCTTGTTTCCTCGCCCAGGCATGCCAGAAGGCTTTGCGGAGCCTGGATCAAAACTTTCAGGACGAGCACCTGATCCTAAGTTTATAAAAACGTTTTGTGGGGCAAAAGGAAACGAGCATCTAGCTGAATAAACTGAACAGACTTAATGTAATATCTGTAAATAAATGTTACGGCAAGAGGTCCTGCCAAACTGCTGAGCCTGGGAAATGATGCCACCCCCTTCTCACAGCCCTGCCCTTTCCCCTATAGATCGCCTTCTGCAGGTAATCGTCACAACCATCTCCTGCAGACCCCCACTTCTGATTAGAAGTGGGCGAGCCACCAAAGGCTCAAGCCAGAGGGTTGGCTCTGGCTCCGCTCAAGGTCCTTTAAGACTCTCGCGCCCAAAATGAGCCGAACTTCAGTGTTTGTTTTTGCGTGCCACTCACGCTCTACCATGATGTTCCAAGAGTAAAAACCAAAGGATAAAGTTTTGATGATAGAAAGGCGAGTACGAGTTAGCCATCTAGTGGTCGAATTGCATAACGTGAAACCAGGAAAACAAGGTCGAATCTTTGCTTCCACACTAGACCAAATTGTGTGATCTTAAGCAAATATTTCGTTTTATAGGGCCTCCTTTTTTTCGTTATCACATATGTGAGCACCTTCCAGTAGGTGAGGTCAGGGTGTGTGCGCACTGTACACACATAATCATCTGTAGTAGTACGACGAAACCCTTCTGTGTGTTAAAGAAGCTCGGCTCGGACTCGGCTCTCCCTGTTAATTTGTTGGCTCGTCCACCTCTTCTTCTGATCACCATCACCCATCCCCAGTGCTTCAAATGGAAAAATCGAGGTGCAGATACCCTATACCAGGGTACCTGCTTGCTTTTACGACTTGACAGTACTCTCCAATTGAAAGTATTACATCTCTGCTGAGAAATGCTGGTATCCCTCTTAAAATAATGGAGTGCAGGTACTCAGTACTGACAGTACCAGCCCATTTAAAGCACTGCGTTTCGCCCTCACCCCAGAGCTTCTTTCCTACTCACATTATTTTCCTTTGCTCAGATGTACTGGAGCAAGAGAATAATTCTGGGTACTACTGTGCCATAAAAGCTATTCTTCACAGGGCAGTGTGTTCCCCACCAAGTGAATTGACAGCATATGTAATCAACCCACTGCGTGCATGCAGCACAGTCTATGAAGGGTGGCAGCAGTGGAAATGAAAGGAGTATATGGTTAAGGGGGCTTTTACCCATTTCCATTTGTCTTTAAATGCCTTTCGTGCATTGATGGACTCGCGGGCAGCAGTGAGATGTCCGCGCCTTTGTGACATTTTCAATGCTCTGCACGCTCAGATGAGCTGCACCGTGCCCTTGGCGTTTTCATGCATTCACAAACATAACTAAAACTGGATATAAATCAACATTGCCCTGCCACAACCGTGTTGGATGCCCATTTTGCTTTGCCCTGTCCTGTTATGTTTGTGTTTTATATAGCAACCTCTCCAATCACCTGGACTCTCAGCGCTTTTCTTTGCAGATGCTTGTGTCTGTGGATGGGTCCCTGAAGGGTCGACAGCCCGTGCCCAATATAGTAGGAGGCGTGTTATTAAGAATATTGAATTTACTCTCGGTAGCATTCAGAAATTGGGTGCATTATTGCAGCCTGTGGAACCAACCAGTGTGTAGGAGGGTTGTTTCTAGGATTGTCTCTGCCTGGTGTATCACAGTTGGTGTGGGTCATTTGACCCTGCGCCTAACTCATGCCACTCCCTCTGCGTGGGCAAGCCCTGTGCAGCACAATATACGATTAGACCTGCCTTGGTTTTAGTGGCGTGATTGTGTGCGTGGGCGCCTCTGGTGGATCGGGCTGGTTGGATTCAGAGGGTTTAAATGGATTCTAAAGTCAGGCTCATGGGTCGGTGATCTGTGGAATCCTAGAGTAAGGTGTTCAATTGCCTGTGCTCTAAATGCATCACACACTCATGGAAAAATCCTGCCTGTGATTGTGGGTTTACCCAATGCAGGTTTTTCAATGCGGGGGAGGGGATGGGAGGTGGGGAGGGCGGGAGGCATTTCCAGACTGCCCCTGTGAACGAGTAACCAAGTGTTCGCTTGGCAGGCTCTGCAATTCAACATTAAGATAACCATGTAACATTATTTATTTACCTAATATGTTGATTACCCACAATTTTCCTGGGACTATGATTCCAGTTTGTAACTAGCAGTAAAGCCGATCGGTGCAAACCGAATTATCTGGGCTCTAAAATCTCTAATGCTACACAGAACTGGGCTAAAACGACGACAGGCAGGTTGGCTGAGCCCTTCTGCTAGATTCCAGGTGCAGCCGCCGCACCACAATCCAGCCAGGTGCCACAAGGTTTTCTCTTTCAAGTTGTGGACTCCAAAATACTTACACATTGTACTGTTTAATATCAAGTGCTTTTATTTTTTCCTTGGTATATATATATATATATATATATATATATATATTATCTACTGGCGGTCGCCAGTAGATAGTTATAGTTAGGATCGTGTTTCCATAGGAAATCCGCAACATTCTATTTGGAATAACTTTGGCGCCGATTGACGAATCCTCGCAAAATAGGTGGGGTGCTCCGCTCCGCTCCTTCCCTGAAAGTCTCGGGGGGATTCGTCAAGCGGGGGCTGAGAAAAAGGGGGGGTCCCAAAACGCATTTTCCCCATGCATTTTTCCATAGGACCTTTAGTCCAAGCTACAGCCCGAACGGCTGAACAGAATTACTTGAAATTTGGCAGAGAGGTAGTCCTCAGGTCAGGGATGTGCCTTTTGCAGGTCTGGTGTAAATCTGTTCAGTATTTCCTGAGAAAATAGCATTTAAAAGCATATATATATCTGTAAGCGCGCACCGTGCGCGTACGGTAAAACTTAACGTACGCGCACGATGCCGTGCGCGAGCGCGATTCTGATTGGTTGTTAGATCTTAGTAAACATTCGAATCGGTCGAAAACAGGAAGTGTTGGCCGCCATTTTGTCTCTCGCAGTCTGAGGGGGTGAAAAACAAAGGTGGAGAACGTGAAAAGGGGGCAGGGTGGACAGTTCCTGACCCCCTAGCCTTTGTCAGGGGGTCCCAGAAGGACCCCCAAGGGCCAAAATTTCCTTTAATTTTTTTGCGAAAAATCGCGGAGTACGCGTACCGTGCGCGTACGGTAGAAACGGGAAAATTCCGCGAACTGCGTAACGTGGGCGCGCGAAGCGCACCGTGCGCGTACGATACGCGCACGTTGAAAAAGCTTAAAAAAAAAAAAAATACATAACTTAGCATTTAAAAAACCTTGCAAATTCACTTAAAAAACCATAGGTTTCACACATGTTATAGTTAGCTGGACATTTCACTCGTGAAAAACCATTGAAATTCCCCCGTTATAGTTAGTGCAGGCAACTATAACTCACGCGACCGCAATCCTCTGCTGATGACGTCCGATATTACATCACTGATGACATATGTGTCTTTCTGAAAAAAAATTATTTGTAATATATGTATAGCTAAAAATTAATGGAAGAAGACATGGGTAAATAAGTGTCTAAATACAGTGATGTAATATCTGACGTCATCAGCAGAGGATTGCGGTCGCGTGAGTTATAGTTGCCTGCACTAACTATAACGGGGGAATTTCAATGGTTTTTCACGAGTGAAATGTCCAGCTAACTATAACATGTGTGAAACCTATGGTTATTTAAGTGAATTTATATATATATATATATATATATATATATATATATATATATATATATTCTCAATTGTAGCAAATATAACGACCACCACCGTGCTTTCTTTCACCAGATCTAATCTATTAGGTAACGCGTTTCGCCTGACACAGCAGGTGTGATCAAGCCTGCTGTGTCAGGCGAAACGCGTTACCTAATAAATTAGATCTGGTGAAAGAAAGCACGGTGGTGGTCGTTATATTTGCTACAATTGAGAATTTCGAAGTCGGCGCGCTCCGCCGACAACGAACGACCTGCCTGCCTGGGGCGTGGGGAGACAGAAGGAGCAATCGTAAAATGAATATATATATATATATATATACACATATATATATGGGTGAGATAGGAAACCCAAGTATAACCTAAAAGGAGATTAGTGGGGAGCCCCGGCAACCCACACTGGTTCACCCTCCAAAGCTTAATACAATATACAGGGGGACCCAGAAAGAGTGATGTGGCGCAGTGGCCAGGGTGCCTGACTCCGGACTACGGGGTTCATGGTTCGATCCCCGGCGCCGGAGGCAGGTTAGCCCAGCACCATGTGACTCTGGGCAATAGCTCCCTTAATCTTCCCGACCGCCCCCAGCGCCGGGACACCACTTCGGAGGTAGCTGTGCGCTTTACAAATTCTGCTGGCATGTGGAAAGGTCAATCTGGTTGTTTCAATTTAAGCTTGAAAGCCACAGAAAAGGTGGCACGCTTCCTCCCATTGATACAGACTCCTAAATATGTGGACTACAGCCCCTTGGTCAGGCGTAGCTCTTGGGGTGTCAGGAAGGGAGACCTATCATGCGTATAAAACGATAGGTGCTTTCCATTGTGAGCAGAGGGAAATGAAAAAAACCTACCTATTGGTGGACTATAGATGATTTATTGTCGTCCCCAACGTGCATGACTAAAACTATAGGGGATTGTTTGGTCAACATGTTTCTGCCCTAGAGATTGCCCTGAATTCAAGTACTATGTGGGATTTCTACAGGACCTGCCCTCCTCTGGATACATAAATACAATCTGTATAAGCTCAATGGATCTAGAAAGAAATAATGCACACCCACTAGCTACATCCTTGAGAGGGTGAATTTTTAGGAATATGACAGAGAAATAGCACATATATAAACACTATAAACAATGTTATAGTACCCGATATGCTTTATATGAAGGTTCACATTCACATGTGAATATAATGTGTTGTGAAGTTACATTCACAGAACATACCCCACATAAGTGAGTCATGGAAAAGGGGACCATTTTACCCTAATCACTGGTGCTCTTGCCTCTTTACAAGTTGCCTTGGTGGTGCTGCTGGCCTAATGTTAAGACTCACAAGTTCATAACAGCACTAATTGTTCGAAATTAGGGAAGTAGAATGAACTTGTGCTAACTTGAGTGTAGTTAGATAATAAATAACCTGAACGTTCAGGTTACAAGAACCTAACCTGGGGGTGTCAGGAAGACAATTGTTTCCCGAAGAACACCCAAGGAAAAGAGGAAGAAAGGGGCAGGACACTTCCTTTCTTGAGTCCTCTCACTCACCGGGGTTTCCGCACGGTGACATGCTTCATCATTGGGGTCCTCTCAGTCCTCTACGGGCTGAGGCGTGCTTCAACTTGCGGATTACGTAGGAGCACTAAAACAAATTATGTGTGGTGCAAGTGTAGTGGTGTGGAGTGGGACAAAGTGAATTAAAATAATCAACTAGTGGGCCAAATACATTTTATTCTTGCTCCTAGCTAATGGGTTAAAAAAGGTGGGTAATACGCTAGAATAACCTACTGTAATGGGTAAGTGTACCTAGCATATGGTCAACTAGTTTTGAGCTTCCCCAGCTCTTCCTCAGGACTACACTGGGACCAGCCCAGTGCAAGTACCACTCCTAGTAGACCTAAATCCGGTGCAAAAACAAGTGAAAAACGCTGCGACTAATAAGCATGCGTTATGGACAATACATACGTAAATGTACGCCTGGCAATGTCTGTAGGGTATAAAAATACAGAAGTTAAAGGGAAAAAAAGATAATATGCAAAGTAAATAAAAACAATGGCGGTTACACTATACACCAGTGTTGTAATACTCATTTACTATTGGTTCTTATTGTGCCACTGTGTTGCTATCCAGCAAATACATCCTTCATGCAGGCGTTTCGCTATAATGTGAATAAAAGGTGTCTATGAATGCACACAGTGCACATACAAACAAAACGTGCGTCTGACACGACAAAAAACACACAAGACTAACATATACACAACAATACATATATCTTAAGAAGCAATGCTATGCCTCATGGTCAACGGAGGGGGTGTGGAACACTCGTACACCTAAGGAGATAGTACAAGTAATTGTTAAAAGATTGTAGCACCATCTTGTTGACAGACCTTGTGCGGGAAAGAAATACGAAAAAATGCGATCTCCGTTAGTTAGGGGGAGAGGTTAAGTCTTCCCCCAGGGGTGTTTTCACTCACTTGTACTTTCAAGACCACACTCTGGAACACCTACTGGAGACCAACCTCGCGGACCGCATACTGTGTGGTTCCGAGCGAGGTGCTTCTTATCTACGAGAAAAATGGTGAAAAGTAAGAAAAGACTTCCCGGTGGAGGTCCTTTGCGGGGCGGCCATGTTGGCAAAGGAAGAAGTAATTCTTCAGTAAAGGCAAAAAATGATAAGGACCAAATCAAATAATTGCTTACTCTACATGGTGACAAAGTAACTGTCGTTACAAAGGATCACAGTGGCCCTGAGTGCTAAGTATCCAAACCTACTAGGTAAAAAGACGTAGGTAGAGATTGATTCCGCCATGTTGGATCAGGGAGAGTTCGAAAGCCAGATATTGCGAAGGAAATATCATAACACGCTCCTCTTGTGAGATGGTATCAATAGCCCTCATAATAGTTGTATAGGTTGGTCCTGAATACTGAGTGACCAACAGTGCTTGCAAAAAAACGTTGTTGAGACAAAATCATTGTCAGAGAGAAAAGGTCATGATGACACAGGGTAGGAGGGGAATACCAGTACCTGCTCGCATTGGTAGTGTAAAAAGAACCGGGTGGCGATCCAGTGATGCTCATCTTCATTTAAATAGTGTCATATACTCTTGAAAACAAAAATAAGCTGATATGATGGGTGTTAAACAGTTGTAATTAAGTTGTAATTAATGGAGAGGTAGCCACATTGGTCTTTTCAATAAAGTTACATGAATTCAGTAGTTAACTGCAAAACATTTTTTACAAGAAACCTTAGTTAGAAGTAAATTGGCCCCATGGTATATCATCGTTAAGGCCATTGTCATCCGATCGTAGTTTGAAGACCCAGCGTTGTTCTTTTTCATGTAATTTTCTTTCAATGTTGGGGTGGTTATTAATATGTTCAAGAATGACCCAGCTGAAGTCATTGGGTGTATGTTGTTGTTGTAGGAAATGCGTGGTCATTTTGGTGTTGCTATGTTTACATCTGAAATTGCTTCGGTGTTCAATCATTCTGGTGTTCACTTTTCTTGTGGTCATCCCCACATAATGGAGATTACACACGCAAGTGATGAGGTATATTACCCCTGTGGTGTTGCAATTCGTGAATGATCGAAGATTCCATGTAGCGCCATTATTGTAGGTGACAGTTTTTGTTGCACTGGTGAGGTGACACACGCTACAATTACCACAAGGGTAGTGTCCCTCCGGTAATGGGTGGAGCAGGCGTACAGGTCCTACAGACTTCGTTGGATTTGGCCTGGTGTGTTCCAGGTAGTTCCTCAAGTTTTTTGCTTTTTTGTGGCTGAACATAGGTTTTTGGAAATCCAAGCCTCCGCTATTCAAGATCCGCCAATGTTTCTTTATTATTTTGGTCACTTGATCTGATGCGATGTTAAAAGTCGTGATGCAGATTTGTCTTTTCTGATTGTTAGCTATTTTCTCAGGTTTGTGTTCTAGAAGTGCTTCTCGGTTATTGTTGGAAGCTCTTTTTTGTGCTTTGGACACCAGATGTTGTGGATATTGCCGTTGCACCAGTTTTTCTGATAGATCTTTAGCTTGAGTTTTGTAGTCATCTCGTGTGGTACAATTGCGTCTTAGGCGCAAAAATTGTCTGAAGGGGAGATTGTCTTTCAAGCTTCTTGGGTGGAAACTGTCGTACACTAGGAGGCAGTTTCTTGCCGTAGGTTTGAAGTGTGTGGTGGTAATCAGGCGACCTTCGTGTGCTGATATGTTAAGGTCAAGAAAAACCAAATTGGACCTACTCATGGTAAAGGTAAATTTTAAGAATGGATCTTGTTGGTTGAGCCAAAGTAGGAAAAACTCAAAACCAGTTTCATCACCTTCCCAAATCAAGAGCACATCGTCGATGTATCTCTTCCATAATTTGATCTTGTGGATGTGCGGATTGTTATTATGGAGGATCTTGTGTCGTTCCAGATGATGTACATAGAGCCCCGCCAGGCTCGGCGCGAAGGTACTTCCCATGCTGGCACCGTGTGTTTGTTTGTACAGGGAGTCATGGAATTGGAAAAAGTTTTCGGTTAGAGCTAGGCGACAGCATTCAAGAACCACATGTCTGGGCGTGTGGTAAGCCCAATTGTTTTCAAAGAGTACTTCCTCCAAAATATCAAATGTGTCCTTGTGTGGTAAACTGGTGTATAAGCTTTCCACATCCAGACTGATCAGAATGCTGGTTATGGGGTTGAAATCAAGATTCTGAATCAGACACAGGACAGCTTTAGTGTCTTGTAAATATGTGTCAGTTGCTTGGACTAAGGGTCTTAGAAATGCGTCTGCAAATTTCGACAAAGGTTCCAAGATTGAACCAATCCCTGATACTATAGGTCTGCCGGGAGGTGTAACCATAGACTTATGTATTTTAGGGATGGTGTAAAAATAAGGAATAACTGGTTTCTTGTTTTCCAGAAAATCCGCTTCTTTCTTACTTATCCAATCATTGATAAGAGATTCTTCTACCAAGCTTGTGATCTCTATCCGTAGCCGTTCAGTGGGGTCATTTGGTATAGCTAGATAGTTTCTTCTGTCATCCAACAGCCTAAGGCACTCGGTCTGGTGATCAGATGTGTTTTGTAGGACTATTGCTCCACCTTTATCGGCTGGTTTAATAGTGAGATTTTTTTCACTTGAGAGTTGATGGATTGCCTCTTGTTCACTTTTACTTGTATTGTGGAATACCCTTATGGATCTCGGGTCCATCTCTCTGATTTCCTTCATTACTGCTTTTTCAAACGCTAGTAATTCAATGGGAAGGGTATTTGGTGGTGGTATGAAGTTCGATTTTTTGTGTAATCCAGTGTCCGTCTTGGTTGTAGGGTTTTGTTCTTTGTTTTTGAAAAAAACTTACAACTTAATTCTGCGGATAAATTCTTTCAATTCGCAGATCAATTTGAATTTGTCCATCGTTGCTGTTGGAACAAAACCTAATCCTTTTTCCAATACATTTTTTTGGATCGGTGTCAAAGATAGGTTGGATAGGTTTACTACAAGGCTTGGTTGCTGCTCGTCGAGGGCATACTCGGTGGGCCCATGCTCCGTGTGTGACTCCTCACTGTTTCCAGTGGCTGGGCCCATTGTACTTGCTGACCTCGTCTGTTTTTTCCTCTTGGGGGGTTCTTTCCTCTTCCTAAAAAAGACTGATTTTGTTCTTGGTTCTGAGATTCCCAGTAAGGGTAGGGTTGTGGTGGGTATGGTTGATGGAACGGTGGTGGTCCATAGAAAAATTGTGGGGGGGGGGGGCCGTATGGTGGAACGTTTTGGAATGGGGACCAGCCGAACCTTGCTCCGCCCCTGTTCCTAGGATGCCCTCCTCTTGATCGTCTGTTTCTGGTGGTGGAGTTGTAATTTCCACCAGGATCTGAAAAATCCGAGCCTGTATCAGAGCCATCGCTATCCGTGTTGTAACCCGGATTGCGATTTGATGGAATATAATCTTCTCTGGTGTAGGGGTACATTTTTTCTTGTGAGAAATTCTTTTGGTCTTTTTTTAGTTTGATATATTTGGCGTCTTTCAAGCCAATCTCAAATTCAGCCATGCTTTTGTTAAGTTCTTCCAATCGTTTTTTTAACTCAGCTGTGGTTTGGTAGGTTTTTAGACGAATCTCTAGATCATGGATCCCAATTTCCATTTCCTCTGATAGGCGTGTAGCTGTTTTAATAATTAGCACTAACCAATCTCTGGTGCAGTGCCAGGCTATTAGTGACCAGTCTTTCTTAAAAAGTTTGTCATTTTGGAATGTGAAGGGTTCATTCCTGACTATCAGACAACGGGGCGCAATGTTGGCTCTCACATACTCGGTCATCATGATCCCATGTATTAGTGTTTTTATTTGTTCACGTTTCAATTCTGGTAGTTCATCCCAGCATTGACTTGCTTCGGTGGTATCCCTGGTGCTGGTCCCAGCTAGAGGAAGCATAGATGCTATAATTCTATCTACCTCATCTTGTGAGTAAGTGAGACCAGTTACTTCAGACATGGTTGTGATAGTGTAAGATAATGTGTGGTGTGGAATGTCAGACAAATATTCTATGAATAAGATTAAGATTCCCACAGCTGCGCACTGTAATTAATCGTTTATCAAAATAAGGGGGGAAGAAGAGGTTTTAGAGGTTAGGTTCACCCTCCAACTGTGTACATAGATAATAAATAGCCTGAACGTTCAACCATACCCACCACAACCCTACCCTTACTGGGAATCTCAGAACCAAGAACAAAATCAGTCTTTTTTAGGAAGAGGAAAGAACCCCCCAAGAGGAAAAAACAGACGAGGTCAGTAAGTACAATGGGCCCAGCCACTGGAAACAGTGAGGAGTCACACACGGAGCATGGGCCCACCGAGTATGCCCTCGACGAGCAGCAACCAAGCCTTGTAGTAAACCTATCCAACCTATCTTTGACCCCGATCCAAAAAAATGTATTGGAAAAAGGATTAGGTTTTGTTCCAACAGCAACGTTGGACAAATTCAAATTAATCTGCTAATTGAAAGAATTTATTCGCAGAATTAAGTTGTACGTTTTTTTCAAAAACAAAGAACAAAACCCTACAACCAAGACGGACACTGGATTACACAAAAAATTGAACTTCATACCACCACCAAATACCCTTCCCATTGAATTACTAGCGTTTGAAAAAGCAGTAATGAAGGAAATCAGAGAGATGGACCCGAGATCCATATGGGTATTCCACAATACAAGTAAAAGTGAACAAGAGGCAATCCATCAACTCTCAAGTGAAAAAAATCTCACTATTAAACCAGCCGATAAAGGTGGAGCAATAGTCCTACAAAACACATCTGATTACCAGACCGAGTGCCTTAGGCTGTTGGATGACAGAAGAAACTATCTAGCTATACCAAATGACCCCATTGAATGGCTACGGATAGAGATCGCAAGCTTGGTAGAAGAATCTCTTATCAATGATTGGATAAGTAAGAAAGAAGCGGATTTTCTGGAAAACAAGAAACCCGTTATTCCTTATTTTTACACCATCCCTAAAATACATAAGTCTATGGTTACACCTCCCGGCAGACCTATAGTATCAGGGATTGGTTCAATCTTGGAACCTTTGTCGAAATTTGCATACGCATTTCTAAGACCCTTAGTCCAAGCAACTGACACATATTTACAAGACACTAAAGCTGTCCTGTGTCTGATTCAGAATCTTGGTTTCAACCCCATAACCAGCATTCTGATCAGTCTGGATGTGGAAAGCTTATACACCAGTTTACCACACAAGGACACACTTGATATTTTGGAGGAAGTACTCTTTGAAAACAATTGGGCTTACCACACGCCCAGACATGTGGTTCTTGAATGCTGTCGCCTAGCTCTAACCGAAAACTTTTTCCAATTCAATGACTCCCTGTACAAACAAACGAACGGTGCCAGCATGGGAAGTACCTTCGCGCCGAGCCTGGCGGGGCTCTATGTACATCATCTGGAACGACACAAGATCCTCCATAATAACAATCCGCACATCCACAAGATCAAATTATGGAAGAGATACATCGACGATGTGCTCTTGATTTGGGAAGGTGATGAAACTGGTTTTGAGTTTTTCCTACTTTGGCTCAACCAACAAGATCCATTCTTAAAATTTACCTTTACCATGAGTAGGTCCAATTTGGTTTTTCTTGACCTTAAAATATCAGCACACGAAGGTCGCCTGATTACCACCACACACTTCAAACCTACGGCAAGAAACTGCCTCCTAGTGTACGACAGTTTCCACCCAAGAAGCTTGAAAGACAATCTCCCCTTCGGACAATTTTTGCGCCTAAGACGCAATTGTACCACACGAGATGACTACAAAATTCAAGCTAAAGATCTATCGGAAAAACTGGTGCGACGGCATTATCTACAACATCTGGTGTCCAAAGCACAAAAAAGAGCTTCCAACAATAACCGAGAAGCACTTCTAGAACACAAACCTGATAAAATAGCTAACAATCAGAAAAGACAAATCTGCATCACGACTTTTAACATCGCATCAGATCAAGTGACCAAAATAATAAAGAAACATTGGCGGATCTTGAATAGTGGAGGCTTGGATTTCCAAAAACCTATGTTCAGCCACAAAAAAGCAAAAAACTTGAGGAACTACCTGGTACACACCAGGCCAAATCCAACGAAGACTGTAGGACCTGTACGCCTGCACCGGGAAGTCTTTTCTTACTTTTCACCATTTTTCTCGTAGATAAGAAGCACCTCGCTCGGAACCACACAGTATGCGGTCCACGAGGTTGGTCTCCAGTAGGTGTTCCAGAGTGTGGTCTTGAAAGTACAAGTGAGTGAAAACACCCCTGGGGAAAGACTTAACCTCTCCCCCTAACTAACGGAGATCGCATTTTTTCGTATTTCTTTCCCGCACAAGGTCTGCCAACAAGACGGTGCTACAATCTTTTAACAATTACTTGTACTATCTCCTTAGGTGTACGAGTGTTCCACACCCCCTCCGTTGACCATGAGGCATAGCATTGCTTCTTAAGATACATGTATTGTTGTGTATGTTAGTCTTGTGTGTTTTTTGTCGTGTCAGACGCATGTTTTGTTTGTATGTGCACTGTGTGCATTCATAGACACCTTTTATTCACATTATAGCGAAACGCCTGCATGAAGGATGTATTTGCTGGATAGCAACACAGTGGCACAATAAGAACCAATAGTAAATGAGTATTACAACACTGGTGTATAGTGTAACCGCCATTTTTATTTACTTTGCATATTATCTTTTTTTCCCTTTAACTTCTGTATTTTTATACCCTACAGACATTGCCAGGCGTACATTTACGTATGTATTGTCCATAACGCATGCTTATTAGTCGCAGCGTTTTTCACTTGTTTTTGCACCGGATTTAGGTCTACTAGGAGTGGTACTTGCACTGGGCTGGTCCCAGTGTAGTCCTGAGGAAGAGCTGGGGAAGCTCGAAAATAGTTGACCATATGCTAGGTACACTTACCCATTACAGTAGGTTATTCTAGCGTATTACCCACCTTTTTTAACCAATTAGCTAGGAGCAAGATTAAAATGTATTTGGCCCACTAGTTGATTATTTTAATTCACTTTGTCCCACTCCACACCACTACACTTGCACCACACATAATTTGTTTTAGTGCTCCTACGTAATCCGCAAGTTGAAGCACGCCTCAGCCCGTAGAGGACTGAGAGGACCCCAATGATGAAGCATGTCACAGTGGGGAAACCCCGGTGAGTGAGGGGACTCAAGAAAGGAAGTGTCCTGCCCCTTTCTTCCTCTTTTCCTTGGGTGTTCTTCGGGAAACAATTGTCTTCCTGACACCCCCAGGTTAGGTTCTTGTAACCTGAACGTTCAGGCTATTTATTATCCATGTACACAGTTGGAGGGTGAACCTAACCTCTAAAACCTCTTCTTCCCCCCTTATTTTGATAAACTTGAGTGTAGTCCCAGAGTTAAAAAGGTTTGTTTTCTTAATCCAGATCAAGTAATGACAGAAATATCTATTGGTTTTGCTAGTAAATTGTTTGTAAAGGTAGAACCATAGGAAAGTTCTGAATGAAGCATTGCCGGTATACATGTGTTTTTTAAATGCCAAACCGTTTAAAAATAATGGAGACCTCAGATTTGATAAATCTTCTGTATTTTTGACTCTAATATTTTCAAGGGCCCACCCATCCAAAAGTGAGGTGTGAGAGACCTCAAATAGTACGTTTAGACCCCAGGAGCCCTCCTACCTGTATTGTGTCTCGCACATTAAATTCCTTTCATCTTCCTAGAATTAGTGGAGATGGAGGTATCATCAATGCAGCATCTTTAATTACGAGTGCTGCCATGGGAGTGAGGAGGCTGGGTGGGCAGAATCGATTGAGCCCTTGGGAAATGTAGTCCCAATTGGAGGTGTTCCAACGTAATGTGTTCGCTTTGAGGGGTTGCTGTATAGTTTTTTGCCTCTCAGTTTAAGTATGTGAAGGAGTCTGTCAAAATGGAAAGAAGAAATCCTTGGGAATGGTAGTTCCTAGTGAAGACCATACATTTGCTGTAAGTCGTAAATATATTTTTTTGTTGGCATTGTAATCGTTAGTATTGTGTGGATAAAGACACAGGACTACAGATATGGAGATCATGAGAGAATTCTCACTGCGTTTGTGAACCATTTGTTGTATTGTAAATGGTGTCAAGTAATGGATTGACACAAATTTTAATTTAAAACAAATTATTATCAAAAGTGTTTAATGCTGGGTGATTCCTGTCATAAAGTTCCACCTAATGCGGTACTAAAGGGGTTTGATCCTGTAAACATCAGGACTGTCATAAACTGGTAGGGTTTAAGGATATTGTTGTATTCTAGGTGTATATTACTTTAAGTATCAATACTGTGGTTTCAGTGGCATGCGCTGTATTATTCTTTATAGTGCGTTCCAGGTTCTAGTGTGGAACGGTATACATATCTTTCCAGTGAATGAGTCAGTTGTTAGTCACTCTGTAACTGGAAGGACGTACTGTCGTGATATTGATTAATAAAGGAAATCAACTTTACTAATGGTCTTTGATTGTAATATTGGCGACGAGCTGCAAATCTCTCCAGTCAGATGAAGCACGGGAACGGAGAGTAAGAGAATCCACGGAAAAGAAGAGGAAGCGGAGTGACCAGTTCGAGAAATTCATTTAAAAAAAAAAAAAGACTGGTTATCAGAAGTCGAGCAGAGAGATATTCGGGGAAAAGGATAATCAGCAAGTGTGAGTTTGGACACAAAAGAAGCAAGAGACCAAGAGTGTAAGAAGAACATTTTAAAATTAAACAAAGTTTACCGTCATTTCAGAAGAACGGCCACGAGGAACGAGCTAAGTATCCTAGCACCACTGTTGTGAACGAGGCAGATGAAGGTATGTCATCGAGTGGAGATCGTCACTACGCAGAACGCACGGTGACGTGCGGAGCGTTATGATGCATTCGCGTTGCTAAGCGACGAATGCTCACATCGGTGTTTGTTACGCGTCAGGACGTAACACGCAATTAGAGCGCAAAGTGTTGTGGGAGCAATTTTGGGTCGTTAAGACGACCAGTCCACGGAGAACAGAGAATTGAGAGAGCAAAGTGTCATAAATTAAAAAGAACTGTGGGGAGAAAAGAGTGAAGAGCAGTGACGGTATAACAGAAGGTGGGAAATTATTTTCTTCACGTTGTTCTAATTTTTGAAGCTCGTTTGGGAGGAATCAAGGAGTACTTCTGTGAATTCTTTGGGAAGCATATGTCATTTGCTTAAAGGAAGCTGGTAAAAATTGTTTTGTTGGGAAAATTAAAATAGCAAACAAGTGGAAAGAAGTTGATATCACATGAAGAGTCCTTGAAGAGAAGGAGTACATTTCATACGCATAAATAGAAAGATAAACGGTTTGCCTTAATCCTTTCATATGTATATTTAAATTCACAAGAGAAGCCCTATATAAAGAGAAGAGAGTCAAGGACAGAGTAAAGACCGTATATACAAAAATAAATAGATAAATAAATATGCAGTTTTAGCCCCCTGGAAAGTTTTTACAGAATAAGGGAGACCCACCTCTACCATGGGCAAGGTGGAAAGAAGAGTTATTAACATACATGAAGGCGATTGATGGAGAGCGCATGGGGGCGGAAAGGAAAGAGCATTTTACTGCATTGTTTAGGTCCGGAAGGACAAGACATTTTCAGAGCACTACCACAAGTGACACCTCAAGTAGGAGAAGAGAACTTGAATGTGTATAACGAGGCTCTACAGAGACTAGAAAAAAGGTTCAAACCAGCTACAAGCATTGCGTTAAACAGATTTAAGTTCTACACGAGTGCGCAAAAGGAGGATGAATCGTTCGATGACTTTTTGACGGCATTAAGAGCTTTATGTTTGAATTGTAAATTTGGTATGATGGCGGATGAGATGATAAGGGATCAGATAATTGTGCATGTGAGGAACAAGAAAGTTCAAGACAACTTATGGGTTATGGGTGATCCAAGCTTGTCAGAAGCAATTGCCAATGCAAAAGCAGTAGAACAGTCTGAAAGTTGGATGCAAACAGTTAGGCAGAATACAAAGAAGAGTGAAAGTGTGGAAGAGGTATGTGCCATGAAGAATAACACTAGAAGTAGTGCGCAGGGTCAAAACAACAAGCAGGATGTCGTACAAAAGAGATATATAAGTAACAGGTAAAACAGTGGAAATGCATTTAGGAGTAATGGGAACCAGGGAGGTCAAAACATGTGTTTTAGATGCGGAAGTAAAATGCATTTGGCATCGTTTACAGGATGTCCTGCTATAAACAGAGAGTGCAGGAAATGTGGAAGGTGGGGTCATTTTAGCATGGTTTGCAGAGAAAATAGAAGGAGTAATCCTTCCACATCTACTTCTGGGTCAATTTCAACTATTTGTGGCAATGAAGTGATTAACAGTGTGACAGGAAGGGAAGAAACTGGTGTCAATACAGAGTGTGAGAGAGGTTTTGTTGTTTCAATTGTTAATAAAGGTGTAAGTGAGGGAAAGGAAATTTTACTGGAGTCTCCCAAATGTAAGGTCGCGGTGTGGGGTGTGGTATTACTACTCATGGCTGATTCAGGATTGCCATAGACAATAATTTTTAAAGAATATTTTGAAGAAAAGTTGAAGAAGGTATGTATTGGGGAAAAGTTACATGCCAGTGATGTCATTGCTGAGAGTTTTGATGGTACAAGGATCGATATGGAAGGATATTTCAGCGTTATCTTGTGGTTTAAAGGTAGATGTGCAGAGATTAAATTGTACATCGCTATAAAAGGGGTAAATGTATTAGGATGGCATGATCAATGGAAACTTGGTATAATGTTAAACCCACGAGCTGCAGAACCGGTCATGTTAGGAGATCAATGTTCAAACGGTAAAGTTGCAGTCTTGGATACAAATGAGAAAGTGAAGATTTTAGTAGACAAGTATAAAAATGTCTTCAGTGAAAAGTTGGGAAGGCTTAAAGATTTTGAACACAAAATAGTTCTAAAACCTCAGGCACTTCCTGTAGTACAAAAATTGAGAGGTGTACCCATTAATGTAAGAGAAGAACTTAGAGAAATGTTGAAACAACTTGCAAAGGAAGGCATTATTGAGGAAATTGAGTCTTCGGAGTGGGTTTCTCCCATTGTTTTGGTACGCAAGGCTGATAAGAATTTGAGGGTATGTGTTGATTTGAGATCTTTAAATTCCAACATTGTGATTGATTGCCATCCTCTTCCAAATATAAATGAAGTGGTATCTATGTTAGAAGGCGCAAAGGTATTTTCAACATTAGACCTAAGGTCTGCGTATCATCAAATATGTCTGTCTGAAGAGTCAAAAAACCTAACGGCATTTATTACCCCACAAGGCCTGTATCGCTATACCAGGATGCCGTTTGGTTTGGCTTCATCCGCATCAGTGTTTCAAAGGGTTATGTTTAGAATTTTCAGAGATATTGATGTTTTTGTGAAATGTTTTCAAGACGACATTTTGGTATTTTCAAAAAATGAGGAAGAACACAAAGTTCATCTTAAAGAGGTCTGCAGTAGGTTGGAGAAAAATGGTCTCACGCTCAAGGAAAACAAGTGTAAGTTGTACAGGAAATCAGTAGAGTACCTAGGTCATACTCTCTCAGGTGATGGGGTGGTACCAAAGAAATCCAATGTGGATGCTATCATCAATGCTCCATCCCCAATAAACAAGGAACAGTTGTTGAGTTTTGCGGGGATGTGTGAGTATTATAGAAAATTTGTGAGTAATTTTGCAAGCAAAATGGAACCATTGAGAGAATTACTTAGAAAAAATGCAGATTACAATTGGGGTAGTAACCAACAAAAGGCGTTTGAAAATATCAAGCAAGAAATAGTGCGTGCACCCACTTTGAAGCCGTTTTTTGTTAAAAAAGAGTGCATTATCACGGTCGATGCCAGTTTGTATGGCATTGGAGGTGTACTTTCGCAGAGGTATGGTAGAGATGAATGGAATGTGGCATTTGCTTCAAGAACTCTCAACGAGTCGGAGAGAAAGTACGCAGTAATTGAAAGAGAACTACTGGCGTGCGTGTGGGCAATAGAACATTACAAGTTGTATGTTTGGGGCGGACATTTTTTGTTAAGAACAGACCACAAACCGCTAGTCAATATTCTTTCTTCTGGTGGTGGGTGGAATTCTACTGCTAGAATTGCTAGGCTTTTATCTAGGCTTCAAGAGTATAATTTTAAGACAGAATAAGTCCCAGGGAAGAAGAATGTCACAGCTGATTTCCTTTCAAGGTTACCGTGTACTCAAAGTGGTGTTAATGTGGTAAAAGAGACTGATTTTGTCCTTAACATTAGTGACATTATGCCTGCACAGTTTGAGGATATTAGTGAGAACCTTTGGGAAGAATGTGTTAATAAGGATAAGGATTGGTTAGACATTAAAAAATATGTTTTGGAAGGTTGGCCTAACAAACATCTAATCAGACCTGAGTTATTACCTTTGTTCAAGGTTGCAGGCGAACTGGAACTTGAAGGGAATTTTCTGTTTAAGAATTGTAAGTGCATTCCCCCAAAGGATATGCAGGATGTTATCCTTAAAATTGCTCACAGGGGAGGAGCCTAGCGCGCAACCAAGATGGCCGCATAGGCTTAAGGCTCTCGAGGGCCTCCGCAACCTCCCACGTCTATCCTGACTAAATCCTGCTAAATTTGACGGGCTTTTGCTGATGCATTCGCGCTGAGGTGCCACCCGTTTTCCGAATTCTGATCGGACGCCGGGAACCCGAATGGTTGCCCTCCGAAGTTTGCGGCCTGCTGGTGCCTAGGTCCCGGTCTCGAGTTGGTGAGGTGCCCGGGTACGAAGTGAACAACAGCGGCATGCAGGGCTTGACCTGCCCCGTGCCCCGCACTTTCACTTTCGTTTTCAAGTCTGCTGTTTGAGATCGGCTGAGGGACCCTGGTGTTTCAGAGGAGCGCGGACAACGGAGTGTCTGGCCCGATCTTTGGACTATCCACGGACGTCCTGTCTGCGATCGCAGTGTCTCCTTAAATTAGCCAACGGGTCCCTGTCCCTGGCGCTGGCGGGTGCCAACCTTGGTGGCCTCCGGACTATGGCGGCGAGACTCGAAGGGGACAAGTCGAAATCTAAGTCAACCCGGAGGGGATCCTATGCTCAGGCCAACAACATGGACCGCTACGCGCAGCTAAAGGGATCCCCCACTGGCCTGCATAAATCGCCTGAGCGGTCTAAAGAGCTAGCGGGCCCAGCGTCGGAATTTACCCTGCAGGAAGTTATGGGCGCCATTGAGGAGATGAAGGCTGCTGTGGGTCAGCGATTTGATACCCTGGCACATAAGTTGGACGCGGTACTGATCGATGTGAATTTGGTCAGGGCAGACCTGTCCAAAACCAACGAGCGGGTCGACTCCTTGTCACAAGCGGCGTCGAGCCTAACTGTGGACGTGGCCGCCCTGCAGACGGAGGTCCGTAGGTTGCGGCTTGCCAGTGACCAGACTGATCGTCGACTTGAGGATTCGGAAAGCAGGGCTAGACGGAACAATGTCCGTATCATCGGAGTGCCGGAAAGATCGGAGGAATCTGCTGCTGATCTTTTTGTGGAGGATCTGGTGATCAACCGTCTCGCGCCCAAGGGATTGAGCAAGTTCTTTGCGGTGGAGCGGGCCCACAGGATTCCGGGCGGTGCGCCCAAAGTGGGTGCTCCCCCGCGGCCTATAATCGCCCGACTTTTTAACTTTCGGGATAGAGATGCTATCCTTCAGGCGTCGCGGGTGGCTGGGCCGCTGAAGTTTGAGAACTCCAATGTTAGCTTTTATCCGGACTTCACGCAAGCGGTCCAGAAACAGCGGCTGGGATTTTTGGGTGTCAAGCGGCGCCTGAGGGACATGGAGCTGAAATACGCGATGTTATTCCCGGCGAGGTTGCGGGTTGAGTTCCAGGGCCGTTCCCACTTTTTTGACCGACCGGAGGCGGCTGGTGACTGGTTGGATGCCCTACCGCGGGGACAGGATCGAGACGATCGGGCGGAGGAGAGCGGACGGGATGTGGTGGAGCAGGACTAGAACTTGGTTCCTGGCGATGGACTAGATTGACTATTTATTGCACCTTGGCTCAATTACACTCTAATCCGGCACATGCCCTTCAAATGTCTGGGGGTTGTGGGGAGCTTTTTGGGGTCCTTTCCTCCTTCTGGGGTTCTTTTGTGGTATATGTTAGGGCGACAGGCACACTGCAAGTTGGGGGGGCTGTTCGGGCTCAAGCAGGGGTGCAGGGAGGGGGGAGTTGTGGTTTTGGGTCTGTGGGGGAGGGGGGTTGTTGGGGATGGTTGTTGTTTTTTCGTTTCGCAGGGCAATGTGAAGTTGTTTGCTGATTTCTCCGGGTTGTGCTCTCCGGGATGTGGGTATCATGTGCGGGAGTGGGATGGGGGATAGGGGATTGCGAATCCTTTCGTGGAATGTGAATGGTCTGGGGGACAGGATCAAGCGCGGGGTGGTGTTACAGTTCTTGAAGCGGCTCTCGCCCGACATCGTTTTCCTGCAGGAGACACATTTGGTTGGGAACTCCTTCCAGGCCCTAAATAGGAGGGGCTATCGCCTTGCCGCTCACTCTGGTTTCACTTCTGGCTCTAGGGGAGTGGGCATCTTGGTTAGGACCTCCCTCCCATTGGCAGTGGACGAGGTGCTTCACGATGATAGGGGGCGATATGTGGCGCTGGTGGGGAGATGGGAGGGCAGAACCATTTCACTGGTGGCTGTGTATGTGCCCCCGGGGTTGCAGACGACTACATTTGCTGACTTGGGGCGTTTGGTCCTGGGGCTCCCTGGGGGGGTTTTGGTGTTGGGTGGAGACTTTAATGCCGTGGTCTCTGGATTGGAGGACCGTCACCCCCCCCAGGGATCTCCCTAGGGCTCAGGCCTGGTTGGGGAGTTTTTTGGACACTTTGGGACTGGTAGATTGCTGGAGAATGATGCACCCGGGACAAGCGCAGTATACCTTTCACTCGGGGGCCCATGGGAGTCTCTCGAGACTCGACTATATGCTCATGCCGGCGACCCAAGCGGGGATGATTGGGGATGTGCGTCATGTAGCCAGAGGTATTTCTGACCATTCCCCTATATGGTTGCAATTGAGGGTTGACCCTGGCACAGAGGGAAGAGTGGCACCTATTGGCCCCTGGTATCTTCGTAACCCTAAGATCCGCGCGGAGTTGGTCAAGTCCACTGATCACTACTTCACTGATAATGTGGGGTCGGTGTCGTCGGCCGTCTCCCTATGGGAGGCTTATAAAGTGGTGGTCAGGGGGCAGGCCTTGTCCCTTATCTCCCATACTAAGAGGTGCGAGAGAGCTGAGGTGGTTCGCCTGGAGGTTGAAATAGCTGAAATGGAGGAGGACTTGGAGCGTGGAGTTACTGATGAGAAATTGCATGTTCTCAGCCTCAAACAGTCAGATTATAGAGCGCTAGTCACGGAAGCTGCTAAAGGGATGTATAGAGAGCAGCAAGGGCGTCTGTATGACGTGGGGGATAAAGCCGGAAAGTTGATTGCTTGGTTGGATAAGAAGGAGAGAGCGAGCAGGGTGGTGCCCGTTGTGGAGAGAATGGATGGAGTGCGTGTGACTGACCCTGTGGAGATTGTTGACTGCTTCGCGGATCACTTCCGCGGGGTATACTCTCCGGTTTCCGTGCGTTCGGAGGAGGATTCTCATCTGTTGCTTAGAGACATCGCACTGCCAAACTTATCGGAGGCGGATGCAACATTGATGGAGGCGAAGTTGTCGTCAGATGAGATTGCTTTGGCCATTCGCTCGATCGCGTCTGGTAAGGCGGTGGGTCCTAATGGTCTTCCCATTGAACTATATAAGTTACGTCCTGATAAGATAGCGCCGTATCTTCGTGACATGTTTTCGGCGGCACGTGCGGCGGGCTTCCTTCCCCCTGACCAACGCCTCGCCACCATAGTGGTGATACACAAAGATGGGAAGCCGCGAGACCGCTGCGGCTTCTATAGACCCATTTCGCTGTTGAACGCAGAACCCAAAATTCTGGCTAAGGTGTTGGCTAACCGACTGGTTCGGGTCGTGGGCGACTTGATTCATCAGGATCAGTCCGGTTTTGTACCCCATCGGAATACCGCCCTAAATTTGAGGCGGTTGCACGGTGTGCTGGCTAGAGCCGAGTTTATACGGGAGCCGGCCATCTTGGCATCTTTAGATGCTACTATGGCGTTCGACACTTTGGAGTGGCCATATATTTGGGCCGTTTTGGCGAAATTTGGATTCGGCCCTGAGTTTATTGGTTGGGTAAAATTGCTATACGCTGACCCACTGGCTCAGGTGGTGGTGAATGGTAGGGTGTCGGCCCCCTTCGCACTGGGGAGGGGTACGCGACAGGGATGTCCGCTATCACCCCTTCTCTTTGCGCTTTCTTTGGAGCCTCTCGCCGCCTGGTTGCGTTGGGAGCCGTCGTTGCGAGGCATTAGATGGACGCCGGAGTTCGAAGACCGTGTCTCCCTTTACGCGGACGACATCCTTCTATATCTCACTTCCCCCCGACAGTCACTAATGGTATTGGTGGACGTGTTGACTTCCTTTGGCCGCAACTCCGGCCTGGTTATCAACTGGGCCAAATCGTGCGTCTACGTCCTCTCCGGGGACGCCCCCCTCCTGCCGCAAGACTGCCCTGTTCAGGTTGCTACCCTGGGGTTCAAATATTTGGGAATCTTTATCTCACTGGATCCCGCGGTCCGCTATGAGCGAAACCTTCTCCCTCCCCTCCAGCGACTGACGGCCGACGTCGCAAGATGGCGACGACTTCCGCTTTCACCGCTTGGACGGGCGGCATTGTTTAAAATGATGTCGCTGCCTCGCTTTTTGTACGCTTTGCAAAATACTCTGGATGTCGTACCGGCCCGCTATTTCCGGGAGGTTGAGGGTCTTCAGCGTCAACTGTTTTGGGACGGACGGCCGCGGATTGCTCTCGCCAAGTTAACGCTTCCTTGGTACGATGGGGGGGTTGCACTCCCTGATATCAAACGATACTATTGGGCGTCTCAGTTGGCGGCTGTGAACCACGGGATATATAGTCCTGCCTTAAACCCGGCGTTCGAGATGGATAAATTCCTGCTCCCGGGTGGGGATTATAATAGGGCGCTGTACTCGGTGACCCCGGACACGCGGCTGACGGGACCCACGCGGGTGGCGGTGCGTGTGTGGCACGCGGCGAATGCTGCGATGGGGTGGAGTGATCGCTTGACTCTGGCGTTGCCGCTGTATGCCTCTGGGCGGTTGGGCTGTTTGTGGAGATCGAAAGGCTTTGAGAAATGGGACATGATTGGTATATGTAAGGTGGGTGATCTTTGGGTGAAGGGAGCTTTCAAAACGTTTGAAATGCTTAAAAAGGAATATAAATTGAACGATAGAGAGTACTTCCGATATGCTCAAGTCCACCATGCGCTGTGTTCAGTTTTTCCGGACGCTGCTGCCATCCCCAAGTATTCCCCACTGGAGGATAGAGTGTTGGATGGCTATGTGCCCGACAGCACTATTTCTCTGATTTACAAGAAACTCATCAACGATCGCGCGGACTTGCTGCTCCGTCTGAGGGAGGCATGGACAGGCGATGGCTTAGAGCTGGATGATGAGGACTGGGTGTCGGCGGTGGCCTCCCCGAAGGAGGTGGCGATCCCGGCCCGCCTCCGGTTTGTACAGCTGAAGATCCTCCATAGAGTGTATGTCACAGGGCCCGGTTTGCTGCGTATGGGTTATTCGATGGATGGATTGTGTAAGCGTGGATGTGGCCTGCCGGGCACGTTCCTTCATATATTGTGGGAATGTCCGGAGATTGTGCGATTCTGGAACGGTATCCATACCGTACTGGAAGGGGTCACGCACGTGGCCCTGTTGCCAGAGGCTAGGATGTGTTTGTTGAATGTCTGGGAACCGAATGATTGCAATGCGGCACAGACGCAGTGGGTGACCTTGGGGTATATGGTGGCTAAGCGTAACATTGCACAGCTATGGGGCTCCCCGAGGCCACCCACGGTTGATGTATGGAAGGAGAATATGGACTGGTGTATGTTTAGGGAAAAGACGGTGTATGTGGCGAGAGGTAAGCCAGGGAAATGGAGTAGGGTATGGGGTCCGTGGAATTTATATCGAGGCCGTATCTGCGCCCCGCCTTTGCCATTGGAGGTCGATATTGCTTTGACCCCCTAGCCGCGCATTCTGCGGGAGTGTGTGATGTGTGTTCCATGCTTTGTTTTCCCATTGCCCCCCTTCACCGCTTCTGGACCACAATCGCTTTGGACACTGTATGTTGTTCCCCGTCCTGGGAAGAGCACGCTGCTATCTCGGACTCTCATTGCCTTGAGTGTGTTTTATGTTTAATAAAAAATGAAACCGTTGTCTTAAACCGCTCCTGGCCTATGGCCATGGTCTGTTACAGGTGCTTACGGACTGCCGGGTGCTTTGCCGCTGGTTCATTTGAATGTATGGTGTTACACTGCGGGCCCTCGGGCTCTATAGCGGCCGGCCCTGGTGGTTGTAGGCCCTTGTATGTCTTTTATTGTGTGCTAACGGTTTCAAATAAAAAAAATAAATAAAAAAAAATGCTCACAAAACACATCCTGGTATTTCATCCATGAAACGCCTCATTAGAATTTTTTTTGGGTGGCCTGGCATTGAAAAATTCGTTGATCGGGTAGTCAGGGAATGTGAACAATGTGTTTCTAGTGAAAGGATGCTCAGTGTTAAAACTCCTCCTTTAAGGATGGCTGAATGGCCAAAGGAACCTTGGCAAAGGTTAGCTTTTGACATTTCAGTTCCTTTTAACATGCTTCCGGAAAAGTTTAAATTTGCTTTAGTGTTAGTAGATTACCATTCTAAGTGGCCGGAGGTAAAATTTGTGAACAAAATTACAACTGATGTTGTTTTGAGAAATCTTTGCACGTGAAGGTTGTCCATCTTGTCTTGTCACTGACAACGGAGTGCAATTTACTTCGTTAGAAATGAAAAATTTTGTTAGAGAATGTGGAATTAAACATATCCTCACTTCCCTTTATGGAACGCATGAAAACGGTCAGGTTGAAAGGTTTAACAGAGTATTGAAGGACTTTATATTAGAATCTATGAAGCATGGGGAGGATTGGTTGAATACAGTAAGAGAGAAATTATGGTTATACAGAATTACTCCTCACACTACAACTGAAGTTAGTCCGTTCAAATTGCTGAAAGGAAGAGAGCCAGCTTCTAAAATCTGTCCTTGGTGGTTTCGAGATAAGTGTGTGAAGCAAATTACGAGCAGTGAATGTGTCAAGAATATTGCTTCAAAGGTAGAGAACAAACAACAGAAAACTTGTTTGTGGTTTGATAAAAAGTTGAAAACTCGAATACCAAGTTTTAGAGTTGGTGATTGGGTAAGAATTCTAAAGCCAGGAATCATCTGCAAGGGAGCTAGTAAGTTTGGTAAAGCTATTCAAATCAAGAGAGTATTTAGGAACTCAGTTGCCACTCAAGATGGGAAAGTATATTAGAAAGGTTGCAAAGTGCCCTCTCAATGTTAAGGGCAATTCTCCAAATAATGTGCCTGATGAATCAAACTGTATTAATGAATGTAATGCTGGTACTTCTGGTGAATCTGGCGGTTTGAAGGAAAAAGTTTCTTGTTGTCCCAAGACCAGATCCTCTAACAGTGTAAAGTACTTTCCTAAGAAGTTGAATGATTATGTCTAGTTTTTCTTTTCTTTTATTATGTTACTTTTATTTATTTTAATTTTAGTTTTCTTTTCTTGTCTTATTTTTATTTAAAGGAGGGGGATATGTTGTATTCTAGGTGTATATTACTTTAAGTATTAATACTGTGGTTTCAGTGGCATGCGCTGTATTATTCTTTATAGTGCGTTCCAGGTTCTAGTGTGGAACGGTATACATATCTTTCCAGTGAATGAGTCAGTTGTTAGTCACTCTGTAGCTGGAAGGACGTACTGCCGTGCTATTGATTAATAAAGGAAATCAACTTTACTAATGGTCTTTGATTGTAATAGATATCTCAAACCCTAGGGACTCTGAACCCTAGGGATTCAAGCCTATTGTATCAGGTTATTTTATATCAGATTTAATAAACTAGAAAAAAAGTGAGTGTCTATTGTGCATGGGGTCAGATGTCCATCATCTAGGGAATCTCATCATTCAGTCCGATAGTATTTGTTTTCAATTTGAATACCCATAGTTGTTCTCTCATTAATAATGAATAGTTTTTTGGCATGGTTAGGAAATGTGGGGTTTTCAATTATAGTTAATTTTCCCTCCTCTTCACAATGTTCACCACCTGAACATGTGTAGTCGATTTAGTTAAAAGAACAATTGATGAACGGAATGCAAAAGGATGTCAAACATTCACCCCACTACAGAGATCTGGTTTAAATCCAGTGTTCTTTTGCTCACTACGCCACCACAGTTTTGGACCCAGCCATATGCAAATCAGTCTTGTCCTTGCTCTCCATGGGAACAGGATGTTTGTTTCCGGATCAGGGACGACCTGGCCTGGCAATTCGGGCTGAACTGTTCCCATGGGGAGCAGGGTCAAGACTGATTTGCATATTGCTGGGTCCAAACTGGGGTGGCATGGTGAGCAAAAGAACGATGGATTTAACCCAGATCTCTTGACTGGGGGTGCGTGTTTGAAATGTTTCAGCACACCAGCCATAATCTTGTTGTGTTTGCTAGTCAATTTAGTTGTCATTCCTTTACACCTGATATTACAATGGTGTTTGATGATTCTTGATTTCATCTTATGGGTAGTCATACCCACACATTTCACACTTCATAGAATTTGATCTTATTTATTATGCCCATGCTATTACAGGCAGTAAGTTGCTGCAGTTCTCATGGGGTGAGTAACCCCTTGTACAATGTGATACTGGGTTCTGTTAAGCCGTCAATATCACAGATTCCACATGGATGTTGACCCACAACCTTAGGTGGATTCCAAAGAAATGTTTGTGTAGAAGTAGCATTATCTCTTGGTCTGATGTGAAGTACTCTCACACACAGCGGCCATTCAGTTTTTTAAAAATTATTAATGGTTAGCCTATTGTTCTGTTTTGCTCCTTTCAGCTTGTTCCATCACTTTTCTAGGATAAGATGTTTGAGTCAGTTGTGTTGTGAGTTGTAGCGTGAACCTCAAAGGTTTTGGAATCTTAACAATTTCTTAATTAGGTGGAGACCTTCTTCCCTAGTGCTCCTGTATGAAACCTGTTGAAATGTAACAATGCATTTCTATCTGTTGGTTTCTTAAAAACCTGAGTCGACAATTTTCCTGTCCATGAATGTGTAATGAAATCCAGGAAAGCTATGTGGTCTCTTCTCCATGTACTTGTGAATTTGAAATGAATATTTCATGTATTCAATTAGACCACAAATTCCTCAATGAGCGTTTCTTCTTCTTCCCATATAATTATTATGCTCTCCAAATACTTTTTGCGAACTTTGATGTTGTCAAGGAAAGGATTGGTTGAAGAATGGATATGGGAGCACTCAAATATATGCATGTAGAAGTTAACCATGGTCGGGGGCGAAGGTACTGCCCATCGACGTACCATTGATTTTGTAAATATAGTTGTTTTAAAAAAAGAAAAAAATAATGTTTAATGTTGCACATTGCGTGATGAAACGGACTGGTGTCATAAAGAGGTTAGGGGTTGACATGAGTAGTTCTTCCACTGTGTGTAAGGTTTCATCCTGATGTATATACTTCTGTATACTTCCTCTCCGTCCAAGGTATTCTGGAGGTTAATTGTACAATAACAGGTGATTCCTTGCAAATAAGGTAAGGCCATCCTTTGGAGGTTTAGAAAAAACGCATCTTACTAACGACTGGTCTCAAGAACCAATCTGTGAGCTGTAAGAGACGTTCTAGAATAGATAATAGAAAGATGGTAGTCTACATCTAGACTTTCGTGCTCCCAACCTGCAACATATGCTGAACATCTCTCACAGCTTCCGTTACCTGGCTGAGTGGGCCTTTGTCCTAGTGGCACATCCTGTCCCCTGAGCCTCGGTATGTTTCTAGGTGGAGTGCTCTGGTTATGAAGGAAGGCGTAAAAGGATAGCTTCGACCTTTTCTCTGCTCACAAACACAATCCGCGAGTGACGTTCTGAGGACGGTGTGTCACTGAGGGAGGTGATATAGGAGGAAAGAAACCAGAAACTCCTCGTCTTCTCATGTTACCTTTTACCACGTTTTGAAGGTCAGTCGGAGAGTGAGGGATCGGAACTGTATTCCCAGAGGTCTCCACCTACTCTTAGAGGACACTTCCGATTTCTTTGTTTTCAGTCAGAAAGGCTTCTAAGGCTATGCCTGGAAAGCTGTGACTGATGCACACTCCCAACAGTAGCATTGGAAATATTTTATTAAAAAGCATTTATTACAATTCAGAGGTATGTTCAAATGAATATGACATATTTTTACACATGGGAAAATGCCTTGAGTGCAGTTGTATTTGAAAACATTTTCTTTAAGTCCTATATTTACCCACAGAAAAACCCCATGTCTTAGACCTCCACCAGTTTTAGTGATGTACCCGTCCGATTCCACCCTGGAAGCAGATTTACCCCTGCACTTGACATGGTAAATCTGCTGCTGTGTCTAAGGAAGGAATGGAACAATTAGTGAATTCCTTAAAAAAATAAGCATGTTTTTGGGTGTACACAAGCTTTCAGGTCACTTAGCACCTGGAAAGATTTTCTCACACGAAAAAGTACATGCTAGTAAATATTTTGGCAAGTCTAACACCACATTTTACGAGACCCAAGCATGGCTTTACACTCTTAAAAAAAGTCATTTGCACATGCAAGTTCACCTTAGATATGCAAATGGCTTTGTAAATCAAGTCTCCTGTGATCAAGCGAGGAAGTTGAAGCTGTATACACAAATTAAGCCACCAACCCGCATGTCCTACTCAACATCAATGTTGTGATTGTCGCTAGTTACCCTAGGATTGGGCACCCAAATGTGTCATTTGGGCATATAGTCCGTTCTATACATGTCTGCCTGCTTTCTGTGTTCCACTGTTCTCCGATCTGATGCTCCCTAGCTCACACAAAAATCACTTACATTGAAGCATGTGGTTTGGTTGTATACTGGATCTCTAACCTTTCTTCTGATGCTGCATCGTATTTAAAATTAATAGCCTTTGGGCAAGATGTATTTTCCAAAAAGTAACAAAGGAGCCTGACATACTCTACCCAAATAATTTACTCTTGCATGTATACAAACATACAAGCACAACCTGCCAGTGGCGGCTGGCAGGGAACGGGGATGGCGGAGCAGGAAACTGGGATCGCAGGGCAGACGGGGGTGGCAGGGCAGGCGGGTGGGGAGATGTGGGGGACAAAAAAATAAAGAACACTTACCTTTTGCCGGCCGGCGTCTCCCCTTAGCTCCGGTCTCTTTTGAAGCCACCATCTTTCCTCAGCTTCCGTTGCAAACAGGAAGCACCGAGGCTCCCTCCCCTAAGCCAATCACAAAGCTGCAATGCAGCGTTGTGATTGGTCTGAGCACTGTGGTTTGTCACTCAGACAGGCAGTGGGAGCCTGTGCATGTTCCTCACCAGGCTGTGCATTGCAGCCTGGTAGGGAATATGGAAAGTGCGCATGACTGTTTGGCCAGCCGAAAATGGCAGCCCAAGTAGTAATGCCAACAAGGTGTGTGCAACCACTCCTCCCCGTGCCACCAGCCCTGCAGTTAAAAAATTAAAATATAATAACAAATTTATAATTTTATTTTTCCTTTCTCCTGCTCTGAGAGAAGTGGGGCACCGCTCCTCTACCTTAGCAGGGAAGCGACCCGTGCAACCTGCCTGTGCCAGAGAGATAGGTCCAGATTAACCCTATGTCACACATGTAAAACTATTAGAAAATCATGCTACAAAATCAATTGTTTGGCCACATTTAAAACTCTGTCTCCAGTCTTGCTTCCTGGAATACGCGCACAGTCTTTCGTTTTGTTGTGAATATCCTTCCATTGTATACCCTTTCTAAATAACTTGGTTTTCGTGTTTTGTTTTTTTGCACCACCTTTTGCTGCAGCACGTTTTTAGGTGTACCTTGACAGCGCACGTCTCTGCAAGTCTGTTTGTTACCAAATTTTTAAAATATACATATACCTCATACCGTTGGCTATTTTGTATATCATTCTGCCTTCCAACAAGTGCTTTTACTGCAGTGCACGAGCGACTATTTTACATCTGAAAAGTACATTCAATCATTCTACTTTTTGTCACATACAGTTTTATTCTCCTACATGCGTTTTTAATTTTTTTTTATAAATCTTTTTATTAACACACATCAGCATCAAATACACAGTACAGAGGAAATGGCAAAAGTATACATTGTGGAGACAATAAGTGAGAGCTAATGACAACATTACATCATAGCGATAGGTTATGGGGTAAGGTGATCCTCATGTTCGATACTACGTGGCGGTTGGCATATCTCTCCACGGTAGGAGTTCCAAAGGCTCCATCTGCAAGACCATTTTTTTGGGCAGCCCCTAGCCACATAAACTGTCTTTTCTCTGTGCATGCACCAATCAAGGTCTTTTTTCCAGGCCTCAATTGTGGGTGGGTGAGACGCACCCCATAGCTGTGCGATATTCCTTTTCCTACATGCGTTCTTTACACAAAGCAATGCTTGTGTTGATGCTTTCCCCCCAGTGAGGCCAGTAGGGCAGGCATCTGTGTGGCAAACGGCATTCATCCTTGCAATGCATGTACACCGCATTTGTGAACACCTTTGTTTTTATGCCTTTGTACATTAAAACTAGACGTATGGCTTTGCCAATGCTTGTTATCTTTACCCGCTCAAGTAGTGGTGGGGGAAGGAAAGCTCTTATCCTCAGAACCCAGAGGACTCAATCCTTCAGAACTAACCCTTCAGAGCATAGTAGCATAGCAACATGTCTCCATAAGTAGCAATACAATGGCTCTAATACAAACTAAATCCCATAAATGTCACTCCATCGGGTTCAACGCGCAGTAACAATCACACGTATGGTTATGTTGACCTGTTCATTGTTCTAGGTGCATTCCACTATTGTTGCTCCGAGCTACTCTCTCTAACAAACTGTCTGGAGAGATTAAAACTAGTGAATTACAGAACACGTATATGAAACAAGCCACCATAAAATATTAAGAAAATGTCATTGGATGATGCCCCCTAACCAAACAGCCAAACTTTGAGCTACACGGACCATATTGGTTTAAGGCCCTTCCATAGGGTGTGTAGCACTACAACTTGTACAAAAAGGATCTTGCCAGAGGTTCTGCCTTGCTCACTCAGAAATATATAATACATTATGTCACAATTGATACAAAAATAATAATATACGTGAAAAGACATACACCAGGACACTATTGTGCTTTCCAAATTAATGTAATGAAGGCATATGAGGTTTAAATAAATCAGTAACCAGAAGTGGTGCATAGGCTAAGACTTGATGTGCCAAAGTGGCTGCAGATAGGAAATTTAGCCATCTTGCAAAAAAGGAGGGTGGGAATTAGACAAGGAAAGGCGGGAAACTGGAAAGAGGGTGAAGAGAAGGAACGTCTTTTGCAATATTACCAAGAGATGGAAGGTGGGGAGAGATCACACAGCATGTTCATCAGTCCCAACACATAATTCAACAGACAGTCTTCAATCCGAAGCAGGACAAAACACGTTTCTAGTTAAAATTGCAGAAAGTTACCTGTAAATACTGTAGATATGTGTTCACTCCTCTGCTTCTGTGCCGTACGAATTCTTAGATGATAGTGGGCTGAAGGCCGATAAGCAGGTAACTCATTCACCAGTGATGTATTTCTTTTTCTGCAATTTGAAACAAACTAGTGTTTTGTCTTGCTTAAGATTGAAGATTGTCTGCTGAATCACCTGTTGGGATTGTTGACTATGTAGAAACTATTACTGTTGTACATTAATGTCTCTTGTGCCTTATAATATCACTTTTTTAATATATGATTTGTTAGTGTGTAGGAATATTGATGTACTTTTGGCTGTTTAAATATGTGAATAGATAGAGAAGGGACCGCTTTGTCTGTAGAATTCTATGTTCACACACGTTATGAGACATATGATGAGGAAAGGTTATTGCCACTGTGGTAGAGATTCTACTATTACAAATGTCAATAGTGATTTTTAGGTTTCGTCTGAGACAGGGCGCATGCGATGTCTGCAAAATCTTTTGTTTAAAAAAAAAAGCTTTAAAGGGGCTTAGTGCCCACCCACCTACAAAAATCTTTCTGAAAATCCTGGCAAATTGTTTGACTTCGCCTGTCAGGAGAGTGGTGGGCAAAGCTATATTTTTTCCCCAGGGCAGAAATTGGCGTTCTTGACTTATTTTATAATTGAAGCAATCTCTTATTTAATTGAAGAAAAAGAAAAACACCAGGATTAATAGTATGTTTGGATGCAGAGAATGAGTTTGACAAAGTAAACTGGGATTTCTCAAGAAAATACATTTACAGTCCTAGAGCATCAGGGCAATATCGCAACCATGCACTGGAAAATGAATGCCAAACTTGGGTAGGCAATGGTTGTCAGCGGAATGACCAGCCTGGGTTCTCCATTGTCACCTTTACTGTTTGTATTATGTGTACGATACACAGAGAAAGCACAATATGGAGCTATCTTCGGGAGGGGGGGGGGGGTGCAAAATTCAGTTGAACATGGATGATGTAGTACTATATCTGAAACCTGGGCTAGACAACCCTGAGAGGACATTTAATATTATCCATACAGTTTCAATAGTGTTGGGTTGCAAAGTAAATCATTAAAAAGTGTAAGTACTTTTTTGCCTCCAGGAACTTTAAATTTCCAGCACCACTTGGCAGTATTCAGAATAATAAGTAAGATATTTAGCAATTCATACCACAGATGATATCACAACATTTTGCTGATTACACTATATTGAAAATATTTGAAGCCAATCACAAATATGGGACCAAAGGATGTTCTTGCTTGTCAGTCATATTAATCTAATTAAGATGATTCTTCTACTTCAATAAATAATTTTATCTCAAACAATGCCTTGCAGTTTAGCTAATATATTGTTCACTGAGCTGATTGGTGCAAGTACCAGATTTATATGGTCCAGCAAAAAGGACAAGGTGAGTCTGAGAAAGCTTGGCTGCACAACTTTTTTCATAGTGGTTTGCCCCTACCAGCTGTTAAGAAATGTTTACATAGTGGCATAGCTGGGCTATGCTAAATGACTAATGGAAATTAAGTCGATAAGGGACATGGATAGTAGTCTCTTAGAAGCTATGTTAGAACAGGATGGAACAAAAGGCTATCTCTCCATTTAAAAAAAATGTAATAAAACATTTTATAAAATTACATATAACTATATACAAATATATGAGAACATTGCTTAATTGTTAAAAAATTCCATAGCTCCATGAATTAACTCAAATATGGGATAACCCAGATATGAATACAGAATTCAGAGAAGGAAGTGCAAAATGGCTCGAAAAAGGCATTACTAAATTGGGAGACATAATGCCAGGCCTGATTTGAAGCCCTTTAGCAAATACAAGAACAATTCAATCTGCTCCCTAGAGGTACCTTTGTAAATATCTTCAACTAAGAGACTGGTTGTGAAAAAATAAGCACACATATGGTAGTATTAGCCAAATGGGTCAATTGAATTGTGCAAAAAGGAGCAAATATCCTTGGTGTATAAAACCCTGATTGAAGAAAAAGTGTCATTCCACGAGATTAAATAGAAACGGTCTACAGTCAGGCTAGAACCTACAAATAGAGTCAAGTCAAGGCTGCAAGAAAATACGCAGTCTAATTCGAGACTGAAAATATCAACATTTATCATATTTCAAGTTGTGCAAGCTTTTCTATATGCCAGCTAGTCATGGTCTGATGAATAAACACATAGAGGTTGAAAAGATAATACTGTTAATGCTTCACCCTAGGAACTATTAATCAAAGTGTAATTTATCTTGGAGCTCTCGTTCCAAGAATTCCTAATCTGGAATCAGCAGGCTTGAATGACATAGCCAGCTGGAAAGAGTTATTATGCAATATGCAATAGATTTAATCATCCTTATTTAATTAATTAAGAATGTTTTGAACTTATTGTTTTGTAGACTTTGTAATTAAACAACAATGCATGTATAGAAAAAGCCATAGCTGATGATTGCCAGGGGAATTTTCAGTATTGTGTAAAATTAATTTATAGTATGAATCTGCATTGTTTCGGTGTTTGTGTACACCCTTGACACAATGAAAGGAATTGACAGAAAGACGTATAGAAAGTTTAATTAATCTCAGCCATTGGTAATTATTCAAGCCACATGGTAGTCCATCGTATTATTTGCTCAATGTACAATTTTAGACCGGGACAGCCACATGCAAATCAGGCCCAGCCTTGCTTTTATTGAAGGGTCATGTCAAACTGCCAGGCCTTTACATCCTGACAGAAACACAAGCAGTTCCAGGTAGTTTTTGGGCTTGCTGTCCCTCATCAGTGAGGTGTAGTTTGAGACCTATAACAAAGCACAGGGCCCATATCTGGGAATACTCATCTCATTTAGAAAAGCAGAAAAGCAATGGGTAAAATTCTTGAATTAAACTCTTTCCACTCCATCTTTTTTGCCAACTGTGCCACACAAGATATGCAAATATAGCTGGTTTCTGTGGGCAGAAAAGGAAGTTTCAATTGTAGAAACATAGGTCAATGCATGGCTGTCCAAAACTGCCCTGATTTCAAGGAACGGAAATACATGCACTATTTACAGAACGGAGTATTTCGTTTCAGTGGGAGATGAAGGGTGATGAAAGCAATTTTCCGACTTCCTGTTACTTTTGCTCCCTGCGGACCGGATTTACTAAGCCCTTGCGTTGCGATTGCGTCACACAGGCAACGCCAGAGCTTAAGTGATATGTTACTAAGTCACGCAAAGCCACCTTGCATGGCTCAGTAAATCCAGAGTAATGAAATGCTACGCAAATCGCTGCCTTGTGTTACTCTGGGTTGGGAAGGCTTTCCAAGGATGCAGACTGAACGTTCCCATTCATCCACTAATGGATTTTGGCACATTCCCAGATTTACTAAGGGTAATTAACCTGGGCATGCGTCATAATGCTATGCCATCCCAGCAAAGGTGTAACGAGGAGAAATATGTTTATTTCATGCCTCTGAGGAAAAACCACCCTGCCTGTTGAGCCGGCACCCTTGCACTATGGTGCAAGGGTGACTGCGTAGGCTCTAGGCAGCACTCAGTGTGGCAGTGCAGAGAGAGAGCAGGAATGCACCATATCTTAGTAAATATGGAGCATGCCTGCTCTGTCCATTTGATGTAACACACCAAATTATCTTCCTGCGTTGCGTCAAATGATTGTGAAACTGGCCTTCAGTGGGGGTGTGACTGTCTGAGATAAAGTTTATAAGAAGAGACAAAGTCAACCCTGTAGAAGAGGGAACATAATCTGCATAGTTATTTATTGTTCACAGAGCACTCATTCATTGGTCTTGGTACTACTAAAGAGACGTAACTAACCACAAGTACTGGTAAAATAGCATAAAAGCAAACTTTTAGCAAAATAAAAATAAACATTTTAAGAGCACAACTGTATCTTCAAGGTCCTCCTAAAAGCAAAGCGGCCAGATGCTACGCTTATGCACAGCATGTGCCATCCAGCACAAAGAATCTAAGGTCCTGAATCCCCTCCCTACTAACTAAGTTCATCTGAAGGACTTCCAACAGAAGCTGGGAATTAGACCAGAGAACTCTAGTGGTGCAGGACTTGTCTTGCAAACCTGACAGTTCCAAGCCATAGGAAAACATGTGCATTGTGCACGGGACCTTCACGCATGCCTTCTGCTTCATGGGCAACCAGTCTAGCTGTCTTCTTGCAGCAGAGACAAGATCCCTCTTTTTCAGGTCGCATATTTTAACACCGCTAAATTTTGGACATGCTACAAATTGGTGAGAGCAGCTATATGGAGGATATGTATAGACTATTGCAATAGCCTATAGGCGACAGCACCCAAGTGGAAAGAACCCTTGAGGAAAGCTCTTACTATAGAAATACCTTTATGTTCACATGCAGCCACAGAAGCAAGACGAAGAGACCAAATGCATCTGCACAATGGGGGCAGGTTTTTCATCAAGCAGCATGCCCAGAGAATTTACACCCTCTGAGTTGCAATGGGAAAATCAAGCATTTTTTATGCCCAGGAGGCAAACACTGGGATTTTGAAGCACGCCTGGAGCATTCTGGTCTAAACAAGCAATCAGATAAGTGCTTTCAGCGTAAGACACTAGCAGTGGCAATAGGATCTGATAAGCAGAGCTAAGGGTTGAACATAGATATCAACAAACACGTTTTGTAGAGTACCACACTGCATCTGAAAGCCGTCAGACTGAAAAGCGTGTAAGGACTGGGCCTGAGGATGACTCTTCAAGAAGGAGAACTCCAGTTATCACTATCACCCTGATTATAGAACAAAGCACCCCCCCCCGAATTATTTTTACAGGCATAGGGACGGGGGGAGGGGGGGGGACAAAGGGAGAAAGACAACACCAAGCAGTACAAGAGGTCCCACAAGCCAGTTTAGTATTCCCAGAAGGAAGAGGAAAACACGCAGATTACACTCTAACATTTTACATTTGTCATCATTTCTACTTTTTATTTGTATTACATATCATACTTTCTTAAATCTTTTGATACAGCTTATATTTCATTATTTGTATATGATCATTGTCACATAAAGTACAAATTTACATAAATTAACATACATCATTTATCACAAATTCCATCTATTGTAGAAAAACCACTAGTTATCACTTTAGAAAAAATCCTTTCTGCTCCATTCATCCCTTCTTTTCCACTCTCGTTTCTATAACATCACTCATACCACATACCACACAGACCACAACCTCCAGTGCGGAAGAATTGCCCACTCCGAAAGAGTCTGGTCTTCTCTCTCCTTCCAATATGGTGTCACCGAACTGGGTACAACAGCAGTTAATGCACGTTTCAGTGGATTTACGTTGACTTTACCAACTTCTGCAGGACCATAACACAGTTATCTACGTAGAAAACCAGTGGGACAAACAGGATTTTTTTTTTTTTTAGCACTAATCGAAAGATTTAATCACAGGAAATTGTACCGGGTGATGTGCAGTCACAGCCTACTATAGCGGGCACAGTCCCAAATGAGAATACTTGTCCCAGCATTTTTTGCGTACTGGCCTCAATTGTACCAGGTATAAATGGGAGTACGTTTGACAGCGGTTTCCATTTGAAGCTCATTCTGTGCCTTTTTGTGCTTACAACCTCAACTGCTCAGGGCTCGTCTCCAATGGTCCTCGTCCCACCGGGACCACCCCCGCGGTATTGGACGAATCTCAGTTCCATCCACAGCTGCCTCCGGCTTCAATCTGGAATTAACAAACCGAGCTTTCTCTTAGGACTCATTCCTTTTGTGAATACTTAAACAGGCTGGTGGGACCTCTTGAACTGGTTGATCACTATCACCCTGAGCCTACTCATGATGAGAATGGTGTAAATATTGGTATCAAATGTGGGGGAGAGCTCTGACACAGACACCCACATGCCTCTCTAGCACTGGACAAATCCTAGGGCACGATGAGGGTTGACGGTCATACTAGCAGTATTAATTAGGTCTTCCAGCTGCAACCCACCAGCTTCACTGAATCCAAAACCAAGAGAGCATTGCATACAATGTTCTAGCGGATTAGACTCAGACATGGACTCAAAGACAAGGATTAGTAGGAAAATGCAGATTCACCCACAGCTAAACACACACATCCTGTGAAATGGGCTAATTAGTTCTAATCAATGTATATACAATAGTAGAATTTTTAAGGCCAAAATGGGCGCACGCTCCTTTAGATACCTCGCAGCAAAAGCCTGGAACTCACTACCAATGGAACAATGTGAATCCATATTTCGCAAATTACTGAAGACCTGGCTGTTCTCAGCCAATGATTAAAATACAATCTAAGGGTCAAGTATACAAAGGTCGTCTATCTTTCCCTACTAAGAACCGTTTTAGAGAGGGGACACACCGGTGGTGTAACCATATGCTCTACAAATGGCAAACTAAACTAAACTAAACTATAGATATGTCATTCAACATATATTGATAACAGTCTTGTCTCCTCCAGAACCTGTGAATTGGTTGTCCTAGAGGAGGCAGAGAGCTTGGTTCAGTGAGAGTGTCCAAAAACCTGCAGAGGAACTAAAGGCAAGAGATCCAACACAATACAAGTACAATGTTGCTGATCAAAAAGGGTCGTGAGAAACCAACAAATGTGCAGCAAGGCAGGTCCGGTGCGAACTAATGCAAGAGGTGGAGAGTCCAACAAGATGCAAGTTTACCAAGCAATGCATTTGTGCATCCTTCTACCTCCTACAGTGACTCTGCCTAGAGTGACCAAGAGGAGGAAGTGATGTAATTACCTGTTGAGATGGGTGCCATCTTGGGTTGGGTACTACTATGGAATGTGGTGATAGTCAGCTATTCTCCTAGAAAGCCCCACCATCTCGGAAAGGGAAGCAAGTAAACCATTAGTGCCCAATATCTCACTATATTCTGGTTGCCATAGCCTCCAATTTCTCTTGTGTCCTTCTCTTAATGGAAACCGCCAACCTTTCCTGACGGCTGCCATGATGTGTGGACCCCTCACCTGTCTGCAAGTTTTGACTTTGGCACATGATCAAAAGTTGGAGGTGGTGATCGTACTTATTCAGAGAGCATGAAGAACTGGTTCTTGCTGCCGGTGGGTAGGCTGTCTGCTGACACACAGGCTTGGGGTGTTCACTTCCCAGGCCAATATTTAGAGGGAGATTTCAGGGGGAAGCCCATGTACCACCTGTCTGCCAGAACTTGGATCAACTCCAGGGAGATGCAGTTCACTGTGCGGTGAGCGGGAGGACCCGGACTCCCATCTATAAAAACAGCCCCATGAACAACCGAATGCACCGGTCTAGGGGCAGAAGGCAGCCAATGTGTTCATTTGCTGTTTTGAAGCGTGCACTCTCTGGTGTGCGTGGTCTGGTTGTGTATATCATAAATGTGTATCACTTGTAGTTGTGTGTGCAATGTGCATAAGGTATAAATCAAATGGGCAAGTGTTTCATGAATTGTATTTGTTTCTGTGTATCTAGTGTGTGAACGCCTTATTTGTGCATTGTGTGCATGTTGTAGATGTTATGGGTTTCTATATGTGATTTGATATGCCTGGAGTGTATTACATATGTTTTGTGTGCATTGGGCGTGTTTGTACTTTACGTGAACTGTGATTTTCTGTTAGGTGAAATGGGGTTCTGTATGTGTTGTGCATGAAGTGTGAGGCTGGTGTGTGTGTATTATGTATTGTATGCATTTGGTGTGTATCTGGTGTGTTATGTTATGTGTCTATAATATAAATTGTGCGTATGGTGCCTGTAAATCCGATGGAACAGGGCTCAGGGGAAGTCCTGTGATGTACATGATATGTGACTCTGGAATGTGTGCATGTGTTTAGTGCATAACATATGTTGGCACACATCTAGTCTGTGCGTCTTGGTTGTATATATTGTGCGTATCAGGTGGAATTGGGGTTCTTGTGCACGGTTCAGCTTTCTTCTGAGGCTGCTTGTGCATGTGTGGTGTGCACGCTCAGCACGTATTATGTACGAATGCGGGGGGGTCGTTAGTGTTGTACATTAAAAAAAACAATGTCTTCGTGTGCTCCATTTTCTATAAAGCAATTGGAAGCATTTGATTGGAAATGAGTATTCCCCCTGCACACCAGTATAGCAGCTGCCATCTTTATGTGGTCCGGGAACCGCGCCAACCCTCTTAAAAACAAGCGTTTCCGGCATGTTCCTTTGACATTCGGCAGCGCCGCATGAGTACACTGCTTTGAATTGCGGGTCCCGGTACTCGTGGCGGCCCCAGAGTGAGGAGTAAACTGCTGCGGTCGGTCCACGTTACGAAGAGATAACGGGGGTGGGTGGCAGTGCAAGGTTCGTTGTGGGTGGCGACGCAGGGGGGGCTTCCGTTCACCTGGTCTATAGCAGCCTCCCCAGCGTGCGATTACAGAAATCGATCAGCTCCCCCTATATTTTTCTCATATCCACAAAATGCCTCCTATGAGAGGATAGGGAGAGGGGAGACGATGTGGTCCGTGGGCTGCGCTGCCGCCTCTGGTGCAGGAAACCAGGGTTCGAGCCTCGGGGTCGCGTCCACATCCTGTGATTCTGGACAAATCACTTAATCTCCCCAGTGCCTGAATGTGTAATGTAAATACGGTGCTATGTAAAGCGCTCTAATACCTTCGGGTCGAGTTCCAGCTATATAAATATGCAACAAAAAAAAAATATACACACTGACACCCCAGGGTGCATTGCCCCCTTTCCCCCATGCCCGCCTTGCTTTCTCTCGCTCTCTTCTCTCACATTTTTCGCGCCTACCCCCTCCTTGTGCTGAACATTTTCTTCTCCCTCTAAACTCTCTATCTCCCGCTCCATTTATTTTGCCACCACACACTCTCCCCTCACTCTCTGAATATCTTCTCTGTCTCTCTTTCTTTCTCCATCTCTGTCTAACCCCTCTGAGGTTTCAGTGATAAATTCACTAAAGATTGCCAAAGCTAATAGAACTGTCTTTTATGTGCTAACACGTACCAACCGAGGCATGCCCATATGTTGTTTGCCTGTGTCAGCACATTAAAGTTAAAGCATTTTAAGTTTGTATGAAAATAATTTGTCAGTAGGAGCTTCCCAGCTGACTTGCAGGAAGCTGCCCTTGGAGGTCTCCATCTTTGGGATCTGCTCCTAACAGAATGTCATCTTACAGGTGTTTCAACCTCTATGAAACATTACTAAATATGGTTAAATAGCCTGAAATACTGGGCCACGTGCTTTAAAAAAATGCAAGATGGGGTAGATGGTTCCTCGATGTGGGCCAGGCACAAAAACCTTTTCCTACAAGAAGTTTTAGTTGCATCTTATTTCAGGCTTGGGTGTGATTTACTCGTGTATCTTCAAGAGTAAGTCATGCTTACTCATGGGGAAAATCTTCATGAACCATAATTTCTTTTCTGTGAATGTCTTACTTCTGTAAATTTGTGAGTGAGGAACACCTCATGTCAATTAATCATCCATTCACCGAAAAGCTTTGTTAATTGAGCCCTGAATTATTAATATTATTCATAGTATTTATTGTGTAGGTGCTTATGAATTGAACACCTCAAAAACTTCAGTGCCATTTGCTGCTTAATAGTTGCTGTTGCCCAATTTATTAAAACTCATTTTTATCAACCTCAGAAGGATGAATGGCAGAACGTAACCTGCTGCAATTACCACTGTGTAGTTATAGTTAGGACCGAGATTCCTTAGGAAATATATTCTTTGGTTGCTAATTACTTTGGCGCCGTTTGCTGTATCTTCACTAAACTTTCCATAAAAAAGGTTAAGCCAACTCATCTCCTTTGTGAACGTTTTCATGTTGGTCCCTGAAGCAGGGGCTGAGAAGAAAGGAAGAGTCCAAAACACATTTTTTCATTGCAATTTCCCATATGAAAAACGAATAGCACTACAGCCAAAACAGCTGAATGGAACTACACCAAATTTGGCAGAAAGATAGATCTTTACCCAGCAAGCGTGCTTTCTGTGATTTGATGTAAATCTATTATGTAGTTTTTGAGAAATTAAGGTCAAAATGTATGTATACATAGCGATGCAGTACATAGAGCTGAAAACACACGGTGTGATTAGCTGGTCACAACATGAAGAGATTGTTGCGACTGCCATTCTATAACTCGGGAACTCAGTCCCTGTGTTGTAGGAAATAAATAAATATAAGGACTAAGCCGGCGGGGTAGGGGTGCCTCCAGGTGAGACACACCCCTTGGGGGCAAATTAAAACGTTTTTTTTTCACTGTACCGCAGTACTTTGGTACTATCAAAACGCTAAGCACGGCCCCATGTAATTTTGCAGTAGTATCGTTATACCACTGTGACGTGAAAAAAAAAAGGCCTGCCCATGGGACGCCGCAAGACCATGGGGATTGGCCAGCAATGGGGTCTTGGCCGCTTGCCGCCATCCCTGGCTGTCTGCGAAGGGTCGGCACAGTATCTGGCTACAGGCCAGGCCCTGCATCCAAACCTATGCTGCACACGGCACAGGATAGGCCTAGTTACGTATGATATTAAAATATTACTTTACATTTTTAAAAAACTAGGACTTCACTGAAAGATACAAAGGTTACAGTGACATTATAGTTATGTATGATTATACTATCTTACTTTAATTTTTTTTTTTTTTTAAACATAGAAATTCACTAAAAAAACAAAGGTTACTTTAACATTATATCTAGGTGAAAATGTAATTTAAAACATTACATTTTAAACCCAAGAAACAATGAAATTCACCAGTTATAGTTATCTGAAATAACTCTCACACGCACTCTCACTGTCCCCATGGAATTTAAGATGGTAATCATCCGGAACAATGAAGCCACATGCGTGGTTAAGGCAAATGCGCTTTAATGTTCGGAATGGGCGAGGAAAGAGGAGCGTCGGGAAGCAGACACGGAAAGGTGAGCGGGTCTGGGGGGTGTGTGTGGTAGTTTTATGGGGTGGTGGGGGTTCGAGATAGTTTTAAGGGATGGTGGGGTTTAGGGGTAGTTTCATGGGGTGGTGAGGGTTTGAGGTAGTTTTAAGGGATGGTGGGGGTTCAGGGTATTTTACAGGGGTGGGGGGTTTGGGTTAGTTTCATGGGGTGGGGGTTCAGGTTAGTTTTTAGTGGTGGGGGTTTGTGGTAGTTTTATGGGGTGGTGGGAGTTTGGGGTAGTTTTAAGGGATGGTGGGGGTTCAGGGTTGTTTTCAGGGGTGGGGGTTTGGGGTAGTTTTTAGGGATGGGGGTTTGGGGTAGTTTACAGGGGTGGAGGGTGGATCGGGGTAGTTTTCAGGGGTGGTGGGGGTTCTGGGTAGTTTTCAGGGGTTGGGGGTTCAGGGTTGTTGTTATGGGTGGGGTTCAGGGTAGTTTTTAGGGTTGGGGGTCCGGGTATTTTTTAAGGGGTTGTTTTTAGGGCTCAGGGAGGGTGGTGGGTAGTTTTTAGGGATTAGGGGAAGGCGGGTCATTTTTTTAGGGCTGAGGGGGAAGAGGGTGGTAAACTTAGCCACACATACCCCTTTACCATTCATGGCATTACCACGAAAAATCGTGGTAAAGGAATGTGTGGCAAAGCAATGCAGAGCGTGTTGTTTAGGTATGAAGGGTTGAGGAACTCGTTCTTACGTCATTGTTAGACCTGGCACCATTGGTGTGGGTCTCCCCTGCATTTTTGCCTTTGCCTCCTGTGTTTTTGCTGTGTGTTGGACTCCGTTTTGCTGGTCTAGATGCTTTGGGCACTTTGCCACTGCTGCTTAGTGCCAAAGTGCAAGTGCTCCCTTTGTAAATTGTTGTTATGGATTATTGATTCCATGATTGGCATATTTGATTTACTTGTCAGACCCTAGTATAGTACGCTGTGTGTGCACAGGGCCTGTAAATCAAATGCTGCTAGTGGGCTGCTGCACTGATTGTGCTATCCACAGAAGCAGCCTGTTAAATGTAACTCTGGCCTGCCATTGCAGAGCCTGTGAGCAGTCTGGGACTGCCATGTCAACTTGGCAAGTGCACACATTTGCCAGCCCCTAAAACTTCCCTTTTCTACATATTAGTCACTTCTAAGGTAGGCCCAAGGTACCCCTGTGGGTAGGGTGCATTGTATGTGAAAGGTAGGACAAGCCCTTATGTGTGTGGCATGTCCTGATAGTGAAATACTGCCAATTTCGTTTTTCACTATTGCAAGGCTACCTGTTCCCATAGGACAGAATGGGGAGTTTGTTTATAACATCTTATAAACATAACTGGCCCTGGGAACAAGGTAGAAAAATAAAGTTTAGTATGCCTGCACTCAGAATGTTAAAGTGCATCTTTTAGTGAGGGTGATTTTAAGGTCTCGCCTAGCTATCGCATTTACACAATTGCTATGCGAGACTCTAGTAAGAGGGGCATTTCAAAGTGCTCCCAAAAGTGGATTGCATGGCGAGCACGCGCACAATCACGTGCATCGTGCCGCCATGCAATCCGTTTGGGGAAGCGCTTCAACCCACTGGCGCATGCACGTGTAGCCACAGCCTCGGCATCATACTTCAAAGGGTCCGCTCCCCCGCCTGGAATGCACTCCCCCGCCCCCGCCACAGCATGCCGAGAGATTGTTTCCTCATGGCGCCTCTCACAACTGTCCCTCCCCCACCACAGGGCTAGTCTCACGGACGCATTGCCATCCATCGATTTCACTTTCATGCCCGTGTTCTCTTTGCCTTTCAGCACACAGCCCGCCCTCCCCCCTCCGTGTTTTCTTGCAGCTTTGCCCAGATCTGAGTCTCAAACAACCAAAATAATAAGTTTGCCCTGCACGCTTTCTGCGCTTACAAAGTTAACATATGCCGCGCTCATTCCCTTTTCATCCTTCTAAGGTCGATAACATTAGCTCCAATAATTCTGCGTCTAAGGATTTAAATAACCATATCTTTTCTTGCAACTTTAGGCACTTCACACACACAGCCCCACTGCTCACACACACAGGCATCAAGGCAGCAACAGAATGCTCTGAGCCCCACCAGTGTTTGCCACACACACATGCCTCTCGCATCTCGTGTTTTCTTCCAGCTTTGGCCCGTGTTCTCTTTGCCTTTCAGCACTCAGCTTCCCCGTAACCACCATTTAACTAACATCCTGCCACACTCATTCCATTTTCATCCTCGCTTTCACTTTCATGCCCGTGTTCTCTTTGCCTTTCAGCACACAGCTTCTCCGTAGCCACCATTTAACGACCATCCTGCCACACTCATTCCATTTGCATCCTCGCTTTCACTTTCATGCCCGTGTTCTCTTTGCCTTTCAGCACACAGCTTCTCCGTAGCCACCATTTAACGACCATCCTGCCGTAAACACCATTTAACTACCATCCTTTTAGTTAAAATAAAAGAATTGCCTCTAAGGGTTTAAGGAACCATAGAAATACAAGGCAAGGCAGCAACAGAACGCTCTGAGCCCCACCAGTGTTTGCCACACACACATGCCTCTCGCCTATCTCTCCCCCGCCCTCCCCCCTCCGTGTTTTCTTGCAGCTTTGCCCAGATCTGAGTCTCAAACAACCAAAATAATAAGTTTGCCCTGCACGCTTTCTGCGCTTACAAAGTTAACATATGCCGCGCTCATTCCCTTTTCATCCTTCTAAGGTCGATAACATTAGCTCCATTAATTCTGCGTCTAAGGATTTAAATAACCATATGTTTTCTTGCAACTTTCTTGGATTTTAGGCGCAATTAAATACACTAAACATAATCTTCACAAGAGTTATTATCAAAAGTTCAAACGATTGCCATTATAATTTACATTAACTTTTATTTAAGTATTCATTATTTGCAAAAATTAAAAGCCATTGTTATTTGTAATATCAATACATCTAAGTCACGTAAATACAACACATATTGCATTACAAATGCTATAGGTGTCACATTTGCAACAGTTAAATCTATTGACATTGTACATGAGAAAGCTAGTAATTTCAATATTTTCAATACCAACACATAAATAAAAAATTAGTCAATTTACAATACAAAAAGCTCAAACTTTCCTAATGCGAGACCTATTGCATTGCAAATGCTTGTTACATTCTGTGTTTGAAAATACCACTTTTAGAAAGTGGATATTTTCTTGCCTATCCATCCAGTGGGCCTCTGCTAAGTTTGTGTTTTGCAGGTCTGGCTTTTGGATGACAGGGGTTGGACAGGGGCAGCAGCTCCAGAAGTCTGATAAGTCAGGCCTGGGCTGAATAGACCTGGGCTGCATTTAGAGTAGGGGAGGAGATTTCCTTTCACCTGAATGGGCCTGGTCTGCCTTCAACAATGCTGTCTTCACCTCTTGCTAAGAAGCTGCACCAGTGAGGACAGAACTGGTTTTGGCTGGGTACAGACACTCTCTGGTTTCAGTGAACAAAGAATTTGTGTGTATAAAAGGATGGGCCCAGACTTTTAGATCACTTCTGGGAAATCAAGAGGAACTTCTGCCATGGAGAAGAGGAGGAATACTACCCCTGTGCTGTTTCCTGTCTGGGGTTGGCCTGCATTGGCTGCTTGCTGCTAAGGAAAGGGGAAAATGGACTTTGCTGTTTGCTTTGTCACCTGCTTGAAGAAAAGATCTCCAAGGGCTTGAAACTGAGCTTGCCTCCTGTTCTGAAGTCTCAGGGACGCAAAGACTTCACCACAGGCTCCCCTGAACTTCCTTGCTGGGAATTCCAACCTGCAAAGAGGAGCCTGCTGCTGATTAGGACCTCTAGAGACTGTTTGTCGCTTGGAGCTGGGATATCGACGCAACATTGAAGAAGCGTGTCGCATCCGCACCGGTTTCCGACGCATCGCCGAAGAAACCGTCGTAGCGCCTGCTGCGGCTCCAGGAATCGCTGCACGACACATCGAGTGCAACGATCTCCGAAGTCTGAGATCACCGAACCGATCCCGATGCAAGCCTGCTGTGTGGCTGCACGAAACCACGCATCATACCGTATGGATGCATCGCATCGAGGGCCAATACTGTTGCATCGTTAGGGGATGCAGTAAGAAACCGACACATCACCTCCTCTCCAGTAAGGAACCGACGCATCACCTCCCCTGCGCTGCAGTAAGGAACCGACGCATCACCTCCCCCGAAGCAAGGAACCGACGCATCACCTTCCCTGCGTGTAAGGAACTGACGCATCACCTTCCTTGCGGCCACTTTGTGATAAAAGTGTCGCATTTATAACTTGCATTGAACTGAACTATTTCTACAATGTGAAAGCCCTATTTTTAATACTGTATTGTGGATTTTTGTCATTTGGTCTTGTTTTTGTTTAGATAAAGACTACCTATTTTTCTAAACTGGTGTGGTGTCCATTTGTAGTGTTTTCACTGTATTACTGTATGTGTTCATAAATGCTTTACACACTGCCTCTGAGATAAGCCTGTCTGCTCATGCCAAGCTACCAAGGGAGTGAGCAGGGGTTATTTTAGGAGTGCATCCCCCTTACCCTAACTCGAAGCAAGGGTCCCTATTTGGACAAAGGTACCTACCTCTGCCAACTAGAGACCCCTATTTCTAACAGTTATACAACTATCTAAGATTTAATAGTGTGTCTGAGCTCACATTCCAATTTCAGCTAGATTTTGATCCACACTTCCCCAAAGTGGAAAAATAATCTCCTTGCTGAGATCTTTCAGGCAGTGGCATTCTATAAATTAAAAATTGACTCCTTTACCAAACAGCCTGCTGATCATTCTGCAAGTTTCATTGCAGGCTAAAGACCAAGTTGTCTCATGAAACTACAAGATTCCCTTTCAAAACATCATGTATGCATGCCTTATCTCTTTAGTTATGTCCTGGGATATGTGTGGGTTAATAGATCCTGTACCATGAACGCAAGCATACGTTCAATTCTGTAATTGAGCCATACCTAGATTATCTGCTGATACGGGTGCATACTATGGTCTTCAAGGGGTTTCTGATTAATGACTGTTTACCAAACACAGGACTCAGCCCAATGGTTTCAAGAATGAAATTGAGCTCCACGATGTGACTGATTTCAATGCAGGTCATAGACATTGTAGGAAATTGGCTTACTTGTAGGGGTGGGCGGTAAACTTTTGTCGAGTTTGTGGAGTTTTGCCACTCCGCGCTCCACTTGGGGCCCTGAATTGGGCAAAAAACTCTGCCAACTGCCGGCAGAGTGGAGTTTACAGGTTAGGTGGGCTGCTGCAGTTAAATGAGTAAATAAACGTATGCCTGTAGCAGGACACATTGTACCTGTGCAGAGCTAATACTCACTACTCAGTCCCTGGCCCATACCGTGCTGCACATAGGGAGGTTTTGGTTCTGGTGAGATGGGAGCAGGTGTTATAGGGAGGTTGCTCTGGGTCCTTTAATACTCAGACCTCCTCCTATTTCTGAGTGAGTGTCAGAGCCTCTCTCACCACAGCTCAGACCCAGCCCTCCTCCGTAGAATCCCCTGTGAAAAGTGCATGCTCCCACAGCCGGGTGAGAGCTGAAGTGCCTGCGTGCCGCAGCTGGTCATAAGTGGAGGAGCCCATGCTCTGGGATTTCATTTCACCTATTGTTGGAAGTGTGAAATTTGGGGAACCTTGCTGAAGGATTGCATGGTCTCCTGCTTTTGTGTCCATGCTCGGCCTCATTTCCAGGGCGATCCATGCCTCGTTCTGGCAGACACAGCAGCAGTGAGTGGTGCCTCTTTATCTCGAACCTCACTTTCATCTTGGCCCTTCATTCAAGCCTTGTTTTGGGGAAAGTCTTCTATAGCAGTGATCTAGGCTTCGTGCAAACTCGGAGGATTCTTTTCAAAGCCACCAAGGAGGACGGTGACAGCAAGAGTCTGATCAGAGCGTCCCCAGACAAGGATCAAAGGTATACGTTCAAAATTAAGTGTTTTGCCAGGAAAAGGTCAGAGTAAGGGATGTTCTGTGCTGTGTGCACAGATATACACTGAAGAATGTGTGCTAAGTCCGCTCTCACACCACGTCTCATAGCTGTTGCACACCCAGGAGCTGTAGAAACTTTCAAAAGTCTTTATAACAGCCAGCCCAGAAATGGCTCACAGATTCCTGGTACAAAATATACCATGGGTGCAGAACAAAGTATGCATTACCCCCCCCCCCCTGTGAAGCAACCTGTGGAGAGATGCCACACCTGGGTCATGCTCTGGAATAAGGTGAGTCCTGTTTAAACAGCCCATACCCACCACTGTAGCTCCTTGGACTCCGAGAGAAAAACAAGCTCCAAACATTGACAACAGCAACTCCTACACGAGGAAAGACATACCAGAGCCAGCCACATAAAATAACTCCTCCCACTCGCTGAACTCCGCGGAATTTGGTGTTTTTTTGGTTACTCTGCAGAATTCTGCATTGTGAGAATCCGCGAGCTCTGCCCAGGCCTAGTTATTGGTTGTGGGGGCGGGGGACGCAACTCAAGCAGCAACCACAATTCATGTCGGGGTGAAACACAAGCAAACCCCAAATTAACCTGTGCTTAACCCTCTGATAGCTTGGCACAAAAGCAGTGAGGCTTAACTTAGAGGCCGTGTGTAAAGTATTCATGCAGCACACAAATAGTAATAAAGTGAAAAAACAATACAAGAAAAATTGCACACCAATTTAGAAAATAGAGTAAAATTGGTTACATTTCTTGACACCAAAACAACAAAAATCCAATTAGTACAACCAAAGGTATGCAATTTTAAAGATTTAGGTCAAAGTAGAGCATAAAAGCACAAAGCGCCATTGGTGGTTATCTAGTTGCACATGCCAAGGACAAAGCCACAAGTTCAGGTCAACCACAAAGGAGCTGTGGGCTGGATACCCACATTTGAGATGCGTCTCGCAGCGGCGGTTCCAAGGTGGTGAGGCTGCCATACGAGGTCCTGCATCGGAGATGTGTTATGCACGGGCTATTCCAATGAGCTGCAGGGCTGTAATGCGAGGTCCCGCATCAGGGATGCTTTGCACAGTGTTGGTTCCCATGCGGAGCTGCAATGAGCTGTCTCATGCTGCATCAGTTCTGCTGAAAATCCAGGCCTGGAGGGGCACTAGTTGGGATGGATAGGACTCACACCAGGCAGAGTTCAAGTGTAGGGTTCACAATGGTTGGAGCCTTTTCTGATCAGGAGGCCAGCCAACTAGCCCTCGGAGTCACTTTGGTGGTCCTGGGTTCAAGATGCAGGTCCAGTCCTTCTCCCTCAGGCAGCAGAACAGCAGGGCAGCAAAGCAGTCCTTCATGCAGCAGAGCAGTACAGCAGTTTTCATGAATCTTCCACAGGTCCAGAAGTGTTCTGAAGTATTGGGTCTGAGGGTCCACTATTTCTACCTGGTGCCCCATTTGAAATGGGAAAAACATCTAGAGTCCTTCCCATGCAGAGGTGTCTGGAATTTCCTGCATCCCTGCCCTGCCACCAGCTTGACTGGGGGCACAAATAAGTAGGGTGAAACCCTTTGTGAGTCTACTGAGGCAGAGTCTTTGTGATGTGCAAGTGTGGTAGGTGACAGCTCCGCCCCCTATCAAGTCAGAGATGGCCCATCCTGCCAATATCTATTCCCCCCTTTGTTTTACTGTCTGGGAGTAATGTACAAATAATAACTACCAGCAGCACCTCGTCATGTAACCCAGGATACAGGCTGCAGGCACCAAATGGCTAGCACAAGAAAAATCCTTCTTTCTAAAAGTGGCATTCTAAGAACTGTGACTTAAAATCCGAATTTAACACTAAAGACAATTTCTCAGACATCAAACTTGACTTTCCTACTTGCCACCAATCAAAAGTTATCAGTTATTAAATGTAATAAGATAACCCAATATTATCCTATGGGAGAGGTAGGCCTTGCAATAGTGAAAAACGAATTAGAGAGTTTTTCATTACCAGGCCATGTAAAACTTAAACATACATGTCCAACATATTAAATACACTGCACCCTACCCTATGGGCTGTTTAAGGCATATCCTTGGGGTGACATATGTATTAAAAAGGAAGGTTTATCCCTGGTGAAAGGTTTATTTGGCCATGTCGAAATGACAGTTTAAAACTGCACACACAGGCTGCAGTGGCAGAACCTATGGTATATTTAAAGGGCTACTTAAGGGGGCGGCACAATGAGTGCTGCAGGACCACTAGTAGCATTTAATTTACAGACCTAGGGTGCATGTAATACCACTTTACTATGGACTTACAAGTACATTAAATGTGCCAATTGGGTGTAAGCCGTATTTAAAGGAGAGAGCAAAAGCACTTTAACACTGGTTAGCAGGGTAAACCGAGCAGAGTCCTAAGGCCAACAAAAACATATTCAGCAAAAACAGGATGAGTACGGTAAAACGTTTGGGGGACGACCACCCTAAGGCTGACAGGTCTAGCAGAAGTACCTTTTTCTGTCTCAAACATAAAAAAATACTGTCCCAGGGGCCATACATGCCAAATGGTAGTACTCTTTTAGATTCCAACCAGGGCATTGCTCCAAGCGGATTTAAGCAGCATTACCAATTTTATTGCCTCAAATGGTACTGAGCTCTCCAGGCACTCAGACTGTTCCAGGCTAGTACTTTAGATGGAGCAAGACTGAAGTAGCAGCCAGGGAACAACATTTCTGCACCATAGGTCATGGTCAGCAACAGCTTGTGGCCAGATATGTCTTCCTATGAGCAAAGAAGAAATATCCCTCATGTTCATAGTTGAATTTAGCAAGACGTCAACCCACCGCTGCTACAGATCACCTCCTGGTATTGAATATAGGGGTCCACCTTAATTTATTGACCAATTCTGACTTTTAGCGCTTTAAGTACAAAATGCTAAGAAAAACTCATCTTGAAGTAGATTCCATGATGGAGGCAGTTCATTTTCACATGACTTGGCTGTTCCATCCTTAGCAGCATTTTAGTATTCTTTGCCTAGTTTGTTCATAGGCTTTGGAAAGGTACCTTCACTTATTGAGAGAGGGGCATTGGCGACCTGAAGCCTGTAAATAGACTTGAGATGTGGGCAGAATTTGGACAGGAGCATGCAGAGTGCATCAGAACACAAAGGAGCCCAGATGTAATCATTATCAAGTGTTCTTGTTTGGTGGGCAGTGTTAGGAGGCATGGCTTACTGTTGGGCGTCCAAAGAGATCAAGGGCGCTGTGCTCCAGTCCCACCAGCATAAAGTTCTTTCTGTGGGCTGAGAAGATGGCAGTGTGCCTCAAGTATCAGTGTGGTCTGGTGAAAGGCTTTGCTCTCATGGAGGCTGAACTACAAGACACAGTTTGAACGGTAACTTCAGTTCCCAGAAGTCCCCGAACTCTCAGGAGGTGTGGAGATGGTGGCATCCTTATTGGTTATTGAGAATGAATTCCGTCATGTTTCATTGCTTCATTGCTACACAATCGAGTAACTGTGTTGCTGCAGCCAAGATCTTGCTTTGTGGATCTGTGACTTGTGTTGAAGCAAACATTTATTTCTAAAAAATGTATTTAGATGTGAAAGAGGCATATTCCGGAAGCCAAGTCTTTTGTGAAAAACAACCTTTTGAACTTTTTATAGAATTACATTTTTTTAGATATAGGCTTTGGGGACTATTTTCAGTTTGTTTTTAACCTGAATTATTTTTTAAAGGATCTGAAAGGGTTTTATTGTTTAAGCACCATTGAATATCTGTACATATTGTGCATTTAAGGTACACATTTTAGTAGTTGGTATATGTGTCACAGAGTGCTAAGGAATGTTAATTGTCTTTTGGTTGCATGTAAAACAAGTAGGAAAGTATGTTGTTCTGTATTAGAAGACACATATTTATGACATTATAGGCAATAGGAGTTTAATCAGTATTTTAGTGGTCACTTATTTCTTGTATTTCAATTTCAGGAAGGTCAGCTTCAGACTGCAGATATAGAGAGCTCATTACGTAGAGATATTCTAAAGGTATTGCTTCTCACTGTAGAGGTTAGATACAGGATGTTAATGCCCGATTACTGAAAGCTCTTACATTTGTCTGTAGACATCCGCATCAATCTGCATATGGGTGTGTCCAGCACAGGGCATGATATCAGTGTCTCTTTCCTTCTGAAATTTCGAATTATAGTCCCCCAAAGCTAGGCCAGCATCCCCACACTTCCCACATGTGTGCCTCAGGTATTGTCATGTGAGGGAGAGGGCAGGCTCTAGCTCATTCATGTGTTGATCCTCTGTCTGCTTTGTGTGCAATTTTGGATGTTATTTTCGTAAATTTAATCCGCAAGTCAATTTTAAACTGGGTGGCCAGGACCTCAGTTCACACAATCCACGTGTCTCTAGATGCCAGGGAATGTGGATTTCCTAGGAGGTAGGATCAGACTAAACCAGCAGTCTAAAGCTTTGAACCTCTATCTCCTTCGGTGTGTAATCAAGGCAGACAAAACTCCCACAACAGCACATTGTTATGATGAGCCTGAGGTCGGTAAGAAGATCTAGTCATACGCATCAGTGCTGACATATGTTCCTTCTGGCCACTTGAGCACCTCTGCATTGCAAACTGGGATGCATATGGTCTGGGCAGTGACTGGTGCCAGGGTTACCTTTTATTCAAATTATTACTATGAGTTTAATAGTTGGTTTAGGTTGACACACTCACATAATCTAGTCTCTCATTTCACCTGATTTCCAGAGAGATCCCCTAGCAATCCTTATTTGACACCCATTTTTACTGTTGCACATTTGGACAAATGATACTGGTTTCCCTGCATTGGAGTTAGGAAGCCACATAGAATGATTTCATGTTTCTCTGAGAGTTGGTGGTTGACTTAGTCTTTCGTCAATGGTTGGGTCAACGCCCGACAAATGTACTCCTTATTATAGCGATATTTATAGAGAGCGTGAAGTAGGTGTCAAAGTGCTGAATGAACAACACAAGATTCATCAACGAACATACACATGTCTTATGGTGTGGGACACTGCGTGTCTCCGTGTGGGTCATTCGCAGACCTAGCGTAGGATACAAACAGCCCACTGAGGCCCATATGTTAAGTTTAAACATTACCCAGCTGCAAATCAATGACTTGCCTCTGCTGTGATTTGCTTTTCCTAATGATGACGCTCGCCAAATGGCTGCCTTCGCCAAATGGCCGCCTGTGTCAGTGACCCCTTGTCTATCTCTCCGCTCTGCTCTTCCGCGTGTTTCTGCTCTCCGGCGTCTCCGGACAAACAATGTTCCTCTCTTGAAGGGTGGAGAGAGCCAGAAATTAATATCAGGCTCCCTCTGTTCTAGATTTAATCTCGCTGCCTTGTTTGTGATCGGGGAATTTGGAGCATGTCTTGCGACAGTATGTTCCCGGAAGTGGTGTCTTGCAAATGTGTGCGATCGAACGAAGTACAGACCCAAAAAGAAAGCCTGATTTGCATCATTTGATAAAGGCGCGCCGGAAGGGCTGACCATGTGTTATTAATTGTGAGTATCGCACTTGCACAAAATGGGACAAGATTGGGGGTGATGAAGTTTAAATGCTTCCCATATGTCCTTGGAACACCTAATGTAAAATAGAAAGCATCAATGCATTATGAATCACATCCAAATAAAATTCAGATTCTCACTCCAACTGATTTCCTTAATTAAATGAGCATTAAAGAATAACAATTGAGCAGACGCCGATTCAGGTGTACAATCCACCTGCAACATTCTAGCTTAAGGAGAACCACAAACGTATTACCAGACTTCATACTTGTATTTACATGTCATTTAATACCTCTCATTAAAAAACAGTGCCATTATAAGAGTGGGTTCCCACGGGGCACATTGTTGTATCCGCCTCGTTATTATTTGTAGGCCCCTTATCTCTCCAATATTTAGGGGATTTTGACTTCAGTACTTTAAGGGGCAGATTAAGCAAGATTTTCAGTCTGCTCAAAGTCACCCAAAGTGACACAAAAAAGGAATAAAGTCTTGGAAACGTATTTACTTTCCATGGAAAACTTTTTTTGTGTGCTGGAAAGTAGCCCTAAAAGTAACACAGAAATGGCTTTGTATTCCTTTAAGATACTTTGTTCGAAGAGTGTGTCCCAGGTGTGGTACATAGTTGTTCCCAAGCTACCACCCACTGTCTTTGATGCAAAGCCCTAGCCACTAAAGTTGGTAGACAGAGCTTTGAGCAAAAATATTAACGCCTTCATGAGGTAACTGCTGCGTAGGAGAAATTGCGATTCTAATAGGTTTACTGAATATAGAATCGAGATTTTATTAAAGACAAGGAGGCTAGCATTATGCATATATACTTTTATTTCCAACTTCTGAGCTGCACCATTAAAAGCTAATGGAACCTTACAACGTCATAATCAATAAAGAATCTTCCAGTCCATAAATAGCATGTGACCACCATCTTTTTCCTCTTTTCATTTGCTCTTCTTAGCCCTTCATTACTCCAAATACTCCAAATTATCCTTTTTTAACTTTCTACAACAAAACATATGAACAAAATTAACATGCAAAAAAAACCCCTCTTCATTTCACGAGGAAAAAAACAACTAAAAATTCCAAAACAACTGAATAAATGATTACATAATAAATACAATAACATTGTGCCTCACCCAAGGGGAAGGGTGGGCGGGATAATGCTAGCCTCCTTGTCTTTAATAAAATCTTGATTCTATATTTAGTAAACCTATTAGAATCGCAATTTTATCTCAAGATATGAGGCTAGCATTATGCATGTTCAAAGCTTTCTAAAACACATTTTGAAACATGTTCAACTGACACAAAATAAAATCTCCTGAACGTAGAAGCAGACGACCAATCCGCTGCCTTCATAATATCTTCTAGTCTCTCACCTAACATACTCACCTTACTCACCATAGCCCCTCTCGCCGAATGCGCTGTGAACCTAGACACAGCCACGCCGGTCTCCTTCATGGAATATTTAACCCATCTCGCTATTGACGCACTTGAAACTGCCTTGAATGGTTTTCACATACGAGATCAAAACCTGATCTACTCCTGCTCCCCTTTTCTCCAACATTCTGCTTCCATACTCCTTTAAGCAGCGTACCACACATAAACTTGGTCATTCAGCAAAAATTGGATAAAAAACAGAACTCGACATTGTCTTAGTTCTCCTGCACAACTCAAAAAGCACGCCATTGGGTTGATAAAACCAATGAGGAATGTCCAAAGCCTTGACATCCGAAACTCTCCTGAAAGATATAAGACACAATAAAGTAGTTAACTTCCAAGACAATTCCCTAGGCTCCAAGTACTTATTGCTAGGGCAGCTCACAAACATCTTCAGAACCAAATCAACATCCCATGAAGACTTGTACTTAGAGTTCGGGGTCTCTTTAGCCAAATCCCATTCATCACTCAACAAACCAAAGGACTTCTTCCAATAGAAACATCTTGACTGAGAGTATGGCCAACAGATATCGCCGACCTACAACAGTTCACTGTCCTATACGACATTCCTTTCTCAAATAGCCCAGCTGGAAAATTAGCTACTTGAATGGCAATTGCTTCCAAGGGATCCAAACCCCTTTCCACGCACCAACAATACCATACCTTCTAGGCTGCCCTATATCTTTCCCTTGTCCCTGGTGCCCAAGATTAAAATAATAACTCTGCAGCCCTTCCTGAAACATCCGAGAATGCTTTTGAACACCTGATATCTTCCATACTAGAAGGTTGAGAGAACCCAACTTCACCAAAGGGTCTTCTCCTCCTTCCACATTCCTCAAAAGACCCTTGAAAGCCAAATCAAAAGAGTTTCTGTCACTGCTAACTGCATCACCGAGGAGAACCAAGGTTGACTCTTCCAAAATGAAGTTATCAAAACTAACTAGCATTTCTTTCTCCTCACCCGAACTAGAACCCTCTGAGTCATTGAGAACAGGGGAAAGGCAGAACCCTTCACCCTGTTCTAATCCTGCAAGAAGGCAACCACTGCCATTGCCCATGGATCCGGTCTCCAACTCACATAATTCTCCAGTTGGTTGGTTAACCTTGATGCAAAAAGATCCACTGCTAGAGGACCCACAACTTCCAAAACTCTTAGGAAAACTTCCTCTTTCAATTTACAATCGCTGTAATCTATCATGTTTCAACACATTCCTGACACCCGGCAAATACTCTGCCTTCAGTCTTATCTTGTGTTCTGAGCAAAACTCCTAAATCTCTTTCGCTAATTCCGCAAGTCCCTTTGACCCTGTTCCTCCCAATCGGTTTATGTAAGCTACAGCAAACACATTGTCTATCTTGAGCTGCACTGACTAGCCTACCAATCCCTTCTTGAAACTCTTCAAAGCAAACAAACTTGCTCTCATCTCCAAACAATTTTATGGCTCTCTTTTTCCTACGGGGACCAGACACCCACAGTCTCTTTACCCAGACCAGACGCACACCAGCCATAATTGCTCGCTTCCGTCTCCACAACAACTTCTGGGGATTCTTTGAAAATAGCTCGTCCATTCCACTCATCCATGTTCTCTTTCCACCAAACCAACTCTTCCTTCGCTTCCATAGTTACGTACACCATGTCCCTATACCACATTCCTTTCGACAGCTCTGATCTTTTCAAACGCTATAAGGCCCTGTTATGCCAAGGGCCCAGAAAAATCATCTGAATTGATGAGGACAGCAACCCAATCACTTGTGCCATCTCCCTCAATGTAACTTTCTCCTTGTTTATAGCCTTATGAATCCCTTGCTTTATTTTCTTCACGTTCTTCTCCGGGAGACATAATTGACAACTGTGTCTACCACGAAACCTCGTCAAGAGAAATTATCATCCTGATTCCTCTCTCTCTGCAGAAACCTACCACTGACCTCATTACCTTGGTAAAACACCAAGGGGCAGAAGAAAGTCCAAAAGGTAGGCTCTGAAATTGATATAATTGAGCCCTCCATCTGAATTGTAGAAATGTTTGACTTTCCTTCACTATAGGAATAGTAAAATATGCATCCTTCAGCTCCATTTTCACCATCCAATCTCCCTCCTGAAGAATATCTCTCAGAAGGTGAATACCCTCCATTTTGAAATGTTGATAAGTCACAAACTGATTCAAACTCCTTAAATTTATCACTGGTCTCCATCCTTTGTCCTTTTTCTCTACCAAGAACAAAGTACTCACATAACCTTTGTCTTCCTCCCCCACTTGCACAATTGCATTTTTCTCCAACATCAAACATACGTAGTTTTCTACTATTTGTAATAATTCTTCTTGAAAAACCAGCTTGTGAGGTTCTTTTATCTGAACTGGAACTGAGTCGAAATCTGAAAAAATTCTATAGTTTCCAGAACCCATGCATCCTGAGTAATTTCTCTCCATTTTTCTTTGAAATACCATAATCTTTCTCCTACACATTTCAGGATAGAAAGAGTACAAGTCTTCTTACTCACTCTGGTTTTGACCTTGTCCAGAACTCTGACCTCTTCCTCTGTTCGAGCGAACTCAACCCCTTCCTCTTTGCGGAAATACATTGTAACTTCCATGGCCTTTGGAATATCCACTGCTTTGGTTATGGTATTGGGCTCAGAAACTTGCCAGGCTGATAGGTTGCCCCCTTCGACCAGCCCATCCATAAAAACTATTGTTATTAAAGACCCTGCACAATCAATTTTGAGCCTTATCCAGGTCTGTGAAGGTGCGAACGTACCTGGTTCAAGACTTCACCATCCCATCATCAAACAATAGTCCACAAGCTTCTTCGCTGGACTCTTTATTTGCCAAATCCCCTAATTTTGGGTTTATGCGCATAAGGACAGTCTTCCTCCTCTCCGATAGAATGACAGCGTTAGCATTACCCAAAAAGCAAACAGCTGTTTGGCACCACCCATGTGATAAAGACAGATCTAAATCTAAATTCTTGAGGTAAGCCTCTTCAATAGCGTCAAAAATCTTAGCAAGAGACTCCAAAATGTCAAGTAACTTGTCCTGACACTGCTTCAGGGATCTATCCAAGCCTTTTCTTGGATCCTTACCCATCTTAAACAGATAAGTTATGAGCTCAGGATTTATGTTAGGAGTCACAGTCACCTTGTCATCAATGACCGCTCTAGAGCACTCCGCTCCCATAATACTCCATTCTTCCTTTTTTAAAGGCTTCCTATTGCTTGGCTTAATGTAATCAGCAACATCTTCCGGTGGTCACCAGTCCTTCCCTCTCGGGTGTCTAATGTCTCTGGGGCTGAATAATTGCTCACCGAAAGGGTCCACCACAGTATCCTTACTTTTCTCTCTACCACTATCCTCATTCTCTTCTCCCAATCCATCTTTATATTCCAGATCCAAGATGTACTCATCTATCTCAACATCACTATAATTATTTGCATCACCCGATGCTTTCCCACGAATTTCAGTGTTAAACTGACTTTCTTCCTTATTGCGTTGTATACCTTTCCATTTTGAGCCATTTGGTACTCCACTCTGCTTTTGTTTTTCATTTAAATGATTCCTTTTAGACGAACATTTACCACCTCGTCCTCTCTCATTATCCTCCTCTGAGACTGAGAAATACTCCTCATCCTCAGAATTACTTAGAGCTTCTTTTACTGACTCTTGAATAACATCCTTTAGGTCTTTATTAATAATTTCTCGTATTATTTTCTCCTGTTCTTCATTGTTAGATTCCATTTTACTTTTCAGTTTGCAATTAACAAACAAAATATTCTTCCTATATTCCTAAAATTCCTCCTCCTTATTAAACTGTTCCTTTAACTTCCTCCTTAACACCTATTTTTGCCGAAAAATTGCTCCCTGACACACTCAACTGCCGTCTCCCTGACACGAAGAATAAATAAAGCTTTGTTGTCATGAGAACGGCTTCGCAGAGATAATTCCCTTTGAAACAAGGGCAAATGTTTTAAAATAAGCTCCAATTCCTTTAAAAAACAAGCCTGACTATACCAATCAGAGAGCAAGACCGATGCACGCGTCAAGAAGCTCGCCCTCTGAATCCGATCAGCCATCTACCAGAGCGAGGCTGCCCGTGTGCTCATGGTAAGCATGTCCCGTATTTTATAAACAAACTAAGCGGTAGTAGCTAACTAGATCGAGCGCTCGCGCAGCCTGAAATTTGCAAATTACACATTTTAACCCAATTACGACCTAAGAAGGGTCCCGATCACAAAATCGATATTTCCTCACTTCTTAAAAACCTAATAAACGATAATCCTATAGTAACGTTTTCATCAAATAATGAACAAAACATTTAAATTACGCTCTAAACATGATTTAACTAAATCTAATACAAACACCCATAAATTGGGCATCAGAAATTCAAAATTCCTATACAATCTCTCAAACCATACTCTCTAAAAACAAATAACTTGACTAGTTTAATACTTATCTGCTCAGAAGCAGCAAACAAAAGAGGAAGAAGATGGTGGTTGCATGCTATTTGTGGACTGGAAGATTCTTTGTCGATTATGAGGTTGTAGGGTTCCATGAGCTTTTAATGGTGCTGCTCAGAAGTGGTAAATAAAAGTATATATGCATAATGCTAGCCTCCTGTCTTGACATACACTCCATTAATTTCACCTTACCTTTTGCACAATGCATGTGTGCTAAACTGCACAGCACACATCCAATGTGTGAAAGTTTAAAAGTTTGTCTAGGGATAATATTTTGTACTGCAAAGTTACCCTTCCAGTACAAAACCTATGCTAGATATCTCTCACACACCTTTCCACCAGGGTGCTATGGTGTGTGCATGGCACTGGGCTGCCTATGTGTGCCCCAGTGCTGGAGGAATGAGCAGCAGTGGCTTATCTTAGTAGATATGGCTCTGCACTGATCTCTCCCCTGGTGCATATCTTAAATCTTCCCTGAAATATGCAGATACTAATTTATTTCATTTATTTAATGCTGAGGGGCTGATTACATGTGGCCCGTTAAATTGTGATCCCTGTGTAAACACCTGTTGCATTGCATTCATAAGTGGTGCAATGTTTATCACACCTCGCAATTAACAGGTGCGACAAATTTTAACAGGCCAAATTTTCTGATTTTTTTATACTTTTTTTTTCAGTTCACCAGTACATGAAGATTTTGGTGTACTAAGCATCACACTCTACATGTTATTCCCCTAGAAATCAGAATAGATGATAATTAACGCAACTGATGAATTCTGTTCACCTTCTTGCAGGATATTTATCAGACTGGATGCAATAATGATTGCATCCAGGGGGGGCTAGTTGTAATCAGGCCTTAAGAATCTGCTATATCTAGGTTCTTCAGGACTATAACTTTACACCAAAGGTAACCCAAACTGTGGTACTGAGGCTTAGGGGTATTCAGCTAGTAATAATAATCATTAAACATCGTACAGTTTACATTCTTATATATTACAATACTTGCAATATCTCATAAATGTAACTTCTTCCAGTAAAACACCTTTTGACCTAAATCTCATATTTCAGTTGCGTCACAGAAAATCCCCATATTGCATTATCTTACTCTCCATCTTTGCGACCAGGATCTGGAACAACATCATCCCATCCATCAGAACTGTCCCAAACCTACTCCATTTTACGAAAGAGTGATACACTACTTTTAAGAGCAGTACCTCATTATCCTCTAACAGTCCTTTTTCGCTCTTAGAAATCAGGTACACTGCCCAAGTAACACACCTTTACTGCATCTTTGCCTTGACCCCATGGTCAGACAGGCCGTAGCAGGCACCGGGCATTTCCACGGTGGGCCGGAGGGGTGGGGGCCGTTTTTCTTGCCTTGGGGGCCGGTTTTGTCACTGTGCTGCAATATCGGCCTCCAGTAACAAAAGCGGGAGCGGTGCTTTTTACTAGCAGCCCCCCCCCCCAACACCAGGTAATTGCACAGACACAAAGAACATACCTGTTTCAATGTGCATCTTCTCTTCTGCAAAGTGACTTTGGCACTCAGTACCAGAACTGGTTTGAAAAACTCAGCAAAAGCATCATTTGCCCGAGAAAAACTATACAAATACCCAAATATTTGTTTGATCCTGTCTGAGGCACCCAGTAATGCCTGCCCCAATTGTATGAATACTTAGTGATGTTCTTGGCTTTTGACAGTACCTTTTCTGCTTGGACCATTTTCTTCTCTGAAAAGATGCTTCCTGGCAAACTTCCCTCAAATTGATCAGAAGTCTGGAACTATCTTGCTTAGGGTTTCAACCTTTCTCAGAGAAATATACCAGTCCTTTTCCCATGTTTTAAGATTTTGCAAAAGGCCTTGACATGATGCTTAAATAGAACATTATATAATATTACCTGTATTCTTTTTTAATGTGGCATTTTTGTCTTTATTTACTATATTTATCAGTCAATTGTCATTAAGGTGGCTCTAGAACACATTTTTAAGTGCTTTCTTCTTATATGTGCAATTTAAAGCATGCATTAATAAAGGGAAAAAACAATTTTAGGTCATTTTCCCAATTTATGTGCTGGCACATTAAATTACTGGTCATGTCCACCACATAGACCACTGCATACATTTCTGTTTTGGCTTTGGAATGGTACCCACCTGGATCTTTTTTCACCTGCTCAAGCTGTCTTTACCAAGGCCATGCTTTGAGTTGATCAAAGGCAGTTGAACTAGCGAAGGATATCTCCTGCAGCCTGCTTCCATCTCAGCCAACTCATCTCCAAGACATCTTCCAAGTTCCAAAGTACCTTTTGTTTCGACTGGACTGAACCTTCACGCCCAGGCCGACTCATTCCTTTTGTGGGGTCAGTCTGAAATGCTTCATTCATTTTACATGGGGCAAACAATTTGTGCTGATCTCAGTTAAGATACCATATATCCCTATAATCGTGCCATTCCCTTTTAACTGAGCCGTCTTGCTTTACAGCTCCTTCACAAATGTTAAGGCAGTCTAATGTCCATTTCCCATTTTCATCATAGAGTCAGGACTACATTAACCCTATCAGTTTCTCACCCAATCAAGGTGCAGCACTGCAGAGGAGGCCCTAATCCAGGCCCACAACAGAGACCAGCAGCCTAAATCTAACAAAGTTTGAAAGTCTTAAATGGGCTGATCTTTGTTGTCCATGACATAAAACAGTTTTCTACATGCCAGTATCTGCCATATTTTGGGTAGCAAATAAACCAACTTTCAGTCTTTTTACCAGCATTCCACCAATGTCATCTAAGCAGCAGCGCTGCGTTGACTATTGATTTCATGCACAGGGCTGATCTCTTCTAATGGTGCACCAAGAAGAGACACTTTAGCTTTGAAAGGAGCTTGTATCCCGCTTACCACCTTAATAGGTAAGACAGTTTTTTTCTCAGAAAAGTCTAAATTTGACAGAGTTCCTCTAATTGTGGATAAGTGAAGTACAAAGTGGTGAGACTGTTCTCTACTTTCATGTTTCGATGGGTGGAAGAAGTAATGCCTTATCTGGAGGTATCTCAAATTCTCCTTGTGAGACTGAACCTCAAATTACATTAATTGAAAGGAAAAAAGAGTACTCGCCTATCATGTGATTAACAACATCACATCTCCTTTTCCTCAACACAGTACAGCACAGTCAGTGTTGTTATCTGCCTAGATATTTTTTTTTTGCGGTTTTTCCAGACCTACCAAAGTAGCAGGACACCTAACATAAGGTCAAGCGATTTAAAGATAACATTGAAGGTGTAGACATTATGATTTATTACCAGTGGAGCTGAGGCCAGATTGATGCAGCATTCTCCCAGAATGCGTGTTTCAGAGCTTCAGATTTTTTAAATAGACGGGTTTGAAGAGGGAAGGAGTCTGCACTTCAGAGTATGCGTGAATCTCTAGAAATGATCTGCTTTTGTGCTAGGTACTTTGCTGCAAGAACTATAGGAACTATAGGAAAGTTTGTTAATCTGCAGCTATCTGATTACATTGAATTGAATGAGCAATTACACCCCAGCCAGTCTGGTTTCAGGCCAAAGTTCAGTACAGAGAAGTCTCAGAACTGATCAGAAACACATTGGATGCCGGAGGAAAGGTTGTTCTGGTATTTTTAGACCTGTCAGCAGCTTTTGACATGGTTCCCCATTCCAGGTTGCTCTCTCACCTACATGATATAGGTATTGGAAGGTTTCTGCAAGATAGGGGACAGGAAGTCTGGTTGCCTCCCTATTTTTCTGGTATTAGGGAAGTCTGTGTAGGAGTGCTCCAAGGCTCGGCCCTAAGCCCAACGATGTTCAACATCTACATGACCCCTCTCGCTGCAGTGGTCGAATCCTTCGGGGCCAAGATAATCTCCTACGCTGATGACACGCAGCTATTTTTTTCTCTTGAGAAAGGTGTAGTAATAGCCCCTGATGCCATTAAACCCTGTGTTACTGCAGTATTTCAATGGATGCGCACCAACCAGCTCAAGTGCAATGCAGAGAAGACAGATGTCCTTAGCTTCAGACATAACGTCAACCTGAACTTGTAAATCAACTGGCCAGAAGGGGGCTCTCTTCCCAACCTGCAAAAGGAAGCTGTAAAATTCTTGGGAGCCAAAGTTGACAATCATCTGACGTTTCATAGTGAAATAAACACGGTAGAGGGCACATGTTTTGGCATTTTGCGCACTGCAAAAGAAAATCCCTGCATTTCTTCTCTGTCCAGGATGGATTCTGTCAATGCTCTGTATGCAGGTCTCCGACAGTATCTATTGAGGAAATTGGAAATAGTTCAAAATGCTGCTGCTCATCGCATTCGCTGTCGGCAAGCAAGACTAAAAAACTTCTTCTCTGTGGTGCAGCCAGATCTAAAGCCTAACCGGAGCTCATATAGATTGTTATCTTGATTGTAATTTTTTTTGTTGTTTTGCTTGTGAATTGTGAATAATTCGTTTCAGAGTAGGAAAGAATGTTAGTCACCTTCTTGTGTGAAGTCTGCCCCCTTTGGTTTTACCACAGCAAATTCTTTGACATTGGGATACAGCAGGAGGTCTTTCACACTTAGACTACCATAATGAGTGATGTAATAATTTAAGCCATTTGCTTTCCTTTTAGGTCTGTGTCATGTTCAGGTCCTTTTAATCATCTAAATTAGTCTTAAACCCTCCCACTGTCAGAACTGAGTACTCAGAAGCTTCATTGCCAAAGCAGCATCTGCAAAAATTGTAAACTTGTGTTCCTTGTAGATATTTAATATCAGTCATATCCTAGAGGACACCAAAGTTGGTTCTACCAAAGGTTCCAAACGCTGGTAATGCAAAACTACTGCATGCCCTTGAAACTCTATATCCTTCCAAATAGGTTACTAGAAAAGTTTACTTTAGCAGTTGGTTTACCATAATTTAGTGACCGCATTTTCATAACCTAAAGGTTAAGCTAGGGAGAAATGCATATAGGACTAACCAATTAAACTTTTCAAAGTTCCCACCATGGAGGGATATTAGAATCACATTGTTTCTTTCTTATGACAATGCCAATCAAATTAGACACCTTTCTCGCACTGCTCACCGACTGCTCTTCTCCCACAAGCACAAATAAGTGTAAAAGAATATTTGCATTTATATTAATGCTGTTGTGCTTTGGCTTTTGCACCCCTATTTTCACTCTGAATGAGATGAAAATTTTTGTCAGGAAAGCCAGCAAGGCCGACTGAACCTTGCTGACTAACTTCAAGGTTAGTAAGTCATTGAGCTAAGGATCTGTAGAAGGATCACTTTGTATACTAGGATTTCTAATGCATCCTTCACCTTTAGGACTTCGATTGATGGCTTAACCCTGGTAGATGATTTCTTAGTAATCCCTAAAATGGCGTATTGGACCAATTTCTCTATAGAGTTGTGTCACATTGTTCTCTTTGATTTAATGTGTTTGGCCCTACCACATCTGCTTACTAATGCCAAACACTAACGCCTAGTTAGGAAGTACAGGGGATTGCCTTGTCTCTTATGATTCTGTTCACTATTTTGAAAAAAGTAAACCCACCTGGAACTTTTTTTTTTAATGGTTCTGACTTCTCACCCACACATGTTGGCATGTTTTATCATTTTGGTCACTCCTTGCAAAAAACTACTGTTTTATTGAATCATACGATACCTGCGTGTTTCAGGAAATTTGACGTATGGATCCAGTCTTTAAATATGGGTATCTAAATTACTCAATTCCTGTTATATGTGGCTTTGCTGGAAGACCTTCAGAAGGTTTGGTAATGTGGACTAGATCAGACTTGGATTGCGAAAGCCAAAGATTTCACATTGGCTGCTACGACACTTTAGCTATACGAATAGTGGTAAACAATTTGATTTGTATTTACATTTACATTTACAATAGTTATGCTAGAGGGGTCAAGGGAGGCTTGAGGTCTTAAACCATCACAACTTTAGAGAAGCATTTGGAAAAGCATCATATTGATTCAAAACATACGATGAGAGGGTTTAATCGAGTGTGTTAGGAAGTGGAGCCAACATAGAGTATGTGTATTGTTTTACTTATACCAAGTAGGACGGTGCCACATGTGGGGGTAACCCCTGAACCCTCTAAGTCATTGACCAAAGGTCATACAAAATGACAACAAGCCTGTGCGCACGTGAACAGTATCTAAAACTCAAATCTCTATATTGTGTCTGGTCACAGAGTAAATGTACAGCACCACATGAATACGGTGACAACAAAGACTAATAATCATAAGTTGTATTTTTCTTTCTTTTATTCCAGAAGGGTTGCCAAGCCAACACGTGTTTCGTCTGGGGAGGTACCCCACGACTTCTTCAGGGCTTCTGGCAAGATATGATGAGATGGAATTCTCTCAGCCGGTTGTACTTCCGTCCCGGCTGGCGAAGGAAAGTCGATAATCTTAAAGTTTTTTTTCCCAGTCCATGAAAGGGACCTCGATTGGAGCTAGAAGAATTGGCTTCAGAATGCGTGGTGAGTTCCAATATGGGAATTTGGAGTACGGATTACGTGTCCGGGATAGTGCTGTGTGTAGACAGCGCGCTGAAACTTTAAGCACCAGTTGATAACCCGGGAGTCAGATATCGAATATGGATATCCGAGACAGCTAGTACGCTGTGAACGCCATTCCGCAGTTCATCGGTGACCGGAAGTGGCGTTCACAGTGTACTCGCTGTCTCGGGCTTAGATCAACAAATGGTAGAACTAAATCTGATACCTATAATAATTCTTCCAATCTAGTCGCTTAGACTACATCCTAATTGAGCTTCAACTATGGCCATCTCTTAAAGATATGACGGTTATTAATAGGATTGAGAGCGAACACAATCCGTGGTGTCTTTTTATGGAATCTCTTTGCCCTAAGCTGGAAAACAAATCTCACACAGCGGTTTCTACTAGGGATATATAGCCATAAATGACATCCCACAAATTAAATGGTCCCAGGTAATAGAGTCTCCCAATACCCTATTATAGTCCTCACAAACTCCGTCAAGGAATCCATAAAGTATTGCTTGCAATTTGATGTCTGGTACCCCAAGGTACCAGGAGCAGGAAAGCTGCAAAATCCTGCAATATCCTCTGAGTCGACTGGCTCCGCAATGACACGGAGGATATTGCAGGATTTGAGACCCGTTCCAGGCTGAATACAGCATGGGGGAATTAATGAATATTTGCCCAGGTGACCAGTGCCCATTACCTACCTAACTGATTACAGCATGAGGGAATTCATTATTATTTTACAGGGTGACCAGTGCCCTTTACCTACCCGACCAGCTTTCCTGACTCTTGGTACCTTGGGATACCAGACATCAAATTGCAAGGAATATTTTATGGATTAATTGACTGAGTTTGCGAGGACTATAATGGGGTCATTACCCATTGACTACCAAATTTAGGAAGATAATTTCCACACCTTCGGCCATATGTGAGTGCCTAGGCCCCAGAACCCCCTGCCCTGAAGAGACCCCGTAACTCGAGAGGGTCAAAACGTCGACTACAAAAGAAGGGAGAGTCCTAGAACATTAGAAATAATTTCTACAAAGTGGATTGAAACCTTATCCCATAAGGGACCTCCCTGATTACTCCAATGACCAACTGCTTCTTTTTACCAGTCACTGTATAACACGTCACTGTTGGTTATGGTCACTACACAGGGGCACATAAGTCACTTGAGGCACTTTTTTATCTTGTATATAATTTAATTTAATTGTGGGTTTATATAGCGCTAGAATCGACTCCCGGAGGAGTATCTCCGCGCTTCGACCGCTGGGGAACCCGTCCTGGCTCACCCTGGCATCCCCGGCAGTCTGAGGGGGCCGTTGTGAAGATGAGGCAAGCTAATGCCCAGAGTTGCCGAGTGTGGTCCCTGACTGGAGTAGGCACCGAGGCGAGAATTATCGGGCCCGCTGACCCTGGTCCACGACCCTGCCGCGTCGGGAATCGAACCCTGGTCCCGGGCCGTCCTCTGCTTACGGGTCTGCCGCCTCTAACCAGTGAGCCACACCTCTCCACATAGTGTGAATACATAGTAAATGTTTTACTCCTTTTCCTAATGATTGTCTTTTGCAAAATAAAAGTTACGCCCATGTTTAGCTGAAGTGGGCACGACAGAAATTCTGTTGTATGTGGGCTTCAATTTCAAATTTTGATTGATTTCTCATCATAACCTATGAAATAACAGTGTTAGAAGGATATAATTTGCAGCTCTAAATATAACTCTAATTTGGATGCAAGGAACTAATATTCCTTGCATAATTTTCACTTTTTCAGTTCAAATGAGTTCCTTGTGAACAATTGTATGTTGGCTGATCAGCTATACCCACTTCACAGGGACATATGGGTTGCTCTTGTTTTTGTTAAAACCAGATCTAAGAAAGCCAAGGCAGTGAGTTCAGTCGTATATGGATCAGAACTGCGGGGCTTCTCCAACGTATCCTCCCTAACAAGATCTGAGAAGAGGTTTCTGAGAAGCTTAATTTGTCTACCGTCCAGCACTCCACTGGAACCTTTAATGCTCGACATGGATCAAAATACTTTAGATGATAAAGCTAGACTTCACCGTTGATAATTTGGAGAAGGATTTGGCATCAACCAAAACTAGCTCAGAATGCTAAGGCCTAAAGGATGTGACGGAGGCTGATAGGTTCCACAAAAGTGACTGGCTTCAGCAAATTAAAATGTTATCAACAGCCATAGGTCTGAAAATGTTTTGGGATAATCCACTTTCCAAATTTAAAAAAAACATTATTGAGAATGGATTGGACAAAGCAAAGTCAAATCTTTTGTTAGCTCCTCACTTTCAAGTGCAGTAGCCTCCTGGAACCATACTGGGATGCCCTTAGACAGAAAATTATATTTTCATTTCAGAGTTGGCACATTGCCCCTGAAAACATTCACAAATAAATGTGCTCTAAATGATGCTGTGTTGTGCCCACATGCCACAGTTCTGGAGAATCCACAGATCATGTTCTGTTTGCCTGCTCGGGTTATGTTGGTCCCCACCAGACATGGATTCAATCTATTTGCAGGCAACTGGGGACTCGAAGCAGCTGTAGAGCTGTCAGATTTCTGAGATGAGATTCCAGATTAGTTTATGCACGTGCTGTTGCTAAGTTTTTGGGACATATGTAGGTAATAAGAGCCATGGACTTTGTGGCAGCAGAATAATTCATTGAACTCACTGCCCCACTAACAACAACAATGGACCTGAGCTAAGACAATGCACACCTGAGATTTGCATTGTGAAGTCATAGGACCGTCATAGATGCGTTTCCTCTATAACCTTTACACAGTAATTGCCTGAGCGTATTAATCGCACACGGATGTTTTTTAATTAGTTATTGAAACGATTCGCTAAACTGCATGCCACTGTGTTGAGATGGTTATGTTTTACACTTGTGTGTGTTGCATTTAAGCTAGATACGTTTGCTACCTTTCTTTTTTTAATATGTTGAATCAATTCACTGCACTAACGGCTTTTATGATTCAAGAGAATCGATCTATGGAGAAGAGATGATTTTGCCCGTATTAGTGTTTCTATTCAATCCATTCTGGCGTGCTGGGACGCTATGGCTGTCATACCACAACGAATTTGTACCCATTATTACATGAAATGCATCTCCTGCTGCACTGCTTTGCTTTTGTGGCATAGTATGTCGAAGTGAAGACTGTACTGATTGATTGATCGGCTGTTGCTATTCGGGCACTTTAGTGTGAGATTTCTATACTTCATGTTCAAATTTGGGAGTGTGACAGAAGGACATTTTATCTCATGCTTTGAAGCGGAATGATGTGTGAAGCTGCTTGGAAGAGGAGCGTCTGCGGCGCTGGGAGGGGGCGAAGCCAACTCTTGCCAAACACGCTGAGGCCATTTGCCAGCACCAGTTGTGTGCAGGGTTTCCGCAGACGTCCGACGAGCAAAGCCCCTTGCTCCAAGTTCAAATTCCACTTACCTTTTTAGGTCTCGCCTGAGCCAGCGCTTTAGCGCTGCTCTGGCGAGAGCTATAGAAAACGGGGATTTGGAAGTGCAAACGAGTGCTTTTCAGGCCCCCAACTACAGTGCATGTGCGCCGGGCGCGCGCACTATTTGGCAGCCTGCGTGTACATTTCGCTGGCGCTTTGATGTTCTCAGTGAGCCGCGCGGCCACTGCGAACATCAAAGCGCCCACGAAATGATTACTTTCACTTTAGCGGCCGCACAAGTGAAACATACCCTCTAATTCTTCTTTGGGCCACACCTAACCAACCCTTTTATCCTTACAATCTAACGTTCGCACCTACTTGGCAGACAAGGGAACATTAGCACCCCATCTGTACCTCACGTACATGTTTTTTTAACTAAGGCCATGTGCTATACTTTTGTGATTTAAAATAGGGTTCCCTTTTTTAAAAACTATTTCGGTACTTAAATGGAACAGAACAAGCTTTTGTAATTACTTCTTGATCCAATGCCATACCTAGACATCGCCAACTCTAAAAGTTTCACTACTTTCGCTGCAAACAAACACGGTAAGTTTTTTTAAATTACAGAGCTACATCTCCTATTTGTGCCGTTTTTAAGGTTGCCTAAGTACTTATCCGAATTTTGAAACAATACCTTTTAAAATAATTCCTTAAACAGCTTTTTTTGCTTTGCTTTTATAATATGTTCTTTTTACAAAATGGTAGCTTATTGCTTATACATCGCGTTTGCTTATTTGTTCATCAGTAGAGCTAACAACTGGCAACGTATAGTCTTTTTACTAAAAACAAAGCTTTGTATGTATCATAATCACTTGCCTATGGACTGGATTTTAACTATACAGTTACGTTAACTAATAATCTTTTTGGGGAACGGAAACTGTAGGTAACATCTAACGCATTAAAATATATATAATACGCTTAGGTATTTTTAGATATATACACACAATAGTAAAGTAGACACAAGCGTTAATGAGGCACAGAGTATTTGCAGCTACAACGTTCTAGAAGCGTGCCAGATTTAGCGCCCCTGATGCTCTTACTTATTTATTACATTAATTTAACGCAAAGCAAAAGGGAGTCTTTTACAGCCGCCTTCTCTAACATGCAAGCCGTCTCCTACCACCCTTAATATGTGTTAGACATAACTGACACCAACACCTGCACACTGCAATGTCTGTAGGTGTGTCACTGGTACTTTAGAGTACATCTCTTTTACATTAACTTTAAGTACACCTTGCCTGAAGGTCACTTGAGTTCCCTTGCTGTATGTGTGCTTTTTAGTATAGTCCTACTCTATGCATTTCACAGCATCCTATATCCCTCCGCCCAAACGTATTTATTTATTAAATAAGTTTGCACAGTGGACAAGCTGCTGCTTTCTCGGCCATGTAATGCTTATCCCACCACACTCCGTAACATGTGTTTCACATAACTAGCACCATCCCTGATGCGCTACAATGTCTGTGGGCAATTTCTGGTGTTCCCAGTGTGCATCTCTCCTTTCCTAACTGTGCCTGCACCTCCCTGCAGTTTACTTAAGTGCGCTTCCTGTGTGTGCGCTTTTTAGTGCAGTTCAATACTACGTACTCCACGGCCTCCTAATATGTGTCCAGCTGCAATTAATTATTTATTAAAAGCCTTTGCTGCACGTGGGAAAAGAAGTGTTTTACAACTGTCTTTTCTGTAAATGCAAGCTTATCACACCAACTTACATAATATGTGTTACACATAACTGCGATTAACACAGGCGCGCTGCAATGTCTATGGCCAGTCTCTAGGGTTCCCAGTGTGCATTTCTCCTCACTTAATTATAAGTGCACCTCACCACTATTCATTTAAGTACGCTCCCTGTATGTGCACTTGGGTAGATGTGCACTTGGTGTGGTATAATTCTACGTACTTCCCAGCTTTTACTGTTTTGCTTTTAGAATACTTTTTTTTGGGAAGGCCAGTATAGTATTGCTTATTGTATCGCGCTTGCTTATGTGTTGCTCAGTTGAGTTAATAATTGTCAATGTATAGTTTACAATGCGGACAACTACGCTTTATATGTATAGTTTTAGCAGAAACTTGCCTAGGTACTATACATTCACTATAAGGTTATGGTAACTAATAATCTTTTTCTTTTACAGAAACTGTTGTGTAACTTTTAACTCATTGTAATTATATTATGCGCTTAAGGCTTTTTTAATATGTACACACACCAGTCAAGAACACAAAGCATTAATAGGACAAAGTCTTTGCAAATGGAACGTAATATAAGCGTACTAAAATTCCCGACCCGGCCGCATTTAGTAATTTATTACATTAATTCACCACGCGGGGCAAAAGGAGCCTTTTAGAGGCGCCTTCTCCAAACATGCAATACTTCTCACACCACTAGACAAACATATGTTCCACAGAACTGGCACCATCCCAGATGTGCTGCAATGTCTGTAGGGACGTCTCTAGTGTTTTCAAAGCATCTCTCCTTCTTTAAGTGTAACTGCACCTTGCCTGCAGTTAGCTTCAGTGCGCTTCCTGTATGTTTACTTTTATCGAACTCGCACTAATTTATTTATTACATTAATTTGCTATACTGAGCAATGTGAGCGTTTTAGAACCGCCTTCTCCGGCCATTCACACATTCTCACAGTAACCTGCATAACATGTGTTACATATAACTGGCACCATCCCAAGCGCGCTGCGTTGTCTGTGGGCAGTCTCTGGTGTTTTCAGTGTGCATCGCTTTACTATTGACTGTAAGTGCAACTCGCCTGCAGTTCTCTTCAGAGTACTCCCTGTATGTGCACTTTTTAGTGTAATATAAACCTACGTACTCCACGGCCCCCTTAATATACACCCTGCCGGGATTAACTTTTTATTAAAATATTATGTCGCGTGGAGCAAAAGGTACATTTTACAACCACCTTTTGGGACATACAAGCCTTATTGCACTGACCTGCGTACCATGTGTTTATATAACTAGCACCATCCCAGACGCGCTGCAATGTTTGTAACGGCGTCTTTGGAATTCCCAATGTGCATCCTTTCTATGTTACCTGTAAGCGCACCCCACATGCAGTTTACTACACTATGCTTCTTGTATGTACACTTTTTACTGTAGCCCAATCTACGCACTTCACAGCCTCCTAATATGCATCCGGACGCACCTATTTATTTACTAAAATGCTTTGCGACACTGAAATGAAAACTTTTTACAGCCACCGTCTCCAAACATGCAAGCCTTATTGCACCAACCTACAGAAAGTGTTACACATGAATAGCACCATACAACCACACTGCAATGTCTGTAGGTGCAGCTCTAATGTTTCCAGTGTGTACCTCTCCTCCATTGGCTATCATTGCACCTCGTCTGCAGTTCACTTGTGTGCCCTTCCTGTATATGCACTTTATACTGTAGTATAATCCTACACACTTCACGGCTTATTAACATGCATCCATGCGTAATTAATTATTGTTTACATTGCTTTGCCGCGCAAAACAAAAGGAGCGTTTTGAATCCTCCTTTACCAGCATTGCAAGTCTTATCACATCAGCCTGCGTTACACATAATTGGCACCATCCCACGCATGCTACAATTTCTAAGAGCAGCCTCTGGTGTTCCTGGTGTGCATCTATTCTCTGTTCACTGTCAGTGCACATCGCTTGCAGTTCACTTTAGTGCGCTTTCTTTATGTACACTTTTTAGTGTAGTCTAAACATACACACTTCAAGGCCTCCTAAAATGCACACTGCCGCCGTTATTTATTTAATCCCTTACTTTTTCGCACGCCTTCTCTAGACATGGAACTTTTATAACATCCACTTGCATAATATGTGTTACACATAATTGGCACCATCGCAGGCGTGCTACAATTTATATGGACAGACTCTCATGTTTCTTAACGTGCATCTTTTCAGTGTTGACTATAAGTGCACTTCACGTGCGGGACACTTAATGTGCTTCCTATATGTACACTTTTTAGTGGAGTCTAAACTTACGCACTTCACAGCCTACTTACATGCGCACTGCCGCCCTTATTTATTTATTACATCGATTTTCCGTACAGAACAAACAAAGCATTTGAAAGTTAATTTTTCCGGACATGCAAGCCTTATCGCACCCTCCTGCAAAACATGTTTTACGCAAAACTCATCAACCCAGGCGCGCTGCAATGTTTGTTGGCTGTCTCTGGTGTTCTCACTGTGCATTTCTCTACCGTTAACTATAAGTGCACCTCCACTGCAGTTCACTTCAGTGCGCTTCCTGTATGTGCACTTTTTAGTATATTACAATCCTACGCACTACATACTACTAATATACAAACTAGCTTTCGCGCTGTGCCTGTACATGCTACTACCATAGCTTGTATAAGCGCCAGCCTTCAACATGTTGCGGATTAAACATCGAAGTGGTGCCTTCCCTTATTTAGACATTTTGGCCCAGCAGCTACTTTAACCGCACTGCTGGCTTCTTTTTATTTCTAAGGCCCATCTTCTCTCTTACAGTTCGCTAGGCTGCAGTGTAAGCTCGTACAGTTAGTGTTAATTTCTTTATATACAGGAATAGAATACTGCATGCATTTAAAATAGTGACTACACTCACAGGCTCATATACATCATTGTTTCACACACACGCTACTTTGAAGAGCACTTTGCATTACTTTTTAATTTGCGCACTAAATGTCACTGCGCTTGCAAGTGTGAGATCGATATCACTGTAGATATAGGTGTGATATCACTATTACTGCAGATGTAAGTGTGGAATATCTATTATAGCAAATATTGGTGTGAGATTGCCATCACTGCAGATATTGCTGCAGATATAGGCCTGACGTCACTATCACTGCAAATATAGGTGTCAAATCACAACAAGCATTGGCATAGCCAATAGGTCTCGCCTTTGGGACCTTATAAGTGTTTAGCCATGCAAAAGTTGCATAACTAAATACTTATAAGGTCCCAAAAGCGAGACCTATTGGCTATGCCAATGCTTGTTGATTTAAAACTGCTCATTAAAATATACGTAAAGTTTTAGGTCTGCCGATGTACTCTTTTACTGGGTATTTTTTTCTTTTTTCGCAGTTTTATATAGCATGAAGTCGGCTGGAAGGCTTCTGAACACTTTAAATTACCACATTACACAAGGTCTGATAATTTATGTGTTTATTTTATAAATACAGGGAGGTTAAGTGATTTACCTAGAATCACAGTGTTAAGCTGGCGCTGGGAATTGAACCTAGTCCCCAACTTCCAAAGGTCGGCAGTTCTGACCGTTAGGTCACATCCCCTCCTATTTAACCAGCCAGGGAAGATGCTTGAAAACCCTGAAATAGTATTGTGTGGGCGCTTTGTCCGCACTAAAAAGCGAGCTCCGTGTATATTCAGAAGATGATCTGTTTTCCATTGTGAGGTATGACTTTCCTTGTGCTTCTCTTGATTAACCTCAGCTGGCGGAAGCTCGGCTCCCTCAAGCCCGGTACCGATCGCCAACGCCAAGAAAAAGTAACAAAAAAGAGTCTTTGCTTCCGAACCTAAGTGCGTTTGATGTTCACAGCTGATAAGGGCGCAGAGCTTGAATACGGAATGACTCTGTACGTGGGTAGATTGTGCAGGGGACAGTGTGGGGGCAGAGAGTGGCCTTTTTCTTCTAATTGAACACAATCCTCCTAAGGCGTGGACCCACTAGGACGCCATTGTTGGAAGTGGGAGACCGCAGTTACCCTGCTTGTCCAAAGGTACTCTAAAATGTTGCAAAATGCAACTGTGGAGGAATGCTTGAGGGTGAACAGTCTGAAGCCAAGCTGGCCCCTTGAGACTGACATCCTACTGGAGGCAGCCCAAAGGAAATGTGGGCCTGGAGTTCTGGCCCTCGAAGCTGGGACCTGTCAGATGGCAATGGCCTACAGCAGGGATTGAGGTGGTCATCTAGTCTATGGCGGGCGGTCTGCCTGCTGGCTGTGAATGCTGAGGCCCGGCCCTCCAGCCGCAGGACTGCCTGGCAAGTTTAGAGATCCCCTCAATACTTTTAAAAGAAAACCGAAATGTCTACTTATTTAAAAATTAAAGGGCGAAGGGTACTGCCATCTTTCATAGTTCCACTGAGCATTTCTGACTATTGTTACTTATAACAGCATCATAGACCACTTGGGGGTAGCCACCGCACTTTACTAAAAGGAGTACAATTGTATAACATAACATCGTAAGAATATTTCAGTGGCTCTGGGCGCTTTAGGTCTCTCTTGCTCCAGCACATTTTGATTTGTGACACCCTCCTTCATCCCTCCGAATGATATCAGCTCTCTAGACAATTGCAAAGTAGAGCAGTCTTTCCGTTCTCTCTAACAAGAAGCCATTAAAGCGACCTACTTTTCCATCCGCTTCTAGTGTTGTTTCTTCATTTTAGTGACAAAGCAAATCAGTGATTTAAAAGTACAGCACGTTGTAAAGTGTTCAAGTACTGGACGTCCAGAAGCCCCTATCATCTCACCCTGATTATTTGTGAAACTATAAGCAGTTTTTAGTCACCCTAATAACTCGACTTTTAGAAGCATATACATGTCCTCAAACACTGTGGAACAAATGTTTCACCCCTAAACAAGTATGCTGCTTCTAGGTCATTTGAAGGGAGGCAGACCGACCTGAGTTACTAAGTCTTGCACTTTCAGTATCATGTCCTTATGTAAGGTGAAATAAAATATCTCCTTGTTCACAATGCTAAATTCAAATTTTATGTATTTCTTTATATGAAGTTTTTGCCGAATTGCTGTGCAGCCTTTCTATTTCGCCAGAGCTCCAGGGGAGCACAAGAATGAAGAGGCACAAGGTACATAATCAGGGTGACCGGTGCATAACGCACGACAAGGTAACTGGTACATAACCCATAGCAAGGTGACCGTTGCATAGCGCATGCCAAGGTGATTGGTGCATAACGCACAACACAGTAACTGGTACATAGCCCATGACAAGGTGACTGGTACATGACCCATGGCAAGGTGACTGGTACATGACCCATGACAAGGTGACTGGTGCATAACCCATGGCAAGGTGACTGGTACATGACCCATGGCAAGGTGACTGGGGCATAACCCATGACAAGGTGACTGGTACATTAACTTTATTGAGTTTTCAAGATACATATCCAAATGGATCTCAGGAAGTATCAGCACTATATAAGAAACGCCCGCAGCCGTAAGCAAGCAAGTAGTCACAAACAAAAACAATCCCTTCAATGACAATTGTCCAATACTCCTGCTTGCGGAACTGGAGAATAGTGTTCGTCATACTCCCGATCCACCCCCATCCGACAACCCTTTACTTAGTGACGGCATAATACGATATTTATCAATCCGCTAGGATCTCTTCATACAGTCGGTGTGCTCCCTTTACAACTCCAGCCCATCCCTACCCAAACTCCCGCCCATCCCACCCCCCAGGCATGTCGCTAACTATCAACCCAGAAAAGAAACAGAATATGTCTACAGCCGAGGGCTACATCAGAATGTGAACTGTCTCCTGTGCCAACTAGTGTGTGCCGTTAGAAGCTTGGTGGGATGCACTTAATATGGTGGGTAAGGTCGATTGAGTGGTGTACAGTCAGGAACGGTGGCAGTGCCGGGTGATCAGACCCCCCCCCCCCCCCGTCAGGGCCCTCTCCATCTAGGCTACCTTCCCTATCCCCAGCTGTGTGTCTCAGGAGCTCCACTAGTGCCTCCCATGCCCATGCCACCTCTAGCGTTTTCTCACTCCCTGTCCTTTTAGCCATTTGCATTCTGACTGACCCCTTGCATTCTGCCCATCTTACAAATTCCCTCATCCATCTGGATGTGTTAGGGCCACTCCTCGCCTTCCAATGACTAGTGGTTTCCCTTTTAGCCAAAACCAGTCCCAAGTCCAAAAACTTGCTTGTGACCTTGTTCCTTGCCGTGTAGGGGAACCAGTGCAGCAAGCAATACCCTGGAGTTGGCACAACCTCTCTATCCGTTGTATTCACAAAAACTGCGGTGACCATCTCCCAGTAGCCCCTCAAGGCAGGACAATCCCAGAACATATGCAAAAACTCGGCACCCCCCATGGAACATCATGGACAACCAGCCGATTGGACACCAAAGTATTAATTAATTTTACCTGGGGTGAGGTATGCGCTGTGCAGGACATAATTTGATACTTGTATAGCGCACTACTCACCCGCAAGGGTCTCAAGGCGCTTGTACGAATACCGCTGTGGAACCCATCCTGGCTTTCCCTGTGAGGCGTCCACTCCTGGGCACCCCCAAGGTGGAGGCCAGGCATCCTTAGCGTTGTGGGGGCCGTTGTAGACATAGAAGTGGACCAGCTGGAATCGGGCATTTCTGGAGCTCTTCCAGGCTCTCTCCACCAGCTCACCCCATGGCTTCTCTTCTATAGCCTCTCACAAATGTTAATCCCATTTGAGGTGTAATCCAGTCAAATTTTACAGTATTTCCTGCATTAGGCGCTTATAAAGACAAGTAACGGTCTTAAAAGTTCAAGCTGCTATCACTATATATTGGCAAATTGTTGATGTATGAGGCTCAGCGATCCATGCCTGCCAGTGTTTCTGCATGGCTGCTGTAAGGATCGCATGCAGGAGAAAATCTCCTCTTGGTAGATCATATCGCTCCTGGAGGTCATTGAAGGGGAGCAGAGTGTCCTCTTTGTAAAAGTCCCCTATTGTGGAGATTCTTGCTTCCCTCCAGGCCTGAAGTCTTTGCCAATTCCCTCCATGGGGTAAAGCCTTGCATATGGCCAGTGGGATGTCAGGTGCACTGGTGCATAACCCATGGCAAAGTGACTGGTGCATGAAAATAGGAAGGTGACTGGTGCATGACCCATGGCAAGGTGACTGGTACATGAACATGGCAAGGTGACTGGCACATAACCCATGGCACGGTGACTGGTACATGAACATGGCAAGGTGACTGGCGCATAACCCATGGCACGGTGACTGGTACATGAACATGACAAGGTGACTGGTACATGACCCATGACAAGGTGGCAGGCACATGGACTTGACATGGTGACTGGTGCATTACCCATGGCAAGGTAACTGGTACATGAACATGGCAAGGTGACAGGTACATGAACATGGAAAGGTGACTGGTGCATAACCCATGGCAAGGTAACTGGTACATGAAAATAGGAAGGTGACTGCTGCATGACCCATGGCAAGGTGACTGGTACATGAACATGGAAAGGTGACTGGTGCATAACCCATGGCAAGGTAACTGGTACATGAAAATAGGAAGGTGACTGCTGCATAACTCATGGCACAGTGACTGGTACATGAACATGGCAAGGTGACTGGTGCATAACCCATGGCACGGTGACTGGTACATGAACATGACAAGGTGACTGGTACATGACCCATAACAAGGTGATTGGCACATGGACATGACATGGTGACTGGTGCATAACCCATGGCAAGGTAACTGGTACATGAAAATAGGAAGGTGACTGGTGCATGACCCATGGCAAGGTGACTGGTACATGAACATGGCAAGGTGACTGGTGCATAACCCATGCCACGGTGACTGGTACATGAACATGGCAAGGTGGCTGGCGCATAACCTATGGCACGGTGACTGGTACATGAACATGACAAGGTGACTGGTACATGACCCATGACAAGGTGATTGGCACATGGACATGACGTGGTGACTGGTGCATAACCCATGGCAAGATAACTGGTATATGAAAATAGGAAGGTGACTGGTGCATTACCCATGGCAAGGTGACTGGTACATGAACATGGCAAGGTGACTGGAGCATAACCCATGGCATGGTGACTGGTACATGAACATGACAAGGTGACTGGTACATGACCCATGACAAGGTGACAGGCACATGGACATGACATGGTGACTGGTGCATAACCCATGGCAAGGTAACTGGTACATGAACATGGCAAGGTGACTGGTACATGAACATGGCAAGGTGACAGGTACATGAACATGACAAGGTGGCTGGTGCATAACCCATGGCGAGGTAACTGGTACATGAATATGGCAAGGTGACAGGTACATAACCCATGGCAAGGTAACTGGTACATGAACATGGCAAGGTGACTGGTACATGAACATGGCAAGTTGACTGGTGCATAACCCATGGCACGGTGACTGGTACATGAACATGGCGAGGTGACTGGTACATGACCCATGACAAGGTGACTGGCACATGAATATGGCAAGGTGACTAGTACATAACCCAAGACAAGGTGACTGGCACATGACCCATGGCAATGTGACTGGTGCATAACCCATGGCAAGGAGGCTGGTACATGAACATGACAAGGGGACTGGCACATGAACATGGCAAGGTAACTGGTACATGAACATGACACGATGACTGCTACATGACCCATGACAAGATGACTGGTACATAACCCATGGCAAGGTGGCTGGTGCAAGAACATGGCAAGGTGACTGGTACATGAACATGACAAGGTGACTGGTGCATAACCCATGGCAAGGTAACTGGTACATGAATTTGGCAAGGTGACTGGTGCATAACCCATGCCAAGGTAACTGCTACATGAACATGGCAAGGTGACTGGTGCATAACCCATGGCAAGGTGACTGGTGCATGAACATGGCAAGGTGACTGGTACATAACCCATGGCACGGTGACTGGTACATAAACATTATAAAGCAATGGGGTGACCCAGTTATGTGCAGAACCTGGGGATTCGTACATTAAGCGAACAGTGGTTCTGCCACCTATCAGCTTATAGAAAGCGTCCAACGTCTTTATTAAATATGTTCCTTTCCTATGGGAATGAGACTAACATACAATGAAAAATAATCCCAAGGAACAGAAACTCATGTACTTCTGAATTGGTGTATGATTTTATAACAAAGCTTCCTGAGATCAGTTTCCAGATACACAATGGCAGAGTGAACTCGTAGGCAATAATTAGCCTGGAGTTTATCACAAATGTTTTGCCAGGAGGCGATCTGCCCCAGCAATCATTGCCCAATTGAGAATTATTGAATACTCAGAGAGATGCTGTGCCACTGAACCTTAACTTCATCAGCTGATAAGGAGAGCTACATATTGACTCAGGTCAACCATATATAATCAAGCAGTCATGCTGACAGTACCTATACTTTGATATCCAGGTGGAATCCTAATTCAAGGCCACACACAGACTCTACATATAGTCCTGAAGAAGACCCCCTCCCCCTTAAACGAGCAAAATATCGCGATAATATCTGGGGATGAAACGTCGACGCACTCTATCAAGTTCTATTGATCACCCATAATAATCAAGAATAACCAGATTGATTATAAGTCGGGTTGAATCAGATTTAAATTTTTTCTCACACTGTGTTTTAAATGTTTGTCTTGAATATACGTTCATTTGTTATGTATATATTGTGTTGTGATATGTAAATAGATTTCTTTGTTTTCACTTCACGTTATGTGTCAATAACTGTAAATACACATCATATATCTGTGTGTGCATATATATGTCCTGTTCTTAATTTTTGAGTATAGAGATTTCACTAAATTTGTTATAAAATCATACACCAATTCAGAAGTACATGAGTTTCTGTTTCTTGGGCTTATTTTTCATTGAATGTTAGTCTCATCCTAGGAGAGGGACATATTTAATAAAGTCGTTGGACGCTTTCTAGAACCACTGTTCGCTTATGGTAGATGAACATGGCAAGGTGACTGGCACATTACCCGTGACAAGGTGACTGGCACATGAACATGACATGGTGACTGGTGCATAACCCATGGCAATGTGACCGGTACATGAACATGGCAAGGTGACTGGCACATGAACATGACATGACTGGTGCATAACCCATGGCAATGTGACCGGTACATAAACATGGCAAGGTGACTGGTACATGAACATGGCAAGGTGACTAACCCATGACAAGGTGACTGGTACATAACCCGTGACAAGGTGACTGGTGCATAACCCGTGGCAAGGTGACTGGTACATGAACATGATAAGGTGACTGGTACATGACCCATGACGAGTTGACTACCACATGAACATGACTAGTTGACAGGTACATAACCCATGACAAGGTGACTGGTGCATAACTCATGGCAAGGTGACGGGTACGCAGCCCATGGCAAGTTGACTGGCACACGACCCACGACAAAGTGACCAGTGCATAATGCACGACAAGGTAACTGGTACATAACCCATGGCAAGGTGACTGGTACATGCACATGACCAGGTGATTGGTACATGATCCATGACAAGGTGACAGGGTTATGACCCATGACAAGATGACTGGGTACACATGAAAAGGTGATTGGGTGCATAACCCAGGACAAAGTGACTGGTGCATAACGCACGACAAGGTAACTGGTACATAACCCATGGCAAGGTGACTGGTACATGCACATGACAAGGTGGCTGGTACATGCACACACGGTGACTGGTGCTTACGCATGACAAGGTGACCGGTGTGATGAGAAGTCAGAACCAGTGATAGAAGTGAAATCTCAGGACTGGTGAAACATTCTTGTGCTGATGTCCTGGTGACCACCGTCGCCAGCCTTGGGCATCTGACTAGCCGATGGGCAGCGCTACCGGTGCACAAGGGGGTGCGCCAGTGGGATCATGTGTCTAGCTTAGCGCGATTATGTGATTGTGAAATATGTAAAGTAAGGAACTTCGGATGATGAGAACATTGAGTCGAGGAAATATTTGTATTTGACTCCAGCCACAGCGTATACTAACACTAAGGACAACCAACATTACTGCAATTAATATTCTACTTACATTTTACAACGCAGTTGTACACAGCGGGAGTGTAACTCACTGAGCTACTTATCAGCATTACACGTTGTGACTAGCAGAATCCACAAGGATGTGTGCAACCAACGCAATAACCCACTCACACATTATGCACACAATGCAAAGCAGTCACATACAACTTAGTCGCAGTTGACAAATTAACTCAAACATTTTATGTTTTCAAAATATGATCATTGTTTTAGCAGATCTCTCCAACATGTACATGAACCATATGAGCTACACTAATAGTTTTATACTGCTTGAACAATATACAGAGTTGCTACAACAGGTGACTTAACAACAAGCGTTACCATAAAATGAAAACTCTTTATGACAAAGTAGGCAGGGCAAGGGTGCTACCATACTTTTTAATTAAATGAATGCATATGTACTCCCAGAACATTAACTACGTCATTGCCATACATAACTGGTGGGGAGTTGCATCCTCACCTCGCCAGGCATCAGTACAACTGCATCTGTTGCACTAAAGCTATGTTTGCTCCTCGTGTAACCTGTTCTGATAGGGCCACCTCAGGCCTCCATCCTTCAGAGGTTGCTAAGTGAGTGCCATTAAATAGGCTGATAATAGCACCTGTCGTTTACAGCCCTTAGAACGTGCAGAAAAGCAGTATCAAGAACCACATAAAAGAAGTTAACATCATTAAAGCACCAAAGTGAGCAACAAACACATTGATTCACAGAGCACTGCGGCGGAGTATTCCCAGAGTCTGGAATAGCCACAAAAACGCCAAATTGCAGAATATGCACACAATTGTAAACACTACTCACAGGAATTTCGAATAGAAAACACATCCCCACCTGCCCCTTTTAGAAGTATCAATATTTTAGAATAATATGCAGGTGTTGCCGCGTTGATTCCTGGTAAGGGAATTTTTATATCGCAATTGTCTTTATGCCAACTTATTGCAAGGTTGAAATGCGAGACCCAACCATTTCTTTCCATTGGTTGCTTCCCTTATGTTCTTTATTCACCCCGAACCTCCAACCAAGGAAAGGTGTGAAACACGCTTTCCAAAGGAAAACGGAAGTGATTTCAGAAGCTATAAATTAGAAGGAAGCACAGAGTGTGCAATGAAAAGGCGAATCCAAGGACCATCTTTTTGCCGCACATGATCTGCTGAATCCCTGCAAAAATGACGCATTTTTTTTTACCAGCTTCACCACAGATTAATTGACACAGCAATCCTGTTATAAATAGGAGGAAAAAATGAAGAGCACAACTGCCTCAACAATACCACATTTTAGCAGGTAGAAATAAAGGTGTAATTATTTTGATAGCCTAGCAAAGAACACTCTGAAACACAAAGGAACTTAAACTCAAGGGGAGAGGATGTAGCCTTAGAGCTAGAGCGGTCGATGATACCCGATGGCTCGGGTCTAGCTCGTGCTATATAAAATTCTAAAAAAAAAAAAAAAAGATGGCTGCCACCATTGCAAGTCTCATGAGAGCCCTGTTGCGTGATAGGGCTTGTAGTCTATCTTGATTCCATTTTTTCTGCTTTGTGTGGTGTGCAAACTGCACCTGCGATGTCTCACACCAAGCTGCGCCCACATTCTGCACGTAGCTCTGACCTCTTCAGCTGCGAAATACCTTGACATCCAGGAAGTTTGGAGGACAGCGTCTTCTGGCCTGTCCAGTTATAAAGGTAAGACAGGACACAACAGGGGTCAGGACACGTTACATGTATCTGACATATCCCCGGGCCCTTTTAGAATGTCAGTCGCACCCCATCTGAGAAATGACATTTAAATCTCAATAACCATATCTTTTTAACATTTAAATATTTTTGTCCTATATTTAAATTGTCTTACAACACTGGCCATTTTAACTCCTTTTTTCAACAATTCATGGCTGAAACCTGTTACTTAATATCTTGTAAATGTTTTGCTTAATGACATCTGCACCTGATGTTGGGATTATTTATAGATATCTTTCTTTACATGTTCTGTTTCTGTAATCTTAAAATTTTGTTCTGTGAATTTTTCTGTGGTAATGCTTTTATGAATCAGACACTTTCAAGGGTTGGCAACCTACACCTGGATACTTGGCTTTCAATGGTTTTCCTTTTTTTTTTTTTTATTGAAGATTTTTTTTTTTTTTTTAACCATCCCCCCGCAGTGGTGGGGGAAGGATTGGCGATATACAATTCATACAGACAGGTACCATAAAAAATATTACAGAACAAAAATACATTATCAATGAAGAAATTGAAAGCCGGATCATATAAGAATATATACAAAGAAACAATACATGAGCAGGAATACATTATTAAGTTGCTAACCAATCTTGAAAGGGGGCCCAGTTCTTAGAGGCAATTAGACGTCTTCGCCTTCCCTGAAACTTTTGTACAGCAGTTTCTAATTTAAACCATGCCAGCATCCTGGCCTGCCAGTGAAAAAAAGTAGGGGGCTCAGAATTTATCCAAAGATATGTAATACACAGTCTAAACATTGCCATTGCAATAAACAAAAAAGAGTGTACATATCTTGATCTCGCAGAGATCATGGAGTATTGATAACCAGTAATTACCATTTCAGCAGAGATTTTGATTGGAGATTGAGTGATCTGTGTGAGAAATGTTTCGATTTGATTGATGAAAAGTGACAGCTCAGGGCAATCATAAAACATATGAAGAGAATCAGCGGATGGAAATTTACATCTTGCACATGATGAACTTTTGCCCCCAGTGACAGTCCCCCATCTGACTAGTTTTGCTGGGGTATAATAGAGATCGAACATGGCCATGTAACTTTGAGTGCGGAGGGTACCAGAGCCAAAATCGTCCTGGCTAACAACAATGAAAATTTCAGATCAATGGAGGGTACCCCGAATTTAACCGCCCATTTGTTATTGTAATCCACTAAGTCATCTGGGAGTTGAGACAAGAGGGTTTGATATAATATACCGATTTTAGCTTTCCTTTTAACTAATTCAAATATTAAGATTTTATCAAACAGTATTTTGTTTTCTAAGGGTTTTTTATCGAAAAAACTTCTAATTTGTAAGTATTTAAAAAAATGATTAGACTGTAATTGAAATTTATGTTTCAAAAAAGAAAAAGAGGCCAACAGGCCAGAGTCAGCGAGGTCTCCTATAACCCTCAGGCCTTGAGAGGCCCAGATGGAGGCTACTCCTTCTTGAAATATCACTGGAAGTAATCCGGAAGCATTCAGTGGTGTGTAGTAATTAAGCTTATGAATGGAAGAGAGGCGGCGGATTTTTTGCCAGATCGTAAACAGGGCCCATGCAACCTTAAACCTCGTTTTTTTTAAATAACTTGGCTCAAGGATACGTGTTAGTATCCCTTTTGTGGCGTCACCTAATGCAATTGTGTATATTGATGGGGTCCGATGCAGGGATAGCTCCACAGTCTTCCCGAATAGTGGGAAGGCAAATTGCTGAATCATAGCTGCCCAATAGTAATAGACTAAATTTGGAACTGACCAGCCCCCACGTTCCTGCGGAAGACAGGTCCATTTAGCAGCTCGTCTTGGCTTACGATATGCCCATAGAAACCTTTGGCAAATCCTTTGTGCTTTTGTTAAAGTAGAGTTAGAGATTAATAATGGAATGGATCTGAATAAATATAAGAATTTTGGGAGAACCAGCATTTTAGGAACATTACAACGCCCAAATAAAGAAAGATGAAGATGATTCAGCCGTTCTAGCTTGTTGTGAAGAAGATCAATAACAGGTAAATAATTCAAGTCAGATATTTGATCGACTTCAGCCGAGATCTGTATACCAAGATATGTTGCCTGTGCACTGATAGGAGCAGACGACGTTGGCATAGCCGATGATTGCAGTATTTGTGTTTTTGTGATATTAAGCTTGTAGCCTGAAATTAAGCCAAATTGAGCTGCTAGAGTCTCCAATGCCGAAAAAGAGACAGTGATGTTGTCTGTTAATACCACTATGTCATCGGCATATGCCAATGCCTTATACTCAATGCCATGGACTATGATTGGAGAAATATTTTGGGATTTTTCTATTAAAGAGAGAAAAGGATCAATAAATAAAGCAAAAAGAAGAGGGGAGCAGGGGCATCCTTGCCTGGTACCACGAGTGATAGGAAAGTAACTTGATTCAGTTCCTGAAATACGGATTTTGGCTATTGGAGATATGTAGAGAGTTTGTAAAGCAAGGATAAATTCGGGAGCTATCCCCTTCCAATGCAAGACGGCCCAAAGGTACCCCCAGGAGACCCTGTCGAACGCCTTCTCGGCGTCCAACAGGATCACCCCGAGGGGAGAATTTGTCACCTGGGCCCAATCTAAAAGGGCGATAACCCGTCTGATGTGATCGGTGGTGTCTCTACCGGGGATAAACCCGTGCTGACGGATAGAGACTAAAGGAGAAATTATTTGGACAAGACGAAACGCCAAGACCCTTGAGTAAATTTTGCTGTCGGTGTTTATTAATGCAATGGGCCGATATGATGCTGGGTTTGATTCATCTTTACCCTTCTTTTTAAATAGTACGATAGTCGACTGCCGCCAGGAGTCAGGAATGACCCCCATCTGGGCAAGTTGAAAAACTTCCAGCATCTGCTGCTTGAATAGGTGTGAAAAAGTCTTGTAAAATTCGAGATGAATAAGATCGGGCCCCGCTGCTTTACCAGTAGAGAGAGATTTTATAGCAGCTACAATTTCTTCCCAACTGATAGGTTCAGCAAGAATTGAATTCTGATCTAGAGAAGGCGTCTGGGTATCAAGAGATTTAAAGAAATGTTCTAGCTGTTTTTGTTGCTGTTCGAGTATATTTGGCTCCTCGGTGTATAGCACTGAGTAAAACTCAAGAAAGGTATTTAACACTCCACTGGGTGTATCTTGTAATGTACCACTCCGATCCTTAACCTTTAATATTTGATTTGCTATAACCCTTTGTTGTAGGCGCTTTGCTAAAACCTTTCCGGAAGCTTCACCCAGCTCATACATCGAAGAACGGAATTGAAAATACTTAACAGCTATATCCTCATAAAGAGGATCCAGGAGGTTAGCCTTAGCGAGAGCAACCGCTTTCTGGCAAATCGTTACATCTTCGCCATTACGGATAGTAGTACTCAGATCTAACTCCGCTTGTTGAAGTACTGCAATTCTATTTTTAAGATTCAGCTGTTCTGTTTGCCATCGATAGGACGCTACTCTCTTAGTTTCGCCACGCAAGGCAGCTTTGAAAGTGTCCCAGACTAAGCCAACTGATGCAGTGGAGCTATTAATTTCAAAGAACTCAGGAATCCAGACTAACATCCGTTCATGATATAATTTATCCAGTAGTAATTTCCTATCGAAGGTCCATGATCTTATTTGATGAGCCGGACGGTCCCATAAAAAGCTAAAAACGATGGGATTATGATCGGATATAGTCCGAGGATCAATTCGAACCTTAGTGGACCCGAGACTTCAGGAGAAATGAAAGCAAAGTCAATACGGACCATCTTTTGGTGGGGTATTGAATAAAAGGTGAACCCATCATGAGCTGGATGATTAACATGCCATAGGTCTACCAGCCTGTGTTCAAGGAGTAGAGTGCGAAGTGCTTTATAGACCTGGGGCTTCCGCCCGACATAGGCGGTATGCTTAATAATATCTAACCAACTGGGAATATCAATATTGAAGTCACCGCAGAAGATTAAAGGGTGTGACCAAGTGGCTAATTCCACATTTAAATCCATCAAAATCTGCGGGTCATCTAAATTAGATGTATATATGGAGCATATCGAAAGCAATGATTTGTTAACAAGTAGTTCAACAATTAACCATCTTCCTGAATTATCTTGCTTAAGTCTTTTAACTTGCGTAAACCCAATTTTTGAAATAATGGCCACACCCCTAATAGTGGACGTTTGTCGGGTGGAGGCCACTAAGTCATACCCCAGAAATTTAAGATAATGGCGATTACCCCAAGAAATATGGGTTTCCTGCAGGCAAATTAAGTCCGCTTGCATCACCTGTAGCAACTTATGGAATATCCTACGCTTCTTAGGATCGTTTAAACCACAAATATTCCAAGTTGCACATGTCAGTCTACGGTTTGCCATTGGTGATGATAAAAGAAAGATATGTCTAACGTATAGTTCAAGAGATTATAGAATATATACCAACAGCTTGTCTTGAAAAGTAAACAAATGATTAACATCTTGAGTGTATTTGAAATCATCCTGCCACATGTATTAATAATAAAGCCAATCACTTCTTCAACCCACCACAGCGCCACCCCGTGCAACACCCTTCCCACCCTCCCCACCCCATGCTGAACACAGCGGCCCACCCATTTGCCCCCCCACCCCACTCCCTATATTCGGAGCTCAGGACCTAGGTCCTTGTGATGGTTGAGTAGACATCTCCCCACGCTCCGCTGGGCCTATGGTATCACCCATATATATGATGAATGAGGAACAGTCCTATTGAAATTAAGAAAGAATAAGATTCCAAAAAAAATAAATGTATAAAATAGATCGTCCTCTAGGAAAAAAGATAAAGATCCCCATTCCGAGCAGTAGCTAAATCGAGTTTTTAAGGAAGACCGCAACATAACTAGAGGGGGAAAGCTACATTGAGTCCAAAAATTCCTTGACAGTTATTTCGGAGAAAAAAAACTTTGTTTGACCTTTGTGTATCACTTTCAGCTTTGCCGGGAAAAGCAAAAATACCTGGGCACCTTTCGCCTGGAGGAGAGGAATCTGCTGACGCAAATGCCAGCGACGATCAACTGTCTCTGCAGCGAGATCAGGACGAACGAAAAATTGGCAGCCCTTGGCAGATCGCTTTTTGTTAGGTCTGGCTAGATCAAATATACATTCACGAGCGAGAAAGTTGTTAAAGCAGACCAGGATAGCACGAGGATAGGAACTGTTGGCGCTGGCAGAGGGTTGTTTCTTCCTTGTAAGTGGAAAGCGATGCGCTCTCTGAATCTCTAATTTCCAGTTCCATTGTGTAACCTCTGGGAAAGCGTCTGTGAAAAGCTCCACTATAAACTTTCGGACATCATCGCCCTCTAAATTTTCCTCAATCCCCAAGACGCGTAGGTTGTTCCTTCTAGCGCGATTCTCGAGGTCGGAGAGCTTCCATATAATATCCTTTCGCTGTTCCTTGACCTCAGTGACTAAATCCTTTTGCGCTACTACAGCATCTTCAAGGGTTGAAATTCGTTCCTCGGCCTCCGTTACTCTTGTAGTGATCTCAGCAGATGACTTGATTACACGGCGGAGGGAGTTTTGCAATTTGCGACAAACAGATTGTGTGCGTAAGTTCTCTTGCTTGGTAGCCTCTCTATGCTGCATAATCGTGTGGTATATTGTCGCCAGGGAGACCTCCACCGGTGTCTCAGAGGGATCCCCTCCGTTTTGATTAAGGGGTACCTGCGGGTTAGACTGGGATTGATCCTCTCGAGAATTATCATGCAGGCTTTCCTGATACAGAAACTTAGAGTCAGGAGCTTTACGGACCGTACCAGCAGCCAAAACCTTTGAAATCTCGCTAGACCGCCAATCTGCTGTATCGCTATCGTAGTCTGACCATTGAAGATCGGGATCATCCTCCTCACCAGACAATGAGTGATCAGATACGGAATAAAAGTTTTCTGTTGAGTCACTGATCACAGACCCCCCGACGATATGGGAATGTTCTGTAGAAAGTCCCGAAGCAGTAATAGCTAGATGTATATTAGAGGATGGGACTACATTATCCAAGATGCACTGGGCCGGAGCAGAACCAGAAACAGCAGGAACAGCAGCAGAAGAACTTAGGATCAGTGATTCTTTTTGCAAGGTTTCTGATTTTTTAGGTTCAAGTGGATCCACAGTAGCCACTATATGCATAGGATCAATCGAGGTAGAAGAGAGAGAGAGATGCGTACTCAGCAAAGAGGGACTTTGTATGATATCGGAAAGAGCAGCGGAGGCCGGGATGGTCGCGGTAGCAGTAACAGCCGATGGGCTGGAAAGTGCTCCCTTCTCCCTGGCTCCGAGCTTAATAAAGATATCAGGCAGTGTCTGCCCCTTACCGGGTGCCGGGGGGGTGGTGGTTACAGCCGGCTGATCCTGAAGAGGGGTTTTGTCGGCCATCGGTGCTCTGCCTTTCCGGAAAATCCCTGAGGTTTTCGTGTCCACGTCCGGGGGATTTCGGCTGGAGCTGCGGGATTTTATCACTTTGGAGGCTGCTTTAGGTGGCATCCCCGATGTCGGAAAGGGGATTGGAGAAAGCTCCGGAGTCGTCAAGAAAGAGAGCCGTGTGGGGTGCGCTGTGCAGAGAGCAGAAAGATCCAAGCACCATGTAGCCCGCTGTAGCCACTGTAGCCGTAGTGAGAGAGCAGGTCTTAAAATGTCCAAACGAGAGACGAAGGCCATGGATAATTGTAGCTTTCCTTTCTTGTTAACACGTTTTTTTTTAGTCTCCCGGCATGTTTAGTTCTTCAAAGTATACACCGTCAGTCAGGGTTTCCGATACGAGCCAGCGGAGCGGGACGAGATGCTGCCTCACTCGGCCGAGGTCACGGCCGCCATCTTGCTCCACTTCTGTACCCGCTTTCAATGGTTTTCCATTCGGAAAATGGATTCCCATCCAGCTGTGCGAATGGTGGGCTGGGGCCTCACAGTGGACATGTGTTCCTTTGTTTTCAACCACAGTGTTTTTACCTACTCAAGAAGGTGTTTCAATGGTTGCCGTCTTGCAGCTAACTCCTCCACCTAGAAAACAAAACGTAAGTTAAGATTGATCGTGCACATGAGCTATAAATCTTATACCTATGTGGAGCATGGCGCCAGAGATTTGAAGTAAGGTACACTCTCCTCGGGTGGAAAATAAGTTGTGCTTACCTGAAACAATTGGACTCATCGTTCCCCAGAAATGTTGATGTTGGGAGGCATTAGGCTTTCCATGACATTATAGGCATTTTCTTTATATTTCTTTTGCTGCTACACATGTGCCCTTCTACAGCCCTGGGATGTATAGGTAGTACTATCACCCAACTTTATGGTGACCTTAAAAATCATCCAGCTGGCAGGATGAGGAATGCAGTGACAATGGGTGCTTATGAGATCAGGTTGTATAATCTATGCCAATGCCACCCACCAAACAAGTCACACTCTTGACTTAGTTTTTGACACTGAGCAATCTCTTTCCAATATCATGGTCATTCCAATTTCTTGGTATTGCTACTTCCTGATTAAATATCCTGTTTCTGCGCAGGCTCTCTTTTCTTCGCTGTCTGCACTACTTCGAAAATCCATAGTTTAGATGAAGAGTACTCCAGGTATGTAAGCTGCTTTAGCATCTGCAGATGTTAGAAGAAGATCTCCTTCTGGATGTAATCTATGTCCATGCAGAGATATCTGTCTCTATTTGGACTCAAATGGGGGAGGGGAAATGAAGACTACTACAACCGAATTTCCAAACGCACAGTTACTATTAGTAACTTTCTGGTTGTTGGTAGAAATCTTCCCCAGCAGGGCAGATTTCTCTGTACAGAAAGTAATAGGCAAAAAGAATAGAAAAAAAAAATATTATTTATTAATTAAACTAAAAATATATAAAATCATTCTTCTCTAATTCCTCTCAACAAAGGACTATCACAATAACAAGACACAACACACCAGCTCTATATAATATCCTATTAAAATATATTTTAAATTATTGTCTTATTTACATTATATTTGAATTCATTTATATTCATTACTATGTTAATTTCCCACTCGCCAATGCCCCATCAAATATCTTTGGAATTGTGCCCAGCCAATTCAAAGAGCGGGTTGTGAAACATGCAAATAAAAAGACATACCTTGCTCCTGCTTTCCCTGCTAATTGCCAGCTCTTTACTCTTCTCGTCAGCTGCAAAAATTCTAGAAGACAATGTCACTTCTCAACTTGCTCCTACTTTGAAATCAAAAATACTCATAAGAACATCCAGCCATGATTCTACCTGGGTCATAGCAATAAGGCAGAGGCAGAGGGGCCATTGCCTGGCCGTGGATTCTAATGAATACAAAAAGCAATGGATGGAATGCTTGAATAAATCTCAGCAACTGGTAATTACTCGTGCCGCATCCCAGTCCATTGTTATTTTGTACATCATGCCACCTCAGTTTGAACCCAGCCACATCCAAATCAGTCTTGAACCTGCTCCAATGGGAACAGTTCAACCTGAACCGAGAGCCAGGTCCTCCATGAACCATAATACAAGCAACTCTCGACCTTCTGCAAAGGCTATGGTACCTTCAAAATCAAGGTGTGCGATGGATTACATTTCTCACTTTCTCCTTGTTTTTGCATTCCTCCCCACTGCAAATTTAATTGGTTACCCATTCGTTCCAGGGTCACCTTTAAATATGTTTGCCTGCCTCTATATGTATGGCCATGCACCTGAATTTCTATCTAATTGGCCAGGAACATGTGCTACTCCAATATTTCCTACTGCCTCGTAATCACAAATCCATTTCAGGTAGATGTGCTTTTTCTTATACCACATCTTCTGCATATTAGGCTTTTCCTCGTTCTGCATCCCACCCATCTAGCACTTAAGGAGAAACCAAAACTTCTCTTTTCAATCACTGAATGCTCCCAGCTCTTTCTTTTCAGCATCAAGAGTCCTTAGGGTGCAGTTATGTGTTACAAAATACCTCTAACATAACATATAACATCACACACCAACAACAACATCTATTTTAGAGTATAAATGTTCATATGGGTAAGTACTTGGTTGAATACACAGTCAACTACAGCCAATGCACTTCGTATCGAGCTTCAGTTCTAGTGGTACTATTTATTGCTTCCTGCTGCATCAGCACCAATAACCTCCTCCTCAATTCTAGCTTAATTCTTTGTACATCCTTACTAAGAGGGTAAGCTCATCGCAGCCTCCCTTATCAAATAATCTTTAATCTATGATCTTCTAGTTTACCGCGTGATTCAGTCACTTAATATTGAACAGTCATATGTTAATACTATACACAATGTAAAATAATTTATGATTTTCTAGTTTACAGCGTGATTCAGTCGCTTAATATTGAAGAGTCATATGTTAATACTATACACAATGTAAAATAATTGATGATCTTCTAGTTTACAGGGTGATTCAGTCACTTAATATCGAAGAGTCATATGTTAATACTATACACAATGTAAAATAATCTATGATCTTCTAGTTTACAGCGTGATTCAGTTGCTTAATATTGAAGAGTCACATGTTAATACTATACACAATGTAAAATAATTGATGATCTTCTAGTTTACAGGGTGATTCAGTCACTTAATATTGAAGAGTCATATGTTAATACTATACACAATGTAAAATAATCTATGATCTTCTAGTTTACAGCATGATTCCGTCGCTTAATATTGAAGAGTCATAAGTTAACATTATACACAATGCTAAACAAAAAAAGCTCATGCAGATCACAAGTAATGTTAAGGTTTTGATGGCCATCAATGCCATCTGAAGACAGGCTATGAATGCTTTTATGTATTTTTTTAATTTTAAACCAGACTAACATAGCCATAGATCTTTCTGTACACAAGAGTATACAAGGCGAGTCAGTGATCTTCCTTCACAACATCAGCTAACACATGTCACATATATTTAACCACATATACCAACTCTATAAGTATCCAAGAGCATAGGGGACGTCAAGCATCAGCAGTCTAGAAAATACTTTTTTTAATAGTTCTTCACATGTTCAGAAACCAATTCTTTTTGGAATTGATAAGATAATAAAAAATTCAGGGCGGGGTTTGCTAAATGTGGGCATCAATGATGGAGCCTGACACAAATTCATCTTCATTAGCTTCACTTGGATAGGCCCACCATATCAGACCAAAAAAGTATGACTTCTGATTCAATCTACTAAGTGGCTACATTACTTTGATTACATTCTTCAAGCTTTTCTGGTTCTAAAAACATGTAAGGATGATCTGGATGTAAATCCTTTTACTGGAGCAAAGAGTGGCACCATTTGCTCCACTCCATCCACCTCAAAGTAGAATTAATTTGATCTCTGATTTGAAATGACCCCTGATTCCGTATATAAAGATCAGGAAACCTTTGATGATGGATCACTTTTTTACACATGTAACTTCAATTACAAATGCCAAATCCTAAATCTACCCCAAGTGTATTTTCCCCATGTTTATTTGATCTTACTGTTTGACAATAGATCAAGGTGGATTAGCTAGATCTCAGCCCCCTAGATAGAAGGTAGAGATGTTTGCTACTGGAGATGCTTTAGGATTATGCAGGGCCTTAATGTCACCAGCCTTGGGCTTTAAAGTGGGTGTTTCATGGTCCCATATCTTTAGGTTAGAATATAGATTTGTTACTTTACTATGTATCAATTAGAGTTTTGAGACCAACTTCTCTGGACTTCCTTTATAGATGGTGTTGAAATGGTCTAGTTAAAAAGGTTAAGGTAAAGATTAGATTGAAACAATGATTCAACTGGAAAGGTGAACGGATCTTCCTGAGTAAGTTTGGCTGATAGTTTGAACTCTCCTTTCCCAACAGATCACTAACATGTGTATTTGTAAAGCGCACGATTACCCTTAGGCGTCTTGGCGCTGAATAACAGAAAACACTATGAGCTAAGTAGATGCCCAGGTACTTAACTATTTGAGAGATCTAAGCTCTATACATACTGCTAAGACTCTTGTCTGGCCTCATTCAGAGTTACTGTGAACTTAACCAATACAAGTAAAGAAAACAGTACCTCATCCAAAGAAAATTGACACTCCTCTAAAAATGCAATATTGATGTGGTTTAATCTCTCTTCTCCAGCCAGTGTTGCAGAGGTTGTCCATTTATATCTGGAAGTGGATTTACTAAAAGAGTGCCTTTGCCAAAATATATCTACATGTAGTAAATGTGTTTTTCTTTAAATGAAAATGGCTTCTTTTTTTCTAAGCACATAATAATCCTTCATTGCCAACAATCATTAATGCTAAGACCTCAGTAAAAATATATATATTAGGTATATAACTTAAGCAATTGCACAGATCCAATTATCACAAAAATGATCTCACCTGCTAAGAAGTACAAGCTTTCCACAGGCGTCTAAATGTTTTCAGGCAACATACAGCATTTGTGTTCTCTACCTCTTTATGACAATGGCAAAACACCCTCTTTTCAAATGCTGCCATTTTCCAGCAAACAGCTGGTATAATGCACTGTGGAGGGAGAGTTAATTGTGGTAATCACTATTCATTTTTGTAAATGGTTTTCCGCTGATAGAGGAAAGATCAACCAGATGCAAATTGCAGCTACAATCTAGACATCTATGTAGGTTTAAAATGATTTTGTACACTTATGGTGATACACTGGCAACAAGAGAAATTATCCAAATGTGCAGCAGTGTACTCCATTAATTTCTGCATGAATCAGAAGGCCTGGTAGTGTCTGTGATTACTGAACTGGCTCAACATGTGGGCTTTGTTGTCTTCTTGATATCCTGCTCAATGTAACACAAAGATCTAAAGTGTCTTCCCCTTCAGAGTCTGCCAATCCTGATAGCATACGCTTGTTTTGGTGCATAAAAGCCTGCTCAGTGGAGACGTTTATAGCCTTTTGGTCATCCATTTCTTCCAGATTACGTTTCCAGAATGCCCATGTTTTTTAAATTGTAGTGATGATGAATTCTCTTTAAGTGTAGCTGGTCTCCAGTCACTTTTATGTGCATCAGTCTAGTGTGGTAAAGGTTGCACACAATTATATGCCATTATTTGTCTTTGCTAAACCCAAACTGGAGCTTCCTACTCCCTGTGAGGCTAAAAATAGATAAGCAAAAACATTAAGATATAGATATAACTTGTAAAAAACCAAAAACAGAGGTTCATGGGGGTTGCATGACTTTACAACACATGCATTTACCAAGCATGACTTTACCATGCAAATGCCTTTGCCACACAAGGTACATCTATATTTATATCCATCCATATCCTACTGGCGGTCGGCAGTAGGTAGTTATAGTTAATCACAAAAAATGAGAGAGTTACCCAGGTTAGACCAAAAGGGACACTGAACCAAAGGGTTGCACTTACTTATTAATTATCATCACACAACATAATATATCGAATTAAATCTTTTATTAATCACAATATTGGTTCACTCTTAACCTTAGTTTAGTGGTGCATTTAAATAAAATTGATTAAAAAACATTTAAAAACCTTAATGAACACGGGTCTGTTATCACAATTTATCAAAAACCTTTGCCAATTTACAGGACAGAATACATATTAATTTGACATTTCTACTTGAATTACAACCAAATCTTTTTCCTAGACTTCAAACACAAGAACATCTCTTCTCTTACAATATTTTAATACTCTCTTATAGTAGTTTACACCACTACTAGCACAACCACTCTACTTTTATGCACTTTGTCATCTGGTATAGGGTGCTTCAATATTAAATAATACATATAAATCATTCAAAACAATACATTATTTAATCCACATGTCAACGCGTTTCAGTGTATCTTGAAGTTCTTAGACACCTTCCTCAGGACTCATATTAAAACATAGCTTTTTCCTTAAAAACAGACCAAATATCCACTTAAGTCTTCACAAAGGAATCAAAAATCAAATGATGGATTTGAGTAAATTATTCCATCTACACTCCTCAGTTGCTTCTGATATACTGACGATATTCCACATCACTTTGGGTGCAACATACAAAAACTTCAAAAAGTTTTATGTATGTAAATAAGTAAACCAGGGGGATCTGCTACAAGTTAGCAAGTATGAGGCAGTTATTAAGAAAAATTCGAACTAAGCCCGCCTCCGGTTTTCCCTAGCTATGGATCCATAACATGAATGGTGCTATCCCGAAAATGTCTTCCAAATAGGATAGCCCTAATTCCTCGTGACAAATTAAAGTGTGCCTCTGGGAAATGACAATAGTCTATGAGTAGAATCATTTTCGGCACATTGGGGAGACCCTACTTTGCTATAGCCCCAAAACCAGCTACATATGTCCCTACTGGGGGGAATTTACTTTCATAAATATTGACCATTTCTTTCATAGGTTTGTTACAATCTATGTGCGAATCTAAAAATGGTCTCAAAAGTTTTACTAAGTTGCTGCAGTCTTTTTTTGTATATGTTTTTATTGCATAAACAAAATAAAAGCAATACAAACAAAGGGTAATAAAGTGCGGTGCAGGGTCTCCCATTTTCATTGGTCTTATAGCAGGAATACAGTGATTATCAGAGCGAACCATGAGGATAACAAGACAGTCTCGTGTGATGTACATTACATCGTAAGCAATACATTACTCAGTGTCCAGGTCTGCTGAAAGTGAGGGAGTGTCACTAAATGGTGTACAGATCATTCCCCTGCTCTCATTTCATTGACCCCAGATTCTGGTCCATTTATGTGGGCAGCCTCTGCTAAGTTGTTGCAGTTTTAGAGTTAAAAGGTCGTTCCAGCTTAGTGAGGTATTAAAAAGAATCCACAAATAATGAAAAGTCTTTGTCTTTTCAAGCTGTTCCCCCTTCCGATATGAAAGAACGTGGACTTGGTATTGGGCCGCCCACAAGTTATAATATAGGACTTTGAAAAATTCACCTTCAAATTCAAGTCTTCCTTGAAAGTTAAAAAGGAGTCTAGCAAAACTTTAACACCATTAGCTGTACAACAAAAAATGGGGACCGCATTGTCAGCATAAAATGAAATTGGTATGGGCTGGTTTCCAATTCGGGGCATATCCTTTCCCTTACATAATGAGTGGTTATTAATCCCATTTATCTGTTGTAAGAACAGGAAGGGGGCCAGAATACACTCCCGTCTCACACCATGAGTAGTTCTAATTTGGGATGTACACTCAGCTAGAAAACCATAACGGATCTTAACCGATGTGTCGTAATGCAGGTGTCTTATTAAGGTAAGCAATTCCTTTTCCACCCTACATCTGTTCCCTTAAGACCTAGAGTTTTGAACAGTGTACTAGGTCAAAAGCGCTAAAGAGATCCATGAAGGCTAGGTGTAAGGCACCCTTCTTGACCATGACATATTTCCCGCCAGGAGGTTGAGATCGAGACACTGTTTTAAAGTACCAAATCCTGGTCTCAAAACATATTGTACCTCTGTTAGAATGATATTTTCCTCAGCCCAGACTTCTAGATGAGACAGAATCACCCGACCGAAGATCTTGGCACTGGAATCAATCAAGGAAAATTGGTCAGTATCAGGATGGTGAAGATCTATCACCCTACTTAAAAATAGGCACAATAATAGCTGTCCTCCACGAGTCAGGTATGGGGCCTATCACTGTAGTTCTTATCACATTTGTTAACAATGGTGCTCATAGTCTAATATTTGCTTCAAAAGTATCAACTGGTGAACCATCTGGCCTTGGTACTTACCCTCCCATACTCTTTTGAATTGCTAAGGTCACCTCCTGGACTACTAGTGAGTTGAGGAAGCCATGCAGATTTAATATATTCATATGATATCAAATTCGATTCTGTGATCCTCCCTATTCTCAGTCTGAAAAATTGTTGAAAAACTTGTCACCCATAAATCTGCTGAAATTAAGGACTCAACCCCAGGGGTATCATATTCAGAGAAAATGGGTGATTTACTACCTCCCAGAATCTTATTTTATCTCTCGTCCTCCCTGCCTCTGAAAGGTCATCCCAGGCTGTGTGACATATCTAATTTATTCTCACCTTTTATGTTATCGACTAGCATCTTTATTTCCTTGGTTCAGGCGTGGGTGGACTTAAACTGCTGCTTTCAACTGCTTGTGAGCAGCCATACAGGCTACATTGGACCATCTTCAAAATAGTAGCTTGAGTGGTACCAGACTGAGGGTTAGTTCATCTGAGATAGACCTACAAATATTTTTAAAACCATTTTGAATAGTACTTGCATCTGATTCGTAGGATAAGCAGGCTAAAAGAGAGTCCATATTCTCAACAACTACTTTTTGAGTAAAAACTATTGGGTTGATCATGTCCCATTTTATTCTTAACCTTTTCTTCATAGAGTACTCTCTCCCATGTGATCTTTTTGCCGTTCCTCTTGATTTTATTATTAACATCCATACAGCAGTGATGGGATGGTTATCACGAGAGCACTTGCTAGCAATTTTTAAATCCACAAGTAGAGGGCAAAGATCAGCCGAGATCATGATAAAATCAATGGTGCTCCCTTTAGAGTTTCCAGTGAAAGTCGGAACAAGATTGCTTTCCTTGTGGATTATATCACTGGTGAAAACTAAATTATATTTCAGTAGTAGCCTATTTAATCCTCTCCAGAATTAGTATATTTAAAATGGGTCACATTTTGCTTCCTCAAATCCTTAAGACCACAGACTGCCTAGCAATTATGCTTACATCTGGGGATAATAAAATCCATTATCCACTTTAAAAAAACAATACGATTGTTTGTCAAATAGATCCTTTCTTAAAATCTATCAAGTTGATCTATCACATTGCTAATGCTATGATTACAAATATAGTAATAGTAGTTAGCAATATATCAGGTTCTTTAGGAAAAGTAGTATTGCCAAGAAGCGTGGGGTGGACCAGACGTCTGATACTCGCAGTATAGGAATTTGAAAAGAGATGAAAGTGGTCAGACCTCCCTTGGCCCTATCAGCAGCTGACGGTGAGGCTTGCTAGGGAAAAGCGTAAAAGCCATCATTGTGAAAGTTCTCTTTCAATCCAAGTTTCTTGGCAGCACATAATATCAAAGTCACTAACATACAACAGCCAGTCTAGATTTCCAATCTTGGTACGTGTCTCCGCAATGTTCCATGTAATGAGACTTAAGCACTCGGAGGATGAAAGTGTCTTTTTTGATGGCACTCACCACTTGGTTGCAAAACGAGCCTGGGAGTTTCCTGTGTTTGCTCTATTGTATTTCTGCCACCACTGTGTGTGTCTAGGCCCTCAACTGAAGTTACAGGGTCTATAATTCTCAATTGTTGGGTTCTACCAGCATCAGTCCTATGTTTATAATGAGTAGTTGTAGATAACAAGTTTGCTTGTGCCAGTGATTCCTGCGCTCTATAAATTTCCTACATACATACATACATACATATATTTATTAGGGATTCCATGCTCATAAAAAATTGTTTGCAAAGTTCCAAAACACAATTTTGAGTATCATTTATTACCTAATTTATCTTTGTTATTCTCCATCCCTCCATCTGGGAGTTGTTCACAATGAAGGCTTAGATTCCTTGCAGCCATTCCAGGCAGGCATTGTACGGGTGCTAACTTTCTGGATGCTCTGGCCTTAACCTCCCTTCTCTTCTTTTTAAAAGATGTGAAATAGCTAGGATTGCGATATTATCCCCGTGGTCATCCTAATTTCCCAGTCTGATACCTGAGGTAGAGGGTCTAGGCTCGTTGAGCAATTTTGTCCCCAACGTTTCCCCTTGTATAGATCTTTCAGTGGTTTTCTGAGGATTCTGACAATTCACCTCGCTGTTAAGTCCAATAATCTGTGGTTCCAAAGGGTGATTGTGGGATTGCCGCTGTGCTGCGTCAGTCCTTTCCTCCACATTTTCAAGTTCAGATGATATCACTCCCATTACAGTAGAGAGGTAGTTATCGATTGAGGTCTTTTGGGCAGCAGGGTCTCCTCTTCTCTCTTTCAGGGATATAGCCTTTCTTTTCCCCATGCTTACACCAAGAACAGCGTTAGAAGAGGATAGGCCTACCTTGCAGTCGAGCGGATGACTAGGGTAGATTTAAGTACCCGATCCAAGAGGGGTGGCCCAGGCCAGCTTCTGGGTTCTGAGGGGTGCAGGTGGGCCCGCTCTTGGCCCAGTCTTCTCCTTGTCACGCCTGGGTGCCTCCCACACAGCGGGTCCAGTGGTGATTATAGAAGCTCCCGCAGGGCACATTAGTTAGCCCCCCCCACCTCCTGGCTTGTGGGAGCCTGGATACTGGAGTCCTGTGCTGCAGGCTGTAGTGTCCCGCGCAATGGGTCCTGCTGTGATTAAAGAAGCACCTGCACAGCACATCAGTGAGCTCCCCCCACCTCCTGGCGTGTGGGAGCCCGGATACTGGAGTCCTTGACTGCAGGCTGTAGCGTTGGGTGTTGATTAAAGAAGCGCCCACACATCGCGTCATTCAGCTCCCCCCGCCTCCTGGTGTGTGGGAGACTGGATACTGCTGGAGTCCTTGGCTGCAGGGTGTAGCCTCATTATAATCCTTTACCTGAAATAAATTTACATTAAAACAATTAATTTGCTTCCACGGATATAACAAACAGTAACAGAAAGCAAGGGTTTGCATAAGGTTAACTCCTATATCAGTAAATGACGGCTAAGAAAAGAACAGTATAAAAAAAACCTTGTATTCATGTAAGCAGGCCTATAACTGAATTAAAACATGGATTTATAATTTGTGGTTCCAAGGTAGAAGACATTATGGACAGTTGAAAAATGTCAAAGGATTTCAGAATGCACATCAACCCCTTGCAGTTATGCCTGTCACTGTAAAGTGTAGAAATCTGCATTATTCAGTTTCTATGTGTGGACACGTGAATTAAGACAAAAACATTGAAAGAAAAGGTTGCATGCTGGATACAAAATCTAAAATGGGCTAATTACCATGAATAATAGTTATGCAATATTTAAACAACATGGTTAATTAAATTAAAAGCTAAACTTGGTGGAAATAACATAAGCTTTCTACATGTTGGAGATGATGATGGGGTACTATGCCTTGTTGGACCACTCCCTCATCTCTTTGTCCAGCTGAATGGGGATGAGAAGAATTATCTCAGAGGTATAATAGGTGACAAGGAAAAGGAGTTCTAAAACCATTCGGAACGTTCCACCTACATCTAAGGAAAATCCGGAAAGCCTTATTATGTAAGCCTAAGAAGGCAGGGGAGCTGAAAATGAAGTGGCAAAGGGATTAGTTTTATATAAACCAAATATTCAATGTAATAATGCATATACAGCATAGGATTTATCCACTTCCATACATCATGTCCCATCAGGCGCAGGTTGTCCAGGTAAGAGCTGTGGGGCGGTGCAGTCGACAGACAATGGAATAGGTCAAATAAAAAATAAATAAAACCACTTAACTTGCGCACGCCGCATCACCGAGTCGGCAATGCGGCGAGCGCAAGGTAAGTGGCTTTATTTATATTTTATTTGACCTATTCTGTCGTCTGTTGACTTCCCCCTGCCCGCCCCACGCCGCCGCCCCACAGCTCTTCCCTGAACCGGCTGCGCCTGTGTCCCATAGGAGACCAGTAAGAGTTGCGCAATGCCAGAAAGTCCCAAGATCATTGTTTAAGAATTAGTCTAACGAGCTTAGATGAATACTTCACTAGTTGATTATTCCGCAGGAAGCTTGAAATACAAGAAGCAAAATGTTTAAAGAATTAGTTAGAAACAAAGAGCAGCAGGGCTCACAATGAGTAAACAACTTTGGAGGAAGAAACATTTTAAGTAAGCTGAACCTGTCACGAGAAACAGGGGAAGTACTGTCTGGTTTTTAAAGAAGATCCTATGCATGCTGAAGAGAAGAAGTCATTGAACGTTTAAGTTACACGCTTGATTATACTTTTCAGCAAGTTTAATTTGCAGGTAAGAAGAATAGAGTGAAAGTGTGGAACTTCATATTTGATTATCTGCACTTCAATGATGTTTACTTGTAGCATGAGTGGAAAGAGAGGACCCTTGTCTCAATGACTTACACAGCAGAGTTGGGATCATAAGCAAACAATACAACATTATCATAAAGACAGATATTATGAACTCCTGATTGTGAGTCTGGAATAATGGTAAAACTTAAATGAATTATCAGCTGAAATGCAGAAGGCATTTGATAGGGTTCCTTTGATGCATACAACAGCAATCACGCCCCTTCGTGGAGCTGTGCCCATTTGATCACATGGAGATGCATGGGGTTGAACTTCTTTAAAATGGGCCACAGAGAGCAACAACTAACTGAATGAAAGGCCTTTTGGCATCAAGTAAAATCATGGCCACAGAGTTTATCTGTGCAATATCAAAGAAGATTGCTTATAGATGTTTGTGCTGCAATTATGAAGCCATGTTGTTCTGGTGAAACAAGGGAAGACATTAAATGGGGTCAAGTCATTAGCCAAAAGATTCAAATAAACTTTTCTTTCCACCTTCAAGAAGGAAATGGCTCTGAGCAACAAACACTGGTGTAGATCTTTGCCCTCCATTAAGAACACAGCAACAGTGAATCGTTGCCAAGCTTGCAAAGTGACCATGGTTAACATTACTTCTGATGATGATTGTAAAATCGGCAGGATGGATTATAGGACACTGGAAATTCTTTTATACAGCCTGTCCAGGACCATCTCCTCCAACATTATTGATGTTGGAGAGGTACTGAATAGGTGAGGTAATCTCAAATTGCGATGGATGGCTCCAAACATCATTCAACAGCATTCAAGTGTGGTAAGTAAGAGGTTCAGGTAGTGAAGAAAGTTAAATTTCAGAGCTGCAGGTGGATTTCAAATAGATCCCTTGTAGAAATCTTGCAAGAAATCCAGGATTCCAGATGGGGTCCATGAAATCGTGTCATTGAGCATCTTATGAATTTGGGCCTTAGCTTTAGACCATTCCTTAAGACTCCCTAAAAAATTAACAGTGCTCATATAGGGTATTAGGAAGATTCAATGCAACTAATGCATTCAGAATGCGACCTCAAGGGCATTTATTAATTTGAAAATTTGTGTTCCTATTACTGGACAACTATTCCATCTCCACGGGCTTCCAGTGCTTAAGACAGTCACTTTTAACACAGCTTGCACAATGCAGAGATCCTTCAGTGGCCAGTGATTCAGATTTCTGTTAAAAAGTTCTCAAAGTATGTCCCTACGCATACCTTAAGATGCACTGATCACTTTCTTTACCTAAAACTCAATAGAAAAAGTGAGGCAGCAGAGCTTTCAATTATAGCGATCCCTTACATAGAACTTTCTCTTTTTGAACAGCCACACTGAAAACAAATATTTTATTTTCAGGAAGGAATTTAAATTATGAATATTCACACACTATCTAGGCTGTCTCCAGTGAACTCGATTTTCCAGACTTGTTCCCTTGTGTAGCACAAACAGTATATGGGCGTTATTTAAAGTTTCGTTGACGCGACACTTCATCACAAGTGTGGCAGATTTCCAGTCTGCAATATTAAAAGTGCATTATAGCCTATGGCACTTGTAATACAGCAGACGGGAGATCTGCCCCATTTTGACAGAGTATCCTGTCTGCCAAACTCTAAATAAGGCCCTATATTAAAATTGATAAAATATAATAATAATAAAAATAATAATATAGCAAACGAAAAGCATGCAGATGCTCGAGGTGTTTTGTCCAACTATTGAGATGCATAATGTTGTACCCGGTATACAAAAATAACATATGGAATTATGGTATCATCCTCGCTGATGACTGCTTTCACAGCATCCCAGATGATACTCTTAGTTGGCAGTATCTGGATATCTACAGAAAACATAGCAGATGCTTCATCCGCCAATCTCTTGGTTCCCTTGTCTCATTTACTGGGAGATACCAGGCTCCCGCTTATTATAAGGATATTGCATGCATATTTTTATACAACTAAAACTGCCATCCTTCTCGTTTTACATTAACTCTACAGGTTTGTACAAATCAAACTTGGCTAAATTATATAATAATATTTTTGTTTTTATTTGAAAATGGCTCTGGAATTACCGCATCAACAGATTAATTTTCTATTTTTTGTGTGAAATGTAGAGTTGTCTAGCAGTTTACTCTGAGAACGACAAAGAGGGCACTGCTATTTGCCTCTCCTTTCCTGCTGACCTAGCGCTTCATGCTGGTGGTCGTGAGGCGCTATGGAACAAGACAGGGTGCTTTCGTTGTAAGCATGAGACGAGGATCTAGTACTCTCTCAGGGAGGAAGGCAACCTGAGTTCTTATGTGACAAAGGGGCCACTAACCTGGTGAAACATAACATAACGTGTATTTTCGTACACTATTGTACCTAAACCTTCCCCAAAACACTTAATTCTGGGTTAAGCAAGGGTAGACCCTCCTTAAGCATTTTATGGTTAAATCTTTTTATTCGTTTTGAGAGTGCAGAGATAACAATAGCCACCACCTACATCCACTGGCCGGTGGGGAACAATAAGAAAAATTAAACTCAGGCAAAGGTGAAAGGGCAGATAAAAAGAAGAGAACTAAGCCTACGCGATTTGGAAGTGGGCTGTGTCTCGACGATGGATATTGTAGCCACAGTAGGGGTTTCTGTCATGCGTGTGGAGGGAGGATCTTTAGTGAGTTGGAGGACCCGAAGGTATCTCGGGCTTGTGAGCTCTGCGAACTCTGTGGATAAGAATCCTATAGTGGTACCCAAGGTTTTGTCGAATTTAGGAGGGTGTATGTGTGAGGCTCACCGTGATCTTTTCCATACCCGTCTCCCATACCTTGTGTAGCCAGCCTAATCAGGTCGGAACCTCATCAGTGCCCCATCTGGACAACAACACCTGTTTGATAGAGCCCAGCGCTAAAGTAAGGGCTCTCTCTCGACAGGATTTAAGAGTATATGTGAAGGCATTGGGGAGTCCAAGCAGTGTGTAGCTGGGGAATCTAGGTATGTCTGTATGGTGGATGGTGTCTATCTCCAGTAGGACCGAGTCCCAGTACGATTGTATCATAGGGCAATGCCATAGAATATGTGTGAGGGTGCCAGGCATTCCACATCTGCGCCAACATACACCATCCCCTCCCGGTTTCCACTTTGCAACCCTAGCGGGGGTGTAATACCAATAGTAGTGCGCTATTTATATGAACATTTCTTTGCCCGCAGTACTGCAAGAGGAGGCTCTAGCTCTATGGATGATTTTATGCCGCTCTCTAGGGGAGAATTCACGTTCGAGCTCAGACTCACATTGGCGCTGTGCGGGGGATTTCGTGCTCTGCCTAGGTGTATTCAAAAAAGTATATATATCAGATATCAGGTGCTTATCAGAGGTCCGAGTTATATACCACAACTCGAACTTAGTGAGGGGGCGGCTAGCGTGAAGGTACACTTGTAGCAACAGTCCCGTGCACTCATACAATATTTCAGTACATCGTGTAGATGTGATTCAAAAGCAAACAGAACCAATCCAACGTTGAAGTCTTTGATTTCTTTAATCGGTTATCATATAAAAAGCACACAGCCAGCCGACACGTGTTTCATCAGAGAAACAGTGATCTCTGACTCTTCAGGGCTCTATAGCTGTATCCAAAATCAGTAATGTCCCAAAGCCGGTGATAATTCCAACCCGATAGGGTATAATATATAATTAATTGGAGAAGTGATTGTTTTGAAGTATATATAAGACAAGCTGCAAGGTAAAGCCACAGATGGCGAGTACGAAATGATGAAGAATTCAACTGTCTTACACGTCGCTACCATAACACTAGAGCTGCAGTACAATCCAAGTAATCTATTCAAAATGTAGACAAAGGTGAAGACGCAAGTACGGACACACACAGGGAAAGTCCTCCCAACTGCAACTATTACGTATCAAAAAATATAGTACTCCGTATTTATCCTGGTAAAACACGTGTGCGTGCTTCCCGATAATTTTACTTGGAGGAAGTGATAGCGTCCTGGCGGCTACGACTCAATCCGGGAGTCAAAGGTACACTTGTCCCTGGGTCACCCAGTGGCACAGGGTAAGATATTGCCAGTATGCGCCTTTAGGGACTCCAAAGTCTGAGGTATGGCGGGTAAATTCCATTACTCCAATTTCGTCGAAAAGGTCTCCAATTCTTTTACAGTGGCCTCCTGCCAATGGAGTGAGCTGCCCCATTCTTTCCGGAAGGAAATCCGGGTTATCTATAAAGGGAGTCAGTGGTGATATAGAGGTTGAGAGGCCGCAAGACTCCTGCACCCTGTCCCTTACCCCAAGAGTGGTCCTCAGGACCGGAGAGATATAGACTCCGACCGGCCGGTGCTGCTTAGGGAGCTAGGCCACCTTCCAAACATGCATACCTGTGATCGAGCGGTCAATAAAACACCAATGTTTTTCTGATTCCATTTAATACCACTCGATCATGTATCGCAATTGTGGTGCCTGAAAGTATCACTCCAAGTGCGGAACGCCAAGACCCCCATCCTCCTGTCTCTGATATGTCAGGTGTTGTGCCATCCGTGTTCTCCCTCCCACCCCCATATAAAGCCCCAGATAAGATGCTGCAACTGTGCCTCTAGCTGAGGCGGGGGGCGAAGCGGGAGTGTCTGCATTACATACAGAATACGTGGTTAAAGGGTCATTTTAATGGCTGCTAATTTACCCAGCCACGACATTGTGTGCCTCTTCCACTTCAGAAGTTCCCCCCGCATTTCAGCCAGAAGTGTTGAGTAGTTCACCTGGGTTTTCTTGTCGAACTTGGGGAATATCTGCAGCCCTAGGTATGGGACGCCTTCGGAAGCCCACGTAAATGGGAACTGCATCGCTAATTGCTGTTGTTCAATTTTAGGGAGGGTCAAGCTAATGGCCTGTGTTTTTTTAATGTTGACCTTAAAGCCCGATGCCTGACCGAAAAATTCAATTTCACCCAGCAAGGGAGGCAGGGGAGGTCAGTGGTTGCGTGAGGAAGAATACAGCATAGTCCGCGTAGAACAATGTTTTATGCTCTCTGGCTCCCTTCCTGATCCCTGAGATGTCGGGGTTTTGGCAGATTCTCTCGGTGAACGGCTCCATGTAAAGAGCAAAGGGCACCCCTGCCGAGTCCCCCTCCTGATCCGAAAAGGTCGGGAGGCCACCCCATTCACCGTGATACGTGCCTCCGGGTCGTTGTATATGCAGTCTATCTATCTCATAAATCTCTCAAATAAAATGTGCAATGCATTTCTAGTGGAACCTTCCTGAATCCTTGGTATGTGCTCAGCATGTTCAAGATACCATCTGACTAGTCTAACCTAGGAATCCATAACAGGAACTTGACAACCCTAAGGAATTCATAGACACACCTCATTCACTTTGTGTTTTAGCAACCTACCTATCAAATGTCCTGTCAGAACGGGTAACACCAGCCTTACCACCATAGGGACAACTGAATAGAATCTGTATTCTCATAGTCCATCTCTTTTTTTAGTTTTTATGAGGTAAAAGGGCAGATTTGGCTTGGGATTTAAGAGTCTGGGGCCCACTTTGAAAAAAGTGGGTAGGATCGCTGCCATGAGCTGCTGTCCTTGTCTGGACACTGTAGGATATTTGACAGGACCAGGAAACCCTGCTTCTCCACCTTATTCCTCAGTCTACTTCCAACTGCCAGCATTCCAGTCAAAGAGCTTTCCTCATTCTAATGTGACATCACATGCAACTGCCTTTCAGGCTGATGTCACCAGCACAGTGCAGGCTTCAAAATACATGGGCTTCCATTCCTGTACACACCCAAAAGAAGAACCCTTCGATGAACAAAAAGACAATGGAAGTACTTACATTCAAAATCCAGCCCCTGCAAACAGTAAAGAGCTGCACAACTTACTACAGCATGGGCCATATGTAGATAAATTATATTTACCGATTCATAAATACCGAATTTTACCGATTCTGTATTTATGAATCGGTAAATAGTATGTAGGTAAACAAGGGCATGTATGTCTGCCACATGGCACTTTTAAAGCAGCGAAATTTAGCTTTTTGAAAGGTATTCGTTATTTAACATCAACCTGTAGTTGGTGTTAAATACCGAATCCTTACTGCTGAAATTCCCTCACTTGAGTGCTCCCTACATATGATTTAAGGACTCGGTAATTTACCGAATCTGTATTTTACCGATTCGGTATTTTACCGATCCCTTACCGAATCCTTAAATCATGCCTCCTACATCTCAAATGCCTAAATACCGGTCGGTAACGGGATATTTACCGAATTTCGGCCGTTACCGACCGGTATTTAGCTGCCTACATATGGCCCCATATGTGGAAACGCTTTCATGTAGGCTTTGTGTAAATATTCATAGAGTTGCACATCCTCAGCAGCTGTACTAGAACCTGGCATGTCTGTCAACAAGCCAGCTTTACAAGGAAGGGGCAGGAAAACAGTTAGCGTCACACTTGAAAGAGTCTACAAATTGTTAAGCCAAACACACAGATTTAACACCTACACCTTAAGTTCAAATTTGTATTTTCTGTTTTGAGAATTCAATGACAGGTATGCATGATTTCATTTCCTGGTCTAACAACTTTCACTGGACTTTTAGAATATAATGTGTTCTGGTCCATTGTGACCTTTTGTCTTCTGGGTGTAAATTGCACCTGGCTAGCTCTTCCTGCAACGGAGACCAGGGTGCTTATGCTTTGGTTGTGAATATCACACTCTCAGTTTCTGCTGACTGGGAGCGGAGTGCTTGGGGGATATTTACAATGAAATGTCAAAGCACAGTGTTACTCCAAAATTGGTAACACCGTGCTCTGACATTTTTTAAATGAAGGGATACATCGTATTTACAAAAATACGACGCACCCATGCGTTTCCTCGGGCGCTGATGCTAAAAAAGATGCCTAGTGCCAGTACAGGCACCCATGTTGCAAGAGTGCCTGCTCTGCAGGGGTGATTGCTTATGTGCAGGAAGGGACGCCTTCCTGCACATAAACAATCTTTAAAGGCGATTTGCTGTTTCTATGTGTGCTGCAGCACACATGGAAAGAGCAGAATACGAGGAGAAATGAAACATTTCTCCTCGTTTTGCCTGTTTAAGACCAGGTATTTCCTGGCCTTATTTTTTGCGTGGCCTCATACCTTGTAAATATGGGGCAGCATAAAAAAACAATAGATGTTGCGGCAGATCGCCCATGGCAACACCCATTACACGCCCCTTTCACAGTAAGTGCTACAGGAATAGGGGCATTATTTACATGGCGGGCGTTAAGCCACGTTAAGTGGCTTAGCGCTGCTTTGTAAATACCAGAATGTTACTAAAAGTGATGTTCTGGTGGCGATATCCCCTTGTAAAAAAGCCCTCTTAAGTATGCATCATTGCCAGGTTAACGTTTTTATCCTGCTACCTCGAGTCTGAGATAAGAACCGCACTTCACTAGTCCATAGTTTTACCTCCGACCTCACACAGATTGCACACCATTTAGGGCCAGGGGATTGCGCACGGATCCCCAGGGTCTGCGGAGCTGAAGGTACGGGCCCGGAACGGATGAGAGATAGGCCATCTCCCGACAAACGGCAGTCTCGTGTGGATGGCGCCATTTCTCAGGTGAGCTCCTGCCACTTCACAAGCGCGCCAATGCCTGTTTAAGAGTCTGTGCCACGATTGAACTGTTAAGGTGAAATACTCGGAATGACAGGAAGAAATATTAGGCTCATTTGTCACAGTGATGAGGGAACAGATTCACAGTAAGGAACTTTAAAATCTGTTCATCATTTCATGCGGCAGGGAAGTGGTTTTGCTATTTTTTGGTCTCGCGAGATTTTCATAATGAATCAAAACTGAAGCAAAGATGAACTACTCTGTGCCGCTAGATCCTCAGAAGGCACCACTCCGACAAGAGGGACGTGCTGGAGAATAATGTCTTATTCTGATGATGTGGGCTATGTTAAATTGTATTGTATTATAATTGCATTTATATAGCGCTCACTACCCCTGATGAGGCGTCGAAGCGCTTTTTCGGCGAGTAGCACGCTAATCCGGAGCCCATAAAGGATTAGAGGTGAATTAGTATAGTGAAATATGAAAGCAATTTGAGTGGTGGATATGTTAGTCGGTTATTTAAATGACGAACAAGGAAGCAGGCAGGCTACCCCAAATACTGCACGTAACCACACTGCTTTACTAAACCTGAAATGTTTCTTTACTTCTCTATATAGTTAGCAGTGGTGGGATAAAAATAGGAACAGATATTACACTAAGCTTTTTAAATTAAAACATGCTTAATAAACGATTGAAATAGACAATAACATAACTGTTATAGCACTTAGAAATAGCAAAAACTAGATTATTGATCGCTGCATTACAAAAAAAGGTTATTATAAATGTTCATTACAACACACACTCTATAATATCTAAATCCAAAATTCTCTATGAAATTGCTGACTCCTGAGGGGTTGATACCTGTTCACTAACTTGCAAAAGTTAATTATTGCTGGACATGATTTTCTTTAAAGTATGGCTGTCTTGTGCCCTGGCACTACTTACTTTTCCGAATTGGGTACCAGAAATATTGCTTTTTAATGATGGTTAAAGCCAGCACTGGAACAAGAGTTCACTGGTCAGAAATCAAGGCATAGCTTGCAAATTTCAGAAGATGTATGAACATGATCTCCCAAATCACTCCACGTGGTGTAATAAAAATGAGCTGGATACCCCTGGAAAGAGAGGGTCTCCAGCTTGTGTGGAGAGGCTCTGTGCAGCTGATGCCCTTTAGGGGATGTTCATCCATCTCAGGACCCCAGTGATAGATTCAGAAGCTTTTGCTTATGTTGGTAGTGGGTGAGGACAGGGTCTTAGTCACTGCTGGCATAAAGTCCCGCCCCATCCTCCTCTGTCACACAATGGCATTTTCTTTGAAGTTGGCAGTTCCGATGAACCTATGATAGTCAAGCTTGAGAAGTTCGCGGAGCGCAAACTCCAAGATGGCTGCAGTGCTGTGAGAGCTATATACCTGCATTTTCAATGACTGTCTAAAAGCGACTTGGGACTCATGGTTTCTCTGGTAAAGTGGTGGTGTATCTTATTCATGCTTGTTTGCTGTTGTTTGGCTGTTGTTCTGAGAACTTGATGTGATAGGCGACTGCTGCTCAGATTCTGGCTTTGCACTAGAGCGTTATCTCACGACTCCAAGGATATCCTCTCAGCAGAGATGTCGACGTGAGAGCGGTGGTCTCTGTGATATGGTTATATCCATTACTTTGATGTGAAAAGTTTTCAGTAATCTCTCTTTTCTACCAACGCCTTGGTGTGTATTCATTGTGTTATGTGGCCTACCTCTGTTTTTCTGCTCTTCTTTTTAATAGCTGTATTTCATATAATATAGACAACCATTCTCAGTGCCGCATTTAACTTTCGAAATATTGTCAGTTACTACTTTTCTATCTACACCTTCTGGAGAAGCTAAGACCTCACAAAACCACCCCAATTAAAGGAAAGAAAAAGAAACATGTTTCCTCCGCCCATTGAAACTAAAGTAGTGGAATCATAAGTACTCGCACTTAGTAAAATTCTGGAAGTAATGCATGCTACTCGTTCCAACACTGATATTATTTGCTTGGATATTAAACACTTTCAAAGAGACCAATCTGGGTTATCTATGAAAGTCTGTGGCAACAAAATTTAAGTAGGAGATAATATGGCCATCAGTGCCCGGCTTACTCCAATAGTTGCAAATGTTCCCTCTGTGGGGTACCTACTACTAATTCTGGTGAATGGCAATAGACAGCATCATTTACACATTTTTAATTTACCACACAATTGCAACAGCGTGTGCATGTCGCAAGGCAGTCTAAAGTGCAACAGCGCAGTGGGAGAGAGCAATAGCCCCATATCTTGATAGACATGCTGATGTCCTCCTCCGTCCTTTTCACGCAACTCCGCTCCGCAACTTTGGGTGCTACGCTGCACTGCACACTTCATAATAAATTTGCCTAGGAATCTGAAATCCACTGACTTGGTAATGTTCCTTTTGTAGTCAGAGTTGACTTTAGTAATAAGGGATCCCCTATTATATTTAAAGTCCTACATGACGTTTAGGTCACCAAGATGCTTTCCTTTAAGTAAAGTCTTTTTAAAAGCACTCAACTTATTGACCATTGGCTTCTTACATTTTCCACTCACAAAGAATTTACATTTTTCTCAAACTCACATCTTTTCCATTCAGGAGTTGATTATTTTGTATCTGCAGCAAATTTATGTCATTCTATTTCCAACCCCAATTTTGAAACAATTTGACACCTCTGACCATCCTCTAATATCATTTGTTTTAAATTGGATGATTTTGCTATATTTCGTTGCAGGTGGGGAATGAATGTTGAAATTGTTCTTAATGACGAAATTGCATCAAAATAATGATTGGTACTGAACAATATTGAGACTTTAATACTTAACATTCAACTTCAGTTGTAATATGTTGGGGGCATGTTTCAGAGGTACTATGATTCTATAATGGCTCATGAAAATAAGTTGTTTAATTCGAAGTATTCTGTTTTAGAAAAACAAATGGCTGAGTACAAAAGATTTTCATTACTCAACCAACAGTGTTTCTAAATTAAAATTGCAAAAAAGTTTTTATGAATACAAGTCACATCTTATTACGAGCTGGTTAACACGTTTTGAATGATAGAGCTAGATTTTATTTTAAGGCTCCCATGTTCTCGCCAACATACATTTAATTGACCATACCATGAAGTGTACACAGAATCTGCACATTGTTGTGGCAGCAGTCCACTATCAATGCATGCATAGATTTGTGCGGACTCTTGTGGTATCGATGAGGGTGCATATTGTCCTGTGTCTTACCTATTGCAGTTTTTTTTTATTGTACTCCTCATATCAAGAATTGATTTTCTCATCAGTTTGGTATGTGAAGTGAAACACTGGTTCAATTGGCACAGTATCACCGCCTTCCCTTTTGTGTAGCTGACAAGCTGTGCCACACTATCTGATGCTGCTGCTGCACGGTTATCTAGCATAAGAACTGCTTCTATAGCATAGGGTAAGTAATGCCTCTGCCTGATTGGTTCCTTGACAATTGTTGGATGATCCTTGACATGCTTACTCTGCAGTGGTGCTGCTGACCGATGCAGTGGAACACTTACGACAGTGCAAGCCTCCCTTTGGGTTACAACTTCAGGTGCTTTTATGAAGAGGCGTGGCTCCATAGGGCTTCCTTTGAATTGCAAAGTGGACTTCACCTCACTAAATGCAATGAAATGTCTCCCAGCTTCAGAAGTGGATCATGTGACCAGTTACTGTGGGTAGTCCACATCCTGGATTAGAATGTACAATCCACAGGCAAAACAAAGCTTCTCAAACGAATCTGTGACTATAAGCAATTTACAGAATCCTTCTTTAAATACTCTCTAGTTCCAAAATTGGACAAGATGGATCTGAACTCTTAACGGAGTTATACATGGAGGCCATGTATACACAATACTCAAAAATAATCAGAGAGTTTGCAAACATCTAAACCTCTCGAAAAATATAAAATTGTCCGAACGCACGCCCTAACACAACCATGGTTCACTAATGAGCTTCACAAAATCAGAGAGAAACTAGGACCTTAGAAAAGCAATGGCAGAAAGGAAAATCAGACAAGTCAAAATACAACCTGAAGTTACACGGCCGGCTTTAGTGCTAGTGATGCCTGGTGCAACAATCTTTTTTGGCAACACCCCCCTGCGTGACCTTCTTCCCCACAAATTTCCTCACTACCACCCTCCAACAGTGCCTCTTATCTCTCCATAGCCCTTTTCTCACATGCATTTAATTTGTTTTATAGCGTTACCCATACCAGCGTAGGGTTTCAGAGCACTGTGCATCACACACACATTATACAGAGACAATCAATCATACGTGTGTAAATCAGTCTATAGGAAATGTTACATAAAACAAGGTGTAGGAATCACATGTCATCCAGTAGTCAGTTTATTTTAAAAGTGTTTGATCTGGAGAAGTACACACTCAGAATTTAAAACAGACCACAGTGGTTGGGATGGTTTTCCTAATAATATATTTCTACCTAAACAAACCCTTTTCTAACCTATGCAGTTTGCATGCTGCTCTTTGATGACAGTTCATACGACAGTGTGATATATTAGGATTTGAACTTATGAACTACAAATAACAAATGGATTTCTGTGACAAAAGAAGTAACCCAGTGAGCTACAACCATAAAATAGAGTTCTGTGATCTACATGGTTCACGTTCTTTGCAGCAGGCATATTACCCCTCTCAGGGCCGGCTTTAGCATAGGCGGCGCTCTATACGACAATGTTTGTTGCCCCCCACCCATGACCACCTCTGCCACGGATTCCCTCACTAGTACCCTTTAACAGTGCTCCTCAAGTTTCCATAACCACCGTCTCTCAAATTCATTTAGCTTTATAGCACCGCTCATACCAGTGTAAGGTGTCAGAGCACTTTACATCACGCACACATTGCACAGAGACAATCATAGATGTGCAATTTAGTGTATAGGAAATGTAACATCAGACAGGACTACACCCGAAGCCCATGGCCTGTGGCTCACTGGTCCTGCGAAGGTTCCCCAGTGCTCTTGAGTCCATCGTGGGCTGACCCCTGCCGGACTCCACCTTGACACCTGCAGCCTCAACTCCAGGACACCCCTGACCACGACCTGCCTGGTAAACTGATTTCCGACGCCAAAGGACACTCCTGCACCCAAAGCCCCTGGGCCTTGGGGAGAAGGACAAATGGTGTGCCCATGCCACCTAGCATTTCTGCTTACCCAGGCAGCTGTGGGTTATCTGCATCCGGCCTCCTGGCCTGAGCCTGCAGCCTTACTTCAAATTTGATCTCCCCCATTGGTTTGCACTGGGAACCCAACTCGCTCTGCACCCAGCCGCCACAGTGCTGCTGAGGGTGTAAGTTTGGTGCTGCCTTGTGGCACCTCCCGTACTTACCTTAACTCCAGGAGCTCAACATGTGACACCGCTTTACTCACCTATGAGTAGAACGACTTTGAGTACCCCCAGTCTCTATTAACATTGGGCGCCCAGCCTCGAATTTGACCTCTACAACCAGCCGCCCCTGTGCTGCAGGTGGTGCACACTTGGTACTGATTTGAACCCTCCATGGTGTTAACCAAAGACCCCAAAGACTGAAACTGTAAGTCAAGTACTTACTTGCCAAAACTGCATTCATGTTTTCCTCCCTTAGGTTAACATTGCAATTCCTGAAAATTGCACTATGTGTCCACTTTTTAAAGTGTAAAGGATTTTTCCTGAAAAACGTACTTACCTTTTTGCGAACATCTTGATCTTAAAATAAATCTGGAAACAAGCTTATTTTTCTAAAAATTGGTGTGGCTCTCCTTATTGAGTCTTAAGTCATTTATTGGTCAATGTGTGCATAACAAATGTCTTACACTTCTCTGTTTTAAGCCTAAGGCTGCCCAACCATACTACCACAAATTACTTTGGGTTTACATTAAGCCCTGTAGACTTCTGGAGGAATATCTGGATTTATTGCACGATATAACCACCGAGTGGTATATCATATAAGGAGCCAGCTTCCTACACTATCATTATGCCTGTGTCGGGTTGGTGCACCATTTTGCAAAAAAACAAGGTTTACGAGTCTTTGGAAATGTGGGTTTGGGTCAAAATACATGGGTGGAAGCTTGGGAATGCCCTTGCTCCACCCATATAAAGCCTACTGTACACAAAGTAATGCAAGGAGCATTTTGCTGCCTTGCGTTTCTTTGTATTTACCAATCCATGCAAAGTCGCTCTGCGTGGCTTAATAAAGTCCAGATAAGGACTTGCAACGACTTGCATCACGCAAGCGCATCACATGTCCTTAGTAAATCTACCTCAAAATCTTTACTAACATGAAATCAAGAAGGCAAACAAATTTACAAACAAGCCAAATCAATACCAAATCACGCACTACTGAATCATTTACCTCATCAACTGAAAAATGCAACAAATTCTTATTATTTTTCTCCAACAAAATACTTGAAATGAAAGATGACTTTAAAATGGAGCTAGTACATTCTCTAGACCCCACACGAAAATTGTCGAACACTTGGTGCACCATTTAGGAAATAAAGCCGGTTGGCCAAAAATAAATAGTCAGCCATTCGCGACCCACTCCTTATTTCAGAGACATCATCCCTGCAAATATAATTTAAAAAAAGCTTTCAACTATTGGCTGCATACTAGCTTGCCTTAATAAAGGCCTCATTTTCACAAGAGTCCTTCCCTGACAATTTGAAAGTAGGCCAAATCTCTCCCATTCTGAAAAGAACCTAATGCTTACACAGAAGTAATGGAGAATTCCTAATCTCTCACCAACCTTCCTTGGCTGGGAAAAACCATTGAGAACTGCATGCAACAACTATATTAATTCCAATTCTCTTTATTGACCTCCCAAACAGGCTTCAGAGAAGGGCATAGCACCGAAACAACAACACTAAAAGTAATGGAGGGCATTCACCACATCCTGGATGACTGAAAAGCATGCCTTCTAGTACTACTAAACCTATAGGCTGCTTTTGACATGGTGGAACCATGATTTACTACTTAAGATCTTAAAATGAAGAATGGTTCAAATCCTTTCTGAAAGACATATCACAAATAATAAAGCTGGGAACACATACATCTCCATCTGGGAAGGAAGCATGCAGAGTGGCTTAAGGATAAAACTATCACTGGTCCTTTCCAACTTAGATTAGGCCTATTACTAGAGAACTTACCAGTATGCTGCTGACACACAAATGTACTTAAAGCTTTCGTCTGTCACTCTACAAAGTGCTCTAATGACAATACACAACTAGATGAACACTCACTGCTTGAAATTGAACCCCAAAAAACTGAGCTCCTGCTTCAGTCTCACAAATCCAGTCACAAAATTGACCCCTCCATGCTCTTGGAACTAGCTGAATTAGAATTTGTCCCAGCACAGAACGCAAGCGCCAAATCCCTAGAATTCACGATTGAATCCTCACCTGTAATGTCTCACAGACAGTTTAGTGCAATCTGCCAACTTCCAACAGGAGCGGATAGGCCTTTTTATTCCACTGGGCATTTTCCTGATGGACTGGAGCCCTTGAATGTCGGTTTTAAAATCCCTAGGCCCCTCCTTGTGCATATGCCACCTCCTCAACTCCCTGAGGTTAACTGCTCCAGGCACAAGGAGGCTTTGAGTGAAAGGGAGTAGAGGAAGGGGGAGGTAGGGAGAAAGTGATCAGAGAGGGAAAAGAGAGAGAGAGGAGAGAATGGATGGATGAAAAGAAAGATATCGTGAGAAGCCGAAGCGAAAGGGGCGGGTTTGAGCATTTTTGCCAGGGTTGCTTTTAATTCCCCAGTCCTGCCCTGACTTCCACCTATATCAGCTAAAGAAAATGGAATGCCTACACTCCTTTACTTAAATCAGAACGTCTGCCCACATTCTCGTAATATACAGACCAGACTCTGGAAACACCATACTAGCTGGCCTGCCTGCTTCCACACTCTCCCCGTTAAAAGCTGGTTTTCACTCCACAGCGTGCCTAATTAAGGAGAATAACAAATGTGACCACATCTCTCCAGTACTGAAAGAACGCCATTGGCTCTAACTAGAAGCAAGAGTCAAGTTCAAAATGTGTTATCTAACCTACAAAGCGTTACACCATGTCACACCCCGCTACCTAGCAGATTGTCTGACAATCCCAGGGGGCTCAAGAAAACCAAGGAGTAAGAGTTCTCTCATCCTGGAAAGGTCAAATTCAAATCCTTACTTGACTTGAAACCATCTTTTTGGATTCTGCCCACCCCTTATCTTGACTTTCAGAAAAGGACTAAATACTCCCCTATTTAGATTCTATCTTGTAGGTCCAAGACCCTGACAATTATAAATATGATGATCATTCACTTTTTTTCTTGAAATGTACCCTGCACAAGCACACTTCCAGATACCAACAAAATGAAACAGGGAAATATTTCACCATGATCTTGCTTAGAATTGGAGGGTTTTTTTCTGGAAAGAGAAAATGCAGCCATGTTTATGAATTAAGAGCTTGCGTATCACGAGCGTTGTGTCCCGTAAACATCGATCGAATGGCCACAGGTCCTTTAGGGAGCTAACACACCTTACCAAAGAAGTTACCAAAAGACCCAGCATCACCACACCTCAGAAAGCCTCTGATTCTGGGTCAAGTGCTCACCTCACATTTTTTGGGTGAAGGGATCTGTTTTTGGGCCCCGAGATCAGGACCTCTGCTGTTGTATGTTGTGTATTTGCAGGAGCATCTGAATGAACATTATGAATTCTGATATATAAAAATACAATTGGCACTTATGTTATTTCAAACTGTGATTGGTATGAGAAGAAATCAGTGATAAGTGGGATTTTAACCCATCATCATCGCACCGCATATGGCATTGAAACAAAGTGTTACAGAATGATCATTTCCTGAGTCATATTAATTGGCGCAGAGAAATCATGCATATTTTTGCTACTTCATGTATGAATATGGTTACGATAAAAAACGCTTACATCTGGGGCTTAGAGTTTGGTGGTTTCGGAAAATCTTCCTATTTCTGGTGGAACAACTAAATCTACAGGAAAATCCACCAGCGGAGATGTCTCTGCCGCATATGTCTATGGGCCAGGACATTCCAACAGTGGAGTCTCCTCTGGTTTCAAAGTTATAAAGCAATGTTGTTCGAGAAGAAGGTAATTGTTTCTTTTTTGGATTCACCTAAGTAATTCGAAGTTTAACATGTATCAAAGTCGTTTATTTTTCCACTCAATGGCATGGATCCAACATTTTATTTTTGGCAAAGCGATGGTGTGCACGTGGTTTGGGCTTGAATTAGTTTTTGTTCTCTGACAAGTGATGCAAAGCGAACTAGACAGCAGAGTGACCTCAGCTTCCGAAGACCATCTGTTTCTGCTGGTCATGCTGGTTTTTGTTCAGAAGTCCTAAGGACAGCATCGAAATTGCCAAGTGTCTGCTGCTCAAACAAGGAGAGGATTGGAGACAAAGTCTTACGAGTTTTGTAAACTGGCACACACAGAGCAACAATCGAAAAGCAAACATAAGCCATGAAGATTGCAGCACGATCTTATCCCAATAGAAAATGAATATTTTATATTCATATATATAGTCATGCATTCTAACATGGAATATGAAAAAGAATGGGAGTATCATGACTATTTTTCCTGTGTTGTAAGAGCAATCAGTACAGTGAGTACTATCTTCAAGTTGGAAACACAGTTCAGTGGGTTAAGGTACCTGCCACAGAGAATGTGATGGCCACAGGTTCGGATCCTGGCATCTCAGGTTGACCTTCTGTATTTTCTAGTAGCACAGCATCTACTCAGGACATCTTTGCTCCTTGTATGCCCCCTGGAGCAGCTTTACACCACAGGTTTTAGGACAGTGAATACCAATTATGCTGATAAGAACACTTCTTAGGACCTCCAACAGTGAATGAGGTAAGTGTTTTCTATATCTACCTGCACACTCGATTATGTGTGGGGCGAAGGGTTTACAGTGAAGCTAAATGATTTCTCTTCTTCAGAGATCATAATCTGTGGACATTACGAGGCGGATCTACTAATGCTTGCTGTTTTGGGTTGCGTTTTGCGTGAAAGGGAGTGAGCACAGATGTGCCATATCTACTATGATATGGTGCATTTCTCTTCTCTCCTACTGCTGGTGCACTGTGTGCTGCCTAGCCTCAATGCAGGCACCCTTTTGCCATGCTGCATGGGTGCTTGCGTTACAGACAGGATTGTTTTTGTGCAGGAAGGCACAGCTTCCTGCACAAAAACAATCCTAATAGGCAATTTCCTCTTTCTATGCATGATGCATGGTGCATCATGCATAGAAAGAGGAAGAGATGCGAAGAAACAAAGTTATTTCTCCTCTTTATGCCTCTCTTTGGTAGCCCGCCATTTTAATGCAATTCCAGGTTTGCTGTGTTCAGTAAATATGGGATCACATCAAATTCCATGGGAGGATGCCTGGGATTCCCATGCTCCACCCATGGAACACCAAAGCTGCTGCATTGCGTTACATTTCTTTTGAAAGTCTCGAAAGGCGGCGCAAATACCTCCAGGCTTTGTAAATGCCATGTAAGGACTTTCGTTGCCTTGGGGAAACTTGAGTGACGCAAACACAATGCAAGTCCATTGTAAATCTGCCTATGAATTTGCCTTCAATTGGCCTCAAATCCAAACTTCCAGGAGTCAGTATAAAAGATGCTTGGTGACATTACTTTAGAAAACAGATCTTTGAGACATCTAATTATTTCTGTCTACCAGAGGAAAGTTGAGATTGGAACAAGGGCAAACTCAGTTCAAAAATATATATTGCTACTGAAGGTCAAATGATAGTTTAGAAGGGTTTAGCCATGGGGGTTTTCTTATAATTAACAAGAACAACACAGTGGAATTGACCAAAGGGGATCATAAATTAAATCACTAACTACCTTAATTTTAGAAATTCATTTATTTTTATTTTTGTGGTGTATAAGTTAACTTAACATCTATTCAACTTTTTTTGGGGGGACGACGAAAACATAAACATTAAAAACAATTCTCAAGTTAAGGTGATACCTTTACCTTGAGCACCAACTACAAATCAGTTCTGCCCTGCTCCCCATGTGAACACCTGTTGAGGGGTGCTGACAAGGGCTTTATCTCTTATCTTGCTGCGTCTGCATCCGCTTAGCCACTGATGCCTTATAGGGCTTGCCAATGGTCCCAGCGTCCCTCAGCAAAGAAGCAACTTGTCTGAGGTAGATGGGGTGGCAGTCCCTTAGGTGGGCAGCAGGCATAATGCCGTTGGTCTGGACAAAAACACAACTCCCAAGTTTGATGAGGCTTGCAGCAAAAACTGGTGGCCGGTGGGACCTGATGGAGAGTCGCCAGCAGATCACCTCAGACAGAGACTGGCATAGTGAGGAGAGGTGTGAGCATCTTACGGCTGTCAAATTTGGGCAGGAGGTGGAGCCCCACCCGGAGCAGATGGGTTCAGTGCCGCAGGTGCAGAAGCCAATGCCTGGATTCAGACCGGAAACACAGCAGCCTTAGGGATGTGGTCTGGAGTGCAGATGCTTGTTTGCAGTGACTTGCATGAATCCAGACAGGAAGCAGCCAACATTTCACAGCATTTTTGTTGACGTCTAACACACAGTGAGACCCCTGCCAATATGGCTGGAGAGCAGACTTTGTTGATGCACCTTCACAAAGACCCAGTAGCCAGGCTTCAAATTGTGGCAGGCTTCAGTAGGATGCTTAGGTTGGGTCACTCAAACATAGTAGAGACATTGATTCAGTTGCCTATAGTACTGAAAGACCACATCATCACTTGTTGCTGGTTCAAAGTGGCAGGTTAGACTGGTGGATCCGAGGGGGGAATCACGGGATACTCCATGACAATTTCAAAGGGACTTGGCTAGGTTTTCTGTGATGTGATGTCTTGGATTTACCGGAGTGCCAGTAGTAGAGCATTGGACCATTTTAATTTTGTCTCTGAGCATATTTTAGATAATTCCGTGGAATTATATCTTTGATCTTTGCCTGTAGACTCTGGGTGACGGCACGATGGAAATGCTGTTTTACCTCCAGGACTTTGCACAGTTCCTGAACTGCAGAGGAAACAAAGTGGGAGCCCTAATTACTGTATATGTGAAAGGTCACCCCACAATGGGGAGTACAGTAGTTCAATAGTTTCTTGTCTACAGTTATGGCATTGGCATCCATCCACCCCAAGAACATGCACACAATCACAAGATCATATGGAAAGGGGCAACACTTGTGAATCTAGATAAAGTCCATTGCAGATGGACGAAGGGGCCCCAAGAAGGTGGATGGGCAACCAGGGGTGGTCTTGAATCCTTACCCAATGTTATGTGCTCGGCAGGTGACACAGGAGTGGCGATAGATCGGAGCAGTAGAACTAAAGAAAGGTGCATACCAGTGGCTCACTGCGGCATGAATCATGCCATCTCTTCCTACATAGGATACATATTTGCTGGGTTGGGGGAATAAGAATTTACTGGCGACCACTCGCCTTATGCTGTCCCTCCACACTCCCTCAGGATCCATTTTACCGTTCTGTTTGATCCATGTCTGTTCTTCAACATCGAATGCCTGCTCCTACAATACAGACAGACGTTTATGAGTAGATGCCGCAAATGCATCTGATTGTAAAACATACATAGTAGCCTCACTGTTGGAGAAAGTGCTGCTGTCTTCGTGAGTGCATGTGCCTAGGTCATGTCCTCTTGTGTTGATTTTTGAGCAGCACAATTCACAAGTATGACTTTGAACGGCAGTATGAAAGCGTGAGAGCATTCATCAGGTTTTAACCCTACATTCGGTTCTTATTAAGGGTTCCTGCAGAAGTTCCACAAAAGCCCAAAATCAGGGGTGACTCCAAATGCATACTTGGTGTCGGTGACTACCTTTCAGTTGCAAGAATACATGCATGATTTAAGACACCAAGCTCGGTCATTTGTGCTGAGTGGACCTGGGATAAATGTCAACTTTCCACAACCTTAGGTAAAGTACGTACTGAATATCCTACTACAAATTCTCAACAACATTTCTGAGACAAGAACCAGGGGCAGCCAAAGGATGGGGGAAAAAAGCAATCAAAGTGGATCCTGACTCAATATTTGTTGAGGGCTCTACAAGGTGAGCAGCAGAGGCAACAGAATACCCACAGCCATGATATCAAGGCCTTTTCTAAGTCTCCATGATCTTGCATGAATCCTCCAAGAGCATATCCATTTTGTTCATGACAGTACAAGTGAAAAGTTTACTGTAATCTGGGGCCCCAGTGCAGGTACAGAGGTTAGTGGCAGCTTCAATTGAAAAAAGGCTCGCTTCACCTCCTTAGTCCAATGCAAGGACAAGTGGGTGTCTTTTCTAACAATAATTTCGAAAGGATTTTACCATGGTAGTAAAGCCAAAAAAACATTGTCTACAGTATCAAATCACTCCCAAGAAAGTGCATACCTGAGAGATGGTTTGGCCGGCCGATGGATGGTACTTTTCTGCTGGGATTTAATAAGCTAAATATCACACACTTGCAAGACAAAATTGTAATTCTTCTTTGAAGCCTTATTCTACCTTTTAGCCAATTTGGTGAGAAAATTAACGTAAATCCATCTTGAACTGTTCGTGTGTCGCAATTGCAGGAAATAAATCATCAACATATTGAACCAGCACAGAATATTCGGGGAGGTCAGAGGTGCACAGATCTTATTGGGGAAAGATGGAATGGGACTCTGTAGAGTCCAGGGGAAGCCTTCATCACATTAGCTGAGATATGATGAATATGAATGTGATAAGAAATGTACTCTTTTCATGAGAGAGAATGGAGAAGAAGGTGGAACACAGATCCACTACAGTGTCCCAGAGGGCACTGGCTGGGATTCAGGAAAGCATGGTGACAGGGTTGGGCACTATATGTAAACACCACACTACTTATAGTGCAGAAATCTTGAACAAACATGTGCAAATTGATCTTGCCCAGCTTTATGATAGGAAGTGTAGGCACATTACTACCTTTTTGATAGGAAGTGTAGGCAAATTACAAGTGCTCATGGCAGGCACTAAGACACCTACTTTAATACAATCTGCCATAACAGGCGAATATCAGCTTCTTCCGCAGGATGTATGGGATTCTGTGGAATGCGAGGTAATCTCTTCTTAGGACACACCTTGATGGGGTCAATAGCGTATTGAGAGAATTCATCCTACACCAGTTGCAGGGGCCGACTACAATGTAAAGGAACTTGTTCAAGAAGCTTGGTTAAATCTTCAGGCATTTGAGAATTACATTAAACATCTCGAGAATCTGACAAAAAAACGCTGGATCCTCGTTCAAATTTGTTTGCAGGACATTCAAGAACACTCATTCGCTGGTACAGAAGACAGTGCACTTCGGTTTACAGAACAGCTCTCTACCCAGCAAATTAGCAGGTGGAGAGGGGCTCAGCAAGAAAGTATGCTTGTCTGTCGGATGACTTAAAGTGACAAAACCAGGGTCAGTAATGGAAAGGAGAACCGTCTGGTAGAGATGCTGACCGCTTCAGATGTTTTGGAGGCGACTGACTGGCGCCAGCATTTATGAGACAAGAGGGTAGTCATGCATTTCAGATACAGACCTTTTTGATCAGCAGGGATTACAGTATCCATGGTACAGTCTCCACCTCTCAGCTGTCCTAGTAGTTTGTATACTGGTCTTGTGTGATCTGGGTAAACTCAGAAGGTTCAGGCTGCAGAGAAATTGCTTAGGTTAGCCTGGGGCAACCTCTTTTCCAGTGTCCGAAACAACCACGTCTAAAACTTGACCCAACCGATGGGGCCTGTTCGCCTCTCCCACTTCCGTTCTATCCACCTCCCTGTCCACCCTATTTTCCTCTCGATTCAGATTTTTACAGTCTGTTGGAACAAGTGCATTTGTAAAGCCTATAATTTAGATCAGTTTGATTCCCTTTTCCTTTCTTGAGTGGCTAGACAGTGATTGGCCACTGTAACCAACTCTGCTGGATTGTAAGTTTGCCATCCAAAGCAGAGAGCACATAGCTGATTGTGTGTGCTAGTTAATAATTCTTGTGTGATGCATCACCTATTGCATCGTGAGCTTCCTCTGTAGGATGCACTGTGCCAGAGTATTGTCCACATATGTCCTTTAGCCTGTCTAAATAATCAAGAAGTGACTCCTGTGTTCTGTTAGCAATTCAAAGCTTTTGGGCATAACATGATTAGACAACTCATCCTTTACCACTGCTAATGTTCTGTCATCTGGAGGGCTTATCTGTGCCAACTGCTCTTCTCTATTAATCAGTCTTGACACCACCAATCTCATCAACTAATTCACATCCGCACAATTAGGCATATACACCTCAAACACATTTTGCAGTTCTTCATGGAATATTACAGGAACCTTGTGTATTTTGGGAGACTGTTTCCTAATGTTAATTAAGTCAGCAGGGGACCAAGGGACATGGACCGTCACTCTTTGTCTGCGGCAGGGGTAGTCTCAGTCCGGGTGGGGTTACTCATCATTGGCATCACTAGAAGGTGGGTGTGTAAATCATCATGAACATTCCTGTCTAATCCCTGGCTATGCACCCTATAGTGCATCAAGCTATTTCAAGTAATATTTGAGCTATGAATCCGGTCTCTCCGGCACCTACTTGAAACAGAATGAACTTGGGAGGTAGAGCAGGGATGTGGGATGGTAGAGCCAGCCTCACGCCTTAAGTGCCACCCACCATCCTCTAACTTTGCTGTCACTTTGCTGTCAGACGAATGTCTCGCTGCACTCGCTGTAAGCACTTGTACGATGTCTCCTTGTTCCTCTCCTGCTGGCCGTACTGCCCCATTTCCAGGCACAATCACATGTTCACCATCATCTCTTGCTGGCATGGGGAAATGTAGGACATCTACAACTGCCTCCTCAATCCTCCTCAATGTCTTATTCTTATTTTTGTGTTGGTTCAGTGAACCCTGCAGGTATTGATTGACAACCTAAAAGAGTGCTAGAAACTTCAGAATCCAACACAAACGCTGGCTGAAATTATTCAGAGTAATTTAGCTTTAATCTTGGGCTGCCTTTCCGACGATGACTGGAGTGGGAATGTGAACATCGTAAGCATTTTTGTGCCCAGTTGCTCAAGCATTAAAATCCACCTTTCAAAGCTGGTAAAAACACGAGTTGACGGTCAGGTTACCCCTAAATGGCTCGATCAAGAGTGCTCGGCTGCTAACCGAGCCCTCCGGAGGGCTCTAACTGCCAGCCTCATGGACCACACCGAGGTAACCAGTTTGTGCAACAGATATAAAGCAGCAACTAAAAAGAGAACGGTGGAGGTGTTTACCCAGCAATGGGATAGCCTGGCACACTCAACTGTGACTAAGAACAGTAGGTCCTTTTGGAAATCTGTCTCAGCCCTGAGGTTAGCTAACAGACAAGGGATGCCAATTGGCTGCTACATCAGTAGTGAGGCATGGGAGGAACACTTTTCTACAATTTATTCAGTGGGGAATGCGGCCTATCATGTCCGTGTCCTTACACGAAGTGTCTATTGCAATACAGCAAAGTACGGGGGAAAGGCACCTGGCCCAGATGGTATACCTATCGACCTGATAAAATGCAATGATAGTCTATGGGCTCCTCGGTTGACTAATATTCCCAACAATGTAAATTGTGTATCTTTACTTGACTCATGGGCATCGTCCACAATTGTATCTATTTTTATAAAGGGCGACCAATCTTCACCCAGTTGTTCTCATCCAATCGCTTTCATAGATATTCCAGCTAAAATCTTTAGGAGGGTTTTATATAACAAGATCATTGAGTGGGTGGATGATAACAAGATTTTGAACCCATGCCAGTATGAATTTCGTAAACATATTGGAACACAGGAGCAGTGCCTGAACCTTTGTTTAACATTAGGTAAATACACTATAGCAAAGCGCACCACTATATATTTAGAATTTATGTACCTAACTATGGTATTTGACTGTGTAATAAGTTAAGGCTTTAGCAAATATGATTAGAAATGGGGATAGAGGAACCAATTGTACATCTTTGCACATGAACACAAAGGCCAGAGTGAGGTTTGGTCAAAGTGGAGAGCTTACAAGAAAGATCCAAATCGGGCATGGGGTACGACAGAGGTGTATGCCTGCTCCTTTGCTGTTTATCTAGCATATTAACAAACTTGGCAATCACCTAAAATCATGCACGCCAGATGTTCCTATGGTCCTTGACGATCTATGCCAAATTATGTTGTATGCAGATGGTGCAGTCTTACAGGGGCACACCCCAAGAGATCTGAGATTATTGGTCAAATCATTTGTAGAATATATAGGAACCCTGGATTTATTGACCAATTTCTCTAAATCTTTTGTTATGGCTTGTGGGCTAAGGAGCAAACCACTCTCAAGTATTTTGGTTTGAACAAACCGCCTAGTCAGTGTTATTACATTTTATTATCTGGGGGTGGTTGTCAGCTCCAATGGCTTGTGGATACCTAATATAATAGAGCGGAGAACTAACCTTTTCCAGGGCGATTGCTTCACTTCTTAGCCGACCGTCCCCTCCAGGGGGTTGAGTGTTCGCCCCATGTCACAAATTTATTCTATGCAATGTATACCAGTTGCCACTTACGGGGCGGGAGTCTGGGGTATCAGGGACTCATCAGTTATCCAAACAGAAGAAAATCTCTTCTGTTGAAAGTTCCCCTTTCCTCATCTCACCTCATTTGCCATAATGAGTTGGGACTAAACTATATATGCGATCTAATTAAAATTTTGATTTGGAAAAATTACGATGTGTCCTTAACGCGAGCCATAATAAAAGATTGTCTAGTCTGTGATAAAGGTCTTGATATTCCGTGGCTAGCATTTGTACAAAAATCCTTTGTTGCCATTGATCTTCCCCAAGCATTTACTAAACCCTGAAATGTGCTACTCGATTTATATTGCTAACTTTCACCGGGAGAAAAGGTTAATCACGGATATATCAAAACCTCCATTTCAACTTATCTCTCAGCGAACCATGACAATACACACAGCAATTATTTTTGTACTGGGAGAGGAAGGTGGAGATGCTCTTTACTGTTCTGCTTTCAGGCAGACACAATTAAATACCTACTTTGCTTTCCTTCAGCTTTTCAGCACAATTTACAATCACTTGTTTGCCCATGTAATAACATTTTTAAACAGTCAATGCTTCATTCTACTTTTCTACTTTTTTTGGTGGTTTTTTATCAGAAATATGTATAAAGTGTTTTTATTGCATTTTATTAAGTCCAGAAATTTGGCGCACTGTACTCAGTCATTACTCTTTCTGAACCAACTGCGTGATGATGAAATGAAACATGTTTTTATCACAAATGAGATGGGGCTCGCCAGTTGCGAGAACTCGAAAGGGCGGTTGGCCAGGCAGAAGACAAACACACGAGAGACCCTACCGACAACACGACTCACAAACTAGCCCTCGCTCGACAGGCCTACAGAGACCACGCGTGGGAAGACGCCAAGGCCAGAGCTAAGAAAACGCAACACACTATCTATGAAGTGGGGGACAAGGCCGGCAAGCTTCTTGCCTGGCTAGAAAAAAAAGAACGGGCAAGTCACTGGGTGGCTCGGTTGCACCTGGCGTCCGGGGACGACATCACAGACCCTCACGACATAGTCGCAGCCTTTGCACAACACTATATGACAGTTTACATGCCCACCAAGACCGCCACCGAGCAGGAGAACCTGGCCTTTCTCAAACACATACATCTACCAACGTTGGCAGACCCTGAGATGCAAGCACTAGATGCGCCACTATTGGCTGACAAAATCGCGGCAGCTATCAGAGGGCTCCAACCAGGTAAGGCACTAGGTCCGAAAGGTATCCCCGTGGAGCTTTACAAAAGAGAAGTGGACACACTGGGGCCCCACTTGCTGCGGATGTTCGAGGACAGCCTGGAACAGGGAATGCTCCCAAGAGACCAGAGGATAGCAACCCTAGTGGCGATTCCGAAGCCAGGCAAACCTCCAGAGGAGTGTATCTCCTATCGTCCCATTTCGATCCTTAATGCAGAGGTAAAAATATTAGCAAAAACACTGGCGACAAGGCTCCAGCCACATCTGGCGTCCCTCATACACCCTGACCAATCCGGTTTTATGCCCGGCCGAATCACAGCAATGAACCTAAGACGGCTTCACGGAGTAATGGCCTGCATGATGACTATTAGAGAGGAGGCGGTTATCCTATCATTGGATGCCAGTATGGCTTTTGATCAGGTGGAGTGGCCCTTCTTGTTCTCAGTGCTACACCACTTTGGCTTCGGCCCCAAATTCATTGCCTGGGTCAGGCTCCTATATACACAACCGTTGACGCACATAGTGGTTAATGGGCGGGTGTCCGACGACTTCCCCCTGGGGCACGGGACAAGACAGGGCTGCCCCCTCTCCCCACTTCTATTTGCTCTGGTGCTTGAGCCGCTCGCGGCGTGAATCAGAGGGGACCCAGTAATACGGGGACTGCGGTGGACGGAGGGGTGGGAAGACCGCATTTCCCTCTACGCGGATGACATTTTGTTATACATGGCTTCCCCCAGCCGTTCAATCAACTGCTTGTTAGACATTTGTGCGTCCTATGGACGGTTTTCTGGGTACACGATCAATTGGGAGAAGTCGGTCATGTACATTCTCCACGGTCCCCCCCCCGCGCCTCCCCAGCGGAGTCAAAATTCGACTCAGACAGGACGGGTTTAAGTACCTGGGCATTTACATTACTCCAAACCACACTCAAAACTATGAGCATAACCTTATACCCCCTCTCAGGAGACTTAGAAGCGACGTGAAACATTGGCACTCACTGCCCCTGACGCTGTTGGGCCGAGCGGCCCTATTCAAAATGATGGTCCTCCCCAGGTTTTTGTACGCCCTCCAAAATACGCCGACCCCAGTCCCTCACTCATATTTTAAATCCATCGAAGCGGAGGTGAGCCTCCTCCTCTGGGACAGACGACCCCCTCACATAGCAATGGCAAAACTCACCAGGGGATGGTACGATGGCGGATTTGCCCTACCCAATGTAAAATGGTACTATTGGGCCACCCAACTTATATTAGTAAACCAGTGGCTTCACGCCCCACAGGAGGAACTAGCCCTACGACTTGACCGACACGCCCTAGGCACAGACGGGCTCTTGGGAGCGCTCTATAACAAGGCCAAGACACGCACACTGTTCGGCCCAACCGCACACACAGTACACACCTGGTACACGGCACAGTGAGCGCTGGTTGGGAGGGAATACTCACCCAGCACACGCCACTCTGGGACACTCAAAAGTTGGGTAAGCTTCGAAATGGCAAAGGTTTTGCTCGTTGGGACCTTATTGGAATCTCTAGGGTAGGGGACCTGTGGAAGAGGGGAGAGATGGTAACGTTTGCTCAACTGCGCACAATATATCAAATGGCTGACTCGGAACAGTTCCGATATTTGCAAATCAAACACACACTCACCAAAGCGATACCCCATGGTGACGACGATCTCCCCGAATCATCACCACTCGAGGACTGCCTCCTAACAGACCACCTCACCAAAAAAGCGATCTCTCTCACATACCGTAAACTGGTGAACAACCAGAAAGACCCTACACATGCCCTGAGAGAGAAGTGGCGGGCAGAACTGGGGGACATGGACGACCAAGACTGACAGGAAGCTCTGGCATCCCAGCAGGAGGTGGCAATCCCGTCCCGTTTCCAGCTTGTGCAACTGAAAATACTGCACAGAACATATTACACTAGAACAACGCTACACAGGATCGGGCGGGCTGAGACACCCATATGTCTACGGGGATGTGGACTAATGGGCACATTTCTTCACATGATGTGGGACTGTCCCAACATAGTACAATACTGGGAGGCAGTCATGGTTACCATTACCCAGGCCAGCGGAGTGGAGGTCCCCCCAGAACCCCGGCACTGCCTCCTCAATATTTGGGAACCTACTGACCTCAACCACGTGGCGCAGGCTTGGGCGACCGTAGGGATTACACTAGCTAAGCGGAATATAGCACAAAGCTGGGGAGCGCCTGCTGCCTCCCTGCACCTACATTGGTGCCACGACTTAGATAAGGCAATGGTGGCAGAGAAGGCGGTATTCATCCACAGAGGTTGTCCCCGAAAATGGGTGCGGGTGTGGGGCAGATGGAACACATTCCGAGGCAATATTTGCTCCCCCCCCAGCTGAGGTTTCCGACCCAGGTCTAAGCGACTAATTCACACCAGATGTCATGGGGCTACAGGGACAGCCTAGGGGAGGCAATTGTACTATCTGATGTATGGAAGGCTAGACGGTAAATCACATCTGTAACCTGATTGCTTCGCACACTGCTATGTAAATGTACATAATAAGATTTGCAAATGTCTAATGGTATCAGCAAGTTTGTCAATATACTCAATAATTTTTTGTTTTTTTAAACATGTTTTTATGTAAGCCTATTTTCAAGGGCTGCTGTACGCTCTAGAAACTCAATGCACCTTGACTAAGCTACTATTTTTTTATTCATAAGGCGGGTTTTCGTTTCATAAGGGTGAAAATCAGATTAATGTACTGTTTTAGTATCCTAAAGCACAGAGCACTTTAAGTAGGCCTTCTTACAGATGTTATGTGCAGTCTATTTTGAATCATTATAATTGTATACATATGAGTAGTTTTATGATTGGTCTCTGGTTTTATATTGCTTCATTGTTTTTATTTAATACTTTTATGTCTGTATGCCAGCCGAACAAAGCTGATTTGATTGATTGAATCAGTGATTCTGGGAAATAAGTAAGGTGGAGGTGAGGCAGTAGGGATGCAAGCACTAACCCTGTCCCTCAAGAATTTACTATTAGAATCCCTCTTGTGTCTGCTGCATTCTGCAGACTTGAAACTCATGTTTCCATTTGTTTGCTTTGTCGTGCCAAATACAAAATATTGCCACTTTTCTGTGCCTGGCTTATTTGTAGGGCATTCAATCGTCTTTTCGGATCACTTACAAATTCTAGAACAAAAGTACCTTCCTACGGAGAGGACTTTTTTCTGTCTTCACTAGTCGGTCCCACCAACTAATTCAGATGCCTTACATGCTTTTTCATTTCTGGTGGTACATATGATGGAGTTATTGTCATATTGAATTTTCTGCATTCATATCAACATTAATGTGCACACACTAATGTAGTAACTATGTATTATTCACATTTACATTGACCACAGCTAATGTAGGCCCGCCTTTTTGAAAATGGCTAATATCTGGTTGCCATCGTGTTTCATATAATGTGTGTATTTCTTTACTTCGGGGAGAAGCTGACTCCACATTTACAAATGTGATGTGTTCTTGTTTTTGTTCTTATGTGAAATGTTTTCATTTCGTGATAACTGTAGAACGTTTCAATTAATTTTTACAAGTACACCTGCAGAATGCAGGCTGCCCAATGCATCTGTTGTGCTGCAGATTACTGCAAGTTTGAAGGATGTTTAGAGAAGCCTCATTGTGAACAATCCTGAGAAAAGAATGAGCCCAGCTTAACTTTATGTGCCATAACTTGAATAGAGCATTTTGTGGCAGCTGTGTGTAGGTGTATCAAAAGTTAGAATTGTGTGATTGAAGCTAGAGCAGTGTAGACAAGAGCTCAGATTCCTTTGCAGAGCCTTTTAATCCTTTCCCTGGACATATTGCATACATGCATTTGACCACTTTGAGGCAACTTACAGCAGAGCAGCGTACCCTCTTCGTGGGAGAATTGACTTTACTTAACCTTTTTCCTCTTGGGACAACTTCATATTGAACTTTCTTTCATTATATGAGTTTAATCGATTTGAATTTAATAACATTCATGTATTAATTTATTTAATATTGATTGCTACTAGTTTGGTGATGTTGGATTTGTAAATCTTTTATCCTTTAATAAACCTTTATGGTTTGAAACTTAACCACTCTCAATGTTGTTTAAATGTATTTGATTTGATAACTAGCCTCAGTTGTGGATATTGAATAATCAGAGAACCCTTTATGGGCCCTGAATTTGCAGAGAAGAAAGCCTTCCCGCACATGACCCGGGCAAGACTCCTGTTTGCTGGGAGGTTGGCTATTTAGAGCCTCATTTTCTATATTTTGATGCATGGCAGCGCAGCAAACCTTCCTGCTGAGCTGCCTTGTGTCAAAATAAAAGTATGCAAAAATTGTGTGTCTTTTGTGTCAAAATAAAAGGGCAGGAATGCGCCGTATCTACAAGATACACTGCAATCCTGTCCTTCGCCCCTGCAGCTGTGCGCCAGCGCAGGCACCTTTGCACCATGGTACAAGGTTGCCTGGATTGCAGGAATGGTTGTTTATGTGAAGGGATACCTTCCTACACATAAACAATTATTAAAGGCGATTTGCTTCATCTATGTGTGCTGCACAATGCAGCACACATAGAAAAAGCAAAAAACGAGGAGAAATAAAAGTATTTCTCCTCGTTTGGCCACTCCCACGCCTCCTCTGTGGAGGTGTAGGATTCGGACACATTCTCAGGTTTACGACACTTAGTAAATCTGGGAATGTGTCAGGTTCAATGGATGTTGCATGCGAACACCCACAGCAGCACCCGTGGAACGCCCCTTTCACGCAGAGTAATGCGTGAAAGGACCCATATTTACAAGGCCATGAAAAGTCACACAGGGGGACTTTAAGTGGCCTTGTAAATATGGGCAGGCACAAGGTGTCGCCGGTGCATCTACCAAAGTGACGCACCGGCGGCGCAATAAGCTTGAAAATGAGTCCATATTTCTGTACCTCAGTCACACTTAAAGGAGTTTGTCAGACTGATGCTGCAGCTGATCCAATGAAGGGAGGACAGGAAACGGAAAGACAGGAAAGAGGAGATCTTAGTTATGTTTTTGCTAACTGATCTAGTGGAGGGATGAAGGAAAAGATCTTTCCGTCATACACACAGACCCTCTTGCTTTCAGCCGATCTGAGTTGATCCCGAAAAACTAGCACAGGAGCTGGGTGGCTGGATCAGTCAGCCTCTTTCCCACATGCATTCATCCTCATAGGGTCTGTATTAGGCGCTCCTGCCTATCTTCCACTCTCTGCACTAACCTAGAGTCCACTCATTCTATATCGTGCAACACACACACTGGACTCCTCCCACTTCTACCTACCCGCCGAGCCTAACACAGTCATCTCCAACCCAGTCCACAAATGTGCACACTTAAAGCGCCCAAATGAGCAGGCGCAGCAACCAGGAAAATAAGCATGTTTAGACTTCTCCTTTTAATGTAGGTGCGCTAAGGCTGTCCAACCTGATCTCTGGATTGAGGGCTGGACCACGCTCCACACCGGTTTCCATGGGGAAATCTCGCCCTTGCCTTTTGTGCCTGGGATAGTAGTATGGGGTCTGGTCCAGCTCTCTTCCAACTTCAGGCTGAGAGTGGGCAGTTCCCAGCAGAAGACTCCAAGTTCTGAGAAAGAAAACAGTAGCTTCAAACCTACTTGCGGTCTAAAGCGTGTCCAGTATGTAAAACTTGGCAAAATAGTGATGTTGTAGCACAGGGAGATAGAGCCAAGCCTCCCCAAAAGGACATATAATGCTAGCCCTCTCCAAATTCCCCCATTTTTAAACATTTTCTTCACATAAGCAATAGTAGAAAGGTTCATGTGACAGAAACCAAAACCTACACATTGGGAGTAAGTGCTCCGCTTCCCCTTGAGCAATGTGCAAAAGGACCTTGAAACTCAAGTACATGAAGAGAGTCACTTTGCTGAGCTAAAACTAGAATCCACGTTCTCGCTTTGTAGTCCCAAGTATGAAACTGAGGCTGAGGCACAATGAAAGCAAGAGGGCCTGAGTAGTTAGATGGGTACAAAATAGGCAAACAAAATGGCTGTGGGTTAATCAACATGACGGTTGTTAATGCAGCATTAAATCGTTTTCCAACAGCAAAAAGAGTTCGCAATCTCCTTTAGGCACAGCATATTTGCTGCAAAATATGCAACTGCAACATTAGGACTACACATAGTGCATATTGAGCTACAACATTTTCAAAGTGTGGTTCGAAATGTACACAATCATAGAGATGGTCGTCTTTGTGGGTGGTTTGGTGTCCAAATTTAGCTTTGTGGTTTTCTGATAGGGTGAGTGCGTGTAAATACTAATGGATGTGAAGACATATAATGTTGGACGTGTGGACATACATGATGTTGGTTGTATGGCCTCATGATGGTGGGTGTTTGTCACATGATGGTGGGTGTTTGTCACATGATGGTGGGTGGATGGCCGAGTGAAAAATTTGTTTGGTACACTCTCTTCTAACTTGTGAGCAATTTACATCAAATCTGACACGCTCTTAGATGTTCCTCAAAATATTTTCCACCAGGTTTGGTGAGACTGGTCGAGGGGTAGCAAAGTTATAAGAATATCAATATTTGATTGGCTTCGGAGTGAGGTGTCCACTTTAGTTATTGGGGCATGGCTGTACTTCTGGAATCTATGTAGCATAAATAACCATATAACTTAATCTTCCAAAGTACCTTAAATACTAGGCCTCAAGCATAGTTCCGAACAAGGAGTAACAAGGTTCGTGCTTGCTTCAAACTAATAGAAATGCACTTATATAAATATCCAGGAACCTTGACGGACGAAGAGTAACATGAGGTAGTTTTAGGCATAGTGAGCATGTCAGCCAGGATGCAGTGGTATAGGCAGGATAAGCAGGTTAGACAGATCAAGCAAACGAGGCAGAATGACAGAGGTCATGCACGGTAACCAGAGAATCAGGAAAGAAGGTTTTGTCCACAAGGGCTGCTGGGCAAGTGTGGAGGACCTCCCAGCAAAATCAGGCTCTTTTTATAGGACACATAGAGGCCTGCTGACTTGTGGGGGTGGAGCCTGCTAGACTTCACTGAGCAGAAGTAGCTTCTTCCTTGCTGTTTGTTGCACTAGGTCTAGAGTTTTATTGAAGTTACCTGTACTTAATAGATGAAGCAACAGAAGCTGCGACCCAGCACCCTGCCATGTTGCCCACACCCAGCCAGCAAAGAACAGCCCACAAACCATTGAAGTTATGGTCTGCTGCAAGCATATCTACGAATAGGGAAGCAGAGCTCTGACACCCTTGGGAAGTATACAGGATTTGTAGATGCAGAGGTTAAGAATAGCTGCTGAGGTCAGCATGCAGGATTACAGGACAATGTCCATTTTCTCAGAAGGTTGTGCAGTTCACCGCAGCAAAGCTGGCTGGTTTTTACAAGAATAAGTGGGAGTTGTCCTCTTGGATTGGTATCACTATCTACAATTGAGCAACCATTGCGCACTAGGGTCAAGGACACAAGGCTGCTTTCCAGTGAGTTTTAAATCTTCCTGCTGAAGTCCCTCCCTAAAGCCCCCATTCCCTAGGTGACCCATGGCCACCAGCCACCATGATCCACATGCGTGTCATGGCTTACCAGGAGAGGACATAGAAGGATTAAGTGTGCCCTTCTGATCCGTAACAACTGTGGTTATAGCAATTAAGATATGAATGGCAGTGGTAAACAACACACCAGCCAGCACCTCTGGTCTTTCAAGTACAGAACAAGTCAGAATGCAAAGAATGATCTTGAATATGTTGACACGTAGTGAATGTTGTTGATGCTGACAGCCGACACGTGTTTCGTCGTGAAACGACTTCTTCAAGGCTCTAAAATAGTTGAGAAAATCGTAGTTTAAAGTCTTCGGGATCCCTCAATAGTATGGGATGTATCACAGCAATAGTGTTGAGCCAGATATGCAAGTCCCGGTGTAAAGAAACGCGTCCTCGAGGACCCTTTCCGATTGAATCGAGACGCGTTTCTTTACACCGGGACTTGCACAGCAGGGACTTTGATGCTGTACCACTACACTTACCAATAAAGTCTTGGGGCTCGTGGTACTTTGATACGAGCGTATATGTTTCCATGATTCTCTACATATTATAAGTACGTATACTTGAAAACTGGACAGACTGCACACCAGTCCAACACGTCGCCCAAATCTTAACTTCATTTTTTCGACCTTGGACAGTGCTTATTAGTCCTACTCTATAATTGAAAAATCAAAGTATCTGGCATGGAGATTGAGCAGCGACAGTTAAATGCCTTTAATTTGTGACCTCATTTTGGTAGCCAGGCGTCCCACGACAGAGACTTTGTACCCCTGCTGTTGGGGCAAATTTGTGGGTTTGTGCTCCTGTCGCCAAGTTGACTTGCTCTCAGCCCTCTTGTCTGAGGTCTTACTGTTTGTATTGGCTTTAGCCCAGTAAGGCCTTTCCCTGGGCACTGTTAAAGGTTACATTTCAACCATATACTTTTTTTTTTGCAGCTGCTGAATCAGCCCTCACTGATTAAGTCACCCGTTGTGACTTGTTTTCTTAGGGACTTGCTACTTTTGTTCACACCTACCTCTGTTATCATTCCCCAATGGGACTTTAATTTGGTCCTAATGTTTCTCATGGGCTCACCATTCGAGCGCCTGCATAGCTGTCCACTCAGTCTCCTAACTCTCAAGACGGCTTTCTTGGTGGCCATTACATCAGTTAGGAGGGTCAGCAAGCTTCAAGCACTGTCAGTTAACCGTGCATACACTAGCTTCTACCCAGACAAACTGGTTCTTCTGACACATTCCTCTTTTCTGCTGAATGTGGTCACTCCCTATAATTTGTTTTGTTTGTTGTTTGATCTGTTAAATTAGGTTTTTAATATAAATTATGCATATTACAAGCTTGCATGTTACGTACGAAAGCATAAGTTACATTCAAAAACATATTATGCATGGCAAAACACTTGTATGTTGGCAGATAACATATGTGTAAATTTATGTCCGTACACCATTAAGTGTTGCAACAAATAGAGCTTGCACATAAATGATAGCATGTAACAATAACAGATCAATTTATATACATACAAGAGGTGCCCACCTGCATGTGCGCATGTTTGATATGGGTGCTGCTATTGACTCCTTGCAACTATGCTGTATCGCCGAGGTTATTGATCAAACAGCTATATATATAGTCCCATAACTCGTAACAACAACTAGTGGGGGGAGGAACTGGGATGGGCCAAGGTGGAGAAAGGAGATGCGTGGCCGCGGCCACCGTGCCACTTCTGCAGATTAAATTGTTTTTGCCTGTTTACATGGTCCTGAACTTGAGTCTATTGTATGTAATATGTACTGCGCACTCCAGACCACACTGTATGATGGCTGTGTATGATTCAAGTCAGTCAGCGTTGGGGTTGTCTGTGGAATTTTCTGGAGCTAATTCTAATTGAAGCGTCGTTAGGAGTGGTCACTCCCTTTCATATCGGCCAGAAGTTCACGCTGCCAACATTTTTCGCTCCACCTCATCCTTTTAAACAAGAGTAGAGACTTCACTGCCTGGAACACAAAGAGAGCTCTTAACTTTCTACTTCGATCACATCAAAGAACGTTGGGAGGACAATCAGCTCTTCATTGGGTTCACTGGAGTGAAAGAGGTCAAGGCAGTGCAGAAACAGACCCCTCTTGATGGCTTGTACTCTGTATCAAGATCTGCTACGAATTAGCTAAAAAGCAGCCTCCTGAAGGCTTGCGGGCCCACTCCATGAGAGCCAAGGCCACTACTACTTCATTAGCCAGTGGGGAACTTGACCAGGACATCTGCCAAGCAGCGACGTGGGCGTGTCTACATACGTTCATGAGGTAGGATACTCAGATCCATCAAGAAGGGCATTTAGCCTGCTCCACCCTCCATGACATTTTGGTTTAAGCCAGTTTGCAGACCCACCTTCGGGAAGGTATTGCTTGGGTATCTATTCTAAGGTGAGGAATCTTTGGTTAGGAGTCTCGATCAGAAGACAAGTTACTTACCTTCAGTAAATCTTTTTCTGGTAGTTGCTCCATCTAATCACAGAGTCCTCACCAACCCTCTCATCCTCCCAGATCTGCGAACTGGGATCTTCACCCTAAAGTTCCTATTAGACACTGCAGACTGGTCAAACGTTGGGTTTTATGTGGCTCAGCGTGTTTGACGTGTAAATTATCAGAAAAGAAACTGAGGTCAGTGCGCCAGGGTGGCGCTTATAGAGACACCAGAATGTCACTTCCGTCCCGGATGACGCCAATGTGGTGCCGATCAACACCTGGAGAATATTCTAATGTGAGGAATCTGTGGATAGATAGAGTCTCTACAAGAAAAAGTGATACCGTGGGTAAGTGACTTGTTCTTCCTTGGGGAGGTGTTCTTTACCCAGTCCTGCATCCCTAACAGTCCCCACCCTGAGGTATTCTAGAATGTTGCTTTCTTTGAGGATATCTGCTTGGGTTTTGAGATGCATTGTGACATCATTCACTGACCCTGATCATTCACCCTTTAAGTCAGGCTTATCATCTTCAGTCAGTGGTTCATGCCATTGTCATTCCAGCAGATGACTCACTCAGTTTATTTAAGCCAGTCCTCCATTGTTACACCAGTTGCGTTTAGGCCCCTATGTTAGTTTGTTCTTATTAGGGGGTGGTCATCGTTCAAGTTCTACATGCTGCAGTGGACCGTTTCTAACAAGACCTCTGGATGTGTATTATTCAGCCAATTAATTTTGATTGCAATGTAGTAGAGATTACCTGATCCATGCTTCTTGTATTTTCAGATTGTCCCACTGGAATGGGATAAGCATCGGTCCTGATGTAAGGTATGAGCTGTTTAGTATGTTTGTGAGCTGAACGGAGATAAAGCTTCACCCGACCCAGGAGATGATGATTGTCCTTCCACTCGCTGCCTGGCTGAAGCATAGGATCTGTGTCCTTCCATAAGTTACAGTGAACATTTAAGGGGAGATTTACAAAAGATTGCACAGCGCAACCCCCATGAGGCTGCGCTGCATTGCGCGACAGGGAGGGAGCAGGAGAGCACCATATCTTCAGACACATGGCTCTTTCCTCCCCTTTCCCCTGCGCCCATTTTAGCTGCAGTGCACCACGCACACACCTTAGCGTCAAAATACGATGCCCAGTCACGAAGCAAAGTTTTTCCCACTTTGTATGTGTGCTGTAAAGTGCAGCACGCATGCAAAGTTGGAAAAGGAAGGAGAAATGAAAGTATTTCTCCTTCCTTGCAACTACTTGAAAAGGCGCGGTTTTCTCACGCTAAAGCGTAAGAAAACGTGGGTGGTTGCATGGGAACACCTATACTCGACCCTTGGTACGCCCCCATGGTGCAAAGTAATGTAAAGCAGCTTCACATTACTTTTCCGTTATTTCCAGCGCTAAACAAGTTTAGCGCTGGAAAGTAAAAAGGGAAAAAAAGATTTTGTGACAATTTGTGTCACTCTGGTGATGCAAACACAGTGCAAAATCTTAATAAATCTCCCCCTTAGTGTACATATTTGTCAGGAAAGTGGTTTTATACTGTGTTATTGTACTTAGCACGAGGTGAAGACCACAAATGTATTGAAATGAGAGTACTTTGGGTGGGTGACAGACAGTTCCGTGTAAAAAAAAAGTTACAAATATATTGAAAACTAATACATCTGCCACGTTGTTTTTAAGATTTGTGCTAGTAGGATTTTGATACAATACACACATCTGAAAAAATATTAATCGGCTATATTTCTGACCAACATGTGTCTCTCTGTAACTATTTAGCAGCCCCTCCTAATTAGTTATTATCAGTGTGACAAAATGCTTGACCAATATTTTGAAATATTTTTAAACTGGATATTGCACACTGAAATATGAAGCAATACTTGTGCATGATGCTAAATGCAATGACATTATTGAAATAGCGCCATTCACTAAAAAGCTGCAGGCCTTGATTCGCCACCAGTTCAGATAGAGAATCTTGCAACAGTTTAGTCTGCGCTGAAGTCCATGAAAATGGACAGTGCTGAGAAAAACACAAGCCCTTTTTTGTGTGAAGTTTTATGTAGCTCTAACTAGACCCGAAGGTATCAGATCACTTTACATGAGCACCAGTTATGTTACAGACGGACAGATTAATTTTTGTTAGGCACGGGGAGATTAAGTGATTTGCCCAGAATCACAAAATGTTGAGCGTCCCTTCCGAGATTCGAACCCGGTTCCCCGGCTCCGAGGTCGACTGCCCTAGCCTTTAGGCCACATTCTCTCGCCCTTCTGATCGACCTCCACCTGCTCCATGCCTACCAGTCTCTATACACTACATTGCAGCTAATCCTCTCCATTGAGAACATGTTCAATCACCTTGTGGCACAGGACTACACCACCTCCTCTTCAGCTTCACTTACAATCTTTTCACTGCTGTATACACTTCTTGTGTATTTTATTTCTCTATAATGATTTACCATTTTGTAGTTCTTGACCTTATGTAACTATCTTTAGTAATAGTTGGTAATATACACGCAACAACATATGTCTGCAGTATGTGCTGTAGCACCTTTGGGCAATGTCTGTGCTACATAAAAAAGTATAAATGAATAAATACATAAATAAATAAACACATGTAACATCCTTTCAAACAAAGCAATATCATTTCTTGCACTTCCCAGTTCAAATTTCGACTGACAATCACAGATGGCTTCTACTGGAACCTGTTATGGTGATCCTATTTTGGGACATTGAAGTATATGTGTAAATTGGTTTAAAATCCCTTCAAAATCCTGGAAGAATTTATCTCTGTAAATTTGTCTTTATTCCTACCAAATTTTGATCAATATTACAGCTCACACGGTCGTACAAAATCACTATTTGAGACTACATATCTTTCAAAGAACCCATGGGTGTGATGCTGTGATGCCCATTTATAAAGTGTTTTTTAAATCTTATCTGGTTTGACCAAGGTTATTGATCGTATGTGCTAGAAATGCACTATTTGCACTATTCGCAGCTAGATTCCCTGGAGCCTTGGAGGGAGAGCCCCCAAGCCCCAATTTAAAGTGGCCTTTAAGCTCTGTGGAGTGTAGACCAATGTGATTGGTCCAATATGGTTACAAAACCAACTCTTCCTGTTCGTCCCCTGGGTGCCCAAATACCCGATGACAAAGAGTGTCTGATCTTTTTTCATAGTCCCCATCTCTGACTCGTGATAACCTTGCTACACCCTGCAGAGGTACCACCTATCCAGTATGGGGGTAGGCCGCTCATTAGCAAACCAGCAGCCAATCATATTGGGAAAATGGTTCAAATCCACCAATCACTCTACAGGGCGGGAGAGTAGGAAAGGATGCCCGTGGGAGGCATAGGCTTTTGCCAAGGTGGGTGGATCCATACTTCATGCACCGCACACATTCTGTCACGGGGTGTAGAATCTCATACTCTGTTGACCTGATGGTTGATTTTGGGGTTTGTGTCTTAGATTGAACTTTACTAATTGTTAAATAACAAGATGAATATCAAGCATTCGAATGCTTTCATCCAGGCCTTTCTTCCCAGTCCAAATTGTGAACACGGACTGGAAATATAAATAAATACTCTCATACAATGTCATTATATCCTGCATTTTATACAAGAAATATTAACCAGACATTAAAAAGCAACATTTACCTTGCTGCAAATAAATTACATTTCTGTACCACATTTTTTCTGAATATTAGTTACAGTTAACACCTCAGTGGGTACCATCAAAAATATAGTTGTTTTTCCATTGCATCAATGCTGAAATAACAAGCAATATTGAATGTCGTCCTTTGAATGAACGGTAGGAAGAAGTTATAATACATCAAGTATGGCACCGAGTGCTTTCATTTAACAATAACAGCCATTTTGTTCATTAGACAGTAAACAATTTAAAAAAACCAAATTGTAGTCAACATAATGGAGTTTTGCTCCTTGTGTTTGTATTTATAGCATGGAGTTTCCACATGTGATAGTTATAGATAGCACTGACCTGTAAAACCAGTACTTGAATAACGGTTCTTCTCTGTACCAGTGGCTCAATGCGAGCCATTCAGACACACAACAATTTTCTGTAAACAAAACTTTATTTCCCTTTTCTGAAGTAGTATTCCTTATTGGATTCTCTCACCTATTAGAACATTGAAATGTTCAATGCTCCATTGAAAACAATGGAGTGCTCCGGGCTTCTAATGGCTGGTATTATCCCTTAGCATCAACATTCTAATGTTTGATCACAGCTGAACCCGCTGGGTTCCGTGAGGCATTTGTTTTACAAATTAGAACATTCTGCCCTCTGGGTGAGGAATGTTCTAAAAGCCTTAGAGCCCTCTTTAGCGGGCTCTACCGGCCATTAACCCCTTCGATGCTCATGACGGAACGGTTCCGTCATGAGCATCGGTTGAGCTGTGCTCATGACGGAACCGTTCCGTCATGGCCCCGCCCGCGCTAGAACCCTTCAGCACCGCGGGGGAATCCGCGCAGCGCTGAAGGGGTTAAACACCCGCTCCCTTGATGAAGGCTCTCGCCTTCAGCTCGGGCCTTTAATGCTGGAACAGGCCTTTAATGGCCAGTGGAGCCCGCTACGGCGGGCTCTAAGGCTATAGAAGAATATGCTGAACACTTTCTCAACCATGTCTCAGGTTAGTGTTGGTGTTTTGCTTATCAACTCATGTACCACCAATCATCTACAATGAATAACTATTAATGTTCCCAATTAGCTGTTTTTCTGCCATTTGTGGCTTTTCCCTTCTAATTGGGAGCCTCTTGCACAGGCACTTGACACTGTTCATGTGTATGTTAAGTGCAGTGTGGCACTATGGCTGCTGGGAGGAGTAGCCCTTTCCTCAGAACAAGCAAACTACAGACACCTTCACAGTGCTCAGTCCTGAACACCCAGATAGATCGAGAATGCAATTGCTTTGGCACTTACCCAACTATCCATTCAACAAGAGGAAATTGCATGACCCATAGAACGTCTATTTTATTGCAATCTTTTAAAGGTGATTAGGAAATCAGGGTGGATCATAAAAGGAAGAAGGAAAAAAGCAGAACACTAGCCTTCTTTGTTTAGCCTCCCAGGATCTGGAAGAGCATCCCCATTGACATCATATCTGGACCAATCCTCTTAAAGGCACACGTCTTCGAGAAGCACTACCCCTGACTTATCAGTCTACTCTTTACCTTCCCCCAGTATTTGTATGTTCCCAGTGGCTGTGCGCCTTGTTCATTGCTTTGTTTATCATTTGCTAGGTTGGCTCTCTGTCCCCAGTTGCCGGCAGGAGCTCATCTTAGCCAGCGGGCCGTTTGGTCTTCGAGGTTGCGGAAATATGCACCCCAGGCTTCTCTCCACTTGACGTGGCCTCATTTTAAAGAAATTGTTGTTTGTGTCCTGGCGACTGATGCATATAGCCCCCCTTTGTGTCTATCTGGACTTGATGCCTCCTATGTCCAAGAATTCGGATTTTATTGATGGCATTGCCCACATGAAAACATAGCTGCCCCCTCTTTCTATCCTATTAGGTCCCAGCGGGGAATCTGTATTTCTTGCTTATCCTGTCCTCTAGATCCTGTATTACCTTCCTGGTCTTCCATTCCAGGCGCATCTCATTGTGTCTCATGATGAAGGTGTGTCCCAGATCTGGGCTTGACACCGAAACGCGCATCCGCGCTGGAGCTTCATGTGTCTTCCCTGCCTCTATCTCTACTCCTGAGAAGAAATTGTATTATGTACTGTATTATTGACTGAGGACCTCTCTCCCTTATGTTTACTGTTTTGCCATATTGAAATCTTACGTTTGCTAGTCCCTTTTGGGGAAGACTTCTGTTAGTATTTGAATACATACACCGTGGTAAAATGTATTTTGACCTGATGGGTTGCCTGGGTATGTCTGAGTATGTGTATGAATGGTTGTCTTGAAGTAGTGAGTGTGTGTGACTCATGATGCGTGTAGATCTTTGTGATATTTATTCTTCTTATGTCTTTCGTATTATACTGATCAACTAATGAAAATAAATATGATATCCCTAACCTCATAGGTTTCTTGCATCATAATTGGGAAGGCCTGTGTTTCTAGAATTGTTCTTGTCTTATCAGTGACTTTCGAGCACTTAGAAAAGTAATTTTGGACAGAGTGGTTTGTTTCTTGATTGGAAATTACACTCTACAAATACCAACACATACATAAAATCTTCAGTGAAACTGATTGATCACCGAAATAACAAACATTTTCTTGTTTATTGAAAAAACATTTGTTGATTAAGATCGATTATGTGATCATGTGATCAGTGTCAAAGTAACTCAGGAAAACCTTGTAAGTAATCCTTAACCTCAAAGTACCAACCAGGGTAAAAGTGGACATTATTATTTTTGAAGTATTGTGGTGAGTTGTTTGATGATCAAGACGGGTCTTCAAAAGAAAATGCATTCTGTAACACTGGGAGTGATTTTGGGTTATATGCATGTTCTATCATTTGTAACAGGGACAGATTTTGAAGACCGGGCGTTCTTTCCTGTGTAATAACTGGGCAAATCCTTGATCTGCAGGAGACTATGAGTTCAGGCTCTTCTAAGGGTTTCTGACTGTCCACTGACACCCTTACCCACTTTAGACTTTATTGGGATTTTGCTACCATTACATTTCAAGAACAAGCTTAGACAAGGGCCAGCATTCCTGTTGGATCATTCAATCATCTGTTTTCCCTTTGTTTTAGATTCTAGGACCATATGCGTTTGGGCGTGGAAAGTGTCTGCTGCAGACCATCATGTACTACCACTCCATTCACTGAATCTCGCTACAAGACCTTTCCTGTGATCCTCCCGACTGCCTGGATTGAATCGTAGTACCATCCACTTTCAGAGTCCACAGATTGGAGAGTGGAGGAGGATATCTGCCCAATGCCAGTGTCCAGGTCTCCTCATTTACTTAACCTTTTTCTACTTGAATACAACTGTAGTTTAGAACTCATTGGGAGTGAATAAAAATCACCTGAAATGGAGGGGTGGGTCTCGTCTTAACAATGAGGTTACAGACTAGTAGATCTGCAGTTGTGTTGATTAGGCAACATTTTTTGTCACATTAAAAATAAATGTTTTGCTTGTAGCCCTGGGAAAGCAATGGTTGTTGTTTAGAGATGCTGGGGTCTTGGGATGAGTCTTGTTTCTCTAGCCTCTTTTCAAACACACTTTGGCCCAGCTTTACTATCATTTTGGATTGTGGTTGCGCCACTTTTTTGGCACAGCCATGATGCAAGTGTAGGAGCTACATGGGTCGAGCATGGGCGTTTCCATGCATCCACCCATGTATTTTGACACAACCTGGATCTACTAGAGGCAGTAAATCCGGATTTCCTCCAAAATGGTGTACCTACCCAAGAGAGGCGTAACAAGGAGAAATATCTTAATTTTTCCTCATTACTTGATATTTCCATGTGTGCTGCATTCTACAGCACACATGGAAAAAGGAATATGCCTCTAAGTATCGTTTTTGTGCAGGAAGGTATTCCTTCCTGTGCAAAAAACAATCCTGTCCTGTGACTCATGCAGATTTGCATCACGGAGCAAGGGTGCCTGCGTTGGCTCTAGACTGTCCGCAGTGTGCCAGAACGATGAGAGAGCAGAAGTCCACCATGTCTTAGTAGATATGGCACAGTTCTGTTCTCTCCCTCTCACGCACCACAGTTCAGTAAGTTGCCTTGCGTGAAAGGTTAATAAATCTGGCCCTTGGTGTGCTGTATTTATCCGTCATGTTAGAGCCCGGATTGGTAGAGGTTTACTGGTGGAGGAACCTTTGCAGTGCCTACCAGTTAAACTGGCCCCACTCCCCCAAGAGCCTTCTGCTGCTATAAAGAAACGTCCCTAACAATTACCCGCAGTGTGGGGCTGATCCACTGAGCTTTACAGATTGTCTAAATCCAGGTATGGTTCTAGTGCCAGGCAAAGTCTGTTGCACCCAGTCGCATGTGATCAAAAGCAGCATTGGACACAGCTTGAACTCACACAGAGATGGGGCCCTACTTGTGGTATGTCTTTTCATGAGACAGGCTTTACTTTCTGATCCCTACTTTCTATATACATCTTGTTTTTTCTCTTCAGAATGTATACCATTCTTAAGATACTGTCCAATGATATCCTAAGCCTAGTCCTTAAACTGTCCAACTTAACTCCAAATATTTCACAAATCAGAGTTGTGGCTACTGCAGTCTTCACTGAATTTTACTACCCCAGCCAACCCTAAACTCACCCATAATTCATGCACTTAGAAGACTCTTGAGCCTCTCCTACCCTTCCTGAACCACTTTCGATCGACGTCTCTCCAGCCACTCCCTCTGTGACATTTTTCTCTTATTGCTGTAGCAATATCAACCTCCTAAAAATTACATACATCTTTCCCATTCATATTTTAATCCCATAAAGCTACCATTGCAAACACTGGCAAATCGTTGTCTCTGCAGAGTAGCCAATTATAGTTTGAGCATGCATTCTAAATCCCACATGCAGGCCCACTTGAGCAGGTCAGAGGTAAACTGGCAAGCAATCTCCATGGAAGTGAACACCCTAATTTTCTGTCTTCCAGACTCTGCACGCCCAGAAGCAACAACTACATGCAAACATTACAGTCTTCCAAGCACCCAAAGGTGACCAAAGGACAGCGGCGGCTCGTCCGCTAAGGCGGAGGAGCGTCGCCTCACTGTTTGTGCAGCAGTATAAGAAAACAAACAAGTGATAACTCAGTTATCATTTTATTTTTTTCCTTTTTGCGAGGCAGCTTGGCGAGCAGGGCTGACAGAGCAGCCGAGGAGTGGTTTGCCCCCACTCCCAAGTGTGCAATGACTGTTTGGCTGGCCCTCTCGGGCCGCCCAAACCAGTCATGCGCACTTTCCCTCTTATCCACCCAGGCTTCATTACAGCCTGGGTGGAGAACATGCCCACCCCTCCAGCCCCTGGCTGAGCACCGTGTCACGGCGCTCAGACCAATCACAACACTGCATTGCAGCATTGTGATTGGCTCAGTGGAGCCTGGGTGCTTCCAGGCTGCTTACTGTTCCTGCCGGAGGGAGAAATAGAGACGTGACCAGGAGGAGCGGCAAGGAGGACGTGGTAAGCAGGTAAGTTACAATCATTATTTTCTATTTAACCTCACCTAACCCTCCCCGCACCTTCACCCCGATCGGTGCCAGCCGCCGCTGCCAAAGGTAACCTACCTCTGTTTTCTCTACATACAAAGATCATACCACTTCGTCCTCGTCCTTGACAGAGTGCATGCCCCTCGTACTCATGCTGGTCATTACTTGTGAAGTGAATCCTACCTCCTCAAGAAAGAAAACTCAAGGCTAGGATAAGAATGAAAGCCAGCCACACCTTTTCCTGGGTGCATATAAGGATGACATTCCCAACATCTTGCTGCGTTTTCCAGTCTTGGGCCGAAATGAGGACTTCATGAATATGCAGCGGTCTCTGCTAATGTTGGGCCTCCAAAGTTGCCTCCATTCACTTTTCCCCTGCTTAGCATTTGGAGAGAGGATGGCTAGACACAGGGAGGCATATTTACAATAAAAAATTGGTGCGTGGAGCTGCACCAAATTTGGCAGCACTGCGCTCTGACTTTTTCAAAACACAGGGATGCGCCGTATTCACAAGAATACGGCTCACCCCTGTTTCCCCTAGCGCTGGCGCAAAAAAAGCTGCCTAGTGTCAGTGCAGGCACCATGCCGCCAATTGAAAGGGCGCCTATGCTGCAGAGACAATTGTTTATGCGCAGGAAGGGACACCTTCCTGCACATTAACAATCAATGAAGCACACCCTTGGAAAGAGCAAACAACGAGTATAATGTAATAATTTGTCCTTGTGTCACCATTCTAATGCCTGGCATTCCATGGTATTTGTTTTTGGTGCTGCCTCAGCCATGTAAATCTGGGACAGCATCAAAAAGCAATGGGTGTTGTGGTGAAACGCCCACAGCACCACCCATTGCACGCCCCTTTTCCGCAGAGGACTGGAGCATATTTACAAGGTGGCATTAAGCCACCCAAAGTAGCTTAGTGCCACCTTGTAACTATGTAAAATGGTGCTGCGCCACCAGAGCATCAAAAAAAGTGACGATCCAGTGGTGGTGAGGGCTTGAAAATATGCCCCAGGATGTCCCTAGGGAGGTATGGAACTTGTGGTTCATGACATCATTATTTTTCGTCTTTTGCTTTATGCTTACAGTGTAAATTTCAGGTACATTGTTGGTTGTCGCCTATTCTGTAGAACAGTGGCGATCAGAGGCAGAGTTCTATTTTATAAGCTTGCCTAAGATAAGGACCTGGAAAATGCTAGCCTTGAGACCTCGCACACATGCAGTGGATCAGAGGATGCACATGGGCACTTTCATTCCTGGATGGTAGACATAATATGGAAGGAAGTCTCTTAGCATTTAAAGGCTCAAAAGGATGGGTAAGTTGTGCTAGAAAAAGGTTGCACTAGGTCTGGTTCAGAGTCTTTGGATGTGGAAATTGGTGAGATGACACACCACTGAAAAACAGAGGGGGGTACTAGTTACTCCCTGTAATTTTGAATCATTTCAAGTGGAATTGGGATTTTCCCACAACTAAGGAACCAGTTGCTTCATTTTTGGGAATTGGCATTGGGTACTGCCGCAAGTCTTCTTACTGCGCTGCCCTACGCCAAAATCTTTCATATGTTCACAGAAATGATTAGGGAGCAACTTACAACAGTATTTTCAGAAGTAATACTGTCAGGGCTGTTCCCAGAAGCCTGGAAAATAGCCTAAGTTCGGCCTTTATTGAAAAAGAATAATCTCGACCCCACCGAACCAGGCAGCTATCGGCCGATTTCAAGGATCCCTTTCTATTCCAAGGTTTTGGATAAACTACTTAACAGGCAGATTACAACCTTCATCATGGATGAACATCTTCTAGATCATTCACAATATGGATTTAGAGAGGGTCGTGGAACAGAGACAGCTCTGGTGATGGCAGTAGAAGAACATTGGACGAGGGAAGGAAGGCCGCCTAGATTTTGTTAGATCTGTCGGCGGCCTTCGACACAGTCAACCACGGAATCCTAATTGGAAGATTAGAAGAGTTGGGATTCCAAGATACCGCCATTACTCTACTATCATCATATCTAACGAACAGATCGTTTGTTGTAGAAATGGATGGATCAGTCTCTAAATCCTTTAAACTGCCATGTGGAGTGCCGCAGGGTTCCTCCCTCAGCCCCACCCTTTTTAATATCTATGTGGCCCCTTTGGCGGGCATTATTAGGAAATGTGGTTTCTCGGTGGTCTCCTACGCCGATGACACGCAGGTGGTGGTTTCGGTGTCAAATAACATAGAGGAGACAACAGACTGTTTTAATACCTGCATGGCACAGATCAACATTTGGATGCAGAAGAATTGCCTCAAACTTAATGGGGGAAAAACAGAGGTGTTGGTATTAGGATCCAAGACCTCCTTCTGGTCCCCAAGATGGTGGCCGGCTGACCTAGGTGAATGCCCAGTTCCGGTCACGAAGGTGAGGAACTTAGGTGTTATATTTGATGAAAGACTAACGTTCGAATATCAAAATAAAAAACTGGCCTCCACTTTTTGCGGCATTCTGAAAATAATTAGGAAGATTCGTCCTTTCATTCCATCGGACGCTTTAAAAACAGTGGTCACGGCCCTAGCTCTGTCACGATTGGACTATGGTAATGCCCTATATGTGGGACTTCAAACACAGCTTTTAGTTAGACTTCAACGGATGCAAAATGCAGAGGCTAGAATGATTCTGGATATCCCCAAGTATGAGTCTGTCTCCCTTCGATTGAAAGACCTACATCGGCTGCCGGTGGGTAAAAGAATTATTTTCAAGTCACAATGCCTGGCATTTAAGGCACTACAGGGGAAGGGGCAATTGTATCTGAGAACACATCTTAAAAAATACATGCCAGTTAGGAATTTAAGGTCAGCACAAGCACAACTACTGTCAACCCCCAGATATAAGCAAGCTCGATGGGGGGCAGGAGCTTTTTGTTGGGAACAGTAAAAATTTGAAATTCCTTGCCGCTGTCGATAAAAAACAGCAAGACACTAATGTCATTCAGAGGGCTGCTGAAAACATGGCTATTTAAGAATTAAAGTTAGAGGCTCAGTTAATTTGTAGAGGCATCATACCCGTTGGTCATAGCGCCAAGACGCCCTAGGGCATTCGTGCGCTTTATAAGTTTTAAATCAAAAATCAAATCAAAGGGCAGGAATGCATCACATTTATGAAATAAGGTGCATTCCTGTCCTTTCACCCTGCACAGAGGCACAATTTGCTGCCTAGCGCCAACACAGGCACATGGTGCAAGGGTGTCTGCGTTGCATGCAGGATTGTTTTTGTGCAGGAAGAGGCACCTTCCTGCACAAAAACAATCCCAAGGGGCATTTACTTCTTTCTATGTGTGCTGCAGCACACATGGAAAGAGAAAAAACCGAGGAGAAATAAAAATATTTCTCCTCATTATGCCTGTTCTTGGGAGGCATAAGGTTTTGGTGCTGGCCCAGGTTCACAGGATTACGTAAATCTGGGGAGCGTCAAAATCCACGGGTGTTGCGTGGGAAACCCCTCTGCAGCGCTCATCGAAATGAAAAGCTCCTGAGGTTCTGGTAGACTTCATCGTGGGTAGCCTAGTGGGTAGAAAGTCTAACTCAAAAGAGACAATTATTAAAGACCTGACAGACAAAAAAACATAGACTCCGCCCTGAAAAGGGAATATTATAGCTCACATCTGGCATTAAGAGATGAAATAAAAGGGGCACATACATCTCAGTCCTTGATTTATGATTACACAAAGCTTTTTAAAACAGAGGAAAGTTTTGCCTTAATTAAAGGTATGAATGTTTGCCTTACTAGATGGGAAAGAAAGACAAACTGAATACTTACCCGCCTTCCCATTTTACGTGTAAGATCATCTGCCATGGTTGGAGGAGCCTTGTTGCGTCCAGACGCAATCTATGTTTAAAGAACTGGCATGCAGATGCAACACAAAACTATTTTGCTCTGTACATGTTATTTTAAGGTACCCATTTACTTTGTCACGAAAAAAGGAAGCACATATTTTTTTTTTTAAAGAAAGCATTCCTACCCTTTAAGATAGAGTGGATATATTTCTTAGTCTGTCTTCGGAGGAAAATATTTTATGCAGCCAACCAGAAGATGGCAGCAACAACCTTTCCATAACGCTCATGGTTTCTCGAACAAGTACTCAAGAACTTCAATCAAAGAAAGCAATAATCCATATTCTTCCAAAGGGAAGAGATTGTATTGCTGATACTCTTCATGGGGCTGCAGAATGGGGATTGACCTGAAAGGGAGTGAGTGGAGGTTATCCATTTCAAGATGCTAACCCTCCAGAGAATACTTCTGTTGATACCGGCGGGGGATTACACAGTGACCATAGACCTATGGCTATCCAGAACGCAAGCAGATATTAATGATACCCGAGTTTTTTTGTTCAGGAAAATCACTTCTACTTCTAAGTACCTAAGCTTCCAGTCTGTTGCCATGGTATTCACTAAATTGGTGGCTCCACAGTGGCTCGCCTTCTCTTACAGGGTTTCCTTATCTAAGTGACGGTCTTCTTCACACACCCACACAACACTGAAGTCACTGGAAGGCCTGTAAGCAGGCTGCACCTGTCTGGAAAACAGCTATTTCTACTCAACATTTTCTAATGTCTGATGGCCCTTTTTTCGAGGTCTGACATTTATTGGCGCATAATGACGACAGATGCCAGTTTCTCGGCGTGGGGAGCTTCCCTGAAGGCTTGTGTACACAGGGTCACTAGTCATAGATGGAAATGTGTCACTCTTCCAACTGGAGGAGTCTTAAAATCTGCCAGGCTCTTCCAGTTTTACAATCAGAATCATTATATATTAATAGGTTCCGACAATACGTAGACAGTTTCATAAATAAATGATCACGGGCAACACGTTTCAACACCCTGGGGATTCTAGTACAACACTTGGGTCTTTAAGCAGAACACCGCCTGTTGGCTTTGAAAGCTGTTCATATAAAGGGCTCGGACACATTCCAAGCAGATGGGCTAAGCAGGAGATTTCCATCATCCCACAATCTAGCCTTTCTTCTCCCACTTTACAAGAGATATGCACGAGGTTCGGGGCTCCATGGGTAGATCTGTTTACGTCCAAGGAGAATGCTCATGTTCATTTGTTTTAATGCAGGAGTCCAAAGGCAGGAAATGGATGTCTTACTAGTAGAAGGCCTCAGGAGGGCTTTTATGGATTCCCTCCTTTCCCAGGTTGCTAGCCAGGGTGCTGAAAGCGCACAGGAATATAACATTGGTGGTGTCGTTTTAGCCCGGGAGGTCTGAAATTTCTATGTGCTGGATTGACAATCCCCTCTTCATGCCTTAGGGTTTCGAGTTCCAGAGCGATTGATATAGTCATTTTGCAAATCGAAAGAGAGGAGGGGATTAGGGAACAAAGGGCTTTCCCATCATTTAGCAGAAGTCATTCAAAATTATTGGAGGCCTTCTACTCGTAAACCATGTTTTCGGCATTGGAAATCTTTTCACAAGTGGTTCAAGGTTCATAAGTAGAGTCCTTTAAAATATGACTTTCCAGCTATTCTCCAGTTCCTTTGGGATGGCTTTCACCTTTAAATTTCCAGTTTCTCTTAAGGCACAATGGCAAGCTACAAGAGCATATAGGCAGCCTTGGGGGACATAGGGAATGATGACACATTAGCTACGAGGTTGCTCAAACTTTTTAATCGTCTTACCCCTCGGTGACACCCACTTCCCCTCAATGGAACTGCCGTTTGGTGTTGAAGTCTTTTCAGTGGCATCCTTTCGAACCCTTGTCTTCAGCGAACATGCCATTTCTTACAATAAATTATGCCTTTTGGTAGAAAAAACATCAGTTCGAATGATTTATTAACTGGGTGCCTTGTTGGTTTATCCTCCCTTTCTCTCTATCACAAATGATAGTGTGAGTCTTCACCCGGATCCTTCTTTTCTGCCTACAATAGCTTCAACTTTTCACAACAGCCAGAATGTTTTCCTTCCAGTCATTTACAGTCTCCTTCTTCAGAAGAGGAACTCCTCCACACCTTACATGTTAAGAGGGCGTTAATGGTCATGCTTCTTCCACCAGTCTGAACATTTATTTGTGGCCTTTGGAGCATCTGGTCAAGGGCAGAAAGGGTTTTGCTTTGATAAGATGATGGATCCAATCCATTATTGCCCTGGGATAATCTTTAGCAGTTTTGCCTCTTAACTCCACTAACTAAGCATTTTTCTGGTTCAAGGGCTAAGGTTCAAGGGGCTACTTGGGCATCACCTCACACTTTAGAACATAATTAGGCTCCAATGGTTGGGGAATGATGTGAGGAACTTTATAGTTGCCATTCTAAGTTCCATTCTGTAACATATTTCTTTTCTTGTGTAAATTTAATTAAAGTTCACTGTGTAAATTGTTATGTGTGTCTTTTAGACGAGGTCCAGTGTTGCTTGGATATTTCCTACAAGTATTGACTGGAACGAGGATGAGAGGTGTGGAGGTAATGTCCTGATTCACTTCTGTTATTCTTCATCACTCTTAGTTCTACTTATCCTCGTCCTAATCACTACAGTTTGCCACATTCACTTGATGATACGGCCTTAGTCTAGGCAATGTCAGAAGGTTGCTAAGAAAATGACCCTCTTTTGGACACCCAATAATGGTGGGTGGGCTTTAATTCTCAGCATTTTGTGGAGTCTCCTGTCTGAAGGGGGTTGAAAAAACATCCCAAGCGATGGCTGTGATGAGGAGAAGTAGGACTAAGAATAAGAAGATTATCGATAAGTAAAAAGGAAATCGTGACAGAGTACCTCTGCCCTTATATGGGTACATAGCACCACCACTGATTTAACGCTGATTGAAAATGCACAGCTTTCAGTAACCAGACAGCATGCATTCAAAACGAACCAAGACAAAGCAACTATAAACACAGATTACAAATATAAAAGAGTTTTCAGATATTCTGTGCTTTGTTTCATATGGTTAAAGACAGAAAAATATTATAAAAACGTAACATGATAAACTGTGTGTGGGATTTAAGGGCCAGATGGAACTAGAGCAGAGGTCTTCAAACTGGGGGTCGAGCACCCTGGAGGGCCGTTAAGTGATCTCGGGTGGGGGGGGGGGCGCCAGTCTCGGGCCAATACAAACATCATGCTGTGTTTTGAGTGTTAAAAACATGACCGGCAGTAAGCCACTTTGCAATGGACCATCGCTAGCAACTTTCGTTATGTATATCCTGACAGGGAGCAAGTGTAAAAAGGAGTAATAGAGCTGAACTGCAATATTTAAATATGTGAAAGTGTGAAGAAACTGAGAGGGGCCCGAGGACTTTTAATTTTATTTTTTACAGGGGAGGACGCAGCATTAAGAAGTTTGAAGATCACCGTACTAGGGCTACAAGCCCATTCATAGTTCTCCCCCTGCAAACTCCCTTTTATCCGCAGACATCCCAGCCAATTGTTCACATTTTACACACACCTCAACAAAGTCCCTCAATTTCTCTATATGCTTTAGCCAGCTCTCTAAACTTCTGTAATCACCTCATTGAGCTAAATTACTTTTTCAATACATCCCAGCTATCCCGTTTCTGTGTTCACCCAAACCCGAGTCTCTCAGTTTGTCATGTCAACACCATCTCTCCCATCTTTTTATGCCTCAACCAACGTTTTAATTCTCTGGTACATCCCATCCAATTAGCTCACTTTCTGTATACACTTCAGTCAGTTTGTGTGCCAACATCGACATTTTATAAAAGACAGACAAATAGCCAGAGAAACAATAGTGGGGTGGTGGTCCAGGGTAGAAGAAGGTTGAAAGGTAACTCAGCATTACAAAACAAAAAAGATAATTTGCTTTTAGATTTTCTCGATATTTTTCATTGCTTTCTTAATCAGCTCTATATTTTCACTAGAGATGATGACATGAGGCAATATTAAACAATCATAAACCTTTGTTCAACACGGATGGTTTTATGGATTGAACTAGAATGACAACATGACCAATTGTGTTTTAGCGTGGCTGTGACAGCATCTGTCGATTGCACATGTGTATATACAAGAAGGCCTTTCGTAATACATAGACTTATTTTTATAGATCTTTAAAATACAGCTGAACAGATATACATCAAGACATACAGCGAATGGCTTCCGTTTGCTCGTCTGGTTTCGTAGACACTGACGGTATCTACTGGAATACATATGGGTGTCAAGTGAGGTCACATTCATGATAAATTAGCATTTCAATATATTAAATGGATTAAGGCTTTTTAAATAATAAGCTGATTCTCAGAAAGGTACTATATTCTGTTATTTACATCCTTGTAAAAAAATAACACTTCACATTTACTTGTGTGAGCTTTTGTAATTCCCTATCTCTTGAGAATAAAATGACATTGTATACAATGAAAAGGGGAGAAGGTGTTTACAGCCAGCAGAGATGTCTCCAAAGTGAACCTGGGGATCCCAAATATAGCTCTACCAGCTCTCACTCCGAGGGTCCCTGTAAACACCACGGCCAGCTCCCTCACCTTCTGTATAAATGCTCGCCCAGTCCTCTCTCTTGCAGTACACAGCTCGGCCAGCTCAAACTTTTTTTTTTGCAGATTTATTTAGCGGGAACTCGACCTGAAGGTATTGGAGCGCTTTACACGAGCACCGTATTTACATTACACATTCAGGCACGGGGAGATTAAGTGATTTGCCCAGAATCACAGAATGTGGACGCGACCCCGAGCCTCGAACCCTGGTTTCCTGCACCAAAGTCGTCAGTCTAGCCGACGGACCACATCCTCTCCCCAACTTCTGCATAAACCACAGCCATTTCCCTCAATTTCTGCATACACCCAGCCAGTTTCTGCGTTTTCTGCAATCTTCTGTCTACAACCAGCCAGTTCCCTCACTTTCTGTGTGTACCCCATCCAACTCCCTCACTTAATGTCAGTCAACAATTAACAGTCAGCGCCCTCCCCATCTCTATACATCCCAGTTAGCTCCCTCATTTTCTGTATGCTCCCCAGTCAGCTCTCTCGCCTTCTTCATTCACCCGGCCAGCTCCCTCTCTTTCTGGATACACCCCCATCATCTCCCTAATTTTCTGTATGCATCCCTGCCAGCTCTCATTTTCGGGGTACATCCCAGCCAGCTCCCTCATTCATTGTTCACCCCTGCAAACTCCCTCTTTTCTGTAGATATCCCAACCAATTGTTCACATTTTACATACACCTCAGTTTATGTATACTCCTTAGCCAGCTCCCTAAAATTCTGTATACACTCAATGAGCAAGATTACTTTTTCAAATACATCCCAGATATCCTCCTTTCCGTGTTCACCCAACCCGATCTCTTCCTTTCAGTCATCTCCCTCTCTCCCATCTTTTTATGCCTCAACCAACGTTTTCATTTTCTGTTCACGTCCCATCCAATTACCTCACTTTCTGTATACACTTCAGCCAGCTCCTTTGTGTGGTAACATCGGTATTCTGATAGCTTCTTCGCTCATTATTTCTGCATGAAGAGAGCTCCCTCACCCCTTAATATCTGTATAACTTCAGCGAACTCGCTTATTGGCCCCCGCATAGATCTCGCCAAACTCCCTCACTGATTCCTGCATTGACCTCACTGATTCCTGTGCAGACCTCAGTCAAATAACTCAGACTCATATATAACCTCAGCCAACTGCTTCACTGACTCCTTTATATCCACACTGATTCCTGAAAAGACCTCAACCAGATCCCTCACTCTCTGATCCCAGTATAAAACTCAAACAGCGCAGTCCCCTTGATCCCAGAACAGAATTTAGCCAGCCACCTCATTCAGAGATTTCTGTGTAGATCTCACCAAACTATCACTCACTGATCCTAGTGAAGACTTCAGATCGCTCCCTCGCTCACTGGCCCCTGTACAGACGTAAGACAGCTCTCTCACTTATAGGTCCCGGTATAGGCTTCAATCAGCTCCATCATTTGTTAATCTCTTTATAGACCTTAGTCATGTTTCTCACTCGTTGATACCTGCATAAACTGCAAACTCCCTCACTCACTGATCCCTTATAGACTTCAGAAACCTCCCTCAAAGAACTGTATAGACAGCAGACGGCTCTCTCACTCATTGATTTCTGTATGAACAGAGTGCTGATACAAAACATGCCTTTGTGGCATTTACATTTAGATTTTACAGTATTTTCAATGCAGAAGGAGGAAGACACCATGGAGGCGTCCACAAGAAATCTGTTTTGGGCTGAGAATGAGAGAAAACAGATGGTGAGTAAAAAAATATAAATTATAACAGTGATAGAACCAGACAATGGTGGTCCCTGTAGATGGGTAATGCAGTAACAAGAGAGATGCTCAGCAGAAGTAGACAGGGGACCATGGCAACCAGAATGATAAGTAGACTCTAATAATTTGGAATAGGCAGAAGTACAGCAGAGGATGAGGGAGAGCTCTTCAGGTGCCATGGTGATATGGTTACCAGGAAACTGTCCTTTCATCACCATACAATTTTCCTCCACAAGGCCCATCACCAGCGGCAGTATACATCATGTGTGAGGTTCGACCCAAAGAGATATCTCCTAATAGCCCGCATCAAAGTAAACGACTGAATATAGCACCTACCAGCTCGAGTGGTTAATTTCCTGAACCGTTCGCACAGGAAATATTTGAACATGTTTTAAAGGGATACGAGAAGCTGTATGTCAAGGAGCACAATAGCATAGCAGCTAATGGACATCCTGGCTGTAACAGCCCCAGGGCTTATTTTTATTTCTGTAAAACTAATTTGTGAAGAGTATTTTCTGGATCTATTCTTTGATTGAAACATACCCCAAATTTCGGTGGATTTCACTGACAAGTGATGAGGAATATGATCACTCTAGCTGGACCTGCTTGACTATAAGAGAATATACATAGTTATACTTGGGCATACACATTTGGGAAAAGGATTTCTGCCAGAGCCACACCTCATTCGTTGATTTTGCTTTTGCGTCTTATTAACAAGAAGTATGAACTTTACTTTTCTAACCCCAATGTCATCGACCATGGCAGCATTCACATTTAATAAAACTGAACTCAGGATCATCTCGGTAAAAATATTCTGTGCATGTGGATTAAGTATGTTTGTGTTGTATGCATACTTCATGGGTCCCATTTTTTAGGTAACGTTTTGGCTCAATTCGGATTCTGACCCCAGTGGTGCTGCTTACAGTTCCTCCGGAACACTTTTCATTCCCTGTGAGCTAACCGATCCCTCTGGTACCAGTTGGCTCATTTATATTGACCATAAGTAATGCCCTTCCAATGCACACTAGGACTAAAAGTAAATCTGATTTTCAGTATTTGATGGTGTTCATGGTTGAGCATTTGTCTCTATTATAGATCACTGTTTATAAAGATTTTGCAGCTTTGCTTTTTACAATAGTCTTTAAAAAACGTACTAGTCTGGCCCATCACTGGGGTCAGAGGTAATATCGTGTCATCGAGATTTGCCAATTGCAGACAATCTCACTTGTGTTTTCCTGAGACTCAGGAGACATTAGGTCAACATTAAAGTAAACGTACTTCAATACACACAGAAGAAAACCTAAGAGTAAAAAAATCAGATTCCAATTTTTGAAATCTAACATTGAAAGTAACCGTGACTACTGTGAAGGTTAGTGACTTTTCAAGTCTTCGAAAATACGCTAATGATGCTGATGAATCACCTTATGTAGGGACCGACGGCTGCATAAGTTTCAGGTTAGACCCGTAAGGTTTGGAGTTTTAAAGGAGTTGTATATAGGAATTGGTCAGTTTTAATTTATTTCATAAATGTTCCCTTAGCAGATAAAGTGCTCACATTATAGCCCTTCTCCCCATAGGAAGGTACAAATGAATTTTTAAATAAATGTCATTGTAAATAATTTACTACTACAAGCGTGTTCTTGCGGTTGGCTGGGTGCATTGGGTTTCGTCCATCTGTAATCACTGTGGTGTCCGTTGCTCAATCTACTACATCACTTTTTTACCTTTCCAAATATTTAGGAATCAGGTAAGTGATTAAATGTTTGGTGATTTTTTTTCATCCTGACTAGAAAACCTGTGGGAAATGACTATTTTTTTGAGTCACTGAGAATTTGGAAGCTGTATGCATACTACTATGCAACAGCAACACCAAATGGCTTCCATCGTAGTTTTAAAAATACAGACAAACATATAGCTACTTAGACTGTGCCCTAGTCAAAGTTCGAATCCCTTACATAAGCATATTGAAATGTTAGTGGTGAAATGGATGGGGCACCAACGGGCAGTGGTGTAAGACAACATACTGTGAGTAATTACAAGAACAAAGGTGCAATGGACCAGAGAAAACTGAACGGAGGAAATAACTCCAAGTAATACCTTGTTTTACTCAGCAGAGAGACAAGCATCCAGGTGCATTTAAATCCTGGTACTTTCGAAACAGGCTCTGCTGGTGTGAAAAGCTCTGCACCCATCATGACATATGAGTGCCACATGACCACAAGTAATATAAACAGGGGCTCAAAAGTGAAAATAGTAAACTCCGTTTCTCCCAGGAAGGTAGGTCGGATTAATGAAGCATCAGTACTTGCTGATTACGAGGGCTGATGAAACTAAAATATGGTTAACTATTTGTTACAACTGATTAGTTAAAATGATCCTTCTGTGCTCCAACCTGATTTTCCAATTCTGGACAACACAAACAGCCACTGGTGATATTTACGCCGTCAGAAAGAGTGCAAGTACAAGCTAGAGAGGTATAAATGGTGCTGCATGCTTGAAGGTAACAGCTTGGGTTCCTGTACTTGGGCTCTGCGGGTCCCATTGGTTCTGGCTGTAGTTAGGGGAGATCACCATGTGGATTACACCAATGGCTGGTGCTGTCTTCAACCCTCCTCCTAGATAGAAGCTCTCCTGGCGAGGAAGAAGCAGGTGCAACAGTCTATTGTCAGGCCAGCTGTCTCCACACTGTGACACCACGAATAGATTAATACAGCCCCTAAATAAACACCCTCCCTCCGGGGCCTCTCCCTCGTTGCTCTTCCATGTTGCAGTCCACTGCTCTTGGGCAGTGGGCACCCCAGAGCATCCAATGCGAAGGTTCATGTCTGGTGGAGGAACCAAATACCTCACCCTAAGGGATAAACAAAAAACGTGATTAGTTTTAGAAATCGAAACAAGAACATCAGTATAAATCAAAAGTTAACTTTCCAGGCTCCAAGTGGACCAGTAAACTTCAAAGTGGAGTTGGCTTACAAGGCAAGGGCCACCGACTCTATGAATTTAGGAAGAAAACGAACTTTTTAAAATCTCTTTCGTAAGGAAAAAGAAGTATTTTGGAGGCACAATGCAGAGCTTAAGGAATGATGGAAGAAAGCCACTGTGGATAATAAGGGGAGCAAAGTGTTAAACTGTAGAAATGTTTGGGTCCTGGTGTTGTGGCTTGATTCTCTGCCTTATTGTGGTGAGATATGTGTGTTGTGTCTGTGGCCGGTAGTGTATCTGTGTAGTGGAAAAAAACACATTATTGTGTCTAAATTTAGTCCTTATGTGAATTCATGCATGTATCTTCTATATTGTAGTAGGTTTGAAAAGCAGCTTACATCGATCAGTTGATAGCCTCTTAACCTATACAACCTAGCTGTCAGTGTAGTTCTAAAATAAACCGGTATTTGTTTAAACTGACAATACGATGTGCATGTAAAAATACTCAAAAAAGATTGCTGGACGACAATAATACATTTTATAAGAAGCCAGCTGTAATGCAGAATAGAGAAGACAGTAGACAAATCTAACAGATTTATGAAGGAAATGGAAAAGAAGCAGGGAGGGAAGCTGAATTTTGTAAAAAATAAAAAAAAAAAAAAACAACAACAAAAAGAAAGAGAAAGACATAAAAGAGTAAGGAATAAGATTCATGGTGTACATTCTTAAGAACCACTTTTCCGTATGTGACAAGTGTCGGAAATATGCAAGACGGGGGCATTATTCAGGATGTACACAGAGGAAAGAAAAAACTGTGGAAAGGGTGGTGAAGGTAGTGAGATGGTATTGTGCTTGGACAAAGGGAAGAATGGGTGGGGGTAGAGAAGAAGGTATGGGAAGACCCAAAAGTGTGTTCAAGGTTAATGGGTTGGAGATAGAGCCCATGCTTAAATCAGGGTCATTGATTAGATAAGGCCTAAAATGATGCTTCAAACGGGCAATTCTTTCCTGGTAGGATAAGGAATATATGTGGGAAAAATAGAGTTAACGGACAGGAACCCTGAGTGAAAAGTGTTTGTAGCCAGAAAGGAATGCTTTTACTGGGTTTGGTTCATCAGTGTGACTGATAGGTTGCATAGGACCCAGGATTTAAAAATTAGATACCACTGGTGGCAAGAGCAATGTTGGGGGTGACTTGAGCGACTGTGCTGTCTTGGAAGATAGAGTGGTACTCTTAATAGGTTTGTTCACCAAAAACATGTGATGGAGAATGCTTTACTCAGATGGCATACATGAGAAGAGTGCCCATTATAGTATTGGAGGAGATCAAAAAGAGGCTTGAAGTAATTGTACAAGAGTGGGATAGAACTGGTTGAACCATCGGAATAGCTTCCACCCGTGAAGAAAGAAAGCTGACCATTGAGGTTCTATTAGAGTGTTTCTTTCATTATTGAATATAAAGAGATAATTTTACTGCTTAAGCTGTCCGTCGTATTTAGAAATTGCATCTAAAGTAGACTTATCACCAAATTTGTCTTCATAGGCTTACCACCAAACATATCTTCATCTAAAATCACTATGGAGGGTATTTTTCAATTCACTAGGTTACATTTATCTTGGTCACGGCATTAGTGTATTCCAGTGTGTGATGACAGGATTATTTAATGACCTACACACTGTGTTATTATCCCAGAATGACCGATTAGTCTATGGTGCAATAGATTGCTGTTAGGGTTGTTGTATCTATAACAGACCAAAAATGTTGAGACCGAGACAACCCCAAGGCAAAAAACGGATGTGAAAATTGCAACAAGCCATTGTAGAGAGTTAGGAGCCCTCACGTATCAGGTCCATTGTTGCAGATGAAAAGTAGCAGAACAAGGCACTCAGGAGTCCCCTGAGGGTACCTGATGCATTTATATTGATACTTGATGCATCCTTAAAACTCATCATGGGTGAAAGTAATCTCTGTAGCCCAAGGCACGTGTTTTTTTACTGTAATTGTGAGCAGACATATCTTTAAAGCATCTAAATGATTCATCCTAGATGTTAAAGAGAAGGGGAAATAATAGAGATGTGGATGGTTGTAAACCCAAGGCAGCTTATGCTTTAGAGGGTGCTAGAGGGCCCGTGACATGAGGGACATTTTATCTAAGTACAACTGGGAGATACTGGAGCTCCTTCTCCTCCCAGGCTGCCTAGAAAAGAAAAAGAGGGTCCTGGACCTCACAGCTTATCTTTGTCCTCAGAAAGGCCATGGTATAATCCTGGTGTCAATAAGCCTTTGCATATTTAGATTCTGCTCCATGGCTTCTTTTGAGGTAGCAGGATGTTTTCCAAACGATATGGGGATCATTTGCATACATGAAAAAATTGAGACCATGGGATCAAGTGGTGCAAATTGCTTCACATAAAATGTTGAACACCCTATCTGTAGCAGAACATTCAGCCTGGTAGACAACCTGATTGATATATATTCAACAGAAATAATAGACAACAGAGTCAAAGGTCACTGAACAAGCTGTAAAACCATGGTTCTGGCACTGCCACCATCAGCCTTAAGAGTCATCAAAATCTGCGAAAAGATCAGATTCCATGGCCCGATTTGAAGGTGACCAAACAGGAACTCATCCATTATTCCTGTCCAGGTAGTTTCCTCAAACCTCTCCCAAAATAGGATGCAGCAGTTGCCTTGCAGACAGGAGCAGAGAAATAGATTGGTAGTTTGCCTGTGGTAAGGCCCATAAGATTTTAGGGTTCATCTTATCCATAGGTTTCATTTACAATGCTGCGACCTCCACTTGCATATAGTACTATTAACAATAACACATAATCATCCATTGCAGACCCATTTGACTGTGACATACACAAACTTTGAGTACAGTAAGCCCTTCATTCTTTGGAGTGGTTTGCCTGAGCCCTCAGCAAGTATCAGGTTAGTTCTCATCTGGATGGTCTCTTGGCTGCCATGGCATGATGTAAGGGATGTCGTTGGCGCTGTTCTTGATACCAGCTGGTATTCCGGTGATAGTGGTGCACTCATGGGCACAGAGTTCCATGTTCACATTCAGGGTCATCACCAGTTGTCTAGTGCAAATTAATTTACCTTGCCTCTGGCTCCAGAATCACCACTGGAAGGCAGACATTTTTCGATATTACATGTATCTTGCTCACGCCCTCTCATTTCAGTTACCGTTGTCCCTTCGAGAGTTGTCACCTTCCACAAAGGTGAACTCAAAAGGTGCTTGGAAGTTTCCTCCAGGGAGTTCATTTATAACCAGAAACCCATCTCATACATTAATATCTTATTCACTCCTCTTTTGGCTTGATTGGTCATTGTTGCCTCACCTTCTCTGTTGTCTTTGTTTAGAATCTAGACCGTCAGGAACCCAGTAAGATGACACAGATAGAGTGTCTCGTATGGCAAGGCCAAATAACACTGAAGCTTGTGTGCACTTGGTGGTACAGGGTTGCGTGTTTCGTTTCACCACAAGAAACTGTGGATGGACTATTATAGGTCTTTACCGTGCTCTACCATTTTAGAGAGCGCTTTATACATTTAGCGCATAAAGCGCTTTGCCTTCCCATTTGCTTAGGGCCACTGCAAAGTGATCTTTCGTGTTCAATGCCTAATTTCCTCATGTACTTTTGAAAGGCCACTCCATTGAAACGAAGTTCACTGTCTGTTTTGAGGATTGTTGGTAAGCACGTTCTCCTACTTAGGAATTACATGTTCAAAAGGAGTAGTCGCAACCATGACGACCACAGAGTACGTCAAAGATCCTACCATAGGTTACTTCAATGAGGCTTCTATGGACACCAGAAGCTGCTGACTGTCAGAGAGAAGACAGAAGTCCACACTCATTCTGGATCACGGTAATGTAGACTCATTTTCAGTTATGACCGGGGTCAGTTGGTTACTGGCCTCATGCGTGGCATAGTCGGCAACTTCTTACTCTCTCTGCGACAAATGGGACCATCATGGGGAACCACAACTTTTCTAAGAGGTGTGCTTTAGTCTTTGCCATGCCCTCGTGTCCTTGATAGGCCAGTTGGATTACTTGGTATTGCAAGGCACCTGTGGCTCCAATTTTATCACCTCTCAGCAGGACACCATTTCCAGTTAGGCTTAGTTCATGCCACCTTCTTCTCCACAGCAGTGTTTGAAATTTCTTAGTCTCCTTGTCCCAATGACCAGCTAGAAACATCTTCCATGAGTTTGATTTTAAAGCAGCAAAACCATTTGTATACAGATGTACTTTGTTGATGACTGCTCAATTTCAACCATTGGCATTGCTTTCGGACAAGAGCTATGTGTCACCACGTTGGCATACCTACCATTTCCTTTGACTGGTCACCATCACCTGTCTTGCAGGCAGCAGGATGGTGTGATAGATAGTCTGCATTGTTGCAAGCCACTGTCTTGTGTATTAATGAAAAGTTGTACTTTTGGAGTTGGAGGGACAGTTTCTTCACCCTGGGAGGTAGATGTTGAGCAGTTGCACCAAACGATGGGTCAAGAAGTTCATGATCAGTCACTACTTTGATATTTAGGTAAGAGTGAAAATTAATGCGGTCCCACTTTAGGGCCAGTTCCCCTAGCTTTTTCTGTTAGTCACCCTCTACATGACAAAGATCCTCACTTTCACAAATGCCCACTCATATGATAGGGTTGTTTCAAAAACCTCTGCTAATACTAGATTAGTTAGGGCCCGGTAAGGGTAGATGTGCATCCTCATTGGAATTAGTTTGAGTTTAGGCCATAGCTCGACACATTGCTGTTTGTCTATTATGCTCACCGGTGATGCTTCATCAATCAGTGCTGTCACATTCATCCTTATATTTGCACTTGATGATTTGTTGACAAACGATGTCAGAAATTCCTCTTCTTTCTCGCTGAATTCACCGTCACATATGCACTCACGAGGTTCGTTTTTTCTGAGTCTGTCTACTCATCCTGATCTTGTGATGTGACCTGTGGTAATTTTGTTGGTACAGAGGCAACATCTCTTCTGTCCACGTGTCTTTTTCTGCCTCCATGGCAAACTCTTGCAAAGTGGCTCTGTGTTAACAGGCAGAGCCTGTCCACGGTCAGTATGTCATTTAAAGCCACTTTTGGCTCATTGAAGATGTGGAGCAGAAGAACAGGTGATCTATAGTCCTAGATCAGTTGAGTGGGTTTTGTTGTTTGGGTCATCATCAATGCATGTTCTGCCAAGTTCCCTTAGTCTTGTGTACAAATTGTCAATTTATTGGCCATCCTGGTATTGTGCTTAATGCAGCACAAACCTCTCATAGTCTAGATTCAGAGGGGGGTTGATGTGCATCCAGAGCAGCCATCACCACATCAAATTGGACTCAACTCCAGTATTAGGTACATTTTGAAAGATATTGAAAATGCCTCCATCAGCATCATTTCTTTAGTATGGATTATAGTGAAAGAAACAAAAACTGATGGATGAATTGCTTGAAATAATCTCAGCCACTGGTAGTTACTCTGCCCTCCAATCCAGTCCACTGTTTCATTGTCCACGATACTACGTCAGACCAGAACCACCAACAGGAACCGTCCAGCTCGAACTACCAGGACAGGTCCCCTCTGAACAGGAACACAAGTAACCCAAGAATCTGTTTTTGCTTATTTGGACCTCTTCGGTTGATTGCAGTTTGAATTCTATGGCACAGTGAGTGGGTAACCAACGTCTGGGTATGCCCGTCACACTTTGGGGCAAAGCACTTAGGAAAACAAAAAAGATGGATAGTAAGTAAGGATAAAAATGTAGGATTGATGCACTCTCGGCGGAGTCTCTTTTGTAACCACAAAATAGTTAGTGATATGGTCTATCCATACAGCCCATCAGGGTGATAGTCTACCTAAAGCAGACAGTTCACTAAAAGTAGGCTGCAGACACCCCGTCTTGCCTATGTACACAGACGCAAGGTTCACTGCTGCTGGTGAGGGAACGGCAAACACCCACTTGGATGAGGAGTCACTCTGCCTTGATCACCTCCATCCATGGTCACTTCAGATGTAGCAAGGGGAACGGAACCTCAGTGACGAGCTGCGAGCAGCAAATACAGGCAGTTTTGTGTACTATGGACCGCAGCTTCAGAAGTTCCTCCTCTGTATTTATTGCAGGATCGATCATAGAGTCACTTGACTGCACATCTGACGGTACTCAAGAGGAGGAAGGCACCAGTTGGAGGTGCCATGAGCATGCAACTACAGTCACAAGAACTTATCAACCCAGTCCACTACAACAAGGCCTAACGTCCATTGGGGGGTAGTGTTTCGCACCGTGCGTGCTGTGCCTTCCAACATGCACTCTCCAGGCCACTGTTAAGGAAGGGGTGAGAGTGAAGAACCAGCTACTCAAGAGATTACCTCCTCTCAGAGATGATTGGGGAGTGGAGATGCTGCATCATGCGCTTGCAGCAGCATTCACTGAGCTGAGGGTATGCGCAACTGCCACAACCTCGTCGCCAATGAAGAGAGGGTTGTGGAGGAAGAACACACAACATGCCACATTCATCGGGTGCTAACTAGGCACTGGGCTCATGTGCGCCAGCTCCCAACTTTATTAGGCCGCTGATGACAAAAAATGGAACAATACATTGCTAGGTCACTTGTTTATTTAATAAGCATTTAAAATAAAACAATCTGGCAAGGATTATCTTGTTTGTCTGACGGCTGTAATGGATTTTCACTCGCTTCAGCCCTCTGTTGCTACTTGCTCGCACTGGCGCTCTCTTACTACAGTTGTAAACAGCACGCCCTCCCATGCTCTCAAACGTTTTCAATGCAAGCATATGTTTATCAGTACGACTCTTTCTCTTTTTTCACCTTCTGACTGCTGTCACACACTAGTTTCTTTCCTGTAGATCTCTTTCCCTCTCTAACACTTTTGTGTAGACTTTACTGCGTCATTCTATCGTAGACACTTCTCTCTCACTCATTCTTTTTCTCTGTGTTTCTCTCATACACATAAAGCCCGTATTTCGTTATCCCCGATACAAATTGTACATCCACATTAAAGCATTCCAGTTTAGAAAAACAAACACTTAAGCACAATTGCTATGTGTAGCTCAGCAGCAAACGATTACTTCGTTCGTTAATCTGCTCAGTACAAATGTATGGGTCTGTAATTTGTTTTCACGTCGTGAAAACGCCACTGCGATGCTGGGCTGGAAAGCACACACAGAGATGCGCGGGAGTGGAGCAGAATTTTAATTGCGTGTGCGTGGTCAGCTGGCCACTGCCCAGGGAGTGGGTTGGAGCGCGCCAGAGTAGGAAGCGGCACGTGCCTGGAAGAGATGCTGTAGGACGCCAGGCGACTGTACAGACAACAGCCAGTTACGTGAATGTGACTGGCAGATTTCCAGTGCACATGTTTGTGCCGCCTCAGACTGCTTATTAGTGCATCCTTTATACAGCTTATGTGCGCACTCTCTGACTAGAGTTCCACTGCCTACATACACTTGGAGTTTAAGGACAGGAGAATATGAAAAATTAGCACAATCATTGGAAAGTTAGGATTTGTCCAGCCAATCAAAAGTTAGAAGTTGGTCAACCTTTCAGAATGCTTGTTTAACATGTAATGACAGCTATTTGACAACTCAAAAATTGTGTTATTGATTTGGGAGCAGGTGAGCGGTACTAACTTAATAAACACAGTCTGGTTTGGTCACAACACAGTTCTGTGCGTGTTAGGTTAAAGGAGTAACAACAATTTCAAAGTCAACAATAGACATAATAAAAGTCCCAAAGCTATTTAGGAGCACAGAGAAAAAATGAGAAAAAAGTGGCTAAGATCATTAAACAGGATAAGGGAACCTGGAGGTATGAATTTCTGAAGATTTAAAGAAAAAAACACCTAAAAAAGTGAAGTGTCATTTAAAGATAACAGTTCGTGGTTGACAGCGACCGATGCATGATTTCAACCTGATCATGATGGAACAGATCTCGGAAACACCAAGTGGGTCGTCCTAGTCAAAGGTTTTACCTTCAGACTTATGGGGTTCTTTTGAGTTTGGGAGAGAGGTTACTCTGCCACAAATGTGGTGGAGTCCACAGTCCGCTAAATTGAAGGTCTGAGCTCTCTATTTAGAGATGGTCAACCAGTCATGTTTCTGCCAAGGGAGCCTCTGCTGGCTCTTCTGGTGGAAACTTTAAACCAACAGCCCCATGGATATGGGGCCTTTGGTCTAAATAACTTAGAATGTCTGCCCTTTTTTTTTCTATTCGGGATAACTAGGAAAAGTCTGGCAGTCCCAAAACAGAAAAAAACAGAAAACACACCACCTCTCCCTGGGAGGAAACTCTCAGCTGAAGAGGATCATTGAAGGCGCTTTCTTGGTCAGACAAATTTACAGCCTCATCCACGCTGAAGGTTTTACCTTTGGACTCACATTTTTGGAAGTTGGTATTCTCCAGTGTAGCAAGTCTGTAAGCTGTAGTCAGGCAGCACCCCATAAAGCTGGATACCTTTACTGTGAGGGTCCGCCTCAGCACCCTGTCCCTGTCCTCCAGAAATGGAAAAAGTGATTAAGTTCCTATTTTTCAAACTGCTGGGAAAAGTCCTTCTGGTGAATCCTGGAGCCACTAGCTCCACAGTGAAGGCTTCTAGGACTAGTTGTCTCTCCAGCCAGGTCTCCTGCAGAGTCCAGCTCTGTGGTCAACTGGGTGGTCTTGGAATCAAGAGCCATTATGTATTTTATGTCCCTGATGGAGGCAAACAGGCAACCACTTGGCCCTTGGAGAACAGTTCCCATACTGGGTCCCAGCAGGAGTTAGGAGACCTTGAATGAGCCCTCTTCTTCCAGCAGGAGTCACAAGCCAGTGCCTTATTCTTCATGTGGACTGTTCCCAGGTCAAGTAATGTTCTGAGTAGGTGGAGGTAGAGGTGCAAAATGTATTCTGTGCACTTGCCAGTAACTACGAAAATTCAACTACACAATCTTAGCTATTTTCCCTCAGTCCCCCACCTCCATTTGCTTGCAGTGTTTCCCCTTTAAATTGTGGTAAAATGACCCAGTACGCCCTGCCTAAATATGTCATAAACCTTCTGTCACGAGCCAGGCCTGTCTGTGAATGGGTTCTACACCCGTCGCCAGTGTCCAAACTGGTTCTTTCCCCCACTGTGACTGGACCTTGACTGTCTAGGAGGGTCCTGTGAATGAATAGGAGTATTCTTTTCATCTCCATGGCAAAAGAGATATTGCTAAGGTTGCACTTGTGGAGTGCATACGTAAGCGGTGTTGCTAGAATGCCTCTACTGAACACAATACAAATGAGGGAGGGCCTATTTTGTACACGTGGTGGGGGATATATGTTACCTTATGTGATGAATGACAAAGCCAATGAGAAAGAGAAATGTACAGCAAACAAGATTATCTTCTCTTTCAGGTGCTTACAGAACAATATACAGGTGCCTGGGAAGATCAACTGAAAGCTGAGTCTCTTCGATTAAACTAGGTCAAAGCATTAATAGGTTAACTTCTCCACCACTACTAGAGAATTACATTGGCAAATCACGACTTCAAAATGTGGACTGTGCTTTTAGTCTCCACAATATACATTGTGCACGCCTAGACAACTACTGACTACTTGGGACGATCACACCTGCTGTCTAAGGTTAGGACTTGGCCTAGCATGGGTCGTGTGCTAGGGTACGATACTTAACACCCTGACAAGGGTCTCTCTCTCTCTCTCTCATACTTTGATGTCCACCCACAATGTGGACCTTTAAGGAATGAGAGGCTGGCATGCAGCTATAGCTCCTTTCTTTCAACTCTTTCAAGTTCTAGGCTCTGCTGGCAAGTTTATTGGTTAGTCTGAGGGAGCAGGCATCTTGCCATTCTCTGCAGTTTTACTGGGCAGAGTTATGGGAGCACACAAACACAGAATACCTTGACACCTGGACTGAGCCGGGGCAATAGGTTATGCACTCTCTTCTTATGGGCACCTCAGTCACTTTATATCGTGCTCGGTGGGGGGAAAAAAAGTATCCCCCACTTTCCATGCATTGCTGAGATATTTAGATTGAAGAACTATTCCTTGCTCAGATGACTGATCTCTCACTTATTCATAAAGCAGAAGTATTCTCACTTGCAGCAGGTGCCAGAGCTATCATTAACCCTTAATAGAAAGCACAGCAGTCCATTGCTCAGTTGACACATCCAGCACTTACTCAGTAGAACTATGCGTACAAGAGCGTTATCCCTCACTTATGATAGACGGCAGAAATATCTCTGGCCCAGCCAGCTGGTGGATAGGCCGTTCAGTGAAACCAGTAGCATTATCTCTTGTCTCTTATCTGCAACAGACAGTACATCTATTGCCACATCTGTCACATACCAGAGTTAACTATCTTGTAGCATAAATCTTACTATGTTGATTTATAGCTGACTGTCTATCCGTTTACTTGTCTGTCTGGCTGGCTATAGCTATTCATCCAAAGAAGTCCTGGGGCAGATAGCCTCAAGCACTGAGGGCCAATGGGAGCCATGGTAAATGGTCCCCACGAGAAAGTGACTTGGTGAGCTAGACAAACAAGTGGACACAGAGACACAAGAACAGGAAGTATGAGGACAGAGCCTCTGGCAGAGTGAAACCAGACACAGGGACAAGAGACTGCTAAATAAACTCTCGGTCCGGCCAAACATTCATGCGCACTTTGCATGTTCTCCACCAAGGCTGCATTACAGCCTGGGTGGAGAACACGCCCAGGCTCCCATTCCCTGGCTGAGCGCCGAACCACGGCTCAGCGTTATGATTGGCTATGGGGAACCGGGGAGCCTGGCAGCCCGGGTGCTTCCTGCTTTCAGAGAAGAAGCCAGGAAGACGACGGAGTTGCTGGTTGGCAACTGGCCAGCCAGCAGGTAAGGGATTTTTTAAATCCCCCTCCTCCCTCTCTTCACCCCTCTTCGCCCCACTGCTGCTTTCCGGGAGCAGTCGCTACTGTGAACTCTAAGTTTCTACTGTTACTATAAAATATTCTGGGGGAGAGACAACAGTCAAAGCAGTTTCAAAGAGAGAGCGTAACCTCACTCACTGGACATTTAGACAAAATGGAAAATAAGATGGCCCTGTTACTAGAGAGATTTGAGAGGCTGCACTCTGTTTTCTGAAGGTGAGGACAAACTGTGCAGAATGACAAATAGAACAATACAGCTTGAGCGAAAGTTATCCTTATTACAGAATAAACACGAGGAAATGGAGACTCATTCCAGACACTCTACTCTCTGGACTATAGGTGTTCCTGAACATGAAGAGGACTCCATAGGCACGGTTTTACTGGTAGAGGCGTTAATAAGAATACATGGCCTCCCAGAATATACTCAAGATCTTTAAATAGCAAGGGCGCACAGAGTCCCCTGGGGGATGTCTCCAAATACCAGGTATCACGCAACCATGCTGGTGGATTTTTTATGATTGTAGGGTTAAGAGTTAATCCATATGAAAGCCATTCACGAAAATACTTACGAAGTGCAAAAGCATCACACTTTCAAGATCTACTCAAATATGACAGCAGAGATGGCAATTCAGAAATATGATTTTGCAATTCTGAGCTGTGGGCGCACGGTATCCTTTGTTCAGTTAGCCAAATAGACGGTTCTTTTTCAGGGCAAATTTCATGTGTTTCCTGGAGTCAAAAAAGTGCACACCTTTCTGAATAACATTCATCAAATAGATATAAAACGATTTCATTAGTATTAGGCACCGTACGTCGGACGGGAGTGTGATAGATAATTAGGGTAGGCAGGGAAAATGACACACAGTCATGTTGTCAAGGGAGCACTAGATGGTGCTGTTGAGGGCTTGTTGGTGGACTACCCTTAGAGCACAAAGGAAAAGGGCTCGCTAGGGATGTCAAGCATAAAAAACACAGGGAGATATCATATTCATCAATATTCATCCATAAATTGGTTTAAGATGCTACTATATATAAGTGCACTTTACACATAGTTTGCACTTTACTACTGGGTTAAGAAGTTTATCTACTTCATTTATTCTTAAGCTGCTATGTGCCAAGGGAATTAATTTAAGGAGGTTTTTGTGCATTGTATGGGAGGAATGTTTTGCCAGTATTCGTTTTAGGTTTGCTTTGTTGCTAGTAAACACCTAGTACCTTACTGTGATATTACTATATTGTATAAAATAACCTTATTTAAGCACTTTAATTGGTACTATATAAGTAGTGTGAATGATCTTAATGCCCTTTACCGTTTTGAATGACAGATAAGATAAAGATTTTCTCATTCACTGTCAACAGTTTGAATAGTAGAAGAAAAGAACAGGCTATCGAAGCATGAATTCTTACTTACAATCCGGCCATTATGTTTTATTGCAGGAAACTCACATACAAATTTCAAGATTATCAAAATTTACTATGTTCAAATGCTGGATGGAATATAAAGGCTTCTCCTCCTCAATTGTGGCTCATAGAAGGGTTGCAAATTTTATTTCCAAGCGTTTCAGAACCGACATTTGTAATTGGCAAAATGATAACGAAGGCCGTTGGACTTGGCTGAATTGTACAATCTTTTCTCAATTGATGACCTAATTAATTAATTGAGAATACATTGTTTCAGAAGGACTAAAATGGTTTTATTTCAGGGGGCCAATTATATGCCAATATGAATTATTTAATAGAACTTCTCGATGTTTTCAATAGAAAATAAACTCTGTCTATTTATTTTTATTAGATGTAGCAAAGGCTTTTTCCCATGGGAGAACCTTTATTACATTTAAAAACAAGCATTTACAATGCAATGGTCTCGGCAATATTATAGGTAGAGCTATTGGTATTGCTCATTATTTTTTTATCCCTAATATAATGGCATTGTCATTTCTATTGACATTAGCTTTTTTTTTGCATATGTGATACCTATTGCATTAGCAAAGAGAGAGTGAGTTAGTCCATATCCTGCATTGTGGAGAAGTGAATTCTGAGAGTAACCAGCTTCTACTTCAGCAGAGAGGAGGTATGCAAGATTATTACACCTATATTTAAATCCATCGTGTTTTTCTTTAGCGCTTTTGGTGTGTGTGAATTCGGGAATGTATACGTTTTGGGGCAATTTGAATGTATCATAATAACCTGATAAAAAAAAATAAGATTATTAGAAGACATAAGGATGTTCTGCTTGGTAAGACGTTGAGCTGCAGACAGACATAAAAGCCTGTTTTGCATGGTACGTCCAGGGGCAGATTCCTCAAGAATGTGTGCCTCCATGAAATGATGCAAGGTGCATCATTTCAACACTTTGTGGGCGCTGGAAGGTAACCCTTAAGTAGCACATTCAGTGGCTTTGTGCTACTTTCTGTCACAGGTGTATTTCAAGGTGGGCACCCCTGGATTTTGACACAAAGCCAGCTCTAGCAAGATTGTTTGACATAACTTTGCATCGTAAATAAATAACAGCTCCTTGAGACAGGAGACATGTTTGTATTTCGGTTTCACTTATTGCATGTATGCGGCGCTCCCGTCCAACGAGTACGGTTTAAAGTTGGTCTAAGCACAGGATTGTGAATGCTGGAGTGGACCGCACACAGACACCTTTGAGCAAAGGGGTGAAGGGGTGTGTGGTCAGTGGAGCTGGTCGAACAGCGCCGGCAGGACAGCAGCCGCAGTCCTATGATTCAGCAGCTACCTTGAGACTGTCGACAAGAACCATTGAAAATAACCTCTGGATCGAAGTACACGCTACAGTTGCATGAAGAATATTTATAGTGACGTGCCAACAGCTAGCCTCTCGAGGTGTCAAGGCGCTAAAGAACGAGCAAAGTCAGAGGAAAGAGTCGAACATATACTGAGAAGGAGGAAGTGGAGGTTTTTTTTCTTTTTTGCAGATTTATATAGCGCGAACTCGCCCCGAAGGTATTGGAGCGCTTTACATGAGCACCGGTTACGTTCCACATTCAGGCAGGGGGAGATGAAATGATTTGCCCAGAATCACAGGATGTGGACGCGACCCCGAGGCTCGAACCCTGGTTTCCAGCACCAAAGTCGGCAATGTAGCAGACGAAGTTACACACGAGATGGATATTTCCAGAGTACAGCCGCAGACTATCAAACTAATCCAGCTTGAAGAGAATTTCATTTTTTCCCTAAAAATAGAAATGGCCAAACGCAGCTCCAAGGGTTTAAGCCTCCAGTGTTCGCCCGCAGCTTCTCACCCGATAGATCACTGTGTCCGAAGCTGTCAAGTTCCGTTTGGGGGTGCGGGGCACCTCGCTGAAGCTGGTAGGAGGGGAAAACTCTAGCGAACCCAGCAAACAAGGAGCAAGGAATGCAGGAAAACTCGGCGCTTCTGGCCACTATCTTTAGGCGGTGTTTGTGCTGCCCCTCAAAGGGCTCCAAAGCGCTATACGTTAAAGGGCTACACCGATCAGAGAGAGTACTGTAGAGACGGGCTCGACGAATAGGAGATGGAAAGAGTCGGCTCCAGACTGAGAGGAAAGAGTCTGGATAACATCCTCGGTCGTGAATGTACACAAACGCACACGCAGAAACAAGATGGCTAACCTTACTCGTGCACAACAGCAAGAAGATCCTCACGGCCAGACGATACCTAAAAAATGGCGGATGGAAGCTTCCAAACTTTTTCGGATTCGGGGGCGTGTTCCTGCTGTTCTAAAAGGGCGTGGCTAAAAAGTGGAAAGAACAGCAAGGAACACGCCCCCGAATCTGAAAAAGACGGAGCCTATTTGGAGGGACGGCTCTCTCCTCCAATGGCTGGCCTCCGTTTAGGAAGCCAGCCAATGGAGGAGAAGCAAAAAGAGAGGCGGGCTAAATAGCCACTCTAGGAAACATTAAATCTCCGACTTCCGGTTCTGCCTTCGGCAGACCGGTAGTCCTCGACCTAAAAATTGGGTTTCCTTCCCAGTTCATGACGGTTTAAAATAAAATCCCTATAAAGGCGCAGAGCCAAGATGAATTTTGAATTCTGTTGATGCAGGGCAGAACCGGACAAAGAATTCCCTCATGCTTTTTCTTAAACCCTTTGGCTATATCTATCCACAATGACGGTGTTATAGCTGCGGTTTTTGCACGCACGGCCAAAACTAAACTCTATGCCGACGATATATTGATTTTGAAGCCGAGAAAATAAATACAGGAGAGAACCTCCGAGACCTTTTCGAAATTTAAAGAATTTTGTGGATTTGAAGCCATTAAATCTAAAATAGAATTTCTTTTATGTAATTGTACTTTGGAAATAATGCTATTGGAGTTATGAGGGTCTTACGATAATTGAGCAAAATGCTATTTTAGGGACTAAATTCACATCTAATATACAGGATCTTTAGGATTTAAATTATTGACCCCCTTCTACTGCATGTTAAAACCGTGTTGAAGTGGAGCCCTTTACCTTTGATGCTTCTTGTAAGAGTGGCTTTAATCAGAATGTCAATCTTACCATTATTCAATTTTGCTTCGGCTGCCGTCCCTAGTATTTTATATGTAATTTTTCTTTAGAGAAACAGAATCCAGGTGTCGTATTGTAGTAAGTGTCGTGGGGGGTGCAACGGGTATCTGCCCCCACTTTGTGGCCTATCGGGCATTTTGGGATTACAGACTGGTCCATAGGCGCTTGGCGGACCCTTTTGTAATACAGATAGCACTGGTGCACATGTAGCACCAACACTATCACACAAGGGCATTCCCTCATTTGCATGGGGGTGTGGCCCCACACAAATGAGGAAATCTCTTTACCTCTGCGCCTGCGCCATATTAAAGACACAGGCGCAAAGGCAATGAAGCTCACAGGAGACACACTGAAAGTGCGCCACAAAAAGGTGCACACTGAGAGGGCAGCCCTCTTTAGGGATGAAAGGGGGTCCCATGGACCCACCAGACATCTCCTTGCAGGTGAGTGCAGTCAATCACTGCACCTGCCTTCAAGGGGATCTCTAATTCCTTTTGAAAGTGCAGGCGGGCTGCTGCCTGCACTGTGAAACACGGGCTTTGAAGCAGCCACTCCGTATTTCACTTAAATGTGCTGCCCCCAGAGCAGCATACGTTTACGGCTGTTCTAAAGGCAGCACATTCAATATAATGGGGTGCACTTTCCCTGTTTGTTCACCTGATTGAATGTGCGCCGTGATGCAAAAAGGGAAAGTGTGCCCTATATGTAATAGGGCCCCAGGTTATCATAATTTGTACGGGATGGTCAACTCCCCAAATTATCACTTGGCACTTTATATCGATCTATAGCAGAGTGTGGGAATATGCACCACATATGTACTTTGATAATGATTTAATGGTTTCGATATTGGAGGATAACATTATTGAAGACATTTTAAGTGCGACAAAATCCCCAAATAAGGTATGTTATAAGACACTTAAATGATGTTTTAACAGGAAAGCTCAGTTTAAAAATAAATCTCAATTCCCTGTGTAAATGGCATGACTTGATTTAGAATTTGAAAATCAGCATCTTATTGAAGAAAGGACGAAAATAAGATGAAAAATGAGTGATTTTGCCACACTTACAGATTTCCTGAGTAATGGCAAAAGGAAAACATGGTTAGAATTAGAGCCATAGTTAAGAGTTTAAAAAAAAAATTAGCTCATGTGGTTGATACATTTATTTAATATAATCTGAAAAGTATAGAGCCAGGACCTATAGAGCGTAGTGGGGAAATGGTCTCAGATTTCTTTGACAACTCAGTATGATGAACAGTAGGGAAATTGGACGAAACATCTCACAAATATTAGGCAATCAGAAATATTTTACAAAATTTCTCCTAAATAGACACTAAGGAAGATATTATATCATTAAATATTTGTAACAAAATTCATGAGATTAAGTTTTTTTTCTTTAAGGGGGGGCTAATTATCGCAATATGTAGTCTAAGGCGAAATGGTTAATTTATAATACACCTAGGTTTTTAGACGAGGTTGATTCTAAATGCTTTCCTAATTATTTCAGATGTGAATCCTCTTAAGCTGCAATTTGATCTCATACTATATCACATGCTGCACTAGATTAGATAGCTTTTGGAATAGAATATACGAATATTGCGAAGGTAAATTAAAGATAAGAATCCCTCAAGATCCTATTATAGTGTTACTGGGCTATTCACCATTGTCTTGGGTGTCATTGAGGTGTCATAAATTAATTTATATCTCCATGCTGTTGCTCAATAACTATTATTGTAAAAACGGAGAGTTAGATTAATTTTGTTAACTCCAGCTCTACACACAAATTTGTCAACCTGTGTGGTGGTTATATTTAAAAAAAATAACGTGTTACTTTCTCCTTCAAATAATTTGGGTTTCTGTGATATATTTTTTTTTTTAAGTGCAGTGTGTGTGTGTGTGTGTGTGTATATATATATATATATATATGTCACTCCACACCTCCTCCAGCAAAGAAGAAGCAGAGGCCACACAGGGGAGACGGTGGAAGCCCTTTAATTAGTAATGCGGCATAATGCATTTCGGCCTAACGGCCTTCTTCAGATGCCTAACAATGTTCAGGCGACTTGACCACTCGCTTTTGAATGTCCTGCTAGTTCCCCTATTGGTCGGAGTCCACCCTGCCCCTTCATAGATTATTTGCTCACCACTCGCTGTTGATGAAGACTACAAGTCCCAGAATCCCATTCTCTGGTATGTGTTGCGCGGGACATTTCCAAGTGGTTGGGTGGAATGCATAGCAGTTAGCGATGTGATCAATAGTCTATATCCCGTGATTTTGAACCAAAAAAAGCTTCCTCTGGTCCCCGAACGTTCCAGCCACTCAGCAAACAATTTCCACCGGGTAGGGGTAGATATGGCAATGCACTCCACCCTCCGTGAAGTCACGGACCGCGCTGCAGCCGCCCTTGTGTCATCTGTGCTGTGCGGCGGGAACCAGGTCTTCCCAATACCTTGGACGAAAGAAAAACCATGCCGAAGCATGCACCAGTGTGACCCTGGCCAACTTGAAGAAAGGGGCCCCTGTAGCGCGTCTCTGGCAATATCACTCCACACCTCCTCCAGCAACGAAGAAGCAGAGGCCACAAGGGGAGACGGTGGAAGCCCTTTAATTAGTAATGCGGCATAATGCATTTCGGCCTAACGGCCTTCTTCAGATGCCTAACAATGTTCAGGCGACTTGACCACTCACTTTTGAATGTCCTGCTAGTTCCCCTATTGGTCAGAGTCCATCCTGCTCCCTTCATAGATTATTTGCTCACCACTCGCTGTTGATGAAGACTACGAGTCCCAGAATCCCATTCTCTGGTATGTGTTGCGCGGGACATTTCCAAGTGGTTAGGTGGAATGCATAGCAGTTAGCGATGTGATCAATAGTCTATATCCCGTGATTTTGAACCAAAAAAAGCTTCCTCTGGTCCCCGAACGTTCCAGCCACTCAGCAAACAATTTCCACCGGGTAGGGGTAGATATGGCAATGCACTCCACCCTCCGTGAAGTCACGGACCGCGCTGCAGCCGCCCTTGTGTCATCTGTGCTGTGCGGCGGGAACCAGGTCTTCCCAATACCTTGGACGAAAGAAAAACCATGCCGAAGCATGCACCAGTGTGACCCTGGCCAACTTGAAGAAAGGGGCCCCTGTAGCGCGTCTCTGGCAATATCACTCCACACCTCCTCCAGCAACGAAGAAGCAGAGGCCACAAGGGGAGACGGTGGAAGCCCTTTAATTAGTAATGCGGCATAATGCATTTCGGCCTAACGGCCTTCTTCAGATGCCTAACAATGTTCAGGCGACTTGACCACTCACTTTTGAATGTCCTGCTAGTTCCCCTATTGGTCAGAGTCCATCCTGCTCCCTTCATAGATTATTTGCTCACCACTCGCTGTTGATGAAGACTACGAGTCCCAGAATCCCATTCTCTGGTAAGCGTTGCGCGGGACATTTCCAAGTGGTTGGGTGGAATGCATAGCAGTTAGCGATGTGATCAATAGTCTATATCCCGTGATTGTGAACCAAAAAAAGATTCCTCTGGTCCCCAAACGTTCCAGCCACTCAGCAAACAATTTCCACTGGGTAGGGGTAGATATGGCAATGCACTACACCCTCCGTGAAGTTACGGACCGCACTGCAGCCACCCTTGTGTCATCTGTGCTGTGTGGCGGGCACCAGGTCTTCCCAATACCTTGGACGAAAGAAAAACCATGCCGAAGCATGCACCAGTGTGACCCTGGCCAACTTGAAGAACGGGGCCCCTGTAGCGCGTCTCTGGCAATATCACTCCACACCTCCTCCAGCAACGAAGAAGCAGAGGCCACAAGGGGAGACGGTGGAAGCCCTTTAACTAGTAATGCGGCATAATGCATTTCGGCCTAACGGCCTTCTTCAGATGCCTAACAATGTTCAGGCGACTTGACCACTCACTTTTGAATGTCCTGCTAGTTCCCCTATTGGTCAGAGTCCATCCTGCTCCCTTCATAGATTATTTGCTCACCACTCGCTGTTGATGAAGACTACGAGTCCCAGAATCCCATTCTCTGGTAAGCGTTGCGCGGGACATTTCCAAGTGGTTGGGTGGAATGCATAGCAGTTAGCGATGTGATCAATAGTCTATATCCCGTGATTGTGAACCAAAAAAAGATTCCTCTGGTCCCCAAACGTTCCAGCCACTCAGCAAACAATTTCCACTGGGTAGGGGTAGATATGGCAATGCACTACACCCTCCGTGAAGTTACGGACCGCACTGCAGCCACCCTTGTGTCATCTGTGCTGTGTGGCGGGCACCAGGTCTTCCCAATACCTTGGACGAAAGAAAAACCATGCCGAAGCATGCACCAGTGTGACCCTGGCCAACTTGAAGAACGGGGCCCCTTTAGCGCGTCTCTGGCAACTGCGCAATATATCACTCCACACCTCCTCCAGCAACGAAGAAGCAGAGGCCACACAGGGGAGACGGTGGAAGCCCTTTAATTAGTAATGCAGCATAATGCACACACACACACACACACACACACACACACACACATATAACGTATGTATATTCATGAATATTCTTCAGTTATTTTTGATTGTTTAAATGATTTAGCAAGTAAAAGAAATAATTGATGGATATCTCCATGAAATGTAAAAAAAAGGTTTGGGCTAATGCCGAGCAATGCAAAAAGCAACATAACAGCCTCTACAGGGGTACAAGCACTATATAAATTCTACAGTACAATATAGTTCAATACCATGCATCAGAAGGCAAAGCCAACCATGTCCACGATTAACAACAATTCCCTTAGACTTTATTTAAACCATTAACAAAACACTAATGCTATCTACTCACAGGAGTGTGGACGTCCCACCATTTGTGTTTCTTGTACTTCCCAACGGCCTCTCTTATGTTAGTCCACTGACTTGTCTTTAGTGAATCACGCATGAGTCCCAATACTACCCAGAGAACCATTATGACGATTACACTATCAACAATCCTGGAATGGAAATGCAAGGATTAATATAAAACACATTACTTATCGGTATCTTCACTCCTAGCACGTCTTTATAAACTATCTAAGCAAACATAGAGCTTCAGTGTGTGAAACGAGACTGCAAACGATTTTCATTTTATTGACGCTGTTTACAAACCATAAACAATTTGTTCGTAGAATACCGAATCAATATCTTTGTTGTTGCCCAGGTGGAAATACCTACTGAGCCATTACAAAAGGGTTCCACTGGAGGAGATTTGCCATTTCGAGTTTTGACCAGGACATACCATAACAGAAATACCTAATGGGAGTAATAGACACCATTGGACAACCATTGGACAACCATTGGAAAACCATTTCCAAAATACTACTGAGACGAAACAGAACGTTCTAAAAAGCAGTTCAGTAGATTAAAAAAAATAAACAGATGACAGCAAGTAAGTAAGTAAGTAATTTTTTATTAGCATAGTTAATTAAAACCATTGCAGTTCATCCTTAGAAAAAATAAAACACTAATGTGTACACAATACATTATTCATCACTTAAGTAAAACTACATTCACATAAAACTATATTTATAATTACTTTCAAAAAATTCATAAAATTAAATGTGTTGATAGAATTAAAATAATAAACGTATTATTCTAAATGTCCTCTATGATTTATGGCAATGGGACAAGTTCCAGTATACACTCTTCTTCCACCTTCCATAATTGATGCTTTATAGATAGGATTCTGCGTAGTTTAAGAACCTCTAAAAACATGCCGGTAAGTCAATTTTCTGCATTTTTATTTCTACCTCCTTCAAAAACTTCACCAGGCTAAAATTCAGCTGCGGGTCACTAGGTGTAAAGCAGGCAAGAACTGCCTGTCTTCGTGAGCGTATTCCACGCTGATTGAAGTGGTGTTTCAATAACCGCTTCCTTTCCGCCAGCAGCTTCTCACAGGAGCACAGCAGATGTTCCATGTCTTCACACGCCTTGCCACATAGGCGGCAGAGGGAGCCCCCATTGACCCTCAGCCACTGCGGGAAATGGTATGTGCATGGTAACATGCCCAGTCTGTATTTGAGGAATTTCAATTTTATGTAACGTGAATACCCGAGGTCAAGATAACTCTGGTGGCCTTGTTTGGAGTAGGAGTTTAGAATGATCCATCCATGTGACCTCTTTGCAACACACGCTTTATCTTCAATCCATGAGAGATATTTTGTTGTTCTCTTTACTATTCTTTTGATCGTAGTATGATCGGTAGGGGTATTCCACAGCTCCTGTAACCCTAGATTCACTAGGCTGTTTTTCAAGTATTTGGCGGCTGGCAATGCCGGATACCGTTCTAATTCTGACCATAAGTAGCTGTTTAAGGTTCCTTTATTTGCCTTATGGACCTTGTCCCAAGTCATTATGTATGCACCTTGTCTTGCTAAAGACTGCTTCTGTCCTCCAAATTCCAGCCTGAGTTGGGCCGGAGAGGTTTGATTTGGCAAGCTGAATATGGTTCTATATGCTGAAGCCACAGTTCTATCTAGGGTCGCCGCATCCCTACCTCTCTGTACTACGCTCCCATAGGTGATTGTGGGCAGTAGTTTAGCTCTTATAACTTGTGCCAGGGGCAAGAGAGAGGGACTGGTGAGCTTGCCGTTTAATTTTTTTTAATGAAATAGATATCGCAATGCCTTTTCCTCTAATGCTTGCTTTCTGAATAGTAAAATGGCCGCTAATGTCAATTTTTACTCCCAGGTACTTGTACACTGTTGTGTCTACAATACGGTTGTTGTTCCAGAACCAGCCATAGTTGGTTTTCCCTTTTTTATTGATTGACATAGTTTGTGTCTTCTGTAGATTTATCGTCAGTTGATTATCATCCGAGTACAACCGAGTTGCATCTATGAGATTTTGTAGCCCTGTTTTTGTTTGACTGATTAGCACTATGTCATTTGCATATGGTAATATTTGACCTCCTAATTTCGGAGCATGGGCGTTACAGTTATTTAAAATCGGAATTAGATCACCTAAGAACAGATTAAAGAGGGTTGGGGCCAAGACACATCCCTGTTTTAAGCCCTTGTTAGTTGGGATGCGTCTGGACAGACGAGATCCATCACCCAGCTTCACCTGTATCCAGGTGTCACTATACAGGTTGATAAGTAGATCTAGCAGGGGCCTCGGGATCCCCCACTTATTCAGTTTAGACCACAGGAGATTCCGATTGATATGGTCAAAGGCTGCCTTATAGTCAATGAAGCACAGATGGATTGGCATTTTGATAGTTTTGGCTTTATCGATTAACAGGCCCATAGTCAAGATGTTCATTGTTGTCCCAACAGTTTTAGCAAAACCTGTTTGGAATTAAGGAGTTTTCTGTAGCCCAGGACTGTAATTCTTCCAAGAGGATCCCGGCAAAGTACTTAGCCTCATTGTCCATGAGGGCAATCAATCTGTAGTTGCTTGGTTGTGATTTATCCCCTGATTTGAGTATAGGAGTGATAATTGAGCCCTTCCAGGAGGCAGGTAATATATTAAACTGTATTATTTCGTTGAATAGTGGCGCTAATGCTCCAGCCCATTCCCTATCACTCTGTTTGTAAAGGATGGGAGGTATACCGTTCGGGCCTGGTGCCCCTTCTCTTCTTCCCTTTTTAATTTGTCGCGTGATTATCTTTTGTAGATTTATCTCTCTTATATTCATAATTATTTTGCCACATGCTTGTTTATGAGAAGTTTCACACAGTGTTGTTGGTTTATTGCCCTCGTTTCCTATCTCAAAGGCAGAGGCCTTTTGTTGTGTAAAATGATCTTTAAGATACTTGAACCATGCATCTTCACTAATGTTAGAGGATACTCCATCA